>NC_141193.1:48277500-50777500 GCF_055505025.1 Bos grunniens | reverse complement strand
TTGAGCTTCCCAACCTATCCAAGCAGCAGTCCAGAATTATCCAAAATTGCACAGACTTGTAAGGGAGCAAAGTTTGACACCCCAAAATGTCTCTTCTGCATGTGGATTATTTCCAAATGAAAAAACCAACGCCTTGATAGACTTGGGAAGAAACTTTGACTTTCACCTTAAATGCCTGGAAGAATTTAGTTCTGTTCCCAGAAAAGAGCTATCACTAGAGAATATTGCAAAAATATTATCCAGGGGCGTTGGGGAAACTTTAAGCAGGACCTAGAGATCAGAGCCCGCTCTGTGTCCCATTGTCTCTGTGTGGGCCCAGCCAACATTTATTTACCAAACATTTGCCTTTTCATCATCATGTGCATTACCTTCTTCTTATCCAAATTTCAAAACCACTACCCCTAAAAATCATCCTTTGTCTTTAGTCGAAGGTGATATTTAAGGGCTTTCAGCCATTTTGGTAAGATATTGCTTCTCTGGGCTCTCCCATGTATACATGTTATTAACTTCTGTTTGATTTTCTCATGTTCATCTCTCTGGTATCACTTTAATCCTTAAGTTGGAAAAACCTAGAAAGGCAGAGGAAATTTTCTTCTTCCTGGATAGATTCAACTAGCTCTCCCTGTGTTTAAGTAGCAGACCTTATCCACAGATGCCTAAAGTGAGCAAAACACTGTCAAGAAACACAAGGCTTTTTATGTAGGGACCCTGACTTGGCCTCTTCCTCCAAGGCTATGCTGAAAGTAGGTCTAAAGAAATTATGTCATGCCATGGAGACAAGGACCATGCCACCTGATTCCTGATAAACCAGCAGTTCAGCCCTAAAGTAGCTGAGAAAATAGATTCATATCCTTGTGAGTACAACAATAGAATCTGCTGGACTCCTTGATCCTGCATGTGCTCTTGGCCTCACGCTGTCTTACACCCACTGTAGCCTCTTACCCTCCTTGCAAACAATACTCTGAGAGTAACTGGCAACCCCCTGGTTTGAAATAGGTGCCCCCTCTATCCCCAGGCAGATCTCCATTGCTGCACCCATGCATGATTCCTCAACCCAGCTGTGATTCAAGATTTAGCTTATGCATCTTAATAATTATGCCCAGGGTATAACAGGTTCTCAATAAATGCTTAGTGAATGAATAGGCCAAAGAATGAATGAGTAAACCTTCCAAACTGCAAAGGGAAAGGGCGCTGGAAATGTAATTAAACAAAGTAGTTTATACAGACAGAATGCCCAGCTCTTTAAAAACTCAATTTCCCAGACATAGAGAACAGACTTACGGACATGGGGGAAAGGGAGGAGAGAGATGTATGGAAAGAGTAACATGGAAACTTACATTACCATATGTAAAATAGATAGCCAACTGGAATTTGCTGTATGACTCAGGAAACTCAAACAGGGGCTCTGTATCAACCTAGAGGGGTGGGATGGGGAGAGAGATGGGAGGGAGGTTCAAAGGGGAGGAGATATACATATACCTATGGCTGATTCATGTTGAGGTTTGACAGAAAACAACAAAATTCTGTAAAGCAATTATCCTTCAATTAAAAAATAAATAATTTTTAAAAATAAAATAAAGCTGCTATAAACATTTGGACGGGAAAAAAAAAAACTCAGTTTCCTTCTTTTGCTTCCTCTCTTTCATCTCTCTGGCCAAGATGATGAGATTTCTAAAAGGAATCCGAGCAAAGTTTAGCTTGCAACTGTGGTTATAACTTAATCCTGTCACTCAACCACCACCCATCAGCTGGGATTATATGAAGCTCATGCTGCTCTAGGTAGTGATCTTGTCTTTATGTCTGATAAATAAAAATACACTTTTTAATCTTCCTCCATTTCTGGCACAGAGCTTCTGAAACCTTTGGAATTCCAAGTGATGAGTGGATAAATACATCTTGTTATTTATCACAAGACTCTTTCAAACTACAATATCAATAACCTCAGATATGCAGATGACACCACCCTTATGGCAGAAAGCAATAAAAAACTAAAGAGCCTCTAATGGGAGGAGCCAAGATGGCGGATGGAGTAGGACGGGGAGAACACTTTCTCCCCCACAAATTCATCAAAAGAGCATTTAAACGTCGAGTAAATTCCACAAAACAACTTCTGCATGCCAGCAGAGGACATCAGGCACCCAGAAAAGCAACCCAACTCTTCGAAAGGAGAGAGAAGAAATACAGCTCCACCCACCAGAACACCGACACAAGCTTCCCTAACCAGGAAACCTTGACAAGCCACCTGTACAAACCCACACACAGTGAGGAAACGCCACAATAAAGAGAACTCCACAAACTGCCAGAATACAGAAAGGACACCCCAAACTCAGCAATTTAAACAAGATGAAGAGACAGAGGAATACTCAGCAGATAAAGGAACAGGATAAATGCCCACCAAACCAAACAAAAGAGGAAGAGATAGGGAATCTACCTGATAAAGAATTCCAAATAATGATAGTGAAATTGATCCAAAATCTTGAAACTAAAATGGAATCACAGATAAATAGCCTGGAGACAAGGATTGAGAAGATGCAAGAAAGGTTTAATAAGGACCTAGAAGAAATAAAAAAGAGTCAATATATAATGAATAATGCAATAAGTGAAATTAAAAACACTCTGGAGGCAACAAATAGTAGAATAACAGAGGCAGAAGATAGGATTAGTGAATTAGAAGATAGAATGGTAGAAATAAATGAATCAGAGAGGATAAAAGAAAAACGAATTAAAAGAAATGAGGACAATCTCAGAGACCTCCAGGACAATATTAAACGCTACAACATTCGAATCATAGGGGTTCCAGAAGAAGAAGACAAAAAGAAAGACCATGAGAAAATACTTGAGGAGATAATAGTGGAAAACTTCCCTAAAATGGGGAAGGAAATAATCACCCAAGTACAAGAAACCCAGAGAGTCCCAAACAGGATAAACCCAAGGAGAAACACCCCAAGACACATATTAATCAAATTAACAAAGATCAAACACAAAGAACAAATATTAAAAGCAGCAAGGGAAAAACAACAAATAACACACAAGGGAATTCCCATAAGGATAACAGCTGATCTTTCAATAGAAACTCTTCAAGCCAGGAGGGAATGGCAAGACATACTTAAAGTGATGAAAGAAAATAACCTACAGCCCAGATTATTGTACCCAGCAAGGATCTCATTCAAGTATGAAGGAGAAATCAAAAGCTTTTCAGACAAGCAAAAGCTGAGAGAATTCTGCACCACCAAACCAGCTCTCCAACAAATACTAAAGGATATTCTCTAGACAGGAAACACAAAAACGGTGTATAAACTCGAACCCAAAACAATAAAGTAAATGGCAACGGGATCATACTTATCAGTAATTACCTTAAACGTAAATGGGTTGAATGCCCCAACCAAAAGACAAAGACTGGCTGAATGGATACAAAAACAAGACCCCTACAGATGTTGTCTACAAGAGACCCACCTCAAAACAGGGGACACATACAGACTGAAAGTGAAGGGCTGGAAAAAGATTTTCCATGCAAATAGGGACCAAAAGAAAGCAGGAGTAGCAATACTCATATCAGATAAAATAGACTTTAAAACAAAGGCTGTGAAAAGAGACAAAGAAGGTCACTACATAATGATCAAAGGATCAATCCAAGAAGAAGATATAACAATTATAAATATATATGCACCCAACACGGGAGCACCACAGTACGTAAGACAAATGCTAACAAGTATGAAAGGAGAAATTAACAATAACACAATAATAGTGGGAGACTTTAATACCCCACTTACACCTATGGATAGATCAACTAAACAGAAAATTAACAAGGAAACACAAACATTAAACGATACAATAGACCAGTTAGACCTAATTGATATCTATAGGACATTTCATCCCAAAACAATGAATTTCACCTTTTTCTCAAGCGCACATGGAACCTTCTCCAGGATAGATCACATCCTGGGCCATAAAGCTAGCCTTGGTAAATTCAAAAAAATAGAAATCATTCCAAGCATTTTTTCTGACCACAATGCAGTAAGATTAGATCTCAATTACAGGAGAAAAACTATTAAAAATTCCAACATATGGAGGCTGAACAACACGCTGCTGAATAACCAACAAATCACAGAAGAAATCAAAAAAGAAATCAAAATTTGCATAGAAACGAATGAAAATGAAAACACAACAACCCAAAACCTGTGGGACACGGTAAAAGCAGTCCTAAGGGGAAAGTTCATAGCAATACAGGCACACCTCAAGAAACAAGAAAAAAGTCAAATAAATAACCTAACTCTACACCTAAAGCAACTAGAAAAGGAAGAAATGAAGAACCCCAGGGTTAGTAGAAGGAAAGAAATCTTAAAAATTAGAGCAGAAATAAATGCAAAAGAAACAAAAGAGACCATAGCAAAAATCAACAAAACCAAAAGCTGGTTCTTTGAAAGGATAAATAAAATTGACAAACCATTAGCCAGACTCATCAAGAAACAAAGGGAGAAAAATCAAATCAACAAAATTAGAAACGAAAATGGAGAGATCACAACAGACAACAGAGAAATACAAAGGATCATAAGAGACTACTATCAACAATTATATGCCAATAAAATGGCCAACGTGGAAGAAATGGACAAATTCTTAGAAAAGTACAACTTTCCAAAACTGGACCAGGAAGAAATAGAAAATCTTAACAGACCCATCACAAGCATGGAAATTGAAACTGTAATCAAAAATCTTCCAGCAAACAAAAGCCCCGGTCCAGACGGCTTCACAGCTGAATTCTACCAAAAATTTAGAGAAGAGCTGACACCTATCCTGCTCAAACTCTTCCAGAAAATTGCAGAGGAAGGTAAACTTCCAAACTCATTCTATGAGGCCACCATCACCCTAATACCAAAACCTGACAAAGATTCCACAAAAAAAGAAAACTACAGGCCAATATCACTGATGAACATAGATGCAAAAATCCTTAACAAAATTCTAGCAATCAGAATCCAACAACACATTAAAAAGATCATACACCATGACCAAGTGGGCTTTATCCCAGGGATGCAAGGATTCTTCAATATCCACAAATCAATCAGTGTAATACACCACATTAACAAATTGAAAAATAAAAACCATATGATTATCTCAATAGATGCAGAGAAAGCCTTTGACAAAATTCAACATCCATTTATGATAAAAACTCTCCAGAAAGCAGGAATAGAAGGAACATACCTCAACATAATAAAAGCTATATATGACAAACCCACAGCAAACATTATCCTCAATGGGGAAAAATTGAAAGCATTTCCTCTAAAGTCAGGAACAAGACAAGGGTGCCCACTTTCACCATTACTATTCAACATAGTTCTGGAAGTTTTGGCCACAGCAATCAGAGCAGAAAAAGAAATAAAAGGAATCCAAACTGGAAAAGAAGAAGTAAAACTCTCACTATTTGCAGATGACATGATCCTCTACATAGAAAACCCTAAAGATTCCATCAGAAAATTACTAGAAATAATCAATGACTATAGTAAAGTTGCAGGATACAAAATCAACACACAGAAATCCCTTGCATTCCTATACACTAATAATGAGAAAACAGAAAGAGAAATTAAGGAAACAATTCCATTCACCATTGCAATGGAAAGAATAAAATACTTAGGAATATATCTACCTAAAGAAACTAAAGACCTATATATAGAAAACTATAAAACACTGGTGAAAGAAATCAAAGAGGACACTAATAGATGGAGAAATATACCATGTTCATGGATTGGAAGAATCAATATAGTGAAAATGAGTATACTACCCAAAGCAATTTATAGATTCAAAGCAATCCCTATCAAGCTACTAACAGTATTCTTCACAGAGCTAGAACAAATAATTTCACAATTTGTATGGAAATACAAAAAACCTCGATTAGCCAAAGCGATCTTGAGAAAGAAGAATGGAACTGGAGGAATCAACCTACCTGACTTCAGGCTCTACTACAAAGCCACAGTTATCAAGACAGTATGGTACTGGCACAAAGACAGAAATATTGATCAATGGAATAAAATAGAAAGCCCAGAGATAAATCCACGCACATATGGACACCTTATCTTTGACAAAGGAGGCAAGAATATACAATGGATTAAAGACAATCTCTTTAACAAGTGGTGCTGGGAAATCTGGTCAACCACTTGTAAAAGAATGAAACTGGACCACTTTCTAACACCATACACAAAAATAAACTCAAAATGGATTAAAGATCTAAATGTAAGACCAGAAACTATAAAACTCCTAGAGGAGAACATAGGCAAAACACTCTCCGACATACATCACAGCAGGATCCTCTATGACCCACCTCCCAGAATATTGGAAATAAAAGCAAAAATAAACAAATGGGACCTAATTAACCTTAAAAGCTTCTGCACATCAAAGGAAACTATTAGCAAGGTGAAAAGACAGCCTTCAGAATGGGAGAAAATAATAGCAAATGAAGCAACCGACAAACAACTAATCTCAAAAATATACAAGCAACTCCTACAGCTCAACTCCGGAAAAATAAACGACCCAATCAAAAAATGGGACAAAGAACTAAATAGACATTTCTCCAAAGAAGACATACAGATGGCTAACAAACACATGAAAAGATGCTCAACATCACTCATTATCAGAGAAATGCAAATCAAAACCACTATGAGGTACCATTTCACACCAGTCAGAATGGCTGCGATCCAAAAGTCTACAAATAATAAATGCTGGAGAGGGTGTGGAGAAAAGGGAACCCTCTTACACTGTTGGTGGGAATGCAAACTAGTACAGCCACTATGGAGAACAGTGTGGAGATTCCTTAAAAAACTGGAAATAGAACTGCCTTATGATCCAGCAATCCCACTGCTGGGCATACACACTGAGGAAACCAGAAGGGAAAGAGACACGTGTACCCCAATGTTCATCGCAGCACTGTTTATAATAGCCAAGACATGGAAGCAACCTAGATGTCCATCAGCAGATGAATGGATAAGAAAGCTGTGGTACATATACACAATGGAGTATTACTCAGCCATTAAAAAGAATACATTTGAATCAGTTCTAATGAGGTGGATGAAACTGGAGCCTATTATACAGAGTGAAGTAAGCCAGAAGGAAAAACATAAATACAGTATACTAACGCATATACATGGAATTTAGAAAGATGGTAACAATAACCTGGTGTACGAGACAGCAAAAGAGACACTGATGTATAGAACAGTCTTATGGACTCTGTGGGAGAGGGAGAGGGTGGGAAGATTTGGGAGAATGGCAATGAAACATGTAAAATATCATGTAGGAAACGAGTTGCCAGTCCAGGTTCGATGCATGATGCTGGATGCTTGGGGCTGGTGCACTGGGACGGCCCAGAGGGATGGTATGGGGAGGGAGGAGGGAGGAGGGTTCGGGATGGGGAACACATGTATACCTGTGGTGGATTCATTTTGATATTTGGCAAAACTAATACAATTATGTAAAGTTTAAAAATAAAATAAAATTAGAAAAAAAAAAAGAAAAGAAGGAAGGTTTTAGAAATAAAAAAATAAAATAAAATAAAGAGCCTCTAATGAAAGTGAAAGAGGGGAGTGGAAAAGCTGGCTTAAAACTCAACATTTGGAAAACTAAGATCATGATCCGGTCCCATCACTTCATGGCAAATAGATGGGGAAATAATGGAAACAGTGACAGACTTTATTTTCTTGGGCTCCAAAATCACTGCAGATGGTGACTGCAACCATGAAATTAAAAGACGCTTGCTCCTTGGAAGAAAAGCTATGACAAACCTAGACAGCATATTAAAAAGCAGAGACATTACCTTGCCAACAAAGGTCCGTCTAGTCAAAGCTATGGTTTTTCCAGTAGTCATGTATGAATGTGAGAGTTGGACTATAAAGAAAGCTGAGCTCTGAAGAATTGATGCTTTTGAATTGTGGTGTTGGAGAAGACTCTTGAGAGTCCCTTGGACCTCAAGGAGATCCAACCAGTCCATCCTAAAGGAGATCAGTTCTGGGTGTTCATTGGAAGGACTGATGCTGAAGCTGGAGCTTCAATTCTTTGGCCACCTGATGCAAAGAGATGACTCATTTGAAAAGACCCTGATGCTGGGAAAGATTGAGGGCAAGAGGAGAAGGGGATGACAGAGGATGAGATGGTTGAATGGCATCCTGACTTAATGGACATGAGTTTGGGTGGACTCCAGGAGTTGATGGACAGGGAGGCCTGGCGTGCTGCAATTCATGGGGTCGCAAAGAGTCAGATATGGCTGAGAGACTGAACTGAACTGAACTTTCAAACTACAGCTGAGTTTGTGTTAATGAGATGAATTTTGGAAAGCCCCAGGAGGTGGTGGGGGGTGTGGGATTAACCAGGGGAATCAAGCGGGATCAGAAGGTTAGAACTGTCAGCCCTACTCCCAGCCCCAGACCTCAAGGGAGGAAAGAGGGGCTCAAGATTGAGTTCAGTAAGCACAGGCCAATGATTTAATCAATCATGCCTATGGAATGAGCCCTCTGGGGGAAAAACCAAAGCACAGGGTTCAGAGAGCTTCTGGGTTGGTGAACACCAGCAGTACTGGCGGCAGAATGGTGAGCCCCTCCCCGACAGGGCATGGAAGCACCATAAGCTTTGCCGCATTCCTTGTCCCTTGCATCTCTTCCATCTAGCTCTTTTATGTCCTTTTATAATAAACAGGCAATCAACCAAGTAAACTGATCTCCTGGATTCTGTAAGCCAATCTAGCAAATTAATCAAGCCCAAGAAGGGTTCAGGGACTGTCTGAGGTGTAGCCAGCAGTCGGAAGCACAGGCGCCAGGGCAGGGGACGTGCTGTGGGACTGAGCCTCGACCGGGGGATCCCACACCTCCTCCAGGTGGGGTCAGAGCCAAGTGAGATCCAGGACACCTACCTGGTGTCCCAGAATTACCTGGTGTGGGGAATAACCATACATTTGCTGACAAGAATGGAAGCATTCAGAGCATGGTATGAGATAGAGTAAAGGAAATCAGTGAGTGGTTTTTTTCTTTATAAGCATAACACACAAAAACCTTCTAATGGTGTCTGGGATCTTTACAGAAGCTGAATCATTTCCAAAGCCCTTTTCCTGTTTGGTCATGCTTGACACTAAAACAGGCACATTACATAGTCCAAGGACAAACGGTTATCAGCATTTTACCAACCGCGGCTCAGAGTGGTTGCCCAAGATGAAGCAGACATGAGGCTCATCTTCTGACCCCAACCTGAACTTTTGTCTCCAAGTCCATGGTTCCTTCCACGAATCTGCTTAAGTAGACACAAGAAAGACCCAGAGGGCACAGTGCTACGGACTGGACTAGTAAGGGGAGGCTGCAGGAGGAGAGGAGCCGGAGCTGGGCAGAGAAGAGGCCTTTCCAGGCAGAGGGAACAGCAGCAGCAGAGGAAGGAAACAGGATGTCCCAGGGCCTCCTGGAGGCACCAGAAGGAAGGCAGGCAACAGAGAGAGTGGCATGACCCTGCACATTCCTTGGGGTGAAGAGGCTCGTCTACTTGTCACCTTGGGATGTACAAATCCCACAAAAGCAAAGCTGAACTCCACAGCCAAAGTGCCTTTGACCAGCATGAAGTACCCTCTGACATATTGCTGGGCTCAGATCATTTCAAGAATTTACTAAGATTATTAAGAACGTCCTACATTATAAATGGAAAAAAGTAAGATTGAAAAGAAGGTTAAAATGATAAGAAATGGATAATGTTGCACATTCTAATGGCTGAGTCCTTTGACAATAGAAATTATTCCCCAACTCAAAGAAAATTCCACCATGTGTGAGGTGTGGAAACATTGCAAATGTCTGGCAACCAGCAGGACCTGAAAGGAGATGAATAAAATGGACAGCTTTTGAACACAGCTTGAAGATTAGCATGAACTTAATACACCTTAATAAATGAACAGTATAAGTATTAAGTATTAGTCGCTCAGTCATGTTTGACTTTTTGTGACCCCATGGACTGTAGCCTGCCAGGCTCCTCTGTCCATGGGACTCTCTAGGCAAAAATACTGGAGTGGGAAAAGGTAAAAAGATATGACACTGAAACATGAATTCCCCAGGTCAGTACGTGCCCAATATGCTACCGAAGAAGAGTGGAAAAATAGCTCCAAAAGAATGAAGAGGCTGAGCCAAAATGAAAACAGCACCCAGTTGTTGATGTGACTGGTGATGGAAAGTCTAATGCTATAAAGAACAATATTGCATAGGAACCGGGAATGTTAGGTCCATGAGTCAAGGTAAATTGGAAGCAGTCAAACAGGAGATGGCAAGCATGAACACTGACATTTTAGGAATCAGTGACTCTATAGAGTCAGCAAAAACAAGACTGGGAGCTAACTATGGCTCTGATTATGAACTCCTTATTTGCAAAATTCAGACTTAAACTGAAGAAAGTAGGGAAAACCACTAGACCATTCAGGTATGACCTAAATCAAATCCCTTACGATTATACAGTGGAAGTGACAGATTCAAGGGGTTAGATCTGATAGACAGAGTGCCTGAAGAACTATGGACAGAGGTTCATTACATTGTACAGGAAGTGGTGATCAAAACCATCACCAAGAAAAAGAAATGCAAAAAGGCAAAGTGGTTATCTGAGGAGGCCTTACAAATAGCTGAGAAAAGAAGAGAAGCAAACGGCAAAGGAGAAAAGGAAAGATTTACCCATCTGAATACAGAGTTCCAAAGAATAGCAAGGAGAGATAAGAAAGCTTTCCT
Source organism: Bos grunniens (assembly GCF_055505025.1). Lineage (NCBI taxonomy): Eukaryota > Metazoa > Chordata > Mammalia > Artiodactyla > Bovidae > Bos > Bos grunniens. The sequence continues at coordinate 50,766,782 of NC_141193.1, read as the reverse complement.
ACATAATCAATGTCAAGAAATAGAGGAAAACAATAGATCGGGGAAAGCTAGATATCTCATCGAGAAAATTAGAGATACCAAGGGAACATTTCATACAAAGATGAGCTCAATTAAGGACAGAAATGGTATCGACCTAACAGAAGCAGAAGATATTAAGAAGAGGTGACAAGAATAACCAGAGTCAAAGTAGTCAAAGTCACTCAGTCAAGTCCGACTCTTATGACCCCATGGACTGCAGCCCACAAGGTTCCTCTGTCCATGGGATTCTCCAGGCAAGAATACTGGAGTGGGTTGCCATTTCCTGCTCCAAAGATGATCAGCTTAAGTTAGGTTTAAATTCCTTATGAGTTTACCGATGGCATTTTGTTGATGCTGATCACCACAATTCTTTCTCTGAACTACCATACTACACCAAGCCTGCACCAAGATCCTCCATCCATGGGATTTTCCAGGCAAGAGTACTGGAGTGGGTTGCCATTTCCTTCTCCAGGAAATCTTCCTGACCCAGGGATCAAACCCAGGTCTCCTGCATTGTAGACAGACACTTTATCATCTGAGCCACGAGGGAAGTCCAGACTCCATACTACAATGCCCTATAATTCTTTATTTTTTAAAGGAGGCAGTTGTTTAAAAATGGACTCATTTGTTGGTTTTTTAAGACAATACATAAGCCAGAAGGAAAAACATATACTAACGCATATATATGGAATTTAGAAAGATGGTAACAATAACCCTGTGTACGAGACAGCAAAAGAGACACTGATGTATAGAACAGTCTTATGGACTCTGTGGGAGAGGGAGAGGGTGGGAAGATTTGGGAGAATGACATTGAAACATGTAAAATATCATGTAAGAAACGAGTTGCCAGTCCAGGTTCGATGCACGATACTGGATGCTTGGGGCTAGTGCACTGGGACGACCCGGAGGGATGGTGTGGGGAGGGAGGAGGGAGGAGGGTTCAGGATGGGGAACACATGTATACCTGTGGCGGATTCATTTTGATATTTGGCAAAACTAATACAATTATGTAAAGTTTAAAAATAAAATTAAATTAAAAAAAAAAAAAGACAATACATAGAAGAACTATACAAAAAAGATCTCCCATGACCCAGATAACTGTGATGGTGTGATCACTCACCTGGAGCCAGACATCTTGGAATGCGAAGTCAAGTGGGCCTTAGGAAGCATCACTATGAACAAAGCTAGTGGAGGTGATGGAATTCCAGATGAGTTATTTCAAATCCTAAAAGATGATGCTGTTAAAATGCTGCACTCAATATGCCAACAAATTTAGAAAACTCAGCAGTAGCCACGGGACTGGAAAAAGTCAGTTTTTATTCCAATCCTAAAGAAAGGCAAGGCCAAAGAATGCTCAAACTACTGCACAATTGCACTCATCTCATACACTAGCAAAGTAATGCTCAAAATTCTCCAAGGCAGGCTTCAACAATACGTGAACCGTGAACTTCCAGATGTTCAAGCTGAATTTAGAAAAGGCAGAGGAACCAGAGATCAAGTTGCCAACATCCGTTGGATCATCAAAAAAGCAAGAGAGTTCCAGAAAAACATATACTTCTGCTTTACTGACTATGCCACAGCCTTTGACTGTGTGGATCACACCAAACTGTGGGAAATTCTTAAAGATATGAGAATACCAGACCACCTGACCTGACTCCTGAGAAATCCGTATGCAGGTCAAGAAGCAACAGTTAGAACTGGATATGGAACAACGGACTGGTTCCAAGTTGGCAAAGGAGTACATCAAGGCTGTATATTGTCACTCTGCTTATTTAACTTATCTGCAGAGTATATCATGCAAAATGCCAGACTGGATGAAGCACAAGCTGGAATCAAGATTGCCAGGAGAAATATCAATAACCACAGATATGCAGATGACATCACCCTAATGGCAGAAAGTGAAGAGGAACTGAAGGCCTTCTTGATGAAGGTGAAAGAGGAGAGTGAAAAAGTTGGCTTAAAACTCAACATTCAAAATATGAAGATCATGGCATCCGGTCCCATCACTTCATGGCAAGTATGGGGAAACAATGGAAACAGCGACAGAATTTATTTTCTTGGGCTCCAAAATCAATGCAGATGGTGGATGTGAGTTTGAGCACAAGCAATGGATGTGAGTTTGAGCAAGCTCTAGGAGTTGGTGATGGACAGGTGAGCTTGGCGTGCTGTAATCCATAGGGTCACAAAGAGTCGGACACGACTGAGAGACTGAACTGAATATACCTTAGTAGACTAGGTCTTCCGTGGTGGTCCAATGGATAAGAATCCACCATTAGATCCCTGGTCCAGGAAGATCCCACATGCTGTGCCGTGACTAATCCCATGAGCCACAACTATTGAGCCCATGGGCTGCAACTGCTGACGCCCGTGCACTGGGAGCCTGTGCTCTGCAGCAAGAGAAGCCACCTAGAGGAGAAGCCCACGCACCACAACGAAGAGCAGCCCTGCTCACTGAAACTGAGAAAGCCTGCGAACAGCAGGGATGATCCAAAATTTTTTAAAACATAAGCTAGTGGTTACTTATTCAGTCACTCCACAAATATTTGTTGAGCATCTACTATGTACCAAGAGCTCTTCTACATACTGGGGATAGAGCAGTGAACAAAGTTAAGCTTTGTTCTGGAGCTTTTAGTTAGTAAGGCGAGATCAATGACAAACATACATATTGGATGCTGTTAAGTATTATGGAGAAAAACAACAGAGCAGCTGAAGCAGGCGGTAATGGTCTGGGCAAAGCAAAGACACATGGGTCATCATAATCAGAGGGCGGGAAGACCTCTCAGACACGGTGGCTTTGATCACAGACCTAAAGGAAAGAAGTGATTCTTTGAGATCTACAAGTTTAAACACAATGAAAATACTGCCAATAAAAGTTGGAATTTAAAAGTTAAAGCTTTTTAAGTTTTCTTTAACTTTTGTGAAGTCTTCATTAATTTAGTTGGGGTGATGAGTAGTGGACTTAGGCTGCAAGACACAGAAGTCCAGTAGGTTCAAAGCCCCAGGAATGTTGTCATATCAAAAAGACCTATATAAACCACAACATGGATGGACCTAGAGAATATTATGCTTAGTGAGATGTCAGACAGAAAAAGACAAATACTGTGTGATGTCACTTACATGTGGAATCTAAAAAATACAACAAAATAGTGAATATAGCAAAAAAGAAGCAGACTCACAGACAAAGAGAACAAACTAGTGATGACCAGTGGGGAGAGGGGAAGGGGGAGGGTATTAAAAGATATAAATCACGATGCATAAAACAGATGAGCAACAAGGATACATTGTACAGCACAGAGAATTATATCCACTGACTTGTAATAACTTTAACTGAAGTATAATCCATGAAAATAGTGAATCATTGTTTGCTGTACATATGAAACTCATACAATATTGTAGGTCAACTATACTTCAGTAAAAAAGTAAAAATGACCTGTAAGCAGTGGTATGGACACAACAGCTGCCAGAGCTTTCTCACATTCACAGAGATTCTCAGGGAGCAAGCAGTCTGACTTGCTTTGCTTCTGCTCAGTCCCACTGCCAATAATGAGCAGAATCAGGCTGGTCTGGAGAAAATAAGCACAAAGATACAACCATCACTGAGATGACAAGTGTATCTGATTTTAAAGCTTAAAATGAATGCACATTTCTATCACGTGCAAACCATCTGGGAAATACAAACAGAAACCCCTTTTGTCACTTGGGTCTCCAAAACCTTCATCACTGAGAATGGTAAATGGTGATAATTTCTTTCTTTCTCATTTAGTTTGCAGAAAACAGAGGCATCTGCTTTGCATTACATGGGCTGCTGATAAACCTCAAATGTTGGTGTTTTCTGGAGCTTCCCATGAGCCAGATGTACCCTAAACATAGCCCATAGGGAGCACTCCTTCCAATCTGGAGAGTGTCTTTATCATGCTCTCATGTTATGATGCTGACACCAGCCTGCTGTAGTAACTCTCATAACTCAAATCCAGTGGCCTTGTGTGACGAGGCAGCAGCAAAACAAGCAAAGCTCAGAGGAAAAACTAAACCAGCCCAGCTGCCAGCCCAGATGACCTGACGCACATCCTTCATGCCCAGAGGAAGTTGGGTTGGCCTCTCACAAACCTCTTACAAGCCAAACCAAGCTCTCTGAGCTGGACTGTTTGGGGAGGAAACTGGGAGCTTGTCCTTTAATTACTTAATATCCTACAAAGCTCCAGAATCCAGGTACATGTCACAGTGCAGCCCCGAAGAGTCATATCTTATGCCAACAATGCCAGAAAGCACAACCACCCTCCACAGCCCACGTGTGCCGGACACCCGTCTAATCAGCCCAGGCAGGGCCAAGGTGCGTGTATAACTAAAGTACAGCGTGTTGTGGTGACAAATGGATAGGAAGAGGCATCAAGCGTTGTGACCTCCTGGGACTTCCCAGTAGTTAAGACTCTACCATTGCAGGGAGCAAGCGTTCAACGCCCGGTCAGGGAACTAAGATCCCCCATACCAGCAGTGCGTCCAGGGGAAAAAGATGTGAGTTCCTGTCCAGACAGTGGCTCTAATTAATTGGACTCAAGCAAGTATCAAGCTCTCTGGGCCTTAGTTTCTTCATCTATAAAATGAAGAGGTTGAACAAAGAGGTCCTTAATATCTCTTCCAGCTTTTCATTTTAAAAGTCCTAGAGAAAAAATTCTAAAGACCAAAAGAGCTACGCTTAGTTGCTCAGTCACGTCCAACTCTTTACAACCCCATGGACTGTAGGCGGCCAGGCTCCTCTGTCCATGGGATTCTCCAGGCAGGAATACTGGAGTGGGTTACCATACCCTGCTCCAGGGGATCTTCCCAACACAGAGATCAAACCTGCATCATTTATGTCTCCTGCATTGGCAAATAGGTTCTTTACCACAAGCACCACCTGGAAAAATATTTGAACAAAGATGATTTAATATGAATGGTTAACTAAACGAACTGTTGGAAGTGAAAGTGTTAGTCACTCAGTCCCATCCAACCCTTTGTGACCCCATGGGCTGTAGCCCACCAGGCTCCTCTGTCCATGGGATTCTCCAGGCAAGAATACTAGGATGGGCAGCCATTCCCTTCTCCAGGGGATCTTCCTAACCCAGGGATCAAACTTGGGTCTCCTGCATTATAGACAGATTCTTTACCGCCTGAGCCACCAGGGAAATTAACTGTTACTCAGCCGTAAAAAAGAATAAAATAATGCCATTTGCAGCAACATGGATAGACGTAGAGACTATTATACTAAGTGAAGTCAGACAAAGACAAATATCATATGATACCACTTAAAACACGGATTCTAGAAAAAATGATACAAATGAACTTATAAAACGGGAAAAGACTCATAGACATAGAAAACAAATTTATGGTTACCCAAAGGGAAAACAGGGGTGGAGGATGAATTAGGAGTCTAGGGTTAACAGACACACAGTACTATCCATAAAACAGACAAGGATCTACTGTATAGCGCAGAGAACTAAATTCAATACCTTGTAATAACCTATAACGGAAAGAATCTGAAAAAGAATATACATATTCTGAATCACTTTGATTTGTGCCTGAAATATTGTAAATTTACTATACTTCAATAAAACATATGTGTATATATATTTTTTTAAAGCATTATGCTAAGTATAAGAATCTAGATGCAAAAAAAAAAAAAAAATGTTTAGCCTTTTGAAAGCCTGAAAATGCCAAAAGAGCAAGCTAAGGTATCACAGAGATAAAAAGCGCAGATGTAGTCAGCCCCTGCGGTGGGGAAGCGAGGAGAAGGTGGAACGGCTGAGACGCAGAGGCGGAGGAGGAGGCGGGGCCAGGCCTCTGCAGAGGGGCGGGCGGCCGAGAGGCTGACGGCGCGGGCATCAGGAGCGCTGCGAGCTGGAGTCGCTTGCCGCTGTCGGAATAAACCGGCAGTGGCGGGTGGAGAAGCAGCAGCACCTGCGGAAATTCTGAGAGGCAGCCAGACCCAAGCAGAAGGGCCGTGTCCGCTTCCCTTCCACCTCTTCCAGCCTGCCTCCAGCGCCCCCTACCGGCGCTACCCGGAGCCGCTGGCGAAGCGGCTTTGCAAAAGGTGATTTACAGAGCCCCAGTGCCTGCCATTCAGGAGACCTGGGTTCGATCCCTGGGTTGGGAAGATCACTTCGAGAAGGGAAAGGCAACCCACTCCAATATTCTGGCCTGGAGAAGTCCATGGATTCCATGGAGTCACAAAGAGTCGGATACGACTTAGTGACTTTCACAGTGTCAGAACCAAGTACAGAAAAGTGTACTTGAAGCTCGGAGACAATAGCTTAATAAGTGACACAGTATTTTGAAACTAAAAAACGATACTAGGTTTGTAATCTATTATACATAATGAACTTTAAAAAAAAAAAAAAACTATTGAGCAACTAGCGCATCTTTTATTTATCGTTGATGGATCTGAGTTCTTACACTTAAAGTTATGCTTTTAAGACCAGTAAATAAATGCTCCCATAATACCCGGAAGGTGTCTACTTATCACATTTCATTCAGTTCAGTTCAGTCACTCAGTCGTGTCCGACTCTTTGCGACCCCATGGACTGCAGCACACCAGGCTTCACTGTCCATCACCAACTCCCGGAGTTTACTCAAACTCATGTCCATCGAGTCAGTGATGCCATCCAACCATCTCGTCCTCTGTCGTCCCCTTCTCCTCCTGCCTTCAATCTTTCCCAGCATCAGGGTCTTTTCCAATGAGCCAGTTCTTCACATCAGTTGGCCAAAGTATTGCAGTTTCAGATTCAGCATTAGTCCTTCCAATGAATATTCAGGACTGATTTCCTTTAGGATAGACTGGTTGGATCTCCTTGCGGTCCAAGGGACTCTCAAGAGTCTTCTCCAACATCACAGTTCAAAAGCATCAACTCTTCAGTGCTCAGCTTTCTTTATAGTCCAACTCTCACATCCATACATAACTACTGGAAAAACCATAGCTTTGACTAGATGGACCTTATTTGGCAAAATAATGTCTCTGCTTTTTAATATGCTGTCTAGGTTTGTCACAGCTTTTCTCCCAAGGAGAAAGCATCTTAATTTCATGGCTGTAGTCACCATCTGCAGTGATTTTGGAGCCCAAGAAAATAAAGTCTGTTACTGTTTCCACTGTTTCCCTATATATTGGCCATGAAGTAATGGGACCAGATTCCAAGATCTTGTTTCTTTGAATGTTGAGGTTTAAGCCAATTTTTTCACTCTCTTCTTTCACTTTCATAAGAGGCTCTTTATAATCACATTTCATTACATGCCCAATTATTCTGTCACCCATGAGTGCTTATCCAGTATCATCTGTTATTCTGGTTCCTGGGTTCTTAGTTATGTGATTTTGGGTTGTTGTTATTCAATCACTCAGTCATGTCCAACTCTTTGCAATCCCATGAACTGCAGCATGCCAGGCTTCCCTGTCTTTCACCATCTCCTAGAGCTTGCTCAAACTCATGTCCACTGAGTCCATGATGCCATCCAATCATCTCATCCCCTGTAGCCCTCTTTTCCTCCAGCCCTTAATCTTTCCCAGCATCAGGGTCTTTTCTAATGAGTCAGCTTTTCACATCAGGTGGCCAAAGTATTGGAGCTTCAGCTTCAGCATCAGTCCTTTCAATAAATATTCACGGTTGATTTCCTTTAGGGTTGACTAGTTGGATCTCTTTGCTGTCCAAGAGTCTTCTCCAGCACCACAATTTGAAAGCATCAGCTCTTTGGTGCTCAGCCTCCTTTATGGTTCAACTCTCACATCCATACATGACTACTGGAAACCCCATATCGACCTTTGTTGGCAAAGTAATGTCTCTGCTTTTTAATATGCTGTCTAGGTTGGTCATAGCTTTTCTTCCAAGGAGGAAGTCATCTGAAATGGAGTTCCTCTGGTTGGATGTTGAAGGAAAGGGTAGTTTCTTCAGAAGATATAATTAAAATGTTGATTTGAGCTGGCATGTTGGTTCATCCTCTACCCCTCTCCCAACACTATCCACAACCCCTTCCTCCATATGGTCCCTTACATTCACATTAATCCACCCACAAAACAGCTTATCAGAATGAGATCCGAATATACCTGTGTCACTAAGTGAAGAAAGCAAGGCTAATGCAGCTTTGTAAGAAGCTGAGCCATTAGTATTTATACCCAGGTGCTCTGATTTAATATTCAGAACTCTGCCCACCACACCAGGATGCCCTTTGCACAAATGACTTTATCAGATTGACTGATGGTGTAGACTTCCTGGAGGAAAGTCAGAAATTATTCTATACAGTCCCCAAGCAGGCATAGGGCATCTGTAGCCCCACATCAGTGCACACAGCCAGCCAGGCCGCCTCTCTTGGCTGAAGACAGATGGCATCTCACCTGAAATCCTGCAAGAAGGCAATGCTGGGCAGCCTCCTAGCAAACTAAGGACAACAGAGAGCCTCACCATGTTCACGATGAAGAAAATCTGAGAACTCTCTGAAAGAACACCCAGGCTTCTTTGTATCAACAATGACATTGCTCAGCCAATAGAAACAGTAAATATATATACAAATACATATGTATATATATTGTATAGATTATATATATACATTATATATAATACATATTATATAATGTATATATATATAATCTATCTAACCTTGGCCAAGTAAGTGCGATGGCTTCTGAGAGATGCATGGGATTCTCCCAAGCATTGCCTCAGAGGTGCAGATCTGTTTCCAGACTGGTTTCTTGAGAGTTTAACTTTGGTCCAAATGCCTTTCTCAGATTCGCAGACTCCCCAGAAGACTGTTCACTATAGCACTGAATTTTGACCTCTTTAGAGTTGGCAACTTCATTTTTGCTCTGTGTTTGGTTTTTATCACACACCCGAACACCAGCACATACACACACTTGCCCCTAGTGCTAGGAACTCCCATGCATTGACTATTACAAGCTCTGATTGCCATGCAAATAGAAAGAACACTCTAGTCCTCTCCTCACCCCCTATCCCTCCACGGCACCTCACAGTTGCATACCCAACTAACAGAAGAGAGGATTGGCTCAATGAAGAAAGCCAGAGCCAGTGAGAAAACCCAGATGACCCCCATCTACATTAATGAAGGAAATGACTATAGAGATCCCTCCCATTATACACGCGGGACACTGGGTTAGACCCCCATCTACATTAATGAAGGAAATGACTATAGAGATCCCTCCCATTATACACGCGGGACACTGGGTTAGGCAGTGAGGATAACACACCTCTGTGTGGTGTAACACATCTTTGATGTTCACAGATTATTTAATTGCCCTGCATCCCCAATAGCAGACAAACAGATCAATGAGAACTGGCAAAACTCCTTGAAAAATGGGCCATGGCCTTTCATCTCAGAAATTTCAAAGACCCTTTGCAAACATTCATTAGGCCCAACCCCATTCCATAGGCAGTGGGTGGAAAACCCAACACAAACCATAAACTGAACTCTGTATCTCTTCCAGCCCAGTCACACAATCACCTCCTTCCAGCAGGATCAGAATAAGTATTTTGGTCTACTCATTTACTATTTCTTCTTTTCAGCCCTCAGGGGAGCTAGCCAGGTGCCATCTTTACAAGGAAACAGCTGTGTTCCTACAGAGTGGCCTTCTTTTCTAAGGAGTGTACAATGATCTGCGGGAGAGTAGACACAACGAGAAAAAGTAGCAGACACCAACGACTATGTATAAAATAGGCAAACAACAAGGTCCTACAGCACAGCACAGGGAAATATAGTCAATATCCTGTAATAAATGATATGGAAAAGAATATGAAAAAGTATATATATGTGTGTGTGTACATGTATATACATACAACATTATAAATCAATTATGTTCTTGTTGTTTAGTCACTCACTTGTGTCTGACTCTGCAACCCCATGGACTACAGCATGCCAGGCTACCCTGTCCATCACCAACTCCCAGAGTTTACCCAAACTCATGTTGATTGAGTCAGTGATGCCACCCAACCATCTTGTCTTCTGTCATCCCCTTCTCCTCCTGCCCTCAGTCTTTCCCAGCATCAAGGCCTTTTCCAGTGAGTCAGTTCTTCCCAGCACATAGCCAAAGTTTTGGAGTTTCAGCTTTAGCATCAGTCCTTCCAATGAATATGGAGGATTGATTTCCTTGAGGATTGATTGCTTGGATTTCCTTGCAGTCCAAGGGACTCTCAAGAGTCTTCTCCAATGCTACAGTTTGAAAGCATCAATTTTTGGGCACTCAGCCTTCTTTATGGTCCATACATGATTACTGGAAAAACCAAAGCCTTGACTATACAGACTTTGTTGGTAAAGTAACATCTCTGATTTTTAATATGCTGTCTAGGTTGGTCATAGCTTTTCTTCCAAGAAGCAAGTGTCTTTTAATTTCATGGCTGCAGTCATCGTCCACAGTGATTTTGGAGCCCAAGAAAATAAAGTCTGTTTCTGTTGTTTCCCCATCTGTTTGCCATGAAATGATAGGACTGTACGCCTTGATCTTCATTTTTTGAACGTTGAGGTTTAAACCAGCTTTTTCACTTTCCTCTTTCACCTTCATCAAGAAGTTCTTCAGTTCCATTTCACTTTCTACCATAAGGGTGGTGTCATCTGCATATCTGAGGTTATTGATGTTTCTCCCAGCAATCTTGATTCCAGCCTGTGCTTTATCCAGCCTGTCATTTTGCATGATATACTCTGCAGATAAGTTAAATAAGCAGAGTGACAATATACAGCCTTGACGTAATCCTTTCCCAGTTTTGAACCAGTCCATTGTTCCATGTTCAGTTCTATCTGTTGCTTCTTGACCTGTACACAGATTTCTCAAGAGGCAGGTCAGGTGGTCTGATATGTCCATCTCTAAGAATTTCCCAGTTTGTTCTGATCCACACAGTCAAAGGCTTTAGCATAGTCAATGAAGCAGAAGTAGATGTTTATCTGGAATTCTCTTGCTTTTTCGATGATTCAACAAATGTTGGCAATTTGATTTCTGATTCCTCTGCCTTTTCTAAATCCAGCTTGAACATCTGGAAGTTCTCGGTTCATGTACTGTTGAAGCCTAGATTGAAGGATTTTGAGTATTACCTTGCTAGCATGTGAAATGAGTGCAATTGTGCAGCAGTTTGAACATTCTTTGGCATTGCCTTTCTTTGGAATTGGAACGAAACTGACCTTTTCCAGTCCTGTGGCCACTGTTCAGTTTTCCAAATATGTTGGCATATTGAGTGCACTTTCACAGCATCATCTTTTAGGATTTGGAATAGCTCAACTGGAATTCCATCACCTCCACTAGCTTTATTCGTAATGATGCTTCCTAAGGCCCACTTGACTTCGCACTCCAGGATATCTGGCTTTAGGTGAGTGATCACAGCTTTGATTAAAAAAGAAAAAAAACTTTTAAACAGAGTAGCACAGACTGAGGTGAGTCTCTGGCTTTTATCTTCAGAGCATTTGTTCACCCCCCAAGGCTAAAGAAGCATCAATCTCACCACACTCCATATATTCTATTTCTCATAGTAAGTAGCTTGTTTTGAGTGCCTACTGTGTTTTGCACAGTGCTTTGCACACTTCATTCCATTTTCTGGTTAAGAGATTACCTCTGGAATCAGAAAGATGTGGGTGCATGCATTTTCCTCACAAAATAGCTATAGCTAAAATAGGTATTTGACTTTAAACAAGATTAATTGCCCTTGGAGCCTCAGTTTCTTCATCTGTAAAATGGAAATAATAATCCTATCAATCACAAAGAGTTGTTGTGAGAATTAGATGAGTAAACTCATGTGAAGCAGTTAGCATATGCCCAGCACCATTTAAATGCTCGATAAATATTAACCAATATTAAAGTTCACCACAACACCATGAAACAAGTATCTGAGACCACTTAGACTTCCTAGGTGGCACAGTGGTAAAGAATCCACCTGCCAATGCAGGAGGAACAAGAGATGTGAGTTCAATCCCTGGGTCGGGAAGATCCCCTGGAGAAGGAAATGACAACCCACTCCAGGATTCTTGCCTGGAAGATAACACCATAAACCAAATCCAGCCCAAAGGGAAGCATGATAAAACCCATCAGGGCCTTCCCTCTAAGGACTAGGTTGGGCCAACAGAAGCTGGTCTATTGATGACATTTATATAATTTTCCCTTTGCCCTTTCCCCTTTGAAACAGACTGGGTGAGCATTCCTAGAGCTAGTCAGAGTCTGTGCTAATCCCTGGGCTGCATTATGAACTAGCCTTGCCCTCGTGTTGTTTACAGTCCATTGATACTCAAAAGCTCTAATGCTCAGAGTCTCTGGCCTCAAAGCTCTTGTTCTCAGATGGATCCTCAGGACCTGTAAAGGCATTTGGGTTTGGTGGTGTAGGCTGAGACTTAGACCAAATGAGACCTGAGTTCAAACTCCATCACTTCCCAATTAAGCTACCTTGAACAAATGTCTTAACCTCCCTGAGTCCTTCTCATCTGCAAGGTGTTGATGGCAATCTCATTAGCTACATGTGGTTGCTGGGAGAACTGAATGAGGTCATGTAGAGTATTTTATATGCCATTTGCCACTGATTGGAGTAGGAAATGGCAACCCACTCCAGTATTCTTGCCCGGAAAATTCCATGGACAGAAGAACCTGGGGGTTGCAGTCTATGGGGCTGCAAGGAGTCGGACACGACTGAGGGACTGAGCATGCACACCACATGCCTGCTGTCAATAAATGGTAGCTGTTATTGCTAATAAGAATGATTTTGATCCCCTAACTGTGAATCTCTTTGGAAAGAAGTAAGGCCCACTGGAAGACACAGACCTAGGTGTCAGGGAGTCCCAAGTATAGTCTCCAGCTGCATCTTCAGATGCGTGTCAATCTTACGACCTCAGTCTCACCAGATGCAGAATAGGAACAACACTTGCTGCCTCCTAGAGCTCTTGTCAGGATATATTAATTTTTTTTTGCAAGACCCCTTGAAGCTGAAAGTGCTGACTAAATATTTCAAGATAGAAAATTGAAAAGTATAACATTTGTAATAAATAAAGAAGATGTGGTACATATATACAATGGAATATTACATTAAAAAGAATGAAACAATGCCATTGCAGCAACATGGACCGACCTAGAGATTGTCATACTAGTGAAATAAGTCAGACGGAGAAGCATCACTTGACATCCCTCATATGAGGAATCTAAAAAGACATGATACAAATGAACTTGTTTACAAAACAGAAACAGACTCACAGATTTAGAGAATGAACTTACGGCTGCCAGGGGAAGGATGGGGGGAAGAGATAGTTAGGGAGTTTGGGATGGACATGTATACACTGCTATATTTTAAATGGGTAACCAACAAAGACCTACTTAGCACCCAAAGTTATGTGGCAGCCTGGATGGGAGGGGAGTTTAGAGGAAAACGGATACTTGTATATGTATGGCTGAGTCCCTTTGCTGTCCACCTAAAATGATCACAACATTGTTAATCAGCTATCCTCCAATACAAAATGCTGCGCTAAATCACTTCAGTCACGTCCAACTCTTTGTGGATGTGGACTGTAGCCCACCAGGCTCCTCTGTCCGTGGGATTCTCCAGGCAAGAACACTGGAGAGGGTTGCTATGCTCTCCTCCAGGGGGGTCTTCCCAACCCAGAGACTGAACCTGTGTCTCTTATGCCTCCTGGAAGGCAGGTTCTTTATCACTAGCGCCACCTGGGAAGACCCCGATACAAAATAAAAGTTTAATAATAAAAAGGAATCTTTCTGGAATGAGCAGTGCCTTTAAAAAAAAAAAAAAGAAAGTATGTAATTTCTACCAAAACATTTTTAGGCAAACATCTCTAGGCAAAACATCAAACTGGTACCTGAACCTTGTCACCAGGGATATAGCCCCTGCAGCAACATCCCTCTTTGACTAATGCTAAGTGAGATCAATTCAAATAACACCACAATCTTCCCTGGTGGCTCAGATTGTAAAGAATCTGCCGCAGTAAGGAGACGCAGGTTTGATCCTTGGCTCTGGAAGAACCCCTGGAGAAGGGAATGGCAATCCACTTCAGAATTCTTATCTGGAGAATCCTATGGACTGAGGAGCCTGGCAGGTTAGAGTCCATGGGTTTGCAAAGAGTCAGATATGACTAAGCGACTAACAACATATGACACACTGCCATCCATCACTCACTTCCAGCTCAGGTGGGCAATGAGTGTTTCAAACAAAACTTTTTTCAATGTGCTTTCAATTTTTTGGCAAAAATAGAGTACACATGCATCGTAATATACCCAAGGCCATATTGCAGTAAGTGCTCTATTCAGTCAAGTTTCTCCAGAGAAACAAGACAAACAGGGATGCCTAAAAAGAGAGAATTTGCTCACATGATTATGGAGGCTTGCTGCTGCTGCTGCTAAGTCGCTTCAGTCGTGTCCAACTCTGCGACCCCATAGACGGCAGCCCACCAGGCTCCCCCATCCCTGGGATTCTCCAGGCAAGAACACTGGAGTGGGTTGCCACTTCCTTTTCCAATGCATGAAAGTGAAAAGTGAAAGTGAAGTCGCTCAGTCGTGTCCGACTTGTCGCAACCCCATGGACTGCAGCCTACCAGGCTCCTCCATCCATGGGATTTTCCAGGCAAGAGTACTGGAGTGGGGTGCCATCGCCTTCTCCAAAACCCCAAATCTAAAGGGAGGGCTGGCAGGCTGGAGATCCAAAGAGTTACAGTTCAAGCCTGGAGGCCATCTGCTGACAGAATTCCCCCTTCTCTCAGAAAGACTTTCAACTAATTGGAAGAGGGTAAAGAACCCACCTGCCATTTCAGGAGACTTAAGAGACATGGGTTCAATCCTTGAGTCAGGCAAATCCTCTGGAGGAGGGCACAGCAACCCACTCCAGTATTCTTGCCTGGAGAATCCCATGGACAGAGGAACCTGGCGGGCTACAGTCCATGGGGTCGCAGAGTCAGACATCACTGAGCGACTAAGCATGCACGCACCCACATTATGGAGGGTACTCTGCTCTACTTAAAGTTCACTGATTTAAATGTTGTCATCACCTGAAAAAGCTCTTCAGATTCTCCAGGGTGAGGCCCAGCAATCTGCTTTTGAAAAGCCTTTCAGAGGATTCTGACACACGCTCAAGACCACTGGCCTAAAAGCAGAAACAAGTCCAAAAGGTGCCTTAGGAAGCAAGCTCCTAGGTCCCCAGCATTCTGCTCATTTTCCAGATACACTCTGAACCACCTAGTGAATGCCTATGAGATTCCACCTATGAGATTTCAGGGTTGGTTTCTCAGCAAACCAGAGTTTTTCAAAATGTGAATCCCACTTGCTATATACCAGGTACTCTTCTAAAGTGCTTTAATGACATGTGTTCAATTTCATTTAAAGTGATTTTCTCCCCTAAGTTTGTAGTATTTATCTTTCTGAAGACAATATGGCTTAAAACTGCACTAAGACATTTGGAACACCCCCTATCAGCTCCTTTCATCCTTATAAATCCTTATAAATCCCATGATTATTATTGTCACTATTTCAAAGATCAGAAAACTGAGACGCAAAGAAATGACATTTTCAGGGAACCTGGCACCAGAGTCAAACCCCCACCACCGGTGAGGCCTTCTCTTAACTTACGAGCTGCTTGGGCCTCAGTCCTGAAGGCTGACTGGACCCACGGTGGACTGAGGTGTCCTCCAGGGACCATCTAGCTTCACTGGCGCCCACTGGCTGTGGCTCGATGGGTGCGTTTGCTTCCAGAGTAATTCCCCCAGGGCCTGCAAGCCCTCAGAGGTGTGCTGCCAGCATCACTAAACCAAGTAATTCAGTCAAACTATTTTAGCAGCTCCCACCTACACTGACCTAAGAGGTCAAGGGAATTGTGGATTGCTTTTAGAGTTTGCATTGGCCCCACTTTCCAACTTTGTAGAGCATGGTACAAAATACTAACTATTAAGCTAAAATTTAGTAGTATTTAGTACAAAGCATAAGCAATCACCAAGGACTGTTCCCACTAACCAAGAGGTCTGGTTCATGGAAAATTACCATATGTCTTATCCATGGATAGTTAATTGAGAAAAATTCCAGAATCATAAAGCATATATTCTGGAGATTTGAAAGAGACCTTCTGATTTAAGTCAACACACCTTCCCTGGGTCATCTTCCCTGGATCATGGTCTTGGTCAGTCATTCATTCAGACATTAACTGATGGGAATCCATCCCCACAGTTATCCATTCCATGTCAGATACTAGAAAGGTCTTCATTCTTATGGGCCAAGGGCTATCTCTCTGAAGCCTCATCCTTTGACCCCTAGGTTTAATCTGTCCTTCACTTTATCCTCAGGTGCCTGCAAACAGTGAGCGCGCCATCCCCAAGCCTTCCTTCCAGCTTTCATCTCTGCCATTCCTTCCACCAGCCGAGCATCATCTCCAAGCTCAGCCCAGTTTTGTCTGTGTCCCTCTTAATGTGTGGCAACCAAAACTGAGCCCATATTCCAGGACAGGTCTGATCAAGAAGAAGAACAAAGCAATCCCCTCCCATCTGATGGACTGGGATACAAATACAGTTAATGCCATCATGATGTGTCTTTATAGGCACAGAAACAGAGTTCATTTTTTTTAACTATTTTTTTGGCCATACAGCGTGACAGGCAAGATCCTGGTTCCCCAATCAGGGTTCAAACCTGTGCCCCCTGCAATAAAGGCATGGAGCCTTAACAACTGGACGACCAGGGAAGTCCCCAGAGTTCATTTCTGAATACACACATATAAATAAACTCTAAATACCAGGAGTCTATTAAATGATAAAAAACATTTTTAAATACTCAAAAAAACTTTTTTTAACAATTTAAAAACACATGGCTTTTCCTCACTCCTCCCATACTCCTCTCTGTCTTCCATTTCAGTTAGCATCATGAGCGTGGCAGCAGCTAGTTGAAAGATTCTTGGATTTCAGAGGCCCTCAGGGCCATGACAGGAGCTGCCCCAAGTCCTCCTGCCTGAACCCAGGGATGTCCCTCCCCACTGGGGTACTGGGCTGGGAGGCAGGATCTGCCTCACTCTGTGACACACAGTAATGACTTTGTGTAGATGAAGCAGCCACAGGACTCAGCCTCCAGGAGCAGGCCCTGAGCGCAGACCTCCTGGGCACTTGCTCAGCCACTTTGTAAAGGCAGAGTCCGCTCTCCTCCAGGGAAGAGGTGAAGGGAAGGAGCATGTGCTGAGCTCTAGTGTACGGCAGGCTCTGTGGGGCTTCTGTGCCTTCTGTCTCCTAGATCCCCCCTCACCTCTGAGGGGTGCATGTTGTCCTCAAAGGGCTTAAATTGGCAGGTAAGGCCAAGGCCCTGCAGCTGGTTGGAAGCAGGTGGGATGAGAACCCTGCTGCCCAAGGTCACGTATTCCTACGACAGGCCCACCAGGGAGACCAGGTGGTCAGCACTCCCCATGGCAGCCTGCACTGAACCTCGTGCTCTGTGAGATGAGGCTGGGGCGTTTAGTGGGAACCACCAAACAGGCCCCTTCTCAGGAGCAGAGGCCCCGAGGCCCAGGAATCCCAGGACCCAACAGGGTCTCAGAGGTCCCTGCCCTCTAATAAGTCACTTCTCCCCACCTTGGGAAATGGGTCCTCGGCTGGCTCACAGATGTCTGGGTTTTCTCTGTGGCCTGGGAAGAGCTTGCACCACTACGAAGTTAATCAGTGCATGTTAATTAACAACAATGAGCCTTTTTCTCTCCCCCTACCCACCCCTTTGCACTTAGTGAAATGCCTGGGATTAAGCAGATTATTCACGATACCCAAAACTGCCACTTTTCAAGTCAGGTCATTCTGAGGGTATGTTCCAAGAAGGTGGATAAGAGAGATTCAAATCACTTTTAGGAGGTCTTCAGATTCCCAAGGCATTAAAGGTCTCTTGTGGGTCCAGCCTGGTGGTTATAATGTCTCTTGTCTGCATGGGGAGCTAATTTGCAGTTAAATAAGTTAAGAGGGGCATCTCCCAGTGTGTTCCAAGGAAAAAATACCATTAATCATGATGGGTACTTACATGGGGCCTTTAATCTGTGCCTCTCAAAGTATCTTAATCACCATTAATTATACCTCCCAGTATACCCTAAGGCAGGTGAAAACTAATATACCCATTTTACAAGTGAATAAAGGACTATCTGGGGAGGAGGAGTAAATTATCTGGGGCCACACATAAGCCAGTGGCAGAGTAAGCAATTTCAGCCACAGGTCAGGACCTAGGCTACCCTGTTTTCATTGGCGCTTCCCTCTGAAGGACTGGGCTCTGGGAGAGAATCAAAGATGCTATTGTGGTACCACTTCTAAGGGCCAATGAAATTGATCACTCTTAAAAAAGAAAAGTACCCTGTTTATGGAATGCATAAAAGCAGTATATTATCATGCTTTGGACATTGTCCCTCAGGCTAAAGGTGGCCAGTGACTGTCAGAATGTGTGAGACACATCTGACTATGACTCAGTCGTCCTGGGCCATGACAAAGATGCTCCTTTCAATGGAGTCACAGAATGGGGTGTCCAAGTTGATCTGAACAAACAGATGTTCTGTAGCAGCTCCTTATGTCCAGGGTTCTCTTTTCTCCCAGTGTCTCCCTCTGTGCACCTCAGCTTTGGGTCCCCAACCCCACACCATAGGAGCACATAGCAGGGATGTCTGATCTACTGTTGGAGACTCAAGGAGAGCCCAAAAGAAGAGCATGAGCACGTCAGCAGAGGTGGCGGGGCGCTCTAGACGTGCGAGAGCATGAGCATGAGGAATACAAGGAGCTTTTTCTTTGTTGACTGCACCAGGTTTAGTGGCAGCATGCAGGTGCTGCCGTGGGGGCATGTGGGATCTAGGTCCCCGACAGAAACAGATTCACAGACACTGAAAACAAACTTATGGTCACCAAAGCAGAAAGTGAGGGACAAATGAGTATGGGATTAATAGAATACACACTACCGTGCATAAAACAGATAAGCAACAAAGATTTACTGTATAGCACAGGGAACTATACTAAATAGCTTTAAAAACATATAACAAAATATAGTATAAAAAACCTGAATTACTGGACCATAAAGAAGGCTGCGTTCCCCGCCTCCTCTCTGCCCTCCTCTCCCACCCTCTCCCCTACTCAGTCTTCAGGCTATTCTTTTCTCAAGCATGCCCTGCTCCCGTCTTGTGGCCTGCTCCCTCACCAAGTCTTTGCTTACAGTCATCTTCGAGTCAAGACATTCCCAATCACCTACTTAATTCTGCAGCCTCCTCTCCTGCCTACACTGCCAACCCACCTGAGCATCATCCACCCCACCTTCTTACCCCCATTCTCTCTCCAAACCCCCCCTTCATAGCTCTTGATGGCTTTAGTCCCATAGATCATTTGG
Source organism: Bos grunniens (assembly GCF_055505025.1). Lineage (NCBI taxonomy): Eukaryota > Metazoa > Chordata > Mammalia > Artiodactyla > Bovidae > Bos > Bos grunniens. Next base: position 50,747,458 of record NC_141193.1, on the reverse strand, counting down.
TACTCCCTGGAGAGCTCTAAAATATAAGCTTAATGAGAGCAGGACTCTTACCAGTTAGCTGTGTTCTCTACAGTGGAACAGGGCCTAGTACATACTGGTGATCAACGAATATTTATTGACTAAATCTTTTAACAGTGCCTTGTGCAGGGAAAGTATTCAGCTTTAGCTAATTAAAACTGATCTACAAAAAAGATATAAATATCATTATTGAGCAAGTGGAAAATCTTGAATATGTGTTCTATGTTATATAATATTACTGTGCCAGTATGCAATTTCTTGAATGTAATTATGTAAGTTATATAGGAGAATGACCTTGTGCTTAGGAGACAGAAGCTGATGCATTTAGGGGGCAGGTGTCATGATATCCACAACTTACATTCCAATGTTTCAATAACGTATAAATACTGAGATGTGAGTAGATCAAAACAATTAGCAAGTCTAGATGAAGGGCATACTGTGTTCATTGTAATGTATTTTAAAAATCATCTTCACTTTGAAATTCTTCAAAATAAGGTGTTGATGTGTTTAGTTTGTCATGTGCCAACTTGGCTCAGCTGAACTACATTTCCCAGAAATCCTTTCCCATACGATCCCAGTAGGATGGGCCCCAGGGAGACTCCAGTGTTTCCCATACGACCCCAGTAGGATGGGCCACAGGAGACTCCAGTGCACGGTGTGGAGGATGGCAGTGGAGCAGCAGGCGGCGTCAGCTTGCCCACTTGGTCACTTGTCCATCGGGCCAAGTGTGAGGCAGCAGTGTCAGCTGCTCTGCCAACCCTAGGCTCCCTTAAGATTCTCTGACTCCTGGGCCAGGTGTGTGTTTTGGGTCCATGAAGTAGAGCCCCAGCTTCTTCAGGACACCCATTCCATTGAGATCAAAGGCAACAGGTACTCCATTGAGCAGTCCAGCATTCTGTGAGTGCCAGCCTTTTCCCCTGTTAAATCCATCTTCCTGTCCTCACTGCCTGCCCTGAAGACTTCAAGTAAGACCATCCAAGGCAAAGAATCCTCACAGACATCCTTACAGAGATGGCTTAACTAGCTCCCCCAACTGCATACGATCATGTTCATATAACAGATTCCTTTACACACACACACACACACACACACACACACACACACACACATTCTGAACTTGGTATCAGGAGTAGGGCTTACTCCATTAGCGTAAAAAGCCACATTCACAAATCTCTTTGAGATGAATTGTTTATCTTTGGCTAAATCGTACTCTTAAACTTTCTATTGTTTGGTTGAGAGGATCTGAAAGGCACACTCAGTCTTTCTAGAGGGCCTTTGGCTTGACAAAAAGGTACTGTGAGGCACCACCTTTGCTATTTCTACTGCCATAACCAAAGTTTTATGGTCACACCCTTGGCTTCACCTTCAGGTTTTCCTGGCAGTGTCCTGGATCTGATCTCTGCTTAGAAGCAATTTCTTAGCTTTAGAACCATATGCCATCTGGAGAGGCTGAGAATCCTCCAACCTATCACATCCCAGCTTCTTTGTGCTTAATAGTCCCTCCCCTGATTTTCCCCTCTCCTCAAATTTCACAATAAGCAGCCAGGAAAAATCAGGAGACACATTCCACTCTTTATCTAGAAATCCTTTAGTAGATCACCTACTTCATTAAGTATATTTTCTAGTTTCCACCTTGCTGCTGAAAACAGCGTTGCTAATGATTTCTGCTACAACATAATGAAAATCTCCTTTTCTCTTTAAGTTTCCATAAGATTTTTCTTCATGTGCCCACTGATAAATGCACTGCAGGTGCATCACTTCTGTAATATTAATGCATAACCCACTGAATCAAACCTAGATGGAAGGATATTCTACAAAATGACAGTCAGTATTGTTCAAAAGTGTCTAAGTCGTGAAAAACAAGAAAAGACTGAGGAACTGAAGAGAAATAATAAGTAAATAAACGCAATGCGGCATCTGGACTGGATCTTGGGACTAGAAGAACATAAGTGGCAAGGGCTTAGAGTGTAATTACTGGTATTATAGCAATGTTAATCTATTTCCTGCTTTTGATCATTGTATTATGATTCTATAAGGTGTTACATTGAGGGAAGCTGAGTGAAGACTATTTGGGAAATATTTTGCAATTTTTTTGTAAGTCAAAAATTATTTCCAAATAAAATTTAAAAATCTCTATGCTTGAAGAATTCTTAAAAAAAAGAAAAAGATTTTCCTTACTTATGGCATCTGGTCCCATCACTTCATGGGAAATAGATGGGGAAACAGTGAAAACAGTGTCAGACTTTATCTTTTGGGGCTCCAAAATCACTGCAGATGGTGACTGCAGCCATGAAATTAAAAGGTGCTTACTCCTTGGAAGGAAAGATATGACCAACCTAGATAGCATATTCAAAAGCAGAGACATTACTTTGCCAACAAAGGTTCGTCTAGTCAAGCCTATGGTTTTTCCTGTGGTCATGTATGGATGTGAGAGTTGGACTGTGAAGAAGGCTGAACACTGAAGAATTGATGCTTTTGAACTGTGATGTTGGAGAAGACTCTTGAGAGTCCCTTGGACTGCAAGGAGATCCAACCAGTCCATTCTGAAGGAGATCAGCCCTGGGATTTCTTTGGAAGGAATGATGCTAAAGCTGAAACTCCAGTACTTTGGCCACCTCATGCAAAGAGTTGACTCATTGGAAAAGACTCTAATGCTGGGAGGGATTGGGGGCAGGAGGAGAAGGGGATGACAGAGGATGAGATGGCTGGATGGCATCACTGACTCGATGGATGTGAGTCTGAGTGAACTCCGGGAGTTGGTGATGGACAGGGAGGCCTGGCGTGCTGTGATTCATGGGGTTGCAAAGAGTTGGACACGACTGAGCAACTGAACTGAACTGAACTGAACTGAAGCCCTAAATTCTACAAGTCGGGTGCACCTAATGTTTCACTAACATTCTCTTCAAAACCCATAGCTTGCTTTCAAAGGCACATCCATTTTAGGGTTTTTTATGGCAACACCCCATTCCCAGGAACTAAAATCTGTATTCATTATCTACTGCTGCTGCTGCTGCTAAGTCGCTTCAGTCGTGTCCGACTCTGTGCAACCCCATAGACAGCAGCCCACCAGGCTCCCCCATCCCTGGGATTCTCCAGGCAAGAACACTGGAGTGGGTTGCCATTTCCTTCTCCAGTGCATGAAAGTGAAAAGTAAAGTGAAGTCGCTCAGTTGTGTCTGACTTTTCGCGACCTCATGGACTACAGCCTACCAGGCTCCTCCGTCCATGGAATTTTCCAGGCAAGAGTACTGGAATGGGGTGCCATCTCCTTCTCTGTCATTATCTACTGCTTTAGAACAAATTACTCCAAATCTCAGCATATTAAAAAATTAACATTTATTATCTCACAGAGTTTCAAGCTGTCAGGAATCTGAAAGCAACTTAGGGTCTCTCGCAAGATGCTAGTTACACTGAAAGCCTGGGCTACTCTAGGACTGGCTGAGACTGAAGATTTTGTCCCTAGGTTCATTCTTATGGTTGTTGGTAGACCTCAGGTCCTCACTGGATACTGGCTGGAAGCTTCAGTTCCGTGGCATGTGGGTCACTCTAGAAGGTAGCTCACAGCATGGCAGCTGGCTTTTCTCAGAGCAAGAGATTCAAGAACATGAGGTGAGGTGGAGGAAAAGAGAGTCCTCAGATTTCCTCCATCCAGCTAGTTTAAGCAGATATGAAATGTTTGTTACAGAATGACTGTTACAGAGTTATTTCTGGGAGACATAGAATTAAGCCTGACTGCTACAAATTCAGGTCAAGTCATCCAAGAGATACACACAACCACACCATGAGACTGTTCTTGTAGAAACCCCACTGCTGCTTCTGCCTGCCCTTTGCATCTATGGAGCAGGGCCCAGAGAATAGATGCTCCACCACAGCGTCCAGGAAGATCAGCCTCTCCACACAGCATCCCTCATCCAACACCCACGTCCCTTACCCAACATGTGTCCCTCACCCGCCGCCCACGTCCCTCACCCACGACCCGTGTCCCTCACCCACCACCCGCGTCCCTCACCCTCTGCCCATGTCCCTCACCCTCCACCCGCGTCCCTCACCCTCTGCCTTCACCCCTCACCCTCTGCCTGTGGCCCTCACCCTCCACCCGCGTCCTTCACCCATGACCCACGTCCCTCACCCGCCTCAGCGTCCCTCACCCTCCACCTTCACCTATCACCCTCTGCCCACGTCCCTTATCCACAGCCCATGTCCCTCAACCGCCTCAGCGTCCCTCACCTGCCTCAGCGTCCCTCACCTTCCGCCCACGTCCTTCACCCTCCACCCACATCCCTCACCCGCCACCGGCGTCCCTCACCCGCCGCCTTCACCCCTCACCCTCCGCCCGCATCCCTCACCCGCCACCTTTACCCCTCACCCTCTGCCTGTGGCCCTCACCCTCCCCACGTGTCCCTCACCCGCCTCAGCGTCCCTCACCTTCCACCTTCACCCCCACCCTCCACCAGCGTCCCCTACCCTCTGCCCGCATCCCTCACCCACTGCCTTCACCCCTCACCCTCTGCCTGCGGCCCTCACCCTCCGCCTTCATCCCTCACCTGCCGCCCGCGTCCCTCACCCCATGACCCACGTCCCTCACCTGCCTCAGCGTCCCTCACTCGCCGCCTTCACCCCTCACCCTCTGCCTGCGTCCCTCACCCGCCGCCTTCACCCCTCACCTCCGCCAGTGTCCCTCACCCTCTGCCCGTGTCCCTCACCTACTGCCTTCACCCCTCACCCTCTGCCTGCAGCCCTCACCCTCCACCTTTGTCCCTCACCTGCTGCCCGCGTCCTTCACCCCATGACCCACATCCCTCACCTGCCTCAGCGTCCCTCACTCGCCGCCTTCACCCCTCACCCTCTGCCTGCGGCCCTCACCCTCCACCCGCGTCCCTCACCCTCTGCCCGCGTCCTTCACCCATGACCCGCGTCCCTCACCCACCTCAGCGTCCCTCACCCTCCACCTTCACCCATCACCCTCTGCCCGCGTCCCTCAACCACAGCTCATGTCCCTTACCTGCCTCAGCATCCCTCACCCTCTGCCCGCATCCCTCACCCTCCACCCGTGTCCCTCACCCACCGCCCGAGTCCCTCACCCTCGGCCCGCGGCCCTCACCCTCTGCCCGTGACCGTCACCCTCCGCCCGCGTCCCTCACCCTCTCCCACGTCCTTCACCCTCCGCCTTCGTCCCTCATCCACTACCTGCATTTTGTCATCCAGGTCTCAGAAGGCATGTCTAGGTCACAGGCAGAATCCTAACTACAGAGAAGTCTGTAAATTATTATTAGCAGAGTCACTGCTGCTACACTGAGAATCTATGTCTGAAGAGGGACAGGATGATGAGAGACGTCAGCAGGCACATTCTCCTGTGACTGTGGGTGTCTGAAACTTTGAATACTCCAAATAGAACACCTTGGAACCACGAAGTCAAGAGACCCTGGAATGAAAAACAGAGGGTGATAGAAAACTGGAAGAAGGCAACAGTTTAAAACAGAAAAAGAATTAAGGACTCTTTATACTCATATGAAGGGTGGCCCATTTATAGGGGAAAAAAAAACAGTAAAACTAGAATTTTCTCAATTCTTCCCAGTTTCAAATATTCTCTCCCATAGTCAACGTATTACACATACTCTTGACAGACGTTGTGTCCTAGTTGTTTTAATAGTATTTTTACACCTCCAATTTCTACATGGTAATCCTACCACTACTCTTTTGGGCAGACTCTCTTCTTTGAACTCTTCAGAGAATGAATCTACGATCTTCCTCACTTTGTGGATGCACCTGGAATCTAACTCCTGCTTAAACAAACTTGTAGCCAATTCTCCAATGCTTAGCCTCATATTTATCCCATCTTTCCAGAAGGACTTGGTGCCACCCTGTCTGAGTCTGTAAAGGGTCCCATGGTGTAAATAGGCCCCTGACTTTTCCCCAGAATTTTTTTTCTGCTCACCCAGAATTAGCCCTATTCCATTCCATCTTCCAAAATTTTGTTTCTATCATATCTTTTCTCCTCTATTAATCCTTAAGAGTGTGTGCTTTAAAAAAAAAAAAAATCCTCTTATCATTGTTAATTTAGAGGGGTTTCAAGAGGGAACAGATCTGAATGGGTATGTTCAACCTGCCTCCTTCAATCAGAAGTCCAGGCCTTGGGTTTGGCTCCCCATTTTAAATAAACTTCAATCACTTTATCACTTTTGGTTGAGCATGAGAGTGAAGTGAAAGTGTTAGTCACTCAGTCATGTCCAACTCTTTGTGACCCCATGGACTGCAGTCCGCAAGCCGCCTCTGTCCATGAAATTTTCCAGGTAAGAATACTGGAAGGGATAGCCATTTCCTTTTCCAGGGGATCTTCCTGACCCACGGATTGAATCCGAGTCTCCTGCATTGCAGGCAGACTTTTTACCATGTACATTTCCTTAAACTTGTCCAGGAGTCTTTCATACTCTAGACCTGGGTTTGGGAGCAGAATGGATGGTGTTCATCATCTGAGAAATGAATCACCTGTCTCCACCGCTTTCCATGAGGATTTCAGGTGTTTCCCCAAAAAGGATTTGCCTCTAATGGCCCAAACTTTGGGGAAATCTTTTTAGGCAAAGTATCTGTCATATCCATGTTTAATCACATTACTTATCAATCAAATGAATGGATTGGATGAGCAGTAAAGAGTGGGACTCAGTTGTCTTTCTATGGGGAGTTGTCTAATGCAGAGATTCTCAAACACCCATCCACAAGTGTTTCCACCAATTCACAACAAAAGGAGAAAAATGGGACTGTTGTATTAATGTCCATTCAGTGAAATACATTCAATGTATAAGGCTACTTTGTTGTTAATCCTTCCCACTTTAATGTTAAATTATTTTAATGCCATGCTGGAAAGTGTAGATTTTAGAGTTTATTGTTTTACTGATTTTTGTTTCTCAGCAAAATAAAACATTGTTGACCTTCTGTTAGCTAATTGTTAAAATTTTCACATTTCCATGAAATTCTTGAGCCTGGGAGCTGTGGGTACAATAGGAGTTCTCAGTGGAAAGAACTTTTGGAGCCATGGAGGGGCATGAATGGGGCCAGCAGTGGGTGAAACAGTGGTGTCAGCAAGCTGTGGTTTGAAATCTTCCCACAGCTGCCCATTCTTCTTCTCCATTCCCATTACCCTCTCTGAGGTCACACCAGCTCTAAATGCCTACACACCACACTGTCCAAACTGAGAACTGCCTGTCTCCTATGAATGCTGTGGCGTGTTGAGGGGTGTTCCGGGAAAGAGACTGGGGGGGCCACTCATCACTGTGTGTCAGGTTTTATTACCTGGTCTCTCACGGGGGTGTTTTTGCCTCATCTTGGTTCAACATTCTGGGACTTCTTTTCTACATATGACAACTTGACATATTCTGGCTATAAAGGCAATGTGATACCGGAGAAGGAACTCTGGACTCAGAGCCAGAAACAGGACACCACTTTCCAGCCATGCGACGGGGGCAACCTCTCTGACCTCAGTTTCCTCATCTGCAAAATTAACATAATGATGCCACCTTCATGGACTTGTTGCAGGAATTAATTATTTTAACATAGGTTTTAGTCCATTTGGGGGGCTATTGCAAAAGTACCATAGATTGGCTTGAACAACAACCATTTATTTCTCACAGTTCTGGAAGCTGGTTAAGCCCGAGATAAAGGTATTAGCAGATTCTGTGTCTGGTGAGAGCCTCCTTCTTGGTTCATGCATGTGTGTGCTCAGTCACTAAGTCATGTCCAATTCTTTGTGACCCTGTGGACTGTAGAACACCAGGCTCCTCAGTCCATGGGATTTTCCAGACAAATAATACTGGAGTGGGTTGCCATTTTCTTCTCCAGGGGATCTTCCCAATCCAGGGATCGAAACTGCATTTCCCGCATCTCCTGCATTGCAGTTGAATCCTTTACTACTGAGCCATCGTTGCCTTCTTTCTGTGTGTCCTCACATGGTGGAAGGGGCAAGGGAAATCTCCTGGGTCTCTTTTATAAGGTCACTACTCCCATTCAGGAGGCCTCCAACCTCATTACCTTATCATCCACCTCCTAACACCATCACAGTGGGGCTCATGATTAAGCACATGAATTGGGAGGGGACACATATACTCAGTCTATAGCAGGATGGAAAAGCAAGCATGGTCTCTAGCATCTCAACAGTGCTCAACAAATGTTATTTGAATCTGATGATAAGAAAATAAGAGCTGAGAGCAGTTTTCCCCCCAAACTCCGATTCCAGTAAGAGGGAATATTGAGGCAGAAGAAGTAGCCACTGGTGGAGTTGCAAATGTGGATTATAGGTTAAGTAGGCAGCTATGAAGCAGATCATGATTCCTCAGCTCATGTCCCTCATCCAGGACTAGTGTTCCCACTCTCTGCTCACAACCTCCTCACCCTGAATCCCTCAGTCACTGGCTCACTTGGCTTCCCTCTTAAGTTTCATTCCTTGTTTAAAATATGTGTGCGTGTGTGTGTGTGTGTTAATGTATTTGACTGCACAGGACTTACTTGTGACACATAGGATCTTCGATCTTCAGTGTGGCATGTGGAGTCTTTAGTTGTTGTTGCCTGTGGGATTTGTTTTTTAATTGCAGTGTACAAGATCTTTAGTTGTGGCATACAAACTCTCAGTTGTGGCATGTGGAAATCAAACCCAGCCCCCTGAGTTAGGAAAGTGGAGTCTTAGCCACTGGCCTGCCAGGAAAGTCCCTTTAACACTCATCCTTATGTTGTAACACCTGGGATTTAATGACTGGATCATGGAGCTGCTTGAAAACCCACTGGGCCCTGCCTCTGTTGTTCTCAGAATCCCTGGGTACCACAAGTCTACTCTGACCCACCCAGTCTTCCCCCTGCTCCCCATCCACAACCTATGAGAACAATTGAACCACAAACACATGAGAAACCCAAGTCACCAGACATTTGGTCGGTCTTCCTGCCTCCATACCCAGCAAAGCCCTTCTTTTGGGGTCAAGTAGGGCCTATCCCTCAGAGAAGGCAATGGCACCCCACTCCTGTACTCTTGCCTGGAAAAATCCCATGGACAGAGGAGCCTTGTAGGCTGCAATCCATGGAGTTGCTAAGAGATGGACACGACTGAGTGACTTCCCTCTCACTTTTCACTTTCATGCATTGGAGAAGGAAATGGCAACCCACTCCAGTGTTCCTGCCTGGAGAATCCCAGGGACGGGGGAGCCTGGTGGGCTGCTGTCTATGGGGTCGCACAGAGTCGGACGTGACTGAAGTGACTTAGCAGCAGCAGCAGCGGGGCCTCTCCCTAGGCTTTCCAGGTGGCAGTAGTGGTAAAGAACCCTTCTGCTAATGCAGGAGACTTACGAGACTCAGGTTCAATCCCTGGATTCAGAAGATCCCCTGGCAGAGGGCATGGCAACCTACTCCAGTATTTTTGCCTGGAGAACCCCATGGACAGAGGAGCCTGGTAGGCTATGGTCTATAAGGTCACAACAATTGGGCATGACTGAAATGTGTCCAAACATTGACCCCCACCTCAAAGAGCACAGCACAGGGTCTGTCCCCAGGTAAAGCTGACTCTGTCAGACAGTATTGCCTGCCCAAATGAGTCTGGTCTGATTCCTCAGTCTAAACTTGAGCTATTACAACTAGCTAGTGAGAAAGATATATCAGTTTTAGGAACTAAAAAACCATTTCCTCTTAGCACATCTCCGTGTAGTATGAAAACGTTGACCCCACCTCAAAGAGAGGGTGGGTTATCCACTTACCAATGTCTCTCCTACAGGACCTTGTCAGTTTTCCTCACTATTGCATTCCCAGAGACTAGCACATAATAATAATTAAAGATACAGGACCTTGTCAGTTTTCCTCACTATTGCATTCCCAGAGACTAGCACATAATAATAATTAAAGAATTTTTTGAAGAATGGATAAGTGAACAAAAATGAAAGAATGAAAGTGGGGGTGAAAGAAAAGACATCTCTTCTATCAACAGCATCATGAGAGGAGAGCTGAGGGCGATAGGTGGGAATCTGGGCAAATTCAAAGGGACAGAGTTAGGAGGCAGAGTTAGTCTCCACAAGGTGTCTCTTTCTTTATCTTGAGTTGGGGGTGGGGGATTATCTCCTGAAAGGGAGGGGTGGCAAGGAACAGGAAATAGGATTGAGGGCAGAAGTGAAGGTTTGAGACAGTTGCTGTGGGGGGTGGACTAGTGTCCACTAGAGCCTCATGGAGGGGTCCTGGGCAGCAGAGTGGCCTGGCCAACCATGATGCCAGGGCAGCAGGTGCCATCAGCCCCGAAAGGGAACAGACAAGACAAAGCCTAATTCCGGGAAGAGTTATGAGGGGTAAGACTTGCAGATAGAGCTAGTCAACTCAGATCAAGAATTTGTGAGGCTCCTACTGTGTCCTAAACCTGCTCACTGAGTACAAAGAAAAATTGGAGAGCTTGACCGCAAGGAGATCCAACCAGTCCATCCTAAAGGAGATCAGTCCTGGGTGTTCACTGGAAGGACTGATGCTGAGGCTGAAACTCCAATACTTTGGACACCTCATGTGAAGAGTTGACTCATTGGAAAAGACCCTGATACTGGGAGGGATTGAGGGCAGGAGGAGAAGGGGACGACAGAGGATGAGATGGCTGGATGGCATCACCAACTCGATGCACGTGAGTTTGGGTGGACTCCGGGTGTTGGTGATGGACTGGGAAGCCTGGCGTGCTGCGATTCATGGGGTCGCAAAGAGTCAGACACGACTGAGTGACTGAACTGAACTGAACTGAACTGAGATTTGGAGGAACTAGAAAATGCATCAAGTATGGGGGAGTCATAAATGCCTAAGTAAAACCACAAGAAGTCTCAGACAGCAACTCAATTGTGAATGTGAATACAAAGGATGCAAAGACCAAAGGTGTTTTCTCTTCTCCCTTTTCCTTCTCCTTTTAAACCAAAATTCACGTCCTTGTCTTCATGTCCAGAATTCTCTTCAGCAAATATGACCGACACTCAGTAGTCCTGTATCGCCACCTGGTGGGATTTCAGTGTACAGTGTTAGTCGCTCAGTCGTGTCCAACTCTTTGAGATCCCGCAGACTGTAGCCCACCAGGCTACTCTGTCCATGGAGCTCTCCAGGCAAGAATAGTGGAGTGGATTACCATTTCCTTCTCCAGGTGGGATTTCAAGGTATTACATATTTAGCTTCCAGAGGAAAAGATTCTATTCATAGATTATAAGACCAGGAGAACAAAGTGCATTCATTCAGCAATATTTATGCCCTAAAACTCTGTAACAGTCACAGGAAATACAAACAGGTATCTTCAAGTTTCTTCCAACTTAATAAGAAAAAAATGTAGTAGTTTATTAGGACTTATATTAATTTATAAATTGAAAGTGCATATGAATTCAAATTTAATAAGAACTAAGATCTGAAGACCTGATAGCTGAATTATGATTCCTTATAGAAGAGAACCAGAGAAGGCAATGGCACCCCACTCCAGTACTCTTGCCTGGAAAATCCCATGGATGGAGGAGCCTGGTAGGCTGCAGTTCATGGGGTAGCTAAGAGTCGGACACGACTGAGCGACTTCACTTTCACTTTTCACTTGCATGCATTGGAGAAGGAAATGGCAATCCACTCCAGTGTTCTTGCCTGGAGAATCCCAGGGACAGGGGAGCCTGGTGGGCTGCTGTCTATGGGGTCTCACAGAGTCGGACACGACTGAAGCGACTTAGCAGCATAGAAGAGAACATAGTGTCCACTATTAAACAGAAAATAAAAAGTCTAGTCCATCCATGAAAACTGTTTTGGTTTCTGAGCCTACTCTAATCTTCTCTGGCTTCCCAAATTTTACTCCAGCCAGGTACGACAAAACCCCACATCTTCAAAGGTGCTAACAGGCAAGGCAACTCTAGGCAGAAGAGGGAGAATCAACTGAAGTCAAAAGTCCTGACTTGAGCTAAACAAAGAAAAGTGAGCTTGAGCAAGTCTCTTTTTGGCTGCACTGAGTCTTATTGTGCACGTGGGCTCAGTAATTGTGGCATTCGGGCTTAGTTGTCCCCTGAATTTGGGATCTTAGTTCCCTGACCGGGGATTTAACACGTCTCCTGCATTGGAAGGCAGATTTTTAACTGCTAGATTACTAGAGAAGTCCTGAGAAAGTCTTTTATGTTTCTGAGCTTGGATCCTTATTAGTGAAATGTAATTTAAAATATTTACCTTTTGGGATGGTTACAAGGATTAAATGGAGAAGGCAATGGCACCCCACTCCAGTACTCTTGCCTGGAAAATCCCATGGACAGAGGAACCTGGTAGGCTGCAGTCCATGGGGTCGCTAAGAGTCAGACACGACTGAGCGACTTCACTTTCACTTTTCACTTTCATGCATTGGAGAAGGAAATGGCAATCCACTCCAGTGTTCTTGCCTGGAGAATCCCAGGGACGGGGGAGCCTGGTGGGCTACCGTCTATGGGGTCACACAGAGTCGGACACGACTGAAGTGACTTAGCAGCACAAGGATTAAATAAGGCAATAAAGCAGGAAACATACTTTAAAGTACTTAAAATTTGGTTATTACTGATATGAGTCAGTAATAGGAAAAATGAGAAAGGAAAAATGCATCCCTTTCTCACTGATGAGCTATCACTGACCCAGATAAATGAGGGAAAGTTGAGGTCAATGCTGTGAACTTATCAAAGATCTCTTGCTAATTTATTTAGTTTAATTAATTAATTAATTTTGACTGCACTGGGTCTGTGTTTCTGCTCAAGGGCTTTCTCTAGCTGCAGTGAGCAGGAGCTACTCTTCATTGGAGCGCATGGGCTTCTCATTGCTGTGGCTTTTCTTGTGGTGGAGCCCGGGTTCTAGGGCACACAGGCTTAGTAATTGCAGCACATGCCTCGTGGCATGTGGGATCTTCCTGGACCAAGGACGAACCCATGGCCCTTGCATTAAAAGGCAAATTCTTAACCACTAGACCACCACGGAAGTCCTAAGAATGTTTGCATTTCAAAAAAAAAACTACATAGAAAAATTGTATGTATGGCGGACAGATTCTACCTTTTATAATCACATCAAAAATATGAAGCACCTGGGAATAAATAAAAGTTGTGCAAGGTTTTAACAAAGAAAATTACCAAACTTATTGAGACACATTAAAGATAATTGAATTAAATTAAGATAGATCATGTTCATGGATTGTAAGATGCAATATTGTAAAAATGTCAATTCTTTCAAATCAACTATCGAGTTGATGCAGTTCCAGTCAAAATTACAACAGTTTTTTAAATAACATTTGACAAGTTAATCCTCAAATTTTTGTGGAGATGCAAAGGGAAAGGGACAGGCAAGATGCAAGAAGAACCAGAAGAGGGGAACACGGAGGACTCGGACTACCAGGTATCAAGGCTTGCTGTGAAGCTATAATGTTTAAAACAGTATGGCTTGGTACAGAGTCAACAGACAGACCTATACAACAAAGTCCAGAAAAAGGACTTTATATTATATGAGCACTTGATACATGATAAAGGCTGGCAAAAGACAGTTTTTCAGTGAGTGCTGCTAAGACAATTAACTCCCTGTATAGATTGCACTTCCCTGTTGGCTCAGCTGGTAAAGAATCTGCTTGCAATGTGGGAGACCTGGGTCCAATCCCTGGGTTGGGAAGATCCCCTGGAGAAGGAAACAAATACCCACTCTAGTACTCTGGGCTCGAGAATTCCATGGACTGAATAGTCCATGAGGTCACAAAGAGTCGGACACGACTGAGCGACTTTTTTAAATTAATGACTGGGTTCTTTGGTAGCTCAGACTGTAAAGAATCTGCCTGCAATGCAGGAGACCCAGGTTCAATCCCTGGGTCAGGAAGATTCCCCTGGAGAAAGGAATGGCAACTCACTCCAGTATTCTTACCTGGAGCATTCCATAGACAGAGGAGCCTGGCAGGCTACAGTCCATGGGGTCACAAAGAGTCAGACATGACTGAGCAACTTTCATTTCATAGGATAAACAGAGATCAACTCCTGGTGTATCCAAGTCCTTAAGTTAAAAGGCAAAATTATAACGCTTAAAGAAGATAAAAATAGGAGGATATCTCCATGACTCTGGAGTAGGAAGCTTTATTAAAATAAGTATAAAATAGGTGAGTGTGTGTGTGTTAGTCACTCACTTGCATCTGACTTACTGTTTGTGGACCCACGGACTGTAGCCTCCCAGGCTCCTCTGTCCATGGAATTCTCCAGGCAAGAATACAGGAGTGGGTGACCATTCCCTTCTCCAGGGAACCTTCCTGACCCAGGGATTTAACCTGAGTCTTCTACATTGCAGGCAGATTCTTTACCATCTGAGCCACCAGGGAAGCCCTAACTGTTAAAGAAAGCACTGATACATTTTGACTATATCAGAGTTAAGAAGCTCTATTCATCAAAATATACCTTAAGAGAATGAAAAGGCAAACTACAAATTTAAGACATACATAACTAATGAAAGGATTCATATTCAAAATAAAGTACTCTTTCAAATCAGTGAGAAAAAAAAAATCCCATAGAAAAATAGTAAAGGTATTGGTGTGGAATCAGTATTTTTAAATATATATATATATTTAATAACCTTTACAGGGAAACCCTAGATTCCAATGACAATAATACAATGCTACAGACTCATCAAATAGGCGAACATTTCTAAAGTTGGTATTATTAAGTGTTTTGGGGGATGTATAGCAACCAGAATTTTCATACATTGCTGTTGGGGATTAAATTGGCACAAATGCTTTGGAAAAATGAGTTATCTACTAAATTTGAATGCATGTGTATTTTGTTGTATATCTAAATTTGAATGTATGTATATTGTCTTGGCAGGAAAGTTATGACAAACGTAGACAGTGTTTAAAAGCAGAGACATTAATCTGCCAACAAAGGTCCATATAGTCAAGGCTATGGTCTTCCCAGTGGTCACGTACAGTTGTGAGAGCTGGACCATAAAGAAGGCAGGGTGCTGAAGAATCGATGCCTTCGAACTGTGGTGCTGGGTAAGACTCCTGAGAGTCCCTTGGACAGCAAGACGATCAAACCAGTTAATCTTAAGGAAAATAAACTCTGAATACTCATTAGAAGGACTCATGCTGAATCTGAAACTCCAGTACTTTGGCCGTCTGATGCAAACAGCTGATTCATTGGAAAAGTCCCTAATGCTGGGAAAGATTGAGGGCAGAAGAAGGCATCAGAGAATGAGAAGACTGGATGGCATCACCAATGCAATGGACATGAACTTGGGCAAACTTTGGGAGATGGTGAGGGACAGGGAGGCCTGGCATGCTATAGTCCATGGGGTCGCAGAGTCAGACATGACTGGGCGACTGAACAACAACATGTATATTTTCACTCTTAGATACATTTCTTAGAGAAACATACGTACAACTGCAGCAGAATACATGTATACGAATATTCACAGAAGCATTCCTCAGGAGTCAAAACACCGCAGACCACCCAAATACCCATCAAGAATGTAAAAGAAAAGTAAATGATGGTGTTCATATACAGCTGGGTTCAGAAAAGCATTTCCTGTGAAGGGCCAGAGAATAAACATTCTAGGCTTTGTAGGTCTGTGTCTCAAAATCTTAGTCTTTTTCTCCCCAACTTTATAAATATAAAAAAGCATTCTTAACTCATGGACTATATAAAAACATGGCCCATGGACTGTGGGTTGCCAACCCCTGATGTAGAGGAAAACTACAGAGCATTGAAAACAAATGAACTACAGCTATTTGCAACCCTGTAAATGATTCTTACAAACATGACACTGAGCTAAAGAAAAACACAAATATGCACATATATACAAATCATATATAGAAAATCATAAACAAAACCTACAAAAATATACTTCTGTTCACATAAAATAAGCACAATGACACTATAGGATTTAGACATGTACAAACAGGCCTTAAAACCACAAAGAAATGCAGGAAAGTATTTACCATACATATCAGGATCATGGACACTTACATGTGAGGGAGGGGACTGTGACCTGAAAGGGACCTCTGGGCTCTGCCAATATTTTATTTCTCAGCCTGGATAATGGTAACAGAGGTATTGGCCTTATCATTATTTGTTAACTCATGTGTTTGTGTTTGTTAATTCTCAAACTGTGTGTTTATGTTTTATGCATTTTCCTGTGGATATTGTGTTTGGACAGTATCAATTGAGCTTGAAGTTGAGGTTGACAAAGACAACAGTGCAGGAAAGAATAGAAGAGAAACCTACAGTCAGATGACCTACTGCTCAAGCAACAAGGAAGAGGAACTGAGAGGAAGATGTCCCTGAGGAAAGAGGAGGCTGGCCGTGTTCAAACATATGGAATTCAAAGGTGGGGTAGCCACTGGGCCAGAGAAGCCCTGGTTAGAAGCAGCACTGGGCAGTGGCAAGAGGGCTGCCTAATTTTTCTGGTTCTGATGGGAACTGGGACTGGAAAGTCACTCTACAGATTCCACCAGAGCACAGACACCAGACAGGCTGGAAGGGCCACTGGAAGAAAAGAACAGGACTGACGAGGTGGGACAAGGCAGCTTGGAGCAGCCTGAACAGTGGAAACGGTGAGCAGTTTATACCCTCTCTGTGCCTCACTCTCCACACTCCCTCCTGGGCACAGGGAACCATGCAGGAGAGCTTGTGCAGAGGGACAAACATTTTAACATGCAAACTCTTTTTTTCCCTGCTTTTGGATGCACTGTGTGGCATGTGGCTCTTAGTTCCCTGACCAGGGATCAACCCCATGCCCCTTGCAGTACAAGCACAAAGTCTTAACACTAGACTGCCAGGAAGTCCATAAAATACATGTGAAAGTGCGAGTTGGTTGCTCAGTCATGTCCGACTCTTTGCGACTTTTTAAAAATACCTACTTTTTAAGTTTGTCATACAGGTCAAGAAACTGAGAATCAAGGAAGTTAAGAGATGTGTCTAGGTGACAGATTAGTAAATGGTACAGATGAGATTGGGGGCTAGGACCCCATCTTATCAATGCTGTAGTCAGCCTCCCTCCCCCACACTGCCAAAAGCCAAAACAGAACAAATAGGGGAGGGTGAGAGACAGACAAGGACAGAGAGACACAAAGGGACAGAGATTGATTTTAAGGAGTTGACTCATGCCAGTGGCAGGTCTAAATTCAGCAGAACAGACCCTGGGGCTGTATGCTCAAGCAGGATTTCTATGATTCAGTATTGAAGCAGAACTGCTTCTTCAGAAAATCTCAGTATTTGCTCTTAAGACCTTTGACTGATTGTGTGAGGCCCACCCACATTGTGAAGGGCAATCACCTTTACTTAAAGTCAGCAGATTATAAGTGCTAATCACTTTCACAGACACCTTTACAGTAACATCTAGATTAGTATTTGAACAAGTTGGCATCATACTTTGGTGAAGTTTTCTGTGGGTTTTCGGTTGGGGAAGCACACTATACGGCTTGTGGGATCTTAGTTTCCCAACTAGGGATTGAAAGCCCTGAGTTCTAACCACTGGGCTGCCAGGGAAGTCCCTGTAGCGTAGTCATATAAAATTAACCATCACAGCTGGACATGAGAACCCCCCATTGACAGACTGGCCTAACATATGGTGATTGAGTTAACTTAGGCAGATGTCCCAGGTAGGAAGCATGGCCACATTAGTGTTCCCACCATACAGCCAGGAGAATGAGGCAAGGCCGTATTGACTGACCTGTCCTGGTAATTAGCATCAAGGCTGGGTCTGCCCCTGTCTCCAGATTCCAATGCCTGGCTCTTTTCTTCTGGCCACACCATTCTCTGTAGCTGCTCCTCACTTTCCCTCTGCTCCAGGGTGGCCCAGGCACTAAGCCCAAGCTTGCCACGCTTGGTTGGGCCTTGCAGTCCTGGCCTGTTTCACCCTCCTAATGAGAACACTGAACTGTATTGGAAATTAATTTCTTTTTGCTAGAGTGTTCAGCAGAACTATACTGGGGATGTTTAATGCTAAAACAGGCAATGTCCTGTACCAAAAATGGCCTCCCTTCTCTGTGGGCACAAAAAAACCACCAGTCATCCTTTGGCTCGAAGGTCTGCAGAGAGAAGTCTTCTCTCTCCCACTTTTCTCGTGGCCTGGTGAAGGACAGGGAAGCCTGGTGTGCTGCAGTTGATGGGGGTCACAAAGAGTCAGACACAACTGAGCAACTGAACAACAACCTGTGAAGGACAGTCCCCTGCTTAGAAAAGCTAAGCCACACCCACTTGTGGGTTCAAACCTAGCAAGCATGTTTGGGCCACTGTTGGCTAGGGACCAGTTTCATATTAGGAACAAACTGCATCTTGGGAAACTATTCATCCTAATAGAAGAACCCCTCATATTTGGGGGCAGGTGTTTCAGCAACGATGGAGAGAGACATGAATCTCAATGTCGGGTGATGCCTACCTCTCAGATCGTACATTGGGAGGTGTGATGAGGAGTGTGGACCAAGAAGCCAATGAGTGGGTGTCTAATACCTCCATAGGACAGCGGCTCTGTGGCTGGTGAGGGCATGTAGCGCCCATGGGAGTGAGATGTGCTTGTCCTCTTGGAGTAAGGGCTACAGCTCTTAGAGACATGAAGGAGAAAAGGTGAGCGATGGTCTCTTCCAGAGAGAGATGGCTAGAAAAGCTTAGTGAATCCTAGGTCAGTTCAGATCAGATCAATTCCCTTCTATGTACCAGCCCGGGAGGCGCACAGATGAACAACACACAGCCCTTGTCTTCTCAGAACGGAAGGACTGGCAGGGGAAATAGACAATATCAATAAGAGTAAGTGCTGTGAGAGAAACATGCTCAGGGTGCCATAGGAGCCTGGTGGCGGGGCACCCCATCCCACAAAGGGGTCTGGCTACCAGAAGGAATTGACACTTGAGCTGATCAAGTATGAGCAAGAATTTACTCTTGCAGAGCTTCCGTGGTAGCTCAGTGGTAAAGAATCTACCTGCCAATGCAGGAGACATGGCTTTGAGCCCTGATCCAGGAAGATTCCACATGTCGTGGAGCAACTAAACCTGTGCACCACAACTACTGACCCTGCACTCTAGAGCCCGGGAAACGCAACTACTGAGTCCACATGCCGCAACTACTGAAGCCTATGCACCCTAGAGCCGATGCCCTGCAGCAGGGAAGCCTCCGCACGGAGAAGCCCATGTCCTGCAACAAGAGAAGCCTCAGCACGGAGAAGCCTGTGCCCTGCAGCAAGAGAAGCCTCAGCACGGAGAAGCCTGTGCCCTGAAGCAAGAGAAGCCTCAGCACGGAGAAGCCCATGCCCTGCACAAGAGAAGCCTCAGCACGGAGAAGCCCGTGCCCTGCAGCAAGAGAAGCCTCAGCACGGAGAAGCCCGTGCCCTGCAGCAAAGAGTAGGCCCCGTTCTTCACAACTAGAGAAAAGCCCGCGCAGCAGTGAAGACCCAGTGCAGCCAAAAATAAATAAATAAAATTTTTAAAAAGAATTTACTCATGGAAGAAAGTGAGATAAACACTCAGGCAGAAACAACGGTGTAAATGAAGACCCAGAAGCATTAACAGCAGGGGTGAGTTAAGGAAACAAGCTGAGAGTTCATAGGTCAGAAAATAGGAAGATAGAAGGCCAAGGAGCTAAGGCCAGTAGTGAGAGGGAGGGGCCACGCTCTGTGATCAAACTAGTAAACAGGTTAGACTTTATTCTATAAGCTATAAAGAGGCCCAACAGACTTTAAGTAGGAGTATGAGTCCACTGGAGAAGGGAATGGCAAACCACTTTAGTATTCTTGCCTTGAGAACCCCATAAACAGTATGAAAAGGCAAAATGATAGGATACTGACAGGGGAACTCCCTGGGTCGGTAGGGGCCCAATATGCTACTGGAGATCAGTGGGGAAATAACTCCAGAAAGAATGAAGGGATGGAACCAAAGCAAGAAGAATACCCAGCTGTGGATGTGACTGGTGATAGAAGCAAGGTCCGATGCTGTAAACAGCAATATTGCATAGGAACCTGGAATGCTAGGTCCATGAATCAAGGCAGATTGGAAGTGGTCAAACAAGAGATGGCAAGAGTGAACGTTGACATTCTAGGAATCAGCGAACTGAAATGGACTGGAATGGGTGAATTTAACTCAGATGACCATTATATCTACTACTGCGGGCAGGAATCCCTCAGAAGAAATGGAGTGGCCATCATGGTCAACAAAAGAGTCCGAAATGCAGTACTTGGATGCAATCTCAAAAATGACAGAATGATCTCTGTTCGTTTCCAAGGCAAACCATTCAGTATCACAGTAATCCAAGTCTATGCCCCAACCAGTAACGCTGAAGAAGCTGAAGTTGAACGGTTCTATGAAGACCTACAAGACCTTTTAGAACTAATACCCAAAAAAAGATGTCCTTTTCATTATAGGGGACTGGAATGCAAAAGTAGGAAGTCAAGAAACACCTGAAGTAACAGGCAAATTTGGCCTTGGAATACAGAATGAAGCAGGGCAAAGACTAATAGAGTTTTGCCAAGAAAATGCACTGGTCATAGCAAACACCCTCTAACAACAACACAAGAGAAGACTCTATACATGGACGTCACCAGATGGTCAACACTGAAATCAGATTGATTATATTCTTTGCAGCCAAAGATGGAGAAGCTCTATACAGTCAGCAAAAACAAGACCAGGAGCTGACTGTGGCTCAGACCATGAGCTCCTTATTGCCAAATTCAGACTTAAATTGAAGAAAGTAGGGAAAACCACTAGACCATTCAGGTATGACCTAAATCAAATCCCTTATGATGATACAGGGGAAGTGAGAAATAGATTTAAGGGCCTAGATCTGATAGATAGAGTGCCTGATGAGCTATGGAATGAGGTTCATGACATTGTACAGGAGACAGGGATCAAGACCATCCCCATGGAAAAGAAATGCAAAAAAGCAAAATGGCTGTCTGAGGAGGCCTTACAAAGAGCTGTGAAAAGAAGAGAAGTGAAAAGCAAAGGAGAAAAGGAAAGATATAAACATCTGAATGCAGAGTTCCAAAGAACAGCAAGAAGAGATAAGAAAGCCTTCCTCAGCGATCAATGCAAAGAAATAGAGGAAAACAACAGAATGGGAAAGACTAGAGATCTCTTCAAGAAAATAAGAGATACCAAAGGAACATTTCATGCAAAGATGGGCTCGATAAAGGACAGAAATGGTATGGACCTAACAGAAGCAGAAGATATTAAGAAGAGATGGCAAGAATACACAGAAGAAGTGTACAAAAAAGATCTTCACGATCCAGATAATCACGATGGTGTGATCACTCACCTAGAGCCAGACATCCTGGAATGTGAAATCAAGTGGGCCTTAGAAAGCATCACTACAAACAAAGCTAGTGGAGGTGATAGAATTCCAGTTGAGCTATTCCAAATCCTGAAAGATGATGCTGTGAAAGTGCTGCACTCAATATGCCAGCAAATTTGGAAAACTCAGCAGTGGCCACAGGACTGGAAAAGGTCAGTTTTCATTCTGATCCCAAAGAAAGGCAATGCCAAAGAATGCTCAAACTACCACACAATTACACTCATCTCACACGCTAGGAAAGTAATGCTCAAAATTCTCCAAGCCAGGCTCCAGCAATACATGAACCGTGAACTTCCTGATGTTGAAGCTGGTTTTAGAAAAGGCAGAGGAACCAGAGATCAAATTGCCAACATCCGCTGGATCATGGAAAAAGCAAGAGAGTTCCAGAAAAACCTCTATTGCTGCTTTATTGACTATGCCAAAGCCTTTGACTGTGTGGATCACAATAAACTGTGGAAAATTCTGAAAGAGAATGGGAATACCAGACCACCTGATCTGCCTCTTGAGAAATTTGTATGCAGGTCAGGAAGCAACAGTTAGAACTGGACATCGAACAACGGACTGGTTCCAAATAGGAAAAGGAGTACGTCAAGGCTGTATATTGTCACCATGCTTATTTAACTTCTATGCAGAGTACATCATGAGAAACGCTGGACTGGAAGAAACACAAGCGGGAATCAAGATTGCTGGGAGAAATATCAATAACCTCAGATATGCAGATGACACCATGCTTATGGCAGAAAGTGAAAAGGAACTAAAAAGCCTCTTGATGAAGATGAAAGTGGAGAGTGAAAAAGTTGGCTTAAAGCTCAACCTTCAGAAAATGAAGATCATGGCATCCGGTCCCACCACTTCATGGCAAATAGATGGGGAAACAGTGGAAACAGTGTCAGACTTCATTTTTCTGGGCTCCAAAATCACTGCAGATGGTGACTGCAGCCATGAAATTAAAAGACGCTTACTCCTTGGAAGGAAAGATATGACCAACCTAGATAGCATATTCAAAAGCAGAGACATTACTTTGCCAACAAAGGTTCATCTAGTCAAGGCTATGGTTTTTCCTGTGGTGATGTATGGATGTGAGAGTTGGACTGTGAAGAAGGCTGAACACTGAAGAATTGATGCTTTTGAACTGTGGTGTTGCAGAAGACTCTTGAGAGTCCCTTGGACTGCAAGGAGATCCAACCAGTCCATTCTGAAGGAGATCAGCCCTGGGATTTCTCTGGGAGGAATGATGCCAAACTCCAGTACTTTGGCCACCTCATGCAAAGAGTTGACTCATTGGAAAAGTCTCTGATTATGGGAGGGATTGGGGGCAGGAGGAGAAGGGGACGACAGAGGATGAGATGGCTGGATGGCATCACTGATTCGATGGACTTGAGTCTGAGTGAACTCCGGGAGTTGGTGATGGACAGGGAGGCCTGGTGTGCTGCGATTCATGGGGTCGAAAAGAGTTGGACATGACTGAGCGACTGATCTGACCTCATCTGATCTGATGGCCCATTTATAGAGTCCCAAATTGCAACAGGTATCATCAATTTCTATATGCCCACCCTCAAACTATTAGGTTCCAGAGTGGTCTTTCTAATGTACAAATCCAATGACATAGTATGCATGAGTGAATGAATCAGAAGAGTTATTCTAGAACAAAGAGAAAAGTTGTCAAGCTGCACTGAGGATCCAGCTGAGATTAGAAATCACGAATTTGCAATGACGTCAACCTCCACCGCTGTATCATTCTCTCCAGTAAGAAGCAAAAAAGTCACGTCTGTGAGATGGATACGAAGTTGGAATTTTGTCATGTCAGACCTGAGAGTGAAGGGTGTTGATGACATAGTAACTTTAAAAAAAAAAAAAAAAGTTTTATTGATTTATTTTATTTATTGTTGATGGTGCTGGGTCTTCATTGCTTCATGGACTTTTCTCTAGTCACAGAGAGCGGAGGCTCTAGCTGCCACGTGCAGGCTTCTGTTTGCACTGGCTTCTCCTGTTGCTGCGCAGGGCTCTAGAGTGCTCAGGCTTCAGTAGTTGTGGAGCCCCGGCTCCAGAGCACAGACCCAGTGGTCGCAGTACTCGGGCTTAATTTCTCTGCCATGTGGGATCTTCCCAGACCAGAGATCGAACTTGTATCTCCTGCACTAGCAGGCGGATTCTTCACTACCCAGCCACCAGGAAAGCCCCTGTGAGCCAGTAAATTTGAGGACTCACCATAAGCTGCAGGTTGGGGAAGAGGGAGCTTAGCACAGTGCCTGGCACATACTGGGGCTCAGTACATTTCTGTGGAATGGTGAGCTGAGAGGTACAGGGGTTTAAATCCCAGCAAGGGTGCCTCTTCTTCCAGTAAGACACACCCACTCTCCTGACCACAAACGTGGCCACGTGATCTCAGGCTGGCCAATCAGTGCTCCCCAGCTCCCTCACACAGGGATAGGCCTGAGGCAGTCCCGTGACCACAGCAGGCCCATCTGTGCTCTTCCCGGGCTGAAGTGGGGTAGCTGGAGGCTGGCCTTAGGCCTGTAGAGTTATGCCGGGAGAATGAGAGACTTGGGCTCCCCACAGCCATCTTCCCCACCACACAGATAAACCCCCTCAACAGCAGTGCGGATAACAAGCAGAGCTGAGAGCTGAGTGAAATACTGTCCAGGGACATCCGAGACTACACAGCACCTTCGTGTGAATTAGGGAATTCCCTGGTGGTCTAGCAGTTGGGGGTCAGCACTTTCACTGCCACAGGCCTGAGTTCATTTCCTGGCTGGGGAACTAAGATCCTTCAAGCTTTGCAGAACTCAAGAAAAATAAGCAAATAAGTAAGTATCTATAGATGTAGATACGTAGATACAGATATCAGAGTACAACCTGAACAACCCTAAGTCATAGGCCCTGGAAATAGGAACAAAGGTGAATGCCCTCTGCCGTGCTCAGTAACCCTGGTCGTGGCCACTCTGAAGGAGTGTTCCAGCCCAAGTGGTCATCCTGCCATCTTAGAAAGGCTGGAATTGGAGAGTAGGGGGACAGGAACATGTCTCTGAGAGTCATAGGTGAGAGAAGCAGCCATTAAGGAGGCAGGGAGTGGTTGGGTCAGGGCACAGATTGCACTTGTGTGCACATATTCTCCTGAGCTTGTTCAGGGCCAAAGTGGCTTTATTAAAGAGGGGATTCTTGCTCACTGCTCCAGGACTTAGCTGAAACTATCTTACCTACCTGCAGATCTCATGTAGGTGAGTATGTAAATGACATATATTTCACATACAATGCCATGGAGATGGTGCTTCCTTAAGATGTGGTGCCCTTGTGCAGTCCACAACCTGAACAACTGTACACAGGAACCCCAAGTCTGACAAGTTCCTCTGACCCTATTGTATCTCTGCCATTTCCAGTTAAAAAAAAAAATCAAAACTTCCTCTCTAAGCAAGCATAAAATGGGTTCTTACACTGGACAAGCCCTATTAATAAACACTGACAAACAAAGTGTAACTGAGAGATCAGGGCCCAGACTACAGGCTCCGGAGGTAAGAAAGTTATTTAAAATATCAGAGGTAGGGTTGATCTTGGTTACAGCAGAGTCAGAGATGGGCCCTGGGAGTGGGGTCTGAAGCAGATGGAGCGAAGGGGAGAAAGTTGAGCTTTGAGGCTAGGCCACGCTCACAGACACTGAAGTTCCCCAAGTGGGTTGCAAGCAAGAGGTAGAAAACCACCTCAGAGAATTATGGGTAATGTTCTTTCCCCTCAAACCCCTCCCCACTCTTTCCCACTTAAACTTGATTGGTTGGTTTGTCCCTAAATTTGCCTGGAAGCCCAGCTGCACCAGCTAATGAGGACTTTCTATCTCTGGGGCTGAGGGGAAGCCAAATAAAATCCAATATGTTAACTCCCAGGACTTCCCTGGTGGCTCAGCAGTAAAGAACATGCCTGCAATGCAAGAGACCAAGTTTCAATCTCTGGGTCGGGAAGATCCCATGGAGGAGGAAATGGCAACCCACCCCAGGATTCTTACTTGAGGACTTCCATAGACAGAGGAGCCTGGTGGACTATAGTCCATAGGGTCGCAAAGAGTCGGACACGACTGAAGTGAGTTAGCATGTACATAGTATTATGAGGAAACAAATACAACTGGGCTTAGAGTAATTGATATTGCAAACAAGTTTTAAAAATTATTGCTGTTGGATGAGGGGAGACTGGAGTTTTCAGACTACCCCCAGAGTCTGTATTTGGCTTGGTAGAGTATAGACTAAGGATGGCATTGCCCACATTTGCCACATGCCTTGACCTTGGCAGATGTTACTGCTCAACTACCACCCTGCTCCCTTAGAGCCCAAATATAGCCTCAAAATCCCTTTCATCACTCTAGATTCATTAATCTTCAATCAAGTTGCGATAATGGGGTTTCCGTGGTGGCTCAGTGGTAAAGAATCCACCTGCCAACCCAAGAGTCATGAGTTCAATACCTGATCCAGGAAGGTCCCACATGCTGTGAACTGAACTAAGCCTGTGTGCCACAACTATTGAGCCTGAGCTCCAGAACCTGGGGACCGCAACTCCTGAAGCCCCAGGGCTCTGGAGGCTGTGCTCCACAACAAGAGAAGCCACAGCAATGAGAAACCTGCGCACCACAATGAAAAGGAGCCCCTTCCCGCCGCAACTAGAGAAAAGCCTGAGCAGTGATGAAGATCCAACACAGCCAAAAATAAATAAGGAAAATTATTTTTTTTAAGTTGAGATAAGGGATGAACTTCTTCGCATCCTTGTTCTAGAGCAATGGTTCTTAACCCTGGTACATGCTGAAATCACCTGGGAGGAGGGGTAGGCAGATTTCAAAGACAGCCCTCAATGAGTCCCACTTCCTGGTGGTCATGTCCCTCTGTAATCCTCTCCCTTCTACTGTGGGCTGGACTGGGTAACTTGTTTCTAGTGAATAGAATATGCAAAAATAATGGAGTGTCATTTGCAAATGGGTTAGAAAGGAGTGTGACTTTCGTCTTGGAAGTGGACCTTGCTCAGTTGACCTTGACTGAAGCCTTCTGAGAGACTTTGGGCCAACATCTTGATTGCAACTTTGTGAGAGACCCTGAAGCAGAGGCTCCAGCTGAGCTGTGTCTGGACTCATGAATACAGACACTGTGAGATAATAAATGCATGTTCTTTGAAACCACTAAGCAATAGATAGCGAAAACAAGTGGGAAAGTTTTTTTTAAAAAAATACATACTGCTACTGCTGCTGCTAAGTGGCTTCAGTCGTGTCTGACTCTGTGCGACCCCATAGACAGCAGCCTACCAGGCTCCTCCATCCTTAGGATTCTCCAGGCAAGAATGCTGCATAGTACCTCTAACTAATTAAATCAAGACTTCATAGAAATTTCCCCAAAGAAGACATATGGCCAAAAAGCATATGAAAAGATGCTCTACATCACTAATTATCAGAGAAATGCAAATCAAAACTACAAAGGGGTACCACCTCACAGCAGTCAGAATGGCCATCATCAAAAAGTCCACAAACAATAAATGCTAGAGAGGGTATGGAGAAAAGAGAACCCTCCTACACCGTCGGTGGAAATGTAAATTGGTACAGCCACTATGGAGAACAGTATGGAGGTTCCTTTAAAAACTGAAAATAGAGTTAACATGTGATCCAGGAATCCTTCTGCTGAGCATATATCCAGAGGAAACCATAATTCAAAAAAATACATGCACCCCAATGTTCATTGCGGGACTACTTACATTAGCCAGGACTTGGAAGCAACCTGAATGTCCACTAATAGAGGAATGGATAAATAAGATGTGGTACA
Organism: Bos grunniens; assembly: GCF_055505025.1. NCBI lineage: Eukaryota > Metazoa > Chordata > Mammalia > Artiodactyla > Bovidae > Bos > Bos grunniens. The sequence goes on along the minus strand of NC_141193.1, from coordinate 50,720,392 downwards.
TATATACAACAGAATATCACTCAGCCACAAAAAGAATGAAATAATGCCATTTGCAGCAACATGGATGGACCCAGAGATTATCATATTAAGTGAAGTCAGACAAAGAAAAACAAATATCTAATTTTAAAGTATGAAATAAATGAACTTATTTGTAAAATAGAAACAGGCTTCTGCTACTGCTGCTGCCGCCAAGTCGCTTCAGTCGTATCCAACTCTGTGCGACCCCATAGACAGCAGCCCACTAGGCTTCTCTGTCCCTGGGATTCTCCAGGCAAGAACACTGGAGTGGGTTGCCATTTCCTTCTCCAATGCATGGAAGTGAAAAGTGAAAGTGAAGTCACTCAGTCGTGTCCGACTGTAGCGACCCCATGGACTGCAGCCTACCAGGCTCCTCAGTCCATGGGATTTTCCAGGCAAGAGTACTGGAGTGGGGTGCCATTGCCTTCTCCGAACAGGCTTCTAGATATCAAAAACAAACTTATGGTTCAGTTCGGTTCAGTTCAGTTCAGTCGCTCAGTTGTGTCCGACTCTTTGCGACCCCATGAATCGCAGCACGCCAGGCCTCCCTGTCCATCACCAACTCCCGGAGTTCACTCAGACTCACGTCCATCGAGTCAGTGATGCCATCCAGCCATCTCATCCTCTGTGGTCCCCTTCTCCTCCTACTCCCAACCCCTCCCAGCATCAGAGTCTTTTCCAATGAGTCAACTCTTCGCATGAGGTGGCCAAAGTACTGGAGTTTCAGCTTTAGCATCATTCCTTCCAAAGAAATCCCAGGGCTGATCTCCTTCAGAATGGACTGGTTGGATCTCCTTGCAGTCCAAGGGACTCTCAAGAGTCTTCTCCAACACCACAGTTCAAAAGCATCAATTCTTCGGCACTCAGCTTTCTTCACAGTCCAACTTTCACATCCATATATGACCGCTGGAAAAACCATAGCCTTGACTAGACGGACCTTTGTTGGCCAAGTAATGTCTCTGCTTTTCAATATGCTATGTAGGTTGGACATAACTTTCCTTCCAAGGAGTAAGCATCTTTTAATTTCATGGCTGCAGTCACCATCTGTAGTGATTTTGGAGCCCAAAAAAATAAAGTCTGACACTGTTTCCACTGTTTCCCCATCTATTTCCCATGAAGTGATGGGACCAGATGCCATGATCTTCGTTTTCTGAATGTTGAGCTTTAAGCCAACTTTTTCACTCTCCACTTCCACTTTCATCAAGAGGCTTTTTAGTTCCTAAACATGGGTTGGGGGAGGGATAAATTAGGCGCTTACACACTACTCTCTATAAGTTAGATAATCAACAAGGACTTACTGTATAGCACAGGGAACTCAATATTCTATAATAATTTATATGAGAAAAAATCTGAAAAAGAATGAATATATGCATATGTGAAACTGAAATACTTTGTGGTACCCATGAAATTAACATGAAATTGTAAATCAACTATATTCCAATAAAATTAAAATTAAATAGGATTTCTAAGGTTAGGACCCAATCATTGGTAGTTTTTACATCTCCCCATGTGATTCTAGGAGAAGGCAATGGCACACCACTCCAGTACTCTCGCCTGGAAAATCCCATGGGTGGAGGAGCCTGGTAGGCTGCAGTCCATGGGGTCGCTAGAGTCAGACATGACTGAGCGACTTCACTTTTCCCTTTCATGCATTGGAGAAGGAAATGGCAACCCACTCCAGTGTTCTTGCCTGGAGAATCCCAGGGACAGGGGAGCCTGGTGGGCTGCTGTCTATGGGGTCGCACAGAGTCGGACACAACAAAGCGACTTAGCAGCCGCAGCAGCATGTGATTCTAATATATAGCCAGACTCCACTGACTAGGCTTCTCATACAGTAAAGTGCAGAGGAGTCATCTAAGTATTTTGTCAAAATGTACACATAGGGTGGAGCCTAAGGTTTTGCATTTCCAACAAGCTCCCATGTTATGCTAATACTGATGGTCCCCAAGACTACACAAAGCAGCAAGGCTCTAGAGAATCTAGACACAGGGCAAGATAGGCCTGGGCTCAGTGTATGGGTCTGGAAATAGTGTGGAGCAGGAGGGTGTGAAGTGCATGAAGAGATGTTCCTTAGGTCTTGGCAATCAACTGGGCATGGAGGGTGGAGGCAAGGGGGCCAGCTATCTTAAGGTTTGAAGTCCAGAGGGCTGGGAAGAAGCTGGTATTTTTAGGTAAAATGAGGAATTTTAAAAGAAGTCTGATTGGGAGAAAAAAATAACCGATGATGGAAGCAACCTGTTAGAGATGATCAAGACATAATTTATGGGACCCAGTATAAAATGAAGATGTGGAGCCCCTTGTTCAAAATTATTAAGTACTTCTGCAGAATCTAAAATATGACACAATCAAACTTATCTTCAAAACAGAAGCAGACTCAGAGACATAGAGAACAGATGTTTGGTTGCCTGGTGTGGGGGTGGGGTGGGGGGTTCAGTTCAGTTCAGTCACTCAGTTGTGTCCGACTCTTTGTGACCCCATGAAGCATACCACACCAGGCCTCCCTGTCCATCATCAACTCCCGGAGTCCACCCCAAACCCATGTCCATTAAGTCAGTGATGCCATCCAACAATCTCATCCTCTGTTGTCCCCTTCTCCTCCCACCTTCAATCTTTCCCAGCATCAGGGTCATTTCAAATGAGTCAGCTCTTGGCATCAGGTGCCAAAGTATTGGAGTTTCGGCTTCAACATCAGTCCTTCCAGTGAACACCCAGGACTGATTTCCTTTAGGATGGACTGGTTGGATCTCCTTGCAGTCCATGGGACTCTCAAGAGTCTTCTCCAACACCGCAGTTCAAAAGCATCAATACTTTGGTGCTCAGCTTTCTTCACAGTCCAACTCTCACAGCCATACATGACCACAGGAAAAACCATAGCCTTGACGTGATGGACCTTTGGGGTGGGGGAGGAAGGATGAATTGGGAGTTTAGGATTAGCGGATGCAAACTATGACATTATATATGGAAAAGATAGACAAGGTTCTACTGTATAGCATGCAGAACTATATTCAATATACTGTAATCATAATGGAAAATAATATGAAAAAGAATATACATATATACTCAGTTATATATATATATATTCAGTTATAACATGTATATATTCAGTTATATATATAACTGAATCACCTTGTTGTACACCAGAAACTAACACGGCATTGTAAATCAACTGCACTTCAATGAAATAATTATTTTTTAATTATTAAGAATTTCAAGGGATTTCCCTGGTGGTCCAGTGGCTAAGACTCTGTGCTCCCAAAGTAGGGGCCCTGAGTTTGACCATGGTTGGGGAACTAGACCCCGTATGCTGCAGCTAAGACACAGTACAGCCAAATAAATAAAAATTAAAAAAAAAAATAGAATTCCAAGATGGTGAGACCAGAGCATTAATTCAATGATGGGAGGCCCTCTGAGCATGGGTCATACACCCTGGGACAGATTTGTCAAAAGCAAGACTTACCTCCTCTTTGGTGACCCTGACACCCCCTGTTCCAGCCCCTCTGCCTTGCTCTGTGCTCGGGGCTCCCTCCCACCTTCTCCTCCCACAAGGCACTGGTCTTGCTGGCTCCTGTGGCTGCTCCTCAGTGAGACTGGAAGTTGATGGAGGGCAGACACTGCTTTGCTATCTGCACCCCCCCACCCCCCAACCAGGTCTCATAGCAGACTGGGAGTGGCTTGTTCAGTCCCGCCAGGGTGCTGGCCTGGCCTGGGTCCCTTTCCTGCACCTGCCTCCCCTGTGCCAAGGCAGATCTGTGCTGCCTTGAGCTACAGCAGTCTGCTTTCTCTCCCTCCACGCCCTCCCTGGATCTGTGGGCCTCCCCTAGATCGGTCGCCCCAGTAATAGGCTATGAACAGAGTTCACAGCCTGTAACTCCAAGGATGTTCCTCAATAGTTATTTTCAGCAGACTGCTTATGGTTTATATCAGAAAAGGCTGTTTCCAGGGGTAGGGGGTTGGAGAATTGGATGAGGCAGTCAAAAAGTACAAACTTCCAGTTATGAAATAAGTGTTAGGATGTAATGTATTATTATCAACGTGCTGTGTTGTGCTAAGTCACTTCAGTCATGTCTGACTCTTTGCGACGCTATGGACTGTAGCCCACCAGGCTCCTCTTTCCATGTGGATTCTCCAGGCGAGAACACTGGAGTAGATTGCCATTTCCTCCTCCAGGAGATCTTCCCAACCCAGGGATCAAACCTGCATCTCTTATGTCTCCTGCATTGGCAGGCAAGTTCTTTACTACCAGCGCCAATACAGCATCACTAATATAATTAACACTGCTGTATGTTATATATAAAAATTACTGAGAGGAAATCCTGAGTTCTCATCACAAGGAAAAAATATTTTCTCCTTAATTTTATAACTGTATGAAATGGTGGATGTTCACTACACTTACTGTGGTAATCATTTCATGATGTATGAAGTCAAATCATTATGCTGTACACCTTATACTGTGCTGTATGTCAATTATATCTCAATAAAGCTGGAAGAAAGAAAAGAAAATAGCTTTTCCCTCCCTGAGGCTCCTGGCTGATTATTTAACATCATTTGGTTTCCTCTGGTTGCCTGAGAATTGCTTACAATGTTAACCTGGACACCCTCATGATCAGATACCACTCTCAGGCCAGCCCCTAGATTTGCCTTAAAAGGGACTAGGAACTCTCCTTTTGGGCCAAAGTATGAATAAAAATTCATAATTTACTGGAAAAGTATGTAATCAAACTCATCTACTTGGCAAACTTATTATCCTGCAAGTGCTTAAATCAGGTCTCATGAGATGCAAGAAATTGAAATGTCTAGAGGATGAAAATAATGCAGTGTAGCAGTCTATGATCTTCCTTGGTGGCTCAGATAGTTTAAAAAAAAAAAAAAATCCACCTGCCAATGCAGGAGATGCAGTTTTGATCCCTTGGCTGGGAAGATCCCCCAGAGAAAGAAATGGCAACCCACTCCAGTATTCTTGCCTGGGAAATTCTACGGACAGAAGAACCTGGGAGGCTGCAGTCCATGGGGTCGCAAAGAATCAGACACGACTAAACAACAACAAATCACAGTCTACAAAATTCCATTGAATTTTACCTGTTGCAACTTTGTGTGTATGGTCCTGAAATTATAAGTAAATGGTGAGATATTTGGCATCTTGCTCTGTGACTTTATACTTAAGAAAGAAAGAAATGAATATTTACTGTGAAGCTAGTATGTGTCAGATACTGTGCTGGACATTTCACACATATCTGGCTTAACAGCCTAGAGAAGCAGAATAACACTGATGTGGAGAACAATCTCATAAACTCAACAGCTGGATACAAGTGAAATTCTGTTCATACTAACTTGTGCCACAATTTCCTCATCTGGGGACTTTCCTGGTGACCCAGTGGCTAAGACTCTGAACTCCCAATGTAGGGGGGCCAGGTTTGACCCCTTGGTCAGGGAACTAGATCCCATATGCCACACCTAAGACCAGGCACAGCCAAACACATAAATATATATTTTCAAATGTTTCTTATCTGTGAACCAGAGCTTCTCAGGTGGCACTACTGGTAAAGAACCTGCCTGCCAATGCAGAAGACTTAAGAGATGCAGGTTCAATCCCTGGGTCAAGAAGATCTCCTGGAGGAGGGCATGGCAACCCACTCCAGTATTCTTGCCTGGAAAATCCCATGGGCAGAGGAACCTGGCAGGCTACAATCCATAGGTAGCAAAGAGTCGGACACAACTGAAGAGACTTAGCACATATCTGTGAAATGATGTGAATGATAACAATAGTATTTTCCTCATGGGGCTGATGAACTGATTAAAGAAATAAGTGAATTATTACTTATAAGGCACTTAGGTCAGCACTGCCTTTCCATGGTTAATAATCTACCTTTATATTGCACAACCTTCTGAGGTAGTGTGATAATGCTCAATTTATAGATGAAGTAACAGAAAATCAGAGACATGAAAACAATTTGCACAACGTCACAAAGCTAATATTGCCAGAGCTGATAACTGAACTCAAGAATGCTCCAAGTACAGCTCAACACTGAAATTCCTGGCATTATTCATTTCCTGAGCTCCAGTCATGTGTCAAGCACTGCAGATAAAGTGGAGAACTATGCTGTGTGTGCTATGCTAAGTTACTTCAGTTCAGTTCGGTTCAGTTCATTTCGTCGCTCAGTCGTGTCCGACTCTTTGCGATCCCATGAATCACAGCATGCCAAGCCTCCCTCTCCATCACAGACTCCCGGAGTTCACTCAAACTCATGTCCATCGAGTCGGTGATGCCATCCAGCCATCTCTTCCTCTGTCATTCCCTTCTCCTCTTGCCCCCAATCCCTCCCAGCATCAGGGTCTTTTCCAATGAGTCAGCTCATCACATCAGGTAGCCAAATTATGGGAGTTTCAGCTTCAACATCATTCCTTCCAAAGAACATCCAGGACTGATCTCCTTTAGGATGGACTGGTTGGATCTCCTTGCAGTCCAAGGGACTCTCAAGAGTCTTCTCCAACACCACAGTTCAAAAGCATCAATTCTTCGGCACTCAGCTTTCTTCACAGTCCAACTCTCACATCCATATATGACCACTGGAAAAACCATAGCCTTGACTAGACATACCGTTATTGGCCAAGTAATGTCTCTGTTTTTGAATATACTATCTAGGTTGGTCATAACTTTCCTTTCAAGGAGTAAGCGTCTTGTAATTTCATGGCTGCAATCACCATCTGCAGTAATTTTGGAGCCCCCCAAAATAAAGTCTGACACTGTTTCCACTGTTTCCCCATCTATTTCCCATGAAGTGATGGGACCAGATGCCATGATCTTCGCTTTCTGAATGTTGAGCTTTAAGCCAACTTTTTCACTCTCCACTTTCACTTTCATCAAGAGGCTTTTGAGTTCCTCTTCACTTTCTGCCATAAGCGTGGTGTCATCTGCATATCTGAGGTTATTGATATTTCTCCCGGCAATCTTGATTCCAGCTTGTGCTTCTTCCAGCCCAGCGTTTCTCATGATATACTCTGCATAGAAGTTAAATAAGCAGGGTGACAATATACAGCCTTGACGAACTCCTTTTCCTATTTGGAACCAGTCTGTTGTTCCATGTCCAGTTCTAACTCTTGCTTCCTGACCTGAATATAGGTTTCTCACGAGGGAGGTCAGGTGGTCTGGTATTCCCATGTCTTTCAGAATTTTCCACAGTTTATTATGATCCACACAGTCAAAGGCTTTGGCATAGTCAATAAAGCAGCAATAGAGGTTTTTCTGGAACTCTCTTGCTTTTTCCATCATCCAGAGGATGTTGGCAATTTGATCTCTGGTTCCTCTGCCTTTTCTAAAACCAGCTTGAACATCAGGAAGTTCATGGTTCACATATTGCTGAAGCCTGGCTTGGAGAATTTCGAGCATTACTTTACTAGCGTGTGAGATGAGTGCAACTGTGCGGTAGTCTGAGCATTCTTTGGCATTGCCTTTCTTTGGGATCAGAATGAAAACTGACCTTTTCCAGTCCTGTGGCCACTGCTGAGTTTTCCAAATTTGCTGGCATATTGAGTGCAGCACTTTCACAGCATCATCTTTTAGGATTTGGAATAGCTCAACTGGAATTCCATCACCTCCATTAGCTTTGTTCGTAGTGATGCTTTCTAAGGCCCACTTGATTTCACATTCCAGGATGTCTGGCTCTAGGTGAGTGATCACACCATCGTGATTATCTGGGTCGTGAAGAACTTTTTTGTACACTTCTTCTGTGTATTCTTGCCACCTCTTCTTAATCTCTTCTGCTTCTGTTAGGTCCATACCATTTCTGTCCTTTATCGAGCCCATCTTTGCATGAAATGTTCCTTTGGTATCTCCAATTTTCTTGAAGAGATCTCTAGTCTTTCCCATTCTGTTGTTTTCCTCTATTTCTTTGCATTGATCGCTGAGGAAGGCTTTCTTATCTCTTCTTGCTATTCTTTGGAACTCTGCATTCAGATGTTTATATCTTTCCTTTTCACCTTTGCTTTTCACTTATCTTCCTTTCACAGCTATTTGTAAGGCCTCCTCAGACAGTCATTTTGCTTTTTCGCATTTTTTTCCATGGGAACGGTCTTGATTCCTGTGTCCTGTACACTGTCACGAACCTCTGTCCATAGTTCATCAGGCACTCTATCAGATCTAGTCCCTTAAATCTATTTCTCACTTCCACTGTATAGTCATAAGGGACTTGATTTAGGTCATACCTGAATGGTCTAGTGGTTTTCCCTACTTTCTTCAATTTCAGTCTGAATTTGGCAATAAGGAGTTCATGATCTTAGCTACAGTCAGCTCCCGGTCTTGTTTTTGCTGACTGTATGGAGCTTCTCCATCTTTGGCTGCAGAGAATATAATCAATCTGATTTCAGTGTTGACCATCTGGTGACATCCATGTGTAGAGTCTTCTCTTGTGTTGTTGGAAGAGGGTGTTTGCTATGACCAGTGCGTTCGCTTGGCAAAACTCTATTAGCTTTTGCCCTGCTTCATTCTGTACTCCAAGGCCAAATTTGCCTGTTACTCCAGGTGTTTCTTGACTTCCTACTTTTGCATTCCAGTCCCCTATAATGAAAAGACATCTTTTTTGGGTGTTAGTTTTAAAAGGTCTTGTAGGTCTTCATAGAACCATTCAACTTCGGCTTCTTCAGCATTACTGGTTGGGGCATAAGCTTGGATTACCGTGATATTGAATGGTTTGCCTTGGAAACAAACAGAGATCATTCCATCATTTTTGAGATTGCATCCAAGTACTGCATTTCAGACTCTTTTGTTGACCATGATGGCTATTCCATTTCTTCTAAGGAATCCTGCCTGCAGTAGTAGATATAATGGTCATCTGAGTTAAATTCACCCATTCGAGTCCATTTTAGTTCTCTGACTCCTAGAATGTCGACGTTCACTCTTGCCATCCCCTGTTTGACCACTTCCAATTTGCCTTGATTCATGGACCTAGCATTCCAGGTTCCTATGCAATATTGCTCTTTACAGCATCAGACTTTGCTTCTATCACCAGTCGCATCCACAACTGGATATTGTTTTTGCTTTGGCTCCATCCCTTCATTCTTTCTGGAGTTATTTCTCCACTGATCTCCAGTAGCATATTGGGCCCCTACCGACCCAGGGAGTTCCCCTGTCAGTATCCTATCATTTTGCCTTTTCATACTGTTTATGGGGTTCTCAAGGCAAGAATACTAAAGTGGTTTGCCATTCCCTTCTCCAGTGGACCACATTCTGTCAGACCTCTCCACCATGACCCATCCGTCTTGGGTGGCCCCACACGGCATGGCTTGGTTTGATTGAGTTAGACAAGGCTGTGGTCCATGTGATCAGATTGGCTAGTTTTCTGTGATTATGGTTTCAGTGTGTCTGACTTCTGATGCCCTCTCACAACACCTACCGCTTACTTGAGTTTTTCTTACCTTGGATGTGGGGTATCTCTTCACGGCTGTTCCAGTAAAGCGCAGCCGCTGCTCCTTACCTTCGACAAGGGGTATCTCCTCACAGACACCCCTCCTGACCTTGAACATGGAGTAGCTCCTCTCAGCCCTCCTGCACCCGCGCAGCCACCGCTCCTTGGACATGAGGTTGTGTCCAAGTCTTTGTGACCCCGTGGACTGTAGCCTGCCAGGTTCCTCTGTCTATGGAATTCTCCAGGCAAGAATACTGGAGTGGGTTGCCATTTCCTACTCCAGGGGATGACTGCTGCTGCTGCTGCTAAGTCGCACCAGTCATGTCCCACTCTGTGCGACCCCAGAGAAGGCAACCCACCAGGCTCCCCCGTCCCTGGGATTCTTCAGGTGAGACTACTGGAGTGGGTTGACATTTCCTTCTCCAATGCAGGAAAGTGAAAAGTGAAAGTGTAGTCACTCAGATGTGTCTGACTCTTAGCGACCCATGGACTGCAGCCTACAAGGCTCCTCCGTCCATGGGATTTTCCAGGCAAGAGTACTGGAGTGGGTCACCAGTGCCTTCTCCCCAGGGGATGGCAACCCTACAGAAAAAGTGGAGAACTGGAAGAGGTTCCAGCTAGGGGAGAAGAGAGGAGGCAAACACCCCCCAACAGATGAAGGAGGTAATTTCAGGCAGTGATAATGCAGTGAAGATAATGAAACAGACTGATGTCAATAGGCAAAGACTGAAAATAACCTAAATGGCTAATGAAGACACAAATGGCAGTAGATCCATACAACGTGGCATATAGGTCACCTTAATTTTTTTTAATATGATGGCAAACCATGATTTTTAAAATATTACTACTAAGTTTTCATGTTTTCATCATACCTATTATATTTTTTAAGTTTTATTTTTTATTAATTAATTTATTTATTTACTTTGTTTGACTATACTGGATCTTAGTTGTGGCATTTGGAACCTTCAGTTGTGACTCACAGGATTTTTAGTTGCAGCATGTGAACTCTTAATTGCAGTATGTGGGATCTATTCCTCTAATCAGAGCCTCAAACTTGAGAGCCCTGCATTAGGAGCACAGAGTCTTAACCAATAGACTACCATGAAAGTCCCTCATCACGTCTGCTTTAATTTCCTTCATTGTGCCCTTTGTGGCTTTTTCATAGACTTTTATTGAAATCAGACTTGACTAGCTCAAATCCCATGCTGTATATGAGATATCCAGCTCATCCTGGTCCCTAACAATGATGTCAGACCCTGCTAGTCAACTAGCTCAAAAATGCTAGCTAATTCAGGAAAACTGTTATTTGTTTGTTTTTCTAATCTATGTGTTTGTTTTGTTATTTTTGACTGAAAACCTCCTGCAGATCATATTCTGGAATCAAGCACATGGCATCAATTTTTACCAGTGAAGAAACTGAGACCCAGAGATATGAAATCATTTTTGTAATAGAACACCTAAATTAGGATTAGACTTTTGCTTTCCACCACGTATCTGTTGAACACCTTTATACTGGGCACTGTGCAGGAAGAGACAGCCCAGAGACGGTGCGGAAGAAACAATCTCTGCCTTTGAGAAGTTTTAGGTAGTTAGAATAGGAAAAAGGAGTCCAGAATGGTGGTGGCTAAAAGACAAAGAAGGGAAAAGCCTACGAAAATAGAAGAAAGAAGGGTCTGAGGACCAGAGTGAGAACCTCAGTTGAAGCAAACACCTCTCCTGGCTAGCCCAGTTTACATAGGGCAGGCTCAGGGGGAGGAGAAAAAAAACATATAAAAGGAAGAGCCAAAATTGAGCCTCTTGCCTCCCTTCTCTTCGCGTCTTTTGGGTCAGCCCGCCCTCGCACCTTGAGAATGTATTTTCCTTTGCTTGACAAATAAAACTGAGCTGTAACATTGGTCCATCTGTCACTTCAAAATTTTGCTGCAGCAAGACAGAACCAAGAAAATTACACCCTCCATTGACAAGAAGTATAGTCTTAGAGATCAAGACTAAAAAGCATGAACCCACCAGAGAAATGTGTTCAGTTGCCAAGCACCTATTATCACAGCACTGGGCGCTAGACACTGTGATAATAACTGACGTGAATCAGGGGTTCCCCTGCAACCATCCCACTTCGCAATTGTATTTTATTTGACTCTCCCAGCAGCATTACTGAGTAGGAATATCAAAATCCCATTTTACAGAGAAGGAAACTGCTGGAAAGAAATGCTAAATAGCCTGAGGTCACACAGCTAGAAGTGGAAAAGCTGGGCTTTCCCTGCATCTGTCTGACTCCAGAGCCAGAGTTCTTACCCAGTGTGCTCCCCAGAAGCACTACTATCATGCAGAAGGGATATTAAGCGATTAAGTTTTGGTATTCATCCCTAAGGGGGACCATAAACTAATAGGGAACAAGGCTTGTCTGCATCACAACTCCACAACTCCTTGTCATGGAGGCTAACACAGGCTGTGTGGTACAGGCAATTTGCACCAGCCAAGTTCAAGGGAGGAAAATAATTTCATTTTGAATCTACCATCTTAGAAGTCTTGGCCTACATGGGGCTGCAGGGTGACATGGGGAATATGTATCAGCTCAGCTTAGGAACCTTAAGACACCATAAAAGCTCAGTTCAAAGCAACCAGTTTTAATAAAAATTTGTACAGGTCTTTTATACTGCAACATTCAACACAATTCCCTCCCAGTTCAACCACCTGCCTGGCACCCTAACACCATGTACACAATAAACAACAAGCATATTTTCAAAGGAGACCAAAAAACAAACAAACCCCAGAACTTACAGGTTATCTGAATGTGATGACCAATTTTTCAGAGCCAAACACCAAGATTATGTGGTCTCACAAATTCATAAGTCCTTACAGGAACAACAGGATAGCAAATTAAAAATCAGAACTGGAAGCAGTCCTAAGATGGTGGAGGAATATGATGAGGAGACCACTTTCTCCCCCACAAATTCATTGAAAGAACATTTGAGCACCAAGCAAATTCCACAGAAAAACTTCTGAATGCTGGCAGAGGACATCAGACACCCAGAAAAGCAGCCATTGTCTTCGAAAGGAGGTAGGACAAAATATAAAAGATAAAAAGAGAGGCAAAAGAGGTAGGGATGGAGATCCATCCTGAGAAGGGAGTCTTAAAAAACAGAAAATTTTCCAAACACCAGGAAACACTCTCTCTGGCGGGTCTGTGGTGAGCCTTGGAATCTCAGAGGGCAAAATAACTGTGTGTGTGTGTGGGGGGGGGGGGGGGTATAAATAATTAAAACCCACAGATTATGTGCCCAACAGCAACTCCCAGACGTGCAACAGCCCAGATGCTCGCATCACCCACTAGCAAGTGGGGGAGGGACAGGGAGGAGCAGGCGGCATTACTTAGGATAAGGCCCGGGCCTGAATGCCCTGGGGGCAATCTGAGGGAACTAGCTTGAGCTAGCAACCCAGACTGTGGGATAGCTATCCTGTGATACCTCGAAAAGCCCTAACCACTGCCAGGCACGCTCACAGAACAAAGGACTGAGCAGAGCTACCCGTCTGTGGACCAGCCCATCCCCCGCTGGAGACAGGCAGGCGAAGGCAGCCAGAGCCAGAAGGGGGCAATCGCGGCCCCAGAGAGGCATCCTATACCAAACTGCAAGCAAACTTCGTTGCTAACCAAGACTTCTTGGGATTCTGGAAGATCGACATCCGCTGGGAGGGTCGCAGCCAGAGATCAGCTTCCCAGAAGAGAGAAGGTGCGCCCATTGTACACCCAGAAAACCGAGCGGCTCAGACGGGGGAGGGGATAAGTTGCAGCCTTCAACTGGGGGCGACTATGCGCACCAAGTACCTGGTCACCTGAGCTGCTCAGACCTGGGATGGGCACAAAACGCAGCCCCAACCAAGTCTGCGCCTTTGTGGAGTTCCCGAGAACCTCAACCTGAGCAGCTTAGACCTGGGAAGTGCATGCAAACCAGGGCCTGCATCAGACAGTTCCTGGCAGAGCAACCTAGAGTCTGAGCAGTGTAGACTGGGAAAGCACACACACCGTGAGCGGGGGCAAACCCAGTGTGGCTGAATCACTGTGAACACATGCCAGTGATATTTGTTTTCAGTGTTCCTCCCTCCCTAAAGCACGACTGAACAAGCGAGCCTAAAAAAAAGTGACCACCACCACGCCCCTTGTGTCAGGGCAGAAATTACACACTGAAGAGACCAGCAAACAGAATAAGCTAACATAAACAGAGGGAACCGCTTTGGAAGAGACAGGTGCAATAGATTAAAACCCTGTAGTTAGCACCGACTACATAGGAAGGGAAATAGATGGAGAAACAGTGGAAACAGTATCAGACTTTATTTTTGGGGACTCCAAAATCACTGCACATGGTGATTGCAGCCATGAAATTAAAAGACACTTACTCCTTGGAAGGAAAGTTATGTCCAACCTAGATAGCATATTGAAAAGCAGAGACACTACTTTGCCAACAAAGGTCCATCTCGTCAAGGCTATGGTTTTCCCAGTAGTCATATATGGATGTGAGAGTTGGACTGTGAAGAAAGCTGAGCGCCAAAGAATTGATGTTTTTGAACTGTGGTGTTGGAGAAGACTCTTGAGAGTCCTTTGGACTGCAAGGAGATCCAACCAGTCCATTCTAAAGGATATCAGTCCTGGGTGTTCTTTGGAAAGAATGATGCTAAAGCTAAAACTCCAGTACTTTGGCCACCTCATGTGAAGAGTTGACTCATTGGAAAAGACTCTGATGCTGGGAGGGATTGGGGGCAGGAGGAGAAGGGGATGACAGAGGATGAGATGGCTGGATGGCATCACCGACTCGATGGACATGAGTTTGAGTGAACTCTGGGAGTTGGTGATGGACAGGGAGGCCTGGAGTGCTACAATTCATGGGGTCGCAAAGAGTCGGACATGACTGAGCGACTGAACTGAACTGAACCAAACATAGGAAGGGGCCTATAGACCGAGAGAAGTACAAGCCAGACCAAGGAACTATCTGCAAATGAACTGACCACACACTGTCCGCAACAGCTCCAGAGAAAGTCGTAGATATATTTTTACTATTATCATTTTTTAAATTAAATTTTTTTTGTTATTTTTAAGTCCCCATTACTCCTTCAATTTTCATTTTTATAACCATTACCTTGCAAAAAAAAAAAAAGAAAGAAAGACCCTATTTTTAAAGCAAACTTCATATATATAAATATATATATATATATATAATAATAATTTCTGTGACTTTGTGGGGGGGTTTTGTCTGTTTTTTGTTTTGGGGGTTTTTTTGTTTTGTTTTGTTTTGTTTTTAATATTGTATCCTTGAGAATTTAACCTCTACTCAAGATTTTTAATCTTTGCTTTTTGGTATTTGTTATCAACTTTTTACCTTTAAGAACCCAATCTTCAGTACCCATTTTTACTTGGGAGCGAGATCATTGGCCTGATTGCTGTCTCCCCCTTTTGACTCTACTTTTTCTCCACCAAGTTGCCTCTATCTCCCCTCTCCCCCTTTTCTTCTCTACCAAACTAGGTGAATCTCTTTGTTTGTTCCAGGCTGTGGAGAACACTTAGGGAACTGATTACTGGCTGGATCTGTCTCTCTCCTTTTGATTCCCCCTTTTATTTTCCTGGCCACCTCTGTCTCCTTCCTTCCTCTTCTCTTCTCTGTGTAACTCTGTGAACATCTCTGAGGGATCCGGACTGTGGAGAACACATAGGGAAGTGATTACTGGCTAGCTCGCTCTCTCCCCTTTTGATTCCCCCTCTTCTCCTCCTGGTCACCTCTATCTCCCTCCTCCCTCTTCTCTTCTCCATGTAACTCTGTGTACCTCTCTGGGTGCCCCTCACTGTGGAGAAACTTTTCATCATTAACCTAGATGTTTTATCATTGGTGCTGTATAGATGGAGAAGTCTTGAGCTTATTGTAAGAATAACACTGAAAACCAGAAGCAGGAGGCTTAAGTCCAAATCCTGAGAACACCAGAGAATTCCTGAATCCAGGGAACATTAATCAATAGGAGCTCATCAAACACCTCCATACCTACACTGAAACCAAGCACCACCCAAGGACCAACAAGCTCCAGAGCAATACACCATGCAAATTCTCCAGCAACACAGGAACATCACCCTGAGCCTCAACATACAGGCTACCCAAAGTCACACCAAACCCATAGACATCTCAAAACTTATTACTGGACACTTCATTGCACTTCAGAAAGAAGAAATCCAGCCCCACCCACCAGAACACCAACACAAGCTTCCCTAACCAGAAAACCTTGACAAGCCACCTGTCCAATCCCACCCACAGGGAGGAACCTCCACAATAAAGAGGAACCACCAACTTCAAGAATAAAGAAAGGCCAACCCAAACACAGCAATATAAACAAGATGAAAAGGCAGAGAAATACCCAGCAGGTAAAGGAACAGGATAAATGCCCACCAAACCAAACAAAAGAGGAAGAGATGGGGAATCTATCTGATAAAGAATTCCGAATAATAATAGTGAAAATGATCCAAAATCTTGAAAACAAATTGGAATTACAGATAAATAGCCTGGAGACAAGGATCAAGAAGATGCAAGAAAGGTTTAACAAGGACCTAGAAGAAATAAAAAAGAGTCAATATATAATGAATAATGCAATAAATGAGATCAAAAACACTTTGGAGGGAACCAACCAGAATAACAGAGGCAGAAGATAGGATAAGTGAGGTAGAAGATAGAACGGTAGAAATAAATGAAACAGAGAGGAAAAAAGAAAAAAGAATTAAAAGAAATAAGGACAACCTCAGACACCTCTGGGACAATGTGAAACACCCCAACATTTGAATCATAGGAGTCCCAGAAGAAGAAGACAAAAAGAAAGACCATGAGAAAATACTTGAGAAGATAATAGTTGAAAACTTCCCTAAAATGGGGAAGGAAATAATTACCCAAGTCCAAGAAACCCAGAGAGTCCCAAACAGGATAAATCCAAGGCAAAACACCCCAAGACACATATTAATCAATTTAACAAAGATCAAACACAAAGAACAAATATTAAAAGCAGCAAGGGAAAAACAACAAATAACACACAAGGGGATTCCCATAAGGATAACAGCTGATCTTTCAATAGAAACTCTTCAGGCCAGAAGGGAATGGCAGGACATATTAAAGTGATGAAAGAAAAAACCCTACAGCCCAGATTACTGTACCCAGCAAGGATCTCATTCAAATATGAAGGAGAAATCAAAAGTTTTACAGACAAGCAAAAGCTCAGAGAATTCAGCACCACCAAAACAGCTCTCCAACAAATGCTAAAGAATCTTCTCTAGACAGGAAACACAGAAAGGATGTATAAACTCTAACCCAAAACAACAAAGTAAATGGCAATGGGATTGTACTTATCAATAATTACCTTAAAAGTAAATGGGTTGAATGCCCCAACCAAAAGACAAAGACTGGCTGAATAGATGCAAAAACAAGACCCCTATATATGTTGTCTACAAGAGACCCACCTCGAAACAAGGAACACATACAGACTGAAACTGAGGGCTGGAAAAAGATATTCCATGCAAGTAGAGACCAAGAGAAAGCAGGAGTAGCAATACTCATATCAGATAAAATAGACTTTAAAACAAAGGCTGTGAAAAGAGCCAAAGATGGACACTACATAATGATCAAAGGATCAATCCAAGAAGAAGATATAACTATTATAAATATATCTGCACCCTACATAAGAGCACCACAATATGTAAGACAAATGCTAACAAGTATGAAAGGAGAAATTAACAATAACACAGTAATAGTGGGAGACTTTAATACCCCACTCACACCTACGGATAGATCAACTACACAGAAAACTAACAAGGAAACACAAACTTTAAATGATACAATAGACCAGCTAGACCTGATTGATATCTATAGGACATTTTACCCCAAAACAATGAATTTCACCTTTTTCTCAAGCGCACACAGAACCTTCTCCAGGATAGATCACATCCTGGGCCATAAATCTAGCCTTGGCAAACTCAAAAAAATTGAAATCATTCCAAGCATCTTTTCTGACCACAATTCAGTAAGATTAGATGTCAATTACAGGAGAAAAACTATTAAAAATCCCAACATATAGAGGCTGAACGATATGCTGCTGAATAAACAACAAATCACAGAAGAAATCAAAATATGCATAGAAATGAATGAAAATGAAAACACAACAACCCAAAACCTATGGGGCACTGTAAAACCAGTACTAACAGGAAAGTTCATAGCAATACAGGCTTACCTCAAGAAACAAGAAAAAAGTCAAATAAATAACCTAAATCTACACCTAATGCAACTTAAAAAGGAAGAAATTATTAACCCCAGGGTTAGTAGAAGGAAAGAAATCTTTAAAATTAGGGCAGAAATAAATGCAAAAGAAACAAAAGAGACCATAGCAAAAATCAACACAACCAAAAGCTGGTTCTTAGAGAACATAAATAAAACTGACAAACCATTAGCCAGATTCATCAAGAAAGAAAGGGATAAAAAGCAAATCAACAAAATTAGAAATGAAAATGGAGAGATCACAAGAGACAACACAGAAATACTAAGGATCATAAGAGACTATTATCAGCAACTAAATGCAAATAAAACTGACAACTTGGAAGAAATGGACAAATTCTTAGAAAAGTACAACTTTCCAAAATTGAACCAGTAATAAATAGAAAATCTTAACAAATCTATCACAAGCACGGAAATTGAAACTGTAATCAGAAATTGTCCAACAAACAAAAGCCCAGGACCAGATGGCTTCACAGCTGAATTCTACCAAAAATTTAGAGAAGAACTAACATCTATGCAACTCAAACTCTTCCAGAAAATTGAAGAGGAAGGTAAACTTCTAAACTCATTCTATGAGGCCACCATCACCCTAATACCAAAACCTGACAAAGATGCCACACACACACACACACACAAAAAAAAAAAAAAAAAAAACTACTGGCTAATATCACTGATGAACATAAATGCAAAGATCCTTAACAAAATTCTAGCAAACAGAATCTAACAACATATTAAAAAGATCATACATCGTGACCAAGTGGGCTTTATCCCAGGGATGCAAGGATTCTTCAATATCCGCAAATTAATCAATGTAATACACCACATTAACAAATTGAAAAATAAAAGCCATATGATTATCTCAATAGATGCAGAGAAAGCCTTTGACAAAATTCAACATACATTTATTATAAAAAAGAAAAAAGACTCTCCAGAAAGCAGGAATAGAAGGAACATCAGTTCAGTTCAGTTCAGTCGCTCAGTCATGTCCGACTCCTTTCGACCCCATGAACTGCAGCATGCCAGGTCTCCCTGTCCATCACCAACTCCTGGAGTTCACTCAGACTCACATCCATCGAGTCAGTGATGCCATCCAGCCATCTCATCCTCTGTCCTCCCCTTCTCCTCTTGCCCCCAATCCTTCCCAGCATCAGAGTTTTTCCAATGAGTCAACTCTTCACATGAGGTGGCCAAAGTACTAGAGTTTCAGCTTTAGCGTCATTCCTTCCAAAGAAATCCCAGGGCTGATCTCTTTCAGAATGGACTGGTTGGATCTCCTTGCAGTCCAAGGGACTCTCAAGAGTCTTCTCCAACACCACAGTTCAAAAGCATCAATTCTTCAGTGCTCAGCTTTCTTCACAGTCCAACTCTCACCTTGACTAGACGGACCTTTGTTGGCAAAGTAGTGTCTCTGCTTTTGAATATGCTATCTAGGTTGGTCATAACTTTCCTTCCAAGGAGTAAGCGACGTCTTTTAATTTCATGGCTGCAGTAACCATCTGCAGTGATTTTGGAGCCCAGAAAAATAAAGTCTGACACTGTTTCCACTGTTTCCCCATCTATTTCCCAAGAAGTGATGGGACCGGATGCCATGATCTTCGTTTTCTGAATGTTGAGCTTTAAGCCAACTTTTTCACTCTCCACTTTCACTTTCATCAAGAGGCTTTTTAGTTCCTCTTCACTTTCTGCCATAAGGGTGGTGTCATCTGCATATCATACCTCAACATAATAAAAGCTATATGTGACAAACCCTCAGCAAACATTATCCTCAATGGTGACAAATTGAAAGCATTTCCCCTAAAGTCAGGAACAAGACAAGGGTGCCCACTCTCACCACTACTATTCAACATAGTTTTGGAAGTTTTGGCCACAGCAATCAGAGCAGAAAAAGAAATAAAAGGAATCCAGATTGGAAAAGAACAAGAAAAACTCTCACTGTTTGTAGGTGACATGATCCTCTACATAGAAAACCCTAAAGACTCCACCAGAAAATTACTAGAGCTAATCAATGAATATAGTAAAGTTGCAGGATATAAAATTAACACACAGAAATCCCTTGCATTCCTATACACTAACAATGAGAAAACAGAAAGAGAAATTAAAGAAACAATTCCATTCACCATTGCAACAAAAAGAATAAAATACTTAGGAATATATCTACCTAAATAAACAAAAGACCTACATATAGAAAACTATAAAACACTGGTGAAAGAAATCAAACAGGACACTAATAGATGGAGAAGTATACCGTGTTTATGGATCGAAAGAATCAATATAGTGAAAATGAGTGTACTACCCAAAGCAATCTATAGATTCAATGCAATTCCTATCAAGCTACCAACGGTATTCTTCACAGAGCTAGAACAAATAATTTCACAATTTGTATGGAAATATAAAAAACCTCGAATAACCAAAGCAATCTTGAGAAAGAAGAATGGAACTGGAGGAATCAACCAGCCTGACTTCAGGCTCTACTACAAAGCCACAGTCATCAAGACAATATGCTACTGGCACAAAGACAGAAATATAGATCAATGGAACAAAATAGAAAACCCAGAGATAAATCCACGCACATATGGACACCTTACCTTTGACAAAGTAGGCAAGAATAAACAATGGAGAAAAGACAATCTCTTTAAGTGGTGCTGGGAAAACTGGTCAACCAGTTGTAAAAGAATGAAACTAGAACACTTTCTAACACCATACACAAAAATAAACTCAAAATGGATTAAAGATCTAAATGTAAGACCAGAAACTATTAAACTCCTAGAGGAAAACATAGGCAAAACACTCTCCAACATAAACCACAGCAGGATCCTCTATAACCCACCTCCCAGAATATTGGAAATAAAAGCAAAAATAAACAAATGGGACCTAATTAAAACTAAAAGCTTCTGCATAACAAAGAAAACTATAAATAAGGTGAAAAGACAGCCTTCAGAATGGGAGAAAATAATAGCAAATGAAGTAACTGACAAACAACTAATCTCAAAAATATACAAGCAACTCCTGGAGCTCAATTTCAGGAAAATAAATGACCCAATCAAAAAGTGGGCCAGAGAACTAAACAGATATTTCTCCAAAGAAGACATACAGATGGCTAACAAACACATGAAAAGATGCTCAACATCACTCATTATCAGAGAAATGCAAATCAAAACCACAATGAGGTACCATTTCACGCCAGTCAGAATGGCTGCGATCCAAAAGTCTACAAACAATAAATGCTGGAGAGGGTGTGGAGAAAAGGGAACCCTCTTACACTGTCGGTGGGAATGCAAACTAGTACAGCCACTATGGAGAACAGTGTGGAGATTCCTTTAAAAACTGGAAATAGAACTGCCATATGACCCAGCAATCCCACTGCTGGGCATACACACTGAGGAAACCAGAATCGAAAGAGACACGTGTACCCCAATGTTCATCACAGCACTGTTTATAATAGCCAGGACATGGAAGCAACCTAGATGTCCATCAGCAGATGAATGGATAAGAAAGCTGTGGTACATATACACAATGGGATATTACTCAGCCATTAAAAAGAATACATTTGAATCAGTTCTAATGAGGTGGATGAAACTGGAGCCTATTATACAGAGTGAAGTAAGCCAGAAAGAAAAACACCAATACAGTATACCAACACATATATATGGAATTTAGAAAGAAGGTAACGAAAACCCTGTATGCGAGACAGCAAAAGAGACACAGATGTATTGAACAATCTTTTGGACTCTGTGGGAGAGGGCGAGGGTGGGATGATATGGGAGAATGGCACTGAAACATGTAAAATATCATATGTGAAACGAGTGCCAGTCCAGGTTTGATTCATGATACAGGGTGCTCGGGGATGGTGCACTGGGATGACCCAGAGGGATGGGATTGGGAGGGAGGAAGGAGGAGGGTTCAGGATGGGGAACACATGTACACCCATGGTGGATTCAAGTCAATGTATGGCAAAACCAATACAATATTGTAAAGTAAAATAAATAAATTAATTAATTTTTAAAAAATAAAATAAAAGTCAGAACTGTCTCTGAACATGAGAATTGTTTGAGGATATATGGCTGTCATAAAGCTAGGTCACTATAAACACACATCATTTGCTTCTATTGGAAGTGAAGAATGGCTCTTAAGGTTTTGAGGAAATAAACTCTGGTGGGTGTTCTTTTTAAACCAAGTGGTTGATTGGTGAGAAGAATTACCAAATACCTGAGGGATAAAGTATATGTCAAAGATTGCAAAGGAGAAGACTACATTTCATACTCATTATGAATCTTGAATTATATCCTTATAGAAAAAAACAAGCATCCTCAGTATTAGTATGTGTGTGTGCCCAGTCTCTTCAGCCATGTCTGACTGACGGGCTACCAACTGTAGCCCACTAGGCTTCTCTGTTCATAGGATTCTCCAGGCAAGAATACTGCAGTGGGTTGCCTTGCCCTCCTCCAAGGGATCTTCCGGACTCAGGGGTCAAACCCACATCTCCTGCATCTCTTGTATTGCAGGCAGACTCTTTACCACTGAGCCACCAAGGAATCCCCCAGTATCAGTATATAGACCTCTCAAATCTTAGTCCCAACATGCTTTTCCAGTTTTCTTCCCTATTCTTCTTCTCTGCCTCAACCAGATTTATTGCCATACCCGGGACCTTGTAGGCACTAAACTAATAATTGTAAAAAGAAAGGAAGGGAAGGAAGGAGGGATGGAGAGAGAGAATGAACAAATGAAACAGCAGATATAATCATGGCTTAAATGGACTCGTGCTATCATGCTCCTCCCCTCTATGAAATCCTACTCTAAGTAAAGGATCTGATAAATTCAGATCAAAATGTCTTTAAATATGACACAAGAAGCTTCTAACTAACCTAGAGCAGTGGTTTTCCACTCTGGCTGCACTTTAGAATCGTCCAGTGAGCCGGCAGGTAATGACTCTTGCTCTGAGTCTGTGTAGCCTACTGGGCCTCCCTCATCAAAGATACACATGCTCTGTACAGCAATTGTTTGTTTTTCTAGCCCCTACCTCTTGTTAGGATTTCTGAAGACTTGTATCTTGTTCATGTTGTATTCCCAGCCTTTAGCACAGTGCCCAGCTTCATTCCATCAGTGTTTTATGAGTATTTACCATGTGTTAGGCCTGTGCAAATAAATAGGCTCTCAGTGAACAAATCTCGGATGCATGGATGAATGGAGGTATGGATGGTGGCTGGATAAATAGTGGATGGAAGAATGGTGGATGGGAGATGGATAGATGGGTGGATGGACTGAGGATGGATGGATGGATGGATGATGGGTGGATGGATGGATGGTGTTCAGATGCATGGATGGTACCTGGTGGACAACTATCACCACTGCCCAACGGCTCCACCCAGAGCAGCCTGAGGCTCCCTCATCCTCTTCTCATCCCTTTCATTCCAGACTGTCATTTCACTTTTCTGAAAGCCTTCTCGTTTCACATGGAGCCATTAGATGGTCCCTCTCGGTCCTCAGGCAACAGCTAATAGTTTCCCTCCCTTCTGCTGCCCAGCTGAAACCTGAATCAACACCAGTAAAGTGGGTGTGAACGGAAGGAGACTACATGATTTGCTATAATTTACCCCCGAGTGGTGCATTCCTCTCCTCCCTCCCTCCTCGCTCCTTTTCTTTGCCCGCTCCCTGGGAACTGGTTCAACCGGAGCAGCGCCAGTGCCCGGCATCTGCCCCCGGGGCCCGCGGGACGCAGCCGAGGAGGCGGGGCGCGCGCGGGCCGCGCCTTCGCGCCCCGGACGCCGGTGCGGGGCGGCCGGCGCGGCGGGCGCGCTCATGAGGCCGCCGCCGGGCGGGAGGACGCGGAGACGCGGCCTCTCGCTGGGAGTCCTCGCCTTCTGCGTCGCCGCCGCCCGCTGTCTGCAGAGTAAGCGCGGGCCGGGCCGGGCCGGGCGGGGGGCGGACTGTCCCGGGTGGGGGTCGCGGCCACCGGCCGGCGGGGCGGGGCGCGGCCTGGAGCGGGAAGCGGCCCCCGGTGCGATCGGAGCCGAAAGCCGCCGGGGGAGAGCCGGCTGCCCCTGGACCCTCCGCCTCTGCGTTCTGTATTCCTTTTTCTTGGAATAACCCGGCTGCGGCCCTGGCATCCTTGACCCCGGCGCACGCGCGCCCCGCCCCTGCTGTGGGGACCCCCTCTCCCTCGCGCCTTCTTGTGTCCCCAGCGCTGGTCCCTGGTGCTTTAGGCCCCCACCTCTTAGAGGAACCCCCAGCAGACCCTCTCAAAGAGGAAAGGGGGTAGGGGCCGGGGTCGGGGTCTCAAGTCCTCAGGCTGGAGATGGCCCTCACCGCTGTGCCGCGGGGGAAGGATTCAGATGTCTGGATCCCGGGGACCCAGACCACAGATCAGAGCGCAGCTGCACCTTCTCATTTAGTCATTCCCCTTATGATCACTCCCATTTTACAGATTAGTCATCCGAGGTTTCCAGAATGACCAGCGCGGGGCCGCGGGCCGGGAGGACCTCTAGGAAGAGCCGCTGCTTACTAAGCGCCTTTGCGCTTACTGTCCCCAGGGCTTGACGGCACGTCTATCATTGAATCCTCAGAGCAACTCTATGTACAAAGTGCCACTCTTCTTATTTCCCCTTAATTTTCATTGGAGTGTAGTTGCTTTACAGTGTTGTGTTAGTTTCTGCTGTACAGCAAAGGGAATCAAAAAGTGCCGCTCTCATGCCTATTTCACAAGTGAGGAAACAGGCACAGCTGTCGCCACCTAGGCAGTGATAGAGTTAGTATTTAAACCAGGGTTAATGTGGCACGGTTGACCTTTACACCTCTCCATCTACAGCCCAGTTTCGAAGGCTGCGAATCTCAGGAACCCACAAAGACTGGTAGGGACTGCGCCTCTGGCTGTCTGTGGAGCAGGAAGTAGGTTAGTCCATCAGATGAGTGGGTGCGTCTGGCGTTGTAGTGACCTTTACTATCATTTTGCACCCCTCCAACGTGTTTCCAACCAGACATTCTGACGTAACATCTGTACAGCTGTCCCTGAGGTTCAGGGGTCAGCCGTTCACCACAGTGCAGATTTCATTTATTCGTTCACTCATTCACGGCCCCCTCTGCTTCCAGGAAGCAGGCCACAGAGGTACTGGGGATTCTGTGGTTCACAGGGTTGCCGTCAGACAAGCAAACAAGAGTGCTGGCTGGGAGTGGCCAGTCCTGAGAAGCAGGGAGTGCCAAAGTTCTGGAAGCTCTAGAGGCTCAGAACCCAGAGGTGAGGAATTAGACCAAGACTCCCAAAGGGAGCTGTGCCTACCCAGTGACAGATGGACAGAGCCACCCGGGAATGGGACAGTGGGACACAGGACATCCTAGATGAAGAGGAAACGCATGCAAAACCGGGAGGAAGGGTCACCGTTTTGCAGTTCTCTGTTGAGGAGCAACTCCTGCAGAGCTGTAAACTGCAGGAAGGCAGGTCCCTAGCACTTGCCCAGTGCCAGCCGGCATCTGCCCTGTGCCCCTGCCTGAGGGGGGCTATGTTTCCAGGCCAGCCCCAATGACGTGGGGAGGGGGGCTCCACCCTCTCACCAGCTCCCTCCATTCTCTTCTTCTGCAGCCTCTGCCCAAAGCCTCCACCCAGAAAGCCAGATACGCATCACTGACACTGAAGCCTGTGTGAAAGCATGTGCCACAACCTCACACACACACACACACCCTGCATGTGCAGCCTTTTCTCTGTGAATGAGACCATTATGGATGGAATGCTTGTGTCCCCAAAGTTTCCATGTTGAAACCCTAACCCACAAAGTGATGGTATCTGGAGGTGGAGCCTTTGGGAGGCATTAGGTTTAGAGGAGGTCATGATGTCGCGATCCCCTGATGGGGAGGAAGAGACACCGGAGAGCCCCTCCTCTCTTGCTGCCTCGGGAGGACACAGCGAGATGGCAGCTGTCTGCAGGGAAGGAAAAGAGTCCTCCAAATCTGCCAGAACCTTGATCTTGGCTGTCTCAGCCTCCAGAGCTATGCTCCTTAAGCCGCCCAGTCAATAGTATTCTGTTACAGCAGTCCAAGCTGACTAAGACAGAAGTAAAAAGTGCTGATGTCATAAATACCCCCAAAATGTAGAAGCAGCTTTGGAACTGAGTAATGGGTAGAAGCTGGACAAGTTTGGAAGTACATGCTAGAAATACGGACTCTAAGGGCCGTTCTGGTGAGGTTTCAGATGGAAATGAGGAACAAATTGTTGGACAATAGGGAAAAGGTGATCCTTGTTAGAAAGTGGCAAAGAACTTAGCTGAGCTGTGTTCATGTTCCAGAGTTCGCGTTGAATGTGGAGCTTGGAAATGATGAAATTAGATAATTAACTGAGGAGATTCTTAAGCGAAGTGTTGAAGGAGAAGCTTGGTTCCTCCTGTCTGCTTAGAGTAAAATGCAAGAAGAGAAAAATGACTTTAAGAAGGAATTCTTAAGCAAAAAGGAACAGGAACTTAAAGATGTGGAAAATTGTCAACCTATGTTATAAAAAAGAGAGTATGTTCAGAAGAGAGCACAGAGATTGTGACAAACCACTGTTTGATAAGATTAGCCTGGGTGTGAACCATGGGCCTAATCAGCACCCCCACCAGGAACAACTCCAGTGTAGCTGCAAGGGTGAAGACAGAAGGAAGTGAGGGGAGGCTGTTGGACTTGATGGATGTATCGCTGTCTAGCTGTGTATGCTATTTTTCAGGATAAGAAAAGAATGAAGGCAATTCAGCCAGCATCAGAGTTATCTCCTTGGTTTCAAATGTGGGGGGAAGGGGGCAGGGTATTGGTTTCAACAGGCAAGGCGGAGGCTTTGCTGAGCCCCCCGGGGGGCCTGGGGATGTCCAGCGGAGCTGCAGGGGTGAGGTGACCCCTGCCTCGGTGGGTCCTGAAGGCAGAGCCTGGCACCACAGAGGATTATGAGTGAGTCTTAAGGGCTAATGGATTTACCTTGCTAGGTTTTGGACTCATCTGGGACCAGTCACTCCTTTCTTCCTTCTGATCTCTCCTTTTTGGGAATGAGAGTGTATATCCTATGCTTGTTCCACTGCATTTTGGAAGCACATTAACTTAGCTCGTTTCACAGGTTCTCAGCTGGAGAATAATTTTCTTCCAAGAAGAATCATACCTCAAGTCTTACCCAGTCTGATTTATTATAGATGAGACTTTAGAGTTGAAGGAGAAATGAGTTGACTTTGGGAACTGTTGGGATGGAATTAATTTTTTTTTTCTTTCTTACTAACTATTCAGGCTTTCAGCAGATTGGGTGAGGTCCACCTACTTTGGAGAGGGCATTCTGCTCTACTGTCTTTTTTTTATTATTATTATTCATGCAGGAATTCACTGCATGAATTTTGGGGGACCAGGGACAGAACGTTATGGACTAAATGTTTCTGTCCCCCTAGAAAGCCATTATGTTGAAGCCCTAACTCCCAATATAATGGTATGTGAAGGTGGGGCCTTGATGGGGCAATTAAGTTTAGAGTTGAAATCATGAGGGTAGGACTTCTGTGAGGGGTTGGTGTCTCTCTAAGGAGAGAGAGAGACCACCAATCCCCCTCACTGCATATGATGGTGCAGCAGGAAGGTGCCCGTCGACAAGGCAGGAAGAGGGCCCTCAGCGAGAACTGAGTCTTATGGCACCTTGACCTTGGACTTTCCAGTCTCCACAACTGTGAGGAGTAAATGTCTGCTGTTTGGGCCCCTGGTTCATGGTATTTTGTTATAGCAGCACAAGCTGACTAAGACAGAGCCTTAAAAGCCCTGCAAGCTGGCAGGTCTCCTGCACCTGGCCAGGTGGAGTGCTTTTCCAGGACCTTGTTCATCTCCTGTCTCAGCTCTCAGCACCAGAAGTTAGCCATCAGGCCTCTGAGTATCAGTGCCCTGCTCATCTGGATGCAGATGATCCAAGACTCAAGTAGGAACGCCTTGGGTTTTTTTCTTGTTGGTTGGTTGTTTTTAATTGAAGTACAGTTGATTTACAATGTTGTATTAATTTCTGCCATACAGCAGAGTGATTCAGTTATACATATATATACATTCTTTTTTAATATTCTTTTCCATTGTGGTTTATCCTAGGATATAAACCTATATAGTAGGACCTGTTGTTAAGTAGAACAATTTAGTTGGTGGCCTGAGCCAAGCCAACTTGCTGCCTGCATTTCAACCCCAGCTTCTAAAAAGCAGCCTGCTCCCCTAGCACGCACCCACACCCGCTCACACACGTGCACATGTGAACATACACACAACTATTCCGCATCCCCGCTTTACCAGGGTGGAGCCGGGGTGGAGGAGCTGGCCCTGCTGAGTCGCTCCTGGCCAGAGCCCAGGAGAACGGAGGAGCAGCTGGGGCCGGGGCTCAGCCTGGGGACCGGCAGGGAGGCCAGGGCGGCCACAGCCGCGTGGAACCAAGGTTCCAGCTTAGCTGGAGGTGGCGTGGGGCGGGCGGGAAGGGAAGGA
Source organism: Bos grunniens (assembly GCF_055505025.1). Taxonomy (NCBI): domain Eukaryota; kingdom Metazoa; phylum Chordata; class Mammalia; order Artiodactyla; family Bovidae; genus Bos; species Bos grunniens. The sequence continues at coordinate 50,692,254 of NC_141193.1, read as the reverse complement.
CAGCCTAGGGAGAATCCCTGGGGAGACCCCAGGATCCATCACCACAGGATACAGCCCCGCTGGCACCTGCTTGGCCATCCGTGTTAGCACGCGAGTATTGTTACTGAGCGCATAAGGTGCACTCCACTGAGCCAGGCGAAACCGACAGATGAGGTGTGGGCTCTCTCTCATTTATAGACAATGGTCTTGCATACATATAAACATACCCACCCACAAGAATGGTGCTTGGGTATGCTTTTAAAAAACGCAGTAAAAAATGGAATCATGCTGTGCTTGTTACTCAGCAGCTTACTTTTTATAGCAATCTTTTTTTTAGCTCTGTCCACATTGATAGCCAAGATCTTGCTCATGCCTCTCAACTATTAATATTATACGTATGTCCTATCCATATCTACTTTCTTCTTAGCTAGCCCGTCCTGAGAGACATAATATCTTGTGGCTGGCAGCCCTTTCCGTGGGGAGAGCAGAGCCCTGATATGGGGTGAATGTGGCGCTGCTGATGTGACATCGTGTGGAGGGCAAGCCAGGCTGACGGGTGCCCTCTGCTCACGCCTCCCCTGGGGGTGGTGCTCAGAAATGCCTGGGACTTACACTGAAGTTATTGAGGGAGGGGCAGCATCACCAGAAAGTCACCCTAATGGTTTCATCCCTGGTTTCCAAGAGAGTCCTGAGGCCACACTGTGCTGGGCTGGGAAAGGGCTGCAGTCAGGAGACTTCCTTTTTCCATTGTCCCCGGGGCTTCAGGCCACTTATTTTTTCCATCTGCTCTCAGGCTTTTTTTCCTTTTAGTATTCTGATGTATCTAAACTCATGGTGCATATTATAAATCAGTAGCTTTGCTGTAATCTCTGTGGCCTGGACTGAAATTGAGTTCTTCCCAAGAGAACGTGTGTTGCTTCTATCGGTCACGGTCAGCAGGAAGCGTCCTCCTCCGTGGAGGGTGGGATGGAGAAGCTGAGGTTGAGTCTTGAAGGATAAGCAAGTGCATACAGCAGGACGGGGTGGAGAAGAGAGCTCCAGGCATACAGCAGGTATGGAGGAAGCTAGGAGGACAGATCCTCATGGAGCCTGACATGGTCTGGGCATGCTAAGTGACAGAAGCAGTAAGGGTGTTGCCTCAGCAAGCACTTACTGGGGATTTAACTGGTCCCCCATCCGACACCTACTGACTCTGCACCCCCTTAGCCTGTGCTCTCAGGACCCTCTTCTGCCTGCACCTGGGTTTTTCCTAGAACACAGGCTTGGGTTAAGAAAGTATTTATCTATCCGGCAGAAATGGGAATAGGAGAGAGGCACAGTTGGCAAGTACAACGTTGGGCAATGATTTTCTTCTGTAACTGGTTTGCCAGGCTGGGAAGGCACCAGTCAGCCCTAAAGGGACACGCCAGACCATCAAGTGAGCACAGAATATTCCTGCTGCTCACCGTGGTCCAGGAAGCTCAATGGCCTGCCTCTGCAGAGGCACATCCCTGGGGGCAGCTCAGGCTGATACCATCTGGACCCCAGAGGAACCCCACAGCTCTGGGGCATCCAGTAAGTCCCCCACTGGGAAGGATAGGGCCCGAGGTCTGGTCCCAGTGCTGGCGGCAAGCCCTGTCACCTTCCTTCTCTGAGCGCACGGGGCCAGGAGGGTGGGCTGGGTTCGTGGTTCTCAATCGGGGCTGCACATAAGAACCTCTTGGAAGGCTTGTAAGACCTACAGACAGCTACGCCCCTCCTTCTTGTCTCAAAGAAACAGGCTGGCAGGAAGTGTGCGCCTCTCTCCCATCGTCCATTCTCAGAACGTCTACCACTGTGTGCAGGAGAGTCTCGCTTCTCCCTTCAGTTCAGTTCAGTTCAGTTCAGTCGCTCAGTCGTGTCCGACTCTTTGCAACCCCATGAATTGCAGCATACCAGGCCTCCCTGTCCATCACCAACTCCTGGAGTTCACCCAGACTCACGTCCATCGAGTTAGTGATACCACCCAGCCATCTCATCCTCTGTCGTCCCTTTCTCCTCCTGCCCCCAATCCCTCCCAGCATCACAGTCTTTTCCAATGAGTCAACTCTTCACATGAGGTGGCCAAAGTACTAGAGTTTCAGCTTTAGCATCATTCCTTCCAAAGAAATCCCAGGGCTGATCTCCTTCAGAATGGACTGGTTGGATCTCCCTGCAGTCCAAGGGACTCTCAAGAGTCTTCTCCAACACCACAGTTCAAAAGCATCAATTCTTTGGTGCTCAGCCTTCTTCACAGTCCAACTCTCACATCCATACATGACCACAGGAAAAACCATAGCCTTGACTAGACAAACCTTTGTTGGCAAAGTAACGTCTCTGCTTTTGAATATGCTATCTAGGTTGGTCATAACTTTCCTTCCAAGGAGTAAGCGACGTCTTTTAATTTCATGGCTGCAGTCACCATCTGCAGTGATTTTGGAGCCCAGAAAAATAAAGTCTGACACTGTTTCCACTGTTTCCCCATCTATTTCCCATGAAGTGATGGGACCAGATGCCATGATCTTCGCTTTCTGAATGTTGAGCTTTAAGCCAACTTTTTCACTCTCCACTTTCACTTTCATCAAGAGGCTTTTGAGTTCCTCTTCACTTTCTGCCATAAGGGTGGTGTCATCTGCATATCTGAGGTTATTGATATTTCTCCTGGCAATCTTGATTCCAGCTTGTGCTTCTTCCAGTCCAGCGTTTCTCATGATGTACTCTGCATAGAAGTTAAATAAGCAGGGTGACAATATACAGCCTTGACGTACTCCTTTTCCTATTTGGAACCAGTCTGTTGGTCCATGTCCAGTTCTAACTGTTGCTTCCTGACCTGCATACAAATTTCTCAAGAGGCAGATCAGGTGGTCTGGTATTCCCATTTCTTTCAGAATTTTCCACAGTTTATTGTGATCCACACAGTCAAAGGCTTTGGCATAGTCAATAAAGCAGAAATAGATGTTTTTCTGGAACGCTTCTCCCTTACTGGTAGTTTAATCCTGACAAACCCACGGACATTCTGCCACTAGGCTTAGGTCAGGAGACAAGAATGTTTCTCTTTGAAGTTTGGTTTGGTTTAGTAAATGGTTCCTGAGCACCTAGTGAGGAAGGGGCACTGTGCCAGGGGCCAGGGACACCCAGCACGGTCCCTGCAGTGGGGATCACGTGACCCGGCGGGGAGGGTCGGGTCCCACCCGAACGATTGGTGGTCAGATGCTCGGGGAGTATGAGAGAGGCATTCGGCTGAGAGCTGGAAGGAGGCTTCTTGAACCAGCAGCCTTGAAGTCATAGTAGGAGGAAGCCAGGAGAGGAGGGAGGAGCAGGTTCTGAGCAACAGGAATAATGAGCACAGACACGGCAGCACCGTCTTCTTGCCCTTGGGGCCAGTAGCCAGTGGCAGTGCCTTAGTTAAATCAGGTTTTTCAGCCCTGGTCAGTTTCTTCATATTCAATCTGATAAATTGTCTAGAGAAATGGGATTGGGAAAGTCTTGGATCTTAGGTGCCAGAGTAGTTCCTCTGATAGACTTACAGCAGCACCGGGGGTCAGGAGGGAGATGTGAGTCCTCCACAGCAGACCCTGCCGGGGACCCCATGGGGCTCTCCGCAGCATGCCGTCAGCCCTGTGGCAGGGTTCCCAGCCCAGGCTCACTGTGGAGCTGGGGCACATTCCTTTTGAAAGCCAGTGCCCAGAAACGGGGCACCAGACCCTCTCTCTCCTCTCACCATCAAGCAAGCCCTCCACATGCTCTGGGATGGGCGGCCAGGGGTCCTTCAACAAGAACTGGTTCCTTTATGCAGGTAGACTGTCAGCTCAGCTCGAGCACCTCAGTCTGAGTGAACCATCCATCACGTCGTACCCTGCAGGGGTGCCGGCAATCCGAACTGGACTGTGTGCTCGCCTGCTCCTTCCAGCCGGGAAATGGGCACTCCCTCCCCCAGCCTGAGTGGAAAGCCCCCTGGGAGCTGCACTGTGCGGGCTGATTGAGCCTGGCAGAGGAGGGGACATTCAGGATGGACCCTTCCAGTGAGCAGAAACCTGAGAATGGGGAGGGTGATGTGAGCCGGGTTACAGAGGAAAGGCCGCAGCGGGGAGTGGGCCACAGTCTGTGCAGCAGCAAGTGGGGAGAGGTGACTAGTCTTAGGCGATGGGTCAGGAAAAGGAGGATGAGGCCAGGTTTCTTGGGTCTTTCAGAGGAGACACAGCCAGGTGGCTTTAGAGAGATTACTAACAATAGCCTCCAGCCAACAAAGAAAAGAAAAGCCAGTACCTCCCAAGTGTTTACAATTGTTTTTTGACAATGAGACAATGATACCTGTGACTGTTTATCGGTCAAATGCTTTGTGCCAAGCACATTAACTGCTGCCTTCCATGCATGCGTGCATGCATGCTAAGTCACTTCAGTCATGTCTGACTCTTTGTGACCCCATTGACTGTATAGCCCACCAGTCTCCTCTGTCCATGGGGATTCTCCAGGCAAGAATACTGGAGTGGGTTGCCGTGCCCTCCTCCAGGGGATCTTCCCAACCCAGGGATTGAACCCATGTCTCTTATGTCTTCTGCATAGGCAGGCAAGTTCTTTACCACTAATGCCACCTGGGAAGCCCTCTTCATAGTAATCTTGCCAATGGGGACTATTAGTCCCCATTTTATAGATGGGGAAACTAAGGCTCAGTGAGATTGAGGGACTTCCTAAAGACCTTCATTCTTTCATCATGTGTTTATGGGAAGCCCACAGTGCCAGGTACTGTGCCTGGCCTTGGGGATCCCATGGAAAACAAGGTAGACTAGCCCCCTGGGTTCATAGCTGACAATTGATCTAGGAGGATGGACCATTAATCAAGAGGAATTACAGAGGGGGATTTCCCTGTGATTGAGGCCCAGTGATTAAGACTGTACTTCCACTGCAGGGGGCGCGGGATGGATCCCTGAACCGGGAAGGTCTGCGTGCCATGTGACATGGCCAAAAGAAAAAAAAAGAGAAATTACAACAGACTGGGTTAAATTGATAGAGAGGAACACGGAGCTCTGGGAATCCAGAGCTGGGGCACCCTGGTGTTGAGGGACTTTAGAAGGTTCCCTGGAAGAAGTGATGTTTAAGGACCTGATGGATGTGAGTCTGGGTGAACTCCAGGAGTTGGTGATGGACAGGGAGGCCTGGCGTGCTGCGATTCATGGGGTCGCAAAGAGTCGGACACGACTGAGTGACAACTGAACTGAACTGAACTGGGCTGGAGAGGGGCTGGCCCTCAGTCTCACTGAAGGAGAAGCTGTGCACTCTCACCGCGGTCCCCAGTCACTCGTGCGTCTGAATTGTCTTTTGCTCACTCTGCACCCGTCTCCCAAGTGCCTTCAGGCATCCTGGGAAGTCCTCCCAGAAGAACTGTTAGAGGTCAGAGCCTCATCTCTGCCTTCATGCTCCTGTCGCACACACGTTTCCACAGAAGTGTCCGAGGAGGCACCTCCCTCCCAGTTTCCCAGGCTCACCGTAAGTCCTGCAGCCCAGCTCTGCAGAGGGTAAACCCAGGGGCACCTCACTCTCTTAAGACTGGGCAGGGGCAGGCAACCATCTCCGCCATACCTGGCTTTCTTAACCTCCAAGGAGAAACACAGCAGCGATATGACTGTAGCCTGTGGCTGTCCCAAAAAGCGTTCAGCTTTCCAGCAAGGATGGCTCTTGCTTAAGTTAAAAAGATTCCAGAAGGAATTCCACAGGGAGGAAATTCAGGTCACCCAACTCTTGCCACACTTCTGCAAGTGAATCACAGATTTACAAATGCTGATTCAAGTTCTAAACCTGTTATGCAATTTGAGCTGAAAGAATGAGCCTCCTTCACTCAACACTTCAGCTCCCAGCCAGCTTTACTGCTTCAGTCCCTGGTACAACTCCAACTTCTGCTTACATACCCCTGAGGATGGGGAACTCACCACCTCAATAAGCAAGTCAGTGCATCTTCAAAGAAAGCTCTTTAATAAAAGAGAAATTATCTGTAAAGAAAAAAATATTCACTTTAATATTATTGAATGGTCACCAAATGTTAGAAACTCTGATAAACTCCTTATATGTATTGCCTCCCTTAAACTTCATTCAGACGTCCCAGGCGGAGGCGGCTCAGTGGTAAAGAATACTCCTGCCAATGCAGGAGCCACAGGGGATGCAGGTTTGATCCGTGAGTTGAGAAGATCCCCTGGAGGAGGAAATGGCAGCCCATTCCAGTATTCTTGCCTGGAGAATCCCATGGGCAGAGGAGTCTAGCAGGCTACAGACCATAGAGTGGCAAAGAGTCGAAGAGTCGGAAGAGACTTAGCCCATAGACAGACGTTGAGAACCTTTGCTTTACAGAGTTGCAGGGGGTGAAGGAGGCAAAGGAAGTTGCTTGGCTCACCTGTTCTTTCTTCCTAACCCCAAGCATCTCTAGAAATAGGAGTGGATACAATCAAATTTGACTGATGCCAGAAAGAGTCCATTTCCCCCAGAAATCTTGCTGAAAGGCTGTCACGGAGTCTCAAGCATTCCTTTTCACACAATGGCCCTTCATTCTTTTGGTTTAGGCATTGTTAATGCCCAACTGGATCTGCATTTCAGCTGCTAAGCCTTTAGTGTGGATTTGCTCAGTGGTTTTCAGTTTTGGCTGCACACTGGTATCACATAGGGACTTTTAAAAAGCACAGAGGCTTTGGTCTCACCCCTAAAAATTCTGAACTCATAAGTCCAAGGTAGGCTTTTTAAAAACTTCCCCAAATGGTCTGATATTCACAGATTGATAATAACTAGATTAGATCAGGTGGTTCACCTTGGTTCAGCCTCCTATGACTGGGGAAGTGGGTTTGCAGGGCCTTCTCTGCAGGGCACTGAGAACAGGTTGGGTGGCACTGTTTGGATGCAGAGTACTTGATTAGCCAAGTAGCGAATGGTGGACTTGCGTGTGGTGTGTGTGACTCTGGGTTGGTGCTCCATCAGGGTTAGACCCTTTTACTTCCTTCCCAAATATTTGTTGAATGAGAGGAGACTGGATTAAGTCTGGATGAAAAATCACAAAAGGGAGCTCCTCTGCGCCCTTGGGATTGTTCCTGGTGCTCAAGTGCTCTCATTCACATGCGTGTGGGCTTTTTAAAAGACTGAAGCACTGAAGCCAAGCCATGATGATCCTTAGTTACAAATGAGGAAAGGATGACTCAGAGAGGGAGGGGATTTGCATAGTCGCCCAGATAGGGCATGGCACGGCCAAAACAAGACTGGGGTCTTCAGATTCTGGGGCTTCCCCAGCCAGCATCTTGTACTCCTCTGCCACCTTCTGCCCCCACAGGCAGTTGTGCCTTCTGGGCATCTGGAGAGAAGGGCGGCATTTCCACTCTGCAGTCAGAGATGGAACTGAGAAGAGCCCCAGATGAATACAATGGCCCAGAAGCCACAGGGCGTTTCAAGCAGGAAAGGGTGCTCTGCAGTGTTCCAGATGGACAAGCTTATCTGCTGGGAATGAGGGGGAATTTGGAGGTCTGGAGAGATTGGGGGAAACTGCTCATAATAATCATAGAGAAAGGAGGAGTGAATTTACTTGAGAAGTACAGTAAGGCAGTCTGGAGGACCATCTCGAGGGTACACTGTGCTCCGTTGCTCTGGAGACTGTCTGCTGTGGACTTTGTGCCGCCGTGTTGACTGCTCAGGCCTCAGGTCTGGGTAGAGAGGAAGTGAAGAACAGTTGATCCAGGGTGAGTGTTTTCAGGGACAGATGATGAAAAGGGAGAGGCTGCTAGAGTTTGAAGAATCTTGGCCAAGGAGAGGGAGGAGGTTCTTGTAGATGAGGGTGCTAGAGACATGGGGGCTGATGCCGGGACCTCACAGCAGATTTCTGCTTGTTGGAAGAATGAAAAGGAAATTCTGGAGGAATAGAGCGCTCACGTTGACGAGGGTGGACCAAACTCAAAGGTATAGGATTTTTCTGGAGAGGGTGGAGGATGATGGTCTAAACCAGTGGTATTCAAAAAAACTATAATGTGAGCCACACACACACACGCCACATATATCATTCTAAATTTTCTAGTGGTTACCTTAAAAAAGAAAGAAAAAATAAGAAAAGAAACAGGCATGATTAATTTTAACAATGTATTTTGTTTTACCTAATATGTCTAAAATATTATTTCAACGTGTAATCAATACAAAAATTATTAATGATCTATTTTACATTTTGTTTAACATATCTTAATACATTAAACAGAATCTTCAAAGTCTCCCAAATCTGGTGTGCATTTAACATTTAGAGCACATCTCATCTCAGACTGGCTAATTTCAAGTGCTCAGTAGGTACTGTGAGGTGCAGCTCCTGTCTCAGAAAGCCCAGGCCTAAACTCCTGCTTCTTGTCACATCTGCCTCCCAAGTCTGTACCAGCACTGAGTGATGTGCTGTGTTGGGAAATGAGAGAGTGAAAACCTCCACCTCTGTAGCCCAAGCACCTCATCTTACTAGAGTAAGCTGTGGAGCGGTGAAGGGAGGGCTGGGCTCCAGTCCCAGCTCTGATCTTCTACTCGGCAGGAATTTGAACACATATCATGCCTCATCTTTTTTTTTTTTAATGAATAAATGTACTGTGGGTTTAATAAGATTCTGCTCTAAAACATTCTGATCACAGACTATCTTTTAAATTGAGATATAGTTGATTAGTTTCAGGTATTTTGATTCAAAACTTTTATAGATTATATTCCAATTATAGTTTAAAATATTGGATGTATTCCCTGTGCCGTACAATATATCCTTGTAGCTTATTTATTTCATAATAGTAGTTGTATCTCATACTCCCCTACTCCATCTTGCCTCTCCCCACTTTCTTCTTCCCACAATAACCTCTAGTTTATTCTCTGTATCTGTGAGTCTATTTCTGTTTTGTTATATTCACTAGTTGGTTTAATTTTTTAGAGTCCATATATAAGTGATAACATACAGAATTTGTCTTTCTTTGTCTTACTTATTTCACTAAGCATAATACTTTCCAAATTCATCCATGTTGTCCCAAATGGCAAATTTTCATTCTTTTTCAGGGCTGAGTAATTTTCAGTATAAACTGTGTATTTATACCACATCTTCTTTATCCATTCATCTGTTGATAGACACTTAGGTTGCTTTCGTATCTTGACTATTGCAAATAATGCTTCAGTGAACATTGGGGTACACATATCTTTTCAAATTAGTGTTATTGTTTTTTTCGATGCATACCCAGGAGTGGAATTGCTGGTTCATATAGTGATTCTATTTTTAGTTTTTTGAGGAACCACCATGCTGTTTTCCATAATGGCTCTACCAGTTGACATTCCCACCAACACTGTACAAGGGTTCCCTTTGCTCCACATCTCACCAATATTTATTTGTAGTTTTTGATGAGGGCCATTTGACAGGTGTGAGGTGGTAGCTCATTTTGGTTCTGATTTGCATTTCCCTGATTAGCCGTGTTGAGCATCTGATTTTCATGGGCCTGTTACCCATCTGCCTGTCTTCTCTGGAAAAATGTCTATTCAAGTCTTCTGTATACTTTTTAATTGTATTCTTTGGGTTTTCTTTTTATAGTGAGTTGTATGAACTGTTTATACATTTTGAATATTAACCCCTTATTGGTTATATCATTTGCAAATATTTTCTCCCTTTCAGTAGGTTGTCCTTTTACTTTGTCAATGGTTTTCTTTGCTTTGCAAAAGTTTTTAAGTTTGATTAGATCTTATCTGTTTATTTTCACCTTAGACAGATTTAAAAAAATGTTGCTACAATTTATGTCAGAGTGTTCTGCCTATGTTTTCTTTTAGGAGTTTTATAGTTTCAGGTCTTACCTTTAGGTCTTTAATACATTTTGAGCTTATTTTTGTGCATGGTGTGAGAAAATGTTCTAATTTCATTCTTTCACATGTATCTATCCAGTTTTTCCAGCACCGTTTACTTAAGAGACTGCCTTTTCTTCATTGACCATAGGTGCATGGGTTTATTTCTGAGCTCTTGATGCTGTTTTGTTAATCTTTGTGTCTATTTTTGTGCCAGTACTACACTTGTTTTGATTACTGTAGCTTTGTAGTGTAGTTTAAAATCAGGGTGCATGATACTTCCAGTTTTGGTCCTCTTTCTCAAGGTTGTTTTGACTCTTGGGGTCTTTTGAGTTTTCATACAAATTGATGATTTTGGGCTGTGGTGTTGGAGAAGACTCTTGGGAGTCCCTTGGACTGCAGGGAGATCCAACCAGTCTATCCTAAAGGAAATCACTCCTGAATATTCATTGGAAGGACTGATGTTGAATCTGAAACTCCAATACTTTGGCCACCTGATGTGAAGAACTGGTTCATTTGAAGAGACCCTGATGCTGGGAAAGATTGAAGGCAGGAGGAGAAGGGAATGACAGAAGATGAGATGGTTGGATGGCATCACCGACTCAATGGATATGAGTTTGAGTAAACTCCAGGAGTTGGTGATGGACAGGGAAGCCTGGTGTGCTGCAGTCCATGAGGTCACAAAGAGTCAGACATGACTGAGCGACTGAACTGAACCAATTTTAAAATTATTTGTTATAGTTCTGGGAAAATTTCCATTGTTTTGATAGGGATTGCATTGAATATGTAGATTGCTTTGTATAGTATGGACATTTTAATAATATTAGCTCTTTGAGACCATCTTATCATGATATATATCAAAAGATACTTGATAGGATTGTTTCCTTAACTTTTCTCTGATAGGTTGTTGTTAGTGTATAGAATTGCAACAGATTTCTGTGTATCAATTTTGTATGTGCAATCTTATCAGATTCATTAATGAGCTTTATAGTTTTCTTGGTGGAATCTTTAGGATTTTCTATGTATAGTATCACATCTTTTGCAAACAGTCACAGTTCTACTTCATCCTTTCCAATTTGGATTCCTTTTACTTCTTTTTCTTCTCTGATTGCTGTCACTAGGACTTACAATAGTATATTGAATAAAAGTGGCAAGAGTGGACATCCTTGTCTTATTCCTTATCTTAGAGGAAATGCTTTCAATTTTTCATCAAGTATGATTTTATTTGTGGGTTTGTCATGTATGACCTTTTTATGTATGTATGACCTTTTTATGATCAGGTATGTTCCTTCTATGCCCACTTTCTAGAGAGTTTTTATAATAAATGAATGTTGAATTTTGTCAAAAGCTTTTTCTGCATCTATCAAGATGATCATATTTTATTCTTTAATTTATTAATGTGGCATATCATACTGATTTTCTAATGTTGAACTGTTCTTATATCCCTGGGATAAATCACACTTGATCGTGGTGTATGATTGTTTTAATGTATTGTTGGATTTGGTTTGCTAGTTTTTTTTTTCTGAGGAATTTTGCATCTGTGTTCTTTATCAGTGATATTGGACTGTTTTCTTTTTTTGTGGTATCTTTGTCTGGCTTTGATATCATGATGGTGCTTGCCTAGTAGAATAAATTCAGAAGACTTTGTTCATCTGCAGTTTTTTGGAATAGTTTCAGAAGGCTAGATGTTAATTCTTCTTTATATGTTTGGTAGAATTCACCTATGAAGTCATCTGGTTCTGGACTTCTGTTTGTTGAGAGCTTTTTAAATTAGTAATTCAGCTTCATTACTGCTAATTGCTCTGTTTATATTTTCTATTTCTTCTTGTCTCAGTCTTGATTGTATGTTTCTAAGAATTTGTCCATTTCTTCTAGATTATCCATTTTGTTGGTATATAGTTGTTAGTAGTAATCTCTTATGAGCCTTTATATTTCTATAGTGTCAGTTGTAATTTCTTTTTCATTTTTGACTTTATTGATTTGGGCCCTCTCTTTTTTTTCTTGATGACTCTATCTAATGGTTTGTCAATTTTGTTTGTCTTTTTAAAGAACCAGCTCTTAGTTTCATGGGTTTTTTTTTCTATTTTTTTTAGTGTCTATTTCTGCTCTGTTCTGTATGATTTTTTCCTTCTAATTTGGGAGAGAATTGTTATTCTTTTTCTAATTCCTTTTGGTACAAGGTTAGGTTGTTGATTTGAGATTTCTTTTGTTTCATTGTTGATTTGAGACTTTTTTTTTTCTGTTTCCTGAGGTAAGTGTGTATCCCTATAAACTTCCCTCTTAGAACTGCCTTGCTGCAACCCGTAGAAGATGGATCGTTATGTTTTCTTTTTTTTGGTTTCCAGGTATTCCTTTGATTCCTTTGATTTCTTCAGTGAACCGTTGGTTGTTTAGTATGTATTGTTTAGCCTTCATGTGTTTGTGATATTTGCAGTGTTTTTCACATGTTGTTGATTTCTAGTGTCATAGTGTTGTACCAGAAAAGATACTTGATAGGATTTCACTTTTCTTAAATTACCTGAGACTTGTTTTGTGGCCTAGCATATGATCTATCCTGGAGAATGTTCTGTGTGCACTTGAAAAGATGTGTATTCTGCTGCCTTGAAGTGGAATATTATTTATATATCTATTAAGTCCCTCTGGTCTAATGTGTCATTTAAAGCCAGTGTTTCCTTATTGATTTTCTGTCTGGATGATCTGTCTATTGCTGCAGTAGGGTTTTAAAGCACCCTACTATATGTATTACTGTCTATATATATATATCGGAGAAGGCAATGGCACCCTACTCCAGTACTCTTGCCTGGAAAATCCCATGGATGGAGGAGCCTGGTAGGCTGCAGTCCGTGGGGTCGCTAAGAGTCGGACACGACTGAGCGACTTCCCTTTCACTTTTCACTTTCATGCATTGGAGAAGGAAATGGCAACCCACTCCAGCGTTCTTGCCTGGAGAATCCCAGGGACGGGGGAGCCTGGTGGGCTTCCCTCTATGGGGTCGCACAGAGTTGGACACGACTGTAGTGACTTAGCAGCATATATATATATATATATATATATGTGTGTGTGTGTGTGTATAAAAGTATATATAAGTAAGTATATATATTTACTGTCAATTTATCCATGTATGTCTGTTCATATTTGCTTTATATTTAGGTGCTCCTGTGTTGAGTGCATATAGTTAGTGATCAAATAAGCAAGTACCTGTGAAGCAAAAAGCATGGATCTTTTACCCTAATCTCCTGCCTGCCTCACAGGTTGAGATAGTGCTTGTGAAGTACTTTGTCAATTGTATTAATATAAATGTGAATTGCCAACATTTTCAAATGTGAAAAATCTGGGACTCTGACCCAATCTTGGCATGCATTTTGTTTATTTATTATTTTTATTTAAATAATACTCATACTCACTAAAATATTCTAACTGTTCAAAAGGATATAAAGTGAAATGTAAAGTTTTCTCCCATCCCAGACACCCAGTCCTTTCCCTGAAGACAACCAAAGACACCTGATTTTTAGAATACCCTTGGGAGATACTTTGTGCATGTTATGGATAAATGTGCATATCTGTGTGTGTGCACATGTGCATATATACATTAGTTTACTCAAATAGAACAGTTTGTACACACTGTACTGCTCTGTGCTTTTTCATTATTTTTGAGATCATCTAATATCAATGCTTACAGGATATCTCATTTTTAAAGTTCTGGTGTAATATTCCAAAGTATGAATATTGATGATTTACTTAATCAGTTGTGACATAATGAGAAATATGTATTTGTTTTCTGCTCCTTATTCCCTAAAACCTAGTAATTTCCTGGGTGATATCAGTGATAGAAACTTCTCTTTTTTTTTTTTGGCTGTACCTTGTGGCATGCAAGATCTTACTTCCATGACCAGGGATCAGACCCATGGCCCCTGCAGTGGATGTGCAGGGTCTTAACCCCTGGACCAACAGGGAAGTCCCAGGACCTTTTTTTTTTTTTACCATATTTGGTCTGTTCTCTGGTTCCTGACATATAAGCTTCTAAGACCCTTGGATTCTCCAGAGTCATGAATGCTTTTTTTGTTTGTTTGTTTGTTAAGGATGTGACTCTTGGAAGATGAGGGCTCGTTGGCAGGGATTAGAAAGTTGGAACTTTCAAGGCTTCCCTGGTAGCTCAATGGTAAAGCAGCCATCTGCCAGTGCAGGAGACACGGGTTCAATCCATGATTTGGAAAGATCCCACATGCTACAGAGCAAGGAAACCCACGTGCCACCACCACTGAACCTGTGCTCTAGAGCCTGGAAGCTGCAACTACTAAGCCCATGTGCTGCAGCTACTGAAGCCTGTGCTCCGCAGCAAGAGAAGCCACCATGATGAGAAGCCTGCTTTCCACAACTAGAGAGTAGCCCCCGCTGCCACAGCTGGAGAAAAGCCACGCAGCAACAGAAACCCAGCGCAGCTGTAAATAATAACTTAAAAAAAAAGGAAAACCTGAACTTTTAGCCCCTACCCCTGAAGGAAGAAATGCTGGGGATTAAGTTAATCACTAATGGCCAATGATTTAATCATGCTCATGTGAAAGTGAAAGTGAAAGTCGCTGAGTCATGTCTGACTCTCTGTGACCCCAGGGACTGTAGCCTATCATGCTCTTCGTTCATGGGATTTTCCAGGCAAGAATACTGGAGTGGGTTGCCATTTCCTTCTCCAGAGGATCTTCCCAACCCAGGGATCTAACCCAGTTCTCCTGCATTGTAGGCAGACGCTTTACCATCTGAGCCACCAGAGAAGCATGTCATGGGAGCTCCCCCTAAAACACTAACTGAATAGGTTAGAAGAGGAGAGCTTCTGTGCTGGTGAACAGATGTAGATGCTGGGAGAGTGGTGTGGCCAGAGAGGATATATGAGAGGTCCATGTCCGTCCTACATACCTTGCCCTGTGGCATCTTTTCCATGTGGCTGTTCCTGAGTTGTATCCTTTATAATAAAGTGCTCATAGTAAGTAATGTGCCTTCCTGAGTTCTGTGAGATGTTCTAGCAAATTATCAAACTTGAGAAACCATGGAAACCCCCAATTTATACGCAGTTGGTCAGAAGTACAGAAACTTGGACTTGTGATTGGTGTCTGAAGTGGGGAGCAGTCCTGTGAGACTGAGCCCTTAACCTGTGGGATCTGCACTAAGTTCTGGTAGTAAATGTTAGAAGCATTCTTTATGGAGTAAGAAACAGTTTCCTCCACTGGTTTCTTACCAGCTAACACACACGTTGTCACCAGTCTTCTGCTACTGCAATTGACTGTACTATGCCTCAGTGACAGTATCTGCACTTGTACCTTTGCATCTCTCTGCCCTTACTACTTGTAGGATAAGTTCCTAGAAATAGGATTTCTGGGTCAAAAGGTATGTGCTATTTAATATTTCTATAGGTTTCACCATATTGCCCTTCAAGCAGGTCACGTCCACTTATAGTCACCACAGTAATGATTCAGTATAACTTCTACACACTCCTGACAACATAATGTTATCAAACTTTCTCACTGTTCCTAGTCTGATAGCAGCCAAGTCAATCAGCTTTCGCAGCCTAGGTTTCACTGGACTGTGATAAATGTATATGACAGGTAGTACTTAACGAGTGTTGCAACTAGAAATGGTGGCCCTTGCTGTTTTGCGGTGATATTTCTAGTTGGGGTACAAATACAGAAACCTGAAGGAAAGCAGCCTGTCAGCCTTGATCTCAGCTTGCATCTCTTTTGTTTGGGCTTGGCTGACATCTGGGTGACTTCCCAAGGCCATTATATAGCAATGTCAAGGGGATGGGAGGAGCTCCCTCAGGGAGGAGCTGAGCTTTGGTCTCTGAGTAATCAGGCACCAAGCTGGGGAATTACTACCTGAGCTAACAGGAGGGATAGGTACCCTATAAATTATGTGTAGATGTCAATCATTAACACCATTCATGGCATCTAAACCAGAAAGCCAGTATTTGGGGTTGCTGTGTTGGCTCCTCATGAAGCTATATTTCTTAAACTCCAGGCTTGCTTGTTTCAAGAATGAAGGGGACATGCGTATTTTAGTTCCAACTTAAAATTGTGCTATTTCTCATCTTAGCTATTTGACTCTAATAGGAAAAGGAGTCTTGTCAGGACCTCCCTCAATCAGAACTGTTGCCTCCTCAGCACAGGTCCAATGCCACACTTTCCTGTTCTTTCCCAATGGGCAGCAGTTCAAGAGGCAGGGCATGTGTGTTGATTTATCCTTTATTTGTTCTTTCCTACGAGTATATTGTGAGCAACTACGAAGCGCTGGGCCCTGTACTGGGCACTAGTATTTCTGAAATGAACTGGAGATGAGTTGTCCCAGCAGATACCTGTTCAAGGCAGCTCTGCCCTGCGTGTATGCACTTCCTGCCCCACCCCCACTGCTGTCTCCCCAGTCCTGGTCAGAGGCGGGCCCAGGTCTGTCCACACTCAGCATTGCAGGGTGCTCCCAACTGGATTCCAGCCATGAGTTCTCCTGAAGGTGCATAGGACAGGAACATGTGGTGGGCCCAGGGCAGTGCAGGTGAGGTGCATAGATGATAAGATTGTGGATTCTGCAGCCAGATTGCCCTTTCTGAAGCCCAGTTTAGATATGTCATGCAGATGGCACTAGTTGGTAAAGAATTTTCCTGCCAGTGCAAGAGAAATAAGAGATGCAGACTCAATTCCTGGGTTGGAAAGATCCCCTGGAGGAGGAGGTGGCAACCTGCTCCAGTGTTCTTGCCTGGAGAATCCCAGGGACAGAGGAGCCTGGTGGGCTACAGTCCAGGGGGCTGCAAAGAGTCAGGCATGAATGAGCAACTGAGCACACACTTCCTCTTGAACACCATCCTGGGGCCTCACTGCCTGCAGTAACACATGCAGTTGATCCCAGCCTGTGACAGATTCCTCGTGGTACAGCTCATCTGTGCTTCCCATTCACCAAGCCTCAAACATAAGCACCTATCGTGCCCCTCTAGGTGGGCTGTTTTCTCAGCTGGGATTGCCCTTATTCCCTTTCAAAATCTTAGTCTTCAAGCCTCAGTTTTAATGATGTCTTACCTCTTCCCAGCTCCTGGAAATACCTGGCTTATTACCGGGACAGTTGAAGAGTACCCCAGATTTCCATCTCTGCTCTGACACTTAAACTGTGATACTGCACAAATTACCTAGCCTCAGTGACTTTCCTCCTCTTTAAAATGGGGATGATGGTATACTTTCCTCCGGTCAACACCCACGAACCAGTGCCCTGCTGTGGATGGGTGTGGGGAGTGCAGGGCTGTGCTCGATCACTAAAAAGGAGATGCAATGAGATTGCTGAGCTGTGGAGATGCCTTTGGAAGACAGAGGGTTAAGGAAGAATGACTTGGGACTTACCCGGTGGTCCAGTGGTTGAGAACCTGCCTCCCAATGCCAGGGATGAGGATTTGACCCCTGGTCATGAACTGAGGGCCCACACGCTGCAGGGCAGCTAAGCGCATGGCTTCAGCTAGAGAAGCCCGGCACCACGGGTACTGAACCGTTGCATCTGGAGCCCACATCCCGCAGCTCAGCACGGCTGAGAGAGCACAGGGCAGAAGAGCTCTGTCCTGCCTACCTAGAGCTGCCTCTGTGCCCACTGTCAAGCCCCCTGAGCGCCTCAGGAACCAGCTGCTGTCTGTCTGGTTTATTCTTCAGTGTTTCTGTGAATCTCAGAAAGGGTGACTGGCTGTCCTGTTTTGCCCATGACTATCCTGATTTTAGCCCTGAAGCTCTTGAACCTGGGAAAACTTGCAGCCCTGGGCAAACCAGGAGTCTTGGTCACTCGAGGCCAGTGACCCACTGATGGGGAGGGGATGGGGGGCCTGCAGGCCCTGGGCAGGCTCTGCATGCTGAGTCTGGCTGGGTCTTGCATGTGCTGTGTTGCCTCATCCTTGCAGCCCTGCTCTGGAGGTGTTCCAGTCATTCCACAGCAGAGGAAGCGAGGCTTCCAGCAGTGAAGGCTCTGTCTGCAGGTCTCACAGCTAGGAGGTCCCCAGGGTGAGCCCCTGTAGACCCACCCGCGGCAGGTGTCTCCACCACACCTCACCACACCTGGAATGACCCTTCCGTGACGGGACTCATCACTCCAGCACCCTGCTCCAGTCCTTCCAAGTTAGGACTCCGAGACTTGGCTTTCTGACTCATAGTTTAGCTGCATACAGTCTTTTTTTTAATGTAATTTTATTTATTTTTATTCAGTTAGTTTTAGTTGTGCTGGGTCTTCACTGCTGCACGGGCTTCTCATGGCAGTGGCTTCTGTCGTTGTGGAGTGCAGGCTCCAGGCACAAGGGCTCGGTGGCTCCAGACACCAGAGCAGAGGCTCAATAGTTGTGACACACAGACTTGGTTGCTCCAAGGCATGTGGGATCTTCCTGGATCAGGGATCAAACCCATGGGTCCTGCATTGGCAGGTGGATTCTTTACCACTGAGCCACTGGGGAGGCCCCTTAGCCGCATACAGTCTTGATAAGGAGGCTCATGACAATGATGCTTTTTCCTGGGCCTCTCCTGATGATCACACAGACTGGATAGGTGGCTTTCCAGATAAGTGAGGTGAAAATGAGTTGTGCTGATTAAGGCGCATCCTCCATAATGGGTAATATGTATCTCCCCATTAATTCATGTTCTTATCTCCCGAAACTGTGGCCCAAATACTAAACAGTATTATCCTTTATTGTGATTTGGCTTGGCTTTCTCACAAGGAGGATATATTTAAGGGAATATATCCTCCTTAAATAATCAATTTTTAAAGGCAGCGAAGCACTACCTCTGTAATTTACTTGTAGGAAAAGGAATAAGGACCCATCCTGAGTGTTATATTCCAGCCTGCTGCTCGGTAGCTGGTGGCACTTGCCTGGTACTTTCTCTTTGACTGGTCTCCAGTGGGCATCAGCAGCTCTAGGAAGTCAGGTTTTCAGGAAGCCCCTTGGTTCAGGTTCCAGTGACTTCTGTCCTGCTGATGTCTTCAGTTCATGACCTCTTCCTATCTTGGAAATTGGTAAAATTTAGTTCTTCTCTTCTCTCCATAAAGAATTCGAGTAAATACAAAGAGCAAGGTAAACTTTTAAACTTTGCTCACCAGATTGGTCTAATCAGGAGAACTTTAAAAGGTTTCTTAAACATTTTTAAATTATCAATTTAATTAGTGTGGAAATTCAAAATGATATAAATGTATAACTTAAATTTTCTGTTGCCATCCAGTCTCTAATGCATAATCCCTATTAATAGAGCATACATTACTCCAACATTTTTCTATACAGAATATATACAAATTAGCACATATTTACTCATATGTAAATCAGATCATAGCGTACTGTTTTACAAATATAAAAGAACATTTTTTTGGCTGTGCTGGGCCTTCACTGATGCATACGGGCTCTCTCGAGGTGTGGTACGCCAGCTTCTCGTCGCTGCGGCTTCTTTTGGTGTGGGGCCAGACTCGAGAGAACACGGGCTTCCGTAGTTGTGGTACTCAGGCTTAGGTGCCTTGAGGCATGCAGACTCTTCCGGATCAGGGATGAAACTCTGTCCCCTGCGTTGGCTGGTGGGTTCCTAACCAAGGCACCAAAAGGGAAGGCCTATAAATTTATTTTTTAACTGAATACCATGTCATAGATATCTTCCTTGGTCCACACAAAATTCATTCTTGTTCATGGCTGCCTGGCATCCATTTTACAAGTGAAATCTGATTTACTGCATAACTTCCTTGAGTAGAACATTTGAGCCAGGTCTGAATGTTGGCCTGGCCACTCAGTTCCTCTGGACTTGTTCTGGAATGATTTTTGGCATATGGTGCAGGGATGGTTACTCATTAATTCAACTTTTTAAACAATTGACAAACAGTTTGCCTTTAAACACTTAGAATTATTAATTTTCCTATTAATCTTTACCATAGACAGTTTATTCTTAATTCTGTGTACCAGGAAGAGGAGGAACTCTTTGTTCCTAAAACCTAATTAAATGCCTGATTCATTTGTCAGATTAGGAGGAGGTTTCTCTGATCAAAAGAAAATACAGAAACTAACAAGGACCTGTTGGCCAGTTTGCAGCTGTGTCAGCATCTGAAAAACTTGGGCTTACTATTTTTGTTTTTCAGTTTTGCTGTTTCTTGAGCCAAAGTAACTGAAAGGCTCGAAATGGAGGTTCCCGAGATCCCTATTAAAGCGCTTCCATGGTGGCTCAGATGGTAAAGAATCTGCCTGCAACGCGGGAGATCTGAGTTTGATCCCTGGGTCCAGAATATCCCCTGGAGAAGGAAATGGCAACCCTCTCCAGTATTCTTGCCTGGAGAATCTCATGGAGAGAGGAGCCTGGCAGGCTCTAGTCTATGGGGCCAACAAGAGTTGGACACAACTGAGCGACTAACACACTTCACTTTTTTCTATGTGTGTAGAAACTTTTGTTTGCTGTTGCTGTTTAGTTGCTAAGTCGTGTCTGACTCTGTGACTTCATGGACTGTAGCCCACCAGGCTTCTCTGTCCATGGGATTCTCCAGGCAAGAATACTGGAGTGGGTTACCATTTCCTTCTTCAGGGGATATTCCTGACTCAGGGATCAAATACGTGTTTCCTGCATTGCAGACAGATTTTTAACCACTGACCACCAGGGAAGCCGAACCACCCAAGCAGCAACATTTCTGTGAGAACATTTCAACAAGGCTCACCTCCTTGTTCACATAATTGTTAGTCGTTCACTTACTCATTCAACAAACACTTATTGGCCAATTGCTGGGTGTCAGGCGTTATGCTGGGTACAGGGAGTACTGAGATGAAGAAAGCACTTACTTCCTACCCTCTAAGGGCTGACCTGAAACTTAACCTCTGTTTCCTTCCTTCCAGAGAGAAAGCAAATGTGGCAAAATGTTATTAATTGGTGAATTTAGTAGAGGGTGCATAGATATTAATTATACTTGCCTTTCAACCTTTCTGTGAGTTTAACATTTTTAAAAATGAAGTTGGGGAGAAAATATTTTTCTGTTACTTGGCAGCTGTAATTCTTAAAAGCCATTATTACCTCCCAGTTTTTCAGCGTAGAACCTATTGGATTATCCCCAGCCACTTGGCAAAGATTTAGGAGAGGAGTGGTAATAGGATATTCTGGGGATATGTGTGCATGTACTAAGTTGCTTCAGTCGTGTCCAACTCTTTGCGACCCCATGGACCCCATGAGCCCACCAGGCTCCTCTGTCCATGGGATTCTCTAGGCAAGAATACTGGAATGGGTTGCCGTTTCCTACTCCAGGCGATCTTCCTGACCCACGGATAGAACCTGAATCTCCTGTGTCTCCTGCATCGCAGGCAGATTCTTTACCCAGGCAGATTCTTCTACCCCTGAGCCATTGGGGAAGCCCATATTCTGGGGATAGGAGACAACAATGAGAAAATTAACAGATGTGGTTACCTGCAGCCGCACAACAGGAGCCCTGAGGCAACTGGGCACCCAACAAGTAAAGGGGTTAAATAGGAAGTGGAGGTGGAAACCCAGGCATGGGCTCCAAGCCCGAATCCTGCCCTACCCCATCTCCAGCCAGCCCTGGCCATCCTGTGTGTGTGTGGTTGGCGGGGAGAGGGGGCTAGCACAGGTTTATTACATTCTGTGCCCTCCACTGGCAACCACTGACCTTTGACTTGAGCATAGAGGTTAAATATTTGAGCTTTGGAGTTGGCCACCTTTGTGAGAATCTCAGCCTTGCAGGGTGAACTTAAACCAGCTAGTGAAACCTGTTGATGCTGGAGTTTGTTACAGCCTGGATAGAATTGCAGGGGGTTGTGTGATGCTTTAAAGACACAGTGGTGTGTGAAGCAGTTAGCACAGGGCCTGTGCCTGGCACCTACTTAATAAATGTATCATAACATCTACCATCCTAGCCAGCTCACGCAGACGTCTCTGCTTGATGCCTCTTTGCCTTGCCCACCCCACAGCTGTAATCAGCAGGTTCTGTCCTTTGCTCCCACACACATCCTAAGTCAGACCCCCTCACTCTTTTCAAGGCTGTCTTCATTTGTAGCCGCTGCAGCAGCCGCCTGACTGTTTTTCCTGCCTCCACACTGGCTCCCTCACCTCCAGACATTCTCCATGGTGGGCTTTCTCAAGCTCGGTGGAGAATGTCACCTTTCTTCTCAGCCTTCTTACGGCTTCCCATCACCCCGACTCCCACATCACGACCCGAGTTCCGCCCAGCCCTCCAGCCTCGCCTCCTGAACTCCCCCTGGCTCCCTGCACTCTACATTCTGGCCTTCCTCCTGTCCCTCAGACATGCCAGTTCACTCTCACTTCAGTCTTTCAGTTGCCCTCTCTGCCTGAAATGCTTGTCTTCACATGGTTGCCTCCTATTCCTCTCTGTTCCTTGGCTCCAGTTCATTTCCACAGAGGGGTTCTCCCTGACCATCCTAATGTTGTGTACCACCTCCATCGCCACCTACCTGTTTCACTATCTTTAAAGCACTTATAAAGTGATCTTGTGTGTTTATTTAACTCTTGTATGACTCCCTTATACAATGGAAGCTCTAGGAAATAGCGAGTGATAACCTTGTGTTTTGTTCAGTGTTCTAGCTTGGGATGCCATAACAAAATATGGCAGATTGGGGAGTTTAAGCAACACAGATTTATTTTCATACAGTTTGGAGGCTGTGAAGTCTCAGATCAAGGTTCTGGCATGGTTTGGTTTCCAAGGAGAATTCTCTTCCTGACTTGCAGACATCTGCCTTCTCACTGTGACCTCAAATGGTCCTTTCTCCATATGAGAGAGAGAGAGACTGTTCTTATAGACACTAATCCCTAAGGACTTTCCTGGTGGCCCAATGGTTAAGATTCCACACTTTTCAGTATAGGGGGTGTGTTTGACCCCTAGTTGAGGAACTAAGATTCCATATATCATGTGCCATGGCAAGAAAAACCCAAAAAAGCCAAACCACTAATCCTACTGGAGCAGGGCCCCACACTTACGACCTCATTTAACCCTAATTCCTTCTTAGAGACACCACTTCCAAATATAGCCACCTGGGTGGGATGGGGAAGGGCTTCAACTTAGAAATTGGGGGGAAGGGGACTATAAACATTCAGTCCATAATATTCACCTCTGTAGTGTCACCATCAGAACCCAGAAGAGAGCCTGACATGTAATGTGTGCTAAGTCGCTTCAGTTGTGTCCAACTCTTTGCGACCCTATGGACCGTATGTAGCCCACCAGGCTCCTCTGTCCATGGGACTCTCTAGGCAGTAATATTGGAGTGAGTTGGCATGCCCTCCTCCAGGGGATCTTCCCAATCCAGGGATCGAACCCATGTCTCTTATGTCTCCTGCATTGGCAGGTGGATTCTTTACCACTAGCGCCACCTGGGAAGCCCCTGACATGTAATAGGCAGTCAATAAATACTTGCTAAGTAAAAGAATGCAGGATAGAAGTTGACTTCCCTGCGAGCCCATGTAAGTGGCCCCACGTCTAGCACTCCATCCCACAGGTCAGGGCGTATCACTGTACATTCCCCAGCCAGCCATCAACGCCACGGTGGAAGAGGACATCCTGCTCTCGGTTGACTACTCCTGCCACGGGATCCCCACCATCGAATGGAAGTACACGTCCAGCTGGGGAGTGCAGAAGATCGTGGAGTGGAAGCCGGGGACTCAGGCCAACATCTCCCAGAGCCACAAGGACAGGGTGTGCACCTTCGACAACGGCTCCATCCAGCTCTTCAGCGTGGGCGTGCGGGACTCCGGCTCCTACATCGTCACGGTGACCGAGCGCCTGGGGAGCAGCCGGTTTGGCACCATCGTGCTGCACGTCTCAGGTGAGACGCTCCCGGGGCCCCAGGGGCCTCTAGAAAATTGGAGTGTGTGGGAGGCCAACTTGATATTAAGAGATGTTATCTGCCCCCCCCCACCCCGCCCCCCACACACCCTGTAGAGATCCTCTATGAAGACCTCCACTTTGTCGCTGTCTTCCTTGCTTTTCTCGTTGCCGTGGCCGCGCTGCTGATCAGCCTCATGTGGGTTTGTAATAAGTGTGCCTATAAATTCCAAAGGAAGAGAAGACACAAGCTCAAAGGTAATTCTCCGGGCCTTGTGATAATCGATGCCCGTGTTACCTTCTTCTCACCAAGAAAGCACCCCCAGCTGAGTGGCAACTCACAGCCAGTGTGTCTTTTGCTTTGCAGAAAGCACAACAGAGGAGATTGAGCTGCAGGATGTAGAGTGTTAGCCAAGGCCAGACCCAGTGACATTCCTACCTCAAGAGGAAGACGCGATTTTCCAACGAAAGGAACACACGCGGCCAGTCCTGCCCGAGCCTCTTGTTCTGCCGTAGCCACACGTTGCTGCTGGGATAGCTGCATGTTGACGAAGATGACTGCCTGGAGCTGGACTCTGGATTGGACCACGTCAGTCCCAGTGGCCTGGAGGTCAACGAGGAGGAGGGCGGGGCTGTGAGCCCACGCTGTGTTCAGCCCTGGGGCCACGGCAGCCCAGTGCCCAGTCTGCTTCCTCACTGCACTCTGCTCTGGCGGGGCGGGGGTCACTGGAGGGGTCCCCATGCCCATGTGCTTCTGCTCAGTCGTTTCTGACTCTCTGACCCCATGGACTGTAGCCCACCAGGCTCCTCTGCCCATGGGATTCTCCAGGCAAGAACACTACAGAGGGTTGCCATTTCCTCCTCCAGGGGGTCTTCCCGACCCAGGGATCGAACCCGTGTTTCTTGTGGCTCCTTGCCTTGCAGGTGGGTTCTTTACCTCCTGAGCCATCGGGAAGCCCCATAGCAGAGGCGGGAGTATTTCCAGACCAAGCATGCAGCACTCTAACATGCTCTCTGTGCTCTAGTCTTCTCTGCCTGTGGCCGCCTCCAGCTTCTCCCATGGAGACTGCTGTGAGCACCCCCTGCTCCCTGTGGCTTGGAGCTTTAGGGAGAAGAGCTAAATTTGTTCTGGGGGGACCACCATTGGGAACAAGGGACAGGGAGAGAATTGCCTCTTTTCCTCTCTCACTCCAGCGTTAGACTTTCCCTCCTGAGGCCCCAGGGGAGGCCACTGTGAGGAAAGCAGCTCATCTCCATGCGGGCGGCCCCCTGACAAGCTGGGGACACCACCTGTGTGAAGGCTGAGACCGCAGAATGGGCAGGATAGTCACCGTGGGCTTCGAACCTACCCCTTCAGTCACTCACGCTTCCTGGCACGCCAGGGCCTCCCTGGCTCCCAGTGGGCTGGGGAACACCTGGCCCTGACCTACCTCACCCTTAGAGTATCAAGTGAAGCCCACAGTAGCACAGAGCACTCCGAGCAATTAAAGGAAGCTGTGAAGAATCTTCCAGAGCCTAGGACGCAATGATAGCTATGCCAGGTCCTGGAGAAAGTCAAGCACTCTGGAGTGCTGGGGCTTCAGGTCCACTGGGGATGGGCCACAGCTGGTCCTGGTCCTTAGCTTCTGAAGTCACTGGCCACCGTGGGTACCTGTATCTCTCCGTGCCAGCCTCCTTTCGGCAAGTTCTAAAGCAGGCCTAATTTATCTTCCATTCTCCTTTTTTTCTCCAACATTCTTAGCTACAAATCAAAGGTACCACTCCGTTTATTGGTGGAATTTGACCTTATTAGCTGTGTCCCCAGCCCTCAGCTGCAGATTCACCCATGCACACATGAAGGAGACCTAGAACATTCTCTTCTCCCTCCCTCCAAGTCCCAAGTGTCCATATCACTTCAAGAAAGTTGCCTGGAGACATTAGTATGAGGCTTTTGCCTACATACTGTCTCCAGGGTTGCAGGAAGGAATCTTTTGGGGTTACAGGAGCTATCATTGATCCAGAGGCATTACTTGATTCAGAATGCCAGAGAGCAGCTAATCCGCATGACTGATTTGTAGCCCAAGTGCATGACAGACACGGGCCACCTCGGTCACAGAGGTGTACACAGACACACCTGTGCCCTTTCCCCACGCAGCACCCAGTGGAACCAGACCTCCGCCATGGAGGACAGGTTTCTTGTACTGGTCTCCAGCACCATGAGGAAGCAGGATGAGACATGCCAGAAAGGATCAACCTGACTGTCCCTTTTTCCCACAGCAAGCCCATTAGCAGGAAATTGGATTAAATCTAGTTAGCTGCCAGAACCTCTGTCCTCTTGACAGCTTACCTGCTTTCCAGAACTCTGCCTCTCAGCTTCTCAGAAGTCAAGGGTGGTAATCTTCGTATAAAAGGAGAAGTGGAAAAGAATACCCAGCGAGACGTACCAATCCAGATATAAATTAAATTTGCTCCCCCACCCCAAATCTTCATCAAAGGTTGTTCCTTCAGCTTTCCATGTCTCTATTTTGCACTTTGAAAGCTCCCCCCAGTTTGAATATTCCTGTGGAAAGTTCTTGATTCTTGAGCCTGGGAGTTCTATTTTCCAAAAAAGAAAACATTAAATCATAGAGGTGTAGCCACTGCACATGTTAAACTGCAAGTTATGTTTCAAGCTGTGAAAAAAAAATGAACTGTTTTAAAGGCTGAAATAAAACCTAAAAATAAAGCCCCGATCCTTTATTTGTGAGCCTATCCCTGCAGAGAACTCAGAGGCCTAGAAGAGGTTTCTGTCAGCTGCAGACAAGCAAAACCCTCAGCCAGAGCCAGGGGCCTGGCAAAGTTTTAATTGACTGGAATTAATCACATTGATTCTAACCATAAATATTCTTCAGCAAGTCAGAAAAACACCATTATTCTCCCCTGCATTATAACCAGACTAATTTGAAGCTCTTGCTTCCAGAATGTGACTTACAATTCAGTAGAGCCCTTCCTGCTTCTGGAAGGGGTCAAATCGAGGATGTGGAGGGTGTATCACCCAGTCAACGGTGCGTAGGACGCGGGACAGAACGTACGTACCCTGTGGACAGAATGTCCTGTCTGAGACTGTGATCTCAAAAACCCAGAAGCATGTACACTTCTCTTTCATTTCATGGTGGTCCAGGTGGGCGAGGATTGCTGCACGAGAACCTCGGTCCTCTGGAGTCGAGGGAGATGCTAAACACCCCGCGGGACTTCATACTCCCTCTGATTTGAAATTGAACCACACACAACTGAGGAGCCCAGGCAGTGAGAGATAGCGAGGTTATCAGCATGTCTGGCTCAGTTCAGGGATGCAGAGACAAGGCCTGAGAGTGTTATCGGGTTCAGAAAGGCTAGGTGTCTGTACTGAAGGCAGAGAAGAGGTGGCAGACTAGAATGCTAGGAGATGGAACCATGAGGAGCCGAATGTGATGGAGTGAAACTGCAGGGCCGTTGGGCGAAGGAAAACCCTGTCTCCATCATCAGCCTTTATATATCCAGTTTGTTTCTTCTGCCCAGTTTCCAGGAAGACTCAGATGCTTCCAGTTTGCTGAAAGCAGAGTATGTCCTTGTGATTACGGGCAGTGTGTCTATCCACAGCTCAGCTTCTGATAGTGAATCTCCAGTACATGCGCTTGTCTGCACATCCGTCACCCGTCCCCACTGTAAGCTTTTCCAACCCTTCAGAACACAGTTACTGGGCCCACTATTTATACTGCTTTTAATTAAACTTTTTATTTATTGTAGTGTAGTGATAGCTTACAGTGAACGATATCAGATTTGTGATCTTCGAAGATTTAGCATTGGGACCAGGGACCAGGGACCAGGCTTGATCACTCAAGAGCTTTTGTATAGCAGAGTTTTATTAAAGTATAAAAAGGCACAGAGAAAGCTTCTGACATAGACACCAGAAGGGTGATGGAGAGTGCCCTCTTGCTAATCTACACAAGGGAGTTATATACTTTTTAATTAGTTATTACAATAATCAAGAGTGTCTCAAGGTTGTAAAGATCTTACTAGACCCACGCCCATAATTTACATTTTGAGAGAACAGGATTAGCCAGAAGGTTTACAGGAAGGACAAACTGTCCTCAAGCAGGATACACTGTTGTTATGTAACCCTTAGTACAGAGTTTAAACCGAGTTGTTTGTTGTGTAATTATCAGTTCTGGGCTTAAAGATAAAAACGTTTTATGTGACTAAGACTAAGGAATGTAGAGGGGAAAAAATGTTTGTCCTTTCCTCCTCCTTGAGAATTCCAGATCCCTGTCTCCTCCTCGAGAACCCCAGACCCCTCTCTCCTCAGGGACCCCAGACTTCTTGTCAACCTGCCTAGGAATTGACTCTCTCAGTAGTTGATTTACAATGTTCAGTTGGTTTCAGGTGTACAACAAAGTGAATCTGTTATGTATCAGTTATATATATATATACATATACATATATAGTTGTCTGATTCTTTGTGACCCCATGGGCTGTAGCCCGCCAGGCTCCTCTGTCCATGGAATTTCCCAGGCAAGAATACTGGAGCAGATTGCCATTTCCTTCTCCAGGGAATCTCTCTAACCCAGGGATTGAACTCTAGTCTCCTGCGTTGGCAGGCAGTCTCACCAGTGAGTGTGTGTGTGTGCACGTGCACACGTGCATGCTTAGTCACCTCAGTCGTGTCCAACTCTTTCTGACCCCATGGACTGTAGCCCACCAGGTTCTTCTGTCCATGGGATTCTCCAGGCAAGAACACTGGAGTGCCATGCCCTCCTCCAGGGGATCTTCCCAACCCAGGTCTCCTGCACTGCAGGCAGATTCTTTACCATCTGAGCCACCAGGGAAGCCAATATATATATATATATATATATATATACATCCGTTCTTTCTCAGATTCTTTTCCCATATACGGTAGTACAGAATATTGATAAGTTCCCTGTGCTGTACTGGAGAAGGCAATGGCACCCCACTCCAGTATTCTTACCCGGAAAATCCCATGGACGGAGGAGCCTGGTAGGCTGAAGTCCATGGGGTCACGAAGAGCCGGACACAACTGAGCTAATTCACTTTCACTTTTCCCTTTCATGCATTGGAGGAGGAAATGGCAACCCACTCCAGTGTTCTTGCCTGGAGAATCCCAGGGACGGGGGAGTCTGGTGGGCTGCCGTCTATTGGGTCGCAGAGCTGGACATGACTGAAGCGATTCAGCAGCAGCAGCTGTGCTGTACAGTAGGTTCTTATTCGTAATTTATATATAGCAGTGTGTATATGTTAATCTCCATCTCCTAACTTATCCCTTCCCTCTACATTTCCCCTTTAGTAACCGTAAGTGTGAGATCTGTGAGTCTGTTTCTGTTTAATAAGTAAGTGCATTTGTGTAATTTTTAAAATTAGATTTCACGTGTGGTATCTCCACTACCTTTTACGCATTAGGTAGGTGTTCACAAAGGAGATAAATCCTTTAAAATTAAAATGATATTGATGTCCATATATAAAGAAAAATTCAGTCCTACTCAATAAACTCGTGTATCCTTCTAGACCTGCTATATATGAACATATCTATATATACACATACTACAATATGCATATTTTAACTATTTTCTTTTTAGGCCAAGTGGGATTCTATTATACACATTACCTTACAACTTGCTTATTCTCCTTTAATGTTTCTTGGGCATTATTTCATGTCTCTACCTATTGCTAAATATTCTTACTGCCTCCACAATGTAATTCATAGCATGGATACATTATAATTGTTCATTCACTTAAGAATTTTTATTTCAAGTGGTATATACAAAAATAAATATCTTGGGCAATCAATTATATCAGACTTGTTCCTTCTGCCGAGATGGCTTCCTCTTGTTAACTAAGGTGTTCAACTATCATCTATGAATCACTTCCTCTTAGGAAATTCAATTTTTTTGTAAGATTAAAAAATTTTTTTTGAAATATAATGATTTACAATGCTGTGTTTGTTTTAAGTGTGCATCAAATTGAGTCAGTTATACACACACACACACACATTCTTTTTCAGATTCTTTTCCATAATAAATAGGGTATTACAAGATATTAAATATAGTTCCCTGTGCTACACAGTAAGTCCTTGTTATTTACCTATTTTATATATAGTGGTGTGTATATGTTTGTTGTTGTTGCTTTCTTTTTAATAAGTTCATTTGTATCATAGAGTCCACATTTATGATATTTGTCTTTTGCCTTATTTCACTTAGTATTATCTTTAGGTCCTTCCATGTTGCTGCAAATGGCATAATTTCATTCTTTTTTATGACTAGTATTCCAGTGTGCTGTGTGTGCGTGTATACTGCATCTTTTTGATCTGGTCACCTGTTGATGGACACCGGTTGCTTGCATGTTGCTATTGCAAAGTGCTGCAATGAACACTGAGGTGCAAGTGTCTTCTAATTATGATTTTCTCCAGATATATGTCCAGGAGTACAACTGCTGAATCATATGGTAACTCTGTTTTTAGTTTTTTAAGAAACCTCCATACTGTTCTTCATAATTTCCATTGGCTGCCCCAGTTTACATTCCCATCAACAGCATAGGAGGCTTGTCTTTTCCTCACTCTCTCCAGCATTACTTGTAAACTTTTTGATGATGGCCACTCTGACTGGTGTGAGGTGATACCTCATTCTACTTTTGATTTGCATTTCTCTAATAGTGATGGTGAGCATCTTTTCATGTGCCTGTTGGCCACTGGTACATTTTAAGAAATTTATTTAGGTCTTCTGCCTATATTTTGATTGGGTTGTCTGTCTTTTTTTAATGTTTTCTAATATTGGTGGGGTTTCTATAAAATTTAGCAAAGACTGAGTGTTGGGAGAGAGAGAAAGAGCACTACTAATGTAAAATCAAAGGATTTTAGCTTCAGATTTGACCTTATCAAGTGCACCCATAGGTCCATTTGATTCAACAGACCAGTGGTTGTTCAGGAAATTCTGTCTATAAATATGCCAAGGTACCTCACAGTTTGAAAGGACTTTTTCTCACTAAAGTGAACTTACTTAATAATAATTCAGTTTTCTGTTTTTATTCAACAATGATATACAAATGCCAATTAGAATTTCAGGTCAGCATGAAATTATCAGGACTCTTCACTTTGATTTCATGGTGTTCTGGCAAAGAAATCTGATGGTAAAGTTAGAGGATAAATGTATGATTTCTGTGGCTGGTTACCACAGACCAAAGCTCTCTCTTTGGGTCTCAAGGGGATCGGATGAGACTATGTGTAGAGGTTAAAAGAGAGGCCATGAATCGAATTGAGTGGAAGAAGAGATTCTGCCACTGGCCTCATCTTGGTGTATCACTAAGTCATCAGGAAGTTTTCCAGATTGTATGTTACTTTTCTACCTCAAACTTCTCCCTCATCTACCAGATTTCAGGCCAAGTATAGCCTGAAACAATAGTTCACAATCACTAAATAAGGAAAGGAAAATAGCATAACATGGAAGTTTCTCTGGTGCATAAGCAAGGCAAGTCAGAACATCAGGAGTAGAAAAACTCCCCAGTCATTCAGGCTCAACTTTTAGAGGAGTACAAACGAGTGCCTGCGTTTGCAACCCCTGTACCATAGTTTTAGTCATTCTTTCCAATGTTTACATTGGTCTCAGTTTTTCACTTTTACAGACTTCCTGAATAACCCTAAACAATGATCTTTGTGAAGTATGACTATAAACAAATTTCTGGAAGTGACCTTGCAGATAGTTAACAGCAAACTTCAGGGCAAAACCCAGTTCTGGTCACTGACTTGAGTACCACTTGCATCACTGTGTTTTTCCAGCGGTCACGTATGGATGTGAGATTTGGACTACAAAGCAAGCTGAGTGCCGAAGAACTGATGCTTTTGAACTGTGGTGTTGGAGAAGACTCTTGAGAGTCCCTTGGACTGCAAGGAGATCCAACCAGTCCATTCTAAAGGAGATCAGTCCTGGGTGTTCATTGGAAGGACTGATGCTGAAGCTGAAACTCCAATACTTTGGCCACCTGATGAAAAGAACTGACTCATTTGAAAAGACCCTGATGCTGGGAAAGATTGAGGGCAGGAGGAGAAGGGGAAGACAGAAGATGAGATGGTTGGATGGCATCACCGACTCGATGGACACGCGTTTGGGTGGACTCCGGGAGTTGGTGATGGAGAGGGATGCCTGGCGTGCTGCAGCCCATGGGGTCGCAAAGAGTTGGATGCATCTGAAGTGAACTGAACTGTGTTACCGTGCTTGCTGCTTTGAAAACATGAAAGCTTTCTCTGTGGTGAACTGCTTTTCATTCCCATCCTAAAATGAGATATAAAGAGAGCTGACTTTAGCTCCAAGTATTTAAGGCATCAACAAAGAGCAAGAGTAGGAAAGTGAAAGTCAATGAAAGACCAAGGCAGAGGGTATGAGGAAAGGTCAACCAGAGAGATCGGCTTTAACAATGGACATGGAAAAAATAAATCTTCCACCCACAAATGTGCTGTCTTTACCATCTAGAAATTTTTTATACAGGACATGCTAAAACACCTAAAACACCTTCTCCTACTGATGAATAAAATTTAAACTGGTTATCTGTACCATTTTTCCAACTTCTAATTGCTTTTGGGTGGCCTTGGCCTGCAATGGCTTGAAGCAGGGCTTGGGTTCCCAGCCAGAGATCGAGGCTGGGTCGCAGCAGTGAAAGCACCTAACCTAGCCACTAGATCAGTGGTCAGTGACAAGGGCTCTGGCCCTGAGGCTTTGCAGAAAGGAATTTCCACATAGAAAGTAGTGAAGCAAATGAAGTATTTATTAGGAGGAAAAACAGTACAGTACCTGTGGATAGACACATGGGCAGACTCAAAGGGAGAGTCCCCGAGTTGCACCCTCATGGCACTTTAAATCACTTATAAGAGGTATTTCTTACAATTTTCCCTTGGCCAATCATTTTGATTTGCCTCATTCACATTCCCTATCTGGTATATCTCAGGATCCTTTTGTGTGTACACATCTCTTAGCCAAGATGGATCCTACCACAAAGGCATTTGGGTAGAGCATCCCTTGACATTGTAACCCCCTTGGCTTGCAAGGAGCCTTTCTGTGCATGTGTGGTCTGGGGAAGTCTTCTGACTTTAACGAGAATATGTGGTCTGGGCAGGGCCCAGCCTCCTCCCTTAATCATCGAACTGCTCTCATCTTGGGAGTTTCAGTCAACAGGGAATGAATCTCCAACTGCTTTACCCGCTGGGGAAGGGGGTCCATCTGCCCCCTGCCTCATAATTAGCTGGATTTTTACAGTTGCTTCGTTTTACATTTGCACGTCTTAGAATTTAGTATCTATCACCAACCATAACTAAGCCTTTGAACCAGCCCTGTGGTTAGCAGAGGCATTCCTTCTTCCTATTTTATGTGCATGGAAACAGTTTCAGAGAGGATAACACTGCCAAGCACACAGCTAAGCAGGAGAGCCAACGTTCCAACACAGCTCTTTTGCCAACTGTTAAACACTTGGTGAGGGGCTAATTGGTTTTCTCCAACCTCTCTCCCAAAGGCCACAGCACATCCTTCCAACTGTGGGTAACTGAGGTTGAACCACTGCTGCCACAGCAACTGACCTGCCAGCCACTTTCCCATGCCTACCTTAGCTTCCATTCCTCTCAGACAGGAAATGACTGAGCTCTGAACGTGCCTTAAAACAATGGGGCAAGGAAGGCCTTTGATCACCCCTGTCCATTCCGATGAAGTATATGTGAGTGGGTGGTAATTATGCACGTATTCTCATCCGTTCTACTCCAAGACTGGTCCTTTTACTGGTTTGTGACAAGATAATCATAGAAACAAAATAAAACATTCAAACTTTTATATTTGACATTCAATTTATGTCCATTATAATAAAGAGGGGGCTTTCATTTTGTATCTTTTTAGATTTGTCTAGTAATTCTATTTTTAATAAATTTTATTATATATATATTTGGCTGCACTAGGTTCTAGTTGGGGCTCACGGGCTTCTCTCCCAGTTGTGGCATGTGGGTTTCTCTTGTTGTGACCCACGGGCTCTAGAGCACACGGGCTCAGCTGTGGCACACAGGCTTCTCTGCAGTTGAGACTCGTGAGCTTAGCTGCCCCTAAGGATGTGGGATCTTAGTTCCCTGACCAGGGATTGAACCCACATCCCCTGAATGATTCTTAACCACTGGACCACCAGGGAAGTCCCTCCAGTAATTCACTTTACTGTATTTTACCAAAAGTATCAATCAGCAAAGGATGGAAATGAAAAAAAATAAGTAAAAACTAGTCCTTTGCTGAAAGTTTGAGATTCATTGTACTGCAGTTTGAGCCTTCATAAAAGACTCCATATGTGAGCAGATGTGTACAGATTAGCTTACTATAATGTGCAAAGCAACTTTTGGGACACCATAACTTAGGAAGCACTGGAAATTTTTAAAATACTTGCAGATTTATATTAATCTTTTAATTTCCCTGGATAGAAAGATGCAGAAGCTTAATCAGAGGAGGCAAAAAACACACAAAAACACAAAAGTATTATTGTATTTCATGGCTTACAAGCTCCACTTATCTTTTAAAACAGAAATACAAAGGATTTTTAGTTACTTCGGTCATAAATTATTAAGATACCCATCTTTTAAAAATTGAAAGCCTTCCTCATAAGGAAACTACAGATTACTTACAGATTATTTTTAGTGGCACCAAAAGGCCCATAAACCCAAATTTCTTATTAAGGGAAGTTCTTCAGACACATTTTAGGGCTGGGGCACTATTTCTAAATTCATGTTATCTATTCTTTGCAAAATGTATTCCATTAATCCATTAGTATTTTTCCTGGGAAAATGCAGAGACCTAGTGAAATAAGATGGAACAAATCTTTAGCCAGAAGCAGCAATCCAGGGTTGCCGGCTGAGGCTGGGGACTGCCAAGGTCAGGGTAAGGCAGGAGTGGAGCAAGGCAGATAAGGTCATTCAAGTGGGAAAAAAGACCAAGGAGAAATGGAGGAAACCCTAAAGATACAGTACTATCTGCCTTCTAAGCCTTCAGGTGGAGCTCTAAGGAATTTCTCAGCGGACTGAGACCCAGGCATGCGTAACAAAGACAATCAGAGGGAAAAGTACTTTATCCACTAACACAAGAGCTGGTTTTAATAGGTCTAGTGGGGAGGGCAGGACAGGCTCCACTGGTTGGAAAGTACTTTGTTGCACTTAGGAGAAAGGATCTGCTTCTCTCATTGTGAGGGAATTTCTGTATGAAAGCTGGGTCTTAAGAGCGTTTAAATATTCTTAAGCAATAACAAACAATGGAATGATATGACATAATTCATTTAGGTTAAGAGTTCAGAGTGTCTGGAATTTTTAACCATAATCTTTATTTGATGTCAACATCAAAGGGATATTTTAAAAAGCTAATGTCAATCCATGTAGTAATATTTCAAGTCAACTGCATAAAAAAAGTACATCTCTCCATGTTGGTATACCCTATAACTGTACATAAACTTTTGCATTTTAAAGCACATGTCACTTATAAAGTGAAAGGTTTTAAAATGCTAAGTAAACATTTGCTAATTATTACTTTTTAAAAACAATATTCCTTTAGAAGATTCCTCTTCTTTGTGCTTATTGTTGATCTGCAAACATTCCTGAAAGTTTCTGGAAACTTCTCTGGGGAAAAAAAATCTGGAAACTGGTCCAGAAAAAAAAAATCACAGTAGACAAGGACTAAGTGCAGACATAAGCAGCTCCATTTTATAAACAAAGTTTCGGCCTTCCATTTTATTCCACTGAACTTCTTTGAATGGCCCACGAAGATGATTCCACTTGCTATCTTGTAAAACATCACTTTTGGGAAGGTCTTTACACTGGTTACGGGGAAACTGAACCATAATCTTGCTGCCACTTTCAGGGCCATTACGAACTGTGGAGCAAAACCAAAATATCAATATATTCATTTTCCAAGCTAGAAACAACAAAGATCACACAACTTCACTTTCCATGAGCATAAAAAGCCTTGTCTACCAACTCGAAAGTGCTTATTTAAAAGTACTTTTCAGGTTCAATATGCTAAAATAAAATTTACTAATTTATAGATATTGTGTGTATTTGTGTGTGTGCTCAGTAGTGTCTGACTCTGCAATCCCATGGACTGTAGCCAACCAGGCTCCTCTATCCACGTATAGTTTTCCAGACAAGAATACTGGAGTGGGTTGCCATTTCCTACTCCAGGGGTTCCTCCCAACCCAGGGATCAAACTCAAGTCTCCTGCATCTCCTGCACTGGCAGGCGGGGTCTTTACCACTGTGCACGTGGAAAGCCCCTTATAGATACCAGGCCGGTAAAAATATTTATGAATTAACATTTGTAATACAAAAATGTGGCAATATACCTGTGGCGGATTCATTTTGATATTTGGCAAAACTAATACAATTATGTAAAGTTTAAATTTTAAATAAAATTGAAAAAAAAATAAAAAAGTAAAAAAAAATGTGGCAAAGATGAGTGTTGGTTTAGGAAAATCACATGTTCTATATATTTTCAGAACATCATTTTTTTTTCCTAAAATACTTGATAACCTAATCATTTAACAACTTGGTTAATATACACCCACAATGTGATGAAAGTCAAACGTTCAAAATCAGAACTGGAAGGAATGGATGAAAGATTATTCTGAATATGAACTTCAGGTTTTAATGAGGTTTTATAACTCAGGCAAGAAGAAAGGGTATTTAGAAATTCTTATCAATAATGGTCTTGCAATGATCAAGCCTACAGATTCACAAGCTGTGATCCTGTGGGGAAGAATGTCTAACTACCTACTCTTTCAGATATTTAGAGCAAGTATTAAAGAAGATCACACTGAAATGATATAAATTTTCAACAAGACAAAATGTATACATGCCTATCAAAGTGCCCCATTCATGGTAGGTGCTTCACAAAACACCTCTCTGTTCTATCCCTTGACCATCTTTAGGATCAGATACTATTCTTCTTGCACATTTGCACCAGTATATTTATAAACTTAAAAAAAATTCTTTGGCCCCATCATGCAGCATGTGGGATCTTAGTTCCCTGACCAGGGACTGAACCTGGGTCCATAGCAATGAAAGTGAGTCCTAATTACTGCAGGAGTAATAATGCTGATGGCATTTTTCAGATAATCTCCTAGGAAAATGTGCTGCCAAGCAAAACATCTTTTATAACTACTATAAAAAGACATAATAACCTGTTGCTCTGAATAATAGCTATGATGAGATAAACACTCAACATAATTAATAAAGGAACTCACCTACTACAGAGGTAAGTTACTCTTATGTATGGTAACTACTAAAGCTAAGTGAAAAGGCCAAACTCCCAAAGGTCTCTTCACATTCAGAGAAGTAGAAAGTACCTGAGATAGCATAGTCACCGTTCGGGGAGGCCACAGTTATAGCAGAGGCATTGCCAATGCTCTCTACAGGCCCCAGTCCCACGTGATTACTGAAGCTCAGGACCTGCCAGCCCATAACCTTGGCTAGCTGCTGAACTGCGTGCACCTGATGCTGTGACATCTGTAAATGAAAAAGGAAACTTCATTGACAATCAGAATGGGTATTTACTTGGCAGTGACTTGACATCATGGCTGTAAAGTGAACTTTCATTGGGGTTTTCACTGCCTAGCAAAGGAACCCTATCTTATGTTTCAGGAATTCTCCTCTGTGTGGAGCAAGGGAACAAGATCCCACCTTCCACTGTAGAAGCTAAAACAGCCTGATACTTGTTTTCCTGTACACTGGCAGCAGGAACACAGCCCACAAGCTGAACTTGGCCAGCTGGAGCCTCCCACCTGGATCACTGAGTTTGGAGGAATGTTCAAACAGCAGTGTAGCTGAGTATCTTCCACTGATCCCATCAAGTCCACTCTCCAACCTACTTTGTTCTGGGAGGCTGTCACACTAATAGCTTTTGTATTGATCCTTAGTAAAGAGACAACCCTGAAACCACCCTGAGAGACCCTGACTGATGCACAGGGCAATTAAGAGTGCATCTGCCACCGGTGAGGAAGGTGGTGGTACTGGGATGCAGCAGCAGGGGCCCCGCCTGCCCGTGGTTCTCACAAACAGCCTCCTTTGATCCTGAGCCATTCTCAAGCCTTATTCTCTAGACTTCTTAGAAATTCTGAAGTTCTTTAAAAGGCTTTCATTATACTTCTGCATGTGTGCTTAAGCTATCCAAAGCTATTTTAGGTACAATCAACCAAGAGCTGCCATACGTCACAAATGCCCTGTAAAGGCACCATAGAGGCAAATCAGTATAATAGATTACTGCTTCTATTATGGAGAGGGTCAGTATTTTTGTAAAAATTTCTGTGAAATATAAATATGTGTTTCATGTGAAAGATATATTAGCAGTTCAAAAACTGACCCTTTATCCCATAACTCAGTATTTCAATGGATCATCACAACTCCATGAAGAAGGTAGGAAAAATACTGTTCTTACTTTATAGATGAAAGAAAAAAAGGTCAAAAAATTTGTCCAATGTCACAAAGCAAGTCTGTGGTATAGTTGGTACTAGAACTCAACACTTTCCATACTGTCCCTTACTATGAGGAACGCTGTCCTAGGGCTTACACATAAAATGTTCCATTCATCATTATGGAGAATGGATACTATAGTTTTGTATTTGATCGTCCTTTCTCTGGTTTTCTTGGATTAATACTTCACTTTCATGTGGTCCTGGAGGTGTTGTAAATCTCAGCTAACAGGAGAAATTAAAAAAGTTTGGTAGTCTCAGAACTGGTCATGCATCTTAAATACAAACTAACAGTTGAAACAAATCTAGGACAGTTTATCAACATTTTCAATTAGCCAAAAGGTGGTAAAGTGTGCACTAGAAATCGCTGTTTAGTCACTCAGCTGTTTCTGACTCTCTGTGACCCCCTGGACTGTTGCCCTCTAAGCTCCTCTGTCCATGGGGACCCTCCAGGCAAGAAGAGTTGCCATGCCCTGCTCCAGCAGATCTTCCTGATCCAGGATCAAACCCGCATCTCTTTGTGTCTCCTGCACTGGCAGATGGGTTCGTTACCACTGAGCTACCCAGGAAGCTCTGCACTAGAAATTAGTTGGCAAGAAGAAACAGCTTTTAAAAAATAATGTTACTTCTTATCGGCTTTGTTCTTTCAACGGGTAGAATGGAACGGGCTCAGGAGCTGTGTTACCTGAGACAGAAGGAAGTCCTGAAGCTCCTGGCCCTCATGAGACAGTGTGATCACCCTCCCATCTCTGTGCACGACCCGGATCTGCTCAACTCCAATATTCAACTGCAGCTGAATGGACCTTTATAGACAACACACACTAAAAATCAGAAATGTCCAAAATTACCTTATACAAATGTCAAGAACCTTTAGAGCAAAGAAAAACAATACAACAGCTTTGATAATCTACACCAAGACCCATGGTGGGTAAGAGTTTCCTCAGGTTCAGTGAAAACTATCAGACTCTCACTAAACTACTGACACCACAGGCCACGGACCACCAGTCTACTCAGAAGGATGCGGGGCAGGAAGCACAGCTTGTCACCCTGCCAACAGCCCCTGCTCCTCTTCTCCTGAGGGCCCTGAGGCTGTCAACACAGCAGCTACACACCTGTGTTAAATAAGAAGAGATGTGCACTGACAGCGTGTGGGGCCTGCCCTGACCCAAAAACCTGGGTCCTCACAGGAGCCATGCACTCTTGCAACAGCTTCACAAGCCCGGATTCCAGGGTCCCCACAGGAGACTCGGCCCACTGATATCACTCACCCCACCCTGGGACATCCAAAGCCACCCCCAGCAAGGGCTTGTAATTTCTCCCAGTCCAGAACCATTTTACCAACTGGGGATCATTTTTGCCATAAGCACTGTTGCCTAGTAACACAAATGGCATCTTTCCTTATCAAGTTACGAGGTAACTAGAGTGAGAGAGTTAGCCAAAGGTCAAATTCTCATACAGAAAGGAAAAACGGTTAACTTTTCACTCTCTTCTCAAATAATCAGCTAACAAGTCAAAATATGTATGCTCTACTAACTCAGCTTAGGTCAAACAAACTCATAAAATAGCCAACGAATATATATATACAGGTCACAAATCTCTTCCAAGTCAGTTCACAAATTTTTAGCATATGACATGTACAAGAAACACAAAACTCCTCAAATAATACAGGTGAACAAATGCAGGAAAAAACAGCATTATAGCTTTCCACATCTGATAGTACCTCTTTTTTCCTAACTTTGCTTTTACAACCAATATTTAAGAATAAAAAACATTTTGGTAACTATATAAAACTGTAATTTTGATGAATAAAAGTTTATACATTTCTTTTGAAGGGGGAAAAAACAAAACAAAATTTACAAGGCTTAAAGAAGAAAAAGACTTATAAATCTGACCACATTTCTGACTCTTCTTTCTAACCCAGGTATAAGGAAAAGAAAGCTGTATCACTACTGGTGGGCGCACACATGGCAATCACTCTGAAAGCAAATCAGGGGACTTTCCTGGTGGTCCAGTGGTGAAGAATCCGTCCTCCAATGTAGGGAACTAGGGTTCAATCCTTGGTCATGGAACTAAAATCCCACATGCTGTGGGGCAACTGAGCCCACACACCACGACTGGAGAGAACCTTGCAAACCACCAGCACCACCATAGAAGGATCCTACATGCCGCACAAAGGCCCTAAGTGCCACACTAAGACCCAATACAGCCAAAGAAAGAAAGAATTTTTAAAAAGGAAGCAGAAAAAAAAGCAAATCGGTAACAACAATGAAAATCTTAAATGTCCTTATCTTTTGACACAGCAATTACACTTGGAGGACTTTATCCTATAGACATGGTTGCACACGTACAAATCACTGTTCTGGCATCCAACTAAAATAAAATGTTCAATGACAGGAATTTGGGGGGGAGGGGGTTCTAAGAAAGAGAACTACTTTCAATTTTAAAGTGTAAGATGACCCTACCAGCTACAGAAGGTAGGTAAGGACATTCTATACTGCCTTCCACTTTCTCTCCTGTCCTGACACTGACTTCTCTTCACAGAAGTTTAAAAGGTATATGCTGGATTCAATGCCCATAATCCCACAGTTGTTTCATATTAGCTGTAGATGCAAACAATTCCAAGTTGATCAATTTTTTCTTTTCCTTTCCTTAGTGCTGTAGGTTTGTACCTTTTGACCACCTTCACCAACATCGCACTACTGAAAACAACCAATCTACTATCTGTGTATTAACTTGTGATTTATGAACATACATCAAGTAGACAGCTTCTCCAGGAATGCTGGGGACAGAAGTCATTAAGGGCACAATCATGAACTGGAATAGACACAGGGGTTGTTTTAGGCTAAACGTTATGGAAAGTATGGGCTCTAACATAAACGACCCTCTTTACTTCAAATACCAGAGACTGGCCATGGCCTCCAGGCAAGAACTGAAGCGGATCAGAGTCTGAGGAAGCATGGCGGGCTTTCCACTCAGTGCTGGGGTTCACTTCTGATCATAGCTCAAACATGCGGCATTTACATAGAGACTACGTAAATAGTCTCTGTGACTGCTAAGTCACTGCTAAGTCACTTCAGTCGTGTCCAACTCTGTGTGACCCCACAGATGGCAGCCCACCAGGCTCCCCCGTCCCTGGGATTCTCCAGGCAAGAACACTGGAGTGGGTTGCCATTTCCTTCTCCAATGCATTAAAGTGAAAGTGAAGTCGCTCAGTCATGTCCGACCCTCAGCGACCCCATGGACTGCAGCCTTCCAGGCTCCCCCATCCATGGGATTTTCCAGGCAAGAGTACTGGAGTGGGGTGCCATTGCCTTCTCCAGAGACTATTAAATAGAGACTATTTTGGACATTCTTGCCTGTCATTTTTTTTTTCTTCCCTGTATATTTTGGCCTCACCACGTGGCATGTGGGATCTTAGTTCTCCAACCAAGGATAGAACCCACAACCCGTGCCGAGGAAGCATGGAGTCTTAACCCCTGGACTGCCACGGAAGTCCTTATCTCTTACTTTTAAAAACACTCTACAGCTCAAATAATTTACTGGAATGTTATGCTTCCCTATCAAATAAAACCCAAAATCTTGATGTAATCACTCTGCAAACATCAATACATAATAAGCAACTTAATGTATTAAACAACTTCTTTTCAATACTTACTTGCATATCTGTTCATAGCCTTGCGATGTGATTAAGACTTTCACACTAGATTCATAAACATCATTAATATTTGACCAATGAGCCTGTATCTGAGGATCTTCAATGCGACTTGCTAAGCTGTCAATGGTTGCAGCAGTCCTTTTAAAGAAAAGAAGTTAAAAATTTTTATAGTCACCATATAAAATAATAAGGTGATAAACTGCTTATCAGTTTTATGGCTATTTGAAAACAGATGGTGACTTTCTGAAAATACCACTATTTGAAAAGCAAAGATTTAACAGAAAAGTCAGATGTAGCTCTGATGTACTGGTTTTCAACTTCACATCACAACACATTCTCAGGCCACACTGATTTCCTTTTAACTCCATTTGTTTTCTGCCACTCAGAAAATCTTACCAGAACACAAGTGAAAGGCATACTTGTAGGGTACTAATCTAATCTCTAAAAAGAATATAAATTATTCATAAATATCAGTATTTGATCCCTGGTAACAAATAACTTGGGATATATCCACACTTGAGAACTATTACTGTCATGGAATTAGTATTTTCAAGAAAAGCTAGAAAGATTTACTGCACAATTAAAACCTATACCCCAAGAAAGATATGTATAAGTGAGAAATAAGATTTATTAAGTGATTATGTACCAAATACTGTAATAAGTGCTTTCATGAATTATTTTAACCTTATGAACAACAAAAGTAGACACTACTACTATTACCTCCATTTTTCAGAAGGAACAAAAGCAGTTTAGCGAAGTTTAGTGACTTGCCCAAAGTTTGAAGCTGTTTGGGGCAGAAAACCTGGAAGTCTAACTCCAGAGCCAATAATCTTTCCTTTACATTTTATACACACTAATGAATAGCCACTGTCTAGAAACAAAGCATAAATTACGTAAATCAACCAAACTACAAGATCCTCAGTGTCTCAAATCTGATATTAGCACTTTATCAGCTAGAGAAGGAAAAGGAATGAGGAAATGGAAGAAATGAGACTAGCTACTGAGGACAAGTGATTTTTATATCAATTTTTATATGCTCTTGTATCCTGTTCCTGCTCTAGTACTAATTTCTTTCAGTCCATTTTTAACTTTCCCTTCTTCTTCTGTGATTTGTTTCCCTGGCAGTGCTTCAAGAATTTTTACAGCAGATAAATATGTGAGAGTTTTCATCTCAGTGTTAATATATATCAACAAATTGGAAATAAAAAGATATATAACAATTGAGAATTGGTAAAAGAAATCGTGGAATATTTACACAATGGGCTATCACATAGCTATTAAAATATCTTTGAAGGTAGGGTATAAAATTTTATGATACCATATTTACTTAAAAAAAAAATGCCCTGACACATATACTGTTGACCCATGAACAATGGGTCTGAACTGCACCTGTACACTTACAAGAGAATCTTTTTCACA
The DNA here is from genome assembly GCF_055505025.1 of Bos grunniens. Classification (NCBI taxonomy): domain Eukaryota; kingdom Metazoa; phylum Chordata; class Mammalia; order Artiodactyla; family Bovidae; genus Bos; species Bos grunniens. The sequence goes on along the minus strand of NC_141193.1, from coordinate 50,649,141 downwards.
AAATAATTACTACAACACTGCACAATTCATGGTTGCTTAAATCCAGGAATGGCAGATCTGGGAAACGGAGGAACTGCCTGTTTGGTGCCCAAGCATAACTTATATCTGGATTTTCAATACAGAGGGTCGGTACCCCTAACTCTTGTGTTGTTCAATGGTCAAATGTATGTAAAAATATATGAATGTTAACTGTATGGAATTACACAGATGGGGCAATACATTTAGAACATTATTTCTATACCTAAGGGGAGAAAAGGGAACATTTTTTAAAGTTTTGCTGCTTCCAAGATTACAACTACTATTCTGAAATGCATTAGCTGCTCACTTGTATCTGACTCTCTGTAACCCCATGGTTGCATGGACTATAGCCCGCCAGGATCCTCTGTCCATGAAATTCTCCAGGCAAGAATACTGGAGTAGGTAGCCATTCCCTTCTCCAGGGGATTTTCCCGACCAGGAATCTAACCCAGGTCTCCTGCATTGCAGGCAGGCAGATTCTTTATTGCCTGAGCCACCAGGGAAGCCCAATTCTGAAACAAAATGGTTCTAAAGATAACTTTTCCCATGCCCCTCATTTATTTCAGGGAATATTTAACTTTATGGTTAATCAGAAATTTTCAACATTAACATACTCAATAGCTTTTATACTTGAAATGTACAAATGGAAAGTAACAGTCATCTAACATAGTACTCCTACTGTTTATAAGGAACCTGTGTATCCACTATTCAATTTGACCAGAGTCCTTTAACCCCAATTGAGAGAGGATTAGATATTAAGTGCTGCTGCTGCTAAGTCACGTCAGTCATGTCCAACTCTGTGCGACCCCATAGACGGCGGCCCACCAGGTTCCCGTCCCTGGGATTCTCCAGGCAAGCATAGTGGAGTGGGTTGCCATTTCCTTCTCCAGTACATGAAAGTGAAAAGTGAAAGTGAAGTTGCTCAGTCGTGTCTGACTCTTTGCGACCCCATGGACTGTAGCCTACCAGGCTCCTCCATCCATGGCATTTCCCAGGCAAGAGTACTGGAGTGGGCTGCCACTGCCTTGAAGTGAAGTGAAGTGAAGTCACTCAGTCGTGTCCGACTCTTTGCGATCCCTACCAGGCTCCTCCCTCCATGGGATTCTCCAGGCAAGACTACTGGAGTGGGTTGCCATTTCTTTCTCCAGGGGACCTTCCTGACCCAGGGATCGAATCCGGGTTTCCCACATTCCAGGCAGATGCTTTAACCTCTAAGCCACCAGGGAAGCCACTGCCTTAACTTGCCCCAAATTACTCAGCAAGTGGCTGAGCCCTGGCTGAAGTGTATCTTTCATCCTGAATTCCGTACTCCTTTCAATGCATCATGCTGTTGTCTCAACATGTCTTCCAAATTCATTTTACTGAAAGTTTCCATCCTGAGACTAATATAAAACCATGACAAATAAAGCTATGACTGTATTAACAGGAAAAATAAAATTCAAAGTAAAATGTCATCCACAAAAACAGTGTGCCCTCGCCTGCTGAGTACCATCAAGGCACCATCACTGAAAGAAGTAAAAACAGACCTCTTCACTAAGTGCCAATAAGGAAACAGAAGAGCACCCTGTGGCATTTGGAAAAGACTTTGTTTAGGGCCAATCATGCCAAGTTCTTTAGTAAATGATGTACGGAAGAAAGAAAATCAGAGGGCGGTCCCAAGATGGTCGAGGAATAGGATGGGGAAACCACTTTCTCCCCCATAAATTCATCAAAAAATCATCTGAATGCTGAGCAACTTCCACAAAACAATTTCTGAACACTGGCAGAAGACACCAGGCACCCAGAAAGGCAGCCTACTCACTTCAAAAGGAGGCAGGACAAAATATAAAAGACAAAGAGACAAAAGAGTTAGGGACAGAGACCTGTCTTGGGGAGGGAGTCATGAAGGAGGAGAAGTTTCCAAACAGCAGGAAACCCTCTCACCAGCGGGTCTGTGGGTAGTTTTTGAGTGTCAGAGGGCAACATAACCAAGAGAGAGAAAAAAAAAAAAACCCACAAAATACACGCCTAACCGCAACTCCCAGGGGAGAAGCAGCCCGGATGCTTGCCTCCGCCACCAGCGAGCAGGGGATGGACAGGGAGGCGCAGGCTCTAACCTAAGGTGCAGCCTGGCCCGCACACAGAACAAAGGACTGAGCGATCACCAAAGGAGAGCTGGCCGGCTGCGGACCGGCCCCTCCCCCTGCCAGAGGCAAAGAGGCAGGTGAGCGACAGTCAGAGCCAGAAGGCAAGGGGCAATCTTGGCCCCAGGGCAGGGCAACCTCAACCAAATTGTGAGCGGGCTCCTAGTTGCTAACCATGTCCTCCTGGTGTCCTGGATGGCTGACACCTGCCAGGAGGGTTGCAGCCTGAGATTAGCTCACCAGAGGACACACACAGTACACCCAGGAAACTGAGCGTCCAGGACTGGGGAGGTGATTAAGACACACGGCCCACCTGGGTACAGTGTGCTTGCCAAGCACCTGGTTGCCGGAGCTGCTCGGACCTGGGAAGGGCACAAAATGCAGGCCCAGCCAAGTCTGTGCCCTTGTGGAGTACCTAAGAATCTGAGCAGCTTAGAGCTGGGAAGTGCACAAAATGCAGGGCCCGCTTTGGACAGTGCCCTGCAGAGCACCCTGGAGCCTGAGCAGTGTAGACCCGTAAAGCAAACGCCATGAGTGGGGGCAGACTCAGTGTGGTCCACATACTGCGAGCACTCCCCACATACGCCAGTGATATTTGTTTGCAGTGTTCCTCCCTCCCCACAGCACAATTGAACAAGTGAGCCTAAATAAGTAACCACCTTCACTCCCTTGTTTCAGGGCAGAAATGAGAAACAGAGGAAGCCAAATGAAGCAAACAAGAGGGAACCGCTCTGGAACTGACAGGTGCAACTGATTAAAACCCTGTAGTTAACTGAGAACTGGAGGGGGCCTCTGTACAAGGAACTATCCGAAACTGAACTGACCCCACACTGCCCGCAACAGCTTCAGAGAAATTCCTAGATATATTTTTACTATTATCCCTTTAAAAATTTTTAAGTTCTTTATTGCTCCTTTAATTTTCATTTTTATAACCTATTATTACCTTGCAAAAAAAAAGACCCTATTTTTAAAGCAAATTTCATACATATATTTTTTATAATTTTTGTGATTGATTTTGTTTTCTATTTTTAATATTGTATTTTTGAGACTCTATTCTCTACTCTAGATTTTTAATCTTGGCTTTCTGGTATTTGTTATCAATTTTTTACCTTTAAGAATCTAATCTCCAGTATCCATTTTCACTTACGGATGTGATTACTAGCTTGATTACTCTCTCTCCTTTTGATTCTCCCTTTTCTCCTGGTCACCTCTATCTCCTCCTTCCCCCCTCTCTTCTCCATGTAACTCCGTGAACTTCTCTGAGTGTTCCAGACTGTGGAGAACACATAGGGAATTGATTACTGGCTAGACTGCTCTCTCCCCTTTTGATTCCCCCTCTTCTCTTCCTGGTCACCTCTATCTCCCTCCTCCCTCTTCTCTTCTCCATGTAATTCTGTGAACCTCTCTGGGTGTCCCTCACTGTGGAGAATTTTTTCACCATTAACCGAGATGTTTTATCATCTGCACTGTATGGATGGATAAGTCTTGAGGCTACTGTAAGAATAAGACTGAAAGCCAGAGGCAGGAGGCTTAAATCCAAAACTTGAGAACTCCTGATCCCAGGGAATATTAATAGACTAGAGCTCCTCCAAAAGCGTCCATACTGACACGGAAACCAAGCTCCACCCAAGAGCCAACAAATACCAGAGCAAGACACACCAAGCTAATTCTCCAGCAAAGCAGGAACACAATCCTGAGCATTAAAAGACAGGCTGCCCAAAGCCATGCCAAACCCATCGATGCCCTAAAACTCACTACTGGACACTTCATTGCACTTCAGAGAGAAGAGATCCAGCTCCACCCACGAGAACACAGATGCAAGCTTCCCTAACCAGGAAACCTTGACAAGCCACTTGTCCAACCCCACCCACAGGGAGGAACCTCCACAATAAAGAGGAACCACAAACTTCCAGAAAGGGTACCCCAAACACAGCAATCCAAACAAAATGAAAAGGGAGAGAAATATTCAGCAGGTAAAGGAACACGATAAATGCACACCAAACCAAACCAGAGGAGGAGATAGGAGTCTACCTGAAAAAGAATTCAGAATAATGATAGTAAAGATGATCCAAAATCTTGAAAACAAAATGGAGTTACAGATAAACAAACTAGAGGCAAGGATTGAGAAGATGCAGGGAATGTTTAACAAGGACCTAGAAGAAATAAAAAAGAGTCAGTCAATAATGAATAACACAATAACTGAGATCAAAAGCAATCTGGAGGTAACCAACAGTAGAATAACTAAGGCAGAAGATAGTACAAGTAAGATGGAAGATAGAATGGTGGAAATAAAATGAAGCAGAGAGGAAAAAAGGAAAAAAGAATTAAAAGAAATGAGGACAAGCTCAGAGACCTCTGGGACAATGTTAAATGCCCCAACATTCGAATCATAGGAGTCCCAAAACAAGAAGACAAAAGAAAGGCTATGAGAAAATACTTGAGGACATAATAGTTGAAAACTTACCTAAAATTGGGCAGGAAATAGCCACCCAAGTCCAAGAAACCCAGAGAGTCCCAAACAGGATGAACCCAAGGCGAAACACCGCAAGACACATATTAATCATATTAACGAAGATCAAACACAAAGAACAAATACTAAAAGCAGTAAGATAAAAGCAACAAGTAATACACAAGGAGATCCCCATAAGGGTAACAACTCATCTTTCAATAGAAACTCTTCAGGCCAGAAGGGACTAGCAGGACATACTTAAAGTGATGAAACAGAAAAACCTACAACCCAGATTACTATACCCAGCCAGGATCTCATTCAAATATGAAGAAGAAATCAAAAGCTTTACAGACAAGCAAAAGCTGAGAGAATTCAACACCACCAAACCAGCTCTTTAACAAATGCTAAAGGATCTTCTCTAGACAGGAAACACAGAAAAGGTGTATAAACTCAAACCCAAAACAACAAAGTAAATGAGAGCAGGATCACACTTTTCAATACTTACCTTAAATGTAAATGGGTTGAATATCCCAACCAAAAGACAAAGACTGGCTGAATGGATACAAAAACAAGACCCCCATAATGCTGTCTACAAGAGACCCACCTCTAACAAAGGGACACATACAGAATGAAAGTGAAGGACTGGAAAAAGATATTTCACGCAAATGGAGACCAAAAGAAAGCAGTAGCAATACCCATATCAGATAAAATAGACTTGGAAATAAAGGCCGTGAAAAGAGACAAAGAAGAACAGTACATAGTGATCAAAGGATCAATCCAAGAAGAGGTTTAAAACAATTATAAATATATATGCACCCAACATAGGAGCACCAGAATAGGTAAGGCAAATGTTAACAAGTATGAAAGGGGAAATTAACAATAATAGTGGGAGATTCTAATACCCCACTCACACCTATGGATAGATCAACCAAACAGAAAATTAGCAAGGAAATACAAACTTTAAATGATACAATGGATACAGTTAGACATAATTGATATCTATAGGACATTTCACCTCAAAACAATGAATTTCACCTTTTTCTCAAGGCACACGAACATTCTCCAGGTTAGATCACATCCTGGCCATAAATCTAGCCTTGGTAAATTCAAAAAAACTGAAATCATTCCAAGCATATTTTCTGACCACAATGCAGGAAGATCAGATGTCAATTACAGAAGAAAAACTATTAAAAACCCCAACATATGGAGGCTGAACAACATGCTGCTGAATAAACAACAAATCACAGAAGAAATCAAAATATGCATAGAAACAAATGAAAACACGACAAACCAAAACTTATGGGATTCAGTAAAAGCAGTGCTCTGAGGAGGTTCATAGCAACACAAGCTTACCTCAAGAAACAAGAGAAAAATAAATAACCTAACTTCACACCTGAAGCAACTTGAAAAAGAAGAAATGAAGAACCCCAGGGTTAGTAGAAGGAAAGAAATCATAAAAATCAGGGCAGAAATAAAAGAAAAAGAAATAAAGGAGACTACAGCAAAAATCAACAAAACTAAAAGCTGGTTTTTTGAGAAGATAAAATAGACAAACTATTAGCCAGACTCATCAAACAAAAAAGCAACAAGAATCAAATCAACCAAATTTGAAATGAAAATGGAGAAATCACAACAGACAACACAGATATACAAAGGATCATAAGAAACTACTATCAGCAACTATATGACAATAAAATGGACAACTTGGAAGAAATGGACAAATTCTTAGAAAAGTATAACTTTCCAAAACTGAACCAGGAAGAAATAGAAAATCTTAACAGACCTATCACAAGCACAGAAATAGAAACTGTACTCAAACATCTTCCAACAAACAAAAGCCCAGGACCAGATGGCTTCACAGCTGAATTCTACCAAAAATTTAGAGAAGAGCTAACACCTATCCTACTCAAACTCTTCCAGAAAATTGCAGAGGAAGGTAAACTGCCAAACTCATTCTACGAGGCCACCATCACCCTAATACCAAAGCCAGACAAAGATGCCACAAAAACAGAAAACTACAGGCCAATATCACTGATGAACACAGATGCAAAAATCCTTAACAAAATTCTAGCAAACAGAATCCAACAACGTACTAAAAAGATCATACATCATGATCAAGTGGGCTTTATCCCAGGGATGCAAAGATTCTTCAGTATTCACAAATCAATCAACATATTCACAAATCAATCAACATACTTGACATTAACAAATTGAAAGATAAAAACTACATGATTATCTCAAAGGTGCAGAGAAAGCCTTTGACAAAATTCAACATCCATTTGTGATAAAAACCCTCCAAAAGCAGGCATAAAAGGACATACGTCAACATATTAAATGCCATATATAATAAACCCACAGCGAACATTATCCTCAATGGTGAAAAACTGAAAGCATTTTCCCTAAAGTCAGGAACAAGACAAGAGTGCCCACTCTCACCACTACTATTCAACATAGTTTTGGAAGTTTTAGCCACAACAATCAGAGAAAAAAAGAAAAGGAATCCAGATTGGAAAAGAAGAAGTAAAACTCTCACTGTTTGCAGATGGCATGATTCTCCACATAGAAAACCCTAAAGACTCCACCAGAAAATTACTAGAGCTAATCAATGACTATAGTAAAGCTGCAGGATATAAAATTAATACACAGAAATCCCCTGCATTCCTATACACTAACAATGAAAAACAGAGAAATTAAAGAAACAATTCCATTCACCATTGCAACAAAAAGAATAAAATACTTAGGACTAAATCTACTTAAAGAAACAAAAGACCTATATACAGAAAACTATAAAATACTGATGAAAGAAAATAAAAGATGACACAAATAGATGGAGAAATATACCAAGTTCATGGATCAGAAGAATCAATGTAAATGAGTATACTACCCAAAGCAATCTACAGATTCAATGCAATCCCTATCAAGCTACCAAGGGTATTTTTCACAGAACTAGAACAAATAATTTCAACATTTGTATGGAAATACAAAAAACCTCAAATAATCAAAGCAATCTTGAGAAAGAAGAATGGAACTGGAGGAATCAACCTGCCTGACTTCAGACTATACTATAAAGCTATAGTTATCAAGACAGTATGGTACTGGCACAAAGACAGAACTATAGATCAGTGGAACAAAATAGAAAGCCCAGAGATAAATCCACGCACCTATGGACACCTTATCTTTGAGAAAGAAGGTAGAATATACAATGGAGAAAAGACAATCTCTTTAACAAGTGGTACTGGGAAAACTGGTTAACCATTTGTAAAAGAATGAAACTAGAACACTTTCTAACACTATACACAAAATTAAACTCAAAATGGATTAAAGATCTAAATGTAAACTATAAAACTCTTAGAGGAAAACATAGGCAAAACACTCTGACATAAATCACAGCAGGATCCTCTATGACCCACCTCCCAGAGTAATGGGAATAAAAGCAAAAATAAACAAATGGGACCTAATTAGACTTAAAACCTTTTGCACAATGAAGGAAACTCTAAACAAGGTGAAAAGACAGCCTTCAGAGTGGGAGAAAATAATAGCAAATGAAGCAACTGACAGAGAATTAATGTCAAAAATATACAAGCTGATCATGCAGCTCAATACTAGAAAAATAAATGACCCAATCAAAAATTGGGCCAAAGAACTAAACAGATATTTCTCCAAAGATGACATACAGATGGCTAACAAACACATGAAAAGATGCTCAATATCACTCATCATCAGAGAAATGCAAATCAAAACCACAATGAGGTACCATTTCAAGTCAGTCAGAATGGCTGCTATCCAAAAGTGTACAAACAATAAATACTGGAGAGGGTGTGGAGAAAAGGGAACCCTCTTACACTGTTGGTGAGAATGCAAACTAGTACAGCCACTATAGAGAACAGTGTGGAGATTCCTTAAAAAACTGGAAATAGAACTGCCATACGACCCAACAATTCCACTGCTGGGTGTACATACCGAGGAAACCAGAATTGAAAGCGACACATGTACCCCAATGTTCATCGCAGCATTGTTTATAATAGCCAGGACATGGAAGCAACCTAGATGTCCATCAGCAGATGAATGGAAAGAAAGTCGTGGTACACATACACAATGGAATATTAGTCAGCTATTAAAAAGAATGTATTTGTATCAGTTCTAATGATGTGGATGAAACTGGAGCCTATTATACAGAGTGAAGTCAGTCAGAAAGAAGAAGACCAAAACAGTATATTAATGCATATATATGTAATTTAGAAAGATGGTAATGATGACCCTATATGCAAGACAGCAAAAGAGACACAGATGTATAGAACAGTCTTTTGGACTCTGTGGCAGAAAGTGAGGGTGGGATGATTTGAGAGAATAGCACTGAAACATGTATTATTACCGTATGTGAGACAGATCACCAGTCCAATTGAGATGCATGAAACAGGGCACTCAAAGCCAGTGCACTGGGAACAACCCTGAGGGTTAGGATGGGGAGGGAGGCGGGAGGGGGGTTCAGCATGGGGGACACATGTACACCCATGACTGATTCATGTCAATGTATGGCAAAACCACTACAATGTTGTAAAGTAATTAGCCTCCAATTAAAATAAATAAAATTTTTAAAAAAGAACAAAAATGAGCTTTGAAGTTAGGCCTAAATCCTGACTTTGCTTATCTTTTAGTTGTATAACCTTGAGCAAGTGGAACAACTTCTCTGAATCCCAGTTTTACCATCGTAAAAAATGTGCTAACACAACCTGACCCACAGCTAAGCATCAAATAAGTCAACATATAGGAAACATATAGGAGAGTGCCTTCCAAAATCCTAAAATGCGGGACAACCGAAAAATATACGGAAAGCTTCAAAAAAGGTTTCAACCAGTTCAGGAAAAGTAGCTCATGGACGGGTTATCATAGAAAGTTTGGTGTTCCAAGGCAGGTTCCTACTCAGCTGTCTTTCAAAACTTTAATGCCAAGTGTTGGAAACAAAAAAGTTACATGGGCAATAGATCTAAGGCTTCCCCAAACTTGACAGGGCCATCGACAACCATAAACTCTTATACTGCAGTCACCTCCCTCTCCCTGGGAAAAAAGATTAAAGTATGCCAAAAATAATGTACATAAGGTAACATAAAGAAAAAAGGACTGCAGTTTCAAAGAAAGATAGTAACTTTGTCCTTACCTACTCCTCAGAAATATATGCTTTGCTTGTTTAATTATTTTTTCCAGAAGCCCTTCACTTGACTGGATTGAATTAATTTCATTTTTATCAAAAGCTTGAGGACCAGAAAGTCGCATTCTCTTGTGGCCGAAAGGTGCACTTGCTGGATGTGGCATCATAATGGAACTCAAGGTCTGTTTATGAAACTGTAACAAGAACAGCCATTTTCAACAGCCAATACCCACATATTAACTACACAATGTTCGATCAATCATGGCTCAAAGTTTAGAAACACGAAAGCAATGTATTGGAAGCACATATAAAGGTAGTCTAGGCACACAGATAACATGTTAACATCTACTGCTGCTAAGTCATTTCAGTCATGTCCGACTCTGTGCGACGCCATAGACTGCAGCCTACCAGGCTCCCCCATCCCTGGGATTCTCCAGGCAAGAACACTGGAGTGGGTTGCCATTGCCTTCTCCAATGCATGAAAGTGAAAAGTGAAAGTGAAGTCGCTCAGTCGTGTCCAACTCTTAGCGACCCCATGGACTGCAGCCTACCAGGCTCCTCCACCCATGGGATTTTCCAGGCAAGAGTACTGGAGTGGGCTGCCATTGCCTTCTCCCAACATCTATTAGGCTATGCTAAATGTGTTGCTAAAGAAAAGGGTCTCTCTCCAGCTGTCGTTAGTTTTTATGTTAAAACTTTTATAAAAAACAAAAATAAATATTCTTCAGTAAGTCCCATTGACAGAACACATGCAATCAGTAGATAGTTATTCTACTATATCCTGGATTAGAGGTTGTAAAACCTAGGTACAACAGAACCACCTTAGGAATATAAAAAAAGTACTGATCCTTGCACCATCACAACTAACTAGACCAGATCTTGGGGTGAGGCATGGGCGGATGGAATATATATTCTTATTAGAAGATTCTCAGGACAGTTCTAAATAACCTGTAAGTAGAATGTATCCTGAAATAATTCAAGTAATCCTGTTCATAGGCACTGGCAAGACATTTTCCGATTACCCAATCTGAATCAACCTTTAGCATGCATTTCTTACACCTCTCTATAAAACCTGTGGTAGAATAGAAGCTATGCTTGGCCACAGAGACCATATTCATATTCTCTGTGTTCCCTGAGCCCATAACAAGATCTTTCACAGCACAACTAGTGAATGTCATTGCTTTATGAATAACGAGGACTCAGCAGTGAGAAGGTTGTGTACTTTCACTGCTGTACGTACACTTAGCACAATGCAAAGAAAACATTTACTTCATTACCTCTCTAATCAGTAGATGCAAATTATGCTCTAGAACATAAAGATGGTCCTCTGGACTTTGCTTCTCAGTAGCAGATTTTGGGGATTTCTTATCATTTGAAGAATGGCACAAAGAAATAGATAACTGCAAGCCTATTTATAAAAATAAGTAGGACAGACATAAATAACCTATAATATGGAAAAGCACAAACTATTTTCATAAAGTATTATCACAGCCCATTTTCAAAAGATACATTCTGAACTTAAAGAGGAGGCTTTTGTGATTAACATTTTTACACCAAAATGACTAACCATGAATACCATAAACTACCATGTATTCAATTTCTACTGACTTATAATGTGGCTGCTGACCTTCAGTTATGGCTAAAGACAGGTGAACAGAAACTGTAATTTGTTACTTCTAGATTTTAAATTAAAAAATAAAACAGAGTTAATATCTGGTATTACTGACTAGAAGACCTTCCCTGTTCCCATGAGAATCAGGATGAAATTTTTCCCTCCAGAAACCCATTCTCTTAACAAGATCTAAGAAGATACTCAGAATTTATGTAAAAAAACAAGTGGAGTTAATTAAAAATTGATCTCTTGTTAAATCTGTTTCTGAAAAATATTTTAAATCCAATTTCCATAAATTTAGGATATTATGGATATTTAATTAAGCATCTTCTAAATAGAAACACTAACTGAAAAAGATACATGCACCCCAATGTTCATAGAAGTATTATACACAATTGCCAAGGTATGGAAGCAACAGATGAGTGGATAAAAAAGATGTGGTACATATAAATACAATGGAGTACTACTCAGTCATAAAAATTGACATTTTGTCATATGCAGCAACATGGATAGACTTAGAGAGTATTTTGCTAAATGAAATTAGAGGAAGACAAATGTTGCATGGTATCACTTACAAATGGATTCTAAAAAATAAAACAAACTAGTGAATATAACAAAAAAGAAACAGACACACAGAGAACAAACTACTGGTTACTAGTGGGAAGAGGGAAGCAGGGAGGGGCAACATAGGGGCAGAGGATCAAGAATACACAAAAGACCTTGAAGAATACATCAAACGGTAAAACTACTTGTGATTATGAATGAGTTTTTTGCTTCTTGTGTTTTTTTTTTTGTTTCCTATTATGCACATCTTAACTTTTATGAAATGAATGTTATTTTTAAAACTTTTTTTAAAAAAGTAAAAACTATGTATAAAATAAGTTACAAGGATCTATATTCTATAACTATAAATGGAATACAACATTTAAAGATTGTAAATTGCTATGTTGTACACCTGAAACTTATACATCAACTATACCTCAATACAAAATTTAAAAATATTTTAAAATTAAGCATTTTCTAATTGACATCTCATCTAGATAATATGAGGACCTTAGGAAATCTTCTACAAATAGTGTTGGCATAGACACCTCAAAGCAACTGCTACCTAATAACAGGTTTGCTAGGGCAAACTTTTAACAGATATTGTTTAAAGCCAGGAGTGACACCACTACACAGAACAGTCAGCTGTTACTATTCCTTCAACATACCCAAACTGCTACCCTCTTTGTCCTGGCCCCCAAATCACAAAGTTTTAATTATCACTCAAAAGGGTAGGCTGCACTTACTTGGGAAGGGCTGAGAGATAATCTGATTTTTCACCACAATGTGAGGGATCTGTGATTTAATTTGAACAGCTTCCCGGGAGAGCTGTGCAAAAATTTCTTTACATAAGAGAACATTTTGTGCTGCTTCTAATTTTGTCTGCCAATGTGGGGAACCTGAAAAACAGGGAACATGCGTACATAGTCATTACCCAATTGTTATTACTTTTTTAAGATTTGTGTTGAAGTAGGTCTTCATTGCAGGTCTTGGGCCTAGCTACCCTCCAGCACGTGGGATCCTAGTTCCCTGACCAGGGATCAAATCTGTGTACCCCCTACTCCCAACCACTGAACCAGCAGGGAAGTCCCTTAATTACCTAACTATCTAAGGCATTAACTAGCTTAAATGATGATCTAAATACGCACAACAAAAGTTCAGAAAACTATGTATTACAGCATACCCTTTCCAAAATATAGAATTTTTTACTTCTTCTACACAGAGAAAAATGGTAAATAAGTTCAACCTTTCAAAAAAGACTGCACAGGAATTCCTTCATGATCCTGTCATGAGGATTCTGCACTCTCGCTGCTGAGGGCCTGTGTTCAATTCCTGGTCAGAGAACTAAAATTTTACAAGGTGCATGGTGTGGCGAAAAAACAAAAGGACTGCACAGCTATTCACTAATAATTGATTAACAAATTATAAAGTCATATTTCCAATTGCTCTTATTTAAAGTACCTATTTTTCCTAACTATATTTACTTTTAGTCAGGGCAGACAAGACCAGAAGTTAGAGAACAGAACTATACCTGGTTTGGATTTAGGCAAAGGTCGTTTGAAGAGGTTAACTGTGCCAAGGTCACCTATGTCTGGAGCCTGTTTTTGAATTGAAACCTATGTGAAAATAATAACACAAAAATATGTTAGCTAATTAGCTTCTGGGCTATTAATAGGAAATTACTTGAAAAATACTTAGACAAATACCCTGATATATGCAGACCCTTCTAAATCACTAGGAATCTGGACATCAAGGGGACAGTAATCTTCAGGTATCTTCTTGTCTAGATCAATATCTGTATTCTTTATTACTTCAAATGTACCATGATGGGGAAACAGAGACCCTAATGGGATATTAAAAACAGGAAAATCAAAACAGTTAACATGTTTATTCAACAGAAATTACTGAGTATATAATAATATCTCACCTACATATCAGTGAAGTATACATTAAGTTCCCACCAAAAATGTGTGTTTCAGGGGGGTGGGGAGGAAGAGGCATGGTAAGCAAAAAGAAGAAAGGAAGCAGGAGAAAACAGCTATTTACCTTAAGAAAAAAATAACATGTCTTAGTCTAATGGTATCATTATAAGAACTCCACAGGCTATCCAAACTGTTTTATTCCAATGGAGTTTTGATAAAATGAATATAATTCTAGACTATATATACATATATATATTCACAGTAATATAAGTAATATAATCTACTTACACAGATTTAAACCTTGGAGACTAAACACTTCTGGAGCTCAGCCTCTGTAATAAGGTTGCGACTGAAGGGTTCTGAATTCAACAAGAGAAGGACAAAAAGATAGCATATACACCACTTTTTGTCAACCAACTCCTAGACTTTATGTGATGTCTTTGTATGTAGTGCATAAGTTTGAGATAGCTGCCCTGGGCTGCTGAATTACCTAAGGAAGGTGTAGATAAATGTAACTGCTATATTATAATACAAAAAGATGCTCAAGATTTTCTTGCAATTAAAAACAGAATTTAATCAAATCCTCTTACAACACAAGTAACCGTTTCAGGTAAAGTTCTTATGCATAATTATTTGTTGAGAAGAGCTTACAATGTCCAGAGCCAGAAAAGTACTGCTTCTATAAACATCTATTAAAATGTAAAAATGTCTTTGTCATCTTAATTCATCTTCTGATGGAACTTTACCATTAGAACTCAAAATGTCCCAATTCACATCAATACTAAGGCATACAGGTCCTTGAGTTAACCACTTCAAATTATATTCCTTTAATCTGAAGATACTCATGGCTTGCTCTGGAAAATGAATCCTTTTCAAATATCACTCCACTACTGTTATCTCAGTGATTACAGCCAGTGCTCCTTGCTTTTTTTAATCCCTTGACACTCAAGAGCTTTTACCCCATTGAGCTGTGAATCTTACAAACTTTTACTGTACAGCTCCTCTGAATACACTTCAGCAGCTTAAAGACATTGCCACAATTGCTTTGAGAAACCTGCTATTACATATTATAGTTCAACAGCAAAGAATTTATACCAGAAGATGTGAAGTCAAGACATCCAACTTTGTTATACACTCCAACAAAATATATTCCTTAAGTTAGGGTTGCAGCCCTGGCTAAATGGAAAAAAAGGTGAAGTGTTTTCACCATTATATCTCTTTGCTGCCGCTGCTGCTAAGCCGCTTCAGTCGTGTCCGACTCTGTGCGACCCCATAGACGGCAGCCCACCAGGATCCCCCATCCCTGGGATTCTCCAGGCAAGAACACTGGAGTGGGTTGCCATTTCCTCCTCCAATGCATGAAAGTGAAAAGTGAGAGTGAAGTCGCTCAGTCGTGTCTGACTCTTTGCAACCCCATGGACTGCAGCCTACCAGGCTCCTCCGTCCATGGGATTTTCCAGGCAAGAGTACTGGAGTGGGGTGCCACTGCTTTCTTACCCAGGAGTTAAAAACAGCTTACCAGACTTAAGGAAGAAAAACAGAATAAGAAAGAAAAGAAATGTTTCTTTTTTTCTTTTATGCTCAGTGTTTAAGGTACTGATCAAACTCCCCAGCTGAGGAGTCCAGTCCCGCCTCCTATTTCTGACTAAAACGTCAAATATGGTTCAGGGTGTGTTAGCACATAAACTCTATCTCTGAACTTTCTGTTAACTGAACCTAAAATTTTTTCAAATTAACTATATATCTTTATATATGGCTGACTTCCCAGGTGGCACCAGTGGTAAAGAACCTGTCTGCCAATGCAGGAGACGCAGGAAATGCAGATTCAATCCCTGGGTCAGGAAGATCCCCTGGAGTAAGAAATGGCAACCCATTCCAATATTTTTCCCTGGAAAATTTCATGGACAGAGGAGCCTGGTGGGCTATATAGTCCTTGGGGTTGCAAAGAGACACGACTGAACCTACACACACATATAAGGCTATGATGAGAATAATTTGAGTTTTTTCAGGCTTATGTGTACAGAAATTAAAACTTCAAAATATAACATGTAATTGAGAGTATTATTATAAAAGAATCAACATTTATAGTTTTTAACAAACTATTGTTAAAAAGCAGAGTTTTTAACAGTTATCTATACCTGCACTTCTGTAGCTCAGATCTCCAAGAATTTTATCTCCAACTTTTCTAAGCTTCCAGTGTTGCCTCAATCTCAAAAGCTCAGAGTTGAAGTCTCTTTGTAGCTTGTTTTCCTGGTTTTCAGTGACTGATTTTGTCAGTCTCTCTGCCCCCTTCAGTAGGATCTGTGCTGCTCCAGCAAGTGACTTCTTTTTAGATATTAACTGCAACGTCTGAGGATTCTATCAGAAACAATCCAGAAGTGTAGGGCTGTATTATTTTTAAACGCTTTTTTAAAATGATACATTTCCTCAAAAATAAAATACCTACTCAAGGGAAAATTAAAAAAGAAAAGCAAGGAGAAGGGAGAAAAGCACATAATGTTTAAAAGAATAATAACCTTAACCCACTTCTTTGGTCACTTGATAAGAGACTTATGCTAAACTAAAACACTACACCATCAGAACTTAACACTGCATAAACCTGGCCCAGCCTAGGTTAGGTTCCCCTCTCTGCACTGCCATTCCTCTCTTTATGTACGGCACTCTCCACATCACCCACAAGAACACCCTTTCAAGGCACTCATTTATACTTCAGAGAAAAGTCTGTAACTGGGAAACTGATGAGAAATCAAAACCTATGTATTATATATACATACATAAATATCCATAGTCACTATCAATCCATGCACTATCAATTCCAAAAAGCCAAGTTTAGTAGAAGTTTTCTGGCTGCATAAGAATCAAAATAATAAAGGTTCATAAAAAATGTCACAATTTTTTATCACATTACATAACCTAATTTTGAGTTTTTGGAGAGCTTAAAACAGTCTTTAAAAGTTCATATGGACTTAATTTTGCATCTAAGGAAAAGGAAACAATAGACACACAGCCTAAAAGATGGTATTGAGACTTAATAAAATGGCACCATTATTCAATCAAAGCCCACAAATACCTGTTTTGGAGGAAGTGCATCCTGAGAGACAGGATCAAGAGTCATAAATTTTTTATCCCTAACAATACTAAGAACATCATAGAGAACACACATCTCTGTCAGGGCACTTCTCAAATTGTTCCTCACTGAATCCCAAGGCCAAAGGGAGGGTTGAAATTTCACCAATCCTAAAAAGTGAAAGAAAAAAATACCCAGATATTAGTTATAGAAAACTCACTTAGAGATTCAAAAGTACTAAAAAAACAAGAAAAAAAGTACTAAAAGAAGAAATAATGAATTCTATTTCAAATTGTTCCCTCTTTTATCCCATTCACTCCACCCTTTCTATAATCTTTGTTAACATTTAAGTTGGCATTCCTACAATGGCAAAACTAATTCTAATTTCCTAAGTTAAATCTAATAGTAGTAGGCATTCAAATCTTTTAAAATCTAAGCAAGCCTTTTTAATAATCTTTTTTTTCTTCCAGCTTTTAAAACCTGAAGAATTGTTGAATTTTCAATACATAGAAAAGTACAAAACTACAAATGACCTATAACGGCAGCATTCTGATAGTAAACACTATTATCTTCCAACCTCTTAATCACTTTTAGGAATTAAATTTCATGTATAGATTCTCACCATAGAGAGTTCAAACAACAGAAATACAGAGTAAAAAGTGAAAGTTTTCCTTTATTCCCCACCCCTAATTCTCTCTCGTCCTGAGAGGCAATCACTAATAACTGTTGGGGTATCCCCATCCAAATTTTTTTTATGTATTTATATACATATACTCCCAATTTTCCATTACTTGCTTCCCCTGCCCCTCAATATGTCCTAAAGACACCTTCACATCAGAATATAGAGCTACTTCATTCTTTTAACACTAAAATATTCTGGAGCATGCACTGTGTTCTCAGTCACTCAGTCATGTCTGAAGCATAGATATACAGTAAATTCAAGAATTCTCTGGCAGTCCAGTGGTTAGGACTCTGCTGTTCCTCTGCAGGGGGCCTGGCTTTGATCCCTGGTAGGGGAACTAGAAGGCAATGGACCCCACTCCAGTAGTCTTGCCTGGAAAATCCCATGCACGGAGGAGCCTGGTAGGCTACAGTCCATGGGGTTGCGAAAAGTCAGACACAACTGAGCGACTTCACTTTCACTTTTCACTTTCATGCCTTGAAGAAGGAAATGGCAACCGATTCCAGTGTTCTTGCCTGGAAAATCCCAGGGATGGGGGAGCCTCGTGGGCTGCCATCTATGGGGTCGCAGAGTTGGACACGACTGAAGTAACTTAGCAGCAGCAGCAGCAGGGGAACTAAGATCCCTGCAAGCTGTGCAATGTGGCCAAAAATAATAATAATAATTGAACAATGTACAGTGAATTTAACCATTTCTGTGTGATGGGCACATAGACTGGTTCCAACAATGCCAGTTTTGGCCTATTTTTTCAATGAACTGTCTTCCTTTCAGTTTGAAGGGACGCTGAATGTCAGGGATATTAACCGTTTGTGTGTCATATGTGTTGTATATACTTTCCCCAGCCTGTTATTTTTCTTTTTACTTTGTGGCATCTTTTTCCATTACTATTGTTAAATTTTATGCAATTAATACACCTATCTTTTCTTTCATAGCATCTGTTTCCTATCTTGCTTAAGAAGGTCTCTCCTGGGATTTCCCTGATGGGCCAATAGCTAAGACTCTGCATTTCCAATGCAGGGGGCTCGGGTTTGATCCCTAGTCAGGGAACTAAATCCCACATACAACTAAGATCCAGCCCAGCTAAAAAAGTAAATAAACGGCGGGGGGCGGGGGGGGGGGGGGGGCGGGAAGGTCTTTCCTAGAGCCAAAGCTACATGATTATAACTTCTTTTCAATAATTTACCTTATTTTCTTCATCTTTATTTCAATCCTTATGGAAATATTTCTGTGTGAGGTTTGAGGCATTATTTACCAAATGGATCCCTAATTGTCCTAATACAGCTGGCTTGAAATGCTATCTTTAAATTCTGATTTACACAGAGTCTGTTCACATAACTAAATCAAGAACTGCTAGATTTTTTTATTTTTGACAATAAGAATCCAAAACCATTCATACTTTTTCTATAACTAGTTTTATTTTCCCATTTACTATAATCCATTTATATAATCCATTTACTATATATATAGCATCCAGCGTAATCTTCTGTAAACAAAATCATCTGTCTACTTGAAATCTTTCAAAAGCTTTCAGCTGTCCTTCTAATAAAAGCCAAACGCATACAGTGGCTGACTGGATCTACGTGATTTGGCCTCTGCCTACCTCCTAGACCTTATCACATACTCCTGTCAATATAATCTCCTCTCAGTAAGAGTTAGTAACATCATGCATATTGCACATGGAAACACAGTGATTAGTTCAAAGTCACATAGCTAATACACGGCAGAACAGAGACGCGAACTCGAGGGCTCCTAACCAGGGTGCCACATTAGGGATGCTACCTGTTTGCAGGTCAGGAAGCAAAAGTTAGAACTGGACATGGAACAACAGACTGGTTCCAAATAGGAAAAGGAGTACGTCAAGGTTGTATATTGTCACCCTGCTTATTTAACTTATATGCAGAGAAACGCTGGGCTGGAAGAAGCACAAGCTGGAATCAAGATTGCCAGGAGAAATATCAATAACCTCAGATATGCAGATGACACCACCCTTATGGCAGAAAGTGAAGAGGAACTAAAGCTCCTCTTGATGAAAGTGAAAGAGGAGTGAAAAAGTTGGCTTAAAGCTCAACATTCAGAAAACGAAGATCATGGCATCTAGGCCCATCACTTCATGGCAAATAGATGGGAAAACAGTGGAAACAATGGCTGACTTAATTTTTCTGGGCTCCAAAATCACTGCAGATGGTGACTACAGCCATGAAATTAAAAGACGCTTACTCCTTGGAAGGAAAGTTATGACCAACTTAGACAGCATATTAAAAAGCAGAGACATCACATTACTTTGCCAACAAAGGTCGGTCTAGTCAAGGCTATGGTTTTTCCAGTAGTCATGTATGGATGTGAGAGTTGGACTATAAAGAAAGCTGAGTGCTGAAGAACTGATGCTTTTGAACTGTGGTGCTGGAGAAGACTCTTGAGAGTCCCTTGGACTGCAAGGAGATCCAACCAGTCCATCCTAAAGGATATCAGTCCTGGGTGTTCATTGGAAGGACTGATGTTAAAAGCTGAAACTCCAATACTTTGGCCACCTCACGCGAAGAGCTGACTCATTTGAAAAGACCCTGATGCTGGGAAAGATTGAGGGCAGGAGGAGAAGGGGACGACAGAGGATGAGATGGTTGGATGGCATCACGGACTCGACGGACATGGGTTTGGGTGGATTCCGGGAGTTGGTGATGGACAGGGAGGCCTGGCGTGCTGCGGTTCATGGGACACGACTGAGCAAATGAACTGAACGGAAAACCCAAACACTCCCCCAGCGACAGCGTCTCAACGCTGTCTCTCAAGGAAACCTGCACAGACACGAGGACTGAGAGGCGAGCAGTGCCCCAAAGTGTCCGGACGCCGCCGCCCCACGCGGCCATGTCCACAGCACCTCACCGGGCGCGCCCGCGGCCTCACCTTCCTCGTCGTCCTGGTCAGCGCTGGACCCCGCGCCCGCCCAATCCTGCGCGTCGCCCTCGGCGCCGGCCGCCTCCTCCTCCTCGGAGCCGGAGCCCTGGCTGAAGTCGATCCGCTGAGCCAGGCGCGCCAGGTTCTGAGACATGGACAGAGGCTGCAGGTACGTCTCGGTGCCGTCCAGGCCCACCTCCTGGACCTGCTTCTCGCAGGCCGACTCGATGCTGATCCGCACAGCGCGCACCCCAGACATGCTGGCGGCGTCGGCTCGGCGCCCGCACCAGGCGACAACCGAAGGAGGGAGTTGGAGCGCCTCAGGGCACCCAGGACCGCGGCGCAGGGGAAGCGCGCGAGGAGACCGAGCGCGGCTCCAGGTCTGGAAACAAAGCCCACACCGGACGCTTTCCCACAATGCACCGCAGGCCCCAGCCCTCACCCCGTCCCGGCTCGCAGTCTCGCGGGAGGAAAGCGGCCGCCGCGGGGCCCAGACTTCCGGCCGCGCGCCTGGGTTGAATCCCGCTGCGGCGCGCGGAAGAGCTTCTCGGTCTGTGAAAGGCGTGGCCGGCCGCGGGAAGGCGGGATCCCTGCGGTCTTCCTCCGTTTTAACTGTTGCTTGTTGGAAAGTGATGGAGGAAGGCAGGAAGAAGTCGGCCGAAAACGAATAGGGAAAAGGAGATGAATGGGTCCCTGCATCTTAGCAACGAGAGGCCCTCCGAGAGTGCGGAGATGTGAGGAGAAACGACGGATCTGAAGACTTGTAAAATCTCATCAGACAAGTCTAAAGAGTTATAAAATAAGGGTGTAGTTTGAGGAAAACTGAATTGTGTTTAAAGCACAGTTATAAAATTTATAAAATTACACTGCATAATTAGTTTATTATCTAAACTCCCGTAGTAGTAAACTCTAGGATGGCAACAATCTCAGGCATGTAATATGCGCATAATATTAATTTTATGCCTGACTGAAAGTAATATATGTACGGTTAAAGAGCAGTGATGTAACTTAAGTTTACATCACTTAAGTTTCTTAGGAAACTTAAGTTTCCTAAGAAAGTGTCTCATCAGTAGTATTTCCACTGGGAATTATGAAGGGGGACAAGGAATTCTTTCGTTACAAAACTATTTAACTGAAGGAATTATGTATATCATTTATCACGGGCCTTTCCAAGTTTTGTGCTAAGTTTAAGTGTTTAAGTTTTAAACTTTTTCTAAGGTACTTAGGAAAATATGGTTGCCATGGTATCAGTCTGCTTAAGTAATACATGTGTGTGTTGGGGGGTTCTGTGAATTTTCAAGGGAGGAACCTATTTTTGCAAGCTCAACTGATATTGCTGGACAATCATGTTTGAGAATTACTGTGCTTACTCTTTATACATAAGTTTGTAAAAGGTTTTAATACCTTGTTTCAAAATTTGATTAATATTTATCATGGAGTCTATTTGTGCCAGTAACTGCTAAGTGAGTTAAACATTTTTCATTTAATCTTTATAAGGTGCTCATACTTCTGCAGTTTGGCTGGGGCAACTGCTGTCTCAGCTGGACTGGACCTGAGGGTCCCTTGGTCTAGGCTGGGCTCAGCTGGTTGATTCTGTTAGGGGAAACACACTCATTGAAACCGCCCACCCTGGCCAGGCACCATAGTAACAATTGCATATGTTATTTTAGGACAGGAGGTCCTGCTAAGGAACAGGGAACTAATAAGCCACCACCCACAGGAAAAGTTTGGAAAAGTTCAAAAGGAGATACCACATGTCCAACCACCTCCCAGAATCCTCTCTGGCATCCATCTTGGCAGAACAAGGCGTGCACCACCAGGAAGGACTCTGAGTCAGAATGATTGGCTAAGGACAACCCAGAAATTAATCCCATCACCATAAAACCCGAGACTGCAAGCCATGCGGCAGAGCTGTTCTCCTAGGTTCCCATACCCTACTGCTCTCCACCTGGGTGCCCTTTCCCAATAAAATCTCTTGCTTTGTCAGCAAGTGTGTCTCCTTGGACAATTCATTTCTGAGTGTTAGACAAGAGCCCAGTTTCGGGCCCTGGAAGGGATCCCCATTCCTGCAACAGTTCTAATTCCAGTTATAGATCTACAGATTATTCGGAAGGCTTTGTGCCATATCGCTCATTGTACTAGCAAGCTGGTCAGGATATGTTCTTTCCATGGAAACAGTAGAGATACAAGACCTAAGCCTTGCTTCCATTATATATCCAAAATCCACAAGTACTATGGCCAAACCCAAAAGTCAAAGATGGAAGAGGACTTATATTCAGCCTTTTTAGTTGCAGAAGCTGAAGACTTGCAAAGAAAAGGGTGTGGATAATGGGAGGAACAGGGCCAACAACCTATCACATATGGAAAATAATACAGTTGCACCCTTATGTCAAATCCTAAATAAAAATAAATTCCAAATGGATTAATGAGCTAAGTGTGAAAAACGGTGAAGTCTTGGAACTTCCCTGGTGATGCAATGCTTAAGAATCCTCCTGCCAATGCAGGGGTCATGAGTTTGATCCCTGGTTCAGGAAGATTCTACATGCCACGGAGCAACTAAGTCCATGCTTCACAACTACTGAGCCTATGCTCTAGAGCCCGAGAGCCACAACTACTGAACCCCCAAATTGCAATTGCTGAAGCCCACGCCCTAGAGCCTGTGCTCTGCAAAAAGAGAAGCCACAACAATGAGAAGCCCACACACCACAGCTAGAGAGTAGCCCCCAGTCTCTGAAGCAGGGAAGCCCAATAGCAGCAAGGAAGACCTAGTGCAAACAAAATTATAATTAAGTTAAACACACACACACAAAAACAGTGACGTGTTCTGCACATTTGGATACATATGAAACTAAGATCTGCTTAGAGGGAAGTATATTTGTCAGATTTTGAGGGTTCATGGAACTCAGATCTCCCAAAGGGAAGAACTGCACCCCCTACCATCTTTTAGGACCTAAGAGGGAGAGCTTGCATTCAGATGTGGCCTGAATTTTATTTAAAAGGAAACCCGGCCCCACCCCAGCTGGATCTCTGATTACAATCAGTCTTTCCTCTGCCTAACAAAAGTGGAAATCCTCACTGCTGGAAGATTAATTTAGTAGTAGTAGTATTAAGTCGTGAAATAGTGGCTGAAACCAAAAACAAAAACCCATAGTCAGGAACATATTCATGGATGATCAAAACATTGGAGATGGGAGGCAAGGACTTTAACAGATTAGTATGTTAAAGAAAATAGAGGAAAATGGACAAAATGAATGAAAAGATGGGGTTTCAATAGAAAAATTTGTCTATTAAAAAGAGAATCAAAATATACATTCTAGACTAAAAGTAATGTTTTGTTTTTTAATTTTTTTTTTTTTTTTGCTATGGATCATTTTAAAAGTCTTTATTGATTTTGTTACAATATTGCTTCTGTTTTTATCTTCTGATTTTTTGGCCAAGATTACGTTCTGGTTTTTTGGTCATGAGGCATGTGAGATTTTAGCTCCCCAACTTGGGGCTGAACCCACACGCCTCTGCACTGGAAGGTGAAGACTCAACCATTGGACCACGAGGGACATCCCCAAAGTAACCGAAATTAATGGTTTATAAGGTGGCACTTTGGTAAAGAACCCACCTGCCAAATACCGGAGACCTAAAAAGACTTGGGGAGAGGGCAATGGCACCCCACTCCAGTACCCTTGCCTGGAAAATCCCATGGACAGAGGAGCCTGGTGCGTTGCAGTCCATGGGGTCCCTGGGAGTCAGACACGACTGAGCGACTTCACTTTCACTTTTCACTTTACTGCACTGGAGAAGGAAACGGCAACCCACTCCAGTGTTCTTGCCTGGAGAATCCCAGGGACGGGGGAGCCTGGTGGGCTGCCGTCTATGGGGTCACACAGAGTCGAACATGACTGAAGCGACTTAGCAGCAGCAGCAGCAGCAGCAAAAAGACTTGAATTCGATCCCTGGGTCATGAAATCCCCTGGAGGAGGGCATGGCAACCCACTCCAGTATTCTTGCCTGGAGAATCCCATGGACAGAAGAGCTTGGTGATGCATCCATGGGGTTGCAAAGAATTGGACACGACTGAAGTGACTTAGCACAAGATAAGTTTACTAGGAGATCTGACATAGCACAGAACAAGATTAGTGAACTCATAGTTTGGTCAATGAAAAAACCCAAAACATAGAACAGAACGGATTGTAAGATAACTTGGGATACACTTTCAAAATTCTTACAGACATTAAAAGGCTAATGTAAAAAAAAAAAAAGCTAATAAAGGGAATATTGTGAATAGCACCCCTTTTCCTGCTTCTTGCCACAAATACCAGTTTTTCTTAGTTTTGCTGCTAAGTCACTTCAGTCGTGTCCGACTCTGTGCGACCCCATAGACGGCAGCCCACCAGGCTCCCCCGTCCCTGGGATTCTCCAGGCAAGAACACTGGAGTGGGTTGCCATTTCCTTCTCCAATGCATGAAAGTGAAAAGTGAAAGTGAAGTCGCTCAGTCATGTCTGACTCTTAGCGACCCCATGGACTGCAGCCTACTAGGCTCCTCCATCCATGGAATTTTCCAGGCAAGAGTACTGGAGTGGGGTGCCATTGCCTTCTCCATTCTTAGTTTTAATGCCCTCTTAATATCCCAGGCTGTAATGTAGTTCTTCACAACTGGGGCCACCCTCCAGTTATGAAGAACTACATTTCTCTTGAAGCACCAAGAGAAAAGAGACAGAAAAATGCGACCCCAAGAAGTCCATTTCCTGACTCCTCTGGGATCATTTTTCTCTTGCTCTTTTAGGTAACAGCTCCACTAACACCACCGATGCAGCGGTGCTGCTCTGACTGCACCGGGGTAAAGCCTTTGGGCAGAGCCAAGAGATAGAAAAAGAACAAGAGAAAAATGGAGACTTTCACACTGTGGCCTGCTGGGACCCCCTTTCCTGCTTCTCTAGCCAAAATGAACTGTCTCTTGGGAGTTTTTGGACTTCCCTGGTGGCTCAGACGGTAAAGCATCTGTCTACGATGTTGGAGACCTGGGTTTGATCCCTGGGTTGCGAAGATCCCCTGGAGAAGGAAATGGCAATCCACTCCAGTACTATTGCCTGGAAAATCCCATGAACAGAGGAGCCTGGTAGGCTACAGTCCATGGGGTAGTAAAGAGTCGGACACGACTGAGCAACTTCATGTTCATGTTGGGAGTTTTTGCTGTCCATGCCCCTTGCATTGTTCTGTGACCCAGTCTGCCTTGGATAAAAGAGGAGAGAAAAATCAGGAAACTCATCATCAGTATTGTTCATTTTCCAAGTTTGGACTTCCTTCTTCAATCATTCAGTCAAAATGGTTTAATTTTCAACAGTCTTCTGGGAATTGCTGTCTGCATTTTGTTCAAAGTTTTGTATTTTGTAATTGTTGAAGAAATAGGCTGCTGTGGGCTTATTCCATCTTGGCCAGCACCAGAAATTCATGTGTTCTTGAGTAAATTTATTTTTGTGTTTGTGAGATGAAGTTTCCTCTATAATGTACAATACATTACAGAGTAATACTAATAGGACTTACCGTACTGTAACTATTTGTTCATATGTCAGTCAGTGTCTGATCCTGCATCCCTGGTACAGTGCTTTGGCATGTGGATGATGTTCGTAAAATTGACATTGAATGAGCAGTAGAACATGACATACAGAGGCTTCACAGAGAATCTAAAAGGAAGCTGGGCTTTTAAAACCAAAAGGAAATGAGTGTCTGCTTTTAGGTATCTGTTCTAGTGGCACATGTTAGATTGTTAATGTAACTAACCTAAGCATTGCTTGCATGCTAAGTCACTTCAGTCGTGTCCAACTCTTTGCAGCCCCATGGACTGTAGCCCACCAGGCTCCTCTGTCTATGGGGATGTTCCTGGCAAGAGTACTGGAGTTAGTTGCCATGACCTCCTCCAGGGCATCTTCCCTGGAGTGTAAGTTTAAACCTAGGGATCGAACCCACGTCTCCTGCATGTCAGGCAGATTCTTTACCACTGAGCCACTGGGGAAGCCCAACCCAAACATTATTGTAAACTTAAATTAGTTTTTCTTGCCACACTTAATACACTTCAGAAAAACACAATGTTTCAGACAAATGGGACATATCAAGAGAAATGGGCCATAGGTAGAAGTTCCAGGAATACTAACCATGTATTTGACCAATGAATGAATATACCAGATTTTCTGTAGAAAACTCAGTATTTAATATTTTATTACTTTAGTCACATAATTGCCTTTGTAGTGTCAGATTGTGTTCTTATTTTAGGTTTGGAAAGGTGATGTAAATGTATCTGATCTCCAAGCTCTTTGAACTGAAAATCACAAAACTTTTTAGCTGAAACCCCTAACAGAATGTAACTTCAGAAATGTATGCAAAAATAGAAATTAAAAGGATGAAATAAACTATGTAAAGGCATTCTAATATTCCTGCACCACTTGGGATGTCCTTTGCAGTTGCCGTGGTTCTTGCACCCCTCTTTGGAGAGCACTGATGAAGAGGGAAAGGCGGTTTTCACACATTCATCAGGGGAAGAGGCTCCAGACCCTTTCAGAGGACAACTCCCTGCTCCCGCCCCCATGCCATAAGAAATCTGATGAGAAGCAGCTTGCGAGTAGGACTGCAGCTAATTCACTCTAGAACTGCTTTAATGTTGCAGGGGTTCTCAGCTCAGGTCCTTAAGGCAAATCTAGAACTCCCCACCAGGCAGGTTTGTAGGACAGTTCACTTCTCCCAAGGGCTGTAATGCCTGAGTAACTCAATCCCCCTCACAGCTTTGTTAGAACAGGTTCTTAGTGGCTGTGCTGTTTCACACTCCACTGTTCTCACTCACTGCATATAGAACCCCCTGCTTATTTTATTTTATTTTTTTACCCCCTGCTTATTAATCCTCTTCTTTCAGGGCCAAATCCTCTTCACCCTTTATCTACACTTCTTTTGAGTTTTTATGTCACCGCATCAGGACAGACACTTAAAAAGCTGACTTGTCATTTCATTCATAATTTGTCCCATAGGAATTCACTAATATCTAAGATCCATTGGTATATCATGACCCATTCTTTCTTAAAACAGATATTCCAGTACATTTCATAGGAAAACATCACATAGTATATTGCCATTGATATTTTATCATTCTTTCCAAAGGCAAATAAAATATTCTTACCCAGCATAGTCCTCTCTCTATTACTGTCCACCACTTCCCACATGTCATAAATGCAGGCCACTGAACATGCAAAGGATAACTCCTTCAGGAAAAAAGTCATATATAAGAATAGGATAGCAATGTGTCAGAAAAAGTCTAATCCAGTCAAGAAAACAAAAGGGAAGTATTTAATTTGAAAATAATTGAATATTAATTACTAAGTCACCGTAAGTCTTTAGTATAAACTGAAAAATATTTTAAGAAAATGCGTGAAAAATTAAGTACAAAAGAAAATACTTTTAAAACAGAGATTCACAATACTATGTCCTTAACTTTATATTTGTCAAAAAGATGATAGCAACAAACACCTGTGTTTTCACACCCAGCTTAATAACGACTACTGATATAGTTGAAGCTCCTTTGTGCTCTTCCTAGCTCACTTCTCCCTTCCTCCTAGAAATAACCACTCCTTGTCATTTCTTTGTATTTATTTTTAAAGTTAGCCACCTACTGCTGTGTAACAAAGCATCCCCAAAGTCACAGGCTTACAACAGTAATCACTCATACTTGAAGATTCTTTATGTCCTGAAGGTTAGCTGGGCTTCCATCCTCTTGGCCTTTCTTGTTAACTCTTCAGTACCTTCAAGAAGATATGTTTTATGTTTTGAAGCTTTTAAAATTATCTTTAGTGAGATGATTCATCTGAATTATCTAATCTATTATTACTGGAAATAGAAATCTTAAATTTAACAGTGACCCCTGGGGACTTCCCTGGTGGTGCAGTGCTAAAACTCTGCACTCCCAGTGCAGGAGGCCAGGGTTTGATGCCTGGTTGGGTAACTGGATCCCACATGCATGCCACTGCAAATAAGACGGAGTGCAGCCAGTAGCCATTGGTTTTTCTGCCAAATACCAGTTCATAATTTCAGCCTATTTTTCTACTAGAAGTTCCTCTTTTTCTTATTGACTTGTAGATGTTAATGCATCCTGAATAGTTCAGTTCAGTTCAGTCACTCAGTTAACTCTGACTCTTTGTGACCCCATCATGTCCATCGAGTCAGTGATGCCATCCAACTATCTCATCCTCTGTCGTCCCCTTCTCCTCCTGCCTTCAATCTTTCCTGCTGCTGCTGCTGCTGCTAAGTCACTTCAGTCGTGTCCGACTCTGTGCGACCCCATAGACGGCAGCCCACCAGGCTCCCTGTCCCTGGGATTCTCCAGGCCAGAACACTGGAGTGGGTTGCCATTTCCTTCTCCAGTGCAGGAAAGTAAAAAGTGAAAGTGAAGTCGCTCAGTCGTGTCCGACTCTTATCGACCCCATGGACTGCAGCCTACCAGGCTCCTCCATCCATGGGATTTTCCAGGCAAGAGTACTGGCATGGGGTGCCATTGCCTTCTCCGAAATCTTTCCTAGCATCAGGGTCTTCTCCAAGGAGTCAGTTCTTCACATCATGAATTTAATCAGCTATATTTTGAAAATATATTCTCCTAGTCTGTGGTTTGTTTTCTTCCTAAGTTATCATTTGACCAACAAGTGTTACATTTTAATGTTGTCAGATCAGATTTATTTATATTTTATATAGTCTGTGCCTTATGTTGTTTAGAAAATCTTTTCATGCCCTTAGGTCATAAAGATACCTCCCATATTTTCTTCTAAAACTTTAAAAGTTTTCTTGTTCACCTGTAGGTCTTTAATTTGCCAGGCATTGAGTTCAATCCGGTTTGGTTTCTCCACATTAATGACTGGGTGTGCCAGCACTCTGTGGACACATTCTCCTTTCCCTATCGATCTGCTGCATCAGAAAAATCAAGCATCTGCACATGTGAGGACCTGCTTTTGCTCTTGGTTTGACTGTCCTCACTGTACTGAAACCACACTGTCTTACTTAAATAGTAAGTTTAAAGATGTTGCTATCTTTCAAATATCCCTGATCTTGCTATCTTGAAAATCGTCTTTGCTTATCTTGGCCCTTTGCTTTCCCATATATTTTTAAATGAACTGGTGAGGTTCTGTCAAAAGCCCTAATGGGACTAGACTGACATTGAATTTATAGATTTGAGAAGAACTGATACTTCTAGAGATTACGTCTTCCTAGATGTAACTTTTTATTTCTTTGCATTTTCAACAATTTTATAATTTTCTCCATAAAGGTTATATGTAATTTTTGTTAAAAATACTGCTGTGTACTTTTAGTAACATGTAATTGGTATCTTTTTCAAATTTACTTTTTTGTTTTGGCTGCACCACTGCCGGATCTTAGTTCTTCAACTAGGGATCAAATCTGGGCCATTGGCACTGAGAGCACGGAGTCTTAACCACTGGACTGCCAGGGAATTCCTTCCAAATTTTATTTTTAACCATTTTTTTTTGTTGGTATGCAGAAATACAACTCATTACTGTATATTGATTTTTACATTTAGAAACTTTATTTCTATTGAAGTATAGATACAATATTGTATTAGTTTCAGGTGTACAGCAAAGTGATTGAGTTATATACATTTTTTTCTCAGATTATTTTCCATTATAGTTCCCTTTGTTATACAGTAAATTCTTGTTGCTTATCTATTTTATGTGTGTGTGCTAAGTCATTTCAGTCCTGACTGACTTTGTGCAATGCTGTGGACTGTAGCCTGCCAGGCTCCTCTGTCCATGGGATACTCCAGGCAAGAATACTGGAGTGGATTGCCATTTCCTCTGCCAGGGATGCCATGCTCTTCCTCGCCCAGGGATCGAACCTGTCTCTTACATCTTCTGCATTGGCAAGTGGGTTCTTTGCTATTAGTACCACCTGGGAAGCCCATATCTGTTCCCACACGCCCACACTCCCACACTCCCCCACCCCACCCCCACTCCCTTTCCCCTTTGGTAAATAACTGTATGTTTTCTGTCTATGAGTCTGTCCCTGTTTTGTATATAGATTTTTCGTATTATTTTTAGATTCCACATTTAAGTGATATTTAATATTTGTCCTTCTCTGACTTATTTTCCATACTGTGATATTCTCTAGGTCTATCCATGTTGCTGCAAATGCTAATATTTCATCTTTTTTATGGCTGAATAATATTTTTATTTGGACTTTCCTGGTGGCTCAGTGGTAAAGAATCTACCTGCCAATGCAGAAGCCATGGGTTCAGTCTCTGGATCAGGAAGATCCCCTGGAGAAGGAAATGGCAACCCACTCCAGTACTCTTGCCTGGAAATCTCCATGGACAGAGGCGCCTGGCAGGCTACAGTCCATAGGGTTACAAAGAATCAGACATGACTTAGCGACTGAACAACAATAATATTTATATTCAGGAAACTCTTTGAACTCAGTCTGATAATATAACTATAGATTCTCTTGGGTTTTTCAAGAGGTCAACCATGTTTTCTGCTGAAAAACTGATTTTTTGCTTCCTTTTCAGTTGTTATACCTCTTCTTTTTTGTCTTTTTTTCCTGGTTGAAACTCCAATAGTTAATGATATTGGGCATCCTTGTCACATTCCTAAAGTGAATATGGTATTAACATAATTTTGCAAATACCTATATCTAGCTAGCATTTAAAAAATTGCTTCTCAGAATATGCACTAGATGTTAGCTTCATGGAGTTCAGGGGATCCTACTTTGTTCACAATGGCCTCTTTGCTGTTTCTTGAAACTACCAAGCTCTCTTCTGGCTGAACCTTTAAATCTGCCAGAAAGGATGTTTCTCCAAATAACCTCATGGCTCACTCTCTCATTTTTTTCAGGACTTGGCTCAAATGTCTCTTTATCGGCAGCTTTCCCTGATCTCTCTCTATAAAATGTGTAACAGTCTGATTCCACTTCTGATGTTTGATTGCTGACAGATATTAAGCCTTACCCCTATCCTTCCTCCCCTTCTGCCCCCACGTTTGTGTGATAAGAAAGCCTGGCTGTGGGCTTCCCCGAGTGGCTCAGTGATAAAGAATCCTTCTGCCAATGCAGGAGACACGAGTTCGATCCCTGGTCTGGGAAGATCCCACATGCCGCAGAACAACTAAGCCTGTGTACTGCAACTATTGAGCCTGTGCTCTAGGGCCCTGCAGCTGCAACTTCTGAGCTCACGTGCGGCAACTACGGAAGCCTGTGTGCCCCAGAGCCTGTGCGCCACAACACGAGAAGCCACCGCGATGAGAAGCCAGACACTGCAACTGGAGAGTAGCCCCCGCTCGCTAGCGCAGCAATGAAGATCCAGCACAGCCAAAACTAAATAAATAAAACAAATAAAATTATTATTAAAAAAAAAAAAGCCTGACTCCTTCTTGCTTTGACACCTGTGGAAAATTCAAACTGCATGCACAACCATCACCCTGAACTGACCTGCTAACCATTATAAAACCCCCAAGCCAGTCTTCTCTCCGTTCTCACAGGCCGTTTTTGGACTTGCTTGGGAGCTGCCCTGCTACTCCAGAAAGCCTCATTATGGGAATCATGAAGTCTTTTGGACCCCCTTGGTGTGTGTGTGACTTCGTCATTCTCAACGACTGAGCTGGGTGTGGAGTCCACCTTTTCTCAGCGTGGGATGCCCATAACAAAACAGATCCTCCTTCAGAGCACGAATACCACCTGATATAATATGTATTTGCTTATTTGCCTTCTCCTACCATGTAAAGGACTGAATGATCGATCCCAGTATCTAGTAAAGTATCTGTCATAATCATTCATCTGTTCATTCATTCAACAAATATTTACTGAGTGTCTACTTTGGGCAGATTCTGTTAAAGGCACGGTCTATAGTGGAGATCAAAGCCCCTGCCATGGAGCCTACGTTTCCAGAGGATAGGCTATGTTGTTCATTCAGTATGTATTTGTTAAATGAAAGAATACTAATATTATTTTTGTCTGGAGGTAAGAGATGGAAATACCAGACCACCTGACCTGCCTCTTGAGAAATCTGTATGCAGGTCAGGAAGCAACAGTTAGAACTGGACATGGAACAACAGACTGGTTCCAAATAGGAAAAGGGGTACATCAAGACTGTATATTGTCACCCTGCTTATTTAACGTATATGCAGAGTACATTATAAGAAACACCGGGCTGGAAGAAGCACAGGCTGGAATCAAGATTGCCGGGAGAAATATCAATAACATCAGATACGCAGATGACACCACCTTTATGGCAGAAAGTGAAGAGAAACTGAAAAGCCTCTTGATGAAAGTGAAAGAGGAGAGTGAAAAAGTTGGCTTAAAGCTCAACATTCAGAAAACGAAGATCATGGCATTTGGGCCCATCACTTCATGGCAAATAGATGGGGAAACAGTGGAAACAGTGTCAGACTTTATTTTTCTGGGCTCCAAAATCACTACAGATGGTGACTGAAGCCATGAAATTAAGACACTTACTCCTTGGAAGGAAAGTTATGACCAACCTAGGTAGCATATTAAAAAGCAGAGACATTACTTTGCCAACAAAAGTCCGTCTAGTCAAGGCTATGGTTTTTCCAGTGGTCATATATGGATGTGAGAGTTGGACTGTGAAGAAAGCTGAGCGCCAAAGAATTGATGCTATTGAACTGTGGTGTTGGAGAAGACTCTTGAGGGTCCCTCGGACTGCAAGAAGATCCAACCAGTCCATCTTAAAGGAGATCAGTCCTGGGTGTTCATTGGAAGGACTGATGGCTAGAGCTGAAACTCCAATACTTTGGCTACCTGGTGCGAAGAGTTGACTCATTGGAAATGACCCTGATGCTGGGAGGGATTGGCGGCAGGAGGACAAGGGGACGACAGAGGATGAGATGGCTGGATGGCATCACCGACTTGATGGACATGAGTTTGAGTAGACTCCGGGAGTTGGTGATGGACAGGGAGGCCTGACGTGCTGTGATTCATAGGGTCACAAAGAGTCGGACATGACTGAGCGACTGAACTGAAGATATTAATATGAAACACAAGGAGTCTCTGGTGGTTCCAGGCTCCCAGTGCAGGGGGCCTGGGTTGGATCCCTAGTGGAGGAACCATATTCCATATGCCACAGCCCAGAGTTCTCATGCTGCAACCAAAGATCTGCCATGCCACAATGAAGATTGATCTCCAGTGCCTCAACTAAGACAACACAGCCAAATACACAAATAAAAATTAAAAAATAGAAACACAGTATCATATTATGAATATAACATTTTTATTCATTTTTTTGTTACAGACTAGTGTTTACTTAAAAGTAATATTTAGGGATTTATACTCATAGGACACATTATAGTTAACATCCAAAGACAATCAAAACATATTTCCTGATGATTTATTATATGCTTAGTACTAAAAAGCCCCTAAATCTGTAGTGTTGGTATTGTAAGATTAGAGAGTTGTTTTTGGTAAATGATTATTATAGAAAAACACTGAGGAAAATCTCAACCATTATAACTGGTAAAGTATGATTTTATATTTCACAAAGGACAGTAACAGCCTCACTTTATAGCAACAGCCTCACTTATAAATTATATACACTTCAAAGTCATATTTTGATACTTTTTTTTCCCCTTCTCTTCTTGCAAATAACCAACAAGATACAAACGGCTTCCAACTGACATTTGTGAAAGGCAAACTGCAAACTTCTAATTATGGTTCAACTTCACCAAAAGAAGTAAAGGTGCTCCCTCTGACCACCTATTCCATGAAAAAAAAATGTACTCTGACTTCTAAAATGGATTTTAAAAATTCAGTAGAAAGATTTAACAATAATCAATATTCCAACACTGATGTTTCTAATACCCAGAAACATCCACTTGGCAGTTGTGAGACTAAAAATTGAGTAATGTTATACAAATGTAAATTACCATTAGCTAGGAGAAGGCAATGGCACCCCACTCCAGTACTCTTGCCTGGAAAATCCCATGGACAGGGGAGCCTGGTAGGCTGCAGTCCATGGGGTTGCTAGGAGTTGGACACGACTGAGCAACTTCACTTTCACTTTTCACTTTCCTGCATTGGAGAAGGAAATGGCAACCCACTCCAGTGTTCTTGCCAGGAGAATCCCAGGGATGGGGAAGCCTGGTGGGCTGCCATCTATGGGGTCACACAGAGTCGGACACGACTGAAGCGACTTAGCAGTAGGAATAATCAATTCTTAATCATGTTTATACTTAATTATAAACATAAGAATGATTTTTAGATTAAAAATAATGAAGAACATCTCCATCATGTGTATTGTGTTCCCAATAGTCCCTTTCAGATAGATCTGTGAAATAACACAGAACCCAATGTTAACATAACTTTCATTTTAAAGGCCCCCAAAAATAGGGCTTAAGTAGTGAGATCATTTCTATTAGACTTTATATTAGTATCAATTAATGAGTTAATCAATCAATTAACCTTAGTTAATTATTACTTTTTCTAAACAAGTACCAGATGATTTAATCTCGCCCAAATGAATGGGTCTCTTTTGGTTGATCAATGCGATAGAGAAACTCGGCAGGTAAGAAGTATCCGAGGTACTCCACTATATCTGGGGTGGTGTCATAATGGTAGTGTCCACCTTCTCCATGATAACTGAAACAATGAGTGTGCTCCAACCGCAAATCAAACCCCTAGAATGACAGAGGAGCCATCTGTTAGTCTTCCAATTAGAACTTAGGGGATAGGAGACCTTTTAAATTTAGGCTACAGTAATTTTTTGGGATAGGTAATACAGACACATGAATCAAAATTCAGAGGGTGCAAAAGTTTATATTCAGTAAAATTCATCTTTCCAACTCCTGCCATTACCACTCCTTTCCTTAAAGGCAACCACAGTAAGCAGTATCTCCTATATCCTTCCAGAAAGATCTATTTTTTTAATTACTCATATCTAGTATTCTGCAACTACTATGCTGTATGTTGTTTTTCTTAAATTAGCAATATAGCTTTCAGATCATGAGAGCTTCCTAATTCTTTCCAAATGTGATTTAGATTATTTCCAGCTCTTCTGCTATTACAACAATGATGTCATGAATAACCCTTTTCACTAATCATTTTATCATATAAGCATATATTTAATGATTAATTCCTAAACATGTAATCACTAGATCAAAAGATATAACTAGTCAGTACAGTGGTAGATATTTGGTTTGAATTAGTCTATATTATTATTTTTCAAGGGTAGAAAACTAGAATATGATGAATAGTATGAAGAACAGCAAATAGATCTGAATCCTGTCCTGATTCTACTGTTTAATAACATAACTTTGGATGCTATTTAAAATGTTTGGTGCCTTCAATTCTCCAAAGGTAAAATCTACTTTGCCTAGATCTTAAGTAGTCAGCTACTTGCTTCCTTACCTTTCAAGGTAATTTTAGAAACTATCCCAGTTCTTAATTAAGAACAAAAAGTGCTTAATTATTCTAAACGAATATTCTAAAAATCAAGCATTACCACTGTAATATCTTTCAATGTAAAAGACAGACATAGACTTACGGGGTCTCTGGAGACAAAAACTGGCAGACAAACCAAAGGAGCCTTCATCTCATAAAAATGCAACCATTTATTCACGTCTTCATCAGAGTTCAATGGACAGGAAGAAAATTCTGCAGGCTACAGTAAGAGGACATTAAACATGTAAACATACTGAATATTTCTGAGCTAAAATTTTACATATAATTTCATTGTTAAAAGCTTTAAGCTTTCTTATACATTCTACTGCTATTTTTGGCACCAGGAGATTCATATACCCTGGTTTTCAAAAGGACTGCCAACCAGTGTGTACACACTGAAAGATACGACTGAATAAATAAAGGAGTCTATTGCTGTATTTTTATTTTTCATAGCTTATCAGCTTTCATATGAGCATATCCTCATCCCAGTTTTAAATGTTATTATTGCTATTGCTAGATGGAAAAAAAAAAGCAAGGCATTGAAAGTGGAGTAGAAGCATCAAAAAGAATAAAGTATTGAGGAGGAATACACTTAAGGAGGCTAAAGACTTGTATATTGAAAAGTGCAAAGCATTGCTGAAATGAATTTTAAAAGACTCTAATAAATGGAAAGGCATCTTGTGCTCATGGATTGGACAATTTAATATTGTTGACATGTCAGTACTATCAAATATGATCTACAGATTCACTGCAATTCCTATCAAAATCCCAATGGTGTTTTTGCAGAAACAGAAAAATTCATCAAAAATTCATATGGAATCTCAAGGGGCCCCAAATCGTCAAAACAATCTTGAAAAAGAAGAAGAAAGTTGGAAGTCTCACACTTCCTGATATCAAGCTTACTACAAAGCTGTAGTTATCAAAACAGTGTGATACTAGCATAAAGACAGGTATACAGATCAATGGAACAGAAGAGATCCCAGAAGTACATCCTTGCATATATTCTGACAAGGATGCCATGACCATTCAATGGGAAAGGACTATCTTTTTAACAAACAAAACTTGGAAAACTGATGTCCATATGCAAAAAAATGAAGTTAGACCCTTACTTCATACCAGATACAAAAGCTAAAAATGGATAAAACACCTAAATATAAGAGCTAAAGCTATAAAGACTTTTAGAAGAAAACATCAGGAGAAAGTTTTAAGACATTGGACTTGACTTTTTAGACTTGGCATCAAAAGTACAGGTAACAAAAGGAAAACAAGTGGGATTACATTAAGCTAAAAAGCTTTTGTACAGCAAAGAAAAGAAAAGTCAACAAAATGAAAAGGCAACCTATGGAATGGGAGAAAATATCTGCAAACCATATATCTGATAAGGGGTTAATACCTAAAATACATAAGGAATTCATGAGCAAAAAAATTTTTTTTAATGATCAAAGAACTGAATTAGACATTTTTTCCAAAGAAGACATACAAATGGGCAACAGGTATATGAAGAAGCACTCAATATCACTATTCATTTGGGAAATGCAAATCAAAACCATGAGACATCAGCTCATTTTAGTGAAGATGGCTGTTACCAAAAAGACAAGAGATAAAGTGTTGGTGAGGATGTAGAGAAAAGACAACCCTGTACACTGCTAGTGGGAATGTAAACTGGTACAACCATTATGGAAGTTCCTCAAAAAATTAAAAATAAAACTAGCATATGATCTAGCAATTCTACTTCTAGGTATATATCCAAAGTAAATGAAATCACCATCTTGAAGAGATATCTGGACTCCTATGTTCACTGCAGCAGTATTCATGATAGCCAAGACTGGGAAACACAACCTAAGTGTCTGTCAATGGATGAAAACAGCCAGGAAATTAAAAGACGCTTGCTCCTTGAAAGAAAAGCTATGACCAACATAGACAGCGCATTAAAAAGCAGAGATAGTACCTTGCTGACAAAAATCCATATAGCCAAAGCTATGGTTTTTCAGTAGTCATCTATGGATGTGAGAATTGGACCATAAAGAAGGCTGAACACTGAAGAATCGATGCTTTCGAACTGTGGTGTTGGAGAAGACTCTTGAGAGTCCCTTGGACTGCAAGGAGATCAAATCAGTCAATCCTAAAGGAAATCAACCCTGAATATTCATTGGAAGGACTGACGCTGAAGCTGAAGCTCCAATACTTTGGCTACCTCGTACGAAGAGACAACTCATTGGAAAAGACCCTGATGCTGGGAAAGACTGAGGGAAGGAGGAGAAGGGGGCGACAGATACTGAGATGGTTGGATGGCATCACCAACTCAATGGACATGAATTGGAGCAAATTCTGGGAGACAGTGGAGGACAGAGGAGCCTGGTATGCTGCAGTCCATGGGATGCCAAAGAGTCAGACACTTAGCAACTAAACAATAACAACAATAATGGATGAAGGGACAAAGAAATTATTACCTATCTTTCTAGTTGCGATATACATATATATGAAATATCATTCAGGCTTTAAAAAGCAGGAAATCCCACCATTTGTAACAATGTAGATGAACTTGGAAGATACTATACTGAGTGAAATAAGCCAGTCGCAGACAAATATTGGGTGATATCACTTGTATGTGGAATCTAAAAAAGTCCAGTCTAGAGAAACAGTAGAGTGGTGGTTGTCAGAGGCTGAGGCAGGATGGGAGTAAAATGAGGAGATGCTGATCAAAGGGTACAAAATTCAGTTGTAAGATGAATAAGTTTAAAGATCTAATGTACATCATGTTAACTACAGTTTGTAATGAAGTATTATTTATTTGATTTTTTAAAAATCCTATAATCATTTGGTATTTACAAATGGATTGACCTTTAATTTTGTTGTAAATAATTTGGAAAAGTAATTAAGTAGTTTCATAATATGTATTTATATGTGAGATCAGCTGGTTTGCCATTTAAAATTATCAGACTAAAAATTTTAAAACAATATATTTTGTGACAGCTTCATTGTTAAAACAAAACAACATTAAAGTGTAACACTTTTACATTTTGTTCATCATTGACTCAATGGACATGAATTTGAGCAAACTCTGGGAAATAGAGGACAGAGGAGCCTAGCGTCCTGCAGTCCATGGGATCACAAAGAGTCTGAAATGACTTGGGAATGAACAGTGACACTTCATTCACTCACCTACCAAAAATTATTATTTTTTTAAATAATTTTTTTGTTTATTTTATTTTTGGCTTGTTGGGTCTTTGTTGCTACATGAGGGCTTTCTCTAGTTGCTGAAAGCAAGGGCCACTCTCCAGCTGTGGTACGTGGGCCTCTCATTCGCAATGGCTTCTCCTGTAGCAGAGCATGGGCTCTAGAGTGTGTGGGCTCAGTAGTTGTGGCTCGTGGACTTAGCTGCCTTGTGGCATGTGGGATCTTCCAGGACCAGGGATCGAACTTGTGTCCCCTGAAATGGCGGGTGTATACTTAACCACTGGACCACCAGGGAAGTCCCAAAAATTATTTGTGAAATCCTAGATGACCTGGTTTGTCCATCATTAATATCTTATAAATATATTCTTTTTTTTTTTTTTTTTTACAGTTAGTCCAGTTCAATTCAGTTCAGTCACTCAGTTGTGTCCGACTCTTTGCGACCCCATGGTCTATAGCACAACAGGCCTCTCTGTTCATCACCAACTTCCAGAGTTTACTCAATCTCATGTCGATTGAGTCAGTGATGCCATCCAACCATCTCATCCTCTGTTATCCCCTTCTCCTCCTGCCTTCAATCTTTCCCAGCATCAGGGTCTTTTCTAATGAGTTAGTTCTTTGCATCAGGTGGCCTTCAGCCACCTGGAGCTTCAGCTTCAGCATCAGTCCTTCCAATGAATATTCAGGGACTGATTTCCTTTAGGATGGACTGCTTGGATCTCCTTGCAGTCCAGGGGACTCTCAAGAGTCTTTTCCAACACCACAGTTTAAAAGCATCAATTCTTCGGCGCTCAGCTTTCTTTATAGTCCAACTCTCCCATCCATACAAGACTACTCAAAAAACCGTAGCTTTGACTAGACGGACCTTTGCTGGCAAAATAATGTCTCTGCTTTTTAATATGCTGTCTAGGTTGGTCATAACTTTTCTTCCAAGGAGCAAGCATCTTTTAATTTCATGGCTGCAGTCACCATCTGCAGTGATTTTGGAGCCCAAACAAATAGTCTCTCACTGTTTCCACTGTTTCCCCATCTATTTGCCATGAAGTGATGGGACCAGATGCCATGATCTTCATTTTCTGAATGTTGAGCTTCAAGCCAACTTTTTCACTCTCCTCTTTAACTTTCATCAAGAGGCTCTTTAGTTCTTCACTTTCTGCCATAAAGGTGGTATCATCCGCATATCTGAGGTTATTGATATTTCTCCCAGAAATCTTGATTCCAGCTTGTGCTTCATCCAGCCCAGCATTTGTCATGATGTACTCTGCATATAAGTCAAATAAGCAGGGTGACAATATACAGCCTTGACATAGTCCTTTCTCGATTTGGAACCAGTTTGTTGTTCCATGTCCAGTTCTAATTGTTGCTTCCTGACCTGCATAGAGATTTCTCAAGAGGCAGGTCAAGTGGTCAGGTATTCCCATCTTTTTAAGAATTTTCCACAGATTGTTCTGGTCCACACAGTCAAAGGCTTTGGCATAGTCAACAAAGCAGAAATAGATGTTTTTCTGGAACTCTCTTGCTTTTTCGATGATCCAACAGATGTTGGCAATTTGATCTCTGGTTCCTCTGCCTTTTCTAAATCCAGCTTGAAATTTGAAGTTCACGGTTCATGTACTGTCAAAGCCTGGCTTGGAGAATTTTGAGCATTACTTTGCTAGCGTGTCAGATGAGTGCAATTGTGCAGTAGTTTGAGCATTCTTTGGCATTGCCTTTCTTTGGGATTGGAATGAAACATGACCTTTTCCAATCCTGTGGCCACTGCTGAGTTTTCTAAATTTGCTGACATACTGAGTGCAGCACTTTCACAGTATCATATAAGATTATAATTTTCATAATGAATTTTTTCCCTAAACCACAACCATCTTTTTTTTGACAACCACCTTAACAGTAAACTCAATATACTGAGGTTGGGATTCTCGCAATGGAAATGATCAGTTTCTAAGGCTGGGGTGCCATCAGGGCAGGAGAGCCTGACTCCAAATTAACTTTGGGCTTCCCTGATAACTCAGTTGGTAAAGAATCCGCCTGCAATGCAGGAGACCCCGGTCTGATTCCTGGGTTGGGAAAATCTCCTGGAGAAGGGAAAGGCTACCCACTCCAGTATTCTTGGGCTTCCCTTGTGGCTCAGCTAGTGAAGAATCCACCTGCAATGCAGGAGACCTGGGTTCAATCCCTGGGTTTGGAAGATCCCCTGGAGAAGGGAAAGGCTACCCTCTCCAGTATTCTGGCCTAGAGAATTCCATGGACTGAACTGTATAATCCATGGGGTCGCAAAGAGTCAGACACAACTGATCAACTTTCACTTGCACTTTCAAGGCTTATACTCAGAGCTATCTTGATCTTTGAAACTAACTAAGAAGAAAGTTCTATTATTATTAACATGAAGAAAGCACTCTAGCAGGACCTTATCATATAACATGCTTTACAGTATTCTTTGTCATTTAAATTTTAAGGTAATACGATCATAGTAAAAGGATTTGTTCAGAATGTCTTTAAAGGTTAAATTCTCAATGTATATTAAAATCTCCTACAATCTTAAGCACATGCACATGCACACACACACACACACACACACATGTGCAGAGGCCTTTACCATAATATGAGTCTTCACTTTTCCCTTCTGAATTATGAAAGCACCTCCAATTCCTACAGGCTTATCTCCATAATGTTTTTCAAGAGTCTGCCTCATACATGTCACAAAGTTAAGTTTTCCAGTTCTTCTTTTGACTTTCACCTCAATGACCTAGAGAGAACATAAATGTACATACCATTGTTCTAAGCTGCAAAATATTATGCAAATAACTACCAAAGTGAAACATTATATAATTCAGTGCCATCAAGCAAATATTCAATTGTTTGTTTTGAGCACCCAGATATTAGCAGAAGTGTCTCAGTCCTCTAAGTCTTTTTTTTTTTTCCTAAGTCTTAATTATACATATATATATATATATATATAAGATATATCATTTACTCTAATAATGTCTTATTCATGCTTTCTTGGACTGAGAAAGAGAGTTATAGCTTAATTTTATAAATTTATAGCTAAATTCAACACTGAACTCTTGAGATTCTTACTATATGTCAATATGGTATAAGATTGAGAATTCTTTGATTTAAGGGATTAATTTCTGATAACTAGAGAGGAGAAATGACTGTATTTTCTCATTTCCTTTAAAATTCTGGACTTCTATTACTCCCACTTTAGTAGGTAT
This sequence comes from Bos grunniens, assembly GCF_055505025.1. Classification (NCBI taxonomy): domain Eukaryota; kingdom Metazoa; phylum Chordata; class Mammalia; order Artiodactyla; family Bovidae; genus Bos; species Bos grunniens. The sequence goes on along the minus strand of NC_141193.1, from coordinate 50,606,880 downwards.
TTTTGCTTCACCACCTCATTTCTCAAAGTGGCTGAAGTAGTTATTTTTGTATAAAATCTGAGAGTTCTCACTACTGCTAAAACTGAAATCATCTTTAAAAAAACCAGCTTTATTGGGGATACAATTCACATACCATACAATCCATCTATTTAAAGTAAACAATTCAATGGCTTTCAGTATATTTATAGAGTTGTGTGACCATCATTACAATTTTGGAATATGAAATCATCTTTTTTTTTTGGTACTAACAGGAAATAAATATGAAGTGGGGCATTAATTCTCCTTCTCTCTTCTTTCTATAATTTCTATAATCTATAATATAATCCCATTATTTATAGCTATCTCAATCAATGTCTGATCAGTCAGGAATGAGCAAGTTATATATGTACTAACTGTAGGTAGACATTATCTACTTCAGCTGCATGGTTCATCTATTTGACTAACTCAAGAATATCCTATTACCTTTTAGTTCCTTGGAAAAAGGCTATTGTTTACTAGTATTATTCTTAACCTTAGTTTTAAATGATACTTTCACTCTGCCTGCAGTACTCTCTGAATCTTTCATAACTGGATTATTTAAAGAGCTTTGACTTGGGTAGCTTTGGATTTTCTTAAGAAAATTACAGTAGCAATAAGCACTCAGATTTTTAGCTCTCTGAGAAATTTTGGAGAATACTGCATTTTTATGAACAAAATCACCTTCCCAGGTTGGCCTTCACTGGCAAAAAGATTAGCCAGTAATGCACACCCAAAATCATGATATTTCTCACTGTATTTCTCTAGTAGACACCCTCCATCTGCAGGGTTAACCCGAGCAAAGTAACTTCCATTCACAGGAGGTTTGTGTTCACTTTCTGTTTGAACAAGTAGCATAAACTGAAAAGAAAAGTAAATAAGGTACTTAGTCAATCCTAGAATCTCTATGCAAAACAGAATATCTTGAAAATGTGACAAAATATTTTGCCCTAGACTTTAAGACATTTTATTTCAAGATCTAATAATAAAACATGAAAAATAGAATATTTAATGTTAGATTAAAATGTTAAAGATTTACAAATCTCAAAAAGCTGGAAAAAACATTTTATAAAATGTTTACAGTATTATGGTGTTTCTATGAGATTGTGACATTTGCTTTAAATTTTCCCATTTTAAATTTTTAACTTTTTCTATCTTGAACACTAGGCAATTTATATTAATGTTTCTGTAAAAGGGCTTGTATGATTATTGACTAACGGTCACAGCTGTAAGAGGCAGTGAGAGAGAATATGCAAACTGAGGAGGTTATTCACTCTCTGTTCATGAGATGTGAAGAAGCACTGACATTTTTATGTTGGAAATGTATTGACATACACACTGATGGATATTACCTTTCATAAATAATAATCATACTACTGGGCTAGATCCCTACTATTAGTCTGAAAGAGGGAGTTGACTAGATCATTAAACATTTCATGCATCTTCTGATTGAAAGCTAGCTGTCTTTGAACTAGCCAAGGTCAGAATAGCTAGGAATCCTCTGATGTGTATGGACCAAAATCTTTCACAGTCCAGAGTCCTCGACAAACCACAGCAGGACCTTTGATAGACTCATCTATGACTGAATGTATGTCTTAAGAAAATATAAATTAGAGATTAGTGCTCCATTTCAGTTCGACTAACTGGAGCATGTTCTATACTTTAAGTCAGTATCAAATCTGCAGAGACGTATGATATCAACCACTTACAATTCATTCAGATGACAGGATTTCTGATAAGGCAGTAAAAGGAAAAAGGCAAACTAAGTCTCAAATCAATAAATTAAAATAATTATATTAATATATAATATATATTACATATTATATATAACATATGATAATATGCTGACCTCAGAATTGAATCCAAGAGTCTGAAATGGGCCTGCTCCTGCTCCAAGAACAAAAGCTCCAGGAAGCTGGATGTCTTTTGCAATCTTATTTAAATCATAAACCTAAGTAAGAGAAAAAGCATATTATTTAAAACTGACTTACATAAATTCCCAGGTTTACTTTTTGTTACTGAGTCCATTAACATTTGCCTGTCACATTGGTCAGTGGATCTTCTAAGAATAAAAATAGGAATCAATTTCCATAATCTTCATGTGAATGTGAAAAGTATAAATACACTTACTTTTTTTTCATTTACAAGAGGCAGTAAGTAAGGCACACCTCCTACTTCTGCAATTCTAGTTTTTCCACAGATGCCTAAAAAGAAAATACACCTTAAAAATAGGTGAACATCTACATCTAAGTATAGAATACCAGAAGACACTTATTAAGAGTATATATCTTTTAGAAGAATTGACGCTTTCAAAGTATAGTGCTGGAGAAGACTCCTGAGAGTCCCTTGGACAGCAAGGAGATTAAAGTAGTCAATCCTAAAGGAAATCAACCCTTAATATTCATTGGAAGGACTGATGCTGAAGCTCCAATACTTTGGCCAGTTGATGTGAAGACCCAATTCAATGGAAAAGACCCTGATGCTGGGAAAGATTGAGGGCAGGAGAAGGGGACGACAGAGGGTGAGATGGTTGGATGGCATCACCAACTCAATGGACATGAGTCTGAGTCAACTCCGGGAGATAGTGATGGACAAGGAAGCCTGGCATGCTGTATAAGGTCCATAGGATTGCCAAGAGTCGGATACAACTGAGCGACTGAACAACAATAACTTTTGGGGCTTCCCTGGTGATCCAGTGGCTAAGATTCTGAGCTCCCAATGCAAGGGGCCTGAGTTCAATCCTTGGTCAGGGAACTAGATCCCATATGCTGCAACTAAAGATTCTGCATGCCACAACTAAGACCAGGTGCAGTGAAATAAATAAATCAATAAATAAGTATTTTTAAGAGAGTATACACATTTTACTCTATATCCTGTGATAAACCATAATGGAAAATATAAAAAAAGAAGGTATATATGTGTATAACTGATCACTCTGCTGTACAGCAGAGATTGTCACAACATCGTAAATCAACTATACTTCAATGTTTTTTAAAAAAAGAGTATATAAGTTTTCCATTCTCATCATTTTACAAATAGCAGGGGTCAGAATCTGTATTGTGTTGGCCAAAAATTTCCTTCAGTTTTTAAAGTAAAAATAAAACACACATTTTCGTTGAACAAAGTATTCACTATTTTGTTCCACTGCCTTCTGCCATTTTTTAGGTAACTTCATAATTCCATCTTCCCAACACTTTCTACCTTTTTGAGCAAAGAACTGTTCTCAGTGCCTTTAACAGTCTTTTAGGGAACTGAAATTCTTTCCATGAAGAAAATCTTGTAAAGACCGAAATAAATGGACATCCAAAGGTACAATGTCTGGTGAATATGGCAGATGAATTAGAATTTCCCAGTCAAGCTATAACAGATTTTGCCTGGTCATCAAAGAAACATGTGGCCTTGCATTATGGAGGATTATGCATTTTCTGTTGACTAATTCTGGACACTTTTTGTCAAGTGCTGCTTTCAGTTGTTCTAATTGGGAACAGTACTTTTTGGAATTAACTTGTTTGATTTTCCAGAAGGTGCTCATAGTAGAATGGACTCCCTTCCAAATCTCTCCATTTTCACAACATCACCTTCTTTGGATGAAGAGCAGCCTTTGGTGTGGTTGGCGGTGGTTCATTTCACTTACTCCACAATCTCTTCCATTCCACATTATTGTACAATATTCACTTTTCATCGCCCATCACAATTTTTTTTTTTAAAGAATGTTTTCATGTCATTTAAGTAGAAAATCGCATGTGGCAATATAGTCAAGAAGGTTTTCTGTGCTTAACTTATGTGGAACCCAAATGTCAAAGCAATGAATATAACCAAGCTGCTGCAAATGATTTTCAGCACTGGATATTTTGAGTGTGTCAGCAATCTCTTGCATGGTATAAGTCGATTATTCTCAATTAATGTCTCAATTTGACTATCAATTTCAACTGGTCTACTTGACCATGGAGCATCATCCAGTGTATCTTCAGCAGAAAACTTCACAAACCACTTTAGACACATTTTTTCAGTCACAGTACCTTCTCCATATATTGCACAAATCTTTTTTGGGGTTTCAGTTGTGTTTTTACCTTTCTTCAAGTAATAAAGCATAATATGCTGAAAATGTTGCTTTTTTTCTTCTATCTTCAATACTAAAATGGTTACACAAAACTTATCCATTTTGATAAATTTTTTAAAAATGTATGCTGATATGACAGCTGTCACAATATAATCTAACAAAACTGTCTGAATGAAGCTAAATGCAACTAAGTGCTATTAGAGCCATCTTAAGGAAAAAAACAAACGAATCTTTTGGCCAACCTAAAAGTAGCTAGGACCCCTGTCCTACCTGTGTTTTTTTTCTTTTTTGTTGTTTTTCTGGCTGGGCCACTTGCCTTATGGTATCTGAGTTCCCTGACTAGGAGTCCTAACCACTGAATTGCTGAGGAGTTCCCCACTTGTGTTTCTAATACTGTCATAACCAAGTGTGACTTGATATAGTTAGTAACATAAAGGCAATGGAGTTGATGGTAAGGCAAGGGCTAGAACTGGGGCCAGTGTCTGGATTGGATGAAGTTTCTATATTAGTCTATAATGACTTAGCCCTTTAAAAATCTTTTTTTTTGTGGGGGCGGAGGGCTTTAGCTAAAGTTATATTTTAAGGGGACTTCCCTCGTGGTCCAGTGGTGAAGACTCCACATTCCCAATGCATGGGACCCAGGTTCAATCCATGGTCGGGGATCTGTATGTATTCCACAACCAAGAGTCCTCATGCCATGGTGATGATCCCACGAGCCACAACTAAGGCCAAGAGTAGCCAAAATAAATAGTGTAGCCTTGGGGCAGGTTTTTCCTTAAGTGATACCAGTTCAGTTCAGTCGCTCAGTCATGTTTGACTCTTTGTGACCCCTTGGACTGCAGCACGCCAGGTCTTCCTGTCCATCACCAACTCCCGGAACTTGCTCAAACTCATGTCCATTGAGTCAGTGATGCCATCCAACCATCTCATCCTCTGTCATCCCCTTCTCCTCCCGCCTTCAATCTTTCCCAGCATCAGGGTCTTTTCGAATGGGTCCTTCCAGTAAGGACATACAGAACAGTATTCTTGAGCTCTTCTGCAGAACTAAAACCCCCACCAAATGGAAGATGTTAACTACTTGATGAAACATTCTTCATTCCAAAGAGAAAGTTACAGTTCAATAACCTTGAGAACCACAGATCATAGGACCGCCTGAGACGATCTCTATACTGAACAAATGCAAGCCTTGAGAGCACCCTGATCCTTATGAGAAACCCCTCCCCATGACTAACCCCTCCCTAAGACTCCCCACAACCCCCACTTCAGTTTGGGACCCATAGTTTTGAGAGCATTAGTCTGCTATGTCCCTCTTTGCCTGGCAAAGTAATAAAGCTATTTTTTTCTACTTCACGGAAAACCCTTTGTCTCTGAGAGTCAATTCGACACTGCTACACAGAGTCTGTTTCAGTATCAATATTAATGTCCCTCCTCACTTTGAACATTGGTAACCAGTTGACAAATTTGTTAAAGGGATGTAAATATTTAATAGATGATTCAAATAAATACAAAGCTTTTAAGATCCCTTCTGATATTGAATAAATAAAACATAAAAATTATAATAAGTTTCCATAACAGTTACTTGAACAATTAAAAATAAAATTTTCATGTGATATTCATATGCTAGCCTACTGGATAGCTATTATATAACCTATGAAAGTTACAAAAGTACATAAAACACCATATTTTCCTACAAGTGTATAAAATGAAATTTGACCAATATTAGAAAACACAGAAATGAAGCACAATTTAATCTAAAAGTTGGGGCAATATCCTTTATCTGGAGATAATTTAAGATAATCCTTAAAAATAATTTTGGTTTCAGGAAAAGATTTGGTCTGAAAAGGAAAAGCTAATTGCAAAGATTGCTTACCTTTTATAGGAAAGGTAAATGGCTCCTTAGTTAAATCAGGGCAATCAACTACAGAGACCTGGACTTCAGCAAAGTTATCCGTTAGCCCCTTCTGCAAGACTAATGAAGACAAGAAAAAGGGTTATCATTAGGGAGAAATTTGCCATCACAGATCGTCTTCCCTTGATTGTTTTGTGTGTCCTATTTCCAACCTAAACTTGTGTAATTTTTTTTTTTTTTTTTTTTCTGGCTGCAGCGCCCAGCATGTGGGATCTTAGTTCCCAGAACAGGGATGGAATTTTTGCCACATGCAGTGGAAGCGAGGAGTCTTACCCTCTGGAGTGCCAGGAAGTCCCTAAACTTGAGTAATTTAAAAGGAGCCTAGGGGGCCAGCAGTTAGGACCCCATGCTTCTACTGAAGGAGGTACTCCCGCATGCTGTGCTGCCAAAAAAATCATATAAACAAACAAAAAGAGGGGGGAACAATCTTGTTAATGAACTTATTTAGATACTAGACACATAATTAATCACAAGATATGCATACTAATATACATAAATACTTCCATAAATACCACTGTAAGCTATAGTGATTATAAACCCCTGAAGATAAACACTGCACTCATTTTCTTTTAGGGAAAGGATTCCAGGAATTGAAACATAAATATTTAAACTGCTAGAAAGTAAGCAATTACATGCAACACCTTCATTAATGTTTACAGGCAAAATGTTTAGCAAAAGAGGACATGAAAGTATGTGCTATATGACTTCACTTTTTCAAACAAAGGCAACTAATCTAAGGTCACAGAAGTCACAACAATGGTCACTTCCTGGGAAAGTGATATTGACTAAGAAAGTGTGAGGAGTCTTCTGGGATACTGGAAACAGTTTATACCTTTTTTTTTAAACTTGATTATTTGGCCATGCTGGGTGGTATGTGGGATCTTAGTTCCCCGAACAAGGATTTGTGCACCCCTCCAGAATCTTTTTTGTTTTTAACATCTATTTATTTGACTGCAACAGGTCTTAGTTGAGGCATGTTGGATCTATTTTTTAATTGGAAGAAAATTGCTTTACAATGTTGTGTTGGTTTCTGCCCAATATCAACTTGCCATGCTATGCTAAGTCGCTTCAGTCGTGTCCGACTCTATGCGACCCCATAGACAGCAGGTCACCAGGCTCCCCCGTCTCTGGGATTCTCCAGGCAAGAACACTGGAGTGGGTTGCCATTTCTTTCTCCAATGCATGAAAGTGAAGTCGCTCAGTCGTGTCCGACTCTTAGCGACCCCATGGACTGCAGCCTACCAGGCTCCTCTGCCCAGGGGATTTTCCAAGCAAGAGTACTGGAGTGGGGTGCCATTGCCATGAATCTGTCATAATTTTATATATATATATATATATATATATATATATATATATATATATTCCTTCTCTCTCCTGGCTTCACTTTCTTTTTCTTACCTATTAATAGATCCCTTCCCTCGAATTAATCCTGTGACACTACCTTAAATTCTTGTTCAAATAAGGTGAGATACCTAAAAATATACACAGAAAAACCTAAGCAAGGTTCACTGGCAGTCTGTCGTATCAGGAGAGGGGGAAAAAGTAGTAGATTGGAAACATGATTAATGTATCACAGTAGATTATTTTAAGAGTACTGCAACTGGTAAAAAGTTAATAAAGCAAAACTGTGTACTCTTTGGGTACCACACACATTTAAATCTTGGATTATCATATTCATTTTCATTCTGTAAAGTTAGTATTTCATCAAGACTATTTGAATGGTGAATTTAGGTTTTTTTGAGAGGTAGAGATTTGGACTCTCCTATCTTGGAATGTTTTATTTTTATTTTTTTTCCCTTAGGATAATAAAAAAGACTCAATATAGTATTTACCTCCAACAAGCTCCTCTAGACTTGGCACATGAAAAGAATATTCAGCACAAGCCATCTTCTTTCTTCCTTAGGGGACAAGGCACAACCTTTAAAAGAATAACATAGCTATTGGGGAAAAACTCGTCTGAACCAACTAAGTCCAAGATGGCAAAAGATTCAACTTCCAGTAGACCTTGAGCATTAGTTGTAAAGCATTAGCATCTAAATGGCACACCCACAAGCACCATAACCACAGAAGGCCAAAAAGTGGGTGGTGGCCCAATTCCCGAAAATCTCTGCTCCAAATAGTTGGAATAATCCTCCCACTTGTTAGCCTGCGAAGTTACCCAGCCCATAAAAACTAACCACCCTACATTTTGGGACCTCTAGCTTTCTGAGCTGGCCCACACTGTCCATCTTTCTTCCAAGGCCATCTTGCTTTTTGAGACAGATGGCATTCTGTTTATGAAATTAGTTCAGTTCAGTTGCTCAGTCGTGTCTGACTCTGCAACCCCATGGACTGGAGCACGCCAGGCTTCCCTGTCCATCACTGAATGTTGAGTTTTAAGCCAACTTTTTTACTCTCCTCTTTCACTTTTATCAAAAGGCTCTTTAGTTCTTCTTCGCTTTCTGCCATAAGGGTGGTGTCATCTGCATATCTGAGGTTATTGATATTTCTCCCAGCAATCTTGATTCCAGCTTCTCCTTCATCCAGCCCAGCATTTCGCATGATGTATTCTGCATATGAGTTAAATAGCAGGGTGACAGTAAACAGCCTTGATGTACTACTTTCCCGATTTGGAACCAGTCTATTGTTCCATGTCCAGTTCTAACTGTTGCTTCTTGACCTGCATACGGATTTCTCAAGAGGCAGGTCAGGTGGTCTGATATTCCCATCTTTTGAAGAATTTTCTACAGTTTGTTGTGATCCACAGTCAAAGGCTTTGGCATAGTCAATAAAGCAAAATTAGATGTTTTTTTCAAACTCTTGCTTTTTCAATGATCCAATGGATGTTGGCAATTTGATCTCTGGTTCCTCTGCGTTTTCTAAATCCAGCTTGAACATCTGGAAGTTCACGGTTCATGTACTGCTGAAGCCTCACTTGGAGAATTTTGAGAGTTACTTTGCCAGCGTAGAGTATGAGATGAGTGCAATTGTGCAGTAGTTTGAACATTCTTTGGCATTGCCTTTCTTTGGGATTGGAATGAAAACTGACCTTTTCCAGTCCTGTGGCCACTGCTGAGTTTTCCAAATTTGCTGGCATATTGAGTGCAGCACTTTCACAGCATCGCCTTTTAGGATTTGAAATAGTTCAACTGGAATTCCATCATCTTCACTAGCTTTGTTTGCAGTGATGCTTCCTAAGGCCCACTTGACTTCACATTCCAGGATGTCTGGCTTTAGGTGAGTGATCACATCATTGTGGTTATCTGGGTCATGAAGATCTTTTTTGTGCAGTTCTTCTGTGTATTTTTGAAATGTCTCTGTAAATAAATCTACTTCCTATCACTTTGTCTCTCACTGAGTACTTTCTTTAGATAAGACCTAAAGACTTGAGCTTCATTAAGTCCTGAGTGTGTGATCTCAAAAGACAGTGGGTTGAAGTCCCAACCTGAGTTGTGAGAATTCATGAGGATTTACAAGATAAAGCAAGTGTAGATTAATGATTGCACGAGTTCACATTGCACCAAGCATGAACATCTAAAGCTCTGGAAATGAAAGAGTTCAGTTATATACGGAAGGCAAAAGGGCATTTAGGTGTCTGTCCTCACAGAAAGGCAACCACAGCTTTTAGTATTTAATAACTGGAATGAGAAATGTCCAAGTAACCTCTTTTAATACTAACACCTTAAATAGCTGACATTTAAATAGACAAAAGGAATACCAAATCAAGAGGGCACATGATTCATTTTTCTCCAGTCATGTACCTGGACTGAACATGCATCTTTCTAACAGTTGGTTCAAGGAAGATAGATGCTGAAGCAAAGGTAGGTAGTTGCTAAGGTTTATGAGTAAGTGTTTAAGTGGTTGTAGAATAAGAGTTGGTTGTAGGATGTTCAGGTACTTCTATAATAGATCATTTACTTGTGTTTTCTATTTTGTACTTGACAATTAGGCTAAAAATTAAATGAGTTTCTTACACTATCACTTTTACAAGAGAAAATTTAAATTACTAAGAAAAATGGCAATTTCTACAAATGATTAGCTTTTGACATTCGAATCATTTCATTTACAAATAAACTTTTTTTTTTGGTAAACAGCTTTAATGTTCAATTATTCTGATAACTAATGAAGTATAATTTGATTTTTTAAAAATATATGCTAAATATTTTACAATAATTAGACATTTATGCAGAGATTAGTATCTTACCTCAAGTGTACAGGTGATGAGGTGAGCAAGCAGACAGAGTTAAATAAAATGTGAGCCAAAAAGCACAAACAAACAAAAGTAATACTAGGTGGGTGGAGAAATCCCACTCTAGGCCAATCACAGCAAGGAATAAAGACAAAATTCTTAAGGGTGTTTCTAAGAACACTGTTGGATTTCTCATTAAAATTGTTAATGAATACCTCATTAATCTGAATACTGTCTGACATATCATTACTGATAAGTCACTTCAGTCGTGTCCGACTCTGTGTGACCCCATAGATGGCAGCCCACCAGGCTCTTCCGTCCCTGGGATTCTCCAGGCAAGAATACTTTAGTGGGTTGCCATTTCCTTCTACAACGCATGCATGCATGCATGCTAAGTCGCTTCAGTCGTGTCTGACTCTATGAGACCCTATGGACAGCAGCCCACCAGGCTCCTCTGTCCACAGGATTCTCTAGGCAAGAATACTGGAGTGGGTTGCCATTTCCTTCTCCAGACATATCATTACTTACTAAGTAAAAGGTGGTCCTTTGGCAACATTTGAAATACTCTTCCAAATTTTTTTTTAATTTTCAAGATTCATAATTTTCTTAGAAACTGGATTGCTAATTTTGACAATAGTTTCAAACAACACATCCTTCACAAACATACATTTAAGACCTGACACTTCTTTAGTACTTGATCAAATACCAAAATTTATTACCCTGTTCCTCGGTCCATGGGATTCTCCAGGCAAGAATACTGGAGTGGGTTGATCCCCTTCTTCAGGGGATCTTCCTGACCCAGGGAAGGAACCTGGTCTCTCACACTGTAGGCAGATTCTTTACTGAGTTACCAGGGAAGCCCTTTATTTACTTAATATGCATAATTTGGTCTCCCAAATAAAATGTAAACTCTTGATACTGGGCCCCAAACCCTATTCATCATATTTTAATTACTTCAAATATATTTTCTTTTTGGCAGCAACATGCCACTTGCAGAATCTTAGTTCCCTGACCAGGGCATCAAACCTGAGCCCTCAGCAGTGAAAGTGAAGCTTGGAGTCCTCACCACTGGACCTCCAGGGTGGTGGTTAGGTGCGTGCATGCTCAGTCGTGTTTGACTCTTTTGTGACCCTGTGGACTGTAGCCCACTAGGCTCTTCTGTCCATGGAATTTTCCAGGCTAGAATACTGGAGTGGGTTGCCATTTCCTCCTTCAGAGGAATCTTTCAGAACCAGGGATCAAACTTGAATCTCTGGTGTTTCCTGCATTGGCAGGTGAATTCTTTACCTCTAGTGCCACCTGGGAAGCCTGTGGACCTCCAGGGAATTCCCTAAAATATATTTTCAAATTGAAATAAACTATAATTGTTTAGGAATAAGCCATTTTAACTTTTGAAATAATTTCAGATAGAAAATACATACAAAGAAAGAAGTACATACAATCTTGTATACACTTCATGCAAGGGCTTCCCAGATGGTGCTAGTGGTAAAGAATCTGCCTGTCAATAAATGCAGGAGACACAAGAGACATGGGTTCAATCCCTGGGTTGGGAAGATCACCTGGAGAAGTGCATGGCAACCCACTCCAGTATTCTTGCCTGGAGAATTCCATGGACAGAGGAGCCTGCAAGGCTATAGTCCATGGAGTCACAAAGAGTCAGACATGACTTAAGTGACTTAGCACACATGAACAAGCCACAGAATCTTAGTTCCCTGACCAGGGATAGAACCCAAACCCCCTACAGGGGAAGCATGGACTCTTAACCACTATACCTCCAGGGAAGTCCCATCATCTTACATACATTAAAAAAAATTTTTGTTTTTCTTTTGTTTTGCAAATTATTTTTCTCTGTGTAATAGGCTCCAGTTTCATCCACCTCAGTAGAATTGATACAAATGTGTTCTTTTTAATAGCCAAGTAACATTCCATTGTGTATATGTACCACAACTTTCTTATCCATTCATCTGCCAATGGATATCTAGGTTGCTTCTATGTCTTAACTATTATAAACAGTGCTGCAATGAACATTGGGGTACACATGAAGTAAGTCAGAAAGAAAAACACCAAAACAGTATATTAATGCATATATATGGAATTTAGAAAGATGGTAACAACAACCCTATATGTGAGACAGCAAAAGAGACACAGATATAAAGAACAGACTTTTGGACTCTGAGGGAGAAGGCAAGGGTGGGATGATTTGAGAGAATAGCAGTGAAACATGTATATTATTATGTGTGAAACAGATCACCAGTCCAAGTTCCATGCATGAAACAGGGCCCTCAAAGCCGGTGCACTAGGACAACCCTGAGGGATGGGATGGGGAGGGAAGTGGGAGGGGGGTTCTGGATGAGGGACACATGTACACCCATGGCTGATTCATGTCACTGTGTGGCAAAAACTACCACAACACTGTAAATTAATTAGCTTCCAATTCAAATAAACTAAAAAATAAATAAATAAGAAAATTTTACAAGTGCAAAAAAAAAATTTTTTTCTTGCCCATCATTTATTTTTTAACATTGTTTCCTTTCACAATATAGAATATTTATACATACACATTAAGATACTTATACATACTTGGAAACAAGATATAGTGACACTTAAATATTTTAATTTAAATTTAAGTTTATTTAGCAAATATAGCATTATTAAATATGAATATATATATATATCTCTCTCTCAGATGATAGCCAAAACTTTAACTCTCTGTATCCAGGAGCAGTTTACTTGGTGATAATAATTAAAATAAATGGCTACCATACAGAATTAAAAGATTTATTCTAAAATGGAAAGCAAATGTCATTTTTATTTTTTTCTAAAATATTTATTTGGATGAGTTGGGTCTCAGTTGCATACACCCTAATCTTGTCAGGAACCCCACCCTTTTTGAAATTTTGCAGAAGAATGCAAGACTGCTATTGCCATGACATAACAAGTCACATGCTCCTGACTTGACTACATTGTGTGTTAGTCGCTCAATCAGACTCACTGCAACCCCATGACTGTAGCCCACTCAGCTCCTCTGTCCATGGAATTCTCTAGGCAAGAATACTGGAGTGGGTTGCCATTCCCTTCTCCAGGGGATCTTGCATAACCTCTCCCTAATACCCAGGGAGAGGATCACAGGTCTTGAGGCACTAGCCTACTGTGTTCCCTCTATGCCTGCCAAAGAAAGCAAGCCTCCATTTCCTTCGCCATAACTGTCTCCGTGTTTCTGGTTGGCATCAATGCACAGAGAGTCAGGATTTTGGCAACAAATTCTTGCTTCCCATTCACATAAATCATTTAGGTCCTTTGGCATCAGTGCACAGAGAGTCAAGATTTTGGCAACAAATCCTTGCTTCCCATTCACATAAATCATTTAAGTCCTGTGAATGTAAAATGCTGTTGGACCCACAATCCAAGAGAGTTCACTGAGAATCAAATTCCCTGGATTCCATGGAGTTGGTAGAATGAGCACGCATCAAGAAGTAAATCAAGAAGTGAAATAAAGACAGGGGTGTTAGTTTTGTTCAGTGTTAGAGTGAGAACAAAATACATAAGCCTAATTTCAGTGATTCTGCATATAAGCTAAATCTTATGTTTGTATTTAAAACTGGTATTACACAATATAGAGTGGTAAATCTCGTGCTAATGAATTAACCTTTTAATTTCTCTTGACAATAAAGAGCAAATTAATGCTATTATTAATAATATAGTGATTAATAATCAATAAAATAGCATGATTAATAATGCCCTTGATAATAATAGCAAATTAATGCTATTAGTTAAAACATCATGACAAGTTGAAAGAGATACTACAGAAGAAATGAGACAGCTTATATCTTAGTAGCTTTAATGGCACTTTCCCATTGAATTTTGAACAAGGGACACTGCATTTTCATTTTGTACTGAGCTTCACAAATTACAGAGGCAAGTGCACTCTGGAAATATGGCAGGGGATAAGGCATGCAATCCCTGTTCTGGAACTTACTGTGCTTCACAAACCCTACAAGAGTTGACTATCTGTGCCTGGAATTGTTCAACATTTAGAGCAAAATTGAGTAAAGAGGCTAGATTACCTTTCAGATCAATTCAATCCTAACATGATACTATCCACAAAATAAGACTAAACTGCTTTCCTGGTTTTATTATATGATACAAGAAGCTGAGGATTTGATTCCTGGGTCAGGAAGATACCCTGGAGGAGGAAATGGCAACCCACTCCAGTTTTCTTGCCTGGAAAATCCCACGGACAGAGGAGCCTGGTGCTACACAGTCCGTGGGTTCGCAAAGAGTTGGACTAGAGATCAAGCCAAATCATTCCTTTTTTTTAAATTTTTTTTTTCAGCTCATTCCTTTTTGTAAGTACTTTGGGAAAAACAAAAAACATCAAAACTAAACTAGTTTAAACTTTTAGCTTTTTAACACAGTAACCATTCAGGAAACAGTGGAAACAGTGGCTGACTTTGTTTTTCTGGGCTCCAAAATCTCTGCAGATGGTGATTGCAGCCATGAAATTAAAAGACGCTTACTCCTTGGAAGGAAAGTTATGACCAACCTAGAGAGCATATTCAAAAGCAGAGACATTACTTTGCCAACAAAGGTCCGTCTAGTGAAGGCTATGGTTTTTCCAGTGGTCATGTACGGATGTGAGAGTTGGACTATAAAGAAAGCTGAGTGCTGAAGAATTGATGCTTTTGAACTGTGGTGTTGGAGAAGACTCTTGAGAGTCCCCTGGACTGCAAGGAGATCCAACCAGCCCATACTAAAGGAGATCAGTCCTGGGTGTTCATTGGAAGGACTGATGCTGAAGCTGAAACTCCCATACTTTGGCCACCTGATGCGAAGAGCTGACTCATTTGAAAAGACCCTGATGCTGGGAAAGATTGAAGGCAGGAGAAGAGGACGACAGAGGATGAGATGGTCAGATGGCATCACCAACTCGATGGACATAGGTTTGGGTGAACTCCAGGAGTTGGTGATGGACAGGGAGGCCTGGCCTGCTGCGGTTCATGGGGTCACAAAGAGTCGGACACGACTGAGCGACTGAACTGAACCATTTAGGGAACTGAGAAAACGAACAACAAAAATCCGTCGCGGGTGTCTGCTGTGATCTGTTAAGCAACTCCTGTAGGTAACAACACGAGTTCGAAGGTGGAGCAGGGAGCTGGGAGTGCTTGCGTAACAGAGGCTTCCAGTACAAAGGTTACACATTTTGAGTCACGGTCAAGGTACGATCCTCTCACAATTTAACGGAGAAGCGATTTCTGAAGGCAAAAGCGGACACAACACGACAAAACACACCTGGCCAGAGACACACACTCGCACATCCCCCACAAGACCCGCAGTGACTCTGGACAGTTATAGGAAACCTCAGCAGAGGTGAGGCCACTGGGAGCAAGTCAGGCGGAGTGCCTGTTTCCTTGCAGTTCACGTGCATTCCACCCGCCTGACCCCACAATTTATTCCCGAAACGTTGGCCTAAACGTCCTAGGCTATTCCACTTACCTAGTCTGTTAGAGAAGCCTACATCAGACGCCTGCTCTTACCTCATTCAACTCCGCCTCTTCAGGATTAGGGCGTCCAAGGCTCCGCCCACTGGAATCGGCCCTCCCAACGCGGGGATAAACATGGCGCCCGCGTCGTGCCACCTCCCAGCTCTCCCGTTCATCCCGGAGTCTAGTTGTTATCGCGAGACTTCCGCCCCACTATTAACTTGGGCGCGCGGCGCGCCCAGCCTTTCCTCCCGCGCGACGGCGGAGGTTGCCTACAGTGTGCCTTTCGGAGTGCTATGGTCGGTAGGTTGCTGTTCGCAGCAGAGGCCCGTACCACGAGCCAGCGCAGGTTGGTATGCACCATCCGTCTCTGGAGGGGTCGGAAAGAGGACATTGGCATCTGGGCCTTGTGGGCGGCGGAGGGGTAGCTCTTGTGGCTTTTCCCGGGCCCGCGGGGCGGGGCGGGGTGGGGTCCAGCCGCGTGAGTTGGGCCCTAATGGCGGAGGGCCCGCGGTGGTTGTGGACTGCAGGCCTAGGGCTGCGCTGCTACCGTGGCCCGAGCGTGGCCCGTGAATTGGATGTTAAAATGGAGCATAAGCAATGCTTATTCTCTAAATGGCGGTTGAGTGCGAGGTAGCCGTTGCTGACGCATTCTCGCCCGAAGTGGGCGCCTCCTGGAGACGCTTGCCCCAGGATCGCGCAAGGCGCTGAGGGGAAGTTGTTCGCGGCCGCGTGGTTTGGTCAGCAGAGTTACCGACTAGAAAGCAGCACTTCCACAGGATTGCTTTCCAGATTTCCCCAAAGATTGTGTTAACTTTAATTTTGATAGTGCGCTCAGGTACACCATCGCTGCCATTGGCTCCACTTAAGTATCTGCCTATAAAGCCGGAGACCCGGGTTCAATCCCTGGGTTGGGAAGATCTCCTGGAGAAGGAAATGGCAACCCACTCCAGTATTCTTGCCTGGAAAATCCTATGGACGGAGGAGCCTGGGAGGCTGCAGTCCATGGGGTGGCAAAGAGTCAGACACGACTGAGCGACTTCACTTCATGACTTAGATTTTGCAAAGCTTGAGATCTCTGTGACCTATTGTTTTCCTGTATTTGAAATATATCGCTCTTAAAATGCTAAAAACTAAGAACAGTGGGAGAATGATGGTATCCTCTATAAGGGAGGTTGAGAAGACTCTGAGGGATGGTATGAGGTGGGAGGGGGGGTTCAGGATGGGGAACACGTGTACACCTGTGGCGGATTCATGTCGATGTATGGCAAAACCAATACAATATTGTAATTAGCCTCCAATTAAAATAAATTTAAAAGAAATAATTTTGCCCTAAATACTGTATCCAAGGAAGTGAAAAAAAGACAAAGGGCATTGTCTGCAAACCTTTTATTGAGAACTTGGAGAGTTCAGAATTTTTAATACCCCAATAGTAAATCCCAGACCAGGAGTTTGGATTTTTTTCCTTGCTATACTGGGCCACACATAGTAGTTAACTTATGCTGTTGAACACTGATACTCTTCATTGCACATTACTATGGCTAAGGGTTAAAATTACATTTTGGGAAAGTTCCTTGATACTGTTGGAAATTACCTATTCTTCCGGAATCTTATTCCATTGGACAGATGAAGGAGGCAAAACTGAAACAGAACCCGTGAATCAAATCTCTAGATTTTAGAATTGATCTGAATTTACAGTTACTACCAGAAAATATTAAAGGCTTTGTAAGTGATATGGCCTTAATTTACATATTATTTACATAACTCACAGCTACATCAAAATTTGCATTACTCTGATTACTAACTGTTGGCATTAATTTGTTCAGGGAAACTACACCACTACACTAAAATTTACCATATTTTATATGGTCAGAAATCTGTTCAAAGCAAAAGATAATTTGAGAGGGACTTGGATCAAGAATGGATTCTCTTAACTATACAACAGCATGTGATTCAGCTGTGGAAACTGAGAATCAAAGGTAAGTGCCTTTTTAAAAAAAAAAAAGATTTTTCCTGGATAAGAGACTGGATGCTAATATTTACTGTATTTGAATTACTGGGAGGGCATAAATCATTGTCAGTAATGAGTGGTGGTAAATGTAATTTTCAAGAATTGAAACAGAAAAGGAAAACTTGGTTTGGACAGGCCTTTGAAGTTTTTGAACTAAGAAGACGGGTATTAGTCTTGCTTTCAAATCAACTTGTTCTCATTGTTTCACATTAGCAAGGATGCTGGCTTATGTATTACGATGAAATGTGTCTAGTCTAAATCATTGATCTCACTGGGAAATCACAAGCATTTCTAGTATATTCACATCAGATACCTCTCTACTAAGATACTCTTGTTTTATTTAGAGGAGGCTTTGTCCTATTTCGTTTAGGATCTAGCAGTGGACAGAATACCTTTATGGAACTTACATAAAGGAAGATCACCATGGCAGTGGCATTATGGCCCACTTTAGCAGTTTGTTAGTACTGGGCCCATCTTTTAAGAAATTATTCTAAGCGTGTTTTCCTGCTTTGATTTTAAAAACGTATATTATTGGTAATAAATATTCAGTAATTTGAGAGGGTGTGATTAATCTTTCCCTGTTTTCTAGTGACAACTCTTCCTCTGGTAGCAGCTTATTTAAAACTCAGTGTGTTCCTGTCCCACCTAAACGGAGGCAAAGAAACACTATTAGAAAATTCGTTCACATACCCAAAAATACTCAAGCAACAGAGTCATCTAGTGACTCATCTATAGAGCCAAGACCACTGACTTTAAAGGCTATTTTTGAAAGATTCAAAAATAAGAAACGTAAACGTAAAAAGAAGAAATACAAGCCAACGGGAAGATCAGTGGGAAGACCAAAAGGAAGGAGAACCACTAGATACTCACAAATTACTGAGAAACAATTTAAAGACAAAAGACCTGGTTTCCCATTTTTAGAATCAGAAAATGGAAGAAAACCATTACCTTGGAGAAAAATTTTAACCTTTGAGGTGAGTCATTATATATGCTCATACACAGCTTAAATGTGTGAAATGAACTGTTGGTCACTTTCAGAATTTAGTTAACACCTGGAGCATGCAATTTGTAACTTTGATAATACTTCTTTATCCTGACTATACTGCCACTTAAATGCCACCTCCATCCTTCAGTTCAAAGTTGACTTGGGCTTCTGGAGGTAATCTTCACTGGTTTGGGTGGATATATCTGCATGTAAAGTGCTCCAAGGATGTTTTTATACCTTGCTCTTACAAAACAGGTTTTAAACATCATTCCTAAAACTCAAATAATGCTTCGTTGTTTTACTATAACCTAAGTCAAACCCACACCTGACTTTCGTGTTCAGTGGCTTTAGTAGATTTCATTTCTGAAAGAATCACCTGACAGGTCAGCCAGTTCATAGCAGTAGACTCAAAATATTTGAATTTTAAGTGACTACATAATCTGTCAGACACAATTGAGCGACTTCACTTTCACCTTTCACTTTCACACATTGGAGAAAGAAATGGCAACCCACTCCAGTGTTTTTGCCTGAAGAATCCCAGGGACAGGGGAGCCTGGTGGGCTGCTGACTGTGGGGTCGCACAGAGTCTGATGACTGTAGCAACTTAGCAGCAGCATAATTTGATGTCACTTGTTCTAAAATCTGATTTATTGGAAAGGATTAGTAATTATTAACCTTTTATGTTTAAAGTGACTAAAAAAGATCTTTCAATTTGCATTAAAAAATAAGTCTTTAGAAGCATCCAAACCATATAGAAGATTTGTGCTTGTTTTTCTTGGTGTACCAACTTTGGTAACTCGCTCGGTAGAACAGTGAATTCTTTTTATAAGCAGTGTTTGATAGGGGTGATCGCCATATGGCAGAGTTAGAGCTTCCTTGTTACAGAACATAAGCATCTATCTGCTAAGCTGTGGCAGAAAAATTTTTTTTTCCAAGTCTGTGACTGACAACAGGATGTTCTGGTATATAGCAAGCAGTGGCAAGAGGATTTTTTAACTACCTTGAAAAACTGAAGTATGAATACTACCTCAAGGAATCCTTGAAACAGATGAATGTTGCTGAAGATTTAGAAAAAGACGACCTCGATAGTCGAAGATACAGATACTTGGATGATGACGGATCTCTCTCTCCTATTGAAGAGTCAGCGTAAGTTCAGACATTGGAACAATTTTAAACGTTGTGTTTTTAAATTTTTATGTTGCTCCACATTATACTATCAGTTTGTTTAGATTTTGATTTAATAGTTTAAAATTCATATTAAATGTTCAGTTCAGTCGCTCAGTCATGGCTGACTCTTTGGGATTCCATGGACTGCAGCATGCCAGGCTTCCCTGTCCATCACCAGCTCCCAGAGCTTGCTCAAACTGTCCATCCAGTTGGTGATGCCATCCAACCATCTCATCCTCTGTTGTCCCCTTATCCTGCCTTTAGTCTTTCTCAGCATCAGGATCTTGTCCAAGGAGTTGGTTCTTTACATCAGGTGGCCAAAGTATTGGAATTTCAGCTTGAGTATCGGTCCTTCCAAGGAATATTTAGGACTGATTTCTTTCAGGATTCACTGGTTGGATCTCCTTGCAGTCTAAGGGACTCTTAAGAGTCTTCTCTAACACAACAGTTCAAAAGCATCATTTCTTCAGTGTGCAGCTTTCTTTATGGTCCAACACTCACATCCATACATGACTATTGGAACAACCATAGCTTTGACTAGACTGACCTTTATCAACAAAGTAATGTCTGCTTTTCAATATGCTCTCTAGGTTGGTCATGGCTTTTCTTCCAAGGAGCAAGCATCTATTAATTTCCTGACTGCAGTCACCATCTGCAGTGATTTTGGAGCCCAAGAGAATAGTCTGTCACTGTTTCCATGTTTCCTCATCTGTTTGCCATGAAGTGATGGGACCAGATGCCATGATCTTTGTTTTCTGAATGTTGAGTTTTAAGCCAACTCTTTTCTACTCTCTTTACTTTCAAGAGGCTCTTTAGTTCTTCTTCACTCTCTGCCATAATGGTGGTGTCATCTGCGTATCTGAGGTTATTGATATTTCTCCTGGCAATCTTGATTCTAGCTTATGCTTCTTCCAGCCTGGCATTTCTCATGATGTAGTCTGCATATAAGTTAAATAAGCAGGGTGACAGTATACAGCCTTGACACACTCCTTTCCCAATTTGGAACCAGTCTTGTTCCATGTCCAGTTCTAACTGTTGCTTCTTGACCTGCATACAGGTTTCTCGGGAGAAATTCATTAATTCTTTAAGGATTAAATGTTACTTAATAAGTATTCATACTTAAATTTAATAGTGATAATCAACTGGTATTGCGGGTTCAGTTGTATGTCGTAACAGTATGCTATGAATTTATTGTCATCTGAGTGATAATGTTTTTAATATTGCAGAGCAGAGGAGGAGATTGCAGCAAACCTTGAACATGATGAATGTGATATTAAGTTGGTGGTAAGTGACATTTTTATTCCATTTTGTTTTGGGAGGGCAGGAGTTGACAAAGGGAGATTTTCATCCTGTAGTGTTAACTGTCTAATTTTAGAAAGCCTCAAAGCCCTTGGTGCAAGAAATGTGAGGATAAAAATGAGAATTTTATAGATAATTGAGAACATCAATTAGCAGTACTGTGTCAATAAGTGTCAAGAGTATTGTAAGTCTTCATGTGTTTTATTGTTACTAGGATATCAAATAAGAAAGAAAAAATCCAAATGTAATTTTCAAGTTATTTTAAGTAACCTAGTTGTATGTAATTACTAGTGCAGTGAAATTGGTTATATGTCTTACCAATACTTCTTATGCAGGAGAACAGTTATTTCATAATAAGTTCTGAATTTCCAAAGAAGAAGCAGAATGTACATTTGGATCAAGAAGAATATACTGAAGAAACTGCTTTGCTTAAAAAGAGAACATCAAAATCTAAACACTGGATAGAGGACAAAATGGCCTGAAGAGAGATAAGATTATAGAGGACAAAATGGCCTGAAGAGAGATAAGATTATAAATACCAGACAAGGTAAACAGAATAAAAGCAAAGATAAGTGTATATATATATATGCCAGCCTTAGAAAAAAACCCTGTAAGAAAATAAAGAATACTTAAACAGATTTGTGAAACTCCTGAAGTAGTTATTATAAGAAAAATTATGTAGAAAAAAATTGAGGCTGTTACTGCAGAGATTGACTTGACAAATAATAAACAAAAGTCCTACTGTTTTTGCCTATGATGGTTTATTTCTAGGTAAGAGAACTTAAAGGTACCATTTTAACACTGAATCAAATAACAGATTGTAATCTTGAAAAGTTTGCATAAACAATGATTTTTTTTCCACCTACCCTCCTTAGGTAGGGTATCTACAATTTCCTGTTTTTGTTTTCTTTAGACAAGTTTAGTGTGAAATGCTGAGTACTGTAATAACTTAATTTTCCCTTCCTAATTACCTGTATTTCAAATATCTTTTTCATCACCACATACATAATGCATTTTACAGTAGCACTTGTGTTTGTTTTTGTTTAATTTGTAGACAAAGACTTACAGACAAGTGCGAAAGTAAATCCTCTTTTGCAACCCACAACTCATTGTTCAGTATGAGTTTTGATACAGATAAGAAGGAACATGATCCATAAAATGGATGTGTATTGATGAGCATAAAGATTGCTTCCAGGGCTGTAAAGCTAAATAAGCTTCTAAATTACCAGCTATATTGATCCTAGTACTCAGTTTTAATGTTGACATAAAACAAACAAAGATGGGCTTCTTTTTTTAGGCTTTTATCTTCGGAATACAGTATCTGGATTTTGCAAAGATAAGTCTAATGCTTTAGGTAAGTTTTGTTCAGATTTGTGTAAATATGATACATTGTCAGAACTTCTCCAGAGGTTTAATTTTTGAAAGCCATTTTTGCCAACTTTAAATTTCTATTCATTATGTAATTTCAGAAAATGCATCTCAGGATTGGCATGTTTTATAGTGACATTGTGCCAGGACTTGCTTGCAGGAAGGGGTCCCAGAACTATAAGCTATCAGAATCTTGGATATTCCCTCTTCAAGCATATGAATTTTTAATCTTCTAATACCCCCTGTACATTTAAAAAATTGAAGCATAGTTGATTTACAATGCTAATTTCTGCTGTACAGCAAAGTGACTCAGTTATATAATTTTTCTCTTATGATCTATCACAGCATATTAATTCCCTGTGCTATATAGTAAGCCCTTGTTTATCTTATGAATTTGTATCTGCTAATCCCAAATTCCCAGTCTGTGGCTCCCCCACACCCCCACCTCTTGTCCAACCACAAGTCCATATCTGTTTGTTTCATAGATCTGTTCATTTGGGTGGTAGTTTAGATTCCACATGTAAGTGATAACCTATTTCTGACTTAGTTTGCTTTCTATATCGCTAGATCCATGTTGCTGCAAATGGCATCATTTTCATATTAATGGCTGAGTAAAATACACACCCCTCCCACACATCTTTATCAGTTTATCTCTCAGTGGACATTTATGTTGGTTCCATATCTTGGAACAGTGCTGTAGTGAACACAGGTACACGTATCCTTTCCAACCATGTTTTTCTTTGCGTGGGATTGCTCATCATATGGTAGCTCTCGTGTTTTCTGTAGTGGCAGTACCAATCTACATTCCCACCAACAATGTAGGAGAAGGTTCCTTTTTTTTTCTCCAACACCCTGTCTGGCATTTATTATTTGTAGACTTTACGATGGCCATTCTCACCAATGTGAGATGGTACTTGATTATAGTTTTAATTTGCATTTCTCTATAGTGATGAGCATAGAACCCACACCCCCTGCAGTGGAAGTGCTAAGTCTTAACCAGTAAACCACCAGGGAAGTCCCACAATATTTTGATGCATATACTAAAATGAAGTAGAAGATTATATAGTGTAATGTTAGAAATGACTACACAGGACACATAATTTCATAAATCTGAATGATATACAAATGCCAAATTTGTCCTCAGGGATCCCCAAATGGTCAGAACATCAGGCATATTAACATTTTTCTGTATTTTCATAATTGTTATCAATGAGAAAATATTTTACATTTTAGTTCTCAATTTAAAGGCAAAAATTCATTTAAATAGTTTTGCAGTAATCTGGTAATGAAGTTGTTAATAATAAAGCTTAAATTTACATATGTAATTTTTTGGTTCAGCTGTAATAGCTATTTGGTACTTTATACTATCTTTCCTAAGGATTGATTTTAAAATACATGTCGTGATTAATTCATTGTATGATTTCTTTAAATTACTTACTTTAAAATTAATTAAACAATGATTAAGCATTGAGGTCTATCCCGATGGGGCTTTTTCTATAAACCTACGTCGTTGGAAACGCCTCATAGAGTAACTATGTAGTTTCCTTTACTCATAGAACTACCTGTTAGATCTGTGGGAAAAAACTACAAGACATAGCTGCCAATTAAACTATGAAAAACCTAACAGTTTTTTTTTTAATCTTAGGTATTGGCATATCCCAATGATCTGTGTCAAGTTTTAGGGTGGGATAACTTAGGTGAGTTTTAGTTAGTGACTATAATTTGGGGGGAGGGGTTACCATTCCAGTTCAGATGATGAATTTAATGTTCAACTGCTGAATGATACAGATATGAACTAAAACTTAATTCTGATAGAGCTGAGTATAACAAAATATTTAAATAAGCATATATTTAAGTTTTTTAATCATGAGTAAGTAACCCATAATCTATTATTTGGTATCCACAGGAATTAATATGATTTGAACTTGGTAAGTTTTTGGTAAGTAGAATATTTAATTTCTATTCAAATAGGATTCAGAAGTTCTGAAAACAATGAAATTTTGAGTATGGTATTCCATTACTGTTGTGACTGCTAGTTATTTAGGTGTAAAACAGGATTATCAAGATTTTGGCCAAAAATTTGCTGAAATACTTGTACTCATTGGAAAAAAAGGAAGACACAGCATATGTAGGGCATGAAATGCCCTGGTCCCTTGTATACTTTATTAAACTAGTATGTAAATAGCAAGTGTGATTGGATAGTTTCCTACATAAGTTTTATAGGTATAAAGAGGGTAAAAAGGTAACGAGTTAAGTTTATAATTTAAGAGTTAATGTAGTTGGTTGCTTGCTGGAATGACAAGAAAAAATTATTTCACATGTTAAAAAAATAGAGGTGTGTGTGAAAGTAAATTTCTCAGATAGTATCATTACAGAATGAGGTTGGAGTGGTTCCAGTTCAATCATAATTGCACTGCATGGTATCTGCATTCAGCAGTTTGTTCCTGCTGGCTGTTCAAAAGACAGTGCGATATAAATTCAGTATCTGGCATCGTTGGTTTTTTTGCTTTGTGCATGTTAGACCTGGTATTTCTACTGATACAAGTATCCTTTTAGTTTCTTATACTGGTCAGTTTGACAGAATCTTCAAAAGTAACTAATACTTTTTTTTCCTACGGTTGTCATTAAGAACTAGACAGATCCCATCTCCTGACCCTAAACAGGTATTTTGCTTTTCACTTTCTGTTGCTTTTAGCAGCTTTCCTTTGCTGATAGCATGCTTAGCAAAGCAGAACTTCTATACAGGTGCTGCTGCTAAGTCACTTCAGTCATGTCTGACTCTGTGTGACCCCATAGATGGCAGCCCACCAGGCTCCCCTAGGCAACAACACTGGAGTGGGTTGCCATTTCCTTCTTCAGTGCATGAAAATGAAAAGTGTGCTCAGTTGTTTCCAACTCTTAGCGACCCCATGGACTGTGTAGCCTGCCAGCCTTCTCTGTCCATGGGATTTTCCAGGCAAGAGTACTGGAGCTGTACAGGTGCAGAAGAAGCTTTTTGCACATTGTCTTAAGCTTGGGAAACTTATTTACAAAGCCTCATTCTACTGAAAATGGGCACTTGTTCATGGTGTCCATAAAACTGTTAATGTGGCTACATTGAGAACACAGGTTTTGCTTCCATCACTGTACTTTTATTGCAGTGGTGACAATGAGACCTGTAACATTTTTTTTTTTTTGACTAGGCTCATGAGTAAAAATTGGATATAATATGGCTTTTCAATATTAGGAAAGATGAAGGAATAAACACAATTGTACTTGCTATATTTAACTTCTAGGATCCTACAGTAAACTGCTTGAGGAAATTGGGTCTTTGAAGATTACAGGTAAGATTTTCATTTTTTCCCCCTTGTATTTAATGCAAAAAACTAGACGTTAAACAGCCCATTACGTGTTCCACTGTTTTTTCAGGGATGTTATGATGATGGGCAAATTGTTCAACTGCTCTGAATGGGCTGAGTGAAAATAGCCTTTCTGAACATCCACATTAAACTATATATTAAAACATGAAAGCTCTAAGATTAAAGTTGCCTGAGGACATTTATATTTTGCAACAAAGTTTAGGTATGAATGAAAATGGAACCGAATCAGTCCCAGTTATTGTTCAAATCCTTTTCTGTAGGTGGCAAACTTTGAAGTGAACTCCACTGAAGATCTAAGAGGCCCAACTAAAACAACGTGGCAGGTAATTATCTGTCAGATTTTGATGGTCATTACCAAGGCTTTTAGAATGCAGTTTCTAATTCGCTGTGGACATGACCGTAAAACAAAATCCCAACTAGGTTTTTCTTCCTGCTACTTTGTTAGCATACAGCCTGTTGGGAACATTTTATTAGCCTTAATTAACTACTTGTGAAAGTCAGCACTGTTCTAGTATAAATAGAACACAGCCATTTTTCTAATTAGCTTTTATAATACGCAGACATTGCTAGTCTATGCCTAGTACTGAAGAGTCTATGCCTAGATTGCTGGACTTGTTTTCTAGTTTATTACTGGGGTAGTTGGCTTCAGAACTTTACAGGACCATCTCTGAAAATGAAACCTTTAATATTTCTGTTATACAGGCATCACAGCTGTGGATTGAGCAGAACTTTTTGAAAGGTATGTACACATTAGAGAAATAATTTTTGTAGGTCATTTCAAAGAGGGCTGATGGGACCAAATCCTGGAGCCCTTAACGCTGTGACCAAAGACTGAATTCTCCATTGGATATAATAGTCACTCGATAGTGCTATGTTTTCCTGATGGAGATACAAGCCACTCATATCCATGACAGGTGATGTGGGAGAGTGTAAATACAGTCTTCAAAATTTAACCAGTATCTACTCTCCTTCAGGGCTACCTTGAAGATGACAACCCTGGAGGAGCTATGGTGATTGGCAGTGGAAAGAATCAGGACGTGTGAAAAATCCTTAAAAATTTATTGACTTAAATAACTTTGCCTATGTTAATGAATAAAAAGAAACCTTTCGTGCAGAAAGTCAGCATATATTTCTGGCTCGAAGCTTCTCTAATGTTTTCTGTGGAGGAAACAATATCAGTTATTATTAGTATCAGGCTCCGATGTGCCTTAGACATGAAAAGTTGGGGGTATGTATGGGATGCTGCTTACCTTATGAAATTCTTTTGTCCTTGCTCTGTTTTGGGCATGTGCATCTTGCTTTGCTTTGTCTTCCTTCTGCTTTCTCATTTCAGCTAATTGAAAGTATAATCTATAAGAAATTTGTATGGAATTAAAGACAGACACTTCAGATACATGTATAGTCACTGACTATGCAACCCTATGAACAAGGGACATGGAGTGGGTTGCCATTCCTTTGTCTATCAGATATATGTAAATCCATATACATACCCTACTGCCCTTTCGTGCGTATGGGGTTGTGCAGTCTTTTTATCTTCAGGAAGCGACACCCTAACTTTACTCATACCCTTTAGGTCACTCACAAAGGAACCTGAGTGGAAAACAAGCCACTGAGTAAAATACATAATGCCACTGAATAAAACCACTAAGTAAATACATAATTCTCTTTGATAACAGATACCTGTAGTTTTCTCTGTTATTGTTTTGGTTTGAGAATATCCAGAGGCATGAACTTTGTCCTTTATCTCTTTCTGTCTCTGTGAGGATCTCTCTATAAATGCCTTTTTTCTTTTTATGAATGCTTCTTGTAAGCTCTCTGGTGCAGCTGTACACCTTGAAAAGGTTTCTGTTTAAAAAAGTTTTTTGTTTTTTGTTTTTAAAATATGTCAGCAAGTCACAAATTCAAGTTTTCATGAATGGGTGTGGGGGTCACCAATCTGATGCACGTACCTCCACACACAGTTGGTCTCTCCAGTGGATGTTCTGACATGGCTGGATAATCTGAGTTTTCTGTTTCTGACAGAAGAGGCAGAAATTCACTCACCTAATGGCAAGAAAGTCATAGAAGACTTTACCACTTCAGAGAAGACTTTTACAGACTTTACCCTAGTTCTTTTGGAACTGCCTTTCTAGAAAATTCAGTCCTAAAGTTATTCAGTTAACCACAGCAGACGACCTTCAAAAATTGAAAGGATGAGTCAAGCAAGAACTGAAAAATGTAAAGGAAAACTTAATTTAGCCACTAACTAACTCACATGGACCACAGCCTTGTGAGAATGAAAAGCTGAATGAAACTGGACAGTTTTCCTCAGACATGACCTCAATGGACAGGTCATGGTGGAGAGTTCTGAGGAAACTTGGTCCACTGGAGAAGCTTTGAGAACCCCATAAACAGTATGAAAAGACAAAACAATACAACACTGAAAGATGGAACTCCTCAGGTCAGCAAAAGAGATGGAGCCAAAGTGAAAACAATTCCCAGTTGTAGGATGTGGCTGGTGATGGTCCACTGCGGTAAAGAACAATACTGCAGAGGAACCTGGAATGTTAGGTGCATGAATCAAGATAAATTGAAAGTGGTCAAACAGGAGATAGCAGGAGTGAACATCAACATTTTAGGAATCTAAGTGGATTAAAATGGACTGGAATGGATGAATTTAACTTAGATGACCATTAAATAGCTTACAAGAAGCCCTCACAGTCAACAAGAGTCCAAAATGCAGTATTTGGGTGCAGTTTCAAACGACAGTGATCTCTACTTGTTTCCAAAGAACCATTGACTGTCACAGTAATCCAAGTCTATGCCCCAAACAGCAATGCCAAAGAAGCTGAAGTTGAACAGTTGTATGACTTACAAGACCTTCTAGAACTAACACCCAAAAAAGATGTCCTTTTTATCATAAGGGACTGGAATGCAAAAGTAGGAAGTCAAGAGATATGTGGAGTAATGGGCAAGTTTCATTTTGGAATACCAAATGAAGTAGGGCAAAGTTTTGTGAGTACACAGGAAACTTCCCTCATAGCTCCTGCAGTGCAGGAGACCTGGGTTCAATTCCTGGGTTGGGAAGAAACCCTGGAGAAGGAAATGCAACCCATTCCAGTTCTTGCCTGGAGAATCCCATGGATAGAGGAGCCTGGCAGGCTATGGGGTCGCCAGAGTTGGACAGGACTTAGTAACTAAGTCATGTCTTAGTAACTAACGTCTGGCTTCTCTGGTGGCTCAGAAGTTAAAGTGTCTGCCTCCAATGCAGGAGACCTGGGTTTGACCCCTGGGTCGGAAAGACCCCCTGGAGAAGGAAATGGCAACCCACTCCAGTATTCTTGCCTGGAGAAGCCCATGGATGGAGGAGCCTGGTAGGCTACAGTCCATGGGGTCGCAAAGAGTCAGACACAACTGAGCGACTTCACTTTCTTGAAACTAAACCACCACCACCACACAGCAAACACACTCTTCCAACCCTGACTCTACACAGGAGATGACTCTACACATGGACATCGCCAGACGGTCAATACCAAAATCAGACTGATTATATTCTTTGCAGCGGAAGATGGAGCAGCTCTATACAGTCAGCAAAAACAAAGACAGGAGCGGACTATGGCTCAGATCGTGAACTCCTTATTGCCAAATTCAGACTTAAATTGAAGGAAGTATGAAAAATAACCAGAAACCACTAAATAAAATCCCTTAACAATTATACAGCAGAAGTGACAAATAGATTCAAGGGATTAGATCCGATAGAGTGCCTAAAAAACTATAGGACCATCAAGTGATCAAGACCATCCCCAAGAAAAATGCAAAAAAAAGCAAAATGGCTGTCTGAGGGGGCCTTACAGAGATAGCTGAGAAGAAAAGAGAAAGGCAAAGGAGAAAAGGAAAAATACAGTCATCTGAATGCAGAGTTCCAAAGACTAGCAAGGAGAGAGAAAGCCTTCCTAACAGATCAAAGAAACAGGATTAAAGATCTAAATGTAAGACCAGAAACTATAAAACTCCTAGAGGAGAACATAGGCAAAACACTCTCTGACATACATCACAGCAGGATCCTCTATGACCCACCTCCCAGAATATTGGAAATAAAATCAAAAATAAACAAATGGGACCTAATTAACCTTAAAAGCTTCTGCACATCAAAGGAAACTATTAGCAAGGTGAAAAGACAGCCTTCAGAATGGGAGAAAATAATAGCAAATGAAGCAACTGACAAACAACTAATCTCAAAAATACACAAGCAACTCCTACAGCTCAACTCCAGAAAAATAAACGGCCCAATCAAAAAATGGGCCAAAGAACTAAATAGACATTTCTCCAAAGAAGACATACAGATGGCTAACAAACACATGAAAAGATGCTCAACATCACTCATTATCAGAGAAATGCAAATCAAAACCACTATGAGGTACCATTTCACACCAGTCAGAATGGCTGCAATCCAAAAGTTTACAAATAAATGCTGGAGAGGGTGTGGAGAAAAGGGAACCCTCTTACACTGTTGGTGGGAATGCAAACTAGTACAGCCACTATGGAGAACAGTGTGGAGATTCCTTAAAAAACTGGAAATAGAACTGCCTTATGATCCAGCAATCCCACTGCTGGGCATACACACTGAGGAAACCAGAAGGGAAAGAGACACGTGTACCCCAATGTTCATCGCAGCACTGTTTATAATAGCCAGGACATGGAAGCAACCTAGATGCCCATCAGCAGATGAATGGATAAGAAAGCTATGGTACATATACACAATGGAGTATTACTCAGCCATTAAAAAGAATACATTTGAATCAGTTCTAATGAGGTGGATGAAACTGGAGCCTATTATACAGAGTGAAGTAAGCCAGAAGGAAAAACATAAATACAGTATACTAACACATATATATGGAATTTAGAAAGATGGAAACAATAACCCTGTGTACGAGACAGCAAAAGAGACACTGATGTACAGAACAGGCTTATGGACTCTGTGGGAGAGGGAGAGGGTGGGAAGATTTGGGAGAATGACATTGAAACATGTAAAATATCATGTAAGAAACGAGATGCCAGTCCAGGTTCGATGCACGATACTGGATGCTTGAGGCTAGTGCACTGGGATGACCCAGAGGGATGGTATGGGGAGGGAGGAGGGAGGAGGGTTCAGGATGGGGAACACACATGTATACCTGTGGCGGACTCATTTGGATATTTGGCAAAACTAATACAATTATGTAAAGTTTAAAAATAAAATAAAATTAAAAAAAAAAAAGAAACAGATGAAACCAATAGAATGGAAAAGACCAGAGATCTCTTCAAGAAAATTAGAGATACCAAGGGAACATTTCATGCAAAGATAGGCACAATAGAGGACAGAAACAGTATGGAACTAATAGAAGCAGAAGATACTAAGAAAAGGTGGCAAGGATACATAAAATAACTGTACGAAATAGATCATGATCCAGATAATCACGATAGTGTGATCACTCACCTACAGCCAACGATCCTGGAATGCAAAGTCAAGTGGGCCATAGGAAGCATCACAAACAAAGCTAGTAGAGGTGGTGGAATTCCATGTTGAGCTATTTCAAATCCTAAAAGATGATGCTGTTAAAGTGCTGCACTCAATACACCAGCAAATTGGGAAACTCAGCAGTGGACACAGGACTGGAAATGGTCAATTTTCATTCCAATTCCAAAGAAAGGCAATGCCAAAGAATGTTCAAACTACAGCACAATTGCACTCATCTCATGCTAGCAAAGTCATGCTCAAAATTCTCCAAGCAAGGCTTCAACAGTACATGAACAGAGAACTTCCAGATGTTTAAGCTGGATTTAGAAAAGGCAGAGGAGCCAAACGTCGAATTGCCAACGTCCACTGGAGAAGGAAATGACAACCCACTCCGGTATTCTTGCCTGGAAAATCCCATGGACAGAGAAGCCTGACAGGCTACAGTTCATGGAGTTGCAAAGAATTGGACATGACTGAGCGACTTCACTTCATTGGATCATAGAAAAATCAGAGTTCCAGAAAAATATCTGCTTTATTGACTATGCCAAAGCCTTTGACTATGTGGATCGCAACAAACTTGTGTAAAATTTTTCAAGAGATGGGAATAACACACCACCTAATCTGCCTCCTGAGAATCAAGTTAGAATTGGACATGGAACAATGGACTGGTTCCAATTTGGGAAAGGAGTACGTCAAGGCTGTATATTGTCACCCTGCTTGTTTAACTTATATGCAGAGTACATCATGTGAAATGCCAGTCTAGATGAAGGACAAGCTGGAATCAAGGATTGCCGGGAGAAATATCAGTAATTTCAGATGTGCAGATACCCTTATGGCAGAAAGTGAAGAGGATATGAAGAGCTTCTTGATGAAGGTGAAAGAGGGGAGTGAAAAAGCTGTTTTAAAACTCAACATTCAAAAAACAAAGATCATGGCATCCAGTCCTATCACTTGATGGGAAATAGATGGGGAAACAATGTAAACAGACTATTTTCTTGGGCTCCAAAATCCCTGTGGATGGTAACTGCAGCCATGAAATTAAAAGACGCTTGCTCCTTGGAAGAAAAGCTTTGGCCAATATAGACAGCATATTAAAAGCAGAGACATTATTTTGCCAACAAAGGCCTGTCTAGTCAAAGCTATG
The DNA here is from genome assembly GCF_055505025.1 of Bos grunniens. Classification (NCBI taxonomy): domain Eukaryota; kingdom Metazoa; phylum Chordata; class Mammalia; order Artiodactyla; family Bovidae; genus Bos; species Bos grunniens. The sequence continues at coordinate 50,574,439 of NC_141193.1, read as the reverse complement.
GTTTTTTCTGTTAATGTATGGATGTGAGAGTTGGACCATAAAGAAAGCTGAAGAATTGACGCTTTTGTACTGTGGTGTTGGAGAAGAGTCTTGAGAGTCCCTTCAACTGCAAGGAGATCCAACCAGTCCATCCTAAAGGAAATCAGTCCTGAATATTCATTGTAAGGACTGATGCTGAAGCTCCACTACTTTGGCCACCTGATGCAAAGAACAGACTAGCTGGAAAAGACTGATGCTGGGAAAGACTGAAGGCTGGAGAAGGGGACAACTGAGGACAAGTTGGTTTTATGGCATCACCAACTCAATGGGCATGAGTTTGAGCAAGCTCCAGGAGTTGGTGATGGACAAGGAAGCCTGGCATGCTGCAGTCCATGGGGTCACAAAGTCAGACATGACTGAGTGACTAAACTGAATAGCACTTTGTTAGCACTGTTTTGTACCATGTAATTGTGCTTCCCTGATGGCTCAGCTGGTGAAGAATCTGCCTGCAATGCAGGAGACCCTGGTTCGATTCCTGGGTTAGGAAGTTTACATGGAGATGGGATAGGCTACCCACTCCAGTATTCTTGTCTGGACAGAAGAGTTTGTCCTCAAGGACAGAGGAGCCTGGTGGGCGTCGCTCAGAGGCAGACATGACTGAAGGACTAAGCACCAGCAGCAGTAGCCCTATCAGCTTACCCACTGTCAGTTTTCTACTGTGAGCACATTCATACAGTGATACTTTAAGAAGAAATGCCATGTACAAAGCAAAGTAAAAATACCCTTATCCCCTAAATTTCAACGAGTTGCTATATAATTGAGGTTTATTAATGAGAGCTGTGAAATTTACCTGAAAACAGCTCTTTGCCTCATTTTCTCTCTTTTCTTCTAGGCTTAAGTTTGCAAAATCCATTTCAGCAATACTGGTATCACTGGTGCTTGTCAATGCAAGTTCTGGTTCTTCCATTATACCATGGCCAGATTCTGTTTCCTGTGTAACAAGAGGGAAACCACATTCAGAAGGGAAAGAACAATGTACGTTACGGAGGAAGAACAGGTTGCTCAACTATGGACACCAGAGAAGATCTACTCTGTGCATTATAAAACGCTTACAAGCCTAGGCGGCCAGACTGGGTAGGGGCTGTACAACATCAGAGTCTGCATTCTATCTAAATGGAGCAGTGGCTGGCTACTGGGCTGCAGCCAAATGTCACTGCTGCTACAGCACCGTTTGTAAGTGAACAACCTTTAAATACTTAACAAGAATACAAGAAAATCCAAAAGGTGACCAAAACATCTTATTTTCTGCTTACCTGTGGCAGGACAAACAGTACTAGAAGGTAAAAGCTATGTTCAGGTGACTGCTGAAGCATAGGCTTAGCTACCATTTTTCAGGTAAGCTGGAGATGAGAAATGTACATTGGAAAGAAAGATATGTAAAATTCAGAGGGAGGTCAAGTTAAAAAATTTGTCATTTCTGCATTTTATTGGAGATTTCCAATGATTATGAGACTGTCTCAGATAGGAATGTGAACAAGTAGCTTTGTTGCACGTCCTGCAATCTTGTTTTCAAAGTCTTTCCTGAAAATGAATTTAAGTATACAGCACAGATTTCACTTACCCAGACTGGAATAGATCTCTGTAATGAAAATGATCCAGAATTTACAAAGAGCTCTGATTGTGCAAGTTGAGATGGGTTTCCTACGATTGTTGGAATTCCTGCCATAGTTGAGTCCTGAAGACATTTTTCATTCTGAACAGTGAGTGAATATGGTATCTGAATTGAAGTTCCCATCTCTACTGTCCTTACACATAAATGAGAATCAGTTTCCTCTATGTGTGGATTTAAATCACAGGTTTCTTTTTTATCATCAGTGAGTCCTTGACCTTGTAACACTGTATCAAGTCTTTCTGATAGTTTTTCAAAACCCAGTCTTTCTTTTCTGCCTTCTGGTTGGTCTTTTATTGACCACTCACTAGAGGTAGAACCACATGTAGTGCCATGCTGTAGATTTAACTGATGAAATACATTAGCCTCACCAGATGAATTGAAGACTGAACTTTGCAAATTTCCTACTGAGAGTTGGAAATGAACACTTTTTTGCTTGTTTTGTAATAGTTCATTTTGTTCAGAGGAACAGTTCTGATTTTCCACATCTTGGGAAGAAGCTCTCGCTTCAATGCTAAAAATGCTTGGTAGATCGGCATGCTGGCTCCCTTCCTGTGAAGAATATTCTGGTCGAAGTTGTCGAAAAGATTGTTCAGACCCTGTAAGAGATCAGTTGATCATAATTAGGTGTTGTAAAACTTGGATATAGTCGCTAACAATTTCTGAGAAAATTATAAATAAAGCCAGGTTACTTATAAAGTTCAGGAACAAAAACTGATGTACACAAACAAGAATAGGAAGCTAAAGGACGGTCACAGTGATTTTAAATAATTACTGCACACACCATGTATTTTCTCCTATAATATTTAATAAAGGAAATACAGCTATTAGAGGCAATGAGGACTTTTCCCCCCATAACTGAATATTGGCTTTTAAAAACCAAAACATTCATGTCTCACAGATGGGTATGCTGTGATGTGTACACACACACACACACACACACACACACACACACACATAATTTGTATAAAAAATTTTAGAAGGATACTTTAAGAGCTGAGGTAAGGAAGCTGAACAAGAGGCAGCACTTACTACCCTCAAAAGGAATAAGGGTATGAGTAGAGAGAAACCAAGAGCTATTGGGTGCAATTTCCAAGGAAAAATGATATAAACAACCATGAGAAACTACTGAGCTTTATTTAACTTTTCCGAACTTCTGCATACCCTCAATATCTTCTACAGCAAAACTCTGAGCTGTTTCACAAGCCAAGTTAGGGTCAGGCTGCTGGTTCAGACTGGTGTTAGAAGAATGCAGGCTGGCCCTCCTCAGTGCTGTAAAAGAAGCCATACTTTTGGGGGATGGAGTAGCACGGAGGCTTTCACAGGAAGAACCTGACCTCTGACGGGAAACAGGGAAAGGCTGTGTTACCAGTTGCATCAACAAATCCTCATGTTTCTTTGCTATTGCGCTTCCGTAATTACCACTTTACTATCACATTAACAACTTGCTTATTCAAACCCAATTCTTTCACTTTAGGAAATACAAAAGAGACTTTTTATTTAGAAAACAAACTGTATTAACTAACAAGACACAGTTCAGAACATGACTAAATCATTTTCTGATAAGCAGGAACTATGTAGACCTGCCTGGAAACAGAAACACCCAGGTTTGAATCTTAGCTCCTTTACTCTGTAGGAGGAGACTTTCAAAATTTTGCAACATTCTATTTACCTGACTATTTAAGACTAAATTCCATCAAAGTAACCCCCGCCCCAAAACCCTGAAAACTAATGATAAAAATGTTCTCAAGTTTTTATGGAGTGACCCATAAAAAATACCTAGAAATAAAGCTGTTGGGACCAAATTCTAATGCACCTATTTTCAATCTTGGTTCCACATTGTAACCATTTTATCTGACTATTCCTAGATTTTCTGATTTAATTGGTCAGAGGTACAGTCTGGGCCTGGCAGGCTACAATCCACTGGGTCGCAAGAGTCGGACACGACTTAGCAACCAAACCACCACCACCACAGTCTGGGCATTGGTAGCTAAAAGCTCACCAGATGATTTTAGTTGGCAGCCAAGGCTAAGAATCATCCTTCTGTTCTAACAGAAGAAAAGACAGACTGCAAAGAAGCATCTACTTTACCTGGTTAAAGTCTTTACTGTCTTGAGAAATCCCAGAGAAACATGATAACAAATCAAAATCTGGATGTGGTTCTAAGGGTTTAAATAGCTGACGATGCAAATTTGGAAAATTGTGCTCCAATTCTGGAAAGTCAAAGTCAACTGTTGGAATTTTAAGGAAAAAAAAAAAAAAGACATTTATCTTAAAAGTAAAGCCTAGAAAAGTAGTACTAAGAACATATTCATAAAGGTTATTTTAAGGTAACTGCAACTCAACAAAATTACTTCCATTCCTCTCATTACCAGCAGACGCTTTCAAATCAAGCCCTATCATTTCTGATGCAAAAGTGGGGGGTGGGGGGGGTTTGCAAACCCTTTGACAAATTTAAGTTTCCATTTCTACTAGCCTGAACGTCTTTATGGGGTTAATTAGGAATAAGATGCCATTACGGTCACGGCTTTGCTACAATAAGCTTTGTTACTCTCAGGTCATTTGGGGATCAATTACTTAAGAAAAGCTCACTATACTGAGTGCTACCATGGGCCAGACACTGTACTTCATGTGTATTATTTCACTTTATGTGTATTATTTCCAACACCTCTTCTACAGAAGATGAAGAGTAAGCTGCCTGTGGTCTCAGGAAACAGTCATAGGGTCTGTATGACTTAAGTTTATGTGCTCAATACAGGCAGTACTGCCTCTGTTGCTATAGGTAACTTTGCAAAGGTAAAGGAAGACCTGCTCATCTCTTCTACATGGTCTTCAGTCTGATTCCAGAGCTCCTTTCACTAAGTGCCCTCCTCAGTGTTTTCCATGTTACAATTGCTACAGCAAGCCATCAAAACACAAAGCTCAAACAATCACTACTTCTAACTAAAAAGGATGATAGGTTAAAAATGAACACTTAGTTTACATAGACGTATTTATTAAAAAAGTCTTACTTTTAAATAAAACTTACCCCGAAAGTCTGTTTTTTCAGTCATCAAATTTGTTTCATTAATGTAATTGTCTCTCATCTGTTGACCAGATGTCAATGTTTCCACTGCACATAAAAGAGGTTTATGGATGTCCTGAGAGTCCTGTCTTTGATAAATATCTTGTGTTGAAGGAACTCTAGAACTTAAAACATTTGTTTCCTCTTCTTTACCGCCAGGAGGTTCTTGTTCCCTATGGTCCACATGCTCTGGGAATGACTCTGAAAATGGGGTTTAATGAAAATACTTAATGGCTGGGTACTTCCTTTGAGACAGACTTTAGCAGACAGACATAGCAACATACATTGATAAAGAATCAGCACAACCAAGAAAAGTGCTTGGTAGTTCCCACTGATATTAGCAGACCCTACTCAATGTGCTATGGAGATTGATAGAGCATCACTGTGACTTCCAAACATGTTCAGAAGATCATACTGTCCAATATTCTAAAGACATGATTACTTTACTTTTGAGATTTAAAGAACAATCCCTCTCAGCACATTCTGAAAAACAAGGTTAGCTCTCATCACTGTACTGCAACTCAACTGGTGCTTGGCTTTCAATTTGTTTATAAACGTTTTGATACTCGTACCTGGCTCTGTAAGGCTCAAATCTATGTTTTCGTAACTTAAAAAACTCCCAGTGGAAACAGTTATTGAAGATAGTGGCTCATGATAAATTTCTTGTGTTTCAGCCTAAAAATGAAGGAGAACATTAGGCCACTGTGTAGGAAGAAATAGCTAGAAAAAACCCAAATTGCCAACAGTAGCAGTTATTAATTCTGAGCTCAGATCAAGTGTAGAAACCTTCATAGTTATATAAAGTTCTGCAGTAAAATCTTTTCATCATTGCTCAGAATTGATCAGCCTTTCATACAAGCACACCCACAACCAACTCTCACTTACCCACCAATAAGCCCCTTAATTATCCAGTCACCTACACACACACACACACACACACACACACACGCACGCACCCACCCTTCATACCCCTTATTTTAAATTATTCTTTTGCTTCTCAGAACTACAGAGATCATGCATCAGATACACTGGGTGGTTTTCTGATGCTCAGATTTGGCTACTTTCATCACTGATCCACTTCAGTAAGAGCAGATCTCAGAGAACACAGATGAAGCCAAGCAGCTCTAATGATGCAGGGCACATCAAGACATTACTAACCTTAACATCTAACTTCACATTTGGATCCAGGTATGTATGGCCTTCTCTCTCCACAGCATAGCTTAATACTGCGTAATTCTCAACCACAGCCTCCTTGACTTTGACTAAAAGGGGGAGGGAGGAGGAAGGACTGGATTATGACAAATCAAATTCTTAGCACCAGAGGGCATAATTTCCTGCTTTCCTACAATTTTCTTTTTTTGACTATGAAGAAAAAATAATTCATGTTATTATTCATTAATAATATTCATAGTTAGCACATTATACTTTTTCATGGAAAACTGTGGTTGTCATTATTATTCTATGAATAAAAACCCTTTAGAAAACAGCCAGTGTGATTGGAAATGCTTCTATCATCATTTTAAGTGAAGAAGCAAGAATATTCAATCATAAGTACAGTGTGATCTCAAAGTTGAGAAAAATGTACATAATAAAAAAAGTGCAACCAGTGGCAGGACAAGGAGAAATTTGACTTCTTTATAACTTGCAGTGCTGTCTAAAATCACAGGAGCATGTACTGCTTTTACTATGAAATTATCATTCCTAATTACATTTGACATACTAAAAACACATACAAATTATACTATCTCACTATTAGTAATTTGGGTATTCTCAGTTAGTTTTTTTCTTACTCTCAATAGCCAACATTTGTGAGAAAGCTGGCCAAAGCATATGTCATCTGTGGCTCTGAAACAGAATAAAATTAAAACTGTTCCACCACAAAATAGAAAGCCCAGAGATAAATCCACGCACATATGGACACCTTATCTTTGACAAAGGAGGCAAGAATATACAATGGATTAAAGACAATCTCTTTAACAAGTGGTGCTGGGAAATGTGGTCAACCACTTGTAAAAGAATGAAACTAGAACACTTTCTAACACCATATACAAAAATAAACTCAAAATGGATTAAAGATCTCAACGTAAGACCAGAAACTATAAAACTCCTAGAGGAGAACATAGGCAAAACACTCTCTGACATACATCACAGCAGGATCCTCTATGACCCACCTCCCAGAATATTGGAAATAAAATCAAAAATAAACAAATGGGACCTAATTAACCTTAAAAGCTTCTGCACATCAAAGGAAACTATTAGCAAGGTGAAAAGACAGCCTTCAGAATGGGAGAAAATAATAGCAAATGAAGCAACTGACAAACAACTAATCTCAAAAATATACAAGCAACTCCTACAGCTCAACTCCAGAAAAATAAATGACCCAATCAAAAAATGGGCCAAAGATCTAAATAGACATTTCTCCAAAGAAGACATACAGAGGGCTAACAAACACATAAAAAGATGCTCAACATCACTCATTATCAGAGAAATGCAAATCAAAACCACTATGAGATACCATTTCACACCAGTCAGAATGGCTGCGATCCAAAAGTCTACAAATAATAAATGCTGGAGAGGGTGTGGAGAAAAGGGAACCCTCTTACACTGCTGGTGGGAATGCAAACTAGTACAGCCACTATGGAGAACAGTGTGGAGATTCCTTAAAAAACTGGAAATAGAACTGCCTTATGATCCAGCAATCCCACTGCTGGGCATACACACTGAGGAAACCAGAAGGGAAAGAGACACGTGTACCCCAATGTTCATCGCAGCACTGTTTATAATAGCCAGGACATGGAAGCAACCTAAATGTCCATCAGCAGATGAATGGATAAGAAAGCTGTGGTACATATACACAATGGGATATTACTCAGCCATTAAAAAGAATACATTTGAATCAGTTCTAATGAGGTGGATGAAACTGGAGCCTATTATACAGAGTGAAGTAAGCCAGAAGGAAAAACACCAATACAGTATACTAACGCATATATATGGAATTTAGAAAGATGGTAATGATAACCCTGTATACGAGACAGCAAAAGAGACACTGATGTATAGAACAGGCTTATGGACTCTGTGGGAGAGGGAGAGGGTGGGAAGATTTGGGAGAATGGCATTGAAACATGTGAAATGTCATGTATGAAACGAGATGCCAGTCCAGGTTCAATGCACGATGCTGGATGCTTGGGGCTGGTGCACTGGGACGACCCAGAGGGATGGTATGGGGAGGGAGGAGGGAGGAGGGTTCAGGATGGGGAACACATGAGAAATAAAGGAATAAAAAATTAAAAAAAAAAAAAAACTGTTCCACCAAATATAAAATAAAATTTTCATCTCATTATCACCATGATATTAAGAGATAATGCTAATTAAATGTTTCTTAAGTGTTTATGTAAGAAATGTTTTCTAAGAGGTCACATATTGCAGGCACATATGTATCTATATGTGTGTAGATACATATTCATAAAATGATATCTATATTATGGATAATTAAGTAAAACTACAAAAAGTATTATATTTAAATATAATTTGTTTTTAAATACATTTTTTGACTCCTAGTTGAATTAAAAATATTGTGACATAATTTAACCATTAAACTGTTACTTGGTTGCTTCTATATACACTAAGATTTTAAGTGAAGAAAGTAAGAAACTTAATATTGAGTTATTTTTTTTTTAAGCAGCTCATCTCAAAAGTCAGTTTTGAGATGAGAAGTTAGGGATTTTTTATTTCAGAATCACAATTCTGTAACTGTTATTCTCTATAACAAACCAAAGATTCCCCCAGAGGTGGGTGGCCCAGGGTAGCATTTGGGCAGGGGTAAGAATTGAAAAATAAAAATGAGAGAGAGAAGCAAGGTCAAGTTACTTAAGATGTTGAAGAATTCAATGGATAGGTCCCTGAAAGTAACTGGAAGAGAAGTATCACTGGTTTGAAAACAGCTCATTGATAATAGGGACACAGTGGGAGGTTCCTAAAAAGGGGAAGTTACATCATTAAAGCAATGCCTTAAAGACAGTAATCTTCCCATATTGCTACAGGAAGGCAACATTTTCTGCTTTCCTGAGAAGCAAAGCACCATTTCCTGCTTTCCTACAAAAGCAAAGGGTACAGAGTGCAAAGCTAGGGAGTACCAGCTAAAAAGCTGAGGAACCAAGGTGAGGTGATGACCTGAATCAAGCGTAGGGAGGGAAAAGACAGTAACAACACTTAGACCCTCCCTTCCAAAGTAGAAACAATACCACTCCAGGATAATTGTGAGAGAGACAAGCAGCCTCTGACAGCCAGGGGCAGACCTGGCACTACTGGCTTTGCCTTGGAGTTCTCCTGGTAAACAGGTACAGAATACAAATATTGGAGAAGGCCACTCTGTGACTATGATGGGTCAAAACAAAATCAGACCATCAGTTCTCATGTCTGAACATAGACAAAACCATGAATACTGTCCAAACCACAAAAACAACCATCTCCTTATCCTGGCTGACATGAGTGACTGCTGTTTAACCAATTACAGCTTTACTTAGCCTAACTCCATTATTCCTACCTCCTAGATAAGAATTTTGTAGGTATTCAATAATAGAATCACACTTGCTTCCAGTACTAATAAGCAAAGCCCTATTTCCTTGAACCCTCCCCAAAATCACCTGATAAAAGCCCAAGTCTAACAGTAACTCCTTTCTGATACCCTGTCACTAACTCACTTTCGGTTCTCCATGGTGTGCATGCTCTCTCACTGCAGCAAGTCAAAGCACACAGCTTTCTTGTGTAGAGATGTGTTCTCTGGTAGTCTTTGGCTAGAGGACACTGACTGGTAGAATGAAAAGGAATGCGAGTACTCACTGAGTGAGTGAAAGTCGCTCAGTCATGTCCAACTGTGCGATCTGATGGACTATATGGTCCATGGAATTCTCCAGGCCAGAATACGGCAGTGAGTAGCCTTTCCCTTCTCCAGGGGATCTTCCGAACCCAGGGACTGAACCCAGGTCTCCTGCATTGCAGGCAGATTCTTTACCAGCTGAGCCACCAGGGAAGCAAAGAATACCAGAGTGGGTAGCCTATCCCTTCTCCAGTGGATCTTCCAGACCCAGGAATCAAACCCGGGTCTCCTGCATTACAGGTGGATTCTTTACCAATTGAGTTATCAGGGAAGCCCTTAAGTATTCACTGGCTAAATCTAAAAAAAATGCTAATAGTTTTATTTTAAAATTTCAAAAACTATAATTAATTGGAAGTTATATCTGTAGTTATTTCAGTCTCCAATTTAAAAAAGGAGATGCTGAAGTCAATTTCTCTATAAACTCCCATATAGAAAATAGGTCTTGCTCTTTTCTCATTCTATTAAATACCAGATACAACTAAGATAACAGTTATCCAAGTGTAAGTGATAGCTAAAATAAGAAGAAATCTGCTTAGAAAAAGGCAACTTTTAAAAAGATAGCTTTAGAAGTAATGAAGCAGTACTGGACCTATGCTTTGTAGGGTCAATATTACACATAAAAAACAGCCTGTTATAAACATGCATAAATTCAAAAGCAAGAAAATTAACATCAGTTGTCTTTGAGTGGCAGATTTTAGTCATTTAAAGTTTTTTCTTTGTAACTTGTTCTTTAATACTTTCCAACATTTAAAACTAAACATAAAACAGCTCATTTAGAATGCCACAGATGTGAAATTACTTATTATCTAAATAAACTTCGCTTTCCTTATTCAACTTTTTGAATATGGAATACAGGCTTCTTATGGGAAAAAATTTTACAGTATGTAAACATAAGAAATAGACAGTGAAACCCAATCTCCAACAAGGGTTAACCTGTACCAACATGTTGATTCTTATTTCAGACAGTTTTCAAATGCACGAACAGACTTTTCTCCTCTCATTTAACACTTTCACAAAACTGCAGTTTTACTGAAGTTATTTACTATTTTGCATTACAAGCAATGCTACAATAATTATCTTCCGCCCACATACTCTTGTGTACAGTAATTCCACTTCTGATTCCTTTTTCTCTCACCTGCTTTATCAGAGTCATCACCACAGATGTTCTCCTGAGCAACTGGGTGAAGATGACCAAATGGATCACGGTCCAGAGGGCTCCCAAGAAAACTTTGTTCTCGGCTTATTGAGACCCTTAGGGGGTCTCTGTCTTGATAAAAATCAGGTTTATCTGGGAGGAAAAAAAACTGACTTACTGGATGTTAGAAACTTTGTTTCTTCTTGAAAGTAAAAAGGGTAAAAATCTAAACTCTTAAAAGTTTGATCAATGTATCAAGAAAAAGTAACTGCTTAACTTTCACACAGCCTTTACATTGTTTTATTTCAATTTTACTAAGTTTTTAATATGCCTGGAGAACTTACTAACCATTAATATTGTAAGGTATAATATGTATTCATAATGTAAAATTCAAAAACAGTCACAGCTAATCTGTGGTATAAGGGACCAATTCAGGTGTTTACCCTGGGGAGAAGAGAAAGAAGAGTTAATATCAAGTGTACAAAGGAAGAGTTCATGGAGTTCTCTTACATTCCAATTCCGGAGCTGGATGGTGTCTACCTGAGGGTGATTTTCAAAGTACTTATTTCTATAAGTAAAATAAATAATTATGACTGAAATAAACACTTATGAAACAAAGGAATGGGAGACACTCAGAAGTAGAAGCTAATTTACTGGGGGCAACTCCAGAAAAACTTGAGAATTAAGAGGCAAAGTGTATTACAAAATGAAGGTGTGTATTAGGGAACTGAAAACAGGTAGAAGGTTTAAAAACACGTACTTGGAAAAGAGCCCTCCCATCACTTTAGATTCCTGTCTCTCAACATCATCCCCAGAGAAGACTAAAGGTTTATTCTCTGGAGAAATGGAATCCTATACACTGTGATCAATTTTATGGCAGACTCTCAAATTGGAGAAGTGTCAAAGGTCACCTTCTAAGGGGAAAAGCGCCAGTGCCACAGCTGACAGGGTTCAAGCCTGTGTGGAGAGACCCTGATGGATTTCCAGTCTATCCTCTTAGCCATGTGGCCACAGCTTCACTCTGAAACCAGGGGGATCGGGCACAGAATGAGGCAAGGGTGCAGGGAAGAAAAAGAATGGCATAAGGAAATCAGGGGTATTGAAAGAAAGTCTACATCCTCTACCCTCAGGTCTGCCTCCAGACAGCACCAACAGCCAGGCTTGTATCAAAGCTGGAGGATCTTTCTTTGAAGAAACTAAACAGTAAATTGCTCAGGTAAAAGAACCACAGGTACTAAGTTGACAGTCCTCAATGCAAAGCCACCTTTTCCAATGAAATCCAGAAGTACATAAGGTCCCCACCTATAAAATTTCCAATTAGCCATTCAGTGTTCCACTGAAATATGCAAGATTTTAGATTTTAAAAATTCTAAACTTTCACACAGGAGAAAAAAAAACAAGGAAGGACCTAGACAGAAAATACAGGAAACTGAACAAACAAAAACCTATAAATATTCAGTGTAGGTAGTATCTTGCATCCATAAAACAAGAGCAAGATGCTATGAAAAGAAACAATCAGAAAAGAGGACAAGCTTTTAGAAACTATACTTTGAGAGCCAAAATAAAAATTTCTAAGAATGTTAGAAGAAAAAGCTGAGACAATGCTCCTAAAAGGTAAAGCCAAAATAAATAAACTACAGAGAAGAAATTTAGCTCAGATTTTCTCAACTTTATCATCACCCACCTAAGGAGCCTTTTAAAGACTTTTCCCCTAATGGCTTCCCAACTCTATGAAATTTAATAACTATATATATCCTGTATATCTTTTTTTGTGGGGGAAGAGTAAGCATTTGGAAACTTTAATACCAGGATAACATTGCTTTGACATTCAACTACATGGTCTGTAATTTAACAAAATATTGGTCTGAAAGGATTGGAGAATACCCTGGTCCTTCAAAGACAGTTTCAGAAACTCTGTTTTCAAAGACAAGGGATAGTATTCACAAAGTATGAAACTACAAAAGGTGAAAAATAACATATGAAACTATTTTTACAAATACATGCATTATCTACAAATAAAAGTAGAGACATATTAACCAAAAAGAAAAGATTAAGTAAATAATTATACCATATATCACTTTATGTACATTTGTACTTTGATACATAAAAAGTAAGACTTTTTCATCTCCCCCAAAACCAATTTTCACCCCTTTTGGAGGCAATAATAGCCTTGTCAAGAATGTATCATTCATCTCAATGGTGAAAAACTGAAAGCATCCCCCCTATCAGGAACAAGACAAGGGTGCCCACTTTCCCCACTATTGTTCAACATAGTTCTGGAAGTCCTAGCTACAGCAATCAGAGAAGAAAAAGAAATAAAATGAATCCAGATTGGAAAAGAAGAAGTAAAGTTCTCAGTCTGCAGATGACATGATATTGTACATAGAAAACCCTAAAGATATTATCAGAAAATTACTAGAGCTAATCAGTGAATTTAGCAAAGTTTCAGGATACAAAATCAATACACAGAAATCACTTGCATTTCTATATACTAACAATGAAAAATCAGAAAGAGAAACTAAGGAATCAATCCCATTCACCACTGCAACAAAAGAATTAAGTATCTAGGAATAAACTTACCTAAGGAGACAAAAGAAATGTACACAGAGAATTATAAGACACTAATGAAAGACTTCAAAGATGGCATAAACAGATGGAGAGAGATTCCATGTTCCTGGGTAGGAAGAATCAATGTTGTGAACATGCCTATACTACCAAATACAATCTATAGATTCAATGCACTCCCTATCAAATTACCAATGGCATTTTCCACAGAACTAGAACAGAAAATTTCACAATTCATATGGAAACACAAAAGGCCCTGAAGAGCCAAAGCAGTCTTGAGAAAGATGAATGGAGCTAAAGGATCCAACCTTCCTGACTTCAGGTTATACTACAAAGCTACAGTTATCAAGACAGTATGGTACTGGCCCAAAAACAGAAACATAGACCAACGGAAAAAGATAGAAAGCCCAGAAATAAACCCATGAACCTATGGGTACCTTATATTTGACAAAGGAGACAAGAATATACAATGGGGCAAAGACAGCCTCTTCAATAAATGGTGCCTGGAAAACTGGACAGCTACATATAAAAGAATGAAATTAGAACACTTCCTACACCATACACAAAGATAAACTCAAAATGGATTAAAGACCTAAATGTAAGACCAGAAACTGTAAAACTCTTACAGGAAAACATAGGCAGAGCACTTGGTGACATAAATCAAAGCAAGATCCTCTATGACCAACCCATCTCCTAGAGTAATGGACATAAAAACAAAAGTAAACAAGTGGGACCTGATTAAACTTAAAAGCTTTTGCACAGCAAGGGAAACTATAGGCAAAGTGAAAAGACAACCCTCAGAATGGGAGAAATTAACAACAAATGAAACAACTGACAAAGGATTAATTTCCAAAATATACAAGCAGCTCATATAACTCACTACCAGAAAAACAAATAACCCAATCAAAAAGTGGGAAAAAGACCTAAACAGAAATTTCTCCAAAGAAGACATACAGATGGCTAACAAACACATGAAAAGATGCTCAATATCACTCATTATTAGAGAAATGCAAATTAAAACAAGAAGATACCACCTCACACCAGGCAGAATGGCCATCATCAAAAAGTCTACAAACAATAAATGTTGGAGAGGGTGTGGAGAAAAGGGAATGCTCTTGCACTGTTGGTCGGGATTAAATTGTACAGTCATTATGGAAGACAGTATGGAGATTCCTTAAAGAACAAGGAATAAAACTGCCAATGACCCAGCAATCCCACTCCTAGGCATATACCCTGAGGAAAGCAAAATTTAAAAAGACGTATGTATCCCATTTTTCATGGCAGCACTATTTTCAATAGCTAGAACATGGAAGCAACCTAGTTGTCCATCAACAGATGAATGGATAAAGAAGTTGTGGTACATACACACAATGGAATATTACTCAGCCATAAAAAGGAATGCCTTCAAGTCAGTTCTAATGACACGGATGAACCTAGAACCTATTATACAGAGTGAAGTAAGTCAGAAAGAGAAAGATAAATATCGTATTCTAATGCATATATACGGAATCTAGAAAAATGGTACTGAAGAATTTACTTATAGGGCAGCAATGGAGAAACAGACATAGAGAATAGACTTATGGACATGGGGAGAGGGGAGGAGAGGGTGAGATGTATGCAAAGAGAAATATGGAAACTTACATTACCATATGTGGGGTGGATGGCCAACAGGAATTTGCTGTATGGCTAAGAAACAAACAGGGGCTCTGTGTCAACCTGGAGGCGTGGGATGTGGGGGAAGGTGGGGGGAAGTTCAGGGGAGGGGATATATGTGTGCCTATGGCTGATTCAGGTTGAGGTTTAACAGAAAACAACAAAATTCTGTAAAGCAATTATCTTTCAATTAAAAAAAAAAGAATGTATCATTCAATTTCCAACTAAAAGGTGTTCCCACAAATAGAGAAAATGATGTGATCTGAAATTATTTTAGTGGTGTTTAGTATTTGGCTTCGTTTTTACTAAAATCCACTGCCAACTACAGAAGCAAATACAAGAAGAAGCACGAAGGAGGCTTGAAAAGTGACTGTGTCTGGTGAGTAGGATTAAGGGGTGAGGGGTGTGTAGGGGCAAGAAGAAATACTGTTTCATGCTGTAATCTTTTAGCACTAGTTGCCTTTAATTATGTGATTAAATTACTGCCCAAAGAAGTGTGATAAAGGCTATGACGAAAGCTCCCAAAGAGCACACGAGAAGGACACATGATAGTCCAGGCAAAGTTTATGCCACAAAGTGGCACCAAACTCAACCCTGAAGGGAGAGAGCAAGATCATGAAGGCCCTGGTGGATGAAGTTAGGGACTTAAGACTTAGTTTAGACTTACCCTCCAGTCAAGGGGAAACTACCAAAGAGTTTTAAACACAGGGCAATAGAGGCAAATTACTCTGAGTACACCATGGAAAAATGAATGAAAGTAATGCTAGGCTGGAAACAGGGAGACATGGGAGTTTGTAACTATAAGCAAGGTGAAAAGACAGCCTTCAGAATGGGAGAAAATAATAGCAAATGAAGCAACTGACAAACAACTAATCTCAAAAATATACAAGCAACTCCTACAGCTCAACTCCAGAAAAACAAATGACCCAATCAAAAAATGGGCCAAAGA
Organism: Bos grunniens; assembly: GCF_055505025.1. NCBI lineage: Eukaryota > Metazoa > Chordata > Mammalia > Artiodactyla > Bovidae > Bos > Bos grunniens. The sequence goes on along the minus strand of NC_141193.1, from coordinate 50,558,549 downwards.
ACTAAACAGACATTTCTCCAAAGAAGACATACAGATGGCTAACAAACACATGAAAAGATGCTCAACATCACTCATTATTAGAAAAATGCAAATCAAAACCACTATAAGGTACCATTTCACGCCAGTCAGAATGGCTGCGATCCAAAAGTCTACAAGCAATAAGTGTCGGAGAGGATGTGGAGAAAAGGGAACCCTCTTACACTGTTGGTGGGAATGCAAACTAGTACAGCCACTATGGAGAACAGTGTGGAGATTACTTAAAAAACTGGAAATAGAACTGCCATACAACCCAGCAATCCCACTGCTGGGCATACACACCAAGGAAACCAGAATTGAAAGAGACACGTGTACCCCAATGTTCATCACAGCACTGTTTATAATAGCCAGGACATGGAAGCAACCTAGGTGTCCATCAGCAGATGAATGGATAAGAAAGCTATGGTTCATAGATACAATGGAGTATTACTCAGCCATTAAAAAGAATACATTTGAATCATTGCTAATGAGGTGGACGAAACTGGAGCTGATTATACAGAGTGAAGTAAGCCAGAAAGAAAAACACCAATACAGGATACTAAGGCATATGTATGGAATTTAGAAAGGTGGTAATAATAACCCTGTATGCGAGACAGCAAAAGAGACACAGATGTATAGAACAGTCTTTTGGACTCTGTGGGAGAGGGAGGGGGGATGATTTGGGAGAATGGCATTGAAACATGTGTAATATCATACAAGAAATGAATCGCCAGTCCAGGTTCGATGCAGGATACAGGATGCTTGGGGCTGGTGCACTGGGATGACCCAGAGGGATGGTATGGGGAGGGAGGTGGGAGTGGGGTTCAGGATTGGGAACACATGTACACCTGTGGCGGATTCATGTTGATGTATGGCAAAACCAATACAATATTGTAAAGTAATTAGCCTCTAATTAAAATAAATAAATTTAAATTAAAAAAATAATAAATTAAAAAAAAAAAGAAAGAAATGACAGCCTGAATTAAAAGGGTAGTAGTGGGAATGGAAACAAGTGAATCAACTAGAAACGGTAGTGGGAATGGAAACAGAGTGGATCATCTAGAACTGAAAAGAGCTGGTAATCTGTTGGGTGTTGGAGAGGTACAGACAAGGAAACTGTTAAGACTTACATCGGGTACTTTTCATTGAAAAAGGGCTAAAGGATAAGGAGGTGTAGGTGAAGGAATATATAGCATTCCCTTCTAAGCAAGAGGACATTTTTGCAATCTCAAACACAACTCATTAATTTACAGGAATCAATGGTGAGAAATTCCCAATGCTCAATCTGAATCAGGGCAATCACCATTCTATTCCTGAATAGTTTTGTTTACCAAATAGTGCAAAATGAAGCAAAACTTCCAAAGCCTAGTAATGAACAGAATACTTACTTTATGTTATAATTTCCATAAGACATTAAGAAGAAAACAAAATGTGGAATGACTCAAGAGTTATTCAGAATCTCTACCTTCTTAAACTCTTTTAGCCAGAAACAAAAGTACAATATTTTATGGCTTAAGACCTAAATGGGCTTCCCTTGTGGTTCAGCTGGTAAAGAATCTGTCTGCAATGGGGGAGATCTGGGTTCAATCCCTGGGTTGGGAAAATCCCCTGGAGAAGGGAAAGGCTACCCACTCCAGTATTCTGGCCTGGAGAATTTCAGGGACTATACAGTCCATGGGGTTGCAAAGAGTCAGACATGACTGAGCAACTTTCACAAGACCTAAATAGCGAGTATCAATAGTAAACTTCCATGTACCCTTCTATTAACAAAGCTTATTTTCCCCCTTCAAAGAGTCTGCTTTGATAAATTTGATCAATAAAACTATCTGGTTGAGTATAAAATCTAAAAACAATTATAAAATGAAAATAAAGCTTTTATTAAGGATCACCAGAAGAAATTTTTCCAGATAACTGGATCTCTGAAGAAGCACAGAAAAGAAATATACATGTTCTTAGAGCCAGGATTTTAAGCACCATAATTATCCTCTGAAAGATACAGGAAAAGAGCAGTGAAGGTACTGAGGTGAAACAGCAGCACGGGAAAAGAGAGAGAGAGAAAAAAAAAGAAAAAAGAGTTATGTCCTAAAGAAACCGGTTTAGGAAGGAACCAGAGAAGGAAATGGCAACCCACTCCAGTGCGCTTGCCTGGAGAATCCCAGGGACGGTGGAGCCTGGTGGGCTGCCATCTATGGGGTTGCACAGTCAGACACAACTGAAGCAACCTAGCAGCAGCAGAGGGAAGCAAGAATGTCAGAATAAGGAGAACAAAGAATTTTTGTCTACAATAAATTGCTTTCTCCCATATATAAAGAATTTAGTTACCTAATGATGTATTTCTTTAAGTCCACGTTTAAAATACTGTTTATATAAACCACTTTTTCCCCTTCATGAGTACTCACGGTCTACGTTTCTTCAACAGCCACAAAATATTTAGCATCCTGAAATAACTATAGAAAACTAGCAAACTATTAAAAAATCACTTTATCAAACCAACTTTTTACCTAGTATAGAAGTTCTGCCACTTGTTGGTGATTCTACCTCTTGTATGGCACTAAGTTCATGTTGGTTCAAGTCCAATCCACCTCTTATTTTTGCTACAGGTGGTTTTGAGGATTTCCTACCCAGTTCTTTGTCCTGATGCACACCTATCAAGTCAAAAGACAAAGTCAGGCACAATACAGATCTGTTAACACAATGAACTTCTTCAATTATCAAGTGCAGGAGGTGAAAGCAAAGAATCATCATCAGGATAATGAGTACAACAGAATGCAATTATTAGTATCTTACCACTTTGCTTGGCATTACTACCTTCTGAAAGGAGCTGATAATCATCACAGTTGCTCCTGTCTGCAGGACCAATGTTTTTTTGATCGTGGAGATGAGGAAGCCATTCTTGGAGCTTCTGGGTTTCAAAATCATTTTCAACTGTGGGCTTACTTTCCTGAAAAAGTAGATAGATGAGGGTGGGGATGACACAGGATAAAGGGTCATGTGAAGAAGTTATTAGATTTGTAACTCCTTCAATTAGTACCTCAAGCAAACAAACAGCTCCAACTACATTATTACAAATTTATCTATAGATTAAAAAAAAAAATTAGAAGTACTTCTAATATTGAAAGGGTAGTAATTCCACTGAAAAGAACCACCAGTCACAGCCTTGAACCTCAAAAACAGCCTCCACTGCACCTTTCAAGATTAGATTTGAGTATCCCTAGACCTCACATTCTCATGAATTCAAACTTCTCCTGAGCATCAAAAGAACTATAGAATTCTGTTCAGGCTAACTCATAAATTTAGGAAACAGTCTTTTAAAATACAATAGACACATTCATATATAGGGAGATATACTGTCTCCCATATAGAGAAACTATGAATAGAAACCAGAGTCCTCTCAACAATTCAGTCACAGCAGCAGGTCCAAATGTCCATGAGCCTAAAATCACACCACTTTTATACCAGGTGTTAGTACTGTCACTTAAAGAAAAAGATGGTACTCATTTTGATTCTATACAAATGTCAACAAAATGCTCTAGAGAAAGCAAAGTCTGCTATTTGCCTAAGAGAAATTCTGCTAACTAGTTATTTTACAATTTAATCTTGTGGTAAGCTCAAAACTCTTTATGACAAAACATCAAAACACAGCCTACATTTTTAATGATGTTTGCATTTGGTTGTATCAAACTACTGGCTGAAATTAGTTGGGCTTCAAATAACTATTAACCTCATAAACACCATGCAAGGCAGATGAATTTTTATGTTTTAAATCCCATGTTATTTAAGGTAGAAAATTAAAGCACAGTTAAGTTCAAACCACTTATTCTCAACAGCTAATAACTTATTATTTCAGCCTAGGAGTAAAATAAGTAGTTTGGCTGAGTTACCTGAGTCATCGGGTTACTGGTGATGTTTCATTCTTAGATATTCAAGTTTAATACATACCTGGCTGTCTTTGAAGAAATCCTTCAGAGTCTCCCGATGTTTCTGTGTCTGTTGCTGCAAGGCTGTCTGTGTTGGTACAAGCAATACTTCTTGGGCTTTCTGACTAAAAGGCAGAACTTCTTTTTGTAGCTCCAACTGCTTCTGAAGTCCCCAGTTATCTTGCTGAGCAAAGATGGGTTGTGAAAAACTCAAAATTCTATCTTGAAGTCTTGGGCTCACAGAAGCACTAGAGGGAGCTGCACATTCAATCTTGGCTGAATACAATTCACATATGTTTTGAGATTTTACCTCAGCAAAAGGTAGTGGAATAAACGAATGTTCTCTTTCCTTGGGTAGAAACAAAGAGGGCACAGGCTGCCCAGAAGCATCACCTTCAATCAGTTTTGTGTGATTGCCTCTTAGCAGTTCTTCCTGGGCCTTTTCACTAAAACGTAGCACTTCACCCTGAAGGCCCAACTGTGTGGACACATGGTCTTGCTGAGGCAAAACAGCCTGGGATAAATGCAAAGGCCTCTCCTGAGGTCTAAGAATCTCAGGATGACTTGAGGAAACAGCAAGGTCACTTCTAGCTGGAAAACACTTTGGCATTCCTTTAGAGTCAGCAACAGGCAGTGCTACGTGGGATAAGGATGAAGAGGCGGTGGTCTGCTCAGCTGAGACCCCTTTTTCCAATTTACTTAGTGTTTGCAAAAGGAATTCTTCTTGGACTTCCCTCTGTATATCTAACTGCCGTTGATAGGCCTTTAAATCACCATGGTGAGGTTGGACAAAATGCTCAGGTGACTTTCCCTCAAGTGTATGTTGTCTGGGCAAAACCAACTCTCTCTGGATTTTCTCGCTACATGGAAGGGGGTTTGTCTGGGCATACAAATGTTCTTGTTGAAATGTGACTGGATAATCTTGTTGAGGCAAAACAGGCTGTGGTAAACCTAAAAGTCTATCAGGCAACCTTGGTATCTCAGAATGACCTGAGGAGACTATATTATCACTCTTAGTTGAACAAGGTTCTTGGATTCTACCAGCTTTACTAGGAGGTAATGGAGCAAGAGGCTGTATGACCTGGGGTAGGAAGGAGGAGGTGCCAACCTGCTCTGGAGACACTCTTCCCTTCCACTCACCCTGTTTGTGCAAAAGAAATTCTTGCTGAGCTTCCTGCCTAGACTGAATGATGGCTTCCCTCTGTGTAGCTAACTGTTCTTGGAGTGACTTCAGGTTATCTTGCTGAGGCTGTATAAGCTGTGATAACTTCCAAAGTCTATCCTGCAACACTGGGATCTGAAAACGGCTTGAAGGAGTTCTACTCTCACTCTCTGCTGAAAGAGGTTCCCGAGATTCAGCAGAAGGCAACGAAGTAAGAGAGAGCTGCCCTAACCGGGGTGTGAACGAGGGGCAAGTCTGTCCAGAAGATACATTCCCTTGGGATCTCTGGCTGAACTGAAGGGCCTCCTCTTCTCTGTCTAACTGTTCTTGCTGTCCTTCCAAATTACCTTGCAGAGGTTGTGTATGTCGTGAAAATCCCAGAAGTCTTTCCTGAGATCTTGGGATCTTCCAGTGGCTCAAGGGAACAGTACTGTCACTCCTGAATGACATGTATTCCTGGCATCTTTCAGATTCAGCTCCCTGAGACAAAGAAGTGCCAGTCTGTTCAGAAGGGAAAATTTTTTCTAATTCACTTTGTTTGTGTACAAATTCCTGAGTTTCTTGTTTATCGCCAAGTATTACCCTCTGAACATGTGACTGATTGTGGAGTGCTGTTAAATTTTCCTGCCGTGGCAGACTATACTGTGGAAAACTAAGAGATGCATCCTGAGATGCTGGCATTACCAAATTATTTGAGGGAATAACACTATCCCTCTCAGAGAAATAAAAGTTCTGAATTCTCCTAGGCTCAGTTTTAGCTGAAACTTGTGAAGCAAGTGACTGTTGAGTGACCACTGGCAGGAACGAAGAACTCATCTGCACAGACTTAGCGTCTTCCAAATCCCTTTGTTTACGTGAAAGTAATTCCACTTGGGCTTCATGCCTGGCCTGGAGAGCATCCCTCTGTGTCATAAGCTGCTCTTGGAGCAACTTCAAACAATCGTGCAAAGGTTGGAACTGTTGTGGGAAACCTAAAGACCCATCCTGAGATGTGGGCATTTCAGTCTGGATTGAGAAATGCTCCTTCTCAGTCTTAGATGAATACTGGTCCTGGATTTTTCCAGACTGAGGACCAGCAGAAGGCAGTGAAGTAAATGTATGCTGAGCTACTTGAGGTGGGAGAGAAGAGGACCCAGTCTGTTCAGCCCATACTCTCCCATCCAACTCATTCTGTTTATGCACACATAATACTTCCTGGGCTTCCCGCCTAGCCTGAAGGCTGTCCCTCTGCGTTTTTAACTGTTCTTGGAAAAATTTAAAATTAAGCCTATCCTGAAGTTGTGGGACCCCAGGATGGCCTGAGGAAACACCAGTCTCTTTCTTGGTTGGAGAAGATTCCTGGATTCTCCTTGACTCAGCTTGGGCTGAAGGCAGTGAAGCAAATGAATTCAGAGGTACTAAAGGAAGGAATATAGAAAGGCCAGTTTGCCCTTCCAACTCTTTCTGTTTACACAAAAGCAATTGTTCCTGAGCTTCCTGTCTTGTCCGAAGAACTTCCTTCTGTAGGTCTAACTGTTCTTGGAGAGCCTTCAAATTACTTTGCTGGGCTATGATATTTTCTGAGAATGGCAAAGACTTATCCTGCATTTGGCCAGCTACAGAGTGGCTTACAGAAACTACACCTTTGCTCGCAGTTGAAGAGGGCTGCTGGGTTTCTCCAGACTCGACTTTAGTAGGCAGAGAACTAAAAGAATGCTCAGCTACCAGTGGTAAGAATGAAGATGGTTCAATTAACTTAGAAGATACACTTTCATTGTTCTCTGAGAACACTTGCTGGGAGTCTGAACTTTGAAAAGCTGTTGCCCCAGATGTTTCAGCTCTTTCTCTAGCATCCTGTACTGTCAGTGGCTTATCATGTGATAAAGCCCTTGAAAGCATTTGAGAATCTTTAGCGACCAATTTGTAGTCTCTCTGTTGTACTTCAGTCTGTGAGAGTTGCTTTTGGTGTTCTTCTGATTCCAAAGCTTGCTTGGCTAAAACATGTGAAGTGACTAATGCTTCAGTTGTTTCTACCTGTCTTTGTGGAAAGCGACTCTGTCTTGAAACCTGAGAATCTTGCTCTAATTTGGAGATCTGTACCGGTTGTTTGTCAGGACTCAGTTTGGGTCTCTGACCTTGATCCTCATGTTCTGATGGAACACTGGGTCTTTCAGATATTGGTGGTGGCACTGATGTAACAGAATCAGGTATCACTGGCGTAGCTGACATGGATGGGTACTTTCCTCTTAACATTGTCTGATATTCAAGTAATCGCTTCCTGGCTGTTTCAACAGACTGCTTGTGAAACCTACCCAAAACAAACAAATGTTACTCTTTTTTGATGAAAACAAAAACAACCTACATTCTCAAGTGTTTATACATTACATTCAATCTAGGGATGGCCATAATCAAGGCAGAAATGGAACAATGCTATTAACATTGCTCTTTGAGAAATCTACAAATCATTAATTCTAAAGGGAATCCTGGTAAGATCTTCATATACACCAAATAATAAACCCTGAAAATGTAGCCACACAATATCACATAAAAACTGTACCCTAATTAATACCTGTTTTGCTGTAATAGCTGTTGCTGATAAATATGAATCATCTGCCTGTGCCTATCTTCATCAGAACATATGGTGTATGATGTTGGAGCAGTGCTGACCTAGTAAAAGACAAAGCTACTAATCAAAAGGCAAATACAGAAACAAGTACTAGAGTATTTTACATAAACTGAAGTTCTATAATTGTAAACTTCCATATAGCCTTTTTTTTTTTTTCTTCTTCTTCTTCTTAAAAAAGACTGGCACTTCCATTGTTGAGAAATGAAGTAATCTGTCACTCTCGTTTAGTGTCAAGGAAGTTCAAGAGCTCAACATACCTATTACATACAAGTCATGGTCATTGTATTAGCACTGTCTAGAAACTGAAAGATCAGAGTCATCAGGTTTGTATAAACTTACTTATACACATGTATATATATATATCAATCAGGTTTGTATAATCATATACATACATACTTTAAAAAAAGATAATCAAACACAAATTAGAAAGGTGTTTTACTTTTCTGAACACTAAGACTGATTGTTCTTATCCTCCAACAGTCTACACAGGGATGAGATTTCCTGCATCCTACCCCAATCTGTTGAGTTTTTTTTCTTTTTTCTTCTTCCAGCTGAGCTCTGAAGCAATCAGTTTCTAATCTTAACTTCTGTTGTTCAATCTGTTCAAGCAATTCCAACTGCTTTTGCTTCTGTTCTTCTATTTCCATTATCTAAGTAACAAAAATACTACTGATCTATTAACAACAAACTCATACCAAAGTTTACATGCATTACAATGAAAAGTAATAGGTCTCATCCCCAAGAGTACCAATTCTCCAAGAAGAAAGTGGTGATATTTTATCTGTTCCTGCCACTGCCAGAGGAAGGAAAGGAGTGAGATGGAGAAAGGGGAAAGGAGAAGGGAGAGAACTAAAAATAAACATATTAACTATTTCTATTTCCTGGGAGCACAGGGAAACCTTGATCACCACTGAAGCACCACCTCCAGAGAAGCAGCAAATTCTGTGTTCACATCTTTAGCTCTTATCCTGTTTTCAGTAAGGATAATGCCTAAGAAATTAAATATCAAGACCTCCCACAACACTTTGATTTCTTAGGCATACTCGTAAAAGGGTGCAGTTATCTAGAAGTTAAACAAAAGTATAGTGAACAACATTCAGTCTTTACTGTCAGGCATGAAACAGATGGGAAAACAATGGCAGAGGCATGATAAACTCTAAAATTATACCAACACACACACACAAATCCAAGAAATAAAAACATCTATGTTAAAGTAACTACGATTCATGAGGACAAGGACTAGTCTAACTGGTTGCCTACTAAATCCAACACCTTCTAGTCCTTGAAATATACATAAGAAACAAGGAATGAACAGAAAAGGGAATCTATGTGAAGCTTTATTAAGCGGCACACTTCTGCTAGAAATGATCTAATTTTCAAAATTAAAAATGTCTCAATCTGATACTACCTATTCCTCATCAAGCAAGAGTGACTATAGCTGAGTTCCTGTCTTTACCTTCCTTCAATATGGTAGTCACTAGCTACATGTGACTATTAAAACTTAGAGCAATCCAAAACAAAATTTAAAATTCAGTTTTTTCAGTTGCTCTACTCATATTCAACAGCCCACATAGCTAACAGTTACCATACTTGACACAGATATGGAATATTTCCATTACTGTAGAAGAATCTATTAGACAATCCTGCTTTACAACACAGATTAGAAAGCATTTATCTGAGAAAAAACAATGGCTCATAAGATTATCAACCCTCAGATGTATTTTTTATAAAAGCTATGACTATAAACTGATTGGTTTAGTAACAATTAGCCTCTATCAAGTTAATTTGTATTAAGAAAAATTTTTCATTAAAGTAGAAGGGCCCAATATTACAGTTGTAGAAGCTGAATTAAAATTTTTTCTTTGAAAAACAGCCTTTCAAAAAAACTGTTGGGATCACAAAGTCCAAATGTTTAATATCATGACAGGGACTCAGTTATTCAACAAATATTTATTGAGTACTTACTATATATAAGGCATTGTACAAGAAACTATGTAGGGTAAATTGACTTTTAAAAAAGACAATCTCTGCCTTTATCAAATGAATGTGTAAGGTAGAAGAAATGGTTATCAAAAGTAGCCGGATTTTAAGACAAATCTCACTGGTCAAACAAAACTATAGTACCCAGGGGAAGAAAGAAACCTTTAAAAATAAAAATTTCAAATTACCTGTTTCTGCCTCGCTGCCATTCTAACTCTGACTGCTTCTTCCTGAGGATGAAGTAGAATTGAACTTGGAGCTATGAGAGGCTGAGTGGTTTTCATTTCTAAGAGAATTCCCAAAGCAAAAATTAGTTTCACTAATTTAATACAACTGTAATGTCCTTTGTTCATTTATTACATGTAATTTTATTAGGAAAAAGATGTAATGAATTAAGTTCGCTTAAGAATGTGAAAAAGAAATACCTTGTTCCTTTTCAGAGTCAGTACTAAATGAAAGTGGTTTATCTTCACTAGTAAGTGGTCCAGAGTCAATTGTTAGCATGTCACTTTCAACAACTGTAACAGATACATTATTAACATAATATCACTGTCAAAATTAAATCTGAACAATGTAACAAAAATCTACATTCAGATTATCACTGGTCCACCTGAATGTCTTATTTAGTTAAGATCCAGCCACCTTCCAGATGATCACATATTTTATCTGATAAACTCAAGTCAAACACAAAAAGAAAATAAAGAAGATACAAGAAGATGTAAGACTAAAATTGTAAACAAAAAGGAAAAGATGAAAGACAACTGACTTAAAAGACAGGCTTACAACAGTTTCAAACACAATAGGAAAGCATAAAAAGAATAGAGGAAGTAAGGTACCAAACTGTAAAAAGAAAAAAGCTGAAGAAATTTAAATGTATCTTCAACATACTTAGATTTTAGGATTTTTATTATTTATGAAACCAGAGCAGAAAGTTAAGTTAAAGCAGTATACACTGATCATATCAGGGTAGCCAGAAACTGCACAGAGTATCACCCACACATTCATGCAGCACCTACGGATGTGCTGCATGCACATGTACCTGGTCAGGAAGGAAAGGCCTCAAAGTGGGTTTTATGGGGCAGGTGGGAGCAAAACATTATATAATCATCTTAGAAAAAAATTATAAAATTAGAAACAGTGCTAAGTACTATATAAGAAACAAAAAAAGAGGGGCTATACAAGAGAGTATTTCAGACAAATCTGAATCAGACTAGGAGCTCAGATGAGATTTCCCTTAGGAAATGGCACTTAAGTGGACATTTGAAAGGTAAGGAAGAATCAACCAGGTAAAGAGTGTGAGATGGACAGGAAACCTTTCCAGACAGGTCAGCAGGCATTAAGGACCCTATGAGGATTTTAAAAAAAAAAACAAAAAAAACTTGGTTCAGATAAGGGGAAGAACACAGTCAAATGAGGCTAGAGAAAGATTACTACCCAGGCCCTTTTCCAAAATTACTTGGTTATGGATTAAAGATGAAAGTGTCGCCTTGTATTAAATGCCAATGCCATATTCTCTCTCCTACTTCTCACTCCTTTTTACTGCTTGCCCCTTCTCTAGACATCTTCTAAATGCCCGAGTTCCTCAGATGTCTTATAAGCCCTTTTCTCATTGAATTCTTTCCACTAAGAGTTCTTCCATGCCCATGTACTTGAATATCACATGTCTGACTTCCAAACTTATCTCTCTTTGCTTTAAGCAGGTCAATTAAGTTAATAAATACGAACTGAGCACTAGTCTAGACTCTGGGGATATAGCAATGAACAAAATCAAGTTCTACATTCCAGGACTGGAGGATGAGCAAGGTGGAGAGGGGTAGGTGTCAAGACAAGAAGCAAATGAGCAAGAAAGAAAATTTACGGTCCATCAGATGCTAAGAGCCATGGAGCAGAGGTGACAGGGAGTGAGGATTATGGGGCTGGGGGAAGGTATAGGAATTTGACATTTTACATAGAGTGGCTGAGAAGGCTTTATTGAGAAAGTGGTATCTGAGCAAGTATTTGAAAGAAGTGACAGAGTAAGCCATAAATATACCCAAGGGCATCCCCCTCCCCACCCAAAACCAGCACTTTCAAAGACCATATGATTTATATTTGCTGTGTTGGAAAATCAGCCAGGAAGCCAGTGCCTACAGTGCAGTGGTTGGGGAAAAAATGAAGTCAGAGCAACAGTGAGTAAGGGAAGTAGTGGGGAGGGGTGTGTGGGGAGATCTGATGCCACCATAAGAAAAACAGTTTTCCTGAAGGAAATGGGTAGTTGTTGGAGGGTTTCCCCCAAAGGAATGACGTAGCTGACATGTTTTAACAAGATGACTCTGGAAAAAGATTACTGCAGGAAGGTGCCAAAGCTATGCATAGAGAGGAGGTTAGTGTAGGCAAGAATCTACACTAGAGAATGAATGTTACTTACACAAGGATGGTAGCTGTAAGAAATGGCTGGACTCTGGATATATTTTGACCATAGGATCAATAGGTTGATGATGATTTGGATGTAGAATACAGAAGAGACAAACCAGAATGACAAGCTTTTTGGCTTAAGCAAGAGAATTTTTTGCCACTTACTGAAATATATGATCATAGGAAAAGCAGGTATAGGGCAGGAGGGGATATCAAAAACTTAGCTCTGGAGAAGTTTAAGATGTGATTCGATACACGAGTGTGTGTGTGTTAGCTGCTTAGTCGTGTTTGACTCTTTGTGACCCCATGGGCTGTAGCCTGCCAGGCTCCTTTGTCCATGGAATTCTCCAGGCTAGAATACTGGAGTGGGTTGCCATTTCCTTCTCCAGGGGGATCTTCCTGACCCAGGGTTCAATCCTGCATTGCAGGTGGATTCTTCACCACCTGAGCCACCAAGGGAAAATATCAAATAGACATTTAAATAAAGAAGTGGAGTTCAACGAAGAGGCCAAGTCTGGAAAGACACACCTGGAAGTCACTGGCATACAGAGTGTAATGTAAAGGCATCACATTTTAGAGACCAACTAGGGAGTATCAATACAAAGAGATGAGATGTGAGAATCAAGTTCTGGGGCAATAACTAGTGGTTGTTGAGATGAGAATAAGCAGCAAAGAAAACAGCAACGGAGAAGTCAGCGACGTAGGAAAACCAAGAAAGGGAGGTGTCAAAAGGTCAAGTGCAGAAAGTATTTTCAGAAGGATTCCTGCTGTACTTAGGATCAAATCAAAGACTTAAATAGGAACTACAAGCCACTTCTTTAAGAAGGCTGGCAGCAAAACATTTCCACATAAATCCAATTACTTTGTTTAAAAAAAATCTAGAAGATAAAACTCAAAGAAAAAAGCAAATCAAAGAAGAGTTATATCATGATTCTTGTTTGATAGTATGTAATTCAAGGAAATACTACTGGTTTGACTTTAGTAACTTCTGGGAATATATTTAAATAGCCTATTTATCTACCAAAATTTTTTTTTAAAAATTAACAAGAAACCAAATCTCTGGTGGGAAAGTAAAATAAACACACAATACTGTACATTCAAAACTGTTAATGTGTTCATATCCTTTGATTCGGGAATTCCTTTCCTTTGTTCCTATGGAAATAATTAAAGATGTAGGCAAAGACTTTGCTAAAATGATGCTCATTACAGTGCAAAAAAGTAATAAGAAACATTAGAAACAGCCTGTACATCTCAACATAAGGAACAGGCTAGTTCTGGTTCATCAATGTCTTTGGAAACATATCTATGAATAACTCACTACACTCAAAGTGCTCTGGAAGAGGATTCAGTAAGGTTTCTAACACTCACTGCCTGTAAGTGGCAGCATTATGGGCTTTGAAACATTTTTCTTCCTTTTGACCTCTGTTCTTTGATTTTTCAGAAATGAGCTTATCTTTGAACAACTTAGAAAGGGTTTATGTACTATAATATGAGACTGGAGAAAACTACCTTGTTCCTGCCCAGAGGATAATGTTCTGTCTTCACTCACAGTTGCTCCTGATTCAACTGTCAGGGCTTTACTTTCAGCTTCACTGACAGTTGTAATCATTTCACCCTCCTCTTCAGACACGGATTTAATTGTCCAGAGAGATTTTTGGCTTCGGATCTTATTTAATAATTTTTTAAAAAGAATTTTTGAAGGAATCCGGTGGGTCTTCACTGCTGAGGGAACTAAAAGAAAAGGAAATACAATTTATTCAGCACCTATTACAAATAAAGTAAATTAGTCTATCTTTACACTTAGTTACCACAACCACCACTGGTTAAAACAAAAGTACAACTGTATTTTCCTCAGTATTTACAATTAAACACAATTTTATAACCAGGTATAATTTTTTTCAACTTAAATTTAAATAAGGACACCAAAATTCGATTACAGCTGACCCGTGAACATGCATGTGAATTGCACGTGCATGCATGCTAGGTCACTGCAGTCATGTCTGACTCTTTGCGACCTTATGGACTGCAGCCCACCAGGCTCCTCTGTCCATGGGACCAGGCAAGAACAGTGGAGTGGGATACCATGTTCTAGGGGATCTTCCCAACCCCGGGACTGAATCCACATCTGTTTCGTCTCCTGCAGTGACATGCAGATTTTTAACCACTAGCACCACCTGGGCTCCACTTATGTGCAGATTATTTTCAAATAAATATGTTATCACAGGACTACATGATCCAGGGTTGGTTGAATCTGCAGATATACTGGATACTGAGGCCCAAGTTACAAGCAGAGTTTGGACTGTATGGAGGGTTGGCACCCCTAACCCCTTGTTCATGGGTCAACTGTATTTTTCAATGATCGGCATGCAGCAAGCTTAAAAATGTATCAGGAAGATGCTTATTCCACTTGATAAATGATGACAGAATGTGTATCTCTTAATCTGTGGTTAAGACTAGCATTCAAAATATGTGCTATAAGGTTTGCAAGAAAATAAAAGATTCTGCAGAGGCCAGAAATGAAGTTTAAAGGGGAATTCATGGCAATTGAGCCCAGAACCCATTTTTCTGAAATTTATGCCAAATCGTAGTAACCTTATACTTTGTTCGGACAGCAGTGTGAACACAGGAAACAGGGATAATGCCTAGAGCCCTACCCCAAGGAGTCTTAGAGGAGATCCACATAAAATGGGAACCCCCAAGGACTACCTATCCACAGTGTATGGTGAAGATGAAAAGAAAGTCTGAGTGGTTTTGAACAAAGGCAATACTCTTAGGAATGGGGAGAAAAGAAGTTAAAAGGAAGAAGACTTGGTCTCTAAGGAGATGTGTAGTGAAAAACAGCTTTGTCTTTTTAGAGGTATTGATGCCTCTCATAGCTCTGGCCTGGATTACTGCAGACTGTGGTATCATCATTAACATGAGGAAGACAGAAGGACAAGGCAAGAGAAGATGAAAAATGTACTGTTAGACACTGGCAACTGAAAAAATTCAGAAGGTGGAGAGAGAGATGAAGTTTGGAAGCAACCTAAGTTTGTGCTGTTCATCCTCACATATGAAGTGCCTAGAAGCACAGTAGATTGCACCGTAGAAGCACAAAATCTAAAAAGCAAAAACAAAAAAATGCTGACCTTTCAAATGAACTGAGTTTATCAAATAACCTAAGTAACCTAAAAATCTTCAGACTACATATATATATATATATATATATATATAAACATTCCTCCTATGTATATGAAAAGGATCTTTAGTGACGGAAATCTGAAGTTTCCTCCCCTTATCACTCCCATTAGTATTAGGCACTGTTTGTAGTTAAATTCAGAGAAGGCAATGGCACCCCACTCCAGTACTCTTGCCTGGAAAATCCCATGGGCGGAGGAACCTGGTGGGCTGCAGTCCATGGGGTCGCTAAGAGTCGGACACGACTGAGTGACTTCCCTTTCACTTTTCACTTTCATGCATTGGAGAAGGAAATGGCAACCCACTCCAGTGTTCTTGCCTGGAGAACCCCAGGGACGGGGGAGCCTGGTGGGCGGCCGTCTATGGGGTCACACAGAGTCGGACACGACTGAAGCGACTTAGCAGCAGCAGTAGTTAAATCAAACCAGCCTTTCCTAACTGCTGGCAAATGATTAACATTTTTTCCTATAAAATACAGCAATATTCAGGTCAGAAGTTTTTACCATCTGCTTCACTAGAATGTACTGTTTCAGCTTCTGTCATTGGAATGTTTTCAGTCTCCCCTAAACTTTCGTGTTCCATTGAGAGGTCCAGTTCTTCGTCTTGGATCTGATCAATCACAGCAGGCAGAGGCTCTGGTTCAAGGTGCAAAATCAGGTTTCCTTTCACCTCTCAATAAAGAAATGCACAGACATGTTTCCATTCCAAAATGACTAAAAAGAACTTGCACATAAAATTTTAAAGCTCATCACAGTTTCAAGTTTAAAATATGAGCACCTCTTTCAAATGAGAACTTTCAAAACAAAAACTGCTTCATCAAGACAAATGTATTTTCCCACAAAGACATTTAATAAGTAACATTTTAATGACATTTAATAACATTTCAAAGTAAACTTTGAAAGTTTACTGAAAACATCTTACTTCTGTCTGCGTTGTACATGTCTTCAAAGGCAAATTCTAGCTCTCTCTGCCAATCTTCTTTCATTTCACTGCGTTTGTATGGAAGTTCCACTAGTTGTGGTGGCATCCGTGCTACCATCAGTCTCCTGCGTGCCAGGTCCTCTTGCTGGAGCTGCTGGAGTTCTTTCATTAGTTTCTCTTGATTCTTCCAAGAATAAAGAGAAATAATTAACAACTGAGTCACACACTTTGGATAGTAACATTAATAGTGAGGAAATCATGAAGGAAATTAAAAGTGGAGAAATCATGAAGACAGGGGCTGTAGTTCCATCCCCTCCTTTACCATTTGATCAAATGCCACAAGACACTACGAGTTGGCCCTCCATATCCGCAGTTCTTCCAAATCCGCAGATTCAACCAACTATGGACCGTGCAGCACCACAGTATTTACCATTGAAAAAATATGCAGGTGTAAGCTGACCCACACACTTCAAGGGTCAACTCTATTATGCTGGCAAGTAATATGAGAAGATGGTTTTGGTTAGGCCACAAAGCTTCAAACGTGTCTGTCAGGTCTCCTTCCTCGGGACAGTCACAAAGCTACACTCTAATTAAGGTGCCACCGCTCCTGCAATGTACTTTTTTCAGTTCTCTATGCTGCCAGCAGCAGATACCATTCTCAAGTGAGCACCAAGACTCAGGGAGATTGTGGCTTAACAAATATTTCCTGTTATTCCACACTATGCTTATGATTAAACAGCTAAGTAGTGAAGAAGGGAGGAAAACCCTGGGAAGATTGACTGTGAAGTCCACTTTCTTAACCACTAAACACTACTAATTTATGCAAGAATGTGCTCAGTTTATATTACTTTTCATGTTTTTTTGCCTGTAGGTTTAAAACTTAGATGAAATTCATCTTTTAGCTTTTATAAACTAGGGGTTTATAAACTAGGGGTTAACCTGACTGTAGTCTCTCTCCATGGAACTTCCCAGGCAGGATTACTGGAGTGGGTAGCCATTCCCTTCTCCAGGAGATCTGCCTGACTCAGGGATCCAACCCAGGTCTTCGGCACTGCAGACAGATTCTCTACTGTCTGAGCCAACAGGGAAGTCCTAGTGATAAAAACTAAAAATTTAAGTCATAATTCAGTTCAAATTATACAAACTAAGGCATCTAATTCTGTGGCGTCTAATTACCATAGAAGTGCATAAAAACTCATTCTTCAGATGAATGTTTAAAAATCCAAATGTATTAGTCAAATTCAGAAAAGAAAATCAGACTTCTAAGAAGAGGAATCATTTCTATGCTGTTTCAAGAATAAACATTGAACAATAAGCATGACAGATGCAATGCTATAACTACAAAGCCAGCTTTCATCATACATATTTTACATCTCTGCAACAAAGTTCAATGCTTCTTGACAGCAAGGATTGTGACTATTTTTGAACAATATTCTGCAAAGCCAACAAGTCCTTTGCTTGGTAAATATTTAACGAATCGAATCTGAAAATCCATAGAGCACAAATGTAATTCAAATAACTAAACTAGAAAAGTGATTAATTTCTTCTTGGGCTATTTTTAAACTGATTAATACATTAAACTTTTAATATATTCATTAGTACAAATTTTAGAAGAAAAATGAGAACAGTTTCATCCAACCTGAATTTGAAACGAGGAGGTAAAAGCAAGTCGGAAAACTTGGAATAACATGAATCAGAGACGCCGTTTTCCCATTCTTCAAGACTCTGTCCTTTGAGACTGTTCCCTGTCAGTTAAGTCCTACAGTGCCATCCGTAAGGCCATCAGCAGAACTGAATGCTTACTTGAGCCAAATGGATCTTTTTCATTGCTTGGAATCCCCGGGCATGTGCCTTCTCACTCTGTTCCATTTTCTCTTGCGCTGCCTGCTTCTGTAGTTCTTCTAATCTTTTAGCTTCTTCTTCAGCAGCCAAATGAGGATCTGGCTAGCAGTCAATCAATAACATTTTAGACAAATAAAGTATGAAACAAAGTGGTAACTAAAAAGCAAAACAACCCTAAAATCATGTTTTTCTATTTATATCAAATTAAATGATAACCAGCTACATATATTCTTTCAAGTTATATTTTTAAATGCCCACAATTATCAACAGCATGTATGTATGAAAAAAGTCGAATTGTTAAACAGTTTTACAACTTGTTCATTTTAAAGTAAAGTACACTATACTCATCCAAATAATTCCTCCATCCTATTTTTATTAAGAAATTCTACTAAAACAACAGTGTTGAAAGGTAAACAAATAATAGTTAAGAAATCACAAACGTCAAAGGTCATGAAAGCCATTAGCACTAAGATTTGCCTTTGGTTTTCAGCCAAAATTTGCTGCTTGGCTTGCACCTCGGGAAGGCCAAATAATCAAAACACCTTCTTTAACATAATTTCTGGCTTACTAGAACTTGTGCAAATCAATGATCATGTGGTTGTACAGTGAGCCATTATTTCATTAACATAGCAACATTAAATGTGTGCATGTGCGTTCGGGGTGGGGCATGGAACATAACCTGGATTTACTATTATACCTAAACATTCACTTTCAAATACAAGTAAGCATTTCAAACATAACTTTAAGTAAAAATCTTAAATATTTTACATGGTAAAAATCTATCAGTCAGTGAAACAATAACCACAAAAGCTATTACCACATATTTAAAATTATTTATAACTCTCAAGTAGTGAGATAAATAAAGAGATAGCTAATGAATTAAGAAAGAGTAGGGACTTCTCTGGCAGTCCACTGGTTAAGACTCTGCCCTCCCAATGCAGGGGATGTGGTTGGATCCCTGGTTAGCAAATTAAGATCCTGCAAGCTGCTCAATGCAGCCAAAAAATAAGAAAGAAACAAAGAGTGTAATGGCCAAATAAATGTATGAAAAATATTATATTCCTTTTGAGCTAATAAATATTTATGTAAATCCTTATTAACAAAGGTCAGATTAAATCAAAGTTATAACCTCTATAAAATTATTCAGTGTATTAACATGTAAAATATTAAAATGAATTTTAGGAGCAACATTTCATTTAGGCCATGAGGTTTTTAAGAAAAAAAGTTATTTGGGGATTCTTAACATCATGTGAGGGTGAATTAAAAACCAGAATGTCAACTATGATAAACCAAAATTTGAAGAGAAGGAAAAACTTCAAAACACACAACATATATAATAAACAGACTGAGTCCAGATATAATGATATATATAAAGAGTATCAATAAAGGGTCAGAGAAACATTAGACATGCCAAACAAGTTTTAATCTGACTGCTGCTGCAGCTGTTCAATTGCTAAGCTGTGTCCAACTCTTTTGGACTGCAGCCTGCTAGGGTCCTCTGTCTGTGGAATTTTCCATGCAAAAATACTGGAGTGGGTTGTCATTTCTTTCTTCAAGGGATCTTCCCGACCTAGGATCAAACTCACATCTCCTGCATTGGCAGGTGGGTTCTTTACCATGTAATCTGACCATTCAATGTCAAAACAAGGTTTTACAAGTAACTGTTTTCTTTAAGAAGACAATCTGCTGAAACTTTGTGTCAATGCAATTAAAAATTTAAACAAGTATCTGGTTGAAATAATTGCAAGATTCTATTTTTACCAGCTGAACTCAAAAGATATATGTGAAATTTGCAAAAGTGTAAATCCCAAGCAAAAATACTTTTTAGAAAACATGTTTCTGAAAACCCCTTTCCCATGAATTGTAATCTGCAATACACAAAACAGTAAGTGATTAAATATGCTACTTCTGCATCTTCTACCCAAGACATATAGGTCGAAATCTGTTCTGCTTGTCTGCTGACATTTCTGGATCTTACAGCAAACAATACAGTGGATCTGATTAGAAAAATATTTCTAGGATGAAAAATCCATTTTAACAAGTGCTGCGTACAGTCATTGACAAAGGAATAAATCAGATGAAAACATCCTTAGTATAAAACAACTTTTTAATACTAATATAAAGGATGAAGAGCAGGAGTAATTTAGGAATTTCAAGCCTATGAAGTTTTGTTTGTGTGTACAGAACGTAAATGTAGCACAAAATTTAGAGAATAACTGGCTCTAAATAGGAATATAGCAGGTCAATGTCATCATTCTGTCAAAGACAAACTTTATAACATACAACAGACTCTACCAAGTATAACCACTTTATCAAGATATTCAAACAAAACATGACAGCAACTCTCACATGCTAAAAGACTGACTGAACGAAATGAAAGTGCTTATCTGGAGAAAGCAGCTGAAGGAATAACTGAAATATATGCCAAGAATGCAAGTAGTTTTATAAGATACCTCCTATAAAGATCCTATCATTCTACTCAAAGAAAGATTCTAAATTATTGCACATGTGAAATAAGCTTAGATGCAGATGAAAATACAGAGATTTGTTATCTGGGAATTCAAGCACATTACTGCACTATCACATTTTAAACCCAAGGTTTACAGACAGATTTTTCCTAAGTGATGGTGTAAGGAAGAAAATATTAGAATGCTTTAGTATGCGGGACAGTTTTTATAAAACTGCATTATAACTACTAATGTAATCTTCAAGTCCAGAAATTGAAGAGAAGGTAGGTCTTTTAGTTACTGTCAAAGAAAAAAGTTTAAAAATTTACTGTGACACCATCAGTGATACCCTATATGACAGCTAAAAACAGAAATGTCTTTCATCAATCTTAGTATAAAATATATGTTTAATACTAATAGAAGGTATTGAAGTTATAATAGTATTTTACAATTTAAACAAGCTTCAAGATTTATTCCTTTCTTAGAAGTTAACTTTATGATGGTAATACTCATCTTGTGTCTTGATCAAATATTAACACTAGCTATTACAGAATTTGTTGCATTCTAACCTCCACATGAATGCTACACTGTGAAATAGTGTATGTATCTAGTAGATAAATATATCTTAACATGAAAAAGGTGAAAATTCACTGTTACAAAGAAACAGCAATTATAACAAGGAGTAACAATTGTTTGTCACCCTTAACACAGATAATTAATTTTTAAGCCATATCATTTCCTACAGACAAGGATATGATGTACGCTGTGTGCTAGGTCACTTCAGCTGTGTCTGACCTTTTGTGACCCTAAGAACTATAGCCCACCAGGCTTCTCTGTCCATGGGATTCTCCAGGCCAGAATACTGGAGTGGGTAGCCATTCCCTTCTCCAGGGGATCTTCCCCACCCAGGGATTGAACCAGGGTCTCCTGCATTGCAGGCGGATTCTTTACCACTGAGCCACCAGGGAAGCCATGAGTACAGTAAGACGGCCATTTTCATATGTTGCAGTCACTTTTTAAAAGGAAATTTAAAGATCTATATCAAGTATCTGTGATAAAATGTTATACACTGTGGAACCTATAATTTCTCTTTTAGACATTTATTCTAAACATACAATCAGAGCTGTAGACAAAATATACACAACATGGCTTTATTGGTGGTCCTACGGTTAAGAATCTACCTTGCAATGCAGGGGACACCGGTCTGACCCCTGGTCCAGGAAGATCCCACATGCCGCGAGGCAACTAAGCCCACGCACCACAACTACTGAAGCGCACGGGCCACAGAGCCCGTGCTCCACGACCAGAGGCCACCACCACGAGCAGCCCGAGCAGTGCAACCGAAGGGAGCCCCTATTCTTCACAACTGGAGAAAGCCAGCGGGCAACACCAAAGACCCAATGCAGCCAGAAATAAACAAATAAATTTTTTTAAAAAGCTATAAAAAATGTACAAGATGATTATGTTTGCATTATTTACAAAGCAAAAAAAAAAAAAAAACCCCTCCACAATAGAATGGTTAAATAAACTCCATAATGAAATATTTAAGTAGCTATTAAAAATCATGTTTTAAAAAGCATGTGTATGTTTATACACAAATAATGAAAATGTATTAATTAAAAATACTATAATGAATCCATTAATGTATTAACCGATTACTTTTTCGTGATGAAAACTTAGGTGTTTTACATGTATCTAGTTTCAAATTTCTAGAGTATGTATTCTTTTTATGTCAAAAAAACTTTTATGGTAAGAAAATTAAATATATCAATTTAGGAGGCCAATCCCTTTCATTCATATTATATCAACATTCCATTCACATTCAACATGACATTGTAATTCAAAGCATATTTAAAAGATTTTTTAATCACTATTACCCTAAGACAGTTGGTAAAGCTGTTCAAATTTTGATATCTGATAACAATATATGTAGAACAATATATAACTCAATTCAATGGACAGAGAAATAATAAAGTGAGAGTCATGAAAAAAGTCAATCACCTGCTTTGTGTCCACCTCTCTATTCACAAAAGTACAAAGATGATGGTAGGTAGAACTGTTCGTCTTCACGTTAGTTTTCTTTACTTCAACATTCTGAAAAATGAAACAGAAAATAGATTGTTAAGTTGGAAGTATTCATTTTCATTTGAAGCAGGATCCATTGAAAAAAGTAATTTTATATTTTAATCAGTTATTCTTTATTTTTTTTCTTCATGAGAGCGTGCACTGTATTTCCACTAATCTGAAGTTTAGGTTTAAAAGTCAGATTGTATTTCAGTAAGAATAATGAATAGGTGACACTCTACAGTTTACTGTATGACATCAGGAGGCACATAATGGCAAGGTGTGCCTCTATTACTGATTTTAAGTTTGCTCATTTGGTTATGATGTTTCATAATCAATGATAAGAGAAAGTTCTCTTTTGTCTTTTCATAATCACTGAAAGAAGAAAGTTCTCTTTTGTCTAATGGAAGTAGGCCAATGAATAAATGCAAAAGGATGATAGATACTTGTGATGCTAAGTATCATCTCCCAGATTATTTGGAAATTGAAAAGAGAAAAATTTACCAATATAATTGAGATCTCTTGTAGCCACATAACCAAATCAGACAAATACAGAATACAAGAAATTAGTCTATTCAAAAATTCTGAAATAAAAAAGGGTTGGGGAGAGAATGCTTTACTTTGAAGACACAAAGCAAACAGAAGCAAGAGGTAAACCTTGACTGGATCCTGGTTACTTTTCTTAGTGTGATATTGTGGCCACATAGGAGAATGTCCTGGACTAACCTGGTGGTATGGTGGTAAAAATCTGCCTGTTAATGCAGGAGATACATTCAATTCCTGGTCGGGGAAGACTTCATACGCCACGGAGCAACTAAGCCTGTGCACCACAACCACTGAGGCTGTGCTCTAGAGCCTGGAGCCATGACTACTGATCCATGAGCAGTAACTCCTGAAGCCCATGCCCCTAGAGACTGTGCTCCACAACAAGAGAAGTCACCACAATGACAAGCCCGCGCACTGCAACAAAGACCCAGCACAACAAAAAATAGAAACAAACCTAGAGTTTCGTTAGGAAAAGAGAATGTCTTTATTCTTAGCAGAGGTACGTTAAAGTATATGGGGTGAAATGTAACCTATAAATATACGTTCAAATGTATACATTTATATCTTCAAATGTATACACAACCATTTGAAATCTACACATAATGCAAAATGAAATCTACACACAAGCTATTTCTTATACTCTTCTCTGTATTTAAAAATTTTTCATAATAAAAATGTTGGGGGGAAAAGTACCACCACAGTTTAACATATAATTCGTATTTGCCAAATCACTTACACAGACAATGTTTTGGTCAGTTTAAAGTTTTGACCTTGACTTGTTAGGGCTTCCCAGATGGCTCAGATGGTAAAGAATCTGCCTGCAATGCAGGGGACCTGGATTTGATCCCTGGGTTGGGAAGATTCTCTGGAGAAGAGAATGGCTACCCACTCCAGTATTCTTGCCTGGGGAATTCCAAGAGGGTCAGAAAGAGTTGGACAAAACTGAGCCAGTTTCACTTTCGGCTTGTTAGAAACATTAAGAATTATGACAAAAGTAATAATAATAATTTTAAAAAATGGGCAAAATACTGCCTGCCTTTTAACAAGGCACTGGGGGAATGGCTGAAATCTGACTTCTCTGTTTGGATCTTACTAGATCAAATGTCACATGGCAGATGTCTAACATAAAAGTAGGAAGGCTGACAAAACCAGAGGCTTAAGATGAGACTACCTGGTACTGAGGCTGATCACACATACATAAAATACTCTTGTCTATACAACAAAATAATATATCCTGTATTTGTATTTTTTAAATTTCTGTTTAACTTTTTTGATAAACACACCTATGTAATTTAGATAATGATCCAAATGAGTTGTTTTAATAACCACAGCAAGATAATCTGAGCAGGAGAAGCAATACCTTTCAAAATTAATTTCTGCTTAATAAGTTCAATGTTTTTTTTTTTAAAAAAAGCTTCAAATCACAAAATCACACATTTTACTCTCACAAAGAAACAGACTTTTCTTACCATTTCACATAATCTTATGTGAAGTTATTAACTTATCTGGACCTAATTTCTGTGTCTATAAAATGATAACTATTTACAATAGCCAAATCTTGAATGTGGGAAAGTCTTTAGGGCAAATAATCCTTTTCTTTCCCAATAAAATAAAAAAGGTTACAGTTTTTCAAACAACAAAAAAATCTCAAGACAACTGGAGAAAACTGAACACAGACTGGGTATCAGATTATACTGGGAACAACATATATTAGTATTGTGCTTTAAAGTCCTTTAACATCAGAGATACAAACTAAAGCATTTGTGGGTAAAATGCTGTCTATTATTATTTTTAAATATTCTAGATATGTATTACCAGTACAGTTAAAAACTAAGTTCAAACAAACGGCATTTGGATGTGCACTGAATTCTAACAGCAAAGAAGAATTACTATATCCAAGCTCCCATACCCAGAGTAATTCACCTCAAAGAGAGCTGGAGGAGGGGGTGGCAGACTTGCAATTTTGGCAGATCTCTCCTTTTCCACAAGCAGAGCTTCTTTTCGAGCTTTTATATGCCTTAAAAAATAAAAGATGTCATAAATTAATCTCTCAAATAATGTTACAGTACAACTCAAAGTTAAAAATATAAAAGCCATTACAATCTTAAGAAATCCTCCACAGCCTGATCCCACAGGCTCAAATGCTATTTAATAGAGTGCATACACATGTGAGAAAATAAAGAGTAAAAGCGGTGTAGCTAGACATAAAGCTCCATAATGTGGACTGACCCAACAAACATCTAATGTTCTTTAGAATAATTTGGAATTATAAAAACCTAAAAATGATAAAGAGGGGCCACTGCATAAAATGACCACTTCTGACTAGCTAATAGGTTCTTTCATTTTTACAATATGCAAAAATCTCATCAATGACTTGCAGAGTCTATAACCTCTTTTAATGTTCATAATTGCACTGATTTTTTTCTTTTTATATCAGAGGCAGACAGATTTTGGTTGACCTGCATTCTAAACTAGTAATACACTTCTTCAGAAACTCAGTAACTGCTGCTAAAGTCAGAACAGAAGAGAAAGTTCACTTGTTAGTATGTACTCCCCCAACTGCATTATTTTAAACCAAGTTTAACAAACACCATGGATATACTATGTAACTTTTAAAAAGTATCCAAGTTTTAGTTTTAAAGTTTAGTCACTCAGTCATGTCCAGCTCTGCGACCCCATGGACTGTTGACTACCAGGCTCCTCCACCCATGGGATTATCCAGGCAAGAGTACTAGAGTGGGTTGCCATTTCCTTCTCCACACACACAAAAAAATATCCAATGTACCCTTTAATTCCAGCCATATCACTTTCAGTGGAGAATACGGTAAAAATTACTATTACTTTACCAGGTTTTTTGTTTCATTAACATTTCTTTTTGATTTTTCTGTACTTTCAGGGCCTCTTTATGTCTCATTTCTGCCTTTTTTTTCCTTTCTGCTGCCCGGTGTGCCAGAGCATTTAAATCAGGCTCCTAAAAACAAATATTACTTAAAATGTCATGTTAAACAAGACTAAAATGGCAAATATATAATATGTGTGGTACTCTGTCAGGGCAAAAATCATGAAGATGTATTCAAATGAAAACACTGGCTATAGCACAAAATTAATGATGAAATAAATAAAGCTACAAAAATCTGATATCAGAACTTAAAGCTATTAATACTAAAAACACAAACTAAAGCCAGGGACCAAGAATATTTTGATTGACAAATTCTTTAAAGAGTTCTTCCTGACTAAAAGTTTGGTTACAAAGACATGCATTCTTGGAATCCAGCTTGTTTATTTTGTGTGACTATCTCTGGGACCACAATCTAGGATTTTCCAACCATAAATCAGAAGAAACAAGGTCAGGGAGTAGTCTTAAATACTGAGTTAAGTACTACTTTGCCTTTGTGAAAGGAAGAACTCAAGTGTATACACATTTAATTACACATTAAGGAGGTATGAGGAAGGAGTGATAATGAAATCAGAAATCTGAATTCATCCCACCGAACTTGTCCAAAATGACTGAAATGAGTAACAACTTGTAATTCTGAAGGTTACTATTTTATTCACCCAGTTGTTAAGGACTGGAAAAGAATAATGTTTGCTTTTTTTATGAAGTATAGTTTGATTTACAATGCTGTGTTAGTTTCAGTATACAGCATAGTGATTCCGTTATACATACACATATACAGCTGTTCTTTCTTGGATTCTTTTCCCTTGTAGATTATTATGAAATACTGAGTATAGTTTCCTGTGCTCTACAGTAGGTCATTGTTGGTTATCTATTTTATATATAGTAGTGTGTGTGCTAATCCCATTCTCCTAATGTATTATCCCTTACCACCCACCAGTGGTAACCCTAAGTTTGTTAGAGAATAATGTTAATTTAAACATCATAGAAAACAGATTTTCCTTCACATGACTCTTACCAGAAAATGAATCAAGTAGGATTCTTAGTTATATTAAATTTACAAAAACATTCAGGCTGCCCACAGCAAATTCTATACATGAAAACATTTTTATCAGTGTCTAATAACACAAATCTACTTTTAACAAGTATCATTACCACAGACAGGTAGTCAAATAAGTGCTCACTTACATTTTCTTTGGCTTGTTGATGCCCCTCTCCCATATTTCTTAAACTTGCCAAATACAGTTTTTCCAAGTTCTTGATTTTCTGAGTTTGTGATTCCACCCATTCTGTCCTTAGTTCCTCTGCCAAACGAGTGAATTGCTGATTTCTCCTCTGTTTTATATCTTCTCTTATCTGTAAAGCAATATCTCTTTCTTGTTCTCGAACCTAAAGGATGAATATTTAAGATTACATGAAAAGAGGCTTACTTCAACTTTTTGGAAAAGCTCTTTGGAAACAGGATCCTAAATGAATTTGATTCAGGTATTAGATATATCAATTCTCCAGAATATTCACAAGATATTAGATAAACCCTATTTAAAGCAGAAAATCCAGGTGAAGGAGAAAAAACCAAAAATAAGACTTACAAAGTTCCCTGATAAGCCATTATGTTTCCTCCCCAGAGACCTAAGGGGACTGCCATTATCATTCTGATTTGAGCAAGTTCCAAGAGTTGGTGATGGACAGGGAAGGCTCATGTGCTGCAGTCCATGGGGTCACAGTCAGATACAACTGAGCGACCAAACTGAACTGAACTGAATGTAAAAAACTGGCTTCCCTGGTGGCTCAGTGATAAGGAATCCACAACCCAGTCCAATATTCTTACCTGGAAAACCCCCACGGACAAAGAAGCATGGCAGGCTACAGTCCATGGGGCCTCAAAGAGTTAGACACAACTTAGTGACTTAACAACAATAACAATGTAGAAAATACTAATAATTTTGGGGACACAAAGAAGTTGACACTATGTTCCAAATAAATCTCACCTGCAGCAATCTTAGTTTTCGTCTTCTTTCATAATCTTCCTTTAAAATGAAGGCTTCCTCATTAGGACTCAATCTCAGCTTGCCAGCATTCACTCCCTTTCTTTTCATTTTCATGTAGTACTTTAAATATGAAGGTTCTGCATTAAAAAAAAAATATATATATATATCTATTAAAAATAAGACAGTAAAGATTAGAACACTTTTTAAAGGGCTGTAAACATGGAATGATTTGGGTAAACTAAGTTCAACTTATTTATAAATAGCAATCATTAATTCAGCACTTAAATTGGTAGTTCTCAGATGGGGAGAAAGCAGTTTAGTGGTGAGTAAACCATTTCAAGCATTACTTGATGGACTCTGTGGGAGAGGGAGAGGGTGGGAAGATTCGGGAGAATGGCATTGAAACATGTAAAATATCATGTATGAAACGAGATGCCAGTCCAGGTTCGATGCACGATACTGGATGCGTGGGGCTAGTGCACTGGGACGACCCAGAGGGATGGTATGGGGAGGGAGGAGGGAGGAGGGTTCAGGATGCGGAACACATGTATACCTGTGGTGGATTCATTTTGATATTTGGCAAAACTAATACAATTATGTAAAGTTTAAAAATAAAATAAAATTCAAAAGAAAAAAAAAAAAGAAAGCTGAGCGCGAAGAATCGATGCTTTTGAAAAAAAAAATGCAGTCTAACAATTGTTAAATCATGAAAGTTTGCTGAAAAGATGTTTTCTCAATTACAGCCATTTATAATATTGAGGACTTGACAATAAATTTCATATTAAAAAAAAGAAAAAATGCTTCCTCATCTGTGGCAGATTATTATTTACCTGTAGTATGTGGGACCTGACTAACTCCTACTTGAGATTTCCAGAGTTTACCCAGCTTAAATATAGAAAACCACAAAGATTTCAAAAGGTGTGTTAGCGCAGAATAAATGCTTCAAAATTACAGTTTAACACTAGAACTCTGATAACTTGTACATAACCAGCGAGACTACTATACTGCAAGGGCTCCTGGCTCATATTTCAGCTCCTAGTCTGTGATATATAATACGATCACCAAGTGTCATTGTATCTTAGGGAATCACATTAACCCCTCTACAGTAAAACAACTCTTCAGTAATTGGTGGTGTGATTTTTAAATGAAATCATTAAACAAAACTCCTAGAACAAAGTTATATTTTTAGGTTCAGTCCAGGGTTTAAGATTCCTAGATCTAGTCTTCTATTGCTCCTGTTTACACTCAGGTGTTCTCAATCGCGTCTCTAGATTATAACATGCCCCAATTTGGGGAAGTCTGGCAGGGAAAAAACGAAAGAATTTAAGAATCTATAGTTTTTATAAAATTTAAAAACCCTCCCCAGGTGATTCTGTATCTCCTTGTTCCCATTATTGCCATTTTCAAAAATTAGACACTTCAAATCAGTACATAACCATGATTTCATTTGAGATCAATCTCTTTACAATGACCAGGAAGGGAAATATGGTAACCAAACACTTAAATCTTTCTGAAGATAGTTTTCTGTTGTTGTTATTGCCCCATTTGACTTGTGAGAATCCTAGTTCCCTGAGCAGGGATCAACCTGGGCCCCCTGCAATGGAAGTGCTGAGTCCTTATCACTAAACCACCAGGGAATCCCCTTCTGCAGCCAGTTTAAGCAGCACTTCCCTGTGAAACTGCCCTCCAGTGATTCTTGCTCCACCTGCCTGTCCCGACCTGCCTGTCCATAAGAAATGTTACCCTCATATTCATATGAGGACTAACCTACGCTGCCTTGATATTACCTTCCTCTAGTTTTTCATCAATAACTTGCCCTTTCTAATTAGATTCCTTAACAATAAGGATAGAGGCTCTGGTTTTGTTGTTTTTTTTTTAATATCCAAATTAACCACGAATAACTACCACCACGCAGTATTTCACATACTAAGGATAAATACTGTTTTCACTCAGGTGTACAAATAGCGACCAGAAGAATTTGGGGTTATCTAATAGGAACTAAGGGCTTTCCTGGTGGCTCAGTGGTAAAGAATCTACCTCTCAATGCAAAGACCTGGGTTTGATCCCTAGGTAGGGAAGATCTCCTGGAGAAGGAAATGGCAACCCACTACAGTATTCTTGCTATTCTTGCCTGGAAAATCACATGGACAGAGGAGCTTAGCAGGCTACAGTCCATGGGGTTGCAAAAGAGTTGGTACATGACTTATTAACTGAACAAACAAAAATAGAAACTAAAACTTTTTCACTGAACTCTCCATCAAAAAGAAGGCAGGAATGATCTTATTCATGGTTGTATGTGCAGAGCCTAAAAGCTGCTTTGCTCCTAAGTAGGTCCTTCAGTGTGCTGACTGAATGAATGACTCATTCAATGAGTTAATTCATATAAAGTGCTAGATAGGTATATGTGGTCACTGTTACAACCTGATGACAAAAAGGAATAACTGCTTACATGTGAAAAATCTTTTCCAGCTGAAACCCACTCAGCTGATATTCACAAGGCTTTGGTAATGTACTCTGAAAGTGCCAACCAACCATTCTCTATTTTAGACAAGAATCAAAGGCCTCTTAGGTTATTGACCTGAGTGACAATATCTACTGGCAGAGCCAAGAGAAGAATCTGGTGTTTCTTATATATGGCTCCTAACTTTCCGAAATGCTAAAATATAGGGAATAAGGAAAATTTTGTTTAAGCCCGTATTTTTTGCAAGAGGGGATTGACAAGAACTAAACAAAGAGACCCAACAAAGGTCCGTCTAGTCAAGGCTATGGTTTCTCCTGTGGTCATGTATGGATGTGAGAGTTGGACTGTGAAGAAAGCTGAGCACCGAAGAATTGATGCTTTTGAACTGTGGTGTTGGAGAAGACTCTTGAGAGTCCCTTGGACTGCAAGGAGATCCAACCAGTCCATTCTGAAGGAGATCAGCCCTGGGATTTCTTTGGAAGGAATGATGCTAAAGCTGAAACTCCAGTACTTTGGCCACCTCGTGCGAAGAGTTGATTCATCGGAAAAGACTGATGCTGGGAGGGATTGGGGGCAGGAGGAGAAGGGACGACAGAGGATGAGATGGCTGGATGGCATCACTGACTCGATGGACGTGAGTCTGAGTGAACTCCGGGAGTTGGTGATGGACAGAGAGACCTGGCGTGCTGCGATTCATGGGGTCGCAAAGAGTTGGACACGACTGAGCGACTGAACTGAACTGAACTGAAACAAAGAGAAAACAAGTAATCCTGTAATCTTCAATTTCCTTTTCTAGAGGATTACAGGAACAAGCATGTTTGTTATTTTTACCTAAGCTGTGACAGAATAACTGTTTTTTCTTGTATATCATTATCTTAATTTTTACACTTGTTTGGAAATAATCTGATTTAGTATTCCCAGCTTCTCTAAATGTCAACCACAGTACAACCACCAAAACCAGGAAATTAACACTAGCACAATACTTTTAGCTAATCTACAGACCTTATTCAAATTTCATCAATAGTCCCACTAATGTCCATTTTCTGGACCAGGTCCCAAGCCAAGGAAAACATATCCTTTGACTGTTGTGTCACTCTGCATCCTCAAAGAAGTAGATGCCAAAATGGGATGAAACCCACGAGGATTTTATTAGGGGAAATGCCTGTGTGAGGGAAAATGGAGAGGGAAGTGGTGAAAGCTAGGAGTGTTTCAGACTTTCATGCAAATCTGCCACTGAGTGAAGGAGGAAGGCAAAGTTGGGTAGATAACCCTTAAACTGTGCAGTCTAAGGAAGCTTCAGGAAGACTGCTGGGGAGTCCTTAAGCCAAAATCCCTTGTGTCTCAGGAACAGGCCTGCCTTCACATCCACCCCATGCTGTCATTAACTAGGAGCAGTCTATGGGAGGCATCCATGTAAACAGATTTCAGAACACAGGGGCTAAGGGTCTATAAATCATGTTCTAATGGCTAGGCTGTTTTGTCTCCTTCAACTCCTCTAATTTGAGATGTTCCTCAGTCCTGTCACCCCTTCCTCCATCTTGACATTTTAAAAAGATGCCAGCCAGTTATTTTGCATAATGTCCCTCTATCTAGATGTGTTTAATCCCTTCCTATAGTTAGACTGAGGTTATGCATTTTTGGCAAGACCACCACAGAAGTCATGACGTACTCTTCTCAGCACATCACACCAGAATGAGTTTTGATCCCTTGATTAAGAAGGTGCCTAACAGGTTCCTCCACTACAAACACCATTTTTTTTTAAAGTATTTGGTGGAGAGATAATTGAGGCTATGTAAATACCATGTTCCCCACCATATTTGCCAACTAAATTTAGTATCCACTGATGACCACCTGAAACAATGTGTTTTCTGCTTACATTATTCCTTCTACACTTACCAACTGGAATCCTACTTAAGGAAGTTTCACCCATTCCCTCACTTTAGTATTTATTCATATCAATACAGATTTTCAAATTCTAAGTACTGTTACTGACAAATAATAGAGATGATACTACTTATCTTTCAAGACTGTCCTGAGGATTAAATGGCAACGAGCACCTCTTAATCACCTATATTAGGAAGATGCGGCTTCAAGGCCCAATTCCACTTGAAGCAAAGACACTTAAAATCACTTTGGTCTCACTTCCTTGAAATATATAAGCGGAGTATAATATCTTCTCCAACAGGTTGTTCTGATTGTATGTCTTAGTAAATATAAACTGCCAGATACTTTCTAAATTTTAATGAGTCTACCGTTCCCCATTGTTTTACAAAACAGACGTTTGCGGCAGAACTTAGTTATCTAATAAATTAAAGGTGAGAGACACCAAAAGAGAGCATGCTCTCTGCATGAAACGATTCCAAGCTGGGCTCTTAAACGGCTCCCAGGAGTGAGGCCGCTCGGCGGGTGACCTGGGGGCAGGACGCACCCAGGAGTTCTGCAGTGGGACCCCGCAGACCCTTCCGGCCGCCCCGACTTGGAAGCTCAGGGCCCCCGCGAGGCCCGACCCCACGGGAACGCGCATGGCCGGCTGCGCCAAAGGCTCCGGGGCGGCCTTTCACACGGCGCAGGCGAGCCCGTGAGGGGGGACGCGCGCCCCGCCGGCCTCGAGCCCGTGAGGGGACGCGCGCCCCGCCGGCCTCGTGCCCGGCCTCTGGAGAACCGCGGGCCGCTGCGAGTGCGTCCCCCGCCGCAGCACACCCCCGGCTCCTCGCCTCGCGGAGAAGTGCACGCTCGGGGACCTTGGGAGGCCAGCGCCTCTGTCACTCACCAGGGAGAGGAAAGCCCGGCCTCAGGAATCGCGGCTCAGACACAGAAGGCCCGGCGGCCCGCCCCACAGCTGCCTCCGAACAGCCGTTCGGGCGTGAGCGAGGCGGCCATCTCCGAGCCGCCGTCACTTCCGTCATTCAAACCGCTCGCCAGTGGCGCGGCCAGGCCGCGGGAAGCGCCGAGCCCCGCCCCGCCCCGCCCCGGGGGCCGTCGGGACGGCCGCGGCGGAAGCCGCTCGGGGCGCGCGCCCCTCCTACGTAGGGCCCATTATTTCTCGTGTCGGGCGTGGCTCGGAGGTTTTGCTTTACGTCTCCCGACAGGCTCATCTTACAGATCCGAGACAGAGGTCCAGGAAGGGAGAGTTAGTTACCACAGCCCACCCGGGTGGCTTCAGTCTCAAGCGTCTTTATGAAGACGCCTTGGGAAGTGCAGCCTTTCTTGTCTGAGGACACAATTCGTTTGGTACTTTCTCACGCTGCAGTTATTTTCTGATAGTTTTCAATTCACTCAACAGGGAACTGTATCGTAATGCTGTGCCTCCAGAGGGCCACACTACCTAGAACATGTCAAGGATTTAACCGCTGTAGATAACCTGCAATCAGAAAGGGAGTGAGAGCTGTTTCATATTTCAGTTCAGTTCAGTCGCTCAGTCGTGTCCGACTCTTTGCGACCCCATGAATCACAGCACGCCACGCCTCCCTGTCCATCACCAACTCCCGGAGTTCACTCAGACTCACGTCCATCGAGTCAGTGATGCCATCCAGCCATCTCATCCTCTGTCGTCCCCTTCTCCTCCTGCCCCCAATCCCTCCCAGCATCAGAGTCTTTTCCAATGAGTCAACTCTTTGCATGAGGTGGCCAAAGTACTGGAGTTTCAGCTTTAGCATCATTCCTTCCAAAGAAATCCCAGGGCTGATCTCCTTCAGAATGGACTGGTTGGATCTCCTTGCAGTCCAAGGGACTCTCAAGAGTCTTCTCCAACACCACAGTTCAAAAGCATCAATTCTTCGGTGCTCAGCTTTCTTCACAGTCCAACTCTCACACCCATACATGACCATGGGGTCACAAAGAGGTGAACACGACTGAGTGACTGAACAACAACCACCTTGGTTTTACAGACAAGCTGCATTACAGAGAAATTTGGTGACTTGGCCAAGAGGACATGGAAGAGTGAAACCGAGACTAGAATTCATATATTTATCCCAAATACTGGGATTCTTCCTTCATGCTTCCCTGTCCATGATCACATTTATCTTAATAATTGTACTTATTCTAAACAAAACTCTTCAACATCCTCAACACAGACTCATAGGTACCCTCCCACACTGAACAAAAGATGCGCCCATTATTTCACGCTTTAGGCTAATTTTGGTGCCCACTGTGTTTTCCAAAAGCACCAAGCACATTCCCCATCATAGCACTTACCAATTCTTATTGAAATTATCTGTTTATTAGGCTCTGTGTTGACTAGACTGAATTCTCAAGAACTGGAGTGCACTTTGTTCAGTCACCTGCCACTTCGAGCTTCTGAAATGTTTGTTGAATGAATGAATAAATAAATCACTTCCCCAACCTGCATCCTGGGCAGAAATCTTACAGTTGGAGATTTTGAATTAAGGCTTGTTATTTTTTTTTTGATAGGAGGCAGTGAGGAATCAAAGAAAACCCAGTGGGCTTAGAATCAGAGTGTTTGGTCTACTGTCACAACTCTGAGACTTTCCAACTGTTGAACACGAAGCCAATGAGCCTTGGTTTGTGATTTGTTTCTCTATTATTGCCAACCAGACCACCTCAGAGTGTCCAGAATGGCTCACTCATTATGACTAGCAATTGATTCTGATTGTCAGCTGAAACTTTGCTGGAACTATTGAGTGAAGTGCTGTTACCAACCAGGGTTCTTGGCCTCCTCAATCAATTTAAATTATCAGGGGCCAGACAAGAAATTCAGGCAAAGTTCTCCTGGGGTCCCTTCTGCAGCAGGGTGGAGTGAGAACAAACAACTTGTTCCCTTACTTGCTCACTTTTCAAGGAGGCTGAGCTTGTTTCTTGTGTGGGGATGAGGGTAGAGGTGTTTGTGGGGGTCAGGCTAGAGGGATGGCTTAGGTGGTTTGCCCAGCACTTTGTGGTCTTGTGTGCAGGGGGCATGCTCAGTACTCTGCTTTTGCTCCAGGCTTTTCAAAGGTGGCAGTTCAGGGACTTCCTGGTGGTGCAGTGGCTAAGACTCTGCGTTCACAATACAGTGGGCCTGGGTTCGATCCCTGGTTAGGGAACTAGATCCCATGTGCCTCAACAAAGATCAAAGATTCCATGTACTGCAACCAAGACCCAGCACAGCCAAACAAATAAAAATAAATGTATAGATATTAAAAAGAAAATTACAGTTTGGTTTTTTGGTCTCTTTGCATCAGTTCATAATTTTGCCCCAACTGTGTATGCATGCAGTTATTTTTAGTCCCATACAGTTTCTTTGT
This sequence comes from Bos grunniens, assembly GCF_055505025.1. Classification (NCBI taxonomy): domain Eukaryota; kingdom Metazoa; phylum Chordata; class Mammalia; order Artiodactyla; family Bovidae; genus Bos; species Bos grunniens. Next base: position 50,522,894 of record NC_141193.1, on the reverse strand, counting down.
ATTTTGTTGCTCAGGGAGGTATTTGTCCAGGGGCAAATACTTCAGTACTGCAGCAAAGGGTCCCAGGTCCCAGACATATCTCAGTGCCTTCAAGCAGCCTCTCCATGTGGGTTGGAATTCTTACTAGCTGAGATTCAAGAGAGAATGTCCAAAGAATGAGTATTTCCAGGGCAAGAACATGAAAGCTGCAAATCCTTTTAAAGGCAAGGCTGAGAAATGGTAAGTTTTGCCACAATGTCTTGATTAAGTATCATAGGACCAGCCCAAGTTCAAGTGAAGGGGAAAAAGTCATCTCCCAGTGAAGTGACAAAGAATTTGCAGCCATCTTTAATTCACCACCATTTCCTTGGTAATAGTTGACCTGCTCTCTTCACAGGCTGCTTGTGAAACTCAAAGTCATGAATCATAAAGAGCACGAATGAACTCCAAAACCATGTTAGATACATTCAGTTCAGTCACTCAGTCGTGTCTGACTCTTTGCGACCCCATGGACTGCAGCACTCCAAGCCTCCCTGTCCATCACCAACTCCCAGAGTTTACTCAAACTCATGTCCATTGAGTCAGTGATACCATCCAACCATCTCACCCTCTGTTGTCCCCTTCTCCTCCTGCCCTCAATCTTTCCCAGCATCAGGGTCTTTTCAAATGAGTCAGTTCTTTGCATCAGGTGGCCAAAGTATTGGAGTTTCAACTTCAACATCAGTCCTTCCAATGAACATTCAGGACTGATTTCCTTTAGGATGGACTGGTTGGATCTCCTTGCAATCCAAGGGACTCTCAAGAGTCTTCTCCAACACCACAGTTCAAAAGCATCAATTCATTGGTGCTCAGCTTTCTTTACAGTCCAACTCTCACATCCATACATGACCACTGGAAAAACCATAGCCTTGACTAGACGGACCTTTGTTGGCAACATTAGAAGCTATTACATATATATATAGGCACCTTTGTTTCCTCTTCTCATTACAGACCCAGCCCTCCAGGCCACAGGGGTAGGCATGTGACCCAAACTGAGCAAATCACAGTTCTCTATCTCCTTTGCTATTGAGATTGACCCAAGGATAGGAACATATTCTAAACTGAATCTTTTGTGGCTTTTATTTTAATACACTCACTTCAGACTGCAGGAGACAAAACCAAACCAACCAAACAAAAAACACCTTTTAAATGTGTTTATTGGTGTTCAGTTTTTAATTTTTAATTGGGTCCCTTTGTACTCTATTGGCTTAGGGCTAGGTGTATAGGCTGTTTCTAGTGTTGCTACCCAACAAGGAATGAACATTAATAAGCAATGATCAAGAAGAAGAATTTTCCCTAGGCAGTAACAACACTAGTGTGACTAGTCACTATGCAATGCTGCCCCTCAAACTGCAATAGAAGCCATTCAGGTTAGGAGCAGTTTAACATGTTTCTCTGATGGGGAACCATTTCACTGCTCTGAGTTCCCTTTATCTTTATCCACATTCAATACAAGAGATTGGCATTAAAGTTGAGGTGGGGGAGGACCCTCAATAATTCTCATGTATAAAGTCCTGATGAAAGGGAATCATTGCAAGAACAGAAGTAATCAGGTTTCCATCTGACCATCTGCCAACTGGCCTTTCTCTCTGGCATAAACACCAAAAGGGCTTAACAAGTGATAGGATCTCAGGGTAATTTACAGCTGCTAACAGAAGTGAGATTAAGAGTGCCCAGCAGGAGAGGAAAGATGGGCTCAGAAAGGCTTTTAAAAGCTATAAATATTTCTTTAAAATGTGTGTGGGTAGATCCGAAGGTGGGGAGGAATTGGGCCTTTTATTTAAGGAGAGTGAAAATTGAGAGGAGAGAATAGGAAAATGAATTTATTTTGTTTCGTCTTTTAAATCATATTTCAGCTAATATGATTTTTATTAATATTACTGATATTTATTCAGCAATGAGGGTGTAGACTGTGAGTTATATACTTAAAAAGACAGGGAGGTCTGGGGACTTCCTGGTGGTCCAATGATGAAGGCTCTGCCTTCCAGCATAGGGGACATGGTTCAATCCCTGGTCAGGAAACTAAGATCCCATATGCCATGAGGCATATGCCCCCCAAGATAGTAATCATCCAGTTATAACCATTTTGGTTCATTGTTTTCATTCATTCATTGACTATTCATTGAGCAATTACTAAGTGCCAACCAAACATTTTGGCTGAGGACACAGTGATAAACCAGATATTGAGGATATAACAAATGCACAAGACAGACGCTATCCTACCCTCAAAAAGGCAGTGAAGACATGTGAACAGGCCCTCAGAATACTTCACATTAAGTGCAACAGCCTGCTTGTTCTTTACACGCTTTCATTCCCAGCCAGAGCTCTGTCTGAGCCAAAAATGGGGCTGCCACGTAACTGGTGAACTAGTGAGGCAGCCGTCAGAAGTCTGTGGGTTTCTTGAGGCTCAAATTAGCAGAAAGAAGGAAACACTGACTCCTGAGGATACAATTGATGTGTCTGCTGCCCCAGAGACCCAACACATATAGTAAGCACTCTGCTTTCCAGAGAGGGGAACTCCAGCTATGAATCTTTGGCACCGGGGAGAAGACAGGTGGGAATCTAAAATATTCTAGCAATTTTAAAGGGAGCAGTGTATTGATAATATAATGCATATGGTGTCAGTGTGTTGATGGGGTAAAATATTTTATTTAAATGCTTGTAATGTGGTGAAACAGGCATATTGAAGGGAATTCTGCACTTCTATAATACTGCCAAGCACAGCTGAGAGAATAAATTTATGCTTGCTTCAATCTCTGTATATTTGGACTTGTTTTTTCCTCAGCATTCTAGAAAGTGGTGACATGGGACACTCTTTTAGACAAACAGCCCTCTATAAGCATTCCTGCCCTGCTTGAAACCTACAGTGGTTCTCTTTACAGAATACATCAACGCTAATGTCTCTTACTAGCTTTCCAGAACCTCCAAAATATGGCCCTAAAGAGAGCAGAGCTCAGAGTTTCAGTTTATCACTAATCACGTCGAGCCTTGTTTTTTTTTTTTTTCTTGTAAAATAGGAATAATAATATCCACCATATCAAACTCACAGGACTGTCTCAGTGTTAAACAAAATGATGCATCTGACAGCACTTCGCAAACCACCAATGTAGTGTTACTGTACAGATGTGAGTATTATGATGTTGGTGTTTTGATCCATACAGCATTATTTCATGTCATCCTTCAACTGGACCACAATGTGCTGTGTTCCTTCTTGTCTCTGAATTGGGGCTTATGTGAGTCCCCAGCCCAGTGGGGAGGAGAGCAGACCCTGAGGCCAGACTGCCTGGGGTCTGGGTCAGCACTTGCCCTGGAGGCTGTAGTGAGGATTAAATGGGCTCCCGGGGTAAAGCCCTTAGACTGTGCTTAGCACATCACATCACTCCCGGCACTGTTGTAGCAAGCGCTTTTCATACTTGACCACGTCTTCCTTTTCTAGCTCACATCCTATCTCATTCATGAAGTCTTCTCCCCTGGTTTTCTCCTACCTCTGAAACGTTATACCTAGAGTGATGTCACACAGGTTAACTATTATTTCATGATATGATTGTATTACCCAGTTACATGCATTAACTCAACATTTAATGAACACCAGCTATGACCAGGTTCTTTCTTGTGTTTGTGTTGTCACTTCAGTCGTGCCTGACTCTTTGCAACCCTATGGACTGTAGCCCACCAGGTGCCTCTGTCCATGGGGTTCTCTAGGCAAGAATACTGGAGTGGATTGCCATGCCCTTCTCCAGAGGATTTAGACCATGAGAATAAAGAAAAACAAGATGCGGAACCCATCTGTGGTCAGATGACCAAGCAGACAGTGAGCTATAAACTGAATGGCTGTGTGTCCTGAAAATTCATATATTAAATCCTAATCTCCACTGTGGTGGTGTTTGGAGGTGGAGCCTTTGGGAGGTGATTAGATCATGAGGACTCATTGACTCTTCTCCTTTAGAAAAAGCCCCTTGGGGACTTCCCTGGTGGGCCAGTGGTTAAAGTCTTTGCCTTCCAATGCAGGGGGTGTGGGTTCAATTCCTGATCAGGGAACTAAGATCCCACATTCTTTGGGGCCAAAACATAAAACAAAAGCAGTATTGTAACAAATTCAATAAAGACTGTTTAAATGGTCCACACCAAAAAGTTTTTTAAAAAGGAAGAGCCTCTGTCCTATTTCTACGAGTTGTCTCATCTCTAACAGCCTTTCCCAGACTTCAAATCTCTGTGCTTTCCCCCCACCTTTTCTCTCCCTACCCCTCCACCTTTGGTCCTGTGACTTCACTGTTAGAACTCCACAGCTGGAACTTCCCTCAAACCTTCCATTAGGTGTCTACTCATCCTGCGCGCACTCCGCAGCTTTTGCTAAAGAGCCTGATGACTTCGTAATTCATGCCCTGATGTCATCTAGCCCAGGTCAAAACAAAGATGTCTTTTTACATACATACGCCATTTTCACCTTCAACGCCAGTTCCAGCATGCCATGTCCAGGGAGACTTAAAATAACAAAACTATCATCTGTGGTTTAGCGTTTTGCTGACAGCAGAATTATCAGCATCATGCCCATGCTACAGATGGGAACGCTTGTGCCTGTATTACATGTCTTGTCTTCTGTTTTTTACATTTGGAACAGCCAGGGGACCCCTTCATGGCTCATTTTCGGGCTTACTTCCCATGGAATTTCCTAACCTCATCCCTCTGAGTCTCATTCCTCAGGCTGGCTTCATTCGAGCTAAAGGATTCTCAGGCGGACCAGTCCTCCCAGGCAAAGGCACGGTGTGCGTTTTCAGAAGGACCTTCAAAGTCTTCACACAAGGAGGTGAGCGATGGGGCTACTTTTAGTGAATTTTCTCTGTTTACATGGCGGCGGCAGGACCAGTAGTGAGAGGTGAGGCGACACCTCAGATGCCGTCCTTTATGCCTTTACAGGGTCTGTTTCAACTCCACTTGCGGGGAAAGCGGTGGAAATGATCATGTCTACCGCTAGAGGGCAGACTGGTCAAATTTAAAATGCGTGAGGGGCATTGAGACGCTGTGGGGACTTTTTTGTTTCATATCCCCTCCACCCTCGGAGCCCCCACCCAAACCCCATTAGACAAGAGAAGAGGGACCAAGGTCATCAGGAATAGGAAAAAGCAAAGGCAGAGCCACTGCTGCTGATAAGAGCCCGTCCTCCTCCTCCTCTCTGTGTATGCCGAGAGCTGGACTTGCCCTATGGCCGCAAACAGGGAGCATCCGGGTGATACTAGCTTGGTGTTTAGTGCCTGTTATAGGGGGCTGCCGTCTATGGGGTTGCACAGAGTCGGACACGACTGAAGTGACTTAGCAGCATAGGAGAAGGCAATGGCACCCCACTCCAGTACTCTTGCCTGGAAAATCCCGTGGATGGAGGAGCCTGGTAGGCTGAAGTCCATGGGCTCACTAAGAGTCGGACATGACTGAGCGACTTCACTTTCACGCATTGGAGAAGGAAATGGCAACCCACTCCAGTGTTCTTGCCTGGAGAATCCCAGGGACGGGGGAGCCTGGGGGGCTGCCCTCTCTGGGGTCGCACAGAGCTGGACACGACTGAAGCGACTTAGCAGCAGCAGCCAGGCACCTTACTAGGCATTTTACCCACAGCACCTTCTGTGAGCCTCACAATGGCCTTATGAGGCACATTTTTAAGATCACGACAAGTGAAGAAACATGCTTGTTAAATATGTTGCTCTAAAGCAAGTAAATAATAAGTGACAGATACAGAGTTTGAACTGATGTTTGTGAAGGAGGGGTCAATGGGAAAAGAGGGGGGTCTCGAAAGGACCTGAAATTAAGCAGTAAATTATCGTTCAAAGCCTCTAAGAGGGCTTCAGGGCTGGGCACTGTCCTCTGCTAGCCACTGTAAGTGGAGAAAATACCTTTAAACAAATTATGTATATTCACCGTTAAAAAAAATTTCAACACAATATCTAAAGGAGAAAGCAAAAACTGCCTTCAGATCTTATTGTCTAGATAAAGCATTTTTAAATCATGTTTAGTTAGGCTCCTATGACATTGTTTTTATTTTGTTTTGTTTTATGATTTTTTTATGGATCCGTGTAGCTACATGTGTACATTATCACGTAAATACAGAATTAGTTCAGTTCAGTTCAGTCGCTCAGTTGTGTCCGACTCTTTGTGACCCCACGAATTGCAGCGCGCCAGGCCTCCCTGTCCATCACCAACTCCCGGAGTTCACCCAGACTCACGTCCATCGAGTCAGTGATGCCATCCAGCCATCTCATCCTCTGTCGTCCCCTTCTCCTCCTGCCCCCAATCCCTTCCAGCATCAGAGTCTTTTCCAATGAGTCAACTCTGCACACGAGGTGGCCAAAGTACTGGAGTTTCAGCTTTAGCATCATTCCTTCCAAAGAAATCCCAGGGCTGATCTCCTTCAGAATGGACTGGTTGGATCTCCTTGCAGTCCAAGGGACTCTCAAGAGTCTTCTCCAACACCACAGTTCAAAAGCATCAATTCTTCAGTGCTCAGCTTTCTTCACAGTCCAACTCTCACACCCATACATGACCACTGGAAAAATCATAGCCTTGACTAGACGGGCCTTTGTTGGCAAAATAATGTCTCTGCTTTTCAACATGCTATCTAGGTTGGTCATAACTTTTCTTCTAAGGAGTAAGCGTCCTTTAATTTCATGGCTGCAGTCACCATCTGCAGTGATTTTGGAGCCAAAAAAAAATAAAGTCTGACACTGTTTCCACTGTTTCCCCATCTATTTCCCATGAAGTGATGGGACCAGATGCCATGATCTTCGTTTTCTGAATGTTGAGCTTTCAGCCAACTTTTTCACTCTCCACTTTCACTTTCATCAAGGGGCTTTTGAGTTCCTCTTCACTTTCTGCCATAAGGGTGGTGTCATCTGCATATCTGAGGATATTGATATTTCTCCCGGCGATCTTGATTCCAGCTTGTGCTTCTTCCTGCCCAGCGTTTCTCATGATATACTCTGCATAGAAGTTAAATAAACAGGGTGACAATATACAGCCTTGACGTACTCCTTTTCCTATTTGGAACCAGTCTGTTGTTCCATGTCCAGTTCTAACTGTTGCTTCCTGACCTGCATATAGATTTCTCAAGAGGCAGGTCAGGTGGTCTGGTATTCCCATCTCTTTCAGAATTGTCCACAGTTTATTGTGATCCACACAGTCAAAGGCTTTGGCATAGTCCACAAAGCAGAAATAGATGTTTTTCTGGAACTCTCTTGCTTTTTCCACGATCCAGAGGATGTTGGCAATTTGATCTCTGGTTCCTCTGCCTTTTCAAAAACCAGCTTGAACATCTGGAAGTTCCCGGTTCACGTATTGCTGAAGCCTGGCTTGGAGAATTTTGAGCATTACTTTACTAGCGTGTGAGATGAGTGCAATTGTGTGGTAGTTTGAGCATTCTTTGGTATTGCCTTTCTTTGGGATTGGAATGAAAACTGACCTTTTCCAGTCCTGTGGCCTCTGCTGAGTTTTCCAAATTTGCTGGCATGTTGAGTGCAGCACTTTCACAACACAGTCCTTCAGGATTTGAAATAGCTCAGCTGGAATTCCATCACCTCCACTAGCTTTGTTTGTAGTGATGCTTCCTAAGGCCCACTTGACTTCACATTCCAGGATGTCTGGCTCTAGGTGAGTGATCACGCTTTGTGGTTATCTTGGTCATGAAGATCTTTTTTGTACAGTTCTGTGTATTCTTGCCACCTCTTCTTAATATCTTCTGCTTCTGTTAGGTCCCTACCATTCTGTCCTTTATCGAGCCCATCTTTGCCTGAAATGTTCCCTTGGTATCTCTAATTTTCTTGAAGAGATCTCTAGTCTTTCCCATTCTGTTGTTTTCCTCTATTTCTTTGCATTGATCGCTGAGGAAGGCTTTCTTATCTCTCCTTGCTATTCTTTGGAACTCTGCATTCAGATGCTTATATCTTTCCTTATCTCCTTTGCTTTTCGCTTCTCTTCTTTTCACAGCTATTTGTAAGGCCTCCTCAGACAGCCATTTTGCTTTTTTGCATTTCTTTTCCATGGGGATGGTCTTGATCCCTGTCTCCTGTACAATGTCACGAACCTCCGTCCATAGTTTATCAGGCACTCTATCAGGTCTAGTCCCTTAAATCTATTTCTCACTTCCACTGTATAATCATAAGGGATCATTTACTATCAATTTTAATTATTGTGTTTTATTTTATTGTACTTAGACCGCTTAAATCACTTATCCAGTTCCTATTGATAAACTTTTCATTAATTTTCAGTTTTTTCCATTCGAACAATTTTGTAGCAAATTCTTTGTGTTTACATCTCTCCAAAACTCCCCCTTCTTTTGTTAACTGGATCCCATCTCATCTCCCTAAATTCCTGTCTTTTTTTTCTTTCTGCTATACCGTTTCTTTAGCAAACATACCAGATAATTGCTCCCATCTTAAAAAAAAAAATCTTTCCCAATGCCACTCCATTTTCTTTGTTTCCCCAGACACGTAAAATTCTTGCAAGAGTTGTTTAGACTCATCAGACTCACTTTCTCTCCAATCAGGTTTTCACTCACAGTCCTCCACAAACAGCTCTTGTCAAGGTCACTGCGACTGTCATGATGTCAAACTCAATGGTTACCCTTCATCTTCATCTTTCTTGCAGCATTTCACATATTGGCCATTCACTGCCTTCCAGGAAATCACTTTCTTGGGTTTCCTCCTCTTTCACTGGCTGTAGTAGCCTTTGCTTGTTTCTCCTCGTCTTCCTGATCTCCAAATTTTGCAACATCCCAGTATCCAGATCTTAAACCTCTTCTCTCTCATTTGGTCTCAGGACTAAATACTTATATGTAGGCCCAGACTTCCTCCTGAACTCCAGATTCATAGCCAAGTGCCTTCCTGACAGTTCTACTTTAACATTTAATAGACATCTCAAACCTGACAAGTTGAAAGCCTTGGGTTCTCTGACTTCACTTCATCCTCTTCCTACAAGCTTTCTCACCCCAGTAAATATCAGACTTCTCTGCCCCAAATTTCAGTCATCCTTGATTCCCTTATTTTTCTCATGACTCACATCTGTTCTTCAGGAAATCCTGTTGGCTCTACCTTCAAAACGTGTCTAGCACTCAACCACTTTGTGTCCCCCTCCCCTGTTAGTTCCCACCTAGATTACTGTAACCTCACCCCAAGTGGCTTTCCTGCTCCGGCTCGCACCCACTTGCAGCCTTTTCTCCACCAGCCGCCAGAGAACCTTTATAAACTCCAGTCATCCACCACCACTGCTCTGCCCAAAGCCCTCCAGTCCTGACTGTTTCCCTGACAGTCAAATCCAGTGGTTTTATAGTGATTGACAAGGTCCTGTGTGGTCTCAGAACACAACCCCCTTGGCTTCCACCACTTTACCCAACCCCACACTCAGCTCAGTGTCACTGGTCGCCTCCCAGACCCCACCCTCTGCCTGGAATCATCTTTCTGCAGGTGTCTAGGCCCTGCTTTCCTGCTTTCTTCAAATCCCTGCTCAGTGTCTCTTTATAAGTGAGGCTTTCCTAGTCACCCTGTTGGGAACAGCGTATTCTGTTTTCTATTGCCCTCACTCTGCTTTATTGTTCTTACCATCATCACTGCGTGTGTGCATGCCTGCACACACACACACACACAGCACACAATTTATTTGTCATTTGTCTCCCATGACTACAATGTATGTTCTGTAAAGGCAAGCATTGTACTTATTTTGTTCTCAGTGTATGCCTAACTCCTGATCTAATGCCTGGCACCTATCAGGGCTCAATACAAATCTGTCGAATGAATGAATATTCGTTTTCCAGGGCAGTGATCTCCAGGTAGATTTCTAAGAGGGGATTGCTGACTCCCAGGTTATGAATTTTAAAGACACATTTGACACATTTGACAATGTATATTCCCGTCAGCAGAGTACGTGACAGTGCTTTTGACCAAAGCTCACCAAAAGGGATTTTGTCAATCAATACTTTTCACCTTTAGTCATCTTTTAGGCAAAATACTGTCTTTTCATTTGCATTTTGGGGTTATTTATGCATAGACTTATTGACCATTTATACATGCATTATTTGTATGGATCCCAGATTAAGTTCTTTGTCTACCTTTCTATTATGATTATTTCCCTTATTGATTTGTTCTTTGTGTATTCAACCTTTGTTTGAATTGACAATATTTTCCCCAGTTTTTCATTTGTCTTTCAACCTCATTTTTGGTGTTTTTGCAAAAGAAAATTTAAAAATGTATTATGCAGTCAGATTTATTCATTTTCCCCTGGTGATTTCTTATTTCTCCAATAAGAATATAGTTATATTGAGCTTGCTCAGGCTTTCTTGGACATGTCTACTAAGTATATTCTTTTCTTGTGGATAAATTTCCCACCAAAGTATTATATCATGGGTCCAGGTCGAAGGAAATGGTTTAGGACTACCTGGCCCATCAGACATGTGGTTCCAGGAATCTGGGTATAGGAGTGTTATACCAAGGCAAACTGCCACAAACTCAGTTCCCCAGGAAGTTCACAGAAGGACAAGCTGACTACAGCTGTTAAACATCTATTCATAAAGCAAGTCCCAAAGAAAGAACACTGTATAGCTCCTGGAAGCTGTGAGCTCACATAATCCTGCTCCAAGGAAAGACATGCAAAGGAACAGAACTACATACACAGTTCTGGAGACTCACAAAGTGTTACTTTGACAGGTTTCCTTGCTTGCGGGACCATTTAATCACCAGCTATTTCCCTTTCCTTGTCAGCGAGCGGTATGGACTGACATACGCCTCAACACAAAGTGCTGCTATATTCATACACAGAAGCAGGTGTCTCCCCCTCTACCTCATCCTATGTGCATCAGGCACTAAAGATGTCCCCAGGGCAGAAACAACACTGGTCCCAGTATAAACGACGAGCTCACTCCACCTGAGTGAGGATGGCAATTCACATTCACTGTGCTGCAGGCGTGCTGACATGTCCTGAGGTATTTATTCCCTCCTGGACCGGGCTGCTGGTACAGTGCCTGGTTGGGGCTGAGCCCCCAACTCTTACGCCTCAAATAATTGCTCATGGACAAGCAGTATCTTTTGGGAGCTGATGAATTTCAGCCTTCATCTCAGAATCTGCGTTTTCACAAGATGCCCTAGTGATCGTCTGCTCATTTAAGTCTCAGAGGCTGTGCACAATGGACTCTGGTTTTGAACAGTCCTATCCTTTATCACAATAACTGTGATGTATAAAGATTATTACTATTTGTTTTTTGATTGTGAAAACATTTGGAGACCACTGATTATTATAATTAGAGCTAGAAAGAATGTTAAATAATGTTGTTACTGCTGCTGTTGTTTTTGAATGGAAAGCTGTGGACATGACCTAACACCTGATTTTGTTGGCTTTGTCCCCATCTCTAACTGTTCATATTTAATATAAGGCTTGCTCCTTTCCAATGAGACTGTAGGATTCTAAAGGACGAGGATTATTTCACCTTATAACACTTCCCTACAATTTTTTTTTAGTGCTGTAAAGCAGTGTTTTGTGAACTTTGTATAGGAATCACTGGGTGGATGGTGGAGAGGGATGTCTTCTTAAAGGCAAACTCTTATTCAGTGGTTCTGAGATTCTACTTTTCAAGGAAACCTTCAGGTGATTCTGATACTGCTGGTCCATGGACCATACTTTGAGTATCAAGGTTTTAGAGTATTCATTTAACTCTCATAACAACCTTATGAGATACCTTGGCTAGATGTCATCCCCATTTTATAGCTGAGGTATTTGAGGAGCAGGCAGTTAAACTATTATGCCTGAGATCCTACCGCTAGTCAGTGATGGAGTTGGGTTCCCTGTGGTGTTCACCTCTTGAAACCCTTCTTTCTTCGTGCAGTAAGAGACAGAAGAGCAGTGGAGACTGGCACCATAATGAATGGTTAGAGCTGTCTCGGGGTTCAGACCAAAGTTTTCTCTTTTCTCTTTGCATGGCCATTCCAGTACACTATAGTCCATTTAGGATGCTCTGAATAACCATAGATTAGGTGGCTTATAAATGACAGACATTTATTTCTCACAGTTCTGGAGGCTGGAGACTCCAAGATAAAGGTGCCGGCAGATTTGCTATCTGGTGAGGTTCCTCTTCTGCTTCACAGATACCTGTTTTTCTGCTATGTCCTCACACTGTGGAAGAGGGGCAAAGGAGCTCTCTGGGGCCTCTTCTTTCAGGGCACTAATCCCGCTCATGAGAGTTCCATCCCCATGAGGCAATCATCTCCCAAAGGCCCACTTCCCAATACCCTCACCTCAAGGATTATGAATTTGAGGAAAACATAAATATTAATTACCATCAATGGTGATTAAGAGTTTTATACTCAGGATACATTTTGACATTTTCTCAGTGGCTATAAAATAAATTTCATCCAATATATTAATTACGTTAGATCCAATGGCTCTCAACCCTGCCTCACTTTTGGGACTTTAAAAACATAAATTCTTGGGCTCCACCTTACAGATACTAAAGTCAGAATCTGCAGACGTGGGAACCCAGACCATCTGCATTTGTTGAAGCACCATAGGTGATTATAAGGGGCTTTCCAGATGGCTCAGATGGTAAAGAATCTGTCTGCAATGTGGAGACCTGGGTTCATTCTCTGGGTTGGGAAGATCCCCTGGAGAAGGGAAATGGCTATCCACTCCAGGACTCTTGCCTAGAGAATTCCATGGACAGAGGTGCCTGGTGGCCTACAGACCATGGGGTCGCAAAGAGTCAGAAACGACTGAGCAACTAACCCTTTCACGTTTCCACAAGTGAATATAATGGATGATCAGAATTTAAAAAAACACTACTCTCTGCATCTTTCCACACTTGTCATGCCAATTTTTTCTTCTAGTTTTGCTGAGATATATAGTTGACATACAGCAGTGCATAAGTTATACCACTGTATAAGGTGTACAGGATAATGATTTGACTTACATACATCAGGAAATGGAGAAGGCAATGGCACCCCACTCCAGTACTCTTGCCTGGAAAATCCCATGGACGGAGGAGCCTGGTAGGTTGCAGTCCATGGGGTCGCTAGGAGTTGGACACGACTGAGCAACTTCCCTTTCACTTTTCACTTTCATGCATTGAAGAAGGAAATGGCAACCCACTCCAGTGTTCTTGCCTGGAGAATCCCAGGGACGGGGGAATCTGGTGGGCTTCTGTCTATGGGGTCGCACAGAGTCGGACACGACTGAAGTGACGCAGCAGCAGCAGCAGCAGCAGGAAATTATTATCACAATAAATTTATTTATTGTTGATTTCATTAGCAAATAGTTGCTTTACAACGTTGTGTGAGCTTCTACTGCATGTATGAATCAGCTATACATATACATATATCCCATCCCTTTCAGATTTCCCTCCCGCTTAAGTCACCACCGTGCATAAGTAGAGTTCCCTGTGCTATACAGCATGTTCCCATCAGTTATCTATTTTATATAAAATATCCGTGTCCATGGGGTCTGCAAAGAGTCAAACATGATTTAGCAACTGAACAACAACAATCAGTAGTGTATCTGTGTCAATCCCGATGTCCTGATTCCTCCCACCCACCCCTTTCCTCCTTGGTATCCATACATTTGTTCCCTATGTCTCTATTTCTGCTTTGCAAATAAGTTCATCTATACCTTTCATGAGATCCACATATACGTGTTAATATATATTTGTTTTTCTCTTTCTGACTTACTTCATTCTGTGTAACACTCTCTAGATTCATCCACATCTCTGCAAATGACACAATTTCATTCCTTTTTATAGCTGAGTAATATTTCATTGTGTATATGTACCACATATTCTTTTTTTAAAAAATATTTTTTTTATTATTTGGCTGTGGTGGCTCTTCACTGTGGCGACTGTGGTGCCACAACATTCTTGTGGTGCCTGAACTTCCTAGCGGCGGCATGTGGACTTAGCTGCTCCACGGCACGTGGGATCTTAGCTTCCCCACCGGAGATCGAACCTTCGTCCTCCACATTGCAAGGCAGGTTCTTAACCATAGGAGCACCAGGGAAGTCACCCAGATCTTTATCCATTCCTCTGTGGTGGACATTTAGGTTGCTTCCATGTCCTGGCTATTGTATATTGGGGTGCATGTGTCCTTTTAAACTATGGTTTTTCTGGGTATATGTCATTGGGGAGCCACATGTGTCCTTTTGAATTATGGTTTTCTCTGGGTATATGTCCAGTAGGGAGATTGCTGGGTCATATGGTAGTTCTATTTTTAGTCTTTTAAGGAGACTCCATATTGGTTTCCATAGTGGCTATATCAATTTACATTCCTACCAACTATCACAATAAGTTTAGTGAACACTCATATAAATACAAAATTAAACAGAAAAAAAATGTATTCTCCTTTGTGATGAGAACTCAGGATTTGCTCTTTTGACAATTTTCATACATAACATACAGCAATGTCAATTATATGCATCACATGGCACATAACATCCCTGGTATTAACTTATCTTATTAGCTTGTGCCTTTTGACTGTCTCCACCCAATTCCTCCTTTCCCTGTACCTCACCACTGGTAACCACAAAATCGGAGTTTGTTTGTTTTTGAAGTATAATTGACCTACAATGACGTACCATTAGTTTCTGTTACATAATATAGTGATTTAATATTTCTGTACACTTCAAAATGATCACCACAATGTCTGGTGGTGATAGTTATATATATCAACATATAGTTACAATATGTCATTATACAAAGATGTTACACAGTTATTGACTGTATTTCCCACACTATACATTTAATATCTGTGGCTCATTTATTTTGCAAATGGAAGTTTGTACATCTTAATCTCCCTTCCCTATTTCTTTCCTTTCCCTTTATCCTTCCCCTTTGGTAACTACCTGTTTGTCTGTATTTATAACTTCGTTTCTGTGTTGTTATGTTTGTTCATTTGTTTTGTTTTTTAGATTCCACATATAAATGAAATCATATAGTATTTGTCTTTCTCTGTCTGACTTATTTCACTTAGCATAATACCCTCTTGGTTCATCCATGTTGTTGCAAATGGCAAGATTTCTTTCTTTTTATGGTTAATATTCCATTATGTATATATATATGTATATATACCACATCTTCTTTAGCCACTCACCTATTGATGGGCACTTAGGTTGCTTCCATATCTTAGCTACTGTACATAATGCTGCAGTGGCCTTAAGGGCACCTATATCTTTTTGAATTAGTATTTCATTCTCTTTGTGTAAATACCCATAACTTACACAATGTATGGTAGTTCTATTTTTAACTTTTTGAGGAATCTCCATACTCTTTTCTGTAGTGACTGCACCAATTTACGTTCCCACCAGCAGCCCATCTGTGGCAGAGTCCAGAAATCAACATTTTAACTCACCCATCCGGGGGATTTCGAGGCAAGTAGTCACAGAGCACAATTAGCAAAACACTAGCACTTTACTTATTTTTAGTTGTTTATTTTTCACTTATTTTACTATGCTTTCTGAATGTACTTTTGGGGGAGGAAACCACCCTGTATTTCCAAAGCACTTCAAAATGCATACTGGGTTGATAGTAATAAAGACTTTCCCTACCTCACTGGACCCAGCTTCCCCAGAAGCCCCTGGATCCCATTCCAGAACTTTGAGAGAGAGCATGCAGGAGTCCCACCACAGGTGGATAAGGGTTGATTGAGTACCAGACAGATCCTGAGGCCAGGGAGGGGAAAGACCCAGAATCTATTTAAAAACAAACCCAAAAGCTTGTTATTTTTCACAGTCTACAAAACTGGATGCAGGCAGGGATGTTGGTTACCTTTTAGAATTTTTATTATGCATAATTTAGATCACTGGATGGCTGTAACTCTTGCTAATAAATTGTGTACACCCTGAACACAATAAAAATCAGCCAGGACAGCAGAATCAGTTTGTTCATTGCTGAACATGCCCCCTTGGGGCATGGCAGAGTTAAAGAATGATGAACAAACAACCAGCCACAAGATGCAGCTGCTCTCACCTCCCATGTTATTTCAACAGGGTTCATTTTTGAACATAGGTATGTTTTTGAAATACACTCTTATTCCTAAAGCTCAAGGTGTAACACACACACACATGCATACTCACATTCCTGTTATTTGATCACCACTACAAGTGAACCTAGGATAGATGTATGAACAGAAAGGGAACTAAGAGAAAGGAACTGGAAAGAATAAATAGTAGTGAATTATTTGTAACACTCTTCATTAAATTTTTTATTCAGGTCAGTTGCTCAGTCATGTCCGACTCTTTGCAACCCGATGAACTACTGTATGCCAGGCTTCCCTGTCCATCACCAATTCCCGGAGCTTACTCAAACTCATGTCCATCCAGTTGGGGATGCCATCCAGCCTTCTCATCCTCTGTCGTCCCCTTCCCTACCGCCATAAGTCTTTCCCAGCATCAGGGTCTTTTCCAGTGAGTCAGTTCTTCGCACCAGGTAGCCAAAGTTTTGGAGTTTCAGCTTTAGCATCAATCCTTCCAATGAGAATTGAGGATTAATTTCCTTGAGGATTGATTGCTTGGATCTCCTTACAGTCCAAGGGACTCTCAAGAGTCTCCTCCAACACCACAGTTCAAAAGCATCAATCCATTGGCACTCAGCTTTCTTTATAGTCCAACTCTCACATCCATACATGACTACTGGAAAAACTATAGCCTTGACTAGATGGACCTTTGTTGGCAAAGTAATGTCGCTGCTTTTTAATATGCTGTCTAGATTGGTCATAGCTTTTCTTCCAAGGAGCAAGCGTCTTTTAATTTCATGGCTGTAGTGACCATCTGCAATGATTTTGGAGCCCCAAAAATAAAGTCTCTCACTGTTTCCATTGTTTCCTCATCGATTTGCCATGAAGGGGTGGGACCAGATGCCATAATCTTAGTTTTCTGAATTTTAAGTTTTAACCCAACTTTTTCACTCTCCTCTTTCACTTTAATCAAGAGGTTCTTTAGTTCTTCTTCGCTTTCTGCCATAAGGGTGGTGTCATCTGCATATCTGAGGTTATTGATATTTCTCCCAGCAATTTTGATTCCAGCTTATTTTTCATCCAACCCAGCATCTGACAAATATACTCTGCATATACGTTAAATAAGCAGGTTATATTATACAACATTGGCATACTCCTTTCCCAATTTGGAACCTGTCTGTTGTTCCATGTCTAGTTCTGTTGCTTCTTGATCTGCATACAGATTTCTCAGGAAGCAGGTAAAGTAGTCTGATATTCCCATCTCTTTAAGCATCTTCCATAATTTGTTGTGATCCACACAGTCAAAGGCTTTGGCATAGTCAATAAAGCAGTAATGTTTTTCTGGAACTCTCTTGCTTTTTCAATGATCCAGTGGATGTTGGCAATTTGATCTCTGGTTCCTCTGCCTTTTCTAAATGCAGCTTGAACATCTGGAAGTTCACAGTTCATGTACTGTTGAAATCTGATTTGGAGAATTTTGAGCACTAATTTGTTAATTTGTGAGATGAGTGCAATTGTGCGGTAGTTTGAGCATTCTTTGGCATTGCCTTTTGAGCATTTGTGCAGTAGTTTGAGCATTCTTTGAGACTGGAATGAAAACTGACCTTTTCCAGTACTGTGGCCACTGCTGAGTTTTCCAAATTTGCTGACATATTGAGTGCAGCACTTTCACAGCATCATCTTTTAGGATTTGGAATAGCTCAACTGGAATTCCATAACCTCCACTAGCTTTGTTCATAGTGAGGCTTCCTAAGGCCTACTTGACTTCACATTCCAGGATGTCTGGCTCTAGGTGAGTGATCACGCTTTGTGGTTATCTGGGTCATGAAGATCTCTTTTGTATAGTTCTTCTGTGTATTGTTGCCACCTCTTCTTAATCTCTTCTGCTTCTGTTAGGTCCGTACCATTTCTGTCCTTTATTGAGCCCATCTTTGCATGAAATGTTCCCTTGGTATCACTAATTTTCTTGAAGACATCTTTAGTCTTCCCCAGTCTATTGTTTTCCTCTATTTCTTTGTATTGCTCACGTAGGAAGGCTTTCTTATCTCTCCTTGCTATTCTTTGGAACTCTGCATTCAGATGCTTTTATCTTTCCTTTTCTCCTTTGCCTTTTGCTTCTCTTCTTTTCTCAGCTATTTGTAAGACCTCCCCAGACAGCCATTTTGCCCTTTTGCATTTCTTTTTCTTGGGAATGGTCTTGATTACTGCCTCCTGTATAATGTCATGAATCTCTGTCCGTAATTCTTCAGGCACTCTGTCTATCAGATATAAACCCTTGAATCTGTTTGTCACTTCCACTGTATAATCACAAGGGATTTGATTTAGGTCATATCTGAATGGTCTAGTGGTTTTCCCTATTTTCTTCAATTTAAGTCTGAATTTGGCAGTAAGGAGTTCATGACCTGAGCCACAGTCAGCTCCCAGTCTTGTTTTTGCTAACTGTATAGAGCCTCTCCATCTTTGGCTGCAAAGAATGTAATCAATCTGATTTAAGTATCGACTATCTGGTGATGTCCACATGTAGAGTCTTCTCTTGTGTTGTTAGAAGAAGGTGTTTGCTATGATGAATGAGTTCTCTTGGTAAAACTCTGTCAGCCTTTGACGTGGTTCATTCTGTACTCCAAGGCTAACTTTGCCTATTACTCCAGGTATCTCTTGACTTCCTACTTTTGCATTCCAGTCCCTTATAATGAAAAGGACATCTTTTTGGGGTGTTACTTCTAGAAGGTCTTGTAGGTCTTCATAGAACTGTTCCACTTCAGCTTCTTCTGCGTTATTGGTTGGGGCATAGACTTGGATTACTGTTATATTCAACGATCTGCCTTGGAAACTGACAGATCATTCTGTCATTTTTGAGACTGCACCCAAATACTGCATTTTGGACTCTTGTTGATTATGATGGCTACTCCACTTCTTCTAACAGATTCTTGCCCACAGTAGTAGATACAATGGTCATCTGAGTTAAATTCACCCATTCCAGTCCATTTTAGTTCACTGATTCCTAAAATGTTGATATTCACTCTGCCATCTCCTCTTGACCTCTTCCAATTTACCTTGATTTATGGACCTAACGTTCCAGGTTCCTATGCAATATTGCTCTTTACAGCATCGGACTTTACTTCTGTCACCAGTCATATCACAGCTGGTTGTTGTTTTTGCTTTGGCTCCATCTCTTCATTCTTTCTGGAGCTATTTCTCCACTGATCTCTAGTAGCATATTGGGCACCCACCGATCTGGGGAGTTCATCTTTCAGTGTTATATCTTATTGCCTTTTCATACTGTTCATGGGGTTCTCAAGGCAAGAACACTGAAGTGGTTTGCCATTGCCCTCCCCAGTGAACCATGTTTTGTCAGAACTCTCCACCATGACCCATCATAATTATAATATATTATATATAATGTATATATATATTATATATAATATTTAAATATATATTATATATAGTATATATTATATATAATAATATATAAACATATTTAATATTTATATGTTGATATTTATATATTTATATAGTATATATTATATTTTAATAGTATATATTATATAAATATATTTAATATATTAAAATATAATATATATAATATATTATATATAATGTATATAATATATATTATATATAATATATTATATAATTATGTTAATATTAATATTAGTATTATATAATATATTATATATAATATATAATATAATATATAATATATATTGTATTATATATAATATGATATTATATAATATGTTATATAATATAATATATTATATAATTATATATATTTATAATATCATATAATATATAATATATATAATAAAATTACATATATTATATATAATTTAATATATTATATATTATGTTATAATATATATTATATATAATAATATTATTATATAATATATATTAGACATAATATGTATGTCTAATATATATAATATATACACACATTATATGTATTAGACACAATATATATATGTCTAATATACATAGTATATTAAAAAGCAGAAACATTACTTTGCCAACAAAGGTCCATCTAGTTAAAACTATGGTTTTTCCAGTAGTCATGAATGGATGTGAGAGTTGGATTATAAAGAAAGCTGAGCGCCAAAGAATTGACTATTTTGAACTGTGGTGTTGGAGAAGACTCCTGAGAGTCCCTTGGACTGCAAGGAGATTCAAGCAATCAATCCTCAATGAAATCAATCCTCAATTCTCACTGGAAGAACTAATGCTGAAACTGAAACTCCAAAACTTTGACCACCTGATGCAAAGAACTGACTCATCAGCAAAGACCCTGATGCTGGGAAAGATTGAAGGCAGAGATGATGGGGACAACAGAGGATGAGATGGTTGGATTGCATCACCAACTCGATGGAGATAAGTTTGAGCAAGGTCTGGGAGATGGTGATGGACGAGGAAGTCTGGCATGCTGCAATCTGTGGGGTTGCAAAGAGTCGGACACGACTGAGCGACTGAACTAATGTCTAAGTGATATCATGTAATGTCTGTCTTTCTCTGACTCCCTATTTTGAATCTAATCATTCATTATTTTATTTAATAGCTTGTATTTTATTTTAATAGCCTGTATTGAGCATCACTGACTTCATGGACATGAATTTGAGTGAGCTCCGGGAGTTGGTAATGGACAGGGGAGCCTGGTGTGCTGCAGTCCATGGGATGGCAAAGAGTCAGACATGACTGAGTGACTGAACTGAACTGATTGAGCATTTATCACATACCAGGCCTTTTGGTAGGTATTTGAGTCTATCATGGCTTCCATCCTCAAGGTACCACAATCTCCTGGGGGAGAAAGGTGAGGATACGAGGGAAAACAAAAATAAACAGGTTCAGCACATTCACTTAATGAAGGAAATCCTTCTCCCTAATATTTCTTCCTGGAATATATCTGTCATCAATAAGCAAGAAATCCAGGCCCTGGAAAATGTGCTAACTGTGAGCAGCCGTGATTTGGGGAAAGGCTACTCGTGTTGGCCACTCCTCACAGCAGTATCTCAATACGTTTATCAGACCTGAGAGCAGAGCTCTCTTGACCTTGCCACCTTATTTCCGTCATTGAGAAGGTGATAAAGAGAAGAAAGGAAAATCCATATGTGAAGAAAGTTTGACAGAGAAAGTAATACCTCTAATGATTACTGCTGGGGTTTTAGAAATTCAGTAGTATTGGATAGAGTTTAGTAACTTTTTAGGTGCGTAGATGGCCTGGGCAAGGTTAGATGGGTGATTCCTCCTTCTAAGGCCTGTAAGGCCTAAAAGAGACCCTGTAAAGAGATTCCAGTCCAGCCTTCTCAGATTTTAACGTGTAGTTTATCCAAAGGGGACCCTGGTATCATGTAGGATGCTAGATTTGGGGGTTTTTTTGGTGGGTTTTTCTTTGGGGGGGAGTTGTTTTTAATTTTTACTTTTTGGCTGCAGCATGGGAAATCTGAGTTCCATGACCAGGTATCAAACCCTCACCCTGTGCATTGTAAGTGTGGAGTCTTAATCACTGGACCACCAGAGAAGTCCCTAGGCTGCTAGATTCTAGGATGAAATTTTGTTAGAGCCTTAAACCCAGAAACACTGACAAAATCAAGGGACTCAGAAGACCACACATCTCTCTCCAGGGGCTGAGTTGTCACAGAACACCTGAGTATGTTGTATTACCCTGACTGGTGGGTCTATCCTCCCACTCTGAACATCATGGTATGTTGGGGCTAGAATTAAATTTAGCAGGCTGTCAGTCTGTCTATCTGTCTGAAGTTGGTGAAAGTGGTAGGAATCCAAGGATATGTGAATCAGAATCTGCCTGCCAATGCAGGAGACACAGGTTCAATCCCTGGGCTGGGAAGGGTTCGACCGCTTCTCCAGTGAGTCATGTCACATTGTACATGACTACTGGAAAACTTTGGGACTACTGGAAAACTTTGGGAAGCCCATAACTTTGGGCTTCCCAGGTGGCACTAGCAGTAAAGAACCTGCTTGCCAGTGCAGGAGGCATAAGAGATGCAGGTTCGATCCCTAGGTTGGGAGGATCCTCTAGAGGAGGAAATGGCAACCCACTTCAGCATTTTTGCCTGGAGAATCCCTTGGACAGAGGAGCCTGGTGGACCATGGTCCATAGGGTCGCACAGATCAGACACGACTGAAGTGACTTAGCACATGCTAAGCACAGTAACAAATAAGACTACCAAATTTCAACGTTTATGATAATAAAGACTTAGTTCTCACTCCTATGTCCCAAAACGAGTCAGCTGCCAATTTGTTCCATATCTCCGTACTGAAACCAGGCTTTCCAGGGGAAATGTGTTTTCTGAGGTAGCCTCTCCAGGGAATGTTTCAGGTCAAGGAGACAGAGGGGAAGAAAGATGGCAAGCCATGTTCTTACTGTCAGTTCTGCCCACTTCCCATTGGCCAAGGGGGCCATAGCTGCTCTGGAGTTCAACAGGACAGGCTTCTATAATCCTCTCAGGGAGGAGGATCAGAATATTTGGTGATGAGTATATCAGTCTACTACAATGAGTCAAGACTTCGAAGGGACATATTTGGGTCTAAAATCATAAGCCATGTGCACTGGGTAAAAGTGGAGGCCGAATTAGCAGGGAAGACCAGTGAAGCTGGACTCCACCAAAACTGGAGGAACACAGGAACTCACAGCAAGGGTGACCCAAGGGTGGTGGCCATAGATACCCTGGGTGGTTTTCATCCACTGACCTGTGACTGGCTGGGACATGGATGAACTGGATGAATGTGCAGGCCTGGGAAGGAGAACTCATTAGGGTTCATCAGGGCAGTCTGAGCTACCCATTTTGCTGGACTTGATTAGAGTTGCTTGTCTTCAGCTCTGTAGACACCGATCACCCTGGAGGAACTGAAGCAGCATGCTGTTATACTAGTGATGGGTTCTAGAACGCTTCCCATGTCTACAGCCTTAAAGGGTCCAATTAGAACCTTAAATTTTTTTTTTTCCTTTATACATTATGTTAGTGGTAACATGATGTATAAAGTGAAGTCGTTCAGTCGTGTCCGACTCTTAGCGACCCCATGGACTGCAGCCTACCAGGCTCCTCCGTCCATGGGATTTTCCAGGCAAGAGTACTGGAGTGGGGTGCCATTGCCTTCTCCAAACATGATGTATAGAGAGCTCCAACTCACCTTAAAGGGTTTTTGATAAAGTGAAAGTGTTAGTTAGTCCGTGTCTAATTCTTTGCAACCCCATGGACTGTAGCCTGCCAGGCTCCTCCTTTCTCTTCAGGCAAGAATACTGGAGTGGGTAGCCATTCCCTTCTCCAGGGGGTCTTCCTGACCCAGGGATCAAACCAGGTCTCCTGCATTGTAGGCAGATTCTTTAACATCTGAGCCACCAGGGAAGCCCAAAAAGATGGTGCAGTTAGGAAAGACTTGTAGATAGTAACATGTCTGTGATAAATAATGATTTACAATGAGCAGTAATCAAGATTGTTAGCTTTGTTTGTTTTTCCATTACCTAGAGCAATAGCAAGGTATACTCTGCTCAAAGAAGGAAAGGCAAAGGGGGAGTCAGACCAGAGAGAGAAACACAGGATCTAATGACTGGCCTTTTAGACCTTGAGAAAAAGCAGAAAGTGAGTTTGGTTCAGCACTGTCTATCATTCCTGTATTTAGTGTTCATCTCACGAGTTGGGGACACTTTGCCCGCCTCCCCCAGTGCCCTCTTGCGTCTCCTGCAGCACTCACTCAGACCTGCTGGGTAGAGTAGACCCAGGGTAGACCCTCTCAAGCTGGGGTCTCAGTCTCTAACATTCTCTCTTCTCCACTATCAAAATTTACATTCAGTTCCCTTGTTTGGGGACTTTGCTTAAGAGCAATACCTGAGGAATCCGTAGATAGACTAATTCATACTAAAGTAGAAGAGACCATAATCAGTCAACAGGTTAACCTTTTCTAGGAATATCTGCATTTCAAAGGTTTCCCAGGAAAACACTTTGACTGAACAAATAGTGCCATAATAGTGGAATATGAGTCAGTGTGGCTTGCCTGTGGAGGATCTTTTTTGTTAGGGGGGTCGTTTCTGAATCATTCCCAGTCCCTTCTAAACAACCTGTGTTTATCACATCCTCATTTGTTGGCACCCAGCTTGACACACAATTCAAGCAGCCTGGACGCTGTTGGCTTCTGCACAGTACAGGGCTGCTTCCAGCCAGACTGTGAATTTCAAGTGCCGTGGCCAGGAAGAAACTAGTAATTATAACTCCATACATAGCATCAGGCTTCACAACAAGAAAATCATGATCTCTTAAGCACTTTCTTACAGATTAGCATGTTAGTCGCTAAGTTGTGTCTTTGCGACCCCAGGGACTGCAGCCCGCCAGGCTCCTCTGTCCATTGGATTTTCCAGGCAAGAATACTGGAGTGGGTTGCCCTTTCCTTCCCCAGGGACTCTTCCAGACCCAGGGATTGAATCTGTATCTCCTGCATTGGCAGGTGGATTCCCACCTGGGAAGCCCATGGATTAATATGGTTATCCTTAAGAAGTCCAAGGTGGGGGCAGGTCAGGTTTGTTGCTCCCATTTAATGGATGCAGGAACTGAGATTCGGAGACTTTAGGTAACTTTTCTAAGATCACACAGCTCGTCTCCCTATGCCTATTCCAGTGCATGTCCCTCATGTAGTGCTGCTCTTTCAGCATCTGGCACTACCTGGACTTCAGGCACTTGGGATTTGGGTCAGGAAGGGCCAAAGTGCAAGATGGTAGGGGTGGTGTCATCAGTCAGAGCCCGGGGTGTGTGGCCTGCTCCAGCTCAGCAGCTGGGTTGGGGGTGGAGGGACAGGGACTGCTTTCTATATTGGTTTTCTGCATCTGTGTGGGTATTGATTTCCTTCTCAAAGGGTTCCATCTGCCTTCCACCTAATTATGTTACTAATCTTCATCCTAGTCCTTTGAGGACTTTTATCCCTGTTCTAAAGAGGTGCAGGTTTCCAGGGTTACCAGAAATCCAGAGATTGAAGCCTTTCTCTGGCTTTCTTGTAAAAGTCCTTGTCAGTGGAAATCTGACTTTTCTCCACTTTTGTTTTCTGGATGGTGTGTCTCTCATCACTTTTCTGTTTTATTTGTTCTTGCAATTAATTTGTTAAGAATAATCCCTGAGAAGCTGTTTTGTGCAGAAGAGAATGTAAAATAAATTACAGGCCCTGTGTCCTCAATGACACTTAAAAAAGAAAAACCAACAGCTCCTACAGCAAGGGCAATATCCCGGGGTGGGGGTTGAGGGGGGGGGAGCGGGGGCAGGATTAGGTCTCGGTCTCTCAATGACTAGCTGTGTGGTCCTGATATAGTTGAGTAAATGTTTCCATCTGAGTCTCAGCTGCTTCCTCTGTGTGATGGGGAAATAGTAACAGCCACTTTGATCTGGGAGGATGTGAAGGGAGGCTCCGACATGGGGGATCCTCAGACCTTAATGTGTATGTGAATCACTTGTGGGAAAGGCAGCTGAAAATGCAGATTCTGAATCACTAAGTCTGAAGCGAGAGCTGAGAATCTGATTTCTACCAAACTCTCAAGTGATGGGACCCAGGCTGAGAACCACTGTCTAAAGAAATCTTGGGCCAGCATGTGGCCACAGCCACCCGTGAGTGTCTGAACACTGAAGGGTGAGAGAATCAGAGCAGCATTTGTAAAGCTTCCTTGATTCATATGTAAGACCTGCTACAGAGCAGTGTTTAAATAGATTTATTTTTTGTATTTTCTTATTACAGAAGTAATGAGTGGTAGTTGTGGACACAAGGCTAACTCACACCCTAGAACTTCCCTTGGCTGACATTGAGACTGATTTATAGCTCCAGGGGCTAAATAAAGGTTTGACAATATCCTAGCATCCTACTGCACAAACAGTTAAATTAAACTCAATCCCCAGGACATGCATGATTAAAACAATGAACTATTTCAGTCCACCTGGAAGGCCTGTCAGTACAAAGTACTATAGGAGTAGGAAGAAGACAAATTTGAGAAGCGGAAACTGTATTTCAAAAATAAGTCTCACTGAATAGAAAAACCATAGCCTTGACTAGACGGACCTTTGTTGGCAAAGTAATGTCTCTGCTTTTCAATATGCTATTTAGGTTGGTCATAACCTTTCTTCCAAGGAGTAAGCGTCTTTTAATTTCATGGCTGCAGTCACCATCTGTAGTGATTTTGGAGCCCAGAAAAATAAAGTCTGACACTGTTTCCACTGTTTCCCCATCTATTTCCCATGAAGTGATGGGACCAGATGCCATGATCTTCATTTTCTGAATGTTGAGCTTTAAGCCAACTTTTTCACTCTCCACTTTCACTTTCGTCAAGAGGCTTTTGAGTTCCTCACTTTCTGCCATAAGGGTGGTGTCATCTGCGTATCTGAGGTTATTGATATTTCTCCCGGCAATCTTGATTCCAGCTTATGCTTCTTCCAGCCCAGCGTTTCTCATGATGTACTCTGCATAGAAGTTAAATAAGCAGGGTGACAATATACAGCCTTGACGTACTCCTTTTCCTATTTGGAACCAGTCTGTTGTTCCATGTCCAGTTCTAAATGTTGCTTCCTGATCTGCATATAGGTTTCTCAAGAGGCAGGTCAGGTGGCCCTGGTATTCCCATCTCTTTCAGAATTGTCCACAGTTTATTGTGATCCACACAGTCAAAGGCTTTGGCATAGTCAATAAAACAGAAATAGATGTATGGATGCGAGAGTTGGACTGTGAAGACAACCGAGCACCAAAGAATTGATGCTTTTGAACTGTGGTGTTGGAGAAGACTCTTGAGAGTCCCTTGAACTGCAAGGAGATCCAACTAGTCCATTCTGAAGGAGATCAGCCCTGGGTGTTCTTTGGAAGGAATGATGCTAAAGCTGAAACTCCAGTACTTTATCCACCTCATGCAAAGAGTTTACTCAGTGGAAAAGACTCTGATGCTGGGAGGGATTGGGGGCAGGAGGAGAAGGGACGACAGAAGATGAGATGGCTGGATGGCATCACCAACTTGATGGACGTGAGTTTGAGTGAACTCCGGGAGTTGATGATGGACAGGGATGCCTGGTGTGCTGCGATTCATGGAGTCGCAAAGAGTCGGATACGACTGAGCGACTGAACCGAACAGAACTGAATGTGAATTAGTAGGCTGTTATGGAGAACAGTGTGGAGGCCCCTTAAAAAACTAAAAACAGAGCTACCATATGACCCTGCAATCTCACTCCTGGACATATATCCAGAGAAAAATATGGTTCTAAAGGATACATGCACTCCAATGTTCATTGCAGCCCTGTATACAATGGCTAAGACATGGAAACAACCTAAATGTCCATTGACAGAGGAATGGCTAAAGGTGTGGTACGCATATACAGTGGAACATTACCCAGCCATTAAAAAGAATGAAATAATGCCATTTGCAGCAAATATGGATGGACCTAGAGACTGTCACACTGAGCGAAGTAAGTCAGACAGAGAAGGAGAAATATTGTATGGCATCCCTTATATGTAGAATCTAAAAAGAAATGGTACAAATGAACTTACCAAGCAGAAAAAGACTCACAAACTTGGCAAATGAACTTATGGTTGCTGGCAGGGATGGGGGGAAGGGACAGTTAGGGAGTTTGGAATTGACATGTACACACTGCTATATTTAAAATGGATAACCAACAAGGACCTACTATACAGCACATGGAACTCTGTTCAATGTTGTGTGGTGGTCTGGATGGTACATAAGTTTGGGGGAGAATGGATACATGTGTATGTATGGCTGGGCCCTTCCCTGTTCACCTGAAATTGTAAAAACATTGTTTATTATTTGGCTATACCCCAATACAAAATAAAAAGTTTTTAAAAAGTCCCACCAACAGTTTACATTATCACATAAATTGTTGCTTGGGATGGCAAGAAATTTGCTGTTTCTATTTGCCTTAAAGTTTGATGGATTTTTGGCCTAGAGAAAAACTTTCTCTTTCCTCATTTGTAGGAAGCAAGCAAAATTCTTGTTATGGAAAACACCATATTCATTTGTATTCCACGTCCAAATTCCCCATCCCACCCCTAGGCACAGGACAATCTTGGGAAGGGTTAGGCCAACCATGCCCCTAATCCCAGGCTCTGTCATCTTTAGAATGATAAGCCAAAATTGCACAGTGCTTTATGGTTTAAAAAGCACTTTAATTTTACATTATCTTATTTGATCATTATGACTCTGCTTTAAGCCAGATAATATTATCTTCATTTTCAGTTTTGGAGAGCTTATGTGATGTGCCCAAGGTCATACTGACAGGGGCAGATCTCAAAGGCAGAACTGTCTTTTGACCACTTTTTTATTGCTTTTTACACAATAATATATCTGTCTTTGTTCTAGAAAGATATCTGTTCAACCCTATCCTCACATTAGAAGCTTTTTAAAAATACTGGTGTCCAGGTCCTATCCCAGAATCTTTGGGATGGAGCCGAAATCCATCTGCATTAAAAAAAAGTTGTGAGAGTGATTCTAATGTGCCTCCAAAAGTGAGAAGTCACTTCTCAGGAATAAGTTTTGGGAACTGCTAGAGGAAATATATATATATATATATATATATATATATATATATATATATATTTTTTTTTTTTTTGGTCAAAAAGAGGTATCTGTTTATGAAGCGATAGATATAGTTGTAGTACTTGGTTCTTTGTATGTGCGATTTCTGGTACCTCGTTCAAGACCAGGTAGAGCGGGTAGGAAACCGAAGTCACAGCATCCCTGTTATGGGTCAGGTGCTGTGTTGGTCATCTAACTGCCTTACACCTCGGTAGGACTGGTATCACTAATATGTCATTTGGCAGAGGAAGGCATTGAGACAAACCAACGTTAAGTAATTCTTGCAAAATCATACAACTTGTAAGTATCAGATTTGGGATCTGAACCTGTATCTGTCAAGTGTATGCATGCTAAGTTGTGTCTGACTGTTTGCAACCCTATGGACAGAGGAGGACGAGGCTCCTCTGTCCATGGAATTCTCCAGGCAAGAATAGTGGAGTGGGTATCCTGACCCAGGGATTGGTCCTAGGTCTCATGTCTTCTGGATTGACAGGCAGGTTCTTTACCAGCAGCGCCACGTGGGAAGCACATGTATCTGTCAGTGCCAAAGCCCAGATGTGCTCTGCCATGCTGATGGTTCTAAACCCTGGCTGACATTTGCAGCAACATGGATGAACGCAGACAGTATCACACTAAGTGAAGTAAGTCAGACAAAGGCAAATACCATATCATGTCACTTACATGTGGGATCTAAAAAGGAAGGTTCAAATGCACTTATTTACAAAAGAGACTCACGGATATACAAAGCAAACTTAAGGTTATCGAAGGGGAAAGGGGATGGGAGAGGGATAAATTAGGAGTTTGGGCTTAGCAGAAACAAACTACTATCTATAAAACAGACAAGAAACACAGCCCTGGTGTACAGCATAGGGAACTATTGATACAGTCAATATCCTATAAACATAATGGAAAAGAATATGAAATAAACAAAAAAAGCCTTGACTGAGATTCTGATTACCTGGACTGGAGTAAGGACAAGACATCAGTATGTTTCAAAAGCCTCCCAGGAGACCCTAATGGGTAGTCAAGGCTGAGAGTCCCTGCCCAGCACTATCCTGCCTTCCTGAAGTGCTCAAAACACATCCACCGAACTCGAAGGTACTGGGGAAGAACTACATCCATCCACACACATCTCTCCACATCCCTCTAATGCACGCTAGGAGGGAAAAACACTGTTATTCCACAGTGAACACTTTTTAGAACAGGGAGTCTAGTCATTTAAATGTCCATGTCGAGCCTTTCTTGAGAACTTGTTCCCGAGGGCTTGTAGATCCAGGTGACTGGTCAGAGAGAAGTGGCACAGAGTAGGGAGGGGAAGGCCCAGAAAGCTGGGCCAGGGGATCACAGAGACAAACTTGGACATCTTCACAGTTTTACCTGGAGTCAGTCTGCATTAGGAAGCAGTCAAGCATTGGCAAGCAGTTGTGATTGTTCAGGCCAGACTGTATAGGGGGTAGCCTTGCAACTGGGAGATTATCAAGAAGTTTTTGTTGTTCAATCACTGAGTTGAGTCTGACTCTTTGTGACCCCATGGACAGCAGCACATCAGGCTTTACTAGCTCCCAGAGTTTGCTCAAACTCATGTATGTTGAGTCTATGATGCCATCCAACCATCTTATCCTCTGCCATTCCCTTCAGAGGTTTGAGTGCTCAGTCGCTCAGTCATGTCTGACTCTTTGTGACCCCATGGATTGTAGCCCGCCAGGTTCCTCTCTTCATGGGGTTTTCCAGGCAAGAATACTGGAGTGGGTTTCCATTTCCTTCTCTACTTTAGAGGTTAAAAAACACCTTAACTCCCTGAGTCCTAGCATGGTCTCTGGGAGAATGGATTTGTATATTGAGGGAAACACATTTTCCTCCTCGGATTGGCTGCTGGCTCCACTAGTCCTCACTGAGCCCCGTGTGCACGTGCAGCATCGCATAGGTTTCAGTCTCAGGGAAATTGATTGTTGGGCACTTGCACTGCTTCCAAAAGCCATGTCCAAGTTATCATTATTATTTAAGATGACAATTAAGTGCTTCAGAATTATTCCGGTGAGGGAAGGCGTGGGAGAGACTTGCATCTCTCTCTGAGTATTCCGACCATGTTAGAAGAAAACCCAGTATCAATTTTTACATCAATGTTTGCAATTTGCCCAAATGCAAAATTCTTAGTCTGTTGCCTTCAACTGGTTGCTCTCAACCTTCATTGAACCTGAGACTCCAGCCTTTCAATATCAGATTAAGGGTCTTAGCTCAGTGACACCAACCTTGAGAAAGGAAACCTTAAGATGTGGATTAGACTGGGTCCAGGTGAATTTGTTTTTAGCCAAAGATTATATGCTACATAAGCAGAAGGAGAATCATTACTTTAGTTAAACATTTTGGATCTTGTAAGCCAACATTTTAGGAAGGTCCCTTAACCTTTGTGAATGATGTTTGAACTGAATTCAAGAACTGTTGACTGAAAGAATATTTAACTACAAGATGCAAAATGGAGTAAAAGTGAAAGTGATAGTCACTCAGTCGTGCCTGACTCTTTGCGATCCCTTGGACTATGCAGCCCATGGAATTCTCCGGGCCAGAACACTGGAGTGGGTAGCCTTTCCCTTCTCCAGGGGATCTTCCCAACCCACGGATGGAACCCAGGTCTCCTGCATTGCAGGCTGATTTTTTTTACCAGTTGAGACACAACAGAAGCCCAAGAATACTGGAGTGGGTAGCCTATCCCTTCTCCAGCAGATCTTCCTGATCCAGGAATCAAACTAGGGTCTCCTGCATTGCAGGCAGATTCTTTACCAACTGAGCTATCAGGGACTAATCATATGTTCATCAAACATTAATCAAGCTGTTGCTCTGTGCTAGGTTCTGACCTAAAGGTTGGGGTATGAAGATAAGTAAGTTGCTGTTATCTTCATCCTAGAGGTGTCTAATCCAGCGGGAAGACTCACAATATTTCCTCAGCCTCCCCTGAAAAATAAGAGCCGTATTTCCACAGCCATTGATCAAGAGAAAGAGAAGGGAGGTGGCTGGCATGCACTTTGTTAGCTCTCCAGGGCTCCCTCCTCCTGAGACCTGAGTCGCACAAGGAAGCAGATTGCAAGAAACCCAGCTTATTGGTACCTCCTGACACTGAGAGGGTTTAGCTACAGCACTTTTTGGAGCTCTTCAAGGTAGCGATAATGCTTGACAACTTCTGTGGTTCTCTGGGTTCACTTTATAAAGAGGAAGGGGAAGGGGCTCACTCTGATATAGTGACCCTTTATTTGGCCCCTTAGAGCCACAGAGATCTCTTCTGGATCACATGCTTTACAGGCACTGTTTGGGTCATTTCACCTAGGTGAGGCTAATCCATCATAGCAAGAGGAAATCTACTGTTTACCTGTTTTTCCATTATTATAGTGTAGCTCAATTAACGGGGGAAAGAATGCTGAGTCTTGACCTATAAGACACAGAGTAGGACTCCATCAGGCCAAGGGAAGGGTAAAGTCTGGAACATCTGGGTCTAGGCATTAACCTAGACCACTGGGTGAGGGTGAGCCAAAGACCCATGGGAATGGGATATCAGTGGACGGGAACAGACAGAAGTCAGGTGACTCAGAAGTCTAGGAGCCAGGGAGCAAATGGGTTAATTTTCTGATCAGAAATAGGCTAAAAGTGAGAGGGCTGGGGAATCACAAAGAGCCACGACCATCTTAGCTGCCGAGGTCAGGGTCAGACGAGGAGTTCAGAGAGGTGAGGAATCTCGGCAGCTGGCTTTCTTTGTATTCCCCCACCTCCCCTTGGCAGCTGTCTTGATAGAAATAAGGTCAACATTTGGGTGGGTGGATGAGCCTAGATGCGAGCTGAGAGGTAAGAAGGAAAAGTCACTGGTTAGGGAAAGGAAAATAGAGGCTATAGATTCTTAGCAAGCTGTTTCTATTTGTTAAAGCAGAGTAAATCCTTCCATATATATTCTTAGCCTTATTGTTGGATTAATCTCTGTGCATGTGTGTGTATGTATAATATGTACATACATACATAGATATATGTAATTTTTTTTTCATGTTACTGCCCACCAGACTTGGAGGCTTCCAGGGTAGGGTCTGTAAGCTTACCTACCTAGGTTGGACACACAGTAGGCATTAGTTGCTTTATCCAACTCCTACTACAAGGTTCTTTACTGACCCCCTGAGGTGTCCACATGGAAGCGCAAACACACAGGAGTGACATCTCTACAGTTACCCAGGTCCTTTTTGCGACCATGCAAGGGTCACACTGGCTTGCAAAGCATTGTATAATGCTAGAGACTTTGCTGATATGTTCCACCAAAGTATCCTAGGGAATAATATTTACTGAGAACTGAAGCAGGCTTGGCCCTGTACTTACGGTGCTGACCTCAGTGAAAATCACCGTCAGTGCAGCAGATTTTATAAAACCAGCCCCAAAGAAGCACCTCTCCTCATCCTATTGGTGATGAGCTGTTCTCCAGCAGCTCCGGGAATTCTGCTCCAGGCCTTTTATTTGGATTTTTCCACTGGGCTGTCAATCTTCTAATGAGGCATGACATTTACTCTTCCTAATTCCCCAAACGCTGTGATACCGTGAAGCACTCTTAATTGGCTGCTCCGTCTTTATAGTTTTTGTGAAGAAGGGGGAAAAGGGAAGGAGGGTAGGAAAAAGGAAAAGATAGGGGTGCATCAAGGGAGAGAAGTGAAAGAAAAAAAGTAGAAGAAAAGTGAAGGAAAATAAGAAAAAAATATGAAACTGTTGACAGCTTGAGTTTTCCCTTACTCAGAAAGTGGTTTAAATCCTTCGGAGTTTCTCTTTCAAGCCAGTCCCCTGTCAGAACTTGAAACAACATCTTTTCTGCATGGGATACAGGTTGTAGGAAACTGCAAAGACACAAAGGTACCTGCTTATTAATAGATTCTTTTCCTACTTAGGGTGTGTGTGCTGTGCGTCTGTGTCTTTCCCTTAGTAGGGCTGTGGCAACCACTTCTGAGTTTGCAAACAACGATGAATTCTCTTTCTTTCTCCCCAAACACAGGCTCTGCTTTTAGTTTGTTTTTTTGCTGTGATGGCTTCGTGGGGTGGTGCAGAGGACAGCAATGCAGTCATTTATCTTCAGGCCATTGATCAGCCAGGGGCAGGGGAAGGGAGATGATTAGCTTTTGCATTTCTACGACTGCTTTGTAAATTTCAAAAAGAAAACAAAATTCGTCTCTTCTCCTTTCAGCCCTCCTGAGCGCCCACGGCCCCGCTCTTCTCTCTCGGGTTCCCGCCCGCCGCAGCTGGCCGCTGTGCCCCAGCCCCACGCCCTGCTCCACCCTGCTCCACGAGAACTGTGCTTCCCCACAAGAGCGGCTTTCTTTTCTGTCAACTCAGCAGGCACCCGCCAGGCAGGTCCTTCTAACTTCCCTTCTGATGACTCTTCTAGTGATGCTACTGACAAAAGATGAAATGAAAAGCCAAAACCTAAGGTTCTTAGAAGACAAAATTCTCAACGGTGGGATCTATAAGTGTCAAGCATTAGTGTGTGTGTGTATGTGTGTGTGTTTATGTTTAGAAGTGAGCGTGTGTGTGTGTGTTTAGGAGTGAGTGTGTGTGTGTATTATGTTTAGGAGTGTGTGTGTGTGTTTATGTTTAGGAGTGAGTGTGTGTGCGTGTGTATTATGTTTAGGAGTGTGTGTGTGTTTATGTTCAGGAGTGTGTGTGTGTGTTTATGTTTAGGAGTGTGTGTGTGTGTGTGTGTATGTGAGGGAAAGATGTGGTGACAGAGAATGAAGAGGAGTCAGTGCTTGAATCTTCCTGATTATTATTTTTTTTTCCTGGTGGTTTAGATTGTCCTCCCTGTCCCTACCTAGAGTGACTTTTTTTAAGCAAAAATTCTATTGATTCATTTTAGGCTGTGCTGAGTTTTTCTAGTTGCAGCAAGCAGGGGCTACTCTCTAGCTACAGAACTTGGGCTTGGTTGCCCCCCAGTATGTGGGATCTTCCCAATCAGGGATTAAACCAGTGTTCCTTGCATTGCAAGGCAAATTCTTAGCCCCTGGAGCACCAGGGAAGCCCCAGAGTGACCTTCTAACCTTCCCTACCTGCCCTCGCTTGCTTCCTCCTTTAGCCCCAGGATGAAGATGAGGTAAGGAGTGGCTGCAGATACCGTGTCTTTTCAGTGGCTGTGGAGGTGACATAGGGGGAGGAGGGGAGAGTGTGGGTGGGATTCCGGGTGGGCTTCAGACACAAGCTAGATCTGGATCCCAGTGTTAGCACACGACAGCCCTGCAAGCACTTGTGACAGTGAAGGTGTTGGTCACTCAGTCGTGTCCGACTCTTTGCAAACCCATGGACTGTCGCCTGCAGGCTCCTCTGTCCGTGGGATTCTCCAGGCAAGAGTACTGGAGTGGCTTGCCTTGCCCTTCTCCAGGAGATCTTCCCAACCCAGGGGTCAAACTCAGGTCTCCTGCATTGCAGGCAGATTCTTTACCATCTGAGACACCAGGGAAGACTTCTCTTATTACAGCACTGACACCTGAAATGGGAAAAAATTATATTATGTATCCGGAGCACTTAGAACGCTATATGTTTAGTTAAAGCTCAATAAAGCTAAATATTATTAGCGTTTACTGCCTGGTGGGCAAGAGCTTTGAAGGAGCGTTTCTTATATAAAGACACATGAGCAAAGAAATATGAACACTAGCGACATGCGCCCCCGACTCCCTTCAGGCTGAGGGCAGATGTCAGAGAAGGCGAACGAGTTACTTCTCAGTCATGGACTCCAGTAAGGCCTGTGGGAGAGGCGGGTCAACAGCTGTCCATGATTCCATAAAAAATTCAGGTTTACATCTCATCTTCAATTAGGTGACTTTCTAGGTCTTTTAAAACCTACTAAATCTACAAATAAATGCTGGATAGGGTGCAGAGAAAAGGGAATCCTCCTACAGTGTTGGTGGGAATGTAAATTGGTACAACCATTATGGAGGACAGTATGGAAGGTCCTTAAAAACCTAAAAACAGAGCTACCATTTGATCCTGTAATCCCACTCTCAGGTTTATATCTGGAGAAAACTCTGATTTGAAAAGGTACATACACCTCAGTGTTCATTGCAGTGCTGTTTACAATAGCAAAGACGTGGAAGTGACCTAAGTGTCCACCAACAGATGAATAGATACAGAAGCTATGGAATATTTGTACAATGGAATATTGCTCAGGCGTAAAAAGACTGAACTATTGCTATCGGCAGCAACATGGATGGACCTAGAGATTATCAAACTAAGTGAAGTAAGTGCTGCTGTTGCTAAGTCGCTTCAGTCGTGTCCGACTCTGTGCGACCCCATAGACGGCAGCCCACCAGGCTCCCTGTCCCTGGGATTCTCCAGGCAAGAACACTGGAGTGGGTTGCCATTTCCTTCTCCAATGCATGAAAGTGAAAAGTGAAAGTGAAGTCGCTCAGTCGAGTCCGACTCTTATCGACCCCATGGACTGCAGCCCACTAGGCTCCTCTGTCCGTGGGATTTTCCAGGCAAAAGTGGAAGTAAGTCAGAGAAAGACAAATATTACATGATATCTCTGATATGTGGACTCTAAGAAAACAATACAAATGAACTTATTTACTATACAAAACAGAATCAGACTCACAGACATAAGAAACAAATTAATAGTTACAAAGGGGAAGAGTGGTGGAGGGATAAATCAGGAGTTTAGGATTAACAGATGAAGACTCTGCTGTGCTGTGTTTAGTCACTCAGGCATGTCCAATTCTTTGCAGCCCTATAGACTGTAGCCCACCAGGCTCCTCTGTTTATGGGGATTCTCCAGGCAAGAACTCTGGAGTGGGTTGCCATGCCCTCCTTTACTACTTATAAAATAAGCAACAAGA
This sequence comes from Bos grunniens, assembly GCF_055505025.1. Taxonomy (NCBI): domain Eukaryota; kingdom Metazoa; phylum Chordata; class Mammalia; order Artiodactyla; family Bovidae; genus Bos; species Bos grunniens. Next base: position 50,486,526 of record NC_141193.1, on the reverse strand, counting down.
ACCTATTGTACAGCACAGGTTCATAATAACCTATAATGGAAAAGAATATGAAAAAAATGTATAACTAAATAACTTTGCTGTACACCTGAAACTAGATACCCAGGGAACATTCCATGCAAAGATGGGCACAGTAAAGGACAGAAATTGTATGGACCTAATGGAAGCAGAAGATATTAAGACACAGAACTTTACGAAAAAGATCTTCATGACCCTGATAACTACAAACGTGTGATCACTCACCTAGAGCCAGACATCCTGGAATGTGAAGTCAAGTGGGCCTTAGAAAGCATCACTACAAACAAAGCTAGTGGAGGTGATGGAATTCCAGCTGAGCTTTTTCAAATCCTGAAAGATGATGCTGTGAAAGTGCTGCATTCAATATGCCAGCAAATTTGGAAAACTCAGCAGTGGCCACAGGACTGGAAAAGGGCAGTTTTCATTCCAGTCCCAAAGAAAGGCAATGCCAAAGAGTGTTCAAATTACCACAAATTGCACTCATCTCACACGCTAGGAAAGTAATGCTCAAAATTCTCCAAGCCAGACTTCAGCAATACGTGAACCGTGAACTTCCAGATGTTCAAACTGCATTTAGAAAAGGCAGAGGAACCAGAGATCAAATTGCCAACATCCATTGGATCATTGAAAATGCAAGAGAGTTCCAGAAAAACATCTATTTCTGCTTTGTTGACTATGCCAAAGCCTTTGTTGTGTGTCACAACAAACTATGGAAAATCCTTCAAGAGATGGGAATACCAGATGCACCTGACCTGCTTCATGAGAAATCTGTATCCAGGTCAAGAAGCAACAGTTAGAACTGGACATGGAACAACTGACTGGTTCCAAATAGGGAAAGGAGTACATCAAGGCTGTATATTATCTTCCTGCTTATTTAACTTACATGCAGAGTACATCATGCAAAATGCCTGGCTGGATGAACCACAAGCTGAAATCAAGATTGCTGGGAGAAATATCAATAGCCTCAGATATGCAGATGACACCACCCTTATGGCAGAAAGCAAAGAAGAACTAAAGAGCCTCTTGATGAAAGTGAAAGAGGAGAGTGAAAAGGCTGACTTAAAACTCAGTGTTTAAAAAGCTAACATCACGGCATCTGGTCCCATCACTTCATGGCATAATAGATGGGGAAACAATGGAAACAGTGACAGACTTTATTGTTTTGGGCTCCAAAATCATGCAGATGGTGACTGCAGCCATGAAATTAAAAGACGCTTGCTGCTTGGAGGAAAAGCTATGATCAACCTAGACAGTGTATTAAAAAGCAGAGACATTACTTTGCCAACAAAGGTCCATCTAGTCAAAGCTATGGTTTTTCCAGTAGTCACGTACAGATGTGAGAGCTGGACTATAAAGAAAGCTGAGCACCAAAGAATTGATGGTTTTGAACTGTGGTGTTGGAGAAGACTCTTGAGAGTCCCTTGGACTGCAAGGAGTTCCAACCAGTCCATCCTAAAGGAAATCATTCCTGAATATTCATTGGAAGGACTGATGCTGAAGCTGAAACTTCAATACTTTTGCCACCTGATGCGAAGATCTGACTCATTTGAAAAGACCCTGATGCTGGGAAAGACTGAGGGCGATAAGGGAAGGGGACGACAGAGGATGAGATGGTTGGATGGCCTCACTAACTCAATGGACATGAGTTTGAGTAAACTTCAGGAGTTGGTGGGCTTCCCTTGTAGCCCAGCTGGTAAAGAATCCACCTACAGTGTGGGAGACTTGGGTTTGATTCCTGGGTTGGGAAGATTCCCTGGAAGAGGAAAAGGCTACCCACTCCAGTATTCTGGCCTGGAGAATTCCATGGACAGTCCATGGGATCACAAAGATTCGGACACGACTGAGTGATTTCCACCTCCACTTCTCGAAGTTGGTGATGGACAGAGAAGCCTGGCGTGCTGCAGTCTCTGGGGTCGCAAAGAATCGGACATAGTAGGGACTGTACTGAACATGTGAAACTAACACAGCATTGTAAATCAACTATCAGATCAGTCACTCAGTCGTGTCCGACCCTTTGAGACCCCATGAATTGCAGCACGCCAGGCCTCCCTGTCCATCACCAACTCCCGGAGTTCACTCAGACCCACGTCCATTGAGTCAGTGATGCCATCCAGACATCTCATCCTCTGTCATCCCCTTCTCCTCCTGCCCCCAATCCCTCCCAGCATCAGAGTCTTTTCCAATGAGTCAACTCTTCGCATGAGGTGGCCAAAGTACTGGAGTTTCAGCTTTAGCATCATTCCTTCCAAAGAAATCCCAGGGCTGATCTCCTTCAGAATGGACTGGTTGGATCTCCTTGCAGTCCAAGGGACTCTCAAGAGTCTTCTCCAACATCACAGTTCAAAAGCATCAATTCTTCAGCGCTCAGCCTTCTTCACAGTCCAACTCTCACATCCATACATGACCACTGGAAAAACCATAGCCTTGACTAGATTAACCTTTGTTGGCAAAGTAATGTCTCTGCTTTTGAATATGCTATCTAGGTTGGTCATAACTTTCCTTCCAAGGAGTAAGCGTCTTTTAATTTCATGGCTGCAGTCACCATCTGCAGTGATTTTGGAGCCCAGAAAAATAAAGTCTGACACTGTTTCCACTGTTTCCCCATCTATTTCCCATGAAATGGTGGGACCGGATGCCATGATCTTCCTTTTCTGAATGTTGAGCTTTAAGCCAACTTTTTCACTCTCCATTTTCACTTTCATCAAGAGGCTTTTGAGTTCCTCTTCACTTTCTGCCATAAGGGTGGTGTCATCTGCATATCTGAGGTTATTGATATTTCTCCCAGCAATCTTGATTCCAGCTTGTGTTTCTTCCAGTTCAGCGTTTCTCATGAGGTACTCTGCATATAAGTTAAATAAACAGGGTGACAATATACAGCCTTGATGAACTCCTTTTCCTATTTGGAACCAGTTTATTGTTCCATGTCCAGTTCTAACTGTTGCTTCCTGACCTGCATACAAATTTCTCAAGAGGCACATCAGGTGGTCTGGTATTCCCATCTCTTTCAGAATTGTCCACAGTTTATTGTGATCCACACAGTCAAAGGCTTTGGCATAGTCACTAAAGCAGAAATAGATGTTTTTCTGGAACTCTCTTGCACTTTCAATGATCCAACAGATATTGGCAATTTGATCTCTGGTTCCTCTGCCTTTTCTAAATGCAGTTTGAACATCTGGAAGTTCACGGTTCACATATTGCTGAACCCTGGCTTGGATAATTTTGAGCATTACTTTACTAGCATGTGAGATGAGTGCAATTGTGTGGTAATTTGAGCATTCTTTGGCATTGCCTTTCTTTGGGATTGGGATGAAAACTGACCTTTTCCAGTCCTGTGGCCACTGCTGAGTTTTCCAAATTTGCTGGCATATTGAATGCAGCACTTTCACAGCATCATCTTTCAGGTTTGAAATAGCTCAACTGGAATTCCATCACCTCCACTAGCTTTGTTCGTAGTGATGCTTTCTAAGGCCCACTTGACTTCACATTCCAGGATGTCTGGCTCTAGGTCAGTGATCACACCATTGTGATTATCTTGGTCATGAAGATCTTTTTTGTACAGTTCTTCTGTGTATTCTTGCCATCTCTTCTTAATATCTTCTGCTTCTGTTAGGTCCATACCATTTCTGTCCTTTATTGAGCTCATCTTTGCATGAAATGTTTCTTTGGTATCTCTGATTTTCTTGAAGAGATCCCTAGTCTTTCCCATTCTGTTGTTTTCCTCTATTTCTTTGCATTGATTGCTGAAGAAGACTTTCTTATCTCTTCTTGCTATTCTTTGGAACTCTGCATTCAAACGTTTATATCTTTCCTTTTCTCCTTTGCTTTTCGCTTCTATTCTTTTCACAGCTATTTGTAAGGCCTCCCCAGACAGCCATTTTGCTTTTTTGCATTTCTTTTCCATGGGGATGGTCTTGATCCCTGTCTCCTGTACAATGTCACGAACCTCATTCCATAGTTCATCAGGTACTCTATCTATCAGATCTAGGCCCTTAAATCTATTTCTCACTTCCACTGTATAATCATCAGGGATTTGATTTAGGTCATACCTGAATGGTCTAGTGGTTTTCCCTACTTTCTTCAATTTAAGTCTGAATTTGGCAATAAGGAGCTCATGGTCTGAGCCACAGTTAGCTCCTGGTCTTGTTTTTGCTGACTGTATAGAGCTTCTCCATCTTTGGCTGCAAAGAATATAATCAATCTGATTTTGGTGTTGACCATCTGGTGATGTCCATGTATAGAGTTTTCTCTTGTGTTGTTGGAAGAGGGTGTTTGTTATAACCAGTGCGTTTTCTTGGCAAAACTCTATTAGTCTTTGCCCTGCTTCATTCCATATTCCAAGGCCAAATTCGCCTGTTACTCCAGGTGTTTCTTGACTTCCTACTTTTGCATTCCAATCCCCTATAATGAAAAGGACATCTTTTTTGGGTGTTAGTTCTAAAAGGTCTTGTAGGTCTTCATAGAACCGTTCAACTTCAGCTTCTTCAGAGTTACTGGTTGGGGCATAGACTTGGATTACTGTGATACTGAATGGTTTGCCTTGGAAACGAACGGAGATCATTCTGTCGTTTTTTAGATTGCATCCAAGTACTGCATTCCGGACTCTTTTGTTGACCATGATGGCCACTCCATTTCTTCTGAGGGATTCCTGCCCGCAGTAGTAGATATAATGGTCATCTGAGTTAAATTCACCCATTCCAGTCCATTTCAGTTCGCTGATTTCCTAGAATGTCAACATTCACTCTTGCCATCTCTTGTTTGACAACTTCCAATTTGCCTTGATTCATGGACCTGACATTCCAGGTTCCTATGCAATATTGCTCTTTACAGCATCGGACCTTGCTTCTATCACCAGTCACATCCACAGCTGGGTATTGTTTTTGCTTTGGCTCCATCCCTTCATTCTTTCTGGAGTTATTTCTCCACTGATCTCCAGTAGCATATTGGGCACCTACTGACCTGGGGAGTTTCTCTTTCAGTATCCTATCATTTTGCCTTTTCATACTGTTCATGGGGTTCTCAAGGCAAGAATACTGAAGTGGTTTGCCATTCCCTTCTCCAGTGGACCACATTCTGTCAAATCTCTCCACCATGACCCACCCATCTTGGGTTGCCCCACGGGCATGGCTTAGTTTCACTGAGTTAGACAAGGCTGTGGTCCTAGTGTGATTAGATTGACTAGTTTTCTGTGAGTAGGCGGCTGCCACGGGCGTGCCACAGCGCAGGCGGCTGCTCCGGGCGTGCCATACCGCCGCCGAGAGGAGCCACCCCACGTCCGAGGTCGGGGGCAGAAGCCAGGAGGACCCCATGCCCGAAGGGCAGCAGCCAAGAGGAGTTACCCCACGTCCGAGGTCAGGGGCAGTGGCTGAGAGTACCAGACTGCGACAGCGCAGGAACGGCTGAGAGGATCTACCCTGCGTCCAAGGTCGGGGGCGGCAGCCAGGAGGAACTACCCCACGCCCCTAAGCCGGAGGCCCGGGGTGGCGGCCGAGAGGAGCAACCCACGCCTGAGGCCAGGGGCAGTGACGAGAGGGGTTACCCCGCGTCCGAGGTCAGGGGCGGCGGCCGGGAGGAGATACCCCACGCCCCTAAGCCCCGAGGCCAAGGTCGGCGGTGAGGAGCAACCGCACGACTGAGGCCGGGGCGGAGGCCAGGGGCTGTGGCCGGGAGGACCAACCCCACGTCCAAGGAGCTGTGGCTGCGCAGGCGCAGGAGGGCCTAGAGGAGCTATCCCACATTGAAGGTCAGGAAGGGCGGCGGTGAGGAGATACCCCTCGTCCAAGGTAAGGAGCAATGGCTGCGCTTTGCTGGAGCAGCCGTGAAGAGATACCCCACGCCCAAGGTAAGAGAAACCCAAGTAAGACGGTAGGTGTTGCAAGAGGGCATCAGAGGGCAGACACACTGAAACCATACTCATAGAAATCAACTATACTTCATTAAAAAAAAACACCCTATTTTTAAAAAATGATACAATAGCAAAAATGTATGAGAGGATTTATACATCTCCATCCAGTCTTGGTTCCTCTCCTAAGCGGCCATCACCATATTCATTGTCTTATATATTCTAAATGTTCTACCCTATGAAACCCTGTTTCATAATATCCCCTTGTCCTTTGAGCTTGCATTAAAAACTGAATATGTTCTCTTTTATCCTGTTTTTGGGACAACCTCCAGGACTGTCACAGCGAGTTGGATGATGTGTCTGCCAGCTGCTCACAAGTAGGGGCACATCCATTGCTAGAACTTGAGCGGTAGGAAACTACAGGACGCCAGGCCGGAAGGCGAGGGGCAGAGCGCCCACTAGTGGGCGGACCACGGTGAAGCAAGGTAACGCCGAATCACTAAAACGGTGCCATTAGCCAAGAGAGAGGAGTGTAACACGCTCAAGAGTTAATGGTAGAGAAATGGAAAGACTCTTTCCTTCTGTTTAAGAGAGTGGAGCAAAGGCCTATAAGGCCAGGAGGAAATACCCAACTAGAAAGTGAAAGAGTAATGAACAAAAACCTGTTCTACAGCACATGGAACTCTACTCAATGTCATGTGGCAGCCTGGATGGGAGCGGGGTTTGGGGAAGAATGGATACATGTATATGTGTGGCTGAGCCACTTCACTGTTCACCTGAAACTATTACATCACTGTTAATAGGCTATACCCCCATACAAAATGTTTTTGGTGTTAAAAAAAAATAAAGTTAGTAAAAAGAAAATAAAAGGGTACCAGGGATAGAGGGTCACCTACGTTGGTGACTGCAAGACTAAAAACACAAGTGCTTTTTCCTCTCCTGTTGCTCCCAAACTACCTCATCTTACATTCTTGCCAAAGGCGACTTCATTCCTTCTGGGTCCCACGTGCATTGTCCTGGTCCATTACACAACCTTGTTGTTGATTGTTGATTTCACTGAGAAGCCCTCACTGGGCTGCTCAGCCCTGGTTTTTACAGCATAGTCTGATTTCATTAATTTAATTTTATTTTTTAAAAGGTTCTTAAAATAATACTTATTTCTTAAAAGTTGACACGTGCATAATAGGAAACCAAAAAACACATAAAGCAAAAAACCAAGTCATCTATAATTACAAGCAGTTTACTGTTTGATATGTTCTTCTAGGTCTTCTTTGTGTATTTACACAACTAAGCATCCATTTTTATGTAATTAAGAGAGAACAGTTATGTATCATACTTTTTCACATACCATGAATATTTACTATATCAAAGTTGATTTCACTAATTTTACAAAGTCAATGTATTAGAGGCAAGTGGGGTGCCCCCAGACAAATAAATGGTTTGCTAAACCATTCACTTTAAATGACAATAATAAAAACATTAATAAGCAGCAATATTTGCATCATGATTTATGGTCATTTTTAACAAGCAATTCTGCTGTGATCTTTGAATGATTTTCTTTAATAGATGACCTCCGTGTTGTCAGATTTGGTCTTGACTCAATGTGTTTATGCTGCCCCACCACATGTGTGCTTGAGTTAAAAAGCCTCTTGGCTGAGTTCCACAACTAAACTCATGAGTCAGACTCCTTATGGATTTTTATAAGTGGTGGTCACTACTCTTCATGAGTTGGGATGGAAGTTGTTGGTGATTTAAATCATAGAATTAAAACCCACTTAGATAAATGACTAGGGCCAAAATCTATTTCCAGCGCAGAATTATCCACATTGAGTCTCTGGACAACTACTAATTACTTAAAATACTTTCAACGTTATGTTCTGCTCTTTAGACATTAAGTTAGGCCACAAAATTCTTAAAAAGAGACTGGGTTGAGTAATCAAAAGACTTTATTCATTCGGAGACCATTTCCACATCTATAAAATGGGAGTGATAATAACTCTTACTTCCCAGAGTTATATACAAGGCATACATGTAATATGTATATGTATATGTATATATCTTATTTAAATGAGATCCTGTACCCAGGTGGCGTTAGCAGTAAAGAACGTACCTGCCAATCCAGGAGACATAAGAGACACAGGTTCAATTCCTCGGTCAGGAAGATCCCCGGGAGAAGGAAATGGCAACCCACTCCAGTATTCTTGCCTGGAGAATCCCATGGACAGAGGAGCCTGGTGGGCCACAGTCCATGGGTCGCAGACTTGGACACGGCTGAAGCGACTTAGTTTGCACACATACCGAGTATCTAGCATAGTGGTGCCTGGTGTGTTATCTGTCATTGTAATTACCAAAAGCAGCTCCCTGTAAGATTTTCCTGAAGTTTCTTAGTCTAATGTGGGCTCGGTCTGGTGTTTCCCTATTTTGGCCTGTCTTTCACAGACTTTACAGGAATCTACAGACCATGCAGGCAGCGTTTTCTCAGATTATATCTACCCTCAAATGATGTTCCTCCATGGAGTCCCTTTGTGTTTTTTTTTTTTTTTCCCAGCTCTTTACCTATCTACTCTCATTGACATGGATCTTTTACAGAAAAGGCTTAGATGGAGGGTGGCATGTTCTGCTTATTAGAAGGTTAACTTAAACTTAACTATGAAACCTCTTTTGTCCAGATCTTGTTGAAAATATTTCTAAATGAGCAAGTTCATTTTTCTGTCCTCAGACAGTTCTATGAACATAGTTCATCTTTCTGTGATGATAGAAGGCCTTGGGCTTCCTGAGTTATCACTGCAAATGTTGGCTTTTATCATCCTGGCCTGAAAGGATGAAGACTGAAGAGCAGGTGCTGTAACCTTTGACTTGTTTCAAAGTTGGCATCAAGAGTAAGTGTTGCCTGGGTTTGCTAGGACCATGTCTTATACAGTTTTACATTGTAGGCATTCAGTACATATTTCTTAAATAAATGATAATTGCATCATTGCTTCCCCCAATCCTCAGTCCCTCCTGCCACCTCTCTTTTCCACCGTTTCCCCAAAATATTGAAGATAGCTTATGAGGATGCTTAAAACAGAGAATGGAGGAGACAACATTTAAGGAGAAATCAGTCTCAGCCCCTTCTTCCCTTTTCTCCTGTTGTAGCCACCTTTGTGCTGCAGTGGACCCTGTTCTGCTGCCCTGCTGATTGGGCCACGAGAGTGTTGTGGGTGGACCCTGTTCTGCTGCCCTGCTGATTGGGCCACGAGAGTGTTGTGGGTGGACCCTGTTCTGCTGCCCCTGCTGATTGGGCCACGAGAGTGTTGTGGGTTCAGGGCTAATCAGACTCTCCTGAGACAGTTCTCAGCGTCAGTGTGACGCCACTTCCTTCCAGAAACTCTTCTTTCTTGGTTTAGTTAGTTTGAGTGGATTCTGTGGGTATTTATTTCATCATAAAATAATAACTTACTTATTTATATTTTTATAAATTTATTTATTTGGATTTTCCTAGTGACTTAGCAGTAAAGAATCCATCTGCAATGCAGGAGACACAGGTTCGATTCCTGGATCAGGACGATTCCCTGGAGAAGGAAATGGCAGTTCATTCCAGTATCCTTGCCTGGAAATCCCATGGACAGAGGAGCCTGGTGGGCTAGAGTCCACAGGGTTGATATTTATTTATAATAAAATAATAAATTATTTATATATTATATTTTATTTCTTTATAATTTTTATCTTTTATTTTATAATAAAATACTTTCATTTTACAATAAAAATGATTTTGAGTGTTTTCTGTTCTTTACAAGAACAGTGAAATCCTTGATAAGCCAGACCACAGTTTAAAATTTTTTTAATTAATTAATCAATCAATCAATCAATTAATTATTTCTGGCTGCGCTGGGTCTTGTTGCTGCCTGCAGGGTTTCTCCAGTTTCGAGGCAAGCTTTCTATAGCAGGTGCAAAGTCAGGAAATGTAGAGGAAGTGTATTTTTATACAGTAAGTCAACTACTTTTTCAAGTAATATGCTTAAGCTCCAGACATCTTTGTAAATGAAGTACCTCTAAATTTTAAGCAGTGGGTCCAATTGTTAATCTGAAAAATGTGCAATAAATGTGAAACAGAGTGTCAAAAATAAAGGTTTCAATACACAGGGAAGACAACATATTTATTCTCATTTTTTTTTTCAGGTGAACAATCTGAAAATTTTTTGTGCATTTATTTTGGACATATATCCATATTAGTAAGCATATTAGTTAAAAACAACTAACATATCATTTAAAAATAAGTTTATCTTAGATTCCCAGACTTTTCAAACACCCTATGGTGGCCAGTGTGAACATGGAAGCTTCATCATTATATAGTTGAGAGAGTCATGAGATAAAAGAGAATGTAATTACTCCAGAGGTGATAGTCTACTAAGGCAGAGATTTATCCTGAATATCCTCATAAAATCTCACAGTTTACCATAACAGAGCGAGCAACATCCTCAGCTCCATCTTTACAACAGAAGAATGCAAATTTTATAGTATTGTTTCTTGTAATACCTTCCAATACTGGCAGATGGTGTTACCTGTGAGCACAACCCAGGAAAAACGCATTTTGAAGGCAAAGGAGACAGTGGGCACCAATCACCCTTTAGTGGCGTTGCTTCAGCCCAGTTTACCATCCTATGTTCAATTCTTTTCAAGAAATACTTATTGGACATTGGTGTGTGTGTGTGGAGTTGGGGGCACACGCTAAGTCACTTCAGTCATGTCTGACTCTTTGCAACCCCATGGACTGTAGCCCACCAGGCTCCTCTGTCCATGGGATTCTCCAGGCAAGAATACTGGAGTGGGTTGCCATGCCCTCCTCCAGGGGATCTTCCTGACCCAGGGATTGAATCTGCATCTCTTATGTCTTGCATTAGCAGGCAGATTCTTTACCACTAATACCACCTGGGAAGCCCAATTGACTATGTATACTGTATATATTGGAAAAATCTACAATTTTCCCTTCTTCCAGTGAGTCTTCCTTCTCAGAGCTGACACCTGAGGTCACCAACTGTGTGGGGTTTCCCTGTCAACAAGTGATTCTCTGAGGCACCAGCTGGGTATCCTACAAGTTAACTCCATATCTAAACCTCTCCACCTGGAGATGGTGTCAAATCCCACAAGCTAAGGTCTCAGGCCCCCAAGAACATTCCCCTCCTCCTTCAGATGCTGATTACGAGTAGTAGGTCTTGGTTACTAATTGGAGTGTCCCTTGTCCCCTCCTCAGGTTCAATTAGTTTGTTACATCAGCTCACAGAAGTCAGAGAAGCACATTTGTCAGTTTATTAAAGGATATGAAAAGGCAGCAGTCCCCAACCTTTTTAGCACCATGGGCTGATTTCACAGAAAACATCTTTTCCACCAACTGGGGTTAGAGGGATGGTTTCGGGGTGACTTAAGCACATTAAGTTTATTGTGCACTTTATTTCTAATCTAATGCTGCCGCTGATCTGACAGGAGATAATAGTCTGTGGCCTGTAGCTTGGGGACCCCCATGATAAAGCATACAGTTGAGCAACCAGATGAAGAGGTAGGAAGGGTGAGGTCAAGGAGGGCCTTGTGCACAGGAGCTTCTGTCTCCATGGAGCTGGAGTTTGTTCCCCTCCTGGTATGGATCTGTTCCCAGCCTGCAAGTCCCCTGCACCCCATGCAGCTGGGATTTTAATGAAGCTTGCGTATGTAAACAATCTATTGTTGCCTCCATTTCCAGCCTTTCTGCCCTCTCTGGAGAGAGGGGAAGGGGCTAAAAATTCCAAGTTTCTAACTGTGACTCTATCTTTCTAGTGACCAGTGCCCAACCAGGAGCCATCCGGAAACCCACCCAGAGTCAACCCACCCATTAGAGCAAAATATGGACCCAGCGCTCTGCTCCTTTCCCTTAGGAATTCATGTGGGATCTAGGGGCTCTACGTCAGGACAGGGTCAAACACCAAATACTAGAACAAAATATGCCCCCAGGGTTCTTAACATTTAGGAAATTAATTACAAGGGTTTCAGGAGCCCTGAGTCAGCAGCCACAGTTCAGTTCAATTCAGTTCAGCTCAGTTCAGTCACTCAGTTGTGTCCGACTCTTCGAGACCCCATGGACCACACCAGACCTCCCTGTCCATGACCAACTCCCGGAGTTTACTCAAACTCATGTCCATTGAGTCAGTGATGCCATCCAACCATCTCATCCTCTGTCATCCCCTTCTCCTCCTGCCTTCAATCTTTCCCAGCATCAGGGTCTTTTCAAATGAGTCTTTGCATCAGGTGGCCAAAGTATTGGAGTTTCAGCTTCAGCATCAGTCCTTCCAATGAACATTCAGGACTGATCTCCTTTAGGATGGAGTGGTTGGATCTCCTTGCAGTCCAAGGGACTCTCAAGAGTCTTCTCCAACACCACAGTTCAAAAGCATCAATTCTTCGGCACTCAGCTTTCTTTATAGTCCAACTCTCACATCCATTCATAACTACTGGAAAAACCATAGCCTTGATGAGACGGACTTTTGTTGGTAAAGTAATGTCTTTGCTTTTTAATATGCTGTCTAGGTTGGTCATAACTTTCCTTCCAAGGAGTAAGCGTCTTTTAATTTCATGGCTGCGGTCACCATCTGCAGTGATTTTGGAGCCCCAAAAATTAAAGTCAGCCACTGTTTCCCCATCTATTTGCCATGAAGGGATGGGACCAGATGCCATGATCTTAGTTTTTTGAATGTTGAGCTTTAAGAGAAGAAACACCAAAATTTATTTTTATTATCTCAGGCTGTGCTAATTGCTAGGAATGCATATATTAATAAGATAGAGTCACTGCTCTCATAGAGTTTACCATCTGGCAGGGATTAAAGACATTAACCAGGAGATTGCAACTCTTTACAAATAAAAACCACCTCCTAGGTGCCAGGCCTTCTCCTGGACACTTTACATCCATTGTCTCTATTAAGCAGATCTTGTTATGCTCAATTTAGGGTACTTAGATGCTTGGAGAAGTTGTTACATACAGATTTGGGATTTGAATTCAAGTTGGCATGATTTGCGCACCTCATGCCAAGAGTTGACTCACTGGAAAAGACCCTGATGCTGGGAGGGATTGAGGGCAGGAGGAGAAGGGGACGACAGAGGATGAGATGGCTAGATGGCATCACCCACTCAATGGACATGGGTTTGAGTGAACTCCGGGAGTTGGTGATGGACAGGGAGGTCTGGTGTGCTGCAATTCATGGGGTCACAAAGAGTCGGACACAACTGAGCAACTGAACTGAACTGAACTGGCATGATGTGATAGTCTAGAATCCTATGCTATCCAATATGGCAGCCACTAGTCAGGTGTGGTTATTTAAATTTAAAGCTATATATACAGATGACATCTAAGCATTTAGGTCCTCAGTCACACTGGCCACACCTCAAGTGCTCAACAGCCACATGGAGCTCGTGGTTACTGTATTGGACACTGCAGATTTAGGACATTTCCATCATCACAGAAAGTTCCATTGGACAGCACTGATCTGAACTCTTGAAGTCTAAACTCAAGTTCAACTTCAAGACCCTGTGCCCAGAACAGATTTTCAAAGCTCAGGAGTCACGATAATTAGCATTGTTTCTTTTCCCTGAGCCATCAGAGAAGAAGCTTCTGAATAGGGAGCTACCCTGGCACACTCTTCGAATGCTGCTAATCTTGGATGTGACCTTAAGGTTCTGTTTGTAATGAGAAGTGTGCACAATTTAATGAGATAATAAGCCACACTTTCAGTGGGAAGCCTGGCACATGGTAGGTACTCAACCAGTGCTCATATAATGTTAAAGAGTGTGGAACGTGGAGTCACATCACTGGATTTGAGGCCAAGTTTATCATTTTCCAACCACGTGGCCTGCACAAATCAGTCAGTTTCTCTGAACCCGTTTCCTTAATTATTACATGGAGACAACATCTGACCCTGGAAGACTGTAAAGACCATGAGCTAACAGATATGAAAGCACTCTGTTAAGTACAGGCTTTGTAAAGTAAGGTATTATTTCTGCCCTCTTTTGTGCCCTGAAAAACATTATTAAAATAATAAATTTCCGATCTTAACTTGTTTACCTGTGCTTTGCCTCTTTTCCCTAAAAATGGGAGACATAAAATATATGGTTTATTGAGGACCAGCATTTCACGAGATTACCCCAGTTTTACAGCGATAGAAAGAGGAAAGAAAGAATAGGGGGACAGTGGAAGCCAGCACAAATCTTTGCTAATTCCCTGATGGTCAGGATCAGGGCTGTGGAGATGGCCGGGTGTCTGTGGAGTGGATGCTGTCCTGGATCTTGCATTATTGAGTCCAGACAGGCCTCAGAGAAGGGTACCTGGTGGACCCATTGGCCACCTGTGACTGGGTGAGGGTTTATGCACAAGTCCTGGGGAGCTTCTGGGGCCTCCATCCTCTGCTGAACAGAGCTGTTCTGAAAACATCCAGGCAGAACACTGCCAGACATGCAGGAGAAACAAGTCACCCTAAATTTAGCTCTTTCCATTCAGGGAGTGAGGGCTAGGAGGGGGTTTTTAGCCCACTTTTGAAAAGGCTTGTTAGAACAGTTCTTTTTTTCTCTCACACCTGCAACCCACACTTATAACCCCAAAGTCAAGATCCTCCCCTGAAGTCCCCTGAGTCACCGGGATCATCGTTTCCATGTTGCTCACCCGTCCTCCTGAAGGAGAAGACGGCGGCAGAGGAGGATGGCATCACAGGTTCAATAGACATGAGTGTGAGCAAACCCTGGGAAGAGAGCGAGGGACAGGGAGGCCCGGGGTGCTGCAGCCCACGGGGTCTCAAAGAGTCCGACGTGACTTAGGGACTGAACAACACCAGCACCACCTGTGCTCACCACGTCCCAGCTCTGAGGTGGGTCACCTCGCTCTTGCTTTTCCCAGGGTATAGGCCTCCCATAGGATGCCGCCCCTGTGTGGGGCATCACTGAGGAGTACAAGTGGGCAGTGTTCACATGCCCTTTACTGTCCAAACCCTTCCCTTTCGACAACATCATCACCCAAGAGCCAATGAACGGGTGTATCAGGCTTTACCAAAGAGCCAGAGTAACTAGAGGGAAAGATAATGAAAGGAGATGCGGATCAGTGAGGGGAAGGGGCCTCAAGATAACCCTCCACGTGTCTGTCCTTGACGTCAATGGTGAAGCGCGAGCAGAACTCAGCCTTCGTAGGGGAACCTCAGGGGGCACACCCAGATCCCAGGCAGGATCGCCGTCCTAGGGAGGAGACATTTTCCCTCGAAGCTCAGAGTGTACCAGACCATCACCTTTAGTGCAAATTCTGCTCCCCACCCTTGGGGGTGTTAACTAACAAAAGTTCAACTGAGGAAATTTGAAGATTGAATTGGTTTTATTCAGCAACTCATGAACCAGGCAACAGCCCATCCAGCAATAAGAAGGAGCTCCAATGAGTGGTAGAAAATAAAAGTTTTCTAAAGGTGGAGAGGGACAGAAAAGGAAAATTATTAGCCCCAAATGCATTGTTTTAGGCGGAATTGCCCTCCGAAGGGAAATGGAAGGGGCCTATTTGGTGCTAACTGGGGTAATTCCAAGTAGACCGGTTAAATGTTACATTTCAAGGGAAGATTGTAGCTGTGGTTAGGTTGGGTATTATGTCTTGGTTTGGTTGGCTGACTTGGGCCCTTAAACACAAGAGACTCCTTTTTTTTTTTCACATGTATCAATAATTACTTTATTATTACCATTATTTTTTACTAGCAAGTTGGGTGGCACTTTATTTTTGTGTGTGTGTCATGAATTTTTTATTTTTTAAATTGTTTTTAATTTATTTATTTTAGGTGGAGGCTAATTACAATATTGTAGTGGTTTTGCCATACATTGACATGAATCAGCCATGGGTGTACATCTGTTCCCCATCCTGAACCCCCTTCCCACCTCCTTCCCTATCCTATCCCTCAGGGTCAAAGAGACTCCATTTATTTTGGGCCTGTTGGCTTTTTTTTGTCTGTGCTGTGAGACATGTGGGATCTTAGCTCCCCAGCCAGGGACTGAACTGTGTCCTGTGAACTGGAGGGCAGATTCTTAACTACTAGACCAGCAATGAAGCTCCTGTTGTTTCTTTTTAACAGAGATTTCTCTAGCCCTAAACACTGGGAACATAGAAATCCCATTAATAACGTTTCACAAAGTCTCTGAGTTGTACCAACAACTCAAACATAACAGAATAGTTTAGAGTTGGCTTTAAGTAGTCCCCTTTGAAGTCTTTTAGCTGAGGCGAGGTGCACATGGGCCTCTTCAGCATTCTGAGTGATCCTGCTGCTGCTGCTGCTTCGCTTCAGTTGTGTCCAACTCTGTCCGACCCTATAGACGGCAGCTCACCAGGCTCCCCTGTCCCCGGGATTCTCTAGGCAAGAACACTGGAGTGGGTTGCCATTTCCTTCTCCAATGCATGAAAGTGAAAAGTGAAAGTGAAGTCGCTCAGTCGTGTCCGACTCTTAGTGACCCCATGGACTGTAGCCCACCAGGCTCCTCCATCCGTGGGATTTTCCAGGCAAGAGTACTGGAGTGGGGTGCCATTGCCTTCTCCCCTGAGTGATCCTAGATACAACTATTAGGGCACTTGGACACACTGGCACACTAACAGCACACACACACATGTTACAATCTAAATCCACATTGACGAAACATGTTTCTAACTTGGAACATGGTCCACTGAAGTACTCTTGCCCCTCGATGAAATAAAATTAATTTGAAGGCGGGGCTAGAAAAATTTTAAACATAAATCCTCTCCCTGCTCGTTTGGACCACTATCCCTGTTTGGTGTGCATCCTGCACCTGCGTTCACTTAACCAGACATCTTAGAGGACACAGGAATGCCTGCTTGACTGACAAGAGCAATTTTCTCCTGGTGCCAGCAAGCTAATTTCTTAGGAGATAGCACTCTTTTCTCAATCCTGTAAGGCCCAACCTTTTTAGCACCAGGGATCTGTTTCGTGGAAGACAGTTTTTCCATAGACTGGCCCGGGTGGGGGATGGTTTGGGCATGATTCAAGCGCATTATATTTATCCTGCACTTTATTTCTTTGTTTTAAATTATTATTTTATTTGCTGGGTCTTTGCTGCTGTGTGGGCTTTTCTAGTTGTGGCATATAGGCTCAGTCGTGACTCCTGGGCCCGAGGGCACAGGTTCAATAGTCAAGGCACAGGGCTTAGTTGCTCCCCAGCAAGCAGGATCATCTCGGACCAGGGATGGAACTCACTCTCTTGCATTGTCAGGCAGATGCTTTACCACTGAGCCACCAGGGAAGTCCTGTGCCCCTTATTTCTAATCTAATTCCACTGCGGATCTGATAGGAGGTGCTGGTCCGAGGCCCGGAGGTCGCCAAGCCCTGCTGTAGGGGGTCACAGTGACCCACTGTGTGCCTGGTATGTGCTGGTCTGGGCTATGCAAATTGTCAGTATGTTATTCTGATGTATAAGGCTTTGTCTCAAGGAGGTGTGTGAGGGACTTCCTCGGTGGTCCATTGGTTAAGAGTCCACCTTCCAGTGCAGGGATACTGAGTTGATCGTGGTCTGGGAGCTGAGATCTCGTGCGCAGTGGGGCAACTAAGCCGCCAAACCTCAACTACACGTGCTCCGGAGCCTTGTGCTGCAACAGAGAGACTACGTGCAGCAACTAAGACACAGCCTAACCAAAAAATAGAGAATAAATATTAAAAAAAGAAAAAAGAACACCTATTTAAGACTGTGCTTTGACCTCTAGTGGGTGGAACAGTCCTTGGAGTTTTCTGTCTCCCTGGTCATAATCCTTGGTTTGCCTTGAATAAAATTCTGCTTCTTTCTTGGACTATTAACTGATGTTTCACTGGCCATGACAGAAGTAGAACATTATACTAGCATGCAGAGTTCTGTCAGTCTCCCTAAGCTCCTTTCCCATGCCTTCTTGGTATAGGAATCGGACTCATTTGGACCATCTATCACTTGGCCACTAAAAACATCTTGTCAGGGCTTGAAAACTGAAGTTGTTTGTTCAGTTTTGGGGGCTTCCCAGGTGGCACAGTGGTAAAGAATCTGCCTGCCAATGCAGAAGATGCACAAGATACGGGTTTGATCTCCAGGTTAGAAAGATCCCCTAGAGTAGAAAATGGCAACCCACTCTAGTTTTCTTGCCTGGAAAAATTCCATGTTCAGAGGAGCCTGGCAGGGCACAGTCTGTGGAGTCCGGAAGAGTCAGACACAACTGAGTGACTGAGTATGCACGTTCGGTTTTCCCTTTGGGGGACGCTTTAGTTTGCAAGGACAGCCATAACAAAGTACCACAGGCGGAGTGGCTTAAACAAGGGAAATGTATTTTCTCACCATTTGAACCTTGGAAGCCTGAGATCGAGGTGTCAGCAGAATTGGTTTCCTCTGAGGTATCTTTCGTTGGCTTATAGATTGCGGTCTTTTTCTGTGTCTTCACGTTGTCCTCTCTCTGCATGTACCTCTAAGAAACTCTTTGCAGGAAATCAGCTTTGGCAGGGAAGCCCCTTTTCCTGTCACTTTCGCAAAGCTATACTGTAACCAACTGTTACAGCAGGCACCCCCATGCTCTCCTCTTTTCTGGCCCAAGCGCACCTTTCAAATCTTTTAATCTCACAATACCTTGCCCAACTTGTCGGTTCTTTCTGTGAGATCAGGGACATAGAAATGAAGAATAAGTAATCAACAGATGACTAGATTTCTTTCCTAGTTTCCCTTCAGTAACCTCCCGAGCAAATTGTGTGACCAAACTGTGAGCAAGATAACATCTAGACCAAGATTACAAGGAATCAACAAGCCTGCACACAGTGGGGAATGGTGATGAGTTGGACCCCTGATTAACCGAGATGACTTCCCTATTCCCCTTCAAAACCTTTCACGGAGAGCAGAATCTTCGGATGTGGTTTTTGGGAGATGCTGAATCCATCCCAGATTGCCAGCATTCTGACTGAAAGCACCTTTCCTTTCTGCCTTTTGTGAGTATTGGTTTTGTAAGTGGTGAGCATCAGGGTTGATTCTGTAACCTCCAAATCTCTTCTTACAAGAACACCAGCCATATTGGATCGTGGTCCACTCATAGGACCACATTTTTACTCAATTGGTTCTTTGAAGAATCTCCAAATACTGTCACATTCTGAGGCTAGTTGAGGTTAGGTTTTCAACATATGAATTCTGGGGTAGGGAGTTGGGGGGTGGAGGTAGGGACACAATGCTATTTTTTTTGCTCTTCTAATAGATTTTATTTTCGGAGCAGTTTTAGGTTCACAGCAAAATTGAGTAAAAGATACAGTGATTTCCCATGTATCACCTGCCCCAGTACATACATAGCATCTCCTGTTATCAACATCCCCTGCTAGAATGACACATTCATTATAATATATGAACCTGCATTGACACATCAATATTACTCAAAGTCCATAGCTTACATTAGAGATCACTCAGTGTTGTGCATTCTGTGGGTCTGGACAAATGCATAATGATGTATATCCATCATTACAGTATCTTATGGACTTGTTTCATCTGTTGCCTTAAAAACCCTCTGTGCTCCATTTAGTCCTCCTTCCCTTTCCCTAACACCTGGAAAGCTTTGATCTTTTTATCATCTCCATTGTTTTGCTTTTTCCAGATGTCATACAGTTGTACTGTTTTTTTGTTTTATTATCATTAATTTTATTCTTTTAGTTATCATGCTGCCTTTATTGTTTTTTTCACTAAACTTTTTATTTTGTGTTGGAGTGTAGCTAATTAACCATGCTGTCGCAGTTTCAGGTGGACTGCAAAGGGCCTCAGCCGTACCTGTACACGCATCCATTAGAGACACTGTGCTGTGCTTTGTTGCTCAGTCGGGTCCTACTCTTTGCTACCCCATGGGCTGCAGCCTGCCAGGCTCCTCTGTCCATGGGATTCTTCAGGCAAGAATATTGGAGCGGGTTGCCATTCCCTCCTCCAGGGGATCTTCCCAAATCTGGTGGTCCTGTGGTTAAGAACCTGCCTTCCAAGGCAGAGGACACAGATTTGAATCCTGGTCAGGAAACTAAGGTCCCACATTTCGTGAGGCCTCTCAGTCTGCATGAAAATTAGAGACATAATTCTGCTCAGAACGAGATGAGATTCAATTTTCAGCCTGGATATTTTTCAACATGTTCTGAAATCTCGGTATTCTGAAGGAAGGCAGCAGGAGGTGCTCTGTTCCCCTGGTCCTAGTGACCCCCGGGGGTACAGATGGGTTGGAAAGGGATGGGCTTGCTCTGATGCCTACACAAGCAGCTAATTCACTCTACACAGACAGCAGGACAAACCCTTGTTCTTACCCGCAACGTATCACTGGGTGCCTCTCCTCCGAGTGTGCCAGAAAATTCCCTGTGACCTCTAACATCAATTTAAACTTGGGTAATGAGTTTTCCTCTCTCTCCTTTTTTCGGACACAATGCTCTGCATACTCCGACTCCTTAATAAAAGACTTAAACAAAAGCTATTGTGATAAGACTTTGGAAATCGAAAGGACCTGCAGAAACTCCACGCCACTCCCCACCAAGAGTTTAGTGCCCGCGTGCTCAATCTTGTCCAATGCTTTGCAACCCCATGGACTGCAGCCCACCAGTCCGCTCTGTTCCCTGCAAGAACACTGGAGTGGGTTGCTATTTCTTCCTCCAGCGGATCTTCCCAACTCGGGGATCAAACTTGTGTCTTCTGCATTGGCAGGCAGATTCTTTACCATGGAGCGTGTGTGGGAAGGGAGTGGGATAATTTATTCAGCTCATTCCACAACCATTTACTAAGCACAGACCTTATGCCAGGCATGTTGCTAAGTTTGAGAACCTCGAAGATGAATAAGATCAAATTCTTCCTTCCAGGGATCTAGTTGAGGTTGATTAGAAAGTAAACAAATGATTAGCATACAGAATAGAATAGCAGCTGAAATAGCCTTAACCACTGGCTGGCTGCTGTGGGAATTCAGAGCCCAGGGGAGGGAGGTCAGGGAAAAGAGCTCTGAGGTGATGACTGAGTGATCCCAGAGGAGAAAGAGGAGAGGACCAGATGGCTACAGAGGGGAGATTCCGGGTGGAGGTGCAAAAACCATCCCTAATGTGGGGATAGAGCCACCTAACTCAGAGATCTATTGTGGGAATCGATGTGAAAAATACATGGATGGAGTGTCCAGCCCAGTCCGTGACAGGTGCTGACCAAAGGCAGTTCAGGGGGCCCATTCTGTCCTCTCAACTCTGGTATTCTCTCCCCTTGTTTCTTTTTGTGGCAAAACCAACCTGGGACTTAGCACGTCTTCCCAAGATCAGGTTGAGTTTAGAGGCTCAAAGATCATTCCTTCTCTGTTATGTCAAAGCTACCCATAGTTTGTTGTTGTTCAGTCGCTCAGTCCTGTCCAACTCTTTTAAACCCCATGGACCGCAGCACACCAGGCTTGCCTGTCCTTCACCATCTCCCGGAGTTTGCTCACGCTCATACCCATTGAGTCAGTGATGCCATCCAACCATCTCATCTTCTATCACCCCCTTCTCTTCCTGCCTTCAATCTTTCCCAGCATCAGGGTCTTTTTCAATGAGTCAGGTCTTCACATCAGGTGGCCAAAGTATTGGAGCTTCAGCTTCAGCATCAGTTCTTCCAATGAATATTTAGGATTGATTTCATTTAGGACTGATTGGTTTGATCTCCTCACAGTCCAAGGGACTTTCAAGAGTCTTCTCCAACACCACAGTTTGAAAGCATCAATTCTACGACATTCAGCCTTGTTTATGCTCCAACTCTCACATTCACACATGACTACTGGAAAAACCAGAGCTTTGACTGTATGGACCCACAGTTTACGCATCTTAATTCCAGAAGTTGCAAGGGGATTCGGCCATCTTGATGGAAGATAAGGGAGTCCAGGAAGGCACGGAAAGAAGCCCAGTGGAATGGTTGGAGAGTGTTGATGCATGCCCGACTTATTCTCTGCATGATCATTTCTATCACGGTAATTAGACTCTGTAATTAAAAATCACTAATGTTTCATGACAGCCTGCAGTTGGATTTGGGAAACAAAGGAAAAGGTTGGGGGTGTACAAGTATGGGGAGGGGACACCAAACAGAGATATCGTGCTGGGAAATGGTGTCATTCACTCAGGGCCATTTACTCACAAAAAGTCTTTCGTTTATATCCAGAAATAATGAGGCAAAGGAGCAGCTTTTAAAAAGAAAAAAGACAGAGAGGGGAGATAAGTAAAAAATGACAGATCACTTAGAAAGCCACAGTAATTTACCTGCCTGCTTTCCTTTTCTGGGAAGATTTTTATCTGCCTGTATTGCTGTAAATTAGTTAGTAAAGCTGAAGTCAAAATTGGTTTTCAGCTTCTTCCACCTCTATTTGACCCCTGTGTAAACAAGAAACCACATCAAGTTTCTTCATATTCTTAGCTATGTAACAGCATGCAAGAAACCAGGATTTCTGGTTCCAATCTATCGTGACCATGGGGCTAACAGACCAACGATGGCAGGGAATCAAAAGTAGATTCCCAGTCCCGCCACGGAGGGTTTCTCCAGGCGGCCTAGGAGCAGGGTACCTACTGGGTTCAGTGGGGCCTGTCCTTGGTACCCCTGACACGCACAAAGTAGCCAGAAGGAGGGGAACCTTGGACGCAAGCTAGCTGCATTCTCACCCTTGTCAGAAAGGGATTTTTCCTCCGGCCTCCGAAAAGCTCTGCATCCTGTGAAAGTAAATTAGGTAGAAAATTACTTTTTGACAAACTTGACTGAGGCTGTGAAAGTCATTCTGCCTAAGTTTGAAGAGTGATTGGAACTGAAGGTTTTTTTTTTTAAACGATTCTCTCTTCTTTCCTTTTTGAAAAACAGATTGCCCCTGGGGAAAGAATAGGAATTCAGGTAGACAGTGAGCCCTTTTCTAGTTTGTCTGATTCTGATGGGGAGTTCTTATCTTCATCTGCATGTCAATACCCAGGGCCCTCTTGGATTTTTTAGGTATTCTGGAATCATTTGTCCAATTTTCTATTATTTCTCAGTGCAAATGTATCACGTTTATGGATTAAGCAGCCTTTCCTGCTAGTATTGGGGGAATGTAACCATCATATTTAAGCTGTTGTGTCTACGATTATTTGTCATCTATTGCTGCATTACTGACTCAATGGACATGAGTTTGAGCAAACTCTGGGAGATGGTGAAGCACAGGGCACACTGGCATGCTGTAGGCCGTGGGACTGCAAAGAGTTGGACACAACTGAGCGACTGAACAACAGCAAGCCGCTGGGTAACAAAGCACCCTAAAACTTACTTAAGCTTAAAACAACTGATATTTCTTATTTTCCTCAATTCTATGGGCTGACCGGGCAGTTCTTCAGCCCCACACGGGGTCACTCAGCAAATGCATTCAGCTGGCAGATGCGCTGCTCACAGGTCCACGAAGGCCTCTGTCTCTCATGTCTGGGGTCAGGGTGTGCTGACAGTCAGCCGGGGTACCTCCGTTCTCCTGGCAGTCTGTCTCTCCACACAGGCTCATCCTCCAGGAAGACAGTGTGGACTGCCTTACAACATGGCTGCTGGCTTCCAAAAGCACGAAAGCAGAGTGCCAGACCTTTTAAAGTCATAAGGGAAAGGCCCAGCACTGGCCCAGTGTCATCACTTCCACCATATTCTGCTGGTCAATGCAAGTGTCATCGCCAGCCCAGATTTAAGGTAAAGGGAAGCTGACTTCACCTCTTGGTGGGAGAAGAGTCTTTGCACAATTAGGACAGGGTGTCTTCCTCAGTGGCTCAGATGGTAAAGAGTCTGCCTGCAATGCAGGAGGCTCAGGTTCGATCCCTGGGTCTGGAAGATCCCTTGGTATCCACTCCAGTGTTCTTGCCGGAGAAATACATGGTCAGAGGAACCTGGGGGACTACAGTCCTTGGAGCTGCAAAGAGTTGGACACAACTGAGCAACTTTCTTTGGAGATGTCTGCCACAGTGGTAAAATGCACCCTGAACTGATGCTTGAAAATATATTCTAGGAAGTTGAGGGTTGTCAGTATTGCTGAATGGGTGCTGGATAAACTGATGGTAATTAATAATGATAAAAAGTGAAACTACCCTTCATTAAGCATCTCCTTTCATGTATGCCAGGCAGGGTGTTGGACGCATTATCTCTATCTTCTAGAAAACAACTCTGAGTGAGTGGTATTGTTATATCCATCTTACATATTAGAAAACTGGGCATGGAGAGTCTGTAAATGGGGACTCCGTGCAGCGAGCCACAGAGATGCAGGATGGGGCCGCTGCCTCTGAGTGGCACTCCCCTGCCCTCGTCATCGGGAGCACCCGCCTCGGCTCTTTGCCAGCCTAGGCCACACCAGTCAGACACCCCAACTCCTCTCCTTGTCTGAAGGTGTGTGATGATGAGATTCTATCCAAATGTGCTTTCTGCTCAGTGACAAAAAGTGCTGAAGAGTTTTTAGGTAAGCCTGTTCCATCAAACATGTTATTCCTTTAAGCTGTCAGCCTTCAATCACCTAGCTAAGTTTTTTTTTTTTTTCCCTTAAAAAGGCACTTAGAAGAGTCAAGAGATTTTTGAAGCATTTAGAAAGTACTTGCTCTATTAAGACTTATTATGAAGCTATCTTAACCTGAAAATGTAGTATTCGTGCCAAAATAGACAGAGCGGGCAGAGCAGAGAGCTGATGCTCAGCCCTGCCCACACACAGAATCACATGTAGAAGAAAGGTTATAGCAACAGGGCAGAGTGTGAGTCAAAGAAGAAGAAATGCACCCTTCAAAGATGGCTCTAGATAACCAGCCATTCGAATGGAGAAGTACAAAATTAGATCCCTACTTCACAACATACACAAAAATAAATTCCAAGTGGATAAGAGGCCTATTTGTAAACAGGTGGAAAAAAAGATGTGACTGTTTCCAGAACATTAAGTGTAGAAAAGGATGTCTTAAAAAAGACACAAAGTTCAAACCATATTGAAGAAAATGGTTAATTCAAATGACATTAAAGTGTAGAATGTCTATAAAATTTAAGATGTATATACCTTATAACCCCACTACTTGAGTTACTGGTAGATCTAGAGAAACTCATGTAGGCATGAGGGGGAATAGAAGGTTGTTCATTGAAACAGCGTGATGTAAAAAATTAGAAAGAGTCTAATTGCTCCTCAGCAGGGAAGTAGCAAAATAAGTTGTGGTTTATTCATATAATGTAATCATATTATCAGTTAAAATGAATAAACTAGATTTATATTTAGCCACATAGATAAATCTTAAAATCATAGTGAATGAAAAAAGCAGGTGCAAAAAAAACATGTATGGAGGGCTTCCCTAGTGGTCCAGTGGTTAAGAATCCACCTGCCAATGCAAGAGACATGGGTTCTATCCCTGATCTGGGAAGATTCCACATGCCGCAGGGCAACCAAGCCTGTGAGCTGCAGCTCCTGAACCCGTGTGCGGCAGCTACTGAAGCCTGTGCACCCTAGAGCCTGTGCTCTGTGGTAAGAGAAGCCACCTCTTATTGAGAAGAGATAGCCCTCACACTGCAGCTAAAGAGTGGCCCCTGCTTGCCGCAACTAGAGAAAGTCCACACACAGCAACAAAGTCCCAGTACAGCTAAAAATAAATAAATAATAATTTAATATATACAATGGAATTATGGCTTTTATGAAAAATTTTAAACATAGGAAATGATATTGAACTTAAAACAATATAGTTACCTACATATATTGTTTTTGTTGTTGTTGTTTAGTTGCTAAGTCTTGTCCAACTCTCTCGCAACCACTTGAACCGTAGCCCGATGTAGATAAACATAAAATATGCACAGGAGGATACAGACCGACTTCAAAACAATGGAAACGAGGAAGGAAAATAGAATTGTGCATAAAGGTCTTCAAATGTTCCTTTATGATTTGTGTCATAACTGTGATCATATTTAGGGGGCTAAATATGGTGAAATATTAATATGCATTAAATCTAAATAAGGGTTCAGTTCAGTTCAGTCACTCAGTTCATGTCCGACTCTTTGCGACCCCATGAATCGCAGCACGCCAGGCCTCCTGTCGATCACCAACTCCCGGAGTTCACTCAAAACATGTGCTTTTATTAAATTACTATATTTTTCTTTTGTTTTAAAAAGTTAATGTTTTTAGAACCCCTGAAGAATGATAGCAAGGGGACTTCGCTGGTGGTGCACTGGCTAAGACTCTGAGTTCTCAATGCAGGGCCCCTGGCTTTGATCCCTGGTCAGGGAACTAGATCCCACACGCCACAACTTGGACCAACTGCAGCCAAATAAAGAAATAAATAAATATTGAAAGAGAGGCTGTGAGGTCCAGGTGGGTATGAGAGAGAGAATTTGGAGGATGTAGACTGCCTGGGACGCTTGTGAAGGGCCTGCTGGCCCATCAGCCTTCCGTCCCAGGGGCACATCCGTCAGACTCAGCCCTGATCCAGCCAGAGCTCCAGCCTGTTTTCTCTGCTGCTTTCCTCTGACCTCCTCTCCAAGCTGCCTTTGGGGACACCCTCTGCAAGTGGAAAACAAGTTAAGCCTTTTCTTATTTTTACTTATCAATTCCAGCTACCCAAGTTCACTCCTGTTCTCCTTTTCATCCTTAGACATTTGAAAACCAGAGATAAATGATGATGCTATTGAAGAAGGAGAGGAAGTCCAGAAGGTCTTACTTCTTGAAAAATCTTTATGTTTTTCAAAGTTGCATCATCTCTATTGTTTCAGTGACTTTTTAGATCAAGCCCATAGACAGAGCGGGTATTTTTATTTCCCTGTTACTATTAAAGAAGCGGAGTCATTGAGAGGTTTAAAATGGGGCTAGGGCATCAAAATGATTGGTGAGGTCTCTGGACCTAGAACCTGTTCTGAAGCCCCAATTTAAGACTGTTTGCAATATAATGAGTTGAGTGTGGTATGTGGTATTATAATACCAAGAGTTCCCAAGGGAGCAATTACTATCATCACAGTAGTAGTTTGACTTGTGTCCCCCTGAGAGATATGTCCTAACAGCCAGTACGTGTGACTGTCACCTTATTTGAAAATAGGTTCTCTGCATATGTGATCAAGTTAAGATGAGGTCAGACTAGATTAGGGTAAGTGCTAAATCCAATGGTTGGTGTCCTTACAGGAAGAGGAGAAGGGACACAGACACTCACAGGAAAGAAGGGCATGTGAAAACAGAAGCAGAAATTGGCATGATACAGCTCTAGCCAAGGAACATCAGGATTGCCAGAGCAGCCAGAAGCTGGAAGAGAGGCCTGGGGGATGGTGTCTCCTTCAGAGCCTCTAGGAGAGTCAATGGGAATCAATCAGCCCCATAGACACCCTCATTTTCTGGCCTCTTGAGCTATGAGAGAATAAATTTATGTTGGTTTAAGACTCTCAGTTTGTGATTATTTGCTCTGGCTGCCCTAGGAAATCAATACAACCTAAGGTTTGGGGTGATTCCAGTGGAGGTGATATCTCAACTGAGATGTGAAGGGCTAGAGTAGAGACAGTGTCAGGAACATGTTCAGCCACAAATAAGAACAACCCCATCCAAAGTGGCTTAAACCAATAAGGCTCCTTTGTTTCCACATGACTAGAGGTTCAGCAACAAGCAGTCCAGGGCCTGTGTAATTGCCCATGATACAGAGGACCCGGGCCCTTCCTGTTTTTCCATCCTACCATCTCTAACTTGGCATCTTTTGTCCTCATGCTTATTGCTTCATGGTTGGAACTGGCTCCTGAGCCCCTCAGCCATATATTTGCATTCTGGACAGAAAGAGGAGGGAGGAAAAGGAAGAGCCTTTTCCAAAAATCACCAGCAGGCTTCTACTTAGATTTTCATGGTCAGAACTGGCTGACATTTCATATGGTCACTCCAGCTACAAGGAAGGAACATAGATCTTTATATTTTTTGCTTTCCAGCCTCTAAAATAGAATGTAATAGGAGGACACACATGAGAAGAAGTTGCTAATCGGTGCTGAGTAAACAGTTCTACAATGCCTCTAAAATACCACTGTTTCAGGTCAAATTTTAAGACTGGCAGCATGCATTGAGAAAATAAAAATAATAGTTTAAACAGATAAGAGTCTGGATGTAGGCAATCAAAGGCTGGTATAATCATCATGAGAAAAGATTCCTTTTTATCTCTTTTCCTTTTAGTATTAGCGTCTATCCTCATTGTCAACTCATAAATCATAATGGCTGCTAAAGTTCCAGCCATCACAGTTTCATTCCAGAAAGCAGGAAGGATGGCAAAATAGCAAATTCCAGATAATTGTCCTTATGAGGCATCGTCCAACCAGTTTCTCTCATTATGTCTCACTGACCAGTATTAGAGAGAAGGGAAGGTGAAAAAATATTGCTTTTATTGAATAAAAACAAGGCTGTCTCAGTAAGGAAGAAGATATATATTGGATAGGCAATAAGCAGCTTCTGCCTCATATGGCAAGTAAGTTTCATCTCAAGTGGCAATTTTACCTTATTTGTAGTGATTTCACAGAGCACTGTGTTAAAAAAGATTCCGAGGCAACGATCTGGGCTTAGTGTGTAGAGTGCAACAGCTGATTATGGATCTTGATCCTGGTCATGAGAGTGAGGGGTAATGATCTGTGTGTGTGCGCCTTGAGTTGGCTATTCCTGGTTATGTTAGCCGGTTAATAAGGGAGTTTAAAGAAAAACAAACAAACAAACACCTGCCTTACATCCTTCCCCTTTGCAGTGTGGCCCCTGATGCCTTGCTGGCCTCTGCACAGCAGCTGGTTGTTGAATGGATTCCTCTTTCAGGAGAAGGGCAGGAAAAGCTCGTTTGCAGGTGATGGGGGTGAGTGTGGGAGGATGTATTCATTTGCTAGGGCTGCCCTGACCAAGTCCCACAGACTGCATGGTTAATAGGAGCAATTTATTTTCTCCTGATTCTGGAGACTGGGAGTCCACGGTGTCCACAGGGTTGGTTCCTGCTGAGAGCTGTGAGGGAAGGACCTGTCCCCTGCCTCTCTCTGGCTTGTGGACGGCCGTCTTCCCCCAGCATCTGTGCAGGGCCGTCCCTCCGTCTGTGCCTGTGCCCACGTCTTCCTGTTCTTATAACTCTAGTCATATTGGAGGAGAAGGAAATGGCAAGCCACTCCAGTGTTCTTGCCTGGAGAATCCCAGGGACGAGGGAGCCTGGTGGGCTGCTGTCTATGGGGTCACACAGAGTCGGACGTGACTGAAGCAACTTAGCAGCAGCAGCAGCAGCAGTCATATTGCATCAGGCCTCATGCTGGGAGCCTCATTTAAACTTAAAAAAAATATTTAATTTTAACTGAAGAATAATTGCTTTACAGTATTGCGTTGGTTTCTGCCAAACAACAATATGAATCAGCCATAGGTATATGTATGTCGCCTCCTCATTTAAACTTAATTACTTATATAGAGGCTCTATTTGCAAGTATATTCTGAGATACTGGGCATTAGGACTTCAACGTAGGATCCTGGCACGTGGTGGGGGTCGGGTATGTTCCATTACAGCCCATGACAGAACACGTTCTTTCCCCCTCTGACTGAAGAAAAATGCATTCTTCAAATGGAAGGGGAAGCAGGAGCTTATTCAAAGGCTATCACTGAGGAAGCCCCTTCTTGACCAGAACGAGTGGTGAGGACTGGAAGAATCCCATCCCATCTGCTACATCATGTCAAGAGGTGAGAGAAGTTGGTGTCCTGTGATTCGTGTGGCATCCCAGCTGGTGACAGCTGTACCCTGGGCCCAGGTGGTGACGGCTGTACCCCGGGCCTAGGTGGTGATGGCTGTACCCCGGGCCCAGGTGGTGATGGCTGTACCCCGGGCCTAGGTGGTGACAGCTGTACCCTGGGCTTAGGTGTGACGGCTGTACCCCGGGCCTAGGTGGTGATGGCTGTACCCTGGGCTTAGGTGTGACGGCTGTACCCCGGGCCTAGGTGGTGATGGCTGTACCCCGGGCCCAGGTGGTGACGGCTGTACCCTGGGCCCAGGTGGTGACGGCTGTACCCTGGGCTTAGGTGTGACGGCTGTATCCCGGGCCTAGGTGGTGATGGCTGTACCCCGGGCCCAGGTGGTGACGGCTGTACCCCGGGCTTAGGTGGTGATGGCTGTACCCCGGGCTTGGGTGGTGACAGCTGTACCCTGGGCTTAGGGCTGGGAGTTCTGTCAATGGAAAGGGGCTGAGAGCCAGCCCTGAGAGGTGAAGGCTAGCAGAGGAGCAAAGGCAGGCACCGTGGGTTGGAAGACTGATTCAGGCGCTGGAGGCCACATCAGGGAGTGTTGAAGGGTGGCTCCAGGGTCAGATGGATCTGGGTTTGAACCCTGACTCTGCTTCCTTCTGGCTGTATCATCTGATCTAATGACAGAGTTTCTCTGGGCTTCCACTCTCCTCTCTGTGGAATGGGGACAACTTACAGAGTCGTGGGGAGGAAGATAACGTACCCAAATATTGCAGGTAACACCCGGCGCATAGTTAGCTGTTCACTCTGCTGAGAACCGAGGGACCTGGAGCAGGGAACTAACAGCTGTCTAGACCAGGTCCAGGCGGCCCGGCTGGAATCCAGCCCCAGGGTGTGGACAACATCATGGTGGGTCACGTGGAGTTTGAAAATACCGGAAGGATTTGAGGTCTCACAGCTGTTTAAAGTCTTGCCCGGAATGAAAAGTAGTTTTGACCAGTTTGCCTGAGGGCAGGAATGAGGTCTCTGTCTTTTTCCTATTTTGCCTGTTAAGTCCTAGTGTCTGATCCCTTCCTGATACTCGTTCATTCAACAAATAGTTACTGGGCACCTGATACTTGTTTCACAGGTATTATTTAATTTAATCATCATATAGTATACAGCAGGAATTATAATCCCTGATTTTTTTTTTATTAATTAATTTTGGCTGTGTTGGGTCTTAGTTGCTCCACTGCAAGTTGGATCTTAGTTCCCCAACCATGGATCAAACTTGTGTCCCCTATATTGGCAGGTGGGTTCTTAACCACTGAACCACATGGGAAGTCCCCTGATTTTTCTTAATGTGAGAAAACTAAGGTTTTGAATGGGTTCAGTGCAGATCAGTTCAGTTCAGTCACTCAGTCATGTCGCAGTCTTTGTGACCCCATAGACGGCAGCTCGCCAGGCTTTCTTGTCCGTCACCAACTCCCAGAGCTTGCTCAAACTCATGTCCATCGCGTCAGTGATGCCATCCAACCATCTCATCCTCTGTCATCCCCTTCTCCTCTTGCCATCAATCTTTCCCAGCATCAGGGGCTTCTCCAATAAGTCAGTTCTTCACATCAGGTAACCAAAGTATTGGAGTTTCAGCTTCAGCATCAGTCCTTCCAATGAACACCCAGGACCGATCTCCTTGAGGATTGACTGGTTGGATCTCCTTGCTGTCCAAGGGACACTCAAGAGTCTTCTCCAACACCACAGTTCAAAGCCATCAATTCTTCAGCTTTCTTTATAGTCCAACTCTCACATCCATACATTACTACTGGAAAAATCATAGCTTTGACTAAACGGACCTTTGTATGCTGTCTAGGTTGGTCATAATTTTTCTTCCAAGGAGCAAGCGTCTTTTAATTTCATGGCTGCAGTCACCATCTGTGGTGATTTTGGAGCCTTCCAAGATAA
Organism: Bos grunniens; assembly: GCF_055505025.1. Lineage (NCBI taxonomy): Eukaryota > Metazoa > Chordata > Mammalia > Artiodactyla > Bovidae > Bos > Bos grunniens. Next base: position 50,455,099 of record NC_141193.1, on the reverse strand, counting down.
AGTCTGTCACTGTTTCTATTGTTTCCCCATCTATTTGCCATAAAGTGATGGGACCGGATGCCATGATCTTAGTTTTCTGAATGTTAATTTTTAAGCCAACTTTTTCACTCTCCTCTTACACTTTCATCAAGAGGCTCTTTATACTTTGCTTTCTGCCATAAGGGTGGTGTTATCTGCATATCTGAGGTTATTAATATTTCTCCCGGCAATCTTGATTCCAACTTGTGCTTCATCCAGCCCGGCATTTTGCATGATGTACTCTGCATATAAGTTAAATAAGCAGGGTGACAACATACAGCCTTGATGTACTCTTTTCCCAATTTGAAACCAGTCTGAATGGATTAGTAATCTATTTAAGGTTATGCAACTATTTAACAGGAGGGATTCCCAGGTGGTGCAAGTGGTAAAGAATCCACCTGCCAAAGCAGAAGGCACAAGAGACATGGGTCCGAGCCCCTGGAGTAGGCCACAGCAACCCGCTCCAGTATTCTTGCCTGGGAAATCCCATGGACAGAAGAGGATGGCTGGCTGCAGTCCATGGGATCGCAAAGCATTGGACACGACTGAGCACACACGCGTGAAACTATTTAGAGGTATGATTCAAATGCTGTTCTGTCTGAGATCAAAGACCATTCCCTTGGCATTGCAAACAAGGATGTCTGCCTGTCTGTGTGTGAAGGTGATACAGTGGTCCTAACTGGGTGAGGGGGAGGGTGTCACTGTAGCTGTGCTATCTTTCTTCATTATTATTATTAATTATTTATTTTAAAATAAAGATCTGGCCCTACCAATCATGGAGACTATAATAAGCACATGACTTAGTAGGGGATCAGTTATATATACCATGCCCCTGTCGTCAGAGAATGGTCCATGTAGGGTCATTTAACTCAAACTCAGCCAACAAGACTCCTTCCCTGGCATTTTTCAAATCCATCTGAGAGCAAGAGTCCTCCTTCCTTTAGATCATGAAGTCTGAAGTCTGGAGGCCCTGAACAGCCTGTGCCATGTCCCTGCGGAGTGGAGGAATCCCCCTCACAATAAATTAATGAGACCAAGATGCAAAGAGGAGCAGAGCAGATTGGAGGGTCAGAGTCCCTGCCCGTGGGGCTCCAAGACCAGCTCCACCCATGACCATATAACCCGACCCATCTCCCACTTTAGGGTGGTGGAATCGGGCAACTATCACCGGCAAAGAATCCAGATAATTCCCCAGTAAATAGAATAGAAACACATTCAGCAAACTTCCTGTCTAGTCAATAAGATAACTAATCACAGGCCCCAGATTTTAATTTCTAGTTTTGTTTCTTGGGAACCTTTTTCAATTTGTTGTGCTGTTGCTGTTTAGTCAAGTCATGTCAGACTCTTTAGCCGCCCCGTGGACTGTAACCCACCAGGCTCTGTGTCCAAGGGATTTCCCAGGCAAGAATACTGGAGTGGGTCGACATTACATTCTCCAGGGGAGCTTCCGGACCCAGGGATCAAGTCCACTCTTCCTGTACTGGCAGGCAGACTCTTTACCACCTAACCATCTGGGAAGCCCTCTTTTCAATTTGTTCAGCCAAGTTGTGTCCTACTCTTTTCGACCCCATGAACTGCAGCATGCCGGGTCGCCATCTCCTGGAGTTTGCTCAAGTTCATGTCCATTGAATCAGTGACGTCATCCAACCATCTCACCCTCTGTTGCTCTCTGCTAGCCTGTAGCTGAAGGCTGATGGTTCCCAGAGGAACTATGAAGATGTTTCCAAATATAGAAAAGGGGATGATATTAATATTAACTCATACAGGAAAAATTGTGTAAGTACCAGCTACATATTTCTCTTTAAGCTTTCTTATTGGACCTTTTTTTCTATATACAGATATGGAACCCTTCTGATGGGCTTCTAACAGTGTTGAACTCATGAATTCCCTTCTTCCTTTAACTGTATGCTGTGTAGCATTTATATTTGAGTGCTTGTTAGGAGATCGAGTTTTTCTGGTAGTCATGTATGGATGTGAGAGTTGGACCATAAAGAAAGCTGAAGAATTGATGCTTTTGAACTGTGGTGTTGGAGAAGACTCTTGAGAGTCCCTTGGACTGCAAGGAGATCCAACCAGTCCATCCTAAAGGAAATCAGTCCTGAATATTCATTGGAAGGACTGATGCTGAAGCTGAAGCTCCAATACTTTGGCCACCTGATGTGAAGACCTGACTCATTGGAAAAGACCCTGATGCTGGGAAAGATTGAAGGCAGGAGGAGAAGGGGACGACAGAGGATGAGATGGTTTGGTGGTATCACCAACTCGATGGACATGAGTTTGAGCAAGCTCCAGGAGTTGGTGATGGACAGGGAAGCCTGGTGTGCTGCAGTCCATGGGTCACAAAGAGTCGGACACGACTGAGTGATTGAACTGAACTGAACTGAACCAGGAGATCCGATGACCAAATTGTATTTTCGATGAAGCATCCTATCTAAATAAACACTTAAATCTCTACTCATAACAATATTTACAAAACTTCATGTTGTGACAAAATATTTACTTTCCATTCTGGTAAGGTGGTAACATTGCTAATAGCAGAGAATAGTGGCCTGATAAGTCTGTTTTTTCACTGTATGTAGACACAGGAGCCATCGAGGTTTTGTTTGCCCTTTAAAGTTAATTAATTGCATGATCTAATAATAACTAATTATACCTTCCTTCTGTTATAAAGCTCTTAAAGCATTTCACAATCAATTAGCAGCTCAGGGACATAATTATTATCGGACATTTTGCAATATGAGTGCATTCAGAGTTGATACACAGCGAACTTGACTGTAATGGTAAAGGTGGGGAGAAGTTGTAAGCCAAACCCGCAGACGTTGACGTTTCTTGAAGAAAGCTTTCAATGTCTCAGCAGCTTACTAGCAGGGCTTCATGGTCCCCGGGTTTTATTTCTCTCATATTGCTTTTCTCACTACTTACACAGTGTCCATTAAATCTGGAGCCAGAGCCGAGGTCTGGTGTTTCTCCTTTCCTAGCTGCGTTGCTGTTCTCTCTTAGGTAAGTTAAATGTGTGTACTCACTTGAGACGAAGTCCAATATTGCATAATTATCTGGTATATTTGGTTGGCACAGGCCAGCAACGGGGTGATAGGTCAGAGTGGATTTGAGGTTAAGGTCATGCTAGAAACGATTCAAGACTCGAACCTAAACACTCTAATGTCACTAACCTCTGGTCCAGCCCTTGAAAGGCTGTGGAAGCCCTCCCTGTACAATGCACTATTGTCTCAAACAAAGAGTGACCTGAGAGATGGTCAAACAGTATGGTACACTTTCTGTACAACTTTCAATATAAACGCTGCCCATGGGATGTTTGTTTGAATCAAACACAGGCCAAATTTAAATAGCTCTGTATGGCTCTTCCTAAAGGGAATTTAAGGTAGCTTGAAAACCTCCTGTAATTTACTTCCAGTGTCTGGAGGTTCTCAACATAACTGGAGTAAGTATTCTGCCTTATTCTGTAGTTTAAATCAAGGAAGGCTCTAGGACCCTGGGCGCCCTAAGCAAGCATGTCTGTGCCAAGTCACCTCGCTCAGGTCCAGTTCTTTGTGACCCTATGGACTGTGGCCCACGAGGCTCCTCTCTCCACGGGATTCTCCAGGCAAGAATATGGGATGCCATTCCCTCCTCCAGGGGATCTTCTCAACCCAGGGACTGAATTTGTGTCTCTCTCTTTTTTTTTTTTTCCTTTTTAATATTTTTTAGTTGATGGATCATTGCTTTATAATACTGGTTTGATTTGTCATATAGCAACATGAATTAACCATAGGTGTACATATCTCCCTTCCCTCTTGGATCTCCCTCCCACCTCCCAGCCGTTCCCACCTCTCTAGGTGATTACAGAGCCCCAGTGTGAGTTCCCTGAGTCATACAGCAAATTCTCATTGGCTGTCTATTTACACGTGTTAGTCACCACGCGTCCACGCTGCTCTCCATTCATCTTCCCCCTCCCTCTTGTTCCCCACCCTTGTCTGTGAGTCTGTTCTGTAGGTCTGCATCTCCTCTGCTGCTCTGTGAACAGACTGAACCTGCTTCTCCTATGTCTCCTTCATTGGCACGCAGGTTCTTCACCACTGACACCACCTGAAAGCCCTGGGATGCCCTACAAGGTGTTCCAAACTGGCATGCAGTGCCCAGCTCTCCTCTCTTAAGCAGCCTCTGCCTTCAAATGACAGACGAGAAATGCTTTAGCAATCAGCAGCAGTGTGATAGGCTGAGTAATGGTCTCCCAATATCCTTGTTTTAATCTGTGGAGCCTATGAATGTTACCTTTTCTGGCACAAAGAAAAAAATGAAAGAACAAAAGAACTTTGCAGATAGGATTAAATTAAGGATCTCAAAATGGGAAGATTACCCTGGATCATCTGGGTGGGGACTAAATGAAATCATTTATATTCTTATAAGAAGAGGGGGCTTCCCAGGTGGCCCTAGTGGTAAAGAACCCGCCTGCCCATAGAGTGGCTTATCAACAAAAACCTTTTTCAGAACTGAGAATGTCTTCCTGGTAATGTGGGACAAAATGGTCAGGAAATACCCCCAAAGTGTGGTCGGATTTTTGACCACAAGGAGGCGCTGTCGACAACAAATTCGCACTTGCCAAGCGCATCGCCAACGACTGAGCAAGAACGTTAGCCATCTGCCTCTGCAGAGACTGAACCCCGCGCCGCTGCAGCTGCTGACTCTCAACACCCCCGAGGGGGTTCAGGGTGGAGTGAGGCACTCTGTGCTCCAGCGAATCTGGTGGGACGGGTCTTGAGATAGCTGAATGTTTTCAGGAACAGGTTTTATGATCTCAGTCCTTGCATCTCCTCATATTTAGAGAAGCACTAAACCCCTTCATGGTGACTTCAGATCCTTGTGACTGGCAGAAAAACTTTTGTAAACTGAGTGCTTAATGGTACTGAACTCCGCTTTCACCAAAACCTTATCTATTGACCTTTCCCCACTGCATCCTTGGCGAAGTCTCTCAGAGCATCTGCAGTGCTGCTTCCTGGGCTGCAGTCCACATTTTGCCTCAAAGAAAATTTAACTTGCAAAAAAAAAAAAAAAAAAAAGAACCTGCTTGCTCATGGAGGGGACATAAGAGATGAGGGCTGGATCCCTGGGTTGGGAAGATCCTCTGGAGAAAGAAATAGCAACCCACTCTAGTATTCTTGCCTGGAGAATCCCATGGACAGAGGAGGCTGGTAGGTTACATTCCACAGGATCACAGAGAGTGGGACACGATTGGAGCCACTTAGCATGCAAGAGCAGAGAAGGCAATGGCAAGCCACTCCAGTACTCTTGCCTGGAAAATCCCATGGATGGAGGAGCCTGGTAGGGTGCAGTCCATGGGGTCGCTATGAGTCGGACACACCTGAGCAGCTTCACTTTCACTTTTCACTTTCATGCATTGGAGAAGGAAATGGCAACCCACTCCAGTGTTCTTGCCTGGAGAATCACAGGGATGGGGGAGCCTGGTGGGCTGCTGTCTATGGGGTCACACAGAGTCGGACACAACTGAAGCGACTTAGCAGCAGCAGCATGCAAGAGGGAGGCAGAAGGAGGTTTGACACAGATAAAAAGAGAAAGCAAGGTGGCCACAGAGCCACCAATTACAATGATGTGGCTACAAGCCAAGGAGTGCCAGCAGCCACCAGAAGCTGGACAAGCAAGGACTGGGTCATTTCTGAGAGCCTCTTGAGAAAGTATGTCCCTGCCCACACCTTGATTTGGGGCTTCTGAATTTCAGAACTATGAGAGAACAAATTTCTATTGTTTTTAGGCATCAATTTCTGATAATTTGGTACAGCAGCCCTAGGAAACTAACAAAAGCAGTGAGATTAAGTGATATAAGTGGACTGAATGGAGGATTCACAGGGGTCCTAGGATCTGCCTCAAATCAGGAAGCCTAGAGAATGCAACTGTGGCCCAAAGCTGGGATCCAGAAGATAATTTGAGACTGACTGTTTGCATCTGGTGATGTTAATTGGTAAAGCAATTAACATGAGTTTGAGACTGATGGTAGAAGTTTGGGGACTTCCCCAGACTTGGATTACACCCCACACTGCAGACTGTACAGTGTCCCAAATCTGTCGTGTGTGTCTGTATGTGTAAATTAGATTGCTGGGAAAAATTGAGGACAGAAGGAGAAGGGGGAAACAGATGATGAGATGGTTGGATGGCATGGTTGACTCAGTGGACTTGAGTTTGAACAAACTCCGGGAGATAGTGAAGGACAGGGAAGCCTGATTTGCTGCAAAGACTCAGACACAACTAAGAGAGTGAACAACAATAAGAATGTGGAAGCTTTCCTTTTTCTCAACTCTGTCTTGATCTAATAGATCTTCATTCTGAGAGTTATTTTCTCTGGTTCACTTACTTCTATTTGTGACAGGAGACTTTTACTGAATGGCTCCTCAAATGGTATGACTACATTATGCAAAACTTTTGAAAACCAGTATCTTGCTGGTTCTTTCAGGCAAAGAGGAAAGTCTGGGGGCCAGGGGACTCTGTATGGTGGGGGTGGACATACTCCCCACATCAGGCTGGGAAATCTCAGAGCTTGTGGGGCAGCTGGAAAAGTGAGCCTGGAGCTGCGTGGAGAGGAACTACTGGGCTGTTCCAGGGCCATGTGAGTTTGGCTGTGGAATAACATGTCTGTTGCACTGGGCCATTGCTTCTGACAAGAAGCCCCTGGGGAAAAGTACAGATCAGATGTGCTGCGCATTCTTAGGAGCTGGAACAAATTTGGCTGAATAGAACAAAGTGATTCAGAGGACAAAATGGCTCAACCAAGTGAAAAGGGATTTCAGAGCTGACATCAGCCTGGCATTAACAACCAGGTTCTTATCATTGTCTGCTTTAGTACCTCAGTAGGAGAACGTGCCTACCTTGGATACTGCAAGCACAATGCTTCATGTTTAAAGAGTAAAGCAGCTTTCTGGCGTGTTGGAAAGAAATCCCACGGGAATGGGTTTCACAGCCAGAGGCTGGGCTGCCTCACAAGGGTGTTGCTCTGCAGCAACATTATCTCCTCCTTTCACGAATATCAAGCAAGCCCATGATTAATTCTTTCCATTAGGAGCCCCATCTCCCACTACCGTTATGCTTAGGATTGAAACAGTACAGTCTGATTACCATTGTGTCCTGTGCAGTTTCAATTGTAAGTGCAAAATGTGAAATGTAGGATTATTTTTTTTTAACATCTTGTCACCCCAGATGTGGATATACTTTGGAAGTGGAATTAGAAACAATGCAACGGTAATTAAAGACTGGTGTCTTCCCTGGGATAAAACACAGCATGGTGCCAAGCATTTGATTGGCAGTATGTAATTAAAAGTTGCTTTAAATGGCTATACTAAACATAGCCAGTAAATCTTTAATCCAATTTTCTGTTGATGGGTGGGGCTGTGTTTCCTCCCTGTTGTTTGACCTGATGGTGGGGGTAATGGCCACCTCCTTCAAAAGGTCCTGTGCATACAGTGCCACACCCGACCCTGCAACAGGCCACCACCGACCCACGCCTGCACTGGAGACTCTTGGGCACTCACAGAGAAGTCTGGCTCAGTCTCTTGTGGGGTCGCTGCTCCTTTCTCCTGGGTCCTGGTGCACACAAGGTTTTGTGTGTGTCTTCCAAGAGGCTGTTTCCCCAGTCTTGTGGAAGTTCTGTAATCAAATCCCACTGGTCTCCAAAGTCAAATTCCCTGGGGGTTCCCAGTCCCTTTGCCAGATCCCCAGGTTGGGAGACCTGTTTTTCATCCTAGAACTTTCTTAACAGTGTGAGAATTTACTAGGTATAGTTGTTCTGCTATATAATTGTCACCCTGCTTATTTAACTTATATGCAGAGTACATCGTGCATATGCTGGGCTAGATGAAGCACAAGCTGGAATCAATATTGCTGGGAGATATATCAATAAGCTCAGATATGCAGATGATGCCACGCTTATGGCAGAACACAAAGAAGAACTAAAGAGCCTCTTGATGAAAGTGAAAGAGGAGAGTGAAAAAGTTGGCTTAAAACTCAACATTCTGAAAACTAAGATCATGGCATCTGGTCCCATCACTTCATGTCAAATAGATGAGGAAACATGGAAACAGTGAGAGACTTTATTTTTTGGGCTCCAAAATCACTGCAGTTGGTGACTGCAGCCATGAAATTAAAAGATGCTTGCGCCTTGGAATAAAGAGTTATGATCAATCTAAACAGCATATTAAAAAGCAGGGACATTACTTTGCCAACAAAGGTCCATCTAGTCAAAGCTTTGGTTTTTCCAGCAGTCATGTATGGATGTGACAGTTGGACTATAAAGAAAGCTGAAGAATTGATGCTTTTGAACTGTGGTGCAGGAGAAGACTTTTGAGAGTCCCTTGGACTTCAAGGAGATCCAACCAGTCTATCCTAAAGGAAATCAGTCCTGAATATTCATTGGAAGGACTGATGCTAAAGCTGAAACTCCAATACTTTGTCTACCTGATGCAAAGAACTGACTCATTGGAAAAGACCCTGATGCTGGGAAAGATTGAAGCCAGGAGGAGAAGGGGACGATAGAGGATGAGATGGTTGGATGGCATCACTGACTCGATGGACATGAGTTTGAGCAAGCTCTAGGAGATGGTGATGGACAGGGAAGCCTGGCGTGCTACAGTCCATGGGGTTGCAAAGAGCCGGACACGACTGAGTGACTGAACTCACTGAAAAACCAGCTTCAAAAAGGTGACAGAGGGGAACAATTTTAATACAGAAGTTTTGAAAATTTAGACACATTTAGAATAGTTGTGGAGAAGGCAATGGCACCCCACTCCAGTACTCTTGCCTGGAGAATCCCAGGGATGGGGGAGCCTGGTGGGCTGCCGTCTATGGGGTCACACAGAGTCGGACACGACTGAAGCGACTTAGCAGCAGCAGAATAGTTGTAAAACACCTGCATAAATGCTTAAAATTAAATCCCTAGGGTGCACTGAAAGGGTTATATGCCACACTTTTTGCTTTGTTATTTTCCATAAAGTGATAATTTAGAGTACACTGTTTTTGCAAAAAAATACCAGTTAATGTGTATACATTTTAGGGAAAAGGAGAAGTCTTGAGACAACAAAGTGATAGAATTTGAGATGGTAAATTCCAATATGCCTAGATGTATCCCTTTTTATTGATATACTTTAATATCATTCAAATAGAATTACTTAATATTATTTATTTAGTTAATACAATTAATAATTAAAATTTTGAATTTTTGGTTTTACTGTATATACATTATACCTCAATTAAAAATATTAATTGTTGGTCAATTTGAGTACAGTCTCTTGGTGGAGAAAGAAGAAACATTGGAGCAAAGGAAAGGGGGCTTCTTTCTGCTCCTTGAGCAACATTTACCTGAGGTCCATTCATCTGCAAAACCACTGTGGTGCAATGCCACTAGGAAGTTACCAAAAAGCAGAGAAAAGTTTATTTTAAATATTGAAAAAAATTAAGTTGATTTAATATATGTATTTATGATTTTAAGATAGTTCACATACATTTTGTTAGTGTGTGTTTTGTTTCCCTGGAAACACTACCCCTGATGCTCATGCCCAAGGCCAGAGGCTCTGACAGAATCTGAGAGCCTGCGTTCAGGTCTGCAGGCCTCCCCGGTCCCCTTAGGTGACGGGTGGTGACTAGTGGTTTCCTCACCATTGCACTTACGGTGCAGCAGACTCTGTTAATGAATTACTCACATAACCAGCCCTGAACTTTCTTCTTGCAGAGTTTAAGGAAAAGATGGAACTTACCTGACAACAAATAAACAGGCATAGAAAATCCTGATTGGCATTATTAATCTTCCCTAAGGAAAAACACAGCAGGGCCCTTGAAAATGTCAGGCTGAGAGCTTTTGACACTGAATAGCCCAAGAGAAAAATGTTGCTAAGTGGGTTCACAGCCAGCTCCTCACATCCCTGCCTTCCGCAGTAAACTGCTCTGTGACGTCGGAAGTGGTGGAGGCGAACTTTGCTTCCATCGGAGCAGCGTGGGCTCTTGGTCAGGATTGGTTCCACCCTGACTCTCAGATCAGCGATGGTGACGGTTCAGATGAATCTCTGGAAGGGACTCATTGTCCTTCTCAGCACCGCCAGGGACCTCTGTTGTCACCCATGGGAAAGGCTAGAACTGCTGGTAGGTGTTGTGGGGGACAACATTGTGAACCCGAATCCCTACCTCAGGCAGTCTGCCTGGGGAGGTTACACACACACAGTGCTTATTTGCCACCAGAAAGTAAGGAAGGAGGGGATAGTGGCAGCGAGGAAGAAAGGGAGGGAGAAAAGAAGAAAGAAAGGATGGAAAGAACGAAGGAAGGAAGAGAGGGGAAAGGGAGGTAATTTTATTTTAGTTTTAGCTGCTTATTTTATATTGGAGTGTTGATTAACAATATTGTGTCAGTTTCAGGTATACAGCAAAGTGATTCATGTATCTATTCTTATCCAAATTCTTTTTGCATTTAGGTTGTTACATAATACTGAACAGAGTTCCTTGTGCTATACAGTAGGGACTTGGTTATCTATTCTATTTATTTTTAAAACCTTTTTATGTTGTATTGGGGTATAGCCAATTTGCAATGCTGTGATAATTTCAGGTGAAGAGCGAAGGGACTCAGCCACACATGGACATGTATCCATTCTCCCCAGACTCCCCTCCCACCCTGGCTGCCCTGGAACACTGAGCAGGGCTCCTTGTGCTGCCCGGTAGGGCTGCTGGCTGCGCGTGTTAAACGCAGCAGAGTGCACATGTCCGCCCCAAACCCCCTAACTCTCCCTTCTCCCTCCAGCTTTCCCCTCTGGTAACCAGCAGTTTGATCTCTAAGGCTGTGAATCTGTTTGCAGATAAGCTCATTTGTACCAAAACAGAGGTAGTAAAAGAACTGCTTTCATGTGACCCCTGATCCTGGTTTTTAAGTTGAATTATTTAAGACTAATTTTTAGAGGTTCAATGCTTAATATTTTTTTTTAAAAAACTAATGACTTAGCATTTTAAAGAAATCACATTTAATTTCTAGTAATGCACGTCAGACACTACTTTATCAGTGTTTTGCTACCTACTTTGCTCATAACAAAACAAACAGAAAAGTATTTCCCTGGAAAAGCTCAGCTTTCTGAGGAGAAGAGTGAAAAAGAAGCTTCTTCACTTCTCCACAGGCAGGAGGAGGTGGCAAGAATCCAGAGACTGCCTTGAGTTACGTGGGATCACAAATGGAGACCTGTGTTCCTGTCTTTCCTTTGGGCTTCCCAGGTGGTGCTAGTGGTAAAGAACCCACCTGTCAATGCAGGAGACAAAAGAGACGTGGATTTTCAGTATTTCTCCAACTCTGTGGAAGGTGAAAGGGGTTGACTCACAGTAGAGCCAGCAGAAAAGGAGGGGAGCCACAATCTGACTGAACATCATTTGATTAAAATATAATTCTTTAATATAATTTTGCAGAAATTATTTCAAGTTTACAGAAGAGTGGCAAGAATAGTAAAATAAATTCTGTATAGTCTCCACGCTCCATTCTCTAACCCCTTTTCCCTCATGTGGGATTAACGTTTTACCACATCTGCCTCATCCTTTGCTCTCTGTAATTATGGCTTTTTATTCATTTATTTGGCTGTGCCAGGTCTTAGCTGCAGCCCATGGAATCTTTGCTGCATCATGCTAATCTTTTGCAGCAGCTCAGGGGCTCCAGAGTTCTGGACTCAGTAGCTGTGGAGCGAGGGCTTAGTTGCTTTGTGGCATGTGGGATTCTCCTAGATCACAGATCGAACTCATGTCTACCACATTGGCAGATAGATTCTTTACTACTGAGCCACCAGGGAAGCTCCCTCCATCTTTATTTGGTATTCCATGACTGTAGTGTAATTTTTTTTTTAGCAGTACAGGCTGGTTACTTTTTAGAATGTCTTGCATTTGAGGTTTGTCTGATACTTGCTTATGCTTAGATTTAGTTTATACACTTTGTGGCAGGAATACCACAGAAGTGATGCTGTGTTCTTCTCAGTGAATCATATCAAGAGGCATGTGGTGGTGATTTGTCTGATCACTAGAGATGATAAAAGAGATGTTCCATTCTGTTATCATGCATTAAGACAGTGTCTAACCAAAATTCTCTACTTTTTCCAGTAGTTATGTACAGATGTGAGAGTTGGACCATACAGAGGACTGAGCACTGAAGAACTGATGCTTTTGAAGTGTAGTGCTGGAGAAGACTCTTGAGAGTCCCTTGGACAGCAAGGTGATCAAACCAGTGAATCCTAAAAGAAATCAGCCCTGAATATTCACTGGAAGGACTGGAGCTGAAGCTGAAGCTCCAATAATTTGGCCATCTGATGCAAAGAATTGACTCATTGGAAAAGACCCAGATGCTGGGAAAGATAGAAGGCAAAAGATGAGATTTACAGAGGATGAGATGTTTGGATGGCATCATTAGCTCAATGGAAGTGAATTTGAGCAAACTCCAGGAGATAGTGGAGGACAGGGAAGCCTGGCATGCTGCAGTCCACGGGGTTGCCGAGTCAGACACAACTTAGTGACTGAACAACGACAAGACTTTTATACCTTATAAGTCATCAATACGCATTTTATAGGAGATAGTTCAAGACTTTTTACATGTCCTGAAATTTTTGCCTACTAGTTTTAGCATCTGTTGATGAATCTTGCTGAGTCAATTGTTCTTGTTATAATTGCCAATTTGTTTAGTTCCATTAACCCTTTATATTTATTAGCTGTTATTCTATGATAAGATCAATCCTTCCTTTTTCCTTAATTTCTTTATTATTATGAGTGTGCATTCATGAATCCCTGTTTTATTCTGTGACTTATAACTTGTTGCTGCTACTGCTAAGTCACTTCAGTCGTGTCTGACTCTGTGCAACCCCATAGATGGCAGCCCACCAGGCTCCCCCGTCCCTGGGATTCTCCAGGAAAGAACACTGGAGTGGGTTGCCATTTCCTTCTCCAATGCATGAAAGTGAAAAGTGAAAGTGAAGTTGCTCAGTCGTGTCCGACTCGTAGAGACCCCATGGACTGCAGCCCACCAGGCTTCTCCACCCATGGGATTTTCCAGGCAAGAGTACTGGAGTGGGGTGCCATTGCCTTCTCTGTATAACTTGTTACTATCCTTATTTATTTTGATGCTGAAATGTTGCAGATTTGGCGAGGATGAGCCCTTTTAAGATGGTGCCCATGTTCCTTTGACAGATACTCATCATTTTTGGACCAGTTTCTTACTTTATGGCACAAAATGTTGAAGGCGTATCTTATGCTTTCCCTGCATCAGCCCTGTAATTAGCCATTTTCTGAGGAGCCTTGGTTCCTTTGAAAGAATATCTGTATGTGCTCAGTCTGCTGGGGTGTCATTGTTCTTAGGCCCTCTCAGAGCCAAGAAACGTGTGTGTGTGTACACATGCACACATACACACACAGGTATCGTGGTGGACATGAAAATGTACAACTCAGATCCCCCTACAAGGAAGGACTTGTTGCAGAGACAGGCCTTGCCCAAATCTCACCTTTTCAGCCAGCCCTCATCTAATGACTGATTTCAAGACAGGGGATAAAGATTAGTCATTTTGGTCCAAAGGGAGCAGCTCTGAGAGGCCATGTACGCTCCAGAGCTGAGCTGACCAAGACAGTCCTGGGCCAGCATCGCAGTTCAATGTCCCCTTCTGCCCAATCCATCCCCTTCTACATATTTTGACCCCTAATAAATATCCTAACTCCAAACTTCATCTCAGTGTTTATTTCCAGGGAACTCAATCTGCAACACACACACACACACACACACACACACACACACTCCTATTTCTACATTTATGAAAATACAAGTTCATACAGGGCCTGGAGGGAGGTGGTTGATTCATGGTAATATTGGCTCCAGAGAGACTGAGTGGCAGGGGCTCTCAGAATCTCCTTAGCTGCGGTTCACGTTGGTGAAGACTTGGGAGATTCTCACTGGCAGAAGCTGCAGGAGTCCACAGGAGCAGTGAGGCCTTTGTGGGGCCCTCAGTGGTGAAAGGTGCTGGGGTTCTCCTGCTCCCCTTTTCTTCCATGGAGTGAACTCAGGTCCAAGAGGAGTTCCTGAGCTGAAGGATGGAGCGACACACATATTTTACTAGATTGTTTTCATAAAAATCTGAACAGTCCATGCGTGGATCAGCAGCACGTGAGCACCCTGTTTTCCTGATGGTAAAGCACCAACAAGATCAAGCCCTGAGCCCTTGGAGTGGGAGCACTGACTCCAAGGCCCTAGACAACCAGAGAACTAACCTTAGGGAGTATCAAATAGTGAGAACTCACACAAAGGAAACCACTTGAATATAAGACCTGGAATCACCCAACCAGCAGTAGCACCCTATGCAGGATGCCTCATCCAAGCAACAAACAAAACAAAAATACAAACCCAATCATCATTAGGCAGGATTAGCACCTCACTCAGCCTTGCCCATTAGAGGAAAAACAAACAAACAAACAAACAAACAAAAAAAAACTCAGCACAAATCTCAACCTATGCAAAGCTTACACAAACCACTGGACAAACCTTAGGAAGGAAGAAACAAAAAGGAAGAAAGAATTCAGTCTTGAAGCCTGGGAAAAGGAGACTTCAAACACAACAAGTTAAAAAAAAATAACGAAAAGGCAAAGAAATACTACATAAATGAAGGAACAAACTAGAAACACAGATGTCCAAATAAATGAAGAGGAAATAGGCAAAATACCTGAAAAAGAATTCAGAATAATGGTAGTAAAGATGATCAAAAACCTTGAAAACAAAATGGAGAAAATGCAACAATCAATTAACAAAGACCTAGAAGAATTAAAGAATAAACAGAGAGACAAACAATACAATTACTGAAATTAAAAATACTCTAGAAGGAATCAATTGCAAAATATCTGAAGCAGAAGAACAAATCAGTGAGCTGGAAGTTAAGTGGTGGAAATAACTTCTGAAGGGCAGAATAAAGTAAAAAGAATGAAAAGAACTGAGGATAGTCTCTGAGACCTCTGGGACAATAACAAACATACCAACATTTGAATTATAGGGGTCCCAGAAGAAGAAGAGAAAAAGAAAGGGTATGAGAAATTTTTTGAAGTGATTATAGTTGAAAATTTCCCCAACATGGAAAAGGAAATAGTCAATCAAGTCCAAGAGGTGCAAAGATAAACCCAAGGAGAAACATGCCAAGACACATACTAATCAAATTAATAAAGACTAAACACAAAGAAAGAATCTTAAAAGCAGCAAGGGAGAAGCAACAAGTAACATACAAGGGAAACCCCATGCGCTTAACAGCTGATCTTTCAGCAGAAACTCTGCAGGCCAGAAGGGAATGGCAGGATATATTTAAAGTACTGAAAGGGAAGAATCTACAACCAAGATCACTGTACCCAGCAAGGATCTCATTCAAAATTGAGGGAGAAATAAAAAGCTTTTCAGACAAGCAAAAGTTAAGAGAATTCAGTACCATCAAACCAGCTTTACAACAAACGTTAAAGAGATTTATATAGTCAAAAAATACAAGAGAAGAAAAAAGATCTACAAAATCAATGCCAAACAATTAAGAAAATGGCAAGAGGAAAAAAAATCAATAATTAACTTAAATGTAAATGGATTAAATGCTCCAACCAAAAGACACAGACTGGCTGAAGGGATACAAAAACAAGACCCATATATGCTGTCTACAAGAAACCCACTTCAGACCTTAAGACACATATAGACTGAAAGTGAGAGGATGGAAAATATATTCCATGCAAATAAAAAGCAAAAGAAAGCTAGAGTAGAAGAAAAGCTGAAAAAAGAAGAGAAAAAAAAAAAAAAACCCCACAGTTAGTAGAAGGAAAGAAATCATAAAGATCTGAGCAGAAAGAAATGAAAAAGAAATGAAAGAAACAGTAGTAAATATTAATAAAACTAAAAAATGGTTCTTTGAGAAGACAAACAAAATCAACAAGCCTTTAGCCAGACTCATCAAGACAAATAGAGAGAAGAATCAAATCAACAAAATTAGAAATGAAAAAGGAGAAGTTACAACAGAAAAGGCAGAAATACAAAGATTATTACAAACAACTATATGCAATAAAATGGATAACCTGGAAGAAATGGACAGATTCTTAGAAAAGTTCAATCTTCTAAGACTGAACCAGGAAAAAATAGAAATTATGAACAACTCAACAAGCACTGAAATTGAAGCTATGATCAAAAATCTCCCAAAAAACAAAAGACCAGGGCCAGACGGCTTCACATGAGAATTCTATCAAACATTTAGAGAAGAGCTAATGCCTATCCTTCTAAAACTCTTTCAAAAAATTGCAGAGGAAGGAACACTTCCAAATTCATTCTACGAGGCCACCATCACCCTAATACCAAAACCAGACAAAGACAACACACAAAAAAGAAAACTATAGGCCCATATCACTGATGAACACACATGCAAAAATCCTCAACAAAATTTTAGTGAACAAAATTCAGCAACACATCATAAAGCTATATATCATGATCAAGTTGGGTTTATTCCAGGGATGCAAGGATTCTTCAATATACACAAATCAATCAATGTGATACACCATATTAACAAATTGAAAGATAAAAACCATATGATCATCTCAATAGATGCAGAAAAAGCCTTTGACAAAATTCATCACCCTTTTATGATTAAAACTCTTTAAAAAATGGGTATAGAAGGAACCTACCTCAACATAATACAGGCCATATATGATAAGCCTACAGCAAAGATTATTCTCAATGGTGAAAAACTGAAATCTTTTCCCCTAAGATCAGGAACAAGACAAGGGTGTTCACTTTCACCACTGTTATTCAACATAGTTCTGGAAGTCCTAGATACAGCAATCAGACAAGAAAAAGAAATAAAAGGAATCCAGATCAGAAAAGCAGTAAAGCTCTCACTGTTTGCAGATGACATGATACTGTCCATAGAAAACCCTAAAGGTAGTATCAGAAAATTACTAGAGATAATCAGTGAATTTAGCAAAATTGTAGGATACAAAATCAATATACAGAAATCACTTGCATTTCTATATGCTAACAATGAAAAATTAGAGGAATTAAGGAATCAACCCCATTCACCATTGCAACAAAAAGAATGAAATATATAGAAATAAACTTACCTAAGGAGACAAAAGAACTGTACATAGAAAATTATAAGACACTAACAAAAGAAATCAAAGATGACATAAACAGAGAAATATTCCATGTTCTTGGGTAGGAAGAATCAATATTGTGAAAATGACTATACTGGCAAATGCAATCTACAGATTCAATGCACTCCTTATCAAATTACCAATGGCATTTTTTACAGAACTAGAACAAAAAATTTCACAATTCATATGGAAACACAAAAGACCCTGAAGAGCCAAAGCAGTCTTGAGAAAGAAGAGTGGAACTGGAGGAATCAACCTTCCTGACTTCTGATTATACTACAAAGCTATGATCATCAAGACAGTATGGTACTGGCACAAAAAGAGAAACATAGACCAATGAACAATACAGGAAGCCCAGAAATAAACCCATACACATATGGACACCTTACTTTTGATAAAGGAGGCAAGATATAAAATGGGGCAAAGACAGTCTCTTCAATAAATGGTGCTGGGAAAACTGAACAGCTACATGTGAAAGAATGAAATCAGAACACTTCCTAACACCATACACAAAGATAAACTCAAAATGGATTAAAGATCTAAATATAAGACCAGAAATTATAAAACTCTTAGAGGAAAATGTAGGTAGAACACTTGATGACATAAATCAAAGCAAGACCCTCTATGTCCCACCTCCTAGATAAAAATAAAACTAAACAAGTGGGACCTGATTAAACTTAAATACTTTTGCATAGCAAAGGAAACCTTCAGTTCAGTTCAGTTCAGTCACTCAGTCGTGTCCGACTCTTTGCGATCCCATGAATCGCAGCACGCCAGGCCTCCTTGTCCATCACCAACTCCCGGAGTTCACTCAGACTCACGTCCATTGAGTCAGTGGTGCCATCCAGCCATCTCATCCTCTGTCATCCCCTTCTCCTCCTGCCCCCAATCCCTCCCAGCATCAGAGTCTTTTCCAATGAGTCAACTCTTTGCATGAGGTGGCCAAAGTACTGGAGTTTCAGCTTTAGCATCATTCCTTCCAAAGAAATCCCAGGGCTGATCTCCTTCAGAATGGACTGGTTGGATCTCCTTGCAGTCCAAGGGACTCTCAAGAGTCTTCTCCAACATCACAGTCAAAAGCATCAATTCTTCAGCACTCAGCCTTCTTCACAGTCCAACTCTCACATCCATACATGACCACAGGAAAAACCATAGCCTTGACTAGATGGACCTTTGTTGGCAAAATAATGTCTCTGCTTTTCAATATGCTATCTAGGTTGGTCATTACTTTCCTTCCAAGGAGTAAGCGTCTTTTAATTTCATGGCTGCAGTCACCATCTGCAGTGATTTTGGAGCCCAAAAAAATAAAGTCTGACACTGTTTCCACTATTTCCCCATCTATTTCCCATGAAGTGATGGGACCAGATGCCATGATCTTCGTTTTCTGAATGTTGAACTTTAAGCCAACTTTTTCACTCTCCACTTTCACTTTCATCAAGAGGCTTTTTAGTTCCTCTTCACTTTCTGCCATAAGGGTTAGGCAAGGTGAAAAGACAACTCTAAGAATGGGAGAAAAAAATAGCAAATGAAACAACTGACGAAGGATTAATCTCCAAAACACACAACCAGCTCATTTGTATAATATACAAAATATGCAACTCAATACCAGAAAAACAAACAACCCAATCAAAAAATGGAGAAAAGATATAAACAGACATTTCTCCAAAGATGGCTAACAAACACATGAAAAGATGCTCAACATCACTCATTATTAGAGAAATGCAAATCAAAACTACAATGAGATATCACCTCACACAGGTCAGAATGGCCATCATCAAAAAGTCTACAAACAATAAATACTGGAGAGGGTGTGGAGAAAAGGGAAGGCTCTTGCACTGTTGGTGGGGATTAAATTGATACAGCCACTCTGGAAGATGGTATGGATATTCCTTAAAAAGCTAGGTTAAAAATACCATATGACCCAGTAAATCCACTTCTGGGAATATACCCTGAGGAAAACCAAATTGAAAAAGACACATGTATCCCATTGTTCATTGCAGCACTATTTACAATAGCTCGAACATGGAAGCAACCTAGGTGTCCATCAACAGATGAATGGATAATGAAGTTGTGGTACATATACACAATGGAATATTACTCAGCCATAAAAGGAACACATTTGAGTCAGTTCTAATGAAGTGGATGAACCTAGAACCTATTATACAGAGTGAAGTGAGTCAGAAAAAGAAAGATAAATATTGTATTCTAATGCATATATACGGAATCTACAAAAATGGTACTGAAGAATTTATTTACAGGACAGCAAAGGAGAAACATGGAGAACAGACTTATGGACATGGGGAGAGGGGAAGAGAGGGTGAGACATACGGAAAGTAACATGGAAACTTACATTACCACATGTAAAATAGATAGCCAACGGGAATTTGCTGTATGGCTCAGGAAACTCAAATAAGGGCTCTGTATCAACCTCGACGGGTGGGATGGGGAGGGAGAGGGGAGGAAGCTTCAAAAGGGAGGGGATATATGTATACCTATGGCTGATTCAAGTTGAGGTTTGACAAAAGACAAAGAAAAAAATTGCAAGTTCAGACCAATATTTCCAATTCCAACCAATCACCATGGGTTTACCCCAGTCTCCCTTCCCCCATCATTGTCGTCAATATATTCATTTATTTTCTGTATCCCTCTGTATTTAGGCAATCTCCTAACTGGGCAGGGTGTCTCTTCATCCCCAATCCCACAAGCCTGACCACACTGGTCCTGATGACCTGTCTGGCTGTAGTTAGCTGAGTCTGCAGCAATGAATAAGGATGCAATTCATTGCATAAAACAGGGTTATAAAACTTCATATAAAAATACATTTTATTTGATTTAAAAGTGCATTTAAACTGTATATGATACTTATTTCCTTTTTAGTGGTGACTGTGGTCTATTAAAAATGAAATTCCTTATTAGAATTTCTGGCACATATGATAGGAGAGAAATGTCAAGAGAAGGCCCTAATTTTAGGAAATTGCTCAGTAAAAACAGCAATCATATCCTACTGAGCATTTGCAGAGGTGGTTGGGTTTGAAATGGCTTCTCTAGGATGTACTGGATTTCAATAAATGGATCAGAGAAACAGAAGATAGGACATGTTGCCAAAGAAGAAGCAGAATGAGTAAAATCAAGAAGTACCTGGGGGAAGTGAGTAGGTCAATTTGGCAGAAGAAAAAATTCATGAAGGCAGATTGAGGAACAAAAACATGTAAAGTTAGCCTGTGGAGAGGATCCTGGTGGTGGTTCAGATTTATTTTGTAGGCAATAGAGAGATACCATTCATCCTTTGAGTGTCATGATAAAGATGAGTCTAGCAGCAATGGTCAAGATGCATTGATGGGAGAGAGAGAGTTAGGCCACTCTTGCAGTGGTTTTAGTCTTAACAATAAAGGCACTGGTGGGCTGGTGGGTCAGTCAAGGTTTAATCTGGAAAGCAGAGCTACTCTGAGTATATGGAATAAGGATTTGTTGTAGATAAAGACCTTAACCATCATGAGAGAAGCCATGGAAGTAAGGGTCCAACAAGGGGAGTTGGAACATTCAGGATAAGTCACTAACTAGTCCACCTGAAGCACTGGCATGGGTGGAAAGCTGGAGCTTCAGCTTGGAGGATAGGTGTGTATAGCCTCCAGGGCGGGACCTCAAAGGAGAGGTGGCAGACAACTCTGTGGGAAGTTGTCACTTCTGCATGGCTACTCTTTCTCTGATCTGCAGCCATGTATTTGGTAGTGAGCCTGGGCTACTGTTAGTCATCAGAGCCAACAATTGGGAATGAAAGCTAATCATCTAGTAGGCGAGAGCAAGACAGTCCAGATAAGAAAGAACACCCCTCTTCCTCTGCATCTATCTGTCTCTACTTCTCATCATGATGACCTTCAGAGAGCAATGGCTGCGAATTCACTCCACCTTCCAAGACTTGCACAGATTCTTTGATTATTCTATGTCCCCTGGGAAGTAGAAGCCAAAATGGAGTTAATGATGCAAGAGACTTTTAAGGGAACCATCTCTGCAGGAAACTGGAGAGTCAGGGTAGGAGGGAGGCGAAAGAGCCATCAGACCATGAAGCATATCTGGTCCTGGGTGAAAGAGAGAAGGGAGAAATGATGGTTGGATGGATCAGCATAGTTCTAAGAGACTTTGGCAAAACCATGGGATTCCTTAAGCAAAATCAGAGGCATGTCCATCAGAGGAACCTTCCCTCTCATAGATATGAGCTGCTTTAGTATCCCTGCCACACTCAGTCACTGTTTGAGGGTGGCCCATGGGAAGTGAAGCCTGGGTGCTTACGTGGTGATGGATTTTAGAATCCAGCATCTGACACCAGTCAGTTGCACTCCCTGTAGCTGGAAATCCAAGAATCTTCTCATAGCCACCACATTCTTCTCTTGATCAAGTCTTCAGTTCAGTCGCTCAGTCGTGTCTGACTCTTTGCAACCCCATGAACCACAGCATGCCAGGCCTCCCTGTCCATCACCAGCTCCCGGAGTTCACCCAAACTCACGTGCATCAAGTTGGTGATGCCATCCAGTCATCTCATCCTCTGTCGTCCCCTTCTCCTCCTGCCCACAATCCCTGCTAGCATCAGGGTCTTTTCCAATGAGTCAACCTGAAACCATATAGGGAAAATACTAAGTTCTAGCCTAACTAAGGCAGTGGCACCCCGCTCCAGTACTCTTGCCTGGAAAATCCCATGGACGGAGGGCCTGGTGGGCTGTAGTCCATGGGGTCGCTAAGAGTCAGACACGACTGAGCGACTTCACTTTCACTTTTCACTTTCATGCATTGGAGAAGGAAATGGCAACCCACTCCAGTGTTCTTGCCTGGAGAATCCCAGGGATGGGGGAGCCTCGTGGGCTGCCGTCTATGGGGTCGCACAGAGTCAGACATGACTGAAGCGACTTAGCAGTAGCCTAACTAAATTAGCCACAATTGGTAACAGTAGGGATAAGCAGAGGACTTGGGAAATGCCTCAAGAAGGCAGACAAGGACAGGGGTTGGTGACTGGCTGGATGAAGGGGCCAAGCAGAAGAGGATCAAAATGTGTCTTGTCTAGGCTGCTGGGTATCTTTAAGAGAAAGAGAAAAGAAAGTTCAAAGAAAGAGCTGGTCTGAAGGAAAGCCAGCAAATCTAGTTTTAGATGAATGAGAGATCCTGGAAGGATATGCAGGGAGAGCTTTCTAACAAGCAGCTGGAAACACTTCACTAGTTCTTGGGCAGAAGCACAGAGAGAAAGATTTGATGGTCATGCACCAAGGAGATCAAACCAGTCAGTCCTAAAGGAAATTAACCCTGAATATTCATTGGAAGGACTGATGCTGCAGATGAAACTCCAATACTTTGGCCACCTGATGCAAAGAGTTGACTCACTGGAAAAGACTCTGATGCTGGGAAAGATTGAGGGCAGGAGGAGACGGGGGCGACAGAGGACAAGATGGTTGGATGGGATCACTGACTCAATGGACATGAGTTTGAGCAAACTCTGGGAGATAGTGAAGGACAGGGAAGCCTAGAATGCTGCAGTCCACGGGGCCACATAGAATCAGACACAACTGAGTGACTGAGCAACAACAGCAACAACAAGGATTTGTGGAAGGCATGAGAATAGGTGGATTCTAGAGAGTGGAGAAAGAAGAGAGGACTAAATCCAGGCTTTTACCCACATCTAGGGAGACTCTGAGACCAAAGGGACATAAAGATCATTCTGAGATAGAAAGAAACTGGGAACCAAGATCACAGATGGCAATAAGGGCCAGATGAAGTAGAGTCTCAAGGAGGAAATGATCTTGGGTGGCCTTGGTTGAAGCGGCTTGAAACAGGGCTTTGCTTCCTGGAAGAGGTTGAGGTTGGGTTGCAATAGTGAGAGCACCAAATTCTAGCCCCTAGACCAGTGGTTGTAATCTTTGAAGTCTCACCCATGCAGTGGATGTGCTACCTGGGACCTTTTCCCAACTGGGACTCCAGATGTGCTGTGACATGGGACTTACCAGGGCTGATTAAGTCTGATATTGATTCAAACCTAATTTGCCTTGCCTTGGACACTGAAAAAAAGATCTTAATGACCCAGATAACCACGATGGTATGATCACTCAGAGCCAGACATCTTGGAGTGCAAAGCCAAATGGGCCTTAGGAAGCATCATTATGAACAAAGCTAGTGGAGGTGATAGAATTCCAGTTGACCTATTTCAAATCCTAAAAGATGATGCTGTGAAAGTGCTGTACTCAATATGCCAGCAAATTTGGAAAACTCAAAAGTGGCCACAGGACTGGAAAAGATCAGTTTTCATTCCAATCCCAAAGAAAGGCAATGCCAAAGAATGTTCAAACTACCCCACAATTGCACTCATCTCACACACCAGCAAAGTAATGCACAAAATCTTCCAAGCCAGGCTTCAACAGTACATGAACCATGAATTTCCAGATGTTCAAGCTGGATTTCGAAACGGCAGAGGAATCAGAGATTAAACTGCCAACATCTATTGGATTATCAAAAAAGTAACAGAGTTCCAGAAAAACATCTACTTCTGATTTATTGACTACGCCAAAGACTTTGACTGTGTGGATCACAACAAACTGTGGAAGATTCTCAAAGAGATGGAAATACCAGACCATCTGACCTGCCTCCTAAGAAATCTGTATGCAGGTCAAGAGGCAACAGTTAGAACTGGACGTGGAGGAGTGGACTGGTTCCAAATTGGGAAAGGAGTACGTCAAGGCTGTATCTTGCCACCCTACTTATTTAACTTATATGCAGAGTACATCATGCAGAATGCTGGGCTGGAAGAAGCACAAGCTGGAATCAAGATTTTTAGGAGAAGTATCAATAACCTCAGATATGCAGATGATACCACCCTTATGGCAGGAAGTGAAGAAAAACTAAAGAGCCTCTTGATGAAAGAGGAAAGTGAAAAAGTTTGCTTAAAACTCAACATTCAGAAAACTAAGATCATGGCATCTGGTCCCATCACTTCATGGCAAGTAGATGGGGAAACATGGAAGCAATGACAGACTTTATTTTCTTGGGCTCCAAAATCACTGCAGATGGTCACTGCAGCCATGAAATTAAAAGATGCTTGCTCTTTGAAAGAAAAGCTATGACCAACCTAGACAGCATATTACAAAGCAGAGACATTACTTTGCTAACAAAGGTCCATCTAGTCAAAGCTAGTTTTTCCAGTAGCCATGTATGGATGTGAGAGTTGGACCATAAAGAAAGCTGAGCACTGAAGAATTGATGCTTTTGAACTGTGTTGTTGGAGAAGACTCTTGAGAGTCCCTTGGACTGCGAGGAGATCCAACCAGTCCATTCTAAAGGAGATCGGTCCTGGGTGTTCATTGGAAGGACTGTTGCTGAGGCTGAAACTCCAATACTTTGGCCACCTCATGTGAAGAGTTGACTCATTGGAAAAGACTCTGATGCTGGGAGGGACTGGGGGCAGGAGGAGAAGGGGGTGACAGAGGATGAGATGGTTGGACTCGAGGGACATGAGTTTGAGTCAGCTCTGGGAGTTGCTGATGGACAGGAAGCCTTGTGCTGCGGCCTTGTGTGCTGCAGTCCATGGAGTTGCAAAGAGTCAGACACGACTGAGTGCGTAAACTGAACTGAGACCAGTGGTCAGTGACAAGGTCCTGCTCTTCAGCTTTGCAAACAAAGAATTCCCATGAAAAGGGAAAGTAGTGAAACAAGTAAAGTGTCTTATTAGGAGGAAAAAAAAAGAGTACAGTACACGTTGATAGCCACACAGGCGAACTCAGAGAGAGAGAGAGAGTTGGGCCCTCGTGTTAGTTTGAATCACTTTTATGGGGCATTTCGTTTGAGTTTCCTATAGCCAATCATTTTGATTTGCCTGGTTCTGAGTCCATATTTGCTATGTCTCAGGATCCTCCTATGTGTGCACATGTATCTCTTAGCCAAAATGGATTCTACTGAAAAGGCCTGCGGGTAGTTAGCATCACTTACTATGGGATGGCACCCCTCTTCCCATTTTGATCTTGAAGGAGGTTTTCTGCACATGCTTAGTCCAAGGGGTCCTCTTTCCTCAGAAACACCAGCCATACGGTAGATCCAGAGACACTAGGAGATTGAGGACACAGCACACCTGCTGTTAAATTTGGGATTAAAAGCCCATTTGAGTTTTTGCATAGTGTAATTTCCAAGGAGAGGCAGAGGTGAACACAGTTCTTTGGACATGAAGAAAGGAAGTGTTAGTCACTTAGTTGTGTCTGACTCTTGGTGACCTGATGGACTGTGTAGCCCCCCAGGCTCCTCTGTCTGTGGGGTTTCCCAGGCCGGAACACTGGAGTAGGGAGCCATTCCTGTCTCTAGGGGATCTTCCCAACCCAGGGATCAGACCCAGATCTCCTGCATTGCAGGTAGGTTCTTTACCACTGAGCCACCAGGGAAGCCCTGAGGAAATGAGCAGCAGGTTAAAAAAGTGGTGGCTGCAGGAGTAGGCTAGTGGAGCCGTCTGTCCACATGGAGAACCATGGAGGGTTCTCAGGTGAGGGCAGATTTGAGCAGGATTGTGTGCAGAAAGGGAGGAGCCGATAGAAAAAAAGAGAGGCTGGTAGTGTTACAAAGGACAATACCCTGAAAGGGCCTGGAAAGGTGGAACCAAGAGCTCAGCAGAAGGAGGGGTTGCTGTCAGAAGGAAGACACATGGACTTCTTTCACAGATACACCTCCTCCCCTGCCCCCAGCGGAGGTAATCCTGACCTCTTCTGTAGATGTCCTCCCTAATATCCTGAGAGTAATTAGCTCCATGCATTTTATTACAAACAGCACCTCATAAGCCAATCATACTTTCACAAATTAAAAATATAAGTCTCTTGGCTTTTTAACACAGCTTTTGCTTATTAAAACTAACTTCATGGAGCAATTAACAAATAGAAATATCTTGCAACTCACTAGAGAAGAATCATCCATAGATGTCAGAATTCTGGCATTTTATTCCTACATTAAATCTAAGGACATGGGGGTTTGTTAAAGTGCCTTTTTATTTGGAGATTTGTGGAGTTAGCATCTTCTGGCTGTCTTCAGCAAGATAATTTAGGTAAGAAAGTTTGTGCATATCTTTTAGCGCAGGTGACAACTTCCAATGAAGGATTTTACAGAGAGCAGAACACGGGCATTAATAACACAATGTCCTCACCAGTCACACATATTTCTTTTTTATAACAAGCATCTTGTTTGGTAATGCCAGGACAGCAGAGTGAAGATCCTGCCACATTGAAATTCATGAAGTCCATTCCACTTTATGAAATGCACACATAAAGACTTTGTGCTCAACTCTTTCTAAATTGCTGTATCTATCCTTATGACTTAGGGATTTGTGAAATACTCTCCTGATAATAATACTTTAAAATGCATCTCCCCTGCAGTATACCCATTATGTCGATTGAACTACATAAGAGATTCTTAAAATACAGACTGTCTTATTTGTATAAGGATCATTATCTGGGGAGGATGCCATGCTTGGGAGTAGGGGGAAGAACTAATGGCTGTATTAGAGGTCTGACTGGGGCTCAGCATCTTTGGAAGAGCAGCTGGACATCCATGCTGTCAAAGTACATGAGGCAAATCAAAAGACTAGAATTCATTTCCTTTTGTAAGATGAAAGGGAACGATGAAGAAAGTGTGCACTCACCATCGCTCTGGTTCAATCCTTTTCTGTAGGCCGCTCTGCCAAGCCTGGCTTATTGAGACTATCTAGGGAGAAGAATTGTCTGATTTATGGAATGTTTTCAAAGAAATTCACTTTTTATACTCCTAAACGCAAATAATCACTCAATAATAGCTCAGACTGGGTCCACATTTTCCCATGTGGGTGTCCTGACGAGCTGACAACGATTTGTAGTTAGCCTAGTGACTGTTGTGCAATATGTTGATGCTTCTCAAGGGCTGTCTTTAAGCACGCTTTTTACTCTCAGTATTCTTCCTGAAACTTTGTTTATTCTAGTAAGTAAACTTTTAGGAATAAGCTTTAGTCATGTCTCTGTTCCATGAATTAAAATTTAGTGGGGCCTCAAGTGAAGTGAAGTGAAGTGAAGTCGCTCAGTCGTGTCCAACTCTTTGCGACCCCATGGACTGTAGCCTACTACGCTCCTTTGTCCATGGGATTTTCCAGGCAAGAGTACTGGAGTGGGTTGCCATTTCCTTCTCCAGAGGATCTTCCCAACCCAGGGATCACAAGGAGGATTTATTTGTGTGTGTGTATGTGTGTGCACATTTGTATGTATGTTTTTAGCCATTTTATTTTTAACTCAGGAAGGAGAAAAAGAAAACAGCAAGTTATCACCAAGTTATAGGCCACAGTGTCATATAAGCTCTGAGCATAGTGATTAGAACATGATCTCAAGGGAGGTGAATTGGTTTTTTTGAATGTATGCTGTGCTCCAGACCATGAATTAGGTGATTTTGTGTTAGAATCCAGGATTTAGAAATCTCGACATACTGCATGCATGGTCACTATGCTAATTGCAAATCACTGTGGGTTCCAGTCACGACACCCACCTGGGAAAAGAGATTCTTGTAATCTAGTATTCTAATCATCTAATATCAAAATATGCTCCCTGAAAAGACACAGAAAAGCTTGAGATTAGGCCCTGGGACAGAGAGTAATCAGGAGGCAATTAAGTGGCAGCCTTGACTCACTGAAAAAAGCAGACGACCTAGAATAAAGACAAAGAAGGAAAAAAAACCAAAACCAGTGTCCCTCAAGATAAAAACAGTAACAAAAAAACCCTGAAGCAAAATCAAATACAGAGCGAGTAAAACAGATAGACTCAAATCAGCAGACTTAAGCTCACACGCTTTTCATAAGAGTCCAGCTTCATGATTCTTCACTAAGAATCAATATAGTCTTTTTCTAAGTTTTTTATTGTAGTAAAATTTACATAACATGAAACATACTATTTAGCCATATTTAACTGTATGGTTCCATGGCACTAAGTACATTGACATTGTTGTACAATTTTTATCATCATCCATCTCCTGAATTTTCATCACCTTCCTAAACTGAAACTCTGTCTCCCTTAAACATTAACTTCCTATTTTCCGTCCCCACCCCTCCCACCCACCCAGCCCTGGGCCTCTACCAATGTACTTTCTGACTCTCAGTTTGACTGTTTAGGTACCTCATGCAAGTGGACTCAAACAGTATTTGTCTGCATATTGTGCTTCCCTGGTGGCTCAGTGGTGAAGAATTTGCCCTCTATGCAGGAGCCACAGGAGCCGCAGGTTCGATCCCTGTGTTGGGAAGATTCCCTGGAGAAGGGCATGGCAACCCACTCCAGTATTCTTGCTTGGAGAATCCCATGGTCAGAGGAGCCTGGTGGGCTACGGTTTATGGGTTGCAAAGAGTTGGACGTGACTGAAGTGACTGAGCAACGTATATTGGAATGCATTTTTAGGGTTAATTTAATGTATGTCCTACAAACAGTCTTGTGCCTTCCTTTTCTATCCCCTGCGCTGTATAGGTTCTCACTAGCTATTTTATACACGGCAGTGTATATACATCAATCCCAATCTCGCGATTTATCCCACCCCCTTTCCCTTCTTGGTGTCCATACGTTTGTTGTACACATCTGTGTCTCTATTTCTGCTTTGCAAATAGGTTCATCTGTACTATTTTTCTCTATTCTTATATTGGACACAATTTTAACTCACTTCAATGAGTGGTTTCTGGTTTCTTAGCCAATTAAAGATTAGCAGCAACCTGTTCCATTAAGGTGCTGGTAGTATCACCTGTAATTCTAATAGAAGGAGCAGCTATAGCCCACTATGTCTAGCAGATGTCCAAACTCAACATCTGCCACTCCAGGGTCTCTGACATAGAGGGTGAAGTGCTTCAATAATCCCTACATATACTTCTGTATTATAGCACAGAGAAATATGACTCTGAGTCATCAAGCAAAGAAGGGTTTATGTCCACTGAACTCATGTTAAGGTGGGAAAGATATCCAAAATATCAAAATATTTTGGAGTATAGTTTCTAATGCATTTAAATTTTATTTTTTTAAAAATTTTATTGTAATATAGTTGATTTACAATGTTGTGTTAGCTTTAAGTGTACAGCAAAGTGACTCAGTTCCACATTTATATATTCTACTTTACATTCATTTCCATTATAGGTTATCACAAGATATTGAGAATAGTTCTCAGTGCTATACAGTAGGTCCTTGTTTATTTTATATACAGTAACGTGTATATGTTAATCCTAAACTCCCAATTTATCCCTCCCCCACTGTAAATTTTATTGATAAGGGATATTTAATTCATGAC
Organism: Bos grunniens; assembly: GCF_055505025.1. Taxonomy (NCBI): domain Eukaryota; kingdom Metazoa; phylum Chordata; class Mammalia; order Artiodactyla; family Bovidae; genus Bos; species Bos grunniens. The sequence goes on along the minus strand of NC_141193.1, from coordinate 50,425,657 downwards.
AGAGATAGAAAAACACTAGTTTTTCTTTTATTTCATTCTTTTCCTCAGTCATTTACTTACTCATAATTTTTATCCATTCAACAAAATTTGATGTGGCTGAGATATGTCTATATTAAGACATTAAGGAAGTACTGTGTTTTCAGGTGGTCTGATTTCCAGTTGATTTTTTTCTTTATGGCCACATATAGCTGGGTAATGAGTTGTTTAACGGATTCCCTGTTGGACATGCAGATTACTTATAGTATCTTCTGCTACAACAGAACTGCCTCATTTCTCCAGCCTGTTCCCTGAGAGGGGCTGACCAGTGCCCGGTGGCTGAGCCGTGCCCTGCCCACTGCCCTCCCGTCTTCCCTGCTCTCCAGGTCGCCGCTCTGACCCATGTGCTTGGACGCTCCCCCCCCCCCCCTCCAGGGCCTTGGCCTGATCAAGCGTGGCCCTGCACCTTCCTCCTGTTTAGACATCTCTCCTCTTGGATTGGGACATGCTTCCAGTGCAAACCCCCATCTCCTCTTGAGGACTCCCCTGAATCCCCAGGTAAGGGGTCGGGGGCTCTCTGTGTATCCTATGTCCCTTGGCCAAACAAGAACCTCTTTTGTTGGGTTCTCCCTGGCCTCCCGCTGGGGTGAGAGTCTCCTTCCCAGCACAGGGCCTCGATCTTGCTGCTTTCTCAGGAAACACCAGGGGAATGAGCCCCTTGGGGTGGCATCAGGGGTCCCCATCCTCATGGAGGGGTAAAGTGTACCTGAACACCCAGAAGGTCCCAGGCAGGGTGGGAGAGCTGGAGTGGGGTTCAGAAACCAGGGGAAGACAGGATCATAGCTGGCCAAGAGGAAAGAGGGGGCAGTGATCACTGGTGGGAAATTGAGGGGATTCCTGGGGAGACAGAGAGGCGGGGGAAGGTATGGCAGGCTGTGAGCTGAGGAGTTTAAAGGCAGGGAAATGGAAGATGGGGCGGGGCCTGGCCCTGAGGGCTGGAGCTTAGGGAAGAGCCTCAACCAGCCCGCCTCGCTGGGTGCAGGCAGGGCTTCAGGACTGGGGGTCTGAGGGCGTGGGATTTGCTACTCAAGCACCTGAGAACGCTGTATGAAAGAGGGCAGGTGGCAGCTTACTCTAAGTGCCTCAGTCTGCCTGTTTGTGGGGTTGGAGAACCCTCCCTGGCTTGGAGAAGGTGACCCAAGCCTTGCAGTCTACTGCCTGCTTGAAGCTGGCACGGCTTGTTTGGCTCTGCCTGGTCCGGGTTCTCAGGGGGCTGGCTCCCCTGCTCCCCCTCACAGTCCTGGGATAGAGACCGACGCACACGCTCTAGGAAGGCTCTGATGGGGGCCTCCCCAAGTTGTCCTACTCGAGAACCATCTGGGAACTCAGAAAAAATTTCTGGTGCCAGAGGCCCCCCCAGCCTTGGTGACGGGGAATCCCTGGGGCTGGGGGCTGGGTGTGGGGCCTTTGAGGTTCCCCAGCAATTCCACTGTGAGGCTGAGTTGAGACCCCCCCTACCCCGCAAGCTGCACTGGGCAATGCTGACCACACAGCAGAGGAACCAGGCCTTTCCTCTTTTGCAGTGCTGGCCACGGGCCAGCCTGACACTGCATGTGACTGCCACCTGGAGTGGCCTGGGCGCCTAGAATGGGCAGCAGGTAGATTCACCTCAAAGCTATCCCCTCCTCTCTCCCCGTCCCACTGTAGAGGACATCTTTGTTGATCACGTCTGTCCTGGGCAGACTGGCTGACCAGCTCTACTAGTCCTGCGATCACGCTGCCTGGGCTGTCAACGCCACAGTCCTCTATGTGGAATCCGCTGGCTGGCGGACACTGAGCACAGCCCTCTGCCTCTCTCTGCCACAAGTGACATCGCCCCCACCTGGAGGCTGAAAGGGAGCACCTGAAATCCGGGGCGGATGGGCGATAGGCGGGAGGCCCAGGGGTCTTAACCTCTCTGCTTTTCTTCCTCCTGTCACCGCTTCACTGCCTCCGTCCCCAGTGCTGCTGGAACAGTTGAAAGAACGGATGAACAAACAGAGTTCCTCAAAGCTGGTGGCTTTAAGCAACACAAGTCGATCATCTTCAAGTTCTGGAGCTCAGAAGTCCAAAATGAGTCTCCCTGGGCTAACACCAAGGGGTGGGCAGCGCTATGCTCCTCCCATAGGCTGCAGGGGAGGATCTGTTCCCCGCCTTTCCAGCCCCTCAAGGCGTTCCTCCGCTTGTGGCCTCTTCCTCGTCTTGGAAGCACATCCCTGCAGCCTCTGCTTCTGTCGTGACAACTCCTTCTCTGCCTCTGAGCCTCCCCTGCCTCCTTCCTGTGAGGATCCTCAATTAAACCCCATCTGTAAAGGCCTTTTTGCCCTAGTAAGGGAGCACACATCCTGGGGATTAGGATGCGGACATCTTCAGGGAGGGTGACTGTGTTCCTAGACCCAGGAAGAGGAAGTAACTTGAGGTCCTGGGCAGAGGTGGTTGGTGTGGCTGCCTTTCCCCAGGTCCCTGCGTCCTGCTTGCGCTGTCATCAGCAAACATCCTCAGATAAAACAGCCAGGAGTTTCCATTGGCTCAGGGCTTCCAAAAACCACAAGGTTTCTAAAACTTTCAAACAGTGGTTTCCTCCCCTCTGCAAATTTTCGGTGTGGCTTTGTTCAGCGTGCCCTGACCCAGAAAGCATGGGAGAAGCAGGGCCTCCGCGCCCATGTTTCCTGGTGGCAAAAGAGTCTCAGATCCCTGAAGGAGGGCGGGTTCTGATTGATCTTAAACTACACAGATCTAGCAACCTTTAGGATCCAAATGCGACCTGGGGAAATGTTTCCTGGATGAAAGGGAAATGAAGAGCTATGAGGGAGCCATAAGAGCCAAATCACAGCCCAAAGCATTTCCTTTGGGGAAAGTTTAATTGTAAGTAAATGAATGCTCTGTCATTAGCACAGATCTTGTGTACATAAACAGAGAAAAACCATTTGGGGCAATGTTATAGATTTAAAAGAATAAAAGGGAAAAGGAACAGAGGAGAAACAAAGAAAGAAAAGGAAGAAAACACTAAAACAGGAGGAGGAGGCCTGTTTCAGAGCATCAAGCTACCTCTCAGCTCAGGGTAAACTCTTTGGCTGCACCAAAATAATGTACCAACCCAAGAGATACAGAAAACCAGTCTGAACCATGTTCTAAGGCAAAGCTTACTCTGCTTGAAAACTCTCTTTCAAAGTTGGGTTTCGTTTATGCGTACAGTTGTGTTCAGCTAATATCTCAGACATTTATTTAGCCTTAAAATATTGTAGGGTTATTCAATCTACGCACTCTATTAAAACTATCCCTTACCAATTAGTTCCAAAAATATTTGGAGAGACACACATACGCCAACATTTGTATTACTTTTAAATAATCCTAATCAAGTGTACCACTTCTTTGTGATCACTGTCTTTTTGATCTCTGGCAGCCTTGGTCAGCAGTGACTTGAAGCAGAATTTTGATTCCCAGCCAGAGACTGAGGGCGGGTCATGGCAGTGAAAGCTCCAAATCCTAGCCCCTAGATCGGTGGTCAGTGACAAGGCCTGGCACTTCATCTTTGCAGAAAAAGAATTCCTACAAAGACAAAAAGTAGTGAAACAAGTACAGTATTTATGAGGAGGAAAAAGAGTATAGTACGTGTGGGTAGACACACAGGCTGACTCAGACAGAGACAGTTGTGCCCTTGTGGTACTTTAAATCACTTAAATGGGGCATTTTTTCCAGGTTTCCTTTGGCCAGTCATTTTGATTTGCCTGGTTCTGAGTCCATATTTGGTATGTCTCAGGCTCCTCCCATGTGTGCAAATGCATCTCTTAGCCAACATGGGGTATAGCGAAGAGGCCTGTGGGTAGTTAGCTGCACTTCCATGAGGTGATGCCCCCTCCCCCCCACTTTTTTTACAGGTTTAATGGGTTTAATAAGTTTACGTCTTCAGTTCCTATTTGCAGCACCCAATATTCCTTTGAAACACCAGACAGACCCAGCAGTGGCCAGCAGTCAAGTTCAGACAGCCAGAGTTTAAAAGTTCAGCTTCTCTGATTCTGTGCTGCAGTGGCACTTGTTGGAAATTGGCACCTCCCTATCTCTGGGGGAAATTTAAATGTAGATGCCTGTAAAGGGAGTGACCAGGAGCAGGGGAGCCTCCGTCCCTCCCGCATCCAACATGTGTGCTTCACAGAAAAATAATAATAATAGGTCCACAAAATACAACAGCTAGAATTACAAAAGTCCATTCATCCAAGGGCAGCAAGAAGGTGGTGGGGGGCAGGCAGAGGAAGTGGGAGGGGAAAAGGTGCAGGGAGAAAGGGGATTCAGGTCAGTCCAGGCATGGGGCTGGCAAACGCTAGAAAAGAGCTGTAGAAAAACCTGCGGTCTTTTCAGACTCACTGGTGTTTAAAATCCATACTGGTGTCAGGAAGATTCTGCCTTACATGCACCAGAGACAAAAATCCGGATTCCTCAGAGAGAAGGGACTGCGGACAGGGCTCTTGACAGGCAGGCCCTGCCTCCCCTGGGAGGGGTGGAGGGGAGCCAGCGGCTTCCAGCCCAGCCAGCCCCTCTGGGTGGCGGGCGACCCCTCCGCGGCCTGCAGCAGCCTTCAGTTTGACAGGAGCTGGTGCGGAGAGGGGGACTTTTTCCGCAGAAGTGGAGCTCCTTAGGGCCGCTCGCAGGTAGACCAGCTTGTGGAAGAGGCTATTGCTTAAGAAAACCACCAAGGAGAAGAGGCGCACCTGGAAAAGCTATGCTTTGCCGGGGTCTTTGCTTCACTGGCGCTGATGATGAATAGAGGAAAAAGGAGAGAGAAGAGGATCCACTGAGAACGCAGGAGGACCGCCTTGTGAGGAAAGCCAGGCAAACCAATCCAAAGTGGCAAGGCCAGTTCCTTTCTATGTCTGACAGCCGTGGGCGCATTTCGATTCCTGAAGGAGGAAGAGGGCCTCAAGCAAGAGGTTGAAGAGCGTGTCAGCGACGCCAGGGAACGGGGGAGGCCTCCTCACAGATAGCTCTAGTGCCAGGTCAGCTATGTCCTGAAAGCAAATCGCACCGAGGACTTTGCTGAGCACAGAGACGGGGAGCATCCAGACAGCACTGAAAACTGACGTGAGGAAGAATCCCAGTCACCAGCAGACATCCCCGGGTAGTGACAGATCACCAATCTGGATCACCCAGATCACCAGTCTGGGCCGTTACTGACTGAGGACAGGAATAAACACTGGATAAAACAAGAGGAGCCGGAACCAGACACAGACCACCCTTCCAAGCGCAGCACCGAAAATCTCTGCTAACAGCCCGGTGGCTCACCCCTACTGCTTCCCCTCTAGCTCTGGGCTCTCCTCTGAGCCAGGACACCTCTTGCCCTTCTCCGAAGCCTTCTCTCTTTTGCTGAATTCGAGCATTCAGCTTTGAGAGGACACAGATTCCCCAGATGGCGTCTTTGATTCCCCTGGTAAGGTCCTGCGGAAAGGTTTGACCCTGTCCGCCATCTCGTTACCGCCCAAACTCTCAACAACACGTGGGAGAGAGCAGTATCCCCAGACGTTCCATCGGAAGGACCGCGCAGCTTCGCTGCACGGCTCCGGCAGAGCGCCCGCCGCGGGTCGCCTCTCTGAGGCCTCCGCGCCTGTGCCCGTCTGACCTCCAGTGTCGCAGGGAGGTCTCCTGACTGAGGATGAGAAAGTGTGGTTTCCTGTCCTCTGTCTGTGCAGGGCGCAGCCTCCGCTCCCAACCGTCCTGCTATTTTCTTCTTGGAGTATCTTCTTTTCCTAAACAACTAGAAGCCAGAGACATCAAATCTTCCACACACAGCCAAAGTAAGTGTCACAAAACTGATTCAATAAAACTGTGAAATGGGCTCACTTGATTCTCTTTGCTTTCATGACTTGCCTTTCTTGTAACATCTTTTAATTTCCTCATTTATCTTCATTATTAATTTCCTCATTTATTTATTGAGCACTTACTATCTGCTGGTATTAAAACATCTTAGAAAATACTAAGAATAATTTTTTTGACTTATTTTAGGCTGTGCTTTCCTCACTGCTGCACGAGCTTTTCTCCAGTTGCAGCATGCGGGCTTCTCACTGCAGTGGCTTCTCTTGCTGTGGAACGCGGGCTGCAGGTGCACAGGCTGCTGTAGTTGCAACTTGCACTTTCCAGGGCACAAGGGCTTCAGTAGTTGTGGCTCCCCGGCTCTGGAGCACAGGCTCAGGAGTTTGGCCGCTTGGGCTTAGTTGCTCCGAGGCATGTGGGATCTTCCTGGATCCGGGATTGAACCTGTGTCTCCTATATTGGCAGGTGGATTCTTCACCCCCAAAGCCACCAGGGAAGCCCCAAAAATATTTTGATATAATTTGTTTGTTTATTTCATTAGTTGTTTAAAGTTTAGTTTAGTTGCTCAGTCGTGTCGGACTCTTTGTGACCCCATGGACTGTAGCCTACCAGGCTCCTCTGTCCGTGGGATTGTCCCAGCAAGAGTACTGGATTGGGTGGCCATTTCCTTCTCCAGAGGATCTTCCCAACCCAGGGATCGAACACGGGTCTCCCACATTGTAGGCAGACGCTTTACCATCTGAGCCACCAGGGAAGTCCTATCATTACTTGTTAATTTACTTACAAATGAATATCTATCCATTCTTTTAAGTGTCAAGCTAGGTACTGGTGTTGCACTAATATACAAGATAAATATATCTATAGTCTAAGAGTATGGTCTGTAAGTCAAAGTGTTGCCTTCCCCAGGATATCTGCTTTTAAACTTTTTCAGATTGTAGAATAAAAGACTTTGAACTGTAGGATATTTAAAGAAACCTCCTTCTCTACCCTCTTATATGTGTCTGGAACCTGAGGATTAAGCTGACAAAAGACAGATTAATGCACAGGTGGGGAAAACAGGTTGGGGATAAATTGGGAGACTAGTATATATATATTATATATATACTACGTATCAAATGGGCTTCCCAGATGGTACTAGTGGTAAAGAACCTGCCTGTCAATGCAAGAGATTTAAGAGATGTGGGTTTGAGCCCTGGGTCAGGAAGATCCCCTGGAGGAGGACATGGCAACTCACTCTAGTATCCTTGCCTGGAAAATTCCATGGCCAGAAGAGCCTGGCGGGTATTAGTCCCTAGGGTCACAAAGAGCCAGACTTGACTGAAGTGACTTAGCACATGCATAAAATAAGTAACTAATGAGAACTTATTGTATAGCAGAGGGGGGAAAAAAGATGGTACAATCTGTTTGTCGGACATATATTAAATTCACCTTAAAAGTGCATTTCTGACAAAACGAGTTCTGACAAAATGTGGTTCACTGGAGAAGGGAATAGCAAACCACTTCAGTATTCCTGCCTTGAGAACCCCATGAACAGTATGAAAAGGCAAAAAGATAGGACACTGAAAGATGAACTCCCCAGGTCGGTAGGTGCCCAATATGCTACTGGAGATCAATGGAGAAATAATTCCAGAAAGAATGAAGAGATGGAGACAAAGCAAAAACAACACCCAGTTGTGGATGTGACTGGTGATGGAAGCAATATATTATATATAATATATAAATATATTATATATTATATAGAATATATTATATATTAAATATTACATATATATATATATATATATATATATATAAAACCAAGGTTGGATGCTGTAAAGAGCAATATTGCACAGAAACCTGGAATGTTAGGTCCATGAATCAAGGCAAACTGGAAATGGTCAAACAGGAGATGGCAAGAGTGAACATAGACATTTTAGGAATCAGTGAACTAAAATAAACTGGAATGGGTGAATTTAACTCAGACCATTATATTATATATTATAATTATAATATTATATAATATTATATAATATATATTATTAATAATATATAATATAATATATAATATTATATAATATATCTATTAAATAATATATAATATAATTAATACATAATATAATATTATAATTATAATATTATATAATATATATAATATTTATATATATTGTATTATATATTATATATAATATATAAATTACATATTATATAATACATAATATAATATTATATAAACTACATATTATATAATATTAATATTATAATTATAATATTATATAACTTAGACCATTATATTATATATGACCATTATATCTACTACATGGTCAGGAATCTCTTAGAAGAAATGGAGTAGCCATCATAGTAAACAAATGTCTGAAATGCAGTACTTGGATGCAATCTCAAAAACAAGAGAATGCCTATTCTCTTCCAAGGCAAACCATTCAATGTCACAGTAATCCAAGTCTATGCTCCAACCAGTATGGTTCTATGAAGACCTATAAGACCTTCTAGAACTAACATGCCGAAAATATGTCCTTTTCATTATATGGGACTGGAATGCAAAAGTAGTAAGTCAAGAGATACCTGGAGTAACAAGCAAATTTGGCCTTGGAGTACAAAATGAAGCAGGTCAAATGCTAACAGAGTTCTGCCAAGAGAATGCACTGGTCATAGCAAACACCCTTTCCAACAACACAAGAGAAGACTCTTGTGGTCAATACCGAAATCAGATTGATTATATTCTTTGCAGCCAAAGATGGAGAAGCTCTATACAGTAAGCCAAAACAAGACTGGGAACTGACTGTGGCTCAGATCATGAACTTATTGCCAAATTCAGACTGAAATGGAAGGAAGTAGGGAAAACCACTAGATCATTAGTATGACCTAAATCAAATCCCTTACAATTATAAGGTAGAAGTGAGAAATAGATTCAAGGGATTAGATCTAATAGACAGAGTGCCTGAAAAACTGTGTATGGAGATCCATGACATTCTACAGGAGGCATTGATCAAGACTATCCCCAAGAAAAAGAAATGCAAAAAAGTAAAATGGTAGTCTGAGGAGACCTTACAAATAGCTGAGAAAAGAAGAGAAGCTAAAGGCAAAGGAGAAAAGGAAAGATATACCCAATTCAATGCAGAGTTCCAAAGAATAGCAAGGAGAGATAAGAAAGCCTTCCTCAGTGATCAATGCGAAGAAATAGAGGAAAACAATAGAATGGGAAAGACTAGAGATCTCTTCAAGAAAATTAGAGATACCAAGGGAACATTTCATGCAAAGATGGGCTCAATAAAGGACAGAAATGGTATGGACCTAACAGAAGCAGAAGATATTAAGAAGAGGTGGCAAGAATACAAACTTGCCATATACAAAAAAGATCTTCAGGACCCAGATAATCACGATGGTGTGATCACTCACCTAGAGCCAGACATCCTGGAATGTGAAGTTAAGTGGGCCTTAGGAAGCATCACTACAAACAAAGCTAGTGGAGGTGATGGAATTCCGGTTGAGCTATTTCAAATCCTAAAAGATGACTCTGTGAAAGTGTTGCACTCGATATGCCAGCAAATTTGGAAAAGTCAGCAGGGGCCACAGGACTGGAAAAGGTCAGTTTTCACTCCAATCCCAAAGAAAGGCAATGCCAAAGAATGTTCAAACTACCACACAATTGCACTCATTTCACAAGCCAGCAAATTAATGCTCAAAATCCTCCAAGTCAGGCTTCAACAGTACGTGAACCATGAACTTCCAGATGTTCAAGCTGAATTTAGGAAAGACAAAGGAACAAGAGATCAAATTGACAACATCCACTGGATCACTGAAAAAGCAAGAGAGTTCCAGAAAAACATCTACTTCTGCTTTATTGGCTATGCCAAAGCCTTTGACTGTGTGGATCACAACAAACTGTGGGAAATGAAGATCTTCAAGAGATTGGAATACCAGACCACCTCACCTGCCTCCTGAGAAATCTGTATGCAGGTTAAGAAGCAACAGTTACAACTGGACGTGGAAAATCAGACTGGTTCCAAATCAGGAAAGGAATACATCAAGATTATGTATTGTCACTCTGCTTATTTAACTTACATGCAGAGTACATCATGCAAAATGCCGGGCTGGATGAAGCACAAACTGGAGTCAAGATTGCTGGGAGAAATATCAATGACCTCAGATATGCAGATGACACCACCCTTATGGCAGAAAGTGAAGAACTAAAGAGCCTCTTGATGAAAGTGAAAGAGGAGAGTGAAAACGTTTGCTTAAAAGTTAACATTCAGAAAACTAAGATTATGGTATCTGGTCCCATCACTTCATGGGAAATAGATGGGGAAACAGTGGAAACAGTGAGAGACTTTATTTTAGGGGCTCCAAAATCACTGCAGATGGTGAGTGCAGCCTTGAAATTAAAAGACAGTTGCTCCTTGGAAGAAGTGCTATGACCAACCTAGAGAGCATATTAAAAAGCAGAGACATTACTTTACCAACAAAGGTCTGTCTAGTCAAAGCTATGGTTTTTCTGGTAGTCATGTATGGATATGAGAGTTGAACCATAAAGGAAGCTGAGCACTGAAGAATTGATGCTTTTGAACTGTGGTGTTGGAGAAGACTCTTGAGAGTCTGTTGGACTGCAAGGAGATCCAACCAATCAATCCTAAAGGAAATCAGTCCTGAGTGTTCATTGGAAGGACTGGCGCTAAAGCTGAAACTCTAATACTTTGGCCACCTGATGCGAAGAACTGACTCATTGGAAAAGCCCCTGATGCTGGGAAAGATTGAAGGCAGGAGGAGAAGGGTTCGACAGAGGATGAGATGGTTGTATGGCATCACTGACTCAATGGACATGAATTTGAGCAATTCTGGGAGTTGGTGATGGACAGGGAGGCCTGGAGTGCTGCAGTCCATGGGGTCACAAAGAGTTGCACACAACTGAGCAACTGAACTGAAAAATGCATTTCAGTAAACACCAGGTGCAGACAAATACTGTTTGATTCCACTTACAGTCAAATTCATAGAGTCAGAAAGGACATTGGTAGGTGCCAGGGTTTCAGGGATTGGGAGTGGCAGTGGGGGAAGGGGGCTTGGTGTTTAGTGGGGACAGAGTTTCTGTTTAGAAAAACGAAAAATTCAGCAGATGAATGAAGGTGAGAGTTGCATAACAATGAGAATGTACTTAGTGCCACTGAACTGTACAGTCAAATATGGTTAAAATAGTATGCTTTGTATTATGTGACTTTCACCACAATAAAGAGCATTTTAGAAAGGACAAATTAAGAGGAGAAAAGTCACACACAAATTTTACTTGATGGTAATACTTTATTTTTTACGTGCACAGAGAACTTCACAGAAAAGTTAAGACTCAACAAGGCAGTTAAACCTGGGGGCTTATATACTATTGTATCAAAGGGCAATATATTTACAGAAAAACGACAAGACAAGGCAATAAATCGTGGAAAGAGAAATATTTGAAAGTGAAAGTCACTCAGTAGTGTCCGACTCTTTGTGACCCCACGGACTATACAGTCCGTGGAATTCTCCATGCCAGAATCCTGGAGTGGGCAGCCTTTCCCTTCCCCAGGGGATCTCCCGGAGTCGAACCCAGGTCTCCTACATTGCAGGCGGATTCTTTACCAGCTGCGCCACCAGGGAAGCTGGGGAAAGCTAATGGAAGGTGGGTGCTGTTTCAGCAAGACTCGTTTGTGCAGACCCATCTTGGGGCTTTCTGTCTCCTGGCTGTTCTCCTGATGTGGAAGACAGGAAAGAGAAAATGTTTGCAAAGGAAACTTTTTAGTCAGCTTTCAGGCAGGTAGGGCGAGGGCAAAGAGCTGTTTCTGAATTTGCCACTTCTTAACTTGTTTAACTCAGAAATAATCTCTATGCCAAAGTGGCACATCTTAGGGTGTCATATTCTGATCCTTTCAGTTCCTTATTAAAGGGGTGAGGGTACTGGGGCCCAGAGACGGAATCCCTGGGGACCACATCCCATCTGGATGAAGGCGTTAGGAACCTGGAGGCTTGAAGGGCTTTCTTTCTGGACCAAGGTACTGGTTATCATCTGCACAGCATACTCTCCAGTCAATCCTTTTGCATTGGTTTCATCTAAGTCACTGAACTTGCCTTCTGTTAATTAGCCTTTAATTTGGGCTTCTAGTGGTTGAAATCCCTGGTTTCATCCCTGTGTTATGCTCATCGCTTTCCGTTTCTCTGTCTTCTTCACCACTCAACCCCCTGCCCTGGTGGAGCTGATTTTCCTGGGCTGTGAGATTTCTTGTTGGTTATAAATGTAGGTGAAAAGAGGGCCTTGGAGACATCAAATCTGCACTCCTCAGTCTACACCTCAGTGACCTTGGGCAAGTTATGTAATTTTCTAAATCTCTGTTTCTTCAGCTATGTTGTTGTTCAGTCGCTCAGTCGGGTCTGACTTTTTTGTGACCCCATGGACTGCAGCCCACCAGGCTCCATTGTCTGTGGAATTCTTCAGGCAAGAGTACTGGAGTGGGTAGCCATTCCCTTCTCTAGGGGATCTTCTTGACCCAGTGATTGAACCTTGGTCTTCTGCATTGCGGACAGATTCTTTACTTTCTGAGTCAACAGGTTCACTCTATGTACAGTGTTGACATTATGTACATTCAGTTCAGTTCAGTCGCTCAGCCGTGTCTGACTCCTTGCGATCCCATGGACTGCAGCACACTTCCCTGTCCATCACCAACTCCCAAGTTTACTCAAACTCATGTCCATTGAGTTGGTGATGCCATCCAACTATCTCGTCTTCTGTCATCCCCTTCTCCTTCTGCCCTCAGTCTTTGCCAGCATCAGAGTCTTTTCCAATGAGTCGGTTCTTTGCATCAGGTGGCCAAAGTATTGGAGTTTCAGCTTTAGTATCAATCCTTCATATGAATATTCAGGGTTGATTTTCATTAGGATTGATTGGTTTGATCTCCTTGCTGTCCAAGGGACTCTGAAGAATCTTCCCCAACACCACAATTCAAAAGCATCAATTCTTTGGTGCTCAGCCTTCTTTATGGTTCAACTCTCACATCCATAAATGACTACTGGGAAAACCATAGCTTTGACTAGACGGACCTTTGTTGGCAAAATAATATCTCTGCTTTTTAATATGCTTCTAGGTTTGTCATAGCTTTTCTTCCAAGGAGCAAGCACCTTTTAATTTCATGGCTGCAGTCACTATTGGCAGTGATTTTGGAGCCCAAGAAAATAAAGTCTCTCACTATTTCTATGTTTCCCCATCTATTTGCCATAAAGTGATGGGACCAGATGCCATGATCTTAGCTTTTTGAATGCTGAGTTTTAAGTCAGCCTTTTCACTCTCCTCTTTCACCTTCATCAAGAGGCTCTTTAGTTTCTCTTCACTTTTTGCCATAAGGGTGGTGTCATCTGCATATCTGAGGTTATTGATATTTTTCCCAGCAATCTTGATTCCAGCTTGTGCTTCATCCAACCTGGCATTTAGCATGATGTACTCTGCATATAAGTTAAATAAGCAGGGTGACAATACACAGCCTTAACATACTCCTTTCCCTATTTGGAACAAGTCTTGTCCCATGTCCAGTTGTAACTGTTGCTTCTTGACCTGCATACAGATTTCTCAGGAGGCAGGTGAGGTGGTCTGGTATTTCAGTCTCTTGAAGAATTTTCCACGGTTTGTTGTGATCCACACAGTCAAAGGCTTTGGCATAGTCAATAAAGCAGAAGTAGATGCTTTTTTGGAACTCTGTTGCTTTTTCTATCATCCGACAGATATTGGCAATTTGATCTCTGGTTCCTCTACCTTTTCTAAATCCAGCTTGAACATCTGGAAGTTTATGGTTCACATACTGTTGAAGCCTAGCTTGAAGAATTTTGAGGATTACTTTGCCAGCTATCAAAGAGGGCTAATAACAGCTGCCCAAAGACTCTGAGAATTTTATGTATTGAGAAACTCTCAGTTACTTACAACTAATATTTATTGAGTATTTATGGAATACCAGGCACTTTTCTAAATACCTGAAGTATATTTATCTCAGTAAATCATTTTAACCAGGGTGTAAGTAGACGTCATTCTTATACTACTTTTATAGAGGAGGAAAGTAGAGGGGAGAGAACCTAAATATGGTTATTTAGGTGCTAGAGCTGTTTGGGATTCACTCTATCAGGCTCCAGAGCTCTGGTTTGTAACCTCTATCTTACTGGCAGCCAGCCCAACCACATTTTCTCTCATTTTTTTGAGTGTCCTCAATCTTGCCTAGGGCTTCCCTGGTGGCTCAGAGGTAAAGAATTTGCCTTCCAGTGCACGAGACACAGGTTTGGTCCCTGGGTCGGAAAGATTCTCTCGAGGAGGAAATGGCAACCCACTCCAGTATTCTTGCCTGGAGAATCCCATGGACAGAGGAGCCTGGTGGGCTACAGTCCATGAGGTCACAAAAGAGTCAGACACGACTGAGTGACAGAGTCCTGACGCACGCGCGCGCGCGCACACACACACACACGCACGCACATACACACACACACACACACACACACACACACTACACACACACACAGAGCTTGCCTGCTGTCCTGCTGGTCCTCTCTGCTGACCCCTACTGGACACCACACAACAGGGCCAGTCGTCCCTTGGGTGGCTGAGGACGTGTTTTCATAAGCCTGAGGGATGAAACTCAGGAACCAGCTCCTTAGGAGCCCCTCCCCCTGGCCTATTGCATCACACCCGCCACCGACCAGCAGTAATTGCCCACAGGTCTCACCAGCTGCAGAAACTCCGAGTCTCTGGAAAGCAAACACCAAAGTTCACAGGGTCTGGCATTCAGATCCTTCTCTTCCGGTTTTGACCCAACGCCCAGATTAGCCACCTAAACAACAACGCAGCAAGACTGGTTTGATGCGTGATTTTCTGCTTGCATTTGTTTTCTCTCCTGATAGCTGGCCTCATGTAGATGAAAAGTGAAAGTGTTAGTGGTTCAGTCTGACTCTTTGTGACCCCGTGGACTGTAGCCCACCAGGCTCCTCTGTCCACAGGATTCTCCAGGCAAGAGTCCTAGGGTGGATTGCCATGCCCTCCTCCAGGAGCTCTTCCTAACCCAGGGATGGAACCCACATCCTGCACTGATAGGCAGGTTCTTTACCACTAGCGCCACCTGGGACTTTGAAGTCACACAGTTGGAATCCCAGCAACACCATTTCCTGTGCATTGAAGAGTCACTTAGTCTTGCTGAGTTTCCTTCTGTATGACATGGACTGGGGCTGGGGAGAAGGTCGAGTGACTGGATATGTCAATGGCACCTTGACTGATGCCTGGGATCTACTCCCGTCCCCAAAGACCCCTCCCTTCCTGCCTGGGAGCCCCTGCTCCAGCTAAGTAAATAGCAGAATTCTGGTTTCCCATGACAACAACTTTCTCATTATTTAAAAGAAAGAAAAAGTGCTTTATAATGAAAAGTGATCAAAACAAGATTGAGGTAAAAGACAAGGCGATCAGAAAGTAGGAAATGAACATGGCACCTAAAAAACTGCATAAAGCCATGAGAGACCAGGGCAGTGCAAGCTGGTAATTATGTGTTAAGACTGAAGCATTTATTTCTCACAAGTTAACATTTTGCATGATGAACCTTCTGTGAGTAAATGCATGGGTTCTTTTTTGTTCTTATAGATTTTTTTTTTTAACCACAAACATGGCCTAGAAGAAAGGAGGAATAAAAAGGAGAATTGTTTCTTCATTATCAACATAATTATTCAGTTGTCATGGATTACATTTTTATTTTGGCTAGTTTGGGTTCCCCAAGTATGGGAAGCATTTGAAAGACTATAAAAACAAACAAATTGATAAAAGATTCTTGTAAAAAATGAGCTCTGCTAAAAGGCTGCTAAGTCACTTCAGTCGTATCCGACTCTGTGTGACCCCATAGATGGCAGCCCACCAGGCTCTTCCGTCCCTGGGATTCTCCAGGCAAGAACACTGGAGTGGGTTGCCATTTCCCTCTCCAATGCAGGAAAGTGAAAAGTAAAAGTGAAGTTGCTCAGTCATGTCCGACTCTTAACGACCCCATGGACTGCAGCCTACCAGGCTCCTCCGTCCATGGGATTTTCCAGGCAAGAGTACTGGAGTGGGGTGCCAATGCCTTCTCCGCTGCTGAAAGGTTAAAGATGGCTATTTGTTCAAGGGGAAAAAGTGGAAATTTACCAGTCAGTGCCTTTTGTTATAGTAGTCAGTTATTTTTCTTTGCCAAGAGGAAAAAAGGAATAGATTTTAGCTATAGCCAGAAATGTTGAGAGGCTACAATGGAACCTCATTCCAGAATTACTAAGCGTCCATGTGACTGCAGTGTTAGCACAGGGCGTGGCTCTGAGATAAGGACCCGCACGCTGCTTTCTGTTGATCTCATTACCCGCACCCACACGCACTCAGTCTCAGCTCCAGGGGACAGATGGTTGGAGCCGCTCCTGCCAACTGCCTGGTGAGCAATGCTCGGTGGCCTCTGCTGAGTCTGGGATTTGACTCCCAGCAGCGCACTTCCCAGGCCCGGCCGGGGCAGAGCACAGGGCAGTGAGCTCAGTATCAGGAGACCTTGCTGGCAGGTCCTGCTCCCCAACCTGCCTGCCTCCTGGGATCAAACGAACAGGTTGATCTTAATTGTAGCGCTTTTCAAATTTCAGTGCAGATGAAAATTTTGACAATTATTGGATTATTTATTTATTTTTGAGAGGGTGCTTGCTTAAATTCCAGCTTTCTAGCCCCTTCCCTGACTTCCTACGTGGCGCAGTGGTAAACAATCTGCCTGCCAATGCAGAAGATCAGGTTTGATCCCTCGGTCAAGAAGACCCCCTGGAGGAAGAAATGGCAGCCCACTCCAGTACTCTTGCCTGGGAAATGCCACGGACAGAGGAGCCTGGTGGGTACAGTCCATGGGGTCGGACAGAGCTGGACGTGACTGAGCACACACATACATCTGATTCCCCACGTAAACTTTTATTTTTTATTTTTACGTGGAATGGAGCACAGGACCCAAAGTTATGTTTATTAATAAACACCTGATATGAATAACCCTTGGGCTAGTGTATTAGTTTGGGAGGGCTGCCATAACAAAAGACCACAGACTAGGTGGCTTAAGCAACAGACATTAGTTTTTTTGCAGTTCTGCAGGGTGGAAGTCCAAGATGATTGATTGACAGGCTTGGCTTCTCCAGAAACCTCCTCCTCTGGCTTGCAAATGGCAGCTTCTTGCTATTTGTTCACAAGGTCTTTTTTCTGGTGTCTAGGGGCTCAACATACAAATTTGGGTAGGGGGAAAAATTTGGCCCCTGACAGCTAGATAATCTCTAAAATTCTATGACTGATGAAAGCTAGGTCATACCTCTCTCCAGGCTCAGCTTCTTTACTTAAAAAATATTTATTATTTGTTTATTTGGTTGCACTGGGTCTTGGTTTCGGCCCATGGGATCTTTAACTTTGGTATGAGAATCTAGTTCCTTGAGCAGGGATTGAACCTGGGTCCCTGCATTGGGACTGCAAACAAGTAGCCACTGGACTGCCTGGAAAGGGACTAGCAGGTAAGTCCCTCAGCTTCCTTTTTGAGACTTCTTGTAGCACCAGGGTGGAATATCGAAACTAGTCTCTCCACTTCTCCAGCCGGAGCTCCCAATCCTACTTTGGTGACATCTGGCCTTAATTTCCTGCCCTAACTGCTGCTACCACCCTATCTAAGGTGCCTGCCACCCTGTCCTCCTACACTGATTTGAGGTCTTGATTTATTTATCTGTTTCCTCATTTCCTGTTTTTCTCCCCTGCTGCTGCTGCGTCACTTCAGTCATGTCCGACTCTGTATGACCCCATAGACGGCAGCCCACCAGGCTTCCCCGTCCCTGGGATTCTCCAGGCAAGAGCACTGGAGTGGGTTGCCATTTCCTTCTCCAATGCATGAAAGTGAAAAGTGAAAGTGAAGTTGCTCAGTTGTGCTGACTCTTAGCGACCCCATGGACTGTAGCCTACCAGGCTCCTCCATCCATGGGATTTTCCAGGCAAGAGTACTGGAGTGGGGTGCCATTGCCTTCTCCGGTCTTTCTCCCCTGCTGGACTGTAAATTCCATAAATCAACCTAGCACCACACACAGTGCCTAGCATACAGTAGGCCCTCGTTAAATACTGATGCATGAATCAATGACTGAACAATTGAGCTAAATTGAGAAGACCTTAAGGTCCATTCCAACCACAGAATCACCTTGTCTTCTGTATCCTTTCACTTGGACAATGTTTAAGAGACTTCGCCCCAGCCAGAGGCAATAAAATCTGTAATGCTATCCACCGTGATATCTTCACGGAGGCCTGGGAGAGGTGAAATTTATGCTCACTTATCATCCTACTAATGTCTTGGTCACCAAAGTGTTAACAGTGCCCTGAACCTATTGTCCCCGGACTGCACGACCCGGAGACAGGTCAGGGACGGAGGGCGGCAGCTTGTCAGCCGAGAGCAAGCGTCACCCATCACCCACCTCGTCAAAAGCCCCGCGCGGATCAGGAGTCTGCGGGTGACAGGGTGGGACCTGGGACCGCTGCCAAGGTAAGAGTGTTTGCACCTGGACAAAGTCTCCTCCAGCAAGCAAACACAAAGAAACTGTGAGGACCGAAAAATAACTGCATGCATGCACAGTTGGGGCAATTAGGAGAATAGGATACCAAAGGCCACAAACCAATGGCCGTTCCTGAGGTGCAGGGAGCAAAAGCGGGCTACTGCACATGCTCCCTGCACACACCACTAGGGCAGGGGGTCCGTAGACCCCCTAAGCTACACCTATTGCCCCACCCACCGACCCACCCCTGTCCTCACCCCAATTAAGGAAACAGCGGGACCTAGAGACTGTCATGCTGAGAGAAGTAAGTCAGAGAGAGGAGAAACATTATATAACACCCGTTACATGCGGAATCAAAAAGACATGATACAAACGAACATATTTACAAACAGGAAGAGACTCACAGACTTGGAGAAGGAACTTATGGTTGCTTGGGCCTTGGCGGGGAGAATAGGGGGACGAGACAGGTAGTTTTGGGTTGACATGTAACTCTTCTACATTTAAAATGGATAATCACAAGTTATCCTACCGTATAGCACAAGGAACTCTGCTCCATGTTATGTGGCAGCCTAGATGGGAGGGGAGTTTGGGGGAGAATGGATACAAACGTGTGTGTGGTCGAGGCCCTTTGGGGTCCACCTGAAACTATCGCAACTTTGTTAATCAGCTATACTCCAATACAAAATAAAAAGTTAAAAATAAAAAGGAACCAGCTCACCTCTGGCCCCAGTTGGATAGAGAACAAGAACACCTGCTTCTTGTTTTCATCCCCTTGTGCTGTAGCCCGACCCCAGGAAGGCCTCATTAACATCTATTGATTAAAGAGTTTTCAAGAGCCTGGGGTGGTAACACACAGGACTCACAACCAGGGTCTGGATGTGATCATCCGTCTTCCCGCAGCTGGCCAAAAGCTCTTTTTTATAAACTTCAGGCCTGAGACATTTGCCAGGAAAACAGTTAAGCTTTTTATTGCCTGTCATTCTTTTAGGCTGATGGAGAGAAGCTGGACTGTGTCAACAAAAGCAACACTATTAATGCAATAAGACTAAAAATAAATGAAAAAACAAACTATCAGCAATAGTTTAAAGAAGACAGTCTCAGCTCACTGAAGACAGGTGAATTTTAATCCCAGATTGGGTTGGATCTACATAAATGAAAGCGGGATCATATCTTTGGGCTGCTGCTGCTAAGTCGCTTCAGTCGTGTCCAACTCTGTGCAACTCCATAGACGGCAGCTCACCAGGCTCCGCTGGATTCTCCAGGCAAGAATACTGGAGTGGGTTGCCATTTCCTCCTCCAATGCATGAAAGTGAAAAGTGAAAGTGAAGTGGCTCAGTTGTATCTGACTCTTCACGACCCCATGGACTGCAGCCTACCAGGCTCCTCCATCCATGGGATTTTCCAGGCAAGAGTACTGGAGTGGGGTGCCATTGCCTTCTCCGATCTTTGGGCTACAGGGAGGCAATATTTTTAGATAGTGCTCATGTGTATTTTCACCAAAGGCCTCACCCCAGGTTGAGTTGATTGCTTTTTCCTTATACTTACTAAATTTGTGGGCATATATTTCTTTCTATGCCTGTTTCCTCTTCTATACCAGTGGTTCCTGGAGAACAATAATCACATCTTATTTATTTCTGCATCTCCTGTACCTGCTACTTGGCCTCAAATATTGAATGAATAACTTAACAAGGAGATTTAAATATTGACTAGTAGGTACTGCCAAAATGTTTTATGGCAGATTAGTCAGAGACATATTAATTACTGTCATAATCATCCAATATATCCCACTCTCAATAATTTTATTTACAGAATTAAAAAAAAAAATCCCACTGGTTTTAGCCTAAGGCTAAAATTTCTTAGAATGGGCCATACCATGCATGTCTGGGGGAGGAAAGAAGCCAGAGGAAAGATGTATGCATGGCCCACCTCTGGGAATGTAAAGTGATTTTCAAATTATGCCTCATCAGACAGAATCAGAAAAGGAAATGTATTGGACTTCCTTGGCAGTCCAGTGGTTAAGAATCCGTCTGCCAATGCAGGGGACATGGGTTTAGTCACTGGCTTGGGAAGACCCCACATGACGCAGGGCAACTAAGACTGAGAGCCACAACTCCGAGGCCCATGCTCTAGAGCATGGGGGCCGCAACTGCTGAGCACGCACACTGCAACTGCTGAAGCCTGCGCTCCCTAGAGCCCACGTTCTGCAACAACAGCAGATCCCACAGTGAGGAGCCCACGCCCTGCTACTCGAGAGCAGCCCCTGCTCACCACAGCTAGAGAAAGCCTGTGCACAGCAACAAAGACTCAGTGCAGCCAAAAGTAAATGAGTTAACTTTAAAAGAAGGAAATGTCTTAGAGGGGAGTCAAAGTCCTGGAAGTGAAGTGACGTGAAAGTCACTTAGTCATGTCTGACTCTTTGCGACCCCACGGACTATACAGTCCATGGAATTCTCCAGGCCAGAACACTGGAGTGGGTAGCCGTTCCCCTATCCAAGGGACTTTCTCAACCCAGGGATCGAACCCAAGTCTCCTGCGTTGAAGGCGGATTCTTTACCAGCTGAGCCACAAGGTAAGCCCCTAAATACCTGGAACACAACGCAAAGCATTAAAAAAATCATCATGTGCTCCAAATTATACACAGTATTGCACCACTCGATAATGTACATAATGGTAAATTAGCTCTAATTATTAATACCAATAGCCTCATTCACTGAGAAATCAGTTTATAATAAAGAGTTATTTAGCTTCTGAGCTCCTGAGGCCACAGCCAGAGAGGCAGTCACAGGGGATCACTGTTAATTATCTCCCAATCCCGCCCCTCTCCCTGAGGAAGAGCCACAATGTATGCTCCACATTTAATGAGGGCAGGAAGGCGCCATCCGTGCCTCCCTCGCTGTTTGAGGGTCCTTTCAACAGGGAGATTGTCCTGAGTTGGCACCGAGGACCACTTAGCAGGTAACATAGCTCGTAAGAAGCTTTTAGAGTTGCACAGAAATTTCCTTCTTGAGCTAATCTTTCTCGTTGTGCTCCCAATCAAACTGATTTTTTTTTCCCCCTCTTTTTTAGAAATAGCTTGGGGATGTGTTATGAAAGAACCGAGAAGCATCCTTAAGTTGAATTACGCTTTAAAAAATTACGGTAAAATACATAATAAATGTAACATTTTGACCATTTTAAAGTGTTCAGGTTAATGGCACTTACTTCATCCACAATACTGGGCAAACAGCACCACTACCCAGGTCCAGGAGACTTTCATCTCCCCAAAAGGAACCCCCTCCACCTTTAAGTAGTTTGTCCCCATTCCCTCTTCCCACCGCCCCCTGGCAACCACTAACCTGCTTGTTATCGCTATGGGTTTGCCTGTTCTGAATATTTATTATTCAGTCTGTGACCTTTTCCAAAGAGCTTCCTTTGCTTAGCTAGGTGCGTCCACTTTGTGGCATGTGTTAATACCTCACTCTTTTTTATGACTGAATAGTATTCCACTGCATCACACTTTGTTCTTTAGTTGATGAACACTGGGTTGTTTCCATCAACCAACCTTTTTTTTCTTTTTAAAAATTTAAAAATTTTATACAATTTTTAATGTTTACTTTCTGTTTATAAAATATTGGCTACATTTCATGTTCACCAACCCAACTTTTAAGGCTAGCCCCTATGTATTATCTCCACTTCCTTAACCTAGTGGGATCTGGCTTTGGCTTTAACCAGAATAACAGCTAGTATTGACTACAGCCAATGGTGATGGAGAGCTTGCCCTGTTCTAGGTATTGTACACAGAGGTTTATGGGTATAACCCCACCTAATTCTCATGGGACAAAAGCTTGTGCAGGTTAGCCTTACACTAGACAGCCCAGCACAGGGGCTGGGAAGTGAAAACCAGCCCAGAGTCTGGTGGCTGTGTCTGCCCTGAGGGAGAGGCACTGGTCTCCCCAGTGTGCACAAAGGCAACTCTGTCACCAGCACTTGGGGTAAATATTATCTTTATTCCTGGAGAAGGAAATGGAAACCGACTCCAATACCCTTGCCTGGAAAATTCCATGGACTGAGGAGCCTGGCAGGCTACAGTCCATGGGGTCAAAAAGAGTCGGACACAACTGAGCAACTTAACTTTCTTTTTTCTAACTATCCTTATTCTGAAACTATACTTAAAGTGTGTTGTGTTAGTCACTCAGTTGGGTCTGACTCTTTTTGACCCCATGGACTGTAGCCCACAGGCTCCTCTGTCCATGGGATTTCCCAAGCAAGAATACTGGAGTGGGTTGCCATTTCCTTCTCCATTCTACACTTAAGGAAAGGGAAAATTTGAGAGTTTCCATAATAGTCAAGATTATACAAATATCTAACAAAGAGGAAGACACCAGGGCTTAAACCCAGACCCAGATGAGTTTATATCCTCAGCCTTGTACCCTGTACCTGGATAACATTGGGAAGAACTTCTGTGCTCTCCCTCTTTCAAGATTCTTCCACCATAATCCAAAGCAAAAGTTATGTCTTACCCATTAGCTAATCACATATATAACAAAATGAGCTTCATGAAATTCTACTTAAGCTCAGTACCAGCAATGTACTTTTCCAATCTATTTCATTAAAAGAAGTACTGGTGAAGCTCCACTAAACTGGCTTTTGACAGGTTGTCATCCACAGTTTCAAAACCATGGCTGAAAACCAACCATTCATTTTTCAATCTTTTTTTACTTGAACTCTTGGTGATACTTAATGTTAAATGAGCATTTACTTCTTGAAATTCACCCTGTTTTGGGATCACTCTCTCGCAGGCTTGAGAGTGCTCTGTCCAGCTCTTTCTCCACTGCTCCCTTATCTTAGTTAATGCCTTCTCTACTTTCCCAGTCTCTCAAGGTATATAACTAACGCATAATCAAAAGACAGAACAGGTGCTTTATATTTTTTACCTTAAAAATTTTTATTTATTTATTTTCTGGCTGTTGTGGGTCTTTGTTGCTGCACGTGGGCTTTCTCTAGTTGCATGGCTGCTCCTGCTGTGGAGCGCAGGCTGGAGGCACGCAGACTTCAGTAGCTGCAGTGCATGTGCTCAGCAGTGGCAGCTGGCCGGTTCTAGAGCACAAGCGCAATAGTTGCAGCCATAGGCTTAGTTGCTGCACAGCATATGAAATCTTCCTGGGCCAGGAATCGAACCAGTGTCCGTTGCACTGCAAGGTAGATTCTTAACCACTGGACCACTAGGAAAGCCCCCAGAACAGATGCTTTAAAAAGAATACATACAAATGGACAAGCGCATGAAAACATTGCTTAACATCATCAGTCATCAAATAGATGAAAATTAAAACCACTGTAAAATACCATTATATACCCACATGAGTACTTGCTAAGTCCCTTCAGTCATATCAGACTCTGTGCACAAGAATGTCTAAAATTAAAAGGAAACATAAGTATTGGCAAGGACATGGAGCGACATGTATTGCTGGTGGAAATGCAAAATGGTGCAACCACTTTGGAGAACTGTTTGGCAGTTTTTTATAAAGTTGCTTTTACATTTACTCTGTAATCTGGCAATTCACTCCAAGCTATTTCCTTGATAAGAAATTAAAAACATATTTCATACAAAGAAACAGCTTTGTTTGTAACAGCTTCAAATTGAAACCAACACAAACATCCATCAGCGAGTGACTGAACAAATAAAACAGAGTACAGGAAACAACAGAATAATATTCAGTGAAATGAAGGCACAAACCACTGATACAGACAGCATCCTATATGACTTTCAAAACTATTATGCTGAGTGAAAGAAGGCACATTCAAAAACAGTGCGTGCTGCAAGATTCTACCTACATGGAATTCTAGAAAAGAAAAAAACTAATTTATGAGGACAGAAAGTAAATGTATCAGTGACTATCTGGGCAAGGTAGGGGAACTGCTTACTGACTGAGAGCATAAGAGAACCTTTGGGATGATGAAAATATTTCATGTCTTGGCTGTGGTTACATGGATGTATATATTTGTCAAAACTTATGAAAATCATATATCAAAATTGACACATTTTAACTTTATGTAAGCGTAACTTTGTAGAGTTAATTTAACCAGCCAATAAGAACTTTTCAAGGAGTGTTCAACCTCTTCCTTCTATTCCTTTTTGTCACCTCCTCCAACTAATCAGTTATTCAAATCTCCTGCTTTGACTTCAAACATTTCCCCCAGATGAGTCTCTCCTCTCACCCTCTGTCCCTGGGTCTTAGTTCAGGTCCTTAGAGTCCCTGTGCTGAGGTGAGAGCCTCCAGTCTTTCCTCAACGCCTCACCCCTCAACTCCAGCCAGTGTTTTCCTCCTCACTGTTCCTATTCACATGCTGCCACTCCCTGATGAAATCGCTTCCGTTGGCTACACTCTGTTGACAGGCTGAGACGCACGTTTCCGCTTCCTCCCGCCCTTCTTCCTCTCAGAGATGCTCACTGGCTGGGCGCAGGCAGGCACTCAGCTCTGCAGGGCATGCCGAGTGGCTGCACCCAGCCTCTCACAGCCTGGCCTCCCTCCAGGCTCATTGTTAGTCCCTGGGAGCTTTCACAACTCTGTTTCTTTATATCTTCTATACCTGTTACCTGTTTGCCCTTCCTTCTCTCTCTTCTTGGGCTTCCCAGGTGGCTCAGTGGTAGAGAGTCCATCTGCCAATGCAGGAGACACAGGAGTCTCAGGTTCCATCCCTGGGTCGGGAAGATCCCCTGGAGTAGGAAATGGCAACCCACTCCAGTATTCTTGCCTAGGAAATTCCATGGTCAGAGGAGCCTGGCGGGCCATGGCTCTTGGGATCACAAATAGTCACAACTGAGTATGCATGCACTCTTTCTCCTTATTGATTTCTATTTCTTAGAGATTCACACTCTGGGAAGCTTTCCTCCATCTACAGGCAGATATATGTGTCTCAGTACCTTTTGCTTACCCTTAATGTAACATTGCCCAGTTATCATTTCACTGTCTATGAAGATTGTTCCCTTTTTAGACTGTATGATTTTTTTTTTACTTATAATGTTCTCTTCATTTTTCATTTTTTATTGGGCTTATTATCTTTTTACCTTTTGGCACATTCATTAAATATATCGGATTTTTACTGCAAGTGCAACAAATGTGTTTTTACTATAAATGCACAAATATTTTCTCTGAGTCTATGAAGCTTATGAACAGAAATTCTTAATTTTACAATGATTTAATGATCAAGTTCTCACTTCTTATATTTATTTTTCAGTGTGTGTTTTAAGAAATGTTTTTCTTGAAGTCACACGTTTATTCTTTAATATTCTTCCCTAAATTATCAAAATTTAAGTTTTTAATCCATTGGAATTTTTTTATGTGTATGGTATGAGGAAAGGATCTGATTTTACCTTTTGCTAAGACTGTATGATTTGATGCCATAGCCATATCTGTGCCTCTAATAACTAACATGATGGTGCTTAATAAATATTGTTTGAATTAGAAGAACCAGACACATACATTGGCCATACTTTTTTTGATGATGAAGTTAGCATCATAAAAACTCCTGTTAGAATTAATTTTTTCTTCTCCTGTCCTCCTGTAATCTTTTGTCAATGCCTGTTTTATATTGCTTTTCATTTCTCTACTTGATTGGGACTTTTTTAAAGTTTTGAAATATTCTAAGCACCTTACGAAGTGTATAGCGAATAATAAACTCCCAGGTACCCATTCTTGACAAATCATAGCATTTTTGCTCTATTTACTTCAGAGGTTTTAAAAAATTAAACATGACTTTTGTAGATACGGTTAAAGTCTCATAGGACCTCTTCCCAATGCCTTTCCCTTTCCTCACTCTCAAAGGTGCTCACTCTCTTAAATTTTGTATTTATTGTTTATTTGTATATTTTTATATGGCAACCCACTCCAGTACTCTTGCCTGGAAAATCCCATGGACGGAGGAGCCTGGTAGGCTGCAGTCCATAGGGTCGCTAAGAGTTGGGCATGACTGAGCGACTTCACTTTCACTTTTCACTTTCATGCATTGGAGAAGGAAATGGCAACCCACTCCAGTATCCTTGCCTGGAGAATCCCAGGGACAGAGGAGCCTAGTGGGCTGCCATCTAGGGGGTTGCACAGAGTTGGACACGACTGAAGTGACTTAGCAGCAGCAGCAGCATACCATGTATGAGTGAATTCACAAACAGTGCATGGTGTTTTTACATATTTAAACTTTATACAAATAATATAATATTGCACATATTATTCTGTAAGTTGTTCTTTTGTTTTGTCTCAACATGATATTTTGATTTATCCATGTTGCTACATGCAACTCTAATTTAAGTGAGGTAAAAATATATGCCTGCATAAATGTTAAATGAGGTGTAACCCATTGTAAGCAGAGAACAGATTTATGCTGTGCAGTCATGATTCTCTTAATTTGCCTGCAACAATATGAGACATCATTAGCTTGCCTACTGTTGTCTGCTGTACTGGAGACCATGTCACAGTACAGGACAGATATCTCTGCAGACACATTACATGAAGAATCAGGACTGGAAAGCATCTTTCATAAACTATGGAGATGGACTGAATCTACAGATTTGAAATTTAATGAAGACAGATGGAAGATGCTACGTTGGGGTAAAAGAAATCCAATGGCACAAATATAAGGGGGGAGATGTGGCTTAGAAGCAAAACATGAGCAGAAAATGGGATGTTTTGTAGTTGACAAGCGAGCAAGGCTGTGAAAGGAAGCCCCAGCTGGGAATCACTGAGATGAAGTATGGAATGAGGAGGCTTGGTAATGGAGTATGCTTCTTGGGGCTGCTTGGACCACACAGGGAGGCAGGCTTCAGTTTCTGGATGTGGAGCTTGTTCGGAAGAAAGTAATGAGGATATTTGAAGGAAAAGTGTTGCTTTCAAGAAAAGAGGTTGAGGCCCACAGGGATCTTGACATTTGATTTCCATGATGGAAAGGAAGTTCTCTGTGGCCTCGAGAGAGGGCTGAACCAGTCCTGCTCCTCTTTCTGAATTCCTACCTGTGCACACCACCCACCCGGTCCCAAAGCTGGAAGCCTGCCCAGGGCCTCTCCTCTGCCTCGCGGCCTGCCTCCTCCCTGCGTGGCCGTCACCTCACTTAATCTCTCAGCAGCCTCGCATGCTTGGAGCCAGTCTTCCTGCACAAGACACTATCTGCTGCTGGTTTTGTGTATTGTTTGTTTTCCTGAACTTCCTCCTACCTCTAAGAATGCCAGAGGTGCAACCAGATTTTGTGGAGACAGAAACAGTTTCAATGTAGGGGTCTTTCTTTAAAAGAATACAAAATTATGAACAAAAGGCCTTGGATGGGGCTCATACCAGTGGGAGAAGTATTTCCCGGCAAAACCACCTGAGGCCTTTTTACACTCATCTGCTTTTTCCAAGCTGCATGGTCAAATCCCTGAAGACACACCCAAGCCCTTTTCTCTCCTGGCTTGGAGGATTCCATTCACATCTTAGATGTCCACGAATGCCTGGTGACGCCCAAGTTTCTGCCTCCAGCTCTGGCCTGCCTGTCTCCAGTCCGGTGCTCAGACAGCCATCCTCACCAAGATACCATAGACCCCCTGTGGCTGAGATGGAATGACCTTCCACTGAAGCATCTGGCCCTCTATAGGGTTCCCATCCCACTAAATGGTACCAGCATCTACCCAGTTCCAAAAACTAGACGCCCAGGCGCCATCCTTAAGACTCCTTCTCCCTCAGGCTTATATCCAATCGTCTTCAGCCCCGTCACATTTAACTTAAATACCTCTTTCTCCTCTCCACCCTCTTTACCATCTTCCCGGCCAAGGCGTCTGCAGGCCTTGGCTGGACTGCCACTAGAGTCTCCTAACTGGTCTTCTTGCATCACAATCTGACCATCTCCCTCCTCCTCTTCTCCACACAGCTGCCAGGGTATCTTGCCAAGGGGCCTGTCTGATCAGATATGAACTTAAGACGAGGACCAGACAAACCACAGAGCCCTGATGGCCCCGCTTGGTCTGATCCTGCCCGGCTCTCAGCTCCCCTCCCATCAGCTGCCTGCTCTCTGTTCTCTCGGGACCCCTGCTCCCTGGCCTTTGCTTGGAAACCTCTTCCTCACCCTCTCCACTCCTAACTCTTCATTCTAGGCCAGGTCCCCTGAAGATGTCATTTCACTCCTGAGTCTGTGGATTCAGTAGCACACGTTCACTAGTGTGACTGACTTGATTGATTTAATGTCTGGCTTTTAATTAGACTCTCAGCTTCATGCAACTTAGACATGCTTGTCTCTGTTGGCTTTTCCATGTGCCATAGCAAGTCCTTCAACAAATATTTGTTAAAGAGCATTATGAATAGATTCCTGGAAATGGATAAAATAAAGTAAAATAGGATGATGCAAGCCTAGCTTCTAAGTCTTGGGTCAAAGAATCTTTAACTTTGAAAGAACAAGATTCAAGGACACTGTACATTGTGGAGGCATCTACCCTGTTAGGTCAGAAAATATATTTCTCTTCAAAGGTTGGGATTTAGCAATTCCCGAAACCCTGTCAGAAGCCAGCTGGCTGCCCACACTTTTGAAAGCATGGTGATACATTAACCCTCAATGGCAAAGTCCAAGGGCACGGCTTTGCCGTCAGGGCCACCGTCTGCCCCCCTGTAGCTTTAACAGCCTGTCGCCAAGTATGCAGTGACGTCAGAGGGAGTTCCTTGGGCCCAGAGCATCTGACTCAGCCTCTGCAGTGCAGTTTGGAACAAAGGATTTGGCCCGAAGACATTTTACCTGCTACCTCTTTGGGGCTTAGAGTGAAATTTAGCTTTTATACTTCTCTTTTGACCTGGTATAATTTAACCTTCAGTTACTGTTTGTATTTCCTATTTCATTATTTACAAACTATTAAATAAAACTCAAAATGTAGCTCTGGGGCTAGCGAAGGGGAACAGAATCGAGTTCTTTCTAGTCTTTTCCCAAAGTTCCAAACTGGCACCGTTAAAGGTACAGGAGAAATGTTTCGTCATTTTAGGATATGACAGGGGCTGAAGGATCTAAAGTGTTTGGTGTTTTTTTTAATTATTAAAGGAAATTTTTCTGACTTTCAAAATAAAATGGATTAGCCTATGGGATCCCAGAAAATTCACACCAAATGACTAATCAGAGCAGCATATTATATTGGGTTGGCCACAAATTTCGTTTGGGGTTTTCCTAACTTATTGGCCAATCCAATAATACAAGAAAGATGCTTGTAATGAAAAAAAAAAATATCCTGTCAACTCTTCTTTAAAATACAATATAGTAAGATGCCCCAATATTGTCAGAAATGTTTCCAGGGGCCTTAAAATAAGTTCCCCCTCTTTGTGCTCTCCAAGTATCACAGACTCACCTTCCCAGTGCTTCTCAGGGCACCATGATGGCTGTGGAGCATGTCCTTGTGGAGACTGTGAGCCCCTGAGGCCGGAGCGCGTCTTTCAGCTCTCTGTGACTTTGTGACAGGCCGCACTTCAGGGTGTCTGGCACACTGTAGGTGCCAAGAGAACAGGAACTGGAATCAGAGAATTCTGTGCTCCAACCCCGTTCTCGTATTTTCAGACTCTACGACCTTGGCAAATTCTTAAAGTCCCCAAATTTCATTATTCTGTAAAATGGGGAATCACACCTCCTCACAGAGTAGCTATGAGACTAAAATGAGGTGTGTGTCCTGCATGCAGTAGGGACTCAGTAAGCTGATATTACTAAGGACTTAGAGCTAGGATGCTGGGCTCTGCCTTTTGCTAGCTGTGTGACCTCGGGCAGTCCCATAACCTCTCTGAGCCTTGGCTTCTGCTTTGTAAAATAGGAATAATATCTACCCATTGGAGTTGTGAGGAACAGGTTTTAGACTATTGGATTCAATGGGCCAAAAACAGTCTAGTGACTCATGCATGGTTGCCAATCTTTTATTTTTTTCAGATAGGAATATTTCAAAAAATAAACTATCATCTATCCTCACGATAAGAGTATTTTAACACCAAAGGAGTAGGAAAAGTTAATTTCTTTAAGTGAACGTAGCTTAAACAAACAGTGTTTTCCAACGGCTTTATTTTTAGACTGATGACAACTTTAGTCCCATGCCAGCACTAGTCTGTGTCCGGCCTTTGGAAGCCATTCATTATGAGGATTAAATGAGATGATACGTGTAAATAGCTGAGCATAAAGCCCAGAACATGGGAAACACTAAATAAATTTAACTGCTGCTATTTAATATTATGACCATAAATCAAAGTACATGACTCATCCATTAAAAAGCATAATAAATGAATGAACTAAATACCTGTTATGCTAGTAGTCAGTGGAGCTAAAGAAGGAAAAGAGGGGATGATCTGAATGACTGCCCAAAAGCTTTAGGAAGAAGAGTATTATTGATAAATACTCACTGAGGGCTTTCTATGTTAGGTGCTCCAATTAAGGAATTTAAATGCATGATCTAATTTGTGCCTCATAAAAGCCCCATTTTTACAGACAATGCAGCAGAGAGATTAGGGGACTTGATCCAGTCACTGGTTAGTAAATCGTGAGGCTGAGATTCCAGCCCAAACAGACTTCATCACCATGATCTTTCGCCTTCCTCTAATAAACATAGGGGCTTCCCATGTGGCACTAGGGGTAAATAACCTACCTGCCAAAGCAGGAAATGGAAGAGACATGGGTTTGCTCTCTGGGCTGGGAAGATCCCCTGGTAATGGGAATGACCACCCACTCCAGTATTCTTGCCTGGAGAATCCCATGGACAGAGGAGCCTGGTGGGCTTCAGTCCACAGGATTGCAAAGAGCTGGGCATGACTGAAGCAACTTAGCACATAATAAACATAAGATATAGGATACATTTCCATTTAAATGATATAAAAGTAGAGAAAAGAAGTGAAAGATGATTCAAAGGAAGAGTAGTAGACTGTGTCATTGAATTAGATTTGGGGGCAGAAAGAAAAGCTTTAGAAGATGGGCTTGTTGCCCTGTAATCATATCCAGTTTCGTGTAAACTGTCCTGCTCTGGAAATGTATCAGGTACCATTTTCAGTGCAGTTGAAGAATTTGATAGGTTGAGTGTTTTGGCGTGTCTCCTTTGTTTTCTGCAGGGCTTCTCGGCTTCTCCATGTGTGTTCCCTGAAGTGTGACATACCTCTGATGGCAATAATTGGAAGGGGTTGGGGTGAGAGTGAGGGAGGAGCCTGTCCCTTTGGCTCTGAGTCTTGCTGAGGTGTTTTCAATTCTCTGTATTGCCATGACAGCTAGGGGGGAGTTCTGGGAGGGCAGCATGTTCCAGCTAGGGTCTAGAAGAGAGATCAGATGGGCAGGAGGCACCTCCTCGTCATTGGTCACCTGCGTGGAGCCCAGGCTGGTGAGTCAGTTTTCCTGAGGAGCAGCCGCTGTTCCATCGCTCTGCACCAGCTCCATGCCAGAGAGAAAGCAAGCTCTGGAGACGCGCCCGTGCAGAACAGAATGAAGCAAGAGGTCACATTTTCCCACAGCCTCACTGACAGCACGTGGCCAGCGTCCAGCTAAACTTGGCAGTCGTGGCCACCCAAACCTCCCTCCAGCCAAAAGCGGAATGACTGACTTCTTGGAGACGGTTCAGTCACAGCCGTGCCTGGACCGTTCCCTGGCGGACGCTTCGAAGCAGGGACCCGAGGAGGGCCCAGCCAAGGTCCCAGCCACCTGGAGGGGCTGCCAACGCCAGTTGCTCTTTTGACGACCGGAGACCTCTGTGTGGGTTGGGGTTACGCCTGTGGGGTTCACAGGATGCCAAGTCACACATGATTTCCATCATCTCATTATCAACCTTGTTTCTTATTAACCCAAACAAACACTTTAGCCTTGACATCTGTGCTAGTCAGCACAAAAATTATCCCCTCTTTGGGGTTTAGATTGATAGCATTTTCTGTGTTCCAGGCACTGATCTAAGCACTTTGTGTAGATTATCTACTTCTCCCAGCTGCCCTTTGCAGAAAGCGACAGGAAAGCTCAGAGAGCTGGAGCAATTCACCAAGGGGCGCACAGCACGTGCACAGCGCCCAAGTTAATTCTGGGTCTAAGAGCTCTGACCACATATCAGCACCTGTCTTGAGTGAGGGTCACAAAAAGAATTATTATATAAGCGTTCAGGTTTCTTTTTTCCTTCCTGAATGTACTACAAGCTCCTTGAGGGAAGGGACCATTTCTTACCAAGGTGCTCTCATAATGTCTCTTTCATCTTGGATTTCTGTAACAAATACCACAGGCTGGGTGGTTTAACTAATAGGCATTTATTTCTCAGGTTGGAGGCTGGAGATCAGGGTGCCAGCCTGGTCAGATCCTTCTTGAGGGCCCTCTTCCTTGGTGGGTGCAGGCAGAGAGAGACCTTTCTCCCTTCTTTTGGGGCACAGATCCCGTCCATGA
This sequence comes from Bos grunniens, assembly GCF_055505025.1. Taxonomy (NCBI): domain Eukaryota; kingdom Metazoa; phylum Chordata; class Mammalia; order Artiodactyla; family Bovidae; genus Bos; species Bos grunniens. The sequence continues at coordinate 50,392,957 of NC_141193.1, read as the reverse complement.
GGGGTGAGACCTGATCACGACTTCATCGTCTCCCAAGGACCCTACCTCCTCATCCTATCACGTGCAGGGTGAGGAGTTCTTTATTTTAACACTTTTTATTTTGCATTGGGGTATAACTGTCACAATGTTGTGATAGTTTCAGGTGAAAAGGGAAGGGACTCAGCTATACATAGACATGTATCCATTCTCCCCCAGACCCTGCTCCCATCTAGGCTGCCACATGATGTTGAGCACAGTTTCCTGTGCTATTCAGTAGGTCCTTATTGGTTACTCATTTTAAATACAGAAGTGTGTACATGTCCATCCTAAACTCCATAACTATCCCTTCCCCTGGAAACCATAAGTTCATCCTCTAAGTCTGTGAGTCTCTTTCTATGTTGTAGGTAAGTTCATTTGTATCATTTCTTTTTAGATTCCACATACAAGGGATGTCATACAATATTTTTCTTACATACAAATTGGGAAGGGGACTCAGGCATTCAGTCCATAACACATAATATTCATTGGTGCATTTGGGAAACATTTATTGAGGACCTATTATGTACTAGGAACTGTGCTAAGTATTTGCCAAGAGAAAGACAAAAAGATCACCAGGTCTGTTCTTTGGGAGCAGCTAACAGTCCTATGAGGGTAACATCTAGGGATGTCGATGACTTTACAGAATAACCAAGACTGCCTGGCATGACACATGCCATGCTAGCAGATCTGAGCAGTTATTTACAGACTATTAAGACATTTTATCTTAGATTCAATGAGCAAGAGTGTTATTCTCAGGTAAAATACTTAGATTAGTCCAATGATGGGTGTAGCATAATCAGAAATATCTACGTGGCCTTTATTTCCAGTTCCGGACACAGAGCTCCTAAATCTTTTGGAATTTCCTGAGTGATAAGGATGCAAGGAATGTTCTTTGTTTTAATGAAGTACTCTTGATGGGCCCCTGGACAGCTTCAGGATGGGGGCGTGTTGCCAGAAAGACCAAATCTTGATTAGAAGTCTAGAAATTTCAGCCTCATTCCCCAGCCTCTGGGGAGGGAGAGGGGCTGAAGATTGAGTTACTAACCCATCAGGCCTACGTGATGAAAACTCCAGGAAAAAAAGCCCTAAACAACAGGGTTTGGAAAGCTTCTGGTTCAGTGAGCAAACACCTCGAGCTATAGGCAGGCATCTTTTGGACTCTTTCTGAGTTCTAGCTTTTATATTAAATTGATAATCGTAAGTGAAGTGTCTTAGGAGTTCTATGAGCCATTTTAGCAAAGTATCAAACCGACTAGGGGGTGGTGGGAACTCCCACCTTAAAGCCCGTCACTCAGAAGTACAGGTGCTCCAGGACTTGTGATAGACATCTGAAGTGAGGCAGCCTTGGGGAACTGAGCTCACTGCATTGTGAGTGGTGGTGGTTTAGTTGCTAAGTCACATCCAATTCTTGTGATCCCCTGGATGATAGCCTGCCAGGCTCTTCTGTCCGTGGGATTGCCCAGGCAAGAATACTGGAGTGGGTTGCCATTTCCTTCTCCAGGGATCTAACCCGGGTCTTCCGTGTGGTAGGCAGATTCTTTACCAACTGAGCCACCAGGAATCAGACGCTAACTCCAGGTTGGTAGCATCAGAATTAACCTGTGGGTTCCCCAGCTGGTGCCTGGAGACTCGGAATGGGTCACTGGTGTTGGAAAACACGCCGGTGGCCTTCTTGAGAGAACAACATAAAGCTGTCCATCTTTAAACATGAAGAATGTCAGAAGATACAAACATTTCTGTCAAAAGTTGGCAGCCAACTCAGAAGCACATACAGTTTAATTTTTATGAATTGTGTAAAGATCAAAATAAGAGATGGGTGTTCAGACATTTTATGTTGTATAACCTTGCATCCAGATTCTTATAAAGGCCTCCTAACTCCTCTCCCTGCTTCCACTCTTGTTCTGCTCTATTCTCTCTGCACTGAGCAGCCCGGGATCTTTTTAAAACAATAAATCAGACCATGTCACTTACCTACAAATTCCTCATCAATGACTTGCAGTTGTTTTTAGATTAAAACTCAGATTTCCTATGGGCTGCAGTGACCTGCATGGTCTATCTCCTAACTCTACAAACTCGTATGATGATGACAATTGATAGACAGATAGCACTTTTTGAGTATCCATGATGCACTCTACACGCTTTCTCTCACTGAATCATTTCAACAGCTCTCCTAGCTGTTTCTCAAGCTCTCCTGCCCTCGAATTTACACACGCACTCTGCTCCTTTTTATTCCAAATACCCAGAAAACCCTTTCCCAATCTGGACCTTGGCATGTGCTGTGCCCTGGACCCTGGACGCTCTACTCCAGTTCTCATGAGTGGCCCCTGTGCACCCAGTCAGGAGTCTGTGCAAATGTCACTTCATCTTAGAGGCCGTTCTGATGGTGTAAGCAGCTCCTCTCGTTGTTTCCTGCTGATGAAGACTTACTAGGGCCTCCCGAGGTCATGTTTATTTCTTTTCTTGTGTTCATCTGCTTTCCCACCTAGAACATTTTGTAAGATCTTCATGGTGGTTTTCTCCCTAGTTTTGCCCACTGCTCTATCACCAGCACCCAGTGCATTCAAGGAACAGAGGAGACGCTCAATATGTAATTTTTAAAATTTTTATTGGAGTATAGTTGATTAAGAAGAGGTGGCAAGAATACACAGAAGAACTATACAAAAAAGATCTTCACGACCCAGATAATCACGATGGTGTGATCACTCATCTAGAGCCAGACATCCTGAAATGCGAAGTCAAGTGGGCGTTAGGAAGCATCAGTATGATCAAAGCTAGTGGAGGTGATGGAATTCCAGTTAAACTATTTCAATCCTAAAAGATGATGCTGGAAAAGTGCTGCCCTCAATATGCCAGCAAATCTGGAAAACTCAGCAGTGGCCACAGGACTGGAATAGATCAGTTTTCATTCCAATCCCAAAGAAAGGCAATGCCAAGGAATGCTCAAACTACTGCACAATTGCACTCATCTCACATGCTAGGAAAGTAATGCTCAAAATTCTCCAAGCCAGGCTTCAACAGTACATGAACCGTGCACTTGCAGATATTCAAGCTGGATTTCGAAAAGGCAGAGGAAACAGAGATCAAATTGCCAACATCCATTGGATCATCAAAAAAGCACAAGAGTTCCAGAAAAACCATCTACTTCTGATTTATTGACTATGCCAAAGCTTTTAACTGTGTGGATCACAACAAACTGTGGAAAATTCTTCAAGAGATGGGAATACCAGACTGCCTGACCTGCCTCTTGAGAAATCTATATGCAGGTCAGGAAGCAATAGTTAGAACTGGACATGGAGCAACAGACTGGTTATAAATCAGGAAAAGGCTGTATATTGTCACCCTGCTTATTTAACTTATATGCAGAGTACATCATGAGAAACTCGGGGCTGGATTAAGGACAAGCTGGAATCAAGATTGCCAGGAGAAATATCAATAACCTCAGATATGCAGATGACACCACTCTTATGGCAGAAAGTGAAGAACTAAAGAGCCTCTTGATGAAAGTAAAAGGAGAGTGAAAAAATTGGCTTAAAGCTCAACATTCAGAAAATGAAGATCATGGCATCTGGTCCCATCACTTCATGGGAAATAGATGGGGAAACAGTGGAAACAGTGTCAGACTTTATTGTTTTGGGGCTCCAAAATCACTGCAGATGGTGATTGCAGCCATGAAATTAAAAGACGCTTACTCCTTAGAAGAAAAGTTATGAGCAACCTAGATAGCATATTCAAAAGCAGAGACATTACTTTGCCAATAAAAGTCCATCTAGTCAAGGCTACAGTTTTTCCAGTGGTCATGTCTGGATGTGAGAGTTGGACTGTGAAGAAAGCTGAGTGCTGAAGAATTGATGCTTTTGAACTGTGGTGTTGGAGAAGACTTGGACTGCAACGAGATCCAACCAGTCCATCCTAAGGAGATCAGTGCTGGGTGTTCATTGGAAGGATGAATGCTGAAGCTGAAAGATGGAAACAAAGAGTTGATTCATTGGAAAAGACCCTGATGCTGGGAGGGATTGGGGGCAGGAGGAGAAGGGGACGACAGAGGATGAGATGGTTGGATGGCATCACTGACTCTAAGGACATGGGTTTGGGTGGACTCTGGGAGTTGGTGATGGTCAGGGAGGCCTGGTGTGCTGTGATTCCTGCCCCCAATCCCTCTCAGCATCAGGGTTTTTTCCAATGAATCAACTCTTCGCATGAGGTGGCCAATGTATTTGAGTTTCAGCTTCAGCATCAGTCCTTCCAATGAACACCTAGGACGGATCTCCTTTAGGATGGACTGGTTGGATCTCGTTGCAGTCCAAGGGACTCTCAAGAGTCTTCTCAAACACCACAGTTCAAAAGCATCAATTCTTTGGCGCTCAGCTTTCTTCACAGTCCAACTCTCACATCCATACATGACCACTGGAAAAACCATAGCCTTGACTAGACGGACCTTTGTTGGCAAAGTAATGTCTCTGCTTTTTAATATGCTATCTAGGTTGGTCATAACTTTCCTTCCAAGGAGTAAGCGTCTTTTAATTTCATGGCTACAGTTACCATCTGTAGTGATTTTTAGAGCCCCCCAAAATAAAGTCTGACACTGTTTCCACTGTTTCCCCATCTATTTCCCATGAAGTGGTGGGACCAGATGCTGTGATCTTCGTTTTCTGATGTTGAGCTTTAAGCCAACTTTTCACTCTCCTCTTTCACTTTCATCAAGAGGCTTTTTAGTTCCTCTTCACTTTCTGCCATAAGGGTGGTGTCATCTGCATATCTGAGGTTATTGATATTTCTCCTGGCAATCTTGATTTCAGCTTGTGCTTCTTCCAGCCCAGCGTTTCTCATGATGTACTCTGCATAGAAGTTAAATAAGCAGGGTGACAATATACAGCCTTGACGTACTCCTTTTCCTATTTGGAACCAGTATGTTGTTTCATGTCCGGTTCTAACTATTGCTTCCTGACCTGCATATAGGTTTCTCACGAGGGAGGTCAGGTGGTCTGGTATGCCCATCTCTTACAGAATTTTCCACAGTTTATTTGATCTACACCGTCAAAGGCTTTGGCATAGTCAATAAAGCAGAAAGAGATGTTTTTCTGGAACTCTCTTGCTTTTTCTATGATCCAGCGGATGTTGGCAATTTGATCTCTGGTTCCTCTGCCTTTTCTAAAACCAGCTTGAACATCTGGAAGTTCATGGTTCACATATTGCTGAAGCCTGGCTTGGAGGATTTTGAGCATTACTTTGCTGGCTTCTGAAATGAGTGCAATTGTGCAGTAGTTTGAGCATTCTTTGGCATTGCCTTTCTTTGGGATTGGAATTAAAACTGATCTTTTCCAGTCCTGTGGCCACTGCTGTTTTCCAAATTTGCTGGCATATTGAGTGCAGCACTTTCACAGCATCATCTTTCAGGATTTGAAATAGCTCAACTGGAATTCCATCACCTCCACTAGCTTTGTTCATAGTGATGTTTTCTAAGGCCCACTTGACGTCACATTCCAGGATGTCTGGCTCTAGGTGAGTGATCACACCATTGTGATTACCTGGGTCATGAAGATCTTTTTTGTATAATTCTTCTGTGTATTCTTGCCACCTCTTCTTAATATCTTCTACTTCTCTTAGGTTCATACCATTTCTGTCCTTTATCGAGCCCATCTTTGCATGAAATGTTCCCTTGATATCTCTAATTTTCTTATATTCAGTAGTGTGTATATGTCAGTCTGGATCTCCCATTTATCCCTCCCCTATTCTCCTCTGGTAAGCTCAATATGTATTTGGTAAATGATGTCTTAAGAATATTAAGTAATACATTATAAAAATATCCCGAACATTTCTTTGTAAGTAGTGACCACCTAACCACGTTAATGTTCATAAATTAGCATGACATGTTTTAGTATAGTCGCTCGATGGGCATGCGTTTGTTGCCTGAGTAAACATACAGAAAGCAGGTCAGGGGAGCCTTGGGGAAATGCACCCCAGTGTTTCAGAGGTAACTGGATGGTCAGGCGGGCACTGCCGTGCATTTAGGAGCAGAGCTGTGGGATGGAGCAGTGACGGGCATCTGGGCTGCCAGGAATGAAGGCAGTGTTTGCTCTTTGGATGGGGGTGGTTTGGTGTGGGCGGGCCTTGGGGAGGATGGAGTGGGGATGGAGGGGTGAGGAGAGGCAGGAGACGAGGTTGCAGGTTAGACCACAGACAGTGGAGAGAAGTGCTAAGTACCATGCTGAAGAGGCCGGGCTTTGCACTGGAAGCTGTGGTTGGCTGTGGAAGTGGGAAGAGCTTAGGAACTGAGAATGGTAGATTCATACCATGTAGGAGAGAGGACACGGACTGCAGAGAGCAGAGCCTGCAGGCAAGACGTGAGGCCCACGGTACAGTAGGAATGGAGAGGCTCTGGGCACTGAGTTCGTGCTCTACGTGTTTGCTCAGGAAACAGCAGATGTTAAAAATACACATGATGAAATATACAACACATCATATGAACTGATTAAAGGAAATGTGGGTGCTGGGATAGGGTGGTATGTACTTCCTTAAGGCCAGTGTGATAGACAAGCATTGCGTGTCCTTGAATGAAGGATCGTAGATACAGTTTGTAAGTAGGGCACAGGCTTGAGAACCAGAAGGGTCTTCAGAGAAGGCCTGTGTCCGGTTCTTCATTTTCACCTGTGCGGCCTTGCTGCTTTCACCAGGGCTTTCTTAGCTTTCCCTGACTATGTCACATGTGCGCCACCTCCAGAGTTCTGCTCTTGATGGTTTCTTTCCCCTGTCCCTGCTGGCTGAGACCCTACTCATTTTTTTGGCCAAGATACAGAGTCATGTCTGATGCCTTCCTTACCCTCATTCAGGTAAAATCAGTAGCTCAGCTCTTTGTTTCTGTGTCATTTGCATTGAGGACTATTATGTGAATACTCACTGGGGCACTATCTGCGGTGAGTGGGTAGTCTAGGGTGGACTCTTTTTTAAAATTGAGCTTTAGCTAATTTCTTACAATTTTGTGTTACTTTTAGATGCACAGCATAGTGATTCAGTATTTTTCCAGATTATATTTCATTATAGGTTATTACAAGATAAGGGGTATAATTCCTCATGCTATACAGTCACTGTTATTGTCTACCTATTTTATACATAATAGTTTGTATCTATTGCTCCCATGCTCCTAATTTGCCCCTGCCTTTCCCTTTCCCCTTTGGTAACCAGACATTTGTTTTCTATATTTGTGAGTCTGTTTTGCATATACATTCCTTTGTATTATTTTTTAGATTTCACATATAAATGATATCTACAGTATTTGTCTTTCTCTGACTTATTTCACTAAGGATAATATTCTCTAGGTCCATCCACATTGCTGAAAATGGCATTATATCATTCTTTTATATGGCCGAGTAATATTCCTACATATATATATTCTCTTTGTTTACAAAGTGTATATATATACATATGTATTCATGTGTGTATACATAGACACATATATATGTAGTCAATCCTAAGGGAAATAAACCCTGAATGCTCATTGTAAGGACTGATGCTGAAGCTGAATCTTCACTATTTTGACCACCTGATGTGAAGAGCCGACTCATTGGAAAAGATCCTGATGCTGGGAAAGGTTGAAGGCAAAAGGAGAAGAGGGCAACAGATGATGAAACAGTTGGATGGCAGCACCGATTCAGTGAACATGAATTTGGGTGAACTCCAGGAGATGGTGAGGGACAGAGAGGCCTGGTTTGCTGCAGTCTGCGGGGTTGCAAAGAGTCAGACACAACTTATCGACTGGATAACAACAACAACAATAGAAAGCACATTTTCTTAACCCAGTCATCTGTTGATGGGTTCTTGGGTTGCTTCCATATCTTGGCTGTTGTAAATAATGCTGCATGAATTTTCTGGAATTACTGTTTTTATTTTTTCTGGATCTATACCCAGGAGTGAAATCGCTGGATCATGTGGTAGTTCTGTTTTTCACTTATTAAGGAACCTCTATGCTGTTTTCCATAGTGCCCGCACAGTGGTCTCGTACTAGCCAGGTAAGTTACTGAACCAGCCTGTGCTTTAGTTTCCTCATTTGTGAAATGAAGGTAATAATAGTATGAGTAATGTTATCCACGTATAGGGATGTGGGAAGGATCTTATGAGTTAACATTTATGAAATGCAAGAACAACCCCCGGCACATGGTAAGACCTTGAGTGTGCTAGCTAAATCCCTGCTTGACTGGGTCTGTGAAAGCAGGAGGTGTAGATCTTCCTTTCTTTTGTAACCCAGACCCTGGCCTGGTGGCTCCCTGTGATCCTCGCTGAGTGCTGCTGAGCGAATAGCCTGCCCAGGCGAGGAAGCAGGCTCCACGCCGTTAGGGGACATGTGCACGGCCCCCGGCGTGTCACACGGGCCTTGAGAGCTCTTAGGCTGGTATTGACCTGGTCACTCGTGCATGTGAAGTAGGTGGTAAGCTCTTCTCTGTGTACCTGGAGCAAACAAGGCTCAGTGCATTTAAATTCAACTTTTCAGATTGCCTTTTATGATATCTATAGAGCAGCATTTGCAGTTACAGAACACGTAAAAAAAAAAGTGAATGTAAGTGTAAACTTCTGATATTCTGTGATTTAGGGAATAACGGGTGTTATTTTTTCTCAAGTTTCATGTAATGTGAATGCATGCTCTGGAATAATGTGAACAAAAGTTGTAAATAAGCCTGAAGAGTATTTATTTCTAGGATAAGGTGTGATGGCAGTGTGTACCTTATCTTTCAAATGCTGGCAAAATGTGTGGTATTTCTAACAGTGCAAGTGTGAGATATTTCCTCACAGTATTTATTGGCCTGAGATGGTGTGAAACAGACCCATACTCATATTTGGAGCCCCGATTTAGAATCTTCAGTCCTCAAAGATGCTGCTGGGAGCAGGAGGGAGGTCAAGGAAGGGTTTGACTTCTTACACTCACAGTTAAGACTGTTTTGTCCTCCACCTGGAGGTGTCCACCCTGCCCTGGCTCCGGGTCCAGTTCTGATTTGAGGGGGAAGTTAAGGAACCCAGGTCCATTGCAAGCTAGCTCTGCTTTTGGACTCACTCTGATCTGGGTTCTGATTCCAGGTAAGGAAGCCAACTTGCTGATTGCCCTATCTATGTCAGGCTTCTACATGTTTTATCCGGTTTACTCTTTATAAAAAACATCACGTGTGATGAAACAGGTGCCTAGAGCGATTAAGTGACTCGACTTAACCAGGATTCAAAACCTGGTTCATGGTGGAAACAACCCAAATGCCCATCCACTGGTGAATGGATAAACAAAACATGGTATATCCTTGCAATGTGATGGTAGTCAGTCATTTAAATAAATGAAGTACTGATCCATGTTATGTATTAGTCAGGATTCTCCAAAGAAACGGAACCAATAGGATATGTATAAAATATACATTATATAATTAAATATATTAATATTGGTATACCTATGTACCTACATATCATCTACCAGTAGGAGATACATAAAATATATTAATATATCAATATATACTTAGGTCAGACAGAGAAGGAGAAACATTGTATGGCATCCCTTATACGCGGGATCTAAAAAGAAGTGGTAGAAATGAACTTACTTACAAAACAGAAACAGACGCACAGACTTAGAGAATGAGCTTACGGCTGCCAAGGGGAAGGGATAGTTAGTGACTTTGAAAAGGTTGTGTACACACGGCTGTATTTAAAATGAATAACCAACAAGGATCTATGGTATAGCGCATGGAACTCTGGTCAGTATTATATGCTACCCTGGATGGGAGGTGGGTTTGGGAGTGAATGGATACATGTGTATGGATGGCTGAGTCCCTTCGGTGTTCATCTGAAACTACCACAACTTTATTAATTGGCTATACCCCAATCCAAAATAAAAAGTTTGGAGAAAATATATAAATATATAAAATATATTAATATGTTATATATTCATGCTATGTTATCCCTACAAAATGGGGAAATAACTCACACGGTGATGGAGGTTAACAAGACCCAAGATCTGCAACCTGCAAGCCGATGCTCAGTGGAACCAAAATGGTATGGTTTTAAGTCCAAGTCCAAAGGCATGAGAACTTGGACAATCAATGGTGTAAGTTCCAGTCTAAGTCCAAGTTCAAAGACCAGCCTCCCTGCTTGACATCAGTCAGGCAGAGAGAGAGAGAGAGAGAGGGCAAATTTTCCCTTGCTCAGCCTTTTTGTTCTATTCAGCTCTTCGGTGGATTGGATAAGGCCCACCCATACTCTGCAGGGAAAGGGGCATGACTCAGTTCAGCAATTCAAATGTTCATCTCATCCAGAAACACTTTCACAGACACGCCCAGAAATAATGTTTCACCAAATATCTGGACCTCTTATAGCCCAGTCAAGTTGACACACGAAATTAACCATCACGGACTACTCCACAGATGAACCTTGAAACCATTATGCTAAGTGAAAGAAGCCAGACACAAAAGGTTACCTGTTGTGTGATTCCATTTAAATGAAATGTCCAGAGCAGGCAAATCCAGAGAAAGAAGAAGTGGATTAGTGGCAGCCCAGGAACTGGTGGGGAGGTGGAATGCCAGTGACTCATTCGTGGGTATGGCGTTTCTGTTTCGTGCTAAGTCACTTCAGTCATGTCTGACTCTGTGCAACCCCAGGGACTGTAGCCCGCCAGCCTCCTCTGTCCCTGGGATTCTCTAGGCAAGAACACTGGAGTGGGTTGCCATTTCCTACTCCGGGGGATCTTCCCGACCCAGGGATCGAACTCGTGTGTCTTACATCTCTCTGCACTGGCAGGCAGGTTCTTTACCTCTAGCGCCACATGGGAAGCCTAGGGTTTCTGCTCAGGGTGATGAAAATGTTCTGTAGCTAGACAGTAGTGATGGTTGCGTGGCACTGTTAATGTAACGAATACTATTGAATTGTACACTTTAAATCAGTTAAACTGATAAATTTTATCAGTTTATGGCAGGTGATGTGTATCCTGCCATAATTTTAAAAACCTGCACACCTTGTTTCTCTCATACAACAGTGCTTCTCCTGTGTCCCTGATTCACAGCGAGTTCTCTGTGGAAAAGCTGCTCAGCCTTCTAGTCCCCCCGCAGCACCGGCTGTACTCTTTAGTGCCAGCCCCCCCACGTCTCGCCCCTCCAGGCCTCGCCCCTCCCCGCAAGGGCTGGGTTGGAGCTTTGCCCTCCAACAGGGGCGGGGGTGGGCGGGCGCATGACGTCACTCATTCCGACTTCCTGCCTGCTCATAGGCGGGCTGCTCCTCCTTCGCTCTGCGATCCCGCCCGAAACCTGCTCCCTTCTAAGCGCTCATCTTCAGCCTGTCCTTGCAGGGCAGAGTTTCCGTGGCCGGTGCTGCCTGTCCCAGGGAACTGCTCAGGCTGAGCCGATTCAGATGCTTCCTCTGCCCCTCTGCCCCTCGTCTCACGCCCTTTCCCGCACAGACGCTGCCTTCCTCTCCTACCGTACCCCTGACTGCCCGTACCTGTCAAAGTGTCCCCAGCGTGACGATCAATCCTGTGTGGAAACTGGGTGAAGCCTACTCATTCTGGGCTTTCTTGCCCTTTCCCAGCTGGACCCATCTTCCCAGAAAACACGTGTCATCATACCCACTCCGCCCGTAATTACCCTTCCCAACATGTGCGTCTAAGGCAAGACAGTGTAGAAGGGAAGAAGCCACATAATATAAAACAGAGAAAAACTGAACATGGTAGGAGATTTGAGCCCAGAAAGAAAGAAGAAGAAACCATCACAAGGTCAGAGGAAAGTGGTAGGAGCCCCATAGAGTCTTCCGCCTCGTGAAATTGCACGGTGCAGCAGCCCCCACCCAAGGCCAGTCCTCTCCTGTGGGTGCCTAATGCCACTGAACCCTTTCTTCTTGCTGGCATGATCCACATGATCTTGTGTGGCCTCAAATGTCTTGAAGCAGGATTTTGGTTCCCGCCCAGAGACTGAAGTCAGGCTATGGGAGTGCGAGTGCTGAATCCTAACTGCTGGACCACACCAGGTACCAGCGCCCAATGACAGGCTCCGGCCTTTTGACCTTGCAGAAATGAACTCCCACAAAGACGGAAAGTAGTAAAACACGTAAAGTGTTACGAAGAAAAAGAGGACAGTATGTGTGTATAGACACAGGCAGACTCAGTGTCGCGCCCTCGTGGAAGTTTAAATCACTTACATGGGGCGTTTCTTCCAGATTTCCTTGGGCCGATCATCTTCCCTTGTCTGGTTCCGAGTTTGTACTTGGTTGACCTCAGGATCCTCTTACGTGTGCGTTCCCATCTCTCAGCCAAGGTGGATTCCAGCAAAGAGGCTTATGGGGTTGGCATCATTCACCATTTGACCTCCAAGGAGTTTTTCTGTGCATGTGTAGTTGGAATGATCTCCTTGACATCAAGAATGAGAAGTATCTTGTCTCTATTATTATTTGGCAGGGCTCAGCCCCTCCTGTTATCCTCCTGTTATCTTTCTCTTAGAGCGTCTATCCTTAGACGACAAACTCCAGCAGCTGAACCCGGAGCCTCTCTATCCCTGCCTCACACATTCCACCCCCTTGGCAGCCCGCTGTCACCGAGACACAGGGCCCAGCCTGCTCCTTCTCCGAATAAGCAGCCATGTTTCACTTCTGTGAATCTCCCAATGTCCCTGCCAGAGAGGGACGATGCCATTGGACACGTAAAGGGAAAAAGAGCCCTTTCCATCGTCCAGCTGCAAAGGCAACAGGCCACATCTGGGAGAGGCCTTGCAGCGGGGACAAAACCCTGAGCTCAGCCGGCTCCCCTGTGTGGGGGGTGGCTTAGAGCAACTCGGAGCCCTGTCAGTCCTCCTGGGGCAGGGAAAGGGGCCAGGTAAACAGGCCCTAAGCTTCAGTCTGGAAAAAAATCCATCTCCTGCTGATGGAGAGAAGCAAGTGATTTCCATCTCTCAATCCTATCAGGTACTGCATGCAGTAAAGACAGAGGAAAAAGACACAGGCCCTGTCCTGAGTGAGGATTTTGCTCTGGGCGTGGTGTGGGGCAGGGCAGGGAGGCAAGACCCAGCGTGGCTGTGGGTGACCCCTGCTATGCTCCGTGTGTGCTGGTGTAAGAAGTGGATTCAGAGGAGGCCAGCACCCCAGGGGCTGAGAAAGCTTCCTGGAGAGGGGAAGCCACACTCTGAGGAATGAGGGGGTGAAAAGGGGAGAGACATTCTGGGTGAGGCCCCTGTGACACAGTCAGGGGCCAAGGAGGGGAAGCCCGGCTGAAGCTGAGCACAGGAACGGCAGCAGGAGGATGGAAGGGAGGTGGTAGGACGTGGGGAGAGCTTGACGAGTGCGACCCAAGCCTAGTCTCTGCATCTCCAAACGACCGTGAGAAAACCGTGTTGTTCACAAGCATCGCTGAAGACACCGGTTTGGAAACCTAACCCAGCAACCAGCACTGTCTGGGACCTCCTGAAACGACAGTTCTGGGCTCGAAACAGGAAGAGAGGAGACAGGGCACAACCTTGGAAGCCTGAGGGCACAATGAACACTGCTGCTGCTGCTGCTGCTAAGTCGCTTCAGTCGTGTCCCACTCTGTGAGACCCCATAGACGGCAGCCCACCGGGCTCCCCTGTCCCTGGGATTCTCCAGGCAAGAACACTGGAGTGGGTTGCTATTTCCTTCTCCAATGCGTGAAAGTGAAAAGTGAAAGGGAAGTCGCTCAGTCGTGTCCAACTCTTCATGACCCCATGGACTGCAGCCTACCAGGCTCCTCTGTCCATGGGATTTTCCAGGCAAGAGTACTGGAGTGGGGTGCCATTGCCTTCTCCAACAACGTACAGTAGTTAGAATCAAATGGGTCCAAAATGGCAGACAAGTCAGCTTCCACTAGACCTTGACCCTCAGTATATACTCGTTGTGACACATCGGCAAGCTGAATGTCTTGACACCAGAGGTGCCATGACAGTTCCAAGACCATCAAAGACCAAAAAGTGGGCAGTGGCCCAGTTCCTAGTCATATCCATCCCTTCCCCAAAATAGTTGGAATAATTTGCCACTCATGAACCTATGAAATTACCCAGCCCATATGGCACAGTGGTAAAGAATCCACCCGCAATGCAAGAGACCCAGGAGGAGTGAGTTCAATCCCTGGTCCAGGAAGATCCCATGGAGTAGGAAATAGCAGCCCACTGCAGTATTTTCCAGTATTCTCCAGGCTGCAGTCCATGGGGTCGCACAGAGTCGGTCACGACTGAAGCAACTTAGCAGCAGTAGCAGCAGCCAGTATTCTTGCCTGGGAAATCCCATGGACAGAAGAGCCTGGTGGGCTACAACCCATGGGGTCGCAAAAGTCGGACACGACTTAATGACTAAACAACAATAACATGAAAACTAACCACACCACATTCTGAGGTTGTACTCGCCCTCTGCAACAGCCTCTGCAACACATTCTGTGGAGTGTGTTTCTCTCTGAATAAAACCACTCCTTACCTTTCACTTTGTCTCTCACTGAATTCTTTCTGCCACAAGATAGTAAGAACCTGAGCCTCACTGGGTCCTGAAAGCAGGTCTGTGACCTCAGTTGGAGGACCATGGGTTTGGACTGGGTTCCTGTGTTGGTCTTGTGAGTTCGAGTCCCAATCTGAGGTAAACGGTTTCAACCTGAGATACTTGGGCATTATCCCACAGGCTGTGTGGAGTCACAAGAGCTGGTGAACAGGAAAAGGATTTCAAAGCCCAGGCAGAAAGGGAATTATGAAGGATGTGAGAGGGGCTTGTGGAAGGTTAATCCTAGCCTTCTCTGACGGAGGCCACCGAGGACTGAGAACCCTGGTGGGAGACGCTGAAGTCCTAGAGCTACCGGGATGGGAAGCCTTCCAGTAACCTCTCAGATCCTGCTTGAGGCTATCAGATCACGCTGGAAACCTTCCCTGAAAACTCTCTCGAGCTCTCAGGAGGTAGGGGCTGCCAATCCCTAGTTCCTCAAAGTGAAAGCAGAATGCGTGGGTAGGATGGGAGAGACCCTCTCCTCCCTTCTCAGTCATCACTGTCAGCCGTTTTTCACTCCAGTGAAAATTTAGTAGGTATATTAAAATGCATCCAGGCACAATAAAACCTTGTTTGAAGTTTAAAATATAGCTTGTCAGATGAGTATTTAGTGGTGTGTTTTAATGTGCATAAGTGCAGACCAGAATTTCCTGTGTAGCCTAGGGTATACATTAGCGATTTCACGAGTGATCTACAGTCGCAGTGTCCATGGGCTGCTCGGGGGGCGGGACAGGGAGGAGAGG
Source organism: Bos grunniens (assembly GCF_055505025.1). Classification (NCBI taxonomy): domain Eukaryota; kingdom Metazoa; phylum Chordata; class Mammalia; order Artiodactyla; family Bovidae; genus Bos; species Bos grunniens. The sequence continues at coordinate 50,377,718 of NC_141193.1, read as the reverse complement.
GGGCAAAAGAGCGTGAAACTTTGGGACCTTTTTTCTTTATTCCCCTAAGTAGGGCCTTGAATTCCCAGGTGACTTTATAATGGAGTTTCCTCGTACTTATTGATTATTTTATCTTATATTTTATTGAGAGAGAATTCATATAACATAAAATTAGCCCTTTTATGGTGGGTAATACAACGGCATTTAGCACAGGCACAGGGCTGTGCTCTCCGACCATCATCTGTTCCTAGCTCTGTAATGTTTTCATTACCCAGAAGGAAGCCCTGCATCCATTAAGCAGTCACCCCTCCTCTCCTCCTCCTTTCAGCCCCTGGCAACCAACCACTCAACTGCTTTCTGTCTCCATGGATTTACCTATTCCAGACCCTTCTATTTTTAAAATTTCTTATTAATTTTTGGCTTTTGTTTCTGTCATGATTCATAGAAGTGTTCATGTGTTTCTCTGGACCACAGGCTGTTTTGGAGGGATTCAGAGATTGCAGAATGGTAGCCAAGACATCAGGTTGTTGAAAGGAGAGGGACTGCAGGGAGGCTGCTACACAGGTAACGCTGTAGAAGCCAGTACAGGCAAGGCGGGAGGCAGTCCTACCGTCCTGCCAAACTTTTCCCAAGCGAGGCTATTAACCTTTTCGTGTGACCAGTGACTAACCCCTTGGCAGTCTGATGAAGCTCTTGGACTTCCTCTCAGGATGGTGATTTGGATAAAATAGAGCATAGAGGATTACAAAGGAAGCTAATTATACTGAGATTGTTATAAAATATTAAAGTATTTGGTGATCGTGTTTGGTTTTTTTTTTCCTCTCTCTGAATTTTTTTTTTAATTTTATTTTATTTTTAAATTTTACATAATTGTATTAGTTTTGCCAAATATCAAAATGAATCTGCCACAGGTATACATGTGTTCCCCATCCTGAACCCTCCTCCCTCCTCCCTCCCCATACCATCCCTCTGGGTCGTCCCAGTGCACTAGCCCCAAGCATCCAGTATCGAGTATCGAACCTGGACTGGCAACTCGTTTCTTACATGATATTTTACATGTTTCAATGTCATTCTCCCAAATCTTCCCACCCTCTCCCTCTCCCACAGAGTCCATAAGACTGTTCTATACATCAGTGTCTCTTTTGTTGTCTCGTACATCGGGTTATTGTTACCATCTTTCTAAATTCCATATATATGTGTTAGTATACTGTATTGATGTTTTTCCTTCTGGCTTACTTCACTCTGTATAATAGGCTCCAGTTTCATCCACCTCATTAGAACTGATTCAAATGTATTCTTTTTAATGGCTGAGTAATACTCCATTGTGTATATGTACCACAGCTTTCTTATCCATTCATCTGCTGATGGACATCTAGGTTGCTTCCATGTCCTGGCTATTATAAACAGTGCTGCGATGAACATTGGGGTACACGTGTCTCTTTCCCTTCTGGTTTCCTCAGTGTGTATGCCCAGCAGTGGGATTGCTGGATCATAAGGCAGATCGTGTTTTATTTAATGCTTCTTTATTAACGTATTGAATAGGAGACCTAGTTGTGGGTCTAACCCACTCCAGTGTTCTTGAATGGAGAATCCGATGGATGGAGAAGCCTGGTAGGCTGCAGTCCATGGGGTCACACAGAGTCGGACACGACTGAAGCGACTTAGCAGCAGCAGCAGCAGTGTGGGTCTAATAATACTGTAATCTTAAAGTAGGGAGAGGTGTAAATTATATTTGGAGATATCTGTAACACTATAAAGTGGTATGAAAATATATTGGTGGCGAAGTCACAGATATTGCTAATATTACTGTGATTTGTCACTTATATTCATAATGGAAAAGAACACGCATGGAAGCTAGGGGAAACAAAGTTATCATTTTTCCCCAACCAAGTTCATCCACTGATGTTGCTTAAGAATCCTTATTCTGGAGTCAACGGTTTCTAATCTATTTTCAGCCAGGGATGTCTTTGAGAATCTAACAAAAGCTATCTGTATGCCATCTCACCCTCCTGCAAATGCATTTATTAGTACAAAATTTACATCATGTACAAGTACATGTGCAAAAATTACATCATGTCTATGGACCTCCTGACACCCGTCCGTGGACCATTTCCAAGCCCGTGGACCCCAGGTTAAGATCGCCAGTTTTACATGCATCAACAGTTAAGGGCGCTGTATGACTTAGCATTTCCTGGCTGTAGATAACAGAAAGTGCCTGGAGCCAGGCAGTTCTAGAGGATGGCTGTAGCAGAAGCTTCTAGACAGTCTTATCTGCATTCCATATCTAGAATAAGTAGGTTCCATCTGGGGCCAGGCTTTTGACCCTCAATCATCATTCCAATGTCTGAGTGTCCTCGGCTGGGTTAGGAGCCCATTCCTGCGCTAGAGGAGAACTGGATACCTTGATCAAATACCTCAGCAGGCTGTCTCTGATGAGGAAGAAGCATTTCTCAGAAGGAATTTGAGGCACACACACACGAAAAAAAAAGAACAGAAAAAAAAAATTGCTGTGGATATGAGGCAGAAAAAAGAGAAAATAATTTTTTAAGTTCCATGAAAACCATAGACAGGTACTATTTTATTATTATAAGATACTTTCTGGGAACATTTTAATATTTCTGCAATCAGGATATAACTCTCAATATAAACACACATTGAAAGCACCCCAACTCTCCTCCCCACGCCCAGACAAGTAAACTGCTGTTATATCAAATCCGTTTTGTGTCTTACAGCTGAGTCTTAGAACTGTGGCCTCACAGAGTCTTACAAGCTACATTTCCGGAAGCTTCAGAAAGTGCTCTTCATGATATTTTCTTTTAATCTCAGCTCTTCTAAAGCATACTTTATTTGTCTAGTTTGGCTCCTTTTTCATATCAGATGTTTACCATACGACTAAATGCCGAGATGAAGCCTGATTCAATTAAGCAGGTGTCCTCTGAAGAGCAGCTACGAGTCCAGCTCTTTTCTGGGCATTGTGAGCATCAGACAGGGAGAATAAAGCAGAGTCACCTGCTCTCTGAGAGCTTACAGCATAGGTGTGGAGGCTGCACACACACAGGAACCAGGTACAGCCCTCATCTGGACTGCTAGCCTAAGTGATGCACACTTTGGTGTGCAGGTGCTCAGTCGTGTCCCCATGTTGCTCTGCAACCCCATGGACTAGAGCACACCAGGCCTCCCTGTCCTTCACCATCTCCTAGAGCTTACTCAAATTCAGGTCCATTGAGTTGGTGATGCCATCCAACCTTCTCATCCTCTGTCGTCCCCTTCTCCTCCTGCCTTCAGTCTTTCCTAGCATCAGGGTCTTTTCCAAGGAGTCAGCTCTTCGCATCAGGTGGCTGAAGTATTGGAGTTTCAGCTTCAGCATCAGTCCTTCCAATGAACACTCAGAATTGATCTCTTTTAGGATGGACTGGTTTGATTGCTTAGCAGTCCAAGGGACTCTCAAGAGTCTTTTCCAGCACCACAGTTTGAAACCATCAATTCTTTGGCTCTCAGCCTTCTTTATGGTTAGGTGAGCCTTTACGAGCTGCTGCTGGGAGTCAGGAGTTGAGAGAGCGGGGTACGGGTTGAGTAGCAGAGCAAGACCGTGGGCATCCTGTCCTGGGTTTGTGCCTGTGTGCACACGGGGCTCTCTGGACTTCTCTCTGAAAGCAACGAGTCTTTGAGAAGTCACACTCCTTGTCTTGGTCATGATCCAAGAAACACAGAATCTTTGAGTAAGGAGGACCATGTGGCCCCTGGGCCCCTCACAGGCCCAACCCCCCGTTTACCTCCCAGGTCTCTGCTTTAAGGTCACTTCCAGAAAGTTCCTCTCCACCCTCTCAATTTAGAGCTAAATTCTGTTATGAAACTTTCTCATAGTACCTTGTTCTTTTTCTTCAAAACACTTAAGATCATTTGTAATTACATGTTTATTTTTTTTTTCTACTGGTCTGCAAGGTTTTCTAGGTAGGCAAAGGACTGTGTCTTTTTCCCTTGCCTCTCCATTCACAAAACTCAGTGCAGTGCCTGCACCTTTGAAGTGCTCAGGAAATACGTGCAGAGTAATTAGAGATTTAAGTATAGGCTACAAGTTTCCCTGGTGGCTCAGGTGATAAAGAATCCACCTGCAATGCAGGAGACCCAGGTTCAACCCCTTGGTGGGAAAGATCCCCCGAAGAAGGGAATGGCAACCTCCTCCAGTGTTCTTGCCTGGAGAATTCCATGGACACAGAAGGCTACAATCCACAAGGTCACAAAGAATTGCACATGACTGAGTGATTTACACTTCAGAAACCATGTCAGTGTTTTCTGATAATGATGAGGTTCAGTTGAGGACAAGGGCACCGTTGACAAGAAACACCGTTTGATGTTAAAATTGTGCCAGACCAAAGGCACAGCTGGTATATGTGTCATTGATGCAGATCTTAAGGGTTATGAATCTGAGAGTTAAGGTAATTAAGAAACACTGCTTTCCGGTTTGGAATTGAAAACCTGTAGTGAGATACGACCTATATAAAGTGGAGAGGCTCCTGCTCTGTTGCATCTATGCCAACTGTTTCAACTGTTCTGCCTTTAACGGGACTCTGGGGAGTTGTGTGTTACTGTGGTCTTATTTTCCCGAGTAAAAAATTTAAAAAATGCCATGAAACCCTGAAAGGAATTAGACGACTACAGAGACAGGCAAGTTAATGAAACTCATTTCTCTTCAAACAGAAACTTAACATTTGCCAGCAGGGAGAAAGTTGTGAAGAAATGAAGTTGAGAGAATCGACTGGCATTCCCGGCTTGAGAGTTTGCTTTGGTTGTTGGCAGTGGGGTGGAGCAGGGATTCCTTTCCATTTTTTAGCTGAAGACTTAAACTTCAATAATCAGAGGCAGTGCGCATAAAGGTCTTGGTTGAACTTTTCATTACTGCTCCAATGTGTGTGTTAGTTACTCACGTCTGACTCTCTGCGACTGGATGTAGCCTGCCAGGCTCCTCTGTCCATGGGGATTTTCCAGGCAAAGATACTGGAGTGGGTTGCCATTTCCTCTTCCAGGGGATCTCCCCGACCCAGCCGGATCTCCTGCCTTGCAGGCAGATTCTTTACTGTCTGAGCCACCAGGGAGGCCCAATGTCTTTGTGCAAATGAAAGCAGAGATCCTGAAAGTTCCCTTTTATGGGATTTTACAGCTTTATAAAAATGAGCAAGCCTTCCTTTACTGTAGAATTGAGTAGGTATAATTTGGCTCAAAGTCTTTTTTTTTTTAATTTTAAAAAACTATGTATGTCTGATATTACTATCAGTGAGAAAAAAGACATTTTTATTGTAATACTTGATACTTGTACAGCAGTCTTCTCTGAGGGATTCAAATTCCAGCTAAGTGTATGACATGGGTAGGCTTGCTCCTGGTGGGAATGTGAATGTTTGGGACTTTATGCTACCCTTGAAAACACAAGAAGTTGGATATTTTCCTCTCGCAGCTTAGGGAAGATAAATTTCAGCCCCTTTTTAGTTCCAGAAGAGTCTTTCTGGATTGTCAGCTTCTGGGGATTTAATTTTGGATTTAATATTGGATTTAATTATAACACCAGTTGAGTCCCTGCAGAAGGAAGCATTGTTGAAGGTGTTAAGTGTTTGACCTCTGTATTCAGCTGGGCTTGGTCTCAAACGTGCTAGGTCTCAGTTTTCCTCTTTGTATGTGTGGGTTTTAAGTTGCTTCAGTCATGTCCCACTCTTTGTGACCCCATGGACTGCAACCTACCAGGCTCCTCTGTCCATGGGATTCTCCTGGCAAGAATACTGGATTGAGTTGCCATGCCTTCCTCCAAGGGATCTTCTCAACCCAGGGATCGAACCTGCATCTCTTGTGGCTCCTGCATTGCAGGTGGATTCTTTACTGCTGAGCCGCCTGGGAAGTACCCCCTTTGTAAGATTAAAACAACATCTTCTCTTAGGGTCAAGTAGCTTCCCTCTGGTGAACAGTGTTGGTGGCCTAAGAAGGACTCCCCCTGCCACAAGCACACACTTATGTGCGTGCATGCATATGTGTGGGCACACACATGTACACACACATACTCTGTCACTGACCAAACCCCAAGCCCAAAGTCTCAATCCTGAGTCACCCCCAGTTTCTTCCCGACCCACAGCCACAGACACAGTCCCTGGAGGGATGCCTCTTTAGGCTCCATATTCTAACCTGCTAATGTGTCTGCCACGTAGGTGAGAGAAAAGGAAGCAGAGGCGTGATTCAAACAGTAGCAGTTGAACGACTAATGGTGTATTGAGTCTGCTGAGCCTTTGCAGGGGTCACCCAGATCTCTGAGATTGTAAGGCAGTCACGTGCAAGGCTTTCAGATGGCATAGGCCTGTAACATTATGAAAATATTTAAGGGGAAAACTGAGACTGTCAACGTTCTGTTTTGCTAAAAAAAAAAAAACCCTAAGCCATCACGAGTATAATATTCACTGATATAAAAATGGGATGCATTTAGCTTTACATTGCTCTAACAAGATCTCATTTTGCTTCTGAGTAGCAGAAACCTCTCCACGGGTCTGTAGCCGTCAGCAATGAGCCTGGGATCCTGCTGTAGAGACGACACAGCTGGGCAGGGCCAGGCCCGAGGGAGCAGGTTCGTGACCAGGTGCTGAGCTGTGCTCCGGCGGCTGCAGCCAGGGCGCGCCCAGTCTTAGTTTTGAGGACTCGTGTCTGCGAGCACCCAGGCCTGCTGCTTTCCCCATACCTGCCCTTTCTTACTTCTCGGCTTTTAGCACTCATTCCCCAAGACTGGCACAGGACTGCCCTGGTGGTCCAGGGGGTAGGAGTTCGCCTGCCATTTCACAGGGCATGGATTCAATCCCTGGTCTGGGAAGACCCCACATGCCGCGGACAGCTAAGCCTGTGAGCCCCAAATCCCGAGGCCCGGACACCCAGGGCCCACGCCCCAAAATGAGAGGAGCCCCCGTGCTAAGGAGCCCGCACATCACTTGATGCAACTAGAGAAAACCATCCATAGCAACTAAGACCCAGCATGGCCCAAAATAAAGAAATACAACTAAAAAAATAAAGACCGGCATAGTCCAGCACAACACGGCCCATCTCGGATGTGCAAGGTATCATTTCTTCCTTAACCCTGAGTGTGAATACGTGTCGTCCTCACAGGATCATGGATGGACCCAGCATGGTGTGTCTTCCACAAACCTACACCCACCACATTGTCTTTGTTTTTTTTTTCACCATTCCTATAAAACTAATGTCATATGGAATGAGTCAGAAGGGTCAAAGGCCTATATTATTCATTCACTGATTCGTTCATTTAATAAATATTGACAGCCGATCATGCAGCAGGCTCTATGTCAAGTTACAGGGATACAGCAGTGGGCAAACAGCACAGTCCCTTCTCTCATGGGGGGAGAACATGACAAACAAACAAATATGTAATCATAAAATGTGATGAGCACAGTGAAATGTCAGGAGTGTCATGACAGAGTGTAAGAGATGCAGGAGGTAAGAGAAGCTTTCCTGAGAAAACAACAGCTGAGCCGAGGCCTGAGATAATGTAGTGGATGTCCACCGGTTTTGGTCACCTTTGGTTCACTTTCTCTTCTTTTGATGACAACACATGATGATTGTCTTTGGGGGCTTTCTTTATGGGAGTCCCATTCTTCTTGGGTTGGTGCTGGGATCAAGCTAGGTCATGTGACCAAGCCAGGTCAAGCTGGCTTTCATTCAGGGCTTGGACTCTGAGTGGAGTGACACAGGATGGAAGACAACGGGAGAGGGCAGGGCGTGCCGAGTGACAGCAGGGGCCAAAACGATGCCTCCGGAGGGCTGGCTGCACCAGGCTTCATGGGGCCAGGTGAAGGCTTTGGATTTTATCCTAAATGCAAAGGAAAGTTGTAAAGCTATTTTGAGCACAGGGAGGATATTTTTGGGAGCAACCAGTGTCACAGAGGAAAAACAACCCAACAAACAATCCAGTCCAGTAAACAGTGTTGAAGATCTTTGGTCTTCTCAGTTCTTCCCTAAGCTAGCTCCAGGACCCTGAGAATTTGTCAGGCTCTTCTCATCTCTAATCTCTCTGCGCCCCAGTGCCTTCATCTGCAAAATGAGGTAGGGGATTAGCTGATCTTTAATTTCCCTTCCTTCTCGAATGTTTCATGATCTACAGAGAAACCCTGTCAAATAGAATGAAGTGCTCATCATCAAGAAGTTTATAATCAAACGGGAGATACGAACACCCAACCTCTATAACCCCTGCTGTGTGCCAAGGAGCTATGTTTAAAGTGGTTTTTAAGCTGGTTTTGCCAGCTCATTGTCTTGTTGGCTGCAAAAGGATTTTAACCAGGCTCAGTAGTCATTCAATGCAGAACTTTGAGAGAAGGCATTACTTGAAGTGTGATACTCTGTTAAGCTGAGACATATTAACTTCAACTGAGTGCTCCATGACAGAAAACACCAGTGAGAGTATTGACTCTTGGCTGAATTTTGCCAAGACCTTGGAATTGTGGAAATGGCTGCGTGTGATATGTCTGCTGCTGCTCCGTAACTAAGTCACATCCAACTCTGCGGCTCCATGCACTGCAGCACGCCAGGCTTCCCTGATTTCACCGACTCCCGGAGCTTGCTAACTCATGTCCATTGGGTCGGTGATGCCATCCGACCATCTCGTCCTCTGTCACCCCCTTCTCCTCCATTGTCATCTAGCAGTTTATCTATTGCTGCCAACACTCAGTGGCTTAAAGCAGCCACCATTTATTTCTCACAATCTTCGGATGGCTGGGTCATTTTGGCTAGACTTGCCTGGGCTCAGTCATATGGCGGCATTCAGCGGGTGGGTTGGCTGGGGAACTGCTACAGCTGGGATGACAAGCCTTTCTCTGCCTTAGGCTTTCATTTTTGAGGAGGTTGGACCAGATTTTTTCACGTTCTTCACAGCATTTCAAGAAGACAAGGAGCGAGGCGCAAGTGCTCGTCAAACACCCCTCGTTTGCCGTGTCTGTGGATGTCCCAGGGGCCAAGCCCAGGCTTAACAGAGGAGGCTCAACACCAAGGACATGCATAAGGAGGTGAGAGTCATCAGAGGCCATTAGGGTGACTGTGTGAACTGTCCCTGTTAGATATGCATTGCAAGACGTACAAGTTTAACCTATATGGTGCTTTCACAAAGACACAGTATTCATGTTATTACCAGTATAAGGAAGCATTTGGAGTCACCTTATTAAGGGACTGAATCCTACATCAAGTGGTTCTGCTTGCCTCATAAAATTATTCATTAATTTTTGCAGTGGCCTTGGAAAGTTATGTACATATTTAGAGGAAAATACCATTTACAATTATAATGAATTAAAGCAATCTTTACTGCAGTACCACTGCCTCAGTTGGGAACTAAGGCTTTCTAATTTCATATTAGCAGCATCTATGTCCTCCTAACCCCTCTGCCCATGGATGTGGGTGCCCTTCTTGTCAAGCAGACCTCAATCTCTTTTGAGGACAGGAATCCTACCTCACCTATGTTTCTTTCCGTCACTCTCCCAGAATGTATGACACTCAGTGGATGCTCCCTGAGCTGTGCTATGCTAGGCTCAGATGCTGAGTTGTGTCCAACTCTCTGCCACCCCATGGACTGTAGCCCACCAGGCTCCTCTGTCCATGGGATTCTCCAGGTAAGAATACTGGAGTGGGTTGCCATTTCCTGTCCTGACCCAGGGATTGAACCTGCGTCTCCTGCACTAGTAGGTAGATTCTTTACCACCAGCACCACCTAGGATGCTCCCTAAACGCTGGTTAAATAAACAAATCAACAGTTGCCTTTTAGTAAACACCTTTATGTTCCAGGCACTTCACTCAAAGATTGGATCACCCATCTCTCAATGCCACAGATGGGTCATTCTCCACAGTTTACAACTCAGGGGACTGAGGTACAGAAAACCCAAGGTGGACAGGCTGGGATTCCAGCCCAGTCTTGTCTGATGCAACTTCATTGCACCCGCTGCTGTTTTCCATGCAGAGCAGGAAGGAGACTGTCAAAAGTGCAAAGATGGCCTCCAGGTGTTGAGAGAGGGGCAATGAGGAAACAGTAGATGCTGTAGATTGCAGAAACCCTTAAGCATTCGCTGCCTTTACAAGAAAATAAACACTGTTCATTAAGAGACTGGCCACTAAAACCCAGGTGGAAAACCAGTAGGAGAGCCAGTTCTACAGGTCTTAAAAAAACCCAGTACCAATTAGTTAATTCTTGGGGGTGGGGAAGAGGAGAGACTGGAGAGGCCCTGTTGGGTAGGTGACAATTCCACACTCACAAGGGGTGTCCTCAGATGAAAAGGTGGCCGTTTACATTTTGCATATAGTTTTTATTACCTACTGGATCAGTAATAATAGTAACAGTAGCTACCTGTTAATGATCATAATAAGGGCTTCTACCACTTAGCTCTGCAGCATAGGTGGGTGGAGGGGCCGAGCAAGGCACTTCACATACAATGCAAGGTCTCAATGCTCACAACAGCCCTGGGAAGTAGGTTTTACTATTCTCAGTGTATAGACGAGGTAACCGCTCAGAGAGATTAGCTTTCCCAAGAGCTCCCAGCTTTTAAGTGGAAGATCTAAATCCTAAATCTGTTCGACTAAAAGCCGGGAGTAACTGGGCGGTGGGCCTTGTGCCGCTCCGTGCTGGTCTGAGGTCGGGAACTGTGAATCTTATTTATTTATGCAACGCTGAGCACGTGTCTGTGTGTGTAATTCACAAACGAAAAAACAAATCCAGGTCCGGGTATCTGTTCTCTGGAAGTTTAGAAGCCTGCGTGGTGGAGAGCTGCCAAAGTCTGCCCTCATTCATTCGCTCCTTGGATCCCGTAAGAAGTGTGTGTGGCGCACTTGGGTATTCCGGGCGGGGCGCTAAACTAGGAGAGGGGACGGCGAGCCGGCTGCTCCCCAGCCTGACTTGACTTTCTCCGGGGCAAGGGTTAGGGTTAAGGGAAGCAGAAACGGTATGGAGCCGGCTGGGGCGCGAGCCGCACCGGCGGCGGGGAGCGGGGGGGTCGGCGAGCGGCGGCTGGCCGGGGCGGGCGGGCGCCCGGAGGCGGGCTCCCCGAGGCGAGCCCGGGGCCTCCGGCGGAGCGTCTCGGAGCAGCGGCGGTGGAGAGCGGGGCGAGGGGCCGCGGCACGCGGGCGGGCGGCCGGGCCGGGCGGGCGCGTTAGGGTTAGGGAGGGAGGATTCGGCTTCCCGGCGGCAGAGGGCGCCTGGCGCTGCCGGCCGGGGCCGCGCGCCCGGGCGCCGGGAGGCGAGGCGGGGAGCGTGAGCGGCGGCCACCGCCACGTCTTCCCGGCAGCGGCAGCGCAGGCGGAGGTGAGCGGCGGCGCGGGCCGGGCCAGGCCGGGGGGGGGGGCGGCGGCCCCGTGGTTCCCGCCGCGCCCGCCCCGCGCAGAGCCGGGCGGCTGCCGAGGCCCGGGCCCGGAGCGCGTCCCGAGCGCAACTCGTGCCGGCCGCGGGCGGGGGCCGCGGGGCCGCGCGTCTCTGCGCGGGGCCGGGGTCTCCGCGCTGCGGGCTGGAGCCGCGGCCGGGAAAGTTGGGGCAGACCGCGAGCCCCCGGGCCGGGCGGGAAGTGCGGGCGCGCGGCGGCCCCGGGGGACTGGGGCACGCGGGGCGCCGGAGGCGGCGGGCGCGGGTGTTCGGCGCGCGGAAAGGAAGGGGCGCGATCGGGGTCCCCGGCTGGAGTCCGCAGGTACCCGACGGGGCCCGTGGTGAGCAGGGGGAAGACAGGCCCGCGGGGGGCGCCGGGGGGGCGGGGGGCGGAGTGGAGCGGCGGTGGGCTTGCCCCCTCCCCCTTGCCGGGCGGACGCGGGGGAGGGGTCGGGCTCAGAGTTGGGGACGCCTCTGGGCGCCCGGAGACCCGGTGGGGAGTTCCTGGAACTGCTGGAGGAGGCGGCCGAGCCGCGCTTCCTCTACAGCCTGGGCCAAGTACCTCCCCTCCCCGTCTGCCAGACTCGCCTCCCCTACTGCGGCGCTGCTGTCTGGGAAGTTAACGAGGGACCCCCTGAGTGGATGGGATATTTAGGGGTCCCGTGGGCAGTAGGATTGGGCTGCATGCAATCATTAACCGTTGCCAGGAGAAGACGCAGCTCTGACCCCCTCTGACACCCACGCACCCACCCCCATTGCCCTCTCCAGCACCAGCCACGTCGGTATTCCTTGGGTTCGGCTACTGATCCGCAAAGCCTAGCAGCCTCTCTGTTCGCAGAGTCGTGGTCATCCTGAAGGGGCGTAAGACATGGCCTTTGATTCTCGGGCTGAGGCTGGCTATTTCAGAAACAAGTGGTTCTGCAGATGCTTTATTGGAATAATCTGTGTGGTGCCCCTTGACAGTGGAGATGACTCATGCTAGGGTTTTTTTTTCCTCCCCTTCAAATAAAATTTGTATTCAAGACACAAGCGCACTAGGTAATTTGCAACAGTGGTAGAGCTGGAGACCCACACTGTAGGCCTTGAGACCTTGTCCTAGTCCTAAATGTATTAGCAAGGATTATGGTCTCCAGTAATGGCATCACCAACTTGATGGGCCTGAGTTTGAGTAAGCTCAGGGAGTTGGTGATGGACAGGGAAGCCTGGTGTGCTGCAGTCCATGGGGTCGCAAAGAGTCGGACATGACTGAGGGACTGAACTGATGGCCTCCAACGCATCACTTCCCCTCTTTGGAACTCAGTTTCTTTATGTGTGAAATTCAGTATACAGAATGAGTTAGACAGTCTTAGGTGGCAGGAGTAGGTGTTTGAGGGACATCTTTTTCCTTGTGAACCTTGATCAGCCACACAAAGTCCACCTCAGCCTATTATAAAGAAATTAGGGTGGACTTAACACAGCTCAGAAGCAAGAGAGGCTGCATAAGGTAAAACAAAACCAACAACTAGTAATAATTGCTACTGGATTTGCCGTCAGGATACTGTTCTTATGCAGACAATTAGTGTATTGCCTGTTCAGCTATCATTATCATAAAGTTGTTAACTGTGCTTTAAAAAGTTATGTATGTCTCATCTGTGGACCTGAATTTTTTCTTTTGTTTGAATCTTCAAGCCTGGAGTGGATGAGCAGTGGATCTACTTGGAGCAGCCTTGCTCGAAGAATACCCCCAGGATCTCTCCTTGCTGTGGGTGAGTGCTCAGTCATGCCCGACTCTGTGACCCCATTCCGTACGAGAGGACCCCACCAGCCTCCTTGGTCCATAGGATTTTCTGGCAAGAATCCTGGAGTGGATTGCCATACCCTCCTCCAGGGGATCTTCCCGATCCAGAGATTGAACCTGGGTCCCATGCGCTGCAGGCTGATGCTTTACCGCTGAGCTCCCCGGAAGCCCCTCTCATTGCCATAGGACCGTAGGTTTCCTTCTGTCTGACTGATGCTGCCGTCTTTATGCCTCCACGCTTCTGTCATCTTTTCCGTTCTGACTTGAGAAATGGGGAACTGATTCCTGTTACATGTGGCATTTCTGAACCTCCCAGGTTTCAAGTGAGTAAAATTAATAGGCAAATAGTGCATTAGATACATTAAAAATAGCTCAAGGTAATAATGTGTCTGCTCCACCCCTATTCCCTAGACTCTGGACAATCTCTCAGTAGAAGTTCAGAGGCTCTTCCTGCCCATCCTGTTTTGGATGCTGAGAAGTTGGAATGCCATGGCTGGCATGGTGCTGGTGAGCGGGGAGGGGTGTGTGTGTGTGTGTGTGTGTGTGTGTGTGTGTGTTTTATCCTAACTGATGCTCCTGTCTTTCTGCTCTCTTCCATTAATAGCTTTCAAGTCCATATTGGGTTTGACCACGTCATTTTCAGTAATCCTTTTCTGTCAGTTTCTTGTATAAATTTTTACTTTAACTGAGAGCTATTAAATTAATAAAAATCCTGGTGCTAATAATAGTTGTCATTTGAGCCCCCACCATGTATCAGGCAGGACAAGATATGGTGGCTCAGCAGTAAAGAATCTGCCTGTGATGCAGGAGATGCAGCAGGGGTCGTGGGTTCGATCCCTGGTGGGGAAGATGCCCTGGAGGAGGGAATGACACCCACTCCAGTGCTCCTGCCTGGAGAATCCATGGACAGAGGGGCCTGTCAGGCTGCCGTCCATGGGGTCACGAAGAGTCGGACACGACAGCATGCACACATGTAATGTTCTATGATAGTGGAAAAGTAATTCTTTTTTTTTAAACGTTTTATTTTGTTTTGGGATGTAGTGATTAACAACGTGGTGTAGTGTCAGGTGAACAGCAGAAGCGCTCAGCCGTGCGTATGCACGTACCCCTTCTCCCCCAGGCTCCTCGCCCATGGAAAAGTAATTCTTAACTGTTACTTACAGGATTGAGATATTAAATGAGATCTTATATGTGAAAAGCAACGTGTAAACTGTACAGTGCCCTCCAACCTGGGGCAGGTCGAGGACTCTGGAAGCATATGAGTCCATGACTCAGGAACCCAGTGTCTGATGGGCCTGGTGTACATGGTGAGCCTAATCCCTCTGAGCCTGATTTCCATGTGTGTAAAATGAAGATGATAATATCTGCCTTGCACTAAATGAGATGCACTTGTGAGTTGCAGCAGGTACTCAGTGATGGTTAGCATTCACCCCCTCCTCTCCCCTTGCCCATGGGCACTTGGAATAATGGGATTGATTAAGTCTTCCAGTAGGAATTGTCCTCCAGGGAAAAAGGCTTTAAAGTATGTTTTTGTACTTATAAATAATTCTTTTAGCTTTTGGCTTCCCACTGCACCCTCAACACACACAGTGAATATTCGGGGTCTTAGCATCATCTGAAAGGAGGGCATTGCTGGGACTGGCTCAGCCTTGTGAATCAACTATACTTCAAGTGAGAATTAAAAGAAAGGCGGGGCTTGAAGCAAACTAGAAGCCAGAAGGAACAGGTCTTTGGTAGGGGCTAAAGATGGATGTGGCTGGTTACCTTTTGTCCGTTTTGTGCAAAAAGGGAAAGAGACTGAATTTGGGGACTTCTGGCTGGAAGGAGGCATTGTTAGAGCTGTAGTATATGGTGGGAGGGGAAGGAAGCTATGGGCTGCGAGTGGATGGAAGAGGTGATTTTGATGGTAAAATCTGGACAGTTTGTCATGGGGGAATTCTCCGTTAGATGAGGATTTGGCTAAATATGGGACCAATTTCCATCAAGTCCTAAAGGAATCTCTTGTGGCACTTTGAAGTTTTTATGTTCCAGGCAGATTTTGACTGGTGGTGGTATCATCATAAATGAGTTTCCATAGTAAGTTGTATGTGGAAAATGAAATTAAATTCCAAGAGGGTGTTTGTTGTGACTGATGCCAGAATTTCTCTGAGAATTTTATTAAGATTCAGTCAGTCTATAAAAGTACTTCTTAGTTCTCTGAAGATATTAATTAAGAAACAATTAAAAAAAAAACCCAGAAATGTCTCCTTTGTGAGCTTTTGAAATGTAATCTTCCTAAATCTTTGGAAAAAATGAAGTCTAAGAAAAAGTCACAAAGCTATATATTTTGAAAGCAGTTCCTCTGAAGTGATGTTTTTCTTCTTTTCCTGTCTGTTCCCTCCTCTCACATTATTTTGATAATGAGTTAATTTTGGTATCTTTCACATCTTGGGAGCCTAATTTTTATGTTTATGATCCTTCACCTTTAGATCTCGAATATGCCTTTTTTCTGACCTTGCCCATGTTCATTCGTTGTGAGGAAGCAGCACAGCGAGGTCGTGAAGAGAGGAGACTCTGGAGCCAGGTTGGGGACAGGGAGAGTCGTGGTCCTTCTTGGAGAGCTGGGGTGTCCTTTGCTGAATTCACAGAGGCTCTGGAGGTCAGTCGTGTTATCCCCCTGCTCAGATGAGGAGACGGCTCAGAAGCGCCTGCGTTCCTAGAGCTGGGGTGGGATGTTCGCCTGCGTGGCAGCCCAGATGTCTGTGAGTCCAGAGCCTGGAAGGCGGGGGTCAGGCCGCCCTGCCGGTGCTGGACTCCATCCTGGAGACGGGGCTGGGTTGGGGCTGTGTGGAGTCCGCAAGGGGCAGCAGAGGATTGAGGCCGTCAGGATAACTTGCCTGAGAGAGCGTGAGGGTTGGACTCACGGCGTTGAGGCTGGCAGGTGGTGGGGCATGGGGGGCGCTGGCCGTGGATGGTGTTCTGTCCTTAGACCGGGGCTTGAGATATGAGGGGCCAAGTCTCCGCTCTCCCCTCTGCCCCTCACGGCCAGTCTTGTGCCATAGGCGGGGTATTGATGCCATGTGCAGACTGAGGGCCTGAAACCACGGTGGCCTCCTGTGGTCTCTCAAGCTGGAGGAAGGTGCCGGGATAAGCCCCAACCCCTCCCTGTCTTCGCCCACCCACCTGGCCTCCATTGCCACCTTTCCTGGAGCAGCTCGGGATGGAATTCATGTTCTCAGAGCCCAGTCCATGAGGGATGTGCAGGCTTGCATGTTCACACTTCAGGTGAAAGGATCACAGGGGAGAAGCCCCGTGAAGGCTGCCTCCCAGGGTGGGGTCCGCATCCTCCTGCTCCCGGGGGACCCAGCGGACTGTGCTGGCTGTGGGCCTCGCCTCTGACGGGTCCACCAGGGCTGACCCGTCTCTAGACGCGGGTGGCGGGTGGTCACCACACATCCGGGGCTGGTTGGTGGGCGGCAGTGGTGGGCAAGTTCTCAGGGTGGCCGGCCCTGCCCGGAGGTGAGCCCACCCCGCAAAGGGTGCAGCGCGGTGGGGAGCCGGGCCGTGCCTGGGGGAAACAGTGCCAAAGCCCAGGGGCGCGCGCCATGCCTGTGCTCTCGGGGCCTGCGTGTCCTCATCGTGCGGGGCCTGCCACCACGTCAGGAGTGCGCTGGCCCCGGGCCGTTCCCTTCGCCAGTGCCGGCATCCGTGCAAACTTGCCCAGGCTTCCCATTTTCCTTGCGTAAACACTTGGACTCTTCAGGTAGCTCCTGCTGAGCTCTTGCCTGTTGGCCAGGTCCTGGCTTTTCTTGGGTTGCATCCTCACTGTGAGGGGGCCGAGGGTCCTTGCTGGGCCTGCCTGCTCCTGGCTTCTGCAGGCAAGGCCTCGCCCTGGTGAGTCACGCACGGGACTCCACTGCCCCGCTGTGCGGGGGGCACCCCTTACCCCCAAGACGGGGCTTCTGTTCCTTGTCCTGAGGGTGGTCCCCTAGCCGTGGGCTGTTACAGTGCCCTGAGTGTTTAGTGCACTAACGGGGTACCTGTTCTAATGGGAGGGAAGCACCTGACCTGGGGGTGTCAGCTGTCAGCCTGCCTTCTGAACATCATGTCCTAAGCAAAGCCCCTCTCTTTTTCTTTTTGCTCTGTTTAGCTGTGTAATTGTGTGTTTGTTTTAGTTATTATTAGGAAGCAAACAAGGTCTTTATCAAATCTTTAAATTTACAGACATGTTACTAAGGACAAGCAGAAAGAGTAACTGTCTTTACCCAGCATATCACTGATTGATCTCTCCTTGTACCACATTGTTCTTGTTCTGTTGGCAGAACCCTCTGATGTGTGTTCCGGTTCAGTTTCAGTGTTGAATGTGAAGGGAGGCTTGACTGGTTGTTTGGAGGGAGTTGAATATGTGGACGCTGGGCTGCCAGCCTGGCTGTCCTTGGAGCTTCAGGAGCCTGGCAGGAAAGTGGCTCAGACGGTAAAGAATCCACCTGCAGTGCAGGAGACCTGGGTTTGATCCTGGGTTGGGAAGGTCCCCTGAGAAAGGAATGGCAGTGTGCTGGCCTGGAGAATCCCATGGACAGGAGCCTGGCGGGGCTATAGTCCGTGGGGCCGCAGAGTGTGACGCGACTTAATGACTGATACGTTCCCTGCTTTCCCTTTTTCTCCAGCTTCACTTGGGAGCAGCTCTGTTGCTGACAGTGGGTGACCGCCCCTCTGCTGTGGGAAAAGGAACTCTCCTTCACCCTGGTTCTCACTTTCTTCTTATCCCGTGGGGTTAGAGGGAGGCGAGTCTCAGAACAGTGGCTCCTGGAGCCCAGCGGCTTCCGGGGGGCAGCTGCAGCTCCCACAGCACTGCCGTCCACCCTGCCCTTCCTCCCCGTCAACCCTGATCCCATCTGTCTCTGTGGCTTAGAGATTGCACTTGAACTTCATTATTCATTCTTGGGAAAACCTTGGAGTATGGCCCCAAACTTGTTCAAATTGCAGAGGCAGCTTCACGCCAGAACACAAAACAACCCTGTTTTGGTGGTGGTGGTATTTTTCAATCAGATTGTTGCCTTTTTTCTAAGCGATACATGAATTTGTTACACTCTTGCACTCCACCCTCCCAATCACTTAGTGAAGTCCACAGCAGCAGATACAGAGTTCTCCTTCCCCTGGGACCCCCTCTTTCAAGGGCCCCTCCCTGCTAACTCCTCAGCCCTGACGATTGGAACGTCCATCAGCCTGTCCAGACCCAGAAACATACCGCTTTGTTTCTTCTGTAGGCATTAATTGGATTGCATCATATATATTGTTTCACCATTTTATCTTTTCGTATAATGGATCTTACAGATCTGTTCATGCATTCTTCTCTCTTTTACTTTGTCTAGAAAATATTTGTAGATGTATCATAATTTATGAGTCAGTCCCCCATTGATAGACATAATCTAACTCATTAGTTTTGCTATTATATCTTCATACATGCATACTGTTGTACACATGTGTGTATTTCTCTAGGAGTGGAATCAGTATGCCACAGGTTCTACATGTTTGAACTGTTACAGCGAATCCCCACGCTGCACTTTTGAGGGCTGGGCTGGTTTAAAGTACCAATAGATAATGAGGCCGCCCCTTCCCCCTGGACTGCCATTCTGCTAGATGATAGAAATGGATAGTGTTTAGTAGGCATTTCACCATCGCTGGTGTGGCTATGAGACTCACTTGGCTTTCGGATCTTACTTTTGGGGGAGGCATCATAGTCCTGGAGGATGGGGACGCTGAGCCCCCAGGACCACGGCTCTGCTCAGGGTGCCCTGCAGACAGGGGTGGGGATGTGGCAGTGGGAGCAAGTGCTCCTGGTTTCACGTTCTGTCCACTTTGCCCAGAGGCTGGGCACTGTAATGGATCATTTTAATTCTGGCGTGACCTGCCAGAGTCTTTCTGCGAGCCTCTCCCCAAGGAGGCAAGTGCTTGTAAGCAGCGCGTTGATAGCAGTTCTGTTCTGCATAGCTGAGGCAGAGGTGCCAGGCCTGGGAGCTGAGCTAGGGAAGTGCACGCCAGAAAGTCAGGACAGCCTCTGTTCTGGGTGTGAAGCAGCACCCCGGCGTGAAGCAGCACCCCGCGGCGGGGCTGTCCCTGCAGCAGGCGGTGCCCCTCTGGCCCCTCCCGGCTCGCTTGGGAAGATAGTGATGGGTGGTCCCTGAGCAGCCTGGGTGGACAGAGGGCATGTCCTGAGGCCTCACCTGGCCTTTCCCTGTGGGCTGAGCTGCACAGTGGGCTCTGGGACGCTCTGACTTAATGACAGCATCCTGCACCTGCCGTTCAAAGAAGGCCAGGAGGCAGGAGTGATGGAGGTGCGGGTGGGGTGGGAGGAGGCTCCACTTCCAGCTCTCACTCTGTCGTCTATGGCTGTGTGATGTAAGTGAGGTTGTCTTTTCTCCTGGCCTCGATTTCCTCATCTATAAACCAGGAGTTATATCAGCACCCACCCACAGGGCTGTTGCGGGGATTCAGAGAGTCGTGTTTGTGAAGATCAGCACACTACTAGCATGCACTCAGCAACAGTAAGCAGCTACCACGTTCATTTGTGTTCTCCTTTCCTTAATGGTGGTTTAATCACTAGGTTGTGTCTGACTCTGCGACCCCATGGACTATATAGCCCACCAGGCTTCTCTATCTGTGGCAATTCTCCAGGCCAGAATACTGGGGTGGGTTGCCATTCCCTTCTCCAGGGGATCTTCCTGACCCAGGGGTCAAACCCAGGTCTCCCGCATTGCAGGCAGATTCTTTGCCAGCTGAGCCACCAGTGAAGCCCAAGAATACTGGAGTGGGTTGCCATTCCCTTCTCCAGGGGATCTTCCTGACCCAGGGGTCAAACCCAGGTCTCCTGCATTGCAGGCGGATTCTTTACATCTGAGCCACCTGGGAAGCCCCTTTCCTTAATAAGTGTTTCTAAATGAACAAACGAGTGTTGCCTTTGGTAAATATAGCAGTGCACATCGTCTGGTAATGTCGAGGAAGATACAGGCAGATCCAGGTCAGGCAGGGCTGTGGGAAGCTGTGGGGTGGAGGGTTCGGGGCTCTTTTCCTGCGCCAGCCCTGCCGTGAGGTGTCAGAGCAGAGGCCCCCCTGCTTAGGGTGACTGGGTCCTGCGGATCCTCTTACAGCCTCTCCGCTTTGTTTCAGAGGCTGAGCCCGGCTGTGAGAGGGGACATGCAGCTGTGAGCCTGGTGGCTCAGCGTGCAGGTGGGACGGGGCTCCGGGCTCGAGGCTTGGGGCTCTTTACCCTGTTCTCCATGCTGGGTAAATGGGCCACGTGCTGCCTCTTCTAGCTGCAGGAAAACAGAACCATGCAGTGTTCGGGGTGCCCTGCAGAGTCTGCCGTCTGCTGCTCCGGGCCCCTGTGAGCTGAGGTCGCTGCAGGGAGGGCCGGGAAGTGCAGCCCGCAGGTGGGGGGCTCTCACTTCACCCCCTGCCTGGTTGCGCTCCCAACAGTGCTGGCCCTGGGGTGCCGTTTCCACGGGTCTCCTGCCCTGACCACGTGTGTGTGCAGTGCATGCGGGTGCGATGGCACGCTCTTCTGAAGTCCCTGCTATGTTTTCTGATGGTTTCTCCCAAACCAGAGAGGCCTGCCGGCTGCGTGTGGGCAGAGCTGTGCCCAGGGTTCCAGAGGACCCTGGCTGCCTGGGTCCAGGGGGCAGAAGGGAACCTTGGTCCTGAAAGCAGAACGTGCTGGGGGAGCCCCGTGTTTGCGGGGGAGGAACAGAGCCGCCTGCCCGGCAGGGACACAGGTGGGCTCGCAGACTGTGGGGCTTGCAGAACTCTGGGTACCGTGAGTCCAGGCGCTTGTGCGTGTGACAGGGTGTGATTATGGGGCGTGCAAGCACGAGTGCCCTGAGGTGTGAGCCGGACTTCAGAGCAGCACTGGGAGAGTGCCAGAGGCACCGCCCTGCATCAGCCGCTGGACGGCCGTCCTCTGGCCCCTGGGCCTGAGAGGGCCTCGCGGAGGCAGCGTGGGAAGAAGGGCCTCACTTGCGTCTTCACCAGCAGGCCGGCTGGCTGCCCTCACTCTGCAGGCGAGGACACGGCCCTGGGGTGGCCTGGGCCAGGTTGTGGCCCTGCCCAGGGGACGCCTGGAGCCTGCGCTTCCTGCATTCCACTCCATGCGCGTGCTGACCAAGGGCTCGCGTGGCAGTGGCTTGCTCGGCGCCCGGAGGAGCTGAAGGTTGCTTCTCAAAGGAATGAGCGAGGTCTCGATTCAGTTCTGGTTCTGGCTCTTCTGTCTCTGAGTGGAGCTTGGACACCAGCCCCTCAGTTGTGCCCTCTGTAGGGTGGGTGCAGCACCCCACCCCCCTTCTAGGCTTATCTTCATTCACTCAGAACCTGTCCAGCAAATACATTTTTTCAGGTGGATGCTATTCCATGCGTTGGGTGTTTTACATCGAGCAAAAGACATCAAAATTCTTTTCTCTTGGGGCTTATTTTCTCGTGAGGGGCAGCAGACCATAAATAGCTGGTCACAGCCCATGGTCATCCCAGTTTCCTAGTGTGCTGCAGCAAAGGGCCGCAAACCAGATGGCTTAAACACCAGGCCTTGTTCTCTCGCTGTCCTGGGGCTCCCTTGCTTCCCCCGTTCCTGGGGGTGCCTGCGTCCTCTGCTCCCTGCCTCCGTCACCGCACGGCATCTTCCCTGTGTCTGTGGCCCCTCTTTCTTTGTGGGCCCCCTCCACGTGACCTCGCCTTAACCGTGTACATCCGAAGGCCCTCTCTCCAGAAGGGGTCACATGGTTTCAGGTGGCTGTGGGTTTGTGGGGACAGTGGTGGACCCAGAACAGTGTGTGAGGTGGGGATAGTTGCTGAAACATCAGGGGAGCGCCTGGGGCAGGGGGTGGTGAGGCGCTGAAAGCGGGTCCAGGCAGGCCTTGCTGAGCAGTCGTGTCTGAGGGGCGTTGTAGTGTGGCGGGGACGTGGTCCGGCCAGGGGGCAGCTGCCACAGAGGCCTCGAGGTGGACACGTGCGCCTGCCAGGCTGGTGTGGGGGCGCGGAGGTGGAAGTCGTGTGTGTGTGTGTTTGGGGTGGGGGCCTTTTGCCCCCTTTGGGATAGGAGCCAGTGATGAGTCCACAAGCACAGCGAGAGCATCGCTGGCAGGTGGGCAGCCGGTTGAGGCTTTTCCGGGTTTAGGTGCCGCTGCAGCGCCGTGTTCAGGCACCAGGGTGTTTTGTGGCAGTTGTCTCTCTCTGCTCTATTGACCCTCGACCCACCGCCCTCTCCTGTGTGTCCTGCCTCCTCATAGATGCCTGTACATCACCCGCTCCCCACGCGGAAATCACAGGCAAGAAGAGAGAGCAGAGGAGGCCGGGGCGCGTCTTGCCGCCAGCCCGGCTCGGGGGGTGCCACCTGGCACGGTGCCCGCGCCCCAGCAGGCGTAGAAACTGCCGACTGAGGCTGGCGCGCCCAGGGCACTCAGGGCCCACATCCTTCCGTGGACCCCGTCACCATGAGAAGAGTGGAGTCAGCGCCTCAGGCCGCCTCCCTTGGCCTGCAGAGCGCCGGGCCGGGGACCCGGGTGGCGTCAGGGCACCCAGGCCCTCCCTGCCCCCAGCTCGTCGCTGGCACGCAGAGCTGTGCGCTGTCGTTCCTATTTGCTGTGAAAGCACTCGGGCCTGCATCCGAGCCCCGTCGTTGTTGGAAGGAAAGTGCCCCGGGCATGGCTGGCCGGCCTGGGCTGGTTTGGCCCGCGTGGCCCCTGGGGACTCATAACTATGGATTGCTTGGCGTCGGAGCTCCTTATCTGGCTCCCGTTTGATTTCCTCTCTGCGTCACCAGAGGAAAGGGCCTGGCACTGCTGCAATCCGGGCCTGGGAGGAGTGGGCCGCGGGTGGCCCTGCTTTGGGCTGTCTTCCAGGCCTCCTTCTGTGATGCTGGTGCAGGAGCAGCCGGTCCAGGAGGTGACCTGGGGCCACTGGCACTGCCAGCCCTCCGGGGAGCACCGCTTTAGGAGATAATTACGTGTAAGCAGAGATGGAAATAGAACTCCCCAGTGCCTGGAGCAGCTGCTCCTCTGTTGGATTTCAGGAATTGCCTTGGGGGTGCTGCTCGCTCCCTGCCCCTGCTTCCCAACAGAATACTCACCCGTCCAAAAGAAAGTGGGGGAAGGCCATGCCTCGCCCGGGACAGAACCTTTAAGTGTGTTTTGTGGGGTCATGGTTCCTTCTCTGGAGTTGGTCCTGGGGCTGCTTCCCCAGCCCAGCAGAAGAGCTTCCTTCTTTGCCGGGCGCTCCGGGAAGTTTTGGCCCACGTGGCGTCCCCAGGAGTTGGTGGAGTCTGGCCTCATTTCCGCATTAGAGGCAGAGAGGCCTTGCCCACGGACGGGAGCCAGGCAGAGCCCCAGGGTCTGGGTAAAACAAGCTCCTTGTCCTGTGCCCAGGCGCCACTGTCTCTGTGCTGACATGCTCCCAGTGTGTGCCTGCCTGGTTGTCTCTGGCTCTTTGTGACCTCGTGGACTGTAGCCTGCCAGGCTCCTCTGTCCATGGGATTCTCCAGGCAAGACTACTGGAGCGGGTTGCCATTTCCTTCTCTAGGGGATCTTTACCACCCAGGGATCGAACCTGCGCCTTCTGCGTCTCCTGCATTGGCAGGAGGATTCTTTAATGCTGAGCCACTGGGGATGTGCCCTAAGCACCTAGTAAATAAGGACTTGTTCGTACATACTGGATATTGGCCTTGATGGTTTCTTTTTGTTTTTTTTTTTCGTGTGTGTTTTTTTTAAACTGGGCATCTGTGAGCTACCTCAGGACCCTGAGAGCTCAGCCTTCTGGCCCGAAGTCGGGACTGGTCTCATCCCTGCAGCCTTGGGGCTGTCACTTGTCTCATGGGCCTGGGTGACTTCCTCTTTACCGGGGGCTGGATGGGATGGCTGTCATGCGTGTCTCCTTCCTGTGCCCCCGCAGCCTGCGGCACAGGCCCCAGGGTGACTTGCCTGCACGGCTCTCCTGTTACTGCAGGAGCTCCCGAGGGCGGGGACATGGTGCGCAGAGCTCCCATGGGCTCCCCCATGGCCCTTGTCTTGCTTGGCCAGACCCCGGGGTCTTGCTCTCTGGGTGAGCGTCGATGGGGAGGGAGGAACAGGTGGCCGGGTTTGACGGATACCTCCCTCCTGGCTTTGGGGGCAGGTGTCCCCAGCTGTTCAGCGTGAGCTCTGTGTTCCTGCCTCAAGTTTCATGCAACTTTTGATCCTTGCCCTGAACAAAGTCCCTTTATTTCTGGATGTAGAGAGAGTTGTTTCTGCAGTTTTTCAGAAAAGAATGGATCATGATGACAAAGTTGACTATATATTATATTCCAAATTTACAAAATATCTATGCTTTGGAGAAATACCATAAAGAATTTTATTTCAGTGGTTGCTTCTGGATTTTAGTATTAAAGGAGATTCTTTTTATCTTTTTGTTTTCAGCATTTTCCATGTTGAGCACATATTGCCCAGATAATAAAAGCTATTAATATTAAAATTACTATAAATAATAAATAGCTATTTATTATGCTTTAGTATGTGCTACACACATAAGAATTGCCATTAAACTTTTATTTAATCCTTGTTATGAACCTGTGAGGTTCTCTAACAATATAAATGCTAGCCCATTTTATTTTATTGTGGTGAAATATACAAAACTTACCTTTTTAACCATTTTTCAGTTCTGTGGCATGAAATATATTCACTGTGAGATCCTTTTTTTAAATTCCTTATTTTAGAAATGAGGAAGCTGAGATTTAGAGAAACAAAGATGCTTAAGGTCACAGAGAGTAAGGAGTCCCGGAAACAGGATGTAGACCCAGGGTGCTGGTACTCGGAGGTCTAGGATCTCTGGTTTGTGGCTGCTGGGTCTGCGATTACCTACCCTGCCCCGAGATCACCATTTGATTGCAGAAAGCAGTGTGTGTGTGTCTCTCCTTTGAAAGCTCTGGAGTTGGGTTTAGTGTGTTTACAGGCAGGTGGGCGGTCACCTGGCTTGGGGCACGAGTGGCTGACATAAGGGACACCGCGGTCGAGGATTTCTCTGCACCTGTTTGTAAAGCAGGTGGAAGTGTGTGTGTGGCCTGTGTGTCAGAGTTCTGTCTCCAGAAGGTTCTCAGTCGTAGGGGCTAGTGGGCTTGAGACCAGAGGGCTGGAGCTCAGATAGCTGGCTTTCCCAGGCCTGGGCATACTGTGCGAGTGATTTTAGAGAAAAGGCATTGAACTTGGAGTTAGAAGGTCTGTGCAGTAGACCTGGTTTTTACCATGGGGTAGACATGCTATGGCCTCAATTTCCTCATTTCTAAGCGGGCAATGAAAATGCTTGTTCTGCTTGCCTCGTGATCACAGAGGATTAAATGTCATGATGGGGTCAAAGTGCTAAACAAACTAAAGGGCTACCAAGTAAATTTCTGGGATGGGTATTTGAGAGCTCAGTCTGGGAGAGGAGTCTATGCTGCTGATGCTGGAGACCTGGGGAGGGTGGATTTGGAGGTGAAGACTAGCAGCTTTGCTTTGACTTGTTCTCTTTGGTTTTGGCCCTCAGCTTGCTTCCTCCACCGTTCCCTAGTTGGTTAAAGACAGTGTTCCATTGTCTGCCTCGTACTGTATGTTGGAATGCTCTGGGATTTTACTGGCTTCGACTCTGCCAAGGCCCTTGGATTCACTTCCCCGGTTCCCTGGTCTCCTGCCCCAAGGGTCACACGGCCCTAGTGAAATGAATTATAATAGAGGAGGTCTGTTTGGTAGCTACCTGGTGGTTGAAACTATGTAGCAGCTTTCCCTGGTCTTCTGTGCCTTTCTCATCTTTATAGCCAGCAAAGTCTGTCTCTTTGTAGTCCCTAATCTTGAGGAGCCAAGCGTGGGAGTGGGTGGGACCTGGAAGACTTGCTGGTGAGGCAGTGGTGGTGAATGCGGTGCTTGCTTCTCGCTGCACCAAGATGCTGTGAAATATCACGATAAAGAAGACAGGGTCTCAAGGAGCCCATTGTGTCCTGGAGAAGGTATCGATACTCTAGAAACAACTGTGAGGGTGATGGATAGGTAGCTTGAAAATGGACTGTCAAGAGAGATGGTAGCCTTTGTTTAAATGAATTAAAATTCATCATGGGAGCTGGTCAGAGGGGTGCATTGTCGTCATGACTTTGAGACTCTTTGCTTTTTAACAACTGTTTCAATCAGCTGTTTCTAAGCTAAGGTTTCTTTCTGGCCCCTTCCAAGATAATTTCTTGAGCCATCACTGTTTCAGTGCACGTTTTGAATTACAGGAAAGCTGGGGTGCTGTGCAGGGCCCTGCGGAAGTCAGCGGACCCGCCCGTCCCCCTGGGTCTGGCGTTGGGAATGGTACTGGAAGACTAAGTAGGTCACAGAGATCTATTTTGAACTGAGTGTGGCTGGGCTGCCTGGACGTTTAATTTCCGGATCAAATATTGTTGGGCTTGTTTGCCCAGGAGGTTGGCAGCGAGCACTCTCTGGTGGGTCGTGTGGTATATTTATAAAGTGTGAAGAGTCTGGAGGTAAGGAGACCTGCCAGCCACTTCTCCGTCTGGTAGGGGCGCCGGTGGTGGAGAGGTTTCAGAATCCTTCCAGAAGGCGAGGGAGTGTAGTTTTCCCCACCCCACAGCCTTGATTTTTCTGAAAATGGTCAGTCCTCATTAACTTCCTGAAATCTTTTTCTTTTAAAGAATGAGATCTAGTTATTACCCAGGGCTGGGTGGCTTCTGCTTATGTTAGTAAGAGCGGCTGGTTGACGATCAAGGCTTTTAGGTGTGTTGTTTCATTTACTCCTCACAACAACTTTGGAAATGGGGAATTACTGTCCCTGTTTTGTAAGG
Source organism: Bos grunniens (assembly GCF_055505025.1). Taxonomy (NCBI): domain Eukaryota; kingdom Metazoa; phylum Chordata; class Mammalia; order Artiodactyla; family Bovidae; genus Bos; species Bos grunniens. The sequence continues at coordinate 50,350,793 of NC_141193.1, read as the reverse complement.
CGAGAATCAGGTGATGCCAACAGACCCGGTGTGTGAGTAGCAGCGCCAGAGATTTGAACCCAGGTCTTTCTGTTTTAGTTTCGTTAAAACCTTTAATTTTGTATTGGAGCATAGCTGATTAGCAGTGCTGTGATATTTTCAGGTGCACAGCAGCCCAGCTACAGTTGTACAAGTATCCGTTCTCCCCCAGGCTTCCTCCCGTTCCTGCTGCCGCATAACACTGAGTAGAGGAACCCAGGTCCGTCTGCCCAGTGTGGCCTCTTGCCTCACTCTACATGCTTTTGGGAGCCCATCTGGGAGCGGGGAGTCGGGTAGCAGCTCCTGGGCCTGTTCAGAGGCAGGAGTGACCTCTCCCCAGAGGGGAACAGGTGTGGGCGCTGGGGCGCCGGCCTCCCGACTCAGAGGTTCTGTGTGCAAATGGAGCCATGTTTCAGGCCAGCTCTCTGATCTGATGGACCACAGAATTGTGGGAATTTTGCTCTTTGTTCGCATTTTCTCCCCTTTCCCTCTTTTTTCTCTGGGTGTTCTTGCCTAAGGCCTTGGGTGAGTGCGGTGGGGTGGTGAGGTCTATGAAGAGACGCAGGTGGTGATGGAGTCATCTCCACCCATTCCTTGGGATGCAGGGCCTGTCCGCTTGGACATCCTTCTGTCCTCGGGACTCTGCTTTCCCTGCGTTTTTGGGGAGTAAACACAAGCTTTCGGGTGTGTGTTTGCCCGTCTCTCTCTGCAGTTCTTCTGCCTGAGCCTCTTGCAGAGCCCTGGCAGGCAGCCTGCTGCTTGAAGTGTCTGCGTCGCGGGCGTGTCGCACTTCTCAGGCGCTGTGCACAGGCTTGCCTCACAGTGAGCCACTGTTGACCCCCGCTCACAGACCGGTTCTTTTTCTTTTCTTTTTTTACAAATTTTATTTGTTTATTTACTGAGTGTACTCAGCCTCTGTTGCTGCGTGTGGCCTTCCTCGAGCTGCAGAGCTCTGGGGCTGCTCTCCAGGTGCAGCAGCCGTGGCTTCTCTTCTCTGGTTGCAGAGCATGGGCTCAATAGTTGAGGCATGCGGCTTAGGTGCTCTGCAGCATGAAGAATCTTCCCAGACCGGGGATCAAACACGAGTCAGCTGTATTGGCAGGCAGATTCTTAACCGCTGAATCACCAGGGATGTCCCTGGATGGGTTCTCAAGGGATGTCACAAACCTGAGACTTTAGGTTGCATACTGCATAGGCTTCTCTGATGTTTCAGACAAAACATCAGCAGGGGTATTAACTAAAACTCAGTTGTCTTCTGAGAGTGAACATGTGCCCCCTTCACGTGCTGCCCCCGCTGGCAAGGATTCTGTGGGGCCTGGGGGCCACGTCTGGGCCCATCTGAGTGTCCCTCCCAGTCACCTCCTGGCTTTTTACTCAACCTCTGCATCTGTGTTCCCTAAGCCGGGCATCATCATAATATCTGAAGGAGCTGAGCAGATGTAAACGAGACAGCGTACATGAAATCTCCCGGAACTCAACGAACAGGTTACTACTTTCTGTCTTTATTTTAAGCCAGCACGACTTGGAGAGATCACAGACCTTTAACTCGGGTGCAGAGGCCTGAGACGCTCCCACCGTCCCGAGAGCCTTAGTAACTGACCTTCCTGGTACACTCCCTTCTCCAAAGCGAGAGAGAGAGGATGGAGCATAAAGAGTCCTGCTTTAGCCAGGTATTTTCTAAGGTTTTTGGTTTGGGAGCTGGGTAGCTGACATTTGCTTCATTTGCTGGGACCAGAGCTCTCAGGGTATCCTTGTTAACCACATGGCCACTCTCAAGCGCCCAAGCCCAGTAGTTTAAAAAAATTAAGAAATGCCAAAATAGGATGTTGGAAACAGGTTTTTTGTTTTTTTTTTTAATTGAAGTGTGATATTTTGGGCTTCCCTGGTGGCTCAGACGGTAAAGCATCTGCCTGCAGTGCGGGAGACCTGGTTTCGATCCCTGGGTTGGGAAGAGCTCCTAGAGAAGGGCATGGCAACACCTCCAGTATTCTTGCCTGGAGAATCCCTGTGGACAGAGGAGCCTGGCGGCTGCAGTCCATGGGGTTGCAGAGTCAGACGCAACCAAGCACCTAAGCATATCACACACACCAGAGATTTACAATGTTGTTTTAGTTTCAGGTGTGCAGCCAAGTGATTCAGTTATATACATACACACATACATACAGCTTAAGATACTGAATGCAGTTCCTGTGATATACAGTCCTTGTGGGTTATCTATTTTATATATAGTAGTCTATATGTGTTCATCACAAGTTCCTAATTTATCTCTTCCTCCTCACCTTTCCTCTTTAGTAACCATAAGTTTTATTTGCAGTGTCTGTTTCTGTTTTGTAAATAAATTTATTTGTGTGATTTTTTAGATTCTGCATATAAGTGCTATCATATGGTATTTGTCCTTCTTTGTATGACTTACTTCGCTTAGGGTAATCTCTAGGCTCATCCATGTTGCTGCAAATGACATTATTTCATTCTTCTTTATGGCTGAGTAATATTCCACTGTGTATATATAACACGTCTTCTTATCCCTTCATCTGTCACGTTGCTCCCATGTCTTGGCTGTTGTCAACAGTGCCACTATGAATAGTGGGGTGCATGTATCTTTACAGTTTCCCTCTTTTCTGGATCTATGCCCAGCAGTGGGATTGCTGGGCCATGTGGTAACCCTCTTTTTAGATTTTTAATGAATCTTCATACTGAGAAACACGTATTTCAAGTATGCACATTGGACACATGAATACTTTTAGTACACACTTATACAGTGACTTATAATCTTAAGATGACTTTTAAAGTCTAACTTTGAGGCCTCTGGCCTCACCTTTCAGAAGACCTACTTAAGCATCCAGCAGATTCAGTCTTATTTTTGACCACCTCATAGGAGGCCTTTCATCCTACCCACCCTTCCTTCCTTTTGTAATTTTGATTCTGGACAAATATAGAGCAACTTCCAGAGGAACTGGAAAGGCAATCAGCGATTTTCCATCTTTTGAGATTCCAGTCTTATGATATTTGTCATGTGATGTTGAACAGGTGACCTTACTTCCAGCCTCAGGGAGCATACAGTCACATCAGGGAGGCAGCGCTGGAGTCATGACAGTCCTGCTTGCTGTTGCTGTGGGTATATCCAAGGATGGGCTTCCCCGGTGGCTTGGTAAAGAATCTGCCTGCAATGCCAGAGATGTGGGTTCGGCCCCTGGGTCAGGAAGATCCCCTGGAACAGGAAATGGCAACCAACTCCAGTATTCTTGCCTGGGAAATCCCATGGGCAGAGGAGCCTGGTGGGCTACAGTCCATGGGGTCACAAAGAGTTGCACACAACTTAGTGACTAAACAACAAGAGCAGACAAGGATGCTTTTCTTCCGGGCTTGAGACTTGGCTTGGAGGCGGTAGTTTCTGATTCTTAATACATTAGCAATTTGTGAGCTGTGGCTTTTTTCCTACTAAAAAAAGTCAGCTAGGATTAAGGAGTGGGCCTTCCAGCATGAGCTGCGCTCTCCCTGGATGCCTGGGTTTCAGTTACACCGCCTGGCCCAGTGGGTTATATGGTCACCTGTTTACCTGTCCATCTGCCCAGCTTGAGGGCGTGCTCCGAGGGCAGGGGCCTGGCCGAGGCCCCGTCATAGCTTAGGCACCTCATGTGTCATGCTTCCTATAGAAAACAGACCTTTCCTCCCTGAGAGGTGAGGTCTGAAGGCGGCCCTTGGCGTGGTGGAGGGGCCACAGGCCGGTCTGCAGCCGCAGAGCTGTCCGCGACCACCGGGGGGCGTCAGGCGCTGCGGGGCGGAGGCCAGGGTTGGGATTCGGGCCTGTCCCACAGGCTAAGCTTGGCCCCCTCCTGCCCGTGTCCTAGGCCTCCCGAGCAGCGGGGAGCAGCGGGGACCAGCTTCCGGGCAGGTGGCCTGCGACAAGCTCGGGGGTGAGTGGCGTTGGCTCCCAGTTTACAGGCCAGAATCTGGAGGACTCGGGCAGCGCGTGGGTGCGGGTCAGAGGACTCCAGGTGCAGGCCCTCAGCCACCCTGGTCACTGCTGTGTCCGTCCAGGGACGTGTGCAGCCGTGCGCATTGGAGTGACCTGGCAGCCTAAGAAACTTAAGCTAGATGTCAGGGCCAGCTTCCTGATTGTTTTTATTTATTTTTAAAATTAGAGCTAAAATAGGGCATTCTGGAGCAGGGCTTTTCAAGCTACCATCCAGAATCTACAGTCACAGAGTCAAGTTAGTAGGTTGACACACTGAAAAAAAAAAAAGGGCTTCCCTGGCAGTGTAGTGGTTAAGACTGCACTCCCAATGCAGGGGGCACAGGTTTGATCCCTGGTTACGGAAGTAAGATCCCACATAAACCGTGTGTGTGGTACAACAACAACAAAAAAAGCCAAGGGACCTAAGAGCATGGCATTAAGAGATACAGACTACTATGTATAAAATTAATAAGCAACAAGGGTATATTGTGGAGTTTTCCTGATAGCTTAGCGGTAAAGAATCCACCTGCAGTGCCTGAGACACACGAGACAGGAGTTGGATCACTGGGTCGGGAAGACCCCCTGGAGGAGGGCATGGCAACCCACTCCAGTGTTCCTGCCTGGAGAATCCTGTGGACAGAGGAGCCTGGTGGGCAACAATCCATAGGATTGTAAAGGGTCCCACACAGCTGAGTGACTGAGCACACAAGGATATATTGTACAGCACAGAAAATATACCCAATATTTTATAATAATTTTCAATGGAATATAATTTATAAAAGTATTGAATCATTATGTTGTACACCTGAAATGACTGTAATATTGTAAACCAACTATACTCGAATTAAAAGAAAAGGAAAGAAGGTTAGGAAGTGTCAGCGCGTCACACGCAGTCAGGCTCCGTGTGTGTGCATGTGTCCCAGATGACAATGGAAATACACTGCTGACCGGAAATGCCCTAGAGATACAGGGATTTGTTTAGAGCCCTCTAGCTTAGACGGTCGAGTTCTTAAGGGCAGAGATGTTTTCTCTTCCTTTTATGCTCCCTTTATCCAGCTGGTTTGTCTGGGAGAACCGCTAGCATTTTCCCTTCAGACTGGAAGGGAGAACCTGCCCTGCGCTGTCTGAGGAGATGGCAGGGGGGCCTTCCTGGGCTTTGTGCACGAGGGAAGGGAGAGCCCCGCGGGGCGAGGGGGCCGAGGGCTGGGCGCTCACATCTGAGGGGAGGGAGAGCCCCACGGGGTGAGGGGGCCGAGGGCTGGGCGCTCACGTCTGAGGGACCTGGGTTGTGTGCGTGTGTGCGGCCCAGGGCAGCTCCCTTAGCCCTGCTGAGCTTCAGTGCCTCAGTCTTTAAAGCTGGCGGTAAGAGGGGCACCTCCTGCCGAGTGTGGGGGCATGAGAGGAGAGAGCTTGAGCCAGGGCCTTCACACAGCACTGGGCCTCTGATCGTGTGCAGGAAGCCTTCTCTGCTGCCCTCGTCTTTGTGATGCACATTGAGGATTGTGATTCACGGGGCCTGCAGCAGGTGGCCCTCGTGGAGCTGCAGTTCTGGGACGGGTGTAGATCGTGGAGGGACTGGAAGCCCGAGCCTGCGGTTTGGTTGTGCGGGGAAAGGTTGTGGTGTGGCGCTGGGGCAGGTGTCTGCAGGGAGACATTCTGGTTCTGCAGCTTACAGAGCAAAGCATCTCCATGTACGATGAGATGGCACTCTCACTGTGGTATCTGAGAAGATAAATGGCATTTCTTACAAAAGTCAGATGCTTTTTATTTAATCAAAAAGCATCAGTTTCATTTAATGTCATTTTTTACATTTTGACAATTTTCAAAAATAACTGTTTTCTAAAACTAAACGTAGCCACGCTTATGATTAAACTGGTGATTCTGTGATGTTTTTAGTGGAAGTGCCAAGATCTGGTAAACACTGATTTCTGAAATCACCAACCGGGCCTGGCAGCAACACTATCCAGTCAGAATTAGCTCTGTGAAAATAAATATGGAACTTGTTGAAAGTGCAAGATGCCAGACAAAATCCCAAAGGGACGTGTTTTGGCTCCAGCCTCTAATTTTTCAGGTCTGAGTCTAATCAGTTCTGTTGTCTGGGCTGGAGAGTCTTAAGCCTTCTCACCAAAGTTAAAATATTTTTGTTCTTTATATCCCTTAGTACAGATTGTTTTTTTGTTTGTTTGTTTTTAATCTTGAATGGCAAGGTGATAAGACAATAAAAACTACCCAGTGATAAGAAGTTTCTGGTGTACATTTTAGTTAAAAATGTGACTTCCTCCCTTGTTTGGAGGCAGTCAAATATTAATATAAGTGTCAAGAGCATGGATTTCAGCTAGACCTAGGTTTCCATCCTTCATGTGCTGCTTTTTTCCCTCTTATTTATTTTTCCTAGCTGTACTGAGGCATAATTAACAAATAAAAAGTGTATATTTTTAAGGAGTACCACGAGATGATTTGATGTACATACACATTGTGAAATGATTATCGCAATCAAGTAAATTAACACATGCGTCACCTCACACAGTCACCACTTCTGTTGTGTGTGGTGAGAACACTGAGGGTCTACCTCGTAGCAAATTAGGCATTCGGTATTATTAACTGTCGTCTCCATGTTGCACATTACACCCTAGAATGTATTCATCTCATGACTGAATGTTTGTTCTCTCTGACCATCATCTCCCTGACCCCCACCCCAGCCTCCACCATTCTGTTCTGCGCTTCTCCATGGGTTTTGACTTTTTTAGATTCCACGTATCAGTGAGATCCTGCTGTGATTTATCCGTTTTTCTGTGTCAGGTTTCTTTCACTTAGCGTAATGCTTTCCAGGTTCATCCATGCTGTTGCACATCTCCCTTTGCTTCTACCAGTAGCTGTGTGACTTTGGGCCAGTAGCTTAACCTCTCTGCACCTCACGTGTGAAATGGGCTAATAATAGTACTGCACGTGCGCTAAGTCACTTCAGTCCTGTCCCAACTCTTTGTGGCCCTGTGGACCGTAACCCTCTAGGCTCCTCTGTCATGGGATTCTCCAGGCAAGAACCCTGGAGTGGGTTGCCATTTCCTCCTCCAGGGGATCTTCACGACCCAGGGATTGCACTAGGGTCTCTTATGTCTCCTGTCTTGGCAGGCATGTTCTTTGCCACTGGCACCACCTAAGTACTGCTGCTGCTGCTGCTAAGTCACTTCAGTCGTGTCCGACTCTGTACAGCCCCAGAGATGGCAGCCCACCAGGCTCCCCTGTCCCTGGGATTCTCCAGGCAAGTACACTGGAGTGGGTTGCCATTTCCTTCTCCAATGCATGAAAGTGAAAAGTGAAAGTGAAGTCGCTCAGTTGTGTCTGATTCTTGGTGACCCCATGGACTGCAGCCTACCAGGCTCCTCCATCCATGGGATTTTCCAGGCAAGAACACTGGAGTGGGTTGCCATGTCCTCCTCCAGGGGGTCTTCACGACCCAGGGATCGTACCGGGGTCTCTTATGTCTCCTGTCTTGGCAGGCATGTTCTTTGCCACTGGCACCACCTAAGTACTGCTACTGTCCTATAGTTTGTTGAGGATTGATTGAATGGGATAATATATGTAAAGCCCTCATTGTAATGTTTGCTTGTAAGTTCTTCAGCACCAGCACCAGCACCACCATCATCAATACTGTTTAGTGGAAGGCCTTCCAGGAGACCAGGCCTGGCTTTGCCGTTGTTAACAGTCAGTCCTGGATATGTTGCTGAATCTCTCCAAACCTCAGTATTGTTTTCTCTAAAACAAAGGAGGGGCACAGACGTCATACACTTCTAGGTCTAATACTCCGCTTTGCAGCCAGGCGTTCTGTTTTTTCTCGGGCCTGAGTGACGTGATGCTGGGTGCCAGGAGAATCCCACTTTATCAAGGACCTGTAGCTCTCTGTCCTGATAACCTTTGTTTTTTTTTCACCTAGATTTTATATTATTCTCAGTGTATGTCTGTTTCCCTCTCCTCTGTCAAATGAGTCCTTGTGCTTTTCTATACTCTTTCCCACGTATTCAGACCGTAGGTCTGCCTGGTAGGTGGGAGTTAAGTCTCGACCTTCCAGAAGCTCACACATAAGGGATGTTACAGGTAAGGGCATGTGTGTGCGTTTGTGTGTGTGTGCTGGCATGCGTGCTCAGTCATGTCCAACACTTTGGGACCCTAAGGACTGTAGCCACAAGGCTTGTCTGTCCCTGGAATATTCCAGGCAAGAATCAAACCCGTGTCTCTTGCTTCTCCTGCATTGGCAGGAGGATTCTTTACCACTAGCGCCACCCGGGAAGCCCACTTTGCTGTTGGCTTTTAAGTCACGTCTGTATTTGTCTTTATCACGTTCCCCAGTCCAAGCACCGGGCCTGTCTGTATCTGAAGCGACCAGGCAGAGCCACTCGTGAGAAAGGAATGACTTTTTTTGATTCATAATAAGCTCCCTTTCGCTTTGTTTCCTTCCTGGCCTTGGTTCTGGTTTGAACTTTAAAGGGCTTGCTAGAGCTAATCTGGGAGTACTTCTGCCTTTGGCACATGCATCTTTGCTAGACTCTGCTTTGGCCCCCCGCTGGTGTTTCAGGTGTGTCTGTGGGGAGCCACGCACAGCGAGCTGACTGGGTTGCGGTTTATGGACCCCCTGCCCCCGAGCGCCGCTGGCGCCCCTGCCTGTCTCCTGGCTCGCCGCCGTCCCCGTCACGCTGGAGTTTTGCTTGTGTCAGAAGAGTCGGTTTCTCATTTGTGGTTAGCTCACTCTGCCTTCAGCGAGCTATTTTCTTCTTCACTTAATTTAAAGGTGTCGACGTGGCCTCTTCTGGTGCAGCCCCTCCACGTTTCCGTCTTGCCACTGGCCATCCTGCTAAAGCGTTGGTGGTGATCAGCCGCATGAAAGCCGGTGAGGCAGGTGCAGAGAGGCTGCGTCTGTGCCCTGGGCCGCTCGCGGCTCGCTCTGAACAACAAGAATTACATATCTTAGCTTTCTCCTGCTAGTGTTCTTAGCCTTTTAAGAAGAAGTATACTGTTTCGGTTCCTTGTGCCCAGACTTCAGCTTATTGAAAGAAGGGGTGAGACTAGATAAACTTTTTTTTTTTAACTTCTTTGATCTCACTGAGGTTTTGCATTTTGCTTTCAGTATCCTTCTGGCTTTTCTTTGTAGCATTTCCTATTTTCAAGACATGTTAAAGAGATCCTTAAAAGTTAAACATAGCATTACCATGTTGTTGTTTAATCACTAAGTTGTGTTTGACTCTTGCGACCCCATGGACTGTAGCCCACCAGGCTCCTCTGTCCATGGGATTCTCCAGGCAAGAGTACTGGAGTGGGTTTCCATTTCCTTCTCCAGGGGATCTTCCTGACCCAGGGGTCAAACTCGCATCTCCTGCACTGCAGGCAGATTCCTTCTCATCTGAGCCACCAGGGAAGCGCCCAGTAAATACCAGCGTTTGTCTCTGGTCTGTGGAGAGAGACAATGAAGTGGCCATAGCTTAGGAAGAGAAGCAAGATGCTGGAAGCAGAGAAGTGGGGGTGATTCCAGTGATCCAGGTTTAGGTTAGACCACTGAGAAAAGGATCAAAAGCTCCCACTTCTTGGATTGCTTTTAGAAGTCATCATAACCCCGTGCAGCCAGTGGAACCAGCTACAGCAAAGAATATTTATGAAGCAGCAGTGAGGGTGAGAGCTGTGTTTAATGAAGAAGAAGGAAACCCCCGGCGGGCTGCAGGGCCCCCGCCCCTCCACTTCCTTCCCTCCCACGGGCCCTGCCTTCTGTGTTGGCCCTTTAGTCTCTTCAGAGAGTTGGGCCCTTGCCTTCATCTTGGTTGACTTCTGATTTCTGCTTCCTTCCTGAGAAGCAGGGCCTTTAGTTGTCACCTGAGCAGAGAGGAGTGAAAAGTCGTAGACCCAAGGAGAGACCTTTCACTCAGCTGTAGGGAGTCAGAAGGGAGCTGGGAGGCAGGCCTGGCTCTCGTTGATGAAGAAACATGGTTTCTGTTTCATCCTAGTACAAAACTGTGGTGTGGAGATCTCTCAGTTCAGTTCAGTTCAGCCACTCAGTCGTGTCCAACTCTGTGACCCCATGAACCGCAGCATGCCAGGCCTCCCTGTCCATCACCAACTGCCGGAGTCCACCCAAACCCATGTCCATTGAGTCGGTGATGCCATCCAACCATCTCATCCTCTTCTCGTCCCCTTCTCTTCCCACCTTCAATCTTATCCAGCATCAGGGTCTTTTCAAATGAGTTTCAGTTCTTCACATCAGGTGGCCACACACTGTTGGAGTTTCAGCTTCAACATCAGTCCTTCTAGTGAACACTCAGGACTGATCTCCCTTAGGATGGACTGGTTAGATCTCCTTGCAGTCCAAGGGACTCTCAAAAGTCTTCTCCAATACCACAGTTCAGAAGTGTCAATTCTTCGGAGATGTCTAGTTTTAGAATATTCCGTGGATGTAAAAGGGTGCATTGATTTATCTGAATTCTGTTTGCACTAAGCATCTTTACTGCACAATTAGCGCCTTATTCTACACTGGCTGTTCTTTACTGTTATTGCTTTACAATTTAGTGCCCAAATAATGTCAGCTGTGGTGTAGAATGAGTGGGATTACTGGACTTGGGATCTGAAGGGCAGTGGCTTAGCAGTTGTGTGTGCAGGGTCTCTGAATACTTATGTTTATGCTGTTATTTCGTCTGCCTTAAACAAGCCTTCTTCCTTTGGCAGTTGTGTGTGCAGGGTCTCTGAATACTTATGTTTATGCTGTTATCTCGTCTGCCTTAAACAAGCCTTCCTCCTTTGTTGGAGACTGGTGGACCCTTCCTGTTTTTCTGGGGAAGCACCTTTCCTCTGTCTGAACTTGGGACCTGCCAGGAGTGGTTCTTGATCTGTCCCTGTGCTGTAAGTAGACCCTTGACCTACTTGGGCCAGGCAGGGCTCCCCTTGAATCTTTTTTTTTTTTTTTTTAGTAAAAGGGAAGAATTTATTATGAAGCCCCAGGTATCTCACTCCAAGGCAGTAATTGCAGTCGTGTGGGCTTGCCTGGTAGCTCAGATGGTAAAGAATCTGCCTGCTATAATATGGATGACCTGGGTTCGATCTCTGGGTCAGGAGGATCCCCTGGAGGAGGGCCTGGCAACCCCCTCCAGTATTCTTGTCTGGAGAATCCCCATGGACAGAGGTGCCTGGCGGGCTACGATCCATGGGGTCACACAGGGTTGGACGTGACTGAGCGACTACCACACTAACAGTAGGATGTTAAAATGGTTTTCTTTTCCTGCCTCTGTTTATCCGGAGCTGCCAGTGTGGGGCTGTTCTGTACCATTGCAAACTTGAGGCAGCCTCCTGTGTGGAAATTACAAGGGGAAAGCATGACTTTTGGACCCCTCAGCCAGGTCACAGAGATGAAGGGGAGGGCTTCAGACGTGGAGAGGATGTGATGATGGGACGCCTCTGGGGGCCATCCATCCCCCTGTCCCCCACCCAGCACAGTGCTGGGGAGCAGGGAGGCATTTCAGACTCACCCCCCTGGCATCCCGAACTCCAGGCCCCAGAGCCTTTCCGTCTGAGGTGGTGGGCGGGGACGCGGGCTCCGCAGTGCCGGCTTCCTGTCTACAGGGTAAGTCTGGGCCGTCCAGGGCGGGAGGACGCTGCGGGGTAGGGGCTGGGGGGGACTGGGAGCCCTGCTGCCCGGGGCGTCTTCTTTCTCCTGTGACCCTGCTGCTCAGAGCGCTTTCTTTTGTAGCTTATAACCAGGTCCTGAGTCACAGGAACTGTGACCGTCGGGGACTCACTGAATGTCTTAGTCTTGTTTTGTTCTCACCCCATGGTTACTGAGATGCTCAGATGAAGTCATGTATGTTGGGGAGTTGGGCAGACTGAAACACAGCAGATATGGAAGCTGTTGTGCGTTTTGTGACTGTTTTATTAACGACCTGACACTAATAATTTGATTAGTCTGAGCGTAGTTAGTTTCTTAGTTTAATTAAACATTCTTTAAAAAAATTTTTTTTAATTTAAAAAATATATTTTTTAGCCATGCTGTGAGGCTTGTGGGATCCTAGTTCCCCAATCGGGGATCAAACCTAGGCCCCGTTCAGTGGAAGCATGGAGTCCTAACCATGACCCTCAGGGAATTCCCTAAACGTTCTTTCAGAAACAAGTGAGGCCATTAGCACATTCCTTTTTTTTTTTAAGTGATAGAGTTAAAAATAAGCTTGACTTGACCTATGTGCTGGTAGGAGATGAATGAATGAGTCTTGATAAACTGTGGCTTTCTCAAGCCTAAAAAAGCTTTCTGTGAGTTGAGCCCTGCTTAGGTCTTTGGTGAGTATTGACTGTGGACTCCATATCAGATGGGCTGTTCTCCAGCCCCTGTGCCAGGGAAAAAGAGGGCAGAAAATTCAGAGTGATTGTGTTTATTTGACTTTGGAGTTAAGTAGCCTTAGGTCTGAATTCCAGTGTTGCCACTTATCAACTCTGTTGTCTCTTTGAGCTTCAATCTTGTCATCTGTAAAATGGAAATAATAATCCCTACCCTGCAGATTGAAGATTGCAGGAGATGCTGCATTTAAGGTCCTTAGTTGTGCATTGTATATGGTAGGTGCTTAATAAATATAGCTGTTACTATTAGAATGACAGCTTTAGTAATGGTTGCAACTAAAGGGGGTAAGACTAGAAAATCTGAATCTGAATTTGCACTCCAGTACTCTTGCCTGGAAAATCCCATGGACGGAGGAGCCTGGTAGGCTGCAGTCCATGAGGTCGCTAAGCGTCAGACATGACTGAGCTACCTCACTTTCACTTTTCACTTTCATGCATTGGAGAAGGAAATGGCAACCTGCTCCAGTATTCTTGCCTGGAGAATCCCAGGGATGGTGGAGCCTGGTGGGCTGCCATCTATGGGGTCGCACAGAGTCAGACACGACTGCAGCGACTTAGCAGCAGCAGCAGCAAACGTAATCAGTATAAAAACCAGTCAATCAACGGCTATTGGGTGCCTCGTCTGTGCAAAGGATGGGGGTGTTTGCATAAGAAGGTGTGTATTACCATTCCAGCTGGTTGGGGGAACGAGTCACATACATGTAAGAAAAATAGGTAACCTCCAAGGAGCTGGGCTTTGGAGGATGGCAGAGGATCGGAAACAGAGGCATGCCTGAGAAGGCCTCGAGCTGATGGAAAAATACAGCAAGGGGAGTGAAGAGACGAATCCAACATCCAGGGTGACCTTGGAAGAGGTCGAATGACATACACACGTTACGCCCCATCTTTCCAGTTTTATTTTTCCTATGTCTTCCTGATTCTCTCCCTGACCTGCTTAATACCTCCCATCATTATGATGAAGATCCACACCCATCTCGCATTGCGGAGTTTTCACAGTTTTTTGCAGGTTCCTTTTGTCTGTGAATTTGTTGGCCCACATCCTCAAGTGACCACAAATTCTGGCAGGTTCTGTTTGTCTGTCCCATCTGCTGTACCTTATCTTAGTGTCCTGAACTGTAAGTGGCCTTTTTTGGGGGTTTTTATCATGTTGAATCACTGAATTGAGCACCTCCCAGAGGCAGTGGGCTGGGCCGTGTGCTGGGGAGGCCTGGGAAATAGAAAGATGCATGACCCAGGGTGGTCCCTGCCCCGAAGCAGCTCGCTTAGTGGAGGAGGCAGATGGGCAGACGGACTCTAATTGAGTGTGTTAGTGCTTGATGCTGGGCGGACAAGGAGGGACGTTTGGCAGGGGCCCTGGGTCCCCAGGTCCTCCATCACTCACTGTTCGTGGGCGAGTTCACAGAGGCTGTCCACCTCCACAGCACAGTTTGGAAAAACGCATTCTGCATCCATAGCTGTGGTTCTGGTGTGAGATCTCTCCGCCTGGTTCCCTGCTTGGTGGACTGTGAAGGCCCCCTTTTTCCCCTCACCCTGTCTCCTGGCAGGAGGTTTAGACCCAGTGTCTCCTCTCTCCCTCCCCTCCCGCAGACCCACTCCTGCTCCCCGCCCTGGGGCTCCCCATCTCAAACAGCAACATCGCAACATTGCGGTAGGAATGAGGACCCCTCTGGGGCTGAGAGTGGGCTCTTGTCTAACACCTGGAAATGAATTTTCCCAGGAGACACACATGCTGACAAGGCAAGAGGCTTCATTTGGAAGGGGCGCCCGGGGAGGCAGGAGGACTGCTCCGCCATGTGGCGTGCAGGCTCGGGCTTGATGGTGCTGGTGAGTTTCCCCCTGTCTCTGGCCAGCCCTTCTGACTCAGGGTGGTTCCTCCTGTCGCACGTGGTGTTGAGCCAAGGTGGATGCCAGCAAGGAGGATTCTGGGAGATTGGAGACTGGCTTCTCCTCTCTCCTTTTGACTTCCTCAAAGTCTTTTGTTTGGTCGTAGCTTGTTAGTTGGAGAAGGCAATGGCACCCCACTCCAGTACTCTTGCCTGGAGAATTCCATGGACGGAGGAGCCTGGTAGGCTGCAGTCCATGTGGTCGCTCAGAGTTGGACACGACTGAGTGACTTCACTTTTGCTTTTCACTTTCATGCATTAGAGAAGGAAATGGCAGCCCACTCCAGTGTTCTTGCCTGGAGAATCCCAGGGACGGGGGAGCCTGGTGGGCTGCCATCTATGGGGTCACACAGAGTTGGACATGACTGAAGCGACTTAGCAGCAGCAGCAGCAGCTTGTTAGGACCTGCTGTTTAAGATAACTCCTGCAAGTGGTCACTGTGGTGTCTGGCCAGGGTGGGTGTCGGCTTTCCCCCAACAACGTCATCATCCCAGAGGACTGAGTCATCTGACACCCCCTCCCCTGTAACCAGTCACCCCAAAACTATCAGCTCTGTCTCCTCCATTACCATTACCCAGGTCCAAGCCCTCGTCTCCAGCTGGAGGTCAGGACCCCGGTAACGGGGTTCCGAAGTTAATCCAGAGGGTCTCTGCCAATATTAAAAAAGAAGAAAAGATAGAATGGGAGGAAGGCATGAGAGTGGAATACACATAGTCAGGTTGAGTTTTATGAAAGTTGTGTATAGTAAGAGTTTTACAGAGAAAGGTTGACGCCATGAAGCACTTTACACACGTTGACGTATTTCTCCACAACAACTGAAGTCATGGTGTCGTTTTTCCTGTCCTTGACTTACAGGGGAGGAACTGGACTGCAGGAAGTGGAGAAACTGACCAGGGTCAGACTGGAAGCCTGCATCTCAGAGACGCTGCGTGTGTGTGTGTGTGTGTGTGTGCGCGCGCACTTGCTGGGTTGCCAAGTAAAGTGTCTTTCTCACTCTGCAGGTTGTGGTGAAAACAGAAGTTGGGCAGTTTCTGTTTGACAGACATCTGAACCTGTTCTCTTGTCCTCTCCCCCCATCCGACCTGCATCCTTGCAGCCTGGATGCTCCTGGTCTCTGTCACAGGGTCCAGCACTTTTGGGAGGGTGCTCAGTCTGTGTGGTCACAGGGCCTGTGAAGCCTGATCCTGCTGACCTCCTCATCTCGGAGGCTTTGAGAGAACAGAACTCCCCACCTGGCAGAAGAGAAAACTGAGGCCCAGGAAGTTTGAGAAACTTGGCAACCTCTTCTGTTCTCAGAGCATGCCGTTCGCATTTTCCTTACAGCTAGCCTATGGATGTTTGTGGGGTTTAGGTTTTCTTCTTGTTGTCTTTTTTGTTTGCAGCACTGCAGGATCTTCCCCAGCCAGAAACCAAACTTGTGCCCCCGGAGTCTTAATTACTGGACTTCACTGGACTGCCTGGAAAGTTCCTTGATTTTTGTTTTTGATTTAGAAAATAATGATTATAAGCTCCTTGAGAGCAAATTCTAACAGTTGTCTTGTCTGGTGGTCTGGGTTTTTGACTGGCGTGATCCGTCTTTTCCTGGGCGAGACTCTGGTCGTCCAGTTAAGGATCCCTGGCCTCTGCCTGTGCGGGACTCTGCAGGAGTCTCCTTCCTTGTTGAGTGCTTCGTGCCCACTCCCCCAGCAGCTCCCCGGCCCCCGCCCCACCCTGGAGTGGATGGAGCCCACGATCTGGAAATAGGAGCTGATTTCCTCCCAGCTTTTGAGTTGGGAAGACTTCTGTCTGTCTTCTCTGGGCTGCATTCATTTCCCCTCTTTACTGCTGCGGCTTACTGCTCTTTACTGCTCATTTATTTTTACTTTTCAGCCTTGCCCAAAGTGCACCTTGATTTTGGTATCTTTAGATCTTTAAAGCCCTGTACTGTTACTGATGATTTCCTTCACTTTGCAGAATTCTAGTTGGTTGCATGTCTATTTTGCGTGACCTTGCTTCTTTCCCTTCTGTTGTTAAATTTTAATACTTTTCTGTTCCTCCTCTTTTATAGGAATTTGTATTTCATGTTTTTTTAGATTGTAGTAATGGACCTTCAGTGTCCTGCAGTCTGCCTTCCCATCAGACTGACTGGCGTTTAGAATTGTATGTTCATCGAGTAGGGGTCAGCTCTATGGTGTCCTTGCTCTTTCTTTGGCAGGCACGTCTGTTGCATCCTCTTGGTGCTCCCCACTCCTGCTGGCTCTTGTCAGATCAGCCCTGACCCCTCACCACAGTGGGGGCCACTGCGGGCCCTCCGGCCGCCTCTTCACTGTCCCCTTCCCTCCCCCCACAACCAGCAGCTCTCTAACTTTTCATTTCAGGACCCCTTTTAAAACTCTTAAAAGCTAGTGAGATCCCCAAAGAGCTTTTAGTTATGTGGGTTATCTCTAGCAGTACTTATAATATTAGAAATTGAAGTTGAAAAGATTTTAAAGTGTTTATTTAAATTAGCTTAAATATAGCAGTAATAAACCCATTACATAATACAGATAACACTCTTAATGAAAAATAACTGTTTCCAAAGCAGGAAATGAAGGGCAACATTGTTTTGCTTCTTTCCAGATAACTTTATTGCCTGCCTTAATGGGAGACAGCTGGACTCTCATCAATGGTTTACCTTCATTCTGTTGTAGTGTGTTGTGTGTGTGTGTTTTAAAAATTAGAAAAATTAATTTTTGGCTGTGCTGGGTCTTCATTGCTCTGTGGCTTTTCTCTAGTTGCGGGGGCCTCACTTCGTTGCAGCGCACAGGCTGCTCATTGCGGTGGTCTCTCCTGTTGCCGAGCACAGGCTGCAGGGCACATGGCCCGGAAGCGGAGGTTCCCGCCCTCTGGGGCGCAGGCTCGGCCGCTGTGGCGCTTGGGCTTTGTTGCTCTGCAGCACGTGGGATCCTCCCAGATCGGGGATCCAACCCGTGTCTCCTGCATTGGCAGGTGGATTTCTCTCCACTAAGCCACCACGGAAGCCCTGTTGTGTTTTATGTATGAAGAAAATACAGCCTTACCTGGATATAGTTGGAAAAGGGAGGAATGTTTTAACAACCTATTCAGTTAGTTGTGGATAGTCTTTGAAACTACATCAGAGCTTGACAAGTGGTAGTTTCTTCAAGGTTTGTTGCAGCATAGAGTCTGAAATCTTATATCAAAGAGTCTCTCATATTCTGTTACATTAAAATCTTTTGGTCTGTCTTGCATTTGAAAAGATCTTTTATGCATTTTGCAACATCATGCATGAGTCATTTGGATAACATCACATTAGTTGCTGTCACTACCGCTCTCCTCTGAAAAGCCTTAAAGTATTGAAAGACTCTAGAGCTCATAGTGGCCAATAGAGTTTTTCCAAATTTTAATTTTTGCTTGAAAGCTCAGATTTTTCTTTAGTAACAAATACTGTCAGTTTTCCTTGAACTAACAAGCTCCCTTTATTCATTCTAAAAACACCCAGATCTGAGTCACTGTAGCTTTTCTGTCAGTCATTCTTTCAAGTTAAATGGCATTCAGTGGAAGAGCGGCCAGTTCGGCTTGCCGCTCGGTTGTATGAGTGCCTTTTCCTGCCAAGAACCACCACACTTGGGCTTGTAGCAGAAGTGCTGTGTGTGCTTCTCGTTTTGTCACGGGATAGTAAAAAGATACGTACTCAAGGTTAATATTTAGTGGAATTAATAACTTTTAATGCTTCCTTTAGTATATTCTTAGATGAAATTGATCTTTTTTTTTTTTTTTTAAACTGTGAGAGTGTGGTGGTGGAGATTACAGTGACGGCTATCACAGTCAGATGCCACTGCCTTATTACTGGCCAAGGCTCCAGCCATTTTCCCCACCATTGTTTTTGCACCGTCAGTGCAAATGTCACACAACTGAAGATAGTTTTGGCCTGGCAGCACCCCCAGAGAGGGTCTTGGACCATATTTTGAAAACCACTGGATAAGACCAATGTGTGCACAAAACCTCTGCACATTGGACACTCGTGCTTCTCATCTGCCTGGAAAACCTTCTCCCTTCCTATGAGTGTGTGCAAATACACACACTTATACATATATACGTGTATGTAGCTATATGTGCATGTCTCTGTCACTTCAGTTAATATTGGTTCTACTCATCACGTGTTCATGGGTCTCTTCCAGTAGACAGTAGGCCGTGAGCCAGGTTTCACATTTATCTTAGGTGGTGATAGCACCAAGTATCATTCCTATTAAATATTAACTTGTTTAATGTTGCCTGTCTTCATCACCCTTATATTATTTTTGTTTCCAGGGCTTAATAAATGTTTTTTGAACCAACAAAGAATTGGGTTACTGTTTTCCCAGGGTTTTCTTAGAATGTTGGTTCTCTTATATCAGCAAGTATTAATTAAGCATGAAAGGGCATCTGTGGTTAAGTTGATTTGGGAAGTTCAAAATGTGTTTAATTGAAGGCTTTCATGTATTCTTCATTGTATGATGTGCACTGTGAATTTTTAAGTGGGATGCGAGGCTACAGAATGTACTATTTCTCACCAGTTGAATAACACATGAAACTTTCCTTGGCATGTCTCACAGGATTAGCTTCCTTGGAATTTTCTTTAGGAGATAATTGTGTAAACTGCCTTTTTGAGTTTTTACAGATTAGTAAATTGATTACACATGTTTATTCATGCGTTAATTTATACCTTGTATTTAGTACTTCTTAAGGCTAGACACTGGTAGATTTAGGCATTCAATGGCTAGCAAAAAGAAAAAATACTTTGAGAAAATATTAATACACTACTGTGTGGAGTAGATGGTCAAGTGGGAGATTCAATTATCATCAACTGATCCCTGCAAATTACAAGTGTTATGTTGATGGTGTGTTGGAAGGTACAGTTATCTCTTGGTACCCCTGGGAGATTGGTCTCAGGACTCTTGCAGATACCAGAATCCCCAGATGCTCAAGTTTCTTGCATAAAATGACTTAGTATTTGCATAAAACCTGTGTACGTCTTCCCGTATACTTTAAATCTATAGATTATTTATAGCACCTTCCCGTATACTCTAAATCATCTGTAGATCCTGTGTAAATAGTCATATGTGTGCTTGGTTGCTCAGTCATGTCCGACTCTTTGTGACCTCATGGACTGTGGCTCGCCAGGCTCCTCTGTCCATGGAGTTCTCCAGGCAAGAATACTGGAGTGGGTTGCTATGCCCTCCTCCAGGGGATCTTCCCAACCCAGGGATTGAACCCAGGTCTCTTGCACTGCAGGTGGATTCTTTACCATCTGAGCCATCAGGGAAGCCCAGATAGTCATAAATACAATGTAAATGCTATGTAAATAGTTGCCAGTATGTGGCAAATTTGTTTTGCTTTTTGGGACATTTTTGAAATTTCTTTTTTCTAATATTTTCCATCTGCAGTTGGTTGAATCCTTGGATGTAGAACCTACAGAGACAGAGGGCGGATGGTCCATAGTGCTAAAGCATTTGCTTTTTGTTTTTCTCCTTCTCAAACCTCCACCGGGCCTGTTCAGGCTTCCCTGTCTGCATTTTGCTGCTGCTGGCGTTCTTGGGATCCAGAAGGCTGATGAAGAGGCTCCGTAATGATGGGGCCTCACCTGGCCGTGTCATTGGAGGGGATGGCATGTTGGAGACTGGGCCTTTAGAAATGTGAGCCAACTTCCTCTTAGAGCCTGGCATGTAGTAGCTTTGTGTATGTTGATTGGCTGAACAGTCAGTGAATAAGAGTGCTCAGAGACTAAAGGATAAACTCCACACTGTGATCCCATCAACCCCGTGCCTGAGCTTGCTCCACCATAACAGGGTGGGCTGAATAAAGCCATGTACCTGCTTTTCACGCCCCTCGGCTCTGACCTGGCCTGTGTTGTAGGGAACCACTGACTCTTCAACCTTCTCTGCCATGCAAAACAAAACATGAAGCATGCCCTCCTTTCTGTGTTGATCCAGTTCTGACCATACCTTGGGAGAAGATGTTAACACACTCTTGATATGAAAGTATTTAATCAAAGGATATGATGTTGATACAGTGAAATTGGCCTTTGGTCCTCTGACTTCCTGGACAGATGATAGCAGGAGGGTTTTGCAACAGAATGGGCTTGGAGTCTGGACTTCAGTAAGATTAAGCGCGTGTTTAGTGTGATGTTTTGCTCTGTGAAGTCACCCACAGAGAAGGCAAACATTCCATGTTTAGTAACCAGTCCTCTTGGTTCTTGGTGTGTGGCCCATGCCAGTTTGGGCTGCTTGGGCTCTGGGAACGAGTGGACTTCTCCCAGTGCTCCCCCCTCCCCACCACCTCGTGTGGATGGATAGATAGGAAATCATGCACCCACTCAGACTGTCCTCTTCTTTCCAAGCCTGAAACTTCTTTAGCCCCGTCATGGTCCTGCCAGAGTCTGAAAACTGGTAGGCTTTAGAGAGGCCGAAGGTCGGCTAGAGTCTCTTAGGAGATGAAATGCACCCGGGTGATTGGTTTCTTCAGGTGTTGCTCTGAGACCAAATTAGGAAAATCCTCAGGGAGTTTTCTTGATTTTTTTTTTTTTTTTCATTTTTTTGATTGAGTTAGAGTTGCAGAAGTATCATGAGTTGCTAATTTAAAAAGTTTTTTTTCATTTCTTTGTAAAAGAAATTCACATTAATTGTAGAAATTTGGAAAAATATCAAAAGACATAATGCTGAAAATTACCCATAATTTCTAGTATTCAGAGATAATCACTACAAAACATTTTGTTGTATTTGCATGCATTTTATATGCATAATTAAGATCATTGTGTATAAATTTTGATTTCCCCTTTTCCCATTTAGCATATTTTATCTTGCATTGAGAGCACTACAGCATGGGAACTTGTGTTAGTTTCCTCTGGCTGCAGATTTCCACAAACTGGATGGCTTAAGACCATGGAAATGGATTCCTTCAGTTCTGGGGGCCAGAAGTCTGAGCCGGGCCTGAGGTGGGTGCGCCCCCTGGAGGCTCTTTGAGGGAGGGCACCCCTCAACCCTCAGTTTCTGGTGTCTGCTGGCGTTCCCCCGTGTGGCCCCCTCTCTCCAACGTCTGCCTCTGTTTTCATCTGCCTTTCCTGTGTGTGTGTGTGTGTGTGAGAAATCTCCCTCTGCCTCTCTTGTGAGAGCATTTGGGAGGGCATCTAGGGCCCACCTGATGATTCAGGATGTCTCTCCATCTTAAGATTCTTCACCGGCAAGAGGTGCCATTTCTACCCAAGGTAGCATTTACAGGTTCCAGACTTAGAACCTGTTATATTTGGGGACCATTATTCAGGATGTCAGAGGATTTAAGAGCATAGACTTTTGAGCCAGACTGGGTGGGCTCAAAACCCCGTGTGGTCTCTTACTAGCGGGGTGATCTTGAGCAAGTGTCTTAAGTATTGGTGCCTCCATTTACTGATCTGTAAAGCGGGAATAATAACCTTAGCAACTTGAGGATTAAGAGGGTTAGTATTTCTAAAGCACCTGGTAAGCTTAGGACAGTGTTTGACCCATGTAAAGATTAGCTGTTGCTATTGTAGTTGGTATTTTTATTAGAAATTCTCTGTAAGATGTCCTTTTCATGGCTACATAAAACTTTATTCACAAACCTATCATAATTTGTCTAGTCATTTTCTTTCATTGACTATTAACTTTATTTCCAGTTTTTTTTTAATCTCACGTAAAACATTGCCATGGATACCTTTGAGCATTAAGTTTTGTCCCCATTTCAGATTCATTTCCTAGGGTAGAATTCTGAAAATGGAATTATAGTATCAGAGGGTGTATATAGTTTTAAACCATTTAATAAGAATTTGCCAAATTACTTCCAGAAAGATTTTGCCTTTCATACTCCTAGTTGAATGATGAGAGTAGCCACTTTGCTATGGCCATACCTGGATTGAGTGTTGTCATTTAAACATCCTCAGGTATTTTGACATGGTCTGCCCTTTAAGGCTGAAATGTGACATGGAAAAGGACTCAGAATTGTAGTTTCTTTGACAAGGAATGCTCCTGCAAGGCAAGCAAGCTTCTAATGAGAAATGAAAGCCTTGCTTTGTCAGATTTCCAGGTGCCTCTTCCATCCTGTTATGAAGCCTGGATCTGGGTGTTTTAAAAGTTATAGGGCAGGATGTTGCTGGGGAGCAAATGTTAGTAGTAGGACAGTGCTACGGCCACAAGGATTCTAATCAAACAGTTTTGTTTCTGTTCTCAAACTTGGACATTGACTATTCTGAGCATTGATGGGGTGAGGGAGGTACCCTTGAACAACAGCAGCAGCAACAGATGATGAATTTAATCCCTTTACAGCTAAAGCCGTTTGAGGGCAGGAGGAGGGTAGAGAGGAGTGGCCCCTGCACTGCCTGCTGGTGGGGGGCCTGCCCCCATGCCCCGGCCTCCTGTCAGCCTCCTTTCCTTTCCTGGTGGTTCCAGGCTGATCTCACCTGGGCTCCTGGGCTGTAGCGGAGGAGCCAGGGTCCCAGCAGAGCAAAAGGCAGGGCAGTGGTTTTCTCTTCCAGTTGTGAACTGGTATGAGTGTACCGTGCGCACTATGTAACAACTGGTCGCACACGAATTCCACAGTATCTGAACCAGTTCATGGGGTTGCAGAGTTAGACATGACTGAGCGCGCGCACACACACGCACACACACACACACACACACACACACACATATCTTGGGTTATCTGGGTGTGTGACTGTGTGCTCAGTCATGTCTGATTCTTTGCAACCCAATGGACTGTAGCCCACCAGGCTTCTCTGTCAGTGGAATTTTCCAGGCAAGAGTACTGGAGTGGGTTTCTATTTCCTTTTCCAGAGGATCTTCCTGACCCAGGAATTGAACCTGTGTCTCTTGTGTCTCCTGCTTTGGCAGATGAGTTCTTTACCACTGCAACACCTGGGAATATTAGGTTATATCTAGGTGGGCCCTAAATGTGACCACAGGTGTCCTTAGAGAGGAAGAGAGCGATTTTACACACGTGCACACACGAGAAGGCACTGAAATGAAAGAGTGATGTGGCCACGAGCCTAGGAATGCCAGCAGTCACCAGCAGCTGAAAGAGGCAAGGAACGGACTCTCCTCTAGAGTCTGGAGGGGATATGGCTGTAACACCTTGATTTCAGGCTTCTGGCCCCTAGAACTGTGAGAGAATAAATTTCTGTTGTGCTATGCTGCTCAGTTTGTGGTAATTTTTTTTTATGCATTTGCAGGAAACTCATACAAAAGTCTGTGCTCTGTTCAGCAAGACAGTCCCCCTGATCATGTGCTTGGCTGTGTAGCAGTGTCATAAGCACTAAAAGCTTTTGAACTGCTCTTAATTTCTGTACTTGGCTTGTTGTGAACCAGCAGCAGAGAGGTCTGGTCTGCAGACCACCCTCTGAGGGCCATGAGTCCTGTCTCCCTCCCTGGTTTTGTGGACAAGGAAACAAGTCCAGAGAGGAGAAGGTGGGGCTGAGATTAGAGCAGGTGCCTCTGCTGTTCGGAACGGGCAGATGGGGATGGACGCCGGCCTCCTGGGCGCCAGGTCTGGGGTGAGCAGACAGGATCACTGCCCTTCAGCCTGCTTTGCATGCCACCTGGTGTCCCTGTCGCTGTTCTGTACCCCACAGAGTGAACGCTGGTGCTCCATTGAACCCCTGGAGCTCCGAGCTGCCTAGAAGACCCAGAAGCCAGGAGATGCTCATGAAGCCCTCGCTGCAGCTAATGAGCCAACAGCAGCAGGCAAAGTACCCTGTCAAGGGTAAAGCTCACGGCTACTGTCCACTTAGTTTCCAGCTGACTGCTTTCATCTTTGTGCTTTGGGTTGTACTTTCCCTCCATAGCCCAGTTTTAACATTCTACATTTTCAGAGTGCTAATTATTCTCTCAGAGAATGGGATTAGCCTGTAGTCATCTTGACTCTTACGCTGCTTGAATAAAGTTCATCCAACTTAACTTGGGGCTTCCCAAGTGGTACTGCGGTAAAGAATGTGCCTGCCAGTGCAGGAGATGCCGGTTTGATCCTTGGGTCAGGAAGACCCCCTAGAGTAAGAATTGGAAACTCACTCCAGTAATCTTGCCTGGGAAATCCCATGGACAGAGGAGTCTGGTGGGTTACAGTTCATGGGGTTGCAAAGAGTTAGACATGACTGAGTGACTAAGTATGCATGCAATTTAACTTGGCATTCAGACCCCCTGAAAAACCATCTACCTTCTAGCCCTGCCTCCTAGCCCTCACTTTCATAGCCGTTATCTTTAAACTTCATGAAAATCTTACCCCCTAATAGAGGGATTAGAAGGGTTTAGAGTCTTGAAGCCCTACAGTAGGTGATTTCATGGTTGATCTACTGAGGAACCAATGGAAAATTAGGTCAAGGGGATAGTGGGCATAAATGTTTCAAGAGCTTAGCGAAACAAATGTTCATGTTTACTAAAATAGACTCTAAAAATAGCACAAATAGCTAGTACTGGCCACTAGTATGTGAACTGAGTCATCTGGTCTACCATCTGGCTCAGCTGAACCACAGATGCCTGTAGCCACGAGTAAACCAGGCAAGAACAGAAAAAAAACCACCCCACTGAGCCCAGCACTAATTGCTGACCCACCAACCATGAGTAAATAAAATGTTTATTAAGACCAAAAAAAGGCCAGCATAGTAAATCAAGACTTATCTTTAAGTTATTTCACTTCTCATTGTAGTATTGATAGGCATTATATGGTTACTCAATTATTCATCATGTGCTGTAGACACTTTCAGAGTTTCTCATGTTTATATTTTCATTGAAATTCTTTTTTATTTTGTTATGGGTAATACCCATATTAGGAGCCTCTCTCCCCAGTATCTGGGTCTCCGTCTTAGTATTGAATACCGCTGAGATTTTATGACTTATTTGCTGGTTCTCCTCTCTGGGTTTCCCACCTCTCTCTCTTCCTCTCCTCTCAGATATTATGGGACGGTAGTGGAGAGGCCCAGGTCACTGTCTCTCTTTTATTTTTCCTTCGTTTCAGAAGTCTTTATTTCATCACCCTCTACTTGTGTGTGTGTGTGTGTGTTTTAGTCCTAACCCTGGATCTTGTAGTTTTAAATAAGTAACTTTTGGTTGCAAGGAAAAGAAATGCTCTCTTTCCAGCGTAAGTCAGCAGAGGGTCTGTTGCAGGAACCTCAGGAGTGCAGGGAACAGCCTGACCGTGCTGGGGGCTGGCGAGGCAGGCTCCTGGGTCCTGCCCAATGTGAGGGAGGGAGGGGCGCGGCCGGATGAGTGCTGGTGCGGAGCAGCTGGGGGAGCCACGCAACCGCCGTCTCAGCGGGGACTTGGTGGAGGTGTCACAGGAGGCCTGCAGAAAGCAAACCAACCAAGCCTATTATACCTCTTCTTCTGATTTCTCAACAGGAATAATCCAAATCACCTTTCCTGGAAGTCAGTTTGCTGAAACTACTGAAGCCAGCAGTTCTTGGAAGTTGAAGAAAAGGTAAATAGAAGCAAGTTCGTGTCTGCTAAAGTCGTCTTAAGAGGGAAACCCAGGTTTGGAGGGTCCCTGTTGTTTCTCAGACATACCCAGCTCTGTGTGTAGCATTTTACCTTCCTCTGCCTGGCCACGCCCTAGGTTACCTTCACCAGTGGCGGCCGCCTTGGAAACGAGGGCTTTCGCCTCTGGCTGGTGTGGTTTCTCCTGCCTTTGAACCCCCACTGTACTGCATTCTTACTGACCTGTATCCCGGGGGGCACTATCTGCCCCTCCTCTCTGTCCTCCCACAGCCGTGTGGGATGTGGGGGCTGCTTTCTGTGACCCTCACCCCACTGTAGCACTTCCATACTGGATTATAGTTACCTGTTGGCATGTTTCCCCCAGTCGCTTCCGTAAGATGTATCTGAACTGTGCCTCAGACGTAGAAGATGCCTCCATGAACGCTGATTGGATGAGCAGCGGTCACCTCATGTGTGGATTCCTACGTACCTCCACCATTCCACCGATACAGGGCCTGTGCTGTAAATCGATTTTATTCTTTGAGCATTCATCAGAGATTTTTAATCTCTAGTTGCTTTTTGTGTTTTGGCTGTTGGGGAAGTGAAGCAAAGCTTTCATATCTAGTTTTTATTTTTCATGGGCACTTTGGTTCCACATTGAGCTGTGATTCAGAAGCTTGAGGGGAAGGGAGGTGATGGGCAGGTCAGGGAACCAGTGACCTTGGAAGCTGGCTCCCCACCCCACTCTGCCTTGCTGTGGGTGGTGTTGAATGGGATTGCACGAGGTGGGGTTTGGTCATGCTGTGTCTGTTGCCCTCTTGTCTGCTGGATGGCAGACCCCTCC
Source organism: Bos grunniens (assembly GCF_055505025.1). Taxonomy (NCBI): domain Eukaryota; kingdom Metazoa; phylum Chordata; class Mammalia; order Artiodactyla; family Bovidae; genus Bos; species Bos grunniens. The sequence continues at coordinate 50,324,306 of NC_141193.1, read as the reverse complement.
TCTACCCACCCACCCATCCATCTATTCATCCATATGATCCTCCAGACTGCCTTAATCAACAGAGTTGCATCTGAGCTCACCTCCCTGCTCCTAACCTTTTTTTTTTTTTTTGCTATAAATTATTGTCAGTAGATTCCTTTTCTTACCTGCTTTTACTGAATCTGCTGAATATCCCAAAGATGTTCCTTATTTATTTTATCTGTTTTGTTGGTCACAATCCTCTTAAGAGGACTCATTCCAGCCTTTCCTACCTGACAGTAACCAGCAGTTGTCTGCTACATTTGATGAGTTCTTCCCCTTTCAGAAAGTGCTTCTGTGCACACCACCAGAGTTCCTTCTCCCACCAATCCTAGGAAATAGGCAGGGGCAAATGGTAACTTCCCATTCCTGGAAACTCAGAGTACTAGATATTCCATGTGAGGGCCATTGCCAGTGTGAACAGCGTCTGGTTTTTCTCTCCCTGGCACCATCTTGCTAGTTCTTCTTGGAAGCCGCTTCTGTCACAAAGCCAGGGGGCCCTTTCCACCCATGTCAGTGTCCTCTCGGGAGGGAGCCTTGACCTATTGACCAGAGATGCTGTCTGATGCTGGTGTTGCCTCTACCCGTAGCCTGGTCTGATCCTGGTGTTAACTCTACCCCCAGCCAGGCCACTTTCTTAAAAAAAGTAGATCTCTTCTTCCTGAGAGCTTCCAGTCAGTCTCATGAGTTTTATTTTTTGTTCAGGCTTATTTAAATGCAGGAAATTGAGTTAGTTTACATGAATACTGTGCTGTCTTACTCTGGGAGCACAGGAAGACGCTAACAGGGATTGGGGCAGCCTAATCTGGCTGTCTCTAATGATCTTCCTGCCTCCCCTCTAAATAACTGCAAATGTGGCCTGCATCAAGGAGGCAGAGCACAGTGCTTTATTGCCGTGTGTGATTATTTAGTTAAATGTGTTTTTTTTTTTTTTTAAGAAATGGCTCAACTTTTAATTGGAAAACAGAATGTCGAATGGCCTTTTGATTTGTCCTTTGGTGGCAAAACTGGAAAAATAGATCTATCCTGATAGGAAACCAGGTGCTGGTCCCGAAGAAGGCATATTAACTCCAGAGCAGGATGTGAATTCAGAGTCACTGTTTCCCTAAAACAGGCCAAATACAGAGTCATTGTTTCCCTAAAACAGGCCATCTACTCTGGGCTTTTTCTTGTGAGACCTTCTTCTGCAGCTGTACCACCTTCGATTGATGTTTCCCTGGGCAGGTTCTATTTGGAATCCCCCAAACAGGGCAGTATCCCCAGTGATGTAACTGTCAGGACACAGGGTGAGCGAGATGCTGAGACCCTTCTGCCTAGACGCCTTGAAAATGTCAGTGTCAGGAAATCAGCACACCTGTTACGATGACTGTAACTGAAAAAAATACCAGGCTGTATACTTCACTTCGGGCTTCCCTGGAGGCTCAGATGGTAAAGAATTTGCCTGCAATGTGGGAGACCTGGGTTTGATCCCTGTGTCAGGAAAATCCCCTGGAAGAGGGCATGGCAACCCACTCCAGTATTCTTGCTTGGAGAATCCCACGGACAGAGGAGCCTGGTGGGCTACAGTCCATGGGGTCACAAAGAGTTGGACAGGACTGAAGTGACTTAGCACGCGCACACACACACACACACGCTCTACTTAACATTGTGCTGTGATGCAAAGCCCATTTTATCGTTAACAGGACTGTTTTCTTAGCCACAAAGCTGCCGTCTGCTTTACTGAAGGTCATCTTAGAAGCAGCTTGCACGTGTCCTGGCTGTTTGGCCACATGAGCTCCCCGTGAGGTGCACCCCACCTTGAGCTGGCACAGAGGTGGACATGTGAGCGCCCTGAGAGGAGGGCGCGGGTGATCGTTTGTGAAGTCTGCCCCAGGCTTCCATTACTGCATCCTCTGTGCTTCACACTCTTTTTGTATCTTTTTAAAAAAAATTATTTATTTTTTAATTGAAGGATAATGGCTTTACAGAATTTTGCTGTTTTCGGTCAAACCTCAACCGTAGGTATACATATATCCCCTCCCTTTTGAAACTCCCAATCCCTCCCCATCCCACCCCTCTAGGTTGATACAGAGCCCTTGTTTGAGTTCCCTGACACACACAGCAAATTCCCATTGGCTATCTATTTTACATATGGTAATGGAAGTTTCCATGTTACTCTTTCCATGTATCTCACCCTCTCCCCATGTGCATAAATCTATTCTCTATGTCTGTTTCTCCTTTCCTGCCCTGCAGATAAATTCTTCAGTACCATTTTTCTAGATTCCGTATATATGTGTTATAATATGATATTTCTTTCTTTTCTTTCTGGCTCACTTCACTCTGTATAATAGGTTTTAGGTTCATCCACCTCACCAGAATGGACTCAAATGCATTCCTTTTCATGGCTGAGTAATACTCTATCGTGTATGTGTACCACAGCCTCTTTCTGCATTCATCTGTCAGTGGACATCTAGGTTGCTTCCATGCTCTAGCTATTATAAACAGTGCTGCAGTGAACAATGGGATACATGTGTCTTTTTCAATTTTGGTTTCCTCAGGGTATATGCCTAGGATTGGGATTGCTGGGTCATATGGTGGTTTTGCTCCTAGATTTTTAAGGAATTTCCATACTGTCTTCCATAGTGGCTATATTAATTTACATTCCCACCAACAATGCAGGAATGTTCCCTTTCCGCCACACCCTCTCCAGCATTTATTGTTTGTAGACTTTTTGAGGAGAAGGCACTGGCGACCCATTCCAGTACTCTTACCTGGAAAATCCCGTGGACGGAGGAGCCTGGTAAGCTGTAGTCCATGGGGTCGTTAAGAGTCGGACACGACTGAGACTTCACTTTCACTTTCATGCAAACCCACTCCAGTGTTCTTGCCTGGAGAATCCCAGGGACAGAGGAACCTGGTGGGCTGCCATCTATGGGGTTGCACAGAGTTGGACACGACTGATGCGACTTAGCAGCAGCAGCAGCAGCACACTTTTTGCTGATGGTCACTCTGACCGGTGTGAGGTGATCAGTTCAGTTCAGTCACTCAGTCGTGTCTGACTCTTTGCAACCCCACGGACTGCAGCACACCAGGCCTCCCTGTCCATCACCAACCCCTGGAGTTTACTCAAACTCATGTCCATTGTGTTGGTGATGCCATCCAACCATCTTATCCTCTGTCGTCCCCTTCTCCTGCCTTCAATCTTTCCCAGCATCAGGGTCTTTTCAAATGAGTTAGTTCTACGCATCAGATGGCCAAAGTATTGGAGTTTCAGCTTCAACATCAGTCCTTCCAGTGAATAGGCAGGTCTGATTTCCTTTACGATTGACTGGTTTGATTGCCTTGCAGTCCAAGGGACTCTCAAGAGTCTTCTTCCAACACCACAGTTCAAAAGCATCATTTCTTTGGTGCTCAGCTTTCTTTATAGTCCGGCTCTCATATCCATACATGACCACTGGAAAAACCATAGCTTTGACTAGATGTACGTTTGTTGTGTGGTATGAGGTGATATCTCATTGTAGTTTTGATTTGCATTTTTCTAATAATGAGTGATATTGAGCATCTTTTCATGTATCTGTTAGCCATCTGTATGTCATCTTTGGAGAAATGTCTGTTTAGGTCTTTTACCCATTTTTTGATTGATTGTTTTTCTGGTATGGAGGCGTATGAACTGCTTGCATATTTTGGAGATTAATCCTTTGTCAGTTGTTTCATTTGCTATTATTTTCTCCCATTCTGAAAGTTGTCTTTTCGCCTTGCCTATAGTGTCCTTTGCTGTGCAAAAGCTTTTAAGTTTAATCAGGTCCCACTTGTTTACTTTTATTTTTATTTCTGCTACTCTAGGATGTGGGTCATAGAGGATCTTGCTTTGATTTATGTCATTGAGTGCCCTGCCTATGTTTTCCTCTAAGAGTTTTAGTTTCTGGTCTTACATTTAGGTCTTTAATCCATTTTGAGTTTATCTTTGTGTATGATGTTATGAAGTGTTCTAATTTCATTCTTTTACATGCGGCTGTCCAGTTTTCCCAGCACCATTTATTGAATAGGCTGTCTTTGCCCCATTGTATATTCTTGCCTCCTTTATCAAACATAAGGTGCCCATAGGTGCATGGGGTTATTTCTGGGCTTTCTATCTTATTCATTGGTCTGTGTTTCTCTTTTTGTGCCAGTACCATACTGTCTTGATGACTATAGCTTTGTACTATAATCTGAAGTCAGGAAGGTTGATTTCTCCAGCTCCATTCTTCTTTCTCAAGATGGCTTTGGCTATTTGGGGTCTTTTGTGTTTCCATATGAATTGTAAAATTTTTTGTTCTAGTTCTGTGAAAAATGCCCTTGGTAATTTCATAGGGATCGCACTGAATCTGTAGATTGTGTCTGGTAGTATAATCATTTTCAAAATATTGTTTCTTTCTACCCAGGAACATGGAATATCTCTCCATTTGTTTATGTCATCTTTGATTTCTTTCATTAGTGTCTTATAATTTTCTGGGTACAGTTCTTTTGTCTCCTTAGGTAAGTTTGTTCCTATATATTTAATTTTTTTTGTTGCAGTGGTGAATGGGATTGATTCCTTAATTTCTCTTACTGATTTTTCATTGTTATATACAGAAATGGAAGTTATTTCCGTGTATTGATTTTGTATCCTTCAACTTTACTAAATTTACTGATTAGTTCTACTAATTTTTTGATAGTATCTTTAGGGTTTTCTGTGTACAGTATATGTGATCTGCAAACAGTGAGAGCTTTACTTCTTTTCTGATCTGGATTCCTTTTATTTCTTTTTCTTCTCTGATTGCTTTAGCTAGGAATTCCAGAACTATGTTGAATCACAGTGGTGAAAGTGGACACCCTTGTCTTGTTCCTGATCTTAGGGGTAATGCTTTCAGTTTTTCACCATTGAGAATAATGTTTGCTGTAGGCTTATTAAATATGACCTTTACTATGTTGAGGTAGGTTCCTTCTATGCCCATTTTTTGAAGAGTTTTAATCATAAATGGGTGCTGAATTTTGTCAAAGGCTTTTTCTGCATCTATTGAGATGATCATATGGTTTTTATCTTTCAATTTGTTAATATGGTATATCACATTGATTGATTTCCATATATTGAAGAATCCTTGCATCCCTGGAATAAACCCAACTTGATCATGGTGTATCAGCTTTTTGATGTGTTGCTGAATTCTGTTTGCTAAAATTTTGTTGAGGATTTTTGCATCTATGTTTATCAGTGATATTGGCCCGTAGTTTTCTTTTTTTGTGTTGTCTCTGTCTCATTTTGGTGTCAGGCTGATGGTGGCCTTGTAGAATGAATTTGGAAGTGTTCTTCCTCTGCAATTTTTTAAAGAGTTTTAGAAGGATAGGCATTAGCTCTTCTCTAAATGTTTGATAGAATTCTCCTGTGAAGCCATTTGGTCGTGGGCTTTTGTTTTCGGGGAGATTTTTGATCACAGCTTCAATTTCAGTGCTTGTAATTGGGTTGTTCATGATTTCTATTTCTTCCTGGTTCAGTCTTAGAAGATTGAACTTTTCTAAGAATCTGTCCTTTTCTTCCAGGTTATCTATTTATTGCCATATAGTCATTCATAATAGTCTATTATAATCCTTTTTATTTTGGCATTGTCTGTTGTAACTTCTCCTTTTCATTTCTAATTTTGTTGAATTGATTCTTCTTTTTTTCTTGATGAGTCTGGCTAAAGGCTTGTCAATTTTGTTTATTTATTAATCTTTAGTATTTCTTTCATTTCTTTTTAATTAATTTCTGCTTGGATCTTTATGATTTCTTTCCTTCTACTAATTTTGGGTTTTTTTTTTTTGTTCTTTTTCCAGTTGTTTTAGGTGTAAAGTTAGGTTGTCTATTTGATGTTTTTCTTGTTTCTTGAGGTAGGATTGATTTGCTATAAACTTCCCTCTTTGAACTGCTTTTGCTGCATCCCATAGTTTTTGAGTTGTCATGTTTTCATTGTCATTTGTTTCTAGAAATTTTTTAATTTCCCTTTTGATTTCTTCAGTAACCTGTTAGTTATTTAGGAACGTGTTGTTTAATCGCCATGTGTTTCTGTATCTTACAGGTTTTTTCTTGTAGTTTACATCTAGTCTCATAGCATTGTGGTTGGAGAAGATGCCTGATACAATTTCAGTTTTCTTCAATTCACTGAGGTTTGATTTGTGATCCAAGATGTGGTCTATCCATGTGCACTTGAGAAGAAGGTGTATTCTGCATTTTGATGGAAAGTCCTAAAGATATCAGTGAGACCCACCTCATCTAATGTATCATTTAAGACTTGTGTTTCCGTATTAATTTTCCGTTTCAATGGTCTGTCCATTGGTGTGAGCGGGGTCTCATGGTGTCTCCTACTAAAGTCTCCTACTTTTTTTGTGTTACTGTCAATTTCTCCTTTTATGTCTGTTAGTGTTTGACTTATGTACTGAGGTGCTCCTTTTTTGGGTGCATAGATATTTACAATTGTTATGTCTTCCTCTTGGATTTATCCCTTGATCATTATGAGTGTCCTTCCTTATTTTTTGTAATATTCTTTATTTTAAGCTCTATTTTTTCTGATATGAGGATTGCTACTCAAGCTTTCTTTTACTTCCTATTTGCATGGAATATATTTTTCCATCCTCTCACTTACAGTCTATATGTGTCTTGAGGTCTGAAGTGGATTTCTTGTAGACAGCATATATATGGGTCTTGTTTTTGTATCCCTTCAGCCAGTCTGTGTCTTTTGGTTGGAGCATTTAATCCATTTACATTTAAAGTAATTATTGATATATATATATATATTTTTTTTTTTTTCTCTTGCCATTTTCTTAATTGTTTGGGATTGATTTTGTAGATCTTTTTTCTTCTGTTGTATTTATTGACTATATAAGTCCCTTTAACATTTGTTGTAAACCTGGTTTGGTAGTACTGAATTCTGCTAACTTGCTTGTCTGAGAAGCTTTTTATTTCTTCATTAATTTCTAATGAGATCCTTACCAGGTACAGTAATCTTGGTTGTAGACTTTTCCCTTTCAGTACTTTAAATATTTCTGGCCTGCACAGTTTCTGCTGAAAGATCAGCTGTTAAGCATATAGGGTGTCCCTTGTATGTTACTTGTTGCTTCTCCCTTGTTGCTTTTAATATTCTTTCTTTGTGTTTAGTCTGTTAGTTTGATTAGCATGTATCTTGATCATGTTTCTCCTTGGGCTTATCCTGTATGGGACTCTGCGCCTCTTGGACTTGATTGACTATTTCCTTTTCCATCTTGGGGAAATTTTCAACTGTAATCTCTTCAAAAATTTTCTCATACCCTTTCTTTTTCTCTTCTTCTTCTGGGACCCCTATAATTTGAATGTTGGTTCATTTGATACTGTTTCAGGGGTCTGAGAGACTGTCCTTAGTTCTTTTCATTCTTTTTACTTTAGTCTGCTCTTCAGAAGTTATTTCCACCATTTTATCTTCCAGCTCACTGATTCGTTCTTCTGCTTCAGATATCCCGCCATGGAGTCCTTCTAGAGTATTTTTAATTTCAGTAATTGTGGCGTTTGTCTCTGTATGTTTCTTCTTTAATTCTTTTATGTCTTTGTTAATTGATTGTTGTACTTTCTCCATTTTATTTTCCGGGTTTTCGATCATCTTTATTGTCATTATTCTGAATTCTTTTTCAGGTAGTTCGCCTACTTCCTCCTCATTTATTTGGACGGCTATTTTTCTAGTGTGTTCCTTCATTGTGTAGCACTTCTTTGCCTTTTCATTGTTTATTCTTTCTTTTTTTAACTTACTGCATTTGCGGTCTCCTTTTCCCAGGCTTCAGGGTTGAATTCTTCCTTCTGTTTGGTTTCTGCCCTCCTAAGGTTGGTCCAGTGATTTGTGTAAGCTTTGTCTGAGGTGAGATTTGTGCTGAGTTTTTTGTTTGTTTGTTTTTCCTCTGATGGGCAAGGCTGAGTGAGGTGGTACTTTTCTGCTGATGACTGGGTTTGTATTTTTGTTTTGTTTGTTGTTTAGATGAGGCGTCCTGCACAGGGTGCTACTGGTGGGTGGGTGATGCCAGGTCTCGTATGCAAGTGGTTTCCTTTGTGTGAGTTCTCAGTATTTGATACCACCTAGGGTTAGCTCTCTGGTAATCTAGGATCTTGGAGTCAGTGCTCCCACTCAAAGGCTCAGGGCTTGATCTCTGGTCAGGAACAAAGATTCTACAAGTGGTTTGTTATGGCATTAAGTGAGATTAAAACAAATACCCTAAAACAAGAAACCAAAGATGAACCCTGGGGAAATGGCAGTTACAAAATCAGGGAACAATAATTAAAATAATGGAATGTACACATATACATAGACACCCATCAACAAATCAAAACAGTCTATCAAAAATAAAGTACAATAGATTGACCTGGTGAACAAATAAAATAAAAAATTATATTTATGAGTTAAGAACAAAACTAACTAAAGCACAAACTGGAAAACAAAACTGAAGCAAGGTGCCATGTGGGAAATAAAGTGATAAAAACAAAACTAACAAATTTGTTGAGAGGAATGGAAAGAAAGAAAAGAAAAAAAGAATAGATATGCAAAGTTAAACAGAGGTAGATAAATAAGATTTATATACATTAAAGATTAACTCCAAGGGGTAAAGAACATTAGGAAAAGCAAACAAAGGAATAAATGTAGAAAAAATAAAATAGGTTTAAAAAATTAAAAATTAACAAAAGTGGGAAAAAAGGAAGAATATTGAAAAAAAAAAAAAGGATAACTCCACAGAACCACAAAAGCCCAATGTAAAGGCAGAGGTTTATACCAAAGATAAAAAATGTGACTTAGGAAAAAAAAGCTCAAAAGCTTAATTAGATTTCATAGTGCCAATAAAATTGACAACTACAGCAGAGGAGGGAAAAAAAAGGAAAAAAATCCAAAATAATCTATAGAACAAGTCAAAACATAAGAATAATAAGTGTTTTTCTTGAGTCACTGCTGTCAGAGTTCTTTCCCTCGCTGGGAGTCACAGCCCACCTCACCTCCCTATGATGCCCTCCAGCACTCTGCTGATCTCTGGACCTGCTGTGTGGGCAGCTCAGAGTCTAATCTGGCCCTACTCCTGTGTGTTCTTGCCTCCAGTGTCCACAGCTATCAGAACTAGTGCGTTTTCTTTTGTGGGAGCTCTCAATGGCTTTTATGTATTCCATAGACACAGAGAGGGGTTGTGGCAGCACCAGGTACTCAGGGGGGTTGGCGGCTAGGGCAGCAGGTAATACATTGCTCTAGAAGGGTATGGTGACCAGTATTGGACAGTACGCTCCAGTGTTCTTGCCTGGAGAACCCCCTGACAGAGAAGCCTGGCAGGCCACAGTCCACAGGGCTGCAAAGCGTTGGACATGACTGATGTGACCCTGCACGCATATACGAAAGACTTCTTTTGCCTCTGGCAGCTCTGCCCCAGTGAGGGTTGAGCATGAAGGTGGTGCAGCTGCTTGGCTTGTGGGGACTCTGGTGGCATCAAGTGTGCAGGGACACGGATTGCCTCTGCTGTAGGAGTTATGGCCCTATCAGAGTCTTTTTTCCAGCCTCTTATATCTCTTTATCCATAGCTCCAGCCATTCAAGCACTTAGAGGGCTTCCTTGACTGGGGTCCTTTTCTGTTGTTTAGTGCATCAGACACATAGAGGGGCCCCCTGCCTGGGGTCCTACTCTGAGGATCAGTGCATCAGTCATTTAAAGGGGCACCCTGAGAGGGATCCTACCCTGTAGTTCAGTGTATCAGGCGTTTGATGGGCCAGCCTCTCTATTGTTCTCCTACAGATGCTGGTGTGTGGGGAGAGAGGCCATGGTGATGGCTCCAGTCCCTATGCGTACTCAGCAGTACCACCTTGCTTCCATGGTGCCTGGCTTTCCTCCACCTGCATTTCCCACCACGATTTCCTCCCTCACATGCCCTGATCTGTCTGTCTGCAGTCAACAGCAGCCCTCTCCCTGGGATTGCTGCACGATCCCTAAACTCCAGCTCCCAGCTGCTGCGCCTTCTAGGGGACCTGCCTCCTTGTCCAGGGTGTGCATGCCTGTGGCAAGGACTGTCTGATTCTCATTCCACTTAGGGCTGCCACGGGTCAGCTGTTTCACTCTCAGCCTTAAATGTTTCTCCTCTGACTCAGACAGTTGCCCCGATGTGGGGATTGACCCCTGCTTCAGTTCCTCCACCTGCCAAGGGCAGGTCCAGTCCTACTAACACTCCTGTTTTTCCCCTGGTTCCTTTGTCCTACTGAGTTTTGCGTGGGTCTACATATTCTTTCCGCTGGTCAGGTCCTCCTGTCCACTCTCAGCTGGTGTTCTGCACGCACTTCTGTGTCATAAGGTGTGTTCCTGATGCATCCATGGAGAGAGATGTACTCCACGTCACCTACTCCTCACCATCTTGTTCTCTCCTCTGCGTATACCTTTGATAGGAGTTAGTGAACTCGGCTGTCTCATGGGCCCCTCCAGCTTAAGTGGTCCCAATTTTAACTCTTGGTCCCCTTCTGCCACAGCCCCTTTCCAGCCTTCCCTTCCCCCCATCTCATTAAAGAGCACAACTGTTAGCTCACTTTCTCAGTCCAGGAACTGGGGAGTCATCTGTTATCCCTTACTTTTCTCTTCCTCCAAATTGCCGAGTCCGAGTGGTGCTTCCGAAGCAGGTCTTGAATTCATCTGCTACCTTTCTTCGTGTGTTTCCCAGGTTGGTGACGTCGTTGTTTGCCTGGGTCACTGCAAAGGCCCTTGAACTGGTTGCCCTGCTTCTACTTTTCTACCATTTTGCTCACCATGTTGGAGCCAGGGGATCTTTAGCAATGCTTGTCTCATCATTCACTTCTTTCTCAAAGCTTCAGTGACCTCATCCCACACTGGGATGGAGCCCAGGCACCTAGCGGGGCCCGTGGAGGGGACTGCGAAGTCTGGGCCCTGGGCCTGGCTGGAGAGGCCACAGCATTGTTCGCGTTGCATTAAAGTAGCTCGTGAGATGCTTTGCCCTTTCACTTTTGACTTCCTGAGCAGATCGAAGTGACTCTGCTTTTCTTAGTGCAATAAAATACCTGCTGGCTGGCTAAGGTACACTTAGGGTGGATACAGAGTTCTGGGAGACGGTGAGTGCTTTGTTCCTCAAACCCCAGCATATCAGCCCTATCAACGCTTAGAACACAGAGGTGGACCACTATTTCATTTGAAGCCTTGATAAGTAAATAATCAATATGTAGTTAACAAAAATTCTAAAACCTAATATGGTGCTATTCTCCAAGTGCTCCTCCCCCAAATATTTTCACATAAAAATGTGCACAATGTTTTAGCTCAGGAAATCATGAATGAAACTTGGTTCCAGGCCAGTAGAAGAAAAGACTGACTTTCTACAAGGGAAAAAAAGAGACAGACAAAATACCAGTGCACAGCTTTTCTTTTTATACACATTTCTCCTATTATGATGCCTCCTTGCTTTCTTCCCTTTCACCTTTGAACTTTGCTTGTGTGTGTGTGTGTGTGTGTGTGTGTGTGTAGCCACCTGAAAAGTGGGTTCTGCCTGAGTCCATTGACACTCTCCATTCTCCTTGAGCCTTTCAATCAAGGTAATGGGAATTACTGAAATTCCAGCTTTATTTGTGGTGCACTTTGGCCTCAAATTAGGACAACTTTTCTGTGACCCTGAGTTTGGAATTTTTTCTAGTACCAGTTGGATGAATACTGTGATGAGCTGCAAGCAAAGATTATAACATGATGGGAATAGCAGACGAGGGCTCTTAGTGCAGCGTGGTGATCGCTGGGGTGCAGTTTGTCCCCAGATGTCATGGGAGCACAGAGATGAGCCCCCCACTCACCTCAGGGATTGGGGAGTCATGAAATGCTTTCAGGAGTGTGTGACCCTTGAGCTGGGTCTTGAAGGAGGAATTTGCCAACTGGAAGGGTGGCTGGGAGAAAAGAGGTGTATGAGGGTATTTCAGATAACTGCATGAGTGGAGGCCTGGGAGGTCAGCAAGGGGGTGGCATGCCCAGAGGGCTCAAGGAGGATGAATATCCACGGTGGTTAGAGGCATGGACTGGGCTGGGGGCTGAAAGGTGGGCAAGGGTTAGGTCATTCTACAGAATGTCCCCATGGGGCTTTACACAAGGGAGATCCTGGAGGCTTGATTTTACAGTAGGGGTTCTATAGTCTGGGTCTTTACTTAAAAGGCTTCTCCTGAATGGCAGTGATCTGATTCAGACATGCAGTTTCTTTCAGCGGTTCCTAAGGGTGTGGGTCTCAGAATTCCACAGACTTCCAAGTTGAAGGTATGACTGCAGGCTATCTACTTGTGATCACAAGGATGTCATTAAAAGCTACCTGAAATGTGATTGGTGTTAAGTTGCAGTCTGACCTCCATGTCCTTAGGTTCTCCACTGGTAACTCTAATCAGCCTTGGATCAAAAATATTTGAGAAAAAAAAAAATTCCAGAAAGTTCGAAAAAGCAAAAGTTGAATTTGTCACATACAACAACTAATTACATATCATTTACATTATGTTAGGTATTACAAGGAATCTAAGATGATTTAAAGTATATGGGAGGCTGTGCCATAGTGTACATGCAAATACTATGCCATTTTATACCAGGGACTTGGGTGCACTTTGAAGACGGGGGTTCTGGAACCAACCCCCTGCAGGTCCTGAGGGATGACTGTCCTGCCTGCTGGAGTTTCTGGATGAGTCTGTCTCGTCCTTCACTTGGAGTCTAGTTCCTCACCATGTGAGCAGTCATGCGTTTCAGGTTCCCATAGAGCATGAACTTACACAAGCTGTAGAATTTCCCATAGATTTTTGCAAACAACACTGTAATAAGAGTGTACTATTGCCAGCATCTTGAATTTGTGACATTTTTTAATTGGTAGAAATCTAGATGTTTAATTATCAATCACTGATAGCTTGGCTTTCTCATTGTTAGTTGGTTGATTGTTTACCTTAAAATGTGAAGTGGTGCCCGTTTACACCAGGAATGTGTTTTGGCTTATCAGTTTCCAACAGTTCAGTTCGGTTAAGTTGCTCAGTCATGTCCAACTCTTTGTGACCCCATGGACTGCAGCACGCCAGGCCTCCCTGTCCATCACCAACTCCTGGAGTTTACTCAAACTCATGCCCATTGAGTCGGTGATGCCATAGACTTTAACACATGCATGCGACTTAAACGAGTCATCCGTGTGAAAAAGTGAAAGTGTTAGTTGGTTGCTCAGCCATGTCCGACTTTTTGCAATTCCATGCCCTGTTGCCTGCCAGGCTCCTCTGTCCATGGAATTCTCTAGGCAAGAATACTAGAGTGGATAGCCATTCCCTTCTCCAGGACATCTTCCCGACCAAGGGATCAAACTGGGTGATGTGCCTTGCAGGCAGAGTCTTGACTGTCTGAGCCACCAGGGAATGAGTCATCCATACCTTAAATGTGTACATCTCCTGCATTTGCTTCTGTAGTGATTCTTCACAACTACTACTGCATATGTTTTGCTCAGAAGGGGAAAGTGTGTGGAGGGGGTCCACACCCATCCATGGGCAGTGATTTTAGAGAAATTTAGTAATGTTTGTACTACTTAGGGCTTGAGAAAGTAGCAAGGCAAGTCAGGGAAACACAGGTTAGGCTGTTGCAAAAATCTGCATGAACCAGACAAGGGCCTGACCTACTGGTAGTGGGGATGGAGCAGGAGAATGTGTTGAGAGATGTTTAGGAAAAGGGATTAGTAGGTCTGTTTTGCCAAAAGTTTTACTTTCCTTTTAGGTTCAAAGGATTCATTAACAAAAGAAACCACTCGTTACATACATAAACAATTTCAGTTTTTGTAGAAGATTATTTGACCTAATTCCAATATGCATCCCTTAAAAGAAAAGAAATAGAAACAATAGAAATAGCAGCATAAACATCACCAAATTGGGCCCACCTATATCCAGACTTCAGCAGTGCTGGAAAGGCCTTCATTAACAGCAATCTGGGGTCAGCAATTGGGAAAGGGTTCCTAGGTGGTGTGTCATCCCGTGGGTGACATTTCAAATTGCAGTTTTGTGGGCTCCTGCTTGTAAATCACAGGCTTCAAACTGATGTCATCATCAGTTTGCATGCAAAAACTCAGCTCTGGCTTTACACTGTAACCATTTTACAATGATCATTTCCGTTTGTGAGTCATAGGATTTCGTTAGACCCTGGGGGACTGGCCAGACCTCCAGAGACTCAAAAATTCCAAGACCCACTCCCTTTCTTATCTGAAGTGTTGCCTGACTTGCTGTGTTTGCAAGCAGGCAGGGAATCTGGGCAGTGTCCAGGCAGGTCAGAGGCCTGCTCTCCTGCTTTGAAGCCTGAACAAGACTTCCTCCATTTTAATTTCCCTAACATAGGTCTTGGGGGATAATTTGATACAAGGAATTGGGGGAAGGGAAGGCATCCAAAAACTCCCCAAACTTCTGCCTTGGGTGACATTAGTAAGAGGAACAGGTTTAGACCATTCTCTAAATGCTTACTGAACTTCTTCTGGTAGGGGAGGTGGACAAAAGTGATGAACTCTTTAAAAAGGAAAAAGAGTGGAGCAAAGAAGGGCTATTTTAAAGGTGTCGACGTAGGCAAAAGGACACCTGATTTTGACTAAGGGGCTCAGACAGGCTTTCTTATCTGTGTGTGAATAAAGCTGGCCGAGATGAGAAGCTGTGAGCATGAGAGCATGTGGGCTCTTTCTGTCACCACGTCAGGGGTGCTGGATGCCACCCGGGGGACTGGGCAGTGTTGCCACTGGGTAGATCTACACAGCATCCTGGTTTACTGATGCCTTTTGCAGGATATTTGGACTTTGTCAGTGGTCAGGGCCTGCAGTGAAGTACAGACAACAGGCTTGGAGACCTCACTGTGGGCCTGTAGTGTCCGCTTTGGTGGGATCTTCTGGCCTTCTCTACTCCTCCTCTCGCTCACCGGCCATCAGGCGCCCGTGGGCCCACATTGTGGTGCTGCAAAGGTGCCGTCTGTTCAGGCCCTCCTGCCCTGGTTCTGCTCAAGTCTCACTCCCGCCTCTCCTTGAGGCCTCTGCTGTCTAATCAGATACAGGCCCCTGTAACGCTGTTAGTGTTACGGTGTGCCGTCTGCTGTCACCTTCTGCTGCTTTGTCTTTCTTCACAGCACTTCACTCCTCGACATGCTGTGTATTGATTTGTCTCTCGTCTGTCTGCCTTTCCTGGAATGTGTGTTCCATCAGAGCTGGAACTTTGTGTTGTTCGTGATTCCATCTTCACTGCCAGGACAGTGCCTCATGCATCCAGGTGAATCAGTGACTGTCGAGATGGACTGGTCAGTTCATCTGTCTGTATGTGTAGACGAGCAGGGCCTGGCATGCAGTAGGTGCCTGCTAAGTGCTTGATGGAAGGAACTGGTGAGTGAGTGACCCTATGTGTCATTGGCTACTCCCCAGCACTTAGGTGCCCAGCGAGTGTCTGTTGAAAAGACGAGTGGTCTAGAGAGCTTGCCCATCTCTTTCTGAGGCTTGCCGTCTGTGGGGTCAGCCCCAGTGACTGAGTTTGAGAAGGGCAAAAAAAAAAAAAAAAAAAGAGAACGGCTCAGGCATGCAGTCTTGGGTGCATGTGGTTGCAGTTGTTCTTTGCATCTGGTATTTCAGTCAATACCTCACTCTCTCTCAGTATGTCTGCCATCAGCCAGGTGCTGCAATTAACTTGCTGTGATTTAGCATAGAGATGAATTTTTCCTTTTAAAGATGCCCCAAACAACTGGTGCTGGTGATACGTTGGTTGTCAATGAAGCTCATGCCTAAGAGAACATGAGGACGGTGTCCCATGTCTAGGAGAGAAGGGCTGGTAGCCCGCGCCTGGCTACAGAGTGTGAGGAAGCCAGAGGCATTCTGGCAGACTTGGGGTTCCACATGCCCAAGGTGCTGCCCATCATGTGGGCAGGGCCTTGGGGTGAGTGTGGGTCCTGTTTTACCCAAAGGTTTGAGGGAAACAACATTTAAAGAATATTGCACAGGACTGGGGAAACAGACTCTTGGAGGGCACAAACAAAACCTTGTGTGCACCAGGACCCAGAGACTCGACAGAGACTGAGCCAGAACTGTGTTTGAGTGTCTCTTGTGGAGGTACAGGTCAGCAGTGGACTGCCACAGGGGCTCTGTGTGCAGCAGACCTGGGTCGTACAGCCTGTGACATAAGCCCTCTTGGAGGAGGTCACCATTAGCCCCACCATAGAGCCACCAGAACTTACATAGGACTGGGGAAACAAACTCTTGGCGGGCACAAACAATACCTTGTGTGCACCAGGACCCAGGAGAAGGGAGCAGTGACCCCACAAGAGACTGACCCAGACTTGCCTGTGAGTGTCCAGGAGTCTCTGGTGGAGGTGCGGTCGGCAGTGGCCTGGTGCAGGGTCAGGGACAATGAGTGCAGCAGTGCATGTACAGGACCTTTTGAAGGAGGTCATTATCTTCATTTTCTCCACCATAGTTGGCCTCAGGTCAAACAACAGGGAGGGAACACAGCCCTGCCCATCAACAGAAAATTGGATTAAAGATTTACTGAGCATGGCTCCACCCATCAGAAGAAGACCCAGTTTCCCCATCAGTCTCTCCCATCAGGAAGTTTCCATAAGCCTCTTATCCTTATTCATCAGAGGGCAGGAAGAATGAAAACCACAATCACAGAAAACTAATCAAACTGATCACACGGACCACAGCCTTGTCTAATTCAATGAAACCATGAGCCATGCCTTGTAGGGCCACCCAAGACAGACAGGTCATGATGGAGAGTTCTGACAAAATGTGGTCCACTGGAGAAGGGAATGGCAAACCACTTCAGTACTCCTGTCTTGTGAACCCCATGAACAGTATGAAAAGGCAAAAAGGTATGACATTGAAGGATGAGCTCCCCAGGTTGGTAGGTGCTCAATAAGTTACTGGAGAAGAGTGGAGCAATAACTCCAGAAAGAATGAAGAGACGGAGCCAAAGCAACAACATCACCCAGTTGTGGATGTGACTGGTGATGGAAGTAAAGTCTGATGCTGTAAAGAGCAATATTGCATAGGAACCTGGAATGTTAGGTCCATGAATCAAGGTAAATTGGAAGTGGTCAAACAGGAGATGACGAGTGAACATCGACATTTTAGGAATCAGTGAACTAAGATGGACTGGAATGGGTGAATTTAACTCAGATGACTACTATATCTATTACTGTGGGCAAGAATCCCTTAGAAGAAATGGAGTTGCCCTCATAGTCAACAAAAGAGTTCAAAATGCAGTACTTGGATGCAATCTCAAAAAACAAGAGAATGGTCTCTGTTCATTTCCAAGGCAAACCATTCAATATTACAGTAATCCAAGTCTATGTAAATGCTGAAGAAGCTGAAGCTGAACAGTTCTATGAAGACCTACAAGACCTTCTAGAACTAACACGCAAAAAAGATGTCCTTTTCATTATAGCGGACTGGAATGCAAAAGTAGGAAGTCAAGAGATACCTGGAGTAACAAGCAAATTTGGCCTTGGAGTACAGAATGAAGCAGGGCAAAGGCTAACAGAGTTCTGCCAAGAGAACGTACTGGTCATAGCAAACACCCTCTTCCAACAACACAAGAGAAGACCCTACACACGGACATCACTGAAATCAGACTAATTATATTCTTTGCAGCTAAAGATGGAGAAGCTCTACACAGTCAGCAAAACAAGACCAGGAGCTGACTGTGGCTCAGAATATGAACTCCTTATTGCCAAATTCAGACTGAAATTGAAGAAAGTAGGGAAAACCACTAGACCTTTCAGCTATGACCTAAATCAAATCCCTTACGATTATACAGTGGAAGTGACAAATAGATTCAAGTGATTAGATCTGATAGAGTGCCTGAAGAACTATGGATGGAGGTTCGTGACATTGTACACGAGACAGGGATCAAGACCATCCCCAAGAGAAAGAAATGCAAAAAGGCAAAATGATTGACTGAGGAGGCCTTACAAATAGCTGTGAAATGAAGAGAAGAGAAAAGCAAAGGAGAAAAGGAAAGATATACCCATCTGAATGTAGAGTTCCAAAGAATAGCAAGGAGAGATAAGAAAGCCTTCCTCAGTGATCAGTGCAAAGAAATAGAGGAAAATAATAGAATGGGAAAGACTAGAGATCTCTTCAAGAAAATTAGAGATACCAAGGGAACATTTCATGCAAAGATTGGCACAATAAAGGACAGAAATGGTATGGACCTAACAGAAGCTATTAAGAAGAGGTGGCAAGAATACACAGCAGAACTGTACAAACAAGATCTTCATGACCCAGATAATCACGATGGTGTGATCACTCACCTAGAGCCAGACATCCTGGAATGTGAAGTCAAGTGGGCCTTAGGAAGCATCACTACAAACAAAGCTAGTGGCAGTGATGGAATTCCGGTTGACTTACTTCAAATCCATGCCAGCAAATTTGGAAAACTCAGAAGTGGCCACAGTACTGTTACAGGTCAGTTTTCATTCCAGTCCCAAAGAAAGGCAATGCCAAAGAATGTTCAAACTACATACACACATACACACACACAATTGCACTCATCTCACATGCTAGTAAAGTAATGCTCAAAATCCTCTAAGCCAGGGGTATGTGAACCATGAACTTCCAGATGTTCAAGCTGGATTTAGAAAAGGCAGAGGAATCAGAGGTCAAATTGCCAACATCCATTGGATCATAGAAAAAGCAAGAGAGTTCCAGAAAAAACATCTGCTTTGTTTACTATGCCTAAGCCTTTGACTGTGTGGATCACAACAAACTGTGGAAAATTCTTGAAGAGATTGGAATACCAGACCACCTTAACCTGCCTCCTGAGAAATCTGTATGTAGGTCAAGAAGCAACACTTAGAACTGGACATGCAACAGACTGGTTCCAAATCGGGAAAGGAGTATGTCAAGGCTGTTTATTGTCATCCTGCTTATTTAACTTATACACAGAGTACATCATGCGAAATACTGGGCTGGATGAAGCATAAGCTGGAATCAAGATTACTGGGAGAAATATCAATAACCTCAGATATGCAGATGACACCACCCTTATGGCAGAAAACGAAGAAGAACTAAAGAGCCTCTTGATGAAAGTAAAAGAGGAGAGTGGAAAAGTTGGCTTAAAACTCAGCATTCAGAAAACTAAGATCATGGCATTCGGTCCCATCACTTTATGGCAAATAGATGGGGAAACAACGGAAACAGTGACAGACTTTATTTTTGGGGGCTCAAAAATCACTGTAGATGGTGACTGCAGCCATGAAATTAAAAGACGCTTGCTCCTTGGAAGAAAAGCTATGACCAAACTAGACAACATATTAAAAAGCAGAGACATCACCTTGCAGACAAAGGTCAGTCCAGTCAAAGCTATCGTTTTTCCAGTGGTCATGTATGGATGTGAGATTTGGACTACAAAGAAAGCTGAGTGCCGAAAAATTGATGCTCTTGATCTGTGGTGTTGGAGAAGAGTCTTGAGAGTCCCTTGGACTGCAAGGAGATCCAACCAGTCCATCCTAAAGGAAATCAGTCCAGAATATTCATTGGAAGGGCTGATGCTGAAGCTGAAGCTCCAGTACTTTGGCCACCTGATGAGAAGAATGGACTTCTTGGAAAAGACCCTGATGCTGGGAAAGATTGAAGGTGGGAGGAGAAGGGGATGACAGAGGATGAGATGGTTGGATGACATCACCGACTCAATGGACATGAATTTGAGCACACTTCCGGAGTTTGTGATGGACAGGGAAGTCTGGCCTGCTGTGGTCCATGGGGTTGCAAAGAGTCAGACATGACTAAGCAACTGAACTGAACTGAAAACAGATATGGCTGTTTGCTGGAGGGGAATTCAAATAGCTTAGTGGTTACAGCGGGGTTCTGAAGCTAGACTGGGTGCATTTGAATCTGTCCCACACTTCCTTGCTTCATGGTCCTGGGCGAGTTACATTGACTTTCAAGACCTCATTTCTCAGGACATCCCTGGTGGTCCAGTGGATATGACTCTGAGCTCCCAGTGCTCAGGTTCCCAATGACCCAGGTTCTCCAGAAATTAGATCCTACACGTCCCAACTAAGAGTTCACATGCTACAGCTAAGTTCACATGCTGCAGCTAACTATTTTGCATGCCACATCAAAGATCAAAGAACCCGTGTGCCACAACTAAAACCCAGCACAGCCAAATTAAAAAAAGAAATGAAACCTTCCTTGCCTGTAAGATGAGAGCCTGGGACACTGAGAGCCCCCTTAGCACAGTGCCACGCACATCCCAAGTGAACAGCAAGGGCTAATATCGTATATAATTGCTTGACATTTTCAAATAAAAGAGGAGACAATGACAATTTTAGTCTTGCATTGGCTTTGCCTCCAGGAATGATTCTCCACCCCTCTCTGCCATGTTTGAGATGGAAAAGTTAGAGAAACACTGCCTTAAAAAAATAGACATGCAGTGCAGTGCATGTAATTGGCTGGTACGATTATCTTTGGGAATTTTCCTGCAACCTTGTCTTAGTTTTCACCTGTCACAGAGTTGAGCTCTCATTACCAAAGTGATAAATCAGTGGTGCTTACTTTCAGTACCTAGTATCTAAGAGTACCTAGTTGAATAGCAGATGAGGTTCAGGGAACCTGCAGGTTTGAATCAAGAATTGCCACTTAAGGAATGACAATACCTGGAAGAGCCTGTAACTTCACATGTGTTTCTTCCATTTCATTCTCATAAGACCTGTTGTTCATCAAGGTGAAAAAGGCTGTCAGGCTGTTTCTGTGACTTCTTCTGGGAATGAGATTGAAACATTTACCAGCCCTTCCTGGTCTCCATTCAGTGTTTTTTTTGACTGCAAGTCATTTTCTATGGATTGAAGTGGCATTTTCCCTAATGAAACAAAATATGAAATATCAGAGCATGCTGACCATAATAAGGTTGCATTGGTGTTCAGTCGCTAAGTCGTGTCCAATATCAACCGTAAAACTTTGGTTTTAATTTGTGTGGTGTGTGCTGCTGTTAACTGTATTTCTTTCCGGGCATCTTAACCATTTCAAAAGTTACTGTTTCAGACCCTCTTACAGGACTTTCACATTCCTTTGCTTCTGCTTAGTTGTCTCCTTTGCCCTTTCTGTGGTTGAGTTTGCTTCAGGTCAAGCAGTTAAAACAAATTGCTGTGCTTGAAGTTGCTGATCACTGTAAATTTAACTCTGACTTGTCTTTGAAGGAGGGCAGTGGGCCGTCGCGGTTCAGTGATGAGATCCATCAGCGGCTGGGCATCCGTCACTTTGCCTGCCTCGTGACTACCCGCCATCTTTCCCCTGCCCCTGTGAGGTGCCTCCATTCCTGTACTTGCTTGGGCCACAGAACCTTGAGTCGTTGTGTTGTTTCACACTCCATTTCCAGTCTGCTGGCGAGTTGTGTTGGCACTCCCTTCAGAAAGCACTCAGTGCCCAGCTGCTCTTCAGCACACCTGCCCCTCCAGGGGCCAAGCCACCACGTCCCTCCTGAGTGATTCACTGGCATCTGCACCGCTTTCCTGGCCTCGGCCCTGGCCCCCCACAGCCAGCAGCCCAGCGTTGCTCTTCTCAACACAGGCAGAGCCAACCAGTGACTCCAGTCTTGCTTCAGTCACTTTCTCGCCTCCTGGAGTCTCTGGTCCAGTGTCACTTTCTCAGGAAGCTTCCTTGATTGATTTCTCTAAATTTGCGGCCTCTGTTTCCCTCATTTTTATTTTCTCTAAAGCATGTAGCATCATCTGACACATAGTCTATTCATTCGTGGGTTGTCCATCTCCCATGTTCCTGTAAACTACCTACCATGTCTCCTGACATAGATGCTCAAAAAATATTTGAATGCTAGGAATTTTTATCCCTGTTTTAGATACAGTCATTGAAGGTGTAAGAGATTAAAGGCTCCTTGCCCAGACCCTACAAGTGCCAGGGTGGGAGTTAAAACCCAGACCTGAAGTTGCTATGTACACTCCTCTTTCTTGTTAAAATGGGCAGTAGTAGATAAGATTCAGAGTTGCCGCGCCAGGAGACAGGTTCTGCACAGAAAGCACTTGGCAGGAAGGCTCCTCATCCCGCTTATTGAGAGCCCTAGCTTTTCACGTCTGTGTTATTCAGCAACCCACCCCAAGGTTCTTTTAGTGTTCTGGACTTTTATTTAGGAGTCGCTGACCCCGCTATTACCTATTTTACCCCACCCAATTTCCTATTTTCTTCTTTTTCTAGCCTTGATGAGAGAAGCGTGGGTGCGGGTTGGCGTCTGTCAGTGTCTGTCTATCTGTCTGCTCCTCCCGCGGGCCGTCGAGCTCCTGGCCCGAGGCCGTGGGCAGCGGGTCGCTGCAGCCTGGGGGGCTGTCTTGTGCGTTTGTGTCTGCACCCTCTGGAGACACCCATGTCAGCCACACGTGCAGGCGGGTGTCAGGACTCCCAGCCTGTTTTCCGGGAGACCAGCCGGCCCCCTGCCCCTTTTAGCCGGCAGGCAGGAGCGGGATCATCACTGGCCCCTTGTGGCTAAATCTGAGGATTGAAAGTGAAGCAGGCTCCCCTGATGAGCCGCTTACGTTTCCCTGCACTCAGGGCGGCTTCCCTGGGTTCGTGGCTGGGAGCACGGAGCAGGTCGGCCTCCTGATGCTGCACGTTCGGATGATGCAGCCAGAAGAGCTGGTGAGGTCCCGCGCCCCCTGCACACACAACCTTTTTGGTGGTGGTGGGTTAGTCGCTCAGTTGTGTCTGACTCTTGGCTCATTGGTCCATGGGATTCTCCAGGCAAGAATTAGTGGAGTGGGCTGTCATTTCCTTCTCCAGGGGGTCTTCCTGACCCAGGGATCGACCTGGCGTCTCCTGCATTGCAGAGGGATTCTTTACCACCGAGCCACCAGGGAAGCCCACCCCCTCTTCTGTGCTGTTTGAAAGTGAAAATGAAGTTGCTCAGTCCTGTCCAACTCTTTGTGACCCCATGAACTGTAGCCTACCAGGCTCCTCCCTCCATGGGATTCTCCAGGCAAGAGTACTGGAGTGGGTTGCCATTTTCGTTCTCCAGGGGATCTTCTTTTGTTTGCTTTCCTGATTTGGAAAAGCCTGCAGCATTTTCTCCATGAGCACCTCACGCTCACTGCCTTTTCTGGAGACAGGAGGTCCAGGGGCTTTGAACCGGTGGACAGCACGGAGGTGGACGGCAGTCTCTGGCCATCACCCCGGGAGTGGTCTCCCTGGGGCTGCCCCCCATCCTGGTTTCTGTACTCCCGTCTGGTGTGGGGAAGAGGGCTGCAGCCCACAGCCCCTCCACATGGTCACCCGGACATGCTGCTCCTAGCAGGCGCCCCTCAAACGGCTGGGGACATCCCGGGGGCCTTTCCGGCCGCCTAACCCATGGTGAGTCCAAGCAGCAGGCAGTGTGTCTTTAAACCCAGGACAGCAGCCCAGCCTGCGGGGGGTGTGCAGGATACCGTCCAGGACTTGGGGCAGGTCGGGAACAGGCTTTACCCACTGCCAAGTGAGGCAGGCCATGGAAGGCCTGGCTCCCGCTCACCCTGCCCACTCTGCACAGCCTCCCTTGGGGGCTGACAGGCAGGAGCCCGTGTGGACCCTTGACCCTGTGCCCCGTCACTCCATGTGCTTCTAACGGATGGCCTGGCTGCCTGGAGGCAGCTGTGGGACTGGAGCAGGCAGAGGTGGGGCAGAATCCCAGATGCACTCTGACCTGGCTCTTTTCTGAACCTCAGTTCCCTTGTCTGCAAAGTGGGATATAGGTTTGTGTATTTGTAGAGGGATTTAGTGGGGCCTCCCAGGTGGCTCAGTGGTAAAGTATCCGACTGCAATGCAGGAGACCCAGGTTCGATCCCTGGGTCAGGAAGATCCCCTGGAGAAGGAAATGGCAGCCCACTCCAGTGTTCTTGCCTGGAGAATCCCATGGACAGAGGATACTAGCAGACTACAGTCCATGGGGTCTCAAAGAGTCAGACACAACTTAGCAACGGAGCATACATACATGCAGAGGGATTTAGTGCAGTAGTCCAACAGGAAGTGAGTCTTCAGGATGTGATAGGTGACGTTCTTAATTGTGGGGTGACTGAGAGGCACTGTGGGGTCATGCAAAGAGGATGCATGGACTTGGAATTAAGTCCAAGTTCAAATCCTCAGTCCATTCTTTAATTCACTGTTTAGTGATGATGCTTTTCGAATTGTGGTGCTAGAGAAGATTCTTTAGAGTCCCTTGGACTTCAAGGAGATCAAACCGGTCACTCCTAAAGGAAATCAACCCTGAATATTGATTGCAAGGACAGATCCTGAAGCTGAAGGTTCAATACTTTGGCCACCTGATGGAAAGAGCTGACTCACTGGAAAAGACCCTGATGCTGGGAACCATTGAGGGCAGGAGGAGAAGAGGGTGAGATGGCTGGATGACATCACCGACTCAATGGACATGAGTTTGAGCAAACTCTGGGAGATGGTGAAGGACAGGAAAGCCTGGCATGTGCTGCAGTCTGTGGGGTCACAAAGAGTCATAACTTAGTGACTGAACACACACACACACACACACACACACACACATATTATGGGATTTACACTGAGATTGAGACCATGTTGGTTAGTCTTTGATGTGGGCAAATCACCATACTTGCTGAATCTCAGTTTCTTCATATAAAATGGGAGTGAGGATACCAGCCTTGTGTTGAGAATGAGACGAGCATTTCTAAGTGGCAGCTAGCTGCTTGGCCATTTTCTGCTATAACTTTTCTCCTCTCCTGAAGCGTTTTCTGCTGTAGCTCCGTGGTTAGTGTGTAAGATGACTGCTTGGATTAACTCTTCCACCTCTGATGTTCAACCCGGAGATGCTCGTCTGAGCACCTGTTATGTGAGAGGCATCCCGCCAGCCTAGGGGAAGTGCATGGTCCTGTGGGAGCATCAGAGGCCCAGCTGCTTAGGTGGCGGCCACTGATCAGTGCTGCAATAAAGGCATACACTGAGTGCTGAGCTGGTGCCAAGGAGGGAGTGCTGAAGGCTGGGCATAGGGTGTGACCATGGATGAGTCACCGAGGGGATGCCAGTACACGGGGAAGAGCATGAGAATTACGCAGGGGGAGGGCACCTGACAGAGCTCCGGCGTGGGCGTGACCATGGAGTGTGTGGGGTGTGTGCTCAGGTGTGTTGGTAGCTGTGGGTCACGTGAGGTGTGAGGAGGCTGGAGAGATCCACTGGGGCTGGACTGTGAGGGGTCTAAAGTCCTCGCCATTGTGAGTTAAGCCTGGATGTGGGAACTTCTCAGGGGCTGAACCTGGTGCTTATTTGCATGGGGCAGGTACAGGACTGTTCAGTTAAAGTGCCATGTGAGCCACTCATGGAATCTGACATTTTCGAGTAGCCCACATTAAGACAGTAAGAAAAAAACAGGTGAAATAACTTTAATAATATACTGTATTGGACCTAGTATCTCCAAAGTCTATCATTTCTTGTAATTAATATAGAAGATATTAATGAGATATTTTACATTCTTTCTTTTAGTACTGAGTCTTCAATCTCTGGTGTGTATTTCAAATATTTCAAACTACAGTACAGCTCAGTTTGAACTGCACCATGTCTCAGGGCTCGTAGCTAGCTTGCATGTGACTCTAGCTGCCATACTGGGCAGTGCAGGTCTAGCCTGTCTGGGATACGGGAGCTGGGCATGGTCTCCGTGATTCTGAACCTTCCCTCAGTTGCCATGCCAGCCTACTTCTCCCATTAAACCTCTGGGAAAACATGCCCAACAGCAGATTGGTGTCTGGTGGTTTTCAGCAGGGAAGAGAGAAAAACTGGGGGATTCTGTCATGCAGGTTCATTGCATGGTTCAAAACCAAAAAAGGGGCAGAATTCCCTGGTGTCTCCCTCCTCACCTGCATCTGCACTGCACAAACGTCCCTGGAGACTGAGTTACTCTGTACTAGTTTATCGAGCATCCAGTTTGGCCTGTTAATCAATACTTCCGTCTTTCTCTTTTTTTTTCAGTAACTCCACAAAACAGGTTTTCTTGTCCCATTTTACAGAGGAAAGCCCATGAGAGATTAAGTACATTGCCCAGGGTTGTTTAACTAGACAGGGCACAGCTGAGGCTCAAACCTGCTATCAAACCCACGTTCTAACTTCTGGTCCTGACTGTTTCCCTCATAAATTCTAAGGCTGTTATGCACATTATGATCTCTAAGTTGGAAGAAATATACATAAAGATTTTAATAAGCATGTGTATGCACACATGTGTACACACACACATGCACACTATGGCTATGGTTTTTCTGGTAGTCATGTATGGATGTGAAAGTTGGACTGTAAAGGAGGCTGAGGTCAAGGAATTGATGCTTTTGACTCTTGAGAGTCCCTTGGACAGCAAGATCAAACCAGTCAATCCTAAAGGAAATCAACCCTGAATATTCATTGGAAGGACTGATCCTGAAGCTCCAATACTTTGACCACCTGATGCAAAGAGCTGACTCATTGGAAAAGACCCTGATGCTGGGAAAGATTGAGGGCAGGAGGAGAAGGGGGTGAGATGGTTGGATGATATCACTGACTCAATGGATATAAGTTTGAGCAAGCTCTGGGAGATGGTGAAGGACAGGGAGGCCTGCTGTACTGAAGTCCATGGGGTCGCAGAGTCAGACACAACTTAGACACAACTTCAGTCTTAGTGACTGAACAAAAATATAGCAAAAAGACTGGAAAGCTTAGCAAAAAATCATAAAATGAGTCAAAACTAAAGGATGTGTTTCCTCCTCTTCTCTACTCTCCTCCTTTCTATCCACACACTGGGGACCAGTTGGAATGTTCCAGTGCTGACCAGTTGCTATGGGCCTGTTGGTGGGGGAGGGGCATCGGTGGAACTCCAGTGTTTGTGAAGTCTTCCATTTCCTTGGTAGGGGAACTTGAGACAGCGGGGTGGCCAGAGGGGAGCAGTCACAGTTGGGCTCTAAAGCTAGAACTCAGCTAGTGGCCTCGATCCGGCCTGGGCTGCTTGCTGGGAAAGAGCCAGACTGCACCTCCTGAGCTGCTGCTTCTACTTTCTCTCTGATGGAGGCTGGTGAGCAGTGATGTGGCCGCAAAGCGGGTAAAGGGCTGGGAAGGTCCATGGGGGAGGCACCAGAGGATGGTGAGGAGTCGGGCTTCAGGGTCAGACCGCTGTGGGTTTGACTTAGGACTCCGCCACTCCCTCATTTTGGTCTCCTCGTTTGTAAAACTGGAGCAATCGTTTTAGCCAGGGCTCCTTCATTAGAGGCCACAGTGACCCACTGGAAATAACTCAAGTTCAAAGAGATGTCTATGCTAGGATTCAGAAGCGTGTGTACACAGGTCGGCTCGGGAGCCTGTGACGAGCAGGCCCTTGCAGGCTGTGCTGGAGAGACAGCAGCGGACCCGCTCCCCAGCTCTCAGGAGCCCCCGCGCCCCAGCTCATGTCTGCAGTGCGGCCTCCTCCGCCGTCTGCTGCTGCGCATGGCCTCAGGTTGCTTCCCCAGCGCCTGCCCCTGCAGGGTTTTCCAGCTTCAGTGTCCATTCAGGTTTCTTAGTTTAGACTTCTGAAATAGAGGCGGATTGGCCCAACTTCCTTTCCGGGCAGAGCCACACATTTCAAAGGTTCTGGCAGGCCTGGAGGAGCCAGCCCAGGACTGGCTGGCTGGCCACCCCCACCGGCCCCCCGTCCAGGTGGCTGCGGCCAGAGTGGGTGAGCTGGTCCTCAGCCTGCCGGGGGCTGGGCATGGACACAGAGGACGCAGGGGGGTTGGCCGTGCAGGCTGGTGTTTCCCTTCTCGGCTTGACTTGTCCCTCTCCCCTGCCTCCTCTTCCCTCTCCCCTGCCTCCCAGCTCCTGAGAAGGGGAAAGCCTCTCATCCCCGCCAGGCCGTTCAGACCTGCCCCCTCCTGAACCCGTCATCTTTGTCTTGCCTCCCACTGGATCCCAACTCCTGCCTTTGCTTCTCTCAAAGGCGGAGCTGTCCTTCTATGCTCTCAGCCTTCTGAAGATACCCCTCCTTTTCTCCAGCCTTGAGGTTTTCTCCCTTCTGTGGGAACCCTCATACATCCTCCCGTTTCTATCTGGGCCCCCCAGGGGCTTCCTGCAGAGCTTCAGACCAGCTGTCTGTCCAAGGAGCAGGCACAGTGCTGGGGTGTGAGTCTCTGGTCACAAGTCCTCACAGGACTGAGGAGTTTGTGATGGGGTGTTGATCAGCTGTGCACTGCAAACACTTTAGTTCAGCTGACATTTTTTTTACGGTGAAACTTTCTCGATGAAGGAGGCAATGTGTCATTTACAGTCGGGCACAGCTTCTGTCTGCTCAGGGACAGTGTGTGACCTCTCCTGTAATAGCCACAGCCTGGGCGCTCCCCTCCCGCCCCCTAAATGAAGTTCCTCGCGGCAGCTTCCTGAGTCACCAGGTCCAGAGGCTCCTGCTTTACAGCATGCTCTTCTCGACTCTTGGTCCCCAGGGCTCCACAGTCTTTTCTTCACTTGCCTCTTATCCACAGGCTCCCCTGCCCCCCAAACTCCCCACTCCCACAGACACACACACAGACACACACACACGCGCGCACACACACACACACAGACACATACACACGCACACATGCACACATTCCCTGTGCTCTCTTGTCAGATGCTTGGGCCAGGCCCTCTTCTGCATCTGCCTTGTCCTTGCTGACTCATGTCCTCAATCGCTGGTGACTTCCAATACAGACTGTCAGCCCAGACCAGACTCTAGACTCATGTCCTCCTCAGTTCCTCAGTGTCTTCATGCTGATATCTGACGAGCCTCCTCATGTGTGGATAGGTGCAAGCAGAGCACTGATGGCCTTTCTCAAATCTAGCCCCATTTCCCGTGATTCCCCTTTACCTCAACGAGGGTGATCAGCATCCACCCTTGAGCAGATGCTCAAGCTCCAAACCCGAGGTCTTCCCCATGACTCTCTTTCCCTCTCGTGTCATGTCTGTCATTAGGTCCTGTTCGTTGTATCAAACGTGTCTTCCTTGGTGGCTCAGATGGTAAAGAACCTGCCTGCAATGCAGGAGACCCAGGTTTGATCCCTGGGTCGGGAAGATCCCCTGAAGAAGGGAATGGATACCCACTCCAGTATTTTTGCCTGGAGAATTCCATGGACAGTGGAGCCTGGGGGCTACAGTCCATGGGGTTGCAAAGAGCTGGACCCTTCTGAGCAACTTTCACTTTTACCCTCGTCTTTATCACTACTGGTTGTCCCCACCATGTCTGAGCCACCCTTGTCCCTCCCTGGCCAGCGCTAAGCACCTTCCTCTTCATCCCCCTATACCCAAGTCTCCACGGACCAGCCTGAAGAGCTTTTGAAAGCCTGCGCCTCCCCATGTGCAGCCCTCATGCTGCTCTGAGAGTGAAGCCTGACCCCTAGCCGTGGTCCAGCAGCCCCTGGGTGGCCTGGCCTTGGTGCCATCTCCACGTCCCCTTTGGGCTCTGTCCACTCGCTCTGCCTGCCGCCCTTCCCCAGGCTTTGTCCCACTGGACTCTTCCTCCTCCCCTCGGATGTCAGCTCAGAGGCGTTTCTCCTCCCTCCCCACTGCCCCCTCTTCGGCCGAAGGAGCGCTCGGGGCTGTGTTTCAGGCCCATGGCAGGGAGGCCACCACTGAGTCTGTGTTTGTCCTCTAAGTCCTGGCCAGACCTGCACTGTCCCCAGGAATGAGGCTTTTTTAAGCCTTGGGGAACTTCTGACACTGAGGCTTTGTGAAGCCCCAAACCATTCAGCCCGCAAGTGATCTGTCCTGAGTTTGAACCCAGGTTAGCCTGCCAGTTCTCTGAAAGATTTGAAAAGGAGGGTTTGCAAAAGGAGAGTTTGTAAAGCCAGGGGCTCCTACACCTGTCAGGTCCTAAAAAGTAGTGGCCTGTTGGTAGAGGGCTCCTAGTCTCTTACCACTCCTCTTGTCCCAGACCCCAGTATCTTTTGTATTATCCATGGTCAGGCAGAGTTTCTCAAAGTGCAAGAGGGCTGATGTTACTGTAGCCGGATGACATGATGCCAGCCAACAGCAAACAGTAAATGTTCCGGGCAGCCCCATTTAGGCAAACGTGTGATTTCCATCAGGCTTTGGAAAATAGCCATTATTCCTTTCTTAAGAAAGTTGTCCTTTCCCAGCTGGGAACTCACATTCCATGTCCTGCCACTTCACACATTCCTTTAGGTGTAGATGTCATCTTCCTCAGCAGGATGGTGACAGGACCCCGGCTGCCCTGGGTGAAAACTGAGAACACGGCACTGTGGTGCAAAAGCCTCTGTTAGAGGAGTACTGGTGCCCGCTGCTCCTCTGCCTCTGAAAGGGCCTGACTCCTACCAGGGCCTGGGAGGTTTCGGTGGGCATTTGTCTCTTTTATTTCCCTGCCCAGTACTCACCCTCTGCTCCTTCACTGTGATCAGAGAACATTCGCCTGGCTTGTGGAGGTTGGATGGCTGGGCTGCGGGTGTACTGGGCTTCCGGCTGTCTGGTCATGCACATGTGGTGACACAGGAAAGCTGGGCCCTGGGGGGGTCCTCCGGAGCAGTGACAGCGGCCTGTCTGGTCTGCCTCACCCCCCACCCCGCCCGGCTCCAGGCGGCGGCCAGGCTGCGCTCCAGCCTGAGGCCGCCTTGAGACCCGAGGGGTCAGTGGGCTCCCGGGATGGCCGCTGGCTCCGGAGTGCTCAGTCGTGTCCGATTCTGCAATCCCACGGACTGCAGCCCGCCAGGCTCCTCAGTCCATGGGACTTCCCAGACAAGAATACTGGAGTGGGCTGCCATTTCCTCCTCCAGGGGATCTTCCTGACCCAGGGATCGAATCCCTGTCTCCGGCATTGCAGGCGGGTTCTTTACCACTGAGCCACCAGGGAAGCCCCTTGTCATACTGTTTCCTTGATCCCGTGCGGTGCCCAAGGCCACGGCCTAAACTTCTCAATTTAAGTCGGCCACAGCCTGTTTCTGTTGCTTTAAACTCGGGATGGGACTTGCACGGAGTTACGCCCTGGTTTCCCTCCTTCCCTGGCGCCCGGCAGCACCGCTGCACCCTCGGAGCGCCTCCTCGCAGCACAGACTTTACAGACGTTCGATGAGTGGGCGGCGGGGCCCTGGGCTCAGCCGGTCTCCCGTTATGTCTGTGCCAGCTCTCCACTCCACCTGCAGCCCAGGGTGCACCCCTGGCGCATGCTCTCTGTGCGCACAGGCTGAGGGTGCCACACCTTCCTCAGCCCCGCAAGCCAGAGCCTGGCACGTAGGAGGTGTGGGTGGGCGGGTGAGGGAACCCACGGAGAGCCAGAGGCAGCGGTGCCCGGGCTCTCTGCAGCCCCATTGAGGCGGCCCTGGTCAGGGAAGCTGTGGGCGGTCCGGCGCTGGGCTTGGCTGGGGAGATGGTGGGTTTAGAATGAGGTAAGTACGTGGAGCGTTGGGCGGGAGAAGGGTGCCCCGCACCCGCTGAGTGGAGGTGGCAGTCAGCGCTCTCTTCATACCACGAAAGCACTGGTGTCCATCTGTGCCCGGCCCGGCCGGCCGCCATGGGGCTGAGAAGCCCTGTCTCACTGCCCAGGAAATCCCTGGCCTGTCCCCACTGCCCGCTGCCCGGAGGCATGGCCAGGCCTCTTCTGTCCTTCCCCCTGGGCCTCGACTTGCAGATCCTCCTCCTGGTTTAGCGTTTGCCTTTCACTCTGGACTCCTTTTCCCTTTGCCTCCGTTGGTTCTTGACCGTGGTTCTCTCTCAGGAGATCCGGCGCCTTGACCTGAGGGGTGTGGCCCTCCCGTCGGAACCGGCTCCAGACGCGCCCTCCTAGCAGCCCAGGAAGATGCGGCAGCTCAAGGGGAAGCCCAAGAAGGAGACGTCCCGGGACAAGAAGGAGCGGAAGCAGGCCATGCAGGAGGCGCGGCGGCAGATCACCACGGTGGTGCTGCCCACGCTGGCCGTGGTGGTGCTGCTCATCGTGGTGTTCGTGTACGTGGCCACGCGCCCCGCCAGCACCGAGTGAGGGCGCAGACGAGTGGCTTCCGTGCGCAGGGTTTCCTGAGCTCTGAGCAGGGGCCCCCTGTCTTCTCTGGTCTGTGACTTGATTAAAGTTTCTCCACTTTTCTCGGGAAGGGAATAGGGAGCGTTTTATCACTGAATGTGCCATACACCTTACGGTCCACTTCATGTGCCTTTCAGACTTCAAAGCCGTGTGTGTGTGTGTGTGTGTGTGTGTGTGTGTGTGTGTGTGTGTGGTGTGTGGTGTGTGTTTCTCTCCTCTAATCAATATGTCGACAGCTTCACCTGGTGAGAGGAGGAATCTCTGGGTCACGGATCAGTTGGGATCAGTGCTTCTTACCCCATCTCTGTCGCTTTGAACATGACTCTTTCCTACACGTGTTCACGATTTCCGAAGGGACTGTAATTCTCTGTGCTTCATGTGATTTGAAATATGTCGACTCAAAAGTGAAATATTTATTTTTTGAATAAAGGAGATAATAGCCTTAAACTGGACGTTTGTCTTGTTTTGCCAGGAGGTGGTCTTTGCTCTTCGGGGACCTCAAGAAGGTGTTGTCTGTCTGTGGGGGTCCTCCTCCTGGCTAGGCAGCGTCTCTCTGGCCTCCAGTCCCCTGGGCTTTGTCCACCTTGCCCTTCATTCCCCACTGTGAATCACTTTCAATAAAATCATGCTATTTGACTGGCTCATTTTAAGACTGAGACAATCTCAAGAGGGCCAGAAAGGAGGTCTTTACAGTGAACTAAGAGTTGTCCACAAGCGCTTTAGACACCGGTGAGCAAAGAGCACCACAGACCTGGACGTGGAGGTCCAGCTCAGGCTTTGTTCTGTCCTTCAGAAGGACCGGCAGGCACAGTCCAGTTGAGTTTTGGGTGCAGGCTGGAAGGGCTGCTTCGTTGTATTCCACGGGCATCGTTTGCCACCCTGCCTGCTGGATGCAGCAGGCCCCTTTCTAAAGTCAGATGCGTGGCAGCTGTTCCAAGGGTGTCTGTTCCATGATCACTGCTGACTGGGGGAGGTTTGTGGGGAAAGGAGCACTTGTTTAATCTCGCGGGCTGCGTGACTTGCTCCCCTGACTGTGAAGGCGTGTTCTGGCGACATGCAGCCTCTTGGAGCGAGTCTCTCAGAAGACGAAGCAGCTGCTGGAAGGAAGGGCTCCAGCTGAAGCTCTGTGTGCCTCAGAGGGAGACCTGTGCCATGGCCCTGGAAAAAGAGTTGCTGAAGTCTTTATCAAGTGCAGAGGCTGCTGGCATCAAGTTCCTCTTAGGTTTCCCTTTTCCTCCCCTTTTCTGGTTGTTAAGGCAGCCTCGGAGCTTGTTGGTCTGGGGACACCTGGAGGCAGTCGCCCCCAGGACACTCACTGGGGCAGGAGTCAGGGGCAGGGCCTCCCCCATGGCGGCCTCAGGCCAGGGCCTGCCAGGCTCCACGCCCACCCAGAGTGGTCCTACAAAGCCCATGGAGGGCAGCCTGTCTGCTCCTGAAGGAAGCCAGGCTGTGCTGGGTCCTTGCCTGCCGCTCAGAGCTGGGGACGTCCCAACCCCTGGAGCTCGGTCTTCCCGTCTGTAAGAGGCAGTCCAGGTACTCTCTGGCAAGGGGCCTCTGGAGGAAACAAGGGTTTAGAGCCAGCCAGGGTCTTTATGTTGGCTTTGCCACCAGAACCCCTCTGAGTCCACTTCCTCCTGTAAAAGTGGAGCTTATCTAGCCTCATAGGATTGCTGAGGGAGGAATCAACTGAAATAGTGTATTTGTGATACCAAGTCTTAACGCCTGGGACCCAGTAGTTACTTGTAGTAATTGACAGCATTTGACATGTATATGTGTAATGTGGGTCACATATGTGTGCACATGTTATTTTCCATGTATTCACTGATTTCTCATACAGCCCTAGTAGGTAGGTACTGTTAGTGATTGATTTCACAGATGAGGAAACTGAGGTGCTGGTTTGATCCCTGGTTGGGAAAGTAAGCTCACACACTCCTCGGGGCCCAAAAAACAAAACATAAAACAGAAGCAATATTGTGACAAACTCAATAAAGACAAAAATGGTCCACATAAAGTCCAGGCAATATGGCTCCAAAGTCTATCCTCTTCATTGTGAAGATCTAGTGTGTGTGTGTGTGTGTGTGTGTGTGTGTGTGTGTGTGTGTGCGCGTGTGCTTAGTTGCTCAGTTGTGTTCAACTCTGCAACCCCATGGACTGTAGCCCACCAGGCTCCTCTGTCCATGGGATTCTCCAGGTAAGAATACTGGAGTGGGTTGCCGTTTCCTCCTCCAGGGGATCTTCCCGATCCAAGGATTGAACCCACGTCTTTTGCGTCTCTCACATTGGCAGGCGGATTCTTTACTACTGCATCACCTGGGGAGCCCTGTGAAGATCTATTACCTCTTAATAAACACCAATTTCGTCCTCTCCACTCTCCCAGCCTAAAGCTTTCCTGCCCCAAACGTGTGCACAGTCTTAATGCCATATTTGGACCAACAGGCTGTTGTGATGCAGCTTTATCCACTGAGTGTCTGATACCTGCTCAATCTCTCACCCTCATGGTGGTGGAAGAGAAAACCTGTTCCACAGGCTCCTCGTGAAAGCGTCTTAGTGCTCGTGCTTAGGACATTCCGGGGGCGATGTGAGAAGAGTGTGAGGCTTCAGAAGCAAGGACTGAGTCCTCCCCTACCCCCTTGCTACCAGATTACCTCAGTCGTCCACGACGTGAGCTGCAGCTGCCCACTGCATCAGGCAGGGTCATGTTACTACTGATGCAGAGGGTGTTGAGGGGATGCATGGGAACGGAAAGGGGCATGACACTGGGCCTCAGACAGTAGATGCTCAGTAAACAGCCCTTTCCTTCCTTCTTGTCAGTGTGCTCAAACCCCAGGGCATGCCTGGAGGCCGGCCTCCCGGGCACCGCATGTCACCCTGGCAACAGAGCCTCCAGGTACTTCTGGCTCTTCCGTTCACCCACTGCTTCCTTCTTTACTGTCTGTCCGGAGGCCTGGTGGACTGGTCCTGGGTTCTCAGTGGAGGCACTTACCAGGTGGGCTTGGTGAAAGTGGGCTGAGAATGGACTTCTGGAAGTGAACACAGCTTTGATGTGAGCCCTGTCCTGGCAGGAATGAAACGCCAATTTACTCGGGACTTGCTGGGTGGAACTGAACAGTTCTCAGGGTAAACGGTACTCTCCTGTGGAGGCACTGGGTAATGATTTGAGACACAGCTTCTTAAATATGCCCAGTTATTCAACAGCTTCGAAGCCAAGTTGAATGGTTTATTAGGAGTTTCACAGAAAGTCGTGCTGTGGTTCTTCAGCAGGATCTGGGGCTCTTGGTTTTCGGAATCCTCATTTCTGAGCCTAAGGTTTCTCGAAGAGCAAATTCCAAAAGAGGAATCAGGTTAGAAACAGGAATAGAGGCCATTGTTAGGGACTCCCCTGGTGGTCCAGTGGTTAAGATTCCTTGCTTCCAGGGCAGGGGCCTTGGATTTGGTCCCTTTTCGGGGAACTAAGATCCCACATGCCACATGGTGCAGCCAAAATAAACCCCCAAAGACCACTGTCGTTGGTTTGAAAGGTATTACTGGATGTGTTTTAAGAAAGTTGTACCAAGATGTGTCTGTGTATCTGCTGGTTCTAAAGTCGCCCCTTTAATTCCTGCCCAGTTGGTTCAAAGATAGAGCGGCACATGCCGTCTTCCCTCCTGCATCCTTCATGAGCCATCAGGAAGGAAACAGGAGGCGAGACTCATCTGTAAGATGGAGATGGTTTTTAACACCTTCTTCAGGGTTGTTTAGGACGGTGAAAGAGATGGTTGTTGTCGTCCTTTCCCCGAAAGGATCTTAACATCATTATTTACTTGCTAGAGGCAGAGAAAGAAGGATATCTCTTGAAATTATGGCTCTTAGATTTCATTTTGGAAGTCTGCCATCACATACACGTGTGTGGATGTATGTGTTTGTGTGTGTGCATGAATATGTTTATCTTTTATAGCTGCATATTAAAAATGCCCCCAATGCTTAGTCACCTGAAGATGTTTGTTTTGCTTCTTTTTTTTTAGATTTTTTTGATGCGGACCATTTTGAAAGTCTGTATCGAATTTGTTACAATATTGCTTCTGTTTTTTGTGTTTTGGACATTTTGGCTGTGAGGTCTGTGGGGTCTCAGCTCCCCGACCAGGGATCGAACCCTGCCACCGCCGCCCCCCTGCCCCCAGCCCCGCTGGCACTGGAAGGCAGAGTCACAACCTTAGGACTTCCAGGGAAGTCCCTATCTGCTTTACTTTGAATACTTTTTTTTAGGAACCAAGTTTAATTCTATGTTCTCTACAGTATTTGCCACAGACTTGCTTAAACATTAAAAACGAGATATAGAATCTTTGGATCAAGGAAATAGATGAGTAGCTTCCTCCGATCCTTCTGGAATATCTGTACTAGGTTGCGTAGGTGCTAGCGCATACTCTGAAGTCCTGTCCCACCTGCTCCATGCTTCAAAGACCAGGGAGGCACAGTTGTGAACCTGTGTCCTGCCTCACACTCTGTTAGGCCTCTTTGTGTCTTGCAGTAGCCAGGCTATCCTCTGTTGTTCTGAGTATTTGCTCATTACTCTACAAGGCAAATGTTTCTGACTTCAGTGTATTCCAGCTGGGTCATCCGTATTATCTCCCCAGCTGCCAGGTCTGTGGAAAGGAGCCAGTCTTTTCAAAAAGCTTTTAATCTCCTGAGCTGTTGAGTAATAACTTCAGGAAGGTAGACCAGAGGGAACTTGGGCGCTCAGTGACGCCATGGTTAAGGGTCTATGATTCCTTTGCTCACTTCCCCGTTGTATAGAAGGCTGTCTGTCTTTGAACCCTCCCAGGAAGGAAACCTCTCCAGCCTGTGACTGTTCCTTTTCTGATTGGAACAAAGCACAGCTAGCTACATGGATCACAGCCACTCTTTCAGAGAGCACAGTGAGCTTTCTGGGGTTAGGCCCAACTCCCAAGGCATCACCTTCTTTGGACTGGAACAAATTAAGAAGTCCATGATGAGCTCCTCCTGCAAGGCCCTCCACCTGGAGTTACGTCTACCTCTAACTGTATTACAGCTTCCTTGAAGGTCTTACCACCTAGTTCCTTCACCTAGATTCTCCAGAGACATTGAAATGCCCTGCCAGGTTTGGTTTTCAAAGATGTAGTAATATCCACAAAAGACATATTTAAAGCCAAAGTATATTAAAGACTGACAAGTAAAAAGATGGAAAAAATACATGTCAACAGATTGAACAAAAGCCATGATGGTAATTTTAACATTAGCAAAACAGTTACAAGATCATATGCTGTAAGGGTCAAAGAGTGTCATATATTATTAGTAACAAATGGTATTATGATCATGGATATGTATGTTGCTGCCCATATAGCATCAAAATATATAAAGCAAGTGACTACAATCGACTAGAAAGAGATCAACAGTTTTAGTTGGAGATTTTAAGTGGATAGATAAAAAGCTGAAGAAACAAAGATACAGATTTGAATTACAATATTAACAAACTTAATCTAGTAGATAAATATAGAGCTTTTCATCCGAGAGAGAATAAACAGTTTTTAAGAGCACGCATGGGACAGAAATAAGAATTAGCTTAAAAATTTTCAAATTCGATGAAAAAGAGACTCAGAAATTCAAGAATTATAACAATTTAAAGCAAGATTAAACACAAAGAAGACCACACTTAGACATCTCAAGCTCAGATTTGTAATAAGGTAGCTGTTGAAAGGTAAGAGAGTATAAAATTTTTTTTGAATGATCATAGCACATACGTAAACAAAGGAAACAGTCATATATAGGAAGTTATTTTACAACATCAGTGGAAAGACCATGTGTCATGTAAAATATGATGAAAAAAGCAAGACCCAACAGCTGTCATGTCTGTAAATGTAAATGGTCTTTAATGTAATGGTCTTTAATGATACACTTAAAGAAAAAGACTCGAACTGGATTGTAAGGAAAATCCAAGTATATGCTATATAAAAAAAGACACACCTTGAAGTGATTCAGAACACCTGATGGGCAAAAAGTATGATATATCAATGATACACGTGGAAATAATGCCATTCAAGGAGTGCCGAGAAGAACATTTTCAGCTTTAAATACTTATATCTATAATCATGAAAAAATGACATTGTCAGAGAAACAAAACGGAGGCAGTGTTTACAACCTCACTGTTCCAGGTGTATGGTAGGGAAAACCTAAGAGAAAGGACACATGGTGATGAAGTGTATAATTGACAATGAAGATACAAAATTATAGACATGTATAAAATCACATCTTCCTCATCAAAAATTACAGGAACTACAAAGGGTGGTAGAAGCCTTTAGTATTAATAAGTGGAGAATGGTGAATTAGTTCACCATTTTCAGCTCATGACAGGGCAAGTAAATAAAAAATAAGGATTAGAAGACCCAAACCACACAAGTAAAGTAAAAGTAAAGTGTCATATCTGACTCTTTGTGACCCCGTGGACTGTAGCCAGCAGGCTCCTCTGTCCATGGGATTTTCCAGGCAAGAGTACTGGAGTGGGTTGCCATTTCCTTCTCCAGGGGATCTTCCCGACCCAGGGATCGAATCCTGGTCTCCAGCATTGCAGACAGACGCTTTACCATCTGAGCCGCCAGGGAAGCCCAAACCACGTAATAAAATATAAATAAATCTGACTTATATCAAATTCTGTCTCTAAAAACAGAGGCTGCCTTTTCAAGTTCCAGAAACATTTACAAAATTTCTGTATGTTTGTCTGCTTCCTGTAAATGATGAGCTCTGAAATGAGAGGGTGACCAGTAAACAGTTCTGAGCAAATGGAGGAACAGAGTGCACAAGAGGGAAAAATATAAACGGTCGATAAGGCCACGAGGGGAAAGGCGTATCTTCATAAACAGAGGTGTTCCTGTTCAAATAATAAAAGAATACTGTTTTACCTGTCAAACTGGCAAAACACAAAAGATAACATGCTCTAAATCCTTGCTTTGTATATATAAATACATACCCAGATACTGTGTCAACTCTGCGAAATGTCAAGCAGAACAGATAACACGGATGGTTCTTCCCTGTTCCTGATCCTCTCACGCAAGCATCCAAGGTGAGCCCTGCCCCCGCGGAGACGTACTGGCTGCATTAGGTCCGGTTCTCACTGTCCCTTTCCTTCATCAGGGGGCCCCAGGCAGGGCGGCGTGTTCCCCCGTAGGCTCACAGCTGCGGGTGTGTGTGCTTAGCTGCTGTCGTGTCTGACTCTTTGTGACCCCATGGGCTGTAGCCCACCCGTTTCCTCTGTCCATGGGATTCTCCAGGCAAGAACACTGGAGCAGGTTGCCATTTTCTATTGCAGGGGATCTTCCCAACCCTGGGACTGAACCTGAGTCTCCTGTGTCTCCTGCATTGCAGGTGGATTCTTTGCCTGCTGAGCCACTGGGGAAGCCCAGGCCCTCCGCTGGGGACCACCCGTATCTGAAGAGCCCCCAGGAACTCCCTGCTGAGCTGCCCTCCCCAGCACGTGGAGTCTGGAGCTCTGCCCCAAGGGAGTGTGTCCCCTGTGCTGGCATTTAGCCTAGTACTGACATGTCAGGCTGCTACATGGAACTCAGAGCACATTTTCACAAAGCAATAAAGGTGCGTATTTGACGGTCAGATTTCCAGACCACTCCACAAAAAAACTATTTGAATTTCAGAAACTTAGAGCCAAAAGACCCATCTATAGAAATTACTGGTTCAATCTCCTGCCTCCTCTTGGAACACCCTGATCCATTCTGTATCTACGATTAGGAGAGCGTATAGCTGGGGAGGATGGGACTCCAATCCTGGGATAATATTGACAAAACAAAAAGCAGGAGAAAAAGGATTTTGAAGAAGATACTACGTCCAAATACTTCCTCCTTCAAGTTAGGCTTAGGATTTGACTTCCCGCCTTCTGGCCTAACCATCTTCGGTGAAGAGAACTAATCTCAGCTATATCTAGAATGATCATTTGAGTCCATGTTCTTGACATAACTATGGGGCTGGAGGCCAAGAATGATGACAAACCAAGACAGCAATTCACACACACACACACACACACACACACACACACACACAGTGATGACAAACCCAGATGTCATGTTAAACCCTTCCTGCCATTTTAATTCCTCATGTGTTGGCAGATGATGATGATTTAAATGAAGACCTCTGGTTACTGATGGTGAGTCAAACACATGCTCTCTCCTGATGTTAAGACAACAGTGAAGGAAAAAAAGAACTTCATCCCAGGATGAAGACAAAGTGAGCAGCTTTTCCCCTCTGCTATATCTAGCACCCAGAACATGTCAAGAAAGGTCATAACCTTAAGATGGAAAAGTAAAGTGTCTTATCCACGTAATTTAATAGACCTGGGAGAAAAGACCTAAGGACACGAATGTTGTCAAAGGGTGATCTACTTGGGATTAACCTTCAGTAGAGCCCTTGGTCGGTAAGCTCCACGAAGCCTCACCCATGAACACAGAGCTTTCTAGCACCCTACCCTGAAATGCAATCAGCTAAGGATTGCAATGCATTTTTTTTTCCCAGCTGTGCCTCATGACTTGAGGAAATCTTAGCTCCCTGACCAGAGATTGAACCTGGGCCACAGCAGTGAAAGCACCGAGTCCCAACCACTGGACTGTCAGGGAATTCCCCACAATACAATTTTTTTTAAAGAGAGGCCAATATAAATAATTACAGTGTGATACAAAGGAAACTGAGACCACAGTGAATGAACAATGATTATTGGAGCAAAGATTTTCTAATAGGAATGTGAATATAGATACTTTGTGCATGCATGCATGCTCAATTGCGTCTGACTCTTTGGAACCCCATGGACTGTATGTAGCCTGCCAGGCTCCTCTTTCTATGGAATTTTCCCAGGAACCCTGCTGGAGTGGGTTGTCATTTCCTCCTCTAGGGGATCTTCCCAACCCAGGGATAGAACTTCTGTCTCCTGCATTGGCAGGCTGGTTCTTTACCACTGAGCTACCTGGGAAGCCCTCACAGATGCTTTAATGGTGTTAATTGTGTGTGTGTGCCGCACAGTGGACAAAACTGAGATTGAAATGGAAAGACTGAGAAAGTGAACCCCAGTCTATGCAATTCAAACAAAACTCCTGTTCAAAGAATGATCATATTTACATGACCCACACCAGCGTTGAATAAAACACACTCTTGTGTCCATGATGCAGTGAAAATCCAGGAGGTAGGAAAACAGGGGCAGCATATACCTGGAGAAGGTGAACGCGTGATACTGATATGAAAGCAATGATAAGAGAAAGAGGATTTTGAAGATTCTAAAACCAGAGGGGTTACATATTTGCTGCTCTTATCCCCTTCAGGTTAGCTTTGGGAATGGACACTTGCCATCTAGAAAAGCACTGCCGTAATTATAAGAGCTAATGAAGACACATTTTAAGACCTCTAATTGTGTCCAGATCTGTCTGCAGTTTTAACATCTAAGATGCCACTGAATGAACGTGTAGTGTTTCTTGTTGTTTGCATTTAGCTGTATGAACTACAACAGCCTGTGGGCCAAATTCAGCCTACCACCTGTTTTTGAACAGATGGACAGCTAAGAATAGCTACTTTTTAAAAATTGAGCCTTTTATTTTGAGATTATGTCAGATCCAATGCAGTTGTGAGCAGTAATGCAGAGCAATCCTGTGTTCCCTCTACCTCACCCTCCCTGGGATTGACTTCAGACCCAGAGAACAAGGACCTAGCTCAACTGGGATACTGACATTGCCATGGTCCAGATGCAGAACAGAGACCAAAGGATGCTCTGTCCCCTTTTAGCGACTCCCACTTCCCTCTCGCCCTCACTGCCTCCACTGTCCCATAGCAACCGCTAACCGGGTCTCCATTTCTATGATCCTGTCACATCTATTTGTTATTTTTTTATATAACAAAAATGTAGCCATTTGTGGTTAACTTTTCTGCTCAGCATAATTCTTTGGAGTGTCCTCCAGGTTGTGTTTGAATCAATTGTTGGCTCGTTTTTTAATTGCTGAGTGGTTATTTCATGATATAGATGTACCCTGCACCCGCTCTCCCATTTTAAATTATTCACTTGTTGAAGGACATCTGTGTTGTTTCCAGTTTGGGGCTGTTATAGATAAGGC
The DNA here is from genome assembly GCF_055505025.1 of Bos grunniens. NCBI lineage: Eukaryota > Metazoa > Chordata > Mammalia > Artiodactyla > Bovidae > Bos > Bos grunniens. The sequence goes on along the minus strand of NC_141193.1, from coordinate 50,282,258 downwards.
TGCTATGAACATTCGTGTATAGCTCTTTGTGTGAGAATATAAGTCCTTCTCTGGGATAAACACCAAAGAGTGCAATTGCTGGATCATATGGTGGCTGCCAAACTCTTCTCCAGAGTCGCAGTCCCACTTTATATTCCTACCAGCAATGTGATCCAGTTTCTGTGCATTCTTGCCGCATTTTGTGTCATCGCTGTTTTAAAATTCTACCTATTCTGATAGATCTGTAGTGATATCTTATTGTGATTTTAATTTGCATTTCCCTAATGACGAATCAAATTCAGACTGAAATTGAAGAAAGTAGGGAAAACCACTAGACCATTCAGGTATGACCTAAATGAAATCCCTTATGATTATACAGTGGAAGTGAGAAATAGATTTAAGGGCCTAGATCTGATAGATAGACTGCCTGATGAACTATGGTCGGAGGTTCGTGACATTGTACAGAAGACAGGGATCAAGACCATCCCCATGGAAAAGAAATGCAAAAAAGCAAAATGGCTGAGGAGGTCTTACAAATAGCTGTGAAAAGAAGAGAAGCGAAAAGCAAAGGAGAAAAGGAAAGATATATGCATCTGAATGCAGAGTTCCAAAGAATAGCAAGGAGAGATAAGAAAGCCTTCCTCAGCGATCAATGCAAAGAAATAGAGGAAAACAATAGAATGGGAAAGACTAGAGATCTCTTCAAGAAAATCAGAGATACCAAGGGAACATTTCATGCAAAGATGGGCTCAATAAGGGACAGAAATGGTATGGACCTAACAGAAGCAGAAGATATTAAGAAGAGGTGGCAGGAATACACAGAAGAACTGTACAAAAAAGATCTTCATGACCAAAATAATCATGATGGTGTGATCACTCACCTAGAGCCAGACATCCTGGAATGTGAAGTCAAGTGGGCCTTAGAAAGCATTACTACGAACAAAGCTAGTGGAGGTGATGGAATTCCAGTTGAGCTATTTCAAATCCTGAAAGATGATGCTGTGAAAGTGCTGCACTCAATATGCCAGCAAATTTGGAAAACTCAGCAGTGGCCACAGGACTGGAAAAGGTCAGTTTTCATTCCAATCCCAAAGAAAGGCAATGCCAAAGAATGCTCAGACTACCGCACAATTGCACTCATCTCACACGCTAGTAAAGTAATGCTCAAAATTCTCCAAGCCAGGCTTCAGCAACACGTGAACCGTGAACTTCCAGATGTTCAAGCTGGTTTTAGAAAAGGCAGAGGAACCAGAGATCAAATTGCCAACGTCGGCTGGATCATCGAAAAAGCAAGAGAGTTCCAGAAAAACATCTATTTCTGCTTTATTGACTATGCCAAAGCCTTTGACTGTGTGGATCACAATAAACTGTGGAAAATTCTGAAAGAGATGGGCATACCAGACCACCTGACCCGCCTCTTGAGAAACCTATATGCAGGTCAGGAAGCAACAGTTAGAACTGGACATGGAACAACAGACTGGTTCCAAATAGTAAAAGGAGTACATCAAGGCTGTATATTGTCAGCCTGCTTATTTAACTTATATGCAGAGTACATCATGAGAAACCCTGGGCTGGAAGAAGCACAAGCTGGAATCAAGATTGCTGGGAGAAATATCAATAACCTCAGATACGCAGATGACACCACCCTTATGGCAGAAAGTGAAGAGGAACTAAAAAGCTTCTTGATGAAAGTGAAAGTGGAGAGTGTAAAAGTTGGCTTAAAGCTCAACATTCAGAAAAGGAAGATCACGGCATCTGGTCCCATCACTTCATGGGAAATAGATGGGGAAACAGTGGAAACAGTGTCAGACTTTATTTTTTGGGGCTCCAAAATCACTGTAGATGGTGACTGCAGCCATGAAATTAAAAGACGCTTACCCCTTGGGAGAAAAGTTATGACCAACCTAGATAGCATATTGAAAAGCAGAGACATTACTTTGCTAACAAAAGTCCATCTGGTCAAGGCTATGGTTTTTCCAGATGGCTGGATGGCATCACTGACTCAATGGATGTGAGTCTGAGTGAACTCCGGGAGTTGGTGATGGACAGGGAAGCCTGGCGCGCTGCGATTCATGGGGTCGCAAAGAGTCGGGCACGACTGAGCGACTGAACTGAACTGAACTAATGACTAATCATGTTGAACATATTTTTATATGTTTATTTGCAACCTGTATATTCCTTTCAGTGAATGTGTCTTCATATCTTTTACTCATATTCTAATTGGATTGTTTATTTTTTAACCTATTTTTCTGTTGAGTTTTGAGTTATTTGTACACACTCCAGATGCTAGTTCTTGTCTGGATATGTGGTTTGCAAATATTTTCTCCTGGTGGGAACTTTTTTCATTCTCCTATAAGGGCCCTTGGGGCTTCACAGGTGGCTCAGCAGTTAGACCTGCCTCCCAAAGCAGGAGACTTGGGTTCAATCCCTGGATCGGGAAGATCTCTTAAAGAAGGAAATGACAACCCACCCCAGTATTCTTGCCTGGGAAATCCTGTGGACAGAGGAGCCTGATGGGCTACAGTCCATGCGATCATAAAAGAGTCAGACACGACTTAGGGACTAAACAAAAACTAAGGGCCCTTAGCAGATCAAAAGTTTTTAATCTTTTATGACTTCCAATTAATCAGTTATCCCCTGTGTGGAGCATTCTTTTCTTCACATCAAAGAACTCCTGGCCTAGCCCTAGGTCTAGGGTTTTTTCCCTCATAGATTTTCCCTATGTTTTTGTTCTAAAATGTTATAGCTTTATATTTAAGTCCATGCTCCACTTTTGTATAATTAATTTTATAATTTTTTAATTGCCAAAAATAATTATTGTATAAAGCCTGACAAATTCTCTTAGTTTTCCTTCACCCAAGAATATCTTGACTTCATTTTCTGAAGGACCTTTTCACTGTGTATGAGATTCTTGGTTAACAGTTCTTTTCTTTCAGCTCTCAAAAATACTGTGCCATTTACTTCTGGTCTCCATGGTTTCTGATTAGACATTCGCTTTAATTAAGATTGTTTTCTCATTATAGTTGTTTTCTATTGCTGCTTTCAAGACTTTTTTGTTTTCAGTTTTCAGATGTTTGTAATACAGGCTTTCCCCATTATCTAAAAGTAGAGAGTTCCTATGAAACATTTTGTATGTTGAAATGGTATAAAGCAAAGAAGCAATTTTTTTTTTATAAAAGCAAAAATTTTCTTCAGATTGCTTTCAGTTAGTGAAAACAGGTATTAATGTAGGTCTTCTATAGAAGTGAAGTGGTTTAAAGCAAACTTTTGAAAAGCAGGCAAAACCTGTGTGTAACAATAAGATTTCTTGGGTTTATCCTGTGGGCTTGCTCAGATCATTGGGAGGTTCACAGGCAGATCTCAGAACTTTCCAGTACTCCCCTCTCTCCCCTGTCCTTCCCAGAGCCCAAAGACGCAGCTCTTAGGGCCCTGTTATAGTGTCACATGTTCCTGAGAGCTGGTAGATTTTTTAAATTTTATTATAATTTTATTCTATATTGGAATATAGTTAATTAATGTTAATTAATAGTTAATTAATGTTGCATTTGTTTTGCTGTTGCTAAGTCGCTTCAGTCATGTCTGACTCTGTGCGACCCCATAGATGGCAGCCCACGAGGCTCCCCCGTCCCTGGGATTCTCCAGGCAAGAACACTGGAGTGGGTTGCCATTTCCTTCTCCAGTGCATGAAAGTGAAAAGGGAAAGTGAAGTCACTCAGTCGTGTCCGACTCTTTGCGTTTGTTTTAGGTGTACAGAAAAGTGATTCAATTATACATACACATGTAGCTATTTTTTTTTTCAAATTCTTTCACGTTTAAATTGTTACATGATATTGAGCAGAGTTCCCTGTGCTATAAAATAGGTCCTTGTTGGTTATCTATTTTAAATATAGCAGTTTGTACAAGTCAATCCAAGACTCACAATCTATCCTTTCCCAACCTACCCTTCCTTCCTGGTAACCACAAGTTTGTTCTCTAAGTCTGTGAGCCTGTTTCCCCTTTGTAAATAAGTTCATTTGCATCATTTTTTTTAGATTCCACATATAAGCAATATCATATGATATTTGTCTTTCTCTGTCTGACTTACTTCACTTAGTATGATTATCTCCAGGTTCATCCATGTTGCTGAAAAGGCATTGTCTATTTTTAATGGCTGAGTAATATTCCATTGTATGTATGTACCACATCTTCTTTACCCATTCGTCAATGGACATTTAGGTTGCTTCCATGTCTTGGTCATTGTAAACAGCACCGAAATGAACACTGGGATGCATGCATCCTTTCAAACTATGTTTTTCTCCAGATATATGCCCAGGAGTGGGATTGCTGATTATACAGCAGCTCTATTTTTAGTTTCTTAAGGAACTTCCATCATTTTTTTCATAGTGGCCGCAGCAATTTACATTGCCACCACCAATTCCCTTTTCTCTATACCCTCTCCAGCATTGATGACATTTTGGCTGGTGTGAGATAATATCTCAGTATAGTTTTGATTTGCATCTCTCTAATTTTTAGTGTTGCTAAGCATCTTTTCATGTACTTTTTGGCCATCTGATGTCTTCCTTGAATCTATGTCTACTTAGGTCTTCTGCCCATTTTTTGATTGGGTTGTTTGTTTTTTCATGTATAGAGCCACATGGGCTGTTTGTAAATTTTGGAGACTAATCCCTTGTTGTTCAAATCATTTGCAAATATTTCCTCCCAGTCTCTGGGTTGTCTTTTCATTTTGAGTATGGTTTCCTTAGCTATGCAAAAGCTTTTGAATTTATTTAGGTTTCATTTGTTAATTTTTTTTTTCAATTTTTTTATGGAAGGATAATTGTTTTACAGAATTTTGTTGTTTTCTATCAAATTTCAATATGAATCAGCCCTAGGTATACATATATCCCCTCCCTCTGGGACCTCCCTCTCCTCTCCCTCCCCATCCTACCCCTCTAGGTTGATACAGAGCCCCTGTTTGAGTTTCCTGAGCCATACAGCAAATTCCCGTTGGCTATCTATTTTACATATGGTAATGTAAGTTTCCATGTCACTCTTTCCATTTTATTTATTTATTTTAGCTGGTAGACTTTAATTATCATTCTGTTTTTTCTGTTTTTCAGGTTAATGGTAGTAGTGCTCGGTGACCCTTTGAGACCCCCATGGTCACATAGCCCGCCAGGCTCCTCTGTCCATGCAATTTCCCAGGCAAGAATCCTGGAGTGGGCTGCCATTTCCTTCTCCAGGGGATCTTCCTGACCCAGGGATGGAACCTGCGTCTCTGTGTCTCCTGTGTTGGGTTCCTTGCCCCAGTGCCGCCTGGGAAGCCCAGTTCAAGCTGGGTAGTCTCTGCTGTTTACTGATTGTTTCTTCCGTCTCCTCCATTCTGCTTGAGCTCCTCCACTGAGTTTTGATTTGATATTGTATTTTTCAATTCTGAGATTTCCACTCAGTTTTACTTTGCATCTTCTATTTCTTTGCTGAAACTTTCCATATTTTCATTTTCCCCCATTATGTTTCTGATTGCTTGCTGAATCATTTTATGATGGCAGCTTGAAACCTTTGTGGGCTCATTCTGACATCCATGTCATCTCAGTGTCCTGCACGGACTGTCTTTCCTCATTCAAGCTGAGGTCTTCCTGGTTCTTGGTATGACAAATGAGTTTGAATATTTGGGGCATTTTATTCTGAGATTCTGTATCTTATCTAAATTTTATGTTTTGGAAGGCCTATACTGGCAATGTCAGATGGGGTGTAGCAGAATTCCCACAGATGGTAGTGGAAACCCCGGTTCTTGACTCAGCTTTTGCTGATGCCTGGAGAAGGGGCTCCTCATTACTGCTGGATGAGGGGAGTTCTGGCCCCCAGTACTGATACCACCCTGGCTGAGAGGGGTGGGGTGCCCCATTACTGCTTCCTCCGTAGACTCGATCCCCACTGTGGGGCAAAGGAGGAGGACCTCATTACCCCTCAGCTGTGGTTAATATCCTGCCTCTCCACTAGACCTCACTGAGGCCGCAGTGGAGAGGGGAAGGGATGCCTTGTTGCCTCCTCTGCTTTCCACGCGTTAGACTCCCCACTGGGACTGCTGGGCTGATGCCTCCTCCTCTCCTGGCAGGGATGAAAGTGCTGCTGTCTTGCTGCCCTACTCAGCCTTCTGGACTCCACGTTGCTGCAGGATTTGGGTTGAGGCTGGAAATCTAGGTGCTCTGTCCACCTTTGCTGGTGTGGCTGGGGAGGGCTACGGTTCGTGGTGTTTGAGTGAGTGTTGTTGTCTAAAAGGTTTCTGCTTTGCTCTGCTGCCCCTTGCTTTGTCTTCTGTGTAGACAGAACAGGCTCTGGTGGTTTTTTTGTTTGCTTGTTTGGGCCCTTTGCTCTTCCGAGGTTGTCAGTTTTTTCAGCTCCAAGTTAAGTGTTCGCCTGGGCTCCTGTACCAAAGTGTTGTTAACTGGGCGGCTGAAACAGCAGACCCCAAATCTGGAGTGCCTTACACATCTAGCATAGTGTCTTCAATGAAGTAAGTGCTTTTCCTTCAAAATGAAGCTGTTATGTTTGGCCATTAAGTCCTTTATTTCCTTAAATACTCATATTTTTAATATTCATAATAGTGACTAAGTTTTCTAAGCTCTGAGACTGTTCTTGACACATTCATTTTTGTAAACCACTGTATTGAAATATGATTGACATATAAAAACTGTGTATGTTTAATGTATACAACTGGATGCATTTGGAGATATGTATACACCTGTGAGGGTTTCCCAAGTGGCTCAGTGGTAAAAAACCTTCCTGCCAGTGCAGGAAATGTGGGTCCGATCCCTAGGTCGGGAAGATCCCCTGGAGAAGGAAACAGCAACCCACTCCACTATTCTTGCCTGGAAAATTCCATGGACAGAGGAGCCTGGTGGGCTACAGTCCATGGGGTCACAAAGAGTCAGACATTATGACTTAGTGACTAAATAGCAACAAACAACAGCAATGATACATCTGTGAAACCACCTATGCCATTAATATTTCTGTCACCTCTAAAAGTGTTCTCCCTCTCTGTTTATTATTATTTTCAGAGCTTCCTGTGTGTATATGTAAGTATGTATATGTTGCTTACATATACATACATGTACACACACATATGTATACATGTTTATTCTCCCAAGATTTTATTGGGTGCAACTCTTGTTAATATAAAAACTTTTGGTTCTAAACTAAACTTTTTATGGAGCAACTGAAGCCAAAGAGCTGTTTTAGTTTGGTTACTTTTATTTATCAAAGTCATTCGGGAATGACTCATCAAATAATTTATCTCAGTCAAGAGATACGTTTGGGATTTGTAATGGTTTGAAATCAAACAGGACTGACTTTTGAAAGATTTTCCTAAAGCTGATGACTATGAAGAATTTCAAAGCTGTTCTTGTTTTCAGAAACAAACAACAACAACAAAGAAATCATACCAAAATGGGAAGAATGTTACTCAGTTCTTTTCTGTTTTACTGCTTTAATGTATAAAATTTTCTGATAGAGATCTGTTGTGTGCACCTTAAATACAACATATACAGTCCATGGAATTCTCTAGGCCAGAATACTGGAGTGGGTAGCCTTTACCTTCTCCAGGGGATCTTCCCGACCTAGGGATCGAACCCAGGTCTCCTACAGTGCAGGCAGATTCTTTACCAACTGAGCCACTAGGGAAGCCCAGTATACTATATTAATAAAGAACAAAAACCACATGATCACCTCAATAGACACACACACAAAAAGCATTTGACAAAATCTAATGTCCAATCATAAAAGCTTTCAACAAACCAGGAATAGATGGGAACTTCCTTAACCTAATAAAAAGCATATACAAAAAAAAAAAAAAAGAAAAGAAAAAACCCTACAGCTAACATCATGGTTAATGGTAAAAGGCTGAAATGTTTTTCATAAGCTCAGGAACAAGGCAAACAATTTGCTTTCACTACTTCAAGCTGGAGTACTGGAGTTTCTAGCGAGGGCAATCAGGTAAGAAAAAGAAAGAAAATGCATCCAGAGTGGAAAGGAAGTACAAGCTATCTTTATTTAAAGACAATAAGCTGCTTATGTAGAAAATTTTAAGAAACCACTCTCAGAGTAAGTAAGCTCAGCAGGGTCACAGATGGTAAAATTAATGCACAGAAATAGACTGTATTTCTATGCAATAGCAATGAATGATACAATAACAGAATTAAAACAATTTCATTCACAATAGTATCAGAGAGAATAAAGCGCTTAGGAATAAATTTAAGAAAAGAACTCAGAAAGAAAAACACCAATACAGTATACTAACGCATATATATGGAATTTAGAAAGATGGTAATGACAACCCTGTATGTGAGACAGCAAAAGAGACACAGATGTACAGAACAGTCTTTTGGACTCTGTGGGAGAGGGGAGGGGGATGATTTGGGAGAATGGCATTAAAACATGTATAATATCATATAAGAAACGAATCGCCAGTCCAGGTTCGATGCAGGATACAGGAAGCTTGGGGCTGGTGCACTGGGATGACCCAGAGGGATGGTATGGGGAGGGAGGTTGGAGGGGGTTCAGGATGGGGAACATGTGTATACCCATGGCAGATGCATGTTGATGTATGGCAAAACCAATACAATATTGTAAAGTAAAAAAAAAAATAATAATAATTAGATATAAAAAAAAGAAAAGAACTCAAGATTTACACCTTGAAAGCTGTACAGTATTTCTAAGAGAAACTAAAGAAGATCTGATCCAGCGGTTAAGAATCCACCTGCCAATGCAGGAGACGCAGGAGAAGCAAGTTTGATTCCTGGGCAGGAAGATTCCCCTGGAGGAGGAAGTGGCAACCCACTCCAGTATTCTTGCCTGGGAAATCCCATGGACAGAGGAGCCTGGCGGGCTACAGCCATAGGGTCACAAAGAGTGGGACACAACTGAGTCAGCATGGAAATAAATGGAGAGGTATTTTATGTTCACTGATTGATTGGATGACTCAATTATTAAGCTGGTAATTCTCCATAAACTGAGATTCAATACTGGTTGATTTGGAGAGAACTGTCATTTTAATCCCTATCAAAAATTCCAGCAGGATTTTTTTTTTCGGGGGAGGCAGGGGGTAAAAACTAAAAAGCTGGCAAGCTAATCCTAAAACTTACCTGGAAATATAGAAGGCCCAAAATAGCAAAAGCAATCTTATAAGCTGGAGGATTTACACTTCCCAATATCAAAACATACTACAAAACAATAATTAAGACTATGTGGTGCTGGCATAAGAATAAACACATAGATCAATGGAAAAGAAGAGTCTAGAAATAAGGCCTTATTTTTATATTCAGTTGATTTTTCAGCAAAATGTACCAAGACAATTCAATAGGGAAAAGAATGGTGCTGAGACAGTGGGATATCCATCTGCATGTATAAAAAAATGAATCTAGACCCTTACACTATACAAAAATGTTTAATCAAAATGGATCATAAACCTGGTGTAAAACCTAAAACTATAAAACCTTTAGAAGAAAATGCAGGAGAAAATATTTGTGATGTTGAGAGGGGCAAATATTTCTTAGATATGATACCAAAAACACAATCCTTTATGGAAAAAATTGATGAATTGTACTACATCAAAATTAAGAACTTATGTGCTTCAAAGGACACCGTTAAGAAAATGAAAACAGAAGCCACAGACTAGGAAAAAATATATGCAAATCATATATGTGATAAAGGACTTGTATTCAAAATATATAAAGAATTCTTATAACTCAGTAAAAGGAGAATTGATTATAATTTGGCAAAAGGTTTGAAAAGATGTGTCGCCAAAAAAGATATATGAATGCTCAATAAACCCACAAAAGATGCTCACATGGTTAGTCATAGGGAAATGCAAATTAAAACTAGCCTGAAATACTACTTCACACACTTGTGAAATGGCTGTCACCAAAAAGATAGAGAATATGAGAGAGGATAGGAGAAATTGGAACCCTTAGACTTGCTGGTAAGAAAATGGTGTAGCTACTTAGGGAAATAGTTTGATAGAATTTCTCTTAAAAGTTAAATATACATTTACCATGTGAATCAGAAATTCTACTCATAGGAATGTACTCAATAAAAACAAGACATACTCTCACACAGGCCTGTATGTAAATGTTCTTAATAGCTTCGTTCATAACAGCCCCAAACTGGAAACAACTCAAATGGCCATCAGCTAGTGAAACAGTGGTTTGTTAATACAACAGAATACAACTCCTCAACGACAATGAAAAGAACAAAATACCAATACCATATGAACCACAAAAATATACCAAATGAAAGAAACCAGATGTAAAAACCCACAGAGTATCTGAGTGCATTTATATGAAATGTCCAGGTAAATCATACAGACAGAAAGTAGTTTAGTGGCTGCCTGGGCTGGGCCTGGAAGGGGTGACGGCATGTGGGCACTAGAGATCTTCTGAGAGATGTTGGGAATGTTCTAACACTGGGTTGTGGTGATGTTTGCACAACTTCATAAATATAGTGAAAATCATTGAGTTGTAGCCTTGAAATGGATGAATTTTATGGTATGTAAATTATTAATAGAACTGGTAATGAGTAAAATGAGCTTATATTAGACAGGTTGGCACATGGTCCTCAATAAATGATAGTCTTATTCTCTCAGGATGTATTTCATCTTCTGAGCTCAGAGCTGATGCCCCAAGAGGCCAAGGATGGTAAATGCTGACAACTAGCATTTACTGAGTACTCACCCTTGTAGCCTGGAGAATCCCATGGACAGAGGAGCCTGGAGGGCTACAGTTCATGGGGTCGCAGAGAGTTGGACACGACTGACTGACTAACACTCACTCTTCCAGACTCTGTGCTACCGGCCTTCTTTAAGAATTAATCTCATAACAGTTCTCTGACACAGGTGGTAGTATGATGCCTGTTCTACAGGAAAGGAAATGGAAGGTTCATTAAGGTCATGGGGTTGTGGCATGGCGAATCCCCTGTGTCCAGCAGATCTAACCTGGCCAAACGTCCCGGGACCCTTTAAGACCTAAGAATTCCTAGTCTGCTTGTGGGGCTGGCTAGGTGGTTCGGAGCATCTTCTTTGTTCTATACTTGGTCCTGCTGAAACCGTAGCTGTTTGAGGCCTGCTTTTCCAGGTTACCTGGCAGTTCTGCTCTGCAATGAGATTGTTGCTCACCATAACAGTAATTGGCTGACTGGCCCTGACTCATGTTTCTCCTCGTCACAAGACTGTGACTATGACCCCTCTCTTTACGAGCTGTCAAATTCTGTTTTTAGTGAAGTACAGTTGATTTTGGTGGGCTGCAGCTCCTAGGGTTGCAGAGAGTCAGACCCAACTGAGTGACTGAGCACACACACACACACATAGCTGATTTACAATGTTATCTTAGTTTCAGATTCTTCCCTAGGTTATTGCAAGATACTGAATTCAGTTCCCTATGATATACAGTCGGTTCCTGTTTATTTATAATGGTGCGTATCTGTTAATCCCAAACTAACGTATCCCTCCACTGCCTTCCCTTTTGGTAACCATGTGTTTGTTTTCCATGTCTGTGAGTCTTTTTTGTTTTGTAAATAAGTTTATTTGTATCATATTTTTAGGTTCCACATAAAAATGATACAGTATTTGTCTTTCTCTGACTTACTTCACTTACTATGATAATCTCTAGGTTCAAACATGTTACTGCAAATGGCATTCTTTCTTTCTTATGACTGAATAGTATTCCATTGTGTGTATATGTGTGTGTATGTGTGTGTGTATAAAACACATCTTTTTGTCCATTCATTTTTGATGAACATTTAGGTTGCTTCCATGTCTTTGCTATTACAGTGCTGCTATGAACACTGGGGTGCTTATATCTTTCTGAATTAAGAGTTTTTGTCTTGTCTTTTCTGTATATATGCCCAGGAGGAAGGCTGCCGAATCATATGATAACTCTATTTTTCGTTTTTTAAGGAGCCTCCATACTTTTCTGTGTAGTGGCCGCACCAATTTACCCTCCCACTAACAGTGTAGGAGGTGTTCTGTTTCTCCACCGCTTCTCCAGTATTTATTATTTGTAGATTTTTAAATGATGGCCATTCTGACAGGTGTGAGGTGATACCTCATCGTGGTTTTGATTTGCATTTCTCTAATAATCTGTGATGTTGAGCATCTTTTCACGTGCCTGTTGGTCATTTGTATGTCTTCTTTGGAGAAATTCTATTTAGGTCTTCTGCTTGTTTTTCATTGGGCTGTTTGTGGTTTGTTGTTGCTGCTGAGCTGTATGAGCCGCTGTGACCCCTCGTGACTCGTGTTGGAGGATGGTGATGTGTGGCGGGGAGCCTCTCAACACTGCTCACTGGGTTTCTGTGACTCAGGCCAGTGCTTCTGCCTCACGCCTGCCTTGGGAGTCCCTGAAGTTCACGTTTCCTCAGGCTTTTCCCTCAGCCCATCATCCATCCATTATCATCCTTAGGCCACAGTGCATCCTCTCTGTGGAAGAGCCTTTCATCAGTTTGGAATGGTTTATCCTTTAGGGTTCAGCTCTGGGTGGTGCTCCAGGCTACGGGTTAGAGAGTGAGACAGTTGCAGGTGCTAGCTGGGCCCAAATCCCTCTTGCATTCCTGGGATTCTAATGGTTCCTTTTGTTCTTCATTGGATTCCTATTAGACATTAGTTAACACATGTAAAAGGAGTATGTAGACGCTCAGCTGGTCCTGCGTGAGGGCGGGTATGAGTCAAATCTCCCACACCCACCAGCATTCAGACAAATTCACAGTGTTGTGCTCTTTTCTGTAGCTGACAGTCTGATGTGGCTAGGAGTTTGTCTTGTATCTAAACTGCCTCAAACTTCCTCTGCTTTTTGCCTTTGCATTCCCATGTCTGGATTCATTGCACCCATTAATCACTACTTCTCAAATACCTGCCATGACCAAGACCTGTGCTGGGTGCACAGAGGAGGCAGAGAAGCCCTTTACTCCTCTTTTCCAGGAGCTTTCAGGCCAGTTGGAGAGACTGGAGGCACATGTGTAAGGAGGAAATGTACATTCCCCGAGCGAATGGGATGGGGAGAGGATAACCCCACAGCGAATGGGATGGGGAGAGGATAACCCCACAGCACGGAGTCAGGTTAACCACGGCTGAGACAGCGCAGGGATCCAGACAAACCCACCGCAGGGCAGGCCTCTGTTTAGGGAGCGAGGTGCCGAGAGACGATCTCCCACAGCGGACGGCAGCGTCTCAGGTCCGTGTCCTCCGCTGAGCCGGAGCAGTGCTGCGGACATGATCCAGAGACGGCTATCATGTTAACGGAAACGTGGGCGTTATCTGTGTTTTCCCAGCAGCCCCCACTCCCTCAAATTTGCTCAATTCTCAAACCAGTTTGCTCCTGGATAATTATAAGTAAGGGCTTCCCAGGTGGCTCAGTGGTAAAGAATCCACCTGCAATGCAGGAGACACAGGTTTGATTCCTGGGTCGGGAAGGTCCCCTGGAGAAGGAAGTGGCAACCCACTCCAGTATCCTTGCCTGGAGAATCCCATGGACACAAGAGCCTGACGGGCTACAGTCCATGGGGTCACAAAGAGTCTGACGTGAGTCTTAACAATCAGTTAAGACATAAAAATATATATCTGGGCCATTACCAGGCCAAAGTTAACTCAAGTCCCACCTCCTCTTGGAAGTGATTCCCAGCGTTAGATGGCCTGATGGGTCTTCTTCAGATGAGCTGTGGCCCTCCTCCTCCTCCCTGCATCATGTTGTAGCTCAATCATGGGCTAAATAGACTTTTTTATTTTTATATTGGTTTAGCCTTTTCCTTTTTTAATTTTTTAATTGAAGGATAATTGCTTTACAGAATTTTGTCAGTGTCCTACAAAGGAGGTTATAACCACTCTTTGCTGATGTAATAACAGGACCTCTGCTTTTTGTTCACTCCCTCCCACAGCAACACCTGGGGCAATTGTGTGTGGCCTCCTGGATCTGGGGAGGCGGGGAGGGAGAGGGAAGGGGAGGGGAGGCGAGGAGCAGCAGGCAGGCCTCACTCCTCTCCTTTCAATGTTCAACCAGAGCTGCTTGCTTTTTATCTCAACCATATATGTGTTGGGCCTCAGCCTATGATTTCTTTTGAATGTTGAATCCTGCTGTTGAGCAAAACCCATTGAAAACCACTGTTTTAAGAAACTGGGTATGAAAAGGAAAGCTGAAATAGTGATTTAAAAGAAGCTTGCTTTGCAAAGCAACTATACTTCAATAAAAAACAAAGGCAAAGAAAAGAAGTCTGCGGACTTGACAAAATGATCCGGAGAGGCAAGTGCACTGTCAGTCCTGGACATACTCCACGTTCACGCTCTCTTGACTGTTGCGTGTGTGTGTGTGCGCTCAGTCGTGTCCAACTCTCTTGTGACCCCCTAGACTGTGGGCTCCTCTGTCCATGGGGCTTCCCAGGCAAGATTGCTAGAGCAGGTTGCTGTTTCCTTCTCCAGGGGATCTTTCCAACCCAGGGATCAAATCCTGAGACTCCTGCACTGCAGGCAGATTTTTTACCACTGAGCCACACTGGAAGCCCCTTGACTCGGTTAAATTTTAAGATAATTGTCATCTAGATCTTTGTTTCCACATGCAATTTCCAATCATGTGTTAACCCTGAAGAGAATGAAGCGGCATTCAGATGTAGCATATTTAAAATTTTTGCATTGTTTGTATTTGCATTAGGGATATAAAGGTTTTAGAATTTGTCCATGGACTGTTCTTTTTCTAAACACAAATTTTCTTTGCATCTTCTAAAGATAATGTTTCCCATCTTCTAAAGATAACACTGAAAAATATCCTTTGTGTCCAGGATAGAAATCATTAAGTAGTTTAAGGAATGACAACTTGGGTTGTTTTCCTCACGTGGAACTTTGTCCCCACCGATGTTCTGTCATGAAACGTGGTTTCTGTGGCCACAGTGCTACTCACCACCTGCGTGCTCACAAGAGGCAACGCTGGAAAGTGGTAAAAGCCAGAGCCGGTAATCAGAGGCTGGCGTTTCTCTCTTACTCACCATGATTCTAGTAAGTTCTTAACAGCTTGAGTCCTAGGAACAAGGATACTAGCCATGCTGACTTCCCAGGCTTGTTCTGGGTAGAAATAAATAATTCTCTGTGAAGCCTTTTTGCAAATATCAAGAGCTCTACAAATCCACGTGGCTGTGTCACTGAAGTGAACAGGGCTCTTCATTTCCCATGGCAATGACACTCATCTAAAGGACATCGTGACTTATCTCTCTGCATGTGGAGATTCAGTTTCTTCCAAGAGAAAAATAACACTATAAAAGCTGTAGGGCTTACCTGGAATAATGACACAGGGATTTTTCATAATCTTTATATAAATGTCATTTTTAAAGAAAGAAAAATGGATTATCACTCTTGTTTATTTGTAACTTGAGTTTTATTGTTCACTACCATGCTATTACTCTTCTATACAGACTTGGCATTTGCATTTTAAGTCCAAAGAATGTCTCATTTCTTTATTATATTTAAAACAGAGGTATTACAAAGGAGAAAGTAACAACGATGCTTTCTATTTTATATCCATGAAGTAATTAGTACATGAAGCAGTAATCTTTGGCACATGTTTTAAGCATGCACACAGTATGTTCCACATCTTTTTGCGTTAAAACAGAAAGACATTACAAAGATGAATGCAGAAACAGTAAGCTCTATGGTTTTTTTTTCTAAAAGAAATTTTAGGATATTTACATAGTTTAAAATACTTAATATTTTTCATTTTAAAAAATCCTTGAACTTTCAAACCTAGTACAATGGAGCTGCACTTCATGTGTTTATTCTTAGAATATAGTGCAGCCCTTTCCCTCATCATGTGTTGTTACAGAGGAAATGGGTTTCCGTACACATTAAAGTGGGAAAAAGCTGCATATTTAATTCCAAACAATTCCTTAAACTGGAGGGAACAAGTCTCTTTTGAAGTAGTCATGTTTATTTTATAGTAACTCTGTAGCTGAACAATTTATTATGTTAATACAGAAATACAAAGAGCTTTATCAAACAAAATACTTACTATTTTCTAGCTGCCTTACAGAAATGATTTACTCAAGAAAACAGAACAAAATTTCTCAGTTTCATTAATCAGCTTTGTAAATATTTTGCCAGAGCTTTGTTTTCCTGGGGTGGGGGAAGCAAATAAAAACGTTTAAAAGCTCATATATGTCTATCTTGTTTTAGCTTGGTGTATTTATTAAGAGTAAATTCTGTGTGTCTTTGCAGTTCATCAATATGTGTATTTAGAAGTTTTTCAAGTTCTTTTGCTCGCTTCTCCTCCTCCAGAAGGAAATGCTGTGTGGCCAAAGAAGCCGGGAAGGATATATCTGGGGGAGACTAAAGAAAAAAGAAAAAGTTAGATGAGGAACACAAGGTCTTTTACAATCTTCGTGTTTCTTGGTATGACAAACTGTCAAACACTGCAGCTCTTAATGAAAAATATATCTTAAGCTGAGCTCTCCACACCAGTGTGATGTAGTCACTGCTAATGAAGTCCTCAAGGAACAAATTCAAAAACTGGCTTAAAAAGGGGCTCACGGCTGCATGCAGTGAGCCAGGTGAGGCGGGATAAAAGCATGATGTTTGGTAGGAGGGTACATATTGTCTGTCCAGTTGCAGCTGAGATCACCTCAGTGATGAGTGCCAGGCTGCACCCTTCATGTGGTGTGGAAGTGCTCAGTTACCTGTGACCTGTCTAGTGCTTATTTACACACACACACACACACACACACAAATGTGTGACTGAGGAATAAAGAGCAATGATAGATAATTTTACAGTGCTTCGTTCAAAATTAATGTTTTAGGTTAATTAAAAAAATAAGTTGGGGAAATTTTTACTTTTGGTTTTTAGTTCTGCAGCACCCCCAGACTCTTCTTCAACTTTTGTTTTATTGGAAGAATGGGATTTTTATAAAGCCTAAGAAGAGTCCACGATCGGAACACTGTCCACAAGCCTGGTCTTTGGCAGAGGCGTATGGACTGGGGCGGGGGCGGGGGCGTGCAGCAGCTCACAGGGCAGCCCCAGCGCAGCTTCCGGGCCAGGTACCCCGTCTTCACTCAAAGAGAATATGACAGTCTGGGGGGCGTGGGACGCTGCTGTTGATCTGGCAAATACATTCTTTTTAATACTCAGTAAGGAGGAAGGTCAGAAGTAGCTAGCATTCTTCTGGGACAGACAACATCCATGTTCTCGCCCCAACATGATGTTTTATGCTAACAGTGCTGTCATAACACACTCTGGAGGAGCCTGGATCAGTTGGACATTCCAAAGACTGCAGATACAGTAACACGAGCATCGTGCTAAGATATGATGAGCAAGAATTGGTAAGCATGCTGAAGGCTTGGAAAGACAGAAGTACTTCAGAGAGTTAAGAGGGAAACCCCAGAAACAATTCAGGGCTTGACACTCTGTAGGTGTCTGGAGATATGGAGCATGTCAGGACATCTTTTTAAGCACAAACTAATGTACCTTGTACTTCTTATCACTATGAAAGAAGCATAAGGCTTGGTAGGTCTCTTCAAGTTTCGGAGGCAGAATGTTCCACTCTGGGGAGGAATAATCTGAATCATTTATTATGTGACACAGACGGCTGTTTTGTTTGTTTTTAAGAAGGGCCCAGAGCAAGAAAGGGCTCTGCAGTCAGTTGGGAGTGGGGCACAAGCTGTCTTGCTACTCGGGTGAAATGACTTAGCAGATTTCATACTAGAAGAAGTTGTGGTAGAGAAAAATTATGGTAGGCTCTTTGTGAAGCCTCTGGCAAATTTCAAAGGGAAAGCTGTATTACAATCCCTTAAGCCATGCCATCTGCAGCAGAACATTGTATACTATTTGCAAGACAGTTCCTGTCATGCTCGTGAGTCCTGATTGAGACAGAGCATCTAAGAAGCAGACAGGATGACCTGACCTAGTCTCTGACTTGGCTATTCCAATAGAATTATGCATGGGTCCTCTACCTCCCTTTACCCAGGTTCATCTAGCTACTGTTCCTGTTGAATGTCTGATCTGCTTGCAATAGAGACCAAAGCTGAGCTCCTGATATGGCACCATCCCTCAAGGAGATCAAGCAAACTCTTGGTGGCAAACAGATTACATCAGGTACCTCAATCCTTGGAAAGGGCAGAAAGGGCAATATGCCATCCTTACCAGAACTGACGTGTATCCTACAGTCTGCATCTCCTGCCTGCAGGGCCTTGGCCAGCACCACTGTCTAAGGGCTCACAGAGTAACTGATTGATTGACCTGAGATCCTGATTAATAATAAACCTACTTTACAGCAGAGAAGTATGGCAGTGAGGGCATGATCAGGTGTCCATTGGTTCTACCACATATGACATATTTGTCTGCAGAGGGTGCTAACCTGATAGGCTTCCTGAAGGCACAGCTGAGGCATCAGCTTGTGAACCATATCCTGTGAGCATGGCAGCCATTCTTCAGGATTTGGTGTGGACTTTAAACCAATGGCTGTCACAGGCTACTGTGTCTGTAACAGTGATCTGGGAACAGAAGGGAGGACGTAGGAACGGCTTCACTCTCTGTTCACCCTCTTGGAGAATTTGTACCTTCTCTCTCTGTCTTTAGGCTCTGTTGGTCGACAGGTTTTGGTGTCAGAGAAGGAAAGCGTCTCACCAAGTGAGACCGTGGAGTCTCCGCAAACTTAAAGCTTTGGCAGCATCTAGTCACAGGACTCTCCATGCTGACAAGTTGGAGGCACAGAAAAGAGGTGCGATACTGGCAGAGGCACCTGACCCCGAGCATCATCAGGGGTGAGACCGTTACTACACGGGGGCAGCGAAGAATACGTCTGGGACTCAGGTAATCCACGGAGGGGCTCTCTCGGTGCTCTCACGCCCAGTTTTAAGTACAGGCGCCAAACCACACCCTGCTAAGGGCACAGGAACCAGGGGCTTACCCCCCAAGGCCAGCCATCAGGACCAGCGGGAGTGTCGGCTGGGGGGAGGGAACCTAGAGTGGGTGAGGAGACTGTGAGCGTCAGTTAAGGCCTCAGATGGCACCAAGGGCTGCAGGTTGTTCCAGTGACCCTCCTCCCGTAAGTTTTCCCAGAAATTATGACCAGTCAGAATCTTGGAGAAGCTAGGCCTGAATGGCATGAACAATGTGAAGAGAACATGGATCTGAGTGGTTCAAGCAGGGGCCATAATGGACGCTGCCCATGCCTACCCGGACCCCGCCCATGCCTACCCGCACCCGTCACCAGGCTGGCATGTCTACCTTCCAGCTGCCCTGGGTTTTGGCTGCTAACAGCTCACAGGTGGCCCCTTCTCTGCAGATCTGCCCGTGGCTGAACTGGAGCCTCCTGCCTCACCTGGGAAGTTGCAATCCCCCCTCTTGTCAGGGGCAGTGACTGATCGACATGGGGGTACAAAACACCAGTGGGGAAGATGGTGGTGTAGACAGGCCCTGAGCTCACCTCCTCTCACAGGCATATCAGAATCACAACTATCTGCAGAGCAACCATCACAGAAAAAGACTGGAATCTATCAGGAAAGATCTACAATGAACGACAGAAGAAGGAACCACAACAAGACAGGTAGGAAGAGTGGATCCATGATATAGTGAAATCTCACACCCCCCAGGGAGGCAGCTCACACATGGGAGAATAATTAAACTGCAGAGGTTCTCCCACAGCAGAGAGAGTCCTGAATGCCACACTGAGCTCCCCAGCCCAGGTTACAGCACTGGGAAGAGGAGCCTCCAGAGCATTCGGCTTTGAAGGCCATCAGGGCTTAACTGCAGGAGCCCCACAAGACTAGGGGAAAAAGACTTCACTCTTAAAGGGCTCACACAAAATCTCATGTGTACGAGGACCCAGGGCAAGAGCAGTAATTTGATAGGAGCCTGGGCCAGATCTACCTGTTGGCCTTGGAGAGTCTCCTGGAGAGGCAGGGAATGGCTGCAGCTCACCCTGGGAACAAAGACATCGGTGTCAGACATATTGGGAAACATTCAACTGCACGAATGCTCTTGGAAGCTGACATCTTGGATCATTAGCGCCAAGACCTGGCCCCACCTAACAGCCTGAATGTGGCAGTGCTGGGACACTTCAGGCCAAACAACTAACTGGGGGGAAACACAGCCCTACCCGTCAGCAGACAAGCTTCCTAAAGACTAAAGGACACACAGCCACCTGTGGATACACCTAGACAGGGCCTGGACCACCAGAGGGCCAAGACCCAGCTCTACCTACCAGTGGGCAGGCATCAGCCTCTCTTTCTAGAGAGCCTGCACAAACCTCTAGACCAGCCTCACCCACCAGGGAGCAGACACCAGAAGCAAGAAAACTATAATCCTGTAAGGCACGCCAGACCTTCCTGGGACTAGCTGGCCCTGGCCCTGACGACTAGGAGGTTAACACAACCTCCAGACACCTTAGTCCCCATACCCAACGGTATCATGAACTGCCTCCCTGACAATGATCTGAAATGAGCTCTGGGATCCCTGGGCCCTGCAGCCAGACTCCAGGAACCACGTCTGCCTGACAGTAGGCAGGCAGTAACCCCAGGATCTGGCTTTACCTGCCAGTGAGTGGGCAAAAGCCTCAGTCTTTGGGACCCTGATCCTGCCCACCAGTGAGCCAGCACTAGCCCCAGCCTCCCTAGGATTCCATAACCAGGCACTTCACGACCATGCCCCATTGAACAGCAGCCAGCAAAGTCTACACAAGACAGGGTCTGGCAACCAACCAGACTAGGGACTGACCAAGCTTCCTGGACACCCACACACCCTGCCACAAGAGAAGGACGCAAGCAGCCCTCTCAGGGGGAGCCTCTAGCTGGGGTGACAACAGGGGAGTGTACTGCTCAGACGCAATACGACGCCTTCTCCAAGGTCAAGCAATGTTAACTGACCTACTGTATGCATAAAAATACAGATAGCAACTTAGACAAAATGAGCTGGCAGAGAAGTATATTCCAAATGAAGGAACAAGATAAATCTTTATAAGAAGAACTAAGTGATGTGGAGATAGGCAATCTACCCAAGAAAGAGTTAAGAGTAATGATCATAAAGATGCTCAAAGAACTCTGGAGAAGAATGGATACACAGAGTGAGAAATTAGAAATTAAGAGTTAGAAACTATAAGTAACAACCAAGCAGAGATGAGTAATACAATAACTCAAATGAAAAAATACACTACAAGCAATCAACAACAGAATAAATGATTCAGAAGAATGGATCACTGACCTGGAAGACAGAGTAATGGAAATCACTGCTGTTGAACAGAAAACAGAATTAAAAGAAATGAGGACAGTTTAACAGACTTCTGGGACAATATCAAGTACACTAATATTTGCCTTAAGTCCCAGAAGGAGAAGAGACAAAAGGGACCCAAGAAGATGTCTGAAGAGATAATAGCTGAAAACCTCCCAAACCTGGGAAAGGAAATAGCTACCCATGTCCAGGAAGTACAGAGACTCCCAAACAGGATTAACCCACATAGTAACACACTAAGACAGATAGTAATCAAAATGAAAAAATTAAAGAGAGAACACTAAAATCAGTAAGGGAAAAGCAACAAATAAAATGCAAGGAAATTGCCAAAAGGTTATGAGCTGATTTTGCAGCAGAAACTCTGCAGTTCAGAAGGGAGTGGCAAGATATATTTAAAGTAATGAAAGGGAAAAACCTACAACCAAGAATACTCTGCCCAGCAAGGCTCTCATTCAGATTTGATGGAGAGATAAAAAACTTTGTAGACAAACAGAAGCTAAGAGAATTCAGTACCACCAAAGCAGCTTTACAAATATTAAAGGAACTTCCTTAGGCGAAAAAGGCCACAACTAGAAACAAGAAAATTATGGAAAGAAAAATCTCACTAGTAAAGGAAAAGATAAAGTAAAGGTAGGAAATCAGGGAGGTTAAAGGACAAAAGTAGTAAAATTATATATTTCTACAATAAGCAGTTAAGAGATACACAAAACAATTAGATATAAAAATTATATTAAAAATATGGTAACTGTGAGGGAAGGAGAGTACAAATGCAAGGCATTTTAAATGTGTTTCAAATTAGAGATTAGCAACTTAAAACATTTATATATATATAACTATATGTAAGGACTGCTATATATGTGTGTGTATATATATATATATATATATAACTATATATATATAGACTGCTATATTAAAACCTCATTGTAACTACAAATGAAAAATCTATGATAACAATACACACAGAAAAGAAAAAGGAATCCAGTCATACCAGTAAAGATAATCATCAAATCACAAAAAATAAAGGAAATAAAAGACCTATAAAAACAAATCCAAACAACTAACAAAATGGCAATGAGTATCAATATCAATATCAATATCAATAATCACCTTAAATATAAATGAACTAAATGTTCCAACCAAAACACACAGACTGTCTGAATGGATCAAAAGATCCAAGATCAAAAGACTGGCACACTGCTGCCTATAAGAGACCCATTTAGGATCTGGAGACACATACAGACTAAAAGTGGGGGGATGGAAAAAGATATTCAATGCAAAAGGAACTCAAAAGTAAGCCAGAGTTGCAATATTTTTATCAGACAAAATAGACTTTAAAATAAAGACTGTTACAAGAGACAAAGGACACTACATAATGATCAAAGGATTAATCAAAGAAGATGTAACAACTGTTAATACATATGCACCCAACATAGAAGCATCTCAATATATAAGGCAGATGTTAACAGACATAAAAGGAGAAATTGACAGTAATACAATCTTCCAACAACACAAAAGAAGACTCTACACATGGATATCACCAGATGGTCAACATCGAAATCATACTGATTATATTCTTTGCAGCCAAAGATGGAGAAGCTCTATATAGTCGGCATAAACAAGACCGGGAGCTGACTGTGGCTCAGATCATGAACTCCTTATTGCCAAATTCAGACTTAAATTGAAGAAAGTATGGAAAACCACTAGACCTAAATAAAATCTCTTATGATTATACAGTGGAAGTGAGAAATAGATTTAAGGGACTAGATATGATACAGTGCCTGATGAACTATGGACAGAGGTTCGTGACATTGTACAGGAGACATGAATCAAGACCGTCCCCAAGAAAAAGAAATGCGAAAAAGCAAAATGGCTGTCTGAGGAGGCCTTACAAATAGCTGTGAAAAGAAGGGAAGTGAAAAGCAAAGGAGAAAAGGAAAGATATACCCATTTGAATGCAGAGTTCCAAAGAATAGCAAGGAGAGATAAGAAAGCCTTCCTCAGCATCAATGCAAAGAATTAGAGGAAAACAATAGAATGGGAAGGACTAGAGATCTCTGCAAGAAAATTAGAGATACCAAGGGAATATTTCATGCAAAGATGGGCTCAATAAAGGACAGAAATGGTATGGACCTAACAGAGGCAGAAGATATTAAGAAAAGGTGGCAAGAATACACAGAAGAACTATACAAAAAAGATCTTCACAACCCAGATAATCACGATGGTGTGATCACTCACACTCACCTAGAGCCAGACATCCTGGAATGTGAAGTCAAGTGGGCCTTAGGAAGCATCACTACGAACAAAGCTAGTGGAGGTCATGGAATTCCAGTTGAGCTATTTCAAATCCTGAAAGATGATGATGTGAAAGTGCTGTACTCAATATGTCAGAAAAGTTGGAAAACTCAGCAGTGGCCACAGGACTGGAAAAGGTCAGTTTTCATTCCAATCCCAAAGAAAGGCAATGCCAAAGAATGCTCAGACTACTGCTCAAAATTCTCCAAGCCAGGCTTCAGCAATACGTGAACTTCCAGATGTTCAAGCTGGTTTTAGAAAAGGCAGAGGAACCAGAGATCAAATTGCCAACATATGCTGGATCATTCAAAAAGCAAGAGAGTTCCAGAAAAACATCTATTTCTGCTTTATTGACTATGCCAAAGCCTTTGACTGTGTGGATCACAACAAACTCTGGAAAATTCTGAAAGAGATGGGCATACCAGATCACCTGACCTGCCTCTTGAGAAACCTGTATGCAGGTCAGGAAGCAACAGTTAGAACTGGACATGGAACAACAGACTGGTTCCAAATAGGAAAAGGAGCACATCAAGGCTGTATATTGTCAGCCTGCTTATTTAACTTATATGCAGAGTACATCATGAGAAACGCTGGGCTGGAAGAAGCACAAGCTGGAATCAAGATTGCTGGGAGAAATATCAATAACCTCAGATATGCAGATGACACCACCCTTATGGCAGAACGTGAAGAAGAACTAAAGAGCCTTTTGATGAAAATGAAAGTGGAGAGTGTAAAAGTTGGTTTAAAGCTCAACATTCAGAAAATGAAGATCATGGCATCTGGTCCCATCACTTCATGGGAAATAGATGGGGAAACAGTGTCAGACTTTATTATTTTGGGCTCCAAAATTACTGCAGATGGTGCTGCAGCCATGAAATTAAAAGACGCTTACTCCTTGGAAGGAAAGTTATGACCAACCTAGATAGCATATTAAAAAGCAGAGACATTACTTTGCCAACAAAGGTTCATCTCGTCAAGGCTATGATTTTTCCAGTGGTCATGTATGGATGTAGAGTTGGACTATAAAGTAAGCTGTGTGCCAAAGAATTGATGCTTTTGAACTGTGGTGTTGGAGAAGACTCTTGAGAGTCCCTTGGACTGCAAGGAGATCCAACCAGTCCATTCTGAAGGAGATCAGCCCTGGAATTTCTTTGGAGGGAATGATGCTAAAGCTGAAACTCCAGTACTTTGGCTACCTCATGCGAACAGTTGACTCATTGGAAAAGACTCTGATGCTGGGAGGGATTGGGGGCAGGAGGAGAAGGGGACGACAGAGGATGAGATGGCTGGATGGCATCACTGACTCGATGGACGTGGGTCTGAGTGAACTCCGGGAGTTGGTGATGGACAGGGAGGCCTGGCATGCTGCGATTCATGGGGTTGTGACGAGTCGGACACGACTGAGCGACTGAACTGAACTGAACTCATATGCAAATAAAATGGAAAACCTAGAAAAAATTCTTAGAAAGGTACCATCTCTCAAGACTGAATGAGGAAGAAACAGAAGGCATGAATAGACCAATTACAAGTACTGAAATTAAATCAGTAATTTTAAAGCTTCCAATAAATCAAAGTCCAGGACCAAATGGCTTCACCAGTAAATTCTACCAAACATTTAGGGAAGAGTTAAGACCTATCCTTCTGAAACTGTTCCAAAAAATTACAGAGGAAGGAACACTTCTGAACTCATTCTATGAGGCCACCATCACCCTGATAACAAAACCAGACAAAGATATCACAAAAAAAAACAAAACTACAGGCCAATATCACTGATGAACTTGTATGCAAAAATCCTCAACAAAGTACTAGCAAACCAGCTCCAACAATATTCCACCATCAAGTAAGATTTATACCAAGGATACAAGAATTTTTCAATACATTCAAATCAATCAACGTGATATACCACATTAACACATTGAAGAATAAAAACCATATGATCATCCCAATAGATGCAGAAGGAGCTTTTGATAAAATTCAACATTCATCTATGATAAAAACTTTCCAGAAAGTGAAAGAAACCTCAGTGGCATAAGGGGCATACATGACAACCCCCCATCTAACATCATACTAAATGGTGAAAAGCTGGAAGCATTCCCTCTAAGATCAGAAACAAGACAAGGATGCTCACTCTTGTCACATTTATTCAACACAGTTTTAGAAGTCCTAGCCATAGCAATCAGAAAAAAAAAAAGAAATAAAAGATTCCAAATTGGAAAGAAGTAAAATAGTCACTGTTTGTAGATGACATGATGCTATACATAGGAAATCCTAAACATGCTACCAGTAAACTAGAGCTCATCAATGAATCTGGTAAAGTTTCAGGATATGAAATTAATATACAGAAATCTGTTGCATTTCTATACACTAACAATGAAATGTAAGAAAAAAATTAAGGAAACAATCATATTTACTATTACATCAAAAAGAATAAAATACCTAGGAATAAACCTACCTAAGGAGGCAAAAGAACTATACTCCAAAAACTATAGGACAATATTGAAAGAATTGAAGATCACACAAACAGATGGAGAGATATATCATGTTCTTAGATTGGAAGAATGAACATTGTTAAAATTACCATATTACCCAAGGCAATCTACCGATTCAATGCAATTCCTATCAAGTTACTAATAGTGTTTTGACAGAACTAGAACAAAGAATTTTTAAATTTGCATGGAAACACAAAAGTCTCCAAAGAGCCAAAACAATCTTGAGAAAGAAGCATGGGGCTGGAGGAATCATACTCCCTATGAAGCTACTGTAATTAAGGCGGTATGGAACCGGCACAAAATCAGACACATAAATCAGTGGAACGATAGGAAGCCCAGAAATAAACCCATACATTTATGATCAGTGAATCTATGGCAAAGGAGGCAGTAATAGACAATGGATAAAAGATAGCCTCTTCAATAAATGGTGCTAGGAAAACTAGACAGCTACAGGTAAAAGACCGAAATTAGAAGATTCTCTATCACTATGTACAAAAATTAAAAATGGTTTACTTCTTTTCCAATTTGGATTCCTTTTATTTCTTTTTCTGCTCTGATTGCTGTGGCCAGAACTTCCAAAACCATGTTGAATAGTAATGGTGAAAGTGGGCGCCCTTGTCTTGTTCCTGACTTTAGGGGAAATGCTTTCAATTTTTCACCATTGAGGATAATGTTTGCTGTGGGTTTGTCATATATAGCTTTTATTATGTTGAGGTATGTTCCTTCTATTCCTGCTTTCTGGAGAGTTTTTATCATAAATGGATGTTGAATTTTGTCAAAGGCTTTCTCTGCATCTATTGACATAATCATATGGTTTTTATTTTTCAATTTGTTAATGTGGTGTATTACATTGATTGATTTGCAGATATTGAAGAATCCTTGCATCCCTGGGATAAAGCCCACTTGGTCATGGTGTATGATCTTTTTAATGCGTTGTTGGATTCTGATTGCTAGAATTTTGTTAAGGATTTTTGTATCTATGTTCATCAGTGATATTGGCCTGTAGTTTTATTTTTTTGTGGCATCTTTGTCAGGTTTTGGTATTAGGTGATGGTGGCTGCAGGTGACATGATCCTCTACATAGAAAACCCTAAAGACTCCACCAGAAAATTACCAGAACTAATCAATGAATATAGTAAAGTTGCAGGATATAAAATCAACACACAGAAATCCCTTGCATTCCTATACACTAATAATGAGAAAATAGAAAGAGAAATTAAGGAAACAATTCCATTCAGCATTGCAACAAAAAGAATAAAATACTTACGAATACATCTACCTAAAGAAACTAAAGACCTATATATGCTATGCTATGCTAAGTCACTTCAGTCATGTCCGACTCTGTGTGACTCCATAGACGGCAGCCCACTAGGCTTCCCCGTCCCTGGGATTCTCCAGGCAAGAACACTGGAGTCGGTTGCCATTTCCTTCTCCAATGCAGGAAAGTGAAAAATGAAAATGAAGTCGCTCAGTCGTGTCGGACTCTTCAAGACCCCATGGACTGCAGCCTACCAGGCTCCTCTGTCCATGGGATTTTCCAGGCAAGAGTAGTGGAGTGGGGTGCTATTGCCTTCTCCGAAAGACCTATATATAGAAAACTATAAAACACTGGTGAAAGAAATCAGAGAGGACACTAATAGATGGAGAAATATACCATGTTCGTGGATTGGGAGAATCAATATAGTGAAAATGAGTATACTATCCAAAGCAATTTATAGATTCAATGCAATCCCTATCAAGCTACCAACGGTATTCTTCACAGAGCTAGAACAAATAATTTCACAATTTGTGTGGAAATACAAAAAACCTCGAATAGCCAAAGCAATCTTGAGAAAGAAGAATGGAACTGGAGGAATCAACCTACCTGACTTCAGGCTCTACTACAAAGCCACAGTCATCAAGACAGTATGGTACTGGCACAAAGACAGAAATATAGATCAATGGAACAAAATAGAAAGCCCAGAGATAAATCCACGCACCTATGGACACCTTCTCTTTGACAAAGGAGGCAAGAATATACAATGGATTAAAGACAATCTCTTTAACAAGTGGTGCTGGGAAAACTGGTCAACCACTTGTAAAAGAATGAAACTAGAACACTTTCTAACACCATACACAAAAATAAACTCAAAATGGATTAAAGATCTAAACGTAAGACCAGAAACCACAAAACTCCTAGAGGAGAACATAGGCAAAACACTCTCCGACATACATCACAGCAGGATCCTCTATGACCCACCTCCCAGAATATTGGAAATAAAAGCAAAAATAAACAAATGGGACCTAATTAAAATTAATAGTTTCTGCACAACAAAGGAAACTATAATCAAGGTGAAAAGACAGCCTTCAGAATGGGAGAAAATAATAGCAAATGAAGCAACAGACAAACAACTAATCTCAAAAATATACAAGCAACTCCTACAGCCCAACTCCAGAAAAATAAATTACCCAATCAAAAAATGGGCCAAAGAACTAAATAGACATTTCTCCAAAGAAGACATACAGATGGCTAACAAACACATGAAAAGATACTCAACATCACTCATTATCAGAGAAATGCAAATCAAAACCACGATGAGGTACCATTTCATGCCAGTCAGAATGGCTGTGATCCAAAAGTCTACAAGCAATAAATTCTGGAGAGGGTGTGGAGAAAAGGGAACCCTCTTACACTGTCGGTGGGAATGCAAACTAGTACAGCCACTATGGAGAACAGTGTGGAGATTCCTTTAAAAACTGGAAATAGAACTGCCTTATGACCCAGCAATCCCACTGGTGGGCATACACACTGAGGAAACCAGAATTGAAAAAGACACGTGTACCCCAATGTTCATCGCAGCACTGTTTATAATAGCCAGGACATGGAAGCAACCTAGATGTCCATCAGCAGATGAATGGATAAGAAAGCTGTGGTACATATACACAATGGAGTATTACTCAGCCATTAAAAAGAATACATTTGAATCAGTTCTAATGAGGTGGATGAAACTGGAGCCTATTATACAGAGTGAAGTAAGCCAGAAAGAAAAACACCAATACAGTATACTAATGCATATATATGGAATTTAGAAAGATGGTAACAATAACCATGTATATGAGACAGCAAAAGAGACACTGATGTATAGAACAGTCTTTTGGACTCTGTGGGAGAAGGCGAGGGTGGGATGATTTGGGAGAATGGCATTGAAACATGTATAATATCATATATGAAATGAGTTGCCAGTCCAGGTTCGATGCAGGATACAGGAAGCTTGGGGCTGGTGCACTGGGATGACCCAGAGGGATGGTACGGGGAGGGAGGAGGGAGGAGGGTTCAGGATGGGGAACACATGTATACCTGTGGCAAATTCATTTTGATATATGGCAAAACCAATACAATATTGTAAAGTTAAAAAATAAAATTAAATTAAAAAAAGAAAAAAATATATAAATGGTTTAAAGATCTAAATGTAAACCCAGATACTATAAAACTCCTATAGGAAAACATAGGCAGAATATTCTACGACATAAATTGCAACAATATCTTTTTGGATATATCTCCTAAAGCAATGGAACAAAAGAAAAAATAAATAAGTGGGACCTAATAAGCCTTAAAAGCTTTCTCAGGAAAGGAAACAATAAAGAAAATGGAAATACAACCTACAGAATGGGGGAAGATATTTGCAAGCAATGTGACCAACAAAGGCCTAATTTCTAAAATATGCAAACTATTTATACAGCTCAATGACCAAACAAAAAATCAAAGCAAAAAATGAGTAGAAGACCTAAACAGACATTTCTCCAAAGAAGACATACAGATGGTCAACAAGCACATGAAGAGATGCTCAATATACCTAATTATTTGTTGTCTTTCAGTTGTTAGGTCATGTCCATCATTTTGTGACCCCATAGACTGCACTGGTAATTATTAGAGAAATACAAATCAAAACTACAATGAGGTCTACCTCACACAGGTCATAATGGCCATCAACAAAAAGTCTATAAATATAAGTGCTGGAGGGGGTGTGGAGAAAAGGGCACCCTCCTACACTGTTGGTGGCAATGTAATGGTGCAGCCACTGCGGACAATAGCATCGAGGTTCCTTAAAAAACTAAAAACAGGGTTACTATCTGATCCAGCAATCCTATTCTTGGGCATATATCTGGAAAAGATGAAAACTCTAATTTATACAGATGTATGCACCCCAGTGTTTATGGCAGCACTATAACACAGTTTGCCACAGTCAATGCATGGAAGCAACCTAAATAATGACTAGATAAAGAATATGTGTCATGTATCTATATACATACACACATAACACACACAATGGAATATTACTCAGGCATAAAAAGAATGAAATAATTCAATTTGTAGCAACATGGATGGATCTAGAGATTATCATACTAAATGATGTAAGTCAGACAAAGACAGATGTCACAGTATCACTTATTACTGGAATCTAAAAAAAATGACGTGAATTCATTCAGAGCAGAAATAGACTCAGACATAGAAAACAAACTTATGGTTATCAAAGAAAAGTGGGGGAGGGACAAATTGGAAATTTGGGATTAACAGATAAAGACTACTTGTATAAAATCAACAAGGACCTGCTGTTTAGCACAGGGAACTATATTCAATATCTTGTAATAACCTATAATGGAAAAGAATCTAAAAAAAATAGACATGCATATATAACTGAATCACTCTGCTGTTCACTGGAAACAATGTAAATCAATATACGTCAATAGAAAACAAACAAACCCACACTGGCCAAGCTTCTTATCTCCAGGGGAACCAACTCTTTTGTACAATCCATGTTCCAAGCTCCTGGTGAGACCAGACTAAACTAATCTCTAACTAAGATCTCATCCTTATCTAGCCTTCCTCCCCTCCCCTAGCCTGCTTCCCTCATTCCTTCTGCTGAGAATACTACCTTAGTAAATCACTTTTACAAGAATCTTCATCTCAGGCTCTAGGAAACCTGACTTCAGACTCATCACTTCCTAGATTCTGGCTCGAGTGACTGGATGACATCAATGCTAGTTATGGAGGGAGAAAGGAAAGACAGTAAAGAGGCCCATTAAGGGTAATGTCTTAGTTACTTTTGATCCCCCAGATTCTAGCACAGGTATGCTTTCGATAATTTTTTGAAATAATATATTAATGAAGGAATATATTCAAGTCTGAATAATGCTGAGTTAGAGGTGACTTGGGACACAGACTGTCAAGTAGACGGTGGGATATATCAGTCCTGATTTCAGAAGACAGGTGTGGACCAGAGAGGTATATTTGGAAGTTATAGGTAATAATTAAAGCTGTGACTCTGATTGAAATCATCCAGACCTGAAAATAAGAGAAGAGGAAGAAATGGAAAAATGGAATCCTGGGGAACACTTCACTTTAGGCACCCACTCCCACGGTCACATTCTTGACACTATCGTCATGATAACTGCATTACTTACTAATGGAGATTTTATGTAACCCACCTAGTATGCTTCCAACTGACTTAGTCTAGTATTCCCACTCTCTCATATCTAACTGTCTCATATCTCTCTTTTCTAACTCTGCTCACATTCCATATCCATCATGATAGCCATTCAGCAATGTGCCCCTCCCTTTATCCTAGCTCCATGCTAGACACATGGTAAAACTCAGGCTGAATTAAAACTGCTTGCACCAAGCATGTACCTGAGCAGTTGAATGCTGGGCAAGTGAATGGAGGAGAAATTACATCACACAGGGACTAGTTTCACTTAAAATTCATGAGCGCAAATTCACATGGTCAGTGAGCACCGCCTGGCCATTCTCCTGCACTTCCCTAGTATACTCACTTTCTTAATCACGGCCACACAGCCTTGCCTCTTTCTCAGGACCTTCATTCCTCCGTGCCACTCACACTTAGAGCCGTATTTTAGGCCACACTGTTTCAGAGACCCTTCCTTCTACCTACACTGTGGATTCTATTCCGTCTTACCTTAATGACCTTGCTTCTACAAATAAACCTTACCCCTTGGATCCCACTCCACCTCTTTCACCACCAGATGTTCCTCCTCTCTTTGAAGATTCCCATTGGAGCACTAAACATTATGGTCTAAGCTTTGTCTTGGGACAGCATCTCCATTTACACACCACCCTTATGGCAGAAAGTGAAGAGGAACTAAAAAGCCTCTCGATGAAAGTGAAAGAGGAGAGTGAAAAAGTTGGCTTAAAGCTCAACATTCAGAAAACGAAGATCATGACATCTGGTCCCACCGCTTCATGGGAAATAGATGCGGAAACAGTGGAAACAGTGTCGACTTTATTTTTTTGGGCTCCAAAATCACTGCAGATGGTGACTGCAGCCATGAAATTAAAAGACGCTTACTCTTTGGAAGGAAAGTTATGACCAACCTAGACAGCATATTCAAAAGCAGAGACATTACTTTGCCAACAAAGGTCCATCTAGTCAAAGCTATGATTTTTCCTGTGGTCATGTATGGATGTGAGAGTTGGACTGTGAAGAAGGCTGAGCGCCGAAGAATTGATGCTTTTGAACTGTGGTGTTGGAGAAGACTCTTGAGAGTCCCTTGGACTGCAAGGAGATCCAACCAGTCCATTCTGAAGGAGATCAGCCCTGGGATTTCTTTGGAAGGAATGATGCTAAAGCTGAAACTCCAGTACTTTGGCCACCTCATGCGAAGAGTTGACTCATTGGAAAAGACTCTGATGCTGGGAGGGATTGGGGGCAGGAGGAGAAGGGGACGACAGAGGATGAGATGGCTGGATGGCATCACTGACTCGATGGACATGAGTCTGAGTGAACTCCGGGAGTTGGTGAAGGACAGGGAAGCCTGGTGTGCTGCAATTCATGGGGTCGCAAAGAGTCAGACACAACTGAGCGACTGAACTGAACTGAACTAAAGTATTATCATCTAGTCTGATAGATTTAAGTATCAGCCTCATGCTAATTAAAATGCCCTTTTTTTATTTCCAGCTCTGGTCTATTCCTTGAACACCAGATTCACATATCCTATTGCTTGTTTAATTTGCATGTTCAGTAAACACTTAAGTTTAAATGTCTAACCTGGAAATAATGAATTTTCTCCACTAACACTGCTCCTTCCTAGTCTTCCGTGTCAGAGAGTGGTGCTACTATGTACCTGAGGCTCAAGCGGAGAACCTACGAGTCATCTCTGAGTCTTTTCTTTCCACCGCCAATCCACTGTCAAGTCTCATTTGCTCTCCAAAATATTTCCTGGATCCAACACCTCCTGGCTCCGCCGCAACTGTTCCAAAGCCAGCAGCACCATCTCTTGCTTTGACTATTGAAATAGCCTGACAGTTGTTCTCTCCACTTCTACCTCTGCCCATCTATAATTTATTTGGCAGTCAAATGGATCTTCAAAAGATTTTTAAAACAGATTATATTTTCTACCATTTGCAACTTTCTCATGGCTTCCCACTGCTTTAAAATAAACTCCCAACTGCTTCCCATGGCCACTGTCTCTACAGACCTGGAGTTCTCCTGCCTATTTCTCTGTCCCTATTTCATTACACACTTCTTAGCTCCAGACCACACACTTCCCCTTTTCTGGTTCTCAAACTTAACAAACTTTGTTTTGCCAAACAGATTTGACCCGGTCATTCCATCTGCCCAAAACTCTCTACTTCCAGGTTTTTGTAAGGCTGGATCCTTTTTTGTTATTTAAGTTTCAACCTAAATGTCCCCTTCTCAGTAATCATTTTCCTAGCCACTTAAAGTCATCCCCCACTCTGTCATCAGTTCCTATCACATCATTTGCTATCTTTTCATCAATTTTTATAGTGTTTATAACTTTTTGATTTTTTAATTTGTTTGTAGTCATTAACTGTTCTCTCTCTTTTGAGATAAAATTTATATAAAGTAAGACTAACCATCTCAAAATGAACAATTTGGTGTGGATTTAGTATAGTCACAGTGTATTAAATATCTAGTTTCAAAGCATTTTCATCATCCCCAAAGGAAGCTGTACCCATCAAGCCTTGCTCCCTGGCTTTCCCATCCCCTTATACTCCTGGCAACCACCAACCTGCAATCTGTTTTAATCAGATTCACCTATTATGGGCATTTTATGCAATATATAACCTTTTGTGTCTTGTTTCCTTCAGGTAGCATGATATTATCCAGGTCCATCCACGTTATACATGTATCAGCACTTCTCTCCTTTTCATGACTGAATAGTGTTCCATTGTGTATACACGCCACTCTTCGTTTATCCATTCACCCACTGATGGAGTTCCCCTCTTTTTTCACCAGAGTGTAGACTTGTCTATCTCATCAATGAGTGTTTAGAACAGAACCTGCCATATAGTGAGTGCTCAATACATGTTTACTCCATCAGTGACTGAGTGAATGAGAAACACTAGTAGTTAAGGGACAGGTATACCGAGGGAGAACTTTGGAAGCAGACTGGGAAGGAGTGATCAGAAAGGCAACAGGAGAATCAGTGGAGAGTAGTGTCTTAGAAGTCAGAGAACATGATATCAAGAGAAAAAGATTAAGGAAGATGAGTTCTTTAAACTGTCTATTTACTTAACAGTGAGGATGTCATTGGTGGTCTGAGCAGGAACAGCACTGATGTGGAATAAAGAATGCAACAGTGGATGAAGTCACTGGACTCGGAATGGCGGTCTGGGCCGTGTCTTTCAGGAGCCTCCAGGGCTGCCATCACAGCCAACGTTCCCCGTGCCCAGACCTACAACAATAGAGAATTTTCTTTCCTGGATGACTCTCTAGTTATGAGCTCCTCAAGTAACAATGTAGAATTTTAGAGGTGGACAGAAATCCAGCGTTCATTAAGTTATACAATAGACACTCTTGCATGTCTTTTAAATGCCTACTAGTGCCAGGCATTATTTTTGGTGCTAGGGTTAAAACAGCAAGCAAAAACAGAAAAAATCCTACTTTAATGGAGCTTAAATTCTAGAGGAAGGAGGCAAACAAAATATGTTATAGTAAAGTACTATGGATAAAACAAAAAATAGAATATGATGAGGGAGGTGCTACTGTTCCTCAGGTGTTTCTGATGAGGTGATATTTAAGCAGAAACTAATCATCCTAAAGTCACCTGATATTAGAACAGTGAAGTCACGTCATGTGCATGCTGTCATGTCCGACTCTTCGTGACCCCATGGTCTGTAGCCCACCTGGCTCTTCTGTCCAGGGAATTTTTCAGGCAAGAATACTGAAGTGAGTTGCAATGAAGCCTTTGGCAATTTATCACTTTTTTTCCCCCTCTTGCTGGGTTGGATTATGTGTTTACTTTGGAGTCCTTAAAGCGAGAAGTTTTGTTGATACAGAACTTGCTAAGTCCTCTTGGAGGTTCCCTTAGCTTAAATGAGGAAGTTTATTTACTTTATTGTTATGGAATTTTATTTTGTTCAGATAATTTTGACATTTTATGTTGAGATGAAACAAAAGAGCATTGCTGGGCTTTCAGTTCAGTTCAGTCGCTCAGTCGGGTCCGACTCTTCGCAACCCCACGAACCACAGCACACCAGGCCTCCCTGTCCATCACCAACTCCCAGAGTCCACCCAAACCCATGTCCATTGAGTCGGTGATGCCATCCAACCATCTTACCCTCTGTTGTCCCCTTCTCCTCCTGCCTTCGGTCTTTTCCAGCATCAGGGTCTTTTCAAATAAGTCAGCTCTTTGCATCGGGTGGCCAAAGTATTGGAGTTTCAGCTTCAACATCAGTCCTTCCAATGAACACTCAGGACTGATCTCCTTTAGGATGGACTGGTTGAGATCTCTAAAACTTCCAGAGTTGATGGTTTTAAGTCTTCCTCTTCCACAACAGCTTAAATCTTACTACCAGTCTCTCCCAAAGCAGCTGACAGATTCCAGAAAGGCAGAGAAGTGTTCATGACATGCCTCGACCAGCTCAAACATTTTCTGTCTTTTGTTTGTTTGTTTGTTATTGTTGTTTATTTTTATCACTGTACCCAATATTGGTATATCATGGACAGGCAGTGAAAAATTACATAATACACTTTGAATACAAGTGAAGGTAACTGCAAGAGCACTACTAGTTTCTGAGGTAAAAAACCTACATATCTTTAAAAACTGTGATTATGTTCAACAAAACAAATCACAAGGTAGAAAATTTCAGCAAAGAACTGGAAACTAAAAAAAAAAAAAAATCAAATGAAAATTCAGGAACAGAAAAAAAAAATTAACCTACAGTATGAGGCCACTTCCTCAAGGCTGGGAGCAGTGGCTCTTTATGCACAGAAAACAACACAGGAAAGAGAACAGGGAATGCGGAATTTAAAACCTTTCCCATCTGTTTTACCAGGACAGCATAATCGGGTACCAAAGCTTGACAAGCATAACAACGAAACATTACAGGCTAATTTCTCTCATGAACATAAAGCAAAACTCTAAACCAATATGAACAGATCAACTCCAGTGATCGAGTGTGGTTTATTCTAAGAATTCCAATGTTGGGTTAACAATCTAACATCAGGAAAAAAAAAATGCTACATTAACAGATCAAAGAAGAAATTATATGGTCATTTCAACAGCACAGGAAAAAGCAATTGATAAATTCAATACCAATTTGTGAAAACAAATTTAGCAACCTAGGAATAAAAGGAACTTCTTAATCTTTTAATAAGGAACCTGCAAAATATTTATAGCAAATATTACGCACAATAGTGGCATATTGAATGTTTTCCCTTTGCAATTGAAAATGAGAGAAAGATGCTGGCAATATCACTTCTACTGCTTTACATTTACTAGAGGTCTTGTGTACAATAAGGCAAGAACAACAAAAAAAAAGTATAAAGATTTGAAAGTAGGAAGTCTGCTGCTGCTGCTGCTATGTTGCTTCAGTCGTGTCCGACTCTGTGCAACCCCATAGGCAGCAGCCCACCAGGCTCCCCGTCCCTGGGATTCTCCAGGCAAGAACACTGGAGTGGGTTGCCATTGCCTTCTCCAATGCATGAAAGTGAAAAGTGAAAGTAAGTCGCTCAGTTGTGTCCGACTCTTAACGACCCCATGGACTGCAGCCTACCAGGCTCCTCCATCCATGGGATTTTCCAGGCAAGAGTACTGGAGTGGGGTGCCATTGCCTTCTCTGAAAGTAGGAAGTTTAGCTATCATTATTTTGATTCTGAGTATAGAAAATCCAAAGGAATCTCTAGAACTGGAAAACACTGTGTGCTTAGTCACTCAGTTGTGGCTGACTCTTTGCATTCTTATGGATTGTAGCCCGCCAGGCTCCTTTATCCATGGGGATTCTCCAGACAAGAATACTGGAGTGGGTTGCCATGCCCTCCTCCAGGGGATCTCCCTGACCCAGGGATCGAACTCAGGTCTCCTGCATTGCAGGTGGATTCTTTACCGTCCAAGCCACCAGGGAATTTTGATTCTAAATATAGACAATCCAAAAGAATCTATAGAATTGGAAACCATATATAAATCAAATTGAATATTTCCATGGGAAATGGGACTGAGGTTGTTCCTTGCACCATATGCAAAAATTGATTCCACGTCTATACTTAAGTAAAAAAAAAAAAAAAAAAAAGAGCCAAAGCTTCTAAAAGATAAATAGATAATATTTTTTATAACTTTGGGACAAGCAACAGTTATAAATAAGACACCAAAAATATCAAGCATAAAAAAAATTTATAAGTATGAACACATTAAAATTAGGAACTTCTGATTATCAAAACATTCTATTAAGTGAGAAGGCAAGTATGAATGGGAGAAGATATTTGTAATACCTATAACCACCAACGGGTTTAAATCTAGAATATACAAATAACTTCTATAAATCAATAAGACAATTCAATAGAAAATTAGATAAGCAAATCAAATAGATATCAAATATCAAAATAGTCAATACATTTATGAGAGGCACTCACCTCATTAGTCTCCAGGAAGTAAGAATTAAAGTCACAAGATGTTACTACCCACTGACCATGGGCTTCCCAGATGGCACTAGTGGTAAAGAACCTGCCTGTCAAATGCAGGTGACAAAAGAGACCCCCGTTCCATCCCTGGGTCAGGAAGACCCCCTGGAGGAGGGCATGGCAACCCACTCCAGTGTTCTTGCCTGGAGAATCCCGTGGACAGAGGAGCCTGGTGGGCTACAGTCCATGGGGTCACAAAGAGTCAGACATGACTGAGCAACTGAGCATGCATGCATGCACCCACTGACCATGAGAGTTAAAATTAAGACCAATAACAGTTAAAAACTGCTGGAAAGAATAGAGAAAAGGAGAATACTCACACACTACTTATAGGGCTGTGAACTGACTCAAACAGGAAGAGAGCTTGACAGTACATGCTAAAGCTGACCTTGTACATATTCTGTGACCTAGCAACTCTGAGTGAGGTGGCTCAGTGGTAAAGAATCCATTTGCCAATGTAGGAGACATTGGTTTGATCCCTGGGTCAGGAAGATCCCTTGGTGAAGGAAATGGCAACCCACTCCAGTATTCTAACCTGGGAAATCCCATGGACAGAAGAGCCTGGCAGGCTACAGTCCACAGACTTGCAAAGACACAACTTAGCAACTCAACAACAACAATATTTCGTTCTTAGGTATAGATCCAACGGAAACGTGTACACATGTGCACCAAAGGACACTTACAAGGATGTTTTTAGGAAAAGTATTTGTAATCACCTCTGAACAGGAAATAATTCAAATGTAGAAAATGCACTGGTCATAACAAACACCCTCTTCCAACAACACAAGAGAAGACTCTATACATGGACACCACCAGATGGTCAACACCGAAATCAGATTGATTATATTCTTTGCAGCCAAAGATGGAGAAGCTCTATACAATCAGCAAAAACAAGACCAGGAGCTGACTGTGGCTCAGACATGAACTCCTTATTGCCAAATTCAGACTTAAATTGAAGAAAGCAGGGAAAACCACTAGACCATTCAGGTATGACCTAAATCAAATCCCTTATGATTATACAGTGGAAGTGAGAAATAGATTTAAGGGCCTAGATCTGATAGATAGAGTGCCTGATGAACTATGGAATGAGGTTCGTGACATTGTACAGGAGACAGGGATCAAGACCATCCCCATGGAAAAGAAATGCAAAAAAGCAAAATGGCTGTCTGGGGAGGCCTTACAAATAGCTGTGAAAAGAAGAGAAGTGAAAAGCAAAGGAGAAAAGGAAAGATATAAACATCTGAATGCAGAGTTCCAAAGAGTAGCAAGAAGAGATAAGAAAGCCTTCTTCAGCGATCAATGCAAAGAAATAGAGGAAAACAACAGAATGGGAAAGACTAGGGATCTCTTCAAGAAAATCAGAGATACCAAAGGAACATTGCATGCAAAGATGAGCTCGATAAAGGACAGAAATGGTACGGACCTAACAGAAGCAGAAGATATTAAGAAGAGATGGCAAGAACACACAGAAGAACTGTACAAAAAAGATCTTCATGACCAAGATAATCACAATGGTGTGATCACTGACCTAGAGCCAGACATCCTGGAATGTGAAGTCAAGTGGGCCTTAGAAAGCATCACTATGAACAAAGCTAGTGGAGGTGATGGAATTCCAGTTGAGCTATTCCAAATCCTGAAAGATGATGCGGTGAAAGTGCTGCACTCAATATGCCAGCAAATTTGGAAAACTCAGCAGTGGCCACAGGACTGGAAAAGGTCAGTTTTCATTCCAATCCCAAAGAAAGGCAATGCCAAAGAATGTTCAAACTACCACACAATTGTACTCATCTCACACGCTAGTAAAGTAATGCTCAAAATTCTCCAAGCCAGGCTTCAGCAATATGTGAACCGTGAACTTCCTGATGTTCAAGCTGGTTTTAGAAAAGGCAGAGGAACCAGAGAGCAAATTGCCAACATCCGCTGGATCACATAAAAAGCAAGAGAGTTCCAGAAAAACATCTATTTCTGCTTTAGTGACTATGCCAAAGCCTTTGACTGTGTGGATCACAATAAACTGTGGAAAATTCTGAAAGAGATGGGAATACCAGACCACCTGATCTGCCTCTTGAGAAAGTTGTATGCAGGTCAGGAAGCAACAGTTAGAACTGGACATGGAACAACAGACTGGTTCCAAATAGGAAAAGGAGTTCATCAAGGCTGTATATTGTCACCCTGTTTATTTAACTTATATGCAGAGTACATCATGAGAAACGCTGGATTGGAAGAAACACAAACTGAAATCAAGATTGCCGGGAGAAATATCAATAACCTCAGATATGCAGATGACACCACCCTTATGGCAGAAAGTGAAGAGGAACTCAAAAGCCTCTTGATAAAAGTCAAAATGGAGACTGAAGAAGTTGGCTTACAGCTCAACATTCAGAAAACGAAGATCATGACATCTGGTCCCACCACTTCATGGGAAATAGATGGTAAAACAGTGGAAACAGTGTCAGACTTTATTTTTCTGGGCTCCAAAATCAATGCAGATGGTGACTGCAGCCATGAAATTAAAAGACGCTTACTCCTTGGAAGGAAAGTTATGACCAACCTAGATAGCATGTTCAAAAGCAGAGACATTACTTTGCCAACAAAGGTTCGTCTAGTCAAGGCTATGGTTTTTCCTGTAGTCATGTATGGATGTGAGAGTTGGACTGTGAAGAAGGCTGAGCGCCAAAGAATTGATGCTTTTGAACTGTGGTGTTGGAGAAGACTCTTGAGAGTCCCTTGGACTGCAAGGAGATCCAACCAGTCCATTCTGAAGAAGATCAGCCCTGGGATTTCTTTGGAAGGAATGATGTTAAAGCTGAAACTCCAGTACTTTGGCCACCTCATGTGAAGAGTTGACTCATTGGGAAAGACTCTGATGCTGGGAGGGATTGGGGGCAGGAGGAGAAGGGGACGACAGAGGATGAGATGGCTGGATGGCATCACTGACTCGATGGACCTGAGTCTGAGTGAACTCCGGGAGTTGGTGATGGACAGGGAGGCCTGGTGTGCTGCGATTCATGGGGTCGCAGAGAGTCGGACACGACTGAGCGACTGATCTGATCTGATCTGATCTGATGTCAATAGTGGAATGGATAAATTGTATCATTATGGATAATCATATCATTATATATGGTATATATATATAATGTAATACTAATAGAGAAACAAAAGTGGATAAACTACAGCCAACAATATGGATAATGACTCTCATCAAACAATGTTCAAACAACGGTGGGAGAAAGAATCCATACAAAAGAACACACGCAGCATGATACAATTTATCTAAAATTTACAAATGGCTACAACCAAGTTATGACTTAAAAGGTCAGGACAGTGGTTATCTTGGGAGCAGGCTGGAGTGACTGGAAGGGCGTGGGAAGGGGGCCTCTGGAACGCTACTAATGCTCTGTTTATTACCTGGGTGGCAGCTGCACTGCTCTGTTGCCTTTTCAATAATTCATCAAGCTGTCCAATTCTGATTTGTGCATCTTTCTGTATGTATGTCAGAGTCAGTAAAAGAGATTTTTTTTTTAAAACAGTCACAAAAGATCACTTGTAGCTCTTTAAAATATACAGATCTTTAAGGCTCATGGAATGTCCAGAAGTGACTTGCATATTTAAAAGTCACCAGTAATTTCAGCCTGTACTTGAGGTGAAATACTTCACGAAACATTATGGATGCTTTTCCTTCTATAGATAGTCACTGCTGAATTACTTGCAGACCCATCTTGGAGTCTTATTTAAAGAGCAATATATTTTTTTAAACTACTCTGTACATATCAGTAATATCAGTATCAGTGTAAGAGTATTCACTCCATAAAGGAGAAAATAGTAACCAATAGTCAGCAACTCACCATGGGGAATACTTCCTCATCACTAACCAAAGGACTGGTTATTTCTTTGGTTTGAAATGGCAAAGACGGCAATGGAGGTGTTGCGCTTCTGTTTGGCTCACGATCGTGGTTAAATCTAAAAGAGAAGGACTGGTTGTCATTATTGATACCAAGGTCACCTGCTTATTTATGGAGCTAAGAATTTAAATTTCTCTGATTTCTAACTGTGGGGAAAGCACAATAAAATATTTGGGCTTGTTATCTGGGTATGTCTTTGAAAATAATTTTGCTGACAATTTCTATTCCACTTAAAAGACTTAGAACAATTAATAATGAAGCAGGAAACTTTCATAATTGCTAAAAATATTCTGCCATTCTTATTGCCTATATTGTTTCTCTTTCTGTGTTTTACTGTTTTGTCTCTTTGCTATTTAATTAAATGACATTAAACCAGTATGAGAAAAAATTTTTAAACAGCTAACACGGCTACCCTTGACAATTCTAAACAGACACTCTTTTCCTATTCTCATTTTACTTAACCTCACTGGCTTTCTTAACATAATTGTTCTCTTTTTTTTTTCACACTAGAATAAGTCTCCATACAATAATAATAATTATAATTTATGTCGAGCTTAATAATTTATAGTATGTTTTCAATTTACATTATCTCCTAAACTCCTCCACACTTAGTTGTATGACCTTGAGCAACAGGTAACTATATTTACCTGTAACTTTAATTTTTTCATTTATAAAAAAGGGTTGTTATGAGAATTGAACTCCACAGTTTGATGAAAAGCACAGTATAGAATTGGTTGTTTGTGCCAAAATATAGGGTAGAAGATTAGACTGAATAAAATACCAGTGGGATTTTAAATTTTGGTGTGCTGACTAAACAAATGAATAATAAAATAAACAAACCAACTTACCCTAAAATTTTACACAAAAAGGTCCTAACAGTATGGGCTGTTTGGAACTAAATAAGTATCTTCTCTGAATATTAATTCATGAAAATGGGGTTTAATCAAAATCATCAAAGACCATGGAAACATAAAAATCCTTTCAATTTAAAGTTATTTATTTTTACTAACAATTCAAATTCTCTACAGGTATTGATTAACCATTTTCAAAGTCTTCATATTTTAACTTTACACAGTTTAAAAAATTTACATTATTTTTCTCTGTTCTTATCCAAAGACTATCTATCTATATAGACTTCTTTTATTATGCAAACGTTTTCAAAGCTATGCATACAAATAGCAATAAAAGTTAAGTGAGGCATCTGTAAACTAGTACATAAAAACAAAACATGGTTTCCATTTTTATTTATCTTGAAATGGATTTTTTTTAATCCATTCTTCCAAACCATAATTACCATGGAAACAGAACAGCAAATTAAACTGAAATAACATGGTTTATGATGTGCAAAATAAAATGAAA
Source organism: Bos grunniens (assembly GCF_055505025.1). Classification (NCBI taxonomy): domain Eukaryota; kingdom Metazoa; phylum Chordata; class Mammalia; order Artiodactyla; family Bovidae; genus Bos; species Bos grunniens. The sequence goes on along the minus strand of NC_141193.1, from coordinate 50,239,101 downwards.
CATCCCACAATTCAAATAGAATTATAACAATTGCCTTGTACATCTGCATAGAATCTTCAGTTGAACCTTTTAATCTGAATGAGTCCATCTATACTTCAAAGCACAGTGGAAAAAAATAAGATAATTATAGAAATGGTTCAAGAAATATACATCCCTCTGTAATCTCAATTATACAGAGATTTCAGGGAAAGTATTATTTGCCCTAAATTATCTAAATAATTATCCATTTTGCCTTGGATGTATAGATACAACTTTACGATCTTAATTACTAAAATTTATACATGAACATTTTCTTTATTGTAAGATCAATAAAGTGCAGAGAATGAAAAGGAAAGTTACATTATGAAGCAAAGCACTTTTGCTTTAAATCATCTTTATATGACAGAAAAGTTCTTCTTCAAGAATACAGCTATTCAAATACTTCATAAAACCAAAACCACCTTGCAAAAAAAATGCTAAGTATATCAATTTAAAAGCTATCTTAAAAATTATTTCAGAAAGCTTTTACTACCATCTCACAAGCTGGTCTGTTCCATAGACCCTATTGCAAGGCCTCTCCTTGCTTTGCCAGGAGGGCAGGAGCCGGCGTTTTTGTTGGAGAGAGCTCTACCCAACTCGGGCTGGCTTGAGGGCTGAGCCAACCGCACAGTTCACAGAGCCGTCCGTCTACACAGCCCTGGCCCTCCGTTGAGTTTACAAGCCTCCCTGGGCTACATACAGTGTACTGTCTTCAGCACGAAAGGGGATCCCTTGACAAACTAGGCTGATTTACCACTTCTGGCCTCCCCTTCTAACACTCCACATAACACGCCTGATTCCATTATTTCCGAGCCTGGAACCCTTCAGGCTACTGTGTTTTTCTCTCCTGAGCAAGACCCTGGTGCAAAACTGACTCAGCTTACTTTTTTGCTTCTAGATAAATAACTATTCATTCCTTGACAAGAGATCCTGTAGAGTGATTATGACAAACCTGACTTTGTGGTGTTTTAGTGTTAGAAACTTTTAATTTCCTGACTAGGTCTGAAGCAGTTTTATTGATTAGCTTGTGATTACCAGTATCTTTGCAGCACATGATATAATTCTTAAAGCCATATATTCAGTTTTAAGTATGAACTATATATAGAGATAAAACTCCATCATACACTACAAAACTGATTTGCCATTAAAATTAGTTATATATTAATCGTTCTGGATACCACTATTCTAAGTTAGCTTGCAAATGATCCTTAAACTTCAAAACTCTAACTTAATTCTAAAAACGCTGAAAACATTGACTACCTCCATTGCCAGATTCAGTCTCATCTCATTCTTAGTCTTGTTTGTGTGTTTCTGGTCCCATCACACTGCTTGAGGATCTCAGCTCCCTGACCTGGGCCACAGCAGTGAAAGCCTGGAATCCTGACCATTAGGCCATCACACTGCTTGAGGATCTCAGCTCCCTGACCTGGGCCACAGCAGTGAAAGCCTGGAATCCTGACCATTAGGCCATCACACTGCTTGAGGATCTCAGCTCCCTGACCTGGGCCACAGCAGTGAAAGCCTGGAATCCTGACCATTAGGCCATCACACTGCTTGAGGATCTCAGCTCCCTGACCTGGGACCACAGCAGTGAAAGCCTGGAATCCTGACCATTAGGCCATCACACTGCTTGAGGATCTCAGCTCCCTGACCAGGGACCACAGAAGTGAAAGCCTGGAATCCTGACCATTAGGCCATGACACTGCTTGAGGATCTCAGCTCCCTGACCTGGGACCACAGCAGTGAAAGCCTGGAATCCTGACCATTAGGCCATCACACTGCTTGAGGATCTCAGCTCCCTGACCAGGGACCACAGCAGTGAAAGCCTGGAATCCTGACCATTAGGCCATGACACTGCTTGAGGATCTCAGCTCCCTGACCTGGGCCACAGCAGTGAAAGCCTGGAATCCTGACCATTAGGCCATCACACTGCTTGAGGATCTCAGCTCCCTGACCTGGGACCACAGCAGTGAAAGCCTGGAATCCTGACCATTAGGCCACCAAGGAACTCCATTAAGTTTTTTAAAGTGCTGAATAACTTTTTATTGGAAAAGAAATCCTTTGAAATATCCTAAAATGCTTCACGTTTTAAGTGGATGAGCACAAAAATCTTATCACTTCTAACAGGAGTAAAAAGCAATAAAAACCGAGTTAACTTCCAAGTAGACAAAAGCTTATTTTAATAATACATTATACAAATCTTTCTCAGTCAAAAGCAAGAAGGGGTTAAAAATTAGACTACAGACTTTAAAATGTTGTGGAACATTATGTTCCCATACCTTTATCTAAAAGCTTTTTCCTTTCTAAAATACTTTAATAAGACCTTATTGTATTAGCCATTGATATGTAAATATGACTGTGTGTTTTTTGATTATTTTCTTCCTAATAAATACATACAGCTTTTAGTATTTGACTTCACTGAGCTGTGTTGTAAGGGAAGGAAAGGACATTGCCTTTTTTCACTTGCTAAAATTAATAGATATGTGCTTTACAGTTCTCCACCAGTGAGTTCACAGTGTCCTTGCCTCTCAACAATTCTTTCCCCATAGTGGGTTTTACATGGTACTAATTTATTCAGAACATTTGAAATGCTGTTTCTTTTAAAAATCAGGTCACTGGAGAACATTGAAATCAGACAAGCCATTAAAACAAATTTAATGAAACTCTGAACAAATGAGACTGGCAGGACACAGGGCTCTGCAGTAGGAACAGTCGCCCAAGCTGCTTATTAAGACAGTCTCCCGCTGAGCATGTTACCTCTTACACTGCTCCGTGCCCCCTGCTGCCTTGTTTCCGTTAGGCACTCTTAACACATTCCGTACTGCCCAAGCAATCCAAACAATAAAAACACTGATTAAAGACAGGAAAAGGCAGAGGAGCTGTCTTTTTGTTTAAAGAAGAACATCTAGTACCTTCACCTGAGGCTTTCCAAGTTATTCCCAACAAGCAAGAATAGGAAACAATGTTCTGCATTAACAGGGGTGCAATACAGACCAGTGGCTGGAGAAGACGCGGTGAAGACCCTTCATAACATCACTGGGGTGCTGATTTTCTCTTACAGAGAGAAAACCGCATACAGGGGGTGGGGATGTGACCCATGGAGAAATGTATCCATGGGGAGAGAAGTGCGTTGTAAAGGGTTTATTCTATATTAGAAATTATATTCTTACCCCCAGATCAAGGTTAGGTTTTCTGGACAGATTTGCAGTTACCCTGGCCAGTCAACATGGGGATACTCAGCAGGGAGGTGCCCTCTGGCTGGGGTGCACGCCCCTCATCCTCTCCACATCCCTTTTGGACTCTCGCTGCACTGCCCGGAACATACCACCCTACCGACCGAAGAAGCGCCCCTGTGGAGCAGCAGCAGGCTTCTCTCATTCCCTCCCATGACCACCTGAAGAGCTATTAGTTCAGCACTTCTGAGTGCTTGCTGTTTCTAACACTGGGTTAGAACATATCCTTCCGGCACACACAGGGTCAGGGTGGTGAGAGTGGGAAAGGATGTACTACACGCACGAGGATGCTGAGCAGATGTGTCAAGTACAGCCCCTGGACTTAAGGACTGTACCTGTAGCACTGGGCTACTTAGGGAGCCGGGCATCACCCTTCCCCAACAGCACTATCTTTAGAGGAAATGTCAGATTCAGTCATTGTTTATCCACCAAAATATACTTTTTAGGTACTGGGAGTTGGAGAAGTATCAATATTATTGTAAATATTAACAATTTTGTTAGAATAATAGTATCAATGATAATGTCTAACATTTAGGGAATTATACATTTTACAAAGAAATAGGTTTTCTCCTATAATCCTCAGAAAACCCTTATAATTATTATCCCTACTTGTCAGATGGGAAAATAAAGGTTAAATATTTGAATTCCGCAAAGCTGCAAATATTAATTATCTGTATGTGAAGTTTTCATGCTAAGTATTATGAGCTTTTAAACAAAAGTTGTACTGATGTTAGGTCTGGACCTATTGATTCACCATTTCTCAGCACCATGGAATGTTAATAAACCTCATATCAAATAAGTTTGGGGAATACTGCACACCATACCTGTTCCTGGAAACTCACAGAGTAATTAGCACATTAATGGCTTTGCAAAATCCTGTAGAAAAGAAACTTGTTTGTTTTGCTGAGCATTTTCCCAGTGCTGGAAAATGGTGAAAGAACTCCAGAGACAGCTCGGATTCCAAACATATTTTATTAAAGTTGAAGAAATTAGTCAAATGTTAAGGCTGATATATTTACTTAAATTTTGAAGTAAGACATTTTAAAGAGCCTGGGGATAATGTAGGCAGCAGGTATTGATTTTCCACATGCTTCTCTTCACTCACAGAAGACCCCTCTCACACACCCCCAGGTTCTCTCCTGTGAAAAGACCACAGTCTGTCTCCACTGATGGAGCATCAGTACAAAGTGTACATGTATCTGAAGTTAAGCCAGACATGCTATCTGCCTGTGAGTGAGTGAGTGAAAGTCGCTCAGTCATGTCCGACTCTTTGTGACCCCATGGACTATACAGTCCATGGAGTTCTCCAGGCCAGAATACTGGAGTAGGTAGCCGTTCCTGTACTCTGACATAAAAAAAAAAAAAAAAAAAGATTACTTTTGTACATTCTGTATGCCACATCAGGTTCTAAGAAAGTTCCGAACTGACAAAATTTCATTTAACAGTCTACTCATTTCACTGTTATCCTTGGAAAGCTACTGAGACCATAGAATTTCATGTATATCTAGACTATTGAATTGTCCCCATAAACAAATTTTAAGCGGCTGAAGAGAAAGTGTATAAAATTACAATTTGATTATTTAAAAACAAATTTCACTTGAATGTTTGTATGTTTATATCCTTATGTAAGTGGAGCTGGCATACCCATCTTCATTTTTACCCCATTTTTATTTGGCTTTGATAGGCATACCTTCCTGCTTCTTCATAGGTATTTACATTAGCCCATGTTGATTTTCCACTGGCATGAAGTTTTGCAAGATCATTTCGGAGCCTTTCATTCTCGTATTCCAGTTTGTTAATAGATGTATGCCTTGAATGTTCCCTGTTAGTGAAGTCTACACTCTAGAGAATAAAATAAACTATCATTGAAAAAATTGTTACATACAAGAGATGCATATTTTCTGTGCATTTGGACACATGTTGGAAAGACCCTTTCCTGTAAGTCGACTCATGTGACTTTACTCCTGTGTACCTCCTAAATGTCTCTCTTCACCTCCCACCTTCTCACAACACAGGTCCTCAGTGACAGCTGCCACTTAACACATCACAGTGAAGGGGATGCCCATGCTCCAGTACAGAAAAGGCTCACTGCATGCATTACTGTTCTCTGTAGCTAGAACAAATTGTTAGTTTTAAGACTTTCTGTGTTAATAGGGTATGCCTTCTAGTGCTGACTAGTAATGGAACCAGAATTAACATATCTTTTAATTTTAAAAGATTTGTTTTCCACATTAAAACAATATATGTCATTATAGAAAATCACATATCAACCCCTCACTGTAGGGTGGTATGAAAAATTATATATTAAATCAATATGATGGCAGTCTGATTCTGGGCCATTCTATACCAAGATCACTAGATCCTGGATGAGACTGTGCCAATAACACAGTCTTGAGCAATGCAGCATCACGAAAAAGTTTTATTGTCTGGTATGGGCAACCCAATGGTTAATGTCATAAAAGAATAAAAAACATATTTAAATCACAACATGAAAAATTTAGAGCAAGATTAAAGATTTCTGATGCTATGTTAATTAAATGCTGTAAGAAGTTTCTTAGGGAGAGTCTAAACTTTTTCTCTCACAAAATTTTAAAAAACAGGATATATTCTGACATGAAAACTCATGAAAATGCTTTAAATAACCCCATGAAGTCCTTTATAATAGAACTATGATTTGAATACCCATGAATTATGCTGATTAAACAATAGTTCCCTGCTTACAGAAGAGTAATATTTTAGTACAAAAAGCATAACATGAGTAAAATATCTTTTTGAAGCTCCAATTTTCGATGTTTAAAAGCTCGTAAGACTATAGATGATTATGGCTTAGAATTGTCATTTTTAAGTTTCTAAATTTAAGGCTTTGACTGCCATTGCATATGGGCTGGCATGTGATAAAGTCACTCAAAAAATTTTTGATTAATTGCACATTTTAAATTATTCATTTACTATATTAATATCAATATTGATAAATAGGAATAGAAATGTATATATTAAAGCATTAAAAATGCTTACCTGAAAAAAAAAAAGGCTTACCTGTTTTATGTTTTGCTTCAAAGGCCAAATCTGTTCATTAAAACTTCTGTTTACTGCCTAATTATTATGTATATGTGTTAGTTGCTCAGTAGTGTCCGACTCTTTGAGATCCCATGGAGTATATCCCACCAGGCTCCACTGTCCATGGAATTCTCCAGGCAAGAATACTGGAGTGGGTTCCCATTCCCTTCTCCAGGGTATCTTTCCAACCCAGGGGTCGAAACTAGGTCTCCCACATTATGGGAAGATTCTTTACCGTCTGAGCCACCTACACTATCCTTTTACAGAAGTTTAAAAATCTTTAGAAAGGTCTACTTTTGAATGGAAAAAAATGCTCCAGGAGGTCAAACGTTCTCAAAACAATATTGGCCAATGTGACCTTTGGGAAAGAAGGGTCATTCAAGGTATTTCTCTGCTTGTTAGGCCCTTGCCTTTAGTATATGTTAACTTTGCTCATTTGAGATATACTTGCTGCTGCTGCTGCTACCTCGCTTGAGTCGTGTCCGACTCTGTGCGACCCCATGGACTGCAGCCTACCAGGCTCCTCCATCCATGGGATTTTCCAGGCAACAGTACTGGAGTGGGTTGCCATTGCCTTCTCCTGAGATATACTAGTACAGATAAAAAAGTAATCTATAATCTGCTTTAAAGGAGACAGGTTTGCTTATTCTAAAATTCGAGCCCATTTGTGATAAATATAAAGAAGGTAGACCTAATACAATTTTCCTCTCCAAAGGAGAACACTCATGGGCAGATCTGTTTGAAAAACAATCTTGGAAAAGATTCAAAATTTTCTCCTAAAAAGACATCACCTAGTCAAAATATATAATTCTTGATAGTCTGCTGCTCTGTTATGATTTCATTCAAAATTTTTCTATAAAATTAGATTTCACCTGTGACTTTTCTGCCCAGTGTTGATTTAAAGTATTTAAGAATGATAGTAATGATTTTTTTTTAAAAAAACACAATTTTCTAAATGTACCATAATTAAATAAGTATTGTAAGTATGACCTGAAAGAATTACACAGGTAATGGATTTATACAATTTGTATTTTAAAACATTTTCCATTTTTCTAGATAGCATTTTTGGTGCTCTCTCATTTCATTTTTTCCTAAATACTTTTCAATGATTTTAAAAATATATTCTCCAGTAGATGCTTATCATGTGAAAACAGGCACTGATTAAACTTTACCTATGTATTGTTGATGGGTTCTTTTTACAGGCCCAATCAATTTCTTATTCCCTACCCCCACCCTCCAAATTTTAAGGTTTCATAGTTTTAACTGACTTTTCTTCTTGAAATGGTGAAACCTCATGGCGCCTGTTTACTTGAGCACACAGTTGGGTTACTGAACTGTCTGAATGATAGTATTTTATAAGAGTACTTTTTCTCTTAAATAATAGTTAGACTAACAAAGTATTTCTATAGAAGGGCTGACTTTAATCATGTTTTAAGGTTAGTATATTAATTTATAGCGTGTAAATGAATGTTTTAGATGCTTAAAGTTAGTCACATAGTCAAGTCCGACTCTGTGATCCCAAGGACTGTAGCCTGCCAGGCTCCTCTGTCCATGGGGATTCTCCAGGCAAGAGTACTGGAGGGGGTAGCCATTCCCTTCTCCAGGGGATCTTCCTGACCCAGGGATCAAACCTGGGTCTCCTGCATTGCAGGCAGATTCTTTACCAACTGAGTCACTAGGGAAGCCCTTTAGATGCTTATGAGGGTACTAATTTTTATGCTGTTATTTTATTTAGCAAACTGTATGGATAGTGAAAGGCCAATTAGTCTTAAAAATTACTCTAAGTTCTGAGTTCTGACTAAATCTAATTTTATAACACCTTCCCTAAGTGAAAGAAAATTTAACAAATACAAATATAAGTCTAAGTAAATATGGAGTCACAAAAAAGCCTATCATGATAAACTTGATCCTTCGTTAATTACCCAGGAGCAGAATAAAGATAAACCCCTCACTTTTCTCTATATAGTCAAGCTTTTGCACAAATCCATGGAAAACATCTTTTTCAAAGCAACAAACAAACACCAAAAAATATCCAAATAAACCAAAAACCTCTTGCTAATTCTGGTCTTAAGTATGTCACTGAGACCAGAGAAAAACTTATATGCCAGGTGGTTAGTCCCATTAGTAAATTCTCCAAAGGAAAATGGGGGTTGTCACAGCCCCAGGTATGCAATAGGTAAAGGACTGAGTGCAAGACTGCTGTTTCTACTACTGGGTGGGTATGAACTTTCAACCTTTTTCCCCTAAGTGTAAATGATCAGGAAGCTTCACACTTAAGCAGAAAAGTTATCAAAGCTCTAGTAATTCAGAAATGACCTACCTTTATATCAGTAATTCCACTTGTCTAGGAAGGAAAAAATAATTGTTATTTTAATATTAAAGAAATACCACATATTTTAGAAGACTTAAAAATAATGATGTAAATATTATGGTTTTTATTGCCCGAGGTAAAATTTCAGCACAAATTATTTAATTATATGTTTACTTATTCATTCCAATTATTTTAGAGAGAATTAACTAATTATGGGATTTTAACACATAACAGATATGAATTTTCTTTATGAAATCTTTAAACTAATAAGTGGTAAATAAATGACATAATAGATTATAAAAGCTTAAAAGAGACAAGAGTCATACGGAACTCTTTTTTATTATTCAGTAGACACTTGAGATTTTTCTCTTTGGGCAATGGCTTGACTATGTCAATTAGCAAAGTTAATTCCAAATCTTCACATATAAAAAATGGAGAGCAGTTATAAAATCAGCTTCCTAAAAGGGGGGAGTGTGTTCAAGATGGCATAGCATAGCACAGTAGGAAGACCCTGAACTCACCTGTTGCAGGGGTAAACCATAATAACTCCTTACATAGCAACTACCTATGGGAACAACCTGAAGACTAGCAGAGAAGATTTTATATGTCTAAAGATACAAAGAAGGAACCATAATAAAATTGAGTAGAAGGGATGGACTAAGAAGGGTGTAGTCAGAATCACATCCCTGGATCAGCAACTCTCAAACTGAAAGAATATCACAATTGCAGAGGTCCTCCTCTAGCACAAAGGGATCTGAACCACACATCAGGTTCCCTAGCTTTGGGGTGTTGTACTGGGAAGATGAGCCTCTAGGATGTCTGGCTTTGAAAACTAGCAGGCCTTACCTTTGAGAAAGCCAGAGGGATACAGGGAACAAAGACTCTGCTCTTAAAGAACACACACAAAATCTCTCATGCTCTGAGTCTCAGCAGTTTGAAAGGAGCCTGGGTCAGATCTACTTGCTCATCATGGAGAGCCTCCGGGAGAGGGGAGTGGCAACTAGGACTCCCCTGGGGATGGAGGTACTGGTGGCAACCATTCTCGGGAGCTTATTCCACCATGTGGACACCAGCACTGACAAACACCATTTTGGAGAGCTCCCTTTAACCTCTTTGTGCTGGAGGTTACCAGCCCACCAGCTGGTTGGCACCAGTCCCAGGACTTCATGGACTGCACACTCAGCTGTGCCAGGATCTGGCCCCACCCATTAGAGGGTTGGCACCAGCCTTGGGCTTCACAGGCCCCATGATCAGCTATGCTGGGATCCAGCCCCACCCACCAGTGGGAAAGCAGCCAATACATGAGGCAGTGGCTGGCAGCCACCTTTGCAAGGGGCCAGCCCTGCCAACCAGCATGCCCACAGTAGCTGGCCATGCCACAAGAGAAGGGTTCACACAGCCCAAACATGAGGCAACCCAAGAGCATATGACTCCAGTGAACACAGGGAGTGCCCTGCTGAGCCCCATAGGACATCTCCAACATAAGGCCACTTCTCCAAAATCAGGAATCATAACCAGCCTACTTAGTATGAAGAAATAAAAAAGAAAATTGGGCAAAATGAAGTGAGAGAGGTATAAATCCACATGAAGAAAATGTAGGATAAGCAATTCACCCAGTAAAGAATTAGAGGTAATGATGTTAAAGATGTTCTATGGACTCAGGAGAAAAATGGATGAATACAACAATAAGTTTAACAAATAGAAAACACAAAGAAGAACCAAAAAAGAGCTTAATAATACAACAACTGAAATAAAAAAAATACACTACAAAGAATAAACAGTAGATTATATGATAGAAAAGAACAGACCAGTGAACTGGAAGATAGAGTAGTGGAAATTACCCAAGAAGAGTTCATGCTGATCCTTTTCAAACTATTCCAAAATACTGAAGAGGATGGAATGCTTCTGAACTCATTCTAGGAGACCAGTATCAGCATGATGCAAAAACCAGACAAAGACACTACAAAAAAAAAGTAACAGGTCAGTATCACTGCTGAACATAGATGCAGAAGGTCTCAACAAAATATCAGCAAATCAAGTTTAACAATACATTAAAAAGATTATACACTGTGATTACGTGGGATTTATCCCAGGGATATATGCATGGTTCAATAGCCACAAATAAATCAATGTGACATACCACATTAAAAAATTGAAGAATAAAAGTTATATGATCATCACAATAGATATAGATAAAGGTTTTGACAAAATGTAACATCCATTTATGATAAAAGCTCTCCAGAAAGTGGGCATAGAGGGAACATGTCTCAACATAATAGAGACCCTATATGACAAACACATAGCCAACATCAGAGTCAACAGTGAAAAGCTGAAAATAGTTTCTCTAAGATTAGGATCAAGACAAGGATACTCACTCTTGCCACTTATTTAACAGTACTAGAAGTCCTAGCCACAGTAATGAGACAAGAAAAAGAAATAAAGAGATTTCAAACTGGAAAGGAAGAAGTAAAACAATCAATGTTTGTAGATGACACGAAACTATATAGAAAATCCTCAAGATGCCACCAAAAAACTATTAGACATAATAAATTATTTCAGTAAAGTTGAGGGATACAAAATTAATATACAGAAATCTTTTACATTCCTATATGCTAACAATGAACTAGAAAGAGAAATTAGGAAAACAACCCTATTTACAATCACATTAAAATAATAAAATGCCTAGGAATAAATCTACATAAGGAGGTAAAAGACATATACTTGGAAAATTATAAGACACTGATGAAAGAAATTGAAGATATCACAAACAAATGGAAAGATATGCTGTACTTATAAATTAGGAGAATTAATATTTTAAAACTGACCATACTCCCAAGGCAATCTGCACACTCAATGCAATCCTTATCAAAATATCAATTGTATTTTCCTTAGAACTAGCAGAAATAATTCTAAAATTTGTTCAAAAACACAAAAGACCTTGAATAACCAAATATTGAGAAAGGAGAACAAAGCTGGATGTTTCATGCCTCCCTGAGTTTAGACTGTTCTACAAAGCAAAAGGAAGAGTGGGCGGCAGAGGAAGAGATGGTTAGATAGTACCATCAATCCAGTGGACATGAATTTGAGCAAACTCCAGGAGACAGTGGAAGACGGAGGACCCTGGCTTGCTACAGTCTGTGAGGTTGCAAAGAGTCAGACATGACAACAAGAACAAAGCTACTGTAATCAAAACAGTATGGTACTGGGGCAAAAACAGTACATTGACCAACGGGACAAACTAGAGCATCCAGAAATAAATCCACACTTACATGGTCAATTAATTTATGACAAAGGAGGCAAGAATATACAATGAGAAAAAGACAGCCTCTTCAGTAAACAGTGTTGGGAAAATGGACAGCTACATGCAGAAGAATCAAACTGGACTCCTCTCACACCATGCACACACTAAACACAGCATGGATTAAAGACTTACAGGTAAGGGTTCCCTGGTGGTCCAGTGGCTAAAAATGGCATGTCCACCTGCCAATGCAGGGGACACGGGTTTGATCCCTGGTCTGGGAAGATTCCCAGATGCCCCACATATCTTGGGACAACAAAGCCTGTGGGCCACAATGACTGAGCCTGCACACCTAGAGTCCATGCTCTGCAGCAAAAGAAGCCCACACGCCACTACTAAGGAGGAGCCCCCGCCTGCCACAACTAGAGAAAACCCATGTGCAGCAATGAAGACCCAGCACAGCCAAATATAAATAAATAAACCTTAAAAAAAGACTTAAATGTAAGACCTGAAACCAAAGAACTCCTAGAAGAAAACACAATATACTTATCAACACTGGTCTTAGTAATATTTTTTTTGGATCTGTCTCCTCAGGTGAGAATAAAAAAGCAAAAATAAACAAATATGCTTGCATCAAACTAAAAAGTGTTTGCACAGGGACGGAAACTAAACAAAATAAAAAGGCAGCTTAACGAATGGGAGAAGATACTTGCAAATGATACTTCTGATGAGGGCTTAATATCCAAAATATATAAAGAACTGATACAACTCAACATAAAATAAATCTCATTAAAAATGAATAGAGGATATGAACAGACATTTTTCCAGTGAAGACATACAGATGACCAAAAGACATGAAAAGATGCTCAACACTAATCAGAGAAAAGTAAATCAAAACCATAATGTGACTATTTTATACTTGTTAGAAAGGCTATCATAGAAAAGACAATAATTACAACTGTTGGTGAAGATGTGGAGAAAAGCAGTGCTTGTGACCTATTGGTGGGAATAGAAGTGGTACAGTTTCTATGGGAAAAACCATGCAGTTTCCTCAAAAAATTAAAAATAGAACTGTCATATGATTTAGCAATTTCACATCTGTGTATTTATCTAAAGGAAACACAAAGACTAACTTGAAAAGATACATATATCCCAACATTCACCGAAGCATTATTTTCAACAGCTGAGATACGGAAACAACCTAAGTGTCCATCAAAAGACAAATGAATAAAAAAATGCTATGGTGTATATACACAATGGAATATTACTCAGCCACAATAAAAAATGAAATCTTGCTATTGGGGCAACATGGATGAATCCAGAGGCTATTATGCTATGTGAAATTAGTCAGACTGAGAAGGACAAATATCATATAATCTCACTTATATGTGGAATCTGAAAAACAAAACTAAACAGACTCAAGGATACAGAGGACAAACTGATAGTTGCCGGAGGGGAGGGTGTTGGGGGTAGGTAAAACAAGTGAAGGGGATTTAGAGGTACAAACCTCCAGGTAGAAAATAAATAAGCAATCATATGTACTATACAGCATATGGAATACGGTCAATAAAACTGAAATAACTTTATATGGGACAGATGGTTACTAAACTAATGTGGTGATCATTTCGTAATACACACAAATGTTAAATCACTATGAGGTACACCTGAAACCAACATAGTATTTTATGCCAAGTAAATTTCAATTAAAAAAAAAAAAAACCTTCCTAGGCTTCTCTGGTGGCTCAGCAATAAAGAGTCCACCTGCCAATACAGGTGATGTGGGTTTGATCCCCGATCTGGGAAAATCCCACGTGCCCCAGGGCAACTAAACCTGTGCGCCACAACTACCGAGTCTGTGCCCTAGAGCCCGGGAGCCACAGCTACCGAGCCCGCGTGCCCTGAGCCCATGCGCTGCAACAGGGGATGCTGCAGTGAGATGTGGGCTCACCACAACTAGAGAAAGAGCCTGCACAGTGATGAAGACCCAGCACTGCCAAAATAAATACGTAAAACCACATTAAAATTTTTTAAAAAAACCTTCCTATATGAAGGATAATCCTCATAAAATATAAATGATTAAGTGCTATTTTAATAAGCATCATGTTGAAGGCTATAACAAATGGCATTCTATTTTATGACAGCCCATTAAGCAACTTTTAGACATATATATTATGTATGTATATGTGTGTGCTAATGTAAAAGTTCTGCAGAGATAATCAAATACCAAAAAGTGACTCTGCCTTTATTGAAAATACAATAAAACTGCGTAGACTAAAGTAACATGCATGAAAAATAGTAAATAATATAGATATGATGTAATTTATGTGTTAAATTATACTGCACCAAGTAGGAACCCAAATGTTTTTTGAATCAATCAATGTCAACAACTACTGAGACAGATCATGTAGAAACTGTGATAAGACAAAGCTTTGGTTAACCTTTTAATTAGCAGTGGTTTCCTTGATAACTTATTCATGTCTCTCAGACAGCAGGTAAGTCCCACAAACCCACAGGTATTCACTGAGCCTTGCGTATGTGTGTGAGTGCTCAGTTGCCCAGTCATGTCTGACTCTTTGTGACCCCATGGACTGTAGCCCACTAGGCTCCTCTGTGCATGGAATTTTCCAGGCAAAAACACTGGAATGGGTCACCGTTTCCTACTCTAGGGTACATTCCTGACCCAGGGATGGAACCCAGGTCTCCTGCATTGCAGGCAGATTCTTTACTGTCTGAGCCACCAGGGAAGCTTTCAATGAGTCATATACTATACCAAATCTTATATGAAGAAAAAACATGAAATATAAGCCCTTTCTCCCACAAGAAATATGACTGAGACAAAACATACCCATAATAAAAAATAAAAGAAGACAATTCAAAACTGCTAAAGAAAGTCAAAGAAAGGAAAACTAACTGGGCCCCAGAGTAATGGTAGATGAATTCAAGGAGGAGATAAAATTTAATCTAGTCCCTTAAGGGACTGGTAGGATTTAGTAAAGAAAAAGGAATTTCTTTACTTTGGTAAAGGAAAAGCACTCAGGTGGAAAACATATAATAGATTGATCCACTCATCATTCACTGATTCCTTTGTTCATTTACTCATCAAACAAAACATTTTTCAGTGCCTTCCATATTCAGGCACTACATTAAGTGTTGAGTTTGGTGGCAAACTAGGACCATAACCACTGAGCCTACTGGTAAGGGGATGGGCAGCTTACGAAACACAGGCAATTGTAAGACTGTGGTAGGACAGATGCTAAGGAAAGGATGCTATGATGGCTTCGAGGAGTGACACTTAACAGGAAAATCAGAGGAGATTTTGGTATAGCTTAAAATTTATGCAGATAAACTTGAAACATTAATAGGACATGGCCATGTGAAGGAGGGAAGGGGGATTTTTTGGTAGAAGGAAAAGCATGTGCCAAGGTCAGGAAGTAAGAAAGAGCATGAGAGTGAGAATCACATACACAGATGAGAATAAGCTGTTCTACTGTAGTGGAGGCTTTGTGCCGGTCTCCACAGGGAAACAGAGCAGGTGACCCAGGTTAAGGAAGCCTGGGACGTGAAGGGTTCTGGCTTCCTGTGGGAAACTGAGCACATGTTCCACCAGGAAAGGCGACGTTAGGAAAGCATACCTGGCGTGGAAAATGGACAACTTGGAAGCCATTCCAAAGAGAGAACCTGAAGCCATTGTATGATGCAAAAGAGAGAAGCTGAAGGTGCCTCTACCCTTCAAGGGGAAGCACACAGCCAGAGTAGAGAACCAAGGACGAAATGCAGGGGCTGAGTAGGGGCAGAGATGCAAGGGCAGGATCAGTGACAAGAACAGAAGGGGCAGGACCATGGGGTCTGACAGTCAACACTACGCACCTGGAGCTATCCAAGCCAGTCACAAGCTGTATGATCTTGGGCAAGTTACTCTAAAACTGAAAGACCTCATTTCTTTTTCTGTGGGGATAATAGTCCCTATCCCAGCCCCACCCCGCTCCCCGGCCGCCCCACACAGTATAAGGACGTAGACGTTAATGTACGGAAAGTACTCGGCAGACAGCAAGGCATACAGTACACACGTGATGACCAGCAGCTCTTTGTTGTGACGAAACTCTACCAGTCTCCTTGACTTTCTGTCTTGTCTCTGCACATTATATTACCTTGTGTGCTCAGCCACTCAGTCATGTCTGACTCTCTGCGACCCAATGAACTGTAATCTGCCAGGCTCCTCCGTCCATGCAGTTTTCCATGCAAGAATACTGGAGTGGGTTGCCATTTCCTTCCCCAGGGGATCTTCCTAACCCAGGAACGGAACCCCCATCTCTTGGGTCTCCTGCCCTGGCAGGTGGATTCCTTACCACTGCAGCACCTGCATTATATCACCTTATCATGACTTCCCACCACTGTGTGTCTGGCTAACTATTCCTAAGAAGCCTTTTCTGATCCCAGTACAGCATCAGGTAGCCCCCACACAGCCCCTGCACTCCACAATCTCCTATCACTCTAGCATAACCATCCAGTTAATTGTTTATATCCACTAATGTATGTTTATAGACACTAACATTAATCTCCATGAGTTCAAGGATCTAGTCTCATAATCCTAGCATTCTGCTAGACATATATCAGACATTCAGTAAATAATTATAGAGTGAATGAAAACATTCTGTGCTGACTGTGGCATGTGATAAGCGCAGAAAAGAGAATCTAGAAATAAACCCACATGTGTAGGTCAACTAATCTTTAAAAAGGGCACCAAAAACAATGGGGAATGGGTGGTGTCTTTAATAACTGTTGTTGGAGAACTAGATATTCACAAGAAAACAAGTAAAACAGACCTCTATCCTAGACTACTCAAAAACTAACTCAAAATAGATTAAGGCTTAAATGGAAGACCTGAAACTGTCAAACTCCCAGAAGAAAACATGGGGAAATAGCTACTTCGCATTGCCCCTCGCAATGATTTTTTGGATATAACACCAAAGCACAGGCAACAAAAGCAAAAACAGACCAGTGGGACTACATCAAACTAAAGAGTTTCTTTCACAGCAAAGGAAGCCAATTAACAGAGTGAAGAGGCAATCTATGGAATGCGAGAAAATATTTTGTCAACTATATATCTAATAAGGGGTTAATTTCCACATTATATAACAAACACATACAACTTAACAGCAAAAATACAAACAACACAATTAAAAATTGGGCAAAGGGCCTAAACAGATATTTTTCTAAAGAAGACATACAGATGGCCACAGACACGTGAGAAAGCTGCTGACGTCACTAATCATCAAGGAAATGCAGACTGAAACCACAGTGAGGTACCACCTCAGACCCGACAGGACGGTCTGCATCAAAATGGCAAAACATAACAGGTGTTGGTGAGAATCTGGAGAGAAGCGAGCTCTCGCACACCACTGATGGGAATGAAGCTGGAGAAGCCACTGCGGGAAACGGCACGCGGCTGCTGAAGAAACTGAAAACAGAACCACCGTGCTGACCCAGATCTCGCATCTGGGCATGTATCTAAAGGAAAGGGAACCAATGTTTCAAAGACATGTCTGCACTCCAGTATGTTCACTGCAGTTCACAATAGCCAAGACATGGGAAGTGTCCATTAGTGGATGAATGGATGGAGAAAATTCCACATACTACTACTCAGCCATAAAAGAAGGAAACCCTGCCATTTAAGACAACATGCATGAACCCGGAGGACATCAGGTTAAGTGACATAATCCAGACAGAGAAAAGCAAATACTGTATGTTTGCACTTATATGTGGAATTTTAAAAAAAGTCAAACTGACAGAAACAGAAGGTAGAATGGTGGTTGTCACGGGCAGTCTGGGTCGGGGGTTGGGGAATGGAATGAGCAGAGATTGAATAAAAAATACCAACTTTCATTCATAAGATGAAAAAAGCCACCACAGCCACGCACTACAACTGGGGAACAGCCCCAACTTGCCACAGCCAGAGAAAACCCGCAGACAGCGACAGAGGCCCAGAGCAGCGGAAAAACAGATAAACACATGCACAATTTTTAAAAAGGTATCAGACAAAGTGCAACAAAATAAACCAGGAAGAGGAAATTAATAAAAGACAGCAATAATTAAATTAGGAAAGAGGAAATAATAAAGTCAATACTTTTAAATACTAATAAGCAATGCCTTTGTGTGCCAGACTTAAAAAAAGAGAGAGAGCTAAACTATACATGTTTAGAAACAAGAAAGAAAACATAAATCCAGGATCTGGAAAGATGCAAAGAACTCTAGGATATTCCTAACTTTGGTAACAAGAAACATATTGGAATGGGTAATCACCAAAACAACCTAAGAAGAAGGGAAATCTGAATATACCAAGTACCATAAAAGAGAAGGGAAAGGTAACTGAGATCTGCCTCACTGAAACTTCAGCTATACACACATGTACACAGCTCAGTTCGGTTCACTCAGTCATGTCCGACTCTGCAATCCCATGGACTGCAGCACGCCAGGCCTCCCTGTCCATCACCAACTGCTGGAGTTTGCTCAAACTCAATGCCCATTGAGTCCGTGATGCCATCCAACCATCTCATCTTCTGTCATCCCCTTCTTCTCCTGCCTTCAATCTTTCCCAACATTAGGAGCTTTTCCAATGAGACAGTTCTTCCCAACAGGTGGCCAAAGTATTGGAGTTTCAGCTTCATCATCAGTCCTTCCAGTGAATATTCAGGTCTGATTTCCTTTAGGATGGACTGGCTGGGTCTCCTTCCTGTCCAAGGGACTCTCAAGAGTCTTCTCCAACACCACAGTTCAAAAGCATCAATTCTTTAGTACTCAGCCTTCTTTATTGTCCAAATCTCACATCCATACATGACTACTGGAAAAATCATAGCTTTGACTAGATGGACCTCTGTTGGCAAAGTAATGTCTCTGCTTTTTAATATGCTGTCTAGGTTGGTCATAGCTTTTCTTCCAAGGAGCAAGCGTCTTTTAATATCATGGCTGCAGTCACCATCTGTAGTGATTTTGGAACCCCCAAAATAAAGTCTGTCACTATTTCCAAGTTTCCACATCTATTTGCCACGAAGTGATGGGACTGGATGCCATGATCTTAGTTTTCTGAACGTTGAGTTTAAGACAACTTTTTCACTCTCTCCTCTTTCACTTCCATCAAGAGACTCTTTAATTCTTCTTCACTTTCTGCCATTAGGGTGGTTTCATCTGCATTTCTGAGGTTATTGATATTTCTCCCAGCAGTATTAATTGCAGCTTGTGCTTCATGCAGCCCAGCATTCCACGTGATGTACTCTGCATATAAGTTAAATAAGCAGGCTGACAATATAGTCTTGACGTACTCCTTTCCCAATTTGGAACCAGTCTGTTGTTCCATGTCCAGTTCTAACTATTGCTTCCTGACCTGCATACAGGTTTCTCAAGAGGCAGGTCAGGTGGTCTGGTATGCCCATCTCTTGAAGAATTTTCCACAGTTTATTGTGATCCACACAGTCAAAGGCGTTGGCATAGTCAATAAAGCAGAAATAGATGTTTTTCTGGAACTCTCTTGCTTTTTCCTTGATCCAACAGATGTTGGCAATTTAATCTCTGGTTCCTCTGCCTTTTCTAAATCCAGCTTGAACATCTGGAAGTTCACTGTTGATGTACTATTGAAGCCTTGCTTGGAGAACTTTGAGCATTACTTTGCTAGCATGTGAGATGAGTGCAATTGTGCAGTAGTTTGAACATTCTTTGGCATTGCCTTTCTTTGGGATTGCAATGAAAACAGACTTTTTCCAGTCCTGTGGCCATTGCTGAGTTTTCCAAATTTGCTGGCTTATTGAGTGCAGCACTTTAACCGCATCAACTTTTAGGATTTGAAATAGTTCAACTGGAATTCATCACCGCCACTAGCTTTGTTTGTAGTGATGCTTCCTAAGGACCACTTAACTTCACATTCCAGGATGTTGGGCTCTAGGTGAGTGATCACACCCTTGTGGTTATCTGGGTCATGAAGATCTTTTTTGTACAGTCCTTCTGTGTTTTGTTGCTACCTCTTCTTAATATCCTCTGCTTCTCTTAGGTCCATACCATTTCTGTCCTTTATTGAGCCCATCTTTGCATGAAATGTTCCCTTGGTATCTCTAATTTTCTTGAAGAGATCTCTAGTCTTTCCCACTCTATTGTTTTCCTCTATTTCTTTGCATTGATCACTGAGGAAGGCTTTCTTATCCTCCTTGCTATTCTTTGGAACTCTGCATTCAAATCAGTATATCTTTCCTTTACTCCTTTGTCTTTTGCTTCTCTTCTTTTTTCAGCTATTTGTAAGGCCTCCTCAGAAAACCATTTTGCCTTTTTTCTTCTTGGGGATGGTTTTTATCACCACCTCCTATACAATGTTGTGAATCTCTGTCCATAGTTCTTCAGGCACTCTTATAAGATCTAAAGCACTGAATCTATTTGTCACTTCCACTGTATAATCATAAGGGATTTGATTCAGGTCATACCTGAATGGTCTAGTGGTTTTCCCTACTTTCTTCAATTTAAGTCTGAGTTTGGTTCATGATCTGAGCCACAGTCAGCTCCTGGTCTTGTTTTTGCTGACTGTATAGAGCCTCTCCATCTCTGGCTGCAAAAAGAATATAATCAGTCTGATTTCGACATTGACCATCTGGTGATGTCTGTGTGTAGAGTCTTCTCTTGTGTTGTTGGAAGAGGGTGTTTTCTATGACCAGTGCATTCTCTTGGCAAAACTCTATTAGCCTTTGACCTGCTTCATTCTGTACTCCAAGGCCAAATATGCTTGTTACTCCAAGTATCTCTTGACTTCCTACTTTTGCATTCCAATCCCCTATAATGAAAAGGACAGATTTTTGGGGTGTTAGTTCTAGAAGGTCTTGTAGGTCTTCACAGAACTGTTCAACTTCAGCTTCTTCAGCATTACTGGTCGGGGCCTAGATTTGGATCCGTGATATTGAATGGTTTGCCTTCTAAGCGAACAGAGATCATTCTGTCGTTTGTGAGATTGCATCCAAGTACTGCATTTGGACTCTTTTGTTGACTATGCTGCCAACTCCATTTCTTCTAAGGGATTCTTGCCCACAGTAGTAGAAATAATGGTCATCTGAGTTAAATTCACCCATTCCAGTCTGTCTTAGTTCACTGATTCCTAAAATGTTGATGTTCACTCTTGGCATCTCCTGTTTGACCTCTTCCAATTTACCTTGATCCAGGAACCTAACATTTCAGGTTCCCATGCAATATTGCTCTTTATAGCATTGGACTTTACTTCCATCACCAACTTCCACATCAACAACTTGGTGTTGTTTTTGCTTTGGGTCTTTCTCTTCATTCTTTCTGGAGTTATATCTCCTCTCTTCTCCAGTAATTTATTGGGCACCTCCCGACCTGGGGAGCTCATATTTCAGTGTCATATCTTTTTGCCTTTTCATACTGTTCATGGGGTTCTCAAGGCAAGAATACTGAAGTGGTTTGCCATTCCCTTCTCCAGTGGATCACGTTTTGTCAGAACTCTCCACCATGACCCATTTGTCTGGAGTGACCCTACATGGCATGGGTCACAGTTTCATTGAGTTGGACAAGGCTGTGGTCCATGTGATCAGATTGATTAGTTTTCTGTGATTGTGGTTTTCATTCTGTCTTCCTCTGATGGAGAAGGATAAGAGGCTTATGGAACCTTCTTGATGGGAGAGACTGACTGAGGGGGAAACTTGGTCTTGTCCTGATGGGCAGGGCCATGCTCAGTAAACCTTTAATCTAATTTTCTGTTGATGGCTGGGACTGTGTTCCCTCCCTGTTGTTTGACCTGAGACCAAACTATGGTGGAGGTAATGAAGAAAATGGCAACCTCCTCACACACTGCTACACTTGGTGCCCCAGACCCTGCAGCAGGCCACAGACCTATGCCTCTGCCCGAGACTCCTGGACACTCACGGGCAAGTCTGGGTCAGTCTCCTGTGGGGTCACTGCTCCTCTCTCCTGGGTCCTGGTTTGCACAAAGTTTTGTTTGTGCCCTGCAAGAGTCTGTTTCCCCAGTCCTGTGTAAGTTCTGGCGGCTCTGTGGTGGGGTTATTGGCGACCTCCTAAGAGGACTTATGCCACACCCAGGTCTGCTGCACACAGAGACCCTGCCCCTGCGGCAGGCCATTGACAATCCATACCTCTGCAGGAGACATTCAAATGCCACTCAATGGCAGGTCTGGCTCAGTCTCTGTGATGTCTCATGGTGAGCCTTCTGAGCATCTGTGGTGGGTTGGAGTTTGATTGTATACTTGATTTCACCCCTCCAACCATCTTTCTGGTACTTCTCCTTTGCCCTTGGATGTGGGGTATCTTTTTTTGGTGGGATCCAAGATTCTCCTATCGATTGTTGTTCAAAAGTGAGTTGTAAAGAAGATGAGCACATGTCCTTCTATCCGCCATCTTGGAGTGGTATCTATCTATCCATATATACACATTCTCCTTTATATTCTTTTCCATTTTGGTTTATCTTCACTGGTTCAATATCAAGATGGTTTCATAGCTAAGTTCCTTCTAACCTTTAAAGACCTGTAATTCCAATATTATTTAAACTATGGCAGACCACTCATAAATATGGAAAACTCTCTATTTATGTTATAAAGCCAACATAACTATATAACAAGCTGGAAAAAAGAGAACTATATACAAATCTCATTTATATACACAAATCTTAATTTCTAAATAAAATATTACTACATAGAAGCCAGTAATATATTAAAACTGTTAAGAGTATGACTGTTATATGTTGAAGTCCAAGCCATTACTAATACCTTAGAATGTGATCTTATTTGTAAATAGGATCTTTACAGAGGTAACCAAATAAGGAATGAGGTCATTAAGGTGGACTCTAATCCAACATGACAGGGATTCTACAAAAAGGGGAAATCTGGACACCAGAACAGACATACATAGAGGGAAGATGGTATGAAGAAACAAAAAGAAAGAAAGAAAGATGGCCGTGTGAAGACAGGGCACTGGGGCAATGCATGGACATGCCAAGGACTGACAGAGTGTCGGCAAATCACTAGAGGCTACAGAGAGGCAAGGGCAAATCCCTCCCAAAGACTTCAGAGGGAGCGCAGTCCTACTGAGACTTCCCCGGTGGCTCAGAGGGTAAAGCATCTGCCTACAATGCAGGAGACCCGGGTTTGATCCCTCGGTCGGGAAGATCCTCTGGAGAAGGAAAAGGCAACCCACTCCAGAACTCTTGCCTGGAAAATACCATGGATGGAGGAGTGTGGTAGGCTACGGTCTGTGGGGTTGCAAAGAACTGGACATGACTAAGCTACTTCACTTTCTTTTTCTTTTCATAGTTTTATTGACACCTTGAGTTTAGACTTCTAGCTTCCAGAACTATACAACAGTAAGTTTCTATTGTCTTCAGACACTCAGTTTGTGGCAGTCTGTTATGACACCACTCAAAAATGAATAGAATGATCAAAAAGGTTTATTCCATTAATTTAAAGGTGGATCAATATCAGGAAATCTATCAATCACAGTGTATTACACATCAAAAAACTAATGGATAAAAACTACATGATGTCATGTATGTTGAATGGGCATTTGATAAAACAGAAGCAAATCTTAAAAACTCTAAGTAATTTCAGGAATAGAAAGACATAATAAAGACCATAAATCAAGAATATTATCCTAAATAGTAAAACTCTAAAATGGTTTCACCTAAAATCAGAAATTAGACAAATTTGCCAATGATCACTATGATTACTTAATATTCTCTTGGAAGTTTCAGCAAGTTCAATATGACAAAAATTACTGTCATGAACACTAGAAGAGATACAACTATTTTTGTTGATACAACTACATATGTCAAAACACTTAAGAACCTCTAGTAAAAAGCCTACTACAATTAAAAGGTAGTTTGACTTTTTTTTTCTATATTTACAGTAAGTTTTTGGATATGGAAAATGGAAAATATTCCACTTACAATAGTGACAAGAACTATAAAATACTTGAGAATAAGTTTAAAAAGAAAGAAAATAAGTTTTAAAAGAGAATAAGTTTTAAAAGGTACAGAAACTATATGAAGAAAACTGTAAGGTCTTATTGAAAAGCATAAAATAAGAGATGAAGAAATAGAAAGCCATGCCATATTACTGGATAGGGAAATTTACTTTTATAGAAATGCCAATTCTTTCAAAGATAATATATAAGCTTAATTCAATTCCAAGTAAAATCCAACAGGAAATTATCAGGAGAAATTGAATTAATTGAGCTTAACATTTATTATAAAAAATCTTTAATTGGATTCCTATTTTATACTACATGCAAAAGTGTAATTCAAATGAATTAAAAATTTAGATGAAAAATATAAAAATCTTTGAAGAAATTATACATATTGTCCAGAAGTTAGAAGAACCATGTTACACAAGGAAGGAAATTCAGAAGCTATAAACAAAAAATTGTACATGTTTGACAAATAAAAGTTTAAAACATTTCATATGACAAAAGATATAAAAGTTAGAAACAACAAATTAGAAAAATGCTGTTATAAACTGACAAGAAAAAAAGAAAGCCCAAAGAAAATGAGTTTCAGCTTTGCCCAAGGAAAATGATCAAAAAATATAACTAGGTCATAGTATATTGCCAATAAATATGCAAAAATATGCCCTCTGCAGTCAGGAAAATGTAAATTAAAAGACTATTGAGAAATCACTTTATACCCATCAGACCAGCAAAAATTTAAAAGAGCAATAACACCTATTGCCAGTAAGGATGAAATAAAAGGTTACTCTCTTATAGAGAGGGTAGAAATATGATTTGACAACAAATATTTTAAAAATAAAAAGATACATATCCTTTGAATCAGTAATTGCATTCTCAGGAAGCTATTCCAAGATGTATGGACAAGGATGTTTTTCATAGTATTGTGTTCTGTGTAAAAATCTAGAGATAGAGTTGTTAATTATGAATGAATTACAGTTAACCCCTGAACAACATGAGTTTCAACTGTGTGGATTTGTACATGGATTTTTTCATTTTTCCTAAATATGCATTACAGCACTACACATCTGCAATTGGTTGAATCCTCAGATATGGAGGAAGGCTGGCTGTAAAGTTAGCTGCAGACTTTGGACTGCATGGAGTCAGTACCCCTAACCCCAACTGTAATTCTGGAAAAACAGCTGAATTTTTTCATGAAAATCATGAGATATTCTTAAGCTACTATATAATCTGATAAAACCTAAACTTGCTGACTTAGAAGGATTAACAAAGGATAAAAGACACAGATAAGTGTACAAAATGCAATCCATTTTTTAAAAAAGTTAAAACCCCTGAATAGGTATATGACTACACACACACACGAAAAAACATAAAATGACGCATACCGAAGAGTTAACATGTTATCTAATGGATCGGTTATGAGGTGGCTGGAGAAATGGAGGGAAGGGGAGAAACGAGAAAAAGAGTTACAACACTCACTAAAATCACTGGTATATGAGTTATGCTTCAATTCACTAAAACGTATATGTATTTTACATGAGTATATATTTTTTTTCCTGAAAAATTAAGAAAAATTAAAAGATGTTTCTCTACGGACTTGTAGAAATATCCATGATATATAGTCAAAAGGCAGTTTAGAATAATGTATATATTGTTGTTATTGTAATCTAATCACTTAGTCGTGTGTTACTGTCATCATCTAACATTACTGTCATCATCTAATCACTTGGTCTTTTTTGCGACCCCATGGACTGTAGCCTGCGAGGCTCCTCTGTCCATGGGATTCTCCAGGCAAGAATACTGGAGTGGGGGAGGGCTAGGGTGGGATGATTTGGGAGATTTGAAACATGTATAATATCATATGTGAAACGAATGGCCAGTCCAGGTTCGATGCATGATACAGGATGCTCGGGGCTGGTGCACTGGGATGACCCAGAGGGATGGTATGGGGAAGGAGTTGGGAGGGGGGTTCAGGATGAGGAACACGTGTACACCCGTGGCAGATTCATGTTGATGTATGGCAAAACCAATACAATATTGTAAAAAATAATAATAATAATAAAGTTTGAATTGTTATTATTTTTTACAAGAATACTGGAGTAGGTGCCATGCCCTCCTCCAGGGGATCTTCCCAACCCAGAGATCAGACCTGAGTCTCCTACATCTCCTGCACTGGCAGGCGGATTCTTTACCACTGAGCCACCAGGGAAGGCCCAATGTAAATGTTATACATGTATTTCTGTAAAAGAACATTCAACTCATCCCATCTAAGTGTTTGCACAAGCAAGGAAAATGTTTTATAGAATGCAGTACAGTAGTTGGTTAGCATTGAGTATCTCTGGAGTCCAAACTGGGATTGGGGATGGACACGGGGGTAATTAGCTGCTTATTTACACATCTTTCTGTGTTTTATTTCTTGAAAATTTGAAAACAAAAAAGCAAACAGAGCCAAATGCCGACAGGAGTCAAAATGAAGTGGCTTAGTGGGGGCTGTAATGAAGCAGAACACACAACTATAGACATTCAGACTGAGATTCTGAAAAATAACACAAAAACTACTTTTTTGAGAGAGAGAGAGAAGAAAGCCATAGATGAAGGCAGGATCCAATTTAATTTTTTCATGTATACAAGTTAGGAAAAACAGTCCTTGTGTCACAAGACTTTCTGTAACAGACAGGGAAATCACATATACCTTATTTTTATCTATACTCCATTGGGGTTTCCCTGGTGGCTCAGACGGTAAAGAATCTGCCTGCAATGAGGGAAACCTGGGTTTGATCCCTGAGTTGGGAAGATCCCCTGGAGGAGGGCATGGCAACCCACTCCAGTATTCCTGCCTGGAGAATCCCCATGGACTAGTGAGCTACAGTCCATGGGGTCCAAAGAGTCAGACACAGCTGAGTGACTAAGCATAGCACAGCACATACTCCAATCACAGGATCCATAACGAGGTGCAAAGAAGAATGCAGAAAGCGTCCAGAGTGATTCTATTCTTTGAGGCTAGATTGTGGACTACTAGGAGAATTAAGGACATACTCTCACAGAAATGCAGTATCATCACAGAACACTCTGATGCAGATGGTAGCAATATTTTTTGGCATCTATCTCCTGAAACAAAGCAAACAGAAGCAAAAATAAACAAATGCTGCTGCTGCTAAGTCGCTTCAGTCGTGTCCGACTCTGTGAGACCCCATAGATGGCAGCCCACCAGGCTCCCCGGGATTCTCCAGGCAAGAGCACTGGAGTGGGCCACCATTTCTTTTAATTAAAGGGAAACGAATGGCAAATTGAAAAGACAACCTACTGCCAGCAAATTTGGAAAACTCAGCAGTGGCCACAGGACTGGAAAAGGTTAGTTTTCATTCCAATCCCAAAGAAAGGCAATGCCAAAGAATGCTCAAACTACCGCACAATTGCACTCATCTCACACGCTAATAAAGTAATGCTCAAAATTCTCCAAGCCAGGCTCCAGCAATATGTGAACCGTGAACTTCCAGATGTTCAAGCTGGTTTTAGAAAAGGCAGAGGAACCAGAGATCAAATTGCCAACACCCACTGGATCAAGGAAAAAGTAAGAGAGTTCCAGAAAAACATCTGTTTCTGCTTTATTGACTATGCCAAAGCCTTTGACTATGTGGATCACAATAAACTGTGGAAAATTCTTCAAGAGATGGGAATACCAGACCACCTGACCTGCCTCTTGAGAAACCTGTATGCAGGTCAGGAAGCAATAGTTAGAACTGGACATGGAACAACAGACTGGTTCCAAATAGGAAAAGGAGTTCGTCAAGGCTGTATACTGTCACCCTGCTTATTTAACTTATATGCAGAGTACATCATGAGAAACGCTGGACTGGAAGAAGCACAAGCTGGAATCAAGATTGCTGGGAGAAATATCAATAACCTCAGATATGCAGATGACACCACCCTTATGGCAGAAAGTGAAGAGGAACTCAAAAGCCTCTTGATGAAAGTGAAAGAGGAGAGTGAAAAAGTTGGCTTAAAGCTCAACATTCAGAAAACAAAGATCATGGCATCTGGTCCCATCACTTCATGGGAGATAGATGGGGAAACAGTGGAAACAGTGTCAGACTTTATTTTTTTGGGCTCCAAAATCAGTGCAGATGGTGACCGCAGCCATGAAATTAAAAGACGCTTACTCCTTGGAAGGAAAGTTATGACCAACCTAGATAGCATATTCAAAAGCAGAGACGTTACTTTGCCAACAAAGGTCCGTCTAGTTAAGGCTATGGTTTTTCCAGTAGTCATATATGGATGTGAGAGTTGGACTGTGAAGAGAGCTGACCACTGAAAAATTGATGCTTTTGAACTGTGGTGTTGGAAAAGACCCTTTTTTTTTTTTTTAGATATTTGAAATACAACTTTATTCTAATTCTAAATGAAAAAGAATGGGAATGACAGTAACAAACAAGATTCCACCTCTCAATATTGTCATGTGACTATAGCAGTCTTATATTTGAAACTCAAGGAGGAAACAACTGTATTCCAAAACACCTAAATATGCAGGTCCAAAAAATGAAGGTTTTTTTTTTTAAACTGCCACATTCACTCCAAAGCCCATCCATCTCCTTCAGCATCCAAAGATTAAGCACATGTTCTGCTTAGCTGTATAATAAAGTGGCAAACACACTATACCACTGACATCACAGGGCAGTTGCCTATAAAACTGGACTTCTGACGCTGGGCCCCAGCTTCACTTTCTCACAGGTCATCATCTTCATCCGGGACAGCAGTTGTCTGAGCAACCTCTAAATCGTGCTCATACTGTGCTGCCAAGGCTGGGTCCATGACCACCTCTGGCGGGGCAAGAGCAGGCATGGCGACAAACTCCAAGTTAGGGTCTCCAATCAGTTTTCTAGCAAGCCAGAGGAAGGGCTTTTCAAAGTTGTAGTTACTTTTGGCAGAAGTGTCATAGTACTGAAGATTCTTCCTTCGGTGGAAGACAGTTGACTTTGCCTTAACCTTTCTGTCCTTAATATCCACTTTGTTGCCACACAACACAATTGGGATGTTCTCACACACTCGAACCAGATCTCTATGCCAGTTAGGCACATTCTTGTAACTCTTGATGTTACGTCAAACATTATAATGGCACACTAACCTTGTATATAATAACCATCTCTCAGTCCACCAAATTTCTCCTGACCAGCTGTATCCCATACATTGAACTTAATAGGTCCTCTGTTGGTATGGAACACAAGAGGATGGACCTCAACACCCAAGGTAGCTACATACTTCTTCTCAAATTCACCAGTCAGATGATGCGTCACAAACGTAGTTTTTCCAGTACCACCATCACCAACCAAAACAAGTTTGAACTGAACTTGGGGTTCTCCTTGGGCAGCCATCGTGATGTTACTTCCAGAAGCGTCTCTGCGCCCATCTGACTGAGGGCTGGAAAGATGGTGGAAGCCGGAAAAGACTCTTGAGAGTCCCTTGGACTGCAAGGAGATCCAACCAGTCCATTCTAAAGGAGATCAGTCCTGGGTGTTCTTTGGAAGGAATGATGCTAAAGCTGAAACTCCAATACTTTGGCCACCTCATGCGAAGAGTTGACACATTGGAAAAGACTCTTGATGCTGGGAGGGATTGGGGGCAGGAGAAGAAGGGGACAACAGAGGATGAGATGGCTGGATGGCATCACCGACTCAATGGACATGAGTTTGAGTGAACTCCAGGAGTTGGTGATGGACAGGGAGGCCTGGCGTGCTGCAATTTATGGGGTTGCAAAGAGTCGGACACGACTGAGTGACTGAACTGACTGAACTGACTGACTGAATGCAAGAAAATATGATATGATCAACAAGGGTTAATATCAAAAGTATGTAAACATCTCATGCACTCAATATCAACAAAACAAACTACCCAATTAAAAAATAGAAAAACTGAATAGTTTTCCAAGGAGAACATTCAGATGGATAACAGGCACAAGAAACATTGCTCAACATTCTTAATCGTCAGAGAAATGCAAATTGAAACCACAATGAGATTATCACCTCACACTTGTCAGAATGGCTATCATCAAAAAGAATACAAATAACAAGTGTTGGTGAGAACATGGAGAAAAGGAAACCCTCATACACTGTTGATGGGAATGCAAATTGGTGCAGCCACTGTGGAAAACAGTCAAGAAGTTTCTCAAAACACTAAAGATAGAACTATCTTACGACCCAGCAATTTCACTCATGGGTATATAAATATCTGAGAAAAACAAAAACATGGCTCAAAAAGATACGTGTACCCCGATGTTCACAGCAAAATTGTCAAGATATGGAAGTAACCTAAGTGTCCATCAACAGGTGAATAGATAAAGATGGCGTGGTTCGCACACACACACACACAATGGAATACTACTTGGCTATAAAAAGAGTGAGATTTTGCCATGTGCAACAACATGGATGGACTGGAAGGGTATGAGGCCAAGTGGAATAAGTCAGAGAAAGACAAACACTGTGTGACACCACTCCTATGTATAATACAAAAAATAAAACAAATAGTGAATATAACAAAAAAGACAGTCGCAGACAGAGAGAGAGCAGGAGGGAATTAAGAGGCACAAATTATTATGTATAAAATAAATTATGAGGATATATTGTATAACACAGGGAATATAGCCAATATTTTATAATAACTATAAATAGAGAATAACCTTAAAAATTGTGAATCACTAAGTAGTATACCTGTAACTTACATAATATTGTAAACCAACTATACTTCAATTAAAAATTCAAAAATAAAAATACTGACAAAGAAAGAAATACAGAATCCTGACTTAAGAAAGGACTATGGAGAATGCGTGATCCAACTTTATCGCTTTACAGTGAGGAATCCGAGGCCAAGTTAAGCAATCGCCTTACTCGGATCCCCTGCATTCCCTGCACTGGCAGTAAATTATTTTATCTCAGAATATTTACTCAAAGCAAATAAATGATAAACAAGTAACTATGATATTTTATTAGTTCAATAAATAAACGTTCTCCTATTTCACATGTAAAAAAGCAAACCTCAACTGTTCTATGAAACAACTGAAAAGAAAGGCACGTAACCTGTTTAAGCTGTCTTGTGTGAGCCTGTAAAGGCACCAGTTAAAACCACAAGGCCAGATCTCAATCGTTCACTGATCCATTCTTCTTTTTATTCAACCAGCATTCACTGAAGACTTTCCCCCTGACGTTGGGAAGTATTGGTGACACGTTAATAAGGCACCACTCGGTCCTTGTTCCCCATGAGGGGGGAGTGACAAGCTATGAGACAAATCGGCCCAAGTGAGTCTGGAACTACCTGTTCTGACTGGAGTCTCAGGGGCAGGTCATCAAGTGGAACTGACAGGAGTCGGGCCGTGCAGGGTGTAGGAGTCCAGACGCAAAGGCCAGGACAGTAATATATGTTTGAGGAAATAATTTGAATTGAGCCCAATTCAAGAAAAGAACAAGGAGAAAACCAGAAATTCAAATGTTCCAGCCTGCAGATAAAAGTAAATTCCATCCAAGTACGAGATACTTTGTCAGCCTGACTCCTGCACGCCTGACAGGCGGGAGGCGTTCAGTAAACAGTATCTGGCCAAGGAGGCAAGCTCTCTGTTCAAGCTACTGAGTGGCGTCAGCACATTACCATGTACCGTCCAGGGTCCAAGTCTCCCATCATGCCTTTCAGGTGTGTGTTTTCAGTCCTGACAGCTTTGTACCTCGTATCCAACATCTGAAAGGAGATTAGTAGTTAAAAGTGAATGTGATATTCGTAATAAGAGCCCACAATTCTATGAAAATTAATTTTACTTTGTTAAATTAATAAAATTAATATAAATATTTTCTAAGAGTAGCAAAGGGAGACACTTAGGCAGGCTCATTGTAAATCAGGTATTCTCATTCAGTTCTCTGATCTTCGGCAGGCCCCACTGTACCCTCCTTTCCTGATTGCTGCCAAATTAAAAACAAACTATACTGATTGATTACCCTTTCCCATTCCCAAATTCCATTTCTCACTTCTGCTTTTTTATGGTATGCAAATTATCACCAGAAAAAAAATCACAATTTTAAAAACATGGTTGAATAACACTGTCCATTAAGTTTCTTCATTACCTGATTAATTTTTACAACATGCAAATATGATTTCATGTTAAGTTTTGTTCTTCCTGCCAAATTTCCTTCTTTTTTTGTGACTACTTCATTTTGTCTCCTAATTTATTTTCTCCCTAATTTCTTCTACTTGACAGTATTTAGACATGGCATCTGACCTTTTATTTGTCTAGGGCTCTTTTCTACATAAAGCACTTTCCTTAAAAAGATTTACTTTTGTAAATTATAAAATATATTCTCCTTGACAAAAGTCTAAAAATATAGAAAAGTATAAAGGTTAAAATGAAAACCATTCTTAATCCAACTGCCTAGATCAGTGTTAACACCTGTAAAATATCAATTCCTATACAGTGCAGCCAATGCTATCATCTCATTTTTGTAGTTTTCATGTGTATTTTACAGGTTAATCACAGTTTAAGGCTTATACTAGAGCAAAGCCAGAATATTTTCTTATTTTTACAATACACAGGATTTAAATAGCCCTGTTGTTGACTTTTTGCATGGACTGTAGCCCACCAGGTTCCTCTGTCCATGGAATTCTCAAGGCAAGAATACTGGAGTGGGTTGCCATCCCCTTCTCCAGGGGATCTTCCCAACCCAGGGATCAAACCTGGGTCTCTCACATTCCAGGCAGATTCTTTATCATCTGAGCCAACAGGGAAGCCGCAGTAACCATCACAGATCTAGAAAATTATTGAATGGTGCTCTCAAAAACTATATTTGGGGTAATAATGCAGAGAAACTCTACACTTTCAGTAGCAGGTCACCAATTTGATAATGAGTACAGGATTGAGGTGGTGAAAGAAATGGCAACCCACTCCAGTATTCATGCCTGGAGAATTCCACGGACAGAGGAGCCTGGTGGGCTACAGTGCATGGGGTTGCAAAGAGTCGGACACGACTAAGTGACTAAACCACCACCACCACCAAAGGATTGAGGGAATTTCAAAATAAATAGGAGGGGAGGGAAGAAGGAAGGGAAGACTTAGAAGTCACTTGCAGTATCTGAACAGTAGAATGTTATAATCGCTGTTTTTTTCCATGAACCATGCTATGCATTAGGTGAATATTCAGCGCATATGAGCTAATCTTCATTTTCAATATCCATTTTTCAAAATTCTAAAATAAATATATGAAATGGGAGTGAGAAATGTCCATGAAAAGCTGGAGTAAAAGCTCTTCTTAAGTTAAAAATGTTAATCGACGAACTAAGGAAAACAAATCCAGGAAGCAATCTGTGACCACCGCGTGCTGTTGCTGTGGGGGCGATCACCTGGGTCGCCAGAAGACGACGGCGTGAGATTTACAGAAATCGTCCTGTGCTGCCCCTTGCTTCCCCGGTTTTTGGTTGATGACACTTTGCGTTATCTCACCCAGGTGTTATGTGACTCCACTAAGCATTTCTGTGCTGCTAGACTCAGAAACCGTAGAAGAAAGAGAACACTTCCCGCAGTCAGTAAGCAAGGTGACTCTGCACTGAACAAGGGTGACCTGGACAGGCGCTCCTGCCCCTCGCATACCTGTTGTTTCGACAGCATTTTCTCTTTTATCTCTAGCTCCATTTTTAACTGTCTTTCCAGAAGGGCAGCTTTCTTCATGACAGTTGCTATAGTGATCTCCTTCTGATGAAGCTCCTGTGTTAGGTCAGAGATTTCATTCCTCATTCTTTCCTGCTCAGAGCTATGGTACTCTTCCTCCTGATAGAGATGACTTCTTATCTGCAGCAGATATTTTCCAGAAAACAGCAACAAATCCTTCAGAAAGGCAGCTGAAAGGGTTCACTGATCATGTGCTGTCTTTCTGTCCTACCTTAAACTTAGGCAGACCCCACCTAACCCCCCTTTTCTGATCAATGTTGAATTAAAAAGATACAATAATGATTCATTTACTTTTTCCTTCCACTTTCAAAAGTTCTTTTTCACTTCTACTTCTTACTGTGTGCAAGTCATCACCAACTACTGATACCACTTCAGTGACTACTTTGACGGGAAGGTGGGGAATGTATTATCTAGCACTTCCCCCAGCTTCACTGACGTATACTTGGTATACGGAAAACTGCACACAGTTCATGGATAAAATCTGGTGAGTTTGGACACAGACATAATAATCATTATAGTTGTCTTTAAAAGTTTCTCTGTGTCCCTTTGTGGTTTTATTAATAATTTTGTGTGTATGGTAAGAACACTCTTCTGCCTTTCTAACAAATCTTTATCCGCACAATACTGTACTGTTGACTGTTGCACTGGGTTGTACAGCAGATGTGGAACTTACTTGTCTTGTGGAACTTACTTTATACCCATCAAACCACCACTCTGGGATTGGTGCCATGGACGAGTGCTGGCCCTACCACCAAGAGACTGACGAACCAGTTTTTAGGGAGAAAAGAGTTGGCTCAGAGAAGGGACTTGCTCAAAGTCATAAACTATGAACTGGAAGGACGAGGTACAGAACTTAGGACTGTTGGCTCTAAATTCCGTGCTTTTTGGGGGACTAAATTGTGCTGTACTATTTGTGACTGAACACTGTGTTTTTCAGAATCATGTTATAATAAATTTCAAACTTCATGTGTTCATGAAAAAGCATCACCCACTTTTCTTAGCCTGTGGAATCTCATATTCTTAACATTCGCTAAACCTCCCATGGTAGAAACTGCTGGGTCACCCTGGACTCCTCCCCACCCTCACCCTCCCAAATCAAGTCAGGTAGGAAACCATGGTCCTTCTGTTTCAGCCTCTCCTGAGTCCTGCCTCTGCTCTCCATTCCTACTACCTCCGTCTTAGTTTAGCCTCCTCTCATCTTCCTAGAAATCATTTGCACTTTCGTGGACCACAGCCCTCCAGGCTCCTTTGTCCATGGGATTTCCCAGGCAAGAATACTGGAGCGGGTTCCCATTTCCTTCTCCAGGGGGTCTTCCCAACCCAGGGATCAAATCCATGTCTCTTGTGTCTCCTGCATTGCAGGCAGATTCTTTACCACTGAGCCATCTGGGAGGCCCTTAGAAATCATTCACCATTTCTAATTCACTGTCTCTGATTCTTGAGGTTCTGAGATAAAGTACATAATTACTGTTCTCAGAAAAAGAAAATCACAGTCCATCAGAGGAAGCGGGAAAATACACAGTTACAACAGAGTGCAGCAACCAGTGTCAGCAGCACATGGTGGAGCAGCGCTTACTCCAGCCTGTGGGTATCAGGACAGGTCCCAGAGGAAGGGGCCTGGGACTGACACAGGGATGAACAGAAGCCCGAGGGGAGAGACAGACGGGGATGGGCTCCCAGGCAACGAGTGCAGCGAAGGAAAGGGGTCAGAGGGAGGGGCACGCTCAGTGAGCCACAAGCAGCCTGACGAGGCTGGACTCAGTGCGCTGTGAGAAGTAAGGCTGGAGGTTAAGCAGGGGCCATGCACAAAGAGATTTATATGAATTTACACCAGGGAACTTACTTCAAAAACTTTTTTTCATTTCTTCTTTAAAAATTTCAAGACATAATCTCTAAAAGATTATGAGTGTGCTCTCTCTCTTCAAATGTAACCAGAATAATGTCTTAAAAATATTAACAATTCCTCAATATCATATAATACCCAGGCAGTATCAAATTTATATTTGTATCAGAGGTGTGATGAATGTTTTTTAAATTTATTTGTTTGAATAGAGATTTAAATGTGGTGCACGCATTGAGACCAGCTCCTATATTTTTAAAGCCTCTCTTTGTGCCTGCATGCATGTGTGTGTTCTCTAAATACTCTACATACATCATCTTATTTAATCCCCACAATCTCTATTTTCCAGATTAGATAGAAAAGTAAGATATGCAACTGTTCATAAATCACATTCCTGGTAACAGGCAGTCTGATTACACTCTGCTGTGTAACCTGTCTGAGCAAAGCCCTGGAATGTGGTTCCCACATTGGAAAAAAGCCAGAGTGGGATGACCTAACATGGAAAATACTCAGGTCAGGAAGGCAGGTGGTCCAGCTTCAGGCTTCATACCACCAATCCCTTACCTGGATCTATTCTTTATACTAACATTTTTAGAATTTCAGAGTTGGATGTAACCTTGGAAATCACGTGGTCTAACTCCATCATTTAAAAATATAAATGAAAAAAAAAAAAAAAAAGACTCTCAGGGAAGGAACTGGCTGGGTCTAAATTACCCAGTCGTAAGAGCAGAAGCATAGACTAGGAGGCTGGAGTACAAGCGCATTTGCCCAGCACAGTATTACACATCTCCTTTTGTCTCCCATCTCCTCTCTCCAATTTTTTTCCTTATAATTTATCTGATGAACACTGCGGTTGTTCTATAACGTGTCTCAATTTGGATTTTATGATTGCATCCCTCTGATGTAGAATACACAGAACTGTACAAAAAAGATCTTCATGACCCAGATAACTACGATGGTGTGATCACTCACCTAG
This sequence comes from Bos grunniens, assembly GCF_055505025.1. Classification (NCBI taxonomy): domain Eukaryota; kingdom Metazoa; phylum Chordata; class Mammalia; order Artiodactyla; family Bovidae; genus Bos; species Bos grunniens. The sequence goes on along the minus strand of NC_141193.1, from coordinate 50,202,776 downwards.
AGCCAGACATCCTAGATTGTGAAGTCAAGTGGGCCTTAGGAAGCATCACTATAAACAAAGCTAGTGGAGGTAATGGAATTCCAGTTGAGCTATTTCAAATCCTAAAAGATGATGCTGTTAAAATGCTGCACTCAATATGGCAGCAAATATGGAAAACTTAGCAATGGCCACAGGACTAGAAAAGGTCAGTTTTCATTTCAATCCCAAAGAAAGGCAATGCAAGAATGTTCAAACTACTGCACAATTGCACTCATCTCACACGCTAGCAAAGTAATGCTCAAAATTCTCCAAGCCAGGCTTCAACAGTACATGAACAGTGAACCTCTAGATGTTCAAGCTGGATTTAGAAAAGGCAGAGGAACCAGAGATCAAATTGCCAACATCCGTTGGATCATCAAAAAAGCTAGAGTGTTACAGAAAAACATTTACTTCTGCTTTATTGACTATGCCAAAGCCTTTGACTGTGTGGATTATAACAAACTGTGGAAAATTCTTAAAATAACGGGAATACCAGACCACCTTACCTACCTCCTGAGAAATCTGTATGCAGGTCAAGAAGCAACAGTTAGAACCGGACATGGAACAACAGACTGGTTTCAAATTGGTAAAGAAGTACATCAAGGCTGTATATTGTCACCCTGTTTATTTAACTTATATGCAGAGTGCATCATGTAAAATGTCAGGTTGGATGAAGCACAAGCTGGAATCAAGATTGCCGGGAGAAATATCAGTAATCTCAGATACACAGATGACACCACCTTTATGGCACAAAGTGAAGAAGAAATAAAGAGCCTCTTGATGAAAGAGAATGAGGGGAGTGAAAAAGTTGGCTTAAAACTCAACATTCAGAAAGCTAAGATTATGGTATCTGGTCCCAGCACTTCATGGCAAATAGATGGGGAAACAATGGAAACAGTGACAGACTTTATTTTTTGGGCTCCAAATCACTGCAGATGGTGACTGAAGCCATGAAATTAAAAGATGCTTACTCATTGGAAGAAAAGCTATGACCAACTTAGACAGTATATTAAAAAGCAGAGACATTACTTTGCTGACAAAGGTTCATCTAGTCAAAGCTATGGTTTTTCCAGTAGTCATGTATGGATGTGAGAGTTGGACTATAAAGAAAGCTGAGCACTGAAGAACTGATGCTTTGGAATTGTGGTGTTGGAGAAGACTCTTGAGAGTCCCTTGGACTGCAAGGAGATCCAACCAGTCTGTCCTAAAGGAAATTAGTCCTGAATATTCATTGGAAGGACTGATGTTGAAGCTGAAATGCCAATACTTTGACTACCTGATGTGAAGAATTGACTCCTTAGAAAAGACCCTGATGCTGAGAAGATTGAAAGCAGGAGGAGAAGGGGATGACATAGGATGAAACAGTTGGATGGCATCACTGATTCCATGGACATGAGTTTGAGCAAGCTCCAGGAGATGTTTATGGACAGGGAAGCCTGGCGTACTGCAGTCCATGGGGTCACAAAGAGTCAGACATGACTGAGCGACTGAACTGGACTGATGTAGCTTAACATGTTCTTAAAATAGTACTTCTAAAATGTGGGAAAAAATGAATATACTGTCATGAAGAAGGAGTAAGTTATTTTTTATTATTTTCTCAACATTTAGATATTAAAGCATGCTATACTTCAAAACTCTTTAAATGAGCTTAATTTACCTAGCTCTAAATGACTTTTGGGTTTATTAAAAATGTCAATTTTATCACAAAATTAGTGACTAAAAATCATTCTATATTGAAAAAAGAGAAAAATAAAATACTTGCAAGAGTCACAATATATGGCTCTTGTTGGTTTTATTACAGAATGAAATGCTCTCTCCAAACACTTCCTGGAAACTCTAGCTATTTATACACAATTTATTTGCTAGCTTTTCTGCACAGCAATGTGTCATCTAGAGGCCTCCCAGAGCCTGTGCAGAGATTTGTGCCTGGCATTCTCTCCCTCCATATCAAAACTAGGCAGAACCAGTAGATTCCGTCTGTCACTAAGCTGTATTACTCTACCTAAATCTATAAGGTTAAGAACAGTATAACTATACTTTGGGAGTCTTTAATCAACCTTTCATCATAAGGTATTCACTGGGGTCTTCAGTAAAGAATAGTTTTACAAATTATATTTTAAAATATCAGTAAAATTAGTTTCAGGAGATTATGTGAAAAACATAAGAAAAATGTTCATTAATTCATAACAACTTTTTCTACACTTAATAGTTGCCTCATAGTCAATTTTTCAGGAGATGGGACTTGTCTTTTACATTATTGTATTTCCTCAGAAATAAGCAGAATAGCACTAGTCCTGAAGTGAAGTGAAAGTCACTCAGTCATGTCTGGCTCTTTTTGAGCCCATGGACTACAGTCCATGGAATTCTCCAGGCCAGAATACTGGAGACGGCAGCCTTCTCCAGGGTATTCTACCAACCCAGGGATCAAACCCAGGTCTCCCACATTGCAGGTGGATTCTTTACCAGCTGCACCACCAGGGATCCTACTAGATACTCAATAAATGTTTGTTGAACTTATGACCCTATACAATTATGGGAGACCTCAGCATTAATATTGATTTGGCCGCTAAATATTTCTTTCCCCTCATTGTGTTCAGCACTGTTCTGGGCAATGGATGATAATTCAAAGCCATGCCCAGGTTTTTCCTACTTTTAACAATTGTTTAGACTATACATTAATGAATATGCTGTGTAATCCTTAAACCTAAAGAATAGGAAAGTGAGTAGCAGCCAGGATAAACTTACGGGAAAAAAAAACCCACAATGGAATTTTACTAGAGGAAGAACAGAGGTATTTTTTTGTAGGAGAGTTGAAACCCACAGGGTCTTCCATGGCAGTGTCCAGGTCTTATTCATACTCCTGTTCCCAGCTGCTGGCAAAGTACTTGCTACATGTTTGGTGTAACCAACAGTAACAGCAGCGAACATCTATTAGGTGCTTCTCCTGAGCTAGGGAGGCCCTGTTCTAAGCACTTTACTTGCATTATTTTCTGGATTTAAAGGAAGAGTATGAACTCTAGAGCCAGATTGCCTAGATTCAGATCTGGCCTCTGCCACTTAATAGCTATAATATTGGTGGAAATTACTGACCTTCTCTGTGGTTTAGTTTCCTCAAATATAAAAGAGGATAGTATTAGTACCTACTTTATCAGATGGGAGGGCTTCCCTGGTAGCTCAGTTGGTAAATAATCCACCTGCAATGCAGAAGACCCAAGTTCGATTCCTGGGTTGGGAAGATCCCCTGGAGAAGGGAATGGCTACCCACTCCAGTACTCTGGCCTGGGGAATTCCATGCACTGTGTAGTCCATGGGCTTGCAAAAAGTCGGACATGACTGAGCGACTTTCACTTTATCAGACGGTTGTGAGGAATATAAGAATCAGGTTTTGCTAAGCCCTTAGAACAGCTTCTGGCACATGGCAAGAGCAATTTAATGTTAGTTGCTCAGTTGTGTCCAGCTCTTTGCAACTCCATGGACCGGGGCTCCCCAGGCTCCTCACTCCATGGGATTCTCCAGGCAAGAATCCTGGAGTGGATAGCCATTCCCTGCTTCAGGTGATCTTCCTGACCCAGGGATTGAACCGGGGTCACCTGCATTGCAGGCAGATTCTTTACGTCTGAGCCACCAGGGAAGCCCAAGAGTTGTTTAAGTAGCAGCTAGTATTAGCTCGTTTACTCATCATGACCTTATGAAGTGAACTGAAGTGAAATCAAAGTCGCTGAGTCATGTCTGACTCTTTGCAACCCCATGGACTATACAGTCCATGGAATTCTCCAGGCCAGAACACTGGAGTGGGTAGTCTTTCCCTTCTCCAGGGGATCTTCTCAACCCAGGAATCGAAGGCAGGTTTCCTGCATTGCAGGTGGATTCTTTACCGGCTGAGCCACAAGGGAAGCCCCATGACCTTATGAGGTAGGACTAATTAGCCCAGCCCCATCCTGGAAACAGGACTTTGAGCAACTGGCACAGGCAACTTCCTCGTTTATGCACCTGGCATGTGGCTGAGTGCCTGGCTGAGCTCTCACTCTTGCCATCAACTGCCTTTCACGGAGCCCGAGGCCCTCTACCTGTCACGAGCAGTGTCCTAGCAGTAGAGTGATGACCTGACGTTTGTGTTCCCTATAGCTTCACACTGAGAAGTGTCAGAATTTCAGCTTGGTAGGTTATTGTCTTAGGAGAAAATACATCAATAGCAGGAGGAAGAAGGGAGTGAGAGGGAAGATTTTTTTTCCCTTTGTATTCAAAGATTTCAGATCTGCCTGGAAGAATGGAGCTCCTTATTTACCATACCTTGTTCAACTCTTTTTCATGATCTGGTTGATCTGGGGTCACTGAAAATAGCTCTTTCCTTTTTTTTTCTGTTTCTTTAATAGACGGTGAATAAGATGATTCAAGTCTACAAATTAAAATGAATAAAAGTTAAACTTGATAAATTGTTATGATTACATTGTTAATTTAGGCCATAGTAGGCTGCAGAGACAGATTATTAATCTGCTGGAGACATTTCTAGTTACACACATGAAAAGTTCTAATACATTCAGGTCCCATAAGTATTTACATATTTAACTGAGTGCAAATAATAGTGTTAGTGAAAATAAAACACAGTAATTAATATGGAATTTCAATTATACATTAAAAATTGGCTGAATACTCAATTTGCACATGTAGATAAGATTTTTGGATAAGAAGAAAACGATTGTTTCATATAATAAAATAGCTTGGGAGCCAGTTTAAAAAAGGAAATACACCTGACCTGCTTCTACATTGTGGAAAGGAACTATGTCAGGATATGTCCAAGGGGAGCAACTACTCCATAAAAGTGATCCAAAATGATTAAATCTGACAGCCTGCCCAGAGAAAGCTCAAATAGTCTATTCTTCAGCTGCTCAATTTATAAAATGGAATAGCAACCACATATGGGCACTAGACAGAGAAGGCAATGGCACCCCACTCCAGTGCTCCTGCCTGGAAAACCCCATGGATGGAGGAGCCTGGTGGGCTGCAGTCCATGGGGTCGCTCAGGGTCGGACACAACTGAGTGACTTCACTTTCACTTTTCACTTTCATTCATTGGAGAAGGAAATGGCAACCCACTCCAGTGTTCGTGCCTGGAGAATCCCAGAGACAGGGGAGCCTCATGGGCTGCCATCTATGGGGTCACACAGAGTTGGACACGACTGAAGTGATGCAGCAGCAGCAGCAGCATGGGCACCAGAGAGGAAAGGCAGGAACTAGTATGAAAAGTACAATTTCCACAGGAAATTTGGAGAACTAGAAACAGGTAATGTTCACTTCCACATCAGGGAGATTGGTAAAATAAAAAATCGTTGAAACATGAAAAATAAAGATAACCATGCTGCCAAAGAACTAAACAGACATTTCTCCAAAGAAGACATGCAGATGGCTAACAAACACATGAAAAGATGCTCATCATCACTCATTATCAGAGAAGTGCAAATCAAAAGCACAATGAGGTACCAACCATCTCACGCTGGTCAGAATAGCTGCTATCAAAAAGTCTACAAACAATAAACGCTGGAGAGGGTGCGGAGGAAAAGGAACCCTCTTACACTGTTGGTGGGAATGCAAACTAGTACAGCCACTATGGAGAACAGTGTGGAGATTCCTTAAAAAATTGGAAATAGAACTGCCATATGACCCAGCAATCCCACTGCTGGGCATACACACCGAGGAAACCAGAATTGAAAGAGACATGTGTACGCCAATGTTCACTGCAACATTGTTTACAATAGCCAGGACATGGAAGCAACCTAGATGTCCATTGGCAGATGAATGGATAAGAAAGCTGTGCTACATATACACAATGGAATATTACTCAGCCATTAAAAAGAATGCATTTGAATCAAGTTCTGATGAGGTGGAGGAAACTGGAGCCTATTATACAGAGTGAAATAAGTTAGAAAGAAAAACACCAATGCAGTATACTAACGCATATACATGGAATTTAGAAATATGGTAACGATAACCCTGTATGTGAGACAGCAAAAGACACACAGATGTACAGAACAGTCTCTTGGAATCTGTGGGAGAAGGCGAGGGTGGGATGATTTGAGAGGGTAGTGTTGAAATGTGTATATTATCATATGTGAAGCAGATCACCGGTCCAGGTTCGATGCGTGAGACAGGGTGCTCAGGGCTGGTGCACTGGGATGACCCTGATGGATGGAATGGGGAGGGAGGTGGGAGTGGGGTTCTGGATGGGGAACACATGTACACCTGTGATTGATTCATGTCAATGTTTGGCAAAAACCAATGCAATATTGTAAAGTAATTAGCCTCCAATTAAAATAAATTAATTAATTTAAAAAAACTTTAAAAAAAATAAAGATAACCATGCAAGAAACACAGCATGCTTTCCACTATTGCTGGGCTAACCTGATAGTGTCTGGGGTTTTGAGGAATGTACCTACCTGTAACTGAGCATGATTTTACATTTCCAAACAGCTTTTAAAATAGTTCCACAAATCAGAAACTTAAGCCACACATACAAACAAAACAAAATCTGAGAGATGAGAGAAATAACTAATGAAAAGATGGAAAATAAAGGGCTCTTTTAAAATGTATAAATTATACATGTATCCATTCTCCCCTGTACTCCTCTCCCATTCAGGCAGAGTTCCCTGTCCTATACAGTAGGATCTCGTTGGCTATCCATTTTAATATAGCAGAGTGTATATGGATACATGTTTATGTATGGCTGAGTCCCTTTCCTGTCCACCTGAAACTATCACAATATTGTTAACTGGCTATACTCCGATATAAAACAAAAAGTTAAAAAAATAAAAGGTATAAATTAATAGTGATATCCTTGAGGTGCATGTGTCTGGACTGGACTACTTTTTTTGGTCATCAAATATACATATTAACTCTGTAGAAAACATAGTTTATCAGAGCATATATACTGCGATAAGATGTCATCTAGGGAAAACCACTGTCAGCATTTTTGTGTATACTGTCTTTTTGTCTATGCATATGTGTATAAACACATGTTTCCCATACAATTAGCATGTACTGTACACACTGCTTTTCAGGCCCCTTTTGTTTCCCCTCAGTAATATATTGTGAGCATTTTATCCAGTATTCTAAAACATTATTTTAGGATCAATCTTAAATTTGTCTTCTTTGCTATGATTTTAAAATGGTGAAAAATGAAATTTCCTATTGTTAATTCTTTCCAAGCAATTCAGGGAGTGGAATGCTGAACTGAATGGTAAAAACCTCATAATGATCTTATAAATTTCAGTGAGTGAGTGGAATAAACATCAAGCTTTAATGTGGACAAGTTCAAGAAGAAAATAATAATCATGTTAACATAAAGACACAAAGGAACTATCATTTATCATGTAAGAAAGGAATGTAGGAATTATTTTTAATAACTCTCAGAACATGTCATCCCAAGATGCTTCTATAAGTAAAGAAAAGAAAAAGCTAACAAAATCTTGGCATTAATGAGAAAAGTTTTGAAAATAAATAAAAACACTACAAGGCTACTGTGATAAAACTATTGTGTGTTTACACTCAGTAGCCTTGGCTGCTTCACCCTAATACAACTGTAAAAAACAAACAGAATTCAAACAAAAAAAAAAAACGATAAAGAGGACAGAATCATGTTCAAATGAACACAAACTAAAAGGATTAGAAATTTTCAATGGGAAAGATGAAGGCTGAGAAGACTATGCCCGAAGTCTAAAATACAACAGAAGCTGTGAAAAGTTAAATACCTATTTTTCATCGAATCTCAGAATACTAGAACTGAAGACTATCCTCCAAATGAGAAGGCTGTAATTTGGAGACCAAAATATATACCAGCTTAAATAGAAAATGTAAGCAGGCATAACAGAAGAGTTGTATTGGCCAAATATGCAAATAACTGTAAGATTTTAGATTAAATCATATATTCAAGGAAAGTTGGCCATGTCTGGAATTAAAAATTGACTGTGTGAGATACAGCTCCAGAGAAAATACCTATAATGCTCTTCATAAACCAAAGCTATACATGGGCTGAATGGTTTGCTATTCTTGGAAATTTCTTATGTTTATAGGAAATTTCTTAGGCATATACATTCCATATGTGAAGACATTTTTCACCAACTCACCACACCGGAACAGTGTCTTGCACATAATATATTTCCAGTGGATTTATTAATGATCAGTGGTGATGACATATAGCTTGTATATCTGACCACTCTAAAGCTCGTACTGGCTAATAGGCATTCTACCACTCTTGGTTAGATGGACAAGAGGTTACTCTGGGGAATATTAATTTGCCATTTGAAGACCTCAAAGGAATGCTAGCAGGTCCTACAGCTTTGAAAAAATAATGCTTCCCTTGGTGGCTCAGATAGTAAAGAACCTGCCTGCAGTGCAGGAGACCCCAGTTCGATCCCTGGGTCAGGGAGATCCCCTGGAGGAGGGCATAGTAACCCACACCAGTACTCTTGCCTGGAGAATCCCATGGTCAGAGGAGCATGGTGGGCTACAGTCTATGGGGTCACAAGGAGTTAGACATGACTGAGCAACTAACACTTTAAAACAATGTAATCATCTTTCAATAAATATCCATCATCTTTTGGCCATTCAGTTTCTAAAGTCCTATCACTGATCTGGCATTAGCCTTCAGATGTGAGAAGGACTCAAGGTCTACTGAGAATTGGAACAGCAGGGAATAGTTAGAACAGTCTTATTCACAAATATAGACATTTAATAATCCTCAGCAGTGCCATTTCCTTTGTGGTTATATGCTACACAATTCCTGACTTTAAAAGAGGATAAAACATCTGCCCTAACAAAACTCTTAATGGAACTGACAAGGTGATGAGTTTGGAGGCCAAAATAAATAAAACATTTATGAGTGAAAAGTTGACGCTTAAGACCATCAACATAAAAACATTTGAAAAACATGTAGTAAATCTTATTTATAAACACTGATTGTTTATAGTATAGAGCTAATATTTAATTATATGAAGACCTACAAGACCTTTTAGAACTAACACCCAAAAAAGATGTCCTTTTCATTATAGGGGACTGGAATGCAAAAGTAGGAAGTCAAGAAACACCTGAAGTAACAGGCAAATTTGGCCTTGGAATACGGAATGAAGCAGGGCAAAGACTAATAGAGTTTTGCCAAGAAAATGCACTGGTCATAGCAAACACCCTCTTCCAACAACACAAGAGAAGACTCTACACATGGACATCACCAGATGGTCAACACCGAAATCAGATTGATTATATTCTTTGCAGCCAAAGATGGAGAAGCTCTATACAGTCAACAAAAACAAGACCAGGAACTGACTGTGGCTCAGATCATGAACTCCTTATTACCAAATTCAGACTTACATTGAAGAAAGTAGGGAAAACCACTAGACCATTCAGTTATGACCTAAATCAAATCCCTTATGATTATACAGTGGAAGTAAGAAATAGATTTAAGGGCCTAGATCTGATAGATAGAGTGCCTGATGAACTATGGAATGAGGTTTGTGATACTGTACAGGAGACAGGGATCAAGACCATCCCCATGGAAAAGAAATGCAAAAAAGCAAAATGGCTGCCTGGGGAGGCCTTACAAATAGCTGTGAAAAGAAGAGAAGTGAAAAGCAAAGGAGAAAAGGAAAGATACAAGCATCTGAATGCAGAGTTCCAAAGAATAGCAAGAAGAGATAAGAAAGCCTTCTTCAGCGATCAATGCAAAGAAATAGAGGAAAACAACAGAATGGGAAAGACTAGAGATCTCTTCAAGAAAATTAGAGCTAACAAGGGAACATTTCATGCAAAGATGGGCTCGATAAAGGACAGAAATGGTATGGACCTAACGGAAGGAGAAGATATTAAGAAGAGATGGCAAGAATACACAGAAGAACTGTACAAAAAAGATCTTCACGACCCAGATAATCACGATGGTGTGATCACTCACCTAGAGCCAGACATCCTGGAATGTGAAGTCAAGTGGGCCTTAGAAAGCCTCACTATGAACAAAGCTAGTGGAGGTGATGGAATTCCAATGGAGCTATTTCAAATCCTGAAAGATGATGCTGTGAAAGTGCTGCACTCAATATGCTAGAACTTGGGAAAACTCAGTAGTGGCCAAAGGACTGGAAAAGGTCAGTTTTCATTCCAATCCCAAAGAAAGGCAATGACAAAGAATGCTCAAACTACCACACAATTGCACTCATCTCACATGCTAGTAAAGTAATGCTCAAAATCCTCCTAGCCAGGCTTCAGTAATACGTGAACCGTGAACTTCCTGATGTTCAAGCTGGTTTTAGAAAAGGCAGAGGAACCAGAGATCAAATTGCCAACATCCCCTGGATCATGGAAAAAGCAAGAGAGTTCCAGAAAAAACATCTATTTCTGCTTTATTGACTATGCCAAAGACTTTGACTGTGTGGATCACAATAAACTGTGGAAAATTCTGAAAGAGATGGGAGTACCAGACCACCCGACCTGCCTCTTGAGAAATCTGTATGCAGGTCAGGAAGCAACAGTTAGAACTGGACATGGGACAACAGACTGGTTCCAAATAGGAAAAGGAGTATGTCAAGGCTGTATATTTTCACCCTGTTTAACTTATATGCAGAGTACATCATGAGAAACGCTGGACTGGAAGAAACACAAGCTGGAATCAAGATTGCCGGGAGAAATATCAATCACCTCAGATATGCAGATGACACCACCCTTACGGCAGAAAGTGAAGAGGAACTCAAAAGCCTCTTGATGAAAGTGAAAGTGGAGAGTGAAAAAGATGGTTTAAAGCTCAACATTCAGAAAACAAAGATCATGGCATCCGGTCCCATCACTTCATGGGAAATAGATGGGGAAACAGTGGAAACAGTGTCAGACTTTATTTTTTAGGGCTCCAAAATCACTGCAGATGGTGATTGCAGCCATGAAATTAAAAGACACTTACTCCTTGGAAGGAAAGTTATGACTAACCTAAATAGCATATTCAAAAGCAGAGACATTACTTTGCCAACAAAGGTCCGTCTAGTCAAGGCTATGGTTTTTCCAGAGGTCATGTATGGATGTGAGAGTTGGACTGTGAAGAAGGCTGAGCGCCGAAGAATTGATGCTTTTGAACTGTGGTGTTGGAGAAGACTCGAGAGTCCCTTGGACTGCAAGAAGATCCAACCAGTCCATTCTGAAGGAGATCAGCCCTGGAATTTCTTTGGAGGGAATGATGTTGAAGCTGAAACTCTAGTACTTTGGCCACCTTATGGGAAGAGTTGACTCATTGGAAAAGACTCTGAGGCTGGGAGGGATTGGGGGCAGGAGGAGAAGGGGACGACAGAGGATGAGATGGCTGGATGGCATTACTGATTTGATGGACGTGAGTCTCAGTGAACTCCGGGAGTTGGTGATGGACAGGGAGGCCTGGCATGCTGCGATTCATGGGGTCGCAAAGAGTCGGACACGACAGAGTGACTGAACTGAACTGAACTGATACTATTGTTCATACAATATTCTGAAGAATAAATGTTCTAAGAAAGTCTTTGACTTCATAAGTATCCATAATATCAGAACATGCTATAATATTCCAGGTAAGTAAAGACATAGATTTTGAAGATAAAATAATCACTACCTTTATTTTTAATATCTAATAATACCTTATAATTAATAGCATAACAATACAAAACAGACTTTTAATTCCAATTTCAAACATAAAACTCTTAAAAATATTTAAGCATCATGTTTTGAACAGTTCTTCTCAGGTTGCTGAATATAAAAATACCTTTTCTTATTTTCTTGAGTACTTTGGGACTCTCCTAGTTTTAACAGTTCTCTGTGCAACTGCAATCGTTCCATTTCTATAATTCTCAAGAGATCATCACGTGACTGTAACTCACTTTTCACTTCTGAGAGTCCTGCTTCCATGGCCTAAATAAAAACATCAAAATTTTTCAATGCTCACATTTGGATATCATGATGTATGCAATACATTTTAAAATATTTAATATATATGAAGCATCCTAATTTCAAATGACCTGATACCTAGTCCTTTGCTGGCTTAGCTTTACAGAATTTCATTCATTTATTCAACAAATACTTACTGAACTCTTAACTCTGCTCAGCCCTGAGGATACAGACACAGGATCTGTCCTCACAAGCTCACAGTCTAGTAATAAAGACAAAGAATCATCCACATATGGCCATACTACATGAAAGAGGGAAACATAAAAGCATGAGTACCAATGCCTAAAATTTGGATTAATGCAAATAATTGCGAATGGCCAAGAAAAACCTAATTTCAAAGCTGGCCAACAACGTGAATTATAAACTGTGGTTTATGGTTCCTTTATTGCCCAACAGTAGCCCTACTTTAGCTGGTAACTAGAAACACCAGCAATCCTGTGAGCCCCATGTTTCATTTGGATAATAGCAGAGGCCTGAGCAAGTTTAGAAGCTGTTGGGAAGGATCCAGTGGGACAGAGAAGGGCTAACACTGATGCTGTCAGGGTCCAGAGAAGGTGGGTGAGGTGGGTCCCAAAGCACAAGTGAAAGAGTGGCCTAAAGGAGAAGAGAGTCCCGCTGCCCTTTCAACAGGAAGGAAGGGAGGAAGATGGACTGGAGACACACGCATTTGGAAGGAGGGGTAGGAGAGCGGACATCTGTTGGCTTGTATTTTCCTTGTGAAGGACAAAGGCAATGCCAGTGGAAGGAGAGGTGGAAGTGGGCCTTGAAAAGGGAATTTCTGAGAGTGGAGAAGGTTCGAGATGGCCTGCAGTGAATCAGTCATCAAATCTACTGCCATTTTTCAGTTCAGTTTAGTTTAGTAGCTCAGTTGTGTCTGACTCTTTGGGACCCCATGAATCACAGCACGCCAGGCCTCCCTGTCCATCGCCAACTCCAGGAGTTTACTCAAACTCATGTCCATCGAGTCAGTGATGCCATCCAGACATCTCATCCTCTGTCGTCCCCTTCTCCTCCTGCCCCCAATCCCTCCAAACATCAGAGTCTTTTCCAATGAGTCAACTCTGTGCATCAGGTGGCCAAAGCACTGGAGTTTCAGTGTCAACATCAGTCCTTCCAATGAACACACAGGACTGATTTCTTTTAGGATGGACTGGTTGGATCTCCTTGCAGTCCAAGGGACTCTCAAGAGTCTTCTCCAACACCACAGTTCAAAAGCACCAATTTTTCGGCACTCAGCTTTCTTTATAGTCCAGCTCTCACATCCATACATGACCACAGGAAAAACCATAGCCTTGACTAGACGGACCTTTGTTCGCAAAGTAATATCTCTGCTTTTCAATATGCTATCTAGGTTGGTCATAACTTTCCTTCAAAGGAGTAAGTGTCTTTTAATTTCATGGCTACAATCACCATCTGCAGTGATTTTGGAGCCCTAAAAAATAGTCTGACACTGTTTCCACTGTTTCCCCATCTATTTCCCATGAAGTGATGGGACCAGATGCCATGATCTTAGTTTTCTGAACATTGAGCTTTAAGCCAACTTCTTCATTCTCCTCTTTCACTTTCATCAAGAGGCTTTTTAGTTCTTCTTCACTTTCTGCCATAAGGGTGGTGTCATCTGAATATCTGAGGTTATTCATAGTTCTCCCAGCAATCTTGATTCTAGCTTGTGCTTCTTCCAGCCCAGCGTTTCTCATGATGTACTCTGCATATAAGTTAAATAAGCAGGGTGACAATACACAGCCTTGATGTACTCCTTTTCCTATTTGGAACCAGTCTGTTGTTCCATGTCCAGTTCTAACTGTTGCTTCCTGACCTGCATACAGGTTTCTCAAGAGTCAGGTCAGGTGGTCTGGTATTCCCATCTCTTTCAGAATTTTCCACAGTTTATTGTGATCCACACAGTCAAAGGCTTTGGCATAGTCAATAAAGCATAAATAGATGTTTTTCTGGAACTCTCTTGATTTTTCCGTGATCCAGCAGATGTTGTCAATTTGATCTCTGGTTCCTCTGCTTTTTCTAAAACCAGCTTGAATATCTGGAAGTTCACGGTTCACGTATTGCTGAAGCCTGGCTTTTTTGAGCATTACTTTACTAGCGTGTGAGATGAGTGCAATTGTGCAGTAGTTTGAGCATTCTTTGGCATTGCCTTTCTTTGGGATTGGAATGAAAACTGACCTTTTCCAGTCCTGTGGCCACTGCTGAGTTTTCCAAATTGGCTGGCATATTGGGTGCAGCACTTTCACAGCATCATCTTTCAGGATTTGAAATAGCTCAACTGGAATTCCATCATCTCCACTAGCTTTATTCGTAGTGATGCTTCCTAAGGCCCACTTGACTTCACATTCCAGGATGTCTAGCTCTAGGTCAGTGATCACACTATCATGATTATCTGGGTCATGAAGATCTTTTTTGTACAGTTCTTCTGTGTATTTTTGCCACCTCTTCTTAATATCTTCTGCTTCTGTTAGGTCCCTACCATTTCTGTCCTTTATTGAGCCCATCTTTGCATGAAATGTTCCCTTGTTATCTCTAATTTTCTTGAAGAGATCTCTAGTCTTTCCCATTCTGTTGTTTTCCTCTATTTCTTTGCATTGATCGCTGAGGAAGGTTTTCTTATCTCTTCTTGCTATTCTTTGGAACTCTGCATTCAGATGCTTATATCTTTCCTTTTCTCCTTTGCTTTTCGCTTCTCTTCTTTTCACAGCTATTTATAAGGCCTCCCCACGCAGCCATTTTGCTTTTTTGCATCTTTTCCATGGGGATGGTCTTGATCCCTGTCTCCTGTACAATGTCACGAACCTCCGTCCATAGTTCATCAGGCACTCTATCATATCTAATCCCTTAAATCTACTTCTCACTTCCACTGTATAATCATAAGGGATTTGATTCAGGTCATACCTGAATGCTGTAGTGGGTTTCCTTACTTTCTTCAATTTAAGTCTGAATTTGGCAATAAGTTCATGATCTGAGCCAGTCTGCTCCCGGTCTTCTTTTTGCTGACTGTATAGAGCTTCTCCATCTTTGGCTGCAAAGAATATAATCAATCTGATTTCAGTGTTGACCATCTGGTAATGGTCAACAATTGTAAAAATTTCCATTTTTACAGATGAGCAAATTGAGGGCCAGGGTTGGCCCAAAGTTACACAGCTCATAAGTGGCAGATTCTGCAATGGAAAAATTCAAATCTTTTGTCTACTAGTCTAGGTAGAACATTTAAGACTCAAAAATAATTTTTTCATGAAAAATAAGTAAAACAAACCTGCAGTTTATTGGTAAAGATGAGGGCAGGGCTGCTCTTAGGGCACTGCTAATAAAGACATTTACTCCTTGGAAGGAAAGTTATGACCAACCTAGACAGCATATTGAAAAGCAGAGACATTACTTTGGTAACAAAGGTCCGTCTAGTCAAGGCTATGGTTTTTCCTGTGGTCATGTATGGATGTGAGAGTTGGACTATAAAGAAAGCTGAGTGCCAAAGAATTGATGCTTTTGAACTGTGGTGTTGGAGAAGACTCTTGAGAGTCCCTTGGACTGCAAGGAGATCCAACCAGTCCATCACAAAGGAGATCAGTCCTGTGTTCACTGGAGGGACTGATGTTGAAGCTGAAACTCCAATACTTTGGCCCCCTGGTGCTAAGAACTGACTCATCTGAAAAGACCCTGATGTTGGGAAAGATTGAGGGCAGGAGGAGAAGGGGACGACACAGGATGAGATGGCTGGATGGCATCACCGACTCAATGGACATGGATCTGGGTGGACCCAGACTCATGGATCTGGGAGTTGGTGATGGACAGGGAGGCCTGGCATGCTGCAGTTCATGGGGTTGCAAAGAGTTGGAGATAACTGAGCAACTGAACTAAACTGAATAAAGACCATAAACAACACTATTGATATTTTCAAAAAGTCATTTAATAATTCTTTATACATCAATAACATTCATTCAAATATAATCGATATATCATAATATTCACCCTTAAAGTGTAGAGTTCAGTGGATTTGAGCATATTCACAAAGCTGTGCAAGTATCACCACGATTTAATTCCAGAGTATTTCCATCACAAACCCATCAGCAGCCACGCCTCATTTTCCCTTCCTTCTCAGCCCGGGAAACCACTAATGTATGTTTTGTCTCTACGGAATTACCTATTCTGCACAATTCAGACAAATAGAATCATACAATATGCGGCTTTCAAGGTTCATCCATGTTGCAGCATGTAAAGTACTTCATTCCTTTTTATTGGCTAATAATACTTAACTGTATAGATATACCATTTTGTTTGTTCCTAAGTTGATAGACAATTGGATATTTTATCTTTTTAGCTATTATGAAAAATGCTGTTATGAAATTTATGTATAAGCTTTCATATGGATATGTTTTATTAATTCTTATCCAAAATTTCACAGCTTAGAATTATAATTGTATAGACAGTATAGGACATATAAGGTCCCATATAAACAGTTTTTTTAACCAAAGTCTTAAATATAATATATTGTTTTCCAGGAGACCTAAAGATATTACTAGCCCCAGATATTCCTAGCTTATTTGGAAATAAGTAGGAAAATATATTCAAATAGATGATTTAATAAAGTTCCTATCTCAAACAGTGCAGATTTTTCAGATGAGATACAATTCCAAAATAAACAAAAGAAATATGAAATAAGAGATTAGCAAATAGACAAATTTTAGGCCTTAGGAAGCATCACTACGAACAAAGCTAGTGGAGGTGACAGAATTTCAGTTGAGCTATTTCAAATCCTGCAAGATGATGCTGTGAAAGTGCTGCACTCAATATGCCAGCAAATTTGGAAAACTCGGCAGTGGCCACAGGACTGGAAAAGGTCGGTTTTCATTCCAATCCCAAAGAAAGGCAATGCCAAAGAATGCTCAAACTACTGCACAATTGCACTCATCTCACACGCTAGTAAAGTAATGCTCAAAATTCTCCAAGCCAGGCTTCAGCTGTGGTTATTTAACCGTGAACTTCCAGATGTTCAAGCTGGTTTTAGAAAAGGTAGAGGAACCAGATATCAAATTGCCAACATCCACTGGATCATGGAAAAAGCAAGAGAGTTCCAGAAAAATATCTATTTCTGCTTTGTTGACTATGCCAAAGCCTTTGACTGTGTGGATCACAATAAACCGTGGAAAATTATGAAAGAGATGGGAATACCAGAATACCTGACCTGACTCTTGAGAAACCTGTATGCAGGTCAGGAAGCAACAGTTAGAACTGGACATGGAACAACAGACTGGTTCCAAATAGGAAAAAGAGTACGTCAAGGCTATATATTGTCCGCCTGCTTATTTAACTTATATGCAGAGTACATCATGAGAAACGCTGGGCTGGAGGAAGCACAAGCTAGAATCAAGATTGCCAGGAGAAATATCAGTAACCTCACATGTGCAGATGACACCACCCTTATGGCAGAAAGTGAAGAAGAACTAAAAAGCTTCTTGATAAAAGTTAAAGAGGAGTGTGAAAAAGATGGCTTAAAGCTCAACATTCAGAAAACTAAGATCATGGCATCCGGTCCCATCACTTCATGGGAAATAGATGGGGAAACAGTGGAAACAGTGTCAGACTTTATTTTTTTGGGCTCCAAAATCACTGCAGATGGTGACTGCAGCCATGAAATTAAAAGACGCTTACTCTTTGGAAGGAAAGTTATGACCAACCTAGAGAGCATATTAAAAAGCAGAGACATTACTTTGCCAACAAAGGTCCGTCTAGTTAAGGCTATGGTTTTTCCAGTGGTCATGTATGGATGTGAGAGCTGGACTATAAAGAAAGCTGAGTGCCGAAAAATTGGTGCTTTTGAACTGTGGTGTTGGAGAAGACTCTTGAGAGTCCCTTGAGACTGCACGGAGATCCAACCAGTCCATCTTAAAGGAGATCAGTCCTGGGTGTTCATTGTAAGGACTGATGTTGATGCTAAAACTCCAGTACTTTGGCCACCTGATGCGAAGAACTGACTCATTTGAAAAGACCCTGATGTTGGGAAAGATTGAGGGCAGAAGGATAAGGGGACGACAGAGGATGAGATGGTTGGATGGCATCACTGACTCAATGGACATGGGTTTGGGTGGACTCCGGGAGTTGGTGATGGACAGGGAGGCCTGTGTCCTGCAGTCCATGGGGTCACAAAGAGTCAGACACGACTGACTGACTGAACTGAACTGAACTGAAATAAACTTTATGTGGATGTCATGCATTACTTTACCCAATTTAAGAAGGTATTCTCTGGGCTCCCTGCATTGCAAATTTGCCACCAGGGAGCAATCGAACGTGAAACTGCATGTAGAGGAGTGGGCCTGCCTTCCTTGGGGAAGAGGGGTCACAAGAGGGCTCTAACTCCAGACCAGCAAAATGTAGTATCACCATGGGTGACAACTGACAAAAATTCTATAAAATCTGATAATAATGAGTCATTTATGTACTGTCATTAGACAATAATACCTAAAAGCGTCACATTTGGAGATATCATTAAGGGATAAAAGGCTTATTTGTGATCCAGAGACACAGAAAAGAGAAGTTAAACCTGAAACTTACAATAAATAATGATTCGACACGTTTTTCTAACATGTAGGAATATGTGAAAGTTTTTAATTGACAGCCTTATAAATTTACTATAGAGTATAAGAAAAGAAGCTTTATTGCTATTGATAAATTGAGTTGCTTTTTTGACTTATGTAATATCCCTTTGAATTCAAAGTCAATAGTACTGGGTTGACACAAGAATTGGGGATTTAACTTAGATGTAGTTTTAAAATTAGCATGCTTTTGTATAAAAAGTCAAATCAATTATTTGCCAATGTGGATGCAAATATTCAGGAAAACGATTCTTTGGTACTTGATTCAGTTATTGGAACACTGTCAAGTTTACTTGGAACAACTTGTGTGTGTATGCAAGTCTAAAATTTTAACTGTAAATTTTATAAAATCTAAATACAGATCAGGTATTCCCGGTGATACTTAATATCCAAATTGAGATGTGCTGCAAGTGTAACATATACACTGGATTTTGAAGGCTAATTATGAAAAGAAATGTAAAATATCTCATTAATAATTTTTTGACATTGATTTTATGTTGAAATGATAACACTTTGGATATGTGTTGTGCTGAATAAAATTTATTACTATTATATATTAATTTTACCCATTTCTTATGACATTTTTTAATGTGGCTACTGCTGCTGCTAAGTCGCTTCAGTCATGCCCAACTCTGTGCGACCCCATACGTGGCACCCCATCAGGGCTCCCCTGTCCATGGGATTCTCCAGGCAAGAACACTGGAATGGGTTGCCATTTCCTTCTCCAATGCATGAAAGTGAAAAGTCAAAGTGAAGTCGCTCAGTCGTGTCTGGCTCTTAGCGACCCCATGGACTGCAGCCCACCAGGCTCCTCTGTCCATAAGATTTTCCAGGCAAGAGTACTGGAGTGGGTTGCCATTTCCTTCTCCAATGCATGAAAGTGAAAAGTGAAAAGTGAAAGTGAAGTCGCTTAGTCGTGTCTGACTCCTAGCGACCCCATGGACTGTAGCCCACCAGGCTCCTCCGTCCGTGGGATTTTCCAGGCAGGAGTACTGGAGTTGGGTGCCATTGCCTTCTCCTAGTAAAGTTTAAGTTACATTTGTGTATTATATTTCTATAGGACTGTGCGGCTCTAATAGCTTAATGACACATTAACAAGCAAAGAAAGGTCATATTTTTTGGCATAGATATTAGAAAAAATACAGAACAATTTATTTCTGTCATTGAATACCAATGGGAAATATTGCACACTTTCAAAATGTGAGTGTAGTGCAGCACAGAAAATAAATACATGTAATGGAATAGATGTGTCTGCTGACACATTTCAAGGTTGTAGAAAGACAAGTGAGAAGATGTGATTCTGTGGAAATTCAGATGCAGCTGGCATTAAAGTGCGTTGTAAACGAAAGAGAATTTTATATACAGTAAGTGACAGTACTGCGGGCTGAAACGGTTGTCTTTTTAAATGTATGTGCAAGATGCGGAGCACTAACACATGACAGTTTCTCAAAAAGAGACGAGAAACTTGTTTCTAAAAACACGCACTGGTTATAGTGATCATTCACCTCTAATTATTCCCATTTGGTAAAACATAATTTTTGTAAAACAAGTTTAAGGCCCATCTGTTTAGTTATAAAATTTTTAGACATCTTGAAGGTTTTGAAGCAAATTATTTCTCAAAAGTCTTTTCATTAGAACTATAACACTTTTTGGTGTGTGAAACTTAATCCAGAATAATTTGAATTGCTTTTTTTAAACAAGTCAATCCCTTGTAAAGTATACAATGGAGATGTTTAAATTTACTAATGCTCTTAGATCCAAGGATAAATAAATTAGTTTTTACATGAACAAAAATCTGTAAAACTAATTTTGGGAAACTTAACCATAGAAATTGGTGGATTATAAATAAATAAAACCCAGTCACAGCAAAATTTATCATTAACTCTGGAAAACATCACAAGTACACTTAGAGAATTACTGGTGAAGTCTATGAGAAAAATAACATTTCAAAATTTAAAGCAAGGTTTCTCAGCCTCAGCAAAATTTACAATTTGGTCTGTATAATTCTTTGTTGTGGGGTTTGTCTCGTACATTGTGAGATTGTTTTAGATGTTTAGCAGCAACCCAAACCTCTACCCACTAAATGCCAATAACACCCCTCTTCCCTGTAGTGATAACCAAAGACTGTATTGTGGAGCACTAACATATGACAAGTATTGCCAAGTGTCACTGGGGAAGCAAAATCACCTCAGTAGAGAATCACTGATTTAAAGGAACATCAGCTTCCCTGGTGGCTCATGGCTGAGATGGTTAAGAATCTTCCTGCAATGCAGGAGACCTGGGTTCAATTCCAGGGTCAGGAAGATCCCCTGGAGAAGGGAATGGCAACCCATTCCAGTATTCTTGCCTGGAGAATCCCATGGACAGAGGAGCCTGGCGGGCTACAGTCCACGGGATCTCAAAGAGGCAAACAGGACTGAGCAACTAACACCTTTCTTTCAGAACAGTTAGGAAATTAAGATAGTTATATTTATAAACTTTAGTATAAGTATCAATCAAAATATTTTATAATTATTTTGACTTCTATGAGTAGTTGGGTTTTTATTCTGTTGGTATATATTTAGGAATGTTAATAAATTAAGTACATTAATAAATATTTATAAAGAAAAGTCAAAGTGGGTGACATGAACTTTCATTTTTTAAGAAATTTTATTATTGGAATATAATTGCTTTACAAGGCTGTTAGTTTCTGCTGTATAACAACGTGAACCAGCTATATGTATACTGGAGCCCCTCCCTCTTGAGCCTCTCTCCCCACCACACCCATCCCATCTGTCCAGATCATCACAGCACCAAGCTGAGCTCCGTGAGCTACACAGCAGCTTCCCACCAGCTGTTTATCTTACACGTGGTACTGTATATACGGCAACATTCCTCTCCCAGTTTATCCCACCCTCCCTTTCCCCTGCAGGGTCCAGGAGTTTGTTCTCTACATCTGTGTCTCTATTCCTGCTAACATGGACCTTCCTTAGCCCAGACAACCTACAGAGCCTTCTCAGGAGTACAGGTAAGAGCGGAATGCCTCACCGGCTCCCCGGCATACGCAAAGGCGGGATCGAGCCTCAGGTAAGCTCCCCACTCCCACCCTGCAAGTCTGTAAAAATCGTGGGTGAGGGATGAGTCATATCATGCATTAGAAGGGTCAATCAATATGACAATCGTGCTAAAGGATGGATACCATGGCGTTGGCCATCAGGAGGTGACGTCCTCTACCTTCCGGCAATGCATTCACTCTCAGGCTGCACTTTCTCACTTGTGCACAGGAGCCCGAGTGTGACAGGGTGAGCAGCACAGGCTTACGGTGCTCACGCAGAGACAGCAGGGGTTGTGATCTGGACCGGGAATGTTAATTTATTAATGCTTCTCAATGCACACACTTCCTCCATTTGCAGCCTTCTTTCTTTTAACAAGATTCTCCAGTGTACTTCTTGGAAAAGTATAAAAGATGAAGTTCTGAGAAGGAGAAAAGTGGGGTTGATGAAGGAAAGCATTATAGAGAAAGTCAGTCACGCTGCCATGAAAGGGGAACAGAACCTCTTCCTAGAACACTGGGCAGGAATAGAGATTTCTATTCCACATGTGAGCCAAGAACCAAAAGCTGAATCTCTGTCTATAAAAGACAATGTTCTTGGGCTGTAATAAATCCAAACAGAACTCTTTTTGGAGAGATTAAAAGGAATTAATGTTCTTGAAGAATCAGGATCTCACTAAAAAGTAGAACCAAGCTTCATAACTAGAGCTACAGAAGAAATATGTTTCAGGCAAACCAATGAAAACAGAACAAAATAGGTTGGAGCAGAAAACAGATTCCTAGGGACCAGAGCCAAAAAGACCTCAAGAAGGGGCAAAGAGAAGTCCTCAGTCTGAGAACAAGGGGAGAATATTCAGGTAATACCCAGAAAACCAATTTCATTTATTGACTGTGACCCTGGTGCAGGATCCAACCAGTACAAAAGCAGCTGCTGCTGCTGTTGCTGAGTCCCTTCAGTTGTGTCCGACTCTGTGCGACCCCATAGACGGCAGCCTGTCAGGCTCCTATGTCCCTGGGATTCTCCAGGAAAGAACACTGGAGTGGGTTGCCATTTCCTTCTCCAGTGCATGAAAGTGAAAAGTGAAAGTGAAGTTGTTCAGTCGTGTCAGACTCTTAGCGACCACATGGGCTGTAGCCCACCAGGCTCCTCCATCCACGGGATTTTCCGGGCATGAGTACTGGAGTGGGGTGCCATTGCCTTCTCTGACAAAGACAGCTACAAAGATGTAAATATAAGTTGCCTTTAATGCAGAGCCAGAGGCGTGACCGGTGGCTCCTATCCCGGGAGACAAAGGGGAAGCAGGCCCCGGGTGAAGGGAAGCCCGTGAGAACTGCCTGAACCGCAAACCCAGCTCCGCCAGCACTGCGAGGCTGACAGTGAGCTGAACACCAGATGAGCTCTAGAGCAGAAGAGGAGGTGCTTGTCTCATTTACCTTCTAGAGAAGTCAGAGAAAACAGCATCAATGTCTTTTCTGTTTCTAGAAAATGTATGAGTTCCTCAGCATTTAGTATTTGTGGTTTAGCTGGGCTTGCTTGTTTACATCTGCTTTCTCCTGTGCATTAGAATAACACCCCCTCCTCCAATGGAGCCGGATTTTGGGGTGGGGAGCATCTCTGAGAAATGCCGCAGGGCAGGAGAAGCTGGGAGTCTGTGTTCGACTCCTTGCCAGCCTGGGGACGGGGGACATAGAAGATGGATGTGGAGAAAGAAGGGCTAGGATGAGGCCCACGTGTCATCTCACAGACAGTGCGGCAGGAGGAGGGAGGCAGTCGACCAAACACTGAGAAATGGCCCTGGAAGAAGAGCCTGAGGCGGAGTATCTTAGAGAAGTGCTCAGGCGGTGACCAGGAGCCATGATCTCCACCTGAGGGGGAAGAGAGTGGGACTCAGAAATGGGCTGACACGGAGGAATCGGTAGGAAGAGGCCAAACGTTTGCAGGCGGGAGATCTGATGGAGACTGAGAGAGAAAACCATGGAACATCTCAAATGACTGGGACAGCCACGAATATCAAGCACACACTTAGGCAAGAAGTTGGTGATGAACAATTTTAACGAATGCTACATAACCTTAGTGGTTCCAGGAGAGAGATAAAAATAAAAAAAGAAAGATGTTTGAGTTAAAAAAATTAATCCTTGGAAAAACCATTGATCATATCCATAAAGCTCAACATTCAGAAAATGAAGATCATGGCATCCGGTCCCACCACTTCATGGGAAATAGATGGGGAAACAGTGGAAACAGTGTCAGACTTTATTTTTCAGGGCTCCAAAATCACTGCAGATGGTGACTGCAGCCATGAAATTAAAAGACGCTTACTCCTTGGAAGGAAAGTTATGTCCAACCTAGATAGCATATTCAAAAGCAGAGACATTACTTTGCCAACAAAGGTTCGTCTAGTCAAGGCTATGGTTTTTCCAGTGGTCATGTATGGATGTGAGAGTTGGACTGTGAAGAAGGCTGAGCGCCGAAGAATTGATGCTTTTGAACTGTGGTGTTGGAGAAGACTCTTGAGAGTCCCTTGGACTGCAAGGAGATCCAACCAGTCCATTCTGAAGGAGATCAGCCCTGGGATTTCTTTGGAAGGAATGATGCTAAAGCTGAAACTCCAATACTTTGGCCACCTCATGCGAAGAGTTGACTCATTGGAAAAGACTCTGATGGTGGGAGGGATTGGGGGCAGGAGGAGAAGGGGACGACAGAGGATGAGATGGCTGGATGGCATCACTGACTCGATGGACGTGAGTCTGAGTGAACTCTGGGAGTTGGTGATGGACAGGGAGGCCTGGCGTGCTGCAATTCATGGGGTCACAAAGAGTTGGACACGACTGAGCAACTGAACTGAACTGAACTGATGATAAACCTAACAGTGATAAATCACAGGGAGTGATCTGCATGCCTTTCACCGAGGTGATTAGAGGGTCAAACCCTTAAGGGTTTCCTGAGAGTCAGAGGCACAAGGGTCACAGAATGAACAGTGGGTTCAGAGGGTGTGGAGTGGCTAAAGAGCCACGGTGTTTAGGAACAGAGGTCTGTGAGAGACTCCTGACCTACTGCGCTGGTAATTCCTACTGCATTGCTGAAGATCCCAAGAGCACCTAGCGGGGGACAGTACGCACAGGATCACTAAATTCACTCATCAAGTAAGAATTACTTATAAAGAGGAAATGTGAACTGAATTTACATGTGTAATAAAAAAATTACCTTTTTAATCCATATACCTATTGAGTCATCATTTGTATAACCCAGGGCAGTATCAGTTGAAAAATAAATAAATCTTTACCTGGCACTGTCTTTGGTACATTTTCAGTTCTTGTAAGAGCTTCTGATTTTCGTCTTGTAACTTATTCCTGCTTAGTGCTATTTCACTCACAGCTGACTTTAATTTTTCAATAATGAATTCATCTCTTTCACTGGTTTCGCAAGTCGCATCCGGTTCACATACCAGCCGCGGAATTTCAGGGCTGCTGTCTTCTATGCTTTGTTTCTTACCATTTAGCTGAGTGTGGTAACTTTGTGCCTGTTTCTGAGAAATTTGAAACCTGTGTCAGTGAAGCGGGGAATATCTAAGCTTATATATAAAGTTCAAGAGTGACAGAAAAAATTTAGAAAAAATCTTTAAATATATTATTAAGTAACGAAGCTCTGTCCTTCATAATTCAGACTTGTATTTATTCTAAAACCTCAATTTCAGATGGTGTAAAGAGAAGTCGTATTTCTATAATCTCAGAGCAAAGATGCAGAGTAGGGTAGAAAATTCTTATTCAGCAAAAAATAAAATATAGAAGATATGAAAAAGAGGAAAAAAGTATGGATTTAATTTAACAATAGTTGAAAATGTCTATATGACCAAAAATAAACAAAATAAACAAATCTGGATTGTAGAAAAAAGCTGTCGACACATATAACACATGTAATTCCCGAAGTACAAAAACTTCTATACATCATAAGAAAAAGACAAATACCAGAAAAGAAAAGTGGGCAAAGTTTGTGCACAGGCAATTCACAGAACAGGAAATGAAAACGGCTAAGAAACACATAAAGAGATGCTCAACCTTACAAGCAGCCAGAGAAACATAAAGCAAAGCAAGCCAACATAACTATCAGTTTCTCAAGCTGGTGAAAATCAAAAGACTGATATTCCATGGTGGCAGGACAGTAGTCGTCTTTGGCTGTTCATGAATTGTAAATTGCTATAATTTTTTAAATAAAACAATCTAATATTTATTATAAATTTGAAGGAACATACCCTTTGGCTCAACAAACATTTCCAAGATTTTTATTTAACAAAATGAGAGTATTGGTATTTAAAGATGTTTATACAAGGACATTTGTTACAATACTGTGTAACAGCAGAAAACTGGGAACAACCTGAGTGTTCATTAATAAAGAAATGTTTGAAAGAATTATGGTATATCTACTATATACTATGGTGTATATGATATATATATATGTATATACACACACATATATATACTAAATACTCTGAAATATAATTAAGCAATAACTCAAAAGGCTATCCATAGCTTATTAAGTAAAAAGGCGAATTTTTAAAAAGAAACATATATAATTTCCATCCAAAAAGATTTTCATATGTGTACAAACAAAAGAAAAATTATGTGAAGATAAACACCTAGCTGTTTAGTGTTTGTATTAAATGGATAAGAATGGAGTAGAGGATGAGGTTAGCACTTTTGTCAGATTATTTTGTGCTGGTGAATTCAGGGAACACGTATAACATATTCAAGTAACTTAAAGAAAGAATGAAAAAGAAGTATATAAGAAACAAACAAAACAGCATCTTACTAGCGTGAATAAACTTTGTTTTTTTTACAGTACTAATATATTTTTTAAATTTTATTTTATTTTTAAACTTTACAATATTGTATTGGTTTTGCCATATATTGAAATGAATCCGCCACAGGCATACATGTGTTCCCCATCCTGAACCCCTCTTCGTCCTCCCTCCCCGTACCATCCCTCTGGTTCGTCCCAGTGCACCAGCCCCAAGCATCCAGTATCGTGCATCGAACCTGGACTGGCGACTCGTTTCATATATGATATTATACATATTTCAATGCCATTCTCCCAAATCATCCCACCCTTTCCCTCTCCCACAGAGTTCAAAAGACTGTTCTATACATCAGTATCTCTTTTGCTGTCTTGTATACAGGTTATTGTTACCATCTTTCTAAATTCCATATATAGAAAGTTAGTATACTGTATTGGTGTTAGTATACTGTATTGGTGTTTTTCTTTCTGGCTTACTTCACTCTGTATAATAGGCTCCAGTTTCATCCACCTCATTAGAACTGATTCAAATGTATTCTTTTTAATGGCTGAGTAATACTCCATTGTGTATATGTACCACAGCTTTCTTATCCATTCATCTGCTGATGGACATCTAGGTTGCTTCCATGTCCTGGCTATTATAAACAGTGCTGCGATGAACATTGGGGTACACGTGTCTCTTTCAATTCTGGTTTCCTCAGTGTGTATGCCCAGCAGTGGGATTGCTGGGTCATATGGCAGTTCTAGTTCCAGTTTTTTAAGGAATCTCCACACTGTTCTCCATAGTGGCTGTACTAGTTTGCATTCCCGCCAACAGTGAGAGGGTTCCCTTTTCTCCACACCCTCTCCAGCATTTATTACTTGTAGACTTCTGGATAGCAGCCATTCCGACTGGCGTGAAATGGTACCTCATTGTGGTTTTGATTTGCATTTCTCTGATAATGAGTGATGTTGAGCACCTTTTCACGTGTTTGTTAGCCATCTGTATGTCTTCTTTGGATAAATGTCTATTTAGTTCTTTGGCCCATTTTTTGATTGGGTCATTTATTTTTCTGGAATTGAGCTGTAGGAGTTGCTTGTATATTTTTGAGATTAGTTGTTTGTCAGTTGCTTCATTTGCTATTATTTTCTCTCATTCTGAAGGCTGTCTTTTCACCTTGCTTATAGTTTCCTTTGTTGTGCAGAAGCTTTTAAGTTTAATTAGATCCCATTTGTTTATTTTTGCTTTTATTTCCAATATTCTGGGAGGTGGGTCATAGAGGATCCTGCTGTGATGTATGTCAGAGAGTGTTTTGCCTGTGTTCTCCTCTAGGAGTTTTATAGTTTCTGGTCTTACGTTTAGATCTGTAATCCATTTTGAGTTTATTTTTGTGTATGGTGTTAGAAAGTGCTCTAGTTTCATTCTTTTACAAGTGGTTGACCAGATTTCCCAGCACCACTTGTTAAAGAGATTGTCTTTAATCCATTGTATATTCTTGCCTCCTTTGTCGAAGATAAGGTATCCATATGTGCGTGGATTTATCTCTGGGCTTTCTATTTTGTTCCAACTTCCTAGGTAAGCTTTCGGTTACCACCCGCACCAGCCCCCAGGCCCCGCCTCCCGCCACCCCCCCGCCTCCCACGCGCCCTCCACCCAGCCGGCCCACCCCCTATTCTGGGAACTTGCCTTCTGCTCTCATGCCTCAGTGACTTTGCTTTCGTTATTTCCACTACCCCGAATACACTCTCTCCTGTCTCAAAATACCTCCCTTTTTCAAGGTCCACGCCTCATTCCACTCCTGTTGGAGGATGTTTCCTGACTATCTCAGTTCAAATTTTTCTCTCATTCCTGTGACCGCTGAAAGGATCTGAATCCTTTCCATTCACTTGTCATTATCTGTCGACCTATACCTGTATTATCTCTGTGTCTAGACTGTAAAGTACTAGGGGGCAGGGACCAAGCCTTCTTAAACGTAAATGACTTGCCCATCAGATCAGATCAGATCAGTCGCTCAGTCATGTCCAACTCTTTGCGACCCCATGAATCGCAGCACGCCAGGCCTCCCTGTCCATCACCAACTCCTGGAGTTCACTCAGACTCATGTCCATTGAGTCAGCGATGCCATCCAGCCATCTCATCCTCTGTCGTCCCCTTCTCCTCCTGCCCCTAATCCCTCCCACCATCAGAGTCTTTTCCAGTGAGTCAACTCTTCGCATGAGGTGGCCAAAATACTGGAGTTTCAGCTTTAGCATCATTCCTTCCAAAGAAATCCCGGGGCTGATCTCCTTCAGAATGGACTGGTTGGATCTCCTTGCAGTCCAAGGGACTCTCAAGAGTCTTCTCCAACACCACAGGCATGCAAAAACATGCTATATAATGACATAATAACAATGGAGACTTTTAATAGCACCACCTTCTGGGACATATAAAGTCATTAACTATATTTCATGCACCTGTAACTCTACCTAGCGTTGGACCTACTCTGGTTATTTTCCATTGCTTGGTATTTCTATCTGTAGAAAGATTACATGCTGAACGGTAAAGAGAGTAATAGTGTTTAACCTCTAATTTATTCTAATTTAGTATTAGACAGTATTAGAAAACGTACCTGAAATTGATTACATTTCTCAGATAATATTTTCTGTTGAGCATCTAAAGAAACCAGATGAGTCTGATACAGTATCTCCTGCTTGTCCCATTCTCTTGACTTCGCTCTAAATTCCTTTAATAGAGAGAGAAATAGAAGCTAAAAAAATGATTCATTTTAAAGCACAATACGTAAGACCTTTCATTTGCACCTTTGTTCTGAGAAAAAAGTATGGAACTTAATCTGCATTTTTTTAAAAAATAAGGATTTTGTTAAGAATTTTTTTCTTGTAACAAATACTGGTTACTGATAATGGAGTTTCACACAATTCTTTGCATCAACCAGTACTTCCTTTTATTTCCTAAGCTGACACCAGAAGTTTTTTTTCCTTTCTTTATACTCAGTCACCAAACCTGCTACCTTGTTTGTGAGGGGTGGGGCCTGGGCTAATTTAGTGACTTTGTCCCCTGTGGCTTTCAGGGGAAGCCAAGAGCAATCTGTTCTCAAGAACGGAGCCACCACCGTCTCAGGCCTCCCTTCAGTTCAGTTCAGTTCAGTTGCTCAGTCATGTCCAACTCTTTGTGACCCCTTGAACCGCAGCATTCCAGGCCTCCCTGTCCATCACCAACTCCTGGAGTCTACCCAAACCCATGTCCATTGAGTTCGTGATGCCATCCAACCATCTCATCCTGTTGTCTCCCTCTCCTCCTGCCCTCAATCTTTCCCAGCATCAGGGTCTTTTCAAATGAGTCAGCTCTTTGCATCAGGTGGCCAAAGTATTGGAGTTTCAGCTTTAGCATCAGTCCTTCCAATGAATATTCAGGACTGATCTCCTTTAGAATGGACTGGTTGGATGTCCTTGCAGTCCAAGGGACTCTTAAAAATCTTCTCCAGCACCACAGTTCAAAAGCATCAATTCTTCAGTGCTCAGCTTTCTTTATAGTCCAATTCTCACATCCATACATGACTACTGGAAAAACCATAGCCTTGACTAGATGGACCTTTGTTGGCAAAGTATTGTCTCTGCTTTTCCAATATGCTATCTAGGTTGGTCATAACTTTCCTTCCAAGAAGTAAGTGTCTTTTAATTTCACGGCTGCAGTCACCATCTGCAGTGATTTAGGAGCCCCCCAAAATAAAGTCAGCCACTATTTCCACTGTTTCCCCATCTATTTGCCATGAAGATATGGGACTGGATGCCATGATCTTCGTTTTCTGAATGTTGAGCTTTAAGCCAACTTTCTCACTATCCTCGTTCACTTTCATCAAGAGGCTCTTTAGTTCTTCACTTTCTGTCATAACAGTGGTATCATCTGCATGTCTGAGGTTATTGATATTTCTCCCAGCAATCTTGATTCCAGCTTGTGCTTCTTCCAGCCCAGCGTTTCTCATGATGTACTCTGCATAGAAGTTAAATAAGCAGGGTGACAATATACGGCCTTGACGTACTCTTTTTCCTATTTGGAACCAGTCTGTTGTTCCATGTCCAGTTCTAACTGTTGCTTCCTGACCTGCATACAGGTTTCTCAAGAGGCAGGTCAGGTGGTCTGGTATTCCCATCTCTTTCAGAATTTTCCACAGTTTATTGTGATCCACACAGTCAAAGGCTTTGGCATAGTCAACAAAGCAGAAATAGATGTTTTTCTGGAACTCTCTTGCTTTTTTGATGATCCAGGGGATGTTAGCAATTTGATCTCTGGTTCCTCTGCCTTTTCTAAAACCAGCTTGAACATCTGCAAGCTCACAGTTCATGTATTGCTGAAGCCTGGCTTGGATAATTTTAAGCATTACTTAGGCGGAACCAACTGGGCTGAGCTGGGAAAGAAGCGACACTCAGTTCTTCACACTTTTGCTCAGGTTGTGTCTTCATGGAGAATGATTATCTGTTCACAGATTTACAAGACAAAAGGATGTGGCTTTGGGGACCCTGAAGAAAACTTGACAGCTTTGGGCTTCCCTGGTGGCTCAGCTAGTATAAGAATCAGCCTGCAGTGTGGGAGATGTGGGTTCAGTCCCTGGGTTGGGAAGGTCCCCTGGAGAAGGGAATGGCTACCCACTCCAGGATTCTTGTCTGGAGAATTCCATGGACTGTATAGTCCATGGGGTTGCAAAGAGTTGGACACGAATGAGCAACTTCCATTTTCTCTATTGTGCCTAGGGCTGGCCATTATATCTTCTCTTTCTGTTCAGGCTGTAAGCAACTTAAGACTAAGTACTACAGATTTCATTACTTTTATATTGCTCACAGTGCCTGACAAAGTGCCAGGCACCACTTACATTTCTTGAATGTACAAAGAAAAGCACAGTATTAGTATTTCCAGAAATATAAACATTTCTCACTAAATTTTGCAAAGAAAATAACACGGCTGGAAACAAACTCTATAGCTACTGAGTCCATATGAGATATTACTGAATGTAGATACATGGCATGAACATATGGATGTTTCCAATCATCAATTCAGTAGTATTAAGCATCTAGTGTCCAGCAGGTACTGTGGAAAGAGGAGGATTTAAAAATAATACATGTTTAAAAGAAACAAATTTTTGAAAGAAAAAAAAAAAAGCAAAAAACAAGGACCAAGGGTTTCCCAGGTGGCTCAGTGGTAGAGAATCGGCCTGCCAATACAGGAGACCCAGGAGATGCGGGTTTGATCTCTGGGTCAGGAAGACTCCCTGGAGGAGGACGCTGGCAACCTACTCCAGTAGTCTTGCCTGGAGAATCCCATGGACAGAGGAGCCTGGAGGGCTACAGTCCATGGGGTCACAAAGAGTCAGACACGACTGAGCACACGTGCACATAATAAAGTAGGGAAACGTACATGTAAACAAATGATTTTACAGTGTTAGTACAATAACAGTGTCACATAAAGCCATACAGATGACGCCACGATTCTCTCAGCCGTCTCCAATGACACATCAAATTAGAAAACAGTTCATTGGAACTATTTTGAGAGATTGGTGGTGTTTCAAAGATGGCTGAAATGACTGGATTGGCCATGCAGGAAAATACATAGACTAATTTAGAGAATGAAAGCTATATCTTGTTTAAAATGAGAATATGGCATTTCACATTTTCTACAGAGTAATGATTTTAAAGAATTTGGGGGAAATCTTCATTTTATAAATCCACAAGCTCCCAAATAATCAGTGAGGGAAGACTTCACTACTAAATGAGTAGGCTTTTATAGTAATTAGAAGTGACCTGAAATTGAGTGGGGGTAATAAAGTTGGAGAACTATAGATAGACCCTGTTTTAAATGTATAATAAAACCCTGATAAATAGACTATATGTATTAAGATAAATGGAGACAGTTCATTGAAAGTAACTGACTTTGATTCTGACATTTGACAGTTTTAAATAAGGTACATGAAAACAGGGTCTTCAGAAATAGTGACAAATTTACAAAACTAGGCTCTAATAAAAAAAATAGGTTAACATTTCACATCAATACAAGGTGGATTATTAAAAATGTTTAATTTAGGAAGGAGTTTTTGGAGTCAGAAGTCAAAATGTGGCTAAGGTTGACTTGCACAGTTCATATCTTGCAATAATATATGAACTGTGCAATAATACTAATACTTATAGATATAAATGCAATAATACTAATACATACACCCAACAACCTCAATCTTGAAAATACACATTTCCCAGCATGCTATAGGAGAAGGCAGGAACATCAATCTCTCCCTTACAAATTCTACAACAGGTAGAAATGAGGCCAAGAATGAGGCCAAACAGGGATAAAAATGTGTATCATGAACATGTCAGCTGGTACTTATAATAGTCCTGGCTTTCTTGGTCTTAGATGTATTGGTTTCAACCACACACTACCCAGTAGTTATGGGGCCATGCAGAGACTGAGAAAGAGACTGTAAGAATTTTGTAGAGACTGGAGATGTCAGCCCAGGGTCCAGTTCTGGCACATCTGTACACTTGTCTAACCCTCCAGATTAAGTTCTCCATGGCTAGAAACGTTTTCTGGGTCTTTGTGGTTAAGAGTGGATCAGAGGCATTAAAATCAGTTTATAGCAGAAGTTACATTGTTAAAAATATATTTTAATCCCTCTACTAAATCTTGAGAGGTAGAATGAACATTTCTTTAGTGATTACTATAGGTCAAGGACTCTATGAACCTTCATTTGAAAGATAGTTTTAACTTTTTCTTATGAAAATTTTCATACTTATATAAAAGCAGAGAGTAAAACAAACTCCCATGTACCCTTCACCCAGTTTAACTCCTGTCAAGTCAGACCATCTGTATCTCATCTCTACCTTTTTCACTGGAGTATTTTAAGGCAACTTTCAGACCTCATGTGTTTTTACCCCAGATACTTCAGAGAGCGCCTAAACACACATACACAAACATATTTTCCTCTTCCATAACCACAATGTCACTTATAAGATAATCTTAGCCCCCATTTATTGGTGAAAAATGTAATCTCTGTGAGGTCATCAGCTAGTCCAACAGTCACAGGGCAAATAAACGAGACAAGCAGGCCCTATTTTAAGTTTAAACTGTCAAGTTATTTCACTGGAGCAAGCTGTTTCCCACTGTTCAATCACTGTATCAGTGTATTAAATGTTTGTCCCAAAGGAGAAACATGCTTAGATGTAGGCTAAAACTGGAACAGTCCATCTCCTACACATTAATTTTTCAGCTGCCTCTAAACAAAGACAGGTACATGAAGTGTTTCCTTTATGATATAGATGAAACTGTATTGACATATTATGCTTAAAAAATTTTGTATAAATACAAATATATCACATATTTGCTACTAATTTCCCTTATAATTTCAGAGGTACATTTTACATATTTAGATCTCTAAATGTAAAATGTGCACAAAGTACTTGATACTAATTTAAGGCTTTTCTTTGTTTGAACAATTTATATGAATGTAGTTCTCCCACTAATCCCCATGAGAAGTCAATCTAATGAAGAGTCAGTGATTTAACTGCATTTTCAGTGAAAGCCTGTGTATATTATATCACAAACTTTGGGCATTTTCTATGAGACCAGAATATTCTAAAAATTAGTCTAGTTACACCATTGCAAGAGGTAGGGAGTTATACATAGTGCATTTTCCTAGAGGGCCATCCTTACTTAGTGGTAGTAACTTTATATTTTTAAAAATGTATGTTCCTTATGTAGTACAATATAAAATTTACAGGAATTTAAAAACTAAAACCAAACACTTCCAACAAAATTCTTGCAATAGGCTGGTTTTAGGGCTGTGGTTCCAGTTTTTTTTTTTTTTCCTGCTCTGAAAAATATTTTGGAGGAAAATTTTGAGAAGGGCTGTTAATTGAAGAGTTAGATGACAAAGATGAAGAAGTATAAAACAGGACAATGACAGGAGGAAGACAGAGATAAGAGGCATTAGACACAGAAAAGGGGCAAATCTGGGCTGGAATAGGAGTAAGAAAGGAACAGATCAAAGATTCCTAAGAGGTTTCTACCTGGGTGATTGGGACGCACAGTCAGTGAAGTCAAAGTCGCTCAGTCGTGTCTGACTCTGCGAGCCCGTGGAATTCTCCAGGCCAGAATACTGGAGTGGGTCGCTTTTCCCTTCTCCAGGGGATCTTCCCAACCCAGGGACTGAACCCACGTCTCCTGCATTGCAGGTTGATCCTTTACCATCTGAGCCACCAGGGAGGCCAAGAATACTGGAGTGGGTAGCCTATCCCTTCTCTAGTGGATCTTCCTGACCCAGGAACTGAACCGGGTCTCCTGCACTGCAGGCAGATTCTTTACCAGATGAGCTATCAGGGACATAGAGAGCCATGAACTATGAACAAAGCAGAAAAAACTGAAATCATTGGCTGGCTGTGGGGAGAAACCATTGTTTAGGGCTTGAGAACAGTGGAGGGGGAAAAAAATGAGTGGGATAACATGATAGGGGTCAATTTGAGGTCAATTAGAAAACAATAATTGAGCCACAGTGGGAATTTAGCTAAGGTTAGAAAAGGAATTCACAGTAGACTATTTGCTGTTACGTGGCCAGTAGCAGGAATGCACAAGGGCACAGGGAAGAAAAATAGCTTATTTATTTTTTCCAAGGTTGGAAAGTTAAGGGGATTGAAATAAGTGTTTCTATGACATGGTTAACCTTTTTAGGGACTGAGATTTTAGGAGTTCTGGGTGACACAGGGTCGCTATATTGGAGTGAAACTACCTCTTTAAAGAAAAGTCCTGAAACTCCAAGCTCTGTTCTGAAAATTGCTATGAGGCCTCATCAGGACTTAAGTACCTAATAGTTAAATAGCCATTAAAAGATTTATTAGACACTCACTTTAACTGACCCCAGGGATGTCCTTCAATTTCACTCAACAGTTGCAGTTTCTTTGAACATTTTTTTGCTCTCCAAAATGCTGATATGTATAAAAGATGTATAAATCAAAGTGATGTTTTAATTCACTAAGTGCCTGAAGGAAGGTGCACTAAGGAAATACCTTCAATGGGAAGCAGGTTTCTAATGGTGCTTTGTTACCTCAGTGGTACATGCCACTGTGCATTCTGCAGACAAATAGCCCTCAACAACAACAACAACAACAAAACCAATCTTAATACATACAGGGATAAACTAAGACAGTACAGCTTACCTCTAATTTCTGGTTCAAATTGTTCAGTTCAAAGGGCATTTCTTCTTTGAGGTGTGGTACTTCTTTTCGTCGAAATTTATTTTGTTTCAGCTGGTGTAATCTCAGTTTTTCAAAGCTGTTAGTTAGTTTGGAAAACTGTAAATAATAGAGAATGCTAACATTTTACTACTGGTTATTTCTAACTTGATTTCATGATAGTTCTCTTGCATACCTCTTTCAAAATTGAAGTCATGATTAGGAAATGCAATAAAGCTTAAATGTTCCAATTAGAGAAGATAGAACCAGTTATTAAAACTAAATTGTTGAAGCTGAACACAATTCCGTTTTCAAGTAAATTTGGAACTTCATTGACTGCACAGTTTAACAATTCACTTGATAAAATGTTTTGTTCAGTTTTATCTTAACCATATATAGAAAAGCTCACAATTGAAAACAACCAAGTTTTTTTTCTTTTATTTAGTGCCATCTTGTGTTGACAATTTTAATTTCAATAACTCAATCTACAAAATGACCAACTTACACTTCTTTTTAAGGAAACGGAGGACTTAACAGAAAAAATACAAACACACTTACGTCGATGTAAGTTTAAATAAAATTAAATATAAAGCTTGATATAATCTTTCTCCTATAAGTAATTCTTGTTATAACTTAGACTATAATTTTTTTCTCTTGTTCTACCTTCAAATAATAGATTAAAAGCAGCATAGTCTATCAACATCTGTTAGGATATTTCTAAATAACTGTTTACAAAATTTGTTTTTCTTTTTTCTTTTGAAATAATTATAGATTCACAAGAAGCTGCAAAGATATTACTGAGCGACTGAACTGAACTGAACTGAGTATTTTTGAATGTATTTAT
The DNA here is from genome assembly GCF_055505025.1 of Bos grunniens. Taxonomy (NCBI): domain Eukaryota; kingdom Metazoa; phylum Chordata; class Mammalia; order Artiodactyla; family Bovidae; genus Bos; species Bos grunniens. The sequence goes on along the minus strand of NC_141193.1, from coordinate 50,166,381 downwards.
TTGTTTAGCTTTTTTAGTTATTGCTCTAGGTATAATATTATACATACATAGCTTATTACAGTCTCCTGGTGTTGACATTTTACCAGTTCAAGTGAAGTTTAGAATCTTACTTCTCTTTGCCAAGACCCATTTCTGACATTATTATCTTAACTATTTTCTCAGTGTACATTAAAAACTACTTTAACTACTATTATAAGTTTTGCTTCAGTTGTAAAAAAATTTAGAAAACTCAAGAGAAGTAAAATCTACTGCATTTATCCGTGCTTTCACATTTCCAACTTTTTCTTATCATTTCCTTTTTACCAAGGAGAAATTCTTTTAGCTATTCTTTTAGGGTAGATCTATTGGTAACAAAACGTCTTTGTTGTTGTCCAGTTGCTAAGTCATATCTGACTCTTTGCGACTCCATGAACTGCAGCACACCAGGCTTCCCTGTCCTTCACTATCTCCTTGAGTTTGCTCAAACTCATATCCATTGAGTCAGTGATGTCATCCAACCATCTCATCCCCTGTTGCCCCCTTCTCCTCTTGCCCTCAGTCTTTCCCAGCATCAGCATCTTCTCCAATGAGTCAGCTCTTTGCATCAGGTGGCCTAAGTATTGGAGCTTCAGCTGCAGTATCAGTCCTTCCAATGAATATTCAGGGTTAATTTCCTTTAGGATGGACTGGTCAGATTTCCTTGCGGTCCAAGGGACTCTCAAGAGTCTTCTCCAACACCACAGTTCAAAAGCATCGATTCTTCAGTGCTCAGCTTTCTTTGTACTCCAACTTTCACATCCATACATGACTACTGGAAAAACCATAGCCTTGACTAGACAGACCTTTGTTGGTAAAGTAATGTTTCTGCTTTTCAATATGCTGTCTAGCTTGTCTTGGTTGCTTTTTAATATGCTGTTCAGATTGGGTAATTTCTATTGTGCTATGTTCAAGTTCACTCATTGTGTATGTCTTCTATCCTCTCTATTCTGCTTTTGAACCCATCTATTGAACTTTTTAGTTTGGTTATTGTATTTTTAAGTTATAAAATTTCTAGCTGCTTGTTCTGTATAGTTTTCTTTGCTAAAACATTCTAATTTGTTTCAAGCATGTTTGTAATGGCTCATTGAAGCATTTTTATAACAGCTACTTTAAACTCCTTGTCAGGTAATTCTAACATCTATATCAACTCAGTGTTGGTGTCTCTTAATTGATTTTTCTCATTCAAGATGAGATCTTCCTTGTTTTTGCTATGATGAGTGAGTTTTTTTTAACTGAAACCATTTTGGGGTACTGTGATGTGAATCCACAGTTTATAGAAATCCTGTGTTTTAGCATTCTTCTTCTGGCAATGCTCCAGCAGGAAAACGTGGAACGGCACCTCATTGCTGCTTGTGGTACTGAAAGTCCAGGTCTTCACTTGGCCTCAGCTCGTAACCAGGAGGAGGTCAGTGTTCCTCGTTACTGCTGAGTGGGAGTGGGAGCTCAGGATCCACACATCTTCCACTGGCACCACGTTGACCAAAGGGGCACAGATGCCACATGACTGCCTCTCGCATGGCCTTCAGCGGTACTGTGGTGAGGGAAGGAGCCCTGTTACCACAGAGGCGGTGAGTGTCCAGACCCTCGTTAGGCTTCCCTAGACGCCACTGCAGAGAGAAGGATGCTGCACCACCAGCAGAGGCACAGAGAAGCCCACGTTCTGCTACGGTCACCCCTGACACCACGGACTGCGTTTCCACTCAGTCTGCTCTGACTCCCTTGAGGCTGGGGCCTGGACTACCTCATTACAGAAGGCAGGGGTGGAACCGAGGCTGTCTACTGGGTCTGCTGGTGAAGTTGGTTTGCAGCTGTAGTCCTCTTCTGTGCCCTTTGGCTAGAGTCAAGCAGTTATTATCAAAAAGCGTTTAATCTTGGTAGGCTGTCTTTCTTCAGGTCTTTCAGTTGCAAGGAAGAGGCCTTCTTCCTCTTTTGGTTTGTTTGTGCCCACTGGAGAGTCAGGCCTGCAGGCTTCTCTGTTATCCAGTCTATGATATGAGAGGCAAAAAGAAATTCCAGGAATTCAACACCATGTTTGCCTTGGGACCCAAGGTCCTAGTTGGTCTGTCTTTCCTCTCCACTTCTCAGTCTTATGTTGTTTTATAAATGATGTCCAGGATTTCTAGTTGCATTTAGCAGGAGGAATAGGGGAAAGTACATTGACTCCACCTTTCCAGAAGAATAAATCTCAAATGCATATAATATATATATATATAATTATAGTTTTTAATTTTAGAAGGAAAAGAAAACGCACCATTTTAAAAAAGGAAGCAATTTCAAAAGAAAGTTTTGCCAGAGTTTTTTAAGGCAAAATGTTGTAAAACGTATCCTTAAGGTATTTTAGGAAAATAAGGTTGTGAAGAGAATAAATAAATGAAGAATTTCAAAGAAGGAAGCAGTAGAGTGAACTAGCAGCAACAAAAGCACGTTTGCCACAAGGTATCATTTTCTGGTTAGAAAAAATGACATCAGTTCAGTTCAGTAGCTCAGTTGTGTCTGACTCTTTGGGACCCCATGAATCACAGCACGCCAAGCCTCCCTGTCCATCACCAACTCCCAGAGTTTACTCAAACTCATGTCCATCAAGTCGGTGATGCCATCCAGCCATCTCATCCTCTGTCGTCCCCTTCTCCTCCTTCCCCCAATCCCTCCCAGCATCAGAGTCTTTTCCAATGAATCAACTCTTCGCATGAGGTGGCCAAAGTATTAGAGTTTCAGCTTTAGCATCAGTTCTTCCAATGAACACCCAGGACTGATCTCCCTTAGGATGGACTGGTTAGATCTCCTTGCAGTCCAAGGGACTCTCAAGAGTCTTCTCCAACACCACAGTTGAAAAGCATCAATTTGGGGGGCAGTCCTAAGATGGCGGAGGAATAGGACGGGGAGACCACTTTCTCCCCCACAAATTCATCAAAAGAACATTTAAACACTGAGTAAATTCCACAAAACAACTACTGAATGCTGGCAGAGGACATCAGGCACCCAGAAAAGCAACCCATTGTCTTCGAAAGGAGGTAGGAAAAAATATAAAAGACAAAAAAAGAGACAAAAGAGGTAGGGACGGACCTCTGTCCCAGGAAGGGAGTCTTAAAAAGAAGTTTCCAAACACCAGGAAACACTCTCACTGCCAAGTCTGTGGTGAGACTTGGAACCACAGAGGGCAACATAACAGGGAGGAAAAATAAATAAATAATTAAACCCCACAGATTATGAGCCCAACGGTAACTCCCCACGAGCTCAACGATAACTCCCCCAGCGGAGAAGCAGCGCAGACGCCTGCACTAGCAAGCGGGGGCTGGGCAGGAAGGTGCGGGCTGCATTGCTTAGAGTAAGGACCGGGCCTGAATGCCCCGAGGGAAATCTGAGCGAACTAACTTGGGCTAGCAAACCAGACTGTGGGATAGCTACCACGCGAAAAGCCCTAACCTAAGACATTGCCAGGCCCACTCACAGAACAAAGGACTGAACAGAGATAGGCAGCTGCAGACCATCCCCCTCCGGTGACAGGCAGCCAGAGCCAGAAGGGGGCAATCGCAGCCCCAGAGAGACATTATCTACCAAACTGCAAGCAGGCTTCTTTGCTGACTAAGACTTCTTGGGGTTCTTGACGGTCAACATCCTTCTGAGAAGGTGCACCAGTAGTACACCCAGGAAACCGAGCGGCAAGGACAGGGGAGGCGATAAGTTGCAGCGACCATGCTCACCAAACACCTCATCACCTGAGCTGCTCGGACCTGGGAAGGGCACCAAACGCAGGCCCAATGGAGTCTGCGCCTCTTAGGACTACCCAGTGCCTGAACCTGAGCGGCTTAGAACTGGGAGGTGCAGGCAGCCCAGGGCCGGCCTCGGACAGTTCCCAGCAGAGCACCTAGAGCCTGAGCAGTGTGGGCAGGGAGGACACATGTGCCGTGAGCGGGGGCAGGCCCAGTGTGGCTGAGGCACTGCAAGTACACGCCAGTGTTATTTGTTTGCAGCGTCCCTCCCTCCCCACAGCACGACTGAAAAAGTGAGCCTAAAAAAGTGTCCACCACCACCCCCTTGTGTTAGGGCGGAAATCAGACACTGAAGAACCAGCAAACAGAAGACGCTAAAACAGAGGGAACCGCCTTGGAAGTGACAGGTAAATAGATTACAACCCTGTAGTTAGTACCAACTACATAGGAAGGAGCCTATAGATCTTGAGAAATATAACCCGGACCAAAGAACTATCCAAAAATGAACTGACCCCACACTGCCCACAACACCACCAGAGAAAGTCCTAGATATATTTTTACTATTTTTACGATCATTCTTTTCTTTAATTAAAAAAAATTTTAAGTCCTCTATTACTCTTTTAATTTTCATTTTTATAACCTACTATTACTTAGCAAAAAAAAGGCCCTATTTTTTAAAGCAAACTTCATATATATATATATTTCTTTTATAATTTTTGACTTTTTTTTCTTCTTTTCTTTAATATTGTATTTTTGAAAACCCAACCTCTACTCTAGATTTTTAATCTTTGCTTTTTGGTATTTGTTATCAATTTTGTACCTTTAAGAACCCAATCTTCAGTACCCATTTTTACTTGGGAGCGAGATTACTGGCTTGACTGCTCTCTCCCTCTTTGGACTCTCCTTTTTCTCCACAAGGTCAACTCTGTCTCCTTCCTCCCCCTTCTCTTCTCTACCCAACTCTGAATCTCTGTGTGTTCCAGATGGTGGAGAACACTTAGGGAACTGATTACTGGCTGGATTTGTCTCTCTCCTTTTCATTCCCCACTTTTATCCTCCTGGGCACCTCTGTCTCCTTCCTCCCTCTTCTTTTCTCTGTATAATTCCGTGAACATCTCTGAGCAATCCAGACTGTGGAGCACACATAAGGAAATGATTACTGGCTAGCTTGCTCTCTCTTCTTTTGATTCCACCTCCTCTCATTCGGGTCACCTCTAACTCCCTCCTCCCTCTTCTCTTCTCCATGTAATTCTGTGAACCTCTCTGGGTATCCTTCACCGTGGAGAAACTTTTCATATTTAACTAGATGTTTTATCAATGCTGCTGTATAGGAGGAGAAGTCTTGGGACTACTGTAAAAATAAGACTGAAAACCAGAAGCAGGAGGCTTAAGTCCAAATCCTGAGGATACCAGAGAACTCCTGACTCCAGGGAACATTAATTGACAGGAGCTCATCAAACGCCAACATACCTACATTGAAACCAAGCACCACCCAAGGGCCAACAAGTTCCAGAGCAAGACATACCATGCAAATTCTCTAGCCACACAGGAACACAGCCCTGAGCTTCAATATACAGGCTGCCCAAAGTTACTCCAAAACCACTGACATCTCATAACATTACTGGACACTTCATTGCACTCCAGAGAGAAGAAATCCAGCTCTACCCACCAGAACACCGACACAAGCTTCCCTAACTAAGAAACCTTGACAAACCACCCATACAACCCCACCCACAGCGAGGAAACTCCACAATAAAGAGAACTCCACAAACTGCCAGAACACAGAAAGGACACCCCAAACTCAGCAATATAAACAAGATGAAGAGACAGAGGAATACCCAGCAGGTAAAGGAACAGGATAAATGCCCACCAAACCAACAAAAGAGGAAGAGACAGGGAATCTACCTGATAAAGAATTCCAAATAATGATAGTGAAAATGATCCAAAATCTTGAAATCAAAATGGAATCACAGATAAATAGCCTGGAGACAAGGATTGAGAAGATGCAAGAAAGGTTTAACAAGGACCTAGAAGAAATAAAAAAGAGTCAATATATAATGAATAATGCAATAAATGAGATCAAAAATACTCTGAAGGCAACAAATAGTAGAATAACAGAGGCAGAAGATAGGATTAGTGAATTAGAAGATAGAATGGCAGAAATAAATGAATCAGGAAAGAAGAAAAACGAATTAAAAGAAATGAGGACAATCTCAGAGACCTCCAGGACAATACTAAATGCCCCAACATTCGAATCATAGGAGTCCCAGAAGAAGAAGACAAAAAGAAAGACCATGAGAAAATACTTGAGGAGATAATAGTTGAAAACTTCCCTAAAATGGGGAAGGAAATAATCACCCAAGTCCAAGAAACCCACAGAGTCCCCAAACAGGATAAACCCAAGGCAAAACACCCCAAGACACATATTAATCAAATTCACAAAGATCAAACACAAAGAACAAATATTAAAAGCAGCAAGGGAAAAACAACAAATAACACACAAGGGGATTCCCATAAGGATAACAGCTGATCTTTCAATAGAAACTCTTCAGGCCAGGAGGGAATGGCAAGACATACTTAAAGTGATGAAAGAAAATAACCTACAGCCCAGATTACTGTACCCAACAAGGATCTCATTCAAATATGAAGGAGAAATCAAGCTTTACAGACAAGCAAAAGCTGAGAGAATTCAGCACACCAAACCAGCTCTTCAACAAATGCTAAAGGATCTTCTCTAGACAGGAAATACAAAAAAGGTGTATAAACTCAAACCCAAAACAATAAATTAAATGGCAATGGGATCATACTTATCAATAATTACCTTAAACGTAAATGGGTTGAATGCCTCAACCAAAAGACAAAGACTGGCTGAATGGATACAAAAACAAGACCCCTATATATGTTGTCTACAAGAGACCCACCTCAAAACAGGGGACACATACAGACTGAAAGTGAAGGGCTGGAAAAAGATATTCCATGCAAAAAGAGACCAAAAGAAAGCAGGAGTAGCAATACTCATAACAGATAAAATAGACTTTAAAACAAAGGCTGTGAAAAGAGACAAAGAAGGACACTACATAATGATCAAAGGATCAGTCCAAGAAGAAGATATAACAATTATAAATATATATGCACCCAACATAGGAGCACCGCAATGTGACAAATGCTAACAAGTATGAAAGGGGAAATTAACAATAACACAGTAATAGTGGGAGACTTTAATACCCCACTCACACCTATGGATAGATCAACTAAACAGAAAATTAACAAGGAAACACAAACTTTAAATGATACAATAGACCAATTAGACCTAACTGATATCTATAGGACATTTTACCCCAAAACAATGAATTTCACCTTTTTCTCAAGTGCACATGGATCCTGCTCCAGGATAGAACACATCCTGGGCCATAAATCTAGCCTTGGTAAACTCAAAAAAATTGAAATCATTCCAAGCATCTCAATTACAGGAGAAAAACTGTTAAAAATTTCAATATATGGAGGCTGAACAACACGCTGCTGAATAACCAACAAATCACAGAAGAAATAAAAAAAGAAATCAAAATATGCATAGAAGCAAATGAAAATGAAAACACAACAACCCAAAACCTGTTCAGTTCAGTTCAGTGGCTCAGTTGTGTCCGACTCTCTGCGACCCCATGAATCACAGCATGCCAGGCTTCCCTGTCCATCACCAACCCCCAGAGTTCACTCAGACTCACGTCCATCGAGTCAGTGATGCCATCCAGCCATCTCATCCTCTGTCGTCCCCTTCTCCTCCTGCCCCCAATCCCTCCCAGCATCAGAGTCTTTTCCAATGAGTCAACTCTTCGCATGAGGTGGCCAGAGTACTGGAGTTTCAGCTTTAGCATCAGTCCTTCCAATGAATACGCAGGACTGATTTCCTTCAGAATGGACTGGTTGGATCTTGCAGTCCAAGGGACTCTCAAGAGTCTTCTCCAACACCACAGTTCAAAGGCATCAATTCTTTGGTGCTCAGCCTTCTTCACAGTCCAACTCTCACATTCATACATAACCTCTGGAAAAACCATAGCCTTGACTAGACGAACCTTTGTTGGCAAAGTAACGTCTCTGCTTTTGAATATGCTCTCTAGGTTGGTCATAACTTTCCTTCCAAGGAGTAAGCGTCTTTTAATTTCATGGCTACAATCACCTTCTGCAGTGATTTTGGAGCCAAAAAAAATAAAGTCTGCCACTGTTTCCCCATCTGTTTCCCATGAAGGGATGGGACCAGATGCCATGATCTTCGTTTTCTGAATGTTGAGCTTTAAGCCAAATTTTTCACTCTCCACTTTCACTTTCATCAAGAGGCTTTTGAGTTCCTCTTCACTTTCTGCCATAAGGGTGGTGTCATCTGCATATCTGAGGTTATTGATATTTCTCCCGGCAATCTTGATTCCAGCTTGTGTTTCTTCCAGCCCAGTGTTTCTCATGATGTACTCTGCATATAAGTTAAACAAGCAGGGTGATAGTATACAGCCTTGACGTACTCCTTTTCCTATTTGGAACCAGTCTGTTGTTCCATGTCCAGTTCTAACTGTTGCTTCCTGACCTGCATACAAATTTCTCAAGAGGCAGATCAGGTCGTCTGGTATTCCCATCTCTTTCAGAATTTTCCAAAACCTGTGGGACACTGTAAAAGCAGTGCTAAGGGGAAAGTTCATAGCAATACAGGCACACCTCAAGAAACAAGAAAAAAGTCAAATAAATAACCTAACTCTACACCTAAAGCAAGTAGAAAAGGAAGAAATGAAGAACCCCAGGGTTAGTAGAAGGAAAGAAATATTAAAAATTAGGGCAGAAATAAATGCAAAAGAAACAAAACAAACCATAGCAAAAATCAACAAAGCCAAAAGCTGGTTCTTTGAAAGGATAAATAAAATTGACAAACCATTAGCCAGATTCATCAAGAAACAAAGGGAGAAAAGTCAAATCAGTAAAATTAGAAATGAAAATGGAGAGATCACAACAGACAACACAGAAATATAAAGGATCATAAGAGACTACTATCAGCAATTATATGCCAATAAAATGGACAACGTGGAAGAAACGGACAAATTCTTAGAAAAGTACAACTTTCCAAAACTGAACCAGGAAGAAATAGAAAATCTTAACAGACCCGTCACAAGCATGGAAATTGAAACTGTAATCAGAAATCTTCCAGCAAACAAAAGCCCAGGTCCAGATGGCTTCACAGCAGAATTCTACCAAAAATTTAGAGAAGAGCTAATGCCTATCCTACTCAAACTCTTCCAGAAAATTGCAGAGGAGGGTAAACTTCCAAACTCATTCTATGAGGCCACCATCACCCTAATACCAAAACCTGACAAAGATGCCGCACAAAAAGAAAACTACATGCCAATATCACTGATGAACATAGATGCAAAAATCCTTAACAAAATTCTAGCAAGCAGAATCCAACAACACATTAAAAGATCATACACCATGACCAAGTGGGCTTTATCTCAGGGATGCAAGGATTCTTCAGTATCTGCAAATCAATCAACGTAATACACCACATTAACAAATTGAAAAATAAAAGCCACATGACTATCTCAACGGATGCAGAGAAAGCCTTTGACAAAATTCAACATCCGTTTATGATAAAAACTCTCCAGAAAGCAGGAATAGAAGGAACATACCTCAACATAATAAAAGCTATATGTGACAAACCCTCAGCAAACATTATCTTCAATGGTGAAAAATTGAAAGCATTTCCCCTAAAGTCAGGAATAAGACAAGGGTGCCCACTCTCACCACTACTATTCAATATAGTTTTGGAAGTTTTGGCCACAGCAATCAGAGCAGAAAAAGAAATAAAAGGAATCCAAATTGGAAAAGAAGAAGTAAAACTCTCACTGTTTGCAGATGACATGATCCTCTACATAGAAAACCCTAAAGACTCCACTAGAAAATTACTAGAGCTAATCAATGAATATAGTAAAGTTGCAGGATATAAAATGAACACACAGAAATCCCTTGCATTCCTATACACTAATAATGAGAAAATAGAGAAATTAAGGAAACAATTCCATTCACCATTGCAATGAAAAGAGTAAAATACTTAGGAATATATCTACCTAAAGAAACTAAAGACCTATATACAGAAAATTATAAAACACTGGTGAAAGAAATCAGAGAGGACACTAATAGATGGAGAAGTATACCATGTTCATAGGTCAGAAGAATCAATATAGTGAAAATGAGTATACTACCCAAAGCAATCTATAGATTCAATGCAATCCCTATCAGGCTACCAACGGTATTTTTCACAAGAGCTAGAACAAATAATTTCACAATTTGTATGGAAATACAGAAAACCTCGAATAGCCAAAGCGATCTTGAAAAAGAAGAATGGAACTGGAGGAATCAATCTGCCTGACTTCAGGCTCTACTACAAAGCCACAGTCATCAGGACAGTATGATACTGGCACAAGACAGAAATATAGACCAATGGAACAAAATAGAAAGCCCAGAGATAAATCCATACACCTATGGACACCTTATCTTTGACAAAGGAGGCAAGCATATACAATGATGAAAAGACAAGCTCTTTAACAAGTGGTGCTGGGAAAACTGGTCAAGCACTTGTAAAAGAATGAAACTAGAACACTTTCTAACACCATACACAAAAATAAACTCTAAATGGATTAAAGATCTAAACGTTAAGACCAGAAACTATAAAACTCCTAGAGGAGAACATAGGCAAAACACTCTCTGACATAAATCACAGCAGGATTCTCCAGAATATTGGAAATAAAAGCAAAAATAAACAAATGGGACCTAATTAAAATTAAAAGCTTCTGCATAACAAAGGAAACTATAAGCAAGGTGAAAAGACAGCCTTCAGAATGGGAGAAAATAATAGCAAATGAAGCAACTGACAAACAACTAATCTCAAAAATATACAAGCAACTCCTACAGCTCAATTCCAGAAAAATAAATGACCCAATCAAAAAGTGGGCCAAAGAACTAAATAGACATTTCTCCAAAGAAGACATACAGATGGCTAACAAACACATGAAAAGGTGCTCAACATCACTCATTATCAGAGAAATGCAAATCAAAACCACAATGAGGTACCATTTCACGCCAGTCAGATGGCTGCGATCCAAAAGTCTACAAGCAATAAATGCTGGAGAGGGTGTGGAGAAAAGGGAACCCTCTTACACTGTTGGCGGGAATGCAAACTAGTACAGCCACTATGGAGAACAGTGTGGAGATTCCTTAAAAAACTGGAAATAGAACTGCCTTATGACCCAGCAATCCCACTGCTGGACATACACACCGAGGAAAACAGAATTGAAAGAGACACGTGTACCCCAATGTTCATTGCAGCACTGATTATAATAGCCAGGACATGGAAGCAACCTAGATGCCCATCAGCAGATGAATGGATAAGAAAGCTGTGGTACATATACACAATGGAGTATTACACAGCCATTAAAAAGAATATATTTGAATCAGTTCTAATGAGGTGGATGAAACTGGAGCCTATTATACAGAGAGAAGTAAGCCAGAAAGAAAAACACCAATACAGTATACTAACGCATATATATGGAATTTAGAAAGATGGTAACCATAACCCTGTATGAGAGAGAGCAAAAGAGACACAGATGTATAGAACAGTCTTTTGGACTCTGTGGGAGAGGGAGAGGGTGGAATGATTTGGGAGAATGGCATTGAAACATGTATAATACTATATAAGAAACGAATAGCCAGTCCAGGTTCAATGCAGGATACAGGATGCTTGGGGCTGGTACACTGGGATGACCCAGAGGTATGGTACAGGGAGGGAGGTGGGAGGGGGGTTCAGGATGGGGAACACGTGTACACCCATGGCGGATTCATGTTGATATATGGCAAAACCAATACAATATTGTAAAGTAATTAGCCTCCAATTAAAATAAATTTAAAAAAAAGAATTAAACAAAAGCATCAATTCTTCAGCGCTCAGCTTTCTTCACAGACCAACTCTCACATCCATACATGACCACTGGAAAAACCATAGCCTTAACTAGACGGACCTTTGTTGGCAAAGTAATATCTCTGCTTTTGAATATGCTATCTAGGTTGGTCATAACTTTCCTTCCAAGGAGTAAGTGTCTTTTAATTTCATGGTTGCAGTCACCATCTGCGGTGATTTTGGAGCCCCAAAAAATAAAGTCTGACACTGTTTCCACTGTTTCCCCATCTATTTGCCATGAAGTGATGGGACCAGATGCCATGATCTTAGTTTTCTTAATGTTGAGCTTTAAGCCAACTTTTTCACTCTCCTCTTTCACTTTCATCAAGAGGTCTTTAGCAAAATTAACAACACTTTATAGGTCAAAACACATATCAAAACATGATACTAAATTGTAATAAGTTTCCTTACTTGAGCTTTCAGGGTTTGTAGTTGTCCTTCGTAATTCTGAGTCATTGCTAAGTTACATTTTTCCAAACTGTCCAACTTCTGTCTAAGTAAACCCACCTGCATTAAGAATAAAAAATTTTAATTTTCTAAATCTTGCCTGGCAAAATCTTAGAATAGTCATTAATAATTAAATTCACAAAAACCAGATGTTGCTAGGGCTATTCCACTGGGTACACATTAGCACAGTATGGTATGGATCTTGAGTCTTCTTACTGCACATTAAAGCAAGATTTAAAATCTACTTCACATTGTCTTTTTGGGAGCATTATGTCATCACTCTTGCAGCAGAACTCCTGCCAACACATTTCAGCCTTTATTTCAGGCTCTGCTGCCTTCAACGGGAGCTCTGTTGTAGTGGTGTTATGGAATAAGTGTTACCTTTTTTTTTTAAATTAAAAACTAACAAAGTGAAAAGAAAAATAGGACTTCCCTGGTGGTGCGGTGGGTAAGAATCCACCAGACAATGCAGGGAACATGGGTTCAACTCCTGGTCTGGAAAAATTCCATGTGCTGCAGAGCAACTAAACCCCTGCACCACAACTACCGAGCCCACGCTCGAGACCCCGGGCTCTGCAACTGCAGAGCCTCATGCTGCAGTTACTGAAGCCTGTGCGCCTAGGGGCTGTGCCCTGCAACAGGAGCAGACACTGCAATGAGCAACTGCAGAGCCTCATGCTGCAGTTACTGAAGCCTGTGCGCCTAGGGGCTGTGCCCTGCAACAGGAGCAGACACTGCAATGAGCAACTGCAGAGCCTCATGCTGCAGTTACTGAAGCCTGTGCGCCTAGGGGCTGTGCCCTGCAACAGGAGCAGACACTGCAATGAGCAACTGCAGAGCCTCATGATGCAGTTACTGAAGCCCGTGGGCCTAGGGGCTGTGCCCTGCAACAGGAGCAGACACTGCAATGAGCAACTGCAGAGCCTCATGCTGCAGTTACTGAAGCCCGTGGGCCTAGGGGCTGTGCCCTGCAACAGGAGCAGACACTGCAATGAGCAACTGCAGAGCCTCATGCTGCAGTTCCTGAAGCCCGTGGGCCTAGGGGCTATGCCATGCAACAGGAGCAGACACCACAATGAGCAACTGCAGAGCCTCATGCTGCAGTTACTGAAGCCCGTGGGCCTAGGGGCTGTGCCCTGCAACAGGAGCAGACACTGCAATGAGCAAGTGCAGAGCCTCATGCTGCAGTTACTGAAGCCCGTGGGCCCAGGGGCTGTGCCCTGCAACAGGAGCAGACACCACAATGAGGAGCTGGTGCAGGCAAGAGTAGCCCCGGCTCACCACAGCTAGAAAAAGCGCCGGAGCAGCAAAAAAGACCCAGCAGAGTAAAAAACATAAAAAGAAAAAATGTCTAAGAGGAGTTCATAGGGATTTGGCTCACAGAATTTGTCTGCTTAAACAGCATGTGAGGCTTCTTTGCACATCTGGGTTGTGACAGGACCAAAAGTCAGAAAGTAGTCCCTTGCATGTGCAATCTCATGACCCGCCTCTACTGATAACCACGTTAACTGGGCCAAACAATAACATAGTCAACCAAGACAAAAAGTTAAGTTCTACTGAGTCCAGCAGAGGTAGAAAAACAGCTGCGGAACAAGTTGACTGCTGACGTTTTAGTTATTAGCATATGATGAGTAAACCTGCCTTACGCCTGGTCCCAAAGAAAATTCAGACATGAAAGTCCACGTTAGGTGAAGCGTATGACTTTGCTGAACTCCGCAGCAGGCCCGAGAGCACTCAGACATCCCTCTAGCTTCACTAGCTTGGCTGCAAGCAGGCTCCCCGGGCCCAGGACACTCCTCCTAAGCGGTGCACGTGCTCAGTCACTCAGTCAGGTCTGACTCTTTGCAACTCTATGGAGTGTATGTAGCCCACCAGGCTCCTCTGTCCATGGGATTCTCCAGGCAAGAATACTGGAGTGGGTTGCCATTTTCTATTCCAGGAGATCCCCCCAACCCAGGGATCAAACCTGCGTCTCTTGTGTCCCGTGCATTGGCAGGCAGGTTCTGTATCACTGAGCCATGTGGGCACCCAGGCATACATATACCCCCCTCACTGAACTCTCTTCTCTCTTGATCTACAATCAAGGCTTTATCTTTCACTTCTTTTAGGAAAGACTTTTCTAGCAGATGAGAAAAGGCAAATGCTCCTGAACTCTGCCTGCTCCAAAGGCACAGCTCTGATGGCTACTTTGTTTCTGTAGCAACAAAAGCAATGACATCCTTGCTTGAAAACAGTATTCACATACATGTCAAATGTTTACTTTCCTAGATGGCATCTACTGGACTCTGTCTGTCTGCATCGGCAGATTTCTATAGGTTTAGGCTCTGCTTGCCACTTATTTGATAGAACACATACATTTAGCACATTGTGACAGAATTTCAGGGCATTTCAAGCTATTGCTGATGCCTATACAAAGTATGTGTAATGAAAAATGCATTCTGACGGAACTAGCACTATTTGTAACAGTCTGAGGAATGAACAATTTATTAACACAGCTACACAGTACCTCTTGACCTTTCTGTTCCAGACACGTCTGTGCATTTGCCAACTCTTGATCCCGAAGATCTAATCGCGTCTCCAGAGCCCGCATCTTCCTTTCCCAATCCAATTTTTTGTTGTTTACCATGATGTCAATTTGCTCCATTAATTCCTGAAGCTCTGCCTCACAAGGAGAAGCTCTGGCAATTGTAGAAAAGTGAAATATATTTTAAAAGACTGAAATGTGAGAACAAGAAAACTTATGATTTTGCTTTAAATATCTTGATCATTATTTTCTCAAAATTTTCAATTATTTAAATAGGAAGAATTCTGAAAATTAGAGGTTAACATTTTAAATTAAAACTAAAAGCTAATTTCAGAGCTAACAGAGTATATACTTTTCACCGGCATTTTAAGAAGTACAGCTGTGCCATAATTTAATGCAATATATTGATAAAGTTAATATATTGATAGTTATAATCTGCATTTCTCTTCCTATGTATCGCTGGATTACATCAGAAATAAGGCCACAGTAAATAAAGTTAATTTGAAGAATTGATGCTTTTAAACTGTGGTGTTGGAAAAGACCTTTGTGAGTCCCTTGGACTGCAAGGAGATCCAACCAGTCCATCCTAAAGGAGACCAGTCCTGGGTGTTCACTGGAAGGACTGATGCTGAGGCTGAAACTCCAATACTTTGGCCACCTCATGTGAAGAGTTGACTCATTGGAAAAGACCCTGATGTTGGGAGGGATTGGGGCCAGGAGGAGAAGGGGACGACAGAGGATGAGATGGCTGTATGGCATCACCGACTCGATGCACATGAATTTGGGTGAACTCCGGGAGTTGGTGATGGACAGGGAGGCCTGGCGTGCTGAGATTCATGGGGTCGCAAAGAGTCAGACACGACTGAGCTACTGAACTGAACTGAACTGAAAAATAATAAATTTTAGAGTGGGCTAATTCGAGGAGAATTCTAACAAATAATCCCAGGGAATTCGCTCATGGTCCAGTGGTTAAGAATCCATCTTGCAATGCAGGGGATGCGAGTTCGATCCCTGGTCTGGGAACTAAGATCTCACATACAGCAGGGCTACTAAAGCCCATGAATCACAACTACTGAGACCTCATGCTGCAACTAAGACCTAATGCAGCCAAAAACAAATAAATACATAAATATTTAGAAAATAATTCCATCCTCTTACATGTACCTCTTACATATGCCTATGTGCTTATCATAACCTGAGGAGGTTTGATGGCAGGTAACTGGGGCTTCACAAGGCCTGCCAGGGGCAGAGGAACAGACCCAGGCGAGGCAGGACCAGGTTCACAGGCACCTGGGCTACACTGCTGCTCCTTCAGGACAGAAGCTTGATGCCATCTGGCCGGTGATGTCTGCTGGAAGAAAGCTGACTGGGCAGATGTGGGCAGGGTAATGTAAGATTTTAGACAGTGCAGATATTATTAGTCAGAAACGTAGGAATAGTTGGTCCTAGGAAGGTCTACGGTGTTTGAAACAGGACCCTTGCTGCGAACTAGCATTACTGAGGCTGAGAGTTGCTGAGGTTGTGAGTGCTCCCGGGGCAGGGCTCTCCTTCCGAGAAGCACAGCACTCCCCAAGGACCTGGTGTCAGTTCACTCATTCAGTCCAGATAAGCAGGTAGACATCGAGGTCTCAGGCTTCAGCTTAAGGCACGCAAAAACGTCCAGGTTAGAGAAGCAAGTTGCTTCAGTATCCATCTGTTCAGTGGTGATGGGGCTTCTGACGTATTTGTGTAGCTGGGAGGAAGGCAGGAGAGGCAAGTATAAAATGACACCATTTCCTCCATCTAGTTTCACTGAATGAGAATTTTAGGGCTAATTAAGGATCATTTAGCATTTTAAAAAACTGAAGCCCAGACCCATCGAGGTCACACACTGATTAATGGAACAGCCAGAACTAGATCCTAGACAGCTGCTTCTAAATTAAGTGCCTTCCTGTATCCACAGCAAAAGACAGGGTGTTTTTTCTTCTTCCTCTCTCTGTTTAGTTATGGTTTTGTTTGTAATGTAACATGCAAAGTTGAAAATTTTCATTTTCTCTATTAAAGTGCTGAGGACAGTGGTGATAAGGAACACTGATAGCAGAGTTGGTGGACTTTTTTGTTACTATTGCAGTTACTGCAGGGTCTACATTAACAACATCTTCATGTTTTGAATAAGAACTTCCTTGAAAAATGTAGTACAAATGAGCTCTGTTGCGATAAGGTTTGAAACGGGTACATGAACTCAAAGGACTCAGAACTTCTGGAATCCCTTTCTAAAATACCCAGAGTCAACCTGAACAAGGGATGTACCTTTGACTGGCTTATTCAACAGCCTTCATACCAGTTGTGACACCAGAGCGGTTTTAAGTACAAAAATGCATCCTGAGTTTTCCAGTACTCCTGGGCTAGGGCCCAAAGGCTCTCAGTTTTTACTTAAAACCTAAAACCAGTCTGAGGAGAGGAATTACTAATTCCTCTATGAATAATGTGACTGGATTTTAATTGGAATTCTGATGTGGGGAAAAACAACAGAACAAAAAGAATGGTTTTCAAAAAGAATGGTTTTCACACCATTTTCTTTTTCGTAACAACATGTATCCCCTTTACTGTAAACACAATTGGTTTATTTTTTCTGCTGGTGTAAACTCTGAAGGGAAGGGGCTCTGTCGGTCTTGCTCATCACCACCTCACCAAGGCTGGGCACAGCGCTCCAGTACATGGCAGGCGCTCAGCGAATCTCTGAGTCAACAAACAAGTGTTCTCCATTACTATCTCCCGGGCATCTAGGAGGGAGCCATGCCTGTGGGAGTAAAACACAGGCCTAAAGAAGAAAGTGGCATTGCTATGAGCCACTCAACCAATACTGTGAAATAAATGAATGAAGGGTTTATTTCCTGGGTATGACTATGCTATACAAAAGTAAGAATATTAGACTTCAGGGTGGGAGGACTTTTACAAGTCATCTAGTTCAACTACCCACTCGGTGTTTGCACACCTTGCACAGATTGGAGAGAATCGTCTATCACACCCCCACTGATCAGATTCAGCAAGTCTAGGACAGACACCAGGTTCTGCATTGGTAACAAAGGCATCAAGTACATGCTGTTTGGTGTTGGTTAGCCGCTAAGTCGTGTCCGACTCTGGCGACCCCTCTGTCCATGGGATTTCCCAGGCAAGGATACTGGAGTGGGTTGCCATTTCCTTCTTTAGGGGATCTTCCCCACCCAGAGATCAGACCCCTGTCACCCTCATTGCAGGACGTCTCCAGCATTGCAGGCAGATTTGTTAACATTAAGCCACCAGGGAAGCCCCCTCAGTATCAATATTTGCTCCTAAATCTAGTGAACTTTAAAATAAAAGACAAAGGACTAGTTTAGCCTCCTTCATTGTCTGGACACTAACATTTATATTTTCATTTCTTTCTTTAGCTAAATGCTAACATTATGCTAATTACTCTGCTGTACTTCCTCTCATGAATCCTCACAATATCCCATAAAGCAGATCTTATTCCAACTTTATAAAAGTTGACTGAGGAGCTGAATGAGAAAAAAGTCATTTCTCTAAGGCTTTCAGCACTGGAGACTGGGTGGACTGTGTCTAATACACTGCGTAAGGCAGGTAAACCCTGCCCTAACTATTGGGCTTATCCGTGGGAGCGATTCACAAGTGCAGGGTTCTGAGGAAGGCTAGAGGTCTAAAGGCATTAAGCCAGAAAGGGAGGGGCACACTGAGACTCGTAGGGTAACATACCAGTCTGAGGATCCTAGAGTTAAAACAATCAGGACATCATTACTTGGAGATGGACAGCAAAATAGAAAGCTGATGATATAAACGGAGGAAGTAGGGGCAAGTGTGTCAGGGAGGAACGGCAGGGGGATGGATGTGGAGAGAGAAACAGGAGCTGGGGTAAGACTCATGGACATGCCTGCCACTCCAAAGTCCTTTAACAGTGGCTGAAGGGCTGGTTCTTAAAAGGCAGAACTTAATCAGACAGATAGCTATGGTGACATATGATTTGTTATTAACCCAGGATAATTTTAAAAGTGAAAGGGTAACTATTAATTATTATTTCAGGACAACAGATACAAACAGTGACAGTTCTAGGCAACCTGAAATGTAGTCCATCCATCAACAATTGGGAAAACAGAAGTGGATATCAGGTTGTTTATTTAAAAAAAGAGTGAGCTTAGTTCAGGACATGAGAGATATCTGACAGAAATGGATCTTTAGCTTGGGAAAGAGAAGAGGGGATTTGGCTTAAAAGACAAATATAGAAGTCACCATGGAGAAAGGAGAGAGGGGAAAGGAAGCACGGAGAAGGAATAAAGAGGAGACTGCTTCATGCACCGTGGACAAGCCTAAGAAAATGAGTTTCGAAAAAACTGATGAGCAATCTTATCAGATTTTAACCTTTCCAAAATGTTTCAATAAAACCCATTTTTAAACTGTATTAACATATTATTTGTCTTAGGTATATTACTATTATTTAGCTGTACTAAATATATAATGGCACAATATATTCAAAGTAGTAAAGGAAAAAATTTTCAACAAAGAAAACCAACTGGCAGAGTTGTCATTCAGAAAAGATACAGAGTTTTCCAGAAAAGCTAAAGGAATTCATCACCACTAAACTGACCTGACAAGAAATGTTAAAGGAAATTCTCTAAGCTGAAAAGAAAGGGCACTGATCACTAACAAGTACACGTTTGAAATAATAAATCTCGCTGGAAAGGTAAATATATAGTAAAGGTAGTGGGTTAATCACTTATAAAGCTAGCATGAAGATTTAAAAACACAAACCACAAAAATATGATTTCAATAATTAAGGGATGCTGCTGCTACTGCTGCTAAGTCGCCTCAGTCGTATCTGACTCTGTGCGACCCCATAGACAGCAGCCCACCAGGCTCCTCTGTCCCTGGGATTCTCCAGGCAAGAACACTGGAGTGGGTTGCCATTTCCTTCTCCAATGTGTGAAAGTAAAAAGTGAAAGTGAAAGTGAAGTCGCTCAGTCATGTCGGAATCCTAGGGACCCCATGGACGGCAGCCTACCAGGCTCCTCCGTCCATGGATTTTCCAGGCAAGAGTACTGGAGTGGGGTGCCATTGCCTTCTCCTAATTAAGGGATAGACAAGATGAAAAAATGTAAACTGTGACATCAAAAACATGACATGCAGCAGAGGGAAGAGTATGAAGGTTAAGCTTTACAATGGTATCAAACTTAAGTTATTTACAACTTTATATCAATTGTTATAGATATAAATTGTTAATATGCAAACCTCATGGTAACCACAAAGCAAAAAGACTACAGTAAATATATAAAAGGTAAAGAAATATAAGCATACTGGCAAACCTAGATGGCATATTCAAAAGCAGAGACATCACTTTGCCAACAAAGGTCCATCTAGTAAAGGCTCTGGTTTTTCCTGTGGTCATGTATGGATGCGAGAGTTGGACTGTGAAGAAAGCTGAGTGCCAAAGAATTGATGCTTTTGAACTGTGGTGTTGGAGAAGACTCTTGAGAGTCCCTTGGACTGCAAGGAGATCCAACCAGTCCATTCTGAAGGAAATCAGTCCTGCGTATTCATTGGAAGGACTGATGCTAAAGCTGAAACTCCAGTACTCTGGCCACCTCATGCGAAGAGTTGACTCATTGGAAAAGACTCTGATGCTGGGAGGGATTGGGGGCAGGAGGAGAAGGGGACGACAGAGGATGAGATGGCTGGATGGCATCACTGACTCGATGGACGTGAGTCTGAGTGAACTCCGGGAGTTGGTGATGGACAGGGAGGCCTGGCATGCTGCAGTTCATGGGGTCGCAAAGAGTCGGACAGGATTGAGTGACTGAACTGAACTGAAAGAAAGTCATCAACTCAAAAAAGGAAGACAGCAAAAGAAGAAGAAAGGAACAGACGGGAAACACAAAAACAGCCAGAAAACTATTAACAAAATGACAGTACGTGCACAGCTATCAATAATCACTTTAAATGCAAATGGACTAAATTCTCTAATCCAAAGACACAGAGTGAAGAAAAAAAGACACAGAGTGGATAAATAGATAAGAAAATAAGACCCATCTATATGCTGCCTACAAGAGACTCACTTTGGATGTAAGGACACACATAGACTGAAAGTGAAGGGATGGAAAAAGAGATCTCATGCAAATGGAAACTACAAAAAAAAAGTTGGAATAGCTGTATTTTTATCAGACAAAATAGACTTTAAAACAAAGACTGTAACAAGAGACAAAGAAGGGCATTATACAATGAATAAGAAGTCGATCCAACAAGAAGATGTAATGTTTGTAAATATTTACACAGCCCACAGAGGAGCATCTAGCTAAAGCAAATATCAACAGACCTAAAGGGGAAATTGACAGCAATACACCAACAGCAGGAGACTATAATACTCTACATTTACATCAATGGATACACAGGACAGATAATCAACTAAAACACATCAGCCTTTAACAACATTTGAGATTACAAATATTTACAAAACACTTGATCCAAAAGCAACAGAAATGCATTCTTCTCAATATTTCCCAAGCTATATTATATGTTAGGCCACACAACAAGCTTACTACATTTAAAGAGGCTGAAATCACATCAAGCAGCTTTTCTGACCACAACGGTATGAAACTTGAAATTTATTACATAAGGAAAACTGGAAAATTCACAAATATGTGGACGTTATACAAGATGCCACTGGACAGCCAAAGGTTCAAGGAAGACATAAAAAGAGAAATAAAAAAAATACCTTGAGACAAACGAAAATGGATATGTAACACACCAAACTTTGTGGGATGCAGCAAAAGTAGTTCTAAGAGGGAAGTTTACCATGATAGATACTTAGCTTCAAGAAACAAAAAGGCTCAAATAAATAATCTAACTTTACACCTCAAGGAACTAGAGAAAAAAAAAAACTAGAAGAAATAGAATAAAAAGATTAGAGCAGAAATAAGTAAAATAAGGGTTAAAAGAGAGTAAGTAAATAAGATCAATGAAACTAAGAGCTGGTTCTTTGAAAAGATAAATAAAATTGACAAACCTCTAGCTAGATTCACCAACAAAAAGGAGAGGGGACTCAAATAAAATCAGAAATGAAAGAGGAGCTATTACAACAGAAATTACAACAGATATTGTGAAGTGAAGTCAGTGAAAGGCGCTCAGTCATGTCTGCCTCTTTGTGATCCCATGGACTTTACAGTCCATGGAGTTCTCCAGGCCAAAATACTGGAGTGGGTAGCCTTTCCCTTCTCCAGGGGATCTTCCCAACTTAGAGATCGAACTCAGCTCTCCCACATTGCAGCCAGATTCTTTCCCAGCTGAGCCACAAGGGAAGCCCAACAACACATATTACACAGAAACAAATAGATTATGAGACTACTATGAACAATTATAAATTAGCAAATTGGACAACCTAGAAGAAATAGATAAATTCCTAGAAACATACCATCTACCAAGACTGAATCATAATGAAATAAAAAAGCTAAACAGACTGCTAATAAGGAGATTGGATCAGTAATTCAAAACCTCCCAACAAACAAGAGTCTGGAACCAGATTGCTTCACTGGTGACGTTTACCAAACAGTCAAAAATACCATCATTCTCAAACTCTTAAAAAAAAAAAAAGGACGGAACTCTTCCAAACTCATTCATGAAGCCAGCATTACTCTGATACTGAAACCAGGTAAGAATGCCACAAGAAAAGAAAATTACCTGGTGAACACAGATGCAAAAATCCTCAACAAAACATTAAATTCAACAGGCATACACTGTGATCAAGTGAGATGCAAGGATGGTTCAACAGCCACATACCAGTCATTGTGACATGTCACAGAGACAAAATAAAGGGAAAAAATCATGTGATCATCTCAATACACAGATGCAGAAAAAGCATTTGACAGCATTTGACAAAATTCAACATCCATTTATGACAAAATCCCTCAACAAAGTGGGTATAGAGGGAACGTACAAAAGTACTTCAACATAGTAAAGGCCACATATGATAAGCCTACATCATACTCAGTGGTGAAAACCCGAAATCTTTTCCTCTAAGACCAGGAATAAGGATACCTATTCTTGCCAATTTCATTAAATATAGTATTGGAAGTCCTAGCCAGAGCAATTAGGCAAGAAAGAGAAATAAAAGGCATCCAAATTGAAAAGGAAGAAGTAAAACTATTACTATATCCAGATGACATAATATGTATATGTGTGTGTATATATTATATATATATAAAACCCTAAAGACTACATCAAAAACTAACAAATTTGGTAAAGTTGCAGGATACAACATCAATACACAAGAACTTGCTTATTTAAATAAACTAATAATGAAATATTAGAAAGAGAAGTTAAGTAAACAATTCCATTTATGATTACATCAAAAAGAATAAAATACCTAGCAATAAATTTATCAAGGAGGTGGAAGATCTGTATATTTTAAACTATAAAACATTAAAGAAATTGAAAACAATACAAAGAAATGGACAGATATCCCATGCTCACAAATTGGAAGGATGAATATTGTTAAAATGTCCATACCACCCAAATCAATCTACAGATGCAATGCAATCCCTATCAAAATCCCTATACCAATGGGATTTTTCACATAAATAGGACAAATAATCTTAAAATGTATATAGAACCGTAAGAGACCCCTTAAATAGCTAAATCAGTCTTGAGAAAGAATAAAGTTGAAGGCATCACACTCTCAAATTTCAAACTATGTTATAAGCTATAATAAATTTAAACAGTATTATATTCACAGAAAAGCAGACACACAGATCAATGGAACAAAATAGAGAGCCCAGAAATAAATCCACATATATATGGTTAAATAATGGGGAAAGAACAGTCTTTTCAATAAATGGTGTTGGGAAAATTGCACAGCCACATGCAAAAGATTGAAACTGGACCAACATTGTAACACCATGCACAAAAATTAACTTAAAATGAATTAAAGACTTGGGTGTAACACCTGAAACCATAAAATTCCTAAAAGAAAACATAGGTGGTAAAGCTCCTTGACATATGCCTTGATGGTGATTTTTGGAATCTCACACCAAATGCAAAAATAAACAAGTGGGACTACAATAAACTAAAAAGTTTCTGTATAGCAAAGGAAATCATCAACAAAAGAAAAAGGGAGGAAATATTTGCAAATACCCAAAATAAATCAAGAACTCATACAACTTAATACACAAAAAGTGATTAAAAAATGAGAAGATCTGAATAGACACTTTTCCAAAAAAGACATACAGATGCCCAAAGACACATGAAAAGATGCTCTACCTCATTAATCATTAAACATAATGAAATTAAAAACATAATGAGATAATCACCTCATGTGCTAGAATTGCTAATTTCAAAAAGACTAGAAATAAAAAGTATTGACAAGGAAAGGATATGGAAAAAAGAACCCTTGTACACTGTTGGTGGAAATGTAAATTGGTACAGTTTCTATGGAATACAGTATGATGTTTCCTCAAAAAATTAAAAGTAGAACTATCATACAATCTAGCAATTCTATTTCTGGGCATTTATCTGAGGAAAATGAAAATACTAACTTG
This sequence comes from Bos grunniens, assembly GCF_055505025.1. NCBI lineage: Eukaryota > Metazoa > Chordata > Mammalia > Artiodactyla > Bovidae > Bos > Bos grunniens. The sequence continues at coordinate 50,142,141 of NC_141193.1, read as the reverse complement.
AAAAGATACACACATCCTCATTTATGAAAACATTATTTACAATAGCCGAGTTATGGAAAAACCTAAATGTCCATTGGTGGATATACAGATAAAGAAAATGAGGTATACATGTGTGTATGTTCACATACATACACACAATGGAATATTACTCAGTTACAAAAAAGAATGATATCCTGCCATTTACAACAATCTGGATGAAACTTGAGGGTATTATGTTAAGTGAAATAAGTCAGGCACTGGAACACAAATACTATATATATTCTCTTATATGTGGAATCTAAGATACAGATATGAAAATGAAAGTGTAAGTCACTCAGTCAGGTCCAACTCTTTGTGGCCCCATGGACTATACAGTCCATGGAATTCTCCAGGCCAGAATACTGGAATGGGTAGCCATTCCCTTCTCCAGGGGATCTTCCCAACCCAGGGATCAAACGCAGGTCTCCTGCATTGCAGGCAGATTCTTTACCAGCTGAGCCACCAGGGAAGCCCAAGAACACTGGAGTGGGTAGCCTCTCCCTCCTCCACCGGATCGTCCTGACCCAGGAATGTAGATATATATATATATAAAATTGGGTTCATAGATACGGATAGCAGACTGGTGGCTGCCAGAGGCTAGGAGAAATGGGTAAAAATAGTAACAAACAGAATTTAGCTCTCCTCTGGTGGCTCACAGTCCCCACGTGCACATCACACAGTGCTCAGCAGAAACATGATTAAAGCCCAAGGGAGAGGCTCCAGGAGAGCTCCCAGAACCCACTTTCACAGACGTGTCTGTGGTGTCAGTCTGTTCTTTAGCCAATCGTCTCTCCTCAAACAGTAAAGGGAAAATTTATCACCTCATGATCTTCAGGCCATAGCTTCATGGTTGCCCTTGTTCCAAATTAATTATTATATTATAGTTAAAGCAACTTTTTCTCAAGCACTTTTTTTGTTGTCCAAAAAATGTAATTTATTGTCACCATGAGGTTTGCTGACATAGAGGCGTTGCAGCACCTACTTTTACTCTATACCTGAGGTGGGGGCTCATATTCAGTCCATTCTTCACTCTCATTTGTGATAAGCTTAGTGTTAGGATGTGGAGAAAGTATATATCCCCTATTCCAATAAAGCATGCTTAGATGTACCTATAATGGCCTTATCCTAAAGCCTTCATCATAATAATCAAAGAAAGAAGTTTACAGAAATAAAATGCAATGTCACAACTTTCAAGTCTCAATGTTTTTTTAAGAAGTCTAATTCTCATTTTTTTTTTTTTTTTTTGAAAACATGCTTTTCTTTTTTTTTTCTTATGCTGGACTCGCCAATTTCCAGTTTTGTGAACTTGGTGATCCTCCTCTGTGAAATGAGGACAATATATTTCATGGGATTTTTGTGGTGATTAAATAAGAATGAGAGAGCAAGGGGGGACATATCTCTCAAAAAAGTTTAGCTACTATTGTTATTTCTTTATCTTCATTGTTATTATAGAGTCAGAAGCAAATGTGACCAGAGACCCTGGTGAAAGCATGTGCGTGGAAATAAGGGGAGTTGTGATGATGGGGAACAAAAAACACTTTGAATTCCCTGGATCCCGCTTTCCACCAGGCATAAGATTGTGGATAATCTATTTCACCTTCTGAAACTCCATTTTCTGACCTGTAGCACAGGGATTAAGTTGTGGGGATTAAATGATATGATGAATATAAAAGCCATGAGTGGAATTAAGAGAATGGAAGTTCTGTTAAAAAGCCTTCATTACAGATAAAGTTTTTCTAGAAACTTCTCTATAATTATTCACATTCTAAGTAACATCTTGGTTCACAGATCAAATGAGGTAAACAGACAGTGAAATGTTAGCAAGCACTAACCCTCTTTCTTCAGCATGATCTCTATAATCATCTAAAAGTTTAAATAAAAAGTAAATATTAGTTGCTCAGCTGCGTCCGACTTTTTGCGACTCCATGGACTGTAGCCCGCCAGGCTCCTCTAGGCAAAAATACTGGAGTGGGTTGCCATTTCCTCCTCCAGGGGACCTTCCCAACTGTACATAAAGGAGACTTCATTAATGTGCATTAGAAGATACCCCAGGTTAACTGTCATAGAAAACTGTCTCTTGAGCCTTTAAATTCTATACCAATTCTACACCTCTGGTTGGCCGACTGTTTGTTTCTTTACTTAGGTTTTAAGGTGAATGACCTGGGGCTATCTGTTTCCATCAACCTGATTGCGAATCTAAAGGCACAGCTGAAATGTCTATTTTTCTTGCCATCCTCAGAAGAGATTACTGCAGATCTACTCTATGATTCTCATTCTTTTCAGCTTAAAATACAAATAGCTTATTATTTTTTGCAACCTATGTCTTATAATAAAGCAGTGCTGAAAAATTAAATAGCAGAATGTTCAGTTGCCATATAGGCTATGAAAATGATTTGCTGGTGGTGATTTTTAAGCTTGATTCTAAATAGATTTGTGAAGAATGGCACTTAGAAGACGTGGTTCAAATTTTGCTATTTAAAGTTTAAATAATTATCTGAAAAATAATTTCAGGTTAATATATAAAAACATATGGTGCAATTAATAGTAAATAAATGCTTACACATGCATTAGCTTAGATTCCTTTTTGTTTTTTATATTTCCTTTCTTAAGCCTATTGGAGAGGCTGAAAATAAAGTATATCTGGACACCTTATTAAGCCACTGCAAAAGAATAAACTCCAAATCTAATTTGTATCTAAAGTATACTGTTATCCCATTTTCAAAATCTAAAATTACCCTTGGTACTTTTTTTGATTACTTAAACATTTAATCATTGATTTCCACCAATAACCATAGCTTGGATTCCATAAGCCAATCTCTAAGATAATTAAAATTCCCTCCTGCCAAAAGGTCTATTTAATGAAAGACTGTAGAGTTAGTACCATATGAGGACAGTCATTTTACTCTTTTTCAATTTAAAAATACAGCCAGCTATTTCACTAGATCCTAACAGTAGAGTATTAGGCAAACACTGATAAAATCTGTTTTTCCAATGCTAGAAAACTAAGAAATACACCGTTTCCTAAATAGTGAAAATTTCTAATGAAACTTGAGTGCCAGCTTGTTCCTGTAACTTCCTAATCGGTGTCTGCAGCTTGAGCTGCTGAACTATCCAACTACCTAGTCAACACTGACTTTCCCACAGGACATCTATACGCATGGCAGTCTTTACAAGTTCAAAACAGAGTGAGAGACTCTGTGCCACAAGCCTGCTCCCACTCGTCCGTCCATCTCCTTAATGGGCACCACTGCTACTCTGTGCCACAAACCTGCTCCCACTCCAGTCCGTCCATCTCTTTAATGGGCACCACTGCTACTCTGTGCCACAAGCCTGCTCCCACTCCAGTCCGTCCATCTCCTTAATGGGCACCACTGCTACAGCTGCTCCAGATAAAACCCTTCATGATCCCGGATTTGTGTTTTCCCCAAACCCCAGAACAACAGTCTATCGGCACCGCCTCCAGTACTCTAAATTCTGACCACTTCTCACCATATCCAGTGATAAAACCCTAGTCTGAGTCATCCTTACCACGTGTCTGCCTCCATCCTTATCACCTACGTGGCTGGCTGTCTCCTCAACATCCCTCCTCCCTTTCCCCCATGCTAACAGAGCTCCAGTGTGTTATTCAGTATGGAACTGTGTCTGGCTGAGGACACGGCTACATCTCCCAGTCTCCCCTGAAGCTGTGCTTGGTCATGTAACAAAAGCTGGCCTATGAAATCTAAGTGGAAGTTATCATGAAGCTGTTGAAAGGAAGGCCACAGCAGTTGCTGTTGATGTCCCACACATCTCTCATGCTTACCACTTCCGGACACTAAGCCTGATTTCCAGTGGACAGAACCTGCATTTCTTTGCCTGAGTGGTTCTCTTCCTCTTTGACTCCTGTGTGGTAGACAGGTCAGAAGTGATGGGGAATTGAAGCCCTTCTGGGAGCAACCTTCAACCAATAACTGTTGGCTACTGGTGTATAAACTCCCACTTGCTTCTTGGATGGAATAACTCTAAGGGGTGTGACTTATACAGTGCTTCAGAATTTCCTCATCAGGGTTTTGCCCCAGTCACCCTCAGCCATAACTTGGTTTGATAACTTGCCCTTCCTTGTTTCAATTCCTCAATCCTGTAGGTGACAGGCTGAAAAATGGCCCCCAAGATATCAGATCTGAATCCCTGAAACCTATAAATGTTATTTTATTTGGAAGAAAGTTCTTTGTCTAAATTAAGTGTCTTGAGATGGGGAGATTATCCTACATTATCTGGGTGGGCCCTAAGAAAGAGGCAGAGGGAAATCTGACACACACAAGAGAAGGGGATATGAAGATGAACCAGAGAGAGAGGTGAAGGCTGTGGCCTTAATGATCAGAGTGATGCAGCCACAAGCCAAGGAATGCCGGCAGTCACCAGAAGCTTGGGAAGCAAGGAACAGATTCTCCCTAGAGCACTCAGAGGGAATGTAGTCCTGCTGACACCATGATTTTAGCCCAGTGATACTGATTTCAGATCTTTGGACCACAGAATTGTGAGTGAATAAGTTTTGATTGTTTTAAACCACCAAGTTTGTGATACAGCAGTCATAGGAAACTAACAGTCCATACTTTCATCTGCCAAATAAACAACTTGTATCCACATCTTTATTTCAGCACTTTGGCTTCCATAGGAGCTCCAAATAAGATGCTGGCAGCACTGTTCTGCATTTACTCACCGCCCTTCCTCTGCTCCCTTCCTCGAGGCAGATGTGTTGCTGGAGGTGGTTCAACCATCTTGCAATCATAAGGTGATGCCAGACAATAAAGCACACTGAGGGTAATAAAGCGGGAAGGTACATCTAGACCTGAACATACAGCCAATTATCTGAGCTTCATTTGGATATTTAACAGGCATCTCCAACCAAGCTTGCATTTTCTCCAGTCTCCCTTATTTTAATAAATGACAATCTTATTATTCCAATTGATGGGCCAGAAGTCCACTATCTCATTTTCTTCCTGCTCACCCCATATCTAGTCTATGATTTCTAAATATTATCAGCTTTTCTGTCACAACCTCCCCATTTGTCACTATTTCTACCAACCTGATCCAAATCACTGCTATCTCCCACTGAATTAGTCCAGCTTGTCTTTTTCTCCTGCCCTTGCTTTGCAATGGCCTAGTCTTAACATAGCAACCAGAACAAGCCTTTCAAAACATTAAGTCAGAAAATGTCACTGCTTTACTCGAAGTCTTCCAAGGACTTCCCATCCCACACAGTGAAATCTAAAGTCTTTACTAGGTCTGCAAAGCCGTATTTGCCTCTCTGATGTTCCTCCTGGCTTTCTCCTCTAAACACGCTGGCCTTTGTTGTTGTTGTTCCTTCAAAATACTAAGCATGCTCCTGCCCCAGAGCCTTTGCTTTTGCTGTTCCCTCTGTCTGGAAGGCCACCCCCAGGACGTCCATACAAAGACAGTTCTCTTCAAATGTCACCTTACCAGGTTTGCTCTGTAACTCTCTAGCCCCATGACATGTGGAACTTTTCCTCAGAGCAGTCATCACCACCCCGTGACAGAATATATCCTCTTTGATGTGTGATAATCTGTCTCCCTGCTCCATCGTCAGCTGCACAAATCCCTGATGGTACTCTACAGCCACAGCGTAGCTATGAACTGCCAACCTCCAGAAAGATAAAACCCTAATGTGTTTGGGTACTGTGTTCTAAGACTCTGGGTCTTATTTGAATGCTGTGTTTAATGCCTTTTCTGAGAAGGCTCCGGCAGAGGAGTGGGTACTACCTCATCACTGCCAGACGGGGAACCCCACACCCATGCCTGCGCCTCTGCTGCTACTTGGGGATGGGACTCGCGTCACTGCTGGGTGGTGGGATTCAGGCGGCCCACTGGCCAGGGGCCAACACCACCACAGCTGACGGCAGGTGTGCCTCCATGGCCCCAGGGACACTGCAGAAGGTGGGCAGCCTCGTTAGCATTCACCCCTCAGAGGGTCCTGCTTTTCCTTGCCATTGTAAGTGTGTGCAACGATGCAGATCTCCCCTGGGACTGTCCATGAGCTGAGATCCGACGTGGGCGTCCAGGGCTCTGGGGTCACAGCACCCTACTCTGCAGCTTCTCACATGATGGGGACAGACTACATCTGTACTCTGACTGTCCTTACGAGTCAGCTATTTTGCTGATCCACCCATTTTTCATATTCTTGAACTTTTAAAAAGTAGTCTATAACTTGAAAACCATAAGATTAGCATAAGATATTTGCATTTATTTCTCTTTTATTAGAGAAAAACTGGAAGCCATTTCCCTGCATGATTCTATAAGGCAGCTGGCTCTGTTAAGCTCTTTCTGCGCATAGCTTTTACATGAATGCCGTCTAATGAAACCACTTCCTCCCCCCACACCCCTGCCAGGGAAGAGAACTGACAAGCTTCTGTTTCCACCCCCTTCATGTTCTGGCACCTCTCTGTTTCACCAATTCTCTGACAAGAGGCTTGCAAGCATTCCAAAGTGCCAGACCCCCAAATGCCTGGAATGTCAGGTCAGGCTGAATGTGCCTGGGTCCTCATAGATATGCCTGCCGCTGCCAAGTCTCTTCAGTCGTGTCCGACTCTGTGTGAGCCCATGGACTGCAGCCTACCAGGCTTCTCCGTCCATGGGATTCTCCAGGCAAGAACACTGGAGTGGGTTGCCATTTCCTTCACCAATGCATGAAAGTGGAAAGTGAAAGTGAAGTCACTCAGTCGTGTCTGACTCTTAGGGACCCCATGGACTGCAGCCTACCAGGCTCCTCCGTCCATGGGATTTTCCAGGCAAGAGTACTGGAGTGGGGTGCCATTGCCTTCTCCCATAGATATGCCTAGGTTTACACGTATCATGGCTTTGTCCTTTTTTAAAAAAAAAAATGTAACTTGTAACTAATACAACTAACGTTTTTTAAACACTGTCCTATAAAAAGTACTATCTCACAGAGAGGTAATTTTTAACCTTTGCCTTAACAGGAGCTTAACAAGTCTTTCAGAGGAATCTTTCTCTCCCCTCCCTTTCCTTCCTCCCTCTATCGCCTTCCTTCCCTCCCCTTCTGAAGTATTTTCCTGTCCTTTCAAAATCACTCACTGAATTCTTACAATCACTTACCACTGTGCTGACATTTCAGGATCTAACTTCAAACTTTGATATATCAAAATTTTACCCTAGGTTGGGCTTCCCTGGTGGCTCAGACTGTAAAGAATCTGCCTGAAATCAGGAGACCAGGGTTCGATCCATGGGTTGGGAAGATCCCCTGGAGGAGATGGTTACCCACTCCAGTATTCTTGCCTGGAGAATCCCATGGACAGAGGAGCCTGGCAAGCTACAGTTCATGGAGTTGCAAAGAGTCATACACGACTGACTAACACTTTCACTTTTTTACCACTTTGCTTTGCTTCTTCAGAGAAATAAGAAACAAGAACTTGTTAAATGTGATTACTCTGGAAAGGAATATGTGTATTTTGTGGGAAATAAAGTATGATGTAGGGAGAATAAGATACCATGAGAGTCAATCAAATTAGAAAGAATTTTCAGTGTGCAAAAATAATACATTACAATTTACTCAACTACAAGTATATATTGACTAATATTAGAATTTTTACAAACTAATCAAAACTGTATTTAACTCATAGGAAACAGGCAAGTAAAGTTGTGATTATGAATATCTCTCAGAGGCAAAGGACACTCTGAAGGTTTAGAAAGTTATTCATGTAGAAGAGCAATCTTTTGAAGGGTTTTTCTGAATTCTGATGTGAGAATGTGCTTTAATATTCATCTGACTTGGTCTCTGAAAATACGACTTTCACAGCAGATAAAAAATTTTGGTAAATCGTGTAGCACTTAGATTTTTAGAAAGGATTTGACAAGATTCTATGAACAAGATCAATGAATAAGACATAAGTCACAGAGTAAAAAGAAGTAAATGATTCAGTAGAGAAAATGAGACTTTTGATTGAAGATGGAGGAACAAACAAATTTTGCTTCCTTCCCAAATCCTACTAAAATAAAGCAAAAGAATATTTTTAACCTAAAAGGTTAGACCTACAAGGACAAAACAAAGGAGCTGGTACTGGAGAAAACCAAGAAGCAACCTATTAGGTATTTCCGGAAGTCAGGGGTGAATGCTGGCTGCCCAGCTTACACCTTGTAAGCAGAAGAATTTAGAATCATGTTCTCTGGAAACTGAGCAGCCTGAGACAGAAGAGACTAGCCTAATGACCAGACAGCAAAGACCCTGGTCAACAAGCCCTGCTCATGTGCACGGGGCTTCTTGTCAGCTTTAGATGCCATTATTCTTAAATAGGAGCAAGCAGCCAGAGATCACAGGCATCTGATGAAAACGGTTCACACAGTGAGGTCTTACACAAGTGGAAAGACATTATTTGAAGAAAATTACACAGAAAGGGGAAAACTTCAAAAAAATTTATAATTAAGATACTTATCTCCAGGAAAAAAAACAAAATGTGCAAGAAAGGAAAAGCAATCATGGTATGCTGTGATATATGGCTCAGAGGTGAAGAGTATTTACAAAGCCAGAGGTATTTATAAAGTCATAACAAGGCAAACCGAATACTGACCCAACCAAAACGACAGTGTATTGGGAGAATGAGGAATGGGAAATGAGTGTGTGTCTGTATGTGCACATGTGCCCATGTTCACACACGCAGCAGGTAAGATTATGAAAAATAAGCATTGTGGATGTCAACAGATACTGATCGAAACTGAAATATCAAGAAGTAGCAACGTAAATTTGTTATTTAGAGATATGGAATAAATACCAAAAGAATCAGCCAAAGAACTGAAAGTGGCTGCCCCAGGGGAGTGGAAAACGGGGGCAGGGACAGGGGACGGCACTCTTTCCTTCTTGGTAACAGTGGAAACCGAATGGTTTTTAAATTACACACATGAATAACTAAGTAAAGGAAAAATCTAGCTAAGTGTTTTTCAGTTAGAAAAGGTATTTTAAAGAAAAAAATCCATCATATGTGCATTCACTTATACAAGGAAATGACATTTTTCAAAAACGTCACTCTAGAATTCAGACATTTGGAGACTCTACGTATGTGTTTTTATTGACCTTAGCGTTGCTCAATGCATTTGTAGAATTCCTATCTAGAAATTACCTTTAGAGATAAGTTTATTAAACACAAGATTTAATAATCTTAAATATATTAGACTACACAGCACATTGGACGTGGTTACGCTGAGCCCTCAGCAAGTTGTAGCTGCACTGTAATTGGCGGACTGATTTCTTGGGAAAACCTAATTGATTTCTCTTTGAGAGTAGCAGAGGTTGGGAGAAAGGCTGGGCTGTGGAGCAGTTGGGGTTTGGAAAGAGACAAATTGCAGGATGTAGAGAAATATACCAGAGTTACACCCCACAGAATGACTGACTATAAAGGAGTTAATATAAGAAGAGATCACTTCAAACACTTCTACTTGTATTTTTAATGAGTCAATGGTGTATTATATTAATAAAGAAAAGCAATTTACTAAGTAAAAGGAACAATGAAATAAACATACAAAAAAGAAATATTGGAAATAAAAACATTGTTGTCAATACTCAAAATCTCAAGAGAAGAAAAAAAAAAACAAAAACAAACGAATGCAATCATTGCTGAAATAAAAATGAGAAAATGGAAGAAATTCCTCCAGAATGTAGAGCAAAGGATAAAATGATGGAAATTATGAAAAAAAGGAAAAGATATAGGTGTTCTAGGAGATGAGAATGAAACAAGATGGGGAGAATTATTAACCAAAGAAACAGAAGAAAAATTCACTGTGCTGAAAAGCTTTGAATCTTTAATAATAAAAGTGCTCACCAAATGCTTTGAAGGGATTGAAATGGATCTATACCTAGAAAGTTATCCTGGTAAATTTGTAGACTCCAAGGATAAACAGAAATCCCATAATTCTCAAGACGCTAAAAAAGAAAGAAAGAAAGAAAGGGAAAAAAAAAAACCAAGAGAGAATGAGACTGGTATTGGACTTTCCATGTAACACTTTACACTTCAAGACCATGGGACTAATAACTCTTACAGACTTCCTGTATGAGAGGAACAAGAAGACATCTGGACAGGAAAAAAATTAAGAGGTATACCACCTCTGGTCATTTTTATTAAAGTAGTACTTTATTAAGGAAGTACTTTAGTCAAATTAAAAATGAATTTTAAAAAGTTTAAATTAAGAACAAGGAAGATTCTATAAAATAGTAATAATCAATGCAATCAAATTTATAGGTGCTAAAGAGAATTCTTAAAAGAGGAATAAAATAATTAACATTATCCTATATGTAATCATTTATATATAAGTTAATAGTCATCAGGACTAGAAATCCAGATTATTTCTTGGAGGTGGAATAAGCAAATGCAGAAGCAAAAACAGTACTAAAGGTGAAGTCTTACCAGGGTTGAGAGAGGTCAAAGTTACAATTAAAATTCGGGAAGCCAGAAGAGGAATCCAATTTTAAATGTTTGTAAAAAAATGTAAATTAACAATGTGTAAACTAGGATATAGAACTTGTAAGAGAAAAAGAAGAAAGCTAGATAAGACTAGTAAATATTGGGAAAGCAAAATGGATCCAATGTTAATATATTAATGATTATAAAACCCTCTCTTTAATGGGGAGGGAGGTTGGAGGGGGATTCAGGATGTGGAACACATTTACATCCATGGCTGATTCATGTCAATGTATGGCAAAAACCACTACAATATTGTAAAGTAATTAGCCTCCGATTAAAATAAATAAATTAAAAAAAAATCCTCTCTTTAATTGCAAAGACCTTCCAACTGAGGTGTATACATGCATTAATCTAACCATATGCTACTTATAAGAAACACATATAATATTAAAAAAAATGATTGAAAATGAGGGTATGAGATAATAGAAAATATATATTAGTCTCTATGCCCGATTCCAGCACAGAGCTCCTAAAACCCTTGCAGTTTCCTAAGTGATAAGAACACTAGGGGCATCCTTTGCTCTAATATTGGTCTTAGACCTTGGTTCTTGACACCCAAGTAATTTTCTGGGTGACAGGAGTTTATTTTGATCTGATGAGGCAACTCTGGGCAGGCTCCTAGATGATTCCTGGATTACGGCTGGTCACCTGAAAGACCAAGTCACTATGAGAGGTTTGGAATTTTTAGTCCCACCTCTCCCCGCTCCATTCTCTTGAACAGGGAGATGGGCTGAAAAAGGAATTACTAATCAATCCCGGTTACATGATGAAGCCTCTATGAAAATCTCCAAAGTATAGGGTTTAGAAGCAACAGTTAGAATTGGACATGGAACAACGGACTGGTTCCAAATTGGGTAAGGAGTATGTAAAGGATGTATATTGTCACCCTGTTTATTTAACTTATATGCAGGGTACATCATGAGAAATACCAGGCTGGATGAAGCACAAGCTGGAATCAAGATTTCCGGGAGAAATATCAATAACCTCAGATATGCAGATGACACCACCCTTATGGCAGAAAGCAAAGAAGAACTAAAGAGCCTCTTGATAAAAGTGAAAGATAAGAGTGAAAATGTTGGCTTAAAACTCAACATTCAAAAAACGAAGATCATGGCATCTGGTCCCATCACTTCATGGCAAATAGATGGGGAAACAGTGGAAATAGTGACAGACCTTATTTGGGGGGACTCCAAAATCACTGCAGATGGTGACTGCAGCCATGAAATTAAAAGATGCTTGCTACTTGGAAGAAAAGCTATGACCAACTTAGCATATTAAAAAGCTGAGACATTTCTTTGCTGACAAAGGTCCACCTAGTCAAAGCTACGGTTTTTCCAGTAGTCATGTATGGATGTGAGAACTGGACTATAAAGAAGGTTGAGTACTGAAGACCTGATGCTTTTGAACTGTGGTGTTGGAGAAGACTCTTGAGAGTCCCTTGGACTGCAAGGAGAGCCAACCAGTCCATCCTAAAGGAAATCAGTCCTGAATATTCATTGGAAGGACTGATGCTGAAGCTGAAACTCCAATACTTTGGCCACCTGACGTGAAGAACTGACTCCTTGGAAAAGACCCTGATGCTGGAAAAGATCAAAGGCAGGAGGAGAAGGGGACGAGAGGATGAGATGGTTGGATGGCATCACTGACTCCATGGACATGAGTTTGAGCAAACTCCATAGTTGGTGATGGATAGGGAAGCCTGGTGTGCTGCAGTCCACAGACTCACAAAGAGTCAGACACAACTGAGCAACTGAACTGAACTGAACTGATAGGGTTTAGTGAGCTCCTGGGTCGGTGAGCAGGTGTAGGTGCTGGGACAGCAGTACACCCCTTTCCACATACCTTATCCTATGCACCCTTTCCATCTGGATGCTCGTCTGCATCCTTTAATAAACTGGATGAAAGTAAGATTTTAAAGTTAAGTGTTTCCCTGAGTTAGTGAGCTATTCCAGCGAATTAATCAAATCCAGGGAGGGGGTCATCTATAACTGTTTGGTCAGAGGCACAGATGACAACCTGGACTTGCAACTGGAGTTTGAAGAGGGCGGCAGGAAGTCTTGTAGGACCAAGCCCTCAGCCTGCTGGGTCTAATGCTATTTCTGCATAGACAGTGTCAGAATTGAGTTGAATTGTAGGACTCCCAGCTTGTGTTCCAGAGAATTGCTTGGCTGGGCCAGAAACATCCATATATATGGTGACCACAAGTGTCAGAGGTGAAGTGTTTCTATGAAGGTAAAGGAGGCACACAGGGAAGACAGACACAGCAGGGAAGAACTGAGGTTTTTCCCCACAAAGGGAGGAGAAGATGGAATTTTGTCCTTTATAAAAGGGATGAACAAGGCTATTACAGGCTAAAGCAAGTTAAAAAGAAAACATATGGCAATATCAGCAACAAAAAAGTAAAATTCAAATAAAAACCATTCACTTATATTTGTGAGATATTCTATAGGGCTAAATCATACAATACACCAAGAAGATATAACATCCGTGAACCTCAATATATTGAGCAACAGAATACGGAAATACATAAAATAAAAACTATCTGAAATACAAGAAGAATTGGACAAAAATCACAATTATAGTAAAGATCTTTCTTAAAATGTGACAGCTCAAATAGACAAAAAGGTAATAATGAATTTGAAAGGCACACAATTTGAATGTGACAATTAAACAGTTTGATTATATATCTAAAACTTTTAAAACCTTTTTTCTTAAGCAAAAGAGAATATATATTTGCTTTCAACGCCTAAAGGACATTTATGAAAGTTGATCACACAACAGATCATAAGAATAATCTTTATGAAACCAAAATATCATAAAGGTCATATTCTATGACCATAGATGTAGGGGGGTTAAAAAGTAATGAATAAAAAAATAATTAAAACCTGAAGTTATATCTGGAAATTATATCTCCCAAATATCTACTGAGTCAAAGAGGAAGTCAAACTTGAAATAATAGACAATTTAAGAAAATGAAAGTGGGTACACTAATCCTATGGCCTTGCAGCAAAGCTGAGCCCAAGAGGAACTCCAGCTTTAAACGCTTATGTTATTCAAAGAAATCATGAAAACCAGAAATCATGAAAATAACTGAATCATATTTTCAACTCAGAAATCAGAGCAAGATAAGTAAAATAAAACATAAAATGACAAAGTAACAAGAGTAGAAATTCAGGAATAATAGAAAAAAAGAAGAATGTAGACATGGTTCTCTTATAAAAATCAGATTTTTTTACTCATTCTATAATTATTTATGTCCTGGGCACACCACTCAAAAAACAAGAAGGGCAAACTTAAATGTGATCGTTTCATTTAGAAGGAGTTCAAGTTGATTATTATGGCACAAACACCTATACTGGGGAGGAAATCTTGGATAAACAAAAACCAAACCCTGTTATAAGCCAGAGGTCACAGAATAATGGCTCACCCACGTCATAAATGCTCTGTGTAAAAGCTGCCACCTGAGGCCTTTGCATTTTCTGTCCCTCCTGTTGGGAACTTTCTTCTCACAGACATAAAGCTCTGCTTGAACACCACCTTACCAGGGAATCCGTGAGTGACCACCCCATTCACCGTCCATTTCTTCGTCCTCAGCCTGTTTATTCTTCCTCCTATATTGTCACCCTGTTTATTTAACTTGTATGCAGAGTACATCATGAGAAACGCTGGACTGGAAGAAATACAAGCTGGAATCAAGATTGCCCGGAGAAATATCAATAACCTCAGATATGCAGATAACACCACCCTTATGGCAGAAAGTGAACAGGAACTAAAAAGCCTCTTGATGAAAGTGAAAGTGGAGAGTGAAAAAGTTGGCTTAAAGCTCAACATTCAGAAAACGAAGATCATGGCATCTGGTCCCATCACTTCATGGGAAATAGATGGGGAAACAGTGGCTGACTTTATTTTTCTGGGCTCCAAAATCACTACAGATGGTGACTGCAGCCATGAAATTAAAAGACGCTTACTCCTTGGAAGGAAAGTTATGACCAACCTAGATAGCATATTCAAAAGCAGAGACATTAGTTTGCCAACAAAGGTTCGTCTAGTCAAGGCTATGGTTTTTCCTGTGGTCATGTATGGATGTGAGAGTTGGACTGTGAAGAAGGCTGAGCACCGAAGAACTGATGCTTTTGAACTGTGGTGTTGGAGAAGACTCTTGAGAGTCCCTTGGACTGCAAGGAGATCCAACCAGTCCATTCTGAAAGAGATCAGCCCTGGGATTTCTTTGGAAGAAATGATGCTAAAGCTGAAACTCCAGTACTTTGGCCACCTCATGTGAAGAGCTGACTCATTGGAAAAGACTCTGATGCTGGGAGGGATTGGGGACAAGAGGAGAAGGGGACGACAGAGGATGAGATGGCTGGATGGCATCACTGACTCGATAGATGTGAGTCTCAGTGAACTCCGGGAGTTGGTGAGGGACAGGGAGGCCTGGCGTCCTGCGATTCATGGGGTCACAGAGTCAGACACAACTGAGCGACTGATCTGATCTGATCTGATCTGATCGCCACATGAAGCATGTTTATATTTCCCACTAACGTACAAAGCCCTTGAAGGAGTGGTCTCTGCTTTGTTCACCACTGTCTTTCTGGTGCTTAGACCAGTGACTGGCTCATCATAGACTTTAGATACATGTTTGTCAAATGAAGGTTGCCCCATGAAACACCTACTGTTATGTAGGTGACACCGTTTGGTATATACATTCTACATCCCTGATGAATGAGGTTTCATTATCTTCATGATCTAAATTTTTACATATTTCTCAATAGTGCACGGGACAGAGGCAAAGCCGACCTGGTTGTCCATTCTTTGGAGACCATGCTCAAGGAGGTCCGCTCCCATGTCTGCTGTGGTGAGCTGTGGCTTCCACATGGAAACCTGCAGTAATTCTCATTCACTTCTGGTTTGCAATTACACTGTACCCAGACAAGCTCTATGGTTTCCTACTAAGTTTTGAGTTCCTTAAAGGCCTTTGTATGAGTCAGAGAGCTTAGTGTTGTGCCTGGCATATGGTCAGTCTTCCATACCTTTTCCCAAAAGAATGAATGATGAGAAATAGCAGTCTCCACGGCCTCAGATTTGCAGGAGTGAAGTGCTATCTGATACCCAGCTGAGGTTTAAGACCTTCGGTCTGCATCTGAGCCTTCAGTGCCATTGTCATACCAGGGGTCTACCCCCTCTCAATCCAGAATCCTACTTTGGCTGTGCTACGGACACCAGGCAGGCCACTCCCCAGGTCTTTCTGCCATCCACTTACAGTGCAGCAAGGAATGCTGTGATTGGAGCCGGACTTATCTGAAATCAAATCCTACCTCCTCCAGTAACCCAGCTGTGTATTCTAGGGCAAGTTCCTGCTTTATTTCTCTTTCTTTCTACCTTTCTAAATTCAGTGTGACAGAGGCTGCTAGCTGTCCACTAATATCCATTCTTCTTCCTTTCATTGAGTGTGTGTGTGCTCAGTTGCTCAGTAGCATTCAGCTCTTTGCAGCCCCATGGACTATAGCCTGCCAGGCTCCTCTGTGCATGGAATTTTCTAGGCAAGAATACTGGAGTGGGTTGCCATCTCTCACTCCTTTCATTATACTTCCTCTAAACTTTAACGGACTACACGGGTGCCCAGTTAGAGACCACATTTCTCAGCCTTCCTTGCAGCTAGGTCTTGCCCAGGGCTAAGCTCTGGTCAATGGGAAGTGAACAGAAGTGAGGCTTGCCACTTCCAGGTCATACTTCTAGGAGGACTGGTCTTCCTCTCTCCTCCTGCTCTTCCCCCTTCCCTCCGGCAGGAGCACGGTCATGATGGTGGGACCTAAAGCAATCATTTTGGGCCCAGAGTTGGAAATCATGTAGTGAGGTGGGCAGAGCTGCCCTACCAGCCCTGGTCTGTTCATCTCTGACTTTGTATATGAAACAGAAATACTCCTCAGTCTTTTTTAAAACCCCGTATTTGGGGGTCTCTTTGTCAACAAGAACTTAAGAGTATACCAACCTCTAATACACTCAATTATATTGTAGAATGAGGGCTGTTCTGAGGAGGAGTATGCTGTAGAAGTTTATAAGGCATAGCTTATTATCCAGACTTGTGCAGCTTTGCTTTAGCCTGTTGTCAAAGTCACAGTCTGAGCAGAATAACTGAAAGTGAGATACCTGGAGTGGTTTGACTAGTGTCGTGGTCACAGTCGACATCAAGCATATGGTAACCATGATCCCGCCCTCACTTTCTCTGCTACCCCCACCCTCCAAGTTCTGGGGGCTCAACTGGTGGTCAATTGGCTAATGAAACAGTAGAAAGAGGAATCTTTATGATGCTGGTGGCAGGGAAGGGGTCAGGACAGACATTTGTCAAAAAGAATTTACTTTTTTACAATGGCAGATGTCATACAAACTCTATTCCTTATTGCTTCCTGAAACTTTTGAGAAAATACCAGTTCATGCTGCAGTTTTGAGGAGCTTCCTGGTGGCTTAGTTGGTAAAGAATTTGCCTGCAATGCAGAAGACCCAGGTTCAGTCCCGGGGTCAGGAAGATCCCCTGGAGAAGGGCATGCTAACCCACTTGAGTATTCTTGCCTGGAGAATCCCGTAGACAGAGGAGCCTGCCCCATGAGATCACAGAGTCCAACACAACTGAGTGACTAACACACACACAAATCTGTCTGGAAGCTGTGTGTTTTGAGTCCCGTTTCAAAGGCAAACTTCCCTTGTGGCTCAGCTGATAAAGAATCTCCCTGCAATGTGGGAGACCTGGGTTGGAAAGAACCCCTGGAGAGGGGAAAGGCTACCTACTCCAGTGTTCTGACCTGGAGAATTCCATGGAGTCACAAAGAATCAGACACGACAGTGACTTTCACTTTCACTTTGTCAAGAGCAAGCCTAGAGGGTGCCTGGACACTCAGTACAGCAGAAAACGAGCAAGCCAGCCGGAAGCTGTTGCATTGTGGAAACGCAAGAGCATGTGAGGCCCATGTGGGTACCCATCACCCCAAAACACTGGAGACATTCACTAAAAGATGGAAAATGGTGATTTCTGAGTACAGATCCATAGTCAAAACTGGAAAGACTCAAACTATAGATTCTTAATTATTTCTCTCAGCCTCCTCACCAAAAATAATTGCTACATCCTCCATTAATACTAGATTTCCAAGTTCACATGCCATCAGGGAGATTTTGGCATTGTTAAGCACCAACTCATTCAAAAGAAATGTCTCAGTACTTACCCCAATGTATTATGGGTTTGGTTCTCCATGTCAAGAAACTGCTGCATCTGGTTTGTATTTCTTGATTTTTAAACCTGTGAGGGGGAAAAATGATCTAGATTCCTTAAACGCTCACATTATTAACCTCTAAAACAAGAAAATTTTGCTACTGGCAAACCATGTTGTTCTATGAGTTTTTCTGAGTGTAGTAGCTCTTGGTTCCAACAAAATGTAGAAACTTGCACATGTGTGTGCAGGTGTGTGTGTCACATGTATTTATGACACTGGCTTAGTGGTGAGTTGAAATAGATCCTACTGACTGAGATGAACATTCATTTACTATCTACTGAAAAACAGCTTGGTGCCAGGTACTCCGCAAAGAGCCAGCACATGAGGTAAGTAAAACCAATTCCTGCTCCAGGCCACTCTCAGCTGAACGTACTCAGGATTTCCTTCCTTGTGGGTCCTCTAAAGGTTTGCCATTGTTTGAATAGACTCTTTCTTTGTCCCTGTCTGGGTTCGGTTACAGTGAGTATACCGTGAGATTTAGGACAAAAAGGTTAAGAACTGCTCACAGACTGAAATCTTCCAGTTCCTCAGTGGCTTTGTAGGCACTGCTCACCCTTTTAACAAAATAAGTTAGTACTTGCCTAAAGTGAAAGAAAAGAGTTTTTTCCCAGTAACAAAGTTTTAATTAAAACATAACCTATGAGGATAAATAGTCAAGTATTGAAATCCACTTCAACTTCTCTGAATGAACGTTAAACCGCATTCAAGGTGGTAGAAAGAGAAAACTTGCAGGCTTAAGCCACCCTGAAAGGAATTTAAGAGAGATCCAAAACTGCGAGGGAGCGGAAGGGCAAGGAGCAGAAATGGGAACAGAAATTTGACCCGTTCAGGTGGAATGAGTTGATTTTCTAGGTTCTGAAATCCTTCACTTTAACATCAGGCAAAGTCAGGATAGACGAGCCAGGTGACTCGCCCAAAGTCACACACCTAGAACCTAGACCTTCCAATTTAGAGCGAACCTGTCCTGAACTCGCAAAATCGGACCAAGCCTGTCTCCACCCGCCCCGCGCTCGCGCCCACACCTTAAGCTCGGCCAGCCCGTTAGGGCCCCGGGACAAGCCGGGACGGGCCGGGCTCCGGGGGGATTACCTGCGCTGTGCCGCGCTCTCCGGGTCCGAGGCCCCTAGAGTGGCAGCGCCCGGGCCTCTGGCAGCCGCGAGGGCCCGCACCCGCCGCCGGGCCCGCCTGCAGCCCGCCGCCCGCGGTCGCCATGGAGACGCGGCCGCGAACCGCCGCTGGGGGGAGGGGCTCGGGGGCGCGGGGCGGGGAGCGGAAGGGGGAGGGGACGGACTGGGGGAGCCCGCGCCGCCCGCAGTCCTGGTTTGGTGCCCGCTCAGTAGCCGCGGGGCTCCCCGGGGCCGCCCTCTCGGTCATTTCCTCTCCATGGACTGCACGGCCCGACAGGCGCACAAGGAGGGCTTGTCGGATGAATGAATGAACCAACGATCAGAGGAGCAAAGTTTAAACAGCTTCGGGCAGAGGGGTTCTGCATCCAACCTCCTTAAATGCCTCTGGCCTCTGCCCTGCCCCCTCACCCCCTTGGGCTTCCCTTGTGGCTCAGCTGGTAAAGAACCCAGGTTCCATCCCTGGGTTGAGAAGATCCCCAGGAGGAAGGAACAGCTACCCACTCCAGTATTCTGGCCTGGAGAATTCCATGGACTTTACAGTCCATGGGGTCGCAAAGACTTGGACACGACTGAGCGACTTTCACTTCACTTCTCTTCCCCGCTCTTAACCACTTTTAAGATGACCAGAAATAGACTTAGGACAAAGAGAGTTGCCTTTCTAGTCGCCCAAGTGCCCTCCAGCTGGAAAGAGCTGGATTTACTTTAACTGCATTGCTCAGTGCTCAGCTACTCTGGTCGCTCTAACACAAGCAACTGCATCTGTCTTTCCGGTGGAGCACATAGGTCCCTCCAACAACTTCAAATAAGCCGGAGTAGACAATGTTACCTCTCTTTGAGGGAGAAGGAAATAGCTCCGAAGTGGGGAAACCCAAACAGAACTCTGAGTGATTGATTCTAAATTCTTTTGTTCACTAAATTCTGAGAATAATTGATGACTGAGAAATGGAACATTCCTGCCATATTAGTAAACAAGGATGTCACAGTCATGAACCTGTGAATTTCTGAGCCCTAAAGGCAACCAGGAAGGGAAACAATACATATAATACTGCAGCCATTAGGCTGCTGCTGCTGCTGCTGCTAAGTCGCTTCAGTTGTGTCCAACTCTATGCGACTCCATAGACAGCAGCCCACCAGGCTCCCCCATCCCTGGGATTCTCCAGGCAAGAACACTGGAGTGGGTTGCCATTTCCTTCTCCAATGCAGGAAAGTGAAAAGTGAAAGGGAAGTCGCTCAGTCCTGTCCGACTCTTTGAGACCCCATGGACTGCAGCCCACCAGGCTCCTCCATCCATGGGATTTTTCAGGCGAGAGTACTGGAGTGGGTTGCTGCAGCCACTCCCTAAGATGAGCACTGAGCAAACACACACACACACACACACACACAATACTGGGCCCAGATAGCTGAGATGCATATGAAAGAAATGAGCTCAGTGAGCCCAGACTGTTATATCTTCCCCTACATAGGAAAGCACTAAATTCCTTAACTTGGGAAATATGGTTTCCTTTCATTAACAATAATCTCTTGATAGGGGCTTCCGTGGTGGCTCAGTGGTAGATAATCTGCCCGCCAATGCAGGAGACGTAAGAGACTCATTCGATCCCTGGGTGGGAAATATCCCCTGGAGGAAGAAATGGCAACCCACTCCAGGATACTTGCCTGGGAAATCCCATGGACAGAGGAGCCTGGCAGGCTACGGTCCATGGAATCGCAAAAGAGTCAGACATGACTTAGCAACAACAACAACAAAATCTCTTGATGTTCATTTAAGATGCTGTCACCCAGGCTTGAAGTCCTAAAAATTCTCACCAAATAAAACATAACTCTCAAGTTTTAAGGTTGTGATTATTCTTTAAAGTTGACAGCAGAAGCTCTGTCACATGGTTCTGATGTCAAAGAAATGATAGGAAAGAATACACACATATATATTGTACATACATATACACATATATACACATTTTTTCCCACTGATTTACCATGAGTGATATTTTAAGCACTTAAATTTTATGTTTAAAAAAATATTCTAGCATCTATTTTAAGGACAGAATTCCTTCCCAGTTCTTTCAGTTGATTAATCTCTAATCCTTAAAGTTTTTATTTGCACTCCACTTTCATAATATTAACATTAATTGGCGACTTTAATATTGTTGTTGTTTAGTTGATAAGTTGTGTCCCACTCTTTTACAACCCCATGGACTGTAGCCTGCCAGGCTCCTCTGTCCATGGGATTTCCCAGGCAAGAACACTGGAGTAGGTTGCCAGTTCCTCCTCCAGGAAACTTCCCAACTCAGGGATTGAACCCTCATCTCCTACACTGGCAGGTAGATTCTTTACCACTGAGCCCAATATTTTAATATTGCCATGAATTTAATACTGACCCAAATTCCTCCATCCAATTCCACCTGAATTTCAAAAAACTATTTGCTGTTTCTTGACAAATTGAGCTTCATAAATGAACTGTGTAAGGTAACTCAGGTTATTAACTCTAATAAGTGTTTCATAGCTCTCATTATGATTGAATGAAGAAAGTGATCATTTTATCTTAACTTGAAACCTTCCATTATTCTGTAAATCTTAGTCATATTCTCTATTCTTGTCTAAACTGAACAGGTCAATGTTCTATTCTGACCCAAGGAAGGGGAGAATAAAACTAGGAATGAAATTTAATGAAGTTTCAGGATGCCTAATATCACTTACACTGAAATTTGTTACCATTGGTAAAAAATTGGTAAGTATTTTCAGGATCATTGTTTCCTTATCTGCTCAGGTGTACCAAGTGACACAAGTGTAACAGGTGTTATTACAGTTCCTTTTAGCAGATTAGGAACCAAAGGCTTAGAATAAAAAAAAAAAATATGTCCAAGAAGATGCATCTGGTTCAGTTCAAGTGCAGCTAAGTTATGAACCAAGATCATCTTACTTCAAGTCTGCTGCTGCTGCTAAGTCACTTCAGTTGTGTCTGACTCCGTGCGACCCCATAGACGGCAGCCCACCAGGCTCCCCCGTCCCTGGGATTCTCCAGGCAAGAACACTGGAGTGGGTTGCCATTTCCTTCTCCAATGCATGAAAGTGAAAAGTGAAAGTGAAGTCACTCAGTCGTGTCCAACTCTTAGCGACCCCATGGACTGCAGCCTACCAGGCTCCTCCATCCATGGGATTTTCCAGGCAAGAGTACTGGAGTGGGGTGCCATTGCCTTCTCCATACTTCAAGTCTAGTGCTCTTCAAGTTCGATCCAAAAATTAAGATTGAGTGGGTTTCTTTAGCAGTCAGAATCTTGCATAGGTAACTGTAGATGTATTTAAAAGCCATATTTTCACAAGAATGAATGAATGTGAGCAGGACTTGCGAATCATAGGTATATGAGAGTTCACATACTGTGACAGAGTCTAAGAAAATTTCAATACAGTTTAGAAATATCCTGTTCAATTTAATAGGAATAAAGTTTTCATTTTAAGGTGAGACTTAAGGCTTAAAGTGCAAAGACCTAAACACTCCCTTCCTCACCACTCCATGACTCCCTGCTATCAAGTAAGAACTTCAAAAACTTGAATTTACCCTGAAATGTACCTTTATTATATCTTTTCAGGTGACACTGTTTTGAAAAGGATGAGGAGAGGATCAAGGGATAGTCTATGGAAGAAAATTGCCATAGACTGAACTTTAAAATTGAAAATCCCTCATTAACACAGTTTTCGTGCCAAGATGTGTAATGTGGGTGTGTGTGCTCAGTTGCTTCAGTAGTGTCTGACTTTGCGACCTTGTGGACCATAGCCTGCAGACTCCTCTGTCCATGGAATTCTCCAGGCAAGAATATTGGAGTGGGTTGCCATTTCCTTCTCCAGGAGATCTTCCTGACCCAGGGACTGAATCCGCATTTCTTGTGTCTCCTGCATTGGTAGGTGGATTCTTTACCATTGTGCCGTCCGGGAAGCCCAATGACAAAAATAGAGATTGGAATTCAGGTTTTTTTTCCTTATTGTATGTTTCCACTTCTATAAGTAGAAGCAGGTTGAGGGAGTTCTCCGGAGATGGTTCAATGCATATTCCAGTTGAGAAAATAGCCATTCAGGAAAAGGAGATTCAGTCTTTAGAACCAACACCATCCTAGAGATAGCATTGTCCCACAGAAATATAATACATACCACCTAACCACCTATGTAATTTAAAATATTCTAGTAGTCAAATTTAAAAAGTAAACTAGTGAAGTTAATTTTAATAGTTTATTTAACCCAATATATCCAAAATATGTTTTCAACATACAGTTAGCATAAAAAATTGAGACACTTTACATTCTTTTCTTTTATACCAAGTCTTCAAAATCTGGTCTGTGGTTTAGACTTTCAGCACAATTAGTTCATAGAGTCATATTCAAGTGCTCAATAGCAACACATGACTGGTGGCTACCATACTGGACAGCATAGGCCTGAAATTTGGGTGCTTGGTCAATGTAATAAAGCCTTTTGTTAAGTGTGAAGGGTCATACAATGAAAAGGATTCTAAGTGATTTGGGTATGATTTGAAAGGGACTATGAGAGTCTCCTCCCTCAAAATCCTTATTAACCTTCTCTGATGGGAAAGGGGTTAGAGAAAAGCATAATTGGGCCCCATACCCAGGCAGAGTGAAGCATTTGACTGCATCATGACTCACAGTCCTGTCAATTCTTCCATTCGGGCTGCTTTTCCAAAGACAATTTAGAAGATTCAGATTTGAGGGGAGGGCTTTACTTATTATCAGCTGGCCAGTGGCCCATGGACACCTATCTTCCTGATGGAAATTAGGAACACCAGAAGTCATTTTAGGTTCAGTAAACAAAACTGAATTCTCTAGAAAATGGGTATCATGTTTTTTTCCCTATTCTTTTCCTTCTTAGAGGTCCATAGTTTTTTGCTTTGTAGTTGTGAAAACATCATCTTCTCTTGGATATTGTAAGTTCTGTGCTCACTCACTTCATTCTTGTGAGTGACCCCTTGGACTGTAGCCCGCTAGGCTCATCTGTCCATGGGATTCTCCAGGCAAGAAGACTGGCAATGATTGCCATTTCCTTCTCCAGGGGATCTTCCCAACTCCAGGATTGAACTTATGTCTCTTGTGTCTCCTGCATTGGCATGCAGATTCTTTACCACTGCCCCAGCTGGACAGTGCAGCTGGAAGCCCCATCTTGGATATTAACGGGAACCAAAGATTTTGTCAAAAAAGCAAGAGAGTTCCAGAAAAACATCTATTTCTGCTTTATTGACTATGCCAAAGCCTTTGACTGTGTGGCTCACAATAAACTGTGGAAAATTCTTCAACAGATGGGAATACCAGAGCACCTGACCTGCCTCCTGAAAAAACCTATATGCAGGTCAGGAAGCAACAGTTAGAACTGGACATGGAACAACAGACTGGTTCCAAATAGGAAAAGGAGTACGTCAAGGCTGTATATTGTCACCCTGCTTATTTAACTTACATGCAGAGTACATCATGAGAAACGCTGGGCTGGAAGAAGCACAAGCTGGAATCAAGATTGCCGGGAGAAATATCAATAACCTCAGATATGCGGGTGACACCACCCTTATGGCAGAAAGTGAAGAGGAACTCAAAAGCCTCTTGATGAAAGTGAAAGAGGAGAGTGAAAAAGTTGGCTTAAGGCTCAACATTCAGAAAACGAAGATCATGGCATCTGGTCCCATCACTTCATGGGAAATAGATGGGGAAACAGTGTCAGACTTTATTTTTTTGGGCTCCAAAATCACTGCAGATGGTGACTGCAGCCATGAAATTAAAAGACGCTTACTCCTTGGAAGGAAAGTTATGACCAACCTAGATAGTATATTGAAAAGCAGAGACATTACTTTGCCAACAAAGGTCCATCTAGTCAAGGCTATGGTTTTTCCTGTGGTCATGTATGGATGTGAGAGTTGGACTGTGAAGAAAGCTGAGCGCTGAAGAATTGATGCTTTTGAACTGTGGTGTTGGAGAAGACTCTTGAGAGTCCCCTGGACTGCAAGGAGATCCAACCAGTCCATTCTGAAGGAGATCAGCCCTGGGATTTCTTTGGAGGGAATGATGCTGAAGCTGAAACTCCAGTACTTTGGCCACCTCATGCGAAGAACTGACTCACTGGAAAAGCCCCTGATGCTGGGAAAGATTGAAGGCAGGAGGAGAAGGGGACAGCAGAGGACAGATGGTTGGATGGCATCACTGTGTTAATGGACATGAGTTTCAGCAAGGCCCAGGAGTTGGTGATGGACAAGGAAGCCTGGCGTGCTGCAGTCCATGGGGTCTAAAAGAGTCGAACACGACTGAGTGACTGAACTGAACTGATTAAGTTAAAATCTATAAAAGGCAAGAATCTACAGAAGCATGCCCTGACCTTCATGCTGCTTTTGCTTGGAAGGCATTTAACGCTCTGGAGGAGTAACCACAAAACTGAGCAGCAGTTCTGGTAATCTTGCAAAGCAAAGGGGCCAAAATACAAAGCCTGGGCTCATGCCAGATAAGGATTCAATAAATACCTCTGCCTTAAGCTGGAACCCCATAGAGCTTTGTTCTCAGGAAAATAGTGATGTGGAAATAAATCAGTCCTCTCACTGACTTGCAGCCCACGTTTGGATCACCGAGGTAATTCAGGACAATCTCAGTCTTTGTGCATGGATGAGGCAGTGCTGGGCTGGTAGATTAAGATAGCTGGAGGAAGGAAGCAAAATTTTTCTCTGTTGAAGATTAAAATCATTTAGTCCCAAAATCTTCCTAAGGAGAACTTCTCAAATACAATGATCAGAACACACTGAAATATAATCTAGAATCACGAAGCTAGATACCATTAGGGAAAACCAGTAGAAAGTAATGACCACAGAAATAGGACCACAGAAGATTTATATATTGGAATCAGACAGAGATTTCCAAAATATGGATAATATGTTTAAAGAAATAATAAGATTGAAAAAAATCTGTAGGGAACACTACATGTAAAAAGTGACTTAGCATTTTTGAAAAAGAATCAAATAGAAATTCTAAAACTAAAAACAAAAATGAAATTTAAGAACATAGAAGTTGTGTGTAACATTAAATTTAATATAGATACAGAGAGAATTTGTGAAATGGAAAACATATCAGAAGAAATTTTCAAGAAGTAAGGAAAACACAAAATATTGGAAAACATTTTATGATGGTTTATAACATTTTTACTTATTAACATAATTATTTATTGTTTTGAAAATTAAACTTGCTAATATATATGAAAGTATCTACTACATGCCTTTGCGTATAGTGGTCACTCAAGAAGTATTTGTTGAATTTGAAATTATAGAAAAGTTAATTTGGTTTTTTCACAAATCATCTTTGTCATTTTTTATAACTTCAATTACTTTGATAAATTATTAAGGTTTCTCTTTTAATTTTAGTCATTTTCTATTGTGACTAATCATAGTCATTTCCTATTTTGTGTCTTCTAATTTCAATCTCTGAAATTTTGGGAGCTATTACTCTTATCATATTATCTTATTTTTGTGTGTGTTTTATGGTTTTTTACTATAAGATAATTTGGAGGGGGAATTTATTTCTGAGACATCTTTGAGCGTAGTTCAGTTCAGTCACTCAGTGTGTCCGACTCTGCAACCCCATGCACATCAGGCTTCCCTGTCCAACACCAACTCACGTAGCTTGCTCAAACTCATGTCCATCAACTCAGTGATGCCATCCAACCATCTCATCCTCTGTTGTCCCCTTCTCCTACCACCTTTAATCTTTCCCAGCATCATGGTCTTTTCAAATGAGTCAGTTCTTCACATCAGGTGGCCAAAGGATTAGAGTTTCAGCTTCAGGATCAATCCTTCCAATGAATATTCAGGACTGATTTCCTTTAGTTTAGACTGCTTGGATCTCCTTGCAGTTCAAGGGACTCTCAAGAGTGTTCTCCAACACCACAGGTCAAAGCATCAGTTCTTTGTTGCTCACATTTCTTTATAGTCCAACTCTCACATCCACACATGACCACTGGAAAAACTATAGCTTTGACTAGACAGACCTTTGTCGGCAAAGTAATGTCTCTGCTTTTTAATATGCTGTCTAGGTTGGTCATAACTTTTCTTCCAAGGGTAGAATTGAGGTTAAATTCTTCTAGAAGATTTGCATTTGTTTTTGAGAGTTGCCTTAGGGCATAACCAATCCCAAATTACCTTAAATTAAATTTTTGATAGGAGCTTTTCCAGACAATACAGGTACTATGAATGAATGAAAAAGAAGTATAGGGATAACTTATGATACAGATTTCCAGAGAGAGAATTTTCCTTAAATCAGGGTCAAACTTGAGATAGGTATGTGTTCTGCTGTTCCGTTTTTGTGACTTCAAAAATAAATGTCTTTTATTTTAGAAGAGTTTTAGATTTACATGAAAATTGTGAAGATAATATGGAGAGTTTCCATATACCCCCCACACAGTAGCCCTTATTATTGACATCTCATATTAGTATGGTCCATATGTTGCAGTTAGTAAACAAATGCTGATATATTATTGTTAGCTACAGTTTGTTCTTTACTCAGATTTCCTTAGTTTTTACCTAACATCTTTTTTCTTCCTGTTGCAACATCTCATCCAGGATAACACATTACCTTTAGTTATCATGTCTCCTTAGGCATCTCTTGGCTATGACACTTTCTAAGAATTTCCTTGTTTTTGATGATCTAGGCAATTTTGAAGAATATCCTTCAGCTGGAATTTGCCTTGTGTTTTTCTCATGCCTTAGACTGAGTTCACGGGTTTGAGGGAAGAAGACCTCAGAAGTAAACTGCCATTTTCCTCACGTGGTATCAGGATACATACTATCAGCACGGCTTATGGCTGTGGAGTTGCTTTTGGTCATCTGGTTTAGACAGTGTTTGGCAGGTTTCCCCTGTAAAGCTACTCTTCTCTCCTTTCGCATTCTGTTCTCTTTACATGGAAGTCATGATGTACAATCCACACTTAAGGAGCAAGGAGCTTTGCTCCAGCACCTCCTTAAGGGCAGAGTAACTATATAAGTTATTTGAGATTCTTCTGTATGGAAGAATTGAATCCCATCTCGCCCACTTATTTATATCAGTATGGACTAATGGATATTTATTTTATGCTTTGAACTATAATCCAAAGCCATTTTGTTTATTTATTTTGATTCTCAAATTGAGAATTCTTTAACTTCTGTGTCCCTTTGACATACCCTCATCATTGTGGGCTTTAGTCAACTTTGTTTTGGAGCACTTCATTACTTTCTGGCATTATGAGATGTCCCAGACTCATCTGTATCTATAAATATCTATATCTGTAAGTATCTATAAATATTTCTCTATGTAACCATTTGTTTCTTTATTAGGCTAAACGTGAGTTCCCGTTGTAATCACCAGCTCTAATCCATTACTCAGGTGAATCATTCTGACCTGCTCCCCTTGCTTATGTGTAAACATCTACTCCAACAGGAAAAAACTGGCTGCCACTATCCAACTTATATTTACTTAATTATCCAACTGCATTAGTATATAGGTATGACAGTAGTAAAAGTGTTAGCTTGTAGCCTCTGAAAAGCAACTTTGTCTATTACTGTACAGTGCTTATGACAGTTAACTTTATGGACTTAGTGTGCTTTACTTATGACAGTTAATTTTAACCTTTGTCTTTACAGATTCTATTCACATCCAAAGATAGAGCAGTGCCTTCTCCTCTTATCTCTTCATACATTTGTAATACACTTATGTGCTTTTGTCACATTCTGCATTCCATCCTGGGATCCTTTAACCTTCTAAATCACTTTTTTGTTTATTTTGTTTTATTTTTTATTTATTTTAATTGGAGGTTAATTACTTTACAATATTGTATTGGTTTTGCCGTACATCAACATGAATCTGTGACAGGTGTACACGTGTTCCCCATCCTGAACCCCCCTCCCTCCTCCCTCCTCATACCATCCCTCTGGGTCGTCTCAGTGCACCAGCCCCAAGCATCCAGTATCACGCATCGAACCTGGACTGGCGATTCGTTTCATATATGATATTATACATGTTTCAATGCCATTCTCCCAAATCCTCCCACTCTCTCCCTCTCCCACAGAGTCCATAAGACTGTTCTATATATCTGTGTCTCCTTTGCTGTCTCTCATACAAAGTTATCATTACCATCTTTATAAATTCCATATATATGTGTTAGTATACTGTATTGGTGTTTTTCTTTCTGGCTTACTTCACTCTGTATAATAGGCTCCAGTTTCATCCACCTCCGGAGAAGGCAATGGCACCCCACTCCAATACTCTTGCCTGGAGAATCCCAGGGATGGGGAAGCCTGGTGGGCTGCCATCTATGGGGTCACACAGAGTCGGACACGACTGAAGTGACTTAGCAATAGCAATTCATCCACCTCATTAGAACTGATTCAAATGTATTCTTTTCAATGGCTGCGTAATACTCCATTGTGTATATTTACCACAGCTTTC
This sequence comes from Bos grunniens, assembly GCF_055505025.1. Classification (NCBI taxonomy): domain Eukaryota; kingdom Metazoa; phylum Chordata; class Mammalia; order Artiodactyla; family Bovidae; genus Bos; species Bos grunniens. Next base: position 50,112,832 of record NC_141193.1, on the reverse strand, counting down.
TTAACCATTCATCTGCTGATTGACATCTAGGTTGCACTTTTTAGAAATTTATATGCATTAAGGTTCACTTTCTGTCTCTCATTTACTTCTGTTATGAGAATAGCTTTTGGGGATCCCAGTTTAATGCAGAGGTCTTCTAATGGAATCCTTACCTTGACTGGTGCTGGGCTTATATCCCATTGTTCTTCTGCCCATAGCTGTTCTACCGGAAGAAGAAACACACAGGGCAAAGCTGCTTTTAGCATTCACTCCCTTGTTAGAGGTCTTGTTTTTGCTCAGGTTTATAAATCTACTCGTTCCATTCTGTCTTTCCAATTCAACAATATATTTATATTTTATGTGATATTTTGTTTTGATAAGGAGTATTGTTCAGTATACCTAATAAAACATGCTGCCTGAAATGAAAGTCATTTTTACATTATTTTAAGTTTTTTCATATTCCATTACATATAAATGTTATTTATGTTTCTTCAGCTCTTTATTTTTAGAAACAGAAAAAGTAAAAATTATGGATAGATTAAATAAATAATGCTTCAGTATCAGTCCACATCTGCTATAAAGAGTGTTGTGAGTGATAAAGAATACAATAGCCATTTATAAAGTAAGAGAATATGTCTTTAAAATATATTTAGAACACAGGATTTTATATTAGGAAATTCAATTGTTTTTATTTAATTTTATTGAAATGACTTCTTTGAATTGAGAATGACTTTCTGTGTATTTCTGAGTGTCATGTTTCCTAGTTATCCTATAAACAGTGGTTAATGGGCAGTTGGCTGAATTAAACTGAGTTAACATGAAGAAACAAATTTTAATGAATAAACATTCTGTCATTACCATGAGAGACTGCAGCACCTGTTCTAGAGAGATACCAGTGTTTTATCGATTTTAGTGTCACCCTTCGATGAGCATGTGAAACAACACGAAGGTTGAAGAAAAACGACTCCCAGGGCCCTCATTTCTTAGGCTTGTGCTGCAAGACTACTTATCATGTTGCCACCATCATGCCTCTTTTTGTTCCTGGTATAAAGCATGTTAGCTCTGCCACTGTTGCCACTGAATATGAGTTGTTATGCCTATAATAAAACGCTATTCCGGGAGGCATCTGAGTTCAGCATTGAGAGAGCATGAGTTTTCCACATTCAATAGGAAAAAAGAAAACTAAAACATTTTTTCTTTTCTTTTTCCTGACAAAAATGATGAAACCTCTTAGATATGTCTCAGGAAAGGCAGCAGAGAAATGTGTACCATGGAACCTATTTCCCAGTGCCCTTGTGCACAGAGTCACTTACCCCCACCTGCTTGCATTCTACAGCGCTTGATTCTACAGGAGGCTTGTTAGAAAACAACTTTTGGCAACTTGGGGAGTGGCCATCTCTAAGAAATACATTTGCATCATTCTGATGGAACATTTTGGAATGTTATCTGAAAAATATACTCGCCTTCGTGTGTGCTTAATCACTCAGTCGTGTCCAACTCTTTGTGACTCTTTGCATTGTAGCCCGCCAGTTTCCTCTGTCCATGAGATTTTTCAGGCAAGAAAAACCCAACCTGGTGTGGATTGCCATTTCCTTCTCCAAGCTCAGCATCCAGAAACCCAAATTATCTCTGAAAGTTTTTGAATTGCTTTGTAAAGAAGCCATCAATCCCATTATCTTGGTGTGTTGAAATTCATTATGCAGTTCTCTATTTCTCAACTGACTGAGAGAATTTTCTCAGCCTGTTGTAAATCCTTAGATGGTAGAGACTGATGATCTTTGTGAGAAGAAGGCACATTTTCTTTTCTTCTCTTTCATCATTATAAACGTTTCAATTATATTTCTCACTTTAACTGGGTCTAAGTCACTTACCCATTAATGGCTGAATTATTTTTTTAACAATGAAGAAAAGAAAAATTCATTGTTCTTAAAAGAGAATTTTTCCCTTCAGGAAGAGAAAAGTATAATTTCAGTGTTCATCATTTAAAATTGTGGAATTCTTCTCTTCAGCCCTCATTTTTCTTTGGACATACAATATGAGAATACAACTATTCAAATGATTTTATATCTGAGAAATTCAGCTGAGCGTTTAGAAAGAAGACTGACTTTGAATTCAGACAGACAAGAGTTTGAATCCCAACTCTATCATTTAATAGCTGTATGACCATAGCTGACGTATTTAATCTCATTGAATGTTAGTTTCCCCATTTCCGTAGTGGGAAATAACAATAGTTACAGGGCTGTCACTCAGTAGGTACCCAAAAATATTGGAATCAGCATCATTATATTGTTGTTTTTATTATAATAATATTATTGTTATATAACTATTCTGCTATGTTTTAAATATTCAGAGAAGAAAAGTATATTTTTAGAGGCAAATTAGCTTGAACAAGTTAAAATAAAGAGCTTAGAGAACACTTGAATGATAATTAAATATTGATAAAGGTAAAGGGAACAATAAATTAATTGGTTGCTAAGGTAATTTTTCCCAATTAAAAGTCAGTCCCATGGGGTTAAAAAAAGACTGTGTCAGAGTTTCATTTACTGTTCCATCAACTATCCATTTAAAAACAGCACATCTATATAAGGTAAACTGTGTGCCAGTCGTTGTGGAAGAAGGCAGATCAAGGGATAGGAACATGCAAAGAAAACTTCATCTGAAATAAGAAAGGTGCTTTTTCTAAATAACAAATATACAGAAAGGTATATATGCTCATCCTCGCCAAAAAAGAATACAAGTTAATAAAACTATCCAAAAGATTGAGAAAAATTAGAAAGACCCTGAAAGTGAAGGAGGAGACTGAAAAAGTTGGCCTAAAGCTCAACATTCAAAAAACGAAGATCATGGCATCTGGTCCCATCACTTCATGGGAAATAGATGGGGAAACAGTGAAAACAGTGTCAGACTTTATTTTGGGGGGCTCCAAAATCACTGCAGATGGTGATTGCAGCCACCATCTTAAAAGAAATTAAGTGTCTGAAATTAAAAGACGCTTACTCCTTGGAAGGAAAGTTATGACCAACCTAGATAGCATATTCAAACCAGAGACATTAGTTTGCCAACAAAGGTCTGTCTAGTCAATCTATGGTTTTTCCAGTGGTCATGTATGGATGTGAGAGTTGGACTGTGAAGAAGGCTAAGTGCCAAAGAATTGATGCTTTTGAACTGTGGTTTTGGAGAAGACTCTTGAGAGTCCCTTGGACTGCAAGGAGATCCAACCAGTCCATTCTGAAGGAGATCAGCCCTGGGATTTCTTTGGAAGGAATGATGCTGAAACTTGAGTACTTTGGCCACCTCATGCGAAGAGTTGACTCATTGGAAAAGACTCTGATGCTGGGAGGGATTGGGGGCAGGAGGAAAAGGGGATGACAGAGGATGAGATGGCTGGATGACATCACCGACTCGATGGACATGAGTTTGAGTGAACTCCAGGAGTTGGTGATAGACAGGGACGCCTGGCGTGCTGCAATTCATGGGGTCACAAAGAGTCGGACACGACTGAGTGACTGAACTGAACTGAACTGAACAACAGTTAGAATTGGCAAAGATAAAGAGAACTCTCATACACTGTTTGGGTATAAATTATTGCAATTATTTGGGGAGCAAATTTGACAAAATCTACCTAAATTTAAAATGTGCAAGCCTAAAGTTCCAATTTTTAGTATTTATCCTACAAAAATAATATCATGAGGACTTAAAGATATACATACAAAGAAGTTTTGCTGTAGCATTGTTTATAATAGCAAAAAGGCTAGGGGGAAGCAACAGAATTGCTTATGCCTGTATTAGGTACATATTGCCATGTAACAAATTATCCCCCAAATTATTACCTGAAAACAACAAATATCTATTATCTCACGTTTCATTAAGGGTCATGAATTTGGTTTTTGGCTTAGTTGGGTGGTTTTGGCTCAGGGTTTCTCATAAAATTACAGTCAAGATGTTGACCAGGACTGGAGTCTTTGAAAGCTTGACTGGACTCCTCTGCTTCCAAGATGACTCACTTGTGTTTATTGGCAGAGAATCTCAGTCTCTGCATGGACTACATGACCTTTCCCAGGAGTTGCTTGCGCATCCTCGTGACATGGCAGCTGGCTTCGCTCAGGGAAAATGGTCTAAAAGAGAGCAAGAAGGAAGCTGCAGTGCCTTTTATGAACTAGTCTTGGAGATTACACATCATGGCTTCTATATTATTCTATTCATTAGCGCCAAGTCACCAAATCCAGTCTAAGCTCAAGGGAAAGTGAATTAGCCTTTTTAGTGAATTTTTGGAGGGAAGGGTGTTGGATAATTTTTAAACCTATTTTTACAACTATTTAACTTGTTTTCTGGCTACAGATTAAAAATACTTTCACATAAAAAATACGCTCATTCCCTTCCAACACTCCTCCACCAACCCCGTTTCAACCATTTACAGCATCAGCTTAAAGTCCAGAAACATATCAGCTTAATCAGATCCAGGTCAGGCTTCAGCTTCTCAGATGTCATTCCTTAAGTATGAACTTTTTGGCCAACCACACACACACACACACACATGTACATGGGACAGGCACAGGATAACCAGTCTAGACATTCTTGTTCTAAAAGAGGAAAAGTGGAATGCCCAAAGTAGTCACTGTTCTATAGCAATTCTGAATCCACTCAGCTACATGTCAGGTTTCTTGATTCAAATATATTCCTACTCCTGCCTGGGAATGATTTTCCATTGCTCTTGGCTTCAACCTATCTCTGGGTTCTTGGTCTCCTTTTGTGATTCATTCTTCTTTTCTGATTCATTCTTTCTTTCTCTTAAAAGTGTACACCCATGGCAGATTCATGTTGATGTATGGCAAAATCAATACAATATTGTAAAGTAATTAGCCTCTAAAATAAAAAAAAGTGAACCTATTTTAGAGCTGTGTAGTTTTCCCAATAAAATTTAGTAATTCCAAATGCCTGTTTTCATTGTGTACTATCTATTTCCTTCAGTTGCTGTTATTTCTGTAATTATAATTACTTTCAGAAAGTTTGTGGGCCTTCTATGAACCTTATCACGGTTCACTTCATTAGGGAAAAGCCATACCCACAAATCTCTTCAAGGTAAATTCTTCTCTACCTCGAGCTTCTGCTGAATTATGGGACAGTATCCTAAGTTTCTTTAAAGCGCTGTTGTTTGAGCAGTTCTCTGAGGCTCCATCTTAGCTCTTTCTGAGAGCATATGGTATTTTACAGCGATGCTTGCCTTATCTCTACACCTGGCTTCCTTGCCAGTGGCCTGGAATTGATCTTTGCTGCAAATCTGTTTCTTAATTTTAGTTTTATGTGCCATCTGGAAAAATTGGATATTTTTAAAACCACCTAATTTTGGCTTCTTCATATTTAACAATCTTTCCTTTGGTTTATCTCTTTCCTCTCATTTTTTCTCCCTATTTTTCTTAATTTATTTAAGTACTACTGACTTACATTAGTTTTAGGTATAAAACATAGTGATAATACTGATTAAATAGTTTTATAGATTATCAGATCATATCAGATCAGATCAGTCGCTCAGTCGTGTCCGACTCTTTGTGACCCCATGAATTGCAGCACGCCAGGCCTCCCTGTCCATCACCAACTCCCGGAGTTCACTCAGACTCATGTCCATCGAGTCAGTGATGCCATCCAGCATCTCATCCTCTGTCATCCCCTTTTCCTCCTGCCCCCAATCCCTCCCAGCATCAGAGTCTTTTCCAATGAGTCAACTCTTCGCATGAGGTGGCCAAAGTACTCGAGTTTCAGCTTTAGCATCATTCCCTCCAAAGAAATCCCAGGGCTGATCTCCTTCAGAACGGACTGGTTGGATCTCCTTGCAGTCCAAGGGACTCTCAAGAGTCTTCTCCAACACCACAGTTCAAAAGCATCAATTCTTTGGCACTCAGCCTTCTTCACAGTCCAACTCTCACATCCATACATGACTACAGGAAAAACCATAGCCTTGACTAGACGGACCTTTGTTGGCAAACTAATGTCTCTGCTTTTGAATATGCTATCTAGGTTGGTCATAACTTTCCTTCCAAGAAGTAAGCATCTTTTAATTTCATGGCTGTAGTCACCATCTGCAGTGATTTTGGAGCCCAGGAAAATAAAGTCGGACACTGTTTCCACTGTTTCCCCATATAAACCCATACAGATTTATTATAAAATATTGACTATATTCCCTGTTCTCTTCACGACATCCTATGACTTATTTATCTTATAAATAAGAGGCAATTTGTACCTCTTAATCCCATTGACCTTTTTTGGGCCTCTCCCACCCATCTTCCCTTGGTAATCACAACTTTCTTCTCTGTGTCTGTGAGCCTGTTTCTATTTTGTTATATTTGTTTCTTTTATTAGATTCCACATATTAGTGAAAACATGCAGAACATACTGGTTCCCTTTTCTCCATATCCGCCCCAACACTAGTTGTTATCTTTCACAATAGCCGTTCTGATGGGTTGTAGGTGAGCTATCCTTGTGGTTTTCATTTGCATTTGTTTGATTATTAGGGATGTTGATGTTTAATATTTATTCATGTGTTGGCCTTCTGTATGTCTTCTTTGGAAAAATGTCTATTCAGGTCTTCCCATTTTTAAAATCAGGTTGCTTGTTTTCTTGCTACTGAGTTGTATGAGTTCTTTATATGTTTTGGATATTAACTTCTTATTGGACATGCTATTTGCAAATATCTTTTCCTGTTCATTAGGTTGCCTTTCTGTTTTGTTGATGGTTTCTTTTTTTCTTTCTTTCTTTCTTTTTTTTTTTTTTTGCTGTGCAAAGCTCTTTAGTTTGACTAGATCCTATTTTTTTTAAATTGGAAGATAATTGCTTTACAATATTGTGCTGGTTCCTGCCATACATCAACATGAGTTGGCCACAGGTACACACACATCCCCTCCCTCCTGAACCACCCTCTCATCTCCCGCCCCATCCCACCTCTCACATGTTATTACCACCAGAAAGAGGAAACCAGGGGGCACTGTCAGCGCCTGGACATGTACTGAGCTGGCCCACCTGGCCCATCAGGTACATCCTCTACTTTGCACATCACCACAGGGGCAGCCCACTAAACTCTCTGCCACCGTGTATCAAGGATCTCCTTTTGTCCAGTTTCCCTAAAGTTTTCCGTCACTCTTCTCTAAGATCTCACCACAGCCTCCCTATCGCAATCAAGCTTCTATTAACAATTTCTGACACTCTTCCTTAAAGCCTCTATAGCCTTTACCCGCTACCCAGTTTCAAAGTCATTTCCACATTTGTAGGTACTTATTATGGTAGCACCCTACTTTCAGGTATCAGAATCAGTATCAGTTATTCACTGCTGTGCAACAAATTACTCCTTAACATAAGCAGCTTACCACAACCATTTATTACATCACAGTTGCTGCAGGTCAAGAATCAGGAAGCAACTTCCTGGGTGGCTTTGGCTCAAGGTCTCTCATGAGACTGGGTTTCCCAGGTGGCTCAGTGGTAGAGAATCCACCTGCCAACACAGGAGACACAGGAGATATGAGTTCGATCCCTGGGCCAAGAAGATCCCCCAAAGGAGGAAATGGTAACTCCAGTATTCTTGCCTGGATAGTCCCATGGACAGAGGAGCCTGGTGGGCTACAGTCCATAGGGTCACAAAGAGTCGGACGTGACTGAAGACACCTAATACACACACACACAGCAATGGTCTGTATAACATGATCATTTGGGAAGAAGTAAAAACTAACCTTGCATATGTATATATAAACATAAAGATTTCTAGAATCCTACAGATCAAAATGTTGATAATGCATACAGAGGTATAGTAGGTGGTTTGAAATGAGCCTAGTAGACTGAAGGGGAGTGAGTTTTACATATTACATTGAAAAAGAGGTATAATTACAAGTGATCAGCCAAAGAGGAAAATGAGGAAAATAAACTATTTCCACTTGGGAGATACCTAATGAAATGCTGTATTCTACTCAGTTATCCTTCAGTGAAGTCCAGTCTTTAATAAACTGACTCTTTATCTCACAATTTTGAGGCCTCTTTCTTAAATATAAGCAAAATAAAAATGACAAGAGATTTGGGAAAAAACTTTGAACATCAGAGAGACTAAAACAAATAGAAAAAGGTAGCACAGATGAAACAAACAATATAGGTAGCAGAAAAAACAAAAACACTTCAATTATCTCCAGGGATGAATACATCCTTGCATTACATCCATGACATATGCACATAAACATTATAAAAAGAACATTTAGAAAATAAGATAGACCTCTTAGAAATTTTAAAATATTTTACAAGAAATTATAATTCCAAAGAAGACATACAGATGGCTAACAAACACATGAAAAGATGCTCAACATCGCTCATTATCAGAGAAATGCAAATCAAAACCACAATGAGATACCATCTCACAAGGGTCAGAATGGCTGCTATCAAAAAGTCTACAAACAATAAATGCTGAAGAGGGTGTGGAGAAAAGGGAACCCTCTTACACTATTGGTGGGAATGCAAACTAGTACAGCCACTATGGAGAACAGTGTGGAGGTTCCTTAAAAAACTGGAAATAGAACTGCCATATGACCCAGCAATCCCATTGCTGGGCATACACATGGAGGACACCAGAATTGAAAGAGACACATTTACCCCAAAGTTCATCACAGCGCTGTTTACAATAGCTAGGACGTGGAAGCAACCTAGATGTCCATTGGCAGATGAATGGATAAGAAAGTTTTGGTACATATACACAATGGAATATTACTCAGCTATTTAAAAGAACATATTTGAGTCAGTTCTGATTAGGTGGATGAAACTGGAGCCTATTATACAGAGTGAAGTAAGTCAGAAAGAAAAACACCAGTACAGTATATTAACACACATATATGGAATTTAGAAAGATGGTAATGATGATCCTATATGCAAGATGGCAAAAGGGACACAGATACAAACAACAGGCTTTTGGACTCTGGGAGAAGGCAAGGGTGGGATGATTTGAGAGAATAGCATTAAAACATGTACATTACCGTATGTGAGATAGATCACCAGTCCAAGTTTGATGCATGAAACAGGGTGCTCACAGCCAATGCACTGGGACAACCCTGAGGGATGGGATGGGGAGGAAGGTGAGGGGGGTTTAGGATGGGGGGCCACATGTACACCTGTGGCTGATTCATGTCACTATGTACCAAAACCACCACAATATTGTATAGTAATTAGCCTCCAATTAAAATTTTAAAATTAATTTTAAAAGAGTAAATTACAATTTTGGAATAAAGTTTAGAATGCATTCATGGTAGGTATATAGGAAGGTGGGGCTTCCCAGGTGGCTCAGTGGTAAAGAACTGCCCGCCAATGCAGGAAACACAAGAGACAGAGGTTTGATCCCTGGGTCAGGAAGATCCCCTGGGGGAGGGCATGGCAACCCACTCCAGTACTCTTGCCTGGAGAATCCCAGGGACAGAGGAGCCTCCAGGGCTACAGTCCATAGCGTAACAAACTGTAGGACATGACTGAAGTGACTTAGCATGCATGCATACATATAGAAAGATACCAAATGAAAAAGTTTAACTATTAATTCCAGGGAAAACATAACATTATATAAGGAAAAATATAACAATGTATCTGGCTAAGATAAAAATAATGTCCACGTAGACAAATCAGTATTCGCAAACCCAAATACTGATCTATTTTAAGATATGATACAGCTAAAGTAATGGGTAGATGAAGGAGGAGTCTGAGTACTGTCCGTAGGAATTATGATATATCTTCAACAGGTGGGGAAAGCCTAGAAATTATCTAAAATACAAAATGAATAAATAGAATAAACTTGTGCATTAGAAAGCTGTGATAGGGTTCAGTGGTTAAGAAACTGCCTGCCAGTGCCAAGGACACAGGTTCGATCCCTACTGTAGTAAGATTTCACATGTTAAGAGGAAATGAAGCTCCTGCGCCTAGAACCCATGCTAGGAGCCCCCAGGGCTACAGTCCATAGCGTAACAAACTGTAGGACATGACTGAAGTGACTTAGCATGCATGCATACATATAGAAAGATACCAAATGAAAAAGTTTAACTATTAATTCCAGGGAAAACATAACATTATATAAGGAAAAATATATGCATGCAAAGAGAGAAGCCGCTGCAGTGAGAAGCCCCCACTTACCGTGCGTAGAGAAAGCCCGTGTGCAGCAACAGAGATCCATCAAAGCCAAAAAATAAAATAAATCTTAAAAAAAAAATTTCCTGACTTAGTCTTCCAAAAAAGAAAGCAAGCAAGCTGTGGTTGACATTTGCCATTTCTTTTCATGCTGTGCAGGTCCTTTTGAACAGCATATTCTTTTATTTGGGGAATTCACTTCCATATGAACTCTGTATCCCCAAAATAAACTCTCAAAATCTCCTCCAGTGTCCTTTAGGCTCCGCCAGCCGACTCACTCACATGAGATTTTGACTTAGAAGTGTGTGACCTGAGGAAGCTTGTCCCATACAGGAAGAGTTGGCTGGTGAGGGCTGCGGCGTAGTCAGCCAGCTTGGGAGGGTGACCCCAAGACTGAGTTCCAGGGCGGAACTGGCATCTGTGGAGCATGTGGTGGGGGAAAGTGTTTCTTTCTTCAGGGCAGGCTGCTGTGTGGTTTAAACATTGTTCCTGGAAGCTTAGCATCCCTGTGAACTAAGTAACATCTGGAGTTAGTCTGCGGATTGCAATTACATAACCACACTCAAAACTACAGAGGCTAAAGAACAGCTAAAGAGCTTCAAATGGTTCCCTCTGGGAGTGAAAATCAAGGATGGCAAGTGGTTGATCAGGAAACTAGTGTTTTTCATTATAAGACTTTGTCTTTCTCTTGGGCTTTTAAACCATGACTATTTGACTTTCTAGCTATATAGCTTGGAGAAGGCAATGGCACCCCACTCAAGTACTCTTGCCTGGAAAATCCCAGGGTCGGAGGAGCCTGGTAGGCTGCAGTCCATGGGTCGCTAAGAGTCAGACACGACTGCACGCTTTCACTTTCACTTTTCGCTTTCATGCACTGTGGAAGGAAATGGCAACCCACTCCAGTGTTCTTGCCTGGAGAATCCCAGGGACGGGGAAGCCTGGTGGGCTGCCGTCTATGGGGTCGCACAGGGTTGGACACGACTGAAGTGACTTAGCAGCAGCAGCAGCTATATAGCTATGTAAGTTTGATAAAAATTAAAACTGAAACAAAAGAGAGCAAAAGACAGTAAAGAACTATCTTTTGGAGAGTATAAAGGCACTGTACCACAGAGTGTTTCCTCTCCTTTTTCTGTCTGTAGGAGACATTGCTAACTAATAAGAGCTCTCATTTCCTCTAGAGCCTGGAAACAGATTCATAGTCCTTCTCAATACCTATTTCCATGTATATTGGAGTTAGGTCTTCAGTTGAAAACTCTTTGCCATTGTTGGCCTAAGAGGAAATGCTCAATCTGGTATAGGCCTAAACTTGCATTCTGAATGAGTGAAAGCAAAACCCAGAATACGTTTTATGGTACACAGATTTAGAACTTATATCCTGGTACACCTAACTTTGACAAATACCGTAATTAAAGACTACAAGGCAGCACTACAGAACTCTATTATTCCAGTGAAATTGCTACAGTTGATAGAAGTCATTTAGGTTTCTGAACATTAACATGAAGATATACTTTGAAGTTTTATAGCACTACGATTAATAGAATTTTATTACCTGAGAGTTTTCAAAGGAGCTTAATCGCTTCACTAGCAGCATTGGCGTAGCATTTTTAAGAAAACCATGTCATTTTGAGTCAACATGTAGTTAATTCACATTTGGAGATGAGGCTACCATGACAACATGACAATTTAATGAGGTTTGAGCACCTTCAGGAAAGGAATTATTAAAAGGAAGAGAACAGAAATGCTTTGTGATAGAAAAAGAGAATACTGGAATTGCCGGGACAGTCTGTAACCTTCATTTGCAAGGACTTATTGTCCGTCTTTTATCATGGTTTTCTTTCTTCCTTTCTTTCATTCCTATGACTACACTTTGCTCTATAATGAATATGAGTTTTAGTACAAGATTCAAGAAGCATACTTAAATCCATCAAGCACAGCATCTGTTAAAATCTCCTGGCATTAAAGAAAATGTTGAACTGGATTTATTTCCAACCTTTTCAGGCAATGTAGAACAATTTAGAACTAATTAGAGATCTAATAACCCTGCCTACAGTTTCTAGTTTGTACTACTGCTTTATGTAGAGAGAAATAGATGAAAAAAAATCACTTCCAAAACAGCTTTAGGGTGGACAGCTCTCCAATCCCTTCCTACTGGCAACCACCTATTTGTTTTTTGTATATGTAGGTCCATTTCTGTTTTGTTTGTGCATTTGTTTTGCATTTTAGATTCCACATTTAGGTGAAATTATAAAATATTTGTCTTTATCTGACTCACTACACTTAGCATAATACCTCTAATTGCCTCTATGTTGTCACAAATGGCAAAATTTTATTCTTTTCTTCCTGCTGAGAAGTAGTCCATTGTATATGTATGTGTGTGTATAAGGTTTTCTCTGTCTGTTCATCTATCCATGGGCATTTCAGTTGCTTCCATATCTTGGCTCTTGTAAATAATGCTGCAGTGAATACTGTCATTTAGTCACTGAGTCATGTCTGATACTTTTGTGAAACCATGGACTGCTGCCCACCAGGCTCCTCTATCCATGGAATTTCTCAGGCAAGAACACTGGAGTGGGTTGCTATTTCCTTCTCCAGGAGATTTTCCTGACCCAGGGATCAAATCTGTGACTCCTGCATTGGCAGGCTGATTCTTTACCACTGAGCCACTGCAGGGAAGCCCTGTAATAAATACAGGGGTGCATATATCTTTTCATATATATATCAGTTCAGTTCAGTTCAGTCCAGTTGCTCAGTCATGTCTGACTTTTTGAAGCCCCATACATTACAGCATGCCAGGCTTCCCTGTCCATCACCAACTCATGGAGATTACTCAAACTCATGTCCATCTCATCCTCTATCATCCCCTTCTCCTCCCGCCTTCAATCTTTGTCAGCATCAGAGTCTTTTCATTTGAGTCAGTTCTTCCTATCAGGTGGTCAAACTATTGGAGCTTCAGCTTCAGCATCAGTCCTTCCAATTAATATTCAGGACTGATTTCCTTTAGGATGGACTCAGCGGTGGCTGAGAGGAGCTACCCAACATCCGAGGTCAGGTGCGGCAGCCAAGAGGAGCTACACCACATCTGAGGTCAGGGGCGGCGGCTGAGAGGAGCAACACCATGTCAAAGGAGTGGCAGCTGCATGGGCTCAGGAGGGCTGAGAGGAGCTACTCCATGTTCAAGGTCAGGAGGGGTGACTCATCCAAGGTAAGGAGCAGCGGCTGTGCTTTGCTGGAGCAGCCGTGAAGAGATACCTCACATCCAAGGTAAGAGAAACCCAAGAAAGACAGTAGGTGTTACTACCTACTATGAGGGCATCAGAGGGCAGAAACCATACTCACAGGAAACTAGCCAATCTGATCACATGGACCACAGCCTTGTCTAACTCAATGAAATTAAGCCATGCCATGTGGGGCCACCCAAGACTGACGGGTCATGGTAGAGAGGTCTGACAGAATGTGGTCCAGTGGAGATGGGAATGGCAAACCACTTCAGTATTCTTGCCTTGAGAACCCCATGAACAGTATGAAAGGGCAAAATGATAGGATACTGAAAGAGGAATTCCCCAGGTTGGTAGGTGCCCAATATGCTACTGGAGATCAGTGGAGAAATAACTTCAGAAAGAATGAAGGGATGGAGCCAAAGCAAAAACAATACCCAGTTGTGGATGTGACTGGTGATAGAAGCAAGGTCCGATGCTGCAAAAAGCAATATTGCATAGGAACCTGGAATGTCAGGTCCATGAATCAAGGCAAATTGGAAGTGGTCAAACAGGAGATGGCAAGAGTGAACGTCGACATTCTAGGAATCAGCAAACTAAAATGGACTGGAATGGGTGAATTAAACTCAGATGACCATTATATCTACTACTGTGGGCAGGAATCCCTTAGTAGAAATGAATAGCCATCATGGTCAACAAAAGAGTCCGAAATGCAGTACTTGGATGCAATCTCAAAAATGACAGAATGATCTCTGTTCGTTTCCATGGCAAACCATTCAAAATCACAGTAAACCAAGCCTATGCCCCAACCAGTAACTCTGAAGAAGCTGAAGTTGAATGCTTCTATGAAGATTACAAGACCTTTTAGAACTAACACCCAAAAAAGATGTTCTTTTCATTATAGGGGACTGGAATGCAAAAGTAGAAAGTCAAGAAACACCTGGAGTAACAGGCACATTGACCTTGGAATACAGAATGAAGCAGGGCAAAGGCTAAAAGAGTTTTGCCAAGAGAACACACTGGTCATAGCAAACATCCTTTTCCAACAACACAAGAGAAGACTCTACACATGGACATCACCAGATGGTCAACACTGAAATCAGATTGATTATATTCTTTGCAGCCAAAGATGAAGAAGCTCTATACAGTTAGCAAAAACAAGACCGGGAGCTGACTGTGGCTCAGATCATAAACTCCTTATTGCCAAATTCAGACTTAAATTGAAGAAAGTAGGGAAAACCACTAGACCATTCAGGTATGACCTAACCCTTATGGTTATGCAATGGAAGTGAGAAATAGATTTAAGGGGCTAGATCTGATAGACAGAGTGCCTGATGAACTATGGACTGAGATTCGTGACATTGTACAGAGACAGGGATCAAGACCATCCCCATGGAAAAGAAATGCAAAAAAGCAAAATGACTGTCTGGGGAGGCCTTACAAATAGCTGTGAGAAGAAGAGAAGCAAAGCAAAGGAGAAAAGGAAAGATGTAAGCATCTGGGTGCAGAGTTCCAAAGAATAGCAAGGAGAGATAAAAAAGCCTTCCTTAGCGATCAATGCAAAGAAATAGAGGAAAGCAACAGAATGGGAAAGACTAGCGATCTCTTCAAGAAAATTAGAAATACCAAGGGAACATTTCAGGCAAAGATGGGCTCAATAAAGGATAGAAATGGTATGGACCTAACAGAAGCAGAAGATATTAAGAAGAGGTGGCAAGAATACACAGAAGAACTATACAAAAAAGATCTTCACAACCCAGATAATCACGATGGTGAGATCACTCACCTAGAGCCAGACATCCTGGAATGTGAAGTCAAGTGGGCCTTAGAAAGCATCACTACAAACAAAGTTAGTGGAGGTGATGGAATTCCAGTTGAGCTATTTCAAATCCTAAAAGATGATGCTGTGAAAGTGCTGCACTCAATATGCCAGCAAATTTGGGAAACTCAGCAGTGGCCACAGGACTGGAAAAGGTCGGTTTTCATTCCAATCCCAAAGAAAGGCAATTCCAAGGAATGCTCAAACTACCGCACAGTTGCACTCATCTCACATGCTAGTAAAGTAATGTTTAAAATTCTCCAGGCTAGGCTTCAGCAATATGTGAACCCTGAACTTCCAGATGTTCCAGCTGGTTTTAGAAAAGGTAGAGGAACCAGAGATCAAATTGCCAACATCCGCTGGATCATTGAAAAAGCAAGAGAGTTCCAGAAAAATATCTATTTCTCCTTTATTGACTATGCCAAAGCCTTTGACTGTGTGGATCAGAATAAACTGTGGAAAATTATTCAAGAGATGGGAATACCAGACCACCTGACCTGTCTCTTGATAAACCTGTATGCAGGTCAGGAAGCAACAGTTAGAACTAGACATGAAACAAGAGACTGGTTCCAAATAGGAAAAGGAGTCCGTCAAGGCTGTATATTGTCACCCTGCTTATTTAACTTATATGCAGAGTACATCATGAGAAACGCTGGGCTGGAGGAAGCACAAGCTGGAATCAAGATTGCTGGGAGAAATATCAATAACCTCAGATATGCAGATGACATCACCCTTATGGCAGAAAGTGAAGAGGAACTCAAAAGCCTCTTGATGAAAGTGGAGAGTGAAAAAGTTGGCTTAAAGCTCAACATTCAGAAAACAAAGATCATGGCATCTGGTCCCATCACTTCATGGGAAATAGATGGGGAAACAGTGTCAGACTTTATTTTTTTTGGCTCCAAAATCACTGCAGATGGTGACTGCAGCCATGAAATTAAAAGACGCTTACTCCTTGGAAGGAAAGTTATGACCAATCTAGATAGTATATTGAAAAGCAGAGACATTACTTTGCCAACAAAGGTCCATCTAGTCAAGGCTATGGTTTTTCCTGTGGTCATGTATGGATGTGAGAGTTGGACTGTGAAGAAGGCTGAGTGCCAAAGAATTGATGCTTTTGAACTGTGGTGTTGGAGAAGACTCTTGAGAGTCCCTTGGACTGCAAGGAGATCCAACCAGTCCATTCTGAAGGAGATCGGCCCTGGGATTTCTTTGGAAGGAATGATGCTGAAGCTGAAACTCCAATACTTTGGCCACCTCATCCGAAGAGTTGACTCATTGGAAAAGACTCTGATGCTGGGAGGGTTTGAGGGCAGGAGGAGAAGGGGATGACAGAGAATGAGATGGCTGGATGGCATCACCGAATCAATGGACATGAGTTTGGGTAAACTCCGGGAGTTGGTGATGGACAGGGAAGCCTGGCATGCTGGGATTCATGGGGTCGCAAAGAGTCAGACACGACTGAGCAACTGAACTGACTGAGGATGGACTTATTGGATCTCCTTTCAGTCCAAGGGACTCTCAGGAGTCTTCTCCAACACCACAGTTTAAAAGCATCAATTGAAAAAAAAAATAAACTAAAAGCATCAATTGTTCAGCACTCAGCTTTCTTTGTAGTCCAACTCTCACATCCATATATGACTGCTGGAAAAACCATAGCCTTGACTAGATGGATCTTTGTTGGCAAAGTAATGTCTCTTCTTTTTAATATGCTGTCTAGTTTGGTCATAACTTTTCTTCCAAGGAGCAAGCATCTTTTAATTTCATGGCTGCAATCACCATCAACAGTGATTTTGTAGCCCCCCAAAATAGTTTGTCATTGTTTCCATTGTTTCCCCATCTATTTGCCATGAAGTGATGGGACTGGATGCTATGATCTTAGTTTTCTCAATGTTGAGCTATAAGCCAACTTTTTCACTCTCCTCTTTCACTTTCATCAAGAGGCTTTTTAGTTCTTCTTCACTTTCTACCATAAGGGTGGTGTTATCTGCATATTTGAAGTTATTGCTATTTTTCCTGGCAATCTTGATTTCAGCTTGTGTTTCATCCAGCCCAGGGTTTCTCATGATGTATTCTGCATATAAGTTAAATAATCAGGGTGACAATATACAGCCTTGATGTACTCCTTTCCTGATTTGGAACCAGTCTCTTGTTCCATGTCCAGTTCTAACTGTTGCTTCCTGACCTGCATATAGGTTTCTCAAGAGTCAGGTCAGGTGTTCTGGTATTCCCATCTGTTGAAGAATTTTCCACAGTTTATTGTGATCCACACAGTGATAGGCTTAGGTGTAGTCAATAACAGAAGTATATGTTTTTCTGGAACTCTGTTGCATTTCGATGATCCAACAGATGTTGGCAATTTGACCTCTGGTTCCTCTGCCTTTTATAAATCCATTTTGAACATCTAGATGTTCATGGTTCATGTACTGTTGAAGCCTGGCTTGGAGAAGTTTGAGTATTACTCTGCTACGTGTGAGATGAGTGCAACTCTTCGGTAGTTTGAACATTCTTTGGTGTTGCCTTTCTTTGGGATTGGAATGAAAACTGACTTTTTCGCAGTCCTGTGGCCACCACTGAGTTTTCCAAATTTGCTGGCATATTGAGTGCAACACTTTCCCAGAGCATCATCTTTTAGAATTTGAAATAGCTCAACTGGAATTCCATCACCTCCACTAGCTTTGTTCATAGTGATGCTTTCTAAGGCCCAGTTGACATCGAATTCTAGGATGTCTGGCTCTAGGTGAGTGATCACATCATTGTGATTATCTGGGTCACGAAGATCTTTTTAAAATAATTTTTCTGTTTATTCTTGCCACCTCTTCTTAATATCTTCTGTTTCTGTTATGTCCATACCATTTCTGTCCTTTATTGTGCCCATCTTTACATGAAATGTTCCCTTGGTATCTCTAATTTTCTTGAGAAGATCTCTAGTCTTTCCCATTCTATTGCTTTCCTCTATTTCTTTGCAATGATTATGGACAAAGGTTTTCTTATCTCTCCTTGTTATTCTTTGGAACTCTGCATTCAAATGGATATATCTTTCCTTTTCTCCTTTGCCTTTCACTGCTCTTCTTTTCTCAGCTATTTGTAAGGCCTCCTCAGACAATCATTTTGTCTTTTTGCGTTTCTTTTTCTTGGGGATGGTCTCCTATACACGGCCTCCTCTACAATGTCAGGAATCTCCTTCCATAATTCTTCAGGCACTCTGTCTATCAGATCTAATCCCTTGAATCTATTTGTCACTTCCACTGTATAATCATAAGGGATTTGATTTAGGTCATACCTGAATGGTCTAGTGGTTTTCCTTATTTTCTTCAATTTGAGTATGAATTTGGCAATAAAGATTCATGATCTGAGCCACAGTCAGCTCCTGGTCTTGTTTTTGCTGACTGTATAGATCTTCTCTTTGGCTGCAAAGAAAACTATCAATCTGATTTCGGTATTGACCATATGGTGACGTCTATGTGTAGAGTCTTCTCTTCTGTTGCTGGAAGAAGGTGTTTACTATGACCAGTGCATTCTCTTGGCAAAACGCTGTTAACCTTTGACCTGCTTCATTTTGTACTCCAAGGCCAAATTTGACTATTACTCCAGGTATCTCTTGACTTCCTACTTTCATATTTCAGTCCCCTATAATGAAAAGGGCATCTTTTTTTTTAGTTTTTGCCAGATGTTACTTTCTGCCGACATATATATATATGAAACATATATATCTTTGTCGGCAAAAGTCTGCCTAGTCAAGGCTATGGTTTTTCCAGTAGTCATGTGTGGATATGAGAGTTGGACTGTAAAGAAAGCTGAGCAGTGAAGCATTGATGCTTTTGAACTGTGGTGTTGGAGAAGACTCTTGAGAGTCCCTTGGACTGCAAGGAGATCCAACCAGTCCATCCTAAAGGAGATCAGACCTGGGATTTCTTTGGAAGGAATGATGCTAAAGCTGAAACTCCAGTACTTTGGCCACCTCATGCGAAGAGCTGACTCATTGGAAAAGACCCTGATGCTGGGAGGGATTGGGGGCAGGAGGAGAAGGGGACGACAGAGGATGAGATGGCTGGATGGCATCACTGATTCGATGGACATGAGTCTGAGTGAACTCCGGGAGTTGGTGATGGACAGGGAGGCCTGGCGTGCTGCGATTCATGGGGTCGCGAAGAGTCAGACACGACTGAGCGACTGAACTGAATGGATAGGAAGAACAAAGCTTCAAGAAAAATGAAAACTAAACTCCCTCAAGGCAGTAAGTGACTCATATATGTTTTTAGTTGTTTGGGGACAATGTGTAGAAAGGAATAGTAACCTTTTTTTGATAAGGAGACTTGGTTTGGTAGGACATGGAGGATGTGCAGTCAAGTCACAGCCTTAGCTGTATCTCACAAATTTGGGCAAATTAACTATTTTTCTTCATTTCTGATTTATCATCCATTAAATTTTGAAGGTCTAGTGTTTATGTTTTAGTACTGTATAAAGGAACATAATTCAGCAGAGTGGTCAGAAGACAAAGACTCTGGAGTCAGACAGAACTGGATTTAAATTGCAGTTCTATTACTTCCCATGTGCCCTTGGGAAAATGAAGTAATCTCCCCGAGCTCAGTTTGCTCATCTGTAAGGAGGGAACAGAAATCTTCCACTTTTGCCTACCAGGCATCCCCCCCTTCTTTTGGAACCCCTCTTTCCTGAGAACACTCACTCCATGTGGTTAGTTCAGTAAAGGCTGAACCCATTCTGCCTGATTCACACGGGAGGATATGCCCTAGGGGTGGCAACCACAGTACCCATCTCACTCACCAATCCCAACATCAGGGAGAGGCAGAACACCCAAGGCAACCCATCAGAAAACTCCCTGGGAGTTTACCAAAAAAGCTGTGGAGAAGATGCTTCCTGTCTTTGTGGGTTACTAAAAAGACAGAATGTAAGTTGAGTCTATCAATGCCCAGCATTCTTGCTCTAGAAAGAGGCTTTTGGAGAGAGAGGTAGAGAAAAGGATGGTGCATGTGTGCATGCTCAATCCTGTCCAACTCTTTGTGACCCCATGGGCTGCAGCCTGCCAGACGCCTCTGTCCATGGAATTTTCTAGGCAGGAATACTGGGGTGGGTTGCCATTTCCTCCTCTAGGAGATCTTCCCAACCCAGGGAATTCATGTCTTCTGCATTGGCTGGTGGATTCTTTACCACTGTAACACCTGGGAAGCTCACAGATAGGACAGGAAGATAGATAAGGATCAAGACAGAGGTGAGTATAGAGACACAAGTGAGGAGAGGAGTAGCGTTGGGGATGGGATCACAGTTAGAAGTAGGGATAGGGTCAGAGTTGGAGGTAGGGACAGGGACAAAGATGAGGTTACAGATAGGGGTGGGAATAGCACCTTGACGGCACATTAGAGCCCTAGATCCAGCTGAACCACTACCTTCAGATCTCTTGGCTAATTGAGCCAGGAAATTTCTTTTGCTTAAATTAGTATGACTGTGTTCCTATTATTTACAACTAAAGGAATTTGAACACAATACTAACTAATGGGTTATGGCAAAAAAATAATTAAACAGAACAAAGCATGGAAAGTACACACCACTAAGTTGCCACTATAAGATGCTAAACACTCAGTAGCCATTATGACAAGTAATTAAATACAAAGTGTACTTATTTTTACTCCTACTCCATTTTTACCCCCAAAATACTCAAGATGAAGAAGATAAAGCATTAAAAAATAAACAGTAGGCTATAAAATTCTAATATGATTTTTAAAGCATTGAGGGTCTGTAACCTAGGCAACTAGGAATTGGGATTAGATTACTTAAAGTGGAATGGGACTCCCAGGTGGCACTAGTGGTAAACAAAACACCCACCAATGCAGGAAATGTAGGAGATGAGGGTTCAGTCCCTGGGTCAGGAAGATCCCCTAGAGTAGGAAATGGCAACCCGCTCCAGCATTCTTGCCTGGGAAATCCCATGGGCAGAGGAGCCTGGCAAGTTACAGTCCATGGGGTCACAAAGAGTCAGACACACATCTGATCATGTATTTAAAGTGAGGAGAGTACTTTCTAGCAGCATAGGCCTCGTGGGACCAGTGGAGGATGTTCTTGCCTGGGAAATCTCATGGACAGAAGAGCTGGGTGGGCTACAGTCCACAGAGTTGCAGAATGAGTTGGACGCGACTTAGGAAAACCTCACGTGTATCATCAACAGCTCCTGGAGCAGATGGAAATTTAATGGTGTCATAGATTTCATAAGTTGGTTCTTTGCTGATGCTAAGAACCCGCTGGACTATTTATTTTAATGGCTTGTTCTCTTGGGAGTTTGAAAACCAGTCTCTGACTGACAGATACACAGTGTCTAAAACAGTGATTTAATGGCTATCCTTAGTTGGCTATTACCTCAAATATTGAAATCTTAGCTCTTAAAAATTTCCAAATCCCTCAAAACCCTTTGGCATAGTAGAATATTCAGTGTTCCCTTGATCTTGAAAACCTTTGTAAGGAATACAGTCTGGAGTTTATGCTAAAAAATATTTCTGAATCTGTTTCTGGTTTTATTATTATTAAAAAGAAAGTTGAATCATCTGGATTTTGGAATTGACAGGATTGCTTCATGTTTATTATTAATCTCCGTGACCAACCTACTTGGAACTGTGTACAATATTTTTGATCCATTGTGTAGTGTGTGCATGTAAGCATGTGTGTGTACATGTATGTACACACATGTGTACGTGTACAGATCTTTATGGAACAAAGCAAATGTACTAGTGAATGCGTGAGTATGGGCTTGTCCTTGTGATCACTGTTGGTTGCACAAGTCAACCTGTTCTTGCTTACTCCTTTTAGCAATGACAGGAGTCTTTGCACTCAGCTCCATCCCTGTCACATTGCTACACCCCCTAGAGGCCTGGGTCAGCACTGCAAATCGCTTCCCAAAGCCCCTTTTATCCCATCCTAGACTGAGCAACTTCACGTTGACTTTTCACTTTCATGCATTGGAGATGGAAATGGCAACCCACCCCAGTATTCTTGCCTAGAGAATCCCAGGGACCGGGGAGCCTGGTGGGCTGCTGTCTATGGGGTCGCACAGAGTCGGACATGACTGAAGCGACTTAGCGGCAGCAGCAGCAGCAGTAGTATCATGCTGAATTTTAGCAGGATACACTGCTGCCACTCAAATATACATTTTACAGTCTGTTTTGCAGCTAGGTGTGGACAAATGGGGTCATTTTGGACAAGACATAAGTGGAACTAAGTGGAGTGCACATTCTACCCTTCTTGGACTCCTTCCATCAACCTGCTGCCTAGAACATAACTTGATGACTCAGGCGCCAGTGGAGGGGGTTGCCATTTTCTTCTCCAGGGGATCTTCTCCCACTCAGGGATCGAACCTGCATCTCCTGCATTGCAGGCAGATTCTTTACTACTGAGACACATTTGGTTATCCAGGCTCTGTTTAAAAATGATATGAGTCGTTGGGACTGTTAATCATTTGCAGACTCGCTTTGTGAGGAAGACACAAGCCAGGTGCAGAGCAGCAGATGCAGTCTCCAATTTACCAGGTTCCTGTCACAGTTCATTCCCATTACGGCAGCCTGGTGCTCAAAATCTGCTCTCAGCCAGACAAACATATGCTGGATGGCTTCGTGTTTCTCAGGCTCATATATTATACCTAGCAGGTTGCTGGATAAATTAATTTATTCCTGATCTGCAAGAATCGTTTGGAATTGTCTCTGGACCTCCGTGTCAAACCCTTAAAGTGCTAGAGACTAAACCAGGATGAAACTCACAGGCTTGCCAGGACCATGACAGCCTTCCGCATTTGATGCTAATACATTGTAAAGTATGTGCTAATGAATTACAAGTGGTGTCACACAGTCTCTGCACCTTGTCATATTAATTCAAGATTTCAGAATTTCAAAATGCATTTTCAACATGATTCAAGTGTATAAATATTAAGGAGGCATTAACCTTTATCAAAATGATTTTTTCTTGTGTTAAAAAGATCAGAATTTAACATAACAGGGCATACAATTTGACTGTGCTGTAAAGTGGTTGATGAGGAGAACTGTATCGGCCCCCAAATTATTCACAAGAGGACTGTGAGACCTTTCATTTGCAGTTTTTTTGGGGGGAACGGCAGAAGTGGGGATGGGAACTGGGGGAGAAGGAAGAATATTGCGAGTAATGAGAAAAGAGTAAATTGAAGGATGTCAGTTCTGTAATTAACACGCTGCTTGTCATCTTTAGCACAGAGAATCACAAAACCCTGCAGGCGCTAAATAAAATAAGCTTTTGAGAGGTTTCTCGTCTTAGGCAACCTACAGAGCTTGTGTCAATTTGGAGTCACTGATGCAAACATTTTGTTCAAATACATTATTTGCTAGCTGCATGACATCCACAAGAATGGTTTCAAGGTCAAGTGAATATTTTGAAAAGCCAGAGTGTGGGTTTTATGAACTGGGCTTCTTAAGGTTGATCAGGGACTTGATGAAGCAAATCAGAGCTTAACCTCAAGTCCCCAGACCACCGACACACTAATACGGCCATCAGTTCTCTTTTTTAAAAAAATAAAAAAAAAGCACTTTCTCTCCAGCAGGATCTACAACCAGAGTCAATCAGTTCTAGCCTCAGGGAAGCCCAGACTAGAAGGAAATAAAACAGAAGTCCTTAGTTTTGTCTTACCTTTTCAGAATCTTCACTTTCAGGGGCAAATATTTGGGCAGCTTTATGACCACTACATCGTTCCCCACACCACTGGGGCAGCAATCACGTTGAACTGGTTTACTGCCCAGTCTCCATTTCCTGTCTCAGTGCCCGACACATAGCAAGTATTCGGTAAATATTTGTTGAATAAAAAAAGAGATTCAAGGGTCACATTATTAAACTATCTCTTCAAGCTAACTTAGGAAACATCACAGGGAGTTTTAAGCAGTAATTAAAATCTTATACTTATGACTCATTTCCCATAAACTTCTTAAGGGTGAAATTCTAATATGCTAACTTCTCAGTTTTTAAATAATTTTGTTTGTGCTTGTGGTTGTTGTTGTTGTTCAGCCTTTAAATCCTGTCCAACTGTTTGCGACCCCATGGATGGTAGCATGTCAGGCTCCTCCTCTACTATCTCCCGGAGTTTGCTCAAGTTCATGTCCGTTGAGTCAGTGATGCCATCCAACCATCTAATCCTCTGCTGTCCCCTTCTCCTCCTGCCTTCAATCTTTCCCAGCATCAGGGTCTTTTCCAGTGAGTCAGCTCTTCAAATCAGGTGGCCAAAGTACTAGAACTTCAGCTACAGACCTTCCAATGAATATTCAGGGTTGATTTTCTTTAGGATGGACTGGTTTGATCTCCTTGCAGTCCAAGGGACTCTCAAGAGTCTTCTCCAGCACCATGAATTGAAAGCATCAATTCTTTGGTGCTCAGCCTTCATTATGGTTCAATTTTGGTTCAACTCTCACATCCGTATATGACTACTGGAAAAACCATAGCTTTCAGTATATGGACCTTTGTTGGCAAAATGATGTCTCTGCTTTTTAATACACTGTCTAGCTTTGTCATAGCTTTCCTTCTAAGGAGCGGGAGTCTTTAATTGTGCTTGTAGACTTACATGCAAATAGATAATTGAAGTATTTATCAACTCAAAACTAGAAAATGAGTTCAAACTGTAGGAGCTTTCTGTATTAAAACACACCCCCCCTCAAAAAAGATGTACTCTTTGGGGGAATAACATAATTGTTGGACATTTTGAATTGTGATTACATCACCCCATGGAAGAATTTTATCTAACATTTTCATCTCTATCATTGGGAAGGGAAGTCCCTTCATGAAAACAGCTTACACAGCAGCCATGACGGGACATCATTTGTGTGTCATAGCATCGGAAACCTGTGCTCCATCATACGGAACAACACCTTAATATGGGTGTCTTGGGTGGAACTCTGGAGAGTTCCCATGGGTTTATTTGGGAGAAAAGGGAGAGAGCTAAGTAACGAGCTCCCTCTAAGTAAAAACACAGTGGGACTTCCGTTCGCCATTCCTAACTACTGTCATCGCTAATCAAATCAGTTTCATATTGTCACTTGCTTGGTTCTTCCTAATGTGAATATTTAATACTTAATTTAGTTTTTAAATGGTTGCTGTGGCACTGACGGCTTGCTATTGCTGCATATGTTATGTAAATGAAAATGAATTATATAAACATGTTATAAAAGATGGTCCTCGTGTATTGACCCATGGGGTGTTTATCACTTCACTGCAGGTTGAGATCTATTAGTTAAAAAGCTTACTAGCATCACACTCAAAATTTTATAAACCCAGTTATTTTAAAAATAGCCCCAGTAAGCAGATTTTTGGGCTTCCCTTGCAGCTCAGTCAGTATAGAATCTGCCTGTAATGCAGGAGACCCGGGTTCGATCCCTGGGTCGGGAAGACCCCCTGGAGAAGGAAATGGCAGCCCACTCCAGTATTGTTGCCTGGGAAGTGCCATGGGCCGAGGAGGCAGGCTATAGTCCGTGGGGTTACGAGAGTTGGACACGACTTAGTGACTAAAAAACCACCAAGCAGATTTTTAGCCTTTTAAAACCTGATTGCTTTGTACACCCTGTGATACCTAACCCAACATCTGGTGTCATGATAAGCTAGAGCCCAGTGGTTATAAGATCACAAGCTGCAGCAGAAGAGAGCAGGAAAAAACTGAGAGAGAAGCACTGAAATACATGCATTACCATATGTAAAATGGATGGCTAACAGGAAGTTGCTGTATAACATGGGGAGCTCAACCCGGTAGTCTGCAACAACCTAGAGGGGCAGGATGGGGTAGGAGGTAGGAGGGAGGCTCAGGAGGGACGGAGCATGTGTACCTGAGGCTGATTCATGTTGACCAATGAGTCAACATGTAAACAAATACAACCAATACAACATTGTAAAGCAATTTTTGTTCCTTGTTCAGTCGCTCAATCGTGTCCGATTCTTTGTGACCCCATGGACGGCAGCGTGCCAGGCTTCCCTGTCCTTCACTATCTCCTGGAGTTTGCTCAAACTCACATCTACTATAAAGTCAGTGATGCCATTCAACCATCTCATCTTCTGTCATTCCCTTCTCTTCCTACCTTCAATCTTTCCCAGCATCAGGGTCTTTTCCAGTAAGTCAGTTCTTTGCATAAGGTGGCCAAAGGATTGGATCTTCAGCTTCAGCAACAGTCCTTCGAATGAATATCCAGGGTTGATTCCCTTTAGGATTGACTTATTTGATCTCCTTGCAGTCCAAGAGACTCTCAAAAGTCTTCTCCAACACCACAGTTCAAAACATCAACTCTTTGGCACTCAGCCTTCATTATAGTCCAACTCTCACATCCGCACATGACTACTAGAAAAACCATAGCTTTTACTCTATGGACCTTAATTGGTAAAGTGATGTCTCTGCTTTTTAATGCACTGTCTGGGTTTGTCATAGCTTTTCTTCCAAGGAGCAAGCCTTGTCTTTTAATTTCATGGCTGCAGTCACTGTCCGCAGTGATTTGGGAACCCAAGAAAATAAAGTCTGTCACGATTTCCGTTGTTTCCCCATCTATTTGCCATGAAGTGATGGGAAGTAATGGGATAAAGCAATTATCCTCCAGTTAGAAATAAATACATTAAAAAAAAATCCCAAGCTGCTATGGCCCTTTGGAGCTCTCTGACCCAGAGACTTATCACCTCTCCTACCATCCTTGCCTCTGAGGTTCGTTGCCCTCATCCACCCCACACTGTAGACTCTCAACTTTCTCCACACCAATGGACTTCTCTTCTCACACAATCTTTCTAAAGTACTACCCATGTGGCTTTGTGTTAAGTGGCTTCAGTTCAGTCTGACTCTGTGTGACCCCACGGACTGTACCGCGTCAGACTCTGCTGTCCATGGGATTCTCCAAGAAGAATACTGGAGTGGGTTGCCATTTCCTCCTCCTGGGATCTTCCCAACTCAGGGATCGAAACAGCATCTCTTACATCTCCTGCACGCCCCCTGGGAAGCCCATGTGAGAACAGAGCAGGAAGATAGCTGTCTGTAATAGGAAGTGGGTCCTCACCAGACACCAAGTCTGCCAGTGCCTTGATCGAGGACTTCTCAGACTTCAGAACTGTGAGAAATCAAAGTTTGTTGTTGAAGCCACCCAGTCTCTGATACTTTTGTTACAGTATCCCAAACGAACTAAGACAACAGTCATCACAGGAGAAGGATCACAGCTGAGGCTCAGAGAAGTGGAAGCAGGAAGGCTCACTGGGGAACAGCAAACAGTCCAGTGGGTTATGTCATACAGTGCATGAAGCCAAAGATACGGAGAAAAGTTTGGAAAATGTATTCGGGTCACATTAGAACTAAGCCCTTAAACAACAGGGCCCTGAATACCATTGATTTTGGCTGGTGGTAAAGGGTCCCTAAAGGCTCTTGAGTGAGACAGTGATGTGATGGGAGCTGTGTGCCTGTAGGATGTATCTGGAAACAGTGTGAAGACTGGACCGGAGACAGGAAAGACAGGAGATTAAAATGATACCACTTCAGTGGCTTTGTGGTAATCCAGCAAGATAATGAAAGTCTGAACTAAAGTGGTGGAGGGGGAAGAGACAAGAAACATTCAGGAGGTTATTGATCATTTCTCCAACCATAACACAGATGATGCTATCCTAAGTGTCTCACTCCTGTCTATTTTTATCATTATTGCTATAGGTAGCCAGATACAAAGTGGCATTGCTTATAGCATGATCATATTTCTTCACATTGAGCACATCAAAATACTCACACAGACATCCTGAGCTTCCCAGAAATAGAGAGTGCATAGGTAATTTACCAAAAGGATAGCACTGGATACTCTAATAGAATAAAAACAAAATGGTTAACTAAAGAGCCTTGTTGGCTGGAAACAGCAATTTCCCATAAAGACATTTATTTAATTAAAAATGAAGTTTATAAGTTCATGTGTGGATTTGGTATCTTTCTATAAAAACATTTGCATTTTTCAAAATACTTGTCTCATAAATTAATAAAATATAAGTTAACTGTTTTGTTGGGAAGGAAATAATCAAGCACAGTGGGTTTCTGCAATTCATCTGAAGCAATTATCTCAAGTAATTTTAATTGCTCAGGTGCTGCTAACAGGGTGCAGACAATTGGGACATTAAAATTGGACTTATAATGGAAAATTATTTCAGAAGTTACTTTCAAATGCTTTTGTCTCTTAGTTTCTGTAGAGTGTCTGCCTCTCTGGTATTTTTTTACCTCTTCCTCTTTCCCCAAGTATGCAGCAGTCCTTTAGCTCTTGAAAGTCGCTTGGAAGAAACAAGTGACCTTTGCTATCCTAATTATTGTTTTCCATCACCATATGTTTCCATTTCTACAGGGGATGGTTTAGCACTCATGAACTGAATTGAAACAGGGAATCTATAGAAGATCACTGACTTTCATTGTTAACAAAAACTCTAACTGAAATTGGCTAAAATATCAATAATAAGGGCAATTATTTTCTCTTGAAACAAGAAGTCTAAAAGGAGAGCAATCCCAGCTATATCATGATAAGGGTTCCAAGTCTCAGCTTCACCTCTTCCACAGGTTGATATTGTCCTCAGGATGTTTTTCCTCATGATCACAACAGGGCTGCCAGTAGCAACTACCACAACACACTTCCTTTCTCATACCAAGCAGGTGAAATAGAGAGGGAAACTCTTTGTCTTTTGATATAACTGGGCCAATTTAGGATGTAAGTTTAATGTGAGATAATAAGACCAGAATATTTTCCTGATTAGCTCAAACCTTAATTCCTATTTCAATCATTGATAAGAGGGTAAAAATACTAAGAGTGGATTATACTAACCAGGATCCATGTCAGGAACTAAAGATGGGATGAAGGGATGAATACCTCCCCGCAAACCCCTGAAAGCAATGTTCTAGGAGTGGGAGAAGTTAGAGGAGGGGAGAGATGAATTCTGGTGCAAAAGATGTTAAAAATGCATTATCAACTGAGGCAGCAGTACAATCATGAGTTGCAAGACTGATTACTCGGCAGAAACGATAATGTAGGTGGCAGAAGTGGCAGTGAACTGATTAGATGAGTCACTCCTATCGAGGACTTAAACGGTGAGAGGGTTGATATTGAGAGGGGATTTAGCGCGAAGGATTTTTAAGAGATGCTCGTGTGTTATGAGTCTCGAGTCCCCATCCTAAGGGGGAAGAGTGTCTCCTCCTCTGGGTAGAAAGAGTGGCACCTGCACTTCAGTTAACAAAGAAGGTTGCCTGACATCAAGCTGTCAAACTTTGCTGGGATACCACCCCCTCACCCCACGGTGTGCCCTGGAGGGAATTCTGATGGTGAAATATGCATATTATCCTTAGATAATTAAGATGCATATCAAAAGAATAATTTCAATGAGCCTAGGCTCTTGAATTTTCCTATACTTAGAAAAGCACTAAAATTATTAACTTGAGATATCCGTTTTTGTGGTTAGAAGTAATCTTTTGATGTTCAACTACATTTTTTTTTCCTGCAAAAACTCCTATATTTCTTGGCTTCTCTCCATAACCTCTTTGGAATAGTTCCTCAGATCTGTCTGAAAGCTTATCCCCTGGGTATAGTCCTCAGTAAGGTCTCAGAATAAATAGGTTGTGTGGGTTTTTTCTTTCCTTTTTTGTCAATACCTAACACAGACTAAGAAGGGCCTCAAGGAACTCATTTGGGTAGCATACTGTTTCCCTTGCAGTTAGAGAATCAGTATGGCTATTGCTTGACTCCTCCTGGGAATCCGAAGGCTGGAGGTGGGCTGGCAAACTGTGCAGGTGGCAGAGAGAAGGAGGGTTGCTACTATGCTATGATAGACCTGCGCTCACAGTGTTTGGGGGATAGGAAATGTATGAATGCTTCCTGTGGCTGGGATGGGGGCTATGTGTGTGAACTTGAGAGTCAGGGGGAGAGCCACATTTGATGCTTTCCATTAGGATCAGCAGAGGAACAAAGAGACCTTAACGGAAATGATACTGAGGTGGATCACCATTCCCTAGAGTTTGCAGAGGAAGGAGTTGCAGAAATGTTTGCAGAAATGTCTGCACATGTTTGCCCAGATAGGAGAAACCGCAGGTTAACAACTATTGTGATGTCAAGGTCTGTAAGGAATCTTCAACAGCAAGTAAACTTGAAACATCGGCCAGATGCAGAAAGTGTGAAGCCATGTTATAAAGTGCTGGTCAAATGAGAACTCTCCTCTCCCCCTTCCTGTCTAGCCTCTGTAATACCCACTCTCCAAAGAGATCGTACACTGGAAAACAAACTGGATAAAGAACAAGGAAAGAAAGAAGGGCCATATATGGAGTCCCCTGCAAGTGGCCAGCCCACAGCAGGACCTGGCTTTGTTGACTTTAAATCACGTTTAGAGGACGCTGCATTTTTTAATTTATTGATTAATTAATTTTGGCTGCCCTGGGTCTTCACTGCTGCACAAGGGTCTCTCTAGCTGTGTCTGGGGTGGCGGCCGCTCTTCAGTTGCGGCATGTGGTCTTCTCACTGCCCGGCTGCTCTTGTTGCAGAGCCTGGGCACTAGGACACGCTGGCTTCAGGAGTTTTGGCCGGTGGGCTCAATAGCTGTGCATCCCAGGTTTAGTTGCCCAGAGGCATGTGGGATCGTCCCGGAGCAGGGGTCAAACCTGTATCCCTTGCACTGGCAGGTGAGCGGACCTGGTCAATTCTTAACCCCTGGACCACCAGGGAAGTCCCTGGTGAATATTTTAAATGACTGAATTGACACATTTTTGCATTCTAAAGTGACTTTTGAACCTTGTATGAGTTAAGGGAAGTTCTCCAAATCATGTTCTCCAAGAGTTTTCACCCTGGAACCACTGTCCGTGGGCCACAATCTGCATGAGCAAAAGGGACCTTCTGCGCTATGCCCTCAATGTCCAGGAAGCTAGTGACCGGACTCTAGGACCTTTGCTATAGCTGCCACAAAAAAGCAAGTGCTTTGACAATGGTGCTTGCAAAGAGCAGCAAAGTGTGGCCTCTTATGCATCATCATGTCACTTCCTCCCAAATCCGGCAGAGGCCTTTTGCTGGGAGTCTCTAGATCAAGGGAGCCTGGGCGTGTCGTCTTAGTTTTCCTAGGCTCCGGCGTGAGGCAAGCACACTCCTGTCAGGTGTCAGCATGGAATCGAGGAAACCAGCCTGCTGTATCTGCCACTGTGCCCTCACCACCTGCCTGGTAGTCTGTGTCCTGAGTAGTTTCACTGCATGAATGTGTCTGCTCAAGATATAGGGTTCATAAGAAATTGCTTCATGGCTTCACCCTGCACTTGGAAGCCAACTGCTCACTGCCATCCAAGAATGAGCTCCAGAGCCAGGTGACACCCAGGTGGGACCCCTCACTCTCTCCTGCCAAGTGGCCACACTTCTCCTGGATTTTCCTTTTCCTTGAGAAATGAAGCTTCTCCCCACAGGTCTCTTCAGAGACTATTCACATTTTACCCATCCTCTGGGGTCTCCCTAAAGGGCCACCTCCCCCAGAAGTCTTTCCTTAGCTTTCCAGGCTCCTCTGAGTTTCCTTTTTTCCTGTAATTTCCAGCACTTCCTGTTCTGGACAACATTATATAAGCCCAGGATTCATCTGCTAATTCATTCCTTCAACAGATGTTTAAGGAGTCCGTACAACATGCTTTGTTGGATGCCAGGTGGTGAACAAGACAGGCATGGTCCCTGTCTTCTTAAAGCTTTCAGACTACTGTGGAGGAAACAGACATTAAACTCATAAACAACATGTAAATATAGAACTACAGGCTGCCATCAAAGCTATGAAAGAAAGCTTTTAGGTGTACTGAGAGAGTAAATCAGTGGTCTGTCTTAAGCTGAGTGGTCAAAGAAGGTGTCCCGGAGGAAGTGAAATCTGAAATAAGAGGTGTAAGTAGGGGCTAGCCGGGTGAACAGGGGGAGAAAAAACATTCCAGGCACAAGGAACCATATGTTTAAAGACTTTGAGTCAGCAAGAGATGAAAGCACCTTAGGAACTGAGAGGACAGTATGTTTGGGACATTGCGGCAGGGTGCAGGTGGCAGGAGTGAATTTATGTTAGAAATATAATCTGATCACAGGACTTCACTGGTGGCTCAATGGTAAAGAATCTGCCTGCAATGCAGGAGCTGCAAGAGACGTGGATTCGATCCCTGGGTCGGGAAGATCACCTGGAGGAGGGCATGGCAACCCACTCCAGTATTCTTGCCAGAAGAATTCCACGGACAGAGGAGTCTGGGTGGCTCCAGTCCATCGGGTCGAAAGAGTCGGACATGACTGAAGCGACTTGGCGTGTGTGCATGCATAACCTGATGACATGGGTCTTTCCTCGTTGTGTTAGAAACTTTGGACATAAAGCTAAGGATATTGGAAATTTTTTGCAAGAAATTATAGCAGAGCGATAATATGACCCAATTAAAGTTTTAAAAGAATGCCCTTGTTCATCAGTGGAAAATGGATTTCAGGAGAACAAGAGCAGAAAAAGAGGAAATTAGCCAGGGAGCAATACAAAAGCCCAGATGAAAAGTCATCGCGGTTGGCCACTAATGGTGGTTGCAGAGGAGATGGAAAGAATGGTTGATAATTGAGATCATAAGCTTTGTGTCTTTGCTGCATGCCAGGCATCTGGCTTAGTGAAAAACCCGTAGCTGTACTCAGTAAGTAAATATAATAAATCAGTACAGTAATTAGTTAATTAATTACATGCTGTTTTAACCTTTAAAAAAGAGAAACTTATCTATATTGTTAACTGGATCAAACATTTCACAGCAGCTGAGAAAGCAATTATGTAGACACATAGTCAATCTGGTTTGTTTATTAAGTCAGTCTGGTTACTTTGGCCATATTAACAACTGAATAATACAGACCATATGGTTATCCAGAGTTCTGTTTAGTCACGTAAGTCCAAGATGATATCAATTCTGTTTCAGTTGTTTTCATTGTTCATTAGATAATGCTTTGAATGCACAACTTAGAATTCATTGTATATAAGGGTGATGCCTAAATATTTTTTATGCCATAAACCAATGTTTTTTTTTCAAATATTGGGGGAACTGCTTAATGTGCTCCCTTTTAGGCTGTCAGAAATGTGTATTAGAACAAACAAATAACTACTCACACAGCAAGGATTCTTAGCTGCAAGCAATAGAAGCTAATTCTGCCAGGCTTAAGGAGGAAAGGATTTATGATGAGAGTTGTGTGGGGTTCACAGAATCTCAAGGAGGGCTGGATTCTTAGAGCCAAGTTATTGAGAACATAGTTCAAATCTGTGATGTGATGAAGACCCCAGAGCCCCTGCAGCCCCTTTAAGGAGTAGACACCATAGCTTAATCACGAAGATCACCAGTGCTTCGGCGGGGAGGTCCAAGAACTGACACGTGGTTAGAAGCAGATACAGCCTCTGCTGATGCTGGGCAGTCCTTGCTTCATAATGCTCTTCCAGTTCAAAGACTGGTGTGAACTTACCATTCGTGAAGCAAAGTTCAGGGGCTTGTTTCCTCACTATGAGGAAGAATGGCGAAGTGAGCTTCCAGGGCTGGAGGTAGGCAGAGGTTCCTACTGAGCTCCGTAAAGTACAGGATTTTCCAAATATAGGAATAAGATTTGGTTATTAGGATCCTAAAAGAGAGAGACAACTCCCATTTATTATCCCCATCAGTTCATAAGACAAAAATAAAACATTTGGTTCTAAAAGGTAAAAGGGGACAAATTATAGTGTATAGAATAGCTTATGAATGGAATAAAGTTTTTTTAATAGATAAGTCACCGTATTGTCTTTATTGTTTTCTTATCTTTGTTGTTGTTTAATTGCTAAATCATGTCTGACTCTTTGCGATCCCATGGACTATGCAATCCCATGGACTATAACCCACCAGTCTCCTCTGTTCATGGAATTCTCCAGGTAAGAACACTGGGATGTGTTACCATTCCCTTCTCATTCCCGACCCAGGGACTGAACCTGGGTCTCCTGCATTCAGTTTAGTTCAGTCACTCAGTTGTGTCCAACTCTTTGCGACCCCATGAATCGCAGCACACCAGGCCTCCCAGTCCATCACCAGCTCCTGGCATTCACTCAAACTCATGTCCATTGAATCGGTGATGCCATCCAACCATCTCATTCTCTGTTGTCCCCTTCTCCTCCTGTCCCCAGTCCCTCTCAGCATCAGGGTCTTTTCCAATGAGTCAACTCTTCGCATGTCGTGGCCAAAGTATTGGAGTTTCAGCTTCAGCATCAGTCCTTCCAATGAACACCCAGGACTGATCTCCTTTAGGATGGACTGGTTGGATCTCCTTGCAGTCCAAGGGACTCTCAAGAGTCTTCTCCAACATCACAGTTCAAAAGTACCAATTCTTCGGCGCTCAGCTTTCTTTACAGTCCAACTCTCACAACCATACATGACTACTGGAAAAACCATAGCCTTGATGAGAAGGACCTTTGTTGGCAAAGTAATGTCTCTGTTTCTTAATGTGCTGTCTAGGCTGGTCATAGCTTTTCTTCCAAGGAGCAAGAGTCTTTTAATTTCATGGCTGCAATCACCATCTGCAGTAGATTTGGAACCCCCCAAAATAAAGTCTTTCACTGTTTCCAGTGTTTCCCCATCTATTTGCCATGAAGTGATGGGACCAGATGCCATGATCTTAGTTTTCTGAATGTTGAGTTTTAAGTCAACTTTTTCACTCTCTTCTTTCACTTTCATCAAGAGGTTCTTTAGTTCCTCTTCACTTTCTGCCATAAGGGTGGTGTCATCTGCGTATCTGAGGTTATTGATGTTTCTCCCGGCAATCTTGATTCCAGCTTGTGCTTTATCCAGCCTGGCATTTCGCATAATGTACTCTGCATATAAGTTAAATAAGCAGGTTGACAATATACAGCCTTGACGAACTCCTTGTCCTATTTGGAACCAGTCAGTTGTTCCATGTCCAATTCTAACTGTTGCTTCCTAACCTGCATACAGATTTCTCAGGAGGCAGGTCGGGTAGTCTGGTATTTCCATCCCTTGAAGAATTTTCCACAGTTCGTTGTGATCTACACAGTCAAAGGCTTTGTCATAGTCAATAGAAAAGAAATAGATGTTTTTCTAGACCTCTCTTGCTTTCTTGATGATCCAACAGATGTTGGCAATTTGATCTCTGGTTCCTCTGCCTTTTCTAAATCCAGCTTGAACATCTGGAAGTTCATGGTTCATGTGTTGTTGAAGGCTGGCTTGGAGAATTTTGAGCATTACTTTGCTAGTGTGTGAGATGAGTGCACTGGCACTCCTGCATTGGCACTCCTGCATTGGCAGGCAGGTTCTTTACCAGTGAGCCACCTGGGAAGCCCAAAGGGAAAATTTTGTCTTGAGGCAGCTTGATCCACAGAACAATTTGATCCACAGAACTCATGTATGTAGACGACATAGGCTTTGTTAATAAACTTGGTCTTTGCATTGCAGCTCTACCACTTACTTAGCAGTTGTGTAATCTTAGGTAAGTTAGATCTGAGATTCAAGGTCATCCTTTGTAAAATGCAGATAATAGTTCCAAACTTTGAGATTGCTGGGGGATTATACATATAATGTATGTAAATGTTTAACAGGACCTGGAAGGGCCCAGAAGTAGATACTCCTCTTCTGTTCTCCCCATTTTGTGCTGGGAGGAGTCAGCATCCTGCACTAGAACCTGGACCTGTTAGCCCTTCCAGGCATGGACCGAGCTAGGGCTGTTTGCTGTTGAGATCGTAGCACAATGCCCACGTTAAAAGTGCTCAGTGACTGCTTCCCAAATAGACAAGTAGCTCTTACTTAAATCATTACTAATTATGTGAAGTAATAATGCAAGACACATGACATCATTCTTGGCACAGAGCAGGTATTAAGTATAAATTTGAGTTCACAACTTCCATTTCCAGTGATAATCAATGAGTTTCTTAGGACCAATCCTCCTCCTAGAATTTTTTTCAATGTGGTAAATACATATCATGTAAAACTTACCATCTAAAGCATTTTTAAATGTATATGTATTTCAGTGGTATTAAGTATATTCATGTCATTGTATAATCATCACCATCATCCATTTCCAGAATTCTGTTTTTCTAACTTTAAAATTTTATTGTTTTTAGGGATGTCCCTGGTGGTCCAGTGGTTAAGACTCTGCGCTGCCAATGCAGGGGACACAGGTTCAATCCCTGGTTGGGGAACTAAGACCTTGCATGCATGTGGCACAGTGAAAAAGTACTATTATATTTTAGAGAAATTTTAGGTTTATAATAAACTTGAAAGGAAGGTGCAGAGATTTCTTGTAAACTTCCTGCCCACATACATGCATAGTCTCTCCCATTATCAGCATCACTCACCAGAATGGTACATTTCTTACCGAGGATGAAGCTACATTACCTCCAGAGCTCTTAGGGTTTACCTTAGGATTCACTCTTGTGTTGTATATTCTATGGGCTTGGACAAATATATCATTACATATATCCACCATTATACTATACAGAGTGTTTTCACTACCCTAAGAAGTCCTCTGTGCTCTGCTTATCATCTCTTCCCTTCACCCACCTCTCCCCTTCACCCGCTCTGCAACCACCGACCTTTTTACTGTCTCCAGTGTTTTGGCTTTTCGAGAACGTCATGTAGTTTGAATAACACAGTGTGTTGCTTTCTTAGATTGGCTTCTTTCACCTAGTAACATGTATTTAAGATTTCTCTGTGTCTTTTCATGTCTCAATTAACTCATATCTTTTTAGCATTAAGTAATATTCCAATATCTAGACACATCACAGTTTATCCATTTATCTACCAAGGGTATCTTGGTTGCTTCCCAGTTTTCACAATTATGAATAAACTTCTATAAATATCAACGTGCATGGTTTTATGTGAATGTCAGTTTTCAGCTACTCGAGGTAAATACCAAGGAGCATGATTGCCGGACCACATGTAAGAGTATGCTCAGTTTTATAAGAAACCTCCAAACATTCCACCCAAGTGGCTGTACCATTAG
Source organism: Bos grunniens (assembly GCF_055505025.1). Taxonomy (NCBI): domain Eukaryota; kingdom Metazoa; phylum Chordata; class Mammalia; order Artiodactyla; family Bovidae; genus Bos; species Bos grunniens. The sequence continues at coordinate 50,075,729 of NC_141193.1, read as the reverse complement.
CAATAAATGAGAGTTCCTTTTACTTCACATCTTTGCCATTTGGTGTTTTCAGTGTTGTGGATTTCAGCTATTCTAATAGGTGTGTGGTGGTGTCTAGCTTTAATTTGCATTTCCCTGATGACATGTGTGGAGCATCTTTTCATATGCTTATTTGTCATCTTCTTCACTGAGATGTCTGTTAAGGTGTTTGATTCATTTTTAAATTGGTTTGTCTGTTCTCTTGTTATTGAGCTTTAAGAACTTTTTGTGTAATTGCCTTTATCGGATGTGTCTTTTGCAAATATTTCCTCCCTACTATGTCTTGTCTTCTGTTCTTGATATTGTCTTTCATAGACCAAAAGTTTTACAATTTAACTAAGTTAAGCTTATCAGTTATTCCATTGAGCATGTCTTTGGTGTTGAATCTAAAAAGATATCACCATACACAAGATCATATAGGTTTTCTCCTATATTTTTTCTAGGAGTTTTATATTTTTGCATTTTACATTTAGGTCTCTCTGCTATCCATTTTTGAGTTAATTTTTGTGAAGGGTATAAGGTGTGTATCTAGATCCACTTTTTTGCATGTGGATGTCCAGTTGTTTTAGCACCATTTGTTGAAGAGACTATTTTGGCTCCATTATATTGCCTTTCCTCCTTGGTCAAATATAAGTTGACTATTATGGGGATCTATTTCTGAGCCCTCTACTCTGTGCTGTTGATCTATTTGTCTATTATTTCATCAATGTCACTCACTCTCTCTCTCTTTTTTTTTTTACTGTAGCTTTATAGCAAAGGTAGAGAAAGTTCTCTCCAATTTAATTTTTCTCCTTCGGTTTTGTATTAGCTATTCTGGGTCTTCTGCCTCTCCATATACACTTTAGAATTAGTTTGTCAATATCCATAAAATAATCTGCTGGGATTTTGATTGCAAATCACACTGAATCCATAAATCAAGTTGGGAAGATCTGACATCCTGACAATATTAAGTATTCCTATCCATGAACATGGAATATTTCTCCATTTATTTTGTTATCTTTTAATTTTTCATAAAAAACTACAGTACCGTATTTCCTCATATAGATCTTACAAATATTTTGTTAGGTTTATACTTAAGTGATGTAATTCCAGTGGAGCTATTTCAAATCCTGAAAGATGATTCTGTGAAAGTGCTGCACTCAATAGGCCAGCACATTTGGAAAACTCAGCAGAGGCCATAGGACTGGAAAAGATCAGTTTTCATTCCAATCCCTAAGAAAGTCAATGCCAAAGAATGCTCAAACTATTGCACTCATCTCACACGCTAGCAAAGTAATGCACAAAATTCTCCAAGCCAGGCTTCAACAATACGTGAACCATGAACTTCCAGATGTTCAAGTTGGTTTTAGAAAAGGCAGAAGAACCAGAGATCAAATTGCCAACGTCTTCTGGATCACTGAAAAAGCAAGAGAGTTCCAAAAATCATCTATTTCTGCTTTATTGACTGCTCCAAAGCCTTTGACTATATGGATTGCAATGAACTGTGGAAAATTCTGAAAGAGATGGGAATACCAGACCACCTGACCTGCCTCTTGAGAAATCTGTGCAGGTCAGGAAGCAACAGTTAGAACTGGACATGGAACAACAGACTGGTTCCAAATAGGAAAAGGAGTTTGTCAAGGCTGTATATTGTCACCCTGCTTATTTAACTTATATGCAGAGTACATCATGAGAAACACTGGGCTGGATGAAGCACAAGCTGGAATAAAGATTTCCAGGAGAAATATCAATAACCTCAGATATGCAGATGACACCACCCTTATGGCAGAAAGTAAAGAAGAACTAAAGAACCTCTTGATGAAATTGAAAGAGGAGAGTGAAAAAGTTGGCTTAAAGCTCAACATTCAGAAAACTAAGATCATGGCATCTGGTCCCATCACTTCATGGCAAATAGATGGAGAAACAGTGGAAACGGTGGCAGACTTTATTTTGGGGGGCTACAAAATCTACTGCAGATGGAAACTGCAGCCATGAAATAAAAAGACTCTTGCTCCTTGGAAGAAAGGCTATGACCAACCTAGACAGCATATTAAAAAGCTGAGACATTATTTTGCCAACAAAGGTCCATCTCATCAAGGCTGTTTTTTCCAGTAGTCATGTATGGATGTGAGAGTTGAACTATAAAGAAAGATGAACACCAAAGAATTGATGCTTTTGAACTGTGTTGTTGGAGAAGACTCTTGAGAGTCCCTTGGACTGCAAAGAGATTCAACCAGTCCATCCTAAAGGAAATTGGTCCTGAGTGCTCATTGGAAGGACTGATGTTGAAGTTGAAACTCCAAACTTTGGCCACCTGATGCGAAGAACTGACTCATTTGAAAAGACCCTGATGCTGGGAAAGATTGAAGGCAAGAGGAGAAGGGGACAACAGAGGATGAGATGGTTAGATGGCATCACCAACTCAATGGACATGAGTTTGAGTAAACTCCGGGAGTTGGTGATGGACAGGGAGACCTGGCGTGCTGCAGTCCATGGGGTTGCAAAGAGTTGGACACGACTGAGTGACTGAACTGAACTGATTTAACTTTTAGGGATAATAATGTACATAGTATCATGTTTTTATTTTATTTTTTTTTTATGTTAATAAACTTCTGTTTGATTTTGTCCTGCTATTCTGTCATTTCTTACAGAGATCCTCAGCTAAGAACTCAGAAGGGTAAAGGGAAATAAGCCTCTATGTCACCCTAAGTCAGCTTCAATAATTGCCATAGTGAGCAGTCTTTTTTTTTATTATTGTGTTATTGTTAATTTCTCCTTTCATACTTGTTAGCATTTGTCTTACATACTGCGGTGCTCCCATATTGGGTGCATATATATTTATAATTGTTATATCTTCTAGTATCATGTTTTTAATTTCAAATTCTACTTGTTCATTGTGCTGTGTAGGAAAGCAATTGACTTTTGTATGATAATCTTGCAACTTGCAACATTACCATAATCACTTATTAGTTCCAGGAGTTTTTTGTTTGTTGGATTTGTTCATTATTTGGGGATTCCCATATGGACAACCATGTCATCTGCAAATGAGGACAGTTTTATATCTTTCTTTCCAGTCTGTGTACCTTTTGTTTCCTTTTCTTATCTTACTGAGTTAGCAATTACTTCCAGTATGATGTTGAAAAGTAATAATGAGAGGCAATATCCTCACCTTCTACATAATCTTAATGGGAAAGCTTCAGGTCTCTCATCACTAAGCATGATGTTAGTTGTAGATAGCCTCAGTCAGTTTGAGGTTTCCCTCTATTCCTGGTTTACTGAGAGTTTTTATATGATGGACGTTGGCTTTCCAGAACTTTTTATCCAGCAAAACTAGAGTTATTTGCACATTGAACATCAACTCCCCATTCCTTCTCCCCCTAGCTGCTGACAATAACCATTCTACTTTCTGTAGAAAGTGTGAATCTGAATATTCTAAGTGCTTCATATAAATGGAATCACACAGTTTTTGTCCTTTTTGACTGATTTATTTCACTTGGCACAATGTCTTCAAGATTCATCCATTTTGTAGCATATGTCACAATATCTTTCCTCTTTAAAACTGAACAACATTCCATTCTATGTACAAACCACATTTTGTTTAGCTATTCATTATGTCAGTGAGCACCTGGGTTGCTTCTACCTTCTGGCTGTTATGAATAATGCTGCTAGACATGAAGAAATGCAGATATCTCTTTGAGACCCTGCTTTCAATTATTTTGGATATATACCCAGAAGTAGAATTCTGGATCATGTGATAGTTCTATTTTTAGGTTTTTGAAGAGTCGCCATAATTTTTTACACTATAGCTGCACAATTTTGCGTTCCTACTAAACAGTGTCCAAGGTTCCAGTTTCTTCAGATCCTTGCCACCTTGTTATTTTGCTTTTTGATAGCAGGCATTCTAATGGGCATGAAATGGTACAGTAGTCCCCTCCCCTTATGTGCGATGTTGCTTTCTGAGGCTTCATTTACCTGAGGACAACCAGGTTGGAAAAAGTCAAATGAAAAATTTCAGAAATAAACAATTTCTAAATTTTAAATTTCGCGCTATTCTGAACAGCATGATGACATCTTGTGCTGTCCTTCTCAGTCCCACCCTGGACGTGAATCATCTCTTTGTCCAGCGTATTCCGCCCTTAATCACTTAACTGTTGTCTTGGTTTTCAAATCAATAGTCAAGGTATTCCATTACTTAACAGTGGCTCCGAAGTGAATAGTGGTGCTTGCAATTCAGATATGCCAAAGAGAAGCTGCAAAGTGCTTTTTTTAAGTGAAAAGGTGAACATTCTTGACTTACAAGGAAAGATAAACAATTACATGCGGAAGTTGCTATGATCTATGGCAAAGGCACATATTCTATTTGTGAAATTGTAAAGAAGGAAAAAGAAATTCATGCTAGTTTTTCTGTTGCAACTCATACTGCAAAAGTTATGGCCAGAGTGTGTGATAAGTGCCTGGTTAAGATGGAAAAGTCATTAACTTTGTATAAGATATTGAGGGGGAGGGGAGACCACATTCACATTTTTTTATTGTTAAAATTGTTTATATTGTTATAATTGTTTTATTTATTAATAATGACTGTTAACGTCTTTCTTTAACAGTAATTATGTATTTATTTTTGGCTGTGCTGTGTCTTGATTGCTGTGTGTGGAATTTCTCTAGCTGCAGAGAGCAGAGACTACTACTCTCTAACTGCAGTTTGAAGGCTTCTTATTGCGGCCGCTTCTCTCCTTGTGGAGCGCAGGCTCCAGGGCTCATGGGCTTCAGTAGTTGTGGTGTGTGGGCTTAGTCACCCCATAGCATGTAGAATCTTCCCAGACCAGAGATCGAATTTGTGTCCCCTGCATTGGCAGACAGATTGTTAAGCACTGGACCACCAGGAAAGTCCTATTGTTAATCTCTCACTGCACCTAATTTATAAATTAAACTTTGTCATAGGTAAGTAAGTATAGGGTAAAACAATATTTAGAGAGTTCGGTACTATCCACAGTTTGAGGCATTCACTGACGCTCTTGGAATGTATTCCTTGTGAATAAGAGAAGACTGCTGTAGCTTATTCCTCTTTGAATTTTAAATGCCAGATTAAAAATAACCTTCTTAAAGGCATAAAAAAGCAGTCACTCATAAAAAGTCTTTACTAAGTCAAAATCTAAGACAAGTTTAAACTCAGGGAGAACTTCAAGTCACTTTCACCCAGATTATTTTTATTGATTCAGAAGAAACAAGACGTTAAAAATGAGCCTCAGTTCTGATAGCTTTGCATTCCAGTGGGGACCAAATTCCATGTCTTCTGCTGGAGGCAGGGAGCCTGAAGGTTATCCCCACACATATAAGCAAGAAGGGCTACACCCATGGGCTCAAGGTGAAAATGTCATGATCCTGGCCTCAGAGGCTAATGAAATTTAAGCTTGGAAGCCTCTCTTTAATATCAGCCTCTTCTAAGAAAGCCTTGGATATGTTTCAAATTGAGAACAAAGAAAGGTTCCCATACTCCTACCTAAAAACTGGTTGTTCTGCAGTCTTTTTAGCAAGAAGCCATCAGAACTGGCTTTGAACCCCTGTTCCATAGATCAAGGACATTTGTCTCAGTGAAAGTCAGTCACTGGTGTCAGTCACTTACTCTTGAAAGTCAGCCCACCAGGGACTCCCTCCAGTGACCATGCCCCTGAATGTCAACTAAGCAACTAGAATCTTACCCAGTAACCATCTCCACAGATGATCTCAGTCCCCTTATCCCCTGAAAATCACCAGTACCAGAACTCTACCCTTATCAAAGCCCTATATAGATCATCTGTCTGCCCCGCTCAGAGAGGATGTGCCTGGTTATAGTAGGCAATAAATTTAGTGTGTGTGTGCACGCACACACGTGAGCACATACAAGCCTCTGTGCAGGCTCTCTTTCAAATGTTGAGTGGTGGTTTCATCCTTTGACAACATGATCATGTGTGTTTGTAAAATTTGCAAAAGTAAGATATTTTAACTGTAAACAGGTAAGATTGTGGTCTCTTTTTAGTCCTGCTCCTCTGTCAAACTTCTTATTTGGGGCTTTTACTGGCTACATTGTTTATATGGCTTGAGGCTATAGGGGTACTCATATACTAGGGATGCGTGTATGGTAAATCACTTTTTTAATGTGACTTTTATGTTTTGTGTATCTCAACATGTGTTGTGTGCTCAGTCATGTCCGACTCTTTGTGACCCCACGGGCTGTAGCCCAACAGGCTCCTTTGTCCATGGGTTTCTCCAGGCAAGAATACTGGAGTGGTTGCCATGCGCTTCTCCCTGAATCTTCCCAACCCAGGGATCAAAACTGCATCTCCTGCACTGCAGGCGAATTCTTTACTGCCGAGCCATCAAGGAAGCCCCATGTGTTAAGAATATTGACTACATAAAACTATAATAATACTGCCAAGTGAATTTTAAAATGTAGCAATTATAATATTCAAGGGCAATCCACTCCAGTATTCTTGTCATGGACAAGAACATTTGAAGGCAAATATAGAACATTTGAAGGCAAAAGCTTGGGGAAATATATACCTTGCAAAATTATCCACTAAAGAAAGCTGGTGTAGCTACATTAATATTAGAAAAAATAGACTTTATGGCAAAACAACTACCAAAGATAGGGGGTAATTTCATATTGCTAAAAATATTCAGTTCTTTAGAGTATATAATAATTATAAACTAATGTGCACTAATTCAGCACATTATTTAAAGACATAAAGCTAACACTGGAGCGCTACAAAGAGAGAAACACTAAAGTTCTATCAGAGTGGCTGATTTTAATCCATTTCTGTCAGTAAATAAGCAAATAAACAAAAAAAACATAAAAGGTAAGAATACAGAATATTTATAGACACAGTGAGCAAACTAGACTTAAGGTATACAGAACACAGATATTAACTGTTTAGGAATTTTAATGAAGAATATCAATAAATTTTAAAAATTAGAACAACTCTTAGAAAAATGTTACTAAACGTACTCAAAAGGGAAGAGAAGTCAAAAGCCTGAATTTTGATGTGTGATCAAAAGTTTTTCCCAAAGAAGGTTTTTTCACAAACTGCTGTCCCAGATGGTTTATTTAGTGAGTGAAGCCATGAAAACTGATATGTTTCTACCAAACATTTAAGGAAAAAGTAAGTCCAATCTTTTGCAAGGTTAAATTTTAGAAGAGGGTATACTCCCCTGTGCTTTTATGAAATTAGCAAAACTTTGAAACCAAAACTTGACAAGGAGAGAATCAGAAAAGAATATTACAGGCCAATTCACATATGAACTTGGATATAATTAAAAATGAACGAAATATATAATGAAGACGATATTATTACCAATTGGTTTAGATCAAGAATGGACAAAAAAAAAGAATGGACAATTACTTTAATAATAGGGGGTACTTTTATATTGCTAAAAATATTCAGTTCATATTGAGTTTTCATATTGCTAAAAATATTATTAAATACCTATTTAATAATAGAATAACTATTCATATGATCATCTCAACAGTTGCAGAAAAAACATATGAGAAAATTCATTTACCAGTCATGTTGAAACTCTTATTTACATCATTTATAATCCACCCCCCAAACTTTTGAGATTAAAAGAGAATTTCATTTTGGTAAAAAATATTCTCATTTTAAAAAACCCACAAAAATTTTTAGTAAACATCATACCTAGTAATCAGACCTAATAGTTAAAAAAAGGCTTTCCTGGTAGCTCAGGGGTAAAGGCTTCCCCAGTGGGTCAGGGGTAAAGAATCTGCCTGCAAACTCAGGAGACTCTTATGAGCTCAATCCCTGGGTTGAGAAGATCTCCTGGAGGAGGAAATGGCAACCCACTCCCATATTCTTGCCTGGGAAATCCCATGGACAGAGGAGCCTAGTGGGCTACAGTCCATGGGGTCATAAAAGAGTTGGATGTGATTTAGCCACTAAAACAACAACAACAAATAAAGAGATTTTCCTTTGAGATCAGAAATAATACGCTTCTATCAACACTTCTGTCTAACTTTGTACTGGAGGTCCTTGTGAAAGGAGCTAAACAAATAAAAAAAATGAACAAGTTATAGAGAGTTTAAGGATTGAAAATCGTCATCATTCACAGAGATATGAGTACCTGCACTGAAAATCCAAAAGAATCTACAGAGGAGTTGTTAATATCAATAAGAAAGATTATCAACACAGCTGAATGTAAAAATCAGCTTACAGAATCAGTACATGACAGGGCCTCCCTGGTGGCTCAGTGGTAAAGAATCCACCTACCAAAGCAGGAGACACAGATTTGACCTCTGATCTGGGAGGATCCCACATGCCGAGGAGCAGTAAGTCCTTGTACCACAACTACTGAGCCTGCGCTCTAGAGCCTGGGAGCTACAGCTACTGAAGCCTGAAAGCCCTGGAGCCCGTGCTCCACAAGAGAAGTCACGGCAAGGAGAAGCCTGCGCCCTGCAACTGGAGAGCAGCAGCAGCCACTCGTGGAACTGGAGAAAAGCCCGAGCAGCAGCGAAGACCCAGCACAGTCAGCAATAGATAAATAAATAAAAATTATGAAAACAGTCAACACATGACAGCAGTGAAATTATAGAATGGATAAATTATACCATAGTCAGTAATAAAAGAATGGATAAATTATACTATACTCATATAATGGTTTATATACAGCAATAAAAAGGAATAAAGTATAGGCATACACATTTATGGATGTATTTTACAAATATAACATTGAACAAAAAGCAAGATTCAAAAGAATCATAATGTACATTATGATTCTATTCATATACAGTTCAAAATCAGACATAGATTATATTAATGAAAGAAACCAGTATGGTTCCACTTACATAAAAGTCTGTTGGATGCTAAACTAATCTATCGAGACACAAAGCAGGTCTGTGGCAGCCTGGGGTTAGGACTGGGGGCATTTATTGCAAGAGGACACAAGGAGACTTGAAGTGATGGAAATTCTGTGTCTTGATTGGGGTCGTGATAACATAGGTACATATATGTGCAAAACTCACTAAGCTGTATTCTTTATATGGTGTATACGTGCTAAGTCACTTCAGTCATGTCCAACTTTTTGAGACACCATGGACTGTAGCTCAGGCTCCTCATCTATGGGGTTCTCCAGGCACGAATACTGGAGTAGGTTGCCATTTCCTTCTCCAATGCTGATATTGTTACACATAAATTATGCCACCATTTATATAGCAAATATTAAACTAAACACAGTGTTAAAACTACAAGGAAAAGTAAGAAAAGGATTATCTCCAAAGTCAGGCCAGTAATTTTCTCCAGCTAGATGAATATAAAGAGGGTAGGGAGGGAAATGTCTAGTATCTTGGCAATGTTCTATTTCTTGACCTGAGTAGTAGCTATATCAGTTTCACTTTATATAGTGTTTTTTTGTTGTTGTTAAACTGTAAATATATGTTTCCCCTACTTTGTGTGTGTGTATGTATATATTTCACAGTAAAACAAAAAATGAAACATAACTAAATTAATTTTGAAAAGGTGTTTCCTTCTTTTGCACTCACAGACTGGAAAATCATGAGGCAATCCTCATTACCGTTCAGTTAGGTAAACGGTACAGTGAACAGAACATGTTACAGTGATCATGCTGATGGAAGATCTTAAGCGCATCTGTTTAAAACAACTTATAGCAAGTGCTTTGCTTAAAAAATATTTTCGTTGGGTGTAATTCCGTTCTGATGTAGGTACAGAAGTACAGGATTTGGCCCCTGCTTCAGTGCCAAGTAGAAGAGAAATTTCTCTAGGTTTTGAGGAGACATAGGGCAGATTTAACGTCCCTATGAAGTAAACTAGATGCTCTGTAGTGTGGTTGGATTCTCAGGTGTGTAGTTTTCAGATCGTGCTGCTATTGTTCATGTTGTGTTGCTACTGTCCCTGTGTGTTATTGTCCATGTTCTGTTGCTATTGTTCATGGTTTTGGTTTTGATTATTACCGTGTTATTCCCAATAATTGCCATGTTTTTTCCCAGAAATGAGTTGGTGATTTTATCAGTCAGGATAAGTTATAGATTGTTGTTGTTTTTCAGTAGCCAAGTCGTGTCTGACTCTTTGCAACCCTATGGACTGCAGCACGTCAGGCCTCCCTGTCCCTCACCACCTCCTGGAATTTGCCCAAGTTCATATCCATTGAATCAGTGATGCCATCCAACCTTTTCATCCTCTGATGCCCTCTTCTTCTGCTGTCAATCTTTCCTAGCATCAGGGTCTTCGCCAATGAATCTGCTCCTCACATCAGGCCAAAGTATTCAGCTTCAGCATTAGTCCTTTCAGGGGTTTGTTCTCCTTGCTTATGCCATGGTAATAAAAAATGGCAAAATCTCAGAAGATTGATGGAATGCATGTTTATTTTTCGGTCATGCCAAGTCTCCTTTTGGTCTGGACAGCCCTGTGGACAGATGTTCGCCACATGGTACAAGGTTAGGTTGTTGGGCTGGGTCAATCTCAGGGCACCACCATGTCAGCAGGCGCCTCCAGGACCACCACATGGGGAAAGAAGGCCTGGACCCTCAAGCAAGAGCGACTAGTTGGTTCCACATGCAAGTGACACATGTCGCACATTTCATGGGCTGAAGCAAATCACGCGTTTATTCCTATGTTCCAGGGAGGGTGGGGGTGGAGCGCACAGGTAAGTATAATTCTCCTACGTGGCCAGAAAAAGTGGTGCTTTGGTGTGTTAGCAGTATAATGCCCACCTCCAATACACAGCAGAATTAAACTGAAATAAATTTTGTATTTTGCAAAAGTGAGTGGAGTCCTAGTTAAATGGCAAACATAATGGTAATGTCTTCCTTTTGTTTAATACTTTGAAATTCATGAAGTACTTTCTTAACACATTTGTATTCATTTATTCAGCTGACTTTAAAGCACCAGTTGTGGGCAAGGCGCTTTGCTAAATACGGAACATGTGAATAAGAGGTAGACTCTGCCCTTTAGCATGGTGATGCCATGTGGTAGCCGCAGCATAAAAGCCTGGATGGGCACAATGATGGCTGGGAGGAGAGTGCTCAGACCACCAGGGAAGGAATGAAGAAGACTTCCTACATGAAGTGACACTTAAGCCAGGATTTCAAAGGTAAGAAGAATTTTATAAGCAGAAGAAATGGGGAGACGGGAAAGACAATGCAGGGAATGAGAAAAGCAAGTAAAAAGGTACAGAGAGTTATCTCTGAGGCTGTCCCAAACCCCCAGGAATTAGGTATTTGCCACTTTTGAAATTTTATAGATAAGGAAACCTATCACAAAGAAGGAAATGACTTTCTTAGCTCTCAAACTTACTATAAGACAGAATAGAACTTAAGTCATTTAACTCCAAATCCTTTGTTCTAGACACACATTATTATTATCTATATAAAAGACACATTTTAGGCTAATGGCCATACATAATTCACTCAGCATATTTTATACATATTAATGGCTGGCATACAATCAATATCCAGTGACAGATGGTAATTGTAAAGCTCTAGATGACGCTGCATACTATGCACCAGGTATTTCTGCTCTACATGGGCATCTCTTTTTATTAAATTGAGATATAATTGATATGTAACTATATTAGTTTCAGGTATGCAATGTAATGAGTCAAACTTGTACATACTGAACATACCTAGCACCTTGCCATTATAAGTCTAGTCAGTATTCGTCACCACACATAGCTAAAAAACTTATTTCTTGTGATTACTTTGAAAATTTACTTTTTTAACAACTTTCAAATATACAGTACAGTATTTATTAACTACAGTTGCCATGCTGTACATTACATCTCCCTGACATTTATTTTATATAACTGGCAATTCGTACTTCCATATGTCCCTTCTTTATCATCATATGTGTGATTTCAAGTAAGTATCTGATACATCATAGGTTCTTTATAAACATTTGTGGAAGGAAGGGAGAGAGGGAGGGGGGAAGGAAGGAAGGAAGGATGGAAGGAATCTCTAAGCCCTTATCCTTAAACTAATGGGAAAAATGTCCTTAATCTACTTGAACACTAATATATTCCTCACGTTGCATGCACAGACCTTCCAGTCCATCATATGTTTTTGTGTGAGACATTATGAGACACTATGACTTAGAGCAATGAGAACACAGAAGCATGGGTCACAGGGAAAGAGCCCAATGCAGGGCTTAACTATTCCCTATGCGTGCATTGAATGGCTGGCTGAATGGCAAAATCATATTTGTCATTATTCATCTGAAATAACACATCTGTGTGGTTTAAACCTTCAGAGACTAGAGATTTATTATACATCAGCGATTACTTCAAACATTGGAGATTAATGAGGCATGAGAGATTACTTCAGACTTTAGTGATCTCAGGAGTTTAGTAAACATAGCAAACTCTCCAGTCGGTACTGAAAGGTCTGATGGGGCCACAGCAGGGCTTATTTATAGAAACTCTGGTTCTGCACCAGTGATGCATCTGTCCTTTTTGCTGTAAGAGAAGATTCAAAAGATGGTCTAGGGTGATTGCGCATCAGTACTTATTTCGGTGGTATATCAAAATGTGCCAGGAGTCACCTTCAGGATTAACCATCTCCATGTGGCTATTCATACAGCCTTGTAGCCCAAAACACAGAAGCTAAAGGCCACCTATCAGTCAGCGAGGAGCTTTAATAACTTCTTTTTGTTGTTTTAGTTGCTAAATCATGTCCGACTCTTTTGTGACCCCATAGATTGTAGCCTGCCAGGCTCCTCTGTCCATGGAATTTTCAAGGCAAGAATACTGAAGAGGGTTGTCATTTTCTTCTCCAGAGGATCTTCCCGACCCAGGGATTAAACTTGTGTGTCTTGCTTGGCAGGTGGATTCTTTACCCTGGGCCACCAGTGGTGTGAATACTAGGGAACGGCTACTAGAGAAACAAAGGTAAGGCATATCCTTTGCTCTTAAGAAGGATGCAAACCAGTTGGGGTCATATAAGGAAATAATGAAAGAAGTCTTGAATTGAGTGCCAAATACTTGGGCAATAGATGTACAAGAAAGGAGAGATCACCAGGTACCAGGAAGACTTAATAGACAGAACAGAACTTGAAATTGCATCATTTTGGAAGTCACTCCTGCCTGCAGACTCCCAGGATCCAGACACACAGTATTCCACCTCATGTGAAATACACACATGTACCTCCTGTGACATATAAGAAATTACAGGCGTCATGAAGTTATTCATGGGCTGCTCACACTGCCTAGAATATTTTCCCCCTACTTTTCTGCCTGGCTGAATCCCTCTTCAAGGTCTCGTTCAAAGCTGACTTCCTTCCCCGGAGGCTTCTCCATCTCCTTTGGCACGTGGGCAAGAGTCAGCCACTCCTTCTTTTGTGCTCCCACGGCCCTCTGTACAGGTGTGGGTGCTCTGATGCAGCACTCACCACACCACACTGTAACGGATTGTTTACCCATCTGCTTCCCCGCTCCATGCTGTGGGCCAAGGTGTGAGCCCTCCAAAATACTGCTTCTGTGGGTGGATTAATGAATTAACTGGAGGAGAGTTTTCAAATTGGAGGCCAGTGGGACGTCTGGTAAGATGGGTCCAGACTTTGGAGCACCTTTTAAATACAAGCCAGATGAAGGAAGGAAGGAAGAAAGGAAGGAAGGGAGGGAGGGAGGGAGGGAGGGAGGAAAAGATATGTATAAGTAAGTTAAGGGAAAAGATTGGAGCTGGATAATTTTTTTAATTAATTTATTTTTTACTGAAGGATAATTGCTTTACAGAATTTTGCTGTTTTTCTGTCAAACCTCAGCATAAATCAGCCATAGGTATACACACACCTGTCCCTTTTGAAACTCCCTCCCATCTCTCTCCCCATCCCCACCCCTCTAGGTTGACACAGAGCCCCTGTTTGAGTTTCCTGAGCCATACAGCAAATTCCCATTGGCTACCTATTTTACATATGGTAATGTAAGTTTCTATGTTACTCTTTCCATACATCTCACCCTCTCCTCCCCTCTCTCCATGTCCATAAGTCTATTCTTTATTACTGTTTCTCCACTGTTGCCCTGTAAATAAATTTTTCGGTATGATTTTTCTAGATTCTATATATATGTGTTAGAATACTGTATTTATCTTTCTCTTTCTGACTCACTTCACTCTGTATAACAGGTTCTAGGTTCATCCACCTCATCAGAACTGATTCAAATGCATTCCTTTTTATGGCTGAGTAATATTCCATTGTGTATATGTACCACAACTTCTTTATTCATCTGTCTGTGGACATCTAGGTTGCTTCCATGTTCTAGGTATTGTAAATAGTGCTGCAATGAACAATGGGATACATGTGTCTCTTTCAATTTTGGTTTCCTCAGGGTACATGCCCAAGTGTGGGATTGCTGGGTCATATGGTGTTTTTATTCCTAGTTTTGTAAGGAATCTCCATACCGTCTTCCATAGCAGCTGAATCAGTTTACATTCCCAGCAACAGTGCAAGAGCATTCCCTTTTCTCCACACCCTCTCCAGCATAGACGTTTTGATGACGGCCATTCTGACTGGTGTGAGGTGATCTCTCACTGCAGTTGTGGTTTGCACTTCTCTAACAATGAGCGATGTTGAGCATCTTTTCATGTGTTTGTTAGCCATCTGTATGTCTTCTTTGGAGAAATGTCTGTTTAGGTCTTTTCCCCACTTTTTGATTGGGTTGTTTATTTTTCTGGTAGTGAATTGTATGAGCTGCTTGTATATTTTGGAAATTAATCCTTTGTCAGTTGTTTCATTTGCTATTATTTTCTCCCATTCTGAGGGTTGTCTTTTCACCTTGCTTATAGTTTCCTTTGCTGTGCAAAAGCTTCTAAGTTTAATCAGGTGTCACCTGTTTACTTTTGTTTTTATTTCCATTACTCTAAGAGGCCTGACATGCTGCGATTCATGGGGTCGCAAAGAGTCAGACACGACTGAGAGACTGAACTGAACTGAACTGAACTGAAGAGGTGGGTGGGTCATAGAGTATCTTGCTTTGATTAAAGCCATCGAGTATTCCACTTATGTTTTCCTCTAAGAGTTTTATAGTTTCTGGTCTCAAATTTAGGTCTTTAATCCATTTTGAGTTTATTTTTATGTATGGTGTTAGAAAGTGTTATAATTTCATTCTTTTGCATGTAGCTCTCCAGTTTTCCCAGCACTATTTATTGAAGAGGCTATTTTTGCCCCATTGCATATTCTTGCCTCCTTTGTCAAAAATAAGGCACCCATAGGTGCATGGGCTTATTTCTGGGCTTTCTATCTTGTTCCATTGGTCTATAATTCTGTTTTTGTGCCAGTACTATACTGTCTTGATGACTAGCTTTGTGGTATAATCTGAAACCAGGAAGGTTGATTCCTCCAGCTCCATTCTTCTTTCTCAAGACTGCTTTGGCTATTTGGGGTCTTTTGTGTTTCCGTATGAATGGTGAATTTTTTTGTTCTAGTTCTGTGAAAAATGCCATTGGTGATTTGATAGGGATCGCATTGAATCTGTAGATTGCTCTTGGCAGGATAGTCATTTTCACAAAATTGATTCTTCCTACGCAGGAACATGGAATATCCCTCCATTTATGTCATCTTTGATTTCTTTCATTAGTGTCTTTCTATGTAAAATTCTTTTGTCCCCTTAGGTAGGTTTGCTCCTAGATATTTAATTCTTTTTGTTGCAATGGTGAATGGGATTGATTCCTTAATTTCTCTTTCTGATTTTTCATTGTTAGTATATAGAAATGCAAGTGATTTCTGTGTATTGATTTTGTATCCTGCAACTTTGCTAAATTTACTGATTAGCTCTAGTAATTTTCTGATACTATTTTTAGGGTTTTCTATGTACAGTGTCATGTCATCTGCAAACAGTGAGAGCTTTACTTCTTCTTTTCCAGTCTGGATTCCTTTTATTTCTTTTTCTTCTCTGATTGGTGTAGCTAGGACTTCCAGAACTATGTTGAATAACAGTAGTGAACTTGGGCACCCTTGTCTTGTTCCTGATCTTAGGGGGAATGCTTTCAGCTTTTCACCACTGAGAATAATGTTTGCTGTAGGCTTATCATATATGACCTTTACTATGTTGAGGTAGGTTCCTTCTATGCCCATTTTTTGAAAAGTTTTAATCATAAATGGGTGCTGAATTTTGTCAAAGGCTTTTTCTACTTCTATTGAGATGATCATATGGTTTTTATCTTTCAATTTGTTAATATGGTATATCACACTGGTTGATTTCCATATATTGAAGAATACTTGCATCCCTGGAATAAACCCAGCTTGATCATGGTGTATCAGCTTTTTGATGTGTTGCTGAATTCTGTTTGCTAAAATTTTGTTGACGACTTTTGCATCTATGTTCATCAGTGATATTGGCCTGTAGTTTTCTTTTTTTGTGTTGTCTTTTTCTGTTTTTTGTATAAGGGTGATGGGCCTCATAGAATGAGTTTGGAAGTTCCTTCCTCTGCAATTTTTTGAAAGTTTTAGAAGGATAGGCATTAGCTCTTCTCTAAATGTTTGATAGAATTCTCCTGTGAAGCCAAATGATCCTGGGCTTTTGTTTTTGGGGAGATTTTGATCACAGCTTCAATTACAAGACTTGTAATTGGGTTGTTCATAATTTCTATTTCTTCCTGGTTCAGTCTTGGAAGATTGAACTTTTCTAAGAATCTGTCCATTTCTTCCAGGTTATCCATTTTATTGTCATATAGTTGTTCATAATAGTCTCTTAGAATTCTCTGTATTTCTGCATTGTCTATTGTAACCTCTCCTTTTGCACTTCTAATTTTGTTGATTTGATTCTACTCTCTTTTTTCTTGATGAGTCTGGCTAAAGGTTTGTCAATTTTGTTTATCTTCTCAAAGAACCAGCTTTTAGTTTTATTAATCTTTACTATTGTTTCTTTCATTTCTTTTTCATTTATTTCTGCTCAGATCTGTATGATTTCTTTCCTTCTACTAATTTTGGGTTTTTTTCCCTTCTTTTTCCAGTTGTTTTAGGTGTAAAATTAGATTGTCTATTTGATATTTTCTTGTTTCTTGAGGTATTGTTATAAACTTCCCTCTTAGAACTGCTTTTGCTGCATCCCATAAGTTTTGAGTTGCCATGTTTTCATTGTCATTTGTTTCAAAAAAATTTTTATTTCCCTTTTGATTTCTTCAGTAACAAGTTGGTTATTTAGAAACATGTTGTTTAGTCTCTATGTGTTGGTGTTTTTTACACTTTTTTTCTTGTAATTGATATCTTGTCTCATAGCACTGTGGTCAGAGAAGATGCTTGATACAATTTAAATTTTCTTAAATTGACTGAGGTTCAATCTGTGACCCAAGATGTGGTCTATCCTGGAGAATGTTCTGTGTGCACTTGAGAAAAAGGTGTATTTGGATGGAATGGCCTGAAGATATCAATGAGATCCATCTCATCTAATGTATCATTTAAGAGTTATGTTTCCTTATTAATTTTATGTTTTGATGATCTGTCCATTGGTGTGAGTGGGGCTTTAAAGTCTCCTACTATTACTGTGTTACTGTGAATCTCTCCTTTGGTCTGTTTGTGTTTGTCTTATGTATTGAATTGCTCCTATGTTTGGTGCACAGATATTTACAATTGTTATATCTTCCTCCTGGACTGATCCCTTGATCATTATGTAATGTCCTTCCTTATCTCTTGTAATCTTCTTTACTTTAGGGTCTATTTTGTCTGATATGAGGATTGCTACTCCAGCTTTCTCTTGATTCCTGTTTGCATGGAATATATTTTTCCATTCTCTCACTTTCAACCTATATATTTCTTGAGTTCTGAAGTGGGTTTCTTATAGACAGCATATATATAAGTCTTGTTTTTGTATCCATTCAACCAATCCGTCTGTGTCTTTTTGTTGGAGCACATAGCCCATTTACATTTAAAGTAATTATTGATATATATGTTCCTATTGCAATTTTCTTAATTGTTTGCAGCTGATTTTGTAGATATTTTTACTTCTCTTGTATTTCTTGACTATACAAGTCCCTTTAAAATTTGTTGTAAAGCTGGTTTTGTGGTCTCTTAACTTTTACTTGTCTGAAAGGCTTTTAATTTCTCCATTGATTTTGAATGAGATCCTTGCTGGGTACAGTAATCTTGGTTGTAGATTTTTCCCTTTCAGTACTTTAAATATATCCTGCCATTCCCTTCTAGCCTGCAGAGTTTCTGCTGAAAGATCAGCTGTTAAGCGTATGGGGTTTCCCTTGTATGTTACCTGTTGCTTTCCCTTGCTGCTTTTAATATTCTTTCTTTGTGTTTAGTCTTTGTTAGTTTGATTAGCGTGTGTCTTGGCATGTTTCTCCTCGAGTTTATCCTGTATGGGACTCTTTGTGCCTCTTGGACTCTATTGACTATTTGCTTTTCCATGTTGGTGAAATTTTCAACTATAATCTCTTTAAAAGTTTTCTTATATCCTTTCTTTTTCTCTTCTTCTTCTGGGACCCCTATAATCCAAATGTTGGTGTGTTTGATATGGTCCCAGAGGTCTCTGAGACTGTCCTCAGCTCTTTTCATTCTTTTTACTTTATTCTGCTCTTCAGAAGTTATTTCCACCATTTTATCTTTCAGCTCACTGATTCGTTCTTCTGCTTCAGATATTCTGCTATTGATTTATTCTAAAGTATTTTAAATTTCAGTAATTGTGTTGCTTTTCCCTGTATGTTTATTCTTTAATTCTTCTATGTCTTTCTTAATTGATTGTTGCATTTTCTCCATTTTGTTTTCAAGGTTTTTGATCATGTTTACCATCATTATACTGAATTCTTTTTCAGATAGCTTGCCTATTTCCTCTTCATTTGTTTAGACATCTGTGTTTCTAGCTTGTTCCTTTATTTGTGCAGTATTTCTCTGCCTTTTAATTTTTTTTTTTAAGTTACTGTGTTTGAGGTCTCCTTTCCCAGGCTACAAGGAAAGTTGAATTCTTTCCTTTAAGAAGGTTGAATTCCTTCTTCCTTTTGGCTTCTTGCCTCCTAGCATTGGTCCAGTGGTTTGGGTTAGCTTCACATAGGGTGAGATTTGTGCTGAGTTTTTGTTTGTTTGTTTTTCCTTTGATGAGCAAGGCTGAGTGAAGTGGTTCTCCTGTCTGCTGATGATTGGGTTTGTATTTGTCTGAAGGTGTTTTGTTTGTTGTTTAGATGAGGCATCCTACACAGGGTGCTACTGGTGGCTGGGTGATACAGGGTCTTGTATTCAAGTGGTTTCTTTTGTGTGAGTTCTCGCTATTTGATACTCTTTAGAGTTAGTTCTCCGGCAGTCTAGGGTCTTGGAGTCAGTGCTCCTACTCCAAAGGCTCAGGGCTTGATCTCTGATCAGGAACAAAGAGTCCACAAGTGGTTTGCCATGGCCTTAAGTGAGATTAAAACAAGTATCCCAAAATGCAAAACCAAAGATGAACCCCAGACAAATGGCAGTTACAAAATCAGGCAAATAATAATTAAAATAATGGAATATACACATATACATATACACCCATGAGGAAAGTGAAAAGAGTCCAGTGAAAATAAAGCACAGTAGACTGACCTGGTGAACAAAGGAAATAAAACCTTTTATTTATCAGTTAAGAGCAAAGCTAATTTAAGCACAAACTGGAAAACAAAATTAAAGCAAGGTGCCAAATGAGGAATAAAGCAATGAAAACAAAACTAACAAATATGTTGAGAGGAAAAGAAAGAAAGAATAGATATGCAAAGTTAAATAGAGGTAGATGAAAAAGATTTATATACATTAAAAATTAACTGCAAGGGGAAAAGAACAGTAGGAAAGGCAGTCAAAAGAATAAATGTAGAAAAGTATAATAGGTTAAAAAATTAAAAATTACAATTATAAAAAAGAGAAAAAAATAGAAGAGGAAAGAAAAAAGGGAAAAATAAAGGAAAACACAGAACTGCCAAAACCCAACGCAGAGGCAGAGGTTTAAAACAACAATAGAAAGTGTGACTGAATATACACATATACACATACACCCATAAACAAAATCAAAACAATCCAACAAAAATAAAGTACAGTAGACTGACCCAGCAAACAAAGAAAACCAAAAATTATCTACAAGAACAAAACTAATTAAAGCACAAACTGGAAAACAAAACTAAATCAAGGTGCCAATTGGGGAATAAAGCAATGAAAATAAGACTAACAAATATGTTAAGAGCAAAGGAGAGAAAGAAAAGAAAGAATAGATATGTAAAGTTAAATCAGATCAGATCAGATCAGTCGCTCAGTCGTGTCTGACTCTTTGCAACCCCATGAATCTCAGCACGCCAGGCCTCCCTGTCCATCACCAACTCCCGGAGTTCACTGAGACTCACGTCCATTGAGTCAGTGATGCCATCCAGCCATCTCATCCTCTGTCGTCCCCTTTTTCTCCTGCCCCCAATCCCTCCCAGCATCAGAGTCTTTGCCAATGAGTCAACTCTTCGCATGAGGTGGCCAAAGTACTGGAGTTTCAACTTTAGCATCATTCCTTCCAGAGAAATCCCAGAGCTGATCTCTTTCAGAATGGACTGGTTGGATCTCCTTGCAGTCCAAGGGACTCTCAAGAGTCTTCTCCAACACCACAGTTCAAAAGCATCAATTCTTCCACACTCAGCCTTCTTCACATACATAAAGAAGATTTATATATGTTAAAGATTAACTGCAAGGGGAAAAGAACAGTAGGAAAAGTAAACAAAGGAATAAATGCAGAAAAAATAATAATAGGTTAAAAAATTTTTTAATTAAAAAAAGAGATAAAAAGAAAATAGAGGAAATCTCCATAGAACTGCAAAAGCCAATGTAGAGGCAGAGGTTTATGACAACAATAAAAATTGTGACTGAGAAAAAAAACCTCAAAAGCTTAATTGGATTTCTTAGTGCCAATAAAATCAACAAGTACAACAGAGGGGAGACAAAAGGAAAAAAAAGAGAAAAATAATCCAAAGGAATCTACAGAACAAGTCAAAACATGAGTCATAAATGTTTTTCTTGAGTCACTGCTGTCAGAGTCCTTTCCCTTGCTGGGAGTCACAGTCCATCTCACCTCCCTAGGATGCCCTCCAACACTGAACTGGTCTCTGGACCTGCTGTGGGGGTGGCTCAGATTCTAATCTGGTCCTACTCCTGTGTGTTCTTACCTCCAATGTCCACAGCTATCAGAGCTAGTGAGTTTTCTTTTGTCAGAGCTCTCAATAGACTTTTATTTATTCCATAAACACAGAGTGCCTAGTTGATCATGTGAATTTAATCTGTAAATTGTACAGCTGGTGCAAAGGTTTTGGTTCTTCTTCCTTAGCCACACTGCCCCTGAGTTTCAATTGTGGATTTATTTCCACCTCTGCATGTGGGTCATCCACTAGGGTTTGCTCCTGAGGCAGCCCTGGAGAACTGGGTCTGCCCCAATGAAGGAGGTGGTGCAGCTGCTTGGGTCACAGGGGTTCTGGCAGCACCAGGTACTCAGAGGGGTTGGCAGCGGCAGGAAATACAGTGCTCTAGAAGAGTATGGCAACCAGTATTGGCCAATATACTCCAGTATTCTTGCCTGGAGAACCCTCTCTCTGACAGAGATGCCTGGCAGGCCACATCCACAGGGTTGCAAAGAGTCAGAGATCACCAAAGTCGGAGACCACCCTGCGCGCATAGACGCAAGACTTTTTTTTTGGCCTGTGGCAGCTCTGATCCAGTGAGGGTTGAGTGTGAAGGTGGCACAGCTGCTTGGCTTGTGGGGACCCTGGAGGCACCAAGTGTGCAGGCACACGGACTGCCTCCATCACAGGAGCTATGGCCCAATTAGTCTTTTTTCCAGCCTCTTGTAGTTGGCGATCAAAAGGCCTCTTTGGCTAGTCTTTCTCCATAGCTCCACCCGTTCAGGCACTTAGAGGGCTCCTTTGCCTAGGGTCCTTCTCTGTAGTTTAGTGTGTCAGGCACATAGAGGGGCTCCCTGGCTGGGGTCCTATTCTGTAGTTCAGTGCATCAGGCGCTTGATGGGCCAGCCCCTCTATTGTCCAGCTGCTGATGCTGGTCTGTGGTGGGAGAGAGGCCATGGTGATGGCTCCACCCACTACATGTGACTCAGCAGTATCACCTTGCTTCCATGGCTGCCTGGCTTTCCTCCACCCGCATTTCCCACCATGATCTCCTCCCTCATATCCCCTGGATCCGTCTCTCTGCAGTCAACACCAGCCCTTGCCTTGGGATTGCTCCACAATCCCTAAACTCCAGCTCCCAGCCACTGTGCCTTCCACGGGACCTGTGTCCCTGTCTGGGGTATGTATGGCTGTGGCAAGGACTGTCTGATTCTCATTCCATTTAGGCTGCCACAGGTCAGCTGTTTCACTCTCAGCCTTAAATATTTCTCCTCTGACTCAAACAATTGCCCTGATGTGGGGATCAGACCCCTGCTTCAGTTCCCCCACCCACCGAGGGCAGGTCCAGTCTTACTAACACTCCTGTTTTTCCCCCTAGTTCCTTTGTCCTACCGAGTTTTGCGTGGGTCTATATATTCTTTTCTGCTGGTCATAGAATAGCCCTTCAGCAGTGAGAAGTTTTTAGAATGCAAGGAGGAGCCAGATTACAACCTTTAGAAAATTTAGAGACTTTGAATCTAAATTTTTCCGATTATCAAAAATGTGGGCTCATTTTCTTCAAATATTAAAAGCAGATGTAGCAGAGTGGGGGCGGGAGGAAGAAGGAGAGGAAAGCTGAATGGGAGAATGGAGACAGGCAAGAAGACTCCCAACGGCCTTCAAATTCTGGGCACCTACGAGTGGACACGAATCACAGCGATTGATGAAACTGTCATACTTGGCCGGGAGTCAGGGAGGGAGCTTAAGACTGATTACAAATAATAATACAGAGTTGCAGAGACACCCGAAAAAGATTGAAAGAAGTTGTCAAAAGTCATACCACTTAAATATATGTATCTCACTGCCAGACCATGCCATCTGTAGTTAATCTGTCAGTTAATGTATTTATCTTATCTATTTTCTCCTTTTCTTTTTATAATTTTGAGAATAAACTCTAGAAATGCTATAAACTGACAACTATATTATTTTTGTTATACTTCCTTCATTCATTAATATTTGTATATATTTTTAATCATCTTAGAAATAATAGAGTTATATTGCATTGCTTTTGTGTTTTATAGTCTTCTTTTGACTTAGAATCGTTTTAATGCACAAAAAAATGGAAGTGGCCAGGGCCTGTATTGTTTTCTAAGTAATCATTAAGGTTTGTTAAGTTGCTGTGATAAAAGTGGTGGAAAAGGGCACCTCAGGCTAGGAAGGAATGGCATTTTCAAAGGACGCCAAGAGAATTTCTGCTCCTTGAAAGTGATAAAAAAGAAATAAAGTGTCAACTACAAATTGGCACTTGCCATTGGCACTTACCATCTACCCACGGATTAAACTTGAGCTCCTGCAGCTGCTGACTTTCAGTACCCGATGAAAGTTCAGGGTGGAGAGCAGAAATGGGGCACTCTGTGCTCCGGGGAGAGAGGACCCGGCAGGACAGGTCTTCATATAGTTAGATGTTTTCAGGAGATGATTTTATAAGCCCAATCCTTGTATCTCCTCATATCTAGAAAAGCACTAAAATCCTGCATGGTGATTTTCATGACTAGTAGTAACCTTCATGAGATTAGCAGAAGTCTTTTGTAAAAAAAAAAAAAATATATATATATATATATATATATAAAAATATATGTGTGTGTGTGTGTGTGTGTGTGTGTGTGTGCTTGATTGCATGCACTTGTCCTATACCAAAATCACATGTATATGACCTTCCCCCCAACCTCTTTGGAGTGGTTCCTCAGAGCTATCTGAGGTGCTGTCTACCAGGATGCAGTCTTCATTTTGCCCCAAATAAAACAAATCACAGCTCTCACGTGGGTACTTTTTTAAGTTGGGGAAAGAAAGGAGAGAGAGGGAGAGAGGGAAAAAGATAGATGCAGGTTATTTGTGTTTAATTATCTTCAATAAGACAGGTCACAAGTGCTTATTGAGAATCTATTATTTATTCGCCTAGGAACTTGGGAAATAAAAAGAAATTTAAAAGTATGGTTTTCTGTTCCCAAGTTCCCAATCTAACCGTGGCATCAAGATTTCTGTCTAGGAAATAATTATGAAATAAAGTACACAAATCCTGGACACTCCCTCAGGAGGTTGTTTTCCTGGTTCTTTCCTTTTACGGTCAGGAAGGACAGTTTGTAATAATGTCTGTAATTTTTTAAAGCCCAAACTATATCTTCCAGGCTTCTGATGCTAAATGCGTCCCATTTCCCAAACAACGTGTAAAACTAAGCAAATGCCATGGCCATTGTCCCTTTCAGGGAAAAAAAGTTTCCTTGTCCCCAAAGCTACCTGAATTAGTGTCATGTGACCCTGTTACTTGGCCAAAATGGACTGAACCAGAAATCAGGGTCAAAAGTAATTGTCAGGAGCTGAGCACAGGAATGAGAACTAAATATTTAATGCGTCTGTGAGTCAAGCGCTACACTGAGGCCTCCACTGGATTGTTTTATTTAATCTTCACAAGTCCTATGAGATTGGCTGAAATATTATCAAATTCATCTTAATAATAATACACATACTTACAGAGATACCCTGACAAGATTCAGAATGTTGTCAATAACCATCCAGCTTTGACTACATGTCTCATGAGCAGCCCACATCATCACAGAGGCATAGTAACTGGCCCAATGTCACAGGCTGGTAAGTGGGGCTTCTGGGCTTGAACTCAGTCTCTTTCTGTTTGCCTGATGCTGGAGACATGACTCCTCACCCGTAGCCCGAGTGCTCAGCTGAGTCTGCTCAGCAAGGGCACTCCATATTGGATGACTCTACTCAATCCAGTCCTCTCTCACTGGAGCGTGTGTTGAATGTGACATTTTTAGGGAGAGAATATGGAAGCAACAGAAATATAAAAGAAGTAAAAATAGAGAGAAAAGGCTTAGGAGACTGGGCATTAGCCAAAACCAGGAAGATTGAGATGATGACTATGTCATTAGTGCTAAAGCAAGGTCACAGAAATGCTGGACACACTGCTGCTGCTGCTGATGATGCTAAGTTGCGTCAGTCGTGTCTGACTCTTTGAGACCCCATGGATTGCATCCTACCAGGCTCCTCTGTCCATGAGATTCTCCAGGCAAGAGTACTGGAGTGGGTTGCCATTGTCTTCTCCTAATTGACCCTAAAATAAGTTCATTTGTATCATTTTTTTAATTTGTCTTTCTATATACTTCACCTAGTATGACAATCTCCAGGTCCATCCATATAGATGAAATGCCATTATATCATTTTAAATGGCTGAGTAATATTCCCCTGTATAAATACCACGTCTTCTTTATCCAT
The DNA here is from genome assembly GCF_055505025.1 of Bos grunniens. Taxonomy (NCBI): domain Eukaryota; kingdom Metazoa; phylum Chordata; class Mammalia; order Artiodactyla; family Bovidae; genus Bos; species Bos grunniens. The sequence continues at coordinate 50,050,438 of NC_141193.1, read as the reverse complement.
TCATCTGTTGATGGACATTTAGGTTGCTTCCATATCTTGGTTACTGTAAAGAGTGCTGCAATGGTCACTGTGGTGCATGTATCTTTTCAAATCATGTTTTTCTCCAGATACATGCCCAGGAGTGGGGTTGCTGAGTCATATGGTAGCTCTAGAGAACAAATTTATGGTTACCAGTGGGGATGGGTGGGGGATAGGATAGATCAGGAGTTTCGGATGGGCATGTACTCACTGCTTTGTTTAAAACATATAACCAACAAGTACCTACTATATAGCACAGGGAACTCAGCTCGATATTCTGTAATAGCCTAAAGGTGATAAGAATTTGAAAAAGAATAGAGCATGTATATGTATAACTGGATCACTTTACTGTATATCTGAAACTAACACAACATTTTTAGTCAACTATGCTCCAATATAAAACAAAAATTAAAAAAGGAAAATTAAACAAATTGTTGTTGTTTGGTTGCTAAGTCGTGACTGACTCTTGGTGACCCCATGGACTGCAGCACACCAGGCTTCCCTGTCCTTCACTATCTGCCTGAGTTTGCTCAAACTCATGTCCATTGATTTAGTGATGTCTTCCAACCATCTCATTCTCTGTCTCCCCCTTCTCCTGCCTTCAATCTTTCCCAGCATCAGGATCTTTTCCAATGAGTTGGCTCTTCCCATCAGGTGGCCAAAGTATTGGAGCTTCAGCTTCAGCATCAGTCCTTCTAACGAATATTCAGGACTGGTCTCCTTTAGGATGGACTGGTTGGATCTCCTTGCAGCCCAAGGGACTCTCAAGAGTCTTCTCCAACACCACAGTTCAAAAGCATCAATTCTTCGGCGCTCAGCTTTCTTTACGGTCCAACTCTCACATCCACACATGACCACTGGAAAAACCACAGCTTTGACGAGATGGATCTTTGTTGGAAAAGTGATGTCTGCTCTTTAATACACTGTCTAGGTTTCTCAGTTTTTCTTCCATAGTTAAAAAAAAAAGGCACCAAAAGATAGTCAGCATTCTAGCTTTTGTTAGACCTGATGGTGCGACATTAACTCAAAGAAGTCACTCCGCACATCTCCGCCCTTGCCCCTGAGCACAGGAGTGACACAGAAATGGTCTCCTGCTTGGGCAGCACTAAGCTTCCTAAGAAAGGTAACTGGCACCTAAAACACATGGAGTCCTCTTTAACTAATGACACAGACGACCAGCACTTCAAGAGAATTTAAGAACTAATTGGACCATGAATTGAGACCTGTTAAAAGCTTCCTTAAAGCAGTTTCTGAGCCTGAGTCTGAGGGTGTTGCTAGTTTTTCAACCCTTCAGCTCCTTGAAACTCTCTCCCAGCATTAAATCAGGCCACCGTAGAGTGAAGATTTAATATTATAGTTTTTGCTCTAATGGAGAGAGTCATGTAAAGGACTATAATTTGAAATAATAAATTCATTTTGTTTCACTGGGAGGAAAAGTTCATTTTTCCAGGCGAATAACTTATGCTTCCCTTAATTATAAAGAGAAATTTAATAACAGAATGAGTTTTCTGCCTTTTCATAGCTGCCAGGAAACTCACAGTATAAAGCACAAAGGCAGTAACTGATGGATCTCAGAAGCTGGAAAATTTATATAGCTGCTGTTTCAAGTACCTTTTATTCTTACTTTAAAAAAAAATGACCTGTTTTATATGCCTTACTATAATAAGTTATCCTTGGACATTTTTAAAGTGTTAGGTTGAACCATCTGAAGTTGCCAATAGTCAATCAATTTTAGCTTTCAGAAGGAGCAATCCCAATCCCAATATAAATCAGAAGTAAATATTTCGCATGTACATGCACAGGGTAAATGGCAGTGGGATGATATATGCTTTTTATTTTTATTCCCTGCTTTTTGTCTTTCCTACATTTTCTATTGCTTCTACTTTACTCAACAACATTGTTGTTTCTCTTTACTTCTGTCATAGATTGTGCCTTAATACCCTGTGCCTACGGTCCTGCATTTGTTACCCTGCACTTACTATCCACATTGACTGCCCTGCACTTATTACTTCGTGTTGCACTTTTTTAAAAGAAAAAAGCCTATGTACCTCTTCTGTGAATTTCTTGAGAGTTAATACACTGTGTCTTATTTACCTTATAATCACTGTACCTGTACCTGGCACATAGGAGGGATTCAACAAATGTTTTACCAGTTGAATGAATAAATGTATCCATGTCTGGCTTAACTAAATTAGAACACAATTCATATATAGTTTTTTCAAGTAATTGATTTTTTTCTAAAAATAACTGAATAAAATTTCATAATGACTTCTCGTATTTTACGTCTTCTATTAATGTGCTAACCTTTGGATGACATACATTCTTATATTATATTCAGGTGACATTTACATTTCTTTTCAGCTTATTCTGACCCAGTAGTAGCTTTTAGCATTGCCTGACTATAGCTCTAAGATCATACTTGGGTGTTTTCCAGATTTCTTGAATTGAATAGAGGCCATGTTCAATGGATGTCCTTGACTCCTGTCCTTCTTGGCTTTGGGTTGTTTCTTTTAATGAACCTAGGATCTATCCTAATTCTACAGTAGATAACCTTGAGGGTATTGTGACTCAGAGCTTTCCTCTGTGTTTTACATTAGTCAGCTTGTATAGTTTACAGCTTCTCTTTAAGAATGACCAGTTTCAGATCATAATGAGGCCCTGGGTCTGAAATGTATCAATATCTCCACTATCCCATGTACATGGAGGTGATAGGCTGTGATAAAATCTGATGCTTCTCAAAATTTAATGTGCATGCAAGTTATCTGGGAAATATGGATTCTGACTCAGTTGCTCTGGAGGGGGAATGAGGTTCTGCTTTCTAACAAAGTGCTGTTGGTCTGAGCCCACAGTTTGAATAGGCAGACTATAAACCCTTTTGTATACTCCTTGGTATACATAAGGAGAAGGAAATGGCAACCCACTCCAGTACTCTTGCCTGGAGAATCCCATGGATGGAGGAGCCTGGTGGGCTACAGTCCACGGGGTCTCAAAGAGTCGGACACGACTGAGCAAATCCTTAGTCCTTAGTATACATAAGAACTCCAACTCGGAGTTGGAAGAAGGCTCACGTCTAGTAAATACAAAAGTTCCATACACCAGTGGCATTACATCTAAGCTCTGCTCCAGTTTAGCCAAAGTTTTGGGGGGTCCTTCATTCCCCCATCCTTCTAAATGCCCTCTGCATCTCAGCAGCTGAGGGTCCTCACTGTGGCTTTCCACCTGCGCATCTGTAGCCTTTCTTTATGCAAACAGTCCAGTCAATCCAAGTTCCCACTTGAAGCTGATCTGAAGAACTGACGCTCAGTAACGTGTCAGTACACAACACTGGTGATTTCAGCTTGAAAACCAACGTCTTTGGTTTGTACCCTTGCTCTGCCTTCACCGGTTATGAATCTCAGCAAGTCATTTAGTGCCTGTGGTAGGTCAAATAACGCCTCCCAAAGATGTCCACTTCCTGACCCTGGAACCCTTGACTTTTACCTTGAAGGGCAAAAGGGACTTGGCAGAGGTGATTACATTAGGGTCTTGAGATAGGGAGATGACACTGATGATCTCGGTGTGCCCAGTGTAATCACAGGAACCCTTTGTGAGAGTGTGGCTTGAAAATAAAGTGGGAGAAGGCAATGTGGAGATGGAAACAGAGATGGGAGTGGTGCAGCCATAAGCCGAGAAGTCTCTAGAACCTGGAAGGGAAAAGGGAAAGACTCCCTTGGAGCCTCCAGAAAGAACTTCGGACTGATTTTAGTCTCATAAAGCTAACTTTAGATTTCTGGCTTCCAGAATTGTAGGAAAATAAATTGCATTGTTTTAAGCCCCTAGTTGTCGTTTAGTCACTAAGTCATGTCTGACTCTTTGCAAGTAGCCCACAAGGCTCCTCTGTCCATGAGGTTCTGCAGGTAAAGATTGCAGTGGGTTGCCATTTCCTGCTCCAGGGAATCTTCCTGACCCAGGGATCAAATTTGCATCTCCTACATTGGCAGGTGAATTCTTTACCATGGAGCCACCAAGGAACCCTTTGAGGCACTAGACCTGTGGTAATTTCTAAGAGCAGCATTGGGAACTTAATACAGTTTCTGTTTCTTAGTTTGTAAGATGAGGCTATTGACAGCAAGTCTAATAGAAGCGCTGGTGTGAGTTTTTTAGAAGGATGCCTTCCTAACTGAGGACACCTGAACCGAATGCTCCTTGTTGATGGAAGCAGTACTCTGAGAAGAGGGTAACAGATTTAAAAGAAAAAATAAATCTCAGTTGAGACTTTATTTTGTGTCAGGCACTAAGTTTCTGTTCTGAAAGAACTCACAATGAGCTGGGCATAGACATAGAGCCATCACAGGAACATGGGTAAAGTTTCTAAAATACTAGAAGAGTCTTTTAGTAGGAGCAAGCATAGCCAGTGTTACAGTGTTATTGCCTTCCTTGGTGGCTCAGCAGTGAAAAAAAAAATCAGCCTGCAATACAGGAGACTTGGGTTCAGTCCCTCAGTCCAGAAGATCTGCTGGAGGAAGGCGTGGCAACCCATCCTGGTATTCTTGCCTGGGAAATCCCATGGACAGAGGGCTACCTTCCATAGAGTTGCAAAGAGTTGGAATGACTGAAGCAACTTAGCACGCACGCATACGTGGTGCTACTAACAACTTTAAAGCGCCTATTGCTATGCCTTGTACGTTTCCTTAAAGATGCCTGTCCATCATAGTGTTATATGAGCCTGTAGGGGACAGCTAATTCTGCTTGAGGATGGTGCAGTATCTACTTTTATGTATCAATTTGACCCAACCATAGGGTGCTCAGATAGATGTTTGGATGGCATCACTGACTCAATGGGCATGAGTTTCAGTAAACTCCAGGAGTTGGTGATGGACAGGGAGGCCTGGCTTGCTGCAGTCCATGGGGTCGTGAAGAGTCAGACACGACTGAATGACTGAACGACTGAACTGAAGTGCACTGAAGTATTTTGAATGTGTCCACGAAGATGTTTTAGGATGAGTTTAACACTTCAATTAATAGATTGAGTAAAACAGATTGCCCTCACTATGTGGATGGACCCTATCCAATTAACTGAAGGCTAGAATAGAACAAAAAAGGGGGCCTTCCCCAGGATAAGGCGGAATTCCTCCTCTTTGACAGCTTTGAGCTGGAACCCTGATCTTTTTTCTTGCCCTCTTGCTGTCTGAGACATTGATTCAAGCCTGCTGGCCTTTAGGCTAGAACTACACCATCATCTCTCCGGGTCTCCAGCTACTGACTGTAAACCTTGAACTCTTCAGTCTCCATAGTTGCATGAACTGATTTCTCATAATCAGTCAATCTCTCTCTATCTCTGTCTCTATATACACATCCTATTGGTCCTTTTTTTTTTTTTTTCTGGAAACTCTAATACAGATGTGTATCTGGAAAGGCTTCACAGAGGAGGTCACTTTTTTCAGAGAGATGTTGATACCATAGGTGGTCTATTTCTAAATATTAACTTCATAATTATAAATTGTCAACTCCTCTTCCGTTCATCCACATCAATAAGCATTTAGGGTTGAGATGAATTTAGTGAATGCTTCCTGTGTTCCAGGCACTCAGGTAGGCACAGAGTTTGGGTCAAAGAAGACCTCAGCCCTGTCCCTACAGTGAGGGAGTGAGGCTTGAAGGCTAAACATGGCAAGGCAGTATTGTGTGTACACATGGTCTTTGAAAGTGGCAGTCCCATTCTTACAAAGAAAAACATGCTGCCCAGTTAAGGTTGCCAGGTAACATACTGCGTGGTTCATGCAATCATTTGTTATTCATCCGAATTTCAGGTTTAGCTGGGCATCGTGCATTTTTAATTGCTGTATCTGGCAACTCAATGTCCAGTTCTCCCCCTATATGCAGAGTAGTGCAGAGATTGGGAAAACATAGCTTTCCTTTGGGCTTAGAAAGAAGATGCCCTTCTCTTCTCTTCTAGATTGCTGCATTCAGCCCTGCCCCCTCTGCCTGGTACTTTCACCGCAGACATTGTCCTTCACACTTGCTGACAGAGCAAATTCCCATCTATGATCTTTCAGCAATGGCGGCGGGAAGTCCCACGGGACATGGAAGTGCCCGGCACTCTGCCGCTGGGAGTGGAGAGGCCCTGCCTGCCCTGACTGTAATTCTGCTTTCCCCAAAGCCCTGCCTGCCTGCACCTCGCTGCTGAAGGCACTTTTAGTTAGTTAAGGTCAGGGCCAGGCTGGGAAAGATGCAATCGCTCCTCAGCAGAGGTGGAAAGCAGGGGATCTGGAATCACCCAGCTGGCATTTGAATCCTTATGCTGTCACTTCTTGCTCTATGAACCTGCGCAGGTGACTTAACCTTCCTAAGCCTCGGTTTCTTCAGTGACAACGTGGGGACCACCTCTCTGCTGTGAGGATAAAACACACTGATGTCCATAAGGACCATGCCTGGTATGTAAGGCATCCATGTGTGTGCTCAGTCATGTTTGACTCTATGCAGCCTCATGGACTGTAGCCCTCCAAGGTTCCCTGTCCATGGAATTTTCCAGGCAAGAATCCTGGAAAAGTTTGCCACTTCCTACTCCAGGGGATCTTTCTGACCCAGGGGTCAGACTGTGTCTCTTGGGTCTCCTGCACCGGCAGGCAATTCTTTACCACTAGCACCATCTGGGAAGGATGTGTGCTCAGTAAATTACTAACGCTCTTTTACATCTAGTTTGCTGCTGCTAAGTCGCTTCAGTCGTGTCCGACTCTGTGTGACCCCATAGACAGCAGCCCACCAGGCTCCTCTGTTCTTGGGATTCTCCAGGCAAGAACACTGGAGTGGGTTGCCATTTCCTTCTCCAATGCATGAAAGTGAAAAGTGAAAGTGAAGTCGCTCAGTCATGTCCCACTCTTAGCGACCCCATGGACTGCAGCCTACCAGGCTCCTCCGTCCATGGGATTTTCTAGGCAAGAGTACTGGAGTGGGGTGCCATTGCCTTCTCCGACATCTAGTTTAGTACTAGTTTTTTTTCTGTTTGTTTCAAATATGCTAATGCAAACATTTTTTTTGCACTTCTTTAAGTTTTGAGTTTGTTTCTTTGAATAAATGTTTAAGAGTGGGATTATTAGGTCATATCAGAGTGTAGACACTGAGCAGAGACTATGGAGCAGACCACGTGGGATCAAGTCCCAGCTGTCTTACTTCCTGGCTGTGTGAGTTGAGACAGGTTCCTTCACTTCTCTGTGCTATGGTGTTGAGAACCTAAACTAATGTCAGTTGTTATTTTGACTATATGATGGATCTTAGTACATATGGGTAGGTTATCTTCAAAAATGACAATAGTCTGATGACCTATATTAACTATCCCACCAGCTTTAGAGCAAACCTTATTCTTCTTTGTGTCTATGGTTTTATTAAAAATATTTCCACGTTCTTTCTCTGCTTTCTTTCTCTTATTTTTTTTTATTGTACATTTTACTTGTTTTTCACTGGATCTGTCTTCTCTACCATAAAATTTTCCATTGCTTCAAGGGTAAAAGATTATACTCCATTTAATTCATCTAAATGACTCATTTGGCACTTTGGAAAGCAAATGGGGAAGGTCTTTGGGGAACAGGAAGCCTTTCTTTAAGGCTTATTATTTATGTGTCTTGTGTTCTGGCCGTGCTGGGCTCTGCGGCTGCTCAGAGGCCTCCTCTGGCCGTGGTGTGTGTTCTCCTGCTGCACAGCACAGCTCTAGGCTCAGCAGCTGCACCACAAGGGCTCAGCAGTTGCAGTGCATAGGCTTAGCTGCCCCGTAGCATGTGGGGTCTCCCCAGAACAGGGGTCGAAACCGAGTCCCCTGCATCGGTAGGCAGATTCTCAACCACTGGATCACCAGGGAAGCCTCTTTAGTGTAAAGGATGTAGCACCAGTCATGAGAAATTTGATGGGAAAAGCAGAAACCAGGGATTCTGAGTACAATTGACTTTGAATTTGAGGTAAATTGTTCACATAGCAGAATAGGAGAAAAGTGGGAAAAAATGTCAGATTCAGAATCAAAACATCCTTTTGTTAACTGTATGATCTTTGGCAGGTGGACCAAATGTCTTCTGGTCTAGAGCAAGTCATTCTTAGATAATGTTTTAAAAATTTGCCTACAAACCCATATACTGTCATCTAATCAAGCACTGTGTAGCGAAAACACTTAAAAATCAAGGAAAGAAGGTATTCTCGTAATTTGGGTGATACGGGTGCAAAAGAATAGAAATGGTATTGATTGTTCAGTGACGTGTATTCCTACCCCTGGCGCTAGGGTACCTGCCCTCCTAGGGAGGAGGCATTTTCATTTCTGTGATGAATAGAAATGCATGTCACGATTTTTCCAGGGCTAGTTGAATCCCACTTTTCCTAACCCACAAGCGCTGTGAAAGTAGGCAGGCCTGGGTCTCAGGCTTTGTCCTGACGACGTGGACGTGGCAGGAATGACTGCGGAGCTTCTGTGCAGCTCGTCTCCCATCACGCCACCCCAGACGTTGCCACCAGATGCTGGGTGACCTTCCACAGGTCCCCCCGCCCACCTTGGCAACATCAGACACGGAGGCATGCTTCTCATTGGTTTATTTCTCCTCATACCCAGTCAGAAGAGCAAGGGTCTGATTTTCATTGGCTCACAGTTTTTATCTGTTCAGGAAGACAGGGTTAATGAAGCATACCATCTCCTGGATGACTTAAGGTACCTGATTCTTAACAGAGTTTTAAGCCCAAACATACTTACTGCCTGAATTTTAAACATATTCACATGCATTTTATTTCTCTTTTCAGAGATAATGTATAATATAATGTCAGGAATAGAAAAATTCCCAAACATAGAGTGCTATCTGTTTTGCCTTTTCACGTTCTTCAAGGTTCAGTTCAGTTCAGTTCAGTTGCTCACTCATGTCCGACTCTTTTCGACCCCATGAATTGCAGCACACCAGGCCTCCCTGTCCATCACCAACTCCCAGAGTTCACTCAAACTCATGTCCATTGAGTCGGTGATGCCATCCAACCATCTCATCCTCTGTTGTCCCCTTCTCCTCCTGCCCCCAATCCCTCCCAGCATCAGAGTCTTTTCCAATGAGTCAACTCTTCGCATCAGGTGGCCAAAGTATTGGAGTTTCAGCTTTAGCATCAGTCCTTCCAATGAACACCCAGGACTGATCTCCTTTAGAATGGACTGGTTGGATCTCCTTGCAGTCCAAGGGACTCTCAAGAGTCTTCCCCAACACCACAGTTCAAAAGCATCAATTCTTGGGTGCTCAGCTTTCTTCACAGTCCAACTCTCACATCCATACATGACCACAGGAAAAACCATAGCCTTGACTAGACGGACCTTTGTTGGCAAAGTAATGTCTCTGCTTTTTAATATGCTATCTAGATTGGTCATAACTTTCCTTCTAAGGAGTAAGCGTATTTTAATTTCATGGCTGTAATCACCATCTGCAGTGATTTTGGAGCCCCCAAAAATAAAGTCTGATACTGTTTCCACTGTTTCCCCATCTATTTCCCATGAAGTGATGGGACCAGATACCATGGTCTTCGTTTTCTGAATGTTGAGCTTTAAGCCAACTTTTTCACTCTCCTCTTTCACTTTCATCAAGAGCCTTTTTAGTTCCTCTTCACTTTCTGCCATAAGGGTGGTGTCATCTGTATATCTGAGGTTATTGATATTTCTCCTGGCAATCTTGATTCTAGCTTGTGCTTTTTCAGCCCAGCGTTTCTCATGATGTACTCTGCATATAAGTTCAATAAGCAGGCTGACAATATACAGTCTTAATGTACTCCTTTTCCTATTTGAAACCAATCTGTTGTTCCATGTCCAGTTCTAACCTTTGCTTCTTGACCTGCATATAGGTTTCTCAAGAGGCAGGTCAGGTGGTCTGGTATTCCCATCTCTTTCAGAATTTTCCACAGTTTATTGTGATCCACACAGTCAAAGGCTTGAGGGTTAGATAACTACAAATGAAATTTAAAGAAATACTCTAAATAAGTATGCTAGCTCTCTAAGATTCAATTTTCTCACTATAACACAGGGTTAATAGTAATCCCTATCCCTACCTGCCAGAGTTGTTATGTCTTAAGAGATATAATGTGTATAAAATAATTTTATAAGCCACTAAACTGTTTATAAACATTAGTTAGTATTTTTATTAGTTTCAAAATCTAAGCATAATTGTACTCAATACTAACATAACCAAAGACAAATATTCAGAAACCGTAAAGGATGAGAACACACGATTCACTAATGTTCACTGAATGCACATAAATTAGTTAATTTAATTATTCATTCTGCTGCTGCTGCTGCTAAGTCACTTCAGTCATGTCCAACTCTGTGCGACCCCACAGACGGCAGCCCACCAGGCTCTCCCATCCCTGGGATTCTAATTTCTTTTTAATTAATCAATTTCTTTTTTATCACTATTAATTCCATTCCTATGTTTTCCTTAAGCCCTGTTTTGTGGTTCTCTTTCTCTAATTCCTTGGGTTGAGCACCTAACTGATCTATTTTCATTCATTATTATTATTTTGTTGTTGGAGTAGAGTTGGCTTAAAATGTCAGTTTCCAGTGTAAAACATAGTGATTCCGTTTTTTTGTGTATTACACTCTCCTTAGCGTTATTGTAAAGTACTGGCTACACCCCTGTGCTGCACGTTACATCCCTGTGTGTCACTTACTTTGCACCTGGTGGTCTTTACCTCTGTCCCTACTTTGCCGCTGTCCCCAGTCTTCTCCCAACTGGTAACCCCTAGTTTGTTCTCTGTGTCTATAGTTTTGTTATATTCATTCATTTGTTTTATTTTTTACATTCCACATATAAGTGAAGACACAGTATTTGTCTTTCTCTGTCTGACTCATTTCACTTAGCATAATGCCCTCCAGGTCTACCCATGTTGATGAAAACGGCAAAATTTCATTATTGTTACCTTTGAGTAATATTCCATTGTTTGTGTATGTGTGTGGCTGTGTATCACATCTTCTTTATCCATTCATCTGTTGATAGACACTTAGGTTGCCTCCATATCTTGACTATTATAAAAAGTGCTGCCATAAACATTGGGGTGTATATATCTTTTAGAATTAGTGGTTTTGTTTTCTTAGGGTATACACTCAGGAGTGGATTTGCTGGATCATATGGCACTTCTATTTTTAATTTTTTGAGGAACCCGTGTATTGTTTTCCAGAGTGATTGTACCAATTTACATTCCTGCCAACACCGTAGGCTTCCCTAGTGGCTCAAATGGTAAAGAATCTGCCTGCAGCACGGGAGATCTGGGTTAGATTCCTGGTTTGGGAAGATCCCCTGGAGAAGGAAATGGCAACCCACTCCAGTATCCTTGCCAGGAAAATTCCATGGATGGAGGAGCCTGGCAGGCTACAATCCACGTGGTTGCAAAGAGTCAGACATGACTGAGTGACCTCACTCACCAACACTGAACTACATTTCTGTTTTCTGTTTCTATTTATCTTGTTTTAGTCTCTTCCCTTGTGGTTTAATGATAAACATAATATCAAATATGCTTGTATTCCTTTCTCTTTAGTTATTGTATATCTATTATAGGTTTCTATGTGTGGTTTTGATGGAGTTCATACAAATTGACCTATTACTGTATCTGCTGAGTTGGTTCAGTCATGTCCGACTCTGTGCAACCCCATAGATGGCAGCTCACCAGGCTCCCCCGTCCCTGGGATTCTCCAGGCAAGAACACTGGAGCGGGTTGCCATTTCCTTCTCCAATGCATGAAAGTGAAAAGTGAAAGGGAAGTTGCTCAGTCGTGCCCGACTCTTAGTGACCCCATGGACTGCAGCCCACCAGGCTCCTCCGTCCATGGGATTTTCCAGGCAAGAGTACTAGAGTGGGGTGCCATCATCTTCTCCGATTACTGTATCTACTACTTGTATAAAACTGATAGTTATTTAAGTTCAAACAAGTTCTAAAGGCCCTACATTACATTCCTCAACCACATTTTGTGTTTTGTCACTATATTTTATATCTTCATGTCTATCCTTTAGCTGTTTATTGTTATTTTAGTTGATTTTACAATTTTTGTCTTTTAACCTTTGTATTAGCTTATTTAGGTGGTTGATCCAATGCCTTTAGTATATATTTGCCTTTATCTGGGGGAGTTTTTCCTTCCTATAATTTCTTATTTCTTATTGTAGACTCTTATTTTTCACTTTTTTTCACTCAGAGAAGACCCTTTATTGTGTCTTTTAGTGTCAGTAAAGCATTGGTGAACTCTTAGTTTTTGCTTATTTAAGAAGTCTTTTATCTCTCCTTTAATTAAGAATAATGGCATTTCTGGGTAGAGTATCCTAGATTGTAGGCCTTTTGCCTTTTAGCATCCTAAACATATCATACCACTCCCTACTGGCCTGCAACTTTTCTGCTTTTGGGGGTTCCCTTGTATGATTCTTCATTTTTCTCTTTTAACCTTTGGAATTCTTTCTTTATCTCTAACTTTGCAATGTTTATTATGCTGTATCTTGGTGTGGGTCTCTTCGTGTTCATCTTGTTTGGAACTCTGTGCTTCCTGGACTTGAATATCTGTTTCCTTCTTCAGATTCAGAAAGTTTTCAGACACAATTTCATCAAATACATTTTTTATTCCTCTCTCACTCTCTTTTCTTTCAGGGACCCATATAACGTGGATGTTAGTGTGCTCATTCATTATTACTTAATAATGAAAGAATTAAAAAATACCAATTTACCTCTGAGCATAAATTTGGCCATATTGCAAGTGTTTGATATGTAGTGTTATGGTTGCTGTTTTCTAAGTAGTCTATAATTACAGCTTGATTTCTCCTTTGCTCTAAGTTTTGTGGAGAGTTTATTTTCAGGAAGGTGCATTCTTTTGGTTCATATTTCCATTAATAATTTCTATTTCTATTGCATGTTGACCACAGGAGATTAATGGTAAATTCTCAGTTTATTTATAGAGTTATTTTGTGGTTTCCTATATAATCAATTTCTGTAAATAATCCTCTGAGCACATGAAAAGGAAAAGTGCAGTATTTTAATTTTCTTAGGTGTAGAATTCTACATATACATTTATTTCATTACCTCACAATTAAAACATTTCTCTTCTCTGTATTGTTTTTTTAAATGGGTGATCCATGGATGAGCCTCAGGAGATGTATGTGCACTTTTTTTTAGGAGAAAACTCATGGGTTTTTCAAGTCCTCAAAGGAATCTGACACTCAAAACATTAAGAAAGTTTTCTCCATCTTTATCTCTCAGAGTAAGAAAGAAGAGCTAAATAACTAAATATTAATATAACTTAAAATCAACATTAACAATATTCTTTAATAAATAAAAATTATAATTATTAATATACCAGATTCCTGCAAGTGATATTGATATTTACTACTTATCCTTCCTATAAACAGTGCTAAGTGGCATTGCTTGTTTTATTCCAGGCCCTTGAATGAGATTCACAAGGAAACTTGGCTTCTATAGGACATCAGAAAAAGGGCTGAGTCCCTTTATCAAAATTTATTCTGGAACAAGTTGTTCATATGTATTCCATTTTTGTCTGTGAGGTTTGTATTCAGTCTTTTTGCAATCTCCTTGATGAATTCAGGCCTTCCCTGGTGACTCTGGCAGTAAAGAATCTGCCTGCAGTACAGGAGATTTCCTGTATGTGGGAGACACGGGCTTGATCCCTGAATCTGAAAGTTTCCCTGGAGAAGGAAATGACAATCCACTCCAGTGTTCTTGCCTGGAAAATTCCAGGGACAGAGGGGCCTGGTGGGCTATAGTCCATGGGACTGCAAGTCAGACACGACTTAGTGACTAAACCACCACCACCACTCATGAATTCATTTCTTCTTTTAATACTCCTCTTCAGTTAGTGCTCTGAGGAAATAGTCCCAATTTTGCAAGCTAATCATGTCCTTAAGGGGACTCAGTTCAAAGTCATGTGCTTCCTGAAGTGAGGCAGAGAAGTAAAGGCATCAATTTCTAGAATGAGAATGACAGCCGCTTAAAACCCGACAGCCAAATTACCAACTCACAGATGTACACGGAAGCAAAGTATCTGCTGACAAGCAAGTCGTGCATTTTTAAACAAGGTACATGGAGAATTTAAAGTCCACCTTAAAAGAAAAATTGAAGAGGTCTTAAGAGGAATAGTGATGATTGATATTATGACCTAGGCCCTTCAGAATTCCCTATACCTAATCCTTAGAAATATTAGAGATTCTTGGGGCTGCTGTATCCAAAAGCTTTGATGCATGATACTTTCAGGGCCCATGAAAATATCTCAATTTTAATTTTCTTTAAAAGCTGAAGAAAAATTACTTAATAAAATACATTATATACATATATTATACATATAATAACAATAATAATGTATATATAATAATGAATCCAGCATGGATTATATTTGCCTTTATTCTAATATAGTCATAAATATAATTCATAAATATATATATTATATATAATATACACACATATATATTTATATCATGGGTCCCATTTATTTTTTTATAGAAGAAAAGACCCACAAAGGCCCAAGTGCCTACTTCCCATGAAAATCAAACAGGGCCATGGTATTAATGATCTGCTCAACATGGTGAATGACCAGTACCTGAGGAGATGCCTTGGTGAAGGTTTTTGATGTGTGCTTATAAACGGTTTTGAGGCTTTTCTTAGATTATATTCTCTTAGCAGAATGAAAATTGAGACTGTGTAGCCTCTTTACTTCTGTGCTTCTTTTTTCCTGTTTGCTTCACTTTAGCTCTTTCCACTCATTGGAAAACTGACGCTGATGCTGAAGTTCCAATACTTTAGCCACCTTATGACTCATTGGAAAAGACCCTGACACTGGGAAAGATTGAAGGCGGAAGGAGAAGGGGACGACAGGATGAGATGTTTGGATGGCGTCACTGACTCGATGGACATAAGTTTGAGTAAGCTCCGGGAGTTGGTGATGGACAGGGAGGCCTGGTGTGCTGCAGTCTGTGGGGTCGCAAAGAGTCGGACACGACTGAGTGACTGAAGAGAGTTTTTTCCACAAACTTCTTTTACTTGCTTAGCTCTTGCACATAGCTCAACAGTCCCTAGCCCAACTCAGCATCAGATATACATACCAGTGATGTTGGCTTTTTGCAGATCTGAGTTCAAGTTTTCTGCTACAGCAGCTTCTAGTCAGGTGTTCACCATACATCCAATCAGCTGTAGCTAATCTTTCCCCTCTCCTTCTTCCCTCCACACTCTTGCATGCCCTTCAACCCCCATATTTTGTATGGCTGGCCCTCCCTCAAGCTGTGTTGGGGCAGATAATGACATGTCTTCTATTGTGCAGTTTTAATATAACTCAATTATACACACAGCAGAAAACAGTTACAGGAAAAATGAGCCTAGTAGTAAGTAGTGGTCTACTATAATTATGCTATTATACATTCTCATGCCCTGATTGACATTTTGCACCTACTCAGCACATGGACAGAGAAGGCAATGGCAACCCACTCCAGTACTCTTGCCTGGAAAATCCCATGGACGGAGGGGCCTGGTGGGCTACAGTCCATGGGGTCACTAGGAGTTGGACATGACTGAGCAACTTCACTTTATTTTTTCACTTTCATGCATTGGAGAAGGAAATGGCAACCCACTCCAGTGTTCTTGCCTGGAGAATCCCAGGGATGGGGGAGCCTGGTGGGCTGCCGTCTATGGGGTTGCACAGAGTCGGACACAACTGAAGTGACTTAGCAGCAGCAGCAGCACATGGACGTTTCCTCCCCAGGAAAGGCCACTTGCAGCGACTATGTCTAATCTAGGCATCCATGAAGAGCCACATTTCTTAATCAAGCAGGACTCCTGCCTTGAGACTAAACCATTCTCTGAAGATTTACAGATATCCTGCTAAGTCCCATTTTTGCTGGATGAGTGACCTATATGAGTAAGTATTCATATCGCATACACTTCCTATCACTTTAGGATTGTAAAAAGCCTTCTTCATTAATGGTAATGTATTAGGGACATCTGAGTAGGTATGACTTTAATAGAAATTTTCAGTGTCACACACCTTTCTACCTTTGTAGAATTTTAATACTCAAAAAGCACAGTATTGTTTCACTATAAAGAAGTATGATAGGTGCATAACAATTTGGTATTACTAAGACATATATTATCTATCTGAAATAAGATGAACAACTATGAGATACAAAATTTTCATCTGTCATATTTTCCATTTATAAGTGTCACTTGTATTTAAATTAAAGGACAGGAAAGCTTACGGTCCTTCTTGATAAGAAGAAAGCCTCGAGCAGAAAAGAACCAATCAGTGACAGTTTTTTGGTTTTTTTTTTTCATTTCATAAAATCTTACTTCTAGAAGTAAGTAAAATCTTACTTCTAGAAGTAGGAAAGGTTCTGTAATGGATATTGTATCAGCCATGATTAAGTTCTGAAGAGCAGAATCTCTTCAACAAGTTTAAGAGAAAGGAATTTTTGTGGTTTACTGTACCATTGGGAGGCCAAAACAGCTGCTCTCTTTTTTGAGGGCTGAACTTCCAAGGTCAACTCCCAAGATGAAAATATGGAACTGGGTCAACAGAGCAGTTGCTTCTGCATTGGTCAAGAGACTTCCTGCATTTTCAGGAAGCTGATACCCTAGCTGCCTGCCCCTGGACACACTGCCTCTCTGCCAATGCTACTGTCCATATCAGCCAAGTGGTGTGCCAACTTGTCTCTCTTCCCATATGGCTTAGTTGTGAATCAAGTCTCATTTGACTCCACTTACGTGAAGCCCTAGCTGCAAGGAGGTCTGAGAAGTGTGGTTTTTAGCTTTCTGAATTCTGCATGTTAAAGGGGAACTGAAATGGGGGTTGAACGAGCCAATTTAGGGTACTAACCATGGGTATGTGGTTGTATAATATCGAAAACTGGAGTAACGTTGAAGGTGAAAATCAGATATGACCATCTGTGGGGTTTATTTTTCCCCTTTCAGGACTGGAATAGTATTTATCACAATCTTTGTTTTATGACACTCTTATATCAGTGATGTATGTATGGACCCCAAATTTCTTAGTAGAATAACAAACATCACAGACCCACCCACCACCAAAATAAAAGCTAGGTCCTTGACAATAACCTACTTGTAACCAAATATCCCCTGATACTCCCGTATTCTAGGAATTCATCACCCTGAATTTCACATTTTATTGCATCTGTATGCATGATTACAAAAATGCCTTTTTAGAAATTTTAGTAATTTCTGTATTGCTATAAAAATACAATCAAACTCAATGCAACATTTGCTTCTTACTTTTTTCACTGAATATCCCATTACTAGATTCATCCATATTTTTAAATTTCACTGTAGTTCATTTCAACTGTTGTATTCTATTGCTGAATATGACAATATCCATTATGTGAATATTCATCCATTTTTCTCTTAAACGACATTTGGACTGGTTCAAAAATGTTTTAAAAATTATTTTTGACTGTGCTGGGTCTTTCTTGCTGTGTACGGCTTTCTCTCCTTGCAGTGAGCAGGAGCATTCTTTGTTGAGGGGCACAGGCTTCCCACTGAGGTGGCTTCTCTGTTGCAGAGCACAGGCTCCAGGCATGCAGTCTTCAGGAGCTGAGGCACACAGACTCGGTAGCTGCGGTCTGTGGGCTCTGGAGCGCGGGTTCAGTAGTCGTGCTACATGGGCTTAGTTGCTCTGTGTCATGTGGATTGTTCCCTGGCCAAGGATGGAGCCCATGTCCCCTGCGTTGGCAGGTGGACTCTTATCTGCAGTACCACCAGGGAAGCCCTGCTTCAAAATTTTGATGCTGCAAGTAGTGCTGCTGTAAACATCCTTTTGTAGGTACAAGAGTGTTTACTGGAGTATTTACTGATGATGGAGTTACTGCGTCATGGGAATTTCTTACTGTGAAGTTCTACATGTTGAAGGTCATCAAAATATAGTGTAATTTTCAGCCACGTATGGTTTAAAGGCAATGAATCAACATAATCATTAAAAAATATGAAGGACTTAGACATTTTTTTCCTAAAAAGCCTATATTCCATTGGAAGAAACAATTAAAATTTTTGCTTTGGTATTTTTTGGTACCTACTCATCTCAAATACTTTTTTACCCAGGGGTCCAACACACCTTTCCTACTCTCAGTTAAGAGTGATCAACTAACAGAGGTTCCTTGATATTCAATAAGCAATCATCCTTCTTAGATCACCACCTTAGGACCATGATCTCGGTCTCTTCTATTTCTCCAAAACCTCTTCTTATTCACAGTATATTCCCTTAGCCACTGAAGCCCAAAGCTATTCTGCCACACTGTAGGGACATCTGGGGGTTCCAACCACATTAGTAGGAAATTGATAAGGACACAGAGTGTCCATTAATTCTAGGCTGATTGAGTGTGACATAGTCATCAGAGTGTGATCAGGATTCTGATCTACGTCAGGCTGCCTAAGCTCTAGAGAGAACCCTTTTTCAAATCTGTCATAGGAAAAAGACTCTGATACCAAGATTTATGTGCCTGTGTTTTATTGGGACGACTTTCAGTTACCATAGCTGTCACAGAGTGAGGAAAGGAGAACTGAACAAGAGAAGTTGAACCACAGTACAGTTGCAAGGGAGACCGCAGCTGAATTCCTGGGTGACTCCGACACTGAGATGAACCTTCAGAGATGTCCTGAACTCAGCAAGGGGCTAAGACCTTTGTCCTCCATACTGACTAGTTACAGGATACATGCAGCCCTTGGGAAGGGGTGTAGGCTTGAGTGAGTCAGCTCCCTCTGACCAGAGGTGATTCATGAGGAGGGCCTCTTGGCAGTCGAGAGGATAAGTACTCAGTCCTGAAAAAGGGGTCTGTGGAGAATATCAGCGCATCCACAAGAGTCCATCTCCTGGGCTATATGGATCCATTTGCTTCTTACAAATTTACCCCATCTTGGAACAACAACCTGAAGATCCTTGTTGGTCTGTTTCCTTGGGGAAAGTCACAAAAGGAAAGCTACTGGGCTGAACTATAAGCCCCTGCAGCTTATGGTCATAATAGTTCAAGTGATGCTCCCTCCTCTACCTCCCATTCCAAATTCCCCGCACACCAGCTAGCACCTCTGCTGGCCTGGTGTCTGACCTAGTAGGGCAATTCGGACTCTCATTCCCATGGGATGTGAACCCCTAGTTAACATGCAATTCTTAGGCCACGGCTACTAATTAAAATTAGATAAGACAGTAACAAGGGACACTTCAGTGGTCCATCTGGGTGCTACACATATTCTTTCTCGCTCCTATTGCATAAGAACAGCTCTCTCTCCTCCTGATGATAAGGGTCAATTATTCCTGGCAGGCTGGTGACTCCTTTCCTTGTCTTCTGGATCTCGCAAAACCCCAAAGAAATTGGATGACACACATAACTTAAAATTCAATGGGACCCCTACTTATCACCTGGTGAAAGCATTCTATAGCTGGGAATACGAATGTCTATACATGTAGAACCTAGAGCTGTGAAGATAAAAGAATAAATTACTCCCATGGGCCCCTGGGGGTGATGATAATTGGGACCACTTCTACGGATCCTCCTTCCTGGAACTGTGCAGTCTACACAATGGGTCCAGTACCTTCTCACGATCATTGGTTAAGCACACGTGTGGTTGCTGATTAGTCACTAAGTCATGTCCGACTCTTTCGGGACCCCATGGACTGTAACCCGCCAAGGCTCCTCTGTCCATGGAATTCTCCAGGCAAGAATACTGGAGTGGTTTGCCATTTTCTCTTCCAGGGGATCTTCCTGACCCAGGGATCCAACCCACGGGTCTGTGTCTCCGCGTCCCCTGTATTGTAGGTGTATTCTTTACCACTGAGCTACGGATGAATACCTTTAGCATGTATACTGGGTCTTAAAGAATAGTACACCATACTCAGAAAGCATCATCACCAGTCTGGTGTCTCAACTGTGCCTTCAAAGAGCTGTTGCATTGTTCTATCAGGCCAGCATCTTCTGGGTGGTGCAATGTGGAAGAGGACCATTGGATCTCATGGAATGAGTCCCTGTGCCGTGAATCAGGTCTCCACATTATGCGGGATCCCATGTAAGCAGATCAGGTAATCCGTGAACCTTCAGATAGTAGTGCTGGCTGAAGATATGCAGGTAGGAAAGGCAAACCCACACCCAGAATATTCACTGATTCTAGTCAAGATGAAGTGCCAGGGTTGAAGTGATCTCATTTAATCATTTTGACATCAAATGGCAGGTTAGTCTCTCCTAGGAATGGTGTAATATCAAGAGCTCAATCCTGGCCTCTGTTGTGAACAGGTTAGACGCTTCATAGCAGTCGTGCTTGTGCTGGTCTTGGAGGGTGGGAACCCGTGTTGTACGGCCCGCGTGTAGCCTGTATCTGTGAGGACACGGCTCCTCCTCTCAAGCACTCACTGAGCCGCTCCTGTGCTGCTGAGTCACTCTATCTGCCTGGCGGTTCAGCGCCTCTTTCATGGCGGAAGTCTTCAGTGCGGATTAGCACGTCAAACAAAAACCTTCATGCTTTTCATCCCCTCCCCAGGTCCATGGACGTGCACGCCTCTTTCCCAGTCCTCCTGGGCTGCGACCTTTTAATCTTTCTCTTTCTAAGCCCCTGACCGTGAGTTTGTACAGACACACACACACACACACACACACACACATGGATCTCAGGACCTTTGTCTTTCTACACGAAGTGTCTGATCAGACACGTTTTCCGAAACTTTGCTCTTGGGGAGAATTTCCCTTCACTGTTGCCTTTTGCGCCGTTCTTGACTGGGGCTGCCGTGCATAGCAGCCTAGTTTCAGTCTCACTGACGTATTAGCTGGCTCACCAACAAACCAATTCATTCCATCTCGTCTTTCATCAGCAGGTCCGTTATGGCCTGGCGGTCTGAGCTGCTAGTCACCATGCAATTCTTAGGCCACGACTACCGTTAAAATTAGAGAAGACAGTAACAAGGGACACTGCAGTGGTGTGTCTAGATGCTAAACACATTCCTTCTTGCTCCTATAGTATAAGAACAGACCCCAAGATGGGTCTGGCATGACCCATCTTAGCAGAGCTGAGGAAGAGGTGCCAGCGCCGCAGTGGGGCTGGCACAGGAGTCTACATGACTCCATCATTCAGCTCACCTGTGCCCTTTGGTCCGTTCGTGCTAGCTTCTCCTGCTAGTACCTTATTAGCATGTGGTGAGTATCCTGGCTGCTTTCCTTTTCTCAAAACTTGTCCTACAGAATAATACTAAGAGGTGTCCATCAAAAAGAATTCCACAATCCAACAAGTTGACGAAGTGTGGCCGACCTGATGCTGCTCTTGCAGGCTCAGAAAGCGCAGTAACATATTTAAGTCTCTGAGATGACTGGCAGGATAACACATTGTTTCCTAATGTCTGCGTACCTAAAACTTTTCTTCTTTTAATGGTCCATGCAACTAGAACTCTGGAGAACAAACTTTGGCCGGAGCTCTTTAATGCTTAAAGAGATTTATCTTGGCCTCCAGCTTTCAAGGATTTTTCTAATTGATTGCTCTTCAATCGCATAATGAACGTATGCCTTGCTTTCCATTCCCACTGGTCTCAGCCTGGTCTAAGTCATTAAGATCCCTCACACCTAGACCACTGCGATTGTCTCCACCAGGGACCTTCCCTTAAGTTTCTCTTACTTTCAATCTTTCACTCAAACCCAAGTAAAATCAATGGCCTAGAAATGCACTCTCCAATAAGTAGCCACTAGTCACAGGAGGGAAATAAAGCATGCACAGATGAAGCAACTTGAATTAACTGGGAAATAATAGATCAACCGCAGCATGTACTTAAAATAGCCTATAACAGCATGATTCAACTTGCATACATCAAGACAGAGGAAAAGAACTCTGGCTTCCTCAGCGTTGTGTACACAGTTTCAAAGCTGGAGGTCAGAGGACTGTTTTGTGATGACTGGCTGTCTTGCCCAACAATACACCAGATGGAGACTTAAGAAATTGTCTTTCAGTTCTAAAATAGTAGCATTGACAAGCTGAACCCACCTCTTCTGATTTATCAATGGTTAAGGAATAAGCAGGGGGTCAAAGTCAGACTTTTTTAAACAGAATTACCTGGAGTGATAATGTTTCAAATAAAGATCACATGAAATAAACACCAAGGTTAATAAAAGAAATAAAAATCTCTCAGTTTCCTATATTGCAGGAAGGTAACTACCAAACCGAGGTAACTTCCTTAGCCTGTGCAAAGGATAATATAAATCCCTGAAATTCATAAAAAGACCATGGTGCTCTCTCCAGAAGGTATAGGTCTCAGGGTAAATGACAGTTTGTGGGCTTCCCAACAGCCAAACATTGGTGCCATCGAAATTGGATAAAAGGAACACAGTTTTAGCTTTGAGAGGAAACCGAAGGGAAAGGGGTGCAAACGGGCAACAGGCAGCCTGAGGGGTGAGGAGCTGCGGATGCCAAACTCCGGCCACGGTTCCACTCCACGTGCCAGTTAAATGTCTAGACGGAGACACAGAGGATGATGAGCAGAGAGGCTGCAGGCAACAGAGACGAGGCAAGTGGTAGAGCGAGAAAAAGGGAAGGCTCAGACGCTGTGCTTCCAAGTAAGCAAGGCAACAGAGAGTGCTTGAGGCCAGGACAGCTAGAAAGTGCATGTCCCGTCAAGGAGAGGACAGCCCCTCCACACTGGTCAGTTGTTGCCAAATGGAAACTAAGCTCTTGGGTTGGCAGAGCTTCTGATTTTATGAGAGAAATGTTTGTGTGACACTGTAAGAGAAATACATGAAACATCCTGGGGAGCAGTTGTAGGGGTGAGGGAGAGGGCTAGTATATCTGACTCTAGAACTGTTTTCATAGCTCATGCTTTGAGCTTTACTGACTGGTAACAATGTCCTTGACTGGCTTCCTTCACTGAGGCTACCTTGAAGAGGTTGATGTGATCAGCACTGGTTGTTTAAATGAGTCACACATAAAACAGGCCTCAAGATATCATCAAGAATTTAAAAAATGATTTTCTTTATTTATTTGACTGTGCTGGGTCTTTGTTGCCGTGTGGGCTTTTATCTAGTTGTGGCGAGCGGGAGCTAGTCTCTAGTTGCAGCGCGCAGGTTTCTCATCGCAGCAGCTTCTCCTGTTGCAGAGTGGAAGCCCTAGGGCACACAGTCTTCAGCAGTTGCTGTATGTGGGTTCAGTAGCTGCAGCTTCCAGGCTCTAGAGCACAGGCTCAATAGTTATGGTACACAGATTTAGTTGCTCCATGGTATGTGGGACCTTCCCGAATCAGGGATCGAACCTGTGTCCCTTGCATTGGCAAGCAGGTTCTTTACTACTGAGCCACTAGAGAAGCCCCTATCAGTCTAGATTTAACATGTGTGTATGTGTGCTAAGTCGCTTCCGTCATGTTTGACTCTCTGACCCTCTGGAGGGTAACCTGCCAGGCTCCTCTGTCCATGGGATTCTTCAAGCAAGAATACTAAAGTGGGTTGCCATGCCCTCCTCCAGGGAATCTTCCTAACTCGGGGATCAAACCCAAGTATCTTATGTCTCCTGCATTGGCTGGTGGGTTCTTTACCACTAGCGCCACCTGGGAAGCCTGGATTTAACATATAATTTGTAAGTGCAAAATCTGCATCTTTGTAATTCAGGGATGAGACTGAGAATAGTTTCCTCTGACAGGTGCCCCATAATTCTCTTTTATAGAGCCAAGGAAAATAAGCCTTGGAAATGACCTTTGTCTCTTTCCCAACGTTAAGTGAAGTGAAGTTGCTCAGTCGTGTCCGAATCTTTGCGACCCTGTGGACTGTAGCCTACCAGGTTCCTCCATCCATGGGATTTTCCAGGCAAGAGTAATGGAGTGTGTTGCCATTTCCTTCTCCAGAGCATCTTCCTGACCCGGGGATCGAACTGGGTCTCCCCATTGTTAAGCCCTTCAAAAATACATGCTGCTGTTGAGATCATAGGTGCCTAATGAAACCTGGAAATATCTAAAAGGCAGAAATCTTTACAAACAAGCACAGCCTTTATCTTCCTCATTCAGACAGTTGCCTAACATCATATGGGCAAAATCACGCTGTAATACAGTGTTTTGATGTTGAATAGATGTTGCCGTTATACAGATAGCTGCGTACAAAGGTTCATGGCTCACCATGGATTCCACTGTGATTTCCTTTTTATATTAGGATCAGAAAAATGCTGTTCAAGTGCCCTTTCTCCCATAAGAAAGTTCCAAAAAGGCTGTTTTGTATTTTTATCTTAAGCACCATGAAGACTTCCCTTTAACCTAACTAGACCTTTATAGACCTTAAAGTCACTGATGCTGACAGTATCCTGCACTGATGGAGAGGAAGCAGGAGCCCCTTAAGTCATCGGAGAGCAGCTATGGAATGGCCCCCAGGTCCAAGGTACAGTTGTGCCAAGAAGCTCTGGATGGGAAAGTAGAGGAAAGAAACCTGAGCCCGTAACAGTGGCCACTTTCAGAGCTATGAATAATTGCAGGGCTGTGATCAGGCTTAATCTTACAGCCATAGCAGCAATTGCTCTGTAGAGCAGAGAAAAACAGAGGGATTGCTCTAGATGTCACTTTTTGGGGAGGAAGGGAGGTGGAGAGGCTAGAAGATAAAATGTAATTAGGGTCAGAATCAAAAATTCAGAAACTTTTATGGGCAGGAGAATCTCCCTGCTTTTCCAGCTAACCCTATCAGTCCATCAGTTGTCCATCTGTGATAACCACAGGCTACATTATTCCTAACTCCAGCTTGCTGTTTCCTATTTAATTCCTTTGAAAAACGACACCAATATTGTTCATTTTAACTAAATTTTACCTATAGGCACACTGTGACTGGAGCAGGGGGGGAAGAAACCCACAGGGAGTTCAAATATTGAAATTACCAAACAGGGATAATTAAGCAACTATACTGACCTTTCTATTTTTTTATTTTTATTAATTTGTATTGGAGCGTAGTTGATTTACAATGTTATGTTAGTTTCTGCAGTACAGCAAAGTGAATCAGATATACATATATATTATACATACATGCGCATATATGTATATCCACTCTTTTTTAGATTCTTTGGTCATATAGGTCATTACAGAGTACTGAGTAGAGTTCTCTGTGCTACATAGTAGGTTCTTATTAGTTATATATTTCATATGTAGCAATGAGTATGCTGACCTTTCTAAAAGAAATAAAAGACAGAAACTATGAAAAGTGACCTGACACATTTGAAAAAGACCTAAAGAGAACTTCTAGAAATTGCATATGTGTGTATATATGTGTATACATATATTTGATATTAGAAACTCAGTGTAGGAACTTAGAAGATGGAAAGAGCTAAAGATAAAATTAGTAAACTGGAAGATACACCTGAAGAAATGAAAAGGAATGAATCACATATGGATAAAAAGATGAAAATACGGAAGAGGAATTAAGAAACATGAAGAATAAAATGCTACATTAATTATATCTCAAAAAAGAAAGGTCAAACATACATTAGTTGGAGTTTCAGAAAAAAGAGGGTCAAGAAAGTGGGCTGAAAATAATAGCTAAGAATTTTCCAAAACTAAAGAAAACAATACATGGTTTCAAGAAGCATAGACAATCTTAAGAAGGAAAAATAGGAAAAAATAAATCATAGAGAAATCAAAGTGAAATCACAGAGTACAGAGAAAAATCTTAAAAACTGACACAAATAAAATACTACTTTTAAAAGAGCAACAGTTGGCCCCAAAGCTGACTTCTCAGCCACAAAATGGAACACAGAATATCTGAATTGTGCTGAAAATGACTGCTGATCAAGTATATTATAGCCACTTAATTTTATTTCAAAAATAAGGAAAAAAAGAAATATTTTTGGCTCAAGGACATCAGACAGAGTTTACTCTGAACAGACCCTAACTAAAGGAAATGCTAAATAATATACTTCAACTAGAAGAAAAATAATCTTAGATGGAAGGTCTGAGAAGCAAGAAGAGATCAAGAGCAAAGAAAGTGATAAATGAGTATAAACCGCAATAATGCATTAAGTGAAAAGCAAAGAAAGAATGAAAATACATGATGATAACATGTAAGTTGTGTTGGTGAGAAAAATGGATTAAAATTTTTCTAAGGTTTTAATGTTATAATATGAAGGGAGCAAAGTCTAAAGCAATTTTAGAATTTTACAATTTAAATGTAAATGTTGTAATATTTAGGATACCACTAGAAGAATGGAAACAGAAGGTACATATTCTAAACTTGTAGAAATAAAAATAGAAAGATGAAAAATATTCAATCCAAAAAAGTCCAAAAAAGGGGATAATAATAAAGAGGACTGGTAGGACAAATAGAAGCACAAAATAAGGTGGTAAATTTAAATCCAAACATTATCAGTAATCACATGAAATAGATATATTAACTAAATGCTTTTGTTAAACTTGTATTATACCACATTAGAAACTATTTAAATGTCATCTATAATAGCATGGATAAAAATAGAATAGACACAGTATGGAATATTACACTTCAAAAAATAAAGGAAAAACTATTTTAGAAACCTGCAGCTAGACAACAGCATGGATGAATCATGCAGATTTAATACTGAGCAAGAAATGAAACACAAAGGATGCGTACGATACACTCCATTTAAACAGAGTTCAAAATCAGGCAACGTTAAATTACCTGGTTTAGGGATGCACACATAGAAGGAAGAGCTGTTTTAGAAGTGATGATGTGATTATCATTACAGCTTGGACAAGTTTATCTTTGGGGAAAGAGGGGTGTTTGTGATCAGGACATGACGCATCGGAGGGAGAGGAGGTCTGGAAGGCTGGCAACGTCCTGTTTCTCATTTTGCAGGTGAATACAGGGTGTTCGCTGTATAAATATTTGGGAAAATGTATATGTTTGCACTTGTATGAATGTAGATTACAGTTGACAATAAAATGGTTTTAAATCACAAATTTAAAATGATGAGGAGAGTATTATTTTACTCTCCTATTCTCATGAATATGATTTATTGTCAGCATTGTATTCTATTCATTACATAATTTTGAGTGCTCTGCATGTACCCATGCAAGGGGACAGATTTCTACCTTCAAGAAATTTATATATGTACAGGGGTCTCCAACCTTTCCAAGTGTAATGGTACATTTTTAATATAAAGAAATTTCCAGCCTCAGGAATTAGGCATTTTTGTAGCTGTTAAGGGGAGGTAAGAAGCTTTTATTAAATCAATAAAACCTTTTAGTAAATTTTTATTTTATTAATCACAGCAGCATCTATCTGTGAAAGAGCTGAATATATTTGCATGAGTCAAATATTTCATGTGTAATTTCATTGGTAATTCTTTATGTGCATATTCATTCATTCACAAAGCCTTATTGAGATCTACTTCTAGCTTGAGACGAGACTGTGACTGGGCTTCCCAGGTGGCTCATTGGTAAAGAATCTGCCTGCCAATGTCGGAGACGCAGGAGACGTAGGAGACGTGGATTCAATCCCTGAGTTGGAAAGATCTCTTGAAGAAGAAAATGGCAACTCACTCCAGTATTCTTGTCTGGGAAATCCCATGGACAGAGGAGCCTGGCAGGCTACAGTCCATGGGGTCGCTAAGAGTCAGGCACGACTGAGTGACTTCACTTTGACTTTTCACTTTCATGCATTGGAGAAGGAAATGGCAACCCACTCCAGTATTCTTGCCTGGAGAATCCCAGGGACAGAGGAGCCTGGTGGGCTGCTGTTTATGGGGTCGCACAGAGTCAGACACGACTGAAGCGACTTAGCAGCAGCAGCAGCAGCAGCAGCATGACTATGTGTTCATGGACCCCAGGCAATATTTCTAAGTCCTCTCTGCATACATCTGTGGTACCCAGGTTGAGAATCATTGATTTATATCACTTCATCATAGTAATGTCTTTACAGTGGTCTCTATGCTGAGAAATTCACGCACAAAAAATTAAAGGGACACAGATCTTGCAACGCCAGATACAAAGCATCTGAAGCAAAGGTACACAGATCCCCAGAAGGAATGAATCTAGTATATTTGTTTAAGGTTACTTTCCCTTTTATTTCTCTCACAGCCATTATTTGCCTAGGATTCATCACAAACACTGAACACTGCTCTGCTTCTTAAGTCGGTTTTATTTTTATTAATTCTAATCTTACATATTTCACCCAATTCATCTCCAGATCGGCCCCATCCTGCAGTGCAGCATGGGAAGTCAGAGCATGGGCTCCTGGCTGTCTACTCTGACTTCCGCAAGTCAGCGATCTCTTGATGTTAGTGAAGAGCCTCTGGGATGCGAGCATTGGAAAACCTAGCTGAAACTGTATTGTTCCAAGTCAGGATCTGTCTGGCTCAGGCACGGCTGGATCCCAGCACCGCTTTCCCCAGGATATCACACAGCACGTCTTGAGCACTCCTCTCCGTTTCTCCTGCCTGCGTTTTCTTCTCCCTGCCCTCAAGGAGCTTGCACTCGAGGAGAAACTCTGTGAAAGCCGCAGCCAGGTGCCTAGCGTCCTGCCTGCACGGCTTTCGGTCTGGGGCTTGTTCTCTCGCACCCTGCTGGTAGATTTTGTTCCTGCCTTCCACTGTAAGCCCTCATCTATCTCAGTCCACAACAGCCTGCTTGCAGGGAATTGCCTTCCTAAAATCCAGCCAGTTTTCCAGAGTTCCCAGACTTTGTGCCTGTGGTGGCTGAAACCTCAGACTTTGGCAATGTAACTACACACATTCCATCACATGTAGGTGTATTCCTTTAGTCCTGTCCGTTGTTACAATGGTAGAAACCCACATAATGTAGGCTTAGTGTCCCTCAAGTATGAATGCATTCTGAAAAAAGTGCTCTCTGCACCTGAACACCTTCTACAAAATATCCTGTTCTCCAAGAAGAGGGCTTTTTTGGCTTTCTTGAATTCAAATGAAAAAAGAATATTTTTTTAGGAATTATGGGTTGAAGATATCCTGATTGGCCAGAAATTGTTTTTCCTGTGATCTCATTCAGAGAAGGCAATGGCAACCCACTCCAGTACTCTTGCCTGGAAAATCCCATGGACGGAGGAGCCTGGTAGGCTGCAGTCCATGGGGTTGCTAAGAGTGGGACATGACTGAGTGACTTCACTTTCACTTTTCACTTTCATGCATTGAAGAAGGAAAGGGCAACCCACTCCAGTGTTCTTGCCTGGAGAATCCCAGGGATGGCGGAGCCTGGTGGGCTGCCGTCTATGGGGTCGCACAGAGTCGGACACGACTGAAGCGACTTAGCAGCAGCAGCAGTGATCTCATTATCGAATATATCTCATGTATTAGAGCCATCAAATCCCTGCTC
Source organism: Bos grunniens (assembly GCF_055505025.1). Taxonomy (NCBI): domain Eukaryota; kingdom Metazoa; phylum Chordata; class Mammalia; order Artiodactyla; family Bovidae; genus Bos; species Bos grunniens. The sequence continues at coordinate 50,021,185 of NC_141193.1, read as the reverse complement.
TCTGTGTTAAAAAGTTTCCTTTTACATGCTAGGCATATATCCAACACAAATTATTCACTCTTTTTAACCAAAAGACATGTAGAGAATATTTATAGTGGTACTACTCATAATAGGTTCAAGCTAAAAACAGCCCAAATGTTCATCAGCAGTAGAACAGATAAACAGATTGTGGTCTATTCATATGACAGGGTTCTCTATATTCTTGAAAGTAGCAAATCAAACTACATGAAAGCAAATTGAATGAATCTCACAAGCTAATAACAAGCAAAAAAAGCCAGAGACACAAAAATGCACAAGGTATGATTCCTTTTATATAAAGTTCAGCACTAGGCAAAGCTAATGCAGACTTTTGAAGTGGTTTGCTTTAGGGCAGGAAGGAAGGACAGCAATTGGAGGAGGGCAGGGGGACTTTTAGGTGTTGGTAACATTCTATACCAAGACCTAGTTTCATAGCTAGGTTCATTTTGCGATAATTCACTGAGCTATAAATTTATGATTTGGGTACTGTTTTTTAACTAAAAAGAGTTTTTCTTAACAAAAGTTGAATATTTGCTGCATTGCCAAGATTTTGTGTGAATCCCACTTCTGTTCCTTATCAGGAAAGTCCTGGGCTGGGAGTGTTGTTTTCTTAAGTAGCTGCAAGACTCTGCGCACGCGTGTGTGTGTGTGTGTGTGTGTGTTTGTACATGGATCTGTGAGCCAGAATCCTGGGGTTGATATCCCAGATCCACTAGTTTCTGCTTCACCTTGGGCAGGTTACTGAAACTCTCTGTGCTTCAGGACCTTTATTCCGGAAATGCACATAAAAAGTCAGAGTATGGTACTTGACAAGCACTCCCATCCATGCCTGTTCCCTGGAGGGAACTCAGCACACATTAGTCACAGTTACTACTCCATCAGCACCGTGTTTTGCTTTCACAATCCATATGACCAGCACTCCCGAGTTTTACTGGAATGCAGGGAGACACCAACCTTTCCCTCCCAATCCAAGCTCTGAAGTTCCCACAGGAAACATCTTCCTTGGACATGAAAGCTGTGACTAGAAAACAGAGTCACATTGTAAAAAATGGCCACTCACACCAAATTATATAAATTGTTCTTTGGTTGCTCAGTCGTGTCTGACTCTTTGCGACCCCATGGACTGTAGAAAGCTCGCTCCTCTGTCCATGGGATTTCCCAGGCAAGAATACTAGAATGGGTTGCCATTTCCTTCTCCAGGGAATCTTCCCAACCCAGTGATGGAACCTGTGTCTCCTGCATTGTGGGCAGATTCTTTACCACTGAGCCACCAGGGAAGCCCAAACTATGCAAATTAGGGGTCATAATTCAAAAACAGGGGAACAAGTCAGTTTCCAAAACAACAGAAGTAAGGAATAACTTGGGAGATAATGTTAAGAGTACAGTATAAATAGCCCATTGATGGGCCACCTTTACTCAAAATTAAACCATCCTTCTCTACACACAATGCCAAAGTGTACATTAAACCTCAGTATCTGTCCCAGATTTAACTGTGTATTTAGTCAAGTCAAAATTTATATTTCTGTGGTTAGGAAAAAAAAAAATAACAGATCCCACTCCATGAGAACAACACTTTCATTTTGTATCACACTGGGTTTTTTTTCCCCTGTGGTTTTTCTTTCAATGCTCTGCTTCTGTTTTATCTCAGAGTTTCTGAATGTTCTCCAACAACCAATATAAACACAGTAAACAGTTTAACAGTCAAGAAACTTGATATAGAAGTGGAGGCACATTAACAGCAAGACATCCAAGGACGCCGAGATAGAGCAGAGAAAAGCACGACGTAGCTGTGAGCTGGGCTCCGAATGAAGAATGTACATGGTGGGGATTGTGGGGTGGGGAGAGAACTGAGAGCTGAAGTCAGCTGCCAAATTTCAGGTGTTATCAGAATATTACACAGGTATGTTCGTGGCCAATTATAAATCTAAGGAATGCTTGCTGCTACTGCTGCTAAGTCGCTTCAGTCGTGTCAGACTCTGTGCGACCCCAGAGACGGAAGCCCACCAGGCTCCCCCGTCCCTGGGATTCTCCAGGCAAGAACACTGGAGTGGGTTGCCCTTTCCTTCTCCAATGCATGAAAGTGAAAAGTGAAAAGGAAGTCGCTCAATCACGTCTGACTCTTAGTGACATTATGGACTGCAGCCTACCAGGCTTGTCCATCCATGGGATTTTCCAGGCAAGAGTATAAACAGAGCAAGTGCTAAATAAATATTATTCAAAGGAATGTAGGAATGAAGGAAAGAAGTAAAAAAAAAATCAGACTTTTTCTATCATTTGCATATAGGCATTTTGATAAATCATGGACTGTTAGATTTAAATGAGACCCAATATTGCCTTGACCTGAATGGGAAGGAAGTCCAAAAGGGAGGGGATATATGTATATACGTGACTAATTCATCTTGCTGTATAGAGTGGAAACTAATACAACATTCTAAAGCAACTATATTCCAATAAAAATTAATTTAAAAAATAAAAATAAAATGGGCCCCAGAAGTCCCTTTGTCTATTCCCCTCACAAGTGGTTTCAACTTAAGTACCTCAGAATGTCAAGTTTGCATTAAGAGCCAGTGAGAAAGAAAGAAAGAGAAGTAAACACTGAAGCACAGGTTTTTTACTTTTATTTTTTAAGGAAATACAGGCTGTTTTAGAATAATGGATCACTGCAGGACAGTTTTTAGCAAAAAAACTATCATGGGAGAATTGAAAAGGACCCCAAAGAGATAATTTATCCTGTCATCTCTTCTCAGACTGCAAAATACAGAAATCACTAGTTAATACCAACATTCTTCTACATTTGTATAGTACTTTTGGTTCCCAAAGTGCTTTCAAAGACATTATCTTCATTAATCCTCACCAGAAGTAGGTATACTTTCCTGATGTCAAAAGAAATTACTAGCCCAGAAGAAATGGGTGCTTGTTGACTTATGGGTGCACAGTTGCCTGAACACAGAAATGTGGAATGCCTTTATAAAACACAGCTCCACAAAAATATACATTCATTTATTTGGTAACAGGGAGAGTTGGAGTTGATTGGTATCTTGTCTTCTTGAAGCTGTAAATTTGTCAGTATTCATCTGGGAAGTATTTTTCTTTTCCCCTCCCAAGACCATAGCATGGAGAGCCACAAAGTTGCTCTTGCTGTCTATTTGAGTGGGGAGGGGAGGGAACGTAGGCAGTGGTCCCACCCTCACGAAGGTTTCTCAGGGGCTGGGGAGGGTGTGTGTGTCCTGGGCCTCACCATGTACTTGTGCACCACTCACAGGAAATGGTGGAGAAGGGTAGGGCTTAGATGGGGATGCCTCTAGCAGGGATCAGAATGATGCGGGTGAGGAGTTTAGCATAACCCTTCCAGAGCAGGGGCCCCAGTTCATTTCAGTTCAGTTTAGTCACTCAGTCGTGTCCGATTCTTTGAGACCCCATGAACTGCAGCACGCCAGGCCTCCCTGTCCATCACCAACTCCTGGAGTTCACTCAGACTCACGTCCACTGAGTCAGTGATGCCATTCAGCCATCTCATCCTCTGTCGTCCCCTTCTCCTCCTGCCCTCAATCCCTCCCAGCATCAGAGTCTTTGCCAATGAGTCAACTCTTCACATGAGGTGGCCAAAGTACTGGAGTTTCAGCTTTAGCATCATTCCTTCCAAAGAAATCCCAGGACTGATATCCTTTAGGATGGACTGGTTGGATCTCCTTGCAGTCCAAGGGACTCTCAAGAGTCTTCTCCAACACCACAGTTCAAAAGCATCAATTCTTTGGCGCTCAGCTTTCTTCACTGTCCAACTTTCACATCCATACATGACCACTGGAAAAACCACAGCCTTGACTAGACGGACCTTTGTTGGCAAAGTAATGTCTCTGCTTTTGAATATGCTATCTAGATTGGTCATAACTTTTCTTCCAAGGAGTAAGCGACTTTTAATTTCATGGCTGCAGTCACCATCTACAGTGATTTTGGAGCCCAAAAAAATAAAGTCTGACACTATTTCCACTGTTTCCCCATCTATTTCCCATGAAGTGATGGGACCAGATGCCATGATCTTAGTTTTCTGAATGTTGAGCTTTAAGCGAACTTTTTACTCTCCACTTTCACTTTCATCAAGAGGCTTTTTAGTTCCTCTTCACTTTCTGCCATAAGGGTGGTGTCATCTGTGTATCTGAGGTTATCGATATTTCTCCCGGCAATCTTGATTTCAGCTTGTGCTTCTTCCAGCCCAGCGTTTCTCATGATGTACTCTGCATATAAGTTAAATAAGCAAGGTGACAATATACAGCCTTGACTTACTCCTTGACGCGAGCTACCCGGCGTCCGACGTCAGGGGCGGCGGCTGAGAGTTTCAGGCTGCGACAGTGCAGGAGCAGCGGAGAGGAGCTACCCCACGTCTGAGGTCAGGAGCGGCGGCTGGAAGGAGCTATACCCGCCCGAGGCCAGAGACGGCAGCTGGGAAGAACTACCCCACGCCCGAACTATACTCCAATATAAAATAAAAATTAAACAAAGAACTATAAAGATGTAATGTTTCTTGCATTTGGGTGTCATGGAACAATTGTAGTTGGATAAGTTCTCATTCAATAAGCACTTATTGAGCACCTACGGGGAATGTGAACCTGCTTTAGGATACCAAAGCACTTGTTTCTCACTACATTGGGGCTGCAATGGTCCCTGTCCCTGAGAAGCTGGTTCCATCAATCAGGAAAGACAAACAAGGAATAACACTGCGGTGTGCAGAGTGTTACAATAGAGCCGATACAGGCTCCCAGACACCACAGACTGGGGTTCTGTAACCTGGTCCGGGTGCCTGGGAAGGCATGCCTGCAAAAGCCACACTGAAGCAGAGGCCTGAAGGGTTCTGACCTACATTACACAATGCGACATTCTACCATTACCATATTAAGCACTCACTACAGTCACAGGGTATTCGCCATTTTCAAATCTCTCACTCAGTATTGAGCTCCTGCAGGTCTTAGAGCATGATGTAAAATTGTTTTTAAAAAAAACAGAGCCCTTGCAAGTAGTAAACATTATATATGTGTGTATAGACGGTACAGCGTCTGCCTACAGTGCGGGAGACTTGGGTTTGATCCCTGGGTCGGGAATTTCCCCTGGAGAAGGAAATGGCAACCCACTCCAGTAGTCTTACCTGGAAAATCCCGTGGACGGAGGAGCCTGGTAGGCTACAGTCCATGGGGTCGCAAAGACTCAGACACGACTGAGCGACTTCACGTCATTTCATATATGTACATATATATGATTTTGTCTCTGCTTTTATCTTTGGCCGTGCTGGGTCTTCTTTTTGCACACGTGCTTTCTCCAGCTGTGGTACGCAGGCTTCTCACTGTGGGGACTTCTCTTGCTGTGAAGCACAGGCCCTGGGTCACCAGGGCTTCGGTCGCTGCGGATCATGGGCTCTGGAGACAAGCTCAACAGTTGCGCGCATGGGCTTAGCTGCTCCCCAGCACATGGGATCCTCCCAGCTCAGGGACTGAACCTGCGTCTCCTGCCTTGGCAGGCGGATTCTTATCCACTGAACCACCAAGGAAGCCCAAATAGTCGGGTTTCAATGCATGACAGCTACACGGGAAAAAAAGAAAAAGGAATAAATCGATGATTTAAATGAATGAGTGAATAAAGAATGGCTGGAGTATTGATCACAGTATATAAGAGAAGTGCTGGTGTTTATCTGGAAAGGGCCCAGGCTGATGAGGCGTCCTAGCTAAGTGCCCGGAGAGGCCCCTTCCTGCAGCGGGTGAGAAGCTTCCGCTAACTAAGGCTGCGCTGCCGCTGTGCGGCCGCGGCGCGCAGTGCCGGGGCGGGCGGGCCCTGGAGCGCGGCACGGCCCTCGCCGGGCTGTAAGCGCGGGCGGGGCGGACTGGCCGGTGGAGTCAGGAAGCCCGGTCCTCGTCCCCCGCGCCCCCACCCGCGGGCAGCCACCTGCCCTCCCGCAGGGCGCGGGCGCGCAGTGCCGGGAGGCCGGCAGCCAGGTGAGTAAGTGGAGCTGCGTTCTCACGGCGCAGCTTGGGCTACACAGAGAAGCAATCGCATCCCTCCTCATATGTACGTCCCGCCCCTTCCACGGCCCAGAAGAGCCCCTTGTTGACCACTGACTCAGTTCAAGTTGGTTTGACCAGAAGTCAAGCACAGGGTCGCTTAAACAACAGACACGTGTTTCTCACGGCTCCCAAGGCTGGAAATCTGAAATCAGGGAACCACGACAGTCAGGGTCAGGTCAGAACCCGCTTCCTGGTTGGCAGCTGGCTGCCTTCCTGCTGTGTCCTCGCATGGAGAGAGAGATGACCTCTTTTAGGTCTCCTCTTCTAAGAGCACTGATGCCTCTCCTGAGGGCTCCACCCACAGGACAGAATCATCTCCCAAGGCCCCACCTACAAAGATCATCACACCGGGGACTAGGACCCCAGCACGCGGACTGAGGAGGAGCGCAGCCGTCTTGGGTTAAGGTGGCGCTGGTGCGCAGTCCCACCGCAGGACCTGTTGTTCTGTAGCCACTAAGTCGTGTCTGACTTTTTTGTGACTCCATGGACTGCAGCCCACCACTCCTCTGTTCATGGGATTTCCCAGGCAAGAATACTGGAGTGGGTTGCCATTCCCTTCTCCAGGGGATCTACCTGACCCAGAGATCAAACCCACGCCTCCTGCAGTGGCAGGCAGAGTCTTTACCACGGAGCCACCAGGAAAGCCCTATCTCAGGACCTGTGCATGCATGCTCAGGCGTGTCCCACTCCTTGTGACCCCATGGACTGTAGCCTGCCAGACTCCTCTGTCCATGGGATTCTCCAGGCAAGATTACTGGAATGTGTTGCCATGCCCTCCTCCAGGGAATCTTCCCAACCCAGGTATTTGGAACCCGCATCTCCTGTGGCTTCTGCATTGCGGGCCTATTCTTTACACTGAACCACCAGGGGAGACCTCTCTCCTCTGCAGGGGGCTTTAAATATGGTTAAGCTCTTATCAGCATTCCTGGAAGGAATAATGTGCTAGCTTCTTCCTCATGGAGTCTCCTGGCCAGTCCCCCAGACCACGGCTGGGTGGCCTGAGGCACTGGGAGCCAGGACCCCTGGGTTCCAACCCCAGCTCTGGTCATTCCATGCATCTAACCCCAGGTTAGCTGATTAATGGATTTGAACCTTAGTTAACTCATCTGTAAAATAAACATGAAAATACCCTACCTGTCTAACAGGACTGCTGGAAGAATCATATGGTATATATATTGACTGTCGTTTGTAAACTTGAATGCACTATACACATACAGAGTATTAGTCTCATTAAGTCCTACGTGTCTGAAAAATGTACGAAACGGCAATTTAAAAATGTGCTTTCGTGCTGTGGAATCCTTGCTGTCTCTGCTTGTCACCCACAAAACCCAAGAATGACAAACCTGTGCCCTTTTCCTTCTTTCTTTCATTTCCTTCTAATCCGATCATTGAAACAATAGTTATGAGCAAAGTCTAGCAACAAAAAATATTTATTTAGTGCCTATGATGTGCCAGGAATGGTTCCAGCTGCTGGAGATACTAGAGATGAAAGCAAACAGGTTCCTGCTCTCATACATGTGGGCTCGAGCAAGGAGGTAAAACAGACGGTCCCTGCCCTCAGGAGCTTACACTTTAGAGAGGGAAGTGGGATTTAAACAATTACACAAAACTTAACTCACGCTAAGTATAAAGAAAAGAAGGGAAATGCTTCATATCGTCTATAGTTTCTGTCTTGGCCATTAAACCCCCAATTCTAGTTGGTGGGAGCATTAACTAAATGTCCAATATTTTAAAACTCCTTTCAGTCCAGTAGTTTGAATGAGTCTCCATCAGGCAATGCTCAGAATCACCAGGAAAATGCTCACCTCTCAGACTGTCCTCCCATCCCTCTGTTTCAGCTGCAAAAGTCACTCAGTCATGTCAGACTCAGTGAGTCTGTGGACTATAGCCTGCCAGGCTCCTCAGTCCATGGAATTCTCTAGGCAAGAACACAGAAGTGGGTAGCCATTCCCTTCTCCAGGGAATCTTTCTGACCCAGAAATCAAACCTGGATCTCCCGCATTGTGGGCAGATTCTTTACCATCTGAGCCAGCAGGGAAGCCCATACAAGGAATGTATAGTCAGATGCTTATACCTGTGCTTGGTACCAAGCAAGCACTCAGCGAAAGATAGTGGTTATTTTCTCAACTTCCTCCTTCCTAGATGATTCCCAGATCATCAGTTCTTTAGCATACAACAGAATTATATGGTGGGCCTGACTCCGGAGTTTCTGATTCAGTAGGTGTGGAACGGGGTTGGAGAATCCATACTTCTAACAAATTCCCAAGTGTTGCGTGAAGCTGCCCAAGGATCAGACTCTGAGAATCACTGGTCTAGACCATTTTTTTTTTCTATTTAAGAAAGTATCATTAAGGTTTTTTCCTTAACATGAAAACCATTGATCTTGGCTTCCCATCCTTAAAATGTAGAAGCTTCAAATTGCATTTTTTACAGAGCCTTCCTTGGTCAAATTCCACAGGCAGATAACAATATATTTAATATATTGCCTGTTCTGTAGGAAAGAAGAAGAAATAATATATACATCTAACTTCATTGATTGCCAAAAAGAAACTTAGGAGAGACAAACCAGAAACTAACAAAGAGAATTGTTTACCTAGAGTCGGGTAGAAAGGACAGGAGATCCTGTCACTCTTCTCGGGCATACTATTGGGTTTTATTTTTGTGTGTGTGTACAGCTTTCATTTTTGGAAGCATGCTATTTTTCATATTTAAAATTAAATTTAAAAGTTTGTGGAGAGTATCCTAGAATTGAATAAAAAGAGAAATAAATTAAATTAACAGTATGGCTAGATGGATTAAATTATTAAGAATAAATGGATGACAGAGCTATATGGAAGAGGGCAAAGAGAATGAACCCAAATCGCTTGGAACACAGTACTTAGATATATACCCTCAGTCAAAAGACAAACAGAAATACAAATGTACATTGTTTTGATAGTGATGTGGGTATAGCAATCCGGAAACTATTTTGTGTGCAGTTTGCTGCTGCTGCTGCTGCTAAGTCGCTTCAGTCGTGTCCGACTCTGTGTGACCCCATAGATGGCAGCCCACCAGGCTCCCCCATCCCTGGGATTCTCCAGGCAAGAACACTGGAGTGGTGTGCAGTTTAGGACTCAGCAAATGAGTAAATATAGTGATGCTTTTGGAGGGCCAGATTTTCCACATAGGGAAAAGGAGATAACGCAAGAGCACTGGAGTGGGTTGCCATTTCCTTCTCCAATGCATGAAAGTGAAAAGTGTAAGTGAAGTCGCTCTGTCGTGTTTGACTCTAGCGACCCATGGACTGCAGCCCACCAGGCATCTCTGTCCATGGGATTTTCCAGGCAAAAGTACTGGAGTGGGGTGCCATAGCCTTCTCCGAAGGTAAGGGAGAACCTATGCTATTTGCTTAAAACTAGAAATATAAATATGGAATCATTACTTTTAAAAATTAAATATATACATATATATATCTATCAGTTCAGTTCAGTTCAGTTGCTCAGTCATGTCCGACTCTGCGACCCCATGAATTGCAGCACGCCAGGCTTCCCTGTCCATCACCATCTCCCGGAGTTCACTCAAATCACGTCCATTGAGTCAGTGATGCCATCCAGCCATCTCACCCTCTGTGATACACATACACATTTCCCAGCTGAGTTTGCTGAAAAAGCTGAGAAGTAATGCTGCCCTAGTGGTAATGAACAGACCTAACACTAGCAATTGAGCTCCAAAATCAATGCAGATGGTGCCTATAGTCACGAAATTGAAAGAAAAGATCCTTACTTCTTGGAAGAATAGCTATGAAAAACCTAGACAGTGTTTTAAAAAGCAGAGACATCACTACATATTCAAGGCTACAGTTTTTCCAGTAGACATGTATAGATGTGAGAGTTGGATCATAAAGAATGCTGAATGCCAGAGAATTGATGCTTTCAAACTGGGGTGCTGGAGAAGACCGTTGAGAGTCCCTTGGACTGCAGGGAGATCCAACCAGTCAACCCTAAAGGAAATCAACTGAATTTTCATTGAAAGGACTGACGCTGAAGCTGAAGCTCCAATACTTCGGCCACCTGATGCGAAGAGCAGACTCATTGGGAAAGATAGTGATACTGGGAAACATTGAAGACAAGAGGAGAAGGGGGCAACAGAGGATGAGTTGGTTGGAGGGCGTCACTGCCTCAACGAACATGAGTTTGAGGAAACTCAGGGAGATGTGATGGACAGAGAAGCCTGGCATGCTTCTCTGGGGTTGCAGAGGGTCAGACACGACTCAGTGACTGAACAACAGCAACACTAGCACATAGATCTTGGTATTTAAATATCATTCCCCATTAAAAATAGCTGAGTCAAGAGTAACAGATTAGACTAGAACATATTGTTGTGCAGAAAACAAAGAAATGCTTTTAAAAATGTGACACTTGACTATGGACACCAGTATGGAGGTGATTTAAAAAGCTAAAAATAGAGTTACCATATGATTCAGCAATTCCATTCCTGGGAAAACATCAGGAAAAGACAAAAACTTTACTTTGAAAAGACACATGTACCTCAGTGTTCATAGCAGCATTATTTCCATAGCCAAGACATGGAAGCAACCTAAGTGTCCATCGACAGACGAGTGGATGAAGAAATTGTGGTGTATATATACAATGGAATATTACTCAGCCACAAAAAGGACAAACTAATGCCATTAGTTGAAAAATTCTGTGGAAAATTCTCTGGAAAATGCTGAAAGAGATGGGAATACCCGACCACCTAACCTGCCTCTTGAGAAAACTGTATGCAGGTCAGGAAGCAACAGTTAGAACTGGACATGGAACAACAGACTGGTTCCAAATAGGAAAAGGAGTACGTCAAGGCTGTATATTGTCACCCTGCTTATTTAGCTTCTATGCAGAGTACATCATGAGAAACGCTGGGCTGGAAGAATCACAAGCTGGAATCAAGATTGCCAGGAGAAATATCAGTAACCTCAGATATGCACATGACACCATCCTTATGGCAGAAAGTGAAGAAGAACTAAAAAGCCTCTCGATGAAAGTGAAAGAGGAGAGTGAAAAAGTTGGCTTAAAGCTCAACATTCAGAAAACTAAGATCATGGCATCCGGTCCCATCACTTCATGGGAAATAGATGGGGAAACAGTGGAAACAGTGACAAACTATTTTTTTGGGGGGCTCCAAAATCACTGCAGATGGCGACTGCAGCCATGAAATTAAAAGACACTTGTTCCTTGGAAGAAAAGTTATGACCAACCTAGAGAGCATATTAAAAAGCAGAGACATTACTTTGCCAACAAAGGTCCGTCTAGTCAAGACTATGGTTTTTCCAGTAGTCAGGTATGGATGTGAGATTTGGACTATAAAGAAAGCTGAGGGCTGAAGAATTGATGCTTTTGAACTGTGGTGGTGGAGAAGACTCTTGAGAGTCCCTTGGACTGCAAGGAGATCCAACCAGCCCATCCTAAAGGAGATCAGTCCTGAGTATTCATTGGAAGGACTGATGCTGAAGCTGAAACTCCAATACTTTGGCCACTTTATGTGAAGAACTGACTCATTTGAAAAGACCCTGATGCTGGGAAAGATTGAAGGCGGGAGGAGAAGGGGACAACAGAGGATGAGATGGTTGGATGGCATTACTGACTTGATGGACATGAGTTTGGGTAAACTCCGGGAGTTGGTGATGGACAGGGAGGCCTGGTGTGCTGCGGTCCATGGGGTTGCACAGAGTCGGACGTGACTGAGCGACTGAACTGAACTGAACTGAATGCCATTTGCAGCAACATGGATGGCCCTAGAGATTATCATACTAGGTGAAGTAAGTCAAACAGAGAAAGACAAATATCATATGATAATCACTCATGTATAATTTTTTTTAAATGATAGAAATGAACTTATTTACAAAACAGAAAGACTCACAGACATAGCAAACAATCTTATGGCTTAATACGGGGGATAGGTGGGAGGGGTAAATTAGAAGTTTGGGGTTAACAGATACACCCTGCTACTTATAAAACAGATAGATAACAAGACCTACTCTATAGCATGGGGGACTATATTCAATATCTTGTAATAAGTTAAATGGAAAAGAACCTGAAAAGAATACATATATAGACTGAATCACTTCACTGTTCACCTGAACTAACACGACACTGTATAAGTCAACTATTTTAAACTTCAGTTTTAAAATGTACCCCAAAATGGGACACGTGAAAAAGAAGAGGAAGAAGCACGAATGGATTTCTACTGGGCAAATCATTGACAATTTGAACAGAATAATAATAAAGAATAATGACAGTAATGGATTATAATACACTGGGGGAAAAATCAGCCAGGAATCCAGGAGTCCTTAATGATACTAAAAAAAAGAAAAAGAAATAAATAATAAGGATAACAAGAAGCCTTTCTTTATAGTACTATAGAACATCAACGAGTAAATATGGAGGGAATAATAGAAAATGACTGTTTTTACACCATCATACTAATATTTGGTTTAGATAAGAATTACCAAGGAATGTTAAAACCACTAGGTGGAAGTTTGTTGAATAAATTTCTCCTCAGAGCTTATTAACTATAAGAAAAAAAAATGTGCTTTAACAGTAAGCAACACTATAGCTAAATAACCATAGTCAATGGGATAAGCTGGTATCACACGTTTCCTGATTAGATGAGCTGAAGGACACATCATTTAGGTAACATGCCTGCCAAAAGTGTATAACCAGAATCTAATCATGAGAAATCTATCAGCGAAATCTAAATACAAGGAAAATCCACAAGCAAGTGGTTTATGCTTTTCAAAAATATCAATGTCAGAAGAGACAAAGAAAGGCTGGGGAACCATTCCAGATGAAAGGATGTTAAAAGAACTATGACATGAGGCATGATTGGTTCTCTCATGGACAGACAATTAGGAAAACATCTCCACGTTGGCATGAAGATCTCCAGATTACTGGCATAACTGCTAAACATTTTTATCTGAGTGCCTAGTAAATAGTATTATATCATAGAATTATGATATAATTCTAAATCATTATTCGTCCATGTAAAACAATGTCTCTTTCCTCAAAGATAGATGTTTAAGTATTTAGGAGTAGACAGTTGCAGTGTCTGCAATTTGCTCTCAAATGGTTCATCAATAAAATAACAATATATATACAAATATATGGAGAGAGAGAAAGCAAATGTGGCAAAGTATTAGCAATTGGGGAATTTTAGTCAAAGATTTATGATAATTTATTGCTCTAATTTTTCAATTTTTCTAAAAACTTAAAACTTTGGCAAAAGAAAAAGGTGAAACAATTTTTTTTCACTTTTCTGTTGATAACTCTTCTTCCTCTGGCTTGTACAAGTGGAGAGAAGGTGAAGGGCACAATTTTGATTCAGTGCATTTGCAGCATCTCTGGGATATCCAATGAGACTCAGAGGAGATGTTTAGGCTGAGACATGAATCAAGTGTCAGGTGGTGACACTCCTTTGGGAGTTTTTCTTAGGGGAACTTGGGGAATAAGAGTATCACAATGAAGAAGACTAAGAAGTGACACCCATGAAGGGCAAACCCAGGAACGCCATGTCTCAGGAGGTTTGGAAGGATAGAATTTCAGTTATGGAGGCCATGGCCAACAGTGTGAATGCTCCGAGGAGTAAAGCAGACATCTGAAAAGTTGACCACATTTGACAAGCAGGTGGTCCCAGGGGACCTGGGCAAAGCAGTTTCTGGAGGGGGGCAACAGTGGGGTTGGTGTCAAAACCATGGTCGGGTGCCATGAAGAGTCATTGTGGGGATGAAATTACCGAGTCTATAATTCTGCTAAGCCTACTTTGAAGACTAGGAGAGCAATGCTAGAGAATCTTAGTGACCATTGGGTAAAGGCAGATTGATATTGTTGGTTTTTAAAGCTGGAAGGGATTTGCCTATGGAGAGTGGAGGGCTGGAGAACTGACACAGAGGGATTCCTAGATTAGCAACAGCCCAGAGGAATCCACGGGCTTCCCAGGTGACGCTAGCAGTTAAGAACCCACTTGCCAGGGCAGGAGACCAGGAGACACAGGTTCAATCCGTGGGTCAGGAAGATCTCCTGGAGGAGGGCATGGCAACCCACTCCAGTATTGCTGCCTGGAGACTTTCGTGGACATAGGAGCCTGGCAGGCACCACAGGGTCGCTCACACAGAGGAATGCACAGGCAGGGGAGCTCAGCACGGTGGCAGAGCCAGCCCTGAGGAGGTGAGAAGGGTATCTCTTCCTCACAGTTGCCTGTGGTCCTCAGAGTCTTGCCTTCTGTCCTGGGTGCCCTTTCTCTTCTATAGGGTTTTCCTCTCCTCTCTCAAAATAAAACCAGAGCATTCCATTCTTCCCTAATATCTCCCCTGATGAGCCACCCACAGCCTCACAGGATCCCGCAAAGCAGAGGACTGATACGGGTAGGACTCAGAATTTGGAGTCAGAAGACAGCTTTGTTTTTGTTTTTTTGGCTTGACATACTGTGTTATCCTTCCAAAGCAGCAATTTCCTCATCTTTAAAATGGGAAAATATACTCTATTTCATAGGTTTTTCTGAGAATAACTTAATATATGAAGACACTTTAAAAACTCTAAAGGAAATGTATTTAAATATCTTCCACTTTTAATTTTTTGTTGTGTGTATATGTGTTTGCTCGTTTTGGTCTATTTGTTATTATTGTGGCAAAGATTCATCCCGCAGTTATTTATCAAAGGCTCACCTTGTGCCCGACCCTCTTCTCTCAGGATCCAGCAATGTTCCAGTGACCAGGAGACCCGGAAGTTGTCAAGAACATTCTCTACTGCCACTGGTTTCTGACTGGGCAGCTTCACACAGGATCATGTGCCTTTGCTTTTTTGGGGTGTAAACTTAAAATACGAAAAATATACTTAAAATATGAAAAATATTCACAGCCTAAAAGTTCAGAGTTACATTTTATTCAGTGGGAATTTTTAGGACTTAAGCTCAGGAGGCAGCATCTCAAGTAACCCTGAGAGGACTGCTCTGAGGAGGCAAGGAGGGAGGGCTAGGTTATATAGAAGTTTTACAGCAAAGGGCAGGTAGTCTGAATATCAAGAGATGATTGTTAAAGAAAGCCAGGTATCCCAAGTTAAGGAGTTCAGTGTTTTTAACAGGAGCCTAGAGTCCATTGGGTCGCAGAGTGGGACAACACAACTTAGCAACTCAACAACAACAAGCACAAAATGTGTGGGGAGATGGGAAAAACTCACTAAAACCATTTCTCTGACCTGCACCTCAGCTAGCTGGGGCCAGTGTCCTGTGTTTTCACGTCCTGAGTTTCCTCAGGGCTCACTGTAGTAAATTGCCTGCAGGGAATTGCTAAGTTGTGTCCGACTCTGTGCAACCCTGTGGACGGTAGCCCACCAGGCTCCTCTGTCCATGGGATATCCCAGGCAAGAATACTGGGGTGGGTTGCCAGTTCCTTTGGCAGAGGATCTTCCCAATCCAGGGATCTTCCCAATCCAGGGATCAGACCTGCAACTGCTCGATGGTAGGTATTCCTTTCCTTTCTGAATTCCCTCACGTTCACCTGCTCATATTGGAGAGTTGCAATCGCTGTGACATCCTTGTTTCTTGATATCAGGGAATATTCCAGATTTCAGGGAGGATAAGAAAAAAAGCATGTCAACACAGACACGGACTCTGTTCGTAGTTTGGAATTGTGAAGAACTATGTAGTGCAAGTCAATGGTAGCTAGTTGGCTATTCTCACACTGAGCTTGTAATTGAGAACAGGTTATAATAATCTAATTTTCCACTAGGTGACAGCAGAGCCCGTGGTATTACCTCAATCATTGTTTCCCCCAACAACTAGGTTTGAGAATCGTCTGGAAGAAGATCCTGCCATTCTGGAGGGAGTAATTACTGCTAAAACGATGATACATGGCTTTGAGATGTCACGGTTGGTCTCTTGAGAGAGCTAAACTCCAGATTTTTAAAAAATGAATTTTAGCTTTTGACACTCTAAGTCACTTGAATTTATGGAAACAACTACAACAATAATTTTAAAAGCTAACATTTATTAAGCATTTGCTACATGTCAAGTGTTGTTACAAGGTTCCAGAGCCCTTGAGACAGCTCTACTTCCTAAGGCTTCTCAGGGACAGAAAGTCCCTCCTTTAATGAAGAGCTAAGCCTTTCCCAAGCTGCTCCCGTAACCATAGCACTAACTACATAAACATGTCCTCACAGTTTAAGTACGCTGCCTGGGAGAGGAGGAGTTTGGTTAAGCATTTTACAGCTTAGTCAAGAGCGCTTTACAAGATTGTATAAACAATTTCAATTATAACTGGTGTTTCTCAGAGCATTTGTCTTCTTTTTTGTAAACCTTTTTTCCCTTGGTTGGATTGTTAACCCTTGGCTGGGTCCCCTGCTGGTGGCCCGTCTGGGGAGTGGAGGTGAATTTCTAAGTGACTCAATGGAGTCTTCTAAAAAGCCAAACAGAATGAGTTTGACTCACCACAGCACAAAGCCTTAAGCATCAGCCGGAAGAGGGAATTAGAGCCAGTGGCTGCCCTTTGACTGTCCCTTAAATGACTCCTACCTGCTGGTCTTGGGCCCGAGCAGAGAAAGGACTGAGAATTAAAATACCAGGGCTGTTCTGGAACACACTGATGCACAAGCAGGCTTGCTTTGGATTTTTTCTATCAGAAACCAGAGAGCCATTCTAGCTGTCTCCTATACAGCACCTGCACAGCTATTTAATTTTTTTGGACTTGATCTCTATCTGAAAGAATTGTAAGTATAGACAAAGTTTCAAAAGGCACAACAGGGCATACAGTTAAAAAAGTAAGTTTTCCCTCCCACTTGTTCCCCACAGGTACCCACTGTAACTACAGTTATCAGTTTTCAACACTGTGCAGCTTTGGCACCCAGAGAGAACCGCTGTGCTCGGCAGTCACAGAAGAGATGCCGGCTCCTGACAAATCAGCTAAAGGTGGCTCAGATAGCAGAGTCTGTTAATATATGAACGTCTCCTGTTGGTTCTTAGAGGCTAGTGGATATTGGAATGTGGGGAAATGAGCCAGAGAAAACTGGCAGTTAATGAGAAAATAGCCTTATTAGTACACACAGACTGATGTGCCTTGGGAAAATTCAGTGTACTCTTTCTATGGAAATGGCATGTTTTTAGATGAAGGTTTAAAAATACAGGTAAGTGTATCTTCTCTGTAAATACATGTAAACACATACATGAGTGCACACATGTGTGCGTGCTTAGTCATTCAGTTATGTCTGACTCTTTGAGACCCTTTGGATTATAGCGCACCAGTCCCTTTGGCCCATGGGATTCTCCAGGCAAGAATACTAGAGTGAGTAGCCATTCCCCTTTCCAGGAGATCTTCCCAACCCAGGGATCAAAGCCTGTGTCTTCTGCATTGCAGGGCGATTCTTTACCTGCTGAGCCATCAGAGAAGCTGAAAGTGCATATATGTATTTGTTAATATATATTTGATGCAGTTCTTCCCTACAATGTAAACCCAAGAATTAGCAAACAATGTCTCCAGGAGAGAAAAGCTGAGGTTCCTAGGTTTTACCAGGAGCCTGATCCCAGAAGGTCAGGCGGAACCACGAGAAGGAGCAGCCACTGCAGAGTGGCAGCCAGGCTGGGCACACACACCCCAGTGAGCACATTCGCTGGGGACCACGTAGTTGACTCCTGGCATAATTATAGAGTCCTTCAACAGCTGGCATACAGGGGACGTTCACGTCTTTGAAAGTTCACAGCTTAAGTTTTATGTGTGGGGGACTTACTGTATTACCTTTCTTAAATGAACTGCACTCAGTAACACTGAGGAAAGTTACTGCTCATAAGGGCGCCTCAGGATAATTCTTTTGGGCCCCTTCAAATCCCTAGCATGTCAACTGTAGCGCAAGAAAAAGAAGAAAATAAAACTCCCCTGTAACACTCAGCTAGGAATTTCTAGTGGTTATTCTTCTGGATATATAGGTAAAATCTTTATTAGAGCTAGCAATAATTCATTTGAAAACCTTTTGTGGGTAGACAATCATGATTTTTATTTATTTATTTAATCTTTTAAATATTCTTATTTTATAGTGTAAAACTTCTAGGATGAGATTAAATAATAACAGTGGTGGCTGGCTTGTCTTCCTCCTACCATTAGCAGAATACCTGCAGTATTCAACCATAAAAAATGATGCGTGCTATTGATTTAGGATAGGAATTTGTATGTAGGGAGTATCTTCCTATTCTAAATCTATCAATTGCTTTGGTTGTAATTTATAGAATAAATTGTAAGTTTCTTGATTTTCATTTCTGTCCACGTGGATGACACTGGAACTAGACCTTGGCTAGGGAATAATAATGTTAATCTCATAGCATTGTTGCATTAACTTATCAAACTGCCTAGAATGTAGCAGCTGATCAATGAAAGCATTATTATAGCTATTGTTAATGACTCTATCCTTGAATGGGATCATAGTGAAAAGTCTCCTTAAAAAGGACTTGTGAATAATTACAAGTGTTAAATCTCTCATTATTAGAGAAATGCAAATCGAAACTACAATGAGATGTATCACTTCACACCGCTCAGAATGGCCATCATAAAAGTCCACGAACAATAAATTTTGGAGAGCGGAGAAAAGGGAGCACTCTTGCACTGTTGGTGGGGATATAAATTGAGACAGCCACTATGGAAGACGGTTTGGAGATTCCTCAAAAAACTGGGAGTACCACCATATGACCCAGCAATCCCACTTCTTGGAATATACCCTGAGGAAACCAAAATTGGTAAAGACACACGTACCCGAATGTTCACTGCAGCATGATTTACAATAGCTAAGACATGGGGGAAATCTAGATGTCCATCATCAGATGAATGGATAAAAAAACTGTGGTCCATGTATACAGTGGAATATGACTCAGCCATAAAAACAAACACACTTGAATCAGTTCTAATGAGGTGGATGAACCTAGAGCCTATTACAGAGTGAAGTGAGTCAGAAAGAAAAACAAGTATATATATTAATATGTACATATGAAATCTAGAAAGATGGCGTTGATGAACCCAGGGCAAGAGCAGAGACTCAGACCTAGAGAACAGACTTACGGGTGTGGCCTGGGGGAGGAAGGAGGGGCTGGCACAGATGGAGAGAGTAGCATGGGAGCATATACACTACCATGCGTAAAATAGGACCGGTGGGGATCTGCTGTATGACTCAGGGGACTCAAACCCGGGATCTTAACAACCTGAAGAGGTAGGAACGGGTGGAAGGTGGGAGGGAGGTTCAAGAGGCAGGGGACACATGTATACCTATGGATGATATGTTGATGTATGGCAGAGGGCAATACAATATTGGGAAGCAATTTTCCTTCAATTAAAAATAAATAAGCTTTGTGGGAAGGGAAGTATTAAATCTAAGGCTATCTAATAAACATTCTAAGGCCACTGTGCACTTTTATCTTTTCTGACAGCAAGAGCCATTTATTCAGTAGCTACTCCATGTCAGTCGGAGAAGGCAATGGCACCCTACTCCAGTACTCTTGCCTGGAAAATCCCATGGATGGAGGGGCCTGGTAGGCTGCAGTCCATGGGGTCACTAAGAGTCGGACACGACTGAGCGACTTCACTTTCACTTTCCACTTTCATGCATTGGAGAAGGAAATGGCAACCCACTCCAGTGTTCTTGCCTGGAGAATCCCAGGGATAGGGGAGCCTAGTGGGTTGCCGTCTATGGGGTCGCACAGAGTCAGACACGACTGATGCAACTTAGCAGCAGCAGCAGCCATGTCAGTAGCTTTTCTTTTAAACTTTCTTAAACATCATTTCTTTTAAACTTTCTAACTGTAAGATAAAACTATTATTATTTTTACAATTTTTATTTTGTTCTGGGGGTATAGCCAATTAACAAACAATGTTGTGATAATTTCAGGTGAACAGCAAAGGGACTGAGCCATACATATACATGTATCCATTCTCCCCCAAACTCCCTCCCATCCAGACTGCCACATAACATTGATGTGCTCTTTCTTCAACGGTGGTAGGGTGACCATCTGTCCTACGTTGCCCAGGATTGAGGGTTTCCAGGGACAAGGGCTAGATGTGCATTTCTATCGTCTGGTACCGTTTTCCACATAAGGTCCCTAGTGATCATCTCAATTCAGCATGTTCAAAACCAGACTCAACATGCTAGCTTTCAGATATGAATTTTCTATTTTTCCCATCTCTGCCAAGACCAGTACCATCCCCCCAGCTTGGGCTTAAATGTCAGAGTTATATCGCTCCCTCCTCCCATCTGGCCAATTCTAGCGTTGTGCTTTGATCACCTCAGCAGAGCCCCGCTGCTATTCACCTGACATCAGGCCTCCTCACATGGCGTTTGTATCGCAGGGTGTATTAGCTCAGCACCCTGCACTCAGGCTGGACCCCACCTGATTACCCTCTGCATTGCTGCTTATGTCTGCGTAGAACTGAGAGCTAGTCACAGCAGTTCCCGGAAGATTAGTGGTTCTCGACTAGGATGTCCCCCAGAATCAGCCAGGAGTTTTGAAATACTGAACTGCGAATGAGACTTAGTCTCTGGGAGTAGGACAAGGGCATGTGTGTTTTGAGAAAGCCCCTCAATGATTCTGATGACTGAGTCACTGCAGTAACGGGACCTCAATGCCTAGTGAATAAACTTCAGCCTTTTCATCGTGATACTTTAGGCACCAATTTTTTGCTTTGAGCCTTACCTCCCTTGGTCTTTACATACCCCAAAGTCTGCCCCGACTGATGATGACAGTCACTGTTTCCCGAATGCCTCCCGATGTTACACCTTACATCAGTTTGTTCCTGCTACCAGGAATACCCTTTCTTCTTCGTTTCTGTTTCTCTTAAATATAACTTCTATTCAAGGGGAAGTTTAAATGAGACTGATTTAGATAAAAATACATTTAAAGTACTTAGAATAGTTCTTGAGTGTTAAAAACCCTCCATAAATACTAGTGGAAGGTTTTATTGTGAGAATATAAATTAAAATTTTCTACCTCCATGAATCTTTACCTTTCCCTAAGTCAAAACTACTCTCTCCTTCTTTTTTTTTTTGTTTCCATTGCACTTGTTTCTACTCCTTTAGGGTACTTGTCCGATTCTATTTCATTTTCTACTTATTTTTACCCTTCCCTCACCTCCCCTGGTAAGTGCAATTTTGTTAGTGAACTCTGTGTTGGCCAAGGAACACATTATATTCAAAATCCTAGAGTCCCCACTTAGTCTTGTTCACAGTATATTCTCACATTTTTATTCCTTTAAATTGAGTTCTAAATGATCTATATTACTTGCCAACCCAACCAGAGCCGGAAGTTAAAGGGCATTTCCAGCCTTCTTGCCCAGCATGTTTTTGTCTCAGAACTGAGCAGGGGAGCAGCCTGACTCAGAGTCCTTTAAATTAAAAGTAGCGAGAGATTTTCAATTAGAGCTGGGAGAAGGAGACGTTAACATTAGTACATACAGTCTGCCAGGACTCTATGGTCTGTCTGCTCTTGGAGCAGGTGTGTAGTGTGGGGCTGCTTCTGACTTGTCTTGTCTTCTTCCCTCCTGTTGTTTGCTTAATGTCACTTTTATGTCTGACATTTGGTTAGCACACCTCTCCAGTTGTTTCTGAGCCTTGTAAAGAGGAAACGGGTCAGTGGGTAGCAGCTCCAGGTACTCAAATTTCCCTCTGAGAATTCAAGACCAGAGCTGCTGAGCAAGGTCAGAATTTGTGATGGTGTTAGCTGGGCTCTTTGAAAAGCGTAACACTGTTAAAAGTCAAAATACATAGATTTGTTATTATTGTCAGCCAGGCGGCTATTTAAATTGTTTTCAAAGGATGAATTTCAGAGAGCAGTGTGTGTGTGCTCAGTCACTCAGTCGTGTCTGACTCTTCGAGATCCCCTGTAGCCCACTAGGCCCCTCTGTCCATGGGATTTTCCAGGCAATATTGGAATGTGTTGCCATTTACTTCTCCAGGGGATCTTCCCTATCCAGGGATCAAACTGGCATCTCCTGTGTTTCCTGCATTGGCAGGTAGATTCTTTTACCACGGAGTCACCTGGGAAGCCCTCCAAAGAGCAGTGGCCTTACCCAAATCTGTACTCCTGGTGGGGGTGACAGTATTGGCCCATCATTATGTCCCTGTGAACAGCAGCAGAAATGGAGATCCAGTTTGCTGGGACAAGGGGCAAGAGTGGCTCTCTGGGCACACGCTCCCATGTTGGAAGGTGACTAGCACTGTGCAGTCATATGTGTGGCCGTATGTCTTACTATTCAAACTAGGGCCTTCCAAACAACAGAGTAAATTGGGGCTATCCCAAGCAAACTAGGACCTTAGCTATCCCACTATCCCTTAGCTAGTATAGACCATCCCACTGGAGATGCGGTCAGAGGCAGCCATTCTTTTCAACTTCAGTCTAGTGTTAGAAGAGAAGGTGTGAATCCTGAGAGCAAGTACGATGATCCTCTGGACGTGCCGGATTAATTAATGGAATTAATTAATGGAAGTGACCGAGCTATTCAGTAAGTCTCTGTACCGTGACCTAATGTAAGAGTAGGCTTCTCAATTGAAAGAGCAAGTCAGGCATTGGGTCGGCTGAGAAAAGTCAGGCTCCATGACAACGGAGAGGTGTGGACTCGGCCTGTACACTGAAGCTAATACCTGAACTGGGAGTATGTGTGTGTGTGTGTAGGTGAGGGGTCATCACACTGACTGGGAGTGTGTGTGTGTGTGTGTGTGTGTAGGTGGGGGGGGTCATCACACTGACTGGGAGTGTGTGTGTGTGAGTGTGTGTGTGTGTGTGTGTGTGTGTAGGTGGGGGGGGTCATCACACTGACTGGGAGTGTGTGTGTGTGTGTGTGTGTAGGTGGGGAGGCATCACACTGACTGGAAGTGTGTGTGTGTGTGTGTGTGTGTGTAGGTGGGGGGGTCATCACACTGACTGGGAGTGTGTGTGTGTGAGTGTGTGTGTGTATGTGTAGGTGGGGGGTCATCACACTGACTGGGAGTGTGTGTGTGTGTGTGTGTGTGTGTAGGTGGGGATCATCACACTGGGAGTATGTGTGTGTGTCTAAGGTGGGGGGGTCATCACACTGTGAGTGTGTGTGAGTGTGTGTGAGTGTGTGTGTGTGTATGTGTAGGTGGGGGGTCGTCACACTGACTGGGAATGTGTGTGAGAGTGTGTATATGTGTAGGTGGGGATCGTCACACTGACTGGGAGTGTGTGTGTGTGTATGTGTGTGTAGGTGCGGGGTCATCACACTGAATGCATCTACTGTTTTCTGGCTTGTCCAGTCAAGTGGTCATTCCAGGGCCTCCCTAAATCCTGACCTTATCCTCAGGGTTCTGTCAGAGGTGAGCTGCTCTGGGAAGTATTCTTGCTGCCCTTCAAATCCCATGGCTTTCCCTTTCCTGAGAACTGCTATGCCTTGTCTAGTACAGACTTTCAGATTTAAGGGAAAGTGTATCACCAGCCCAACTAGAAGGCACCTCTACTCATTCTTAACCCCTGTTGCACTGAGAAGTTCTTCAGTGCAGTTGGCCCATGGCATATACAGCTGTGTGTGGGTAAGTGCTCTTGTATATGGACTGTTTTTTCTTCCCAGGTGGATTGGGCAAATGAACTATATATTATTGTCCCTCCTCCATCTAAATGATTCAGTTATCTATGAATAGTTGTTGATTTTGAGAAGAATATTTTGTACGTGGAACCATTCTGGGCTTTTTCCCCAAATAGAAGAGCTATTAACTTTAGTAAAAATTACCTGAACTCTCTCCGTACTTCTCAACACATTACCGAAAAACCTATCCTAATCTGGTTATTGATTATCAGACTTCTTAGAGGCATAGGGGCATGAAGTCAGTGTTTTAGCTTGCAGAGTGATGCTGGCAGCCTAAGGTTTGCAGTGGAAATGATACTCTAGGGACGGTGAGTACAAATACTATGTGAAAAATTTTATGTGCTTATCTAGATACATAACAGAGAAGGCAATGGCTCCCCACTCCAATACTCTTGCCTGGAAAATCCCATGGATGGAGGAGCCTGGTAGGCTGCAGTCCATGGGATCGTGAAGAGTCGGACATGACTGAGCAACTTCACTTTCACTTTTCACTTTCATGCACTGGAGAAGGAAATGGCAACCCACTCCAGTGTTCTTGCCTGGAGAATCCCAGGGACGGGGGAGACTGGTGGGCTGCCGTCTATGGGGTCGCACAGAGTCGGACACGACTGAAGCGACTTAGCAGCAGCAGCAGCAGATACATAAAGGAAACTAGTTTACTTAGAAAAGTAAACTTGGATTACATAGAGATACTTACCAGAAATTGTAATAGATGGATGTCTCATTACTTAGAGAGCAAAAGAGCTTGGGCAGTATCATGTTCTATTGACTTACTTCACAAAGTTGGGTCCATGGACCAACAACACTCTTGTCTTTTTAAAACGCAGAATCTTAGGCCCTATCCCAGATCTACTATAAACCAGAATCTATATTTTTAAAAGAACACCAGGTGAGTGGTGTGCACGTTCAAGTTTGCGAACCATCATTGTAGGAAATCACATGAGAGAGCCTGGTGGAATTTCTCTACTCTTTAAACGTAGTTCTCACAGTGTGCTCCATAGACAGTGACATCATCGTCACCACCGGGGGCTTTTAGACTTAGGGATTCTGGGCTCCCACCACAGACCTGCTGACTCAGAATGCTGAGGGTGTCTCCCAGCTATTTGCATTTTAACAAGCCCACCAGGGTGATTCTGCTGCTGCCGCTGCTGCTAAGTCACCTCAGTCGTGTCTGACTCTGTGTGACCCCATAGACGGCAGCCCACCAGTCTCCCCCGTCCCTGGGATTCTCCAGGCAAGAACACTGGAGTGGGTTGCCATTTCCTTCTCCAGTGCATGAAAGTGAAAAGTGAAAGTGAAGTCGCTCAGTTGTGTCCGACTCTTAGCGGCCCCATGGACTGCAGCCTACCAGGCTCCTCCGTCCATGCGATTTTCCAGGCAAGAGTACTGGAGTGGGGTGCCATTGCCTTCTCCGAGGGTGATTCTAATGCATGTTAAAGTTCGAGAGCCACAGTTTTAAAGCAGAATTTCCCAAAATTTGATTTTTGGAATAGTGAAGTCTCTATAAACAGATGTTATGTGAAAAGCGTTCCATGGTCAAATAAGTTTGAGAAACATCAGATTAAACAAAACTCAACAGTTGTATTTAAAAAGGAGTGTTTTGTAGCCTTTAGTATGTAAATATGCATGGCCATATCCAAGAGGGTGGTATAGAATGCAAACGCATTTGACATCAGAATCATTTTTCCTAAATTACCACATAGGATTTGTGCTCATCATCCCTACAGTGTTGCCCTTATTTGCGTGATTCAGGGACAAGAATAATATGCTGCGTATATTCTTTCTGTTCAGATCTCATTGGCCCGAGTCCAGTCATATAGCAGAGATGCGCAAAAGCTGTATTTCAATGAAAGAAAAAGAAGAAACAATCAGAGAAATAATTTCTGCTATAGCAAAGATATCAATAAACTGTAGAAGTGGGCATGTGGGGGCATATAAATAGCAATTTGCTTGAGGAATATTCACTTAAGGTATTAAGACATGCCTGTGTGTTACTCTAGCCTTGAGACAAAGTTCTGCTGTAAAGCAGACTTTTTTAAAATTAATTTTTACTGAAGTTTAGTTGCTTTACAATGATGTGTTAGTTTCTACTGTACAGCAAAGTGAATCAGCTATATGTATACATATGCCCCCTTTTCTGGATTTCCTTTCCATTTAGGTCACAACAGAGCACTCAGCAGAGTTGCCCAAGCTGGACCGTAGGTTCTTATTAGTTACACAGAGCATCAGCAGTGTATGTGGGTCAATCCCAATCTCCCAGTTCATCTCACCCTTGCCTTCCCCTCTTGGTGTCCATGCATTTGTTCTCTACATCTGTGTCTCAATTTACGCTTTGCAAACAATTTCATCTGTACCATTTTTTTTTAGATTTCACATATATCTGTTATTGCATATTTGTTTTTCTCCTTCTGACTTACTTCGCTCTGTATGAGAGTCTCTGGATCCACCCACATTTCTACAAATGACCTCATGTCATTCCTTTTTATGGCTGAGTAATATTTCCTTGTACATGTGTGCCACATCTTCTTTACCCATCCCTCTCTTGGTGGACATCTAGGCTGCATCCACGTCCTGACTATTGTGAACGGTGCTGCAATGAGCGTTGGGGTGCGTGTATCTTTTGAATTATGGCTTTCTCTGGTATATATATGGAGAAGGAAATGGCAGTCCACTCCAGTAATATTGCCTGGAAAATCCCATGGACAGAGGATATATGCCCAGTAGTGGGGTGGCTAGATCATATGGCAGTTCTATTTTTTTAAAGCACACTTTTTAAATGTTTCCCTCTTTATATTTCCTTCTCAACCATAAAAGAAGATAATTATAAAGACAATAGATGGTTTAGTGGCAAATCTTTATAAATCCTTTAAATGTGTTTCAAGAGTCTGGCAAGGAACCAATTCCTGTGAATATTGGCAGTTAACAA
Organism: Bos grunniens; assembly: GCF_055505025.1. Lineage (NCBI taxonomy): Eukaryota > Metazoa > Chordata > Mammalia > Artiodactyla > Bovidae > Bos > Bos grunniens. The sequence goes on along the minus strand of NC_141193.1, from coordinate 49,994,604 downwards.
CACATTCTTCTATTGGTTTGGATAGTATACAGGAGAAGAGCTTTTAGGGAGAGGTGATTCTTTGACCACTCTGTTGTAACAACCTGGAATTCAGCCCCGTGTGCGCTAATGGCTTCATTTTTCCAGGATGTGCCTGAAGAAATCAAGCTGTATGGCAAATGAGAGGCACTGTTTTGTATAATATGAAGCTGTAATTTATGGTCAGCTCCAAAAGGTACCCTCTTAATGCTTGGGAAACCTAACTGCCATGAGTGGAAAGTCTACTCTGACCCCATCTCTACTGTACTAGTTCAAGTCCAGAAGTATGAGACCAAGCGAATTTTATGCATGGAGATCTAGATTTCAGAATCAAGGTTTTTTTGTTTGTTTGTTTTTACACTTTTAAAAATTGAAGTAGAGTTGATTTATAGTGTTTCAGGTGGACAGCATAGATATTCAGTTTCATATGTACATATATATATTCTTTTGCATATTCTTTTCTAGTATAAGTTATTCAATTCAGTTCAGTCACTCAGTAATATCCAACTCTTTGCTACCCCATGGACTGCAGCACGCCAGGCTTTTTTTGTCCATCATCAACTCCTGGAGCTTACTCAAACTCATGTCCATTGAGTTGGTGATGCCATCCAAGCATCTCATCCTCTGTCGTCCCCTTCTCCTCCTGCCTTCAGTCTTTCCTACCATCTTGTAACAGGTTATTCAGTTCAGTTCAGTTCAGTTCAGTCGCTCAGTCATGTCTGACTCTTTGCGACCCCATGAATCGGAGCACGCCAGGCCTCCCTGTCCGTCACCAACTCCCGGAGTTCACTCAGACTCACGTCCATCGAGTCAGTGATGCCATCCAGCCATCTCATCCTCTGTCGTCCCCTTCTCCTCCTGCCCCCAATCCCTCCCAGCATCAGAGTCTTTCCCAATGAGTCAACTCTTCACACGAGGTGGCCAAAGTATTACAAGATGTTAAATAAAGTTCCCTGTGCTATACAGGTCCTTGTTGTTTATCCATTTTATATATAGTGCTGTGCATCTGTTAATCCAAACTCCTGCTTTATCCCTCCCCACCCCTTTTCCCCTTTGATAACCATAAGTTTATTTTCTATGTCAGAATCAAGTTGTGGTAATTGACATGTAAATAAAGATTATGATTAAGAGCCTTATTTTTAAACAGCTAAATGTTGTGATATAAATAACTTTGTTTTTTATTTCCTTCAAAAGCCACATTTGAATGATGGCCAATGAAGATTAAAGTCAAACTTTTAGAAGGTAAAGAATTTCTTGATGCAATTAATGTAGATTCAAAGAGCTGATTAGACTATAAATTAGAAAACATTTATATTATGCAAAATGAACTGTTCCTTGGCGAATTTCTGACTTAATACAATGGGCCTGTCTTTAAGAAGTCCATCACTGATTTAATCTATTATAAAATGGATGCAGCTTATTGAGAAAATCAAGTCAAAATACTTAGCCATTTTATGAAGGAAAAATCAAACAATGAACAACTATGTGTTATTATGCCTGAGAAACAAAACTGATAGGAACAGAGCCATATAAATGGAGTCTACTGTGATTGGCTATAGCCTGGCCGTAAAGGAAACAGGTAGGTGACAATTTTTTTAAGGGTATCTTTTTCTCAGGACTTCTTGTCTTAAAGAGCTTCCCTGGTGGCTCAGATGGTAAAGAACCTGCCTGCAAAGCAGGAGACCTGGGTTTGATCCTTGGGATGGGAAGATGCCCTGGAGAAGAGAAAGACAACCCACTCCAGTATTCATGCCTGGAGAATTCCATGGACAGAGGAACCTGGTGGGCTACAGTCCATGGGGTCACAAAGATTTGGACACGACTGAGCAACTAACACACTTGTCTTATAAACTTCTGAGGACGTGAGCTGGAATGCGAGTTTCTGACTGGAACATTTCCTGTCTCCTAAGTGGAAGCTTTCTAACTTCATACCACTTCTTTTTACTAGAAAAAGCAGGCTATGTGCTTGTATGAATTTTCTCTAATGAGGTCCACTGGGGATCGGTACCTCTTAGGCAGATTTCCCTACTGAGGTATGGTTGGTTCTACTCCTTCCCAAGGCTGCTGGTATCACCCAACGTTATTAAGTTGTGAGCCAGCTCCTCAGATCACCAAGGAGAGCGTTTTAAGTAGCAGGAATTCTAGGATTCCTCAGGTCTGACATATGTCTCTGGTGACCTACTTACCATAAGCAAGTCTTTCACGTACTCCCTTTGAACTGTGATAAAAAGTAGGCTACACAAGAGCTGACAGGGACGGCGTATCAGATCAAATCCCTAAGCCGAGCCTGATGTTAAAATCGTGAAACAGAGGGGACTTATCAAGTTAGATTTTACATGTGAGAATAATGGATTCTTAGTGTCCAGAGAAAACCCAGACTTCTGTACTCGGCATGACAGTAGTTTCATTAGAAGACAGCACAGATTAAATGACTTCCTTGGAGGTCACTGTTTAACCAATACATAATACTTAAAACGGAAAGAAGCACATTTTTGAAAATACTTTTTTTGCTTTTGAGCCTTTTAGAAGGACACCTGGGATTTATTTCAAGCTTTAAAGCCTTCTTACCATTTATATTGGGCTTTCCTGATGGCTCAGCAGTAAAGAATCCACCTACCAATGCTGGAGATACGGGCTCGATCTCTGGGTAGGGAAGATCCTCTGGAGGAGGAAATGGCAACCCACTCCAGTATTCTTGCCTGGGAAATCCCATGGACAGAGGAGCCTGATGGGCTACAGTGCACAGGGTCGCAGAGGCAGACATGACTTAGCAACTAAAGTACAACAACCATTTATATTAACTACCAAGAGAAGTAAATAATGTGGGAAAATAAGTAGGGGCTTCCTAGCACTTGCCATAATCACTTTTTCTACTGCCCTTCACAGAATAATATTTTCAGAGGACAATGTTGGATATGTGAGTTCAGTTCAGTTCAGTCGCTCAGTCATGTCCGACTCTTTGTGACCCAATGGACTTCATGCCAGGCTTCCCTGTCCATCACCAATGCCCGGAGCTTGCTCAAACTCATGCCCATCAAGTCAGTGGTGACATTTATGTCAGAGTTAAGCTCCAGTAGTGAAGCTCATTTACCTGATTTTCTGATGATTTACCCAGCACTTCATTAGCTCTCTGAGAATGGACAGACGGACACATACAAGGCTCTAGTGACTCAATCACACCACCAACCAGTGGCCTGCACTGTGAAACTGCACCCATGACCAAGAGCTCAGGAGTCAGGCCCTTCCTCAAGTGGCTGGGAGGCCCAGTGGTTTGGAGCACACATTCTAATGTTGCAACTGAATTTAGTTTTCAGCTGTGAAACTAGGGCAAACTGCTTTATCTGCCTAAGCCTCAGGGTATTTTTGGCTAAAAAGTGGAGTAATATAATACCTGCCTCATCGGGTTGTTGTACAGGATAAATGAGGTCATGTCTGAGTGAGACTCACTTAGCGCTGGGCCTGCCTCTATGGCAGTCAATTCCCTTGTTGTTAGATTTATTACTATTACTACTTTTAACTAGAACATTGTGATATGAGAACTTACCTTTTTAATATGACTCAGAAGAAAAGGTAAAGAGCATAAATCTAGTTAAAGGGACGAAACAGAACTAAACTAAGCCATTGGCAGAAAAATGGAGCCTTGATGGACAGTTTTTCCAGGATGATTTACAGTCTGATGGCTCAGCTCTAGGACAGTAAAATCTCAGTAGGGACCTACAAAAACTGGACACGGGGGAGAGAAGATGAGAGGAGGGGACTGCAGAAAATTCTGTTTTCAATTTAACAGCTTGAAGAAAGGGGAGGAGAGGCTGGAAATGACAAATGAATAAGCAGAGTGACTGACATGCAACAGGGGCCCTCACTTGGTACTGTGTACCACTCTATCCAGCATGCCTTTTTTTTTTTTTGGATCAGAAGCCTGAATATTTGGCCAAAATAGAAGTAACGTTTTCTTCAGTAACTGCTGACTTCAGTACAGTCAGTTCAGTGGCTCAGTACTGTCCAACTCTTTGCAACCCCATGAATTGCAGCACGCCATGCCTCCCTGTCCATCACCAATTTCTGGAGCTTGCTCAAACTCATGTCCATTGAGTTGGTGATGCCATCCAACCATCTCATCCTGTGTTATCTCCTTCTTCTCCAGGCTTCAATCTTTCCCAACATCAGGGTCTTTTACAATGAGTCAACTCTTCACATTAGGTGGCCAAAGAATTGGAGTTTCACCTTCAGCATCCGTCCTTCCATTGAATAATCGGGACTGATTTCCTTTAGGATTGACTGGTTGGATCTCCTTCCTATCCAAGGGACTCTCAAGAGTCTTCTCCAACACCACAGTTCAAAAGCATCAATTCTTCAGTGCTCAGCTTCCTTTATAGTTCAACTCTCACATCCATACATGACTACTGGAAAAATCACAGCCTTGACTAGATGGACCTTTGTTGGCAAAGTAATGTCTCTGCTTTTTAATATGCTATCTAGGTTTGTCATAACTTTTCTTCCAAGGAGTAAGCATCTTTTAATTTCATGGCTGCAGTCACCCTCTGCAGTGATTTTGGAGCCCAAGAAAATAAAGTCTGCCACTGTTTCCACTGTTTGCTCATCTATTTTCCATGAAGATATGGGACTGGATGCCATGATCTTAATTTTCTGAATGTTGAGCTTTAAGCCAACATTTACATTCTCATCTTTCACTTTCATCAAGAGACTCTTTAGTTCTTCTTCACTTTCTGTCATAAGGGAGGTGTCATCTGCATATCTGAGGTTATTGTTATTTCTCTGGGCAATCTTGATTCCAGCTTGTGCTTCATCCAGCCTGGTGTTTCTCATGATGTACTGTGCATATAAGTTAAATAAGCTGGGTGACAATATACAGCCTTGACGTACTCCTTTCCCTATTTGGAACTAGTCTGTTGTTCCATGTTCAGAACTAACTGTTGCTTCCTGACCTGCATACAGATTTCTTAAGAGGCAGGTCAGGTTGTCTGGTATTCCCATCTCTTAGAGAGTTTTCCACAGTTTGGTGTGATCCACACAATCAAAGGCTTTGGCATACTCAATAAAGCAGAAATAGCTGTTTTTCTGGAACTCTCTAGCTTTTTCAATGATCCAGTGGATGTTGGCAATTTGATCTCTGGTTCCTCTGCCTTTTCTAAAACCAGCTTGAACATCTGGAAGTTCACAGTTCATGAATTGTTGAAGCCTGGCTTGGAGAATTTTGAGCATTACTTTACTAGCGTGTGAGATGAGTGCAATTGTGCGGTAGTTTGAGCATTCTTTGGCATTGCCTTTCTTTGGGATTGGAATGAAAACTGACCTTTTCTAGTCCTGTGGCCACTGCTGAGTTTTTCAAATTTGCTGGCATATTGAGTACAGCACTTTCACAGCATCATCTTTCAGGATTTGGAATAGCTCAACTGGAATTCCATCACCTCCACTAGCTTTGTTCGTAGTGATGCTTTCTAAGCCCCACTTGACCTCACATTCCAGGATGTCTGGCTCTAGGTGAGTGATCACACCATTGTGATTATCTGGGTCTTAAACATCTTTTTTGTAGAGTTCTTCTATGTATTCTTGCCACCTCTTCTTAATATCTTCTATTTCTGTTAGGTCCATACCACTTCTGTCTTTTATTGTGTCCATCTTTGCATGAAATGTTCCCTTGGTACTTCTAATTTTCTTGATGAGATTTTTAGTCTTTCCTATTCTATTGTTTTCCTCTATTTCTTTGCACTGATCACTGAGGAAGGCTTTCTTATCTCTCTTTGCTATTCTTTGGAACTCTGCATTCAAATGGGTACACCTTTCCTTTTCTCCTTTGCTTTTTGTTTCTCTTCTTTTCACAGCTATTTGTAGACCTCCTCAGACAACCATTTTGCTTTTTTGCATTTCTTTTTCTTGAGGATGGTCTTGATTCCTTGTCTCCTATACTGTCATGAACCTCTGTCCATAGTTCATCAGGTACTCTATCTATCATATCTAGTCCCTTAACTCTATTTCTCACTTCCACTATATAGTCGTAAGGGATGTGATTTAGTTCATACCTGAATGATCTAGTGGTTTTCTCCACTTTCTTCAATGTAAGTCTGATTTTAGCAGTAAGGAGTTCATGATCTGAGCTGTAGTCAGCTCCCTGTCTTGTTTTTGCTGACTGTATAGAGCTTCTCCATCTCTGGTTGCAAAGAATGTAATCAATCTGATTTCGGTGTTGACCATCTGGTGATGTTCATGTGTAGAGTCTTCTCCTGTATTGTTGGAAGAAAGTGATTGCTATGACCAGTGTGTTCTCTTGGCATTGCTCTATTAGCCTTTGCCCTGCTTCATTCTGTACTCCAAGGCCAAATTTGCCTGTTACTCCAGGTGTTTCTTCCTACTTTTGCATTCCAGTCCCCTATAATGAAAAGGATATCTTTTTTGGGTATTAGTTCTAAAAGGTCTTGTAGGTCTTCATAGAACCATTCAACTTCAGCTTCTTCAGCATTACTGGTCAGGGCATAGGCTTGGATTACCGTGATATTGAATGGTTTGCCTTAGAAATGAACAGAGATCATTCTGTTGTTTTTGAGATTGCATCTAAGTACTGCATTTTGGAGTCTTTGTTTGACTATGATGGCTACTCCATTTCTTCTAAGGGATTCCTGCGCACAGTAGTAGATATAATGGTCATCTGAATTAAATTCACCCATTCCACTCCATCTTAGTTTGCTGATTCCTAGAATGTCGATGTTCACTCTTGCCATCTCCTGTTTGACCACTTCCAGTTTGCCTTGATTCATGGACCTAACATTCCAGGTTCCTATGCAATATTGCCCTTTACAGCATCAAACCTTGCTTCTATCACCAGTCACATCCACAACTGGGTATTGTTTTTGCTTTGGCTCCATCCCTTCATTCTTTCTGGAGTTATTTCTCCACTGATCTCCAGTAGCATATTGGGCAACTACCGACCTGGGGAGTTTATCTTTCAGTGTCCTATATTTTTGTCTTTTCCTACTGTTCATGGGGTTCTCAAGGCAAGAATGCTGAAGTGGTTTTCCATTTCCTTCTCCAGTGGACCACATTCTGTAGTTGGGTAAATTGATATTTAAAAACTTTATTTCTTGTAGGTCAGCAGTCTTTCACAAGAAGATTCCCTCTCATTTTGACTATAAAATTTCAAAGGGCTTTTCAGAAAATCTACTCTCTTCAGTCTTTGCTAGTCATTCAAGTGTAAATTCTGAAACTGCTGTGTCCCCACAGAGATAACGGACAAAAACAGAGTATTTGAAAACAACTACTGAACAGGAGAACATGTAAATTTTTTAAAATAATAAACTTCACATGACTTTCTTGAATGTTTCTCTTAACAAAAATTAGTAATTGGCAGGAACCATGACTTTCCCTCTTTGTAAATTTAGTGCTTGTTTTTTATCATGTACTCAAAGGATCAGATAAGACATAATGAAAAGCAAGTTCTTGTTTTCTCTTCCTACAACTCCCTTTCTCAAGAGACATCCATTTTGAACTCTTGATAGTTTTATTTGACATTTTTACTTCCATATTTCTAAATAACACACCTACAGTAGTACTAATGTTTCAGCTTTAGATATTCTCTGTTTTCTCACAACTATGAAAAGGGAGAATTTAGCTCTTTTCCACAGTCTTCACTGAGCACATTTCTTCCCACCCCACCCACATCTTCAAAGAAAATTGTAATATATTCTCTGTCAAAGTTATATTTCGTGTTTTTATTGTTATGACTTTCCATGTATTATTCACTGCCAAGGAAAATGGCACATTATACTTAAATTTCTTTATCGATGCTTTGTTCTTGAAGGCATCCCTTCTGGGTGCCTTCTGTTCTCCTGCCCTAACTGGAACTTCTTGCTCTCTAGGCCTGTTGCACAACTGGGATCCTGCAGCTCCCCTTTGGTATCCTCTTGGGCTTCACCTCTCCCAAGTTGAATCCCTGCTTTCTTGGCTCTCATGTCTACTTCTTCCTAGATGTACTCTTTAATTTTGATGGAGCTTCTCTGGTGGCTCAGTTGTAAAGAATCTGCCTGCCAATGCAGGAGATGCAGGTTCAATCCCTTGGATGGAAAGATCCCCTGGAGAAGGAAATGGCAACCCACTCCAGTATTCTTGCCTGGGAAATCCCATGGACAGAGGAGCCTGGTGGGCTATAGTTCATAGAGCTGGACAAGACTGAGCATGAACACTTGACTTTGATGGAGCAATCCTCCTATGCTTTCTAAGAAAAGGAATATAGGAGGTATATTTTTTTGAACTCTTATATATCTTAAAATGTGTGTATTTTATGCTGTCATTTTATTGATAGTTTGCCTAGGTATCAGATTCTAAGTTGGATGTGTTTTACTTCAGAAGTTGCAATTCAATTCTCCATTGTCCTCTAGTTTTCTTCTTTTCTTGTGATATTTATTTTGAGGAAAATGAGATGTTCAGTGGTGTATATTAAATACTTACTATGAGCTACATACTATGCTGTTATTATCTGTTTATAATCTTTTGTTTTTTAAATTATGAAAATATAACACATTTATAGGTGACTTGGAAAATACAGAACAAGGTTACATAGAGTTCCACTATATATTATAATTATTTCTTTAAGTAGATAAATTAAGATTTTAGTTGGAATTTCAATATCAAACCTTCAAAAATTAATAGAATGAAAACATAGAGAAGTAGAAGGATACAGTGGAGAAGGCAATGACACCCCACTCCAGTACTCTTGCCTGGAAAATCCCATGGACGGAGGAGCCTGGTGGGCTGCAGTCCATGGGGTCGCTAAGAGTCAGACACAACTGAGCGACTTCACTTTCACTTTTCACTTTCATGCATTGGAGAAGGAAATAGCAACCCACTCCACTGTTCTTGCCTGGAGAATCCCAGGGACGGGGGAGCCTGGTGGGCTGCCGTCTCTGGGGTCACACAGAGTTGGATATGACCGAAGCGACTTAGCAGCAGCAGAAGGATATAGTGACCTGAAAATCATTATGAACCAACTCAGCATAATTGAGATTTATATAATTTTTCACATAACAGTATGATACAATTTCTATTCAAGTTCTCATATACCATAAATGAGGAGACACTGGAACATATCCTGTCCTCTAGCTTTTGATGTTGCTATTGGGCAGTTAGATACAACTGTAACTGAATATGATTCCCTCCTCATCTTTTTTTTTTTTTTTTAATTTCAAGAAGCTGTTAGGATCTCTCTATTATTTTTTAATAATAAAATGTTCTAAAATTTTACAATTTTATCTTGGCTTAAACCTGTTTTCATCTGTGATATTGGGCACTCAGTACTGTATTGGGCAATCCTTCTAATTTAGAAACAAATACCCTGCAATTATGAGAAATTCTGTTGTATTATTGCTTTGATTTTTCCTACACCTTGAACCTGCTAGATGAACCATTAATTATTTTTTCTATTTTTCTTTCTTTTTGTCTTTCTGTTTTACTTTTTGTTCTCTGAACATTCCTTTTCCTATGGCATTATATTCTTATTTTATGGATGCACTATCTTTTAAAAATTTATTTGAGAATATCAGTATTTTAGTTATCTTTTTCTACTTGCATTCTTTTACTTCTAGTCACAGTTTTCAGTTAATTTTAATCATTAAACCAGTCACAAAAAGTTAAATAAAACAAACTTATTGGTGATAAAAGTAAGGTTATCAGTAGCAATTACTTCAAAGAAACTCTTAAGAGAATCAGTGCTGGTTAGCATGTTTCCTAAATTCTCAACAGAATAGAGAAGTCATTAAGGTAGATATTAGTTAGAAGATGGTAAAAAATTATCTCTATATTCACTGAAAACATAAGAGGATGAAATGTACTTAAGACATATAACTGGGCTTCCCTGGTGGCTCAGATGGTAAAGAATTTGCCTGCAATGGAGAGACCCAGGTTTGATTCCTAGGTAGGGAAGATCTCCTGGAGAAGGAAATGGCAACCCATTCCAGTATTCTTGTCTGGAGAATTCCATGGACAGAGAAGCCTGGTGGGCTACGGTTTATGGGGTCACAAAGAGTTGGACACAACTGAGAATGAGACACATAATAAAGTAATATTTCACACAGAGGAGGATGTAAAGCAAACACCTAAGATTTGGTCTGTTAAATTTCTCTTTTTGGAAACTATTCACTTAGCCACACTGTCATCTACATAATTTCATCAGTGTGTATGTATGTTAGTTGCTTGGGCATGTCTGACTCTTTGCAACCCCATGGAATGCAGCCCACCAGGCTCCTCCATCCATGGGACTCTCCAGGCAAGAGTACTGGAGTGGGGTGCCATTGCCTTCTCCTTACATAAATCTAACTAGTTCCTTCTAACATTTTCCAGTCCTGTGCCCACTGATGAGTTTTCCAAATTTGCTGGCATATTGAGTGTAGCACTTTAATAACATCATCTTTTAGGATTTGAAATAGCTCAACTGCAAAAGGTCAGTTTTCATTCCAATCCCAAAGAAAGGCAATGCCAAAGAATGTTCAAACTATCACACAATTGCACTCATCTCACATGCTGGCAAAGTAATGCTCAAAATTCTCCAAGCTAGTTTTCAACAGTACATGAACTGAGAACTTCCAGATGTTCAAGCTGGATTTAGAAAAGGCAGAGGTACCAGAGATCAAATTGCCAAATTCTGTTGGATCATAGAAAATTCAAGAGAATTCCAGAAAAACGTTTACTTCTGTTTCATTGACTATGTTAAAGCCTTTGACTGTGTGGATCATGACAGACTGGAAAATTCTTCAAGAAATAGTAATACTAGACCACCTGACCTGCCTCCTGCGAATCCTGTATGCAAGTCAGGAAAAAGCAACAGTTAGAACCGGACATGGAACAATGGGCTGGATCCAAATTGGGGAATGAGTATGTCAAGGCTGTATATTTTCACCCTGCTTATTTAACTTAGATGCAGAGTATATCCTATGAAATGCCAAGCTGGATGAAGCACAAGCTGGAATCAAGATCACCGGGAGAAATACCAATAACCTCAGATATGCAGATGACACCATCCTTATGGTAGAAAATGAAGAACTAAAGAGCATCTTGATGAAAATGAAAGAGGAGAATGAAAAAGTTGGCTTAAAACTCAACATTTAGAAAACTAAGATCATGGCATCTGGTCCCATCACTTCATGGCAAATAGATGGGGAAACAATGGAAACAGCGGCAGACTTTATTTTTGGGGGCTCCAAAATCACTGCAGATGGTGACTGCAGCCATGAAATTAAAAGATGCTTGCTCCTTGGAAGAAAAGCTATGACCAACTTAGTCAGCATATTAAAAAGCAGAGAGATTACTTTTCCAACAAAAGTCTGTATAGTCAGTTATGTTTTTTCCAGTAGTCATATGTGGATGTGAGTTGAATCACAAAGAAAGCTGAGTGCCAAAGAATTGATGCTTTTGAACTGTGGTGTTGGAGAAGACTCTTGAGAGTCCCTTGGACTGCAAGGAGATCCAACCAGTCAATCCTAAAGGAAATCAGTCTTGAATATTCATTGGAAGGACTGATGTTGGAGCTGAAGCTCCAATACTTTGGCCACCTGATGTGAAGAACTGACTCCTTGGAAAAGACCCTGATGCTGGGAAAGATTGAAGGCGGGAGGAGAAGGGGACGACAGAGGATGAGATGGGTCCAGCCCCGGTGGATCCAGGGAATTCGAAGAGGGGACGGCGTCGGTGAGGATCAGGAAACAACTGCTTAATTAAGCGTTAATTAAGGATATAAAGAATAATAGAATAAGGACAGCTCAGTGAAGAAATTCAGTGGAGAAAAGAGGCTGAAATAAGGATAGCTCAGTGAGGAAATTCAGTGGAGAAAAGAGGCTGAATAATTCAGCCAGAAGGTGAGAGAAAGAATGACATGGGGAGACCAAGTTTCAGTGAACAAGGCCCGCACTTTATTTTCCAAAGTAGTTTTTATACCTTAAGTTATGCATAGAGGATAATGGGGGAAGGGCTAGAGTCATGCAGTAAGCCAGGCTTTCTTCCTGCAAACTTATCATATGCAAAAGCTTAGGTGATTTGCATCATCTTCTGGCCCGCAGGCCTGTTAACATCTTTCTTCAGAAAACTTATTTTTCTCTAAAGGTGATTGGTCAGGAGTCACCCTCCAAAAGCATTAGATAAAGTTGCACTCCTACAGAGCAAAGGTGTGGTGGGCTATAAAAGAAAAAGAATTAACTCAAGGGTCCCAGGTTACAAACATTAAAGCTACTACTTACACCAATTATATTAATCAATACACTGCCAGGGACACAGCAAGTAAGGGATATGGAAACTTAGCAGCAAACATTGGCCCAACAAGTGAAAATCCCTTCACCAATACAATTTCTAATCAATCTTTTAACTACTCAAAAGAATCTGTGTTTAGACAGTTTAGAACGTCTCCTCCCTGTCACAGTTGGGAGGCTCTGAACAATCACATGTGGCCGGAAAAACCTATTCAGGCAGGCTAGAGGACTTCCAAAGGTGTTTGTAGGTTGAAACACTGTCACATCCAGGAATTATTAACTGGAGCTGTAAGCTAACTCTTTTTTCAGAGAGAGGTAGTGGGGGAGAGCCCCCCATAAAGTCAGAGGTGTAGGTGAAAGCGCAAAGCAGAAAGTAGGCAGACTCTGGTTTGGGGGGCAGATGCTCGAGAATTTCCAGGGGAACTCCTGAGGCTCAATCCTGCTTTTGCCTATGCCAAGCCTCCTTCCTCATGACCTTTGCCACGGGCAGAGCTCGCTCCCAGCAGATGGCATCACTGACTCAATGAACATGAGTTTGAGCAATCCAGGAATTGGTGATGGACAGGGAGGCCTGGTGTGCTGCAGTCCATGGGGTCACAAAGTGTTGGATACAACTGAATGACTGAAATGAACTGAACCAATTTCTTCTAACCCAGAGGTGTCAGCTTAAATGTCATCTGAGAAGGCTGTGCTGCCTACTAAATCTTAAAGTAGGTTCTCCTGTAGCACCCTGTTAGTATTTTCTTCACTAACATTGTAATCACATAGTAAATATTTTGCTTAGTTCTTTTCTTTTGCAAGCTCTTGTGTTGTATTTTGAATTCCAGTATATACCAGTGTTCTTTGCCATTATAGACCCTATATCTAGCACAGTCCCTGGCTCAGGGTTGGTGCTTCATAAATGTGTTTGGCTAAATTAAAGCTTTCTAAATAAGGCCATATTCAATAACTTTCAACACCTATTTATTGAACCACTGATACATGCAGAACATTCTGTAAGGCCTTATTGAGACAAGGGCAGAGACAAAGATACAGCTTCTCTGTGCAAACAGTCAGAGTATGTGAGAAATGATATATTTCCTTCCATATCAGTAAATAAGGATGTCACGATCATCAGTGATTGTAGTCCTCAAAAATAAGCTGGTGAGCCCTAAGGGTACTCAGGAAGGAGAAGAATTCCTGCCATCTAGCAACCATCAGACTGCAGTCACTCCAAGAGAGCTCAGGATGTGAATATACAGGACACTGGCCGGGCCGGCTGAGGTACATATGAAAGGAATGATTTCACGGAGCACAGACTCCTGCATCCTCCCATACACAGAAAAGTTCTAAGTCCCTTAACTTGGTTTTCTTTAGTTAACAATAATCTTTTGATGTTCAAACTACCTGCCCTTTGTTGCAAAACTTCTATATATAACCTGGCTCTCCCACTCACCTCCTCAGAGCACTTCTCTCAGGGTTACTTGAGATGCTGTCTCCTAGGCTTGAAGTTCTAAAAATTCCCATAAAGTAAAATGTAACTTTCAACTTTTAGGTGACAAGTATAAGACTCAGGCAGGGAAATAATTATAAGGAGCGAGGTGTTATAACAGAGATATGAACAAAGTGTGGTTGTTACAAATGAGGAAGCAACTGAGATATGGTCCAAGGCATTAAAGTGGGGAAAAAAACAAAGGAATTGCTAGGGTTCAGTCAGATTCTTTATAATATCATTATTCTAATAGAGCTTTTTCCTACCTCTTCTTCCAATTTACAATATCTGGAGCAGAAGTCACAGTAGTTTCTTAAGTAGTGAAATATGAAACCATATATTCTCTTGAATTTTATGATCACCCTATCCCTTATTTCCATATCAATCTGTAAAGATCTTGAGACAGGCTGCTTGCTTCAGCCCAGACTTCCCTTACAGGTCTAGACTTTTTTCTCTTACACTGCCAGATCTGCTTATCCTGATGCTAAGATTGAGGACAATGGCTTTTGATTCCATTTAACACTCAAAGAAAGCCTTCCTAAGTGAACAGTGCAAAGAAATAGAGGAAAACAATAGAATGGGAAAGACTAGAGATCTCATCAAGAAAATGAGATACCAAGGGAACATTTCATGCAAAGATGGGCTCAATAAAGGACAGAAATGGTAGGGACCTAACAGAAGCAGAAGAGATTAAGAAGAGGTGGTGAGAATACACAGAAGAGCTATACAAAAGAGATCCTCTCGACCCAGATAATCACGATCGTGTGATCACTCACCTAGAGCCAGACATCCTGAAATGTGAGGTCAAGTGGGCCTTAGGAAGCATCGCTGTGAACAAAGCTAGTGGAGGTGATGGAATTCCAGCTGAGCTATCCCAAATCCGGAAAGATGATGCTGTGAAAGTGCTGCACTCAATATTCCAGCAAATTTGGAAAACTCAGCAGTGGCCACAGGACTGGAAAAGGTCAGTTTTCACTCCAATTCCAAAGAAGGGCAATGCCAAAGAATGTTCGAACTACTGCACACTTGCACTTATTTCACAGTCTAGCAAAGTAATGCTCAAAATTCTCCAAGTCAGGCCTCAGCAGTACATGAACCGAGAGCTTCCAGATGTGCAAGCGGGATTTAGAAAAGGCAGAGGTACCAGAGATCAAATTGCAAAATTCTGTTGGATTATAGAAAAAGTGAGAGAATTCCAGAAAAACGTTTACTTCTGCTTCACTGACTATGCTAAAGCTTTTGACTGTGTGGATCACAACAAACTGTGGAAAAATTCTTCAAGAGATCGGAACACCAGACCACCTTACCTGCCTCCTGTTAATCCTGTATGTAGGTCAAGAAGCAACAGTTAGAACTGGACTTGGAACAATGGACTGGTTCCAAATTGGGGAAGGAGTATGTCAAGGCTGTATACTTTCACCTTGCTTATTTAACTTATATGCAGAGGACATCAAGCGAAATGCCAGGCTGGATGAAGCACAAGCTGGAATGAAGATTACCGGGAGAAATACCAATAACCTCAGATATGCAGAGGACACCACCCTCCCCTCCTGGCAGAAAGCAAAGAAGAACTAAAGAGCCTTTTGATGAAGGTGAAAGAAGAGA
This sequence comes from Bos grunniens, assembly GCF_055505025.1. NCBI lineage: Eukaryota > Metazoa > Chordata > Mammalia > Artiodactyla > Bovidae > Bos > Bos grunniens. The sequence continues at coordinate 49,979,265 of NC_141193.1, read as the reverse complement.
GTGAAAATGCTGGCTTAAAATTCAACATTCAAAAAAACTGAGTTCATGGCATCTGGTCCCATCACTTTATGGCAAATAGAAGGGGAAGCAATGGAAACAGCAAAGTGACAGACTTTATTTTGGGGGCTCCAAATTCACTGCAGATGGTGATTGCAGCCATGAAATTAAAAGACGCTTGCTCCTTGGAAGAAAAGCTATGAGAAACCAGTCAGCATATTAAAAAGCAGAGACATTACTTTGCCAACAAAAGTCTGTATAAGAACCGACTCATTTGAAAAGACCCTGATGCTGGGAAAGATTGAATGCAGAAGGAGAAGGGAATGACAGAGGACAAGATTTTTGGATGGCATCACTGACTCAATGGACATGAGTTTCAGCAAGCTTTGGGACATGGTGAAGGACAAGGTAGCCTGGAATGCTGCCGTCCATGGGGTTGCAGAGTGGGACAGGACTGAGTGATTGAACAACAACAATTCTCAAAGGATAATGTTGCTCTTTCAAGACACTGTCCCAAGTGTTCTCATTACTGTGGGTGGTTTCTTGGACAATTACCTGTCTGATGTGCATATTCTCTCCCACTGATCTGTAACAGGTACCCCACGCCAACATGGCTTGTGATCCATGATAGAGCTCTTTCTTCTCTATCTTCCCTATATCTTTGTTATGTGTCTAGAACATTTCACATAAAACCTTTCTTTGGTGTTTGCATGTGTATGTTTCAGAGTGATTGGAGTCGATCTAAAGGAAATAAATGGTGTTGGCAAACCACAGTAAAACTCACAAAAGGATAAAACAGGAGGAAACAGATATTAACTGTGTACACTTAAAATATTAGCATTTAAAGTACTTATCAGTGTCGACTTAAAAAAGATTCACAACCTAAAAGTTGAGATTCATGTTTTAATCGGCAGAAACTTTTAGGACTTCAAGTCCTGGAGACAGCATCTCAAGTAACCCTGAGAGAGCTGCTCCAAGAGGCGGTGGTGGCAGTGGTGGGAACCAGGGGTTTGCGACAAAGGGCGGGTAGCATGAACATCAAATGGTCATTGTTAATCAGAGAACAGGAAATAACGGGAGTTTAGTGCTTTTAGTGCTTTTCTGTGTAAGGGAAGATACAAGAGTACGGGCTCACTAAAATCATTCCTTTGATACGCCCCTCGCTGACCGGGGCCCAGTTTCCTTTCTCTCACTCCTGAGTGGCCTTCCCTCAGGGCTCAGAGTAGGGAGTGGCTGATGGTTGTTCAGTTCAGTTCAGTTCAGTTCAGTTACTCAGTCGTGTCCAACGCTTTGCAGCCCCATGGACTGCAGCATGCCAGGCCTCCCTGTCCATCACCAATTCCCAGAGTTCACTCAAGCTCATGTCCATCGAGTCAGTGATGCCATCCAACCATCTCATCCTCTGCTGTCCCCTTCTCCTCCCTCCTTCAATCTTTCCCAGCATCAGGGTCTTTTCAAATGAGTCAGTTCTTCGCATCAGGTGGCCGAAGCATTGGGGTTTCAGCTTCAGCATTGGTCCTCCCAATGAATATTCAGGACTGATTTCCTTTAGGATGGACTGGTTGGATCTCCTTGCTGTCCAAGGGACTCTCAATAGTCTTCTTCAACACCACAGTTCAAAAGCGTCAATTTTTCAGTGCTCAGCTTTCTTTATAGTCCAACTTTCACACCCATACATGACTACTGGAAAAACCATAGTTTTGAGTAGAAAGACCTTTGTCGGCAAAGTAATGTAGATGGACCTTTGTTGGCAAAGTAATGTCTCTGCTTTTTAATACGTTGTCTAGTTTGGACATAACTCGACCCAGATAATCACGATGGTGTGATCACTGACCTAGAGCCAGACATCCTGGAATGTGAAGTCAAGTGGGCCTTAGAAAGCATCACTACGAACAAAGCTAGTGGAGGTGATAGAATTCCAGTTGAGCTATTTCAAATCCTGGAAGATGATGCTGTGAAAGTGCTGCACTCAATATGCCAGCAAATTTGGGAAACTCAGCAGTGGCCACAGGACTGGAAAAGGTCAGTTTTCTTTCCAATCCCAAAGAAAGGCAATGCCAAAGAATGCTCTAACTACTGCACAATTGCACTCATCTCATATGCTAGTAAAGTAATGCTCAAAATTCTCCAAGCCAGGCTTCAGCAATATGTGAACCGTGAACTTCCTGATGTTCAAGCTGGTTTTAGAAAAGGCAGAGGAACCACAGATCAAATTGCCAACATCCGCTGGATCATAGAAAAAGCAAGACAGTTCCAGAAAAACATCTATTTCTGCTTTATTGATTATGCCAAAGCCTTTGACTGTGTGGATCACAATAAACTGTGGAAAATTCTTCAAGAGATGGGAATACCAGACCACCTGATCTGCCTCTTGAGAAATTTGTATGCAGGTCAGGAAGCAACAGTTAGAACTGGACATGGAACAACAGACTGGTTCCAAATAGGAAAACGAGTTCGTCAAGGCTGTATATTGTCACCCAGCTTATTTAATTTATATGCAGAGTACATCATGAGAAACGCTGGACTGGAAGAAACACAAGCTGGAATCAAGATTGCCCGGAGAAATATCAATCACCTCAGATATGCAGATGACACCACCCTTATGGCAGAAAGTAAAGAGGAACTCAAAAGCCTCTTGATGAAAGTGAAAGTGGAGAGTGAAAAAGTTGGCTTAAAGCTCAACATTCAGAAAATGAAGATCATGGCATCCAGTCCCATCACTTCATGACAAATAGATGGGGAAACAGTGGAAACAGTGTCAGACTTTATCTTTTTGGGGGCTCCAAAATCATTGCAGATGGTGACTGCAGCCATGAAATTAAAAGACGCTTACTCCTTGGAAGGAAAGTTATGACCAACTTAGATAGCATATTCAAAAGCAGAGACATTACTTTGTCAACAAAGGTTCGTCTAGTCAAGGTTATGGTTTTTCCTGTGGTCATGTATGGATGTGAGAGTTGGACTGTGAAGAAGGCTGAGCACCAAAGAATTGATGCTTTTGAACTGTGTTGTTGGAGAAGACTCTTGAAAGTCCCTTGGACTGCAAGGAGATCCAACCAGTCCATTCTAAAGGAGATCAGCCTGGGACTTCTTTGGAAGGAATGATGCTAAAGCTGAAACTCCAGTACTTTGGCTACCTCATGTGAAAAGTTGACTCATTGGAAAAGACTCTGATGCTGGGAGGGATTGGGGGCAGGAGGAGAAGGGGATGACAGAGGATGAGATGTCTGGATGGCATCACTGACTCGATGGACATGAGTCTGGGTAAACTCCGGGAGTTGGTGATGGACAGGGAGGCCTGGTGTGCTGCAATTCATGGGGTCGAAAAGAGTCGGACGTGACTGAGTGACTGATCTGATCTTATCTGACCTGATTCTTCCAAGGTACAAGCATCTTTTAATTTCATGGCTGCAGTCACCATCTGCAGTGATTCTGGAGCCCCCCAAAGTAAAGTCTGTCACTGTTTCCATTGTTTCCCCAACTATTTCCCATGAAGTGATGGGACCAGATGCCATGGTCTTAGTTTTCTGAATGCTGAGTTTTAAGGCAACTTTTTCTCTCCTCTTTCACTTTCATCAAGAGGCTCTTTAGTTCTGCTTCACTTTCTACCATAAGGGTGGTATCATCTGCATATCTGAGGTTTTGAGATTTCTCCTGGCAATCTTGATTTCAGCTTGTGCTTCATCCAGTCCAGCACTTCTCATGATGTACTCTGCATATAAGTTAAATAAGCTGGTTGACAATATACAGCCTTGATGTACTCCTTTCCCGATTTGGAACCAGTCTGCTGTTCCATGTCCAGTTCTAACTGTTGCTTCTTGACCTGCATAAAGATTTCTTAGGAGGCAGGTCAGGTGGTATAGTATTCCCATCTCTTGAAGAAATTTCTGCAGTTTGTTGTGATCCACACAGTCAAAAGCTTTGCCATAGTCAATAAAGCAGAAATAGATATTTTTCTGGAACTGTCTTCCTTTTTCAATGATCCTAGGGATGTTGGCACTGTGATCTCTGGTTCCTCTGTCTTTTCTAAATCCTGCTTGAACATCTGGAAGTTAACGGTTCACTTAAAGCCTGGCTTGGAGAATTTTGAGCATTATTTTGCTAGCGCGTGAGATGAATGCAATTGTGCGGTAGTTTGAGCATTCTTTGTCATTGCCTTTCTTTGGGATGAAAGAAAACTGACCTTTTCCAGTCCTGTGGCCACTGCTGAGTTTACCAAATTTGCTGGCATATTGAGTGCAGCACTTTCACAGCCCAAATCTTTCAGGATTTGGGATAGCTCAATTGGAATTCCATCACCTCCACTAGCTTTGTTCGTAGTGATGCTTCCTAAGCCCCACTTGACTTCACATTCCAGGCTGTCTGGCTCTAGGTGAGTGATCACACCATCGTGATTATCTGGGTTGAAAGGATCTCTTTTGTATAGCTCTTCTGTGTATTCTTGCCACCTCTTCTTAATCTCTTCTGCTTCTGTTAGGTCCATACCATTCCTGTCCTTTAGTGTGTCCATCTTTGCGTGAAATGTTCCCTTGGTATCTCTAATTTTCTTGAAGAGATCTCTAGTCTTTCCCATTCTGTTGTTTCCCTCTGTTTCTTTGTATTGATCCCGGAGGAAGGCTCTCTTATCTCTCCTTGCTGTTCTTTGGAACCTGCGTTCAGATGGGTATAGTCTTCCACTTCTCCTCTGCCTTTCTCTTCTTTTCATGGCTGTTTGTAAGGCCTCCTCAGATAACCATTTTGTCTTTTTACATTTCTTTTTCTTGGGGATGGTCTTGATCTCTGCCTCCTGTGCAATGTCAGGAACCTCCATCCATAGTTCTTCAGGCACTCTGTCTATCAGATCTAGTCTCTTCAATCTATTTGTCACTTCCACTATATAGTCGTAAGGAATTTAATTTAGGTCATACCTGAATGGTCTAGTGGTTTTCCCTACTTTCTTAAATTTAAATCTGAATTTGGCAATAAGGAGTTCACAATCTGAGCCACAGTCAGCGCCCAGTCTTGTTTTTGCTGCCTGTATAGAGCTTCTCCATTTTTAGTTGCAAAGAATATAATCAATCTGATTTCAGTGTTGACCATCTGGTGATGTCCATGTGTATCGTCTTCTCTTGTGTTGTTAGAAGAGGTGTTTGCTATGACCAGTGCATTCTCTGGGCAAAACTGTTAGCCTTTGCCCTGCTTCATTCTATATTCCAAGGCCAAGTTTCGTGCTTTTAGTACTTTTCTGTGTAAGGGATGGCGGAGCCTGGTGGGCTGCCGTCTATGGGGTCGCACAGAGTCGGACACGACTGAAGCGACTTAGCAGCAGCAGCAGCAGCTGTGTAAGGGAAGATGCAAGAGTCTGGGCTCGCTAAAATTATTTCTTTGATGTGCCTATTGCAAACCAGGGGGCAGTTTCCTCTGCTTTCACATCCTGAGTGTCCTCCCCAGGGCTCAGGGTAGGGAGTGGCTGATGGTTGCTAGATGGCAGGTATTGTTCTCCTTCTTGAGTGCCCTTAGAGCTCACTGACTCAGCGATCCTAGAAATTAGACACTGCCCCCCGACCCCCAACCAAAACAACAACAACAAATCAATTTGCCTCAGAAGACCCTAGGGAAATAGAATGGACAAAAAGAAAAAAAAAAAAAAAACACGCAAAAAACAAAGAGAACAACTTCAAAATTATTTTTATTTAATCCAAAAACCTTATTCATCCAGTGATGTAGTCGTGAGAGGGACCAGCTTTGCATACTGGAAGCCCTGGCTCTAGTTGCAGTTAGAAGTCCATATTTTGCCATTTACATTACTATCCTTGGACAAGTGTTACTTAGCTCTGTGTGCTTAGTTCTTGCAGGAAATGGATAAACACATAAGAATTATTGCAGAGGCTTATCATCTGAATAAAAGAAGACAATCCATGTACAGTGCTTAAGAATATTTGACACTGCATTGTATTAGTCTTAACCTTACTTTCCTTTCAGCACTGTGGTAAGGGTAAGTATCTGTGAAGGGCACTGAAAAAAAGTCCTTAAAGTGAGACTGACTAAATGAAGTGCTTCTTGAGGGGACACTAAAGCTGTAAATAGACGCACAGAGAAATCAACAGCCAAGGAGTGGTCAGAACTTCAACACGGATGGGGCAAATGCCCTCTTACTTCGCATTCTTCAAGGTGCCTTATAGAAGGATTGCGTTCTTGCTCAGTCCTGTCCTGTCCAATTCTCTGCGACCCTATGGGCTTTAGCCCATCAGGCTCTTCTGTCCATGGGATTTTCGTGGCAAGAATATGGAGTTGGTTGCCATTTCCTCCTCCAGTGGATCTTCCCCATGCAGCAATCAAACCTGTCTTGGCAGGCGGATTGTTTACCATTGAGCCACAGAATTCAGAATGCTGTGTGTGTGTTAGTCGCTCAGTCGTGTCAGACTCTTTGCGATCCCATGGACTGTAGTCCGCCAGGCTCTTCAGTCCATGGAATTTTCCAGACAAGAATTCAGAATGCTAAAGCCTTGCAAATACATGGGCTCCTCAAATTTAAGCTCGTGGTTATATTTAAAGGCACCCTCCAAGCCCCCGCATGGTGGCCCAGTTGGTAAAGAATCCGTCTGCAGTGTGCGAGACGTGGGTTCGATCCCTGGGTTGGAAGGATCCCCTGGCGAAGGGAAGGTGTCCCCACTCCAGTATTGTGGCCTGGAGAGTTCCATGTCCTGTAGAGTGCACTGGGTCGCAGAGTCGGACAGGACTGAGCGCCTCTCCCTTCCTCGCCCCCGCCCGTAAGGCCCGGGTCTCCGCTCGGTCTGAGCTGTCACCAGTTGTCCCCGAAGCGCCTCCGTCCCGGTGCCCCGGCCTGTCCTCAGCTCGGGTTTCGGGCCCCCGGGCTCCTGGCCCCAGGCGCTCGGGCAGAGGTCGGCCGGCCCACCCGCGCAGGGCGCATGCTCGGCGGCCGGGAGGCGGGAGGCGGGAGGCGGAAGGCGGGCTTGCTCCGCCGGCGCCCTCGGTCTGCAGGCGGCCACGCAGAGGCGGGAGCGCGCGCCCCGGGGCGGCGTAGTCCTGGAGACCCCCGAGCGATGGAAGCGGCGGCGCCGGCGGCGGCCGAGGCGGCTGGGCGCGAGGAGCTCGGTGGGTGCGGCGCGGGCGCGGGGGCCCGGGGCTGGCCGTCGGCCTCGGCCCGGGGGTGCGGGCGCCCTGCCGCCCCGCCCGCGGCTCGGGGTGCGCGGTGCTCGAGCAGGCGGGGTTGTCAGTGGGCTTCTTGCGGGGCGTGGGTCTGGCGTGGGTTCGAACGTGAGAGGAGCCAAGTCCCCAGGACACTGGGGCGGACCGAGGCCGTGGAGGGGACTGACCTCGGGGTCCGCACCTGCGCAGGAGAGCGCGGTCAGGCGGGGAGCCAGGCCTGCAGAGGGTGTCAGAATGTGTGTGTGTGTGACAGAGTGAGTGTGTGACAGTGTGTGAGTGACTGTGTGAAAGTGTGTGTGACAATGTGAGAATGTGTGTGACAATGTGAGTGTGTGTGACAGTATGTGAGTGTGTGAGAGAGTGTGTGTGTCTGAGACTGTGTGAGAGTGTGAGTGTGACTGTGAGAGTGTGAGAGAGGGTGTGTGTGTGTGTGTGAGACAGTGTGTGTGACTGTGTGTGTGCGTGTGTGTGAATGTGTGACAGTGAGTGTGATAGTGTGATTGTGTGTGACAGTGTGTGTGTGTGTGTGTGAGTGAGAGAGAGTGAGTGTGTATGTGAGGTCGGGTGGCGTGCACTGAGTGTACGTGTCAAAGGCAAACCACAGCCTGCGCTGTGACTCGCACTGTTTTTTTCCAGCCGTGCTTTAAGGAAGTTGTCACAGTTGGGCTTTTCGGAGGAGGCACCCGGATCGGGAAAGCTGGTGAATCCTTAGCTTACTCTCCGCCCCCCGGGCGTGGCCATCGCTCTCTGATCGGACGCACACAGCTGTTGACTCCCTTGGCAAGCTTTTGTTTTCCTCCTTTCCTTTGGGGTCTTACCTTGGCGACGGGGAATATACAGCATTGTTTATGGTTTCCCGCTGTCAAAAGGAAAACAAAAGTAGAGATCGGAGTGGTAATAATATTGTTCCTCCCAGTTAAAAGCATCGTATTAGGAATATTTGTAATTCGTTGTTAAATCATTAAATGATTAAAAAAGAAGTTGAGGGAATTCCCTGGAGGTTGAGTGGTTAGGGTTCCTCCCTTCCATTGCAGAGGGCACAGGTTCCAACCCTAGGTCCGGGAGCTAAAATCCTGTTTGCGTCTTTAGGAAATACTTTATTATAGTAACAAGGAGACGTCCTGTAATACTGTGCACTTTGCAGTTGATTTCTTTCAAGTCCCAGTAATGGTAGAAATAAACATAGCGGTATTGAATATTTGCTGTGTGTCAAGTAGCGTAAGTGCTTTACCTACGTTTTGTCTCCTTTAATTCTCACAGTGATGAGTGAAGTAGGTGTAATTATTATCCTTGTTTTATAGATACAGTAATTTTAAGCTTATTAATGGTAGTACCCAGATAGGAACCCAGGTTTATCTGTTGTAAATTCGTTAATAACCCAACCCAGTGAGGATGTCGGGAAATGTGTATTCTCATGCATTACTGGTAAAAGCAGGGTAACATATTTATCCTTAAAAATGCACATATTGTTTGACCCAGCATTTCTGCTTCTAGAAATATTTCCCAAGGAAATAAGTCATGAAACATATCAACAGATGTTCATTATGTCATTTATAAAAGAGAAAAGCTGGTGACTATTTAAATGTTCAGTTAAAGGAAATTGTTTAGATAAATTGTGATATAGCTATATGGTCATATGCTGAATAGCCATTTAAAGTTACATGGGAAGATATTTGCCAGATATATTTTTACTAACTGAAAAAATTTTCTAAATTATTTTTTTTAAGTTGTGTCTGCTCATTAATTCAACACATATTTGTTGAGCTTCTCCCATGCAGTAGGCACTGCTTTAGGCATTTGGGATACATCTGTGAGCAACACAGATCAGATCAAGATTCTTGCTCTCATGGAACTTATACTCTAGTAAGAGGAAGCAGACAGTAAGCAGTAAGACTAGTATCAGTTAATGTATATGTGTGTGCTCAGTTGCTCAGTCGTGTCGGACTCTTGGCGACTCCATGGACTTTAGCCCACTAGGCTTCTCTGTCCATGAAATTTTCCAGGCAAGAATCCTGGAGTGGGTTGCCAATATCCAGGGGGATCTTCCCAACCTGGGGATCGAACCTGAGTCTCTTGCGACTCCAGCATTGGCAGGCAGATTCTTTACCGCTGCGCCACAATGATTACATTAGGCTAAAAGTGCTATGGAGAAAAAGAACAGAGTAAGGGAAATCAGGAATGAGAGGCAGGCTCGGCAGTTTATAGTGTTTTATAAAGTTGTCTAAATGGATTTTATTGAAACAGTGAGATTTGAACAAAGACTTGAAAGACGTTAGGGGATTAGTCAAGTGGATATCTGAAGACAGACTATTATAGGGAGAAAGAACAGCTGGAGTAATGACAGAAATAGCAAGAAGGGCCAGGAAGCTGAAGCAGAATGGTCAAGGTGGTGATAAAGCCAGATTATGTAGTGGTGTGGACGTCCCTATAAAGCCTTTAGCTTTTACTCTGAGAGAATAGGGAGCCAACGCAAGGTTTCAGGAGAGGAGAGACATGATCTGACTTTAATTCTAAAGGATCACTCTGGCTGCTGTGTGAAGAATAGACTTAAGGGGGCAAAAGTAGAAGCAGGTTATTTCAGCAAATCAGCAAACAGATGGACTTGTCCTTCACAGCAGTGTGGTAGCAGCATGGAGGATGGAGAGAAATGCTTAGACTCTGGGTATATAAAGCAGAACCAGAATGATTTCCTGACAGGTTAGATGTGGAGTGATGGTGCAACAGAGGAGACAAGGATAACTCCAGGGACCTGCATGTCTGGAAGAATGGAACTGCCATCATCTGAGATGTTGTGGTGGTTTTATAGTATGTCTGCAAATTCTTTGATGTTTCTCTCTTCTAGAGGAGGAACTTAATTCCCTTCCCTTTGAATGTGGGCTGTATTTAGTGACTTGTTTCTAGTGAATAGATATGATGGAAATGGTGATGAAATCGTGGAAATGGTGGCAGTGACCCCAAAGCTGGGTCCTGAAAGGCACTGTGCCGTGCTCTGTCTTTTGGATCGGTTCCTTGCAGGGAAGCCTGCCGTGCTGTGAGGATACCCAGGCAGCCATAAGGAAGAGCCCATGTGTCATGGAACCGAGGCCTCCTGATGCAGACAGCAAGTTCCCATGGTTAAAGCTGGGCAGAGAAGGCTTGGTGGTGAAGATCAGGAGTTTAGTTTGAGGCTTGCTAAGTTTGAGATGTCTGTTAGATTTGGAAGTGCAGATGTTGAGTAGGCAATGGGATTTATGTCTAGAGTTAGTGAGAAGCCCAGTCTGGAGATAAATATTTGGAAGTCATCAACATGTAGATAGCATTTAAAGCCGTAGGGCTGACTGAAAATAAACTGAAGTGAATTAACATGTTTGTGTATACTCTAAAATGTTGCCAGTGGTAGTTTCTAGGTAACGAGGTCATTTTAATTAAAATTGCTTATCTTTATATTTTCTAATTTTCTACAATGACCAAATATTATTTGATTTAAAAAAGAATTTAAAAAATTGGCTGTCTATGTGAAAAGCACTAGTAGAGTTGTTAAGATACAGGTTTCCTTGAGCTTAAGGTCCAGACTTTATTTCAGAGCGAATAGGAACCTCTGGAAGCTTTCGTGCTGTACATATGCTCTCTGCCTCAGAAGTGGATAAAATAGTTACTGTTTCTATCTTATATATGGTAGTATATAGATTTAGGTGGCAACATTATGTTATTTTTTAGAAAGGAAGTTTTCTACTTTAGTTTATCCATTGTCAAAATATAAGTGGCTTCTTTTGCTATTATAAAAGTAAGGCAAGTTTATTACTTTCTTCTTATTTTTTACATTTTCCAGAGAAAGACAGAAAAAGGTACTCATGCTTTCGTTGTCTGTATCTATCCTTGTTAACTTATTCACATTTTGTATTATTTCCTTTTTTAAATTTATATTTAACTTTTAAAACATCATTGCACTCATGCTGTGATTATCTAGCTTTTTCTTCCTCAAGAGTTGGTATATTATCTCTGTTTTGTTCAGACATTGAAAGCCATAATTTAATGTCAGTGTCATAGTTTACAAAGTGGATGTACTCTAGTGAATTGATCAATTTCCTGATTGTTACACATTTAGGTTGTTCCCAAATTTTAAGCAAAAATTTTGTTTTGATTAACATCTTTGTGCAGAAATCCTTTTCTTCATATACTACATTTGCAGACGTGGGATTACTCAGTGAAAAGGATAAATATTTTAAAGATTTCAATTCATATTGCTGAATGAATGTGATTGTTCTTTATTCTGATGATAATTGGAAATTTCAGGTTGATTTTGGGTTAGGAAATTGAGATTGAAAAGAGCATAAAAACAAAGCTAAAGAATGTTCCAGTATCTTAAAGCATAGCTTTACTGTTATGAAAACCTGTTGTACTGAGTTCCAGTTAGCACTAGGATAATAATGGTAGCTGCCTAAATCTTATCTCTCCACATATCCTCTCCTGAAACCTGTTAATTCAACAAGATCACAAGAAAACACATTTATGAAATTATTCTTTTAGTATAGGAGACCAAGGATACCACAAACTTCAGATAATCTGTGCTACTGCTGCTGCTGCTAAGTCGCTTCAGTCGTGTCCGACTCTGTGCGACCCCAGAGACGGAAGCCTACCAGGCTCCCCGGTCCCTGGGATTCTCCAGGCAAGAACACTGGAGTGGGTTGCCATTTCCTTCTCCAGTGCATGAAAGTGAAAAGTGAAAGTGAAGTCGGTCAGTCGTGTCCGACTCCTAGCGACCCCATGGACTACAGCCTACCAGGCTCCTCTGTCCATGGGATTTTCCAGGCAAGAGTACTGGAGTGGGGTGCCATTGCCTTCTCCGAGATAATCTGTAGATAGAAAAATAAACAGACAGTTTCCAGCAGAGATCCTTTTGCTGCTGCAAACATGGAGAGTGGAGCAGTCTCTGTGGAAAAGAGGAGATGGAGCAGGAGGCTTGGAAGAAGCGCAGTGAAAATCTCCTTCAGAAAGGGAAAGTGTAAAGCATGGTATATATTTATAATGGAGTACTACTCAGCCATAAAAAAGAATGAAATCCTGCCATTTGAAACAACGTGTATGGACTTGGAGGACATTATGCTAAGTGAAATAAGTCAGACAAATACTGTATGATATCACTTATACGTGGAATCTAAAAAATATACCAAACTAGTGAATATAACAAAAAGGCTGACTCATAGAGGACAAAATAGTAGATACCAGTGGGGAAAGGGAAGCAGGGAGGGGCAATATAGGGTCAGAAGATTAAGAGGTACAAATAATTAGATATAAAAGCTGCATGCAACATGGGGAATATAGCCAATATTTTATAGTAACTATAAATGGAGTATAACCTCTAGAAATTGTGAACCACTGTATGTATACCTGTAACTTACATAATATTGTACAACAATATTAAAAAGCTTTTTAATTAAAAGATAAAAATATGATTGCCATTTATGTACTCAGTATGATTTGACGCTAACAAGAGATAAAAGTTCATTGGACTTTTATCTCTTCACTTTTCCATACCATAATTCTATCATCATTTACTATAAACCTCATGGAGACAAAGTAGAAGACGTGTTACAGTGAATACTTCCGCTTTTCACCTGCACTGCTTAGTCCAAACAAAACATCCAGCAGTTAAGTCTAGTTGTTTCTTTCTAAATATGGTAAAACTATTAATGTGCATTCTAAATATGGTAAAAGTATTAATGTGCATTAACTTAGGGTGGAAATAGTAAAGATGAGTAAAATTGCATGGGCTTCTATTAAAAACTTCATTTACACCAGTGTTAACTCAATTTTTAAAATGATGGTGAAGCACTTTTTTTTCTTTTTCAGATATGGATGTAATGAGGCCCTTAATAAATGAGCAGAATTTTGATGGGACATCGGATGAAGAACAGGAGCAGGAGCTTCTGCCTGTTCAGAAGCATCACCAGCTTGATGATCAAGAGGGTATTTCGTGAGTAATTAGGGTTTAAAATGTCTTTTTCTCTTTTGATTCACTGTATATTTTGTAATCATCTTCTACAGACCAGGCACTGGATACTGCAGAAGTCACAAAGATGAGTAAGACATAGTCCTCACCCTCAAGAGAGTCATAGTCTATTTGGGAAAGAAGAAAAACATCTAAATTACAGAGCAGTGTATAGGAATCACTGCATGATGAAAGTGAAAGTCGCTTAGTTGTATCTGGCTCTTCTCAACCACATGGACTATACAGTCCATGGAATTCTCCAGGCCAGAATACTGGAGTGGGTAGCCTTTCCCTTCTCCAGGGGATCTTCCCAACCCAAGAATCAAACCCAAGTCTCCCGCATTGCAGGTGGATTCTTTACCAGCTGAGCCACAAGGGAAGTCTAAGAATACTGGAGTGGGTAGCCTATTTCTTCTCCAGGGGATCTTCCAGACCCAGGAATCAAACCGGGGTCTCCTGCATTGCAGGCAGATTCCTTACCAGCTGAGCTACCAGGGAAGCCCCCTCACTACATGATAATATATATCAAACGCTATGAATCTTGAAAGTAGGGGGATTGGATTGAGAGGAATAGAATTTTCAGAGAAGGGGCTTCTGCAATGTTTAGGAGTTAGACTCTGGGAAGTAGGCAGTAAACAGTTCTTTATGTCGAGCGAATGGTGTGAAGCAGTCATGGTCTCAGGAAAGCAGTAAATATTTAAAAAATCTTTTTTGTTATTTTGTCATCATTAATACATTTGAGTAAGTTATTATTCTAATGATAATTTGATAGTTAAGCAAAGTAACATTTTTATTGACCAAAGAAGAATAGTATAAGCTAATAAAAATTTTAGATAAGCATTTTTTTTTCAAAATTAAAAATTTGTGCCCTTCTTCCTAGTTTAATTTGTGTTTTCTTGGCCAAGAGACTCTTCAAATGCCTCTTGGAATGCTTTCTTAGGTGAAATCCCTTGGGAGTTCATGATTGTAAAAGCTGATTAGTATTTATCTTACTTGATGATATACACAGTTTTAGAAATTGTATATTTTTTCTTTTAATTAACTTCCTCTGAGGGTGATAATCATAGATAAACTATGTTTAATGTCATGATTGCATAGTGCAGTAAATTGCTGTCTTACCAGCTTAGCTGTATATAATATTCAGCATTGTTCTGAATATCATAGCAGCAAAGAATCTTATGAGAAAATTGCCCTTCCTTTATTACTTTAATATGTACAAAAATACTTTCATTTAACTCATTTAATCTCCATAATAACCCTCTATATTCTGCTTTTAAAGCGCAATGGTAGGACTTGAGCCAGATATAACTTCTGGCTCCTTTAGCTTCTGGTCGCATGGAAATGTTAGTTTGATTCCTTGCCTAGATAAATTTTTAGTTCCCTTCTGATGCTAAAACCATGGTCATGTAATGTTAATAGCTTTTGTTCTAAAATGTTTAATTCTTACAACTTCTACTTTTCAGGTTTGTACAAACTCTTATTCATCTTCTTAAAGGAAACATTGGAACTGGTCTTTTAGGACTTCCACTAGCAATAAAAAATGCAGGCATAGTGGTAAGACTCATCTTTGTAATCTCTAGTTAAAATACAGTCACCAGTCTTAATTTACAGCAAAATTTAGAGCAAGTTAACATCTAGCCTAGTCATATATAACCTGGTCATGTGACAACTAGATAGTCATTTAGCTATTGTTGTTAAAATTATATGCACTGTGATAATATCTAACTAAAAATGAAAATTAATTACTCTTTTCATTTCTACCTAATTACTTGTTTACAATATTTAACAGATCCTAAATCAGTATCTGATTTTTCCAAATATAGTTAGATCTTATTAGCCTTTTGGATTTGGATTTGGATTTCCAGATATAGTTAGATCTTATTAGCTTTTTGGATTTTCAGGAATTTAAGTGATACATTCATAGCAACAGATATATTTATAGAGTATTAGTATTGGTGAAATTTTATAGTTTTTTAGATTCTGAATAAAATACATAGTTTTCAGGTTTTAAGAATAATAGTTATAAAAAAAGAATAACAATGTCTTTTGAAAACAAATATTCAAAGAGTTTGTTGGAACCAATTATTGTAATTATAGAGAATCCTGATAAGGGAGTATTCAGTTATGAACTAATGAAATTGTATTTAACATTTTTTTTAAAAATTTTATTTTATTTTTAATCTTTACATAATTGTATTAGTTTTGCCAAATATCAAAATGAATCCACCACAGGTATACATGTGTTCCCCATCCTGAACCCTCCTCCCTCCTCCCTCCCCTGTATTTAACATTTTTTAACTGATGAATTTTCTTAAGAAGAGTTTTAACTATCATTTTGGACTCTGTCCATCCTAATTTAGAGAAACTGAAAAATTTCTGATTATAAAAATAACTTTGGCAATATTTTGTCTGTCAATAATCTACGCATCACTTTAATTTTTGTAAATGAATACTTGAAATTTTTATGTACCACTTTTTCAAATAATTATTTTCTAGGCACAGTTTCTCAGGTGTGGTTCTCAACAAGTGATACACAGAAGTAGATTGCCTACAATCTCAGATGATACAGTGCTTTTTAGTAACTTAGATAATGTTTTATGGTTGCGTATACTTTTAATGGTAGAATACCAGTTGTCACAGACTTGCCATCTGATGTTAAATATCACACTGTATTCTATTCTATTGTGTGGCATATCTATATTCTACGTTCATAGGTTTGGATAGTCAAGTTGATAAGAGGTAATCATATGTGGTTGTCTTAAATATTACTAAATTCTTTCTGTATCAAATCCATTAATTTCTATTATGCAAATCATTCTTTAATCATTTTGTCTAACAAATATTTATTTGTTACTGAAAATTTGTCAGTGACAGTAGTCTGTTATTTCATTGTTTGTAAGATAATTTAATTTTTATTAAACTTAAATATTTAAAACTTCTGTTTTTCCCACAGCTTGGACCAATCAGCCTTGTGTTTATAGGAATTATTTCTGTTCACTGTATGCACATTTTGGTACGTTGCAGTCACTTTCTATGTCAGAGGTAAATGTGGATTTGTTAAGTCTATTTAATTTATTTTAAAGCTATATAGTTTTTAAAGGATAAAATAGTCTTATATTTCTACTGTGCTTTGCAACTAGACATTTGTTACATAGACAATTCTAAGTGAATAATTACGGAGAAAGGTAGCATTTTATATGATTGAAATCTGGTCAGCATGAATATACTTCTTTTAAAAGTAGTGAAATCAAATTTTTTTAATATAGTGTAAATGAAAAAAATCAGGGAAGATATATGGGGAAAAAGGAGGCAGCAGGGCTACTTTTAGTTAAAAAATAATGGTCATTTTGTTACTAATTTCATTTTGAGTATAAGACCTTTTATGCTCTTTGCTGATATGTGGGTTGGTAGATAGTAAAATAATATTTGTTTTATTTTTGTATCAAAATGTTTCTATTGGATAGTGAACCAACTTTTAAACAAACATTGTCTATTCTGGCAAACTAATATTCTAACTTTAACTCACTTTTGTTGTTGCTAAATGTTCTTAAAACTTTAGGCAGGTCATTTATGATCTTTAAATAACACTGTATACTTGAAAAAATAGAAGAGAGAATGTGGCTATTAGATTATTAAATAGGGTAATTTATGTGACAATATATTATAAAGCCCTGTATGGGTTTTAAAAAATAGTGCTGTTATAAGAATGGAATAATTTAGGCATGAACAGTGTAGTTGATGTTTTTAGATAATTGAAATATTTAAATCAGTGAAACACAAATATTATATTATATGAATTTAACAATTATATAAACTTTAACAGTGGGTTAAAACCTAATATATTGGTTAAAAAGATATATAAAAACTTTAAATTTCATGAGATGTCTTTAGAAATATGCAAGTCTCCAAATTTCAAAAACTCCTCTGTCAGTATATAGTCCATTTATTGATGTTCTTTTCAAGAAATGGATTTATGGAACAGTTTAAAATTTTTCTTTTTCATATGCATGTATGTCATTACATTTCAGGTTTAAAAAGTCAACATTAGGATATAGTGACACCGTGAGTTTTGCTATGGAAGTAAGTCCTTGGAGTTGTCTGCAGAAGCAAACAGTATGGGGGCGGTAAGTACTTGCTATGTTATTAATATATAGTTATCAATATAGGTATGTTAATCTGATAAAGTACATTAATAGAAGTATAATAAAATTGGGGGGAGACATAAGTTTTAGAGTTAAATGGACTTGGGTTCAAATTTCAGCTCTATAATTTTACAAATTTATGATCTGGGTTAAAGAATTTTTATTTTATTTGAGTTTTTTCACTATCAAGTGAGTTTACAATAATACTTCACAGAATTATAATGATAGTTGAAATAAAATGATATTTATAAAGCACCTAGCTAGCCTATGACGTAATCATGTTCAATAATTTTTAAGTAAAGGAAAAAAAGCAAGAAAAATGTTGCAATCTCTATTTCAAATAAAATTGTAATGTTTAGCCCATATTCATAAGACATCTGAAGTATGTATTTTAATATAATGTTATTTTTATCATTGTATACTTTAAATGTAACTTTATTGTTGGCAGACATGGCTAATCAAAATCAGGTGAACAGAAGACTGGAAAATAAGCATAGGCAGTTTACAGCATGCTAACCAAGCTACAAATAATGTGTGTGGTGGGAGTTAAAAGAAGGAAAAGGATGGTGTTAGCAGAGTGGTTTATGGTTTGATTTTGAGGAAGTTAGATGTGTCTGTGAGCTGCTCAGCGTTTCCGGCCTGATACACTGTGCGGGAGAAGGAAGGAAGCCGAGCCCAATGCCCTGGGGAGTGCCTCCAGGACCCGTCTTCCTCCTCCTCCTGCCAGTCTAAAGGCAGCTTTGTCTGCTTTTCCTGTCTAAAAGAATGGCTTTCAGACAGAAGTGACTGGGATGAATGTTGGTAAAGGGTACTAAAATTAAAGGTGAGTGAAGAGATCTTAAAGAAATACTTAAATGTAATTCATCAGAGAGAAGAAATTTGGATACATTTCAAGGTACCAAGATTATTTACACATGAGATCCCTGAAGAACCATGAAGAAAGAGAGTTATGGCAAGAATGAAAATAGGCAAGGGCCCTTCCAGCGCCACATGGGAGGAGGAGGGTTTGTTGACTTTTAGACTAGACTGCTTGATAGCTTG
Source organism: Bos grunniens (assembly GCF_055505025.1). NCBI lineage: Eukaryota > Metazoa > Chordata > Mammalia > Artiodactyla > Bovidae > Bos > Bos grunniens. The sequence goes on along the minus strand of NC_141193.1, from coordinate 49,960,968 downwards.
ACATTAATGGTCAAACAAGAGACTGTAATGAATTAGTAAGTGCAAGCTCGTTCCCAGAACAATAGGCGGAGGTGTAGACTGTGTACTAATAATATGTAGGCAGACTTTTAACTTGATTATAATCATACCCAAATAATGCTAATTTGGCCAGTGATTTCCCTTCCCCACTTCCATACCCGCTGTGTTATGTGGCTGGAATTGTTTAGAGTATCTGAAAAACTGTGCACAGAGCGAAGCGCCTGGAGACGTCTCTGGTGGAATGATAAGGACCATGCCCCCAGTCCTTTCCCATTTCATATTATTAGTGATTTGGATGGTGGGGAATATGCTCATCCTATTTGCTGGGAAATACACTAGTTTGACCTGAAAAAGATCTTGAGAAACAGGAGAGATGGGCTTAATGTAATTGATGAGATGTTTTCATGAAATCACTTTATATATAGATACCCTTATTAATCTGTTGATTTTCAGAAGTAAATAATGGGAAAATTGGGAACTTTTAAGTATTATAACATTTTTTGCTCAATAATATGTCTAGTGATATGCAGATCATAAATATGTGCTCTTTGTGGAAAATAAATATTTTAAGCAAATAGAAAAAAGTGGAAGCAGTGACAGATTTTATTTTCTTGGGCTCCAAAATCACTGCAGATGGTGACTGCAGCCATGAAATTGAAGATACTTGTTCCTTGGAAGAAAAGCTATGACAAATCTAGACAGCATATTAAAATGCAGAGATATCACTTTGCTGACAAGGTCCATGTAGTCAAAGCTATGGTTTTTCTAGTAATTGTGTCTGGATGTGAGAGTTGGATCATGAAGAAGGCTGAGCACCAAAGAATTCATGCTTTCAAATTGTGGTGTTGGAGAAGAGTCTTGAGAGTCCCTTGGACTGCAGGGATATCAAACCAGTCAATCCTAAAGGAAATCAGTCCTGAATGTTCATTGGAAGGACTGATGTTGAAGCTCCAATACTTTGACCACCTGATGTGAAGAGCCAATTCTTTGGGAAAAAACCCTGATACTGGGAAAGATTGAAGGCAAAAGGAGAAGGGGGCGGCAGAGGATTAGATGGTTAGATAGCATCACTGATTCAGTGGACATGAATTTGAGCAAACTCAGGAAGATAGTGAAGGTCAGGGGAGCCTAGTGTGCTGCAGTCCATGGGGTTGCAAAGCATTGGATGTGACTTAGCGATTAAACAACAACAACATTATGAAATGTTTCAAAATAGTTAAAAGGGAAAAAATATATTGGCATTTCTTCAGCTCTTACTAATACTTATTTGTGGGTATCCCTTTTTAGGAATGTGGTTGACTTTTTTCTGGTGATAACACAGCTGGGATTCTGTAGTGTGTATATTGTCTTCTTAGCTGAAAATGTGAAACAAGTAAGTGTTTTTCTCCAGTTTTTGAAATCATTTTCTTCTGATGCCACAGTTATGGCATCATATTTAGATATGACATCAAACATAGATGGTTTGCAGTCTTGGTAGAGACTGTCAGTTTAAACAAACATGCAAAGCACTGAAATAAAAAAAGCTCTTTTAGCACAATGCCAAAGTACATTTCTTTATGTGCTTTAACTGATAGTTGGCCTGTATTATTCTTACTTTACCATCTGTTTTTATTTAGTTAGTCAATAAATTTTATTAATTATCCACATGTGCATGGTACAACTGTAGGCATTACTCAGTAATCTAGAGTACTTCTGTAGGTATTTTAATGCAAAATCATGTGAATATGTGTACTAAAGAATCTATATACCTAGTATATATTTGAGCTTCCCTCGTGGCTCAGCTGGTAAAGAATCTGTCTGCAATGCAGGAGACCCAGGTTCAATCCCTGGGTTGGGAAGATCCCCTGGAGAAGGGAAAGGCTACCCACTCCAGTATTCTGGCCTGGAATTCCATGGACTGTATAGTCCATGGGGTCGCAAAGAGTCAGACATGACTGAGCGACTTTCAAGTATATATTTGACTCACTTTTCTAAGTATAAGATAACTTCATTTTATATTTAGACCAAGATTTGGCAACCATTTTTTGTAAAGGGCTAGATAGTAAGTATTTTCAGTTTTGCAGGCTGTATGATCTCTGTCTCAACTCAGCCGTAGACAATAATATGTTATATATGGCTGTATTCCTATAAAATTTTATTTGCAAAAATAGATGGTAGGTTTTGGTCTGGGGGCCATAGTTTGATAAAGCCATCCTTTTAGATTTTTAATGGTGGAAAGGGTCACTGAGTCATTCTTTTATAAATAAGAGAGGTGATGCTTTTATCAGCATTATTCATCATTGATGATGTGCTTTTGATTTTACAAGTATTTAATTCTTCAAGTCATATAGTTTTAGGATTGCTACTGCTAAGTTGCTTCAGTCATGTCCGACTGTGCGACCCCATAGACGGCAGCCCACCAGGCTCCCCTGTCCCTGGGGTTCTCCAGGCAAGAACACTGGAGTGGGTTGCCATTTCCTTCTCCAGTGCATGAAAGTGAAAAGGGAAAGTGAAGTCGCTCAGTCGCGTCCGACTCTTAGCGACCCCATGGACTGCAGCCTACCAGGCTCCTCCGTCCATAGGATTTTCCAGGCAAGAGTACTGGAGTGGGGTGCCATCACCTTCCTCGAATTTTAGGATTACTGACTCAGTTAAGAGGCTATTTAATGTCAAGATAAGATATCCCATTTTGGCAGTTATTTTATAGAATATGGTGGAAATGGTGCCTTTCTAGGATTGTGCAACATGGTAGTAGTGAATGTTTTCTATCATCCCCTAAGAGAGCTACCAACAAGCTTGACTTAAAGTTATAGATAATGCTCATAATGCTTTATGATCCTATATTTATAAACTGTGATACAGTTTAATTTTTGCAAGTGCACTGTAATATAAGTATTATGCTCATTTTATGAATGAGGATACAGAGTCTCACAGAGCATGAGCAATGTGCCCCAGGTCATGTAAATTAGGCAGAAACCTAAATGCCTCATACAGCTGCCACACTACTGTTCTTCCTAGGGCAGGGCATTGTCTGATTTAGTTGTGAGTATGTGTATGACACAGACTATGTAAGTACATAAAATAAATATCTGTAAGCTCAGGATTGGTGACTTTCTTCTATGAAATGTTATCAGTTGCCTCCAAAGTTGAATGGAAGAACTTTACTCATTTGCACATATCATAAGACCAGGTAGAAAAAGTGACTCTCTGGAAGGTAAGGAGAAGCTTGCAGTTGATAGAAAGATGAAAGTTCTTTTGCAGCCCAAAGAGCAATATGGAAAAACACATTGAGGCAGATGTGAGAAAAGTTGAAAGCAATGCTAAGCACCTCACCTTAGAGAGCAGACAGATGATCACTGAAACAGCATCATCAGACATTGCCCCTCTCTGCAGAAGTGTCCTCACATTTGAGAGCAGTCTCCAATAAAGGACACACAGGTTGATTAAACCGTACTAATTGCTACTACTTTTACAGTTAAAACCTGTAAGGTTATTACCACCTTGATCTGCCTAAAACTGAAGGTTCAGTATTACATTGAACCAAAGAATTAAGAGTTTAGTTCCCGTATGGAGTTGTGCGTCTCTTGGTCTGTAGCTGCTGCATGGCTGTTCTTGGTCCCGTTAAGCCGCTGTGGACAGTTGGCGGGGTGAGGTACTGTGGCGCTTCCAGTGAGGCTGGTCCATCGTGGTTATAGTAGCTTCTCGCTGCTCTTACGTTAGAATGCTCAAGAAAAGGTCAGATAGACAAAATAGTGTATGGGTATGAAGAACAGGGAAGGGCTATTACATTCAGAGAAAAAAAATGTTGTGATACCAAAGACCATGGACTTCAGAGTCAAAAGATCTGAATTCAGGTGCATGCTCTCAGTTTTAACTTACACTTTGGGTAAGACCCCTTATTCCTGGTCAAGCCTCAATTTCCTTATTTGTAAAATAGGAACAATAGCAAAATCTCGCATATTCCTCATAGCCTTATTGTGAGGCTCAGCTGATGAAAGGTTGGTGAAAGCCTTTATACAATGCATTATGCATTGTATATGCAGTATGCAAATATAGCATATTATAGCTTTAATTCTGCATTTTAGCTATGCTGAAGAACATCATCTGCCTTTGGAATTTTAACCATTAAATCACTGAATTGAAAAGTTAATAAATTGTAGAATTTAGTAAATTTGAGCTCTACTGGAAGCAACTGAATTTAGTAATTTTATCTTATAATATTTATTTCAGTGTTTTGCATTTTGGTAAACATGTGAGAGCGTAGGAAGTCCTATTAGATAGCCAATCTCTGTCTCTAGAGGGCACCGAAGGACTCAAATGTTTACCTGAATCTTGCTCTGGGTATGTATCGATATTTTTATTTTACTTTATTTTTCAATCTTGAGAATTTCCTATAACCGTCTTTCTGCCAAAGAATACTAAACTATTATGAGAGGTTTGTGATAGAATTGATGTGAAATTCCCAAGCACCTAACAACTCAAACAACCCTTTTTAAAATTGGTTATATGACTACTTTTCTCTTGCCAGGAATCCTTGATAGAGCTTAACTCTATTATTACCTCATCTTGATTATGGGAGGTACTTCTTTGAATACCTGTACTTCAGAAGTATTTGGTTGTAAATAATTTGATGACAGAGAAAATTGAATCAACAAATAAAATATCTTCTTAAAAGCCCAGTGCTGTAAACAATCAATTTTGCTACTATTTCAAGTTATAGAAGATAAAATAGAAAGTTTTAATGGCCAATTATAAGATAAATGAGAGCCGTGCATTTCTTAAATGGTCCATGGCATAACCTGAGAGTCTGCTAGTCCAGTATGAGTTATAAGTTGCCAACATAACTTAAAACTAGTAGGTATAGTCCCTGCAATTTAAGATGATAATGTACATTTGTAGTGACACTAAACATTACTTATTGTGGGTAAGGGTAAAATTAACCTCCTGATTTATTAATCATGTCAGAATTGTGTTCTGTACTTCTGACTTGTTGCCCTCCTAGTGCCGTATTTCAGGGGGGAGAGATGTCACGGAGGGGACCGGGGGCTCCTTGGGCAGGCCCCTTGTTAAGGCTTGCAGCATTTTGATCAGGTGACCGTGTACCTGTCCACGCTAGATTCTTGGGTCTCAGACCTGGGTTTGAATCCTAGAACCACCACTTACTGGCTTGATATCATATAGAGTTTTGTTTTTTACTTTCCCTAAACCTCAGTTTCCTCAACTATAAAATGGAAATTAATATTACCACCCACCTCTAGAGAGTTGTTTTGAGGATTAAATGAGATGTTGCATATCAAGTATTTAGTTCAGTACTTGACACAGTGTATATAAATCATAATTTTCTTTATATTTCTCCTTCATGAGTATAAGTTGGTGGAAGTTTTCCGTCCCCTCTTCCTTAGTCTCCTGGTAATCCTGTATAGGTTCATGAAGGGTTCCTGGAGAGTAAAGTTCAGTACCTGACACATACAAAATACTCAGAAAATACTTGCTGTTACTACTGTAAGTTTTGGTTCTTAATTTATATATCCAGAGATGTGATAATGTCATTATGTTCAAAGGAGGGTACAGTGTTTGGGGCAAATAGATTTTCACTGATATTTTTATTTTAGTATGATCTGCCTCTTCTGTGAGTTTTTAAGATTATTTGTAAAGTCCTCTATAATTTCATTTCTATTTTTGTAAGTTGGACTATTTGATTAATTGAATCAGGGACAATTTTTAATATATGGAGCCTATAAATTATGGAATCTCTTTTGGAAGCTAAATATTGGTTTATAGAAATAGCTGAATAAATTTTGAGGTAAAGTTGGTTTATCTTATAGGAGCTTTTTGCTCTGACAAAAATTTATTGTCTAGCATGCCGAAGATAACTGATTTTTAATAAATATTTATTGACAGTGATACTAATTCATCAACAGTTGCTTTATAGAATACCTTTAAAATTGGGCTCTGATTTCTGAGTTTCATTTGGATTACTGTACATTTCTAAAAGGCACTTGGAGATTGTTTTCTGCTTTGAACAAACTGTGTTAATAGACTACCCAATGGCCATTCTAGACAAGCATACTTCTACTTTTGATTATCTCAGAAGCAGACTGAGCCTTTGCAGTCATCACGAGTGTCACAGTCACAAAGCTTCGAAATGCATTAGCAAGTCTGTCCTCATAAGTTTCTAGTGAGCTTTGTTTTCACAGTATTATAAAGGTATTTTGCAAAGAAGACTATTCTAATTATCCTTATATATATATATGTATTTCTAGGTTGCTAAATTGTCTTGAAACTATGTATTTTATTTATTGCAAAGGAATTTATCATAGAGTGTATATAGATCATAGTTTTCTTTATATTTCTCCTTCATGCTTATAAGTTAATGGAAGTTTTTGTCTTCCCTCTTCCTTATTCTCCTGGTAATCCTGTATAGGTTCATGAAGGGTTCCTGGAGAGTAAAGTGTTTGTTTTGAATAGTACCAATTCATCAAGTCCATGTGAGAGAAGAAGTATTGACCTAAGGATATATATGCTTTGCTTTCTTCCATTTTTAATTCTTTTGGTCTTCATTCGTGAGCTCAAGAATCTGTTTGTGCTTTCATTCCTTGCCAACATATCCATGGCTGTCAGTCTTGTGATAATTTATCAGTACGTTGTTAGGGTAAGTATAACATGTTTTTAACTGTGTCGTATGTTTTTTAACAAGTAAACTTTTTTTTTTTACTTTAGAGGTAAAAGTGATGATAAGTACAGATCCTACTTCCTATGTGTCACCTAGGAGATAATCAGGTTTTCTTTTGGGGGATACTGCTTAGCTGAAGAAGTGTATGGCATAGAGGATGAAAGCATAGGCTTTGTAGTCAGATCTGGTTTTGAATCTTGGTCAGTATGCTTCTGAGCTGTATGGCATTGCCTCAGAAGGTAGTAATGCCTGCCCTACTAGAGTTGTGAGATGCAGGACCCTGCCTTAGTACACTGCCTAACATGAAATAAAGAACTCATCAGTGTTTTGTTTATTCCTTTAAGACTTAAACCAGTCCTAGGAGATGGGAGTCTAGCTGTGATGTTACGGTTTTCTTTCACGCCTGAAGCTTTACTTGCCGCCACCGCTTCAGCTCACTGCCACTACCCTGGGCTGTGACCTCTTTCTGCAGTAACCACAACTGAGTTCATTGTCAGTAGTCTGGAGATACTTAACTCAGTTTCCTTAAAATAGTCTGTTGAGGGGATCCAGGGGATCTGCAGATCCCTTAAAATTATTTATAAGATTTAGTGTTTCTGTATGTATATGTGCGTTTCCACTGGGCAGCTGTACAGCTTTCATCTCTCACTGGGGCCAGTGACTCAAAAAAGGTAGAGAATCCTTGTTTTATTCTTTTCTGATGCAATTAGACTTTTTAGACATTGCTGCTAAAGTAGTTGTCCTAAAATCTCCATTAGCAGTCCATGATGAATTCTCCTATGATGAGTCTCTGTTTCTTTTTTGCCCTGTCTGAATTCCAAAGCCTGTGGACTCGTTGTTATAGCACATGTGAGTGGAAGAGGAGAAGCAGAAGGACCTCATAAGATTTTCTAGAATTCCTGATGCCTTAGTTGGACATCTAGGAGTTAGTGGAGCAGAAACGTATGTTCCTGAGGTAGAGTTTGTGAGCCTTGAAGGACAGTTTAGTATTATCCAGCAGTCCAAACATTTTAATTTTCCATTTTGATCCTAACATGTTTTTACTCATGTATCACCGTGTCTTTGTTCATGCTTTTCATCAGCCTCGAATTCTGCTTCCTGTCTGGTAAGGCAGAGAACGCAGGGTGGTGAGGAGACTTGGGGTAGCTGGGGGAGTAGCCACTTTGGACCCAGACATGTTGAACAAGATGTGCAGATTGTAAGTTTCCAGATAGTGAGGGTTGGAACTAGGCTGTATGAGTCAGCACCCACATCGAAGCCAGAGTCAAGGCTTCTGCACAAATAATAAGGGTGATGGCAATCGTCAGGTCAAAGAGTAAAACACTGAGACTAGAGCTCGGGAGCCACGCAGGGTTATGAGGTAGAAGGCCAGAGTTGGGCAGCCTTAGAAACCAGAAGAGCAGTGAAAGTAGAGTGGGAACGAGTTTCACTGGACACTGTCGGCAGTGGTTGATAACTGATTGTATGGCCTCAGCTCAGATGTTGACTATGCTTGCGTGTTTCCTGCTGTGGCAGGAGCCATGCCCAGTGAGAACAGCCTGGGCCTTACAGGTGGAAGCAGGTAATCAGGAGCGTTTAGCTCAGCTGGGACTTGTGGGCTCGAGGAAGACAATTGCTTCTGGCAGTAAAATCCTAAACAGCTTGGCTACCTTTAACATAGGATGCTAAACTTTTTATTGAAAGAATTATTCACATTTGTAATCCACATTTGCTAGCGTGAAGCTCATAAGTATATGATTTCACTCTTCTGCTTTAAATTGTTTCAAACAAGTAAGTAACTTATGTTATTTTTTCTTTCTTTCTCCAGAATATGCCAGATCTCCACAACCTTCCAATAGTGGCTGGTTGGAAAAAATACCCCCTCTTTTTTGGTACTGCTGTATTTGCTTTTGAAGGCATAGGAGTGGTAAGGATTTAGTCTTTATTGTTATTTTTTAAAATCTTAAGTCAACACAGAGACTTACTTACATTTAAAAATACATGGTTTTCTTTCCTGTTTCTGGGTTTTTTTGTTGTTGTTGTTATTTCTATTTTTTTATTCCTAGAAAATGATTTGCATTTTGGTATGATAATCTTGAATTACAGTTTAGTTCCTCTACTAACCAGGAGTTCATCCATGTTTTATCTTGGATAATTTTCTTAATAAGTAAAATGAGAGCATTAGAATAGACTATTTTTAATATTTTGTTGTGAAAATTTTCAAACCTATATAGTGTGATGAACTCCTCTGTAAACATCACCAAGCTTCAAAAACCATTAATTCATGGTTAATTTTACCTGATCTATATTCACTTTACTCTGTCAAGTCTGGGTTATATTTAGACAGATCCCAAACATCATATCTTATAGATTAGATTACTAGAAATTGGTTGAAATTGTTATAAAGTTTACTATTACATAAGAAGAGTCAAACATACATTCTTTTTAGATTTATGCATATCATATTTGTTTTGTGAAATGATGTTATCATGAAGCTAATACCAAGAGATACAAACATCGTGAGGATTCTGAGATCCTAAATATTTCCATTTAAGATGCTTCCAGTTCAGGGACACCCTTGTTGCCTAGTGGTTAAGACGCTGAACTTCCAGTTCAGGGGGTGCAGATTCGGTCCCTGGTTGGGGAGATAAGATGCCAAATGCCATGCGGTGTGGCCAAAAAATTAAAAAAGATGTTTCCCACTCATTGAAAACCTGAAACGTATAGATCTGGGCAAAATAGGATATTGCTATTTGTGTGCTCAGTCAGTCGGTCATGTCCAACTCTTTGTGACCCCATGGACTGTAAGCTGCCGGGCTCCTCTGTCCATGGAAGTTTTCGGGCAAGAATACTGGACTGGGTTGCCATTTCCTACTTAAGGCAATCTTCTCGACCCAGAGACCAAACCTGCACTCTTGTGTTTGGCAGGCGGATTCTTTGACACTGCCACCTGGGAAGCCCGCATACTACATTTGATCTTGGTCAAAAGACCATGTCTTTTTGTCTTTTCATACTGTTCATGGGGTTCTCAGGGCAAGAACACTGAAGTGGTTTGCCATCCCCTTCTCCCTGGGCCACTGGGTCCTTCTCCAGTGGCCCAGACCTGATGCTGGGAAAGGTTGAGGGCAGGAGGAGAGGGGAGCAACAGAGGACCAGATGGTTGGATGGCATCACTGACTCAATGGATGTGAGTTTGAGCAAACTCAGGGAGATAGTGAAGGACAGAGAAGCCTGGCATGCTACATTCTGTGGGGTCGCAGAATCAGACACGACTTAGCAACTGAACAGTGAAAGGCTGTAGCTTATGTTTCACAGACTGATGTTTGGTGTGGGAGCGGAACCACTGATAAACATCTGTTTGTATAAACCACAGACAAAATAGAACTGAGACAATTTTATGCGATTTTAGTTGGGTTTCTGCTCTCTGAATTCTCCTTTACAGAATTCTTACTAATTCTTGGAAGCTCCATTTATCAGTGTTGTAGATTTTCATTTCTGCTTTAACTAGTAAGCTGTAGTTAAGCTATTGGACATTTCCAGTTAAGTGTTGTTCTCTGACATCTCAGATTCAACAACTCTGAAGTCTGACACATACTTTTTCTTTTTAATATAAAATCAGTTTCACTTTCTCATTTCTCTATTTCTTTTAGTTTACTTTTGGTTGCTCAAACTTGAAACACTGGAGTATTTCTTTTCACTGTGTCCCTGGTTTCCCCATTCCAGCCAGTAGCTAAGACGTATTGAGTTTTCTTTTTGTATTTCCCCAAATCAGCTCCATAAATGAGGTTACGTGTGAAACAGGCGGCGCTGCTTCGTGCAGGTGGAGCCTCCGTAGTGTCCGTTTCCTTCGCTTCCTGCTTTCCTGGCTGCACTGGCTCCACCCCTGACTTGAGCTTCTCCTTTCAGTCTGGGTTTCCTCTGAGCATAGGACATGTGCACTCTTCTGTTTTCTGTTAATCACTCACAGTTTTCATATGGACTGACCTAACTCACCTGAAGAGCGGAGATAACATCAGTTATTATCTCACGAGGTTATTGTGAGGACTATATGAGATCCTACATGCAAAGCTTTTAGAAAAATACCTGGCACATTGTAAGCACTCAGTAAATACTTATTATAACTTAGTGTCTTTTACTGTGTGGTCAGATTTGTATGCCCAAAACCTCCAAAGATTTGCCTACAAATTAAACTTTTAAATTAGCCCCCCTTTTTTTTTAAGGTTTTCTTTTTCCCCCCATAATGTAAATATTTATTCATCTCATTGGGTCTTCCCTGGTGGCTCAGATGGTAAGGAATCCACCTGCAATGTGGGAGATCTGTGTTTGATTCCTGGGTTGGGAAGATCCCCTGGAGAAGGGAAAGGCTATCCACTCCAGTATTCTGGCCTAGAGTATTCAATGGACAGAGGAGTCCACGGGGTCGCAAAGAGTCAGACACGACTGAGTGACTTTCACACTTCACACATTCATCTCATTAAATTGACAGACGACAGATACAGTTGGATAGAGAATCAGTTGTAGATGTGTGTACTTGGGTCAGTATGTGTGCATGTACCTATTAACTCTGTCTGCTGAGAGAGCAGAAAGCAGTGGTACCCAGGAGCACTGAGCCCGCTTAGTGCCCAGATCTTGAGTTCTAAATCTGATTTTCCAGCAAAGGAAACAAAGTTCTTTGGAGAAATGGCTGCTTACAGGACGGAAGCAAGGAAATTCAAGGTGTATCTGGAGCATATTGTGGTGCCAGAGAGTGTGTGTGTGTGTGTGTGTTAGCTGCACAGTTGTGTCTGACTCTGAAACCCCATGGTCTGTAGCCTGCCAGATTCCTGTCCGTGGAGTTTTCCAGGCAAGAATATTGGAGTGGGTTGCCATTTCCTTCTCCAGGGGACCTTTCTGACCCAGGGATTGAACCCTCATCTCTTACATGTCCTGCATTGGCAGGCAGGTTCTTTACCCACTAGTGCCAGCTGGGAAGCCCTGCCAGAAAGTATGGAAGTGCTCACAAAACAATAGATGCACATCAAAAGGACAAAGGACCTCACCTGATAGAATTCATGATGAGCAAAGCTGGAATGATAGTAGTAGCAAAATGCTGCTAAGTCGCTTCAGTCGGGTCCGACTCTGTGCAACCCCATAGACGGCAGCCCACCAGGCTCCCCTGTCCCTGGGATTCTCCAGGCAAGAACACTGGAGTGGGTTGCCATTTCCTTCTCCAATGCATGAAAGTGAAAAGTGAAAGTGAAGTCGCTCAGTCGTGTCCGACTCTTAGCAACCCCATGGACTGTAGCCCACCAGGCTCCTCCATCCATGGGATTTTCCAGGCAAGAGTACTGGAGTGGGGTGCCATTGCCTTCAGCAGTAGTAAACTATAAAACAAATATATATGAATCCCTATGAATGCAAATATGTGATTAAATAAATAAGCACAAAGGGCAGATTTCCAAGTAGCTTATGTAGATACTATCCTCAAGGAGTTGTAAGTTAATCCCCCCAGTCCCTGGAGTGTGGGCTGCCTGTAGTGATTTGCTTCTAATGAGTAGAGTGTGAGGAGGAGGAAGGAAAGAACTTTATAAGCAGAACTTTACTGGCAAACACTGCCTTAACCAGGGGATCAAAATGAACTTCACCAGCGATAAAGCATGTTGACAGCATGTGTGATAAGAAGGGCATCACACTTCCATGGTGTACTTTTATGAAACCTATAATCCCAATCTAGCCATGAGGAAGACATCAGACAATTAATAGAGGGGCAATGTGCCAAATACATACCATGCTCCTCAAAACTGTCAAGGTAATCAACAGAAAGGAAGGATCAACAAACTGCCCCAGACCAGAGGACACTGAGGACACATGATGGCAAAATGCAAGGTGCTGTCCTGGCCAGGACCCTGGAGCAGAAAAAGGACATTTATGAGAAAACTGGTGAAATCCAAATAAATTTTGGAGTTTAATTGTAATGTCCCAATATTGGTTCTTAGTTATAACACATGTACTTCAGTTGTGTAAAATGTTAATCAAAGGAGAAATTGGTCAGGAGTATATGGGAGTCTTCTGTTTATCTCTGTATCTTTTCTGTGAATCTGAAATTATTCTGAAATAGAAAGTTTATTTGTTAAAAAAAGCTGACAGTTTTGTGTATTAAGAGCTGATTTCAAATCTTTTTATTTTAGGAATTTAAAAAATCTGTAGTCTGAAAAAATATGTAATATTTAGAAAAATACATCAACAATTACGTGTTGTATATACTATAGAAAGATTAATTTGGGCACCTGTCAGGCAGATGCTATATTGTTTTCATTTACTTGCATTCTCTTCTTAGGTCCTTCCACTGGAAAATCAAATGAAAGAATCAAAACGCTTCCCCCAAGCATTGAATATTGGCATGGGGATTGTCACAGCGCTGTATGTATCATTAGCTACTTTAGGATATATGTGTTTCCACGATGATATCAAAGGCAGCATAACTTTAAATCTTCCCCAGGATGTGTGGTAGGTAGACAAGAGTTTGTAAACCTAATTTGTATATTTTATAAATATAATTTACTAGTGTTTTATGATAAAGGTGTATTTTTAGTTTTATGATTTAAAGATTTAAAATCCTTACTGTGGTCTCTTTATTTGTGTAATCTAAATTTTTTCATAATCTTCAGAGGAGATGATCTGATTTTACAGATTTTTGTGGCATATTTTTAAAAGATTAAAAATTACAGGTTGTTCCAAATTTGGATAACAAGCGAAACATGAACTCTTTTAATATGGACTCACTTTAATAAAAAATTTAATACTTATCCTTGCTGCCAAAAATCTAACATTCTGGGTTTCTGATAAAATCATCTAACCTGTCACTGTGGCCCTCAAGGTTTTCACGGTCAGCTTTCATACCGTGTGTGCCTCAGTCCTTTCTGAGCACAGGACACGTCACGCAGGTGACCCTCGAACAACAGGGGTTTGAACTGCATGGGTCCACTTATATGGATTTTTTTCAATTAACACATTAGAAAAATTTTTGAGATTCATGACAATTTGAAAAAACTCAGAAACTACATAGCCTAGAAATATAAAAAAGGTATGTCATGAATCTATAAAATATATGTAGCTGTACCTGTAGCATACAAGATATTAGTTAATTGACTGTCAGTAAGGCTTCTAGTCAGTAGTAGGCTATTAGTAGCTAAGTTTGGGGGGAATCAGAAGTTATATGCAGGGTCAGACCCCAACCCCTGCATTGATCAAGGGTCAACTGTAAATAGTGTGGGGCATCTTAATATTCTCTTTAATATTAGAACCATATTCTGCTAAATGAAGCAATATATAGAGTCTTTATCTTCTTCCAGAGATTGATCTTTGGAGATTTAATAAAGATACTGGTGGTGATTATGATGTAGACTTGCTCCCTTATTTATGAAATGGAAAGTAACTCCTTAGTTTTGATAAATGCAAAGAATAAATATTGACCTAATATCATGCTGCTCCTTTAGCTGTTTGGATGGAAGTCTGTGAAACCTTAAATTTAAATATTTTGACTGGCTTCCTGATGAGTTTGATTGCTATTCAGTAGTCATTTGAATCCTGGGTCCTCATTGGAGTCCAGGATGTTGTTAGAACAAGTGTTTGTAGGGAACCATTTATGATAGGGAGAAAGTACCTAGAGTAGTTTCCAGGTTGCACAAGTCTCACATATGCAGTGTGTTTATCTTTGGTTTTTAAATTACAGTTCTACTTTAGCTATGATATATTTAGGAAGGCATTCTGAGATGGAACTGTCTCAGTGTTATACATTTGTTTCAAGCTGGAGACATGCCTACAAACAAGACATGTGGTTGTTTGGCATTTATTTCATTAACCTATTTTATAGTTGATAATATAAATTTTTTTCCTTCAAAAGTGCTCCTTTTTTTCTTTTTTGTAATAGTTTAGTATGGAGTATAGACAAATAGCTTAATATAAGAGGATCAAGGCTAAGAATTATGGTAGTTTAGTTTCTCTTTCAAAGATAGTACAGTGTCTAGAAAACAGAATGATACATTTCTCCACTTGAAGTAATGTTTAGACTAAATCCTAAAAGCAAATTTATAAGTAAATTTGACAAGTACTATAAGATATAGGTGGGGAAACGATCTCAGAATCCTCCCCTACCCTTATTCATGAATGTATCTAAAGAAAGTCTTAAGGGGGAAGATACCGAGGTGGGAGTGCCTGCGTGTCAGGTTGAGACGCTCCTCTCCACAGGGAGCTAGGAACCTGGCGAAGTAGCAGTGGACACGGAGGTGGAGGGCATGCTTTTGGTTTTCACAGCTAAACCGCAAGGGGATGGTACTGTCCCTGCAGTAGCTCTAATGAATCCTTCCCTTTTTCTGCATCCACTTCCCACCTTTGCCTTGTTCCCTAATTGCTATGGCTCCCCAGTTAGAAAGGAACTCATTATAAGCCTTAATTAAAAACAGACTATCAAATAAAACAACTCTCCACTTTCAGGTTGTGACTGTTTTTTTAGTCAACAAGATCATAGTTTCTATTCAGGAAAACCTGGTTAGACACCTGCTTTTTATTTAGAAGAGGGGAGCCTTGTATCCTTGGAAACAAAAATCTGTACAAAACAGGAAAGCAAGTCAAGGTACTCCCCTTTAGAGAACCGATGTTGAGTAACACCTTCTTGTGGAGACATGCCTTTTCTGGCTTACAGTCTATTTCTTTATGGTCTGCAATTGTGCGTGCGTGCTCAGTTGCTTCAGTCATGTCTGACTCTTAGCAACCCCATGGACTGTAGCCCACCAGGCTTCTCTGTCTGTGGAAAGAATACTGGAGTGTCTTGTCATACCCTTCTCTAGGGGATCTTCCCAACCTAGTGATCAAACCCAAACCACCTGCCCCGCCCCCCCGTCTCTTACATCTGCATTGAGAAGTGAGTTCTCTGCCACTAGGACGGTTAAAATACTAGCCATGGTTGAGGGATACTGGAGAGAAGGCGGTTGTCTTTTATAATGATAATCTTCCAAAATAATAAGTTTGGACTAGGATAATCATGGGGTTATCTCAGAGATTCCTATCTTGAATTGCTATGTATGAGTCCCTTCTTCCCTCCCCTTCCTGTGCTTCAGGCAATAGGCTGAGCAGTTTAGGGAATGTGTAATGTACTCTTTATTGGCTGGGTATTGATCTTGGAGAGGTAGCAGTGATGTGAAGCGAGATCTTAGTTCCCTGCCCAGAAATTGAACCTGGGTAGGCTGGATGAAGCACCCTACTCCAGTACTCTTGCCTGGAGGATCCCATGGACGGAGGAGCCTGGTAGGCTGCAGTCCATGGGGTCGCTAAGAGTCAGACACGACTGAATGACTTCACTTTCACTTTTCACTTTCATGCATTGGAGAAGGAAAGGGTAACCCACTCCAGTGTTCTTGCCTGGAGAATCCCAGGGACGGGGGAGCCTGGTAGGCTGCCGTCTGTGGGGTCACACAGAGTCGGACACGACTGAAGCGACTTAGCAGCAGCAGCAGCAGCCTGGATGAAACTAGCCACTAGATCAGCAAGGGTTAGAGGCTAGAAGCTCTTGCCCCCATTGAAGTGCATTTCTCATGGAGGCAAAAACTGTGAAAAGAGATACAAAGTTTATTATTAGACACATAACACAATCACAAGTGCGAGGGCCCAGTGGAGAAACTTTGTGTAGCTGAGATAGATGTGAGGCAGAGATGCACACCTGGAGGGAAGGGGTGGGGTGTCCCCCTTAGCGATAGGGAGCACTGCAAGAGGCAGGTAAGGCGTTCATATAGGGCTGTTCTTCTGGGTCTTTGTTTACTTTGGGCCAATTATCTGGTTTCTTTTTCCACACCTGACTTACCCCAGGACCCTTCCCCATAGGCATGTGCAACACCATGGACTGTAGCCCGCCAATCCTGGGCTGGAATCCATTTTCCAGTGGATGCCAGGCAGCCTTGGCCTTACGTACTAAGGGGGGGTGCCCTCTCCTTTGACCCCGAGGAGCTTTTGTGTACATGTTCAGTGTCTCCCTTGCCCCAAGGATGGGAAATATATGACCTCTTGATCCTTTACGCAAACAGGGTTTAGCCCCTCTCTGCTTCTGCCATGACTGTTACCTTAAGGTGTCCACAGAAGATATAGCCTGGCTATTTTCCCTGTTTCTGTTGTTATTTCTATTTCAAAGTGCAAAGAGGAGGCTGGTTGTAAATACATAATCTGGAGTCCCCCCTATCTCCTGTCTCAGGAAATGCAAACAGGAGGCTAGCTGTAGAGTGTCTAGCCTGAAGCCCATTTTTTTTTTTTGGCCCCAAGAAATGTAAGCAGGAGCCCACCTAATTCCTGCCTCAGATATGAAAGCCAATGACTGTCACAGGAGCCTAGGGAACCCAGCTACCAGCCATGAGAAGCTGTAAAGGGCTTTTGATGCCACGTTGACTTAAAGTCTCAAAGTTCATGTGGGGTATTCCTACAAGAAAAGGTTGAATTAGAGAGCAGCCTCAGAATAAAGCAAGTATGGATTAGAGAGACTCCACGTTATTAATTACTTATTACCTTCAATCTTAGTGAGGCATCATCTTTTAAAACTAGTTATGAGTGATATTGTTTAATGTAGTGCATTTAGCTTTTGAAGTAAAGGGTATATTTTAAAGATTATAATAAAATAAATTGGGCTTCCCCGAGGGCTCAGGGGTTAAAGGACCTCCTGCAATGCAGAAGACACAGGAGACACAGGTTCAAACCTTGGGTCGGGAAGATCCCTTGGAGGAGGAAATGGTAACAGACTCGAGTGTTCTTGGAGCCTGGC
The DNA here is from genome assembly GCF_055505025.1 of Bos grunniens. Taxonomy (NCBI): domain Eukaryota; kingdom Metazoa; phylum Chordata; class Mammalia; order Artiodactyla; family Bovidae; genus Bos; species Bos grunniens. The sequence goes on along the minus strand of NC_141193.1, from coordinate 49,943,539 downwards.
AGGCTACAGTCCATGGAGCCTCACAGAGTCAGACATGACTGAACGACTAAACAATCAAGTAAATTCACAGTTCTGAGCTAGAAATGAGCACCTTGAGGCAGAAACCCTGCATCTCTGGGTTTGTGATGCATCTCCGTAAAATAGCACATTACTCAGCACTTAGTAAATATTCATTAAATAGTATTCTAGGTATAAAAGCATTTCCCTTGTAACTGCTAGTCTTAATTGAATGATGTTTCGGCAGTGTTTTTCTAGGATTTCCACTTGAGTAACCCAAATAGCAGACATTCTTCTCCTAAGAGATATCAAGGGTATATTAAGTTTTCAGATAAACAGACCTTGAGAAGCAGGAAAGTGACGTCTTCCGTCTCACACATGGAATCCTTTTGAAGCACACATTGGATTGGAAAATTCAAACAGGAGAGAAGCATGTAAGAACAGGGAAGACATGGGGTAGATATTTTAATTTATTTAGATAAGTGAACTGGGACTTCACATTCCCCACAAAACAGAATAACATCTTAAGTCTGAGTTCCTGTTTGTAGCATACAGGAACTAGGAGGCTGAATATTCTGGGAAATATAGCTGACAGATAGTGTCAGATAATCAAGCTGTCTTAATTGATCCTACCAGGAAATCTGAGAGTTGACTTCTGAGGAATTTGTTACCTAAGATGAAAATGTTTAGGCAAGAATGGAATCACCAAGAGGCACAGTAAATAAAGATGTAGAGAAATATAAGGAAACAGGATAAAGAAGATTTGTATATTCTGAACTATTTCTTCCATTCTCGCCCTCAGAAATTCTTAATGATACTCTTCCAATATGAAAGTTGCCTATACCTAGGAATCCTGGCTGAAATGACCTCTGCCTTTCCTTTCCTCTGTCTGTCTTCTTTTTTCATCACAGTAAATAGTATTAAATTTCTGAAACTATTAGTATATATGGCCAAGATTAGTACATATGGACAATTACCACAGATACATGCTTAAAACCAAAATGAGAACAAAGGTTGATAAACATGTAGGAAAGTTGAGTATAGAAAAACAGAGTGCTTGAAATTATAGATAAGAAACATAGAAATTAGGGGGTTCTTGAAACAAAAATAAAAACAGAATAGTTAATTTTAAAAGACTGTAATGCTTCTCTTTAACACTGATTTCTATATTACTCTCTGATGGATCCTTAACAAATATACCAGCTTCTAAAAAGATACTGACCATTTTATTTCCCATTTTTACTCTGGGTAATAGCCAATGATAGTAATTACATATAATTAATATTACTGAGTGGTGTTAATAATAACCAGATTCTTAACTTATATAATTTGTTTTATACCAATAGAAAAGTTATTCTACCTATATGCTTAATGATATAGTTTTAGATATATTGCTAATTATATTTTTAAAACATGTAAGTTAAAAGATAATTAGAAAAAAGGACTGTACTAATAAACTGATAAGAATATTCAATTCTCCAAAATTATGTATCAAAGCATATGAAGCAGGAGTCTTTTGGTTATTTTGTACATTTCAATAGCTTGACCATTTATGTTTAAACTTTAAAAAATCAAGGTGAGAAATATATCTTGAGGTCTTTTTAATAGTAAGTTTGTACTGTTCCTAGCCCTAAGGCCTTCCTTCTTTCCTTAATTTTGCTGTTTGTAGTGTTTTCAAATCTGTTTCCACTCAGCTTTCTTCTTCCTCATTCACTCCTAGGATGGATACATTATAGAAGGAGACTTAATCGAATTCCTTCTTGTTTGGCAGCTGTTTAGGAAAACTGTTTGTAATCTTGACATATTCGTGATATCATGCAGTGTTTGTCTTTTTCTCCGTGGCGTGTTCACTCAGCATAGTGCCCGCTGGGTTCATGCATGTTGTCTTGTTTTTGCTCATGCACGTTGTCTTAATATGAATCTAACTTTCTTTTTATTTTGGTTATATCCATTTTATTTCTTTTATTTTTATTATGACTTAGATAAACAGAGAATAGATTGGTGTTTGCCAGGGGCTGGTAGATGGGGGAAAAGAGAAGAGTTTTGTAAAACAATACAAGCTTTTGGTTAAAAGATGAATAAGGTCTGAGTATCTAATGTATAATGTGGTGACTGTGGTTGATATTGGAGAAGGCAATGGCACCCCAGTCCAGTACTCTTGCCTGGAAAATCCCATGGACGGAGGAACCTGGTAGGCTGCAGTCCATGGGATCGCTAAGAGTCGGCCCGACTGAGCGACTTCACTTTCCCTTTTCACTTTCATGCATTGGAGAAGGAAATGGCAACCCACTCCAGTGTTCTTGCCTGGAGAATCCCAGGGACAGGGGAGCCTGGTGGGCTGCCGTCTATGGGGTCGCACAGAGTCAGACACGACTGAAGCGACTTAGCAGTGAACCACTGAAGCAGCAGTGGTTGATATTACTGTATTGTATGATTGAAATGTGCTGAGAGTAGAATCGGTGTTCCCACCAAAACATAAAAAAATAGGCAAATACATGAGGTGATGGATGTGTTTGTTAATTAATTCTGTTTGTGGGAACTCTTTCACAATGTGTATCAAATCATCATGTTGTAGATTTTAAATGTCTTATAATTTCATTGGTTAGTTAAATGTCAGTAAAGCTGGAAATGAAAGAATGACTAAATTTTGAAAATTTTTTAACAGGTTATATCAATCAGTGAAAATTCTGTATTCCTTCGGCATCTTTGTGACATATTCAATTCAGTTCTATGTTCCAGCAGAGATAATTATCCCTGTGATCACATCCAGATTTCATGCTAAATGGAAGCAAGTCTATGAATTTGCAATAAGGTCCTTCTTGGTTACTATTACTTGTAAGTATCACTGCATACTTATATCATAATGATTTTTATTGTTGAATTTCTTCTAATGAAGCTACTTAAAGTATATTTTTTATATTTTTGAAATAATTTTGTTCACCTAACTAGATACATTTTGGTTTAAAATTCTGTTATTCTACTGATATAGAAGAAAATCATAAATCAGACCCTATCACATGTAAAACAAGTAACCGAATTATTATTTTCAAAATAATATCACTCATGATTGAAATATATATTTAAATCAGATGCATAAGCGACTCTTTATATGGTTGATAACATTTTGCTTTGGCTTTCTAGTTTTCCTGAGGTTTTTTATATCTGCTAACTTTTGTGTATTTAACAGTTCAGCTCTCCATGACTCCCTATACAAATGGGTTTTGTTCTGTTTTGGTCTTTAACAGTTTTAGTGGCTTATTTTACTTACTATTGGAAGGAGTGTGTATAATCTCTTATTATAGTTGCATATTATAAAATGCCCCACAAGGTAGAATTAATCATGCAGACTCGTGGAGAGGGGCCTTTCGTTTGGTGTAGCACTCTCAGTGACGTGACGGTTCAAAACTCAGGCCTCCCACTTCCTTGCTGGGTCTTAAGTTACAAACCATCTTTGAGACATTTAAAAATATGAACAAAGTGGTTAGAAGTTGCTGTTAATACTATCATTATTATCACCACTTTTATTATAATTGCAAAGAGAAAGATGATTGCCCCACTGACCTATCTGATGGGATTGCCTAGGATGATACCAAGGACGAGATGACTGGTGACTGGGGGTAAGCAGCTTTGGAAATTCTCAAGAAGATTTGAGTAACTATCTTGGCCCATTCGAGGTTAGAGAATGGTAGAACTAGAAATTCTGGGTAACTCTGTAAATTGCATTGAGCACCTTGGGGTGCAGCTTATGCCTAGATTTAAAGAATTGGGTGTATTATATTTTGTTCAGGGAAACAGCAAAGCTGGGCAAAGTAGATAAAGAAGATAAGACATACTTTTCGAAGCAATTATTTAAATGAAATATGTCAACTAATAAGGGAAATCACATTGAGGAATGAAGTCAGTAAACCCATACTCCATTGTCTAATGAAACACCCAGGTGGAAAAATTATTTTAAAATGTTTTAGAATATTCTTTACACATTACTTTTATTGACATTTTGACAGCTGTACTAAATAAAAAGACATATTTCAGGCAAAGTCCTTCTATCAGGAGATGTAAGGCAGTTCTATTCTGAATGCATGTCTCCTTTTAAGGTTAGCTACTGAATTTTAATAACTTCACCCACTTCTGCACATTGGCTGCTGTTATGTTGAGCTCCCTGTCTGCTGCGGTCCAGACCAGACTGCACCTCTACCTCCAGGAGTTTTTTCCCACAAGCCAGGGCTTTTTCTCAAGGGCTGAGTACATAGCACCAAGAGTTGCAGCCTGTTCTTTGTTGCTGCTTTCTTTTAGTTAAAAATAGAGAAGCCTGTTTAACCATATGTGAGGGCTATATTTACAGCATGCTTTGGACACAGAGAACACAGACCATGTCATATGCCCTTCTACTTCATTGAGACACATGGTTGGACACTGACCTGCATTTAAATCTTTGGCAGGTCCTTCAAGTTAAAGTCAACCGATGTTCATGACAGACCTGTTTTGTATCCGTTATCCAAAGCACCTGAAAATGTCCTGGGCAGGACTCTTTACTGACGGGTGTGTGGACAGCTGGCGGGACTTTGTCCTGTCTGAGGAGCGGGCTGTGCAGCGCCAGCAGGGGGAGTGGAGGTCCCGCTGGGTGTGCGCCTTTCAGGCCCCACAGTCCTTTCCAGGTGCTCGGCCACGTCTGCAGGGCAGATCTGCAGACTGTGGGGCTCATCAGCTTGGGTTGTATGTTATGTCTCGGTCTCCATTTAGTATGGAATCGCCCTTTCACAGCATCTTCTTCATGGAATCAAAAGCTTGAAAGGATGGGTCAGGCTCTTCCTGCGTGTTCCCTGTAGACCCTTACCTGCTAGGTAGGCATTACACAGGTAAGAGAGAAGAGTGACTAGCAACTGGCCAGAGGCCACCATGGATTGCAATAAATGCCTTTTATTTTAAAGGCAAACCTGTAGAAAAAGCTGCTAAATTTTGATTTCAAACCAGTATTTTGATCCCCTGTTTGAATTGAACCTACAGAATATGTTAAATACTACTTATTTCTGTTATTGTCCAATTCATTGATCCTTTTACTGTTTTTAATTTGAAAAGCCCTTGGATTTGAGAGTATGCTTTCTTCTTTTAGTAAACTGTGACTACATAAAGCATAAATCTTTGGTAGTTTGTAGAATACTAAGAAGAAGTACCAGAACCATTTAAGTTCGTTGTCACAATAGCTGAAAATAAGTACCATGCTGTGCCCTAGTATTCTATCTTAGAGTCAGTAGGTATATGGAGAGGATCATTCACTGTTTGTGCAATTTAAATTTGTGTGCTGCAACTAGAGAAAGCCTGCGTGCAGCACTGAAGACCCAGTGCAACCAAAACTAAAAATAAATAAGTTTTAAAACAGATTTATGAGCTAGAGTGTTGTTGATGCTATAGTAGCAAGCATTTTATTTTTTTCTCTGATATATCTGCTTTTACCATTAAGATGCAAGAAAATGGACCTTTTTTGCCATTGCTTTTTTTTCCACGTCAGAGACAACTTTGTACCTTAAGGACACATTCTTTTCCTCTATAATATAGTTTTTGGAAATGCTGAATAAGATTAATTAGTACTTACTAGATATATTCATAATAACTGTCTGTAAATGACAAAGGGCAGCATATTTATAGTAATCCTGTAGTGAATATTTGTAATGAATAAATTATCCTTATCCAAGTTATCCTTTGACTTACTATTTTTGTGATTTTTGAGTTCTTCTATGTCAGATTTGCCTAAAGTATATATATTTCACTTTCTTCTCTACTAACAATATCAAATAACATTTTAAGCCATTTTCATTAGCAAATATATATTGGTTATATAACATTTAAAGAATGACTTTATCTAATTGATAAATTTCATGATTTAAAAGCATTTGGTAAATGAAATTTTAGTCTGAATAAATAAATTCTAAAATACTATAGTGTTTCTCCAGATGCTTTTCCAAAATACTTTTACTCATAACAACTTGGCCTATTGGAAAACATTAGTAACAAAAAATAGACTCCAAAATGAAAGGCTCTTTAGATGACAAGGTGGTAGTTGTGTTGGTCTGGTTGTCCTTTTAAATACTGCCATCTACTATAAGTATTTTTTCACAAAATGGATAAAAGCCAATGGGTTCTGAAATGTTCTGTTGTGATTGAGAGTCATGCTTTATACTTACTTTGAGAGAAATGTTAAATGGTATAGCACACATCCATTATTAAACAAGGATTCACTTTATAAAGTATTTCTAGTTTAGAGTTCCAACTTCACATTATTTTACTTAGGAAGATTTATTGTCCTTCGGTCTTGTAGAAGTGCAGCTATGTTTATGATTTCAAAATAACTTTTTTAGGATTTTAGCTTTCATAATAATGTAAATAAAAAGTGTGTGGTTCTAAGAAATGTGGTAGTTCCAAATTAATGCCACATCCTCCTGGAAAAATATCGAGAGCCACAAAGAGAATATGGGGAGCGAGAAACCATAAACTAACAGTTAAGAAGTAAAGAAACCAGTAGACCAGAATCCCGAAACTTAATTACAAAGAGCATGAGTTAAATTACACACACACACACACCCCCACAGAAAGTTCAGTAAGAGACAAACATGCAGGAAAAAGAAAAGCAAAGGAAAGTAACCTTGGAAATAGAAGGATGACAAAGAATAGTGAGAAAACTGATAGCTTTTGAAGACGAGGAAAGGAACACCGACACATACATAATTAGAGTCCTCGCAGCTGAACTGTGCTTACATAGCCATCTTTGGTGGCGGCGGTGATAGAGTTGTCACAGCTTGCATGCCAGCAAACTTAGCTACTATTTCTGGTGGCAGCTCCAACCCTTCACAAATCGAGAAAGAATATGTCTCGATTTTTGCAAACCTGTTGATACCTTTTGGTAAGATAAGATCAAAAAAGTGCTGGATCAAAACTTGCAGAAAACTTGTCAATAGCTTGGCATAAAATCCTGCTGACAATAATGGTGCATAATTTTTTTTATCTTTTCATTTTTAAATAGCTTAGAAAAGCTGTACAAGACAGTAGAATTACCATAAACCCTTTACTCTGTTTCCTCTAATGTGAGCAGCTTACATACCACAACTGTTAAAGCCAGGAAATCAACATCGATAAAATGCTGCTGACTCATCTGCAGACGTCATTTTGCTTTCACCGGTTTTCCCTTTTTCTGATCCAGGAGCCAATTCAAGGTCCCGCTTGAATTTAGTTGTCAAGTCTGCTAGACTCTGCCAGTCTTGACAGTTATCTTTTTTGGTCTTCATTTAACCTTGACATCTTTGAAGTGTCAGTAATGCTGTAGAATTTCCTTCAGTGTAGACTTGTGTGATGCTTTCTTCTGATTAGGTTGAAGTTAAGCATCTTTAACAAGAATCCACAGGTGATGCTTTGCACTTCTCAGTACATCATATCATGGCTTATGACTGCTGATGTTAACTTTGATCACTTGGTTAAGGTGGTGTCTGTCAGGTGTCTTCACAGTAAAGGTGCTCTTTTTTTCCCTTTATAATTAATGAGTTTTTAATAGGGGTATTTCCTGTTGTTATACAGTTGGTGTTTAAAAAAAAAAAAGTGTAAAGTGTTAGTCGCTCAGTTGTGTCCAACTCTTTGCAACTCCATGGACTGTAGCCTGCCAGGCTCCTCCATCCATTGGATATTCCAGGCAAGAATACTGGAGTGAGTTGCCATTTCCTTCTCCAGGGGATTTTCTGACCCAGGTATCCAACCCAGGTCTCCTGCATTGCAGGAAAATTCTTTGTTGTCTGAGCCTTTTGCCCATTAATTTTAGGATCCTTCATTGACTTTTCCTGCAACAGTTATTACTGTAGTGTTTACTTAATAATGATTTTCCGTTTCCATGGTTTCTTCTATTTTGGTTAATTGGAATTCTAATGTAAGAAATAGTTATCTCTTCTCTTTGATTTAACCATTTGTTTATACCATACCAGCCCAGATTTTGTGTTTTATAGAATGAGCTTAATGGCAGAATATGCATTCTTTACCCAAAACCTCATAGCAAAAATTAAAAGTTGTTTATGTAAGAAGCCCTATTGATAAGTCAAACTCTGAGAACACTCAGTGTTTTGGTTTCTTTCTTTATTTTCATTTTTAGCTCAGAACAAAACGTGACAGATGCTTCCGCAAGCAATAGTCTCATAGTGCCTACTTGCATCAGTTAATTTTAATGTGTTGAAAGTATCTGCAGTTAGTGTTTACGTAGGTATTAGATATTTACATAAGGAAAATTTGTATTTTCAATTTTCTAGGTGCCGGCGCAATCCTCATTCCTCGTTTAGACATTGTGATCGCGTTCGTCGGAGCTGTGAGCAGCAGCACGCTGGCCCTGATCCTGCCGCCCCTGGTTGAAATTCTCACGTTCTCTAAGGAGCACTACAGTATATGGATGGTCCTGAAGAACGTTTCCATCGTGTTCACTGGGGTTGTTGGTTTCTTATTAGGGACATATGTAACTGTTGAAGAAATTATTTATCCTACTCCCAGAGCTATCACTAGCACTCCACACGGCCCCTCTTTAAATTTGAATTCCACATGCTTTACATCGGGTTTGAAATAGTAGGAGCAGAGAGATGAGTCTCCGGTTTCAAAATGATTTAAGAACCACTAGGACACGGCAGTACTGATAAGCTACAACATATTTCTTGGTTTTAAGTATTAGCAGCAATTTCAAAAATTTTAGTTTTGAAAATTGAAAAGATTAAAATGTTAAATAATTAAAGAAATACTCTATTACTTGTCTTTGAGTCAGAGATGATTCAACCGAGATTCTGTCTTTTACCTCCATGCTATTTTGTCACCTGGTTGAGAACAGGGTTTCAGCATTAAAAGAATTAAAGAAGATGGTATAGGTAGCTGAAATCTGACCACCCTAATGAATTTCAAAGTATCCTTCATGTTAGTATAGAAATATCTCAGTTGTGTTTTTATTAGAGAGCCAGATACTTACATTTACCCTTTGGAAGTTTAGAAAAACCTTCATTAGCCATGATGTAAGCATCAGAAAATCCCCCAATCAAGAGGACCTGTGCAAGAGTCTGACTTACTGTTTCAACCAGATTTGAAAGAGACTTTAAAAGTTGTGGAATACAAATTCCCTTGTTTTTTTTTTTTACATGTGGAAATAGATACCCAGGATGGTTAAAGTTAACTTGATTGAGACCACTCAGCTTGAGATCAAGAGAACATGATCTTTGGATTCCTGGTCCAGGATTTTTTATCTTTCATGTCACATCCTAGAAAAAGAATAAATTATGTTCAGTTCAACTTTAGTGTTAAGTCGGTTTAATATGATGTTTGCCAAGTGCATGTGACCTGAGAAGACAGTCAGGGAGCTCTGAAAAGCCTGCAGCACAGCTGTGGGGCAGAAGCAGCGCTTTAATGAACCAGTAGAAACACCTTGCTGGTTCAGCTTCTGGCAGGTGGACAGTGCCCAGCTGTCCTGTGTGTGGCTTTAGCTGTCCTTACTGTTTCTTCCTTTCTAGGTTTGTAGGTGGAGAAGGCAATGGCACCCCACTCCAGTACTCTTGCCTGGAGAATCCCAGGGACGGGGGAGCCTGGTGGGCTGCCATCTATGGGGTCGCACAGAGTCAGGCACGACTGAAGTGACTTAGCAGCAGCAGCAGGTTTGTAGATGCCATCTTTCCTAATGACAAAAAAGTAGGCACCTGGCATGATACAGGACCTGTGCCCTCTTTCTGGCCTTATGGCCTTCCTCATCAGAGCCTTCTATTGCTCCGCATGGGCAAATAAGAGAAAGATTCAAGCCAAGGGAAAATTGAGATAATAATAAACTGTTAAATACTGAGAGCTCCAGGCTTCTTCCAGAGAAATGCATTCTATTCTATTCCTCCATATTTTTCAAGTCCAGTTATTAACCAAAACAAAGAATCTCAGTAGGCATGGAAGATGAAAATGGTTAAATTTAAAATTGAGAATCTTAATTTTTTTTTTAAATCATAATTTAAAACTCATTGAATTTTTTAGTCAGGTTGGTGAAAGATATCACCAAGATCACTGCAGTGTATATAGTCTCTATTTTTGTATGTAAATGTCCATTCAAGTATTTTTTGCTTACATCATAGACTTGAGCATAATCCTAAAGGTATATCAGAAGCTTTGTTTTGGTACAAATTCATCAGCATTAAACTTAAAAAAAAACATTTGCGTCAAGAATCACCAATAATTATTTATGACACTTTTATGTCAAATCTGTTGTGTTGAACCTTTAGTCATGTTGGGAAAATGTGGAAGAAATTTTAGGAAAAGTAATTGCCATTGAAGCTAATGTTATATAACCTTGAATATAAGAGTAAATTAGGTATTTTTTTTAAGATATGTAGCTTGGTATAAAGTGACTTGAAAACTATTATTTGATACAAAGCACTATTAGAGTTTTTGTCAGCTGTCTCAGATAATATTTCTAGTCTGTGTGAAATTTTATTTTTGTAGTTTTGCCTTTGTTTATTTTCTTTATGAAATGTATCAACTTTAGTGAAATATCAAATGGTTAATCATAGCAATATATAAATTTTAATTTATTGTGAACAAATGTTGAGTATATTTTCAGAGTCAGGTTGAAATGCAGAAAGGAAGAGGTGGAGAACAGTTCTAGTTCTTAACAAGAAACACTATGTAGATGCAAATGCACTCTATAAGGATTTTGATGATTTATTTTATTTGCAAAAAAATCAAGCAGTATTTTTCCTTTGAAAATTATTTTTAATGAGTCATAACATTTTCTGAATGTTATTAGAGAAGATACTTTGATCAAACCAGCTATTGATTTTATTTGGGGACCTGAAAAAATGAGAGTGGTCGCACCTGTCCAGTTTTTATCCAGTATCTTTGGTCCATTGCATTCTGGCTAAAATGACGTCAGCGTTTCATCTGCCACCACAGTAAAACACCTTGGAAAGCCAGCCAGGTGTCCTATGAACTTTACTACTGGAAGGGGGAAGGTAAAGGAAAACATTATTCACCCCTGAAAACCTCAGAGATAAGCCAGTCACCTCTGTTCCTTTCCAGCCAAAAGGATTTCTCCAGTTTCAGAGTCCGCTTATCAAAACACTGACTCTCAGACCTTTCTATTTTATCAAAGGATCTGCTTTTCCCTGAATGGTATGGTTTCTCCACAAGTGAAGAAATAAGACCTAGTTTTTCTTAAAGACCAGTTTCTATAGTCTTACCAAGTGAAAAACATACTATGTTAGCAAATGCCACATTATGTTTTAATCCTGCCCTCTGGATTCTCCTCTGTCGAAATGATTTCTGCCTCTTGTCTGTATGATGCACTTAACATTTTTGTAAGTGTTTTATGCAATATGCATAAAATGATGCATGTTGTAAATGTCCTGACGTGGCCTAATTTCATTCAGTATTTTTGTAGTAGTTGTAGAAAAGCTAACTGTAAAGTGCTCTACAGATATTAATTGGGATATTAATTGAAATTCTATATCAGTGACATGTCCAGCTGTGGGCATGCTTTATTTACTCTAGCTTACCTGTGACATCTCCTCTGGGGCTGACATGCCAGAGAGGTCAGAACAGCAGCTGAGAAGTGCATTTGTTTACTGATAATATGTATCCCCTCATTTCTTCATGTGCAAGGGAGAAGATACATAACAGAGCTAATAGAAGTAATAAATAAAATTATTTAACTGATACCAGTGGCTCAGTGAATATTTTCTGTTGAGAAAATAACTTGGTAAAAACAAAGGCAATGCTATAAAATGAGTTTTTTTTAAATGAGTATTTTTATCTTTTTGCCTCAGTTAGCTCCCCTTCATAAAACAATTTGAGAGACTTTGATCTAAAAGGTATAACAACATACTTCTAACATTAAACGGCTGACTGAAATAACTAACAATTTGGCAGTATGGTTACCCATAATCTTATTCATGCCACTGGTGCTCACTAGGCTAAACTCCATTCTCAAAGTTGTTGGTTCTGACCTAGGAGATAAGAAAACATGCTTTAGAAATGTTATTTATTGCCCTATGATAAAATGAAATGACAAATCACTCTCATTCTTAAAATTATATGTCAAGGTTACCTAGCCCTGATGTATCCACATATATACATTCCAGTACTCTGTGTTATATACTAATATAATTTCCCATTTAAATTGGATCCAGACAGATGTGTGTTGAAAGATCACCCTGAAAATGATTCCTTTAGAGTTTTCTTGATAACAAATAGGAAAACACACGCTTGTACCATGAATAAATTAAGCTATGGAGTTTTGTTTCTCGAAATGATGTTGTTTGTTTGAGTGAAAACTACGTATCAGTGCACTTGAGTCAATTATATTTCTTTTAACTTATTTTTCTTTATAATATGAAAAAAAGTCTTTAAAAGTACTGTAACTTCTGAATTTTCAATAAAATATTATTTTGCTTGCAAATGCCTTTTTAAAATAAATTTGTCTTTTAGAAGGTTAAATGATGCAAATGTCATGAACTGCAAAGGGCACTGGTATATTCTACTGTAACATTTTAATCAGTCTTTGAGGTTAGTTCCTTGTCACGTGACCTTCTACATTGGAAGCTGCTGTTATGCACCACCGAGATACAAGAACCGAAGCTGACTGAGAATGGAAGGTCACGCTCAAAACAGTGACCTGAACTTCCTGCAGAGTAAATGCTGGGAGGGCAGTCTGCCAGTGCCACAGCCATGCCATCATTTACCGTTCTCATAGGGTCAAGACTGTACCAGTCACACTAATACGTTTTGCTTGCAGTATGCCAACCCCGAATCAAAGACCATAAAGGTATTTATACCTTGACAGCAATAATTGTGCTCTTGTGAACTTAAGAAAAGGGCATTCCATAGTTCATCAGAAGAGAAAGATTCTATACCTAAAGGTGCATTGGCAGCCTCATGTGTAATAGTGAACAGCTGAAAACAACCTAAATATTCAACACTAAAGAAATCATAAATTGTGATATTTTAGCCTATGTACAATTTTAGCCTCCAGAGCCTACAGTACAATAGTAATATTTTAGCCTAGAGATTACATTATTCTACTAACGTTCTACTGAAGATTAGTAATTTGGTAAAGAATAAATACAAAGAGTTAATTTTTTAACTGCAACTCTATAAAAATATGCTTTTGGACCAAGACAGGAAGATAATCAGGATATAAACCCTGGTGCTAAGAGAAAGAGATGGGTTTTACGTTTTACTGCTTAGTTAAAAGAAGGCAGTGAGAGAAATAGGGTTTTGAGAGAGGAACAGGGAGTTTATAAAGGCTTAGTAGTAGTACATGCTTTTGTTAAAAAAAAAAAAAAAGATGGAATATAAAGACCAAAAAAAAAAAAATTACAGGGTGTGGATAGGAGTGGGTACATAAGAGAGATGTAAATTCAATGAAAAGCCCTATGGAATACTTGTTGGATGAAAAAAAAATGACCATTTTGTAAAATTAACTTTGGGTTTTTTTGTTAAATATAGAAAGTTTAGTGTTTGTTCTTAACAGATAAGCAAATTCTCTTTGTAAAATTTTGAATTTTACAAACAGATTGATGGAGCTCCCATTTCAAGGGGTCCACGGACCCAAGAAGGAAAAAATTCTTGGAAGAGGTACATCTGTTTCTGAAGAATGGGTTTGGTTCAAAGTTTCCCCATGGAGGTGGACTTGTTTGCAATGGTATGGAGGTCTTTGGTCGTCACCGTTTCCTGAAGCTATGAAGTACAGGATGACACGGTAGGAGACAATACAATGCTTCTCAAATGAGACCTAACGTATTAATCTTGCCAAGGAATTTGGGAGTAACTTCCCCATCCTCCGTCCTGGATCTAGATCTGGCCTACAGGACGAGGACTGGACGCTGACCCTCCAACCAGCACTGTGTGGAAAGGAAAGCTGTGCTGGGTGTGGGTCAAGGCTGAGCAGGTCTTGAGTAGAACAAGAAAGTGCTGGAAAAAATGGGTAGTGCAGAAGCAAGCAGCTTCAGATCACAGGCCTACGGGGCCTTACATACTTTTGTAGCTTCAGCAGCTCATCACACTATTAGGGCACAGAGTAGGTGCTCAAAACACTGAGCTTGTGACTCCCCTGCCGTAAATCTTTTCTCCTTCCCCAACCTCAGCTGTGTGAAGACCAAGGCCTCCCTCCCTATCTTAGCCTCCAGGTTCCAGCAGCACCAGCTGCACCAGCAACACACCACACACCAGCTGGTTTTCATCGGCATGACCGTCATGTCTTCATGCTGAAATACTTTCTACTTTCTCCTCCACTGTTTTCTGGCCAAGCCCTGCTTATTCTTAAGATTCAACTTAGGCGTGTCTTCTATCAGGAAGCTTTCCCGTTTACCCTCTCCTCCACCCAAAACTGTGCACTCTTTGCTTCATACTAGAAAATGATCTTAGGTTTACTATCCCACTTTGCTCACTAGGGTAATTCAGTTTCTGGGTCTGTCTTTCCGTTAAATTGGGAGTTCTATAAGCATACCATATATGTGTGTGTGTGTGTCTGTGTGTGTGTGTGTATGTAGGCAATTTTGTCAACTGTGTTCAATACTAGAAGCCTATCAATCAGGCACTTTGGAGATGTAAAAAATATTTGTTGAATAAATGGTAAGGAAAATCATTCAGTTAAAGGAATAAAAAGGAAAACCCCGTATTAGAGTTCTGGTATTTAATAAAATCTTTGCGTGCAGGGGCCAAGTCATATTTTTGTACTGACTCTTCCAGCCTTGTGTGTATTTATTGAACAACTGTGGCCAACTCTTTTTCACTTTATATGTGAGCTCAGCAATTGTCTTAGAGAACATCCTCTGAATGAATCAAGCCTTAAACACATATTCAGGAACTTCTGGTTATGGGTGTAAGGTCCTTAAGGAAAAGACTGAAAACCCTCCTTCGCAAACCTTTATGTCTTCATGCTTTATATAAGCAGATTGTTTTGTAGAAAAAAAATCAGAGGTTATACTTTCTATTTATCATAAAAATATATATATGACCTAGAATGCAAATGTCCATTTCTGCCTAAAAAGAAGTATGTGTCTAAAGTATAATATCTAGTCCTGATATCTGAGGGTATTTTCCTGAACTTTTGATGCTCAAGGGATCCCTGCTGGTAAGAGTCACACATTTAGATGTTTGGAATCGTCTCGCAAAGGTGAATACTCTCTGGCTGTTCTGAGAAGCTCTGTCTGTGCTCTGTGCTCAGTCGCACCTGACTCTTTGCGATCCCATGAATTGCAGCCTGCTGGGCTCCTCTGTTCATAGAATTTTTCAGGCAAGAATACTGGAGAGGATTGCCACTTCCTACTCTAGAGGAACTTCCCAACCCAGGGATCGAACCTGCATGTCTTCCATCTCCTGCATTGGCAGGTGGATTCTTTACCACTAGCGCCCCCTGGGAAGTCCTTTCTGAGAAGCTACCTCTTGTCAAAGCGCGTTGCTGTATACGACAGAGATGAACCTCAGTGCAGGGCAAGAACGAGAACCTATCCATGTGGGAAAAGCGACTGCCAAGATGATTATTGTGTAAGAATAGCTAGAGGTGAAAATGAAGTTAAGAAGAATAGAAATGATGGCTGGAAATTGGATTTAGTTTAACTGAAAATTCATTTGCTCCAGTACATTGTGTTTAACGAGGCTTTGCCCAAGTGTATTATTAGCGCATAAAGCAGAGTGCTCTGTGGCGATGAGTGACCATAGTCATACCTTTCAGTATAAAACATATGAATTTTGCCACTGGAAAAATACAAGAGACATCAAATTATACTCCTCTTGGAAAAAAATGGATCTGGGTTATCTTTTTCCTATATGCCGGTAACTCTGGCCACCCAATGTTAATAACCAGTCAAAATCTATATCAAAAAACACTGCCAGAAAACAGTATGGAGGTTTCTCCACAAAAACT
The DNA here is from genome assembly GCF_055505025.1 of Bos grunniens. NCBI lineage: Eukaryota > Metazoa > Chordata > Mammalia > Artiodactyla > Bovidae > Bos > Bos grunniens. The sequence continues at coordinate 49,927,641 of NC_141193.1, read as the reverse complement.
AAAAACTGAACTACCATTATGACCCAGAAATTTCACTCCTGGATCTATATCTGAAAAAAAATGAAAACACTAATTCAGAAAGACACATGTACCACGTTGTTCATAGCATCATTATTTACACTGCTGCTATGAACCTAAGTGTCTGTCAACGGATGAATGGAAAAAGACGTGGTGTGTATATATACAATGGAATATTGTTCAGCTTTAAAAAAGAAGGAAATCCTGCCACTTGCAGCAACTGGAGACCAAACTAGTGGTTCCCAGTGGGAACAGGGGAGGGGTCAGGGGCAATATAGGGACAGAGGAGTAAGAGGCACAAACCATTAGGTATAAAATACACTACAAGGATATAGTGTACAACATGGGGAAATGTAGCCAATATTTTGTAATCAACTGTAGATGGAGTATTAGCTCTAAAAATTGTGAATCATTATATTGTATATCTTTAACATATACAATATTGTTCATCAACTATGCTTCAATAAAAATTACAAATTTAAAAATTTACAAAAAGACCACTGCTGGAAATGGCATAGTATCAGTGGTGGAAGATGCTCATCAAACGGTGTGCCTCAGCGTTTCTCTTTTCAGCCACTGCAGGGGAGGATGCACGTGGAGGAAGTGCTTGATGACTCAGTGATACTGTAACAGAAAATCCAAACCACAGGAGAAGGGATGTTCTGATGTAAAGTTTCTTTTGGAGCCATCATGCAGACTGGCGATGTGCTGTGCTCAGTTCTGCCAAGGGCCCAGATTCTCATGAGAACAGAACACCGTCCCTGAATGCAAACCCACGCACTGCTTGGTTTTCAGGGGTTAATTAACAATCTGTGGTGACAGAGCCTCCTGATCGCAATTTTGTGTTTAAGGAAATAGTGAAAATTATAACTACCATCAGATTGCACCTATTGAATATCCACCTTTTGAGCACATTCTGCCAAGAAAGGGGGGGTGAGTGTACAACACTGCTTTTCATCACTGAGGAATGCTGGCTGGCAGAGAAAAATGTGCTCCTCGGAGCTGTAAAATCAGGGATGGGACACTTCTTCATGGCGTTAATAATCTCAATAAATGCCATTTCTATCATTTCAAATGCACAGTGCATCTCAGCAATATCTTCAATTCTCTTAACAAGCCTGAACTCACCACAGGAGAAATAAACTTTTGCCAGTCTTCCATGGTGAGGATAAGGTGGCAGAATTAAGACAAGACAAGACAAGCTAGTAAAAATGCTCCAGTTACCAGGAAATTGATTCATTCCAATATTTGATGATTTTATTTCTCATTAGAGAAAACAAGACAGTGAAATCTTGGGTATCCTTAAAAGCCACATCAAGATGCAGCAATAAAATGGAAACAATTGCTTGACAGAATGAAATGTGACCAGGGTAGACTGAGAATTCGTTTGTCACTATCCTCAAGTAAACTCAAACTGCCACATTTCGATATAATTGTGGACTTAGAGTTTTCAAGGTACTACTTATTAAATCTCTCCTTTAATTTCAGGTCCATGTTTGACTTGAATAGGCTTCCCCAGCAGCTCAGCAGTTAAGAATCTGCCTGCCAATTCAGGAGACACGGGTTCTATCCCTGGGTAGGGAAGATCCCCTAGAGAAGTGGCAATCCACTCCAGTATTCTTGCCTGGGAAATCCCATAGAGAGAGGAGCCTGGCGGTCTTTAGTCCATGGGGTCGCAAAAGAGTCAGACACAGCTGAGCGCCTAAACAACAAACAATATTTGACTTGAGTATCCAGATTAATCAGATGGAGCCATCAAGCACTCACATTCCCAATCATCGATAACTGTCATTTTAGCCTCTAATTTAGTAGCAGTAAGAGACAGGAAAGAAGCATAATGCTTGTAGAACCTAATGCTTGAATTATTGAGACAAAAGTGAAAAAGGTTAGCAATGAGATCATGTCTCTTCCACAGACATGAAACAATTATTTTCACCATTAATATTATGTTCCATTTTTATAACTTAAGTACTTATTGTGTCTCTTTCTATTCACTTAAAATTAATGCTCCGTGAGAACAATGAGCAAACCATAGGGTGGTTTGGGAATAACAAACATCTGAGAACTGCTGGTGAGAGATAGCTGATGGAAGGAATGGCTGAGGGAATTCTGTAGGCTACTCAAAAGCTGACGGTAACGAAAGTGCGCCCCCAAGTGACTTATCCTGGTTGTGACAATGGAAAATTGGGGATAAGTGCTGAAAACTGGTGGAGGAGGAAATGGCAACCCACTCCGGTATTCTTGTCTGGAAAATCCCATGGATGGAGGAGCCTGGCAGGCTGTGGTCCATGGGGTCACAAAGAGTCAGACACAACTGAAGCAACTTAGTACAGTATAGCACAGCTGAAACTGGTGCAAATCCTGAGATTTGCATTTGATGAAGACAGTTAATATGGGAATAATGGAATCTTTTGAAATTCTTAAAATACAAGTGATGGAAATGATCACATTAGTGTAACTGATTGCATCATTAGTCACCATTTTCCAATAAAAATTGATATATACTGGTAGAATGACAGTAGATCAGAAACCCTTTAAATCTGCCAAGTGATGCAAACAATTTTTCCTCCTGTCAAGAAGATTCATTTACCAAAATTTCAACCCAACTAGCCCCTTGTACAGTATTCTGTGCGGTATAGAATAGGCCCTTGCATCTTGTGTGGTATTCTGGACGTCTTCTCTCAGTGATTACCACAGTAAAGCTCGCTGAGCTTTGGGAACAAAGAAAAGTAAAAGAACAAATATTTCTGGTATCCATACATTGTATTAGTCTTAAGTCTAGAAACATTGTCACAGCAAGAAGAAAGAGGAGAGAAATTGCCTAGATCCTAAATCTCATTATCATCCTTCAATTTAGCCCCATTTTCAAATTTTATGAACTCAATGAAATCGCATCATACTAGGTGTAGCTGCTAGGAAAAAATTGCTCTAAAGATGTCAGGACAAGTAATATAGCTGCTGTAACAAATCACCCCTATAGTCTTAGTGATCTTGTAGAGACTGTGTGGATCACAATAAACTGTGGAAAATTCTGAAAGAGATGGGAATACCAGACCACCTGATCTGCCTCTTGAGAAATTTGTATGCAGGTCAGGAAGCAACAGTTAGAACTGGACATGGAACAACAGACTGGTTCCAAATAGGAAAAGGAGTACGTCAAGGCTATATATTTTCACCCTGCTTATTTAACTCCTATGCAGAGTACATCATGAGAAACGCTGGACTGGAAGAAACACAAACTGGAATCAAGATTGCCCGGAGAAATATCAATCACCTCAGATATGCAGATGACACCACCCTTATGGCAGAAAGTGAAGAGGAACTCAAAAGCCTCTTGATGAAAGTGAAAGTGGAGAGTGAAAAAGTTGGCTTAAAGCTCAACATTCAGAAAACGAAGATCATGGCATTTAGTCCCACCACTTCATGGGAAATAGATGGGGAAACAGTGGAAACAGTGTCAGACTTTATTTTTTTGGGCTCCAAAATCACTACAGATGGTGACTGCAGCCATGAAATTAAAAGACGCTTACTTCTTGGAAGGAAAGTTATGACCAATCTAGATAGCATATTCAAAAGCAGAGACATTACTTTGCCAACAAAGGTCCGTCTAGTCAAGGCTATGGTTTTTCCTGTGGTCATGTATGGATGTGAGAGTTGGACTGTGAAGAAGGCTGAGCGCCGAAGAATTGATGCTTTTGAACTGTGGTGTTGGAGAAGACTCTTGAGAGTCCCTTGGACTGCAAGGAGATCCAACCAGTCCATTCTAAAGGAGATTAGCCTTGGGATTTCTTTGGAAGGAATGATGCTGAAGCTGAAACTCCAGTACTTTGGCCACCTCATGTGAAGAGTTGACTCATTGGAAAAGATTCTGATGCTGGGAGGGATTGGGGGCAGGAGGAGAAGGGGACAACAGAGGATGAGATGGCTGGATGGCATCACCGACTCGATGGCCGTGAGTCTCAGTGAACTCCGGGAGTTGGTGATGGACAGGGAGGCCTGGTGTGCTGCGATTCATGGGGTTGCAAAGAGTTGGATACGACTGAGCGACTGGTCTGATCTGATCTGATCTGAAAGAGAGATTTTAGTTCTCTACACAGGAATTGAATGTGGATAACGTGTTCTTGCCTGGATCCCAGGAACGGGGGAGCCTGGTGGGCTGCCGTCTGTGGGGTCGCACAGAGTCGGACACGACTGAAGCGACTTAGCAGCAGCAGCAGCAACATGGATGGAAACCAAGAATCCTAGCCACTAAACCACCAAGGGCTAGAGGCTAGAAGTAAAGTGGCCCTGAACATTCATGAAAGAATGTTTCAAGGAGGCAAAGTCTGTGAAAACAACTACAAAGTTTAGAGACTTGAGAGACACACAGCATAACATTTGGGCGAGTACACAGAGAAACAGTTTGTTTATTTAAAATTGAAACGAGGCAGAAATACACACCCATGAGGAGTGCAGGCATCCTGAGGTGACTTAAGTCACTCACATAGGACAGTTCTTTGACGTCTGTGTTTATTTTTGGCCTTGCTTCTTTCCTCCCACCTGACTGGTCCTAGGACTCTCCCCAAGATGTGCTCACCACTTTTTGCTAAGACAGCTTCCAGCCCTGAGGGCTGTGGGGGTATGTCCACGTGTGTTATGGGCTGGCACCCCCCCTCTTTTGACCCACAAGGAAACTTCCTGCACACGTGCAGATTCGGAAGTTTTCCTTGACCTCTGGAGTGGGCAGGTTATCGCTTCACCTCAGCCGAGCTCAGCTTTCGCCACGAGCTTTGTCCTAAGAGTGTCTGGATGAGAACAAATTTCAGTTTTACTCAACTTGACAAACACCAGCTGTCCCGCCCAGGGGCCCATCCGTCTCCTACCGCATTAGTCATGTGTCACAGCAGAATTCTCCTTCTTGACCAGGTCACAGTACGCTATACGTTGAGGCTGCCTCTTCCCTGCAGGGAGGGATTCAGTGATAGACAACCGTCTGCGCCTTGTGTCACCGCTACATTCACCTCCAAGGTTGCCGTGGGACAGAAAGAGCCGGCACGGGACACCTTTTGTGGAGTTCTGTGTCCAGACCTGGAAGAGCGTTATGGAACTTCTGCCTGCCTCCCACCTGGACCCTCACCCCACAGCCTGGGTTACCAGTTCCAGGAGGGGCTGGGAAGGAGTCGTCCTGTACGCCTAGGAAGAGGGAATGGGATTGGCAATCACGCAGCAAGTCTCAGGTGGAGATGTTAATAAAAAATACTACATAATTAGGCTATTAAGATCCAAAAAGCATATACATTTTAAACATAAAGCACAATACTTCAAAGAAAGTTTGAGCTGAAGGGTTTTGATGGAATTAAACTATGGACCCCTGAGAAAACACATTCACACACTGATATCTCACACACACAAGAGCTATCTCAGTAAAGATGTTTGAGAAGCTGGTAGCAATGTGCTCAGACTGAGCTAACCACACTTCCTCATCTTCATCTTGGTGATCAGCATCAGAGAGCTGATCTCTGCACACAAGTACACAATCTGCACACTTAGCACCAAGCTCCCTCTCACATCTTCCCTCCAGTTCAGTTCAGTTCAGTCACTCAGTTGTGTCTGACTCTTTGCAACCCCATGAACCACAGCACGCCAGGCCTCCCTGTCCATCACCAACTCCCGGAGTCCACCCAAATTCATGTCCATTGAGTCGGTGATGCCATCCAACCATCTCATCCTCTGTCGTCCCCTTCTCCTCCTGCCCTCCATCTTTCCCAGCATCAGGGTCTGTTCCAATGAGTCAGTTCTTCGCATCAGGTGGCCAAAGTATTGGAGTATTCCCTCCAGCCACTCTATCAATGGAGATAACCATTAAGGGATGGGTGATCTTATTACCACTGTGATCTGAACAAAGAGACCTCAGCATTGGAATCTGAAAGAAGATGATTGAGGATTAATTGCTGCTGTAAAAATGGTGGAAGGAATCTAGTTTGTTCAGATTTTAAGATTAAATAAAAAAGGAGAAACTTCACAGTGGAGAGGGATATGGGATGGCATTTCATATGTGTCCACTTCAGAAATCTGCATGTGATTTTCTCTTCAAAATAATTGCTCTCTCTCTCAAAGTTGCTCAGTTGTGTCCAACTCTTTGTGACCCCATGGACTATAGCCGTCCTAGCTCCTCTGTCCATGGGGTTCTCCTGGCAAGAATACTGGAGTGGGTAGCCATTCCCTTCTCCAGGAGATCTTCTCGACCCAAGGACTGAACCCAAGTCTCTCACATTGCAGGCAGAGTCTTTACTGTCTGAACCACTAGGAAATCCCCAAATAATGGTAGAACTAAACATGTGTTGTACAAGGAATGAATGAAATTTAAAAGTCCCTTCTGCAGATGAACCTGTTTGAAGGACAGGAAGAGAGATGCAGACGCAGAGACCAGCAAGTGGGCACAGGGAGAAGGGGAGGCGGGATGGACCGGGAGAGCAGCCCTGTCATCTGTACACGCCGTGTGTGACACGGACGGCTAGTGGGGAGCTGATACACAGCACAGGGAGCTCAGCTCGGTGCTCGGTGATGACCTAGGGGGTGGGGTGGGGTTTCAAGGGGGAGGGGATATACGTATACATACAGCCGATTCACTTTGTTGTATGGCACAAACTAACACAGCATTGTAAAGCAATTATATGGCAATAAAAATGATATTCACAAAGCTATTAGCAGTATATCTAGAAAAAATAAACAAAAAACCAAGTTATTCAAAAGAAATCCATGTTCCCTTTCTCCTGAACTTATATGCATATTGGCAGAGCATCTGAGCAGCCATGATAAAAATTGCATTTTCCAGCAAAAAGCAAAGCAAAACAGTCCCTCTGAACACAGCAAAGTGTCAATAAACATTTGATGAATTGAGAAACAGGTAAAAAATGGTATTGAAGTACTGACAGCTCCTAAATATAGCACCCTGTCATTTTTTCATTAAAAAGATAAAGTCAGTAATTAGACTTACTGTTTTGAGAATTAATTTTCCAGAATTTCAATAATATTAAACATGTAATCATTACATGACTCTAAGTAAATAGTTATGTTTCATGTTGTTAAGTAAAAAGCGTGATTTGATGTAGTTGGAATGCATACATCTGGAGATAACAGTCAGCAATGAAATGAATCAAACTTCTACAGTAGAGTGCAAAATCCACCCAAACACAGATTAACTCTGTGTGATTTGCAAATATTTTCTTCCAGAGTGTAACTTGTCTTTTTATCCTTTTCACAGGGCATTTTGCAAAACAAAGATTTTAATTTTGATAAAGACCCATTGATATACTTTTGATTTTATAGATCAAGTCTAAGGACTCTTTGCCTTGATCCAGATCCTAAGGATTTTCTTTTTTGTTTAAAACAAATTTTACATTTTTACCTTTTACATTTAAGTTCATGATCCACTTTGAGATAATTTTTAAGGTATGACACTTAGGTCACGATTCATTTTCCTCTGTAGATGTCCAATTGCTCCTCAGAGATCAATGCGAAGAAATAGAGGAAAACAACAGAATGGGAAAGACTAGAGATCTCTTCAAGAAAATTAGAGATACCAAGGGAACATTTCATGCAAAGATGGGCTCGATAAAGGACAGAAATGGTATGGACCTAACAGAAGCAGAAGAGATTAAGAAGAAGTGGCAAGAATACACAGAAGAACTGTACAAAGAAGATCTTCATGACCAAGATAATCACAATGGTGTGATCACTCACCTAAAGCCAGACATCCTGGAATATGAAGTCAAGTGGGCCTTAGAAAGCATCACTATGAACAAAGCTAGTGGAGGTGATGGAATTCCAGTTGAGCTATTCCAAATCCTGAAAGATGATGCTGTGAAAGTGCTGCACTCAATATGCCTGCAAATTTGGAAAACTCAGCAGTGGCCACAGGACTGGAAAAGGTGAGTTTTCACTCCAATCCCAAAGAAAGGCAATGCCAAAGAATGCTCAAACTACTGCACAATTGCACTCATCTCACACGCTAGTAAAATAATGCTCAAAATTCTCCAAGCCAGGCTTCAGCAATACGTGAACCATGAACTTCCAGATGTTCAAGCTGGTTTTAGAAAAGGCAGAGGAAGCAAAGATCAAATTGCCAACATGTGCTGGATCATGGAAAAACCAAGAAACTTCCAGAAAAACATCTATTTCTGTTTTATTAACTATGCCAAAGCCTTTGACTGTGTGGATCACAATAAACTGTGGAAAATTCTAAAAGAGATGGGAATACCAGACCACCTGACCTGCCTCTTGAGAAACCTGTATGCAGTCAGGAAGCAACAGTTTGAACTGAACATGGAACAACAGACTGGTTCCAAATAGGAAAAGGAGTACGTCAAGGCTGTATATTGTCATCCTGCTTATTTAACTTATATGCAGGGTACATCATGAGAAACGCTGAACTGGAAGAAGCACAAGCTGGAATCAAGATTGCTGGGAGAAATATCAATAACCTCAGATATGCAGATGACATCACCCTTATGGCAGAAAGTGAAGAGGAACTCAAAAGCCTCTTGATGAAAGTGAAAGAGGAGAGTGAAAAAGTTGGCTTAAATCTCAACATTTAGAAAACTAAGACTATGGCATCTGGTCCCATCACTTCATGGGAAATAGATGGGGAAACAGTGTCAGACTTTATTTTTTTGGGCTCCAAAATCACTGCAGATGGTGATTGCAGCCATGAAATTAAAAGACACTTACTCCTTGGAAGGAAAGTTATGACCAACTTAGCATATTCAAAAGCAGAGGCATTACTTTGCCAACAAAGGTCCGTCTGGTCAAGGCTATGGTTTCTCCAGTGGTCATGTATGGATGTGAAAGTTGGACTGTGAAGAAAGCTGAGTGCTGAAGAATTGATGCTTTTGAAAAAACTGTGGTGTTGGAGAAGACTCTTGAGAGTCCCTTGGACTGCAAAGAGATCCAACCAGTCCATCCTAAAGGAGATCAGTCCTGGGTGTTCATTGGAAGGACAGATGCTGAAGCTGAAACTCCAGTACTTTGGCCACCTCATGTGAAGAGTTGACTCATTGGAAAAGACCCTGATGCTGGGAGGGATTGGGGGCAGGAGGAGAAGGGGATGACAGAGGATGAGATGGCTGGATGGCATCAGCAACTTGATGGACATGAGTTTGGGTGAACCTGGGAGTTGGTGATGGACAGGGAGGCCTGGTGTGCTGAGATTCATGGGGTCACAAAAAGTTGGACACAACTGAGCGACTGAACTGAACTGAACTGAAAGATTTTTCACCATAGGGCTCAGCAAGACTTTGGGGCATGTGACTTCATAAATGGCACTTAGACCAGTTTTGTAAGGGCTTTGAGGATATCCAAATTTAGATATTGGATTTGGGCAAGACCTGGAACCAATCCCTCATGGATAAGAAGGGACAACTGGATATATTATACTTTATCACTTCTTTGTGGAGGGCAATGACACTGAACAGTTAGGGATCGAATTAATTATCATCCTATGACATTATTCAGCTTTAATGGGAATAGCTCTTGGCATTTCTCAAAAGTCAGACAATGAAGCAGTAACTTCTTTAGGTGATTATGTGAATGCTTCCAGGTTGTTCCACTCTTCTTAAAAATGTCAAGAGACACAAGAAAGGATACAAGCCAAAATTGGATCAGGTCAGATATAAAGAAGATGTTCCCAAGAGTGTAATAAGCATGGAAATGTTTTACTGAAAGATGGAGTGCATTATCTTGAGACATCTGTACAAAGGTTTAGATTTCAGCCTGTAGCAAGAGAAATTGATTAAATTACTCTGGAAGTCTTCAAGAGTTTTCATTATTAGGAAATTCTGAATCAAAAATCAGATCCCTGAAAACATGTCTAAAATATCTTTGGTTCTAATAAAGCAAGACCAAACAATTCCAAATCTGAATTTGAGGGTTACTTAGAAAATTAAGATTTTGGTATAAATTTAGTAAATTAATTTAGATTAATATTGACAATGGAAATTATATTGCTGATTAAGACCTCCAAAGAATAGTTGGCTTTGCAATAATAATTGTAAAGTTAATTCAATATAGCTGAAGTATGTTGCAGATGACACCACCCTTATGGCAGAAAGTGAAGAGGAACTAAAAAGACTCTTGATGAAAGTGAAAGAGGAGAGTGAAAAAGTTGGCTCAACATTCAGAAAATGAAGATCATGGCATCTGGTTCCATCACTTCGTGGGAAGTTGATGGGGAAACAGTGGAAACAGTGTCAGACTTTATTTTTCTGGGCTCCAAAATCACTGCAGATGGTGACTGCAGCCATGAAATTAAAAGACGCTTACTCCTTGGAAGGAAAGTTATGACCAGCCTAGATAGCATATTCAAAAGCAGAGGCATTACTTTGCCAACAAAGTCCGTCTAGTCAAGGCTATGGTTTTTCCTGTGGTCATGTATGGATGTGAAAGTTGGACTGTGAAGAAAGCTGAGTGCTGAAGAATCGATGCTTTTGAACTGTGGTGTTGGAGAAAACTCTTGAGAGTGCCTTGGACTGCAAGGAAATTCAACCAGTCCATTCTGAAGGAGATCAGTCCTGGGTGTTCATTAGAAGGACTGATGCTGAAGCTGAAACTCCAATACTTTGGCTACCTCATGGGAAGAATTGACTCATTGGAAAAGACCCTGATGCTGGGAGGGATTGGGGGCAGGAGAAGAAAGGGACCACAGAGGATGAGATGGCTGGATGGCATCAGCGACTTGATGGACATGAGTTTGGGTGAACCTGGGAGTTGGTGATGGATGGGGAGGCCTGGTGTGCTGCGATTCATGGGGTTGCAAAGAGTCAGACACAACTGAGAGACTGAACTGAACTGAACTGAAGTATGTTGGACACACACATACACACACCATACATACATATATTGCAGATGAATGTGTATTACTCATATGTCATAAAATTATTCTGAAAAATTTATTTAAATAAATTTCATTTTAAAAATTAAATGAAAACTTCTAAAGAATAAATTTATTATTTAAGTTACATGTTTAAAGATATAAAAGCAAACCATCTGACATCCAAATGTAAACACAAAGAAACTTCAAAAGTTGTACAATAAACAACACGTTATAATTGCCAAAATCCCAACACTATGGATTTAACTGAATTCAATTTCACAGACATTGAGGGAGCATCTCCCAAGTGTTGATCTTTTGTTAAGCACAAGAACTTCATTTCATGATGGTGGACCAAGCATACACTGGGCTGTCCTCTGCCATTAGACTCCTCTGAAATAACAGTCAAGAGATACAAAGGGAATAAAGGAATTGTAGTAAAGAGAATTGCAGAAGAGTCATCAACAAATGAAAGATTCTTGAGCTCCCAGACCTTGCTTCAGATGTGTAAAGTCCCCCATCCATTAACCCACTGATGTCTCTGCTGCTGACTCTGGGTTCTTTTCTTTGATTGTGAAGCTGAGCAAGTCCCACAAGGATCCCTTGTGGAATCCAGCCCAACATGCTGTCATGTTCAGGGGAAGCTGAACAAGGCAGGTGATGTGGTGCTAGTTGGCACTCTTTGTTAAAAGACTTTATTTTATTGAAATATAATTGATTAGCAATGTTGTGTTAGTTTCAGGTATACAGCAAAGTGATTCAGTTATACATGTACATATATTCATTCTACTTTAGATTTTTTTCTCATATAGGTTATCGTAGAATATTGAATGGATTTCCCTGTGCTATTCAGTAAGCGCTTTCTGAGAATTTATATTATATATACAAATGTACAAGTGTTTATCCCAAGCTCCTGTTTTATCCCTCCCTCCATATTTTCCCTTTAGTAAGCATAAGCTTGTTTTTGATATTTGTAAGCCTGCTTCTGCTTTGTAAGTCCATTTGTATATTTTTAATATTAGATTCCACATATGGGTGATATTATGATATTTGTCTTTCTCTGTGTGACTTACTTCATTTAGTAGGATAATCTCTAGGTCCATCTACGTCGCTGCTAATGGCGTTATTTTATTATTTATATGGGCTAATATTCCACTATTTATATATACATATATATATATATATTGGAGAAGGCAATGGCATCCCACTCCAGTACTCTTACCTGGAAAATCCCATGGACGGAGAAGCCTGGTAGGCTGCAGTCCATGGGGTCGCTAAGAGTCGGACACGACTGAGTGACTTCACTTTCACTTTTCTCTTTTCATGCACTGGAGAAGGAAATGGCAACCCACTCCAGTATTCTTGCCTGGAGAATCCCAGGGACGACGGAGCCTGGTGGGCTGCCGTCTATAGGGTCGCACAGAGTTGGACACAACTGAAGCGACTTAACATAGCATATATATATATATATATATATGTATGTATATATATATATAAAACATCTTCTTTATCTTTTCCTCTGTCAATGGACATTTAGGTTTCTTCCATGTCTTGGCTATTGTAAATACTGCTACAATGAACACTGAGGTGCATATATCCTTTTGGATGATTGTATTCTCCAGATATATGCCCAAGAGTGGGACTGCTGGATCATATGGTAGTTCTTAGTTTTTTAAGGAACCTCCCTACTGCCCATACATTCCCACCAACAGTGTAACAGGGTTCCCATTTCTCCAGACCCTCTCTAGCATTTATCTTTCATAGATTTTTTGACACTGACCATTAACTGAAATCAGATTGATTATATTCTTTGCAGCCAAAGATGGAGAAGCTCTATACAGTCAGCAAGAACAAGACCGGGAGCTGACTGTGGCTCAGATCATGAACTCCTTATTGCCAAATTCAGACTTAAATTGAAGAAAGTAGGGAAAACCATTAGACCATTCAGGTATGACCTAAATCAAATCTCTTTTGATTATACACATTAAGTGACATATAGATTCAAGAGATTAGATCTGATAGAGTGCCTGAAGAACTAAAGACACATGTCCCTGACATTGTACAGGAGGCAGTGATCAAGCCCATTCCCAAGAAAAAAATGCGAAAAGGCAAAATGGTTGTATGAGGAGGCCTTATAAATAGCTGTGAAAAGAAGAGAAGCAAAAGGCAAAGGAGAAAAGGAAAGATATGCCAATTTGAATGCAGAGTTCCAAAGAATAGCAAGGAGAGATAAGAAAGCCTTCCTCAGTGATCAATGCAAAGAAATAGAGGATAACAATAGAATGAGAAAGAAAATTAGAGATACCAAGGGAACTTTTCATGAAAATATGGACACAATAAAGACAGAAGTGGTATGGACCTAACAGAAGCAGAAGATATTAAGAAGAGGTGGCAAGAATGCACAGAAGAACTATACAATACAGATCTTCAAGACCCAGATAATCATGATGGTGTGATCACTCACCTAGAGCCAGATATCCTGGAATGTGAAGTCAAGTGGGCCTTAGGAAGCATCATGAACAAAGCTAGGGCAGGTGATAGAATTCCAGTTGAGCTATTTCAAATCCTAAAAGATGATGCTGTGAAAATGTTGCACTCAACGTGCCAGCAAATTTGGAAAACTCAGCAGTGGCCACAGGACTGGAAAAGGTCAGTTTTCCAAACCCAAAGAAAGGCAATGCCAAACAATGCTCAGAATACCTCACAATTGCACTCATTTCACTTGAAATAGCAAAGTAATGCCCCAAATTCTCCAAGCCAGGCTCCAACACTGAACCCTGAATTTCCAGATGTGTAAGCTGGATTTAGAAAAGGCAGAGGAACCAGAGATCAAAGTGCCAACATCCATTGGACCATCAAAAAAGCAAGAGAGTTTCCGAAAAACATCTGTATCTGCTTTATTGACTATGCCAAAGCCTTTGACTGTGTGGATCACAACAAACTGGAAAATTCTTCAAGATATGGGAATACCAGACCACCTGACATGCCTCCTGAGAAATCTGTATGCAGGTCAAGAAGCAACAGTTAGAACTGGATATGGAACAACAGATATTCCAAATCCGGAAAGGAGTACATCAAGTTTGTATATTGTCACCCTGCTTATTTAACTTATATGCAGAGTACATCATGAGAATCGCTGGGCTGGATGAAGCATAAGCTAGAATCAAGATTGCCGGGAGAAATATCAATAACCTCAGATATGCAGATGACACCACCCTTATGGCAGAAAGTGAAGAAGAACTAAAGAGCCTCTTGATGAAAGTGAAAGAGGAGAGTGAAAAAATTGACTTAAAACTCAACATTCAGAAAACTAAGATCATGGCATCTGGTTCCATCATTTCATGGCAAATAGATGGGGAAACAGTGGAAACAGTAACAAACTTTTTTGGGGAGGACTCCAAAATTACTGCAGATGGTGACTGCAGCCATGAAATTAAAAGACGCTTGCTCCTTGGAAGAAAAGCTATGACCAACCTAGACAGCATATTCAGAAGCAGAGATATTACTTTGCCAACAAAGGTCATGTAATCAAAGCTATGATTTTTCCATTAGTCATGTATGGATGTGAGAGTTGGACTATAAAAAAAGTTGATCACCAAAGAATTGATGCTTTTGAACTGTGGTGTTGGAGAAGAGTCTCGAGAATCCCTTGGACAGTAAGGAGATCAATCCAGTCCATCCTAAAGGAGATCAGTCCTGAACGTTCATTGGAAGGACTGGTCCTGAAGCTGAAACTCCATACTTGGGCCACCTGGTGCAAAGATCTGAGTCCTTGGAAAAGACCCTGATGCTGGGAAAGATTGAAGGCGGGAGGAGAAGGGGATGACAGAGGATAAGATGGTTTGATGGCATCACCGACTCAATGGACATCAGTTTGAGTAAACTTCGGGAGTTGGTGATGGACAGGGAGGCCTGATGTGCTGCGGTCCATGGGGTCGCGGAGAGTTGGACACGACTGAGTAACTGAACTGAACTGATACTGACCAGTGTGTGGTGATACATCGTTGCAGTTTTGATTTGTGTTTCTCTAATAATTACAGATGTTGAGCATCTTTTCATGTGTCCTTGGCCATTTCTACTTCTTCCTTGGAAAACTAGTTAGATCTTCTGCATATTTTTTGATTTTTTTTTTAGGTTTATTGGCATAGATCTGCATGAGCTGTTTGTATATTTTGGAGATTAATTCCTGTCAGCTGTGCCATTTGCAAATATTTTCTCCCATTCTGTGGGGTTTTTTTTTGTTTGTTTGTTTTGTTGATGGTTTCCTTTGCTGTGCAGAAACTTTTAAGTTTAATTAGGTCCTGTTAGCTTCTTTTTCTTTGTGTTACTCTAGGAGGTGGATCAAAAAAGCTCTTGCTGCGGTTTATGCAGTTGGCACTCTTGGTCTGTTGTGCCTTGCCGCACATCATGGAAGCCCAGAGGCGAACAGAACTTATACCCTCACTAAACAGCAATGAGGCCGTGTTCGTAAATGCTCCAGCTTTACCAGGAGGCATCAGTGTGGGCAAAAGGCAGCTGAACTTCCACTTACACATCAACCTGTACACTATACCGTCACTGAGTGAGTGCCTGCAGAAGAGGGAGATAGGATCCAGGATCTCACAACAATACAATACAAACAGATAGAATACAACCAAAAAACCACTTATAACAAGGGTCATCTCAACATGAACAAGAAAATACAATCCATGGATGCTGTGATGACACAGATGCTGGCATTAACTGACAAGGATTTTAAAGCAGCCACCATAAAATGGGCAACTAATACCGTTCTTGAAACAAAAGATAAAATAGAAAGTCTAAACAAATAAATGAAATATATGAGGAGAATAAAATGGAAGTCTCAGACTGGAAAAAATATATATAATAACAGACATTTTAAAAAGTCCTCCATAAATAAACGTGAGTCCTCACTGGACAGACTCAAAAACAAAATGAATGTGACAGAGGAAAGAGTCAGTGAACATGAAAACAGGACAGAAAAATGGCTCAGTCTGAAAAACAGAGAGAAAATGGGCAGAAAATAAGTGAACAGAATCCCAAGGACCTATGAATCTGTAGCAATAGATCTAACATTTGTATAATCAGAGACCCAGTAGGAAAGGAGGAAGAGTGGGACTCAGAATATTTGAAGGAGATAATAATAATTCAGACTTTTTTTAAGCAGGACATCCCTCTTTTGTATCTTATTTTTAAATTTCATTTTATATTGGGGTATATTTGATTTATAATATTGTGTTAGTTTCAGGTGTACAGCAAAGTAATTCAGTTATACACATACATATATCTATTCTTATTCAGATTCTTTTCCTATATGTTACTAAAGTTTCTTGAGTAGAGTTAAAGCAGTAAAAATTTTCAGAGGCCCCTCCTTATCAGAGTTGTTGTCGAGCTGCTAAGTAATGTCTGACTATTTGAGACCCCATGGACTGCAGCACACCAGACTTCCCTGTCCTTCACCGTCTCCGAGTGTCCTCAAATTCATGTCCATAGTTGGTGATATCATCTAACCATATAATTCTATGTCACCCTCTTCTCCTTCTGCCCTCAATGTTTCCCAGCATCAGGGTCTTTTCCAATGAGTCGGCTCTTTGCATCAGGTGGCCAAAGTATTGGAGCTTCAGCTTCAGCATCAGTCCTTCCAATGAACATTCAGAGTTGATTCCTTTAGGATGGACTGGTTGGATCTCCTTGCAGTCCAAGAAACTCTCAAGAGTCTTCTCCAGTACAATTTGAAAGCATCAGTTCTTTGGTCCTCAGCCTTCTTTATGGTCCAACTCTCCCATCCATACATGACTACCAGAAAAATCATAGCTTCGACTGTACAGACCTTTGTCAGCAAAATGATGTCTATGCTTTTTAATTCACTGTCTAGAATTGTCATTGTTTTTCTTCCAAGGAGCAAATGTCTTTTAATTTTGTGGCTTCAGTCACATCTGTAGTGATTTTGGAGCCCAAGAAAATAAAGTGTTACTGTTTTTGCCTTTCCACCTTCTATTTGCATGGAGTGACAGGACTGGATGCCATGATTTTAGTTTTCTGAATGTTGAGTTCTAAGCCATTTTCCTTATTCTCCTCTTTCATCCTCATCAGGTTCTTTAGTTCCTCTTCACTTGCTGCCATCAGAGTGGTATCATCTGCATATCTGAGATTATTGATATTTCTCCCAGTAATCTTGATTTCAGCTTGTGATTTACCCAGCCCAGGATTTCACATGATGTACTGTGCATGTAAGTTAAATAAGCAGGGTGACAATATACAGCCTTAACGTACTCCTTTTCCTATTTGGAACCAGTCTGTTGTTCCATGTCCAGTTCTAACTGTTGCTTCCTGACCTGCATACAAATTTCTCAAGAGGCAGGTCAGGTGGTCTGGTATTCCCATCTCTTTCAGAATTTTCCACAGTTTATTGTGATCCACACAGTCAAAGGCTTTGGCATAGTCAATAAAGCAGAAATAGATGTTTTTCTGGAACTGTCTTGCTTTTTCCATGATCCAACGGATGTTGGTAATTTGGTCTCTGGTTCCTCTGCCTTTCCTAAAACCAGCTTGAACAACTGCAAGTTCACGGTTCACGTATTGCTGAAGCCAAATATTTCTTCAACCTTCCAAATAACACTTGTTTTATACCATGGTTTGCAGATCCCATGACATAACTCTCTGACTTCTATGGATGGTTACTGGTTCATTCATTTGTTCATTCATTCAACAAATACTTACTGTTCCTTTTCTCTGGCCCACATACTAGGAAATGTGTTACTGTTCCTTTTCTCTGGTCCATATACTGGGAAGTGTTGTGTTATGGAGAGATTTCATCACTGGACATTGCTGTTTGACAGCTGGCCCGCATTTTCTGCTCTAGGATATATCTCTTCTTGTCATAGGCCAGCGTCAGCTTATCAGAGTGTAGCCTGCAAATCTGATGAGGACCGAGGTCGTCTTTTTCAGTTTTGTTTTTTGAAGTTCTATAAATTTTCCTGTATTAGAAAGCCATCTTGGTATTTGCTGTTAAATGTTCTGTAAAAAATCTTACTTTATAGCTGGTTTTGGGTTTTGGTTGTCACAAAGTCCTACTTATTTAACTATTCACCAAAATCCCAATCTCATTTGGAATGGATCTTTTTGTTATGGAACTGCCTTCTAGTTCCCCATGACGATTGCTGTCTGCTTTGGCTGTTACCATCACTGTTGTATGGAGAAGGAAATGGCAACTCACTCCAGTATTCTTGCCTGGGAAATCCCATGGACAGAGGAGCCTGACCGGCTACAGTCCATAGAGTCATAAAGAGTTGGCCATGACTGAGTGACTAGACAGCAACAATCACTGTTGTAACCAATGTCTTAGTAATGACCAGGTGAATTACTGCTAAATGAATTGGAAGTTTGGGTGAAAGGAATGCGTTTCTACTTGAATTTTAGGTCTGCATCTCATTGTTTTCATGTTATAAATATTTTGTGACTTCTTGCTGTGTCAACCAAAATGGCAAAAACTCACATTTCTATTCCACAACTTACTAAGTTAACAATTTAGTACTGTTGTTAATTAACTAAAATTTTGTGAAAATTAAATGTGATGTCAAAGGATAATTTTCGAAAACTGATGAGAGATATAAAATGAACAAAGATTTTTATTACATTTATTGTACACCATGAATTACAATGCAGGAAAGAAGTGTTTAAAGAAATTTGCAAAAACTATTCTATGTGTTAGGCAGTTAGAATAGGAAAAAGGAGTCCAGAATGGCGGTTGACAAAGACAAAGAACAGAAAAGCCCACGAAAATAGAAGAAAGGAAGGTCCAAGGACTGGAGTGAGAACCTCAGGTAAAACTAACAGCCCTCCTGGCTAGACCAATTTACCTAGGGCAGGCTCAGGGAGAGGAGAAAAAACATATAAAAAGGGGAGCCAAAACTGGGCTGGGGGCTTCTCTTCTCTTAGTGTCTTTTGGGTTGGCCCACTCTCATGCCTCGAGGATGTATTTTCCTTTGCTTTCTAAATGAAACTGAACAGTGACACGGAGCTGTAACACTGGTCCATCTGTCCGTCCCTTCAAATTTTTGTTGTGATAAGACAGAACCGAGGAAATGACAAACTCCTCCGACATATGCGTAGAGCAATAGTTGATTTTATTTCAACAGTGCACATCTAATTTACATTCCTATAGATAAGAATTGTTTTCATTGCTCTCAGTTTGTGACAAATTAACTTCTATCTCCACAGAGTTATAAAGTAGCCTAGTTAAAGTCCTTCATGATGGAATTACTCATGATGGAATTAAACAATTCCTGGGCCTTCAACCTTTTATTGCAAGAATATCCAGTTACCTCTTGCCCATTTCAAAGTCTTAAATTTTTCTCTATAATGATAAAATCTATAGTTTAGCCTTAGCACAGTTAAGGAAGGCAGAATAAAGAACATATTTGCTGATGTTACAGAGGAAGAAATTACATCTCTTTTATGTCTTGTGCTTAGTGTTTTTTTTTGGGGGGAGCGGAATGTGCTTAGTGTTTTTAACAAATAAAAAATAATAAAGCAAACAAAAATATCAATAACTGTGAGGAAGACATTTTAAATATTAATACTAATTTCACTTTAGTTATTCAAAATACAAATTCAAAAAATGCAATAACTAGTAACTAAATGCAAAATAGAAAGTTGTGTGCTTTGCTTATGCACAAAGGGCATAAGCTCCATCAAATGAAAATAGAGATTTATTTTTAAGGATTTGAAATTATTCCAATCAATTCGTTCTGTCTTGAATGAAAGAACATGTATTCCCATGTTAGTAAGTCAAGCCACAGAAGTCTAGGAAGATCAAGTGGAAACATGGGTTGTTCTTCTTTAATGTAAGCAGCCTAAAAGTAACATCCAAAGGAGTCTGAAAGCAATTTCCTTGAACTGTTGACATTTGGTTGACTTATTTGATTTAAGATTAATTTATTCTTCTGTCTACAGGTTTGATGCATTTTAATTTTCAAACAATAGTTTGTTTAGCAAGCTTTAATTATATATCCTTAAAAAAAAATTGTTGTTCAGTCATGTCCAACTCTTTGAAACTCCATGAACTAAGCCAGCCAAGTTTGTCTGTCCACAGAATTCTCCAAGCAAGAATACTGGAGTGGGTAGCCATTCCCTTCTCCAGGGGATCTTCTCAACTCTGGGATAGAACCTGTGTCTCTTGTGTCTCCTGAAAGGCAGGCAGATTCTTTACTGTCTGAGCCACCAGGGCAGTCCCTTACTAAGTGCCTAAAACCACACTAAGTAGTTTTATCTTCTACCATTCAACACTATGAAAAATGCTACAATTAAATCAAATTGTAATCAGACCTTCCTTAGACTTCAACCATAAGTGAAAAGATCAAAGCAAAACTGCTGAAGTAAACTGATAGGAAAGCTAAGTGGATAAGACAGCACAGGAAAATGGTCACTTCTTGGACTTGGATTTCCAAAGGCATCAAGAGCTAAACAGTATACTCTCCTGTGGCACATTTACGCCCCAATACAGATTCACAAGCCTCATAGAAGTCTCTGTAGAGTTCACACAAATATGATGCTCATTCACTTTTCTATAACTGTGCCAAAACAGAATTCCAAACCTTGTCACATTAATTTTCACTACCTGAATCTCACCCCTAGCCCCTCCTTCCCGACTAGACTGAGTCCTTTTGAGGGCAAAATATGTGTCTTGTACTTATGTAGGCACCATATACATGTTCCTAGCACCTAGAGTGGCTAGCATAGAGTAGGCACATGAAAGGTTTGTTGACAGGTTAAACAAATGAAGAAATAATAAGTTGAAAATAAAAAAGAAACAATTAGAGATTTTTCTGAGTTATCAAAAAACCTGTGGGATCTGATGCCATCTCTTGACAGTGTCAGACCTGGATTGAATTATGGGACACCTGTTGGCATCTAGGAATTGTTGAGTGTGTGGGAACCCACCCCCAAACACACATATGTTTTGGAGCTGGGTACTAGAATTATATTAGCAGGGCTTCCCAGGCGGCTCAGTGGTAAAAAATTTGCCTGCCAATGCAGGAGACATGGGTTTGAGCTTTGGGTTGGGAAGATCCCCTGGAAAAGGAAATGGCAACCCACTCCAGTATTCTTGCATGGGAAATCCCATGGACAGAGGAGCCTGGTGGGCCACAGTCCATGGAGTCACAAGAGTCAGACACAGCTTAGCAACCACACAGCAACAGGAGCCTCAGACAGTCTGACCACAGGGAGATAATACCTAATTAGGCTGGCAAAAAACCCATCTTCCTAGATGATCTTCTTTGCCATAAATTGATATACTATGCCCTGCGTTTACATACCAGTCTTTATAATACAGCTTTGTTAGTGTAATGGAGCAAAACTTGTCATCCAAAAATATCTCTTTGGCATGTGGATTATTTCCTGTTAAAAACAATCAAGGCCCAAAAGACTCAAGATGAAACTTTATCCTTCTCCCTAAATGTCTAAAAGAACTTAGACAGAGGGCATGTTTCAGCACCTGAAAAGAATATGGGCCAGTTGTGGTGGGGGAAACTTTGCCTCTCCCCCTTTTTTAAATCAGTCATTGAAGGTTCTCATTTTCCCTGTAACAGCAAGAGGTTTTTGCAAGTCTTTTAGCCACCAGTTAAATGATCAGGTGAAAAACTTTAGTTAGGAGTCTGTCATCAAAAGTAAATTCGGTTGGAACTTCCCTAGTCATCCAGTGGTTAAGATCCCACACCTCTATGCAAGGGGCACAGTTTGGCTCCCTGGTCTAGGAAGATTCCATATGCTGTGAGGCAACTAAGCCCATGCATCAAAACTACTGAGCCTGTGCTCCAGAGCTGTGCTCCCCAGCAAGAGAAGCCACCAAACAAGAAGCCGTACTCGACCATAACGAAGAGGAGCCCCTCCTCACTGCAACTAGAGAAAGCCCACATGCAGCAATGAAGACCCAGCGTGGCCAGAAATAAAATAAATTTTTAAAAATAAAAATTGAAAAAAATATACAGTTCTATGAAGTGGCTCAAAATCTGAATCAAACTGAAAACAGGAAGGCAAGGGATTGAAATATTATTTTATGAGCCTCTCTCACCCCTAAATGTGAGTCACTCCATGGGCTGAGGGAAAGGAGGGCAGGAGGCCAAGCTACCATTTGAGTGAAGCCACGGCTGGATTGGATCAGATATGGTTCTGACAGTGCCCCACTGTCTCTGTCCAGCCCAGCAAACATTTATCTGCCAAACGTTTACTTTTCCACCTCCATGTTAACTGCCTTCCTCCTCTTTGAGGTCCCAAACCACAATCCCCACTATTCTCTTTGGCCTTTAGCTGAAGATGGTATTTAAGGTGAGAGCTTTAGCGATTTTGTTAAGTTACTCATATTAAGGTGAGAGCTTCAGCGATTTTGCTGTTTTCCTGGGTCTTTTCCAGGCATACATGTTATTAAACTTTTGGGCGATTTTCTCCTGTTAACCTGTCTCATGTAAACTTAATTCTTAGGCCAGTCAGAACTTAGAAGGGCAGAGGTTAATGTCTTCTTCCCTGATACTAGCACGTATCAGCATCTCAAGTTTAATCAGCTCTCGGGCCCCATCCACAGTGAGCCTCTGAATGCCAGACCCTCGTGAAGGTGGGTGCCCCTGGAGACACCTGGCAGGCCTGGCACTTTGGGCCTCTCCTGGAAGCAGTCTGAATTCCTAATGCTTCTCCTTTATAGTCTTTGACTAGGAGGAAATGGCCATCATGAAAGCACAAGAGAGTATTCACGGAGTGGTAGACATAACGGGAGCCAGGGACAGGTTTTTGGGCACATCACAGGGGCAATCAAAAAAACAAAAAGGAGCTCAAACAGACAGAGCTGAAAGCTCCATTTGGACAGTGGAGAATTTCTAGAAGAAAGTGGCCAACAGTCTAACATTATAGGAGGTCAAGTGTGACGAAGTTTGAGCAGAGGCTACTGGCTTTAGCACCTGCTTGTTGCTCATTAGGAAGCACAGTGCTTGGAGCATGGGGAGGATGAAAGTGAGGGGAGAGTAAAGCAGTGTCACTTCATCTAGGTCATCCTTCACGGAAGCTGGCTGGGAAGGGAAATAAGATAGATGAGGTGCAAACTAGAGGAGGGTGGAGAAGTTTCCCTGGACTTTGAGGTTCTCCCCTAATTGCTGCAAGAAGGAAGAGCTTGTCTGGACTACAGCTCCCATGAGCCTCCAAGTCTTCTTCTCCCTGGGGCTGGGGTGGGAACTGTCTCTTCACCACTCTTGCAGCACTGGGAGGGCATGCACAGCTGCAGGGTGGGTCTTAGATGAGCTCTTCTTTTTTCTCTGTTTGCTCACTTATGAATATAGTTGCCCCAGCCCCCCCACCCCCCCCCCCCCCCCCCGCTTTTTTTTTTGGTTTGCCTGTGCCAGTCTTCATTGTGGCATGCAGGCTCTTAGTTGTGGCATGTGGGATCTAGTTCTCTGACCAGGGATCATACCCAGGCCCCCTGCCTTGGGAGCTCAGAGTCTTAGCCACTGGACCACCAGGGAAATCCCCCAATAGAGTTGCCTTCTGAACCAACTGAAACCGTTTATTGCTTAAGGAAACAAGTCTCCTGACAGTAGTTTCTTGTATCAGAGAGAGACCTGTGACTACTTCTGGGTGCCTGGGGTTCTGCAGCCCCACCTTCACTTGGCTCCTCTGTGTCAATCCTGGTCTCCCTGTGCTTATGGCCAGTAGACATCTTCTCTCTTGATTAGGGACAGTGTCAACCAGGAGCTGACTTTGGGCCAGGTGGCCGTGGGTTCAGATTCCTCCCTTGGATGGGCGACAGGGCAGCACCCTGGTGCATGATGTAATGAGCATTAGTGGCAAAGAGAGCTGTAAGCATGGCAACTCTCTCTTTTTTTCTGCTGCTGCTGCTAAGTCGCTTCAGTCATGTCTGACTCTGTGCAACCCCATAGACGGCAGCCCACCAGGCTCCCCCGTCCCTGGGATTCTCCAGGCAAGAACACTGGAGTGGGTTGCCACTTCCTTCTCCAATGCATGAAAGTGAAAGTGAAGTTGCCCAGTTGTGTCCAACTCTTAGCGACCCCATGGACTGCCGCCCACCAGGCTCCTCCATCCATGGGATCTTCCAGGCAAGAGTACTGGAGTGGGGTGCCATTGCCTTCTCCGTGATCTTTTTTTTTTTTTTTTTCTTTTTTCCTGGACACCATTAAAGTTTATATTCAAATGTCTGTCTTTAAATATGATCCATGGGGTTGCTAAGAGTCAGACACGACTGAGCAACTTCACTTTCACTTTTCACTTTCATGCACTGGAGAAGGAAATGGCAACCTACTCCAGTGTTCTTGCCTGGAGAATCCCAGGGACGGGGGAGCCTGGTGGGCTGCCGTCTATGGGGTCGCACAGAGTCGGACATGATTGAAGCGACTTAGCAGCAGCAGCAGCAGCAAGGGCCTGTGAAGAGTACAAGGAGAAATTAAAACTTATACCCACACAAAATCTTTTACATGGGTGTTCATAGCAGCATTATTCATAAGAGACCCAAGATGGAAACAATCCATACGTCTATCAATGATGAATGGATAAATAAAATGTGATACAACTGGGTCTCTGTATTCTTGGATGTGATTCCTTAGGGGACTGGCTGTATTCATTGTACTACACCAGTTTTATAAGGGAGTTGAACATCCATGGATTTTTGTGGGGGCTCCTGGAGCCAATCCCCTGCAGATACCAAGTGACAACTGTATAACCCTATGATGTAGAATATTACTTGGAAATAAAAAAGAATGAATTACCAATACTTAGAAGGATGAACCTTGAAAATAAGTGTGCTAAGTAAAAGAAGTCATTCACCAAAAGTCACATATTCTATGATTTCATTTATATGCAATGTACAAAAAATGCAAATTCACAGAAAAAGGAAGTTGATTAACTGTTGCCTACACCTGTGGAGACTGAAGGGTTGGGGAGTGGATAATGATGGAAGTTTAGGGTTTTCTTTTTGGGGTAATGCATTTTTTTTCCCAAATGTTCTAAAGTTGACTGTAGTAATGGTTGCACAACTCTGTGAATCTACTGATAGCCTTTGAATCCTACACTTTAGATGGGTGAATTGGAGGGTATGTGAATTATATCTCAATAAAGCTGTTGGTAAAAATGCCAGTGGAGAGGCCTCCCAGGTACCTTAATTTTGGCCTGCAGTAGCTGAGGAGTCCCAGGATGTGAGCCTTTCTGGGGAACCCTATCCATGATGGCAGGCGACTCTGCTGGTTGTAAAACCTCAGATGAGTTACTTCACTTCTCTGAGTGTGTTTTTTCCTTTGTGATCTGGGGATGAGAATAATACTGTCCCCATGATAACACAATATATGTTATTTACAGTGCCTGGAAGGTGGAAAGATTTGGGTAAATGTTGGCTAGCACTATTATCAGTGAAATGAAGATAATAATACAGATCTCACAAGGTTGCTCTGATCCCAAAATGAGTTAATGTGATGAAATTACTTAACACTGTACCTGGGACATCAACAATGATCAATAAATGGTAGATAGGGAGGGGAAGTTATCCTTGGGATTGTTGCTGTTATGATTTTAGTGTGATTCAGGACTAGGAAGGGGTAAGGATGGGGAAAGAATTTGAAAATCTCAGTCCTCATATGCACACACGATTTTTAAAATTAACAAAGAACCTAGGTTGTCTTTGGTTTTAAATTATGGCTCCAGCATCACCCAGCCCTCAGGGTCATGGTTTATGGTTCTTCCTGGCTGCCTCAGGCAAGGCGAAGGAACTTCAGTGCTGAAGGTGCTTCCTGTCTTAAGAGGTGCTGGACCGGAGCAGGGAGATGGAGGCTGACAGGGACACTCCCTGACCTTGTCTGGCTCCCTCTGCACCAGACAGACCCATAGGTCTGCTCTGCAGACTACAGGGAAGTTGGGGTGCCCTTGGGAAGACCTGCTCAGAGTGGCTTTGAACTTGACTGAGTAACTTTCCAAGGTGAGGAGGACTCTCTCCTGTTGTTGCCTCCCTGCTCCTCCCAATATGGTTTAGTTGTGCTGGTTTGGAGGGATTTGCTTTGGGTTTTACCTCTTCCTTCATTTTCTCTGCTTTTATTGCCTGCTTTTACTGCTTGAAAGCCCAGTTCCCTCGTGAATTACTTGTTAGAGAAATAGCAAGAGGTTATTTTTTGACCTCTGGCTCCCAAATCTTCATTTGTCTCCTCTGTTTTCACTCTAATGCCTCTGGAAGGAGCCATCAGAGCCAAACTCTTCTTCCAGAGGGAGCAGAGTCACACTGTTGCTAAGGATCCTGGAGGGCAATGTCCTGAGATGCTCCTGTAGATATGGGGCTTAGACAGTCTAACCTTTTCTAGCTCCTGTTGTGCATTAACAAGGCTTTCCTTGAAGAAAGAACAGGTACTTCAGGGCCAGAAGGGTCTGGAGAGATCAGCTTTCCTGCCTTCCCATCTGTCCTGCCTCCATCTGTTCTTAGGTAAGTCTTGCCCCATTTCCCCCTATTTTTGTGGGGGTTCACACCATATATCCAATGCATATGCAATTCCTATTAGTTTCAACTCTCAAAATCTGCTCAGCTCACATCTGCTCCCTTTTCACCAACTGCAATCACACTAGTCCATACCACTGTCAACTTAAAAAGTAGTCAAAACCTAGATGTTGAGAGTTATGTTTTATTTGGTGGAAATTTTTAGGATTCAAGCCTGAGAGACAGCTTCTCAAGAGACCCTGAGAAAACCGCTCCAAGGAGGCGGAGAGGGGAGAGCATGTCTGCAGCAAAGGGCAAGTAGTTTGAGCATCAAAAGATTATTGTTAATTAAGTAAAATCAGATATCTCAAGTGAAGGAATTTAGGGAAGATGCAAGAGTCTGGGCTTACTGAAATCATTCCTTTCACAAGCATCTCAGCTACCTGGGGCCAGCCTCTTGAGATTTGATTTTTCACATCCTTAGTTCCTTGCTCACTGTAGGGAGTGGCGGCAGCTTGTGGTGGCAGCTTGAGGGCTGCCGGATAGCAGGCATTGTTCTTCCTGGGCTCAGAAATTCACATTTGGAGTGCTGGAATCACAGATGGCTGTGATTCCTTGTTTATTGATATGGCAGGAACTGCTCTATTTCACACCACCAATTCTCATTTGGATTTTTAAAATAGCCTTATCATGAATCTTTCTGTGTAAAAAAATTTGTAAGCTGAAACCTCAATAAATAAATAGAGCTAGGAGACTAGAAGGGGGAGCTGTCTCCCCCTGTGACCATCTCAGAGCCCTGCAGGAAGAAGAAAGACTCTTTTCTGGCAATGACTCCGCCAGTGAAAAGCCATGGGCTAAACCAAGGTTTACTAGAGCCCTTCCAACTTCTTTTTTTCCTCTCTCTAAAAGACTTCTCCTTCCCTGGCTGTAAAGGGGTTTGCACATGGCCCTCCATGGTTGCAGACCCTGAACTGAAATTGCCTCCTGAGTCTGAATAAACCCATCTCTGCTGGAGAAATATCCAGCAGTCTATTTGTGTGAGGTCAACACTTGCATCAAGCTTGCTTTCCTAGACTCAATCACCCTCAGAAGCTGTAAGCAGCTCTTTGCAGGAAACCACTCTCAGCAGGAAGCCCGTTTTCTTGTCACTTGAGCATGAAGCTACATTGGAACTAACTTGTAATCCACGCTCTACTCTTCTCTGGCCCAAGCACAGCTTTCAGAACTTTCAATCACACAATACCTTGTCTAACTTGCTGGTTCTTTCTGTAAGATCAACGGAGTAGAAATGAAGAATTAGTAATTAACGGATGACCAGATCTTTTCTCTGGCTTCCCCTCCAATAAACTGGGTGAACAAGATAACATCTAAAGGATGACCACGAGGAGTGGACAGTCCTGCACACAGTGGGTGGTCACAACTCTGACCCCCCTCCAATCTCAATGGTTACCTGAGGCGACTTCCCTTTTCCCCTTAAAAACTTTCATGGCCAAACAGAGCCTTCACAGGTGGTTTTCAGGAAGTAGTGAGTCTGCTCCACCATCTCTCCAGGTGCCAACATTCTGATTAAAGTCATTTTCCCTTCTGCCATTTGTGAGTATGTAATTGATTTTGTAGAAAGTGAGCAATGGGACCTGATTCATTTGGTAACATAGCCAAAACATTAAAAACATTTATTATTATGAAACCTATCATATAGGTTTTTATCATATGAAAGACAGCATATATGATTTAAAGAATAGTCATAAAATGAACACCCCTAGTCACCCCCCAGCTTAAGAAATAGAATTTACCAGCATTCTAGACATTCCCAAATTGCATTTCCCTGTCTCCCCTCAGAGGTAACCTGCATCCTGAATTTTGTGCTAATCATCTTTGCTTTTTATTTTGTTTAAAAAAGTATCCCTAAATAATAGATCAATTAGTATTGTTTGTTTTGGACTTAATCATTCTTCTATGAATTACTTCATTTTTCAACCTTATGTTTTTGCGATTCAGCCATGGTGATTCATCTGAAAGCTTAAGTGAGGTCATGTCCTTTTCATGTTCAAACACTCCCAGTGGCTGCCCACGACAGTCAGGAACTAAATGTAGCCCCCTTTCTTTCCTCAGAAGATCCTGCAAGACTGGCTCTTGCTTGTTCCCCTGCCGCATCTCTTACACTCCCCTCCTTGTTTGCTCTGCTCCAGCTGCACTGATTTCTTGGCTCTCAGGTATGCCGCCATGGTTCTGTTCTGGGAAGCGGGATCCCTTCCGGGGCCCCCGAGTGGGCTCCTGTCTAACACTCGGAAATGAATTGTCTGAGGAGACACACCCACTGACAAAGAAAGAGATTTTACTGGGGAGGGCGCCAGTAGGGTAAGGGAACCCAGGAGGAGTGCTCTGCCCCGTGACTCGCAGTCTCGGGTTTGTGGTGATGGGATTAGTTTCCATCTCTGGCCAGTCGTTCTGACTCAGAGTCCTTTCTGGTGGCGCACGCATTCCAGTGAGGAGGATTCTGGGAGGTTGGTAAGACACGTGGTGTCTCCTTTTGACTTTCCTGAATTCTTCCCTTGTTTTGGCTTGTTATTTCTGTGTTCCTCACCAGGACCTCCTGTCATAAAACAGCTAATGCAAATGGTCGTGATGGTGCCTGGTGGTTTCAGTCAGTGCTTCCCCAACAGTTCCTACCTCAGAGTCTCCGCATGGGTGGTGGTTCCCTCTGCCTGGAATTCCCTTCCCTCTCTTCATGTCATTTGTTTCCTTACTTCCTTCTGATTTCAAATGTCACATCACAGAGGACCCCTTCTTAATTTATTCTATCTTAATGTTTCCTGAAATTCTCCCTTACTAGCTGTCTCCTTACCTTGGTTTATTTTTGCTTATAATACATTACCATTTGTCCTTACATTATGTGTTAATTTATGATCAACTTCCAGGCAATCACTTGTCTTGTTCACTTATCTATCAGAGTCTGGCACATATTAAACACTCAATAATATTTTTGTATTAATAAATAACTGAATGAATAGATAAGTGAGGGGATGGGAAGACGCATAATCTCCATTAGTTCACCCTTTCAAATCACCCAAATATACAAACAATCTAAATGTAAACATTGTGCTTGCTTTGAAAATGCAATTTTAAGATACATCCTACTCCTAGCCCAAGGGCCACCCAGTATAGCTGTGGAGGTTTCCGTAGTGTAAGCCCTGGCACTTGGCTTTTCCTTTTGTAAAGCAATTTTCTGGTTTAGGCTTTAATCGTGGTGGTACCCACTTCAAAGAGGCATTGCTTCCAGAAGGCTATCACCAATAAGCACTGTTAGGGCTCACGAGGGGCTCGTAGCATATGGTTAAGATATGGCCCACTGTGGTGACCTGACCAACAAGGGATGAAGTCTCAGTGGCCACATTGCCCTGTGGGCATCCTGCTTTTTCCTTAAGGCGATACCCTGTTTTTCCCTTCTGGTGCCTGGTTTCTCAAGACTACGTGACCACCCGACTGTGAGACCCTTTCCACTACGTGACCACAAGACCCCAGCTGCGAGCTAAAGATAAACTGAGGCCCCCGCCCTCCGGGGCACTGTTTCCCATGGATAGGGTATAAGAAGGGTTGGCTGTATAGAGATCACTGGTTTCTCTCTAAAGCCAGTCTCTTTCTTTCTTTTTGTAATAAACCTTTCTCTGCCTGACTGCCCAGCTTGCTCTCTTTTTCTCCACACATGCCTTGCAAGCGCATTGACTGCCACTGGGCTGGACAGAGCCAAGACCCAAGCCCCTTGCTGCCTCCCTGAGGCTCCTTTGTTTTAGGGATCCTGGTTGATTTAGATAGCTGGTTATTTGAACTATTTTTCTATTTTTGCTTACTTTTGCTCTCTTATCTCTCTACAAATTCCCTCTCTTCTGTTTTAAATTTGCCAATAAAGACTGAGTCCATGAAACCCTAGATCCCTGACCCTTATCTTAATAAAAGTAGAACCCCAGTTTGAATTGCATTTTCTATATGTGCAACTAATTGGAAAAAGACAAGTAAATGTTCTAGCAACTATTCTAGTGAGTGATGAGCAGTGGCTATCCCAACGCTGCTCGTATGTGTGTGGTGGCCCCTGACACTGTGCAGCGTGTATTTGTTTTGTGCCAGCTTTAGCCGATTGATAATAATACAGGAAATGTGGGCTAGAAATGCCTGGAAGCACCCACCTGGGCCCCAGTGAGCTCTTTTCCTACCTGCCCACCCGCTCGACCCCCACCCCTGCAATTGCTCCTCCCCCCAGCCCTGCCCCACCACTCCATCAGTTGCCTGCCTTGTATACGCCGAGACTTGTAAGTAATGCATTCTTCCTTTTTATCAGAAGTTTGCCAAAACTTATTGCTGAAGGGTGTCTTGCAATCATAATAAGAATCACAAGGGTTGGTCCAGTAGTAACACTGAACTGGAATGGGGACAAGTCTGTGGGGAGTTCACTGGGGCCCAGGTGGGTGCTTCTAGGCATTTCTAGCCCACATTTCCTGTATTATTATCAATAGGCTAAAGCTGGCACAAAGCAAATACAGGCTGCACGATGTCAGGGGCCACCACACACACACACAAGCAGCGTTGGGATAGCCACTGCTCATCACTCACTAGAATATTTGCTAGGACATTTGCTTGTCTTTTCCCAGTCAGTTGCACGTAATAGAAAATGCAGTCCAAACTGGCATAAAGAAGGAAAAGGATTTGTTGGTCTGTGTGCCTGGAAAGTCTAGCAGAAGAGGGGCCATCAGCCTGCCTGCTCCAGCAGCTCAACAATTGTATGGTCAGTGGTGCACTTTTCTCTTAGTCTTTTCTGCTCTGCCACCCAGAGTATTCGTTTCCTTCTCAAGTGCATCCCAGTAAGTTGGAAGCTGCCTGACTTCTAACTGAAGACTTGCGGGAGGAAAGGCACAGCTTCTGTCTCGGCATTCCAGCTGGAATCCGGATTAGACTAGATTAGATCACATGTGGAAACTGACCAAGGTGAAGACAGTCTCATGGTCACAGGCACTGCTCAGCACTCAATGTCGAGGCTCGCTGCAGGCTGGAGGGGAGTTTAGTCTCCCCAAGTAAAGGATCTGCAAGGGGTGGGGCTGGACACCTGAGTACTGTGAGCAAGAAGGGAGGGGTGACTACTGCTGGATAGACCCTCCAAAAATGTCCACTGAATCGCCCATGGACACTGTATGAGGACTGTGAGGTTAAGAGCGATCGATCAAGACTGACAAAATGAAACCAGGAGTAGAAGTAGAACACTGCTGGCTCTACATGTTGTGAACATTTCTTTTCTTAAAAAAACTTTTTATTGAAGTATACTTGATATACAATGTTGTGTTAGTTTCAAGTTTTCAGCAAAGAGATTCAGGTATATACATATATATACACACATATATATATGTATATGTATATATATATACTTTTTCTGTACATTCTCTTCCATTACAGGTTATTATAAGATACTGAGTATAGTTTCCTGTGCTATACAGTAGGTACTTGTTGATTATTTCACATACATAATAGTGTGCATTTGTTAATCCCAAAGTCCTAGTTTATTGCTCCTTTCCCTTTGCTGCTGCTGCTGCTGCTAAGTCACTTCAGTCATGTCTGACTCTGTGCAACCCCATAGATGGCAGCCCACCAGGCTCCCCTGTCTCTGGGATTCTCCAGGCAAGAACACTGGAGCAGGTCGCCATTTCCTTCTCCAATGCATGAAAGTGAAAAGTGAAAGTGAAGTCGCTCAGTCATGTCCCACTCTTAGCAACCCCATGGACTGCAGCCTACCAGGCTCCTCCGTCCATGGAATTTTCTAGGCAAGAGTACTGGAGTGGGGTGCCATTGCTTTCTCCGAAGAAGACCTCAGAAGTCAGCAAAGTGCGTAAGCCAAATGTCTGGCAATATCCTGACCTGGGAAAGGAAGCCTGGACCTTGAGGGAAAGAGTGCCTTACAGAGACTTGGCCTCATTGCCTGGCGCCCACCTTTGCTTTGAGCCACTTTGTGTCCTGAGAAGGATTTGACAAGTCATGACTCCTGGGTTTCATCATTACCCTTCATCAATATTTAAGGAGCTGGAGAGTAGGAGAAAGCAATGGCAACCCACTCCAGTACTCTTGCTTGGAAAAATCCCATGGACCGAGGGGCCTGGTGGGCTGCAGTCCATGGGGTCGCTAAGGAGTCGGATACGACTGAACGACTTCACTTTCACTTCTCACTTCTATGCATTGGAGAAGGAAATGGTGACCCACTCCAGTGTTCTTGCCTGGAGAATCCCAAGGACGGGGGAGCCTGGTGGGCTGCCGTCTATGGGGTCGCACAGAGTCGGACACGATTGAAGCGACTTAGCAGCAGCAGCAGCAGAGTAGGGGTGATAATGAATGGGATGCAAAGGATAGGGAAGCATGGCTGGATTGTGTGTGTGTGGGGGGAATGTGCACATGTGTGTATGAGATGTGATTGGAGCAGTAGATGTGGATTAATCAACGACTTACTGGGGACTACCTCTAGGCATATCCCAGAGAGTTTCCTGACTCTGTGTGTCCTGTCTTCCGTTGGTCTGTCTGAAGAGTCTGGTCTGCAGGTCTGAGTCCCCTAGACATTAAGTTGCTAAAAGGGCGAGCAGGAAGGAAATAGATGGAGCAGACCACACAGTGCCCACATGGCACCCACAAGGACACACTGCCACTGCACACCATCGTGAAGCCAGGTGCAGGGGTGCCTTTCAGACCCAGCCAGAGATATGAATTATGCTGCTCCCAATCATGAATTCCCACACTGCAGAAAGGTGGTTTAGTCAGGACTCAGGTGACAAGAACAGGAACTCTCTCAAGTTAGTGCAGATAAAGGAGAATCTTCTGGACCCTAGTGTAGCATGTGCAACTGTGCCTCATGGAGTCTGGGAGGTTGCTGGGCAGCTGCCCTCTCTACTTCATTCTCCCTGACCACATAGCCTCTTATCTGGGATTCTCTCTGCCTTTCTGTTCTGGTCTCCTCTCTGCACACAGCTTTCTTTACTGTCCTGTAAATTCAGCCTTAATGTGGTTTGGTGCACCATGGTGCTGACTGATCCCAGCTTGACAAGACAGTACAGTTCCAGTACAGCTTCAATACTTCAGACCACCCTTCCTGTGCTCGTTAGTTAGTTAACTAGTTAGTCAGAGCAAGCAGCTGTGTGATCAGGGTGGAGTCCCTTGGCATAAAGGGCCAGTCCTATCGCCACTTTGGCTCATTCCTTCAGTATGGTCTGTGGGGATGAGGTGGTCATACATATTGGGGACACATTTACATTAAAAACTAATTTCTTATTTCCCTGAAATTCAAATTTAACTGGTTGACCTATATTTTCATTTTCTAAGTCTGGCAACCCTTTAGGGGGCACTCTGAGGGAGTCTACCATAGGAACTAAGGAAACAATACTTTTTCAAGAGCACTTTTTTGTCTTTCAGTCAAGGGCAAATGTCAGCTTTGCTATATGCAACAAGTTTGAATCCTACAATCTTCTGAATGCAAGTTTCAAAATGGGCATAATTATTTTATTAAAGAAAAATCATTAGGTAAGACAGTTACTTACAATTGTTCCAAAATAAAAGGTGAAATAGAGTGAAAAATAAAGCTAATATAGTGGGTGGCAGATTTAACCCTATGCGTTCTAAGGGCCAGATTGAAGAACTCCCAGGTAAAGTAAGTTAGGCTCCTGACAAATGGTGGAGACTCAATCATTTTTGCTTCTTTTGCAGGTTTCACCTTTCTCCTGCTTTAACCTACCCTTTTATAGTGAACAATTCTCATGACTGTGCCATGAACACTCAGCATTTTTTCCTGGGAGTTGCTAATCATTAATTTGAGAAATACCAATTAGTTGTAAAGTTCATTTGATAATGGGTATACAGACTAATGGCAATCATGTTTTTTTTTTTTTAATATGGATAATAATTACAAAGAAAATGTAAGAACTGTTAAGGTAAAGGGATGGTGAGGGGTTTCTTTTCTTACAATTTCATTTACAGTTATTATAATGTTTTATGCGCAGCAAATTTGAATTACAAAATACATTTCTGGGGGCATTGTATAAAAGCATACTGTGTAAGTATTCAAATAAAAAAAATCTCCATTTGCCCTGGTTGTTTAGTGACCTACTTGGGGAAAGGCTTGCAGTAGTTTCTGCCAGTCATTGGCAATTAGTTTGATGGATACAAATGAAGAAATTGGTAAGCAATGCCATTATTTATCAAGAAAAAAAATAAAAAAAATATCTGGCAGCCCTAAGACCTGGAACTGAAACAAGGGACATGAAGAGATGATTCCTGAGGCAGTTTATAAAAATCTGAGAAAGCCCAAAGCTCAAGGTGAGGAACCTTACCTTTCCATCTCTGGGATTGTTACGAGAAGGTCAGGGGTTTGGCCAAATATTAGGAGGCTCTGGAGCCAGGGACTCGAACAACCATAGAACTTGCTCTGTCTTCAGGTTGTGACAAGAATAAATGAGCTGATATAGGTAATGCAAGCATGTGGTAAGCCCCGCATAAGCATCAGCTATTATTATCATACCTCTGTTTCTCATGGCTCACGTCAACCTCATTTTCTGGTGACAATTTTTTTTTCCCCTTACATGACAGGAAACATAGGTACTCATTAGCTTTTAGCTTTTATGGTATTATTTTCTTCACTGGAAGGGGTTTATCTCAATTTTCTAATTCCAGTTAAAACTTTCACAGCTGTGAGAACTTCCCTGGGGTTCCAGTGGTTAAGAATCCACCGTGCAATGAGGGGGCATTGATTTGACCACTGTGAAGATCCCACATGCAGCGGAGCAGCTAAGCACAGGTGCTGCAACTGCTGAAGTCTGTGGGCCACAACTAGAGAGTTCATGCGCTGCAAGGAAAGAGGCTGCACAATGCAGTGAAGAGCCAGTATGACACAGTGAAGTTACTGCATGCAGGAAGACCTGAGGCAGGCCCCCACGAAAAAGATGCCACGGATGTAAGGATGAATGAGAAGCAATCCAACCCTGCAGGGTTGAACACCAGGTCCAAATCAACTGGATGAGAAAGATACCTTAATCTATGGAGCTACATTAAGATGAGGAGCCCTTACAAATAGCTGAGAAAAGAAGAGAAGCATAAGGCAAAGGAGAAAAGGAAAGACACATTCATCTGAATGCAGAGTTCCAAAGAATAGCAAGAAGAGATAAAGCCTTCCTCAGTGATCAATGCAAAGAAATAGAGGAAAACAACAGAATGGGAATGACTAGAGATCTCTTCAATAAAATTAGAGATACCAAGGGAATATTTCATGCAAAGATGGGCACAATAAAGGACAGAAATGGTATGGACCTAACAGAAGCAGAAGATATTAAGAAGAGGTGGTAAGAATATACAGAAAACTGTATCAAAAAGTTCTAATGACCCAGATAACCATGATGGTGTATTCACTCACCTAGAGCCAGTCATCTTGGAGTATGGAGTCAAGTGGGCCTTAGGAAGCATCAGTATGAACAAAACTAGTGGAGGTGATGGAATTTCAGTTAAGCTATTTCAAAGCCTAAAAGATGATGCTGTGATGCTGCACTCAATATGCCAGAAAATTTGGAAAACTCAGCAGTGGCCTCAGGACTAGGATTTTCATTCTAATCTCAAAGAAGGGCAATGCCAAAGAATGTTCAAACTACCACATAATTGTGCTCATTTCACATGCTAGCAAGGTAATGCTCAAAATCCAAGTTAGGTTTCAACAGTACATGAACCGAGAGCTTCCAGATGTACAAGCTCTATTTAGAAAAGGCAGAGGAACCAGAGATCAAATGGCCAACATCCAATGAACCATAGAAAAAGCAAGGGTGTTCCAGTAAAACATCCACTTCTGTTTCACTGACTACACTAAAGCCTTTGACTGTATGGATCACAACAAACTGTGGAAAATCTTAGAGGTGGGAATACCAGACCACCTCACATGTCTCCTGAAAAACCTTTATGCAGATCAAGAAGCAACAGTTAGAACGGGCATGGAACAACAGACTGGTTCCAAATTGGGAAATGAGTATGTCAAGGCTGTATATTGTCACCCTGCTTATTTAACTTATATGCAGAGTACATCATGAGAAATGCCAGGCTGGATGAAGCACAAGCTTGAATTAAGATTGCAGAGAGAAATATCAATAAGCTCAGATGTGCAGATGACACCACCCTTATGGCAGAAAGTGAAGAAGAACTAAAGAACCTCTTGATGAAAGTGAAAGAGAAGAGTGAAAAAGCTGCCTTAAAACTCAACATTCAGAAAGCTAAGATAATGGCATCTGGTCCCACCATTCCTGGAAAATGGATGGGAAACAATGGAAACAGTGAAAGATTTATTTTCTTGGGTTCCAAAATCACTGCAGATGGTGACTGCAGCTGTGAAATTAAAAGACACTGGCTCCTTGGAAGAAAAGCTATGACAAACCTAGACAGTATATTAAAAAGCAGAGACATCACTTTGCCAACAAAGTCAATGCTGTGGTTTTTTTGGTAGTCATGTAAAGATGTGATAGTTGTACCATAAAGTAGGTTGAGTGCCAAAGAATTGATGCTTTTGAACTGTGGTGTTGGAGAAGACTTTTGAAAGCCCCTTGGACACCAAGAAGATCAAACCAGCCAATCCTAAAGGGAATCAACCCTGAATATTCACTGGAATGACTGATGCTGAAGCTCCAATACTTTGGCCACCTGATGTGAAGAACTGACTCATTGGAAAAGACCCTGATGCTGGGAAAGATTGAAGGTGAGAAGAGAAGGGGATGACAGAGGATGAGATGGTTGGATGGCATCACCTACTCAATGGACATGAATTTGAGCAAAGTCCTAGAGATAGTGAAGGACAAGGAAGCCTGGGTGCTGTAGTCCCTAGAGTCACAAAGAGTTGGACACGACTAAGTGACTGAACAACAACAACATTAAGATGATCCTGATTATTAGCAAAAGCAAACAAAAGTTCTCTCTGGAGGAAGAAAAAATAATCATTGACTTTTACATATTACTCCGAGCAATTCTTTCATATACTATGTCTGGCATATAATCAATGATAAACAAGTATTTGAGGACATGAAACAATCAGAACAAACATCAGCATAAATAACAGAAAACAGAGACAGATAGGTGAAAGACAGGGAAGCCTGGCCTGCGGCAGTCCATGGGGTTTAAAAGAGTTGGACACAACTGAGTGACTGAACAACAAGGCATAACTCCAGACACTTGAATTATTTGATACGGACTTTAAAACAAATGCTTATCATGTTTATAAAGATAAAGGACAAGTTTGGAAATTTCAGCCAACTGTTGGAAGCTATTAAAAAAGTGACACGTACGTTTTCAAAGGATTTCTGCATCGAGGGAGGGTGAAATAACTAGCAGCAGACCAGCATCCCACTTAGGACAAGGAGAAAATTTGGATACAAGTCAAAAGTCTTTTCTTAAATGCAGTGGAACACAGCCGAAGCAACGGCCATTAGTGGGCCTAAGACTCGAAGAGGGAAGGATCTTGGAGAGGTGAGTTGACTGCTGCAGCCACATTTTCCTAAAGGCATGTGTCAATTCTGAGTGTTGTTAGGAGGCTGAGAGTCCGGTGAAAAGCCTGATGCAAAGCTTGGGAAAGATGTTTCAGGAGAACAAGGAAATCAGCAAAACTTTTGGCAGAGATTTTGGGGGCAGGGGTTCAAGCACACAGCTTGTTTATTCCTCTGGACATTTCCTGAATACTAGGGTAGAATGTTAAAAATTTTAGTGAGAAAACTTTGAAAAGGGCAGTGGAGTTGCCTCAACAATCTTTTGAGTCAAGGTTAAAGGTTGGGGACCACTGGGGAAACAGATCCTGTAACTACATGAGGTTCTTAGTTAAAATCCCAGGAGAGCCAAAGGCAGATATTCCTAATTGGATTAAAGTGATAAACAATGACTCCATTTATCAAGTTGTTGAGTTGCTAAGTCGTGTACAACTCTTTTTGAGACCCCATGGACTGTTGAGACCCCATGGACTGTTGAGACCCCAGGAATACTGGAGTGGGTTGCCATGCCCTCCTCCAGGGGATCTTCCCAACCCAGGAATTGGCAGGCAACTTCCTTACCACTAGTGCTACCTGTGAAGCCTGAAGTTTACATTGTTGTTTGCTGTTCAGTCGCCGAGTCCGACTCTTTGCAACCCCATGAACTGTGGCACACTATGCTTTCCTGTCATTCACTATCTCCTGGAGTTTGCTTAAACTCACGTCCATTGAGTCGGTGATGCCATCCAACCATCTCATCCTCTGTAGTCCCCTTCTCCTCCTGCCTTCAATCTTTTCAGCATCAGGGTCTTTTCCAATGATTCAGCTCTTCACATCAGGTGGCCAAAGTATTGGAGCTTCAACTTCAGCATCAGCCCTTCCAATGAATAGTCAGGGATTTTTATTTCCTTTAGGATTGACTGCTTAAACACAGTTTTGTACATAATGCCTGGCAATAAATAAAAGTTATTAGGCATGCCAAAGACAGGACCCTTTGACTAAAATCAAGAGAAAATAGTTATAGAAGACCCACAGGTGATCCAAATAAAAGGTCTAGCTGACAAGGATTTAACAAGAAACATGATTAATATATTTTTTAAGTAGAGGGGGAAATAAATGAAATAGGTGAAAAGGTATAAACTTTCATTAGAGGTTTGGAATATAAAATAATTAAATTAAAATTCTAGAACTGAAAAAATATAAACAAACTAAATAAAAATTTGAATGCTAACATACAATAGCAAAAGTCAAAAATTTAGAGGTTGTGTTTAACAAAAGATTAGATACAGCTGAATAGAAAACTAAAGAACTGGAAGATAGGCTAAAAGAAATTATACAGAATGGAACATGGGGAAAGAAAAGGATGAAAAATACAAAAAAGAGTAAGAGAGGAGGTAGTCAGAAGGTGTATTGTGTGCTTAAATGGATTTCCAGAAGGAAAGGAGAGAAAGAACAGGGCAGATGCCATGTGAGAAGTGATAGTGGCTGAGAATTACTCAATTCATCAAACAGATTAATGGTTTTTCAATTCAGAGATAATGAAAATGTTCTGCAAACTGAAGTACGATAAATAAAAATAAATCCACACTTAGATACCTCAAAATAAAGCCACTTAAAATCAAAGATAAAAATAAACATTTAAAAGTAGGTAGAAAAGATTACCTTCAGTTGAGTTCAGTCACTTAGTCGTGTCCGATTCTTTGTGACCCCATGGACTGCAGCACACCAGGCCTCCCTGTCCATCACCAACTCCCAGAGTTTACTCAAACTCATGTCCATTATGTCTGTGATGCCATCCAACTATCTCATCCCCTTCTCCTCCCACCTTCAATCTTTCCGAGCATGAGGGTCTTTTCAAATGAGTCAGTTCTTCACAAGTGCCCAAAGTATTGGAGTTTCAGCTTCAGTCCTTCCAATGAGTATTCAGGACTGATTTCCTTTAGGATGGACTGGTTGGATCTACTTGCAGTCCAAGGGACTCTCAAGAGTCTTCTGCAACACCACAGTTCAAATCCATCAATTCTTCGGTGCTCAGCTTTCTTTATAGTCCAACTTTCTCAGCCATTCATGACTACTGCAAAAACCATAGCCTTGACTAGATGGACCTTTGTTGGCAAAGTAATGTCTCTGCTTTTTAATATGCTGTCTAGTGAACTATTATACTGACAGTTGACTTCTCAACCAATATTGCATGTCAAACTATAGAATTTTGCAAAAAGAGAAGAGCTATCATCTAGAATCCTATAGCTAACAAAAAGTTCCTTCAATAGCAGAACTGACAGTGCAATTAAGGCATTTCAGATATGCAATATTGAAAGAATTAATCACAAGCAAGCTCTGAAAGCAAAAAGAATATTATCCCTGGAGGAAGATTACAAATATTGGAATAAATAATGAACAATGGAAGAAGGCAAATATATCAGTAAAATGAAATAAATATTTCTTCTACAAGCTAATAATGATAATATATTGTGACGTGTATCCTTGTGTTAGAAAGTAGAGAGGAACACAGAAAGGGACAGAAGGAAAAAGAATGAATGAATGTTTATACATAAACAAATATATAAAAATTGGGAGAGGATAAAGAAAGTGAAATTATTTGAAGCTCCTTACTTTATTGCAGAAACAGGTAAAAAAGTTAAAATTTGTTTTCAACAATTCTAGAATTACTGTTAATAATATAGTTCCAAAGAGGCTAGGAAAGAATATATTACTTCTACATGGGAGTACGAAAACAAAAGAAAAGAAATGATCATCAAAAAGAATCCCAAAAAAGGCAAAAAAAGAACAGAAAGGAAATACAGAATAGGCAGCATAAATAGAAGGTACATAAAATGCACATATTTGCAAATATATAGCAGATAGGTATAAATTCAAATATATCAAATACTTAATGTAAACATCTTTATTTCATACACAGGCAAAATAATTCAGAAGTTAAAACCAAAGAAAATCCAAGCACAGGCTGCTTATAAGTGACATACCTTAAGTAAATAGGTATCAGATCAGATCAGTCGCTCAGTCGTGTCTGACTCTTTGCGACCCCATGAATTGCAGCACACCAGGCCTCCCTGTCCATCACCAACTCCCGGAGTTCACTCAGACTCATGTCCATCGAGTCAGTGATGCCATCCAGCCATCTCATCCTCTGTCATCCCCTTCTCCTTCTGCCCCCAATCCCTCCCAGCATCAGAGTCTTTTCCAATGAGTCAACTCTTCGCATCAGGTGGCCAAAGTACCGGAGTTTCAGCTTTAGCATCATTCCTTCCAAAGAAATCCCAGGGCTGATCTTCTTCAGAATGGACTGGTTGGATCTCCTTGCAGTCCAAGGGACTCTCAAGAGTCTTCTCCAACACCACAGTTCAAAAGCATCAGTTCTTCGGCGCTCAGCCTTCTTCACAGTCCAACTCTCACATCCATACATGACCACAGGAAAAACCATAGCCTGGACTAGACAGACCTTTGTTGGCAAAGTAATGTCTTTGCTTTTGAATATGCTATCTAGGTTGGTCATAACTTTCTTTCCAAGGAGTAAGCATCTTTTAATTTCATGGCTGCAGTCACCATCTGTAGTGATTTCGGAGCCCAGAAAAATAAAGTCTGACACTGTTTCCACTGTTTCCCCATCTATTTCCCATGAAGTGATGGGACCGGATGCCATGATCTTCGTTTTCTGAATGTTGAGCTTTAAGCCAACTTTTTCACTCTCCACTTTCACTTTCATCAAGAGGTTTTTGAGTTCCTCTTCACTTTCTGCCATAAGGGTGGTGTCATCTGCATATCTGAGGTGATTGATATTTCTCCCGGCAATCTTGATTCTAGCTTGTGTTTCTCCCAGTCCAGCGTTTCTCATGATGTACTCTGCATATAAGTTAAATAAACAGGGTGACAATATACAGCCTTGACAAACTCCTTTTCCTATTTGGAACCAGTCTGTTGTTCCATGTCCAGTTCTAACTGTTGCTTCCTGACCTGCATACAAATTTCTCAAGAGGCAGATCAGGTGGTCTGGTATTCCCATCTCTTTTAGAATTTTCCACAGTTTATTGTGATCCACACAGTCAAAGGCTTTGGCATAGTCAATAAAGCAGAAATAGATGTTTTTCTGGAACTGTCTTGCTTTTTCTATGATCCAGCGGATGTTGGCAATTTGATCTCTGGTTCCTCTGCCTTTTCTAAAACCAGCTTGAACATCTGGAAGTTCACGGTTCACATATTGCTGAAGCCTGGCTTGGAGAATTTTGAGCATTACTTTACTAGCGTGTGAGATGAGTGCAATTGTGCGGTAGTTTGAGCATTCTTTGGCATTGCCTTTCTTTGGGATTGGAATGAAAACTGACCTTTTCCAGTGCTGTGGCCACTGCTGAGTTTTCCAAATTTGCTGGCATATTGAGTGCAGCACTTTCACAGCATCATCTTTCAGGATTTGGAATAGCTCAACTGGAATTCCATCACTTCCACTAGCTTTGTTTGTAGTGATGCTTTCTAAGGCCCACTTGACTTAATATTCCAGGATGCCTGGCTCTAGGTCAGTGATCACACCATCGTGATTATCTGGGTCGTGAAGATCTTTTTTGTACAGTTCTTCTGTGTATTCTTGCCATCTCTTCTTAATCTCTTCTGCTTCTGTTAGGTCCATACCATTTCTGCCCTTTTTCGAGCCCATCTTTGCATGAAATGTTCCTTTGGTATCTCTGATTTTCTTGAAGAGATCCCTAGTCTTTCCCATTCTGTTGTTTTCCTCTATTTCTTTGCATTGATCGCTGAAGAAGGCTTTCTTATCTCTTCTTGCTATTCTTTGGAACTCTGCATTAAAATGTTTATATCTTTGGGTCATAAATCAAGGTGCAAAACAAACTTCAAAAAGTGGAAATCATATGTTGTATTTTCTTATCCCAATGCAATTAAGCTAGGAATCAATAATAAAATATAAACAGAAAAACTTCTTATATCCTGAAGTGAGTAAATATACTTCTAAAATTTTAAGAAAATGTCAAGGGGTAAATTAGAAATGTAGGGCCTTGGATTTAGCTTAAAGCAATGCTTAAAGAGAAATATTTGTTCTTAAATGCCTGTATTGGAAAAGAAGTAAAACTGAAGATTAATGAGCTCAGGATTCATCTAAAAAACATTGGGAAAAAACTTCAAATCAAATCTAAAGAAAGCAGAAAAAAATAATGACAAGAACAGAAGTTAATGAAACAGAACAAAAGTAGATTAGATTAACAAAGCCAACAAGGATTACAACAGCCCTGCTGCTACTGCTGCTGCTAAGTCACTTCAGTCGTGTCCGACTCTGTGTGACCCCATAGACGGCCTCCCACCAGGCTCCTCTGTCCCTGGGATTCTCCAGGCAAGAGCACTGGAGTGGGTTGCCATTTCCTTCTCCAATGCATGAAAGCGAAAAGTGAAAGTCAAGTCGCTCAGTCGTGTCTGACTCCTAGCGACCTCATGGGACTGCAGCCTTCCAGGCTCCTCCGTCCATGGGATTTTCCAGGCAAGTGTACTGGAGTGGGGTGCCATTGCCTTCTCCGTACAACAGCCCAGGGGAAAGGAATTAAAATTTGCCTGCTATGTAATTTACAGTATGCTAGGGTCCTAAAAAATGTCATTTAATTCTTCTTAATAGCTTTATTGAGATATAATTTGCATACTATAAAGTTTATCTGTTTAAAGCCTACAGTTCAGAGGGTTTAGTATACTCAAAGGACATGCAACCATAATTACTTAGAACATTTTGGTTCCCACATAAATAAACTCCACACTCCTAGGCAGTCACTTCCCATTTCTTTTCACTCTTCCCTCCCCAACCAGGCCCTTGGCAACCACCATTCTACTTTCTCTCTGTAAGTTTGCTTCTTTCTGACGTTTTGTACAAATGGAATCTTACACTATGCTGTTTTTCATGACTGACTCTTTCATGTAGCATAATGTTTTCATGATTCATTCATGTTGCAATGTGGATTAGTACTTCATTCTTTTTAAGAGGTGAATAATATTCCCTTAAATGAATTACCACCTTTTGTTTGTTCATTCATCAGTTGAATGGTACTTGGTTTGTTTTTGCTTTGGGGTTATTACAATGGTGCTGTGAATATTTATGTGTAAGTTTTCTGTGGATGCATGTTTGATTTCTTGGGTTGTAAGAGTTCTTTATGTATACTGGATACAAGTTCCTTATGACATACATGGTTTGCGAGATTTTTTTATTCTGTGGGTTGTCTTCTCAATTTCTTGACAGTATTATTTTCAAAACAGAAGTTTCAAATTTTGATAGAGTCTTAACAGTTTTGTAGTTTTAGCAGCTACATTTAGATTTATGACCCATTTTTAAGTTTATTTTTGTGTATAATTGAATGTTTACAATAGCTCTGTAAGATGAGTACTGTTCTATTCATTTTATATGAAAAATACCTGTGACTCACAGTCTAAATTAGTTCCCAAAGATGAAACAAACATGCATGGAAACTGGGACTCAAACTCAAATTTCAAATTAAACCCAGATACAAAGTTGACAATACCACAAAACCCGACTGGCACTTCTCGCATATGAAACCTCAATTATTTTTAAAGTTGGCATTTTATTCAAAGGTATACTTATTTCATGAAATGCTGTTTCATTAGATGTTTAA
This sequence comes from Bos grunniens, assembly GCF_055505025.1. Taxonomy (NCBI): domain Eukaryota; kingdom Metazoa; phylum Chordata; class Mammalia; order Artiodactyla; family Bovidae; genus Bos; species Bos grunniens. The sequence goes on along the minus strand of NC_141193.1, from coordinate 49,883,193 downwards.
ATTGGAAACAAAATAAAACAATTTGGTAAACATCTTCCAAGGCTGAAGTTCATTAAAAGGACATGTACTATAAGTTAAAAATACATATAAGAAGACCAACTAGACTCTCCAGAGCATGGTTAATGAGTCTCATAAGTCACATCCCATTACATTCTATTTCTTAATTAAATGCTACATAAACTATTAAAATGCAGCATTTCTTCTGTATAGGTAGCAATAGCACTGATATCAAAGGACAGTAAAAAGGTGTCTCAAGCCAGCTGCCTTGTAGCATCAAAGAGCTGATGTTTCCTTTAGGTGATGAAAACTCAAAAGGGTACAGAAATAAAAAATAATTACCAAGAGAAAGAAGAAAACTAAGCCAGAGAGGAGGGAGCCATCATTACTTTTGAAGGCAAATGATCTAAAAAATGTTTGTTTATGAAACTGTCTGAAATGAGTATAATAAGCTGCCTACTTAAGAGTACTTTTTGCTGGAAAGTTTCAAAGCCCCATACAAAATAGAGAGAAAGAGAAGAGAAACAGAGAGAGACAGAAAGAGAGAGACACGCACAAGTGATGAAAGTTTTCTTCTACATAGAAAATCTGATGACTAAACAACTTGCTCCCTGATTTGGAGGTGGCCTAGAACTCAACTCTCCTGTGGATCTCCCAAGAGATAAATTAAAGTACTTGAAACTGCTTCACTGGGAGAAGAAATTGACCAGCATTGGAAGAAGTGGGCCAACCAAGATGTACTGACATTACAAGTGTATTAGCAAGAACTTTAAGGAGAACTTTCATTTTGGCTTATTGTCTTAGTCCTCTAGCAATATACCATGGACTAGGTGGCTTAAACAACAAACATTTATTTCTCACAGTTCTGAAGGCTGTGAAGTCCAAGATAAGGCCCTGGCGGCACTGGTTCCTGGTGGGAGCTTCTTCCTGGTGTGCACATTGGGTGTCTTCTTGCTGTATCCTTTCGTGCCCAGGAGAGAAATCATCTCCCTGCAGTCTCTTCTTCAAAGGGCACTAATCTCATTCACAAGGGCTCCTCCTTCTTGACCTATCCCTCCCCAGAACCCCACCTCTAAATAGGATCACACTGCAAATTAGGGCTTCAACATATGAATTTGGGGGAGAAACAAACATTGTCTATAGCACTCACTAATACATAAACTACATAATATCAGTTCAGTTCAGTCACTCAGTCATGTCTGACTCTTTGCGACCCCATGAATCGCAGCACACCAGGCCTCCCTGTCCATCAACAACTCCCAGAGTTCACTCAGACTCACGTCCATCGAGTCAGTGATGCCATCCAGCCATCTCATCCTCTGTCGTCCCCTTCTCCTCCTGCCCCCCATCCCTCCCAGCATCAGAGTCTTTTCCAATGAGTCAACTCTTCTCATGAGGTGGCCAAAGTACTGGAGTTTCAGCTTCAGCATCATTCCTTCCAAAGAAATCCCAGGGCTGATCTCCTTCAGAATGGACTGGTTGGATCTCCTTGCAGTCCAAGGGACTCTCAAGAGTCTTCTCCAACACCACAGTTCAAAAGCATCAGTTCTATAAGTAGGACAAATTACCAAGAAGAATTTAATGAGCTTCATACAAGTTCCCTACAGCATTGACAGTCAGGAAGGGTTTTGTTGTTGCTGTTTGGTAATAAGCACCTCTATCTTCAAATAAAATCTTCTAATCATTCTCAGAACTCCCAGCATGTGAAGTAAATAAATACATATCAAGTCTTATCTTAGTGGAGAAAATAGCCCCAAACTTCAAATGGTTCTGTCTCCTACACTCCCATCTAAGATCTCTTTTGTAAAACATTGTGAAAGCTATGGCATCTCCAGCAAAATAAACTCTCCTTATTTTTTTTTACAGTATTCAAAATATTTGAAATGGTGGAATTAATAGATGGCAGGCATTTTGCTTTTAAGACTTTAAGGCCTGGCTTTACAAAAACAAAGCAAAGAACTAGCAATTGTACATCAGCTACTCAAATTTTTAAAAAGTAATTAAACTATTATGTGTTGAGTTGTGTCCAACAAAAATATGTTGAAGTCCTAACCTTCGGTACCTTAGAATGTGACTTTGTTGGGAAGCAGGGCTTTTATTAGGTTGTTGTTCAGTCGCTAAGTCATGTTTGACTCTTTGCGACCCCATGGACAGCAGCATGCCAGGCTTCCCTGTTCTCTACTACCTCGCAGAGTTTGCTCAAACTCATGTCCATTGAGTCAGTGATGTCATCCAACTATCTCATCCTCTGTCAGCCCCTTATCCTCCTGCCTTCAATAATTCACAGCATCAGGGTATTTTCCAATGAGTCGGCTCTTTGCATCAGGTGGCCAAAGTATTAGAATTTCAGCTTCAGGATCAGTCCTTTCAATAAATATTCAGGGTTGATTTCCTTCAGACTTGTTTGATCTTATTGCAGTCCAAGGGACTCTCAAGAGTCCTCCAACACCACAATTCAAAAGCATCAATTATTCAGTGCTCAGACTTCTTTATGGGCCAGCTCTCATCTGTGCATGACTACTGGAAAAACCATAGCTTTGACTATACAGATCTTTGTTGGCAATCAAACTAAAATGAAATTTTTAGGGTCAGCACTAATTCAATAAGACTGGGTCCTTATGAAAAAGAAAAGGAAATTGGTCACAGAGACATATATGTGTAGAAGGAAGACAATGTGAAGACACAGGAAGAGCACCATCTATGAGGCAGGGAATGCTGAGGCTACCAGGAGAGGGGAGAAGCGCACAGGGCAGACCCTGCCCTCAGAGCCCTCTGGAGGAACCAACAAGCTGAAATCTTGATTTCAGACTTCTTACCCCCAGATCTGTGAGGAATAAATGTCTGTTAGTTAAGCCACCTAGTGTCTGGCACTTTGCTATGGCACTCTAGGAGACTAATGCACAAACAAAGCTTGAAATCTCAGAGTCTGGGGAACACTGGCTAAGCAGACTCAAAAGAAAAATAAGATACTCCTTTTCCCAGAGAAGGAAGGCAATCCACATCAGTGAAGTCCCTCCCATGTACCCGGAACTGGAAAGGGTATGGCTTTAACTCATCTTCACATCTAAATTCTCATAGCAGCACTAAGACATTGCTTATAGGAAACATATGAAGTACACTCTGACATGTCTTAGTGATATTTTTCTGCATCTATTTCCTAAGGCAAGGGAAACAAAAGCAAAAACAAACAAGTGGAACTTAAAAGCTTTTGCACAGAGAAGGAAACTATGAACAAAGTGAAAAAAACCCTATTGAATGGGAGAAAATATTTGCAAATGACATATTTGTTATTGGGTTAAAGTCCAAAATATATAAACAGCTCATACAACTCAATATAAAAAAAAGTCCAATAAAAAATAAGTCGAGGAACTTGAATAGACATTTTTCCAAAGAAGGCAAACAGATGGAAAATAGGCACATGAAAAGATGCTCAGCATCACGAATCATCAGGGAAGTGAAAATTCAAACCATGATGAGATATCACCCAACACTTGTCAGAATGGCTAGACAACAAATAAGAAATGTTGGTAAGGATATGGAGAAAAGTAAATCCTTGTCACTGTTAGTAGGAATGTAAATTGGTACAGCTGCTATGGAAAACAGTGTGGAGGTTCCTCAAAAAACTAAAAATAGGACTAACATATTATCCAACAATTCCACTCCTGGGTATATATCCAAAAATAAATAAGTAAATAAAACAACCAAAAACACTAATTCAAAAAGAATATGCATGCAAGTGTTCACAGAAGCATAATTTACAATAGCCAAGATATGAGAGCAATCCAAGTTCCCATCGACATGGATAGATAAAGATGTGGGGGATATATATATATATATATATATATATATGAATAACAGTTTGCTATTTACAACAGCATGAATGAAGCTGGAGGATATTATGTTTAGTGAAATAAGTCAGACAGAAAGACATATACTGTATGTTTTTCACTCATATATGCAGTCTAAAATATAAAACAAATGAATGAATATAACAAAACAGAAACAGATCCACAGATGCAGAGAAACAGTAGTTACCAGTGGGAGAGGGCAGGGGGCTGGGGCAAGATGGGGGAAGGGGATTAAATTAAGAAGATACAAGGATATATTATACAGCACAAGTGAAGAGTTGACTCATTGGAAAAGACCCTGATGCTGGGAGGGATTGGGGGCAGGAGGAGAAGGGGACAACAGAGGATGAGATGGCTGGATGGCATCACTGACTTGATGCACATGAGTTTGAGTGAACTCCGGGAGTTGGTGATGGACAGGGAGGCCTGGTGTGCTGCGATTCATGAGGTTGCAAAGAGTCGGACACAACTGAGCAACTGAACTGAACTGAAACAGCACAAGGCGTATAGTTAATGTCATAGTAAAGTTATAGTAACTTTAAATGGAGTATAATCTATAAAAATATTAAATCATACCACCTTACCTGTCTCCTGAGAAACCTGTATGCAGGTCAAGGAGCAACAGTTAGAACCAGACATGAAATAACAGACTGGTTCAAAATTGGGAAAGGAGTACGTCAAGGCTATATATTGCCATCCTGCTTATTTAACTTATATGTAGAGTACATCATGTGAAATGCTGGGATGGATGAAGCACAAGCTGGAATCAAGATTGCTGGTAGAAATATCAACAACCTCAGATATGCAGATGATACCACTCTAATGGCAGAAAGCAATGAGGAACTAAAGAGCTTCTTGACGAGGGTAAAAGAGGAGAGTGAAAAAGCTGGCTTAAAACTCAACATTCACTATTCACTATTCAACATAGTTTTGGAAGTTCTGGCCACAGCAATTAGAGAAGAAAAAGAAAGAAAAGGAACCCAGATTGGAAAAGAAGAAGTAAAACTCTCACTATTTACAGATTACATGATCCTCTACATAGAAAACCCTAAAGACTCCACCAGAAAATTACTAGAGCTCATCAATGAATATAGTAAAGTTGCAGGATATAAAATTAACACTCAAAAATCCCTTGCATTCCTATACACTAACAATGAGAAAACAGAGAAATTATAGAAACAATTCCAGTCACCAATTCAATGAAAAGAATAAAATACTTAGGAATATATCTACCTAAAGAAACAAAAGACCTATATATAGAAAACTATAAAACACTGGTGAAAGAAATCAAAGAGGACGCAAATAGATGGAGAAATATACTGTGTTCATGGATCAGTAGAATCAATATAGAGAAAATGAGTATACTACCCAAAGCAATCTATAGATTCAATGCAATTCCTATCAAGCTACCAACAGTATTTTTCAGAGAACTAGAACAAATAATTTCACCATTTGTATGGAAATACAAAAACCTTGAATAGCCAAAGCAATCTTGAGAAAGAAGAATGGAAGTGGAGGAATCAACCTGCCTGACTTCAGGCTCTACTACAAAGCCACAGTCATCAGACAGTATGGTACTGGCACAAAGACAGAAATATAGATCAATGGAACAAAATAGAAAGCCCAGAGATAAATCTATGCACCTATGGACACCTTATCTTTGACAAAGGAGGCAAGAATATACAATGGAGAAAAGACAATCTCTTTAACAAGTGGTTCTGGGAAAACTGATCAATCACTTGTAAAAGAATGAAACTATAACACTTTCTAACATCATACACAAAAATAAACTCAAAATGGATTAAAGATCTAAATGTAAGACCAGAAACTATTAAACTCCTAAAGGAAAACATAGGCAAAACACTCTCTGACATAAACCACAGCAGGATCCTCTTTGACCCACCTCCCAGAATATTGGAAATAAAAGCAAAAATAAACAAATGGGACCTAATTAAATTAAAAGCTTCTGCATAACAAAGGAAACTATAAGCAAGGTGAAAAGACAGCCTTCAGAATGGGAAAAAATAATAGCAAACGAAGCAATGGACAAAGAATTAATCTCAAAAATATACAAGCAACTCCTGCAGCTCAATTCCATAAAAATAAAAGACCCAATCAAAAAATGGCCCAAAGAACTAATCAGACGTTTCTCCAAAGAAGACATACAGATGGCTAACAAACACATGAAAAGATGCTCAACATCACTCATTATCAGAGAAATGCAAATCAAACCACAATGAGGTACCATTTCATGCCAGTCAGAATGGCTGCTATCCAAAAGTCTACAAGCAATAAATGCTGGAGAGGGTGTGGAGAAAAGGGAAACCTCTTACGCTTTTGGTGGGAATGCAAACTAGTACAACCACTATGGAGAACAGTGTGGAGACTCCTTAAAAAACTGGAAATAGAACTGCCATATGACCCAGCAATCCCACTGCTGGTCACACACACTGATGAAACCAGAATCGAAAGAGACACGTGTACCCCAGTGTTCATTATAGCACTGTTTATAATAGCCAGGACATGGAAGCAACCTAGATGTCCATCAGCAGACGAATGCATAAGAAATCGGTGGTACATATACACAATGGAATATTACTCAGCCATTAAAAAATTTTTTTGAATCAGTTCTAATGAGGTGGATGAAACTGGAGCCTATTATACAGAGTGAGTAAGCCAGAAAGAAAAACACCAATACAGTATACTAACGCATATATATAGAATTTAGAAAGAAGGTAACGATAGCCCTATATGCGAGACAGCAAAAGACACAGATGTATTGAACAGACTTTTGGACTCTGTGGGAGAGGATGAGGGTGGGAGGATTTTAGAGAATGGCATTGAAACATGTATATTATCATATGCGAAATGAATTGCCAGACCAGGTTCGATGCATGATACAGGATGCTTGGGGATGGTGGACTGAGATGACCCAGAGGGATGGGATGGGGAGGGAGGTGGGAGTGGGGTTCAGGATGGGGAACACATGTACACTCATGGCGGATTCAAGTCAATGTATGGCAGAACCAATACAATATTGTAAATTAATTAGCCTCTAATTAAAATAAATAAATTTAAGTTAAAAAAAATAAATAAAGCTTAAGGCGGTCATGAGGAGGACCAGGCCTCCACTGTGTCCCGGGGACAGTGGGCTGCAGTCTCCATAGTCTCCTTTCCTTTTCAGTACTCCCTTGAGGGGGCAATTATATCCCAATTTTAAATTTGAAAAAAGGCCAGGGAAATCTCAGAGAGTTCAAAGAATCTGCCCAAGACTATGAAGCTAGTCACTGGGCACAGCTATGGATTCTCAGTGCAGGGCTGAAGAGAGCCCGTCAGCCTCTTGAGGGAAAAGAAAGCGGTTTTGATTTTCATGTCACCCTCTTTGTTACCGTGTCCTGCTGTTTAACAAAGCTGCTCTGGGGCTCTCCAGATTCACAGATCACTGCAATTCACTGGTTAGTTCTATTTAAAGTCCCTGTTTCAGAAATCCTTTGAATTACAGCCCTAATATTTACTGGAAGCTTAATGACATGCTAGGCACTGTTTCAGGCAATTAAAAAATATTAATGAATTAAAAATATATTGTAAAGTAAAATAATTAATTAAATTAAAAAAAGCTCAACATTCAAAAAACTAAGATCATGGCATCCAGCCCCATCACTTCATGGCAAATAGATGGGGAAACAGTGCAAACAGTGACAGACTTTATTTTCTTGGGCTCCAAAATCACTGTGGACGCTGACTGCAGCCATGAAATTAAAATTCACTTGCGCCTTGGAAAAAAAGCTATGATCAACCTAGACAGCATATTGAAAAGCAGAGGTATTACTTTGCCAACAAAGACCCATCTAGTAGGAGCTATGGTTTTTCCAGTAGTCATGTAAGGATGTGAGAGTTGGATCATAAAGAAGGCTGAGTGCTGAAGAATTGATGCTTTTCAATTATGGTGCTGGAAAAAACTCTGGAGAGTCCCGTGGACAGCAAGGAGATCAGACCAGTCAATCCTAAAAGAAATCAACCCTGAATTTTTATTGGAAGGATTGATGACTCATTCAGCATGGCTGAAGCTCCAATATTTGGCTGCTTGATGTGAAGAGCCAATTCATTGGAAAAGACTGTGATGCTGGGAAGGATTGTGGGCAGAAGGAGAAGAGGGTGATAGAGGATGAGATTGTTGGATGGCATCACCGACTCAATGGACATGAGTTTGAGCAAACTCCAGGAGATAGTGGAGGACAGGGAAGCCTGGTGTGCTGCAGTCCATGGGGTCAAAAAGAGTTGGACACAACTGAACAACTGCACAACAAAAAACAAATATATTCAATTAAAAGCAAAAATGAGTAGTGCTGTTTTGGATTATTCAGTGATTGCCAGAGGTATCTTAATATCTATTTCGAACCAGTGCAGGCAGAAGATGACAAAATGACTGTTATCTAAAATATCAGAACTACTTTGATTTTCATATGGTGTTAAATAATGTTGAATTTAGTTTTAGACAGGAGATGAAAGGGAGAGAGAAAAGAAAGTCAAATTCATTTCAGGTTCAGTTATATGTAAAATGACTCATGATATATTCAACTTATATTAATGACTTTCTACAGTTATTAAAACATGCTTTTTAAATCTTGACATCTAGACACACATTGGTAAAAGCAGATTTTCTTAATAAAATTTTTTAACATCATGAGTTTTTCTGGACCAGGAAGAAAGCATCACAGGGAAGTGTCACTTTGATAGAGGAGGTGATATAATCAATTTTTTCCTACTCAGGATCAACACAGAGAAGGCAATGGCACCCCATTCCAGTACTCTTGCCTGGAAAATCCCATGGACGGAGGATCCTGGTGGGCTGCAGTTCATGGGGTCGCTAAGAGTCGGACACGACTGAACAACTTCTCTTTCACTTTTTACTTTCATGCATTGGAGAAGGAAATGGAAACCCACTCCAGTGTTCTTGCTTGGAGAATCCCAGGGACAGTGGAGCCTGGTGGGCTGCTGTCTGTGGGGTTGCACAGAGTCAGACATGACTGAAGCAACTTAGCAGCAGCTGCAGCAGCAGCAGGATCAAGAAGGGGATTGTGGATCTCCAGCTTTGACTCAGTTACTTTGCCAGCACTGAATAAGACCTTTAGAACATAACATCTATACAAACTAAGTTCTTTCAGGAGTATTTTTCTTTTATTTTTCTTTCTTAAAGTTGATGCCCCTCTTAAAGGGACATTCCTTTAGATTACGTATTTTCCTTCCTTGAAGAGAGGACTTACTTTACTGTGTTTTTTACTTTACGGACTTCTTATAGAAATAGGGAGAGAAATAGTGTTTGCAAATTTCTTAGCATAATGGCTGGCAATGAGAAAACAACAAATCTTACTATAATTCCTTGGAAACCAGAATGTTAACTTTCTATGAGAAGGAACATAAAGGTCATTCCACATTAGCAGCCTGTACCTTTTAGTTTCTTGGAGAAATGTCTCCTTCTACTTCTCCACCTTTCTGACTATGAGCTTTAAAACTTCTTTTGTTTCTTTAAGTCAGCTATGTCAAAGCCCTTAGATATTTTCAAACTTAAATTTTCATAGTCTTATTTTCAAAAAGCAAACAGTGAATTAGAAAGCACAGAAGAGGATCAAAAGATATTTGAAACAGTTTGTGACAGTTTGGTCATCAAAAACAGCAATGTTTTTGATTCATTCCTGAGTTGAGAAAATAAGTACTATTTATTGACATCAGTGCCATTTGTTCCCTAGGAAAAAAACACATAAAAACCTTGAAAATCAGCTCTGTCGGGAGCAATCCAACCATCTAATTTCATCATTTCTGGAGAAGTTTGCAGTGCTGTTTCCTGGATGAAAAACATGAAAGAACCGATGGCATAAAAGAGAAGTTCCACAGAATAATAAGGGGAATTTCTATTATTTTAAATCAGTCCTTCAAAAAAGACTGCAGTCACCTTGAATTATTGTATAATCTTAACCAAATTATGTGTGTATGAAAATCTGTATTTATACTGCACCTATTTCTACCCCCAATTTTAAAGTATCTTAAAGAACTTTCAAAAGAATGACACAATTAAAATAGAAAAAAAGATAATGATGAAGGAAAAAGATTATTACTAATGATCAGGAAATAATATGGTTAATGTAATTAGCAATGTTTTGTTCTAAACTGTGAAAAAGGGGATGTCTCCTTATCAGAAAAAAAAGACATATGGCAAGACTTAAAATTGTGCTTTCTACAGCATCTTCTCATCCTGTGGAAGGTCACATAAAGCCTCCTGGTACTGGCTCCCAAGCAACCCTGCTCAGCATGGCCAACGATTGAAATCAAAATATGTTTGTAGTGGCTCAATGCAATTGCTCACACAACAAATTTATTTTGTTCCCAGCTGGCAATAGTGGTAAAGAATCTGCCCGCCAATGCAGGAGATGTGATCCTGGGTCTGGAAGATCCTCTGGAGGAGGAAATGGCAACCCACTTCAGTATGCTTGCATGGAAAACACCATGGACAGAGGAGCCTGGTACGCTAGAGTCCATAGGGTCACAAAGAGTCACACACAACTGAAGTACTTAAAATGTACAAACGCATTTAGTTGTCAGGTGTTTTTGTTTCTTTGGTTAAAGTGAATTGACTGACCAATCTGATACAATCAAAACCAGCTGGCATCATTTTGGCTGAAACATCTGGTTGCAAGTAACAGGAACACAAGCAAACAAAGATTTTTTTCTCCACGTGAAAAGGAATCTGGACCTGGGAAGTGGATGGGTTTGGTATCTCCCTGGAGAATTCCATGGATAGAGGAGCCTGGAGGGCTGCAAAGAGTTGAGCCCGACTGAGCGATTAACACATACACAAGGGAAAATAAGAAATGTTATGGGAGTAATGACAAGACTTGTGGGGAAACCTTGGTTAATCCACCAAGAAGTCCTCATTCTTCAGAGCAGCAAGGTCTCTGTGGGGAGGTCTGAGCAGCTGTTGGAGCAGTAAGGGGCCCCTGACGGGCCTGCAATCACTGTGGGGCTGCCAGGATCCTGTGACTCAAGTTGAAGAACTGGGGTCACCCCTCAGGAAGGTGCTGTCTATGTAAATCTCGGGTTCTCCTGCATTTGATTCCTACTCCTCTAGGGAGCTTACGGAAACCCTTGGGAACAGGTAACATGGAAATGGCTCGACATAATTTAGGATGTTTTAGGTATCAGGTTAGCCTTTTGAATCAAGTTGAGGATTATTACAGAAACTGTGTGATTGAAGACCTCAGAGAGTCTGGAGGCATAGCACAGTACCTGGAAAAGTTATTAAAACTGCAATGTTGGGGATATAAGCATGAAGCGTGCTTTCTCCATGATTAAAACTCATTAATGTTCATATCCCATCACTTGAGGGAAAAAGCATTTGTTAATCAAAACGGACCAGTGGGATTTATCATCCTAGCCTTGGTTCCCCATCAATTTCTTTTCTTGAAGAAATCCCTTAGTGTGCTGATCCAAAATTACCCCAAGGAAATCCCATTCTCCTGTTTCACTTTAATTTCCTACCAATGGTTTATTGCTGTATTAAGTGTACCTTTTTTAAAAAGTTCATTTCATACAGATTCTGTTGTCTCTTCAGTGGTTTTGCCTATTACTGCAGGTTCAGAGGCCCCGCAAGAAACAGAATAACATCAGATGGTAAATCTTCATCGTTGCTTGTACCAGAGTCTCTATTTTATTTCTCTTCATAAAATCAAAAATAAGATTAAATATGTTAACATTCTTAATAAATATCACAATTCCCAGGAGCCACATTCAAAACTCTGAGTATACATGGCTAATCACCTGAGTTACATAAAATAAATATATTCAGCTGTGCCCTTGGTCTCTGGGGGTATTTAGCAATGAATCTTGGTAAGTACTGGGGAGAATCTGTCTTGCTTAGGGTCCAGTCAAGACACAGAAGCCACACCAGTTATTTCACAATTTTGTTGTTGGTTGTTGCTTTAGTTGCTCAATCGTGTCCAACTGTTTTGCGACCCCATGGACTGTAGCCCATCAGGCTCCTCCATCCATAGGATTCTCCAGGCAAGAATACTGGAGTGAGTTGCCATTTCCTTCTCCAGGGGATTTCCCCAGCTTAGGGATCAAACCCTGTCGTCTGCATTAGCAGGCAGATTCTTTGCTGTTGAGCCACTAGGGAAGCCCTATTTCACAATACAGACAGTTTAACATAAGGATTGCTAGTCGGGCACGAGCAACTGTTAACTAGGTAACTAAAAAGCCAGAAGGAAAATAAGAAAGTAGCACAGAGGCAACAAATGCAGGAAGCAGCTACTCTCCTGGGCTGGGGGACAAAGGGAAGAGGCTGAGATTATTAAAATGTAGACGCCTGAAGAGAGCCCCTGCTGAGGAGGAACTTAGATCTCTGAGGAGGGGCTACCGCACAGCTGGTTCTGGATTTCTGGACTTAGCAGAGGGGCCCCAAGGACCTGAGACCCATATGTCTGAGGAGGGGGCGCCAGCTGACTGGTATTAGAGGCTTTGAGGTGTTAAAAAAGTCTGGCTCACTGAGTGCTGGAAAAACTATTGCTTTTTTACCAGTGCCCAGGGGAAAAAAACCAACACGTGGCTGTGGGGCGGCTGGCAGGAACAGAAACCAAGCAGGGCAGAATGCTGGTTTTAAGGACCTGCTCTGATTGGCTACGTGCATGCGCGCCAAGTTGCTTCAGTCGTGTCCGACTCTGTGGGACCCTACGGACCACAGACCACCCGGCTCCTCTGTCCATGGGATTCTCCAGGCAACAATACTGGAGTGGGTTGCCGTGCCCTCCTCCAGGGAGTCTTCCCAACCAAGGGATTGAACCTGTGTCTCTTACCTCTCCTGTATTGGCAGGCAGGTTTTACCACTAAGTGCCACCTGGGAAGCCCCTGATTGCCTCTGGTGGTGGTGGTGGTGGTTTAGTCACTAAGTTGTGTCCAACTCTTGCGACCCCGTGGACTGTAGCCTGACAGGTTCCTCTGTCCATGGGATTCTCCAAGCAAGAATATTGGAGTGGGTTGCCATTCCCTTCTCCTGACTGGCTATAACACAATACAACATTTTAAAGTTCTTTTTTTTTTTTTTTTTAATAAGTATCTGCTCTGGGTCTGGAGGACTGTTTTTGCATCTCAGCCCCCATCACTTTCCAGCTCTGTGACCTTGGGAAAGTTAGACTCAGTTTTCCCATGCATACAGTGGGGCTGGGATACTTTATCAGAGAAGGCAATGGCACCCCACTCCAGTACTCTTGCCTGGAAAATCCCATGGATGGAGGAGCCTGGAAGGCTGCAGTCCATGGGGTCGCTAAGAGTCGGACAGGACTGAGTGACTTCACTTTCACTTTTCACTTTCATGCATTGGAGAAGGAAATGGCAACCCACTCCAGTGTTCTTGCCTGGAGAATCCCAGGGACAGGGGAGCCTAGTGGGCTGCCATCTATGGGGTCGCACGGAGTCGGACACGACTGAAGCAAATTAGCAGCAGGATACTTCATGCGATATTCCTTACCTAAGGCTCAAGAGTGAGAGACTGTGGAAAGCCCTTGGCAAAGTATCCAGTACAGAAATGCCTAGTGCACTCCTGCTGCTATTGCTGCTAATACATGCATGAGAGTTTAAATCAATGCTTCTCAGTCCCTGGTGGCTTTGTTCCCCAAAAGACATCCAGCTGTGCCTGGAACTATTTTTTAATTAACTGGCCAATTATCCCTGGCTACACTGGTCTCTAACTGCATGCTGGCGTTCTGCAGTTGCAGCGAGTGGTGGCTGCTCTCTAGTCGCAGTGCTGTAGTGAGGGCTGCTCCTGTGGATCATGGGCTCTAGGGTGTGTAGCTTCAGTCGTGGCAACACACAGGCTCAGCGGTTGCAGCACACAAGGCTCAGTAGTTGTCACACACGGTCTTAGTTACCCCAAAGCATGCAGGGTCCTAGCTCCCTGACCAGGGATTGAACCCATGTCCCCTGCATTGGCAGGCAGATTCTTAACCACTGGAACACTGGGGACATCCTGGCAATATTTTTGATCATCATGACTTGGATGCAGTGCTCTGGCATGTAGTGAACAAAGGCTAAAGAGGCTGGTAATCATAGGACAACAAAGGATCGTCTAGCCTCAGATGTCAACAATGCTGAGGTTAAGAAACCTTGGTTTAAACTAAAACAAAAAGAGTATTTTAAGAACCTTGAAAGAACAGTACTTCAGAGGGAAGGGAGCTCAGCCAAGGCTAGAGTAGTCTGGCCACATTGAGAAGGAGGACTCAGAAGAAAAGTGGATTTGGTGATGAGCAGAGGAAGGAGGGCACCTCAGATGGGCAATGACACAAGCGAAGGCTTGAGGGGGCACCTTGTCTTCTTCTCTGCCTTTAGCACCAGTTTGCACATCCAGACCCTCACAAAGGTGCTAGAAATCACAGACTTAGAGGTGATGTGCCAAAGGTAAGTCTCCATTCAGATTGTTTTTCTAACAGAAATCTCACACGACCACTTGTAATCATTATGGCGAAGGTGACCATCAGAACGCGTCCCTGGTTTAGCTCTCCTGCCAATCAGCATTTCACATAACCAGAGCAGCAGTCAGAAATATGTCAGATGAGAAGAGATGAGAAGGAGGCCTAGTAAATGCAGCTACCTTTTAGAGTCCTGCCTTCTAAAATCATTTCTCCTATAGCAGTTCAGGGACCCTCCTGAGCAATGGCCTTTACAGGAAGCTGACCACTCTGGCTAAACCACAGTTTGGCAAATCAGCTGGGCTTTGGACCACACACTCAACCTCATGCAAATAACCTTACACGATTACTACAAAAAAGACACTGATTCAGTCTCACTTATTAATTTTTGCTTTTGTTGACTTTGCTTTTGGTGTCAAATCCAAAAACCATCACCAAGATCTATCCTCATGGGTTTACCCCCTATATTTTCTTCTAGGAGTTTTACTGTTTCAGGTCTTACATTCAAGCCTTTAATTCATTCTGAGTTGATTTTATCTGTATCCCATGTTCATTGCAGCATAATTCATGGTAACCAAGATATGGAGACAATCTAAGTGTCCATCAGTGAATGAATGGATAAAGATGTGAGAGGCACAGAGTCTCTTAGAGGCACAGAGTCTAGAATGGTGGTTTCCATAGGTTGGCGGTTGGGTGTAAGGGAGACAGTGGTCAAAGAAAACAAATTTTCAGCTATAAGATGAATAAGTTCTGGAGCTCTAATGTACAGTATGATTATTATAGCTTACAGTCCTTCTTATATACTTGAAAGTTCCTAAGAGAGTAGATCTTAGATGTTCTCACTACAAAATATAAACAGTAATAATCTGATGGGTTGGAGGTGTTAGCTAATCATTTTGCATATGTGCTGTGTGCTGTGCTTAGTTGCTCGGTCATGTCTGACTCTTTACGACCCCAGGGACTGTAGCCCGCCAGGCTCGTCTGTCCATGGGGATTCTCCAGGCAAGAACGCTGGAGTGGGTAGCCTTTCCCTCCTCCAGGGGATCTTCCTAACCCAGGAATTGAACCAGGGTCTCCTGCATTGCAGGCAGATTTTTTACCAGCTGAGCTATTAGGGAAGCCCTTTACATATGTAAGTAATATATAATCATTTTGCTGTATATAAGTCCTGTGCTGTGCTTAGTTGCTTGGTCATGTCCAACTCTTTGTGACCCCATGGACTGTAGCCCATCAGGTTCTTCTGTCCATGGAATTCTCCAGGCAAGAACACTGGAGTGGGTAGCCTTTCCCTCCTCCAGGGGATCTTCCCACCCCAGAGATCAAACCCAGGTCTCCTGCATTGCAGGTGGATTCTTTACCATCTGAACTGCCAGGGAAGCCTGCAGTATATAAGAACACAATGTGATATTTCAGTCATATAAAGCTGGAAGAAGGAAAGACCCCGATCACAGTCAAGGCTGTGCCATAAATGAGTTGCCTGAGAGTTGTCAGGTTTTAGAAGAATGAAGACAACATTCAAGGAAGAAACGGGGTTGAGGATGTGTCTCTGCTGCTGATGAACCATGTGACCTTCCTTGACTAAGTCCATGCACATCTCTGTGCCTTAGGTTTCCTTACGCTGAGAATAAAATCACTGGGAAAAGGCTTGCTTAGGCTAATTCAGGGTGTGCATTTTTAAGGCTTTATCTTGCTTTTTTCCCCAGAATCTAAAATTCCCAGGTCTTCTTTACTAAAGTTAGGAGACACAACATAATGGTTGGTTGGTTGGTTTGAACCTGCCTTTCCTGCTAGGGTGGAGATTCCAAGGGGACATGAGTTTGTGGCTTCATCCTCAGCAGGCAGAGTGGTTCCTGACTCCTAGTTGGCACTCGCTGAATATTTGCTGAATGTTTAAAGATCTCAGGTCTGCCATGGGTTAGGGATAGAGCTAGAAAAACATAGGGAGAAGAAGAGACAGAACAACAGGTGATTTCCTAGAGAGAAGAGAGAAGAGAGTCTTATTGGACTAGAGCTGAGTCTTGTAGAATGGGAAGGAGTTTGCATGGGAAGAAGTGAGGGAGAGGATTTTGTATATAGAGGGGAAGCATGCTAAGTCCTTTCCATCATGTCTGACTCTGTGCAACCCTATTTGTGGGCTGTAGCCTGCAGGCTCCTCTGTCCATGGGATTCTCCAGGCAAGAATACTGGAGTGGGTTGCCATGACATCCTCCGGGGATCTTCCTGACCCAGGGACTGAACCTGTGTCTTTATGTCTCCTGCAGTGGCAGGTGGGCTCTTTACCACTAGTGCCATCTGGAAAGCCCTGTATACAGAGTATTCGATATGCAAAGGCCTGGGGAGCATAAAAGATCAAAGGTCTTTTCAAAAACTGCAAGTTTGCCATAGCTTAGATCTGGGCATAAGATACAGAGGAGCAAACCTCAGAAGACAACCTGAGAGCAGGGCAAATAAGAGAGAGGCGTGTGTGCCTGCTGGTTCCTCCTCAAGGAACGGGCAGCAGCAGAAGAGTCTAAGGTGACAGCCTGGGATGTAACAGTGCTTTCACTGACAGCAACAGGGCTAGATGACAGGCGGGGAGTGTGGGCGGGCATCGTGCCTGTCTGCGGCTGTGTGGGGGATGGTAGAGAGCAGGGTACATCTCTTCACCTCATCCAATCTTCTGAATCAGGCTGGGTGGGTTCAACTAACCATTCACCAGAGGTTTCTCTGCTTTTCAAAACAGTATATAAAGTTCTCATAACCTTCAAGACTCGAAACACCTTGTAGATTATTTGGAACATTCAGCTGAACTCAAGTGAGAGATTGGTTGGTATCTCCATTACTTAGAGTTTCCTTTTGTAACGTGTTGACTGGTTTTGAATGAGTCTTCGTAACAGGTGGGTTTCTGTATTTAGGTTATATTATATAAATTTCCATAAGACAGCCTCTTTATCATCATCACCAAATTGTCTGACAAGCTGTATATAAGTGTTATATAAGTGTTATATGTGTATAATTGTTTCGAACATCAAACTGACAGTGAAAATTTCCCTAGTAGGCTCATTTCTGGAAAAACAATATTTCCAATATAATCATTTCTTATCAGCATTTACCATATTACCAAAGGGACTCAAGTGAAAACAATGAATACATTTTCCTGTTTCATTGTTTTGAGATGGGCCATGCCCTTCCAGACAAAGGGACACATGTTGTTTATTCAATCTCTATGTTTTAGTTGTCCTTTTGTAAACCCCCTCTTGTCATTTTTAAGTTCTCCTTGCCCTCCCTTTACCACTTAAGTTGTTTTTCTCTTTCCTTATAGACCTGTATTCACATCAAGAGGGGAGGATTGGTCATTGGAGTCCAGACATCCCTCACGTTGTTGGGTTTATCTTGTGCTTTATGTCTAGGGAGAGGTGCACGCTGATCTTCTTCTTCCAGGGCTTTCTTTCTGTCTTATTGTAGTGTTTTTTATAATAAAGATGGAAAGACCCTTTGTGTTTAGAACTCATGCTCTTCCCCGAATCACAAGATCACAGGAAAGACACAAAGAGCACCACTGAGTGGACAACGGTGCTTATTATATCCTTAGTACTTAGCTACCTCCTTACTCTCTTTTACAGAGACCTGTAATTACTTTCAGCTGCTACTAATGAGCTTCTACCCTGGGGAAAAATCAGCTCCCTAAGTAAACATACTGAAAACTACATTTGCTCACTTTTCAGTACAGACAGTATATCGGCAGGCTCATTGGCAGCAGATAACCATGTTGAACTTCCATCAGACTGATCATGGCCACTCTACATTTTGGCTCTTGTTTTTCCATGAGTTTTCTCTTTTTCAGGGCTCAAAGCACAGCCTAAATGTAATCTCATTTAATTTCATTGAGTTCACTAAAATCTGGAGAAGTTTTAGCTGAAAGAATAATTTTTCCCCTTGGTGTGAATCTCCAGCTCACATGTTCAGAATGATTAGTGCAAACTCCTAACAACTTTGGTAAAGCATATAAAGAGTTATAAAAATAGCGTTTGCTCTCCCCAAAATACCCTCCTTCACTTCATTCCTTAAGAATTCACTGAGCATTTACTAAATGTGTTACTACATTTACTATATGTGTTACTGTTATTGCTGAAAAATTTTCACTGATGCTCCATTGTTTACAGAATAAAATCCAAAATTCTTAGTCTAGTGTTGTAGATGCATCTATGATGATTCCACTCATCTTCCCCCAGTTCCTACCAACACACACACACACACACACGGACATATGTGAGCCTCCAAACATGAATACTATGCCTTCTTTTAGACTTTTGCTTATTCTCTGACTACTGCCTTCTTAGAAGCCTCCTCTCAACCCTATAGCATGAATCCTTACCACCCTTCAGGGACATCTATTATAAGGAAGCTATACTATGCTCGTAAATATTTCACAATCAACACTCCAGAAAACAAAATAAACAAAAAAACCCCACCGAACCTAACAAACAAACAAACAAAATACATATGCTGATTTCCATTGAGTAAATATTTCTATTCTGGCTAATTTCAATGTGATGTCACCATATGCAGAGCTAGGAAGAGATGAGCAGTAGCACATCATTGTATCACCAGATACAATAAAATTGAATAACGTCAAGCGTATAGATAATGGTAAAAGTGAAGTAATTAAAGAGCTGTGTATTTACCACTTTTGTTTTCAATATATTTAATTGTAACTTTAACTTAATTTTTAATAATGACTGTATTTAACAACTGAAAACTTGCCACTTGTCTCTTGCGAGCTGGGTGTAGCCAGGTCCAGCACACTTCTGCAAGGACCCTACCATACTTCTTAGCCCACAGATATCTCGCTCCATATGCATATACCTTCTATATAACTATTCTGATAATTTATTCAAGCAACCATTTATCAAGTGCCTACTATGCACCAGAGAGATGCTGGGAAAGATTGAAGGCAGGAGAAAGGGACAACAGAGGATGGCTTCACCAACTCAATGAACATGAGTTTGAGCAAACTCCAGGAGATAGTGAAGGACAGGGAGGCCTGGTATGCTGCAGTCCATGGGGTTGCAAAGAGTTGGACACGACTGAGCGACTGAACAACAACAGTAAACTAATATACCAGGCAAAGATATTACCTATATTCTGTGTTCCATCAACTTTTCACATAGATATTTCTTCTTCCCTCAGCTAAACTAAGAGCTCCTTGAAGACTAGAACCATGTATTCCCAAAGTATCTATCACACGGTGGGGCTTTTACCAGGATCATCCTCGTGGGGGTTTAATTGGGCTCGATGGCAGCAGGAGAGTGGCTGGAGGCCTTTATAGAAAACAGAGAAGGAGCTGAGAACATCAGTGTCTTTGTTGCATGCAAAGCAGTTCCCAGGCATTGAGATCACCCCGGTAGTGTGCTTGTGCTGTAGGAATACTGGACCCTCTTATACGTGCATTGAATTTGACACGTCACCTTTCCCCCCGATCAACTGCCTGCCAGGTAGGCAGAGTGAGTATTATCAATGCCGTTCTTCAGCAGAGAAAGCAGGCCCAGCAAGGGAGCAGAAACCAGTTTAAGGCAAGTCTGGAGCAAAGTTAGAGACTGAACTCAGATTTTCCTTCTTCCTGCCTGTTCAGGATTCTGAAGTAAAAACTTTCTAAAACAACCATCCTCAACACATTTTATTTTCTACCTGACAACCACACCCCAGCTGGGAAACTAATGCTTCATGCTTATGGCAAAGATGATGAACATAACCACCAAAAAACATTGTGGAAATAGCTTTATTTTTATTTATTTATTTGTCGTTTGTGTTTTTTGCTTATTTTTTAAACTGGTCTTCAATGTTTTTTTATTTTATTATTATTTTTAAAAGATTTATTTATTTCTTGGTGCAAAGGCGGATTCCTCAAGGGAACTCCAGGATCCAAAAAAAAAGAAAGTATCTTCAAGAGTGGAGGGCCAAGATTTCCCCAGAGAACAAATAGTACATAAACCTAGGAAGAAAAAAAGCAATCGTGGTACCAAAGTCAGAAGTAAACAAATTTGTGTTATGTATTATTCAGAAAAGACATTCCCTCTCATGACCTGGAGTGTCATTTCACTTTACTAGGCTGGGGATTGATCATTTTAATAATGGACTCATGGTTCCCAGAGGCAGGAACACTTACTGCATTTGTAAATAAAACCAGACTTCCTTTCCTTTAGAAATGACTGAAATGCAGGCTTTGAGTTTCAACGAGGCAGTTAGTATCATTTGCTCATAGTATGTTTCTCCAACGACAAACCTAGAATACATATTCTGAACTTTCTTCTAGCTCATAGTTTCTCCAGACTCTTCAAAGACTAGAGGCAATTATCTAGCATAAGTTGCTTTTTCATCTTTGTTTCTTCATATAGGATGCAATCCCCAAACACCTGAGGAGCTTACAAGTGCCTCTTTGCCCTTCCAATCAAGTCTTCCAAGTGTCAGTGGTCCATTTCACCGGAAAGGGTTCCAAGCTACCTGCAAGCCACAATTGGAAATTTTCTGCACACAAGACTGGTTGGAGCAGACTTCCCTCGTGGACCAGGCATTAAAAATCTGCCCACCAATTCAGGGGACACAGGATTCCGGATCTGGGAAGATTCTACATGTCCCAGGGTAGCTAAGCCTGTGTGCTACAACTACTGAGCCCCCACACCTAGAGCCCGTGCTCTGCAATAAGAGAATCTACCAAAATGAGAAGCCCATGAATTGCAAATTGAGAGTAGCCTCCTGCTCACTGCAACTAGAGAAAGCCCACAAGCAGCGACAAAGACCCAATGCAGCCAAAAATAAATAAACAAAATAAATTTTAAAAAAGGACTTTAAAAATAAGTAAAACGAACAAACAAAAAATTTTTTTAACCCTATAAAAGAACACTCGTTAGACAATTTTACAAAAGAACTGATTGGTGCATTTGCTTTTTTTTTTTTTTTTTTTACTTAGTGTTGTTTTTATCTTTTATTTATTTTTTAAAAGCCATGTTAAATTTAGTTTTATTGACTTACAGCCAGATGCACCCTAAGAGCAAACATAATTTGTAAATTTCTTCTATCTTCCAGTCTATTATTTATATCTTTAACATGCTATTTCTCTTTTTTTTTTTTCCTTTTTTTCCCATTTTTATTATGGTAAATACTCACAGGGCTTCCCTGGTGGCTCAGATGGTAAAGAATCTGCCTCCATACCAGAGAACCAGGTTTCATCCCTGGGTTGGAAAGGTCCCCTGCAGAAGGGTGACTACCCACTTTAGTATTCTTCCCTGGAGAATTCCATGGACAGAGGAGCCTGAGGGGCTACAGCCCATGGGGTCTTGAAGAGTCAGATATGACTAACACAAAATACACATAACATAAAATTTATCACGTTGATCATTTTTTAAGTGTACAGTTCAGTGGTATTACGTACATTGATATTGTACAACCACCTCCATCCATTTATCTAAATATGTGTATTTTTATATTTTAAAAATATATTTATATGTTTTCATATTTTTAAAAATAATCTCTTAATCAACAAGTCACAACTGCGATCCATATAACAATTCACATGCTTCACAGAAGCGGAAGGTCTGCTGTCAGAGGGGAGCTGTCAGATGGGGAGAAAGTGGACTGCCGAAGGAACTGGTGTTCCCTTGGAGCTTGAGAAGTGTTTAAGGAGGGGATAATAAGAGAATGAGAAGGTCATAAATTGTTTTCAGTTAGGGAGAGAATGCAGTTTCAGACAACACAGAGGGAAAATTACTGGACAAAGTGGAAGTGAACCTAAGAGGAAGTAGAAATAGAACAGAGGCAAAAAGTCACAGAATTGAGGAAGTCAGGCAGCAAGTTGAAGAGATAAAAAATGCTGTCCTGTCTGCTTCTGGCGAATCATAGAGGTGCCTGCTTGTGCAAAGAAGCCCTTCCAAGGGTCCAGACTCAAGGCTCCATCAAAGGGCATGTGCACCCACTGATGTGTGGGATGAAGGAGCCAGTCGCATCTGAAACTTGGGGCCTTAAATCAGCAAACAATACTCAGATTGCTGGTCCTACCAAAGGATACCTCAGCTGTCCTTGGTGGCTGAGGTCTCCTGTGAGTCTCCAGGAAGATGCAAGGTCTGATGGAATCTTGATAAAAATGGCTCAGAGCTATAAAGAATTCATGGTCATGGACGACAGAGGACGAGATGGTTGGATGGCATCACTGACTCAATGGATATGGGTTTGGGTGGACTCCGGAGTTGGTGATGGACAGGGAGGCCTGGTGTGCTGTGGTTCCTGGGGTCACAAAGAGTTGGACATGACTGAGCGACTGAACTGAACTGATGCAATCAAAGCACAGGCTCCGTTACACAGTGATTCCTGTAACCGTAGCAAGTGCACCTAGTCTGAGAGTCGGGGATCTTCCCAAGAATAAATGACACGTGGGCTGATATCTGACGGAAGAGTGGACGTTGAGCACACCTGATGGTGAACACTCGTACTGTTTCTGGACTGGGGAAAAATGAGAGTTCCAGTTGCTTTATATTCTCACCAAACTTGGAATTCTCAGGCTTTTAAAAAAGGGTTAGTTAATACGGTCAGTGTGTTGTCATATCTCACCACATTTAATTTGCATTTCTCAGAAAAGTCATGAGGCTGTGTCCCTTCATGATTATCAGTCATTTGGATATCCTCTTCTTAGAAGAGCCAGATCTTTGTCCTTTTTTAAAAATATTGAGTTCTTTGTCTTTTCCTTATTGACTTATGGTAGTTCTTTCTTTATTCTGAATGAGGCTTTTGTTGGATATAATTATTGCAAATATCTTTTCCCAATAAATGGATTGCCTTTTCATTTTAATGGTATTTATTTTTTAAGGAATAGAATTTCTTAATTTAAAAAAAAATTATGTTAATAGATCTTTTCTTTTATGCTTAGCACTCTGATGTAGTATTTAAGAAAAATTTTCTACTCCAAGGTCATGAAGATATTTACTTCCAAAATTTTCATTGTATTTAGGACTATGATTCATATGGAATTAATTTTGTGTATAGTGTGAAGAATGGATCGACTTTCTTTAAAAAAAAAAAGAATATGTAATTTCTCCAAAAACATCTATTTAAAAGACCATTCATTCTCTCTAAATTGCAGTAATGCCTTTATTATAAAGTGACTATAGAAGTATAGATTTGTTTCTGAAGTCTCTGTTCCATTTCATTGGTCTGTTTGTCTACCTTTACAATTGTTTTGAGTTTTTGTAATTTTAAAATAAGCTTTGAAACTGATAGTTAAGTCCTTTATCTTTGTTTTTCTTTAAAGAATTCTTGGCAATTCTAGATCCTTGCATTCCCATAAATATTTAAAAGTCAACATTTAAATTTCCAGTGAAAATCCTGCTGGGATTTTGACTGAGACTGTTGAATCAGTCAAAATGTTAAGATAATTAACATTTTAAAAATATCAGACTGTCCAATTCCTCAATACAGTTCATGTCTCCACTAATTTAGAAATGAAGATTCTCTCAGTATTTTTAATACTGAGAGAATTGTTCAATACTTTACTGTATAGTGCTGGTGCGTATCTTTTGTTAGATTTACGTAATCATCTGGTGGTGTTTGATGCTATTGTGAAAGATATTTTCATTTTCCAATTGCTCATTGCTAGCACATAGAAAAACATTTTGCAGCTGTTCATTGCTAGTACACAGTTGGTTGCTGGTTCATTGCCAGCACATGCTAAAAAAACATTTTAGCATGTTTGATGACTATGCTAAAATCAGTATCTAATTTTAATCATTCAACTAATTAGTTGCTTATTTTGGATATTTTAATAAACAATCACTGCATTTGTGAGTATGAAACTTTTACTTCTTGCTTTCCGATATTTACCTGTCGCGTTTATTTCCCTTGCCTCATCCCACTGGTTAGGACCCCAGGTCGATACTGAATAGACAAGCTTGTCTTTTCCTCACTGTCATCGTGCGGATGTTACTGCGCCTCCTGAGACAGGAGTTTTCAGGGGAAACAAACCATCTTTGTAAAAAGAAGACGAGAACTGGAAGATTGAGCAATGTTCAAGAGGACTGTTATTGGCTTGGGATTAATATGATTTCATGAAACTTCAGTGCTGATTGGCACAAGGATGGGGAAGAAGCGTCCCAGGTGTATTTTGAAAGGCTATATCTGTTTTGAAAGAAGGTTGATGTTTCTAGGCCTCACATAAGGACAGTTATGAAGTATGACTGTGAGTGTATTGAGGAATGTTAAAAGACTGTGTTCAGAGAGAAATTTGCCCAAAAGTGCATGAGACTTCTACAGAGTTTAAGATGAAACTTAGAAGAGAACTTTTTAAGAAGTGAAAAACTCAGATAAACAATGCTTACTGTCACCTTTTCAAGCTTTACAGAATTCTTACAGAAACCATACCATCTCTCAATAGATTTTTCTCGGGATGTTTTACATGTACATACTCAAATAGTGACAGACTTATAAATACCTGTTAAACACAGTATATGCATAACTCAATGAATGAACCAAGTTACAAGCACCTTTTTGAGACAGTGTACTCATATATGTACTTTGAGAAAAGCATCTGTGATAAGGTACAACCTCCAGGAATATCTGATCCCCCTGCTTGAAATATAAATGCATATATGTTATATATATATATATATATATACATATAAAATGTATATATATTTCAAGCAGTATATATGTCTGTGTGTGTGTATACATATATAGTAATGATAAAGGTTTATCTGCATTGAATATCCATTTTTCCTGTCTTATATAATTAGAACAGAGGAACTTCTGTGGCCTAGACAATAACTCCATCTCTTATTTAAATGTGGGTCTGGCTGATCAGCCAAAGCAATTTGCCATCCTTAAGGGAACTTTATTGAGTTTTCACTTAATAATAATGGCCATATATGACCAAGTAAGTCTGTTGAGCAACAGTTAGAGCTGGACATGGAACAACAGACGGTTCCAAATAGGAAAAGGAGTACATCAAGGCTGTATATTGTCACCCTGTTTATTTAACTTATATGCAGAGTACATCATGAGAAACGCTGGACTGGAAGAAACATAAGCTGGAATCAAGATTGCCAGGAGAAATATCAATAACCTCAGATATGCAGATGACACCACCCTTATGGCTGAAAGTGAAGAGGAACTCAAAAGCCTCTTTTTAGAAAGTGAGAGAGGAGAGTGAAAAAGTTGGCTTAAAGCTCAACATTCAGAAAATGAAGATCATGGCATCTGGTCCCATCACTTCATGGGAAATAGATGGGGAAACAGTGGAAACAGTGTCAGACTTTATTTTGGGGGGCTCCGAAATCACTGCAGATGGTGACTGCAGCCATGAAATTAAAAGACGCTTACTCCTTGGAAGGAAAGTTATGACCAATCTAGATAGCATATTGAAAAGCAGAGACATTACTTTGCCAACAAAGGTTCGTCTAGTCAAGGCTATGGTTTTTCCAGTGGTCATGTATAGATGTGAGAGTTGGACTGTGAAGAAGGCTGAGCGCCGAAGAATTGATGCTTTTGAACTGTGGTGTTGGAGAAGACTCTTGAGAGTCCCTTGGACTGCAAGGAGATCCAACCACCATTCTGAAGGAGATCAGCCCTGGGATTTCTTTGGAAGGAATGATGCTAAAGCTGAGACTCCAGTACTTTGGCCACCTCATGCGAAGAGTTGACTCATTGGAAAAGACTCTGATGCTGGAAGGGATTGGGGGCAGGAGGAGAAGGGGATGACAGAGGATGAGATGGTTGGATGGCATCACTGACTCGATGGATGTGAGTCTGAGTGAACTCTGGGAGTTGGTGATGGACAGGGAGGCCTGGTGTGCTGCGATTCATGGGGTCGCAAAGAGTCTTACACAACTGAGCGACTGAACTGAACTGAAGCCTGTTGAAGCACTGCTGGAGAACGTGACACAAATATCAATTTCTTCCATTTTTAATTTGTTAAGAATCTTGTATTGAGATTTGATACAGCTATTAAAGACTTGAAGGTTGCACCTTTTTAAAAGAGTGAAATTTTAAGTAAACTAAAAGGTAAAATGAAACAAGTGAAATTAATTTTAATAATTTGTTTCATTTAACCCAATGCATCCGAAATATTATCAGATCAGATCAGATCAGATCAGTTGCTCAGGCATGTCCGACTCTTTGCGACCCCATGAATCACAGCACGCCAGGCCTCCCTGTCCATCACCAACTCCCGGAGTTCACTCAGACTCATGTCCATTGAGTCAGTGATGCCATCCAGACATCTCATCCTCTGTCATCCGCTTCTCCTCTTGCTCCCAATCCCTCCCAGCATCAGAGTCTTTTCCAATGAGTCAACTTTTCTCATGAGGTGGCCAAAGTACTGGAGTTTCAGCTTTAGCATCATTCCTTCCAAAGAAATCCCAGGGCTTATCTCCTTTAGAATGGACTGGTTGGATCTCCTTGCAGTCCAAGGGACACTCAAGAGTCTTCTCCAGCACCACAGTTCAAAAGCATCAGTTCTTCGGTGCTCAGCCTTCTTCACAGTCCAACTCTCACATCCATACATGACCACAGGAAAAACCATAGCCTTAACTAGACGAACCTTTGTTGGCAAAGTAATGTCTCTGCTTTTCAATATGCTATCTAGGTTGGTCATAACTTTCCTTCCAAGGAGTAAGCGTCTTTTAATTTCATGGCTGCAGTCACCATCTGCAGTGATTTTGGAGCCCCCCAAAATAAAGTCTGACACTGTTTCCACTGTTTCCCCATCTATTTCCCATGAAGTGATGGGACCAGATGCTATGATCTTCGTTTTCTGAATGTTGAGCTTTAAGCCAACTTTTTCACTCTCCTCTCTCACTTTCTAAAAAGAGGCTTTTGAGTTCCTCTTCACTTTCAGCCATAAGGGTGGTGTCATCTGCATATCTGAGGTTATTGATATTTCTCCTGGCAATCTTGATTCCAGCTTATGTTTCTTCCAGTCCAGCGTTTCTCATGATGTACTCTGCATATAAGTTAAATAAACAGGGTGACAATATAAAGCCTTGACAAACTCCTTTTCCTATTTGGAACCAGTCTGTTGTTCCATGTCTAGTTCTAACTGTTGCTTCCTGACCTGCATACAAATTTCTCAAGAGGCAGATCAGGTGGTCTGGTATTCCCATCTCTTGAAGAATTTTCCACAGTTTATTGTGATCCACACAGTCAAAGGCTTTGGCATAGTCAATAAAGCAGAAATAGATGTTTTTCTGGACCTCTCTTGCTTTTTCCATGATCCAGCAGATGTTGGCAATTTGATCTTTGGTTCCTCTGCCTTTTCTAAAACCAGCTTGAACATCAGGAGGTTCACGGTTCACATATTGCTGAAGCCTGGCTTGGAGAATTTTGAGCATTACTTTACTAGTGTGTGAGATGAGTGCAATTGTGCAGTAGTTTGAGCGTTCTTTGGCATTGCCCTTCTTTGGGATTGGAATGAAAACTGACCTTTTTCCAGTGCTGTGGCCACTGCTGAGTTTTCCAAATTTGCTGGCATATTGAGTGCAGCACTTTCACAGAATCATCTTTCAGGATTTGAAAAAGCTCCACTGGAATTCCATCACCTCCACTAGCTTTGTTCATAGTGATGCTTTCTAAGGCCCACTTGACTTCACATTCCAGGATGTCTGGCTCTAGGTCAGTGATCACACCATCCTGATTATCTGAGTTGTGAAGATCTTTTTTGTACAGTTCTTCTGTGTATTCTTGCTATCTCTTCTTAATATCTTATGCTTCTGTTAGGTCCATACAATTTCTGTCCTTTATCGAGCCCATCTTTGCATGAAATGTTCCTTTGGTATCTCTGATTTTCTTGAAGAGATCTCTAGACTTTCCCATTCTGTTGTTTTCCTCTATTTCTTTGCATTGATCACTGAAGAAGGCTTTCTTATCTCTTCTTGCTATTCTTTGGAACTCTGCATTCAGATGTTTATATCTTTCCTTTTCTCCTTTGCTTTTTGCTTCTCTTTTTTTCACAGCTATTTGTAAGGCCTCCCCAGACAGCCATTTTACTTTTTTGCATTTCTTTTCCATGGGGATGGTCTTTGAGTAATCAATATGAGATATTTTACACTCTTTTATCTTGTATGAAGTCTTCAAAATTCAGTATTTTACATTAAAGCACATCTCAAGTTAGACTAGCCTCATTTCAGTTGCTCAATAGCCACTTGTGGCTAATATTGGTGTGTAGTTCTAGTGTAGTTTATATCCACTGGATATAAACATGTTGGAAAGAATACTTCGTAGACAATGTTGTATACTTTCACGTCAAGAGGCCCAGGATGACACATGATTAGCGACATAAATTTTATCATTTGATTAAGGGGGTGATGGATGACACATGATTAGCGACATAAATTTTATCATTTGATTAAGGGGGTGATCATCAGGTGTGTTCATTACAAAGGTGTACTTTCATTTGTATATTAGTGAGAAAAATGTAGGCTGATACTTTCAGTTCAGTTCAGTCGCTCAGTCGTGTCCGACTCTTTGCGACCCCATGAATCGCAGCACACCAGGCCTCCCTGTCCATCACAAACTCCTGGAGTTCACTGAGACTCACATCCATCGAGTCAGTGATGCCATCCAGCCATCTCATCCTCTGTCGTCCCCTTCTCCTCCTGCCCCCAATCCCTCCCAGCATCAGAGTCTTTTCCAATGAGTCAGCTCTTCGCATGAGGTGGCCAAAGTACTGGAGTTTCAGCTTCAGCATCATTCCCTCATACTTTGGTGCCATGCAAATACCCTGTCCCTAACCAAATTTCACCTACAGATTTTAGCCACCAGGGCTAATGTTTGATGGAATGAATTTCCATAATAGAGGCTGTAAACTGCTGACTCTATGTCCGTTATTCTTTTATATTCATTTACTTTACATTTGTAAAGAAGAGCTTTTTCTCAACCTTTCTCCCTCTTTTGAGAATCACTATGGCTTGTGGGTTTTTATTTGGTATGCCACGATTAAATTAGTTTTTTAAATATTCAAATAATTGTAAATTTTGGCCTCTTAAAACTTGTTTCTGTAAAGCAACTGGTAAGTTTGTCTTTACTTAGTTACTTGCCTAAATAATACATATTTTTTAAAATTTCATAATCTAAGGGAAAATACTGATAACATTTTAGAATAGGAATGCTCTAAGGTCTGTAACATATGGCTATATCACAGCTGTTTTTAAGGATCATTTCTTATACTAACATGGCAGGGATTATCTGTTAGCCAGAGTGTAAAATAGATTCCATCCCACTCTGTCTAAATAACAGGGCTATTTATGTCATAAATAAAACACTGGTGTTGGGGCAATAATAGACTGCTACTGCCAATCTCCCACTCTCTATAGACATATATCTCCCGACAGGAGTTCCATCAAATGTGCTGATAAAGAAGATTGTGATCTGTCAATCACAAACTGATTCATGGTGTTATGTTTATTTCATGTTAACTTATGAGTGATTTTTCACTCTTTTTCCAAACTCATACCTTTCTTCATGCTAATATACTAAGAAATATATTTCATGTCATTTTAAAGGAAGAAAAGCAGGAATCATAAAAATGCTCTTTCCTTTTATAAAGTAAGCCAGACTTTCCCCATAAAAATGCTCTTCCCTTTTATAAAGTAAGCCAGACTTTTCCCATGTGAGCAGCTGTCTTCATTTGATATCAGGATCGCCTATACTTCTCCAGATTCACCAGACGAGCATGTTTGGGAATCTGCTCATCCTTCCATGCCTCCATGTTTCTTCACCATAAACAGTGGGCTGTGTTGTACACTTAAGCAGTGATGGAGACACCATTTTCTTGGGCTGGTGCTTATCTGTGCCAAGTTACATGGCAAAGTGGTCTGGCTGAGTAATAACAGCCAAGATGCTGTATGTGTACTCCTGTGTCCCTCCCTCCTCTGACCTCAGGGCCGCTTGCTGTTGCGTCATTTTATTTAGCAGAAGTGCTGGATCTTCTCTGCATCAGTTCACATTGTCCAAGGTTTCTGCACATGTATACAACTTTGGTACAAGGATCAATGCTACCTAGCCTTCAGGCACTGGCCCTCAGGAAGGACATATATAAACACCCCCTCTTTTTGACCACACTCTTACCCCAGAGCTGGCATAGAGCACAGCTACAGATTTTGTATGTAATCTGAGTCTGTGTAATCAGAGCAGGATGAAATTTCATCATCAGTGCTGTCCAGTAAAAATATTATGTTAGCTATAAATGCAAGCAGCCTATGTAATTTATAATTTTCTGAGAACCATATATTAAAAATAAAAATGAACAGGTGAAAGTAAGTGCCAAGATACAGTTTAGTTAATAAATATACCAAAAAGTCATTTGAGGATATAATAAATATAAAAAATCATTAATGGGATATTTTATGTTTTGCAGAAACGATATTTTTGAAATCTGGTGTGTATTTTACACTTACATCACATCTTGCTTTGGACCAGTCACATTTCAAGTGCTTGGTGACCCTGTGTGGCTAATGACTGCATTGAACAGCACATGTCTGACCATATTTTCCCCTGAGAAGGAAAATAGAAGCATATTATTCATACGCTCCATCTGATGAGAGTTCAGCAGATACAATTTCTTGTTATATTCCACTGAATATAACTGGTGTGAAGTCTCAGAACCAGACAGAAAATAGAACCAGCTAACATTTAAGGAATTTGTCTCCCTACAGTCTTGAGTTCAGATCTGGTTGGGGTGGGTAGAGAGATTTTACCCTTAAGTGTATCAAAGATGATTTCCATGATGACAGGAAGTACAGTGTAGCTTTGCTGTGTTTGGAGAATTGTTCACGTAAGTCAATCCAGCAGGCTCCGATTCCTTAGTCTGCCATCAGACACGGCCTAGTCTGCATGGTAGAGAAGTGTGGGCCAGTTTTCAGGAGGATTACCCTCCTTTCAGCCTCCCAGAATAAGAATCCCTTGAGACACTCAGAAGCAGCTGATTGGGTGCAAAGACACCTAGTTTAAATCTACCCAGAGGTCTCTACAGGGACAGTTGGGTGGCACCAAGGAAGGCTTCCAGAAGGAAGTACACATGGATGGAGTGTATCCATCTGGCCTATGTAGTCATCTGCAACTTGCCTTAAGCTAGTAGCATAAAGACCTATGTATTCTGTGATTATATTGACAGCATCGCTTCCCTGGTCCAGGTCAGGTTGTATTTAGAGTAAGGTTAAGGACCGTGACGGTAGCATGACACGCTTGGTCAAGCGTTTGTTGATCTTCCCTATTGCCCCTCCCGACCAGCTCACAGAACCACCACCGCGCACCACTCAGTACTGCAGGGGCTCTCCATCCATCGGTCGTGTGGCAAACGGTGCTACTCCCCGCTGTGTGAAGGCTGCCAGCATCAGGCCGTTTCCTAACAAACTCCTGATGACGTCTTATCTCCATTCCCCACTAGTTTTGCATCCGTCCAAACACACACAAACTCACATGAAAACACAAGTTATTTTCAGAATTAAAGGCACTGGCTGGTGTACCGCTTATGGCAAAGGATTCAACAGCCATTAAACCATGCTTTAGTCATTAATAATCACACATATGGCCACCTTGAAAAGTTTCTTTTTCATATTTTCTTTATCCTTCAAAGTCTTCCTCACAAATGATGGCCTACTGCTGCCAGACACCCCTTGAGGGTTCATTTCCCTTTTTTGTAATAATCAAGCCGGGAGTCTTTTAACCTGTCAAAATTAACTTTTGCTGCTCTATCCAGCGTTCAGGGTGGTATCATTATTTTGAGCATTGGGGTTTGCAGAAAGAAATCCTTAATGTGATACCCAAGTGGTAACCAGGTGGCTCAGTGGTAAACAATCGACTTGCCAATGCAAGAGACTCAGGTTCGATTCATGAGTTGGGAAGATCTTCTGGAGAAGGAAATGGCAACCCACTCAGGATTCTTGCCTGGAAAATCCCATGGACAGAAGACCCTAGCGGGCTGCAGTCCATGGAGTTGCAAAAAATCAGACATGACTGAAAACGAGGCACACGCCAACACATGTGCCACCCAATAATATTAGCGAATATCTAGATAATTCCCTAGAATGCTTACCAGAGTAATTACCTAGAGATGGGTCCCAATCCTCCTCTGTGATGCTCAGGGCCACACGTGCCAAAGACACCTGCCCTGTGACGCATACTGCAGTAAAGCAGCCTCTGATGATGTCTGCTCTAGTCCATGTGGGGCCTTCAGCATCCTTCCAATAAAACAAAGCCACATCAGATCAGATCAGATCAGTTGCTCAGTCGTGTCCGACTCTTTGCGACCCCATGAATCGCAGCACGCCAGGCCTCTCTGTCTATCAGCAACTCCCGGAGTTCATTCAGACTCCCGTCCATCGAGTCAGTGATGCCATCCAGCCATCTCATCCTCTGTCGTCCCCTTCTCCTCCTGCCCCCAATCCCTCCCAGCATCAGAGTCTTTTCCAATGAGTCAACTCTTCGCATGAGGTGGCCAAAGTACTGGAGCTTCAGCTTTAGCATCATTCCTTGCAGGGGTCCAGCCCCGGCTGATCCAGGGTATTCAAAGCGGGGACGGCGTCGGCGAGGATCAGGATACAATAGCTTCAATTAGATATTAATTAGAGATGTAAAGAGTAATAGAATGAGGATAGCTCAGTAGGAAAATTCAGTGGAGAAAAGAGGCTGAGTAGCTTGGTTTATGCGGGAGACCAATAAAACTTCAAGACAAGAAGTTTGCACCACTTACGTAGGCCGCAGGCGTCCTTCCGTTCTCCCGAAGGAGAGGAGACACTGAGGCCTCCCCGGTCGGATCTTAGAAGCCCAGGCAAAATTAGTAAGCATGGTGGGTTCCGTGCTCCAGATGGAGACTCAGCCAGAGTGAGAGAGAGAGCGACATGGGGAGACCAGTATTTCGAGAAACTGATCCCAATTCTTTATTTTCCATGGTCTACTTTTATTTTTTTATTTTTATTTATTTTTATTTTTTTATTTTTTTTATTTATTTATTTTTTTTTTAGCTTTGACACAAATTGTATTTATTAATTCAACCTTTTATATACAAAATAATGTTTTACATTTTCTTTTTTTTTTTTTTTGCTGTTCTATTATATTTTTTTTTCTAATTTTATTTTATTTTTAAACTTTACATAATTGTATTAGT
This sequence comes from Bos grunniens, assembly GCF_055505025.1. Lineage (NCBI taxonomy): Eukaryota > Metazoa > Chordata > Mammalia > Artiodactyla > Bovidae > Bos > Bos grunniens. The sequence continues at coordinate 49,849,774 of NC_141193.1, read as the reverse complement.
TTTGCCAAATATCAAAATGAATCCGCCACAGGTATACATGTGTTCCCCATCCCGAACCCTCCTCCCTCCTCCCTCCCCATACCATCCCTCTGGGCCGTCCAGTGCACATGGTCTACTTTTATACACTGAGATGTTATGCAAAAGTCACGCGGGGTCAGCAGTCCTGACTTTTATCAAAGTCAGGTGCTTCATACAAATGTTACATCATCTTCTGGCCAGGGGGCCTGCTGACAATTTATGACCCTCTCCTTGTGACAGCGGTCAGTCAACCAGGACACTTATTTCTCCAGGGGTGATTATTCTTAAAACAGACGCCACCCAAATAAAGTTACATTCCTATAGGGTGAGGGTGTAGTGGGTTTTAGTTAAGGAAAGAATTTACTTAGCCTGAGGTCTAACGTGATTAATATCAAAGGTTAATACTTATTTCTCCTATATATTCATTAATGTGTGTAAGGGCAGGGGATGTGGAGTCTTAGCAACAAACATTGGCTCAACAAATGAAAAACCCTTCACCAATACAATTTCTAATCAGCCCACTATACTTATACTAATGGTTTTCTAACTTTTCTAAGGAACCTGTTTTTAGAAGGTTTAAAGCATCTTGTGCCTCTCATGGTTGGGAGGCTGTGAGCAGTCACATGTGGCCGGACAAGCCTGTCAGGCAGGCTAGAGAACCTTCAGAGGAGTTTGTAGGTTAAAACACTCTTGTCACGCCCAGGAGTTTTTATTAACTGGAGCTCTAGGTTAACTCCTTCTCCGAAAGAGGTGGTGGGGGATAGCCCCCCGTAAAGTCAGAGGTGTAGGTGGGAGCACAAAGTAGTAAAGCAGGCAGGCTCTGGTTACGGGGGTAGATGCTCGAGGATTTCCAGGGGGACTCCTGAGGCTCTATCCCGCCTTTGCATACGTCGAGCCTCCTTCCTCATGACCTTTGCCACAGGCGGAGTGCCTCACTCTGGCCCCCAACAATTCCTTCCAAAGAAATCCCAGGGCTGATCTCCTTCGGAATGGACTGGTTGGATCTCCTTGCAGTCCAAGAGACTCTCAAGAGTCTTCTCCAACAACACAGTTCAAAAGCATCAATTCTTCGGCACTCAGCCTTCTTCACAGTCCAACTCTCACATCCATACATGACCACAGGAAAAACCATAGCCCTGACCAGACGGACCTTTGTTGGCAAAGTAATGTCTTTGCTTTTGAATATGCTATCTAGGTTTGTCATAACTTTCCTTCCAAGGAGTAAGCGTCTTTAATTTCACGGCTGCAATCACCATCTGCAGTGATTTTGGAGCCCAGAAAAATAAAGTCTGACACTGTTTCCACTGTTTCCCCATCTATTTCCCACGAAGTGATGGGACCAGATGCCATGATCTTCGTTTTCTGAATGTTGAGCTTTAAGCCAACTTTTTCACTCTGCACTTTCACTTTCATCAAGAGGCTTTTGAGTTCCTCTTAACTTTCTGCCATAATGGTGGTGTCATCTGCATATCTGAGGTTATTGATACTTCTCCTGGCAATCTTGATTCCAGCTTGTGTTTCTTTCAGTCCAGAGCTTCTCATGATGTACTCTGCATATAAGTTAAATAAACAGGGTGACAATATACAGCCTTGACGAACTCCTTTTCCTATTTGGAACCAGTCTGTTGTTCCATGTCCAGTTCTAACTGTTGCTTCCTGACCTGCATACAAATTTCTCAAGAGGCAGATCAGGTGGTCTGGTATTCCCATATCAGCACCTCTGAATTTTCAAGAGGACATATCCTAAGGAGGTGAGAACTGGTGCTTGCAAGCTCCCAGCCTTCTCACTAAAGTAGTATTGGAAAGATTGGACTGTACTTCAAATGCATTTGTCCAGCAACAATCTCATTAATGTGCTGAGGGTTGAGGAAACACTCTCTGAAGCAACCATCCTCAATACATTTTATTTTCTCTCTGATAACCACACCCCAGCTGGGAAGTTAATAATTTTTATGGCAAAGGTGATGAACCATAATTACCAAGAAGCTTTGTGGGAATGCTTGTATTTATTGTTCATGTTGTTGCCTGTCTTTCTAACTGGTTTCAATGTCTTCTTTTTTTTATTATTATTATTTTTAAGATTTATTTGTTTTTGACCGCACTGGCTCTTCATTGCTGCGTGTGCGCTTTCTCTGGTTGTGCTGAGCAGTGGCTGCCCTTCCTCGCAGGGCACGGCTTCTCTTGTTGCAGAGCACAGGCTCTAGTAGTCGCGGCCTGAGGGCTCTAGAGCACAGCTCAACAGTTTTGGTGCTCGGGCTTAGTTGCTCCGCGGCATGTGGGATCGTCCCGGACCAGGGATCAAACCCCTGTCACCTGCACTGGCAGGTGGCTTCTCAACCACTAGACCACCAGGAAAGCCTGGGAATGCCTTTAAAGGCCAGATTTCACAGATCTCAGGAGTATTATCTGTCACGTCCAGCTCTGCATGTACTCCTACAGCACCCTGTGGGGCACCAAGTCACTGCTGTGGCTTTCTATGCCCAGAAGGGTGGGTTGGCTGATCTTAGCCTGGCTGCAATAGAGCACCAACAGTAGCTTTCCACCTGTCCTAAGAGCAGGCAGAAAAACATGCCCATTAGAGTGAAAACAGTTTGGCCCTTTTCCAGATCAAAATGATGGGCTTTAGTATCTCAAAATGATCATGATTAATCTGTGGGTGTATTTCATCTTATCCTGGGGGTAATATAAACTTAGGCTATCAGAACGTCACAATGGGGCACCATCTCCCTGTCTTTGAAATGCAGTGTAAGCAGATAGCATTCATTCAAACCCTTCTCCTCTAAAGGAAACCTTGGGTTCAAGAGGCAGGAGCCCACTGTGCAGCCTTAGAAACCCCATCCTGAAGGGAGCCTCTGATAAAGAACGTAACTGACATCCTACGTGACATCACCCCACAGTTTGCTCCAATCACAGCTCTGGGCTCAGTCCCCTGAAGCTGGTGAGGCAGCCCTGGAAGAAAAGAAGCCTGAAATTCATAGGGCACTCTGAATCCAATGGTCGTGGAACCATGGCAGCAGGCAGGGCACATGGAGAGCTCCTGCAGTGCACTGGAAACCCCAGAGCTTGACAGCAAACCAGCATGGATCCCATGCAACAATGCTTCCCTGCAGAGGTGGCCATCTAGGAGTCACCAAGACAGCACGCGTATATTGACAGTTAACTAAGCCACACACACAGAGTAGAGAGGGCGACAACTCTATTGTGTTGTGCGCCTCCTAAGCGCATCACACTCACCACATACATATTTGAAAAGATATTTGAAAAGTCTCCTAAGTAATGTCTTTACAGGTTCTGAAGCTGTACATTATTCTTCCAGCTATGCCATTGCTGTCTCTACAGATCAAACAATTTATTCTCTTCATTCCACCATAAAAGCACTTCTCTGTAGGTTAGCATCATTTGGCCAAGCTCTAATACTTCAGAACTCTCATGGATCTGCATGCTTTTGATTCTGAAACATTTTCTTAAAGTGGGGGCATTGTCCCACATTCCCCGAAGCCTAAGGCTCAGAGAGTGGCCTCCCCAAGTGATTGCTGTAATGCACTCACCCTAAGATGTGAATTGTGAGTGATAAACAATATCAAAAATCAGCACTGATAAGTTTATTTAAATAGAATTGATCCTCAAGGTCTCCTCTCCACCTTACCTTGAACATGTGTGCTGTATAATCTAACGTGTGGCATGCTGCCTTGGTGCTTATGTACATACTAGGTGTTTTTCAGATGACACCACCCTTATGGGAGAAAGCAAAGAAGAACTAAAAAGCCTCTTGATGAAAGTGAAAGAGGAGAGTGAAAAAATTGACTTAAAACTCAACATTCAGAAAACAAAGATCATGGCATCCGGTCCCATCACTTCATGGCAAATAGATGGGGAAACAATGGAAACAGGGACAGACTTTATTTGGCGGGGGGGGGGGGGGGGGGAGGTGCTCCAAAATCACTGCAGATGGTGACTGCAGCCATGAAATTAAAAGACGCTTCCTCCTTGGAAGAAAAGTTATGACCAACCTAGATAGCATATTCAAAAGCAGAGACCTTACTTTGCCAACAAAGTTCCATCTAGTCAAAGCTATGGTTTTTCCAGTAGTCATGTATGGATTGTGAGAGTTGGACTATAAAGAAAGCTGAACACCAAAGAATTGATGCTTTTGAACTGTGGTGTTGAAGGGGACTCTTGAGAGTCCTTTGGACTGCAAGGAGATCAAACCAGTTCATCCTAAAGGAAATAAGTCCTGAATATTCATTGGAAAGACTGATGCTGAAGCTGAAACTCCAATACTTTGGCCACCTAAGGCGAAGAGCTGACTAATTTAAAAAGACCCTGATGCTGGGAAAGATTGAAGGCAGGAGGAGAAGGGGATGACAGAGGACGAGATGGTTGGATGGTGTCACACGCTGAATGGACACGAGTTTGAGTGAACTCCCAGAGTTGGTGATGGACAGGGAGGCCTGGCATGCTGCAGTCCATAGGTCACAAAGAGTTGGACACAGCTGACCAACTGAACTGAACTGAGGTTATTTTGGGAGTCTAAAAACAGATACTTTCCTCTCATAAAAAGTTCTCCATAGCAAAGCCTCACATTCATATTTCTTTGAGGAAACACATCAAAAGCTCTGACCACTCATGTGCTTTCTTAAAAATTAGTCTGTTGGTATTGCCTTTCCATTGTGCTGTTCTGAAAGAGCTGAGCCATGATGATGAACAGCTGTGAGAAAAATATGTTTGCCTTTGGGTTAGTGTTTATTACTTAAAAAAAAAAAAAAAAAACAAGCTGAATAGCAAGTAGCTTCTTAATTCCCCCAACCAAAGGTCAAACCCACACTCCCCACCCTACAGCAGAAGTACAGAGTCTTAACCACTGGACCCCAGTGAAGCCCAAGGGTCAGTGTTTATTTTTACAAGTTACATGGCATTGGCCACAGATGTTGGTCAACCCATAAACATCCTCAGATTGTTCATTTTATTGTAACAATCAGAGTACGAAAGTATAAAACTAACTGGGGGCGTTGCTGATCACCCCACCCCCACCCCCAGACACAAGGAGTTCCCATCTACCATGCTCACCTAAGAGCCACATTTGTATATTCCTCAAACAATTCCCCACTTCTCTGTTGCATCATTTTCTGAGAGGAAGATTCCCCAGGCCGTGTGAAGCACCCCTACCTGGGGCACCAGCAGCGTCTCACTTTTCTCTGGGAATTGCATAAATTCGGCAGCAAAAATAGGTGTGAGCCGCCAAGGGGTTAAAACTCACAAGGTACTGAACATCATAGTGAATCATCTGAGTACAAAGAACAGAATTTAAATTTCTAAGTGCTCGTCTCTCTGATTCTTTACCCCCTGTCAGGTTAACCTCATTAACCTATCACCAATAAGCTTGCGTTACTCTGCAACAAGGAAGCCCACAGCCTGCTGGACTTGCATGAGGCCTGGGGCTGTCCACACTTCTCTTGATGACTGGAGGTTATTATTATTAACCTTTATGCCCAGCTCTGCCAATGAGAGAATCTCTGCAAACTCCTGATGGTGAGATAAAAGATAAGGTCTGGTTTCAATTCCCAAAATGGATTTGCGGTCATAGTCAACTCTATGAAAATTTCACATAGAAATTCTGTTTCTTTAAAAAAAATCTTTTCAGCTTCCCCATCATTTCTCTTGGCTCCTTTGTACTCTCTACTATAGTTCCTGCATGTTCTTAGATGCCAGTGTTTCAGATGATTTGTTTGAGGGGTACGGTGTAGAGCATGTCCCCACTGTGTCTCAGGAAGGCTGGCCAAACCTTTGGGACTTTGGTGCCACAACAGGCTGTATGACAGCCTGAGTAATGATCTGTTGGTTCAGAGCTACTCTGTCTACTGTAGGACTCAGAACTGTATGGTAGCAAGAAATAAAATAAAATAAAATTGCAGCAGGATTTTAAGGTCCACCTTAAAAATCAGGCCCTTGGGGATGTTGGACACATACTCCTTAAATATTGTTCCTTTAACATCATCTGCCCTATTCTTAATAATCTGTGTTGCTAACTTCAATTTTGTTATTGTAAACACTTAAGCATTTCCATCAAGATGATGAGAGCTTTGCTATTTTAACCCCAAAGTGGTTTATTATTATTATTTTCTTTCACCCATACTTTATAATATTAAAATCTATATACAGACAATATTTATGTATATACTATATATACATACTTGTAATATTAAAAATTTCTATACCACACGCCTGTTCCACAATTTCCAGCTCTTAGCAGTCTTATCACTTGCACATTTTTGTGCATCCAGGGAAGGGTTAGGAAACATTTGAAACTGTTTCCTCATTTTTATTGCAGCTTCTTTCACATTCATATAACAATAACCATCACCATTATATAGAAGTCAGGAATATGTCCGAAAAAAACACACATTTTCTTAAAAAGTGTATACAGAACCAATTTTAAACATATTTTCCTACTGTCCACTTAAAAAATAGTCACAACCTAAAAATTGAGAGTTATGTTTTATTCAGAGGGAATTTTGAGGACTTCAAGCCCAGGAGACAGCATCTCAAGTAACCCTGAAAGAACTGCTCCAAGGAGGTGCGGGAGGAGCCAGGTTATACCAAAGTGTGTCAAAGAGCAGGCGGTCTGAACAACAAAAGATTATTGTTCATTAAGGAAAACCAGATATCTCAAGTTAAGGAATTTAGTGATTGTCTGTGTATGAGAAGAGGCAAGAGTCTGGACTCACTGAAATCATTCTTCATATGTGTCTCAGCTGTCTGGGGCCAGTCTCCTGTGTTTCACCATAGGGATGGGCTGCAGCCTGATCCCAGTATTGTTTTCCTTCCTGGTTGTCCTAGAGAACTGGAATCACTGATAACTGTGACATCTTTGTTTATTGACATGGCTAGAAATACTCCATTTCTCACTCCCGATCCTCAAAAAGAAACGTTTTCACTTACCTTGTATGGTAGATATAATTGAGCACAGAGAGGGTGAAGAGGCACAACAAACCAGCCTCCCACCATTTCCTGCCATATATTATTCAACTGGGTAAGAACTGTCCTGTGCCTGCAAGCATGCATGCTAAGTCACTTCAGTCCTGCCCGACTCTGGGACCCCATGGACTGTAGCCCACTGCGCCTCTGTCCATGGACTTCTCCAGGCAAGAATACTGGAGTGGGTTGCTACGCCCTCCCCCATGGGATGGTCCCAAGAACTGCCCTATATTCACTCCCAAAATGTTTGCTTCAGATTGCTGGCCAGTGAGATTCAGGGATCAATCAAGGTGATCTGATGATGTTCAGATTAAGCTTATATTATTCAGAAAACTGTTCAGCTGACAGAGTCACTGCCTGCCCACTTTCCGGGGAGAACGTTTTCAGACGGTGGCTGGTGCGGGAGGCTGGTTTCCTCCTGGCCGTGCAGCACTGCTGGTTGCTGGTTTACACATTGTCTGGTGGTCGAGGGCAGCTGTTCTCATTAGTCCTCGCTGCTGTGAATGGGAGTAGAGGCCCCTGTTTCACGTGTTTGCTCACTCCTGGGGAACAGGAGAGGACTCACTTCGTATTTCCAAAGGAGAGAGGGGCCTTCCAGCAGGGTTAATAGAGCAACAAAAAGCATTTTCAGAATAGATTACCCTTCAGCACTGAAGAAGCCTGGAACACCAGAATCGGGCCGTGTGCATGGGCTCTGTGCCCAGGGAGGAGAAAAATGTTCAGTTGCTTTGGAAGCCTTCCCATTCACAAGGGCTTTCATTACCTTTAGAATAACAGCAACTCCAGGTCTATTCTCTCCAGCCAGGAACTCTCACCTGAGCTCCAGACAGACAGATCTATCCAGCTGTCTACTGGCTCCAGTGTCCCACACATGATCATTATGCTCCCCCCAAATCCTGTTCCTTGTTGCTGTTTCCCCTTCTCTGCAACTATGCTGCCCAGGTGTCTTCTCATCACCCATCATCCAGGGGACCGTGTGTGCTCCCTACTACTGAAAGGTTAACCATTTAATTCAATAGAATTTTGCTTTCCATTCAGGGTGGAGGAGTCTGGCTCCTTTCTGGCAGGGGGAAAGATGCCATGTTCATGTGTAGCTCCCAAGGTTACTCTGGGCAAGGACACCCAGGCAGATGACAAGGGCAGAGAGAGTAGTCATGGCCTGCAGGCTGTAGTTTGCTGACCCTTGCTTGAGAATGTCAGCTGCATAAGATCAGAGCCTTACCTGTCTCATTTATATTTCCTGTGTGCTCAGACACACTTGACCTTCCTGGGGAAGAAAGAATCTTCATACCGTGTTTGAACTGAAATATGCTAGGGGTGTTCTTTATTTCAAGCAGGAATCAGAGAGAAAAATCTTCATTGGACTCTGATATTTTCTTACTAATGAAAGAAAGACCTCAGCATTTATAAAATAATAGGCTAATTAATAGCAGACTTGGTGTGTTCATTTAAGGTTTGTGAGCAAAATCGGTTTTCTCTAACAAATACATTTTACAATCTAAATGAACAAATACAATTTCCTAAAATAAGGCTTAAACAAGTTTTGTGGCTCTAACAAATGTATGGCTAAAGTTTACAGTCCTGTGAAAGGAAATGAAATGTTTGTAGTTAGATAACTGAGTACCTCAGAGAACCATCAACTTTCTTTCCAACCCTGGAACTAGCAGTGGGAGAGATTATAATCAAGAGAGAGATGTGTAAGCAAGCACATTGGATATCAGTAGGCACTTAAAAAGTGAACATAATACAGGCAAGGGATTACTTGGGCAACTTTCCTCCTAAAAACAACTGCAAATACTATATTTTAAAAAATATCTCCTCTGTCTGACTCACTTCACTTAGTATGATCATCTCTAGGTCCGTTCACATTGCTGCCAATAGCATTATCTCATTCTTTTTTATGATTAATATTCCCTTGTATATATGTATACCCTGTCTTCTTTATCATTTCAAATATAACATATCACTTATACATGGAATCCAAAAAATAAACTTATTTACAAAACAGAAAACAGACACACTGACACAGAATACAGACTTACGATTACCAGAAGGGAAAGAGGGAAGAGGGATAAATTATGAGTTTGATATTAACTGATGGCATCACCGACTCCGATGAGTTCTGGGAGTTGGTGATGGACAGGGAGGCCTGGCGTGCTGCAGTCCATGGGATCACAAAGAGTCGGACATGACTGAGTGACTGAACTGAACTGAACTGATACACGCTACTGCATATATAACCAAGAAGGCAATGGCACCCCACTCCAATACTCTTGCCTGGAAAATCCCAGGGACAGGGGAGCCTGGTGGGCTGCCATCTATGGAGTCGCACAGAGTCAGACACGACTGAAGCAACTTAGCAGCAGCAGCAGCAACTGCATATAAAATAGACAACCAACAAGGACCTACTGTACAGCACAGGGAATTTTATTCAGTATCTTATAATACCTAAAATGGAAAAGAATCTGAAAAAGCTGAATCACTCTACTGACACTTGACATTGACACATTATAAATCATCTATACCTCAATTAAAAAACCCTTCTTAAAAGCGCTGAAGACCTGATAAGTATGCTAGTCATCAGGCAGGTTTCTCATCCTTCTGAGCACGTGGAAGCTTCGCACTTCCCTGCCCTCTTGAACTTGACGCACTCATGTGACTTGTTTTGGAAAACAAAATATGAGAAAACTGATTTGTCTGACTTCTCGGCAGACATTTAAGATCAGTGGGTGGTTCACCACGACCCCTTCTTCCCCACATGACAACCAGCAACATTACAGATGATCATGCCTCTGTCATGCATGGCCCATAAGTAAGGGTGGGACACACCACCACAAATGACGGAGATGCGTGTTATCAGAAATACATGTGTTGTGCTAAGTCACTGATGCTAGGGGGCTCTATACTGTGGCATGCATTAGTTTATTCTGACTTACGTATTAAGACTGTAAGACATTACCAGACTTAAATTGTGAGGGAGAATGTGTACTCAGAGGCTGTGAGCAGGAATCGAGCGCATAAAAGCTCTTACCCTGGAGACACTTGCTGATCGGGAAGATCTGAACTTGGTTTTAAGGATCATGTGGAGTTAGAGGTCAACATCCAGTGACTGTTGAAGCAGATCCTGGGCATGTTATCCTGGTATTCTAAAGGAGCAACACATTAGGGTAAGGTTGAATACTTGCTGTGCAAGAGACTTCAGAGAAACTTGCCTTAGGATGGAGTACAGCCAGGAAGGAATTAAAAACAAAAACTAAAACTCAGCTTTGTGGGAATTCTCTGGTGCTCCAGTTGTCAAGACTCCAGACAACCAACGCAGGGGACATGGGTTCAATCCCTGGTTAGGGAACTAAGACCCCACAAGCTGAATGTCACAGCAAAAAACAAACAACAACAAAACCACAAAACCGACCAAACAAACAAATAAAACCTCATCCTTATGAAACTGAAACCCAAATCTAGCCCTCTAATGGATCTTTAGTCCAAATTCACATCACAACACCTGTTGGCACTAGCCTGGAAATGCCTTCTTAGATGCTTTGACGCTTTACAAAAGAAAACACAATTTGTTCCTAGAGGAAGGATCTTTTATCCTAGATGTAAAACAGCACCACAGGTAGTATTTCCAGGACAGTGATCAGTATACAATAAGATCAACTTTACTAAGCAGACAGTGGAACAAAGTGCTGTAAGTGAGAGCCAGCAAAAACAAGAGTAAGCAGGTAGACTCATGAGGACATCAGATATTAGAATCATCAGGGGTGTTTTTGGATTTAAAGTGGCTTGCTTTGTTTAAATAAGTAAAGGCAAACTTGTTAGAAAATAACTGCAGGGAGGAACAAAGTTATAAAGAGTAATGCAGAAGATTACAAAAAGAATCAAATAGAGCTTATAAATGTGAAAAATGCAGTTCCCTATTGCAACATATTAATGACCTATCAGACAGGTTTAAGAGGCAATTAGACAATAGATAAAAAGAGACATCCGAAAGATAGGCCGGAAAAAAGACATATGTACCACAGAGAGAAAAAATAATAGAAAACATGTAAATGAAGTTAAGATGTTTGAGGGACAGAGGGAGATGTTCTAAAGAAAAGTGAAAGTGTTAGTCACTCAGTTGTGTCCAACTCCTTGTGACCCCATGGACTGCAGCCCACCAGGCTTCCCTGTACTTGGGATTCTCCAGGCAAGAATATTAGAGTGGATTGCCATACCCTTCTCCAGGGGATCTTCCTGACCCAGGGATTGAACCTGGGTCTCCTGCATTGCAGGCAGATTCTTTACCATCTGAGCCACCAGAGATGTTCTAACATATGTTTGAGTGCTACAGGGAAGAAAGAATGGATGGGGCAGAGGCAATATTTGGTTAGATAATGGTTGAGAATCTTCCAGAAAAACATCAGTTCACAGATTTGAAGTTGTGATTTAAGTCAGATAAGCACAAAAAAATCACATCAAATATAGCATAGTGAAAGTAGCTTCAAATACAAAGAATCAATGTTAAAAGGAGCAAGAGGAAAAAAAAAGATAGTTTGCTTTCCAAGGATCAATTTAGTCAGGTTGCCAGCTGAGTGCTAAAGAACTTCTGTGGGAGTCAGGAGACAGGACAACAGTATCTTCAATGTGCTGAGAAAAAGTAAATGGCAACTTCTATTCTCAGATCTATAAAAATAAGTTGTTTAAATGAAAGTAAAATAGACATTTTTTTTCCAGACAAACCAACACTGAGAGAGTTCATCAAATAAGTTTTGTTTAGAATTAAATTCTTGAGGATGTACTTTAAGTGCAGAGAAAATGGCAACAGATGGAAGTTCCAGCACCAGATGGAAGGACGCGCCAAGAAACTGTGCAGCGCACACTTGCCAGCTAAGGCATTCCAGTCCTCCCCGACTCTTTGTGACCCTATGGACTGTAGCCCGCTGGGTTCCTCTGTCCATGGGATTCTCCAGGCAAGAAGTGGGTTGCCATGCCCTTCTCCGGGGATCTCCTGGACCCAGGGATTAAGCCCATCTCTTACATCTCCTGCATTGGCAGGTGGGTGCTTTACCACTACTGCCACCTGGGAAGCCTGAGAGATGGCACATATATGGATAATTCAAAATGGCTGTGGACTGAATAACACAATAGTAATGGTTTATAGGATTTTAAAAATAGAATGAAAAAACCAATAATATGGGAATTCTTAGAAATGTAAATTAAGTAAATGCTCCAATGTCCCTGTGTTATCCAGAAGGAGAGTTTAAGATGTGATTAACTCTAGAGGTCTGATAAGGAGAAGGCAATGGCACCCTACTCCAGTACTCTTGCCCGGAAAATCCCATGGACGGAGGAGCCTGGTAGGCTGCAGTCCATGGGGTCGCTGAGGGTTGGACACGACTGAGCGACTTCACTTTCACTTTTCACTTTCATGCACTGGAGAAGGAAATGGCAACCCACTCCAGTGTTCTTGCCTGGAGAATCACAGGGACGGGGAAGCCTGGTGGGCTGCCATCTATGGGGTCGCACAGAGTCAGACACGACTGAAGTGACTTAGCAGCAGCAGCAGCAGCAGCAGCAGCAGCAGAGGTCTATTAAAGGGCTTCCTTAGTGGCTCAGAGCTATAGGATCCACCTGCAATGTAGGAAACACAGGTTTGATCCCTGGGTTGGGAAGATCCCCTGGAGGAGGGCATGGCAACACACTCTAGTATTCTTTCCTGGAGAATCCCATGGACAGAAGAGCCTGACATTCTACAGTCCATAGGGTTGCAAAGAGCAGGACAAGATTGAAGTGACTTAGAACACTTGCACAGAGGTCTGTTAAATATGCATATTTAATTTCTAGGGTAATCATGAAAAAGAAAATAAGAAACTTCTAAACTAATGGAACTAAAATGAAACTACAGAAAACAGTAAAAAAAAAAAAAAAAGGCACGAAAAAGAAGGTAAAGAATATGGACTAAGTAGACAAATAGAAAGTACAGACTATATACTGGTAGACTTAAATCCAAGTAAGTCAGTAATCATATTAAACAGAAATATATTACATGTCTCAGCTAAAAAAATCAAGCTGAGAAATCAGCTTAGAAATCAAGAAACCATGGGATTAATCTAGTCTAAATGAGAATAGAAGAAGAATGAAATTAAAAAGATACAAAGAGGACTTTCCTGGTGGTACCGTGGATACGCATCTGCCCCCTTTGCAGGGGACACTGGTTCTATCCATGGTCCAGGGAGACGCCACTGCCACAGAGCAACGAAACCCTGGCACCAGAATCATCAAGCCTGCGCTCTAGAGCCTGGGAGCCACAGCTACCAAAGCCTGCGTGTTCTAGGGCCCCAGAGCCTGTGCCGCAGCCACTGAGGTCCAGGTACTGCCCGGGCACGACGACAACCGAGCCTGCGCTCTGGAGCCTGGGGGCACAGCTACCAAAGCCTGCGTGTTCTAGGGCCTGAGAGCCTGTGCCGCAGCCACTGAGGTCCAGGTACTGCAGTGAGAAGCCTGTGGACCGCAACTGGGGAGTAGTTCCCGCTCTCCTCAACTGGAGGAAGCCTGCGTGCAGCAACTAAGGCCCAGGGCAGTGAAAAATAATTAAATACAGCACTGTGCACATGTCAAAAAAAGAAAAAATTAAAAATACGCATAAAAAAGAGCTCACTGTATTTAAAAAGATAGAAAGATACACAATGCAAATATTAACCACAAGAAATCTAATATAGCTATGTTAATAACAGGCAAAATAGCTTTAGTGATAGAAAGATCATTTTGGGGAAATTCCTGGGTGGCCCAGTGGTCAGGATTTGGCGCTCTCACTGCTGGGACCAGGTTCAGTCCCTGGCCAGGGAGATAAGACCCCACAGGCTTCATGGTGTGGCAAAAAAAAAAAAAAAAAAAAAAATCATTTTTTAATGATAAAGCATTAATTTACCAGTTAACATAACAATTTTAAAGTCTTATTCACCAATAACACCACCTCAAAATGTATAAATCAAAAATTTATAATACAAAGATAAATAAATCCAAATATGGCAATGGATTTAAAATAATTCTTTGAATAATTTGTAAAAGAAACAGAAAAATAATTTCTAACTGTATACAAAATATGAGCAAGCTAACAATCCTGATTTAATGGATGTATACACCTTCTATCTGACAAATGCAGAATACATACTAAACATACCATTTCCAAGCCTACATAGAATGCTTTTTATAAATTGACCAAAATAGGGTAACAATGAATGACCAATATACTTCGAAGGCTTGTACTCATTCAGGGCATATTCCCTGATCATAATTCAATAAAGCTAAATATATAACTAGAATATTCTTATATTTTGGAAATCAAAAACACCTTATATAACTCCTGAGTCAAAGAAGAAATTAGAACTTAGAAAATATTTTACACTAAAATGAACAAACAATGACATATCAAACTATGACATACAGCTAAAGAAAGACTCAAAGGAAAATTTATCCTTTCAATGTGCATTTTAGGGAAAAAATGGAAGTTTAGAAATTAAAGAGCTAAGCACTCAAACAGCAGAATAAACCCAAAGAAATTTTTTAGAGTGATAATTAAATTTTTAATAGAAATCAAACCTACAACAGGAAAGTTCTTTGTAAAACTAAGAAAGTTGATAGATTCCTAGCAAGATTCATGAAGTAAAACCTCAGCCATTTGAGGCAGTGGGAAATTACCCTGGGGCACTAGGCTAAATGAAGTAACTACAAATGGCACGTGCCATCGAGCTCTCCAGGAATTAAATCACAGCCACTGCAGCTGCGGATTTTCAACACCAACACCCCCTGACAGCAGTTGGAGAAGGCAATGGCACCCCACTCCAGTACTCTTGCCTGGAAAATCCCATGGACGGAGGAGCCTGGTGGGCTGCAGTCCATGGGGTCGCTAAGAGTCGGACACGACTGAGCAACTTCACTTTCACTTTTCACTTTCATGCACTGGAGAAGGAAATGGCAACCCAGTCCAGTATTCTTGCCTGGAGAATCCCAGGGACGGGGGAGCCTGGTGGGCTGCCGTCTATGGGGTCACACAGAATCGGACACGACTGAAGTGACTTAGCATAGCATAGCAGAGCATGACAGGAGTTAAGGGTGGAGAGCAGAAAACAGGCACTCTGAGCTCTGGGAGAAACTGGCAGGACAGGTCCTCAGGTAGGTATCTTCAGGAGTCGATTTCATGATCCCAATTCATATATTTCCCTACCTCTGCGGATACTGCTGCTGCTAAGTCACTTCAGTCGTGTCTGACTTCTCAAAGCTGTCTGAATGGACGTTTCAGAGAGCCCACTTCTCACAGTTTCTCAATGCTGTCTCCTGGGTTATAGTCCTCATTTTCCCCAAAATAAGACTTGCAACTTTCACACTTTGCTTTTTTGTTTTTTGACTGTGTTGCACGGCACATGGGATCTCAGTTCTCCCACCGGGGACTGATCCTGTGGCCCCTGCACTGGATGCACAGAATCTGAACCACTGCACCAGCCGGAAGTCCCATCACATTGTGCTTTTTTTAAAAAGGCAGCAGTTAGGCAGAGAAAGAAAAGGCCATGCAATTTCATTTATATGTGTAATCTAAAAAAAGCCAAAACCAAACACTTAGATACAGAGAACAGATTGATGATTTGGTGATTTCAGGGGCGGCATGGGGGAAATGTGTAAAGGAGGTCATAAGGTACAGACTTCCAATTATAAAATAAATATGTCATAGAGACGTAATGTATAGCATGGTGACTATGGTTAATACTGTAGTGCATATTTGAAAGTTGTTAAGAGAGTGGATCTTAAAAGTTCTCATCACAAGGAAAAAAAATTTAACTGGGTGGTAATGGATGTTAAGTAGACTTATTGTGATGATTACTTCACAATATATGTAAATATTGAATTATTATGTAATGGAAATTAATATATATCATATGTCAATTATGTCTCAAAAAAAGAGACAAGGTACAAATAATAGAAACATACAGAGATATTGTTACAGATGTACATATTAAAATATAGTAAGATGATATTATAAACAATTTTATTACAATAACTTGGAAAATTTTATATGAAATAGATAAATTTATAGATAAATACAATTTATCAAAACAGACAAGGAGAAATAAAAATTTTGAGTCAAGTGGAAATCATTGAATAAATTGAATCCAGTAGCAAAGAATACACAGAATACAGGTAGCAACCAACAGTATACATTAGCAACCCACACAGAATACAGGCCCTGCAGCTGCTGCTAAGTCGCTTCAGTCGTGTCCGACTCTGTGCGACCCCATAGATGGCAGCCCAGCAGGCTCCCACGTCCCTGGGATTCTCCAGACAAGAACACTGGAGTGGGTTGCCGTTTCCTTCTCCAGTGCATGAAAGTGAAAGTGAAGTTGCTCAGCTGTGTCCAACTGTTAGCGACCCCATGGACTGCAGCGTACCAGGCTCCTCCATCCATGGGATTTTCCAGGCAAGAGTACTGGGGTGGGGTGCCATCGCCTTCTTCAGAATACAAGCCCAGCTTACTCCAAAAGCAAATCCTATGTAATATTTAAAGAAGAACATGAAAGGCGAGGAAAGGAAGAGAAAAGACAAAGAGTGAAGAAAGGACAGTGTAAATATTGGAAAGGAAGAAATAAAATTGTCATTGTATGAAGGTAATATGGATATTTATTCAATATCTAAATGAAATCTCCTGAAACTGATAAAAGAAGAATTTAGAAGGGTTACCTATTTAAAAAGTCAATATATAGTAAGCATTAGTTGCTCAGTTGTGTCCAACTCTTTGCAACACCATGGACTGTGGCCCTCCAGTCTCCTCCATCCATGGAATTCTCCAGGCAAGAATACTGGAGTGGATTGCCATTCCCTTCTCCAGGGGATCTCCCTGACCCAGGGATCAAATCTGGGTCTCCTCCATTGCAGGTGGATTCTTTACAGTTTGAGCTACCAGGGAAGCTGCATAATACAAAAAATTATATCCCAAAGGTCAAGCAGCACAGAATTTAATAAATATTTAGACAAATCCAACAGTTAATAATAGAAAACTCTAGCAAGAATCTACTTTTGTGTAAGTATAAGATTATCATACAGAAAACTTGTTCTATTAAAAGTATCTTCTAGAAAGAGAAAAAACTATAAGGAAACAGACTATGTTAGAGATTTGGTTAAGTGCACTCCTTTTACAAATTAGAGACTGAGACTCAATGTTAATAAGTAACATGTCCAAAACATCTCAATGGTGGAACCAGGACTGATTCCTGAACCTGACTTCTATTCTGGGCTCTGGTTTACCATATCTGTGTTCTCTCATTTTATGACCTAATCATATTATTCATTCACAACATTTTTACTTTTAAATTTGGAAAATTAACAAGTAAGGAAATGTCATCTATCCAACAACTTTCTAATTTTTCTAAAAAAATGAGCTTAACAAGAACAGAATGCAGTTCATAACATTAGAGCACTTGCTTAGTTTCATTAAGGTCAGAACTTTACACAGGAAAGTCCACTTCACACAGAATTAACTTTGGCCAACACAAACCTTATATAAAACTCACAGATTTTAAAACCTCTTTAATCTATATCATAGTGACTTCATATGTTGTGAAAGGGTTTTCTATAATCTTGACACTTTCTTTCAGACTGCCAGGTTTCCTGTTTTAGTTGCCTAATAAGAGCTTCCAAAGACTTCAATCTCCCTAGAGATATATAAGAATGAGTTATATTTTTACATATTAACAAGAAAATTCTAGAAATGACATTTTAAAAAATATTTCATTCACAATAGGATCAGGCTATTAGTTGCAAACAAGAAAACTGACTTCAGAGATTGGGTCGCTCTTGTTGATGGCAAGTTTCTAGGAATAAGGATTTAAAATCATGTAGCATCTTCTTATTTTACACTGATTGATGAATGGATAAAGAAGATGTGGTACAGAGAGAACAAGATCGTGGAGGAGTAGGTGACGTGGAGTACATCTCTCTCCATGGATACATCAGGAACACACCTTTAGACACAGAAGTGCGTGCAGAACACCAGCTGAGAGCAGACATGAGGACCTGACCAGCAGAAAGGAACATATAGACCCATGCAAAACTCAGTAGGACAAAGGAACTAGGGGGAAACAGGAGTGTTAGTAGGACTGGACCTGCCCTCGGCGGCTAGGGGAACTGAAGCAGGGGTCTGATCCCCACATCGGGACAATTGTCTGAGTCAGAGGAGAAACATTAAAGGCTGAGAGTGAAATAGCTGAGCTGTGGCAGCCTAAGTGGAATGAGAATCAGACAGTCCTTGCCACAGGCATGCACACCCTGGACAGGGATGCAGGTCGTTGGAAGGCGCAGCGGCTGGGAGCTGGAGTTTAGGGATTGTGGAGCAATCCCAGGGCGAGGGCTGCTGTTGACTGTGGAGAGAAGGATCCAGGGGATGTGAGGGAGGAGATTGTGGTGGGAAATGCCTGTGCAGGAAAGCCTGGCACCATGGAAGCAAGGCGATACTGCTGAGTCGCGTATAGGACGTGGAGCCATCACCGTGGCCTCTCTCCCCTCACACGCCAGCATCCGCAGCTGAACAATAAACGGGCTGGCCCATCAAGTGCCTGACGCACTGATCTACAGAGTAGGACCCCACCCAGGGAGGCACCTCTGTGTGTCTGACCCACCGAACAACAGAGAAGGGCCCCAGGCAAGAGAGCCCTCTCAGTGCCTGAATGAGTGAAGCTATAGAGAAAGACTGGCCAAAGAGGCCTTCTGATTGCCAGCTACAAGAGGCTGGAAAAAAGACTCTGATAGGGCTATAACTCCTTCAGTGGAGGCAGTCCGTGTCCCTGCACACGTGGTGCCGCCAGCGTCCCCGCAAGCCAAGCAGCTGCACCACCTTCACGCTCAACCCTCACTGAGGCAGAGCTGCCACGGGTAAAAAGAAACTTGCGTCTATGCACACAGATTCGCCTCCGTTGTGTCCAACTCTTTGTGACCCTGTAGACTGTGGCCTTCGAGGCTTCTCTGTCAGTGGGGCTCTCCAGGCATGAATGCAGGAGTGTATTGGACAATACTTGTTGCCATACCCTTCTAGACCAAAGGAGCTGCACCACCTCCACACCTGGCCCTCACTGGGGCAGACCCAAGTCCTCCAGGGCAGCCTCAGGAGCAAACCCCAGTGGACGACCCACATGCAGAGGTGGAATATATGAACGGACATTGAGAGCTCCCACAAAAGAAAACGCACTAGCTCTGATAGCTGTGGACATTGGGGACAAAAACACACAGGAGTAGGACCAGATTAGAATCTGAGCTGCCCCCACAGCAGGTCCAGAGATCAGCAGTGTTAGAGGGCATCCCAGGGAGGTGAGGTGAACTGTGACTCCCAGCGTGGGAAAGGCCTCTGACAGCAGTGACTCAAGAAAAACATTTATTATTCTTGTGTTTTGACATGTTCTGTAGATTCTTCTGGATTTTTTTAAATTTTCCTTTTTTTTTTACTGATTCTCTTTCTGCGCCCCACCCCCCTCCCCCCACCACCCCATTATAGTTGTCAGTTTCATTGGCACTATGAAATCTAATTAAGCTTTTGAGCTTTTTTTTTCTCAGTCATATTTTTTATTGTTGTTATAAACCTCTGCCTTTACGTTGGCCTTTTGCATTTCTGTGGAGTTTTCCTTTTATTTTTTTCTTCTTCCTTTTTCTCCCTTTTCTCTTTTTTCATTTTAATTTTTTAAATCTGTTACTAGTTTTTCCTACTGTCCTTTTCCCCTTGCAGTTAATCTTTAATGTATATAAATCTTCTTTATCTACCTCTATTTAACTTTGCATATATATTTTTTCTTTCCTTTCATCTCAATATATTTGTTAGTTTTGTTTTCATTGCTGTATTTCCTACTTGGCACCTTGCTCTAGTTTTGTTTTCCAGTTTGTGCTTTGGTTATTTTTGCTCTTAACTGGTAGATACTATTTTTGGTTTCCTTTGTTTGCTGGGTCAATCTATTGTACTTTATTTTGTTGGACTGTTTTGATTTTGCTTATGGGTGTGTATGTATCTGTGTATATTCAGTCAAACTTTTTATTGTTGTTATAAACCTCTGCCTCTACATTGGGCTTTTGCAGTTCTGTGGAGTTTTCCTTTTTTTTCCCCCTCTTCTTTTAATTTTAATTTTTTTAAACCTATTACTAGTTTTTCTACATTTATTCCTTTGCTTGCTTTTCCTATTGTTCTTTTCCCCTTGCAGTTAATCTTTAATGTATCTAAATCTTCTTTATCTACCTCTATTTAGCATTGCCTTTCTATTCGTTCTTTCTTTCCTTTCCTCTCAACGTATTTGCTAGTTTAGTTTTTATTGCTTTATTCTCCACATAGCACCTTGCTTCAGTTTTGTTTTCCAGTTTGTGCTTTAGTTAGTATCGTTCTTAACTGGTACATATAATTTTTTATTTCCTTTTTTTGCCAGGTCAATCTACTGTACTTTATGTTTGTTGGACTGTTTTGATTTTGCTTATGGGTGTATATATATATGTGTATATTCCATTATTTTAATTATTATTTGCCTGATTTTGCAACTGCCATTCGTCTGAGGTTCATCTTTGGTTTCTCATTCTTGGGTATTAGTTTTAATCTCACTTAATGCCATAACAAACCACCAATGGAATCTTCATTCCTGACCAGAGAAGCCCTCATCTCCCTGATCTCTTGGAGCACTGACTCCAAGACCCTATACTACCAGAGAAGTAACCCTAAGGTGTATCAAATAGTGAGAACTCACACAAAGGAAACCACTTGAATTCAAGACCTGGCATCACACCCAGCCACCAGGAGCACCCTGTGCAGGATGCCTCACCTAAACAACAAACAAAAGAAGAACACAAACACATCATCAGCAGACAGGATTATCACCTCACTCAGCTCTGCCCATCAGAGGAAAAACTAAACTAAAGTAAAAAAAAACTAGCACAAATCTCACCCTATTTTGAAGCTTACACAAACCCTTTTGTGAAGCTTGCACAAACCACTGGACCAACCTTAGGAGGACAGACACCAAAAGGAAAAAAGAACTCAACCTTGAGGTCTGGGAAAAGAAGACCTCAAATACAGTAAGGTAAAAAAAAATAATAATAATGAAAAGGCAGGGAAATACTACACAAATGAAGGAACAAACTAGCAACACAGAAGTCCAAATAAATGAAGAGGAAATAGGCAAACTTTCTGAAAAAGAATTCAGAATAATGATAGTAAAGATGATTAAAAAAAAACCTTGAAAACAGAATGGAGAAAATGCAAGAATCAATTAACAAAGACCTAGAAGAATTAAAAAATAAACATACAGAGGCAAACAACACAATTACTGAAATTAAAAATACTCTAGAAGGAATCACTAGCAGACTATCTGAAACAGAAGAACGAATCAGTGAGCTGGAAGATAAAATGGTGGAAACAATTTCTGAAGAGCAGAATAAAGTAAAAAGAATGAAAAGAACTGAGGATAGTCTGAGACCTCTGGGACAATACCAAATGTACTAACAGTCCAATTATAGGGGTCCCAGAAGAAGAAGAAAAAAAGAAAGGGTATGAGAAAACATTTTGAAGAGTTTATATTTGAAAATTTCCCCAACATGGAAAAGGAAATAGTCAATTGAGTCCAAGAGGCACAGAGTCCCATATAGGATAAATCCAAGGAGAAACATGCCAAGACACACACTAATCAAACTAACAAAGACTACACAAAAAAAATATTAAAAGCAGCAAGGGAAAAGCAACAAGGAACATACAAGGGAAACCCCATACACTTAACAGGTGATCTTTCAGCAGAAACTCTGCAGGCCAGAAGGGAATGGCAGGATATATTTAAAGTATTGAAAGGGAAAAATCTACAACCAAGATTACTGTACCCAGCAAGAATCTCATTCAAAATTGATGGAAAAATAAAAAGCTTTTCAGACAAGCAAAAGAAGTTAAGAGAATTCATTACCACCAAACCAGCTTTACAACAGATATTAAAGGGACTTTATATATTCAATAAATACAAGAGAAGAAAAAGGTCTACAAAATCAACCCCAAACAATTATCAAAATGGCAATAGGAACATAAATATCAATAATTACTTTAAATGTAAATGGATTAAATGCTCCAACCAAAAGACACAGACTGGCTGAATGGATACAAAAACAAGACCTATATATATGCTGTCTACAAGAAACCCACTTCAGACCTCAAGACACATGTAGACTGAAAGTGAGAGGATGGAAAAATATATTCTATGCAAATGGGAAGCAAAAGAAAGCAATCCTCATATCAGACAAAATAGACCTCAAAATAAAGAAGATTACAAGAGATAAGGAAGGACACTACATAATCATCAAGGGGTCAGTCCTAGAGGAAGACATAACAATTGTAAATATCTATGCACCCAACATAGGAGCACCTCAATACATAAGACAAACACAAATAGACAAAAAAAGGAGAAATTTACAGTAACACAATAATAGTAGGAGACTTTAACACCCCATTCACACCAATGGACAGATCATCAAAACAGAAAATTAACAAGGAAAGACAAGTCTGATATGACACATTACATGACATGGATCTCATTGATATCTTCAGGACATTCCATCCAAATGCAGAAGAATACACCTTTGTCTCAAGTGTGCCTGGAACATTCTCCAGGATAGACCATGTCTTCAGTCACAAATCAAACCTCAGTAAATTTAGGAAAATTGAAATCGTATCATGCATCTTCTCTGACCACAATGCTGTGAGACTAGATATCAATTACAAGAAAAAAAAATGTAGAAAAGACAAACACATGGACATTAAACAGCATGCTTCTAAATAACCAACATGTTACTGAAGAAATCAAAAGGGAAATCAAAAAATTTCTAGAAACAAATGACAATGTTAATATGACAACTCAAAACCTATGGGATGCAGCAAAAGCAGTTCTAAGAGGGAAGTTTATAGCAATACAATCCTACCTCAATAAACAAGAAAAACATCAAGTAGACAACCTAACTTTACACCTAAAACAACTGGAAAAAGAAGAACAAAAAACCCGCAAAATTAGTAGAAGGAAAGAAATCATAAAGATCTGAGCAGAAATAAATGAAAAAGAAATGAAAGAAACAGTAGTAAAGATTAATAAAACGAAAGCTGGTTCTTTGAGAAGGTAAACAAAATTGACGAACCTTTAGCCAGACTCATCAAGAACAAAAGAGAGAAGAGTCAAATCAACAAAACTAGAAATTAAAAAGGAGAGGTTACACGAGACAATGCAGAAATGCAAAGGATTATAAGAGACTGTTATGACCAATCATATGGCAATAAAATGGATAACCTGGAAGAAATGGGAAGATTCTTAGAAAAGTTCAATCTTCCAAGACTGAACCATGAAGAAATAGAAATTATGAACAACCCTATTACAAGCACTGAAATTGAAGCTGTGATCAAAAATCTCCCAAAAAACAAAAGCCCAGGACCAGATGGCTTCACAGGACAATTCTATCAAACATTTAGAGAAGAGCTGATGCCTGTCCTTCTAAAATGCTTTCAAAAAATTGCAGAGGAAAGAACACTTCCAAACTCATCCTACGAGGTCCCCATCACCCTGATACCAAAGCCAGACAAGACAACACAAAAAAGAAAACTACAGGCCAGTATCAAATACACTGACAAACATAGATGCAAAAATCCTCAACAAAATGTCAGCAAACAGAATTCAGCAACACATCAAAAGACTCATATACCATGATCAAGTTGGGTTTATTCCAGGGATGCAAGGATTCTTTAATATATGCAAAGCAATCAATGTGATACACTATATTAACAAGTCGAAAGAAAAAAACCATATGATCATCTCAATAGATACAGAAAAAGCCTTTGACAAAATTCAGCACCCATTTATGATTAAAACTCTTCAAAAAATGGACATAGAAGGAACCTACCTCGACATAGTAAAGGCCATATATGATAAGCCTACAGCAAACATTATTCTCAATGGTGAAAAACTGAAAGCATTTCCCCTAAGATCAGGAATAAGACAAGGGTGTCCACTTTCACCACTGTTATTCAACATAGTTCTGGAAGTCCTAGCTACAGCAGTCAGAGAAGAAAAAGAAATAAAAGGAATCCAGATAGGAAAAGAAGAAGTAAAGCTCTCACTGTTTGCAGATGACATAATACTGTACATAGAAAACCCTAAAGATAGTATTAGAAAATTAATTATTAGAGCTAATCAGTGAATTTAGCAAAGTTGCAGGATACAAAATCAATACACAGAAATCACTTGCATTTCTATATACTAACAATGAAAAATCAGAAACAGAAATTAAGGAATCAATCCCATTCATTCACCATTGCAACAACAAAAAAATAAAATATCCAGGAATAAACTTACCTAAGGAGACAAAAGAACTGTACACAGAAAATTATAAGACACTGATGAAAGAAATCAAAGATGACATAAACAAATGGAGAGGTATTCCATGCTCCTGGGTAGGAAGAATCAATTTTGTGAAAATAACTATACTGCCAAAAGCAATCTACAGATTCAATGCAATCCCTATCAAATTAACAATGGCATTTTTCACAGAACTGAACAAAAAACTTCACAATTCATATGGAAACACAAAAGACTCCGAGTAGCCAAAGCAGTCTTGAGAAAGAAGAATGGAGCTGGAGGAATCAACCTTCCTGACCTCAGATTGTACTACAAAGCTACAGTCATCAAAACAGTATGGTTCTGGCATAAAAACAGAAATATAGATAAATGGAACAAGATAGAAAGCCCAGAAATAAGCCCATGTACCTGTGGGTACCTTATTTTTGACAAAGGAGGCAAGAATAAGCAGTGGGGCAAAGACAGCCTCTTCAATAAATGGTGCTGGGAAAACTGGACAGCTACGTGTAAAAGAATGAAATTAGAACACTTCCTAACACCATACACAAAGATAAACTCACAATGGATTAAAGACCTAAATGTAAGACCAGAAACTATTAAACTCTTAGAGGAAAACATAGGCAGAACACTTGATGACATAAATCAAAGCAAGATGCTCTATGACCCACCTCCTAGAGTAATGGAAATAAAAACAAAAGTAAGCAAATGGGACCTGATTAAACTTAAAATCTTTTGTACAGCAAAGGAAATTAAGAGCAAGGTGAAAAGACAACCCTCAGGATGGGAGAAAATAATTGCAAATGAAATAACTGACAAAGGATTAATTTCCAAAATATACAAGTAGCTCATACAATTCCATACCAGAAAAACAGACAACCCAATCAAAAAGTGGGGAAAAGACCTAAACAAACAATTTTCCAAAGAGGACATACAGATGGCTAACAAACACATGAAAGGATGCTCAGTATCACTCATTATCAGAGAAATGCAAATCAAAACTACAATGAGACATCACCTCACACCAGTCAGAATGGCCCTCATCGAAAAGTCTATGCTGGAGAGGGTGTGGAGAAAAAGGGAATGCTCTTGCCCTGTTGGTGGGAATATAAATTGATTCAGCCGCTATGGGAGACAGTATGGAGATTCCGTAAAAAACTAGGAATAAAACCACCATGTGACCCAACATTCCCACTCCTAGGCATATACCCTGAGGAAAGCAAAACTGAAAAAGTCACATGTATCCCGTTGTTCACTGAGCACTATTTACAATAGCTAGAATATGGAAGCGACATAGATGTCCATCGCATTTATGGCACAAATGTGCCATAGAATGAGGGCATTTGAGTCAGTTCTAACGAGGTGGATGAGCCTAGAGCCTATTATACAGAGTGAAATAAGTCAGAAAGAGAAAGATAAAATCATATTCTAACACATATATACAGAATCTAGAAAAATGGTACTGAAGAATTATGTATAGGGCAGCAGTGGAGAAACAGACATAAATAGATTTACGGACACGGGGAGAAGGGAGGAGAGGGTGAGATGGATGGAAAGAGTAACATGCAAACTTACATTACCATATGTAAAATACACAGCCAATGGGAATTTGCTGAATGGCTCAGGAAATTCAAACAGGGTCTTTGTTTCTATCTAGAGGGGTGGGATGGGGAGGGAGATGGGAGAGAGGTTCAAAAGGGAGGGGACATATATATATATATATATATACATATACTATATACCTATGGCTGATTCATGTTGTGGTTTGACAGAAAAGAACAAAAGTCTGTAAAGCAATTATCCTTGAATTTAAAAATAAATAAATTTTTAAAAAGGAAAAAAAGATGTGGGATATATATAAAATGGAGTATTAGTCAGCCATAAAAAGAATGAAGTTGGGTCATTTGTAGTGATGTGGATGGACTTAGAGTCTGTCGCACAGAGTGAAGTAAGTTAGAAGGAGAAAAATAAATGTATATCAACACATGCATATGGAATCTAGAAAAATGGTACAGATGAACCTATGTGTAGGGCAGGAGTAAAGAGACAGACATAGTGAATGGACACAGGGGGAAGGGGAGGGTGGGATGAGCTGGGAGAGCAGCACTGACACATATACACGTGCAGCTGTTCAGTCACTGCGTCACGGCCAACTCTTTGAGACCCTGTGGACTGCAGCACGCCAGGCCTCCCTGTCCCTCATCATCTCCCAGAGTCCACCCAACCTCATGTCCATTGAATCGGTGATGCCATCCAACCATCTCATCCTCTGTCACCCCCTTCTCCTCCTGCCCCAAATCTTTCCTAGCATCAAGGTCTTTTTAAATGAGTCAGCTCTTTGCATCAGGTGACCAAAGTATTGGAGTTTCAGCTTCAGCATCAGTCCTTCCGATGAATATTCAGGGTTGATTTCCTTTAGGATTGACCAGGTTGATCTCCTTGCAGTCCAAGGGGACTCTCAAGAGTCTTCTCCAGCACCACAATTCAAATGCATCAATTTCAGCCTTCTTTGTGGTCCAACTCTCACATCTGTACATGACTACAGGAAAAAGCATAGCTTTGACTAGAGGGACCTTTGTCAGCAAAGTGATGTCTTTGCTCTTTAATATGCCATCTACATGTGTAAAATAGTTAGCTAGGGGAAAGCTGCTGCATAGCATAGGGAGCTCAGCTCTGTGCTCTGTGACAACCTAGAGGGGTAGGATGGAAGGTGGGAGGGAAGCTCAAGAGGGAGGAATGTGTGTGCACATATAGCTGATTCACTTTGTTATGCAGCAGAAACTAACACAAAGATTTAAGGAAAGAATGCTCCGAATAAAATCTCTCAGTTCAGTTCAGTTCAGTCAGTCATGTTGACTCTTTGCAACCCCATAGACTGCAGCACGCCAGGCTTCCCTGTCTATCACCAACTCCCGGAGTTTACTCAAACTCCTGTCCATTGAGTTGGTGATGCCATCCAACCTTCTCATCCTCTGTCATCCCCTTCTTCTCCTGCCTTCAATCTTTCCCAGCATCAGGGTCTTTTCAAATGAGTCACTTCTTCGCATCAGGTCGCTACAGTGAAAATAAAACCATGCAGCAGAACTGACCTGAAAAGGAGAGGAATTCAACTGCTCCTTCCTCCACTGATGCCAGTTCTGCTCTGGAACTCAACTGTGTGGCTGCCCTTCAAAGCTGAATGATTCTGCCAGAGTCCTCACCAGTGGGGCCTTCCGCATGAGGCCACCTTCCTCAGGCTGCTCACTTCTCAACTGAAATCTCATGTGGGTCAATCTGGTGAGTGGAGCCTACATCAGGTAAATCTGTCCCATGTGCAAAGGACACTGTGGAACAGAGTTTCCTGGGTCCTCTTACTTGAAAAATAGGAAGTATCTTGGAAAAAATCTAATAAAATGTATTCAAGAACTTATAGAGAAATTAATAAATGCTACTAAAATAAATTAAAACAGACCTAAATAAACTGAGTAGTACACCATGATCATAGAAGATTCAGTATTGCTGAACGTAAATTTTACCCCAAATTTATGTAGAGATTTTTGTAATTCCAATCAAAATTCTAACATTTTTGAGTATTCAGCAAGAGGATTCTAAGATTTTTATAAAAATTGAGAGAATGAGATAGAGAATTTGTTCTAACAGAAATTGTCTCATTTTAAAACTACAGTAATTAAAAAAATGTAGTGTAGTTCAGGGAATAAATAAACAATCAATGAAACAAAGTGGAGAGCCCTGGAATCAATTTATAAATATAAAGGGTCTATTAATATAATATAGGCAGAGAAACCTGGCAGAAGAGGCAGTGCAGATTAAGGGAGCAAGGTCAGTCTTTACATAGTGGGGAAGAACCAATCTGACTTCACACTGGACCTGTGTCTTGTGCTTTAATCTTTGTATTTTACTGCTTTTGCTACACGTTAATCACTAAGAGCATGTCGTCTATGGTTTAAAGTATACATAACAGCCTGTTTCCTGGACCTTGCCTCCAGTGCAGGCAAGTTGAAGCTAAGATACCTTTGTTTAGCCCACAAGAAACATTCCGACCAGGTTTGCCTTTAAATGGCTGCAGGAGAGAAGAGACACACTCCCTTCAGTTTGGTTGGAACCAGGAAATATTTGCAACAACTTACTGCCTTTTAAACTTTACTCCTTAACCCCTTCTTTCTTTGTTCTATAAAAAAAAAAAAAAAATAACCCAGCAGCCAAACCTGAGCAAGATGGTTTTTTCAGGCATCAGTTTACCATCTTCTTGGTTTGCTGGATTTCTGAAAAAGTCACCATTGCTTGTCCCAATAACTTGTTCGTTGGTTGATTAGCTAGTCGTGGAGTGGGCAGTATGAACTTGGACTCAGTAAATTTTACAAGAAGTGATTCTGAGACAAGCCTATATTAATATGGATAAAAATGGAATTGTATTCCTCCCTTGTACCACACACAAAGTCAACTCCATGTGGAAGGTGAGATTATAAACAATAGAGAATGATTTTTTTCAAAAGGTAAAAGGTTAAAAAAGAAAAAAAGTAGTAACAGGAAAAATTTGATACATTGGATCATATTAAATTAAGAATTTCTGTACCTCAAAAAAGTCATAAAGAGGATAAAAAGGCAAGTCAAAGAATAAAAAGGCATTCATGTCACATAAAATCAACAAAATACTAGAATCTGGAATATATGGCAAACTCCTAAAATCAGTAAGTAAAGAAAGAGAATAACCCCATAGAAAAATAGACAAAATTTTTGAACAGGTACTTTTGGAAAGAAGAGACCTGAATGCACAGTAAGCATATGAAATAGTGTTATATCTGTGATCAGGAAATACAAATTAGGAGCAAAACAGGGCATATCCTCTCCACTGGCGAAATGTAAAATATCATGCACTACCTAACGGTGGCCAGGAGAAGGAGCATAATGGGTACCACCACTCTGAAAAACAATGGAGTGTTAGTGAATTTGAAGATGCCCCACTCCAGGTAATATTCTCTTGCAAAACGTGTATACATGTGCACCAGGATACACGTTGTTCGTGATGTTAAAAAAAAACATACATGTATGATTCCTTTACATCAAATTCAAAGACAGGCAAACTGTTATTTAGGTTATATACATTGGTCATAAAATGATAAAAGAAAAGCATGAAAATGATTATGACCCAATTTGGAGTAGTGATTCATTTGTTGGGTGGAGAGGTTTGTGATGAAGTACAAGGGGCTTCTGGAATAAATACCGACAGTATTATCTTTCTTAACTAGAGTGATATGTATATGAGTTTTTACTTTATAATTGGGGCTTTCCTGATGGCTCAATGGGTAAAGAATTCGGCTGCAATGCAGGAGACACGGGTTCAGTCCCTGGGTTGAAAAGGTTCCGTGGAGGAGGAAATGGCAACCCACTCCGGTAGGCTTGCCTGTAAAATTCCATGGATAGAGGGCTACAGTCCAAAGGGTCACAAAGAGTCAGACACAACTGAGTGACTGAGCATATACGGAGCCTCCCGTGACTACAGTGGCAGATACATGAGTTTTTGCTTTATAACTACCACTAAATCATCCTTACATCCTCTAGTTTATGCACTGTTTCTGTATGTTACATTTCACAATTAGAAAAGCAGTTCGGTTCAGTTCAGTCGCTCAGTTGTGTCCGACTCTTTGTGACCCCATGAACTGCAGCACACCAGGCCTCCCTGTCCATCACCAACTCAGTAGGCATGGTAAAGTTTCACGTGTGCAATGCTATATCTCAGTTTCCGTATGTCCTATAGTATGTTCACCACCAACAGTTCAATTTCCGTCCGTCACCATTCGGCTGATCCCCTTTACTATTTCTTTATCCCTCCACTCCCTTCCCCTCTGGTTACCTCTGCTCTGTTCTCTGTATCTGTGTATCTGGTTTTGTTCAGTTGGTTTGTTCATGTATTTTTTTTTGTTTACATTTTGGTTTTGTTTATATTTCATGTATGAGTGAAATTATATAGCATTGGTTTCTTAAGTAAGACCTTTATTGCTTAATCCCAGATGGTGCTACTTTATCATTGTACTCCTGTGGTCACAAAAAGGCAAATATTCCCTGACTTTCTCATTTGCTGAGAAGCTAACAGTTGGATTCGCCAAATACTTACTTCAACAAAATTATTTTCCCTATGAAATATCATAGTAACATAGTTTCTTTTAATATTTTCAAAGTCTGGTTTAAGTTTGAACTTATCCTTGAATTCAACAGACTCAAATTCAAATTTATCAAATGAATGCATATCTCATGCATGCAATTCTTTTCAGTATGACGAGTTTATCCCTTTTTATCTCCTAGGAAGTGTCTCCCTTGATTTTAAGCTATGTTGGAAGCCCCAGTAGTCACTTATAAATGTTGTTGAAAGTACTAGAAACCAGAGTTCAATTAATTCCATTTTTTATAAAGAGGAAGAAAGTGGATTTTGCAAGCCTCTGTCTGACAGGTCAATTTGAAGCAAGATTCTGGGAGGGGTTGACTGCAAGCTATATAGATTTGCTTTGGGCACTCTTAATAAAAGAGGATATGAATTTTTTTTAGAACTCAATTTTTTTAGAACTCAAAGCTTTTTTTCCTTTTGAGTAACTAGCATGAACTTTTTTTTTTCATTTTTGATGAGAATTATACAGTGTACTGATGAGAATTATTCAGTGGTAAAGAACCCATCTGTCAATGTAAGAACCACAGGAGATTCAAGTTGGACCCCTGGGTCTGGAAGATCCTCTAGAGAAGGAAATGGCAACCTGCTCCACAGTATTCTTTCCAGAATAATCCCATGGACAGAGGAGTCTGGCTACAGTCCACAGGGTCGCAAAGAGTTGGACACGACTGAGCGACTACTTATGTATGCGCACATGTAGTGTACTGTCTCAAATTTTGCTGCCATCTCCTAGGAGCCAGTTTTCAGTTCAGTTCAGTTCAGTCGCTCAGTCGTGTCTGACTCTTCGCGACCCCATGGACTGCAGCACGCCAGGCTTCCCTGTCCATCACCAACTCTGGAGCTTATGCAAACTCACGTCCACTGAGCTGGTGATACCATCCAATCATCTCATCCTCTGTCGTCCCCTTCTCCTCCCACCTTCAATCTTTCCCAGCATCAGGGTCTTTTTAAATGAGTCAATTCTTTGCATCAGGTGGCCAAAGTATTGGAGTTTCAGCTTCAGCATCAGTCCTTCCAATGAATATTTAGGCCTCACTAAACAGTCCATGGAATTCTCTAGGCCAAAATACTGGAGTGGGTGGCCTTTCCTTCTCCAGGGGATCTTCCCAACCCAGGGACTGAACCCAGGTCTCCCACATTGCAGGCAGATCCTTTACCAGATGAGCCACAAGGGAAACCCAGGAGCCAGTTTTAGGCTTTATATCAACTATGAAAACATTTACAGTCTGCACAACTGGATTCTATTTTCTGTCTTTGGTCAGCCTCTCTATTCTGATTTAAAACTCCTTGGTCCTATTTTATCATGCTTATTTGTGCTCTGTCATTATACTGTATATTTTTTGTGTAAGGCACTTCTAAATCCTTAGTAAAACAAGATAAAGGCAGCAGGAAGAGAAGAGAATGAGAAAGGAGACCAGGGAAAATGAATCTGGTAGAGAAAGCCATGACCATATGTTCCAGCATGGCTTCTTTGAGCATCAAATCTTGGTGGGCAAATCAAATTTCCTTTCTTAATAATAAAGATTTAGATTGAACAAATAGATAAGGAAGGTATCATGGAAGTCCGAACAAGAGTTGGAAAAGAAATTCCAGACATAGAGCATTTCAGAAGGGAGAGAGTTTATTAAGAACAAAGAGCAGAGACAATAAGGGCGCCTCCTCCTGGCAGGCCAGTGAGAGTCCACTATTAGAACAGCAGGCGGCTCAAAGGACACCTGATCATTTGGTGGTTAGTAGCCAATTTTCACTGGAGAAGGAAATGGCAACCCACTCCAGTGTTCTTGCCTGGAGAATCCTAGGGACGGGGGAGCCTGGTGGGCTGTCGTCTCTGGGGTCGCACAGAGTCAGACATGACTGAAGCGACTTAGCAGCAGCAGCAGCCAATTTTTATAGCCTCAAGACAAAATTCTTGCTGGAAGGATGGCATTAGGTGATTGGTTAGGGTGCCACTGGGTGAGCAAAACTGGGCAATTTTGCATAATTTGGGGTCAGGAAGCTGGCTGGTAGGGACCAGGGGGATTTGGGCAGCAGTTACAATGGGGCTCAGTCAGTTCCAGAGGTGACCTTGGTTCTGGGCTCTGCCTTCTGGCCTTGGTGCAAGGACTTGCACCTGTGAGCCTGGGAAAGGACCCCACAGAAGGTAGGGAGCACAGGCCTTACCTGAGGTGTCATGAGACCCTTCTGGTCGGCATGGAGAATTCTAATAACAGCAAAGCTCCAGGGAAACTTAGAATGTTTGCCTGTAAGTCAAGAAGGTGACCCAGAGGGAATTTGAGAGTGGCAGGGCTTATGCATGGACCCAGGCCATGGCCACAGGCTCAGTATCTTCACCAGTGACTTGCGTAAAGACCTAAATAGCATCCTCATCAAAGTTGCTAATGCAGTAGATTATAATCAGACAAGGCCTGGAACACAGTACATCAAAACCGAACAAGGCACAGACTGGGATGAAAAAATGCTGGCTTCAAATTCTCCTCTGCCCACATTTTAGAGTGTCATCATGGGCAAGTCACTGATGAGCCTTCATTTCACAACCTTTAAGTTAATAATACTTACCCTTAGGTTTGTTATAAACATTAAAGGCAATATATGCAGCACCTGGCATAGAGTAGCTACTCAATAAATGTCGAATATATTTGATTACATAATTAAGATCAGAAAACATTAGACAGGCTGGAGAGATGAATCATATCTAATAAAATAAGATGGCTTTATTTTATAGTTCAGATTTGGTTAAAAAGAATAAATAAGTATACACCAAAACAACATGCCAAATTTCAGGGAGAGAAAGCCATGTGCATAGCTCTCTCTACAAACCTCTCTGCAGTGGGTTCTAACCAGTCCACTTTGTGCAAACCTTTTAGCCAAAGCAGATCTTGTAAAGAAACTGGTAGTTTTCAGTCAAAGAGCAAATATCTCATATGCCCGTTCTGTCTGGGAGAACGGCACTGCCCAGCAGTCTGGCACTGCTCCAGCAACACAAGCTGGTGGTCATTCTCCCCTAGGAACCTCTGCCTGGCAGCCTCCCAGCTGTGGACCCCATGGATCCCACCACAGTCATTTACAGCCCCCAGGGCAGCACCTGGAAAGGACTCGCTTAACTGCCTCTCCCTCATTCTCGTTTTCCTCAGTTCTCATCACTGCTTTGAGCACATCCCAGGAAAGCTCTGGTTCTCCTTAGAATTCAGAGGTAGAACTTATTCTTTGTGAGGGCCACAGAGATACTGGGTTAATATTTTATCTGGAAAGTTTTATGATGGTTCCCAATCCATAGAAAGTGAAAAGAGTCTTTTGAACTCCTATGCCTAAAGAGGCAGGAGAGTGAAGCATTTCCCACAAACCCCCTTCCCTGGCTCTGAGGAGAAACGAAAATTTGGCCTCTATTTTTTGGCCCCATTTGTTTAGCAGAATTTGGCGAGTAGCTACCATGTGTCAGGCACCGCAGTAGCCACATAAAAGTTGTTGATGGAAATAATGAACAGTCTGTAATAAGAATTGAAAATCGTTTTATTTGAGCCCAACTGAAGATTGTGGCCTTGGAGACACAGATTCAAGAAGCAATTGAATTGTGTTCCACCAGACTAAAAAATAGGGGAGGCTTTAGAGGCAGAACCCACAAAATGACACAAGTTGTCAGGAATTAGGGCTGAGGCTGGTGAGAAGTAAGGGAGCCTGTCAAACAAGGATTGATCGGGCTCCAAAATGGCTGCACAGCTCCAAGCAGAGACCTTGAAACCATAAGGCTGCCACTGGCGTTTGCTAACAGATACCGCTTTGAGAATGGCTGGCTGGTGGCATTCTTGAGCCCAACATAGTTCAAAAAATTCATGTTCTCAATGATGCAGGAATGTGTCTGAAACTATGGCCACCTAGCTCCATTTTAAATGCCTGAACCACAGTTACTCCATTCTTATTTTGCAAATGCATTCTACTCTTTAATGGGTAAAGCAGATGTACAGTATATATTTAATGGGCCACAAACAGACTGTTCTGGTTGGCCTAGAGTTCGAGTTAAATCATGTATAAGCCAGAACGACTTCCCCATAACTCAATATGTGAATGCTTTTTCCATCAAAATGAATAACGCTGCCTCCCATTGGTCCCGTACCTGGCCATGCCGGATCATGCCAGTGGTCACAGACACCCCATCGAAAAGCCGTAAGCCCGTCCTGCAATCCTGGCTCAGCTCCTCCAAGCTCACTGAGCCTCGACCCCCTGTGACAGTCAGTTCTCTGAAATCCCCAGCCTGCTTGCTTGTTTGACTCCTTCTATTCTCATCTGATTTATATACTAGTCCTAGTCTCTGACTGTCGTCTTGACTCTGACCCAGGAGCCCACCCAAGGCTGCATTTAGTGACTGCCTCTGTGCCCCACACCCTGTCCCACAGGCAAGTGGAGCCCAGGACCGGGCCGCTGCAGGCTAGCCAACAGCCTGCCCATGTCATCTCCACCTAGGAAGGGGGAAAGCGCAAACCTCAGTGGGTCTATCAATCTGCACACCCCTGCTGACCACCTGCCCATCCCACAGCCAGCACAGCTTGAAGACACTCACAGACCCTCCAGACCCCCATGTGCAGAGCAGGGGGGCTCTCTGAATTCTCCTTGGGAAATAATCTATGCAAATGCACAGATATTTAATACTGCTGTTCATGATGTTCCCAGAACCTGGAAGGGATGGCAAACCCATTGGATCCCCGCTTGCCTTTAGCTATTGCCTGATAGATGACAAGCCAGCACCTGCTTCAAAGGCAGCCTGGCCTCGACTCTTGACGTCCCACAGCTGGGCTGTGCAGCTAAGTAATGGTCCACCCAGCTGGGCTCCCAGCTTCCAGGTGGCTTCCACCTCGAGCAAGTCTCCGCAGCATATGCTCATGCTAGAATCAAGGAGCCTTTCATAGGAACTCAAACTGTGACTGCATTTTACAGCCAGGAACTTTGCTTTTCTGCCATTAATCTATATCATCAAAAATAAGAGTACTGGGAAGTCCCTAGCAGTCTAGTGTTAAGACTCTGCACTTCCGTTGCAGGGGGTGCTGGTTTGATCCCTGGTAAGCTGTGTAGTGCAGCCAAAAAAGAAAATTAAATAAAACTACACCTTTATAAAAAATAGGAGTGCTATTCTCCAGACTTAGAGGAGCTGGAATGTTTCTACTAAGGGAAATTGCACAGTGTGGCCAGAAGAACTCTGGGTTAAGCGGAGAAAATTAAAGTTTATTGAGTACCTACTATTTTCCAGTACTCTAATCACCACAATTCAATTGGCTAAATATTTTTTATTTCCATTCTACTGATAAAGAAACTTCAAGACTCAGAAAACAAGACTTTGGATAACTTGCCTGCACCACATGGTTGATAAGTGGCAAGATCAAGATCTGCGCCCAGGTCTATCTGAAAAGCTCAGCCACTTTCTCCCCACCAGCCTCCTTCAAGCAGGATCATTGGGGGCCCATCTTGGATGGTGGCTATCGCACAGGACATGGAAGCCCCCTTCACTCCCTTGCTGAGCTCAGTGTCTCCTATCTCAAAGCGGAATAGCTGACCTCACAGTACTTGTGATAATCAAACATGAAGGCATCTTAACAACTCAAGCCCTCAGGCCTGGACTCCACCCATGAGGCCGGAGCCATTGTTGCCTGAGAATCTGCAGGTGTCCTCAGTGGCTGGGACCTCAGGCCACAATTTAGAACAGAAAGGCGAGTTCCCCATGGGGTAGGCAGTGAAGGGCACTGTCGGAAGCTGCAGGTGCCCAGGCCACCTGCCCCTGGACCTGTCTCTACCTGGGGACTGGAAGGCTGTGACTCAGAGGCCCTTTCATCTCAGCTCCTGGGCTAAAAAAGCTGGGTGAAACCTAGTGGGATCCAGGTATGAGTATGAGCCTTAAGGACAAAGGGTTGTTTTTTTTGTTTTTTGTTTTTTTTCTCTCTCTTTTTCTGAGGTCCTGTAGTCTTTGGAAGAGTATGGTAACAGCAGTGAAGGCCAGAAGTGCTGACAAGGGCAGGGGCAAGAGCAGGAGGAGCCTCCTGCTTCATGAACAGGGATCACAGTCATACCAAGAGAGGGCACACCAGGAAGAGGGCCTTCCAGGAGCAGCTACAGAGAATGTGAGAGGAGGGGAGCCCGAGGAACGCCGATAGGGACTCTCAGAAGATGAGCCTTGAGACAGCAGCACCTGGGGCAAGGGCCAGGAGAGACTATAGGTCACCTTTGCATTGGACTGTCCAGATTAAAGACAGAAACGAAATTTACCTCGTGATGGTTGGTTAAGATACAGCTATATATTAAGGTGTTAGGGAAACAGTGGCTCTTTCTGACCTCTCCAAGATTCACATCATCTGTATAATTCATGCTCTCTACATGAAAGGGGTTAATCTGACTTTTCTTGTAAGGGTACCAGCAAATTTACATAGAAGTATATGACTTCACTTTCACTTTCCACTTTCATGCATTGGAGAAGGAAATGGCAGCCCACTCCAGTGTTCTTGCCTGGAGAATCCCAGGGACGGGGGAGCCTGGTGGGCTGCCGTCTATGGGGTTGCACAGAGTCGGACACGACTGAAGTGACTTAGCAGCAGCAGCAGCAGTATATGACACCCAAATGAAACAGCACCTCCATCGTTTTGAATCAATGATAATTCCCTTCTTGTAACTATGTCAGTGCATATTCATGGAAGAAAATTAAAATATGCAGACTGTGAAAAGAAGGAAAAAAATACCCATTCTCCTATGACCCAGAGTTGACCCTTGGGGGAATCTCTTGAGGAATTACCCTTCCACATGTATTTCTACACATATATTCTCTAGAAATAAGGCCATGCTATCTCTGCTGATTTGTTATGTGACTTTCATTCACTCAACCATAGGTTTTTAAAATAATTATTCATCTTCAACATTATTTTTGATGGTGGCATAGTATTCCATAGTATTGTATCCTATTGTAACTTGATAATTCTTCTACTGGTTGAATGTTTAGATAATTGACGATTGAATTTTTAAATTCTAGGGGGTCACATGTTTTAAAAAGATGTAAAATATATAAAATAGCACAAAAATATCTGTGTGAAACTTGCATTTTGACTACTACAAAACAGATAATGATAAAAATTCCTGTAGTTAAATCTGTGTGCTTATATTTAATTTCATCACTAGGATAAATTCTTGGAAGTTAACTCAAGCTGTGTGCACATTTCCTCCCAATTTTTTACTTTTAAAATCTTCAAATGTAGAGAAAAAGCAGAACAGTACAATAAACATAAATGGTAGTCTTCTCTCAGGCTCCTCTGTCCATGGGATTTTCCAGGCAAGAATAATGGAGTGGTTTGCCATTTCCTACTCCAGGGGATCTTCCCAAACCAGGGATAGAACCCCAGTCTCTTATATCTTCTGCGTGGACAGGAAGGTTCTTTACCACTAGCGCCACCTGGTATTAAATACATGACATTTCACCCTATCTACTCCAGTTAGTATCTCCTAAGTACAATAGTCATTAACCCATTTAACCACAACACCACGATCACACCCCAAAGTTTTGACATTGATTCAGAAATGTTTTGGGGCTTCCCTGGTAGCTCAGATGGTAAAGAATCTGCCTCCAGTGCAGGAGACCCGAGTTCAGTCCCTGAGTTGGGAAGATCCCCTGGAGAACAGAATGACAACCCACTCCAGTATTCTTGCCTGGGAAATCCCATGGACAGAGGAGCCTGGCAGGCTAAGGTCCATGGGGTTCCAAAGAATCAGACATGATGGAGCAACTAACACTTTCACTTTTTCACAGAAATGTTACCCAAGTTTCCCCAATTATCCTTCAAATATCTTTTAGCTGTCACCCGCCACCCCCACAGGCAGGATTCAATGAAAACTTATGCGTTACTTTTGGGTGTCATGTTCTTTTCATCTCCTTTAATTCGGGATCATTCTTTTGCCTTTTATTTTCTTTCACGATGTATTAGTTATCTACTGAAGTAGAGCAGCTATCTACCTCTCCAAACTTAGTGGCTTAACTCTAAACAGATGTTAACTCACATTTTTCTGTGGGTTAGGAATTGGAGAATGGTTTAGCTGTGCAGTTCCAGCTTGGGGTGGGTCATAAGGTTGCAGTCACAGGTCACCTAAGGAAGCAGCCATTTGAAGATTTGCTTGAGGCTGGGGGGTCCCTTCCAAGGTGGCTTACTCATATGGTGGACAAGATAGATGTTGGCTGTTGGTAAGAGGTCTCAGTTCCTCACCACGGGGACTACTCCATAGGACTACTTATGTGTCCTTCTCATGACTTGGTGATTAGCTTCCTCAGAGCAACTGAGCCAAGAAGATACAAAGCAGAAGTTAATGTCTTTGAAGACCTAGCTCTGGGAGCCATACACAATAAATTCTGCAATACCTTATTATTTACACAAGTCAGCTCTTGCCAGTGTGGGAGGGGACTATCCAAAGGCATGAATACCTAATAGCTAGGATTATTAGAGGGACATCTTGGATGGTGGCTATCACAGATGACACTGTCATTTTGAAAAGTCCAGGCCAGCTGTCTTGTAGAATATTACACATTTTGGATTTATCTGATTTTCTCCTAACTAAATAATGTATATGTCTTATTATATCACATCAGGAGGTACATAGTGCAGTGTGTTCTCTTACTGATCATGCCAAGTTTAGCTACGTAGTTAAGGTAGTGTGTGTGACATGCACTCTATGTTTTTGATTCACTAGTAGCTTCTTGACAAAGCATCTTCTCTTGCTGCTGCTAAGTCGCTTCAGTCATGTCCGACTCTGTGTGACCCCATAGATGGCCTCCTATCAGGCTCCTCTGTCCCTGGGATTCTCCAGGCAAGAACACTGGAGTGGGTTGCCATTTCCTTCTCCAGTGCATGAAAGTGAAAAGTGAAAGTGAAGTCGCTCAGTCGTGTCCAACTCTTAGCAACCTCATGGACTGCAGCCTACCAGGCTCCTCCGTCCATGGGATTTTTCCAGGCAAGAGTACTGGAGTGGGGTGCCATTGCCTTCTCCTATCTTCTCTTGGTAAAGCATCAAAATCACACATGCCAATGTCTGGGGTGATTTTTCTGCCAAAAAATTGGAAAGTTCCCTTTTGCTTTGGTTACCAAACCAAACTTGGGTCTGCCTACCCAAGCAGCACAGCAAAGCCAATCTACTGACATCAGATTGTGGTGAAGGGAAGCACAACATTAATACAAGACACCAACAAAAGTAGGGGCAGCAAATGCTCAAAAGACCTGAACTCCCAAATGGTCTCTTCGAAAGAGTTTTTAAAGGTAAGGTGAGGGAGAGGGTCACAAGTTGCCTGATCAACTAATGGACAATGTTCTTCTAATTGGTTGGTGATAAGATGAACACGTGGTGTTTGGGGACTCTCAATCATCAACCTTCTGGTTTCAGCTGGTCTGGGATCTATGTGCTGGTGAGCAGCAATTCACTTCTTCCACCTGATGGAAGTTTTCAGTATATGCTTAGGATATTATCTATAGTCCATGAGGAGGAACTAAAGGTTCTTGACTTTGTTAGCTAAACAATTATCATTTTGTCTTGCTTGATGATTTTCCTTAGTTTCTGCATTTTCTCACTTCTCTGATTCAATTTGCTCTTTGGAACTTTGCAACTTGGGGAAGGCCTAGCAGGCTAAAGTTTTTCTACAAATAAGAGGCAGGGTTCAGAGGTGGGGGAGGGAATGTCTGTCCCCAGGAAGGCCCTACAGAGTACCTCTCTGTTTCATTTTTATACTACCAATCTTTCAGCAGCAAACAGCTGTGTGTGTGTGTGTGTGTTTTGGTGGGGGTGGAGTGTTTGATATTGATACTGATGAACATTCTGAAGAATGCCATTTTGATAGGGAAGAGGTGAAGGGATACACCTTACCTCACACTTCACACAGAGAGTGAGGTCTGTCTTATTTTTCTTTGTATTCTGTTTGCCTTACACAGTGTTAGACAAATATAGTATCAGGCATTTAATAAACGTGCTGAATAAATACAAAAACAAATAAAAATGGAAAGAAACTAAGAGAAGCACAGACAGAAACATGTACAACCAAAATATTACTTTTCACCAAAATAAATGACTAAGTCTCTGGGATTCTCAGCCCCTCCATTCCTGTCTTAGGGTGGTTTTAGGGCTTCTGTCCCCAATGTCCTCAGGCCCTGCCACCACGAGGGGTCTGGCTTCTCTGACGTCTCCATGCTTCCTTAGAAAGCACACTACATTCTAATCCCACTTATCCTTTTCTTTACCATGATGATGAAATGCTTGCCTGGCGTCTTCTGTCTTACTAGATCTCTTAGTCATTCCAGGAAGGAAGTAAAGTACCAAGTAATGATGTTTTCCTAATGGTGAGAGCTGTGGTAAATGGAATTGCCTGAGCTAATCTAAATGCACTTCTGTATTCAGAATTACCCTTTCACATTCAATTCCATTTTCAATTCATTTTCTCTGTGCCATGTTGATCTATGAGACCTCCCCCTGAGCTGCATAAAATTGTAGTAAGGTGTTCCACAGTGAAGAAAATAATTAAAACAATAGGTTTCAGTTTGTAACTACCTTTTTTCTATTATAGAAAAAGAATGTGGAAAAGCACCAGGTACCATGGAGTTAAATGCCCCCTCTTCAAGCCTACCTCAGTTGAATCAGTGGAAAATGACCTTCTCAAACATGTTCTTCCTCCGACCCATTCATATAAACGCAAGAACTGAGAACCCAGAACACAGCAGAAAGAAGAAAGGAAAAAGGGATGGAGGAGGGAGGGAGAGGGGCTGATTTTGCCTACCAGGGCCAGGCACTGTCACTCACACTGCCTCACATGAGAGATGTGGGCTAAAGGGCATTCATGAATTGCTCGAGGTCACAGGTAGGCAGGAAGTGTCAGGTGGAAGTCCAAAGGTAAGGTGTCTCTGCTGCCAAGGCCAGTGCCCTGAACATCACACCACCACACTGTTCTGCCTTTTTTTCATAAATTAGGATAAAAAGCCCTTCACCTCCAACATTTTTTGGCTTATCTTCCATACCTCCACCTACCCAACAGTCATACACACTCTAAATTCGAATCTTATTAGATGATCCTTAAACACATCATGTACTTTAAAGTTATCAAAGGGTGAACATATCCAAAGGAAATGAAATGTGGCTTGCAAAGAGATATCTGGATTCCCATGTTCATTACAACATAATTCACAATAGCCAAGATATTCAAACAAGCTAAATGTCTGTTGACAGATGAATGGATAAAGAAAATGTGATATATATGCACAATGGAATATTATCTAGCATTTAAAAGAAGGAAGTCCTGCCATCTGCAACAGCAGGAATGAATCCAGAAAGCATTATCTTAAGTGAAATAAGCCAGACATGGGAAGGAAATATTTCATGATTTCACTCACATGTGATTAACTTAAATGTCAGATTCATAGACCCAGAGAGCAGAATGGTGGTTACCAGGGACTGCAGGGAAGAAGGAATGGAGAGATGTTGGTCTAAGGGTGCAAAATTTCAGTTATACAAGATGACTAAGTTCTGGAGATTTAAGGTACAGCACAGGACAATAGTTAACAGTACTG
Source organism: Bos grunniens (assembly GCF_055505025.1). Taxonomy (NCBI): domain Eukaryota; kingdom Metazoa; phylum Chordata; class Mammalia; order Artiodactyla; family Bovidae; genus Bos; species Bos grunniens. The sequence continues at coordinate 49,807,700 of NC_141193.1, read as the reverse complement.
TATTGTATACTTGAGATTTGCTAGGAGAGTACATCTTAAGTGTTCTCACTGCAAGAATAAAAATAGTAACTATGTGAGATAACAGGTATGTTATCTAGGATTTTGTGTGACTATTTATTATATTATACTTTATCTATGTCAAAATGTCAAGTTGTACACCTTAAATATATACAATGTTATCTGCCAATTATACTTCATTAAAACTAGAGAAATTTTATCTTATAATATTTGACAGCTAGTATGGTTACATTCAAAAAGTATATGGACTATGTGGGAGAAGGCAAGGGTGGGATGATATGAAAGAATAGCACTGAAACATGTATCATGTAAAATAGACGACCAGGGCAAGTTCCATGCATGAAGCAGGGCACTCAAAGCCAGTGCTCTGGGACAACCCAGAGGGCTGGGGTGGGGAGGGAGGTTCAGGTTGGGGGGACACATGTGCTGCTGTGGCTGATTCATGCCGATGTATGGCAAAACCCATACAATATTGTAAAATAAGTATCCTCCAATTAAAATAAATAAAATTTTAAAAATTTATATGGACATCCCTGGTGGTCCAGTGGTTAAGAATCTGCCTGCCAATGCAGGGGACATGGGTTCGATACCTGGTGGGGAAGATCCCACATGCCACAGAGCAACTAAGCCCACGCCTCAAGTACTGAGCCTGTGCACCCTAGAGCCTGCGCTCTGCAACAAGAGAAGCCACCACAGTGAGAAGCCTGCACACCAAAGCTAGGGAGTAGCCCCACTCGCCATAACTAGAGAAAGCCCTCCACGGCAGCTAAGACCCAGTGCAGCCAAGACAAACAGTCAAACAACTTATTTTTTCAAAGTATGCGATGAACATCCTCCTATCCACTTCTGTAGCATGCCTCCCAGTTTCCCTCCTCTCATTCAGTACATTTATGTGTCTAGTTCATTTTCAGAGATATCTTATGCATGACTGACTAAGAAAGGTTGTTGCTGAGCCATGAAAGATGCTGGGATTCTTGGCCTCTGAAGGAGAGGAATTCAATCCTGAACCAGTGACAAGGCTTGATTGCTGAGATTTTGTGTAATAAAGTTTTATTAAAGTATAAAAGAGATAAAGACAGCTTCTAAAAGACATCAGAAGGTGGCAGAAACAGTGCCCCCCTGCTAGTCTTCAGCAGTATGTTATATTCCTATCAGCAGGCTGTTAATTAGGGAAAGGAAATGTCTTAAAATTCAGAGTGGCACCCGGCCCCTCACCCACAACATGCACTTTGAGATAACATCGCACCAGGTGAGTCATCCCGGGCCGTAAAATGATGGACATGGATCTTGAAGAAAGGCAAGTTTCCAAGCAAATACATAGTCTCATTAACATAGCTTAAGAAAACTTTTGCATGAGTAAAACATACTGGTTTGTCAAGTCAGTTCTAAGGCTTAGGCATAACACTTGAAGAAAGAGTCTAGGGCAGTTCACTAACATAGCTTAAGAAAAACTATACAAAAGAACTATACAAAAAAGATCTTCTTGACCCAGATAACCGGATAACCATGATGGTGTGATCACTCACCTAGAGCCAGACATCCTGGAATGTGAAGTCAAGTGTGCCTTAGGAAGCATCACTACAAACAAAGCTGGTGGAGGTGATGAAATGCCAGTTGAACTATTTCAAATCTTAAAAGATGATGCTGGGAAAGTGCTACACTCAATATGCCAGCAAATCTGGAAAACTCAGCAGTGGCCACAGTACTGGAAAAAGGTCAGTTTTCAATCCAATCCCAAAGAAAAGCAATGCCAAAGAATGCTCAAACTACTGCACAATTGCACTGATCTCACATGCTAGCAAAATAATGTTCAAAATTCTCCAAGTCAGGCTTCAGTATGAACCGTTGAACTTCCAGCTTTTCAAGCTGGATTTAGAAAAGGCAGAGGAACAAGACATTAAATTGCCAACATCCACTGGATCATTGAAAAAGCAAGGGAGTTCCAGAAAAACATCTACTTCTGCTTTATTGACTACGCCAAAGCCTTTGACTGCATGGATCACAACAAACTGTGGGAAATTCGTCAAGAGATGGGAATACCAGACCACTGACCTGTCTCTTGAGAAACCTGTATGCAGGTCAAGAAGCAACAGTTAAGACTGGACATGGAACAACAGAGTGGTCCAAATCAGAAAAGGAGTACGTCAAAGCTGTGTATTGTCAGAGAGCTTAAGAAAAACTATACAAAAGAACTGTACAAAAAAGATCTTCTTGACCCAGATAACCATGATGGTATTATTGCTCACCTAGAGCCAGACATCCTGGAATGTGAAGCTTATTTAACTTCTATGCAGAGTACATCATCCAGAATGCCGGGCTGGAAGCGCTGTTGTAGCCACGCACTCTGGGAAACAAACTCCCTCAGAAGGACAATGCAGATAGTGGAGGGCAGTTTATTACACGGGCGGGCCCAAGGCAGAGTCTCCTCTTAGCCGAGGACCCTGACGAGTTTTTGTGAAAACCTTATATATTCTAAATATATGTGCCACCTCCCCAAATTCCCTGAAACTAGTCTGAACAAAGGAAAAGAAAGATACAATCAAAGTTAACCGTGATTCATATGCCTTAAGCCTAGGTAGTTAACAGTGGACAATTATCAATAGGCCTGTGGTCATACCCCAGTAAGCATACTAGAATTTATGATTCTATTCAGTTACACAGATAATTAGGGTATTCTTTTAGGTGATGGAGAGTCTAGGTGCGAGCCCTGGGGCTCTTCCATCAGAGGGGTCTGGTTTTCCATTTGGTATGTTGTTTCCATAGATACTGGGCACATAGCTCAAAGTCCGCAGTCTGGCCCAAGACGGAGTCCAGCTTTCAAGATGGAGCCTGTTCTGTCTGTTTCCTCCTCAGCACAAGCTGCAATCAAGATTGCCAGGAGAAATATCAATAACCTCAGATATGCAGATGACATCACCCTTATGGGAGAAAGCAAAGAAGAACTAAAGAGCCTCTTGATGAAAGTGAAAGAGAAGAGTGAAAAAGTTGGTTTAAAACTCAACATTCAGAAAACTAAGATCATGGAATCTGGTCCCATCATTTCATGGCAAATAGATGGGGAAACAATGGAAACAGTGACAGACTTTATTTTCTTGGGCTCCAAAATCACTGCAGATGGTGACTGCAGTCATGAAATTAAAAGACACTTGCTTATTGGAAGAAAAGTTATGACCAACCTAGACAGCACACTAAAAAGCAGAGACATTACTTTGCCAAGAAAGGTCCATTTAGTCAAAGCTATGGTTTTTCCAGTAGTCATGTGTGGATATGAGAGTTGGACTATAAAGAAAGCTGAGTGCCAAAGAATTGCTCCTTTGATCTGTGGTGTTGAGGAAGACTCTTGAGAGTCCCTTGGACAGCAAGGAGATGCAACCAGTCCATCCTAAAGGAAATCAGTCCTGAAAGTTCATTGGAGGGACTGATGCTGAAGCTGAAACTCCAACACTTTGGCCACTTGATGCAAAGAGCTGACTCATTTGAAAAGACCCTGATGTTGGGAAAGATTGAAGGCAGGACGAAAAGGGGATAACAGAGGATGAGATGATTGGATAACATCACTGACTCGATGGACATTTAAGTAAGCTCCGGGAGTTGGTGATGGACAAGGAAGCCTGGTATGCTGCAGTCCATGGGGTTGCAAAGAGTCGGACAAGACTGAGCGACTGAACTGAACTGGAGAAAAATGCATTGGTTAGCTCAGGGTTTGAGAAAAGTTAAGTTTAGGTGGAACCAGGTGTCGTCATGGCAACACAGAATTGTAAAAGAAACCTCCTTTTAAATTTGTATAGAGAAGCAAAAAAAAATCTGACACCTGCAGTTTGTTTCTTCCTGTTGCTTAACAGAGAGATAAAAAGTGTCTGACACTTGTAGCTATTTCCTCAGTTTGGAGACCCCTAGCCTTCCTGCCTGTTACCCTCTCAATTATTTCTATTTATTCTTTATTTTATTCTGTCCACTTTAGTCACACAAATAGTCATCTTCCTTACCTGCTATCGTGTACCTTGTACTTTTCCTTTGTAAAATGTCTTGGAGATCGATCCGTGTCAAATTACAAGGAGGCTTGTCATTTCTTATGGCACCATACGATTGCACTGATGTTTCTTCTCCCAGTGCCCTGTGACATACATTTAAGGTGTTTCCAATCTTTGACTACCCCAAAGTATGTTGCAACAATTAACCTAGTGTTGTGCACAAGGATGAATGTATCTCTAGCACAACTTCGTAAAAGAGGAATTGCTAGATTACATGGAGGTGCATTTGCAATCACGAGCGATCTGCCAGGTTGTCCTCAGTAGGGCTCAGGCCAGTTTACACTCCAACAGCACATGACAGGGCTTGTTTCCTGCCCACATGGGATCACATACATTTTCAGCCTTTGACCACCTGATAAGTAAAAAAATCAGACTATACATTTCAGGCATCCATGCCTTTGCCTTTACTTTTGAACCTTCCTCTGCCTCTCACCCAGATCCCTCTGACCTGTGACCTATCTACTCTGAGCACTGCCAGTCTCTATAATTCCCACAAGCATGTAACTCCTATAGCTGGTCGTCCTTTCTGTTATTGAACCTCCCATGTTACTTGGTTAGACGTCTATCTCACTGACTATTAATTTCTCCAAGGCAGGAACTTTGACTTAATCACCTTGATGTCTTCAGCACCCGACACCAGGCCTAGAAGATATATACTTATTTAATGAATATTAAAAATACTTCAATTGCATATGAGTTGGTGACACCATTATTAACAGCACACTAGGTTTTTGTAGTTTGAGGTAACTTCTCCTCTCTCATACACGTGATACTCTGTCCCTGGAGCCACTCTGCATCAGAAGCCTCCCCTGCTTTGCCCCTGAGTACCCATTCTGTATAGGCTTCCCTGGTAACTCGACTGGTTAAGAATCCGCCTGCAATGCAGGAGACCCTGGTTCGATTCTTGGGTTGGGAAGAGCCCCTGGAGGATGGATAGGCTACCCACTCTGTTATTCTTGGGCTTCCCTGGTGGCTCAGATGGTAAAGAATCTGCCCGCAATGTGGGAATTCTGGGTTGGGAAGATTCCCTGGAGAAGGGCATGGCAACCCATTCCAGTATTCCTACCTGGAGAATCCCCAAGGACAGAGAAGCCTGGCGGGCTACAGTCCACGGGGTCACAAAGAGTCGGACACCACTGAGTGACTAAGCACGCACAACACGTTCTGTGCAGAGGTCAAGGAGATAGTGACCGGGAAAGAATTGTAGACTCCATCGTCAGATCTGACGCCATCCTTCCAGGAAAAGGTCTTTGAAAGCAAAGTTGGAAAAACGCCAAATGTTTTCTGCTGCCATGTGTGCCACACTTAAAGGGAATACATCTGATCCAAGGGGGCTTCCCAGGTGGCACCAGTGGTAAAGAGCCCGCCTGCCAATGCAGGAGACATAAGAACTGCAGGTTCAATCCCTAGGGCAGGAAGATCCCCTGGAGAAGGGCACGGCAACCCACTCCAGTATTCTTGCCTGGAGAATCCCATGGACAGAGGAGCCTGGCAGGCTACAGTCCAAGGGGTCGCGCAGATTCGGACTGAAGTGACTTAGCATGCATGCACACATCCTATCCACGACTTAACTAGAAAGGGGTTAGCTTTACTATTTCAGCCATGGAAACTTTCTCCCAACTTTCCTTGCAAATAGTCATTGCTTAAATAAAAGGTTATATTGCTACCGCTGCTGCTGCTAAGTTGCTTCAGTCGTGTCCGACTCTGTGTGACCCCATAGACGGCAGCCCACCAGGCTCACCCGTCCCTGGGATTCTCCAGGCAAGAACACTGGAGTGGGTTGCCATTTCCTTCTCCAAAAGGTTATATTATTGACAAGTAAAACAAGCCAGATTTCTTTGAAATGAAAGCATGGAGCTAGTTTGTACATTAAATATGTATTTAAGCTTCATGAGAACCACTCCTGACTACTTTGAAAAGGAAATGAATGTGACTTTATCATCAGCTCTGCCCATTTTTCTCATGTATGCAATGTGTCATCCTCCTAGTCTACCTCCATGCTGGTTAAATGAAGAGAAATGATGATGTATCTCATCTACTTACGTTAATTTCATTGTTTCTCATCATGAGCAATTTATATGAGAACTGACATTAATTAATTCCACCTTCATCTGTCATTTAGTTCAACATTTAATCTAGTCCCATGCATCAGATAAAAATGTAGTGCTCTAAATGCTGAAGTTTTTACCTTGGGTGAAAAAGGAGGTCATAAATCTAAAACAGCACTGGCGTCTCATCCTTTTGCCTGCCACTCCATCAACCGTAAGTAGATACTGGCTTCAGGAAAGTTCAGGAAACAGAGCTGTCAAGATGGATGGACTTAATGTGGAAGTGTGTGTTACCGTGACCAGACTCTCAATTCTTAATGATCCTCACAATAAGAAGTCTATTCTGAGGAATGCTATCAGAAATTGTAGCAGCCTTCACATTGAGTCAATACTGTTTCTGGCATTTCACCATTATTGTGGGTTCCTTTTTAGAGCCACAGCAAAGATCAAACACATTCTGATATGCCTCTTTGAAGAGCCAACCGTGAGGCTAAGGCCCTCAGTGCTTTCCCATTGCCCATGATCTGTCTCCCCAGTCTTCTTATCCAGAGCTCAACACACTCGGCCCCCCCACCGTGTGGGCTTGCTTCTCCCCCGTCCCCACCACTGCTCAGTGGCCATGCTGTAAGTGAGCAGATCACTCATCTCTGTTCTGAAGCTGGGTCTGTCTCTTCCTTCATAGGTCCATGGCTGTGGCCCTGTCATTCCCCCTGACTCAAGTCTGTGTGTCCTCCAAAGGTTCTCATTTTCTATTGTTATCTCGCTTCGCTCCACCCTAAGGGCTGAGGCCCATCCCTCGCCCCTGAGGCTTGCAGTTAAGCCTCTGATCCTGCTGCCAAGCACATTCCGGTCCACACTCCTAGCCAGCCACCTGGGGGTGAGGATACCCTGTACCTCTCTGCGGACCATGGACAGTGGTTGCTCGCCTCAAATCATCACCATTCACCGTTCTCCCTGAATACCTGACTCTAGGTGTTGGATGTATTAATGCTTCTTCCCACTCCTGTCAGTGCAACAACACCCACCTCAGCCCAGCCCTTCCTTAGCAAAGGTAGGCCTAGAGAGCGCATCCAGACCCTGCTCTCCGTCCTCTTTTGCTGTGGCTAAGCCATCCTTGCCCACTGAGCTCATGACGGATGGCAAGAGTCCTAGTGATGTAGTACACTTAAAAACATGTTTTAATCTTTAACTGTCACTAAATAAGACATCTTCCTGTGAACAAAAAGAATATAAGAGGGCTTCCCTGGTGGCCCAGTGGCTGGGACTCTGTGCTCCCAGTGCAGTGGGCCCTGCTGGACCCCTGGTCAGGAAACCAGATCCCACATGCTGCCATTAAGAGTCCACAGGCTGCAACTAGAGATCCCACAGGCCACAGCTAAGATGTGGTGCAGCCAAGAAAGAAGAAACAATAAAGAAATAAAGCGAAAAATGAGAGACTCTCTCCTTCAACCACAGTCCATCCCTTTTTCCAACGGTGAAAATTTGGAAAATTCACTTCCAGACTTCTACTGTGTATATACATCTTACTGAAACGGAGAAGCTCCACACGGTCTTTGCTCCCCACCGTGTCCTCCACATGCCTTTTGCCTGGGGAAAACTTTAGTCAAAGAATAAGCTTGATCAGAGAAGTGAGAAATGCAGACACAGAGGAAAACAGCCAAGGAGACTAAATAATAATAACGCAGTCATCAAGCACAGTCAAGGACTTTAGTTCTTTCTCAAGGGTTATAGATAATATTCTGAGCCATGTCCTGTGAGTGGTCTTATAGATACCAAAATACCAGGTGAAACGTTAACTACCTGATGATCAGACTGTACCCAGGACTTGAGCTGCCACAATTCTGAGAATGGACCCCAAAGAACTGGGAACAAGTGCGTCCCGGAACTGAAGATGAACTCTACCTAAATCAGTGAGATGATGCTGGTCAGACCACCGACGCCAGCTGAAGATGACTGTTAGGGATGGAGGTGCTGTTTCTGCATGTAACCTCCCCCCCCAACTCTGTCTGCGAAACCTCTCACCCCTGCTTGTCAGGGTGGGGGAGTCAGCCTTGGGACAGATGTCTGCCACCCGCCCCCCAGTTGCAAGCATCTGAAATAAAGCAAACATTCTTTTCTACCAACCTGGCCTGCTTGTGGGCTTTTGAGCGGCGAGCGGCCAGAACCCCCACAGATGACTTTCTGTAACATTATAAGGAGATGAACACACACAAAGAAGATTTAATTTAAGGAGAAATGACACCCTACTATATACTATTATCTTCAATTTGGTGTTTTTTTTCATTAAGCTTGATACTGGTATAACAGATACAATTCCCTGTGGATATACACACCTACCTTTGCACAGCAGCATAGTATTCCATAGTTTATATGAACTGTTGTCTATTTAGCCATAATTCTGTTGATACATACTTAAACTGAAGACAGTTTTTCAGTACTACAAATAACGAGGTGAGCTACATTCTCATACAAAATATTATAAACAGTTCCACAAGTTACACAGCTAGGTGTGTACATTTAAGCGAGAAAGAGTCGATGGAGCAGCTGGTGAGGCAGTTGGAGAGAAGGGCGAGGGAAAGAATCATGTAGAGCTTGTGATCTTCATAACCGTGGAGAGGCCAAGAGTGATTTCCATAGAAGAATCAAACAACCGTTGTACATTTTGGAAAATCACTCTGGTTGGATTATGGAAGAGAGATGAGAAGAGAGCAAGATTAGAGCCACAGCAGTATTTAGAAGGTTGTTAACATCCAGGCTATTGTGGTAAGTGTATACACGGGGGAGGGGTTGTTCATACCACGCGATAGGTTACATACAAGCTACATTAATATAAAAGATTCATCATTTTAAAACACAGACTAGGGCTTTCCTAGTGGCTCAGTGGTAAAGAATCTGCCTGCCAATGCAGGAGACACAGGTTCCATCCCAGATTCAGGAAGATCCCACAAGCTGTGTACTACTGAACCCCGGCACCACAAGTGTTGCGCCTGTGCTCTGGAGCCCGGGAGCCACAGATACTGAGCCCTCCTGTTGCAACTACTGAAGCTCGAGTTCCCCACAGCCCCTGTTCTGCAACAAAAGGGGCCACCACAATGAGAAGCCCACATACCCCAACTGGAGAATGGACCCCACTCCCCAAAACCAGAGAAAAGTCCTTGCAACAACGAAGACCCAGCACAGCCAAAAATAAACTTTAAAAAAAGGCAGAATTACTCACATAGACACTGCTAGCATATTGATTTTTGTTGGTAATGAAATAAAGCAGTCAACAGAGTATGCACATAAAAAGGAAACTGGGCAATAAAAGTTGCCTACAAATAAATTGTAAAGATTTTTCTGAGTCACCCAAATAAAGGAGATTTAATCCCAGGCTACATTTTAAATTTCAATAACCTAATCTGGGAGACCTGGCTGAAATTCTGAGAGGAGATGTCACCTTTTTGAGGTCTAAAATACAACTTTAGGCCCAGCCAGTTCTAAACAATTACCTTGGCTATGGTACAGGAATAATTAGTGGGGTAGGCAGTACCCATCAAGGGCTGTTGAAAAGGACTCCAATCAGATGGGCATAGGAGGTGGTCCCCACTTAATTAACAAGGATCTGGAAGCAAATATGCTTAGAAAATTGTTCGTTTCCACTTGGCCTCCAGGGTACAACCCACTGTCTGTCTGCATTTTCTTACGGACTGAGAAAGAACAAACCATTTCCTTTTGTCTTAGGAATGTTCACCTTTGTCTTTACCCAAATTTGTATTTCATATTCATTTAATATCAATTCATCAGTTAATATTTGGAGAGAATGAAATAAACACCCCTGAACTGGTCCTTATCTCTAGCTGGAGAGTTCGGTAACTCACAAGTAGATATCATCTCAAGAGACTGAAAGCTGACAGGAAGAGAATTAGCCTGGGAATCTGAGGCTAAGCCAGATGGGAGTCACTGGGACGGTTTGCTTCTTCTCTCTCTCCCATGCCAGCGCTGCCCCTTGTCATAGGATGTGGTTGTTATGGTGACAGCGTAGAGAGGAGGAGAAGGAGTAGAGGGCACCCTCAGACAGCAGTGAAATGTCTGCTTCTATGCCTCTAACCTGGCTCAAGTCCTGAGATGCCCACAGCCTGCTGAGGACACGAAGAGGCCAAGAAGGCCCGGCAGTGGCTTCTTTGTGTCCCCGTCCCAGCATGCGGGCCCCAGGTGTCGGACTCCTCCCACGCACTTCTGGTGATTTTCTCTCAGGGTTTAGACACCCTCCTATGCTATCTTGTTTCCATCACGACTGTGTCAGCTCCATCCATCCTCGTCTGTTTAGCCCAATCTTTCCTTGGATACAAGGGAGCTACGCACAGCAAGGACCGTGTCTAGAGGCCGGGGTCCAGTTCCTGCTGTGCTGTTTTCCTCCAGCAGCTCATCCCAGCCTGAGTTCTGCTCAGGTAGGATCCCCGCCCCATCCATAGGCACCCAAGTGCCGGGCCACATTTCTAGGTGATTTATAATAGGGGGAGTGAAAAGTGAAAGTGAAACCGTTAGTCCCTGAGTCACGTCCGACTCTTGGTGACCCCATGGACTGTAGCCCGCCAGGCTCCTCTGTCCATGGGGATTCTCCAGGCAAGAATACTGGAGTGGGTTTCGGTGCCCTTCTCCAGCGGACCTTCCTGACCCAGGGACTGAAACTAGGTCCCCCACATTGCAGGCAGATTCTTGACCATCTCAGCCATAATAAGGGGAAGAGATAGATGAATATCTCAACACACCAAACAAAGAGTACTAAAGACAGAGATAAGAAGGACCGCTTAACAACAGGAAAGAACAACCCCAGAACACCTAAGCTGATACGTTTTGATGTGTGGACCTTGAGTGTGTATTTGTGTGTAAAGATTACAAAAGAGACTACAAAAGAATCAATGACTTTGAAAAGAACCAGAAAAAGTCGATTTTGTAAAGCCAAATGCAATTCAGAACTTTGACAGAGATCTGACTTTTAGACTTTTGCCTAAAGTGAAAAAAAAAAAAAGGATTTTATATTCCCTTTGACTTGTTCTCCTTAAAACTTTTGGACATCTTTAAAAGCACTTTTAGAATGAGGTTGTTTTGCCCTGGTCACGGGCAGGGCCCAGTGCTGACGTCTTCAACTGAAATATAAATGGCACCGAAAACAGCACTAAATCAAATTCTGATGCTTTACTTATACATAAATTATTCAGTATAAATTATTTTATTTCCTTTGTGATTTTTCTTTGACCCATGGATTTTAAGACATATGTAGCTAATTCGCCATTAAGGAATGTGTAAAAAAAGGTTAATATACCGGGGTCTGAGATTGCCATCCTTTGAAAGGTCTGTGAGGTTGGTCCTTGGCTCTCATCTGGACACTTGGATTTTTCTCACCACTTGATAACAGAAAGGGGGACTCATTGTACTGAAATTATTTATACAAATAGTGTTTCTCGTGATGAACACCAGCTTCCCTTTGGGGAATCCAGAGCTTTGACCCATGCCAAGCACAGGGTGCCCATATGCCTGAGCTCCAGTAAAAACCCCGAACACCTAGGTTCAGGCAAAGTTCCCTGGGAGACAGCGTTTCACGAGTCTCATAATCATTTGTTGCTGGAGCGATTGCTTCCTGTGTGGCTCCACTAGAAGAGGACCCTTCGAAGATGGGAATTGTCTTTCTCCAGATTTCCTCCACACTCCCCTTTCCTGTGACAATTTTGTTCTGGTTCCTTTACTCCACTCTGTCCAGGTACCTGTTAAGCCTTTCAAATAAACTTTTCATCTCTGTTATCACATTTTTATTTCAACATTCCCATTTTTAAACACAATTTTAATTTATGTGCTAAAATTCCCTTTTCACATGCATTGTCCACCTTTTCTATCACATCCTGATCCATGTTTTTCAGTTATTTTATTTTTTATTGGCATATAGTTGCTTTACAATGTCATGTTAATTTCTGCTGTACAACAAAGTGAATCAGCCACACATATACATAAATCTCCTCTTCCTTGGATTTCCTTCCCATTTAGGTCACCACAGAGCATTAAGTAGAGTTCCCTGTCCTATACAGTCAGTGCTCTTTAGCCTTCTATTTTTACATAGTATGTATAGTTTCTATTTTATACATAACCTATAGTGTATATAGGCTTCCCAGGTAGCGCTAGTGGTAAAGAACCTGCCTGCCAGTTCAGGAGACATAAGAGACACAGGTTCGATCCCTGGGTCAGGAAGATTCCCTGGAGGAGGGCATGGCAACCCACTCCAGCATTCTCGCCTAGAGAATCCCCATGGACAGAGGAGCCTGGAGGGCTACAGTTCATAGGATCACCAAGAGTCAGACACCACTGAAGCAACTTAGCACACACGTGTGCACATGGTGTAAATATGCCGATCCCAATCTCCCAATTCATCACACCTCACTTCCCCACATGGTATCCATACATTTGTCTGTGTCTCTATTCTTGCTCTGCAAATAAATTCATCTTTACCACTTTTCTAGATTCCACATCTCTGCATTAATATATATATATATATATATATATTTGTTTTTCTCTTTCTGACTTACTTAACTCTACATAACACCTGTATTTTTTCAGCTATTTTAAAGTCCTTTCTAGTTCCAACATTTGCACTATCTCTAGTTCTCCTTCTGTGATGACTCTGTTTTTGTCCAGGGGTTGAAACTCCTTTCCTTTTTGAGTGTCTCATATGTTTTTATTTTTTGGCATGCTAGAGATAAAAACCACCGATGCTCAGAAAAGGGCCCACCTGCTCTGTCAGGTTTCTAGCACACATGCGCATGTGTGGGGGTGGTGGGCGTGGGAGTGGTCCTGCCTCAGTCGAACTTCTAGTTACCCAAGTCTAGTCTTGCATCTTTCCTTAGATTCTGTTCAACACTAGCCTCAAACATTTTGAAGGTAGGTCCAGGGTTTTCTTGGTATTAAGACACCTGCTCCACGGTACCTTCTCATGCCAGCCCCAGCAAACTAACACAGATAGGAATGAAGGTATCAAAGTGGTATCTTTGACCAGGTTGTCCAGCATCAAAAAGGCAGAGAGTGAACAAAGTTCCCACACTATTGCAGCAAAATCATAATGATCTTTATTTAAAATCAGAGTCCACAGCGAGAAGCCATCCCACATGAGTATGTACATGCCTGATGCCCTGGGTTTCCCCATATCCCTCCATTCTTTCAGCTTCTGGACCATCACCAAAACCTGTGGGGAAAAAAAAGGTCCCAGTTAGTGGACTGTTAGCACTGAACCCTGGCAAGCCAGGCCACATCTGTGGGCCCAGCGAACTGAAGCGAGCTTTTATTCCTTCAACCATATTTACTGAGCCAGAGCTGTGTCACACACTCAACCCAGAGCAAAAAGATACAGGATAAGAGGAGAAGGTGGGGAACACTCCATTGTCTTCACTTCAGGAGTGGCTAGCCACCCCTGTAGTTGGTGCCTGGGGGCAGGAGGCAAGGGGAGCAGAAGGCAAGCACAGGCCAGGCCTGGTCAGCACAGGCTCTGCCCAGAGCTGGGAAAAGCGGCTGCAGCCCCGGGAGAGGCCTTAGAATTCCTGTGTGTCTCTGTCTGAGGTCTGGACTGGGAGGCCTCCCTGGGCGGGACTTTCCACACTGGGCAGTTGAATCCCAACCTTTCAGTCACTAAACCTGGAACATCTACTTTCTGAGCAGTCTGGTTAAAGACCACCAGGGTCAGAATCAGATTCCCAGAACCCCTCCCAATATCTGCACAGTCAAAATCTCCTGTTTGACAACCTCCCAGGTCACACAAATACACACACACACAAACAAACAAACAGGAGCCCCAGGCTCCACACCTTCTTTAAGTTTCTTTGTACAAGCATGGGTAATACCTTTTCAAGAAGTTTTAACAATTAAATAAGATAACACATACCCAGCACTTGGAGCCCCCAAGCTTCCAGGTGACCCAGTGACTGGGCAGTGTGTCGGTTGCGCAGTCGTGTCCGACTCTTTGTGACCCCATGGACTGTAGCCAGGCTCCTCTGTCCACGGGATTCTCCAGACAAGAATCCTGGAGTGGGTTGCCATGCCCTCCTCCAACGGATCTTTCCGACCCAGGGATCAAACCCACATCTCCTGTGTCTCCTGCATTGGCAGCCGGTTCTTTACCACCAGCACCACCTGAGAAGCCCTCTAGCAGCGACAGTGACGACTAAAGGTCCCTAAACATTAGAAATGTCTGATGTTTAAATATGATTACCAAATGTTCAGTAATAAAATTCCAATGCAACTAAGTTTCGGGGGAAAAACCCTGAGAATACACAGGCTGAGGAAGGCCCTGGGGCAGAGGTGGCCCCACTGCCACACACACCTTCCCGTCCCCTTCCGTCCACTCCAGTCTTCTCGGGTCCCTGCTTCTCTCCTTCCGGGTCACCCTTCACGCTCTGTAGGTAGAATAATGACGAGGGAATGATGACGAGTGCCAGCCATGCCCTCACTCTCAGGCTGTGCCATCGCAGCAACTCCTCACACAGCCCTGAGGGGGCAGGCGGTGGCACGGTCTCTGTTTAAAGGGGAGCAACTGAGGAAGACAGAGGGTAGGGGTCTGCCAAGCACACAAGCAAGTCACACAGCTTGAACAGGGTGGGACCAGGAAAGGAAGCTGGGTAGGCTCTAGTCCAGACGCCTGAGGGGTGTGTGTGTGTGTGTGTGTGTGTGTGTGTGCGCAGTATGCCTGTAGTGTGGTGTGAGTGGTGTATACTGTGTATATAGGGGTGTGTGTGCGTGTGCGTGTGCAATATGTCTGTAGTGTGATGTGAGTGGTGTGCACAGCATATACAAGGGTGTGTGTGTATCTGATGTGGTGTGTGTGTGGTATGCCTGTAGTGTGGTGTGAGTGGTGTGCACAGCATATACAAGGGTGTGTGTGTATCTGATGTGCTGTGTGTGTGGTATGCCTGTAGTGTGGTGTGAGTGGTGTGCACAGCATATACAAGGGTGTGTGTGTATCTGATGTGCTGTGTGTGTGGTATGCCTGTAGTGTGGTGTGAGTGGTGTGCACAGCATATACAAGGGTGTGTGTGTATCTGATGTGCTGTGTGTGTGGTATGCCTGTAGTGTGGTGTGAGTGGTGTGCACAGCATATACAAGGGTGTGTGTGTATCTGATGTGCTGTGTGTGTGGTATGCCTGTAGTGTGGTGTGAGTGGTGTGCACAGCATATACAAGGGTGTGTGTGTATCTGATGTGCTGTGTGTGTGGTATGCCTGTAGTGTGGTGTGAGTGGTGTGCACAGCATATACAAGGGTGTGTGTGTATCTGATGTGCTGTGTGTGTGGTATGTTTGTAGTGTGGTGTGAGTGGTGTGTACAGTGTATATAGGATGTGTATGTGTGGTATGTCTGTAGTGTGGTGTGAGTGGGGTGTACAGTGTATATAGGGGTGTCTTTGTGATGTGGTGTGTAGTGTGTCTATAGTGTGGTATGAGTGGTGTATACAGTTTATATAGGGCTGTGTGTGTGGTATATCTGTTGTTTGAAGTGAGTGGTATATACAGTGTATATAGGGCTCTGCATGTCTGTAGTATGTGTGTGGTGTGAGTGGTGTGCACAGTGTATATAGGGGGTGTGTGTGTGTATGTCTTTAGTGTGCTCTGAGTGGTGTATACAGTGTATATAGGGCTCTGTGTGTGTGTGTAGTATGTCTGTAGTGTGGTGAGTGGGGTGTACAGTGTATATGGGGGGTGTGTGTGTGATGGGGTGTGTGTGTAATGTGTCTGTAGTGTGATGTGAGTGGTGGGCACAGTGTATACAAGGATGTGTGTGTGTGATATGGTGTGTGTGGGTTTGCACACGTGTGCACACATACATGTAGGGAAGATCCTGGCAGGGTTGGGGTGCAGGACGCTGTCCTCGGAGCGGCACCTGCAGAGCACCCCTCGTCCTGCCCTGCAGAGCTTCTCCTTCCAGCCTCGCTCACAGAGGAGCCCTGGCCTCCTGCAGCCCCTCAGGGGAAGGGGCGAAAGCAGCAGGAAGCCCAACCAGGAGGGGAGCAGTGGGCAGGAGGCTGCCTCTTGCACCCCAGGCCCCTGTGCCTTCTGCTCCTTCCTCGCCCTTGTGGGACCGGGCCCTGGCGCACCCAGACTGTGGGCGGGCTGGGCCGGATGTGCTCGCTGGGACGCGGCCTCCAGGACCTGCAGGGGTCCCTGACTGCCTGACCCCAGCGTGCTGAGGGGCTTCTCGTCCACAGGGTGAAGGGCCCCCAGCTGCGCACTGTCCTCTGACTGGCTGGCACAGCCCGGGCGGCTGACCTCCCCCGAGGAGTGGATTCTCTCCCATCATTTCCTGAGTGCGTTGCCCGGCTGGGCATCAGGTGGGAGATTATCTGCCTGCACAGGGGCCCGGGCACTATCAGCGGGGGTAGGCTGGCTGCCTGGGCCCTCAGCCTGGCTGCCCTTGGAAGAGTTCTGCAGGCAGCGCCGTGGGTTCCAGAGGGCAGAGATGATCCTCTTGTATTCCCTGCGGAAGTTCTGGTTCAGGAGCCCATAGACGATGGCGTTCAGGCAGCTGTTGAAATAGGCCAGGAAGTAGCTAGAGACGAACAGCCCCTCTGGCACCCGGGGAGCCACTTCTTCGGGGTCAATGGCCACGGCGAGGCCGATGCAGTTCAGCGGCGCCCAGCAGATGGCGAAGATCACAAAGACCACAAACATGCTCAGAAAGCTCCGCACGCGACCAGACCATGGGCGTGGCTTGCTCTCCGCCTTGACCTTCCTGCGGGCACGCAGCACCAGCACCCAGATGTGCAGGTAGCAGAAACACACAACAGCCACGGGCAGCAGGAAGTGCACGAGCACCACGGCCGCCGTGTATCCGGCGCTGGCCGTCTGCGCGAAGGTGCACGAGTAGACGCGCGGGTCATACTCCAGGGACCCCACGAAGAAGTTGGGCAGAAGGACCAGCAGGGTGAGCAGCCAGACGAGGCCAACATAGACGGCGGCGTGCCGGCGGCGGCAGAGGCGGTGGTAGGTCACGCTGCGGCAGACGTAGCAGTAGCGGTCGACGGCGATGGCGGTGATGTTGAAGACGGAGCCGACCACGCTCAGACCCATCACGAAGGCGCTGGCCTTGCAGTGCACCTCCCCCAGGGCCCAGCCGTCGTGGAAGATGGCCACAAGGCTCAGCGGGTAGGGGTACAAGGCTACGGCCAGGTCAGCGAACGCCAGACTCACCAAGAACAGGTTACCTGGAGCAAGAAACGGGCAGAGAGAGTCAGGCTGAGACCGTGTGATCTTCATCCTCTAGAGTATGCTAGAATATTCTAGCCTCTGTCCCTCCCAGGAGGGACTCTCCCAGGACACCGATGTGCCACTGTCACCGTGCATCTGGGGGGCCCCTGCAGAGGCTGCAGTGACCACCTCAGGGGTCCAAAGCACCTGGCTGATGGAAAGGACCCAAAAGGCACAGCAATCAGAAAAGCCAGGTCTGATCCCAAGGGGGTTTGGGAAAAGGGGGCTCAGAGCCACTCAGTTGGGAGTGCCCTCAAGTCAGACCCTCAGGTAAAGCAGATTCTACACCTGTAGCTACAAACAGACCTACAAGGTAGAGAAAGTCCTCCGTGTCCAGACACACATTGTCACCCCACCTCAGAGAAGACTCCTGGGGAAGCTGTAAGACCCACAAGCAGGCTTCTTAAAATGCCTGTTTTAGCCTCAGATGCTTGAGGTCACCTCACTCAGAAACGACTGAAAAGACATTTGTTAGTTCCCTGGGAGTTCCCAGGACCCAACTGTTCCTGAGTCAAGAGCTAAGTTAGGATCTGAGGGAAAAGTGTTAGTCACTCGGTTGTGTCCGACTCTCTGCGACCCCACGGACTAGTAGCCTTCCAGGCTCCTCCGTCCATGGAATTCTCCAGGCAAGGATACTGGAGTGGGTTGCCAAGCCTGGCTCCAGGGGATTTTCCTGACCCAGGAATCACACCCAGGTCTCCTGCATTACAGGCAGACTCTTTACCATCTGAGCCACCAGAGAAGGGTCTGAAGGAAACAGGGAGTAACTGAATAGAAAGGAGCCCATTTGGACATTTTGGAAGTGCTTTCCAAGCAGTGAGCTTCCCTGTCTCTTGCGACTTTCAAATACAGGTTGGATGGTGGAGGAGAACCCTGTCATAGGGTAAACTGTGAGATTCCTTCCTATTCTACTGTCTCAGGAATCTGTTTAGTTAGTGGGAGAAAATCCCCCTCAAATTATTTCATGCTGGTACTACAGGCAAGAAATGCACATCTCAGGACCTGCCTGGGATGTGGGGGAATCTCCTGCTTTTTCATTTCTCAGTCTTGTTCTCTATCTCCACTGGTAGATTTCAGTTTCTGATTCCACTGTGCATATATGCATGCTAAGTCGCCCCAGTCGTGTCTGACTCTGTGTGACCCCATGGACTGTATCCCACCAGGCTCCTTTGTCCATGGGATTCTCCAGGCAAGAATTCTGGAATGGGTTGCATGCCCTCCCCAGGGGATCTTCCTGACTCGGGGATTGAACCAGTGTCTCATGTCTGCTGCACTGGCAGGCAGGTTCTTTACATCTAGCAGTGCTTGAGAAGCCCTTCTGACTCTACTACTTAGACCTTACTTGGTCTCAGAGAGTGAGGGGTTACCTCTTTCAAATTTGCTGTCAGATGACTCAGGAATCATTATAGTTGATTTATAATATTGTATTAGTTTCAGGCGTACAACATAGTGATTCAGGATTTTTATAGATTATACTCCATTTAAGGCTATTATACAGTATTGTCTGTATTCCCTGTGCAATTCTTACAGTTTATTTTGCACCTAGTATTTTTCTCTCTGAATCCCTTATTGCTATGCTGCCCTTCCCCCATACCCTCACCCCACGGATAACCACGAGTTTGTCTCTGTGCGACCCTGCTTCTTTTTTGTTATAGTCACGATTTGTTCTATTTTTAGATTCCACATAGAAATGGAAACACGCCGTGCCCATTCTCTGTCTGACTTATTCTACCAAGTAGAATGGCATCCAGTTCCATCCAAGTGGTTGCACGTGGCAAAATTTCACTCATTGTTATGGCTGAGTAATATTCCATCATGTATGTGTATACACCACATCTTCTTTATCCAGTCATCTGTTGATTGCCTCCATACCTTGATAACTGTAAATAATGCTGCTATGAACACTGGGGTGCATATGTATTTTTTTGAATTAGTATTTTCTTTTTCTTTCAGACATATAACCAGCAGTGGAATTGATGGATCATATGGACAGTCTATTGAATGTGAGAAAATATTTGCAAATGGTATGTCCGATAAGGGGTTAATATCCAAAATGCAAATAGCTCATAAACTCAATATCAAAAAACCCAAATAACCTGATCAAAAAATGAGCAGAAGACCTATATAGATGTTTTTTCAAGGAAGACACACAGATGGCCAACAGGCTTATGAAAAGATGCTCAGCATCACTAATAATCAGAGAAATGCAGATCAAAACCACAGGAAGATAGCACCTGACACTGATCAGAATGGCTATGACCAAAAAGAACACAAATAACAAATGTTGGTGAGGATGTAGCGAAAAGGGAACAGAACCTTAAAACACTGTAGGTGGGAATGTAAACTGACGCCGCCACTGTGGAACACAGTATAGAGACTCCTCAAAAAAAAAAAAAAAAAAGAAATTAACTGTTTTGACATTTTGACATTTGGAAGTAGGTGCTGGAAGTTGAGGTGACCTGGGGTAATCTCAGTGCTGTCACTTTTTAACTTGACCAAGTCCCTGAACTTCTTTTCTCTGTGATGATTGCTTTGTCGGTTCTGTTCTTTATTTTTGGAGCCTTCTTTCCCCCTCCTCAGACACACGTGGCATGGCTATTTCTGTGACAAAAATCCCTTCTTTCCAACGTGGGGATGCTGGCCTCCGCAGTGCCCACAGCCTCCTGGCGGGGTGGCAAAGGAGCTTCCTGCCCTTGCAAGCACGGGCAGACAAAGGCACGAGCGGCTGGGAGCAGGTGCGGCTCAGCCCACTGTTTCTCAGGAAGCAAGTCAAGCTCTGCGGTGTTAACGTGGCCCAGCCTGGAATAACGCCCCAGAGGCGGCAAACAGCTTGTAAGCAGTAGGTAGAACACATTCGGCTCCACGTGGAAAGTGATTCAATTACTCTTCCCCATTACTCTGGCTGTTCCTAAAAGGCTGAAATCAACCAGTTCCTGCTGCAGATCCATCTGCCCAGATGTCCTATCGTCTCCAGACTATTCCAAATTAGAGGAATAAAATTCTTGCCGTGTTTCCCATCTCTAAGAAGCCAGGCCCTGTCTAGATGAGAGTCAAGGGGAGGCTGAGTTCTCCAGTCCCATTTTCTACAGACAGGTGAGAAATTGAGCAGGACACGCAGTGCTGGCCATCACCCGGGCACAGGCCTCTAACGAGCATTTATCTCACAAGCCTTGGCGTTACTTATTTCCATCAGCCTCCATCAGACAGGGCATGTTAGTGGAGACAGACCTTCACAACAGGGTTTTGTATTAATATGGGTGGAACTGCCATTATTCATACACAAAGCACATCCCTCCACATACACAGCCACCACGGTCCCCTCCCTCTCGGCCTACTTTCCCTTTTTCAGGAAATCTAGTCCTCAGTGGGGATGTGTTAATCTGGAAGAGAGCCAGCAGATGTTGAGCTATCTGGTCTTCATCAGAATTCTGCATCCCTCTTTCCTGTGCCCACTCTATTTTCTAAGAAGAATGTGTTGGTTTTAAATTGTATCTGCTCTTTGAGCTAAAAGTAGCAATGCAGAAATAGATAGTAATGGACTCATTTGCTCAACAAATACTGCTGAGTATTTACTGGATACCGGCTCTGACTGTGGGCTTCCCTGGTGGCTCAGCCAGATGCTCTGACTATGCTGGGGCTGAGGGTAGTGTGGTAAGCAAGAACGATGCATCTTCTCTTACAGACCTCATGGTCTCATACAGGGGACAATGAAATGAAAGTGAGATGTGAAGGTGATCTAGTGGTTACCATGCAGAGCGGCCAGGTTTGATCCTAGTCAGGGAACTAGATCTTGCATACTGTAAATGTAAAAAATCCTGCATGCAGCAACTAATGAACCCACATGCCTCAACGAAGACAAGGAGATCAGGCATGCTGCAACTAAGACCCATTGGAGCCACGTATATTAATGAAATACAGTTTTTAGTGAGATGCTGTGAGTGTTATGATGGGGAAGTTAACACTATCCTCTCTGTAATCCTTTCCAACAAGGTTAAACTTCCCATGCCTTGAGGTCTTCCTCCATCTTCCACTTACTCAAAAACGTGTGCTCTGTCCACTGAGCACCTATCATGCTTGGGTAGGGCACAGTGATGGCTGAAAGACATGCCCCTGCCACTGAGATGCCCACAGTGCTGTTGGGGAAAGAGACACAGAAACTGCGTTTTCGTGTAGGGAGAGCTGGGTGGGAGACCAGCATGAGGGGGTGAGAACACTGGGCAAGAGTTGAGTTATCCTGGGGCTGAGGGCAGTGGGCGGTGGGGTGGGGATGAGGCTGATCAAGCACGACCAGCCAAGGGATCAGCCACAAATCACAAAGGCCCTTCTTCTGGGCCTGCCTCCATCTCAGGATGGCTATTTACCTCAAATGGGATCTTGCATGGGAAAGGATTTAAGAAATAATAATAATCTTCAAACAAATGTGAGGTATTCTTATTAGTTATATTCAGGGATAGGCATTTGAAACAACTGAACAGGTAATTTATTAAAAATGTGACTACTTCAAAAATACTAAAACAATGTCCTTTCATATTAACATAAGCTCCTAATTAGGCTTCCCTGGTGGCTCAGTGTTGCAGAATCTGCCTAGCAGTGCAGGCCTCCCAGGTTCGATCCCTGGGCTGGGAAGATTCCCTCAAAGAGGGCATGGCAACCCACTCTAGTATTCTTGCCTGGGAAAATCCCATGGACAGAGGAGCCTGGCAGGCTACAGTCCATGGGGTCGAAAAAAAAGTCAGACACAACTTAGAGACTGAACAACAAAGAGATTTCCTAATTAATCCCCAGATTCTTTGAGGGTGGATATTGTTTTCTTCCCAAATCACAATATTTATGAAAACCCTGGATCGTGTGGGTAAATCATACAAGGGCTCAGTTGAAATCTAACATAATTTTAACTTACACTTAGCAAGCAAATAGCGTATGCAAAAATAAGATGGAGATATTTTAACCACTTAAAAGAATATATTTAAGAGCACAAGCATCAACTTAAATAAGTAACTAAAATGCTTATTGCTTTGCTGTGCTCAGTGGCACAGTCGTGTCTGACTCTTTGTGACCCCATGGACTGTAGCCCACCAGCCTCCTCTGTCCATGGAATTCTCCAGGCAAGAATACTGGAGTGGGTTGCCATTTCCTTCTTCAGGGGATCTTCCTAACCCAGGGATCAGGATCAAACCTGCGTCTCCTGCTTGGCAGGTGGATTCTTTACCCCTCGGCCAGCCGGGAAGCTCTATAAGATGCTTACCACAAAATCTTATACCATAACCATCAAAGCATTGCTTGGAAACTCTTATGGAAGCATTTTATTACTTTAATTACACTTAGTTATAACAAAAAGGCTTCCCTGGTGGCTCGGATGGTAAAGAATCTGCCTACAATGTAGGAGACCTGGGTTCAACCACTGAGTCAGGAAGATCCCCTGGAGAAGGGAATGGCAACCCACTTCAGTATTCTTGCCTGGAGAATCCCATGGACAGAGGAGTCTGGTGGGCTACAGTCCATGGGGTCACAAACAGTCGGATGTGACTGAGCCACTAACACACATAACAACAAGAAAACAATTGGTATAGCACCTTAATGTTTATAATATGCATTCACACTAACTGACTCAATTGTTTTTCACAGGAATCCTTTAAGGCTGATTTTATGATGGATCAGCTGATTCCATTTTACAGATCAAGACATTAGCACCCAGAATATGTGAACAGAGAAAGAGGGGAGGAAAAAAAAAACAAGAAGAGAAACAAGAGGAAATCAGGAAAAAGAAATGTCAAAGGGATTGAGGGTGTAGAGTTTTTGGTCATCACAAGAGTGAGAAAGTGCCCTCTAGGCTGCCAGCTAGGAGACCAGCAGGGATGTGAGCAAGGGCGAGCCCGGTGAGTGCTGGAGGACACACTTCTGCACTGGAGGCCACCCTCCTAATCTGCTTTGCCTTCAAGAGAAGGAGGGAAATGAACTGGTGCTTGGAAAGGGCTATCCTCTGATAGAGAGACTGTGGAAGATTTTTTTCTTCTCTTTTAAATGAGAGAGGCTTCTACCTGACACATAATAAGCACATAGCAGTCTTTTTTTTTTAATTTACAATGATGTGCTCATTTGCAACGTTGTGTTGACTTCTGCTGCACAGCAAAGTGATTCAGTTATACATGCATACACTACTTTTCTTATACTCCTTTTCATTATGGTTTAATCGTGCGACATTGAACATAGTTCTCTGTGTTACACAGGAAGGCCTTGTTGTTTATCCATTCTATACATAATAGTTTGCATCTGCTAAGCCTACGTATAACAATCTTAGCTATTACCTATTATTGGGATTTTTATATTATTATCACCTGCATTATATCAGTCTTATATTATTATAATTACATAAAATTATGACAACCTGATAGTATTATTACAAAGAACAAGAAAGAGGCTCATAATGTTGGACTAGGCTCCCTGGGAGATAAGATGTAAGAATTCCTATAGGATGAGAAAGGTGAAGTTAGGACACTGCTCCTGAAGTGTAAACTCCCTCAGATTCGGGACTTAACACTCTTAAGTTTTCCTCTTTCAGCCTTCAGTATCTTAAACTGTAAGACCTAATGGGTCATCAGTTTTCTGAGTTTTGCAGCATATCATGCTAAATACAGACTCTGAACCTTGTGGTGAGGAAAAAAAGGCAGTCAAACATGAAAATGTTCACACTCAGGGATACTGAGGACTCCAAGGGGGCAATTAACAAGGATTATGAGCTTTCTGGCTATTTGGCTAAAAGACATAATTAAGAGATTTAAAATGCTTCTATTTTTGCTCAGTAAAGAGAAAATACTTAGAGCTAAAATGTGAAGTTGGAAGGCTCAGGCAACATCAGAGAAGGAGTCTAATGCAGCGCAGTTTGGTTTTCAGCTGATGAAAAGCCCTCCAAAGCCTGAAGGCTCAGCAGCTCAGAAGATGCTTGCCACCAAGGGATGTCTCCAGGAGTGCTTGATGGTGGATAAAGCCTGGCTGAGGTGGGGCCACTTACCTGGTAATGCCTGGAGGGCGGGGGCTGTGGGCCCAGTAACATTTCCTCCAGGCCCTTCAGAAGCTTTGGCTCAGGGTCAGCCTGTGACGTGTAAATAAATCACCATTTACCTCCTCGATTCAGGATCTGCTCTAAGCTAACTGGGGATGCCAACAGGGCCAGGCTGAAATCCACCCCCAGGAAGTCCGCAGCACAGCCAGTGGTTCTGGGTGAGAGATGATGCAGACTCTGTGCACTGCTGGGCGTCCAAGCGACAGAGTGGGTTCCAGACAAGGACCTGGGTGTTCAGCAAGCGCTCCGTGTCTTTCTGGGTAATCCCAACGTCAGATATTCCACGTCCTTCTTCCTTAGAAATCACAGGAATGCCCTAGATATGGCCATACCTCCACTCACTAACAACACCTCCCCGACAGCCTCTTAATCCACCTGCAGAACAAGAATCCATTGTCAGGCAGTGGCTCCTGATCATCACCTGGGAAACCAGGGTCCCTGTGCCGGTGGGCCAGGAACCATGGGTGCCGTGGTGCCTTCCGCTAGCTGATGGAGACTATCTCTGCATTACAGTAAGGACACGTTTCTCTCAGCTCTTTTGTGTGTGTGGCTGACAGTCTGGATGGTGCAGGGTAACAACAGGAGGCTCCATTTTATAGGTGGTTTACAGTGAGTAGCCTCAAGCCAGAATGGGCAAGAGGCACATACACATTACTATATATAAAACAGATAACTGGTAAGAACCTGCTGTAGAGCACAGGGGACTCTTCTCTGTACTCTGTAATGGCGTAGATGGGAAAGAATCTCAAAAAGAGTGAATGCATGTATATGTATGTATAACTGACTCACTTTGCTCTATCCCTGAAACTAACACAATGTTGTAAATTAACTACACTCAAATAGTTGGAGAAGACTCTTGAGAGTCCCTTGACTGCAAGGAGATCAAACCAGTCCATTCCAAAAGAAATCAGTCCTGAATATTCATTGGAAGGACTGATGGTGAAGCTGAAACTCCAATACTTCGGCCACCTGATGTGAAGAGCTAACTTTGGGGAAGATCCAACTTTCGAGAAGACCCTGATGCTGGGAAAGATTGAAGGCGGGAGGAGAAGGGGATGACAGAGGATGAGATGGTTGGAAGGTATCACCAACACAATGGACATGGGTTTGAGCACACTGTGGGAGATAGGGAAGGACAGAGAAGCCTGGAGTGTTGCAGTCCATGGGGTCACAAAGAGCCGGACATACCTTAGTGACTGAACAACAACATACACCAATAAAAATTTAAAAAACAAACTCCCTAAGGAGTCACTGGGGTGCAATTTTAGGGAGCCTGCTGTCCACACAGGAACAACAGGGGTCAGTACACTCTAGAGAAGGTGCCAGTCAGCTTTTGAGGACAAGAATGAGATATACTTTGGGCTTTTAGTGCTCATGGCAGTTCCGTTCCCTGAGATTCGTACTGATGGCGTGAGTGGTGCTGAGTATACCTCACCTCACAACGCAAAATTAATACCTTCTATCTCACTGCTTTCTTGATATTTTGTCCATTTCAATTTGTTCCAGCAGACCTAGATTAAGTTTCAGAAATGGAATAAAAGTCTCTGCTCTCAATGATTTCACAGTCCCGTGGGGAGAGAAAAAACTCAGAGCGATACTGCAAGGGAAGTGCTGTGTGGACTGGGCGGGGTCGTGGGGGGAGACAGTAACCACACCTTTTATGATATTAACTATAAAGCCAACAACCAGCAGGAGGGCTGAGGAAGGGGGTTGAGCTAGTGTCTTGGGAGAAGACAGTCAACCTCTATGTTGGCTACTTCTTTTCCTAGTCGAATTTGATTTCGAGGTCTGCAAAAAGAAAGTGAAAGTGGCTCAGTTGTGTCCAACTCTTTTTGACCCCAGGGACTATACAGTCCATGGGATTCTCCAGGCCAGAATCCTGGAGTGGGTAGCCTTTCCCTTCTCCAGGGCATCTTCCCAACCGAGGGATCAAACCCAGGTCTCCCTCATTGCAGGCAGATTCTTTACCAGCTGAGCCACCAGGGAAGCTCAAGAATACTGGAATGGGTAGCCTCTCCCTTCTCCAGCGAGCTTCCCGACCCAGGAATTGAACCTGGGTCTCCTGCATTACAGGCAGATTCTTTACCAACTGAGCGACCAGGGAAGCCCTTGAGGTCTGCAGCTGGTGTGCAATTCTTAGAGCCTAAAGGAGCCTCCATTTTTTGCCTGAGCCTTACAGCATATGGGATCTTCCCTGAACAGGGATCAAACCCGAGCTCAGGGTTTTAACCACTTACCACCAGGGTAGTAAGGGATTTGAGGGAGATATTCTCTAGCCAAAAAGAGGCAGAGGAGCTTCCCGAGATGAAGAGAGAGCATCAGAGAACACAGGCCGGGAGCGGGTGGCAGCAGCTCCTATCTCCATAAGCGGGAGCAGAGAGCTGGGGCTGTGACCCTGGGGAGTCCCGCCAGCCCCACAGGCTTGTGCCAGGGGCGCTGGGGCTGGGCCCCATTCTATAGATGCAGGAAGTGGTCCCTGGACGCAGGGGTGCGTCTGGCCATGGTGACAGGGAGGGTGGAGGGGCGGGGAAAGCTGTCTGGGGACCAGGAACATGGCTTGTTTAGGGGAGGATAAGAGTGTGAATTGGGGCATGTAGAGATACTCTGAGACCAAAATCAGGAGGACCTGGGGAACAAAGGGACCAGTGATGACTCTCAGGGATCGGGTGTCTCAAAGATGAAGAGAGGAAGGAGGTTCAAGAGCTAGCATCCGGTGAGCCGAGGGAATGGAAGGTCCCGGGAGGGAGTGGCCCCCAGTGGCACAAAGCACAGGGCACCTCCCAGGAGGGCAGACCTAGGGGGCTCGGGGGAAATGGGGAGCAGTGAGTGATTAATGGATATAAACCGTTAGTCAGATGTCTGCTGAAAAGGAGAAAGGAGTCACGAAGTTAGAAGGACACATAAGACCAAGGAAAGATTACTTTTTCTTTTAATCAAAGGATCCCCAGTGTGTGGGGGTGGGGAGAGGGGCTAAAGGGAAAGAGAAATTGAAAATACAGTGAGAGAGAAGGAACGTGATGGAGGAAGGTTCTGTAAAAGCAGGAGAGGAAAAGACAAAATACAGGGGTGGATGTTGGCGCGGCCTGGACAGGGGACAGAGAGCAGGGGCGGGCACAGGGAGAAGTCCCCAGACGCTCCAGGAGAGTCTGGGGTGTGGAGGGTCCCCAGGGAGCAGGCATGGGGAGGCGGAGACGCCGCCCGCGCCACTCAAGGAGTAAGGCTCCGGAAACGTGGCAGGGAGCGAAACACACTCCTGGCCTTACCGTCTAAGTGGCGCAGTGCTCTGCATCTGTCTCCCACCCTCCCTCCCTTCCTGTCTGCCTTGCTCTAGGGCCATCTCTGAGAAAGTTAGCCCAAGGCGTGAGCACAGAAGTTGCAGACAGGGGAGTCCCCTGTGCCCACAAAAGGACAGTCAATCTAACCATCTACACTGCTATGGAACATCCCTGTTATTAACAATAAGAATCTGCCAAACAGAGAAACTGAGTTTATAATAGTCAAGTAGCAACTTCACTTTCACTTTTCACTTTCATGCATTGGAGAAGGAAATGGCAACCCACTCCAGTGTTCTTGCCCGGAGCATCCCAGGGACAGAGGACCCTAGTGGGCTGCTATCTATGGGGTCGCATAGAGTCAGACACGACTGAAGTGACTTAGCAGTAGTAGAGGATAATGACACCTGCTAAGTATGTGCCTGTGACTTTAATGTGCGCTGTGTGCCTGAGTTATTGTAAATATACATGTTCTCATTATGACAGCCCTATTTTCTTAAGACGGATGAATTAAAGAACTAGACTCAATTACAGAAAGGTCCAAGATGTTTCTTAAAGTAACTCCAAACTCTTCAGTAAGAGGAAAAACTGACAAATAGTAGTGAAAGTTGCTCAGTTGTGTCGACTCTTTTAAATTGTATATATAAATTATATATATGTGTGTGTGCATGACGTCTGACTCTTTGTGATCCCATGGACTCTAACCTGCCAGGCTCCTCTGTCTATGGAATTCTGCAGGCAAGAATACTGGCATGGGTGGCCATTCCCTTCTCCAGGGGATGTTCCCAAGCCAGGGATCAAACCCAGGTCTCCCACATTGTAGGTGAATTCTTTACCAGCTGAGTTACCAGGGAAGCCAATGGATAGTAGAAGCAGTGCTAACTATTCAAAGTGCTGTAGGTGTTCAGGCATCTTGTGAAATCTCAGTCTGTCAAATGATTTTTCATGACCATCATCAATAAAGCCAAGGGTCAAATAAAAACTGGTTAAGTTGCGTGACTGGGGCAGGAAAATGTCCGAAATAGGAAGATCCCCTGAAGGGAACGGCTACCCACTCCAGTATTCTGGCCTGGAGAATTCCATGGACTGCGTAGTCTGTGGGGCGCAAAGAGTCGGACACGACTGAGCTACTGTCACTTTGATGCACAGATATGGTATTAAATTCTTTTTTTCTGGTGCTGGGCTGTAGCAGACTCGCCAAGACACGGGAAGGATGAACACAGCGAGTGCCAGTGTTTTAACACGCTCATTACCCACCCCAGCCATACTCTCAAATCAATAAGGTCTCTGTGAACTTGGCTAGGAGAGAGGAAGAGGCCAGCCCGCCTGTGGATGGAGGAGGGGAGAAGCAGCTTGCCTCCTTCAGGCAAAGGAAACAGCACCCTGCTCCAGCCACCCCACCCAAGGGAGGAAGCCCACAAAGGCTCCTTTAAACACCTGGTTAATCTGGGAGAGAAGCCCTGCTTCCCCGGGCAGGAAATGAATCCTTGTGGCTGCTACAAAAGACAATATGATCAAAATGATTTTAACCTGCTCTTTCCTAATAGATAAGCCTCTAGTCCAAGAACACAACACTATCTTGAAAAAGTTATTGCAGATAATAAAAGTCACCACTACTGAAATGACTGAGTTAGAAAGTTTAACTTTTCCTTTCCTTCCAGTTTAACTGAGATGTAATTGAGACCCAGCACTGTATATTTAAGGAGCAAAGCAAGATGATTTGATTTACATACACCATGAAAAGATTACCACAATAGGTTTAGTGAAGATCCATCATCTCAGATGCAAAAAGAAACAGAAAAAAAAATTTCCTTGTGATGAGAACTCTTAGGATTTACTCTCAACAATTTTCATATGACATACAGCAGTGTTATATTTACCATGCTGTACATTGCATCCTGAGTACTTACTTATCTTAGAAGTGGTCGTCTGTGCCTTTAGATTGCCTTAATTCAGTTTCCTCTGCCCTCAACTCTTGCCTCTGGCTCTACAAATCTGATTTCTTTTTCTGAGTTTGTTTTTGCAGTATAACTAACCTATAACAATATGTTAGTTCCTAGTGCACAGCACAGGGATTCAATACTTCTATACATCTCAAAATGATCCCTATAAATCTAGTTACCATCTGTCACCATACAATTACTTCAAATGTGGTTTCCAATATTACACATAGAAGCTCGCATTTTTGTTTGTTCTTTAGATAAAAAATCTTGGGAGTCACTGGGTCACATAAAGTGTTTATAACAATGTACTAGAAATAGCCTTTCTGAATGGTCTGCCTCCTTAGAAAAGCATGATTAAGTTATCTGATTGGTTTTCTGCTATCTTTTCATTTTAATTCACTCTAACATTTGAGTTGCCCCTAAGGCCCAAACAGGGAAACGACAAATGGACGAACGGGTCACTGAGCTTCTCCGAAAGCTAGAATGGTCAGCATGCTCTGATGACCTCGGGGTCAGAGTTCAGACTCCCTCCCTCTGGTTTTGTTCCCTAGCACACCTACGTATGAGAAAGTTGAAATGAGTGTATCGAAAGGGAGAAATAGTCAGGATGGCAACACTATTTTGCCAAATTATTATTTTAATCTTCGTTTAGTCCTACGAATTCCCTGTCTTCATTAAAGACGGGGGTTATTTGAAAACAATGCAGTTCTGACCAAGTAGATGCTGTCGACGGCTGTCTTTGCACTCTTGTTTGGAACCAAGATGAGGAGCTAAATATGGGACCAAAACCCTCTAAAGCGTTTCCACTAATTTACTCGTTGTCTCAGTAAATAATTTCTAAGCACGTGCTGCGTGAACCACAGTGCTTGGCAGGGGAGGGAGGTGTTGAAGATGAGATTCCTGTGGCCACGGAGGGGCACCATCCAAATCCGCAAAAATTGGAGCGCCTTGGAGAGCTTTGACTTTCAGACGCTCCTATTTTCACAGCTCCCTGCTCTGCCAAGAAGTGCTCGAGAAAAACTTTACCGGATTCACGCCGGCACTGATGCGCCAAGTGCTTCCCGGTGCGTTTGCAAGAGCCACACGTCGGGGAAAGGCAGCAAACTCAACCTAATTTTGAGTTCAAGACCAAACCTGGGGACTTGTTGAGAGGAGGGAAGGCGGCGCGGGGAGCGGAGGACAGACCAGGAGGCCAACTGCGCGGTCAGGGTCAGACCGGAGACCCCGGCCCCCGGGAGCGGCCGACGCGGCGGCGGGCTCGGCGCTCACCTGCGTTCCGGAGCTTGCGGTTGCCGAGCACCGAGAGGATGACCAGGAGGTTGCCCACGATGTCCACGGCGGTGGTGACGACGAGCACCGCGGACAGCGCGGGCGCCACCCAGGGAGGCCGGGGCGCCCCGGAGGGCCGCGCGCCGCCCGCGCCAGTCCAGCGGGGGCTCTCGGCCCGGCCGCCCGCCTCGCAGCAGTTGGCGAAGGAGCCGTTCTCCGGCATCCCGGACGCTCCGGCCCCGCGCCAGCCACGGCGCACCCCGTCTCTCCGCAGGCAGGGCGCCCCTTTCCCTGCCCAGCCCGGCGCACCAGCGAGGAGGCCAGTGCGGAGGCACCTGGACCAGATGATTAATTAAGCGTGGGCAGGGGGCGGAGAAAAACGTAGGACTGACAGGAGCATTTGGGGTGCAGGCGCTGCTGAAAGAAGCGCGTCTCTGCTTGGCTCGCTCAGGAGCAGGTGCGACGGCGCGCCGCCCGGAGCCCAGCACGTGCCTGGCCCGGTTCCGGCCTCAGCGCCTGAGCGCACCGCCCAAGAAGCTGGGTGTCCAGAAACACCCAGATTTTCAGACTGGAAAAGGTGCTGCTCGTCAGGACCTGCTGATTGGCTGTCAGAAGGGCACTGCCCCTCTAAAGCGAATACATAACTCCAGGCGCTGAGGAGAGATCAGGCAGGCAGCTGCAGGAGAAAGAAGACCCTGTGCTGTTTATTTGCTGTTTACCTGAGAAGTATTGGCGATGCCTCAGCCCTGTCCTCTTTATAAAACCGCGACAATACTTATGAACATGTTTTTAAACATAATAATACTTAAAGAGATGTATGGTCAATAGTGGGGGTTATTATAAGGTGTTTTTTGAAGGGATTAGAACAAAAAGAGGAGTGCAGTATGGTTATAGGAAAGAAGAAACGCAGATGCCCTTTATTTAAAGTGTTTGAGCACTTAATCTTATAATAACAATTGCTCATCCCTCTCCAGGGTAATTTTATGCCAAGTACTGTCTTACCCACTTTTTGCATCACTAGAATCAAAATGACTGATGATCTATTTGGCAAAGAAGTAAAATACCTGCTTTGATGAGAATGAAAAATGGTACAGTCACTGCTGTTTGGTAGTTTCTTATACAATTAAACATATTCCATTTTTTGACCAGCAATGAAATGAAGATGAAACGTATGTCCACAAAAAGATTTGTGCAAGAATTGTCCAGAGCAGGGTTCGTTATAGTAGCCCAGACAGCCCAAAGTTCCCTCAAGAGAGGAAAGGATAAAACGATTGTTAACTGTCAATATGACTCGTCAGTAAAAGTTACTGATACACAACAACATGGGTTAATCTCAACAGTATTATGTCGAGCAAAAGAAGCAAGGTATAAAAGCATACATTCTTTGTGATTCCAATTGTATGATGTCCAAAAACAGGGAAATT
Organism: Bos grunniens; assembly: GCF_055505025.1. Lineage (NCBI taxonomy): Eukaryota > Metazoa > Chordata > Mammalia > Artiodactyla > Bovidae > Bos > Bos grunniens. The sequence continues at coordinate 49,775,382 of NC_141193.1, read as the reverse complement.
CATCTATGGTGAAAGTTATCAGAACAATGGTTGCCCAATGCGAGGTGAAGATTGACTGGAACAGATCATGGAATAAATTTCTGGGATATTATTGGTATATGTGTAATTAATGTACATTTTACTCTCCCACTCTGCACACACACACACAAAACAGAAACAAAAGAACGGAGAGAGGGACTCTAACGGTGTGATGTTGCAGGAGAAGATGATAGTTAAAGCAATAAATGCCTTGAGAGGTGAGCACATCTGAGCCCAAGGAAGGCAGATTATTGTTAGGAGAGAGAGGCTTTCCCCCCTACAGGGGAAATGAAGCATAAGCCAGTGCAAATTTGGATGTGTTTCTAAATCAGCATGAGATGGGGAAGTTCCCCTCTGGCTGCCGTCTTCTCAGGGAGCTCCGGGCTACCTCATTAGCTGGGATTCAGGGGGAAAGAGTGTGGGAGACGAAGACAGGAGGCCTGAAATGTCATTGCAGAAAACAGGAACTTTAAGAAAACGCAGCAGGTGTGTCAGGAGACGGAAACGTCCCGGTGCAGCTTAAGATGACGGCTCAAAATGAAGCTCGTCAGCCTTGTTGGCGGCTCTGTAACAGCAACTGGGAGCTGCTTGGGGTTGATGAAGAGAAGGCAGAGTGAAGCTCACCCAGAATGTCGATTTGCCAGTGAGGAGCAGCTCACAGAAGGAAGTTGGGGGGCATGGTGGGAAGATGGACCCCAGGAAGACTTTAAATGGGAGAGGCTGAAAAAAGAAAGGGGGCTGGTAGTCATCGGAAAGAGGCGGGAGTCAGGGATGGGAGGGTTTGGATTTAACGAGTTGCAGTGGTGAATTTGAAAAAAAATAGTTTATGATATTGGGAAAGTGACTTCCTTGACACTGAGGTTTCTGAGAATTGTGGATTCTATCGATGTGAGGGCTCTGAGAGTGATGATGGGGGTGGGTCACTGGAGGAAGCTTGTTGAAACTGAGACGGTCAAGGACTTGAGAAGTTACAGGCTGAGTATTATGGCGATGAGAGAAAAGGAAACCCAAGATTTTGGTGTGAATCCCCAGTAAATGAGGAGTAGTGAGTGACAGGGATGAGGGGAAGACACAGCGGATGGCAAAAGTGTCCAGGGGCATGAAATAAACTAAGTTCTCTCTCTTTTTTTTAATTGCTTATTTGGGTGTTCCAGGTCTTAGTTTCAACACACGGGATCTTTGATCTTCGTGGCAGTATGCAAACTCTTTAAGTTGTAGCATGCAGGATCTGTTTCCTGACCAAGGGAACTCCCTGCATTGGGAGTTGCAGTCTTAGCCACTGGACGGCCAGGAAGTCCCCAAAGGCATTTTCATAGAAGGGACAGCCATGCTTTCCCTGTTCTTGCAAGTGCACATGTAACAAACCAAAAGTGACATTTCTCTGACTGTCAGTGGCCCCCAGAGCAATTAGTCAGTTCAGTGTAACATAGGTTGCTCCAGCTCAGAAACACTAACACACGATTGGTTGACTGTGTATGAAACACACGGTATTTGCCCAGGGCTGCCCTGGACTGGGATCATGCACATATCCACAACAGATATCTCAAGACCTTTGGACATTAAGAATTGGGGTGCATGCATGCGTGCAAAATTGCTTCAGTCATGTCCTACTCTTTGCAATCCTCTGGACTGTAGCCCACCAGGCTCCTCTGTCCATGGGATTCTCCAGGCGAGAATACTAGAGTGGGTTGCCATGCCCTCCTCTAGGGATCTTCCCAATGGGGGAGCTTGCAGCCTAAGATGGTCATGCTGTCTCCTGGCAAAACTGCCCAGACCATGCCTTAAAAGGTCAGAAAAATGTTATAGCCACTTGGAAAGACAGTTTGGCTATTTCTTACAAAACTAAACACATTCTTACCACATGATCCATCAATTGCACTCCTTAGTATTTCTCCAAAGTTGAAAACTTATCTCCACACAAAAATTTGAACATGGATGTTTATAGAAACTTTACTCATAATTTTCAGAAGTTGGAAACTACCAAGATGTCCTTCAATAGGTAAATGGGTAAAGGGTGGTACATTCACACAATGAAACACTGTTTAGCACTAAAGAGAACTGAGGCATTAAGTCACGAAAAGACATGGAAGAAACTTAAATGCATGTTGCTAGATGAAAGAAGCCAATCTGATAAGGCTATACATGATTCCAAGTATATTATATTCTAGAAAAGGCAAAACTATGGAGACAGTAAAAAGAGCAGAGGTTGCCAGGGGTTAGGGGAGAAAGAGATGACTAGGCAGAGTACAGAGGACTTTTAGGGCAGCGAGTCTGCTCTGTGTGGGATAATGGTGGGCACATGTCATTACATTTGTTCAAACCCGTGGAACGTATAATACCGAGAGCAAGCTCTAATGTAAACGATGGACTTTGGGTGATTCATACATCTTCAAGCGAAACAGAATCCACCCTACTATCAACAAGGCAAACTAAAGCAAACCTAGGGGGAAAGTTATGATGACGGGGAGGTTGGAGTTATGACATCCAAGGTGATGGGGATTTCAGAGAGTATCACATTCAAAGAATGGAGAAGACATTCTAGAAGAAGTAAGCTCAGGCTGAGATACTGGGCAAGAGAAGTGGCAGGAACTGGGCTTTAGAGTCATCTCGACTGTGGACTTGATGCCGTGCATTGTGGACTCTGCTGAGGGGTGTGCAGACATCTGCATCCCGCCCCGCTTTTGCAGACTTCCCTTCCCTTGCAGAAAGGATGCCTGCCTGGAGAGCAGTCCCCGCGTTGACGACCAAGTGAGGAACCGCGGGGACTGCTGCCCCAGGCCAAGGGCTTTTAACAGAAGAGTTTCTTCCCCAAGAAGTAAAACTGATAGTGGCTGCCCACGGTGAGGGAAACTCAAACCTCGGCAATGGGAAGGGAGAGACACAGAGGAGAGAGTCCAACATTCTTGGCTGATTTCTTTAAAAGGTAAATCGACATTTTGAATACCTGTGGAGGATCCTAGGGTTCCAAAAGGGAGTGGAACTGGCATTCTTTACACCAGCCCCCAAGTCCAAATGCAGATAAAAGTGTGCTCACAGAAGGTCATCTTCCCACATCCCAACAATAATACCTTACACTCTGGATAATACTTGAAGCCTTTCCAAATCGCTTTTACCCAGGCCATCTCGTATTTCCTTTCATCAGCTCTGTGAGGCCTGGGAGGCAGGTGCGACTGGTCCAGCTGGAAAAGAAAGGAACAGACTCTCAGAGACAAATAATACACCAAGGTTTGTGGCTGATTAATGGCCAAGATGAGTCTGTAACCAGCTGTCTAACAAAATTCAATTCTTTTTTATTTTATTTTATTTTTTAACTTTATAATATTGTGTTGGTTTTGCCATATATCAAAATGAATCCGCCACAGGTATACATGTGTTCCCCATCCTGAACCCTCCTCCCTCCTCCCTCCCTATACCATCCCTCTGGGTCATCCCAGTGCACCAGCCCCAAGCATCCAGTATCGTGCATCGAACCTGGACTGGTGACTCGTTTCATATATGATATTATACATGTTTCAATGCCATTCTCCCAAATCATCCCACCCTCTCCCTCTCCCACAGAGTCTTCCCTAGTATGAAATATGTAGAGCATATCATCAAAATTTCTTCAGGTAAACAGTTTGCAACATGGTTGAAAGAGCCGCTTGCCCATTTACTGATAGTGCAAGAAATAATTGTAGCAGCCACAACTAATAGTGAGTGCTTTTTTATGTGCTAGGAGACATTTCATTTAATCCTCACATCTCTATGAGATGGATACGGTTACTGCGTACTTTGAAGAAACTGAGATTCGTCTAGTGGATCTCGGAGCTAGGATGATTCCAAACTCTGACAGTTTGGCTCTTGCGTCAGGGAATGTTAAAAGCTCTGGTTCTTCTCTGGTGGTCCAGTGGTAAAGAGTTCGCCTGCCAATGCAGGGGACACAGGTTCGATCCCTGGTCCAGGAAGATTCTATACGCCTAGAAGCAAGTAAACCCATGCGCCGCAACTACTACAGAGCCAGCACTGTAGACCCTGCGTGCCCTAGAGCCTTGCTCTGCAGCAAGAGAACCCACTGCAATGAGAAACCCACGCACTGCGTCTAGAGAGTAGCCCCTGCTCACTGCAACTGGAGAAAGCCGCATGCAGCAAGGAAGACCCAGTAGAGTGTAAGTAAATAAATGCTTGTTGTTGTTTAGTTGCTAAGTTGTGTCCAACTCTTTTGGGACCCCATGGACTGTAGCCTGCCAGGATCCTCTGTCCAAGGGATTTCCCAGGCAAGAATACTGGAGTGGGTTGCTGTTTCCTTCTTCAGAGGATCTTCCTGACCCAGGGCTTGAACTTGAGTCTCTTGCACTGGCAGCCCGGTTCTTTACCACTGAGCCACCTGCTGCTAAGTTGATTCAGTCGTGTCCAACTCTGTGCGACCCCATAGACGGCAGCCCACCAGGCTCCCCCGTCCCTGGGATTTTCGAGGCAAGAGTACTGGAGTGGGTTGCCATTGCCTTCTCTGAGCCACCAGGGAAGCCCAACAAATAAATTTTTAAATCTTTAAAAATAAAATAAAATAAAGCCTCTGGACACTTACCACCTCAAGAAAACACGAGATTGACAATGTTGGGCATGCTGAACCCTGGAAGAAGAAGGTTGTGTGGGTTTTGAAAAAGATGGTTTTTATAAAGATGCTTAGAGGGTATACCACACCTTAGCATTGTGAAGCTGCCCTAATCTTTTCCTGAAGTGAAGAATAGTCAGAAAAGAGGAATATTTTACAACAGAAGAGCGAAAACAAGACAAAAACAACAACGACAACAGAAAACTCACATCTAGATAGTCTTCCTCCTGTTACCCAGCACTGGCCAGGGGCACTGAGACCAGCACAGTGACCCGGGGACCCAGCTGGGCCAGGGCCGCCAGAAGGTGAATCCTCTCCACTGCTGGTTGCGTGATCTTTACCTTCTCTGACTTTTTCTTTCCCTCAGGGGAAACATCCTCATGAGACTTATTGTCCTGGTTATTTCAGATTTGAATCAAATTAACAGCTCAATGTTCAAGCAGAAGGGGCTGACCCTTGCCTAGGAGTCCAGTGAACTCCAGGTCAGTGTTTCTCTATGATTCTACCCTGTCTGGAATGCATTATTTAGTGTGGGGAATGAGTTATTTAGTGGGTTATTTGGGCTTCCCTGGTGGCTCAGATGGTAAAGAATTTGCCTGCAATATGGGAGACCTGAGTTCAATCCCTGGGTTGGAAGATCCCCTGGAGGAGGGAAAGGCAAAGGCTACCCATTCCATTATTCTTGTCTGGGAAATCCCACGGACAGAGGAGCCTGGTAGGTTACAGTCCATGAGATCACAAAGAATCAGACATGACTGAGCAACTAACATGCACACACACACACACACACACACATATAATTTATATATACAATTTAAATTGTTTAATTTTTTATTTATTGGAAAAAAAATTTTTATAGTTTACAATTTACCAGAACAGTATATTTTCCTAGTAAAAACAAATTGAAGCAGAAAATCATAAGCAGAAAGATTCAAGTGAAAGTGTTACACTATGGTTGGAATGATTTTTATTTCTATGGAAGGAAATTTATTTTGAAATCTTAATGCTTTTGTTTAAAACCTGGTGAAGGACTTCCCTGGTGATCCAGTGGTGAAGACATCAAGCTTTCAGTGCAAGGGGCACAGGTTCAATCCCCGGTTGGGGAAGTTCCTCATGCCATGGGATGCAGTCAAAAAAATTCCCAAAGGTTGTGAAACCTGGGGACGAGGGGACTCATTCACAGGGAAATCAGTTAAGGGACAAGCTATTAGGGAATTGAGGTCCCCAAGCTGTGAGGGAAGTATGGTCCAGGAGCCAATGTGGATTCCATCTCCGGGGACAGAGGGCTGGAGCCTCAGCTTGAGGGGTATGTGACCAGTGTCCTGTCTCTCAGGGGCATGGCTATTTTAGGAGAACTCCCAGTGTCTCTGCAGAGGTGCTGTCAGCAGACCAGGCATCTTCCCCAGAGGCTGGCTGTTGTCGGCCCCCAAGGGCCTCAGTGCAGGCCCTTTGGCTCCAAGGCCAGTGAGTGGGACACTCAGCCTGGGGCAGAATTTTATTGTTATTACTCTTTAAATTACATAAATTTTTATTCAAATATATCCTTCTAGGTACATAGACAGAGAAGGCAATGGCACCCCACTCCAATACTCTTGCCTGGAAAATCCCATGGATGGAGGAGCCTGGTGGGCTGCAGTCCATGGGGTCGCTAAGAGTCGGACACGACTGAGCGACTTCACTTTCACTTTCTGCTTTCATTCATTGGAGAAGGAAATGGCAACCCACTCCAGTGTTCTTGCCTGGAGAATCCCAGGGCCAGGGGAGCCTGGCGTGCTGCCATTTATGGGGTGGCACAGAGTCAGACATGATTGAAGCGACTTAGCAGCAGCAGCAGCAGCAGGTACGTAGAAGTACAAGTCTCAGAAAAAAGTTTTCATCCCCTCCCATTCCCTTTAAACATATTCAGAATACACATGCCAACTGTCTCATGAATGCCTCCCCCAAACTTTCTCAGGTATCTATATGCTACTTTGGAAATTTCTACCTCTTACTGTCTCTCCATTAACACTCATCAATCAATTTTGTTGGTTCCATTGGGACAGAATTTTAAACACCAGTGACTCATTCTAGGTTCTCTCTGTGACTGCTTAATGACAGCTATTTTTTGTCCAACCAAGTTAACTTGCCAAGGCCTGGCCTGTCCCCAAACTAATATCCACAGGCAGCTGAAGCCTTCTTGAGTTTATAGAGATTTGAGTCTGCTCTTGTCCTTGCAGGAACAGCTCATAATGCATGGGAGCGACTGTATCTTTGGCCCAAAAGTCACCTATACCAGACAAGCCTGGTGGGTCATTAAAGAAGACATGGATGACACGTGGAAAATTGGTTTGTTTGGAAGGGCCTGTCATCACCTGCACTATTAGTCAGAGGGCAGAGAACTGCCGGCTACCACTTGCTTACTTGACTCCCTGTGATCTGTTGTTGAGGGCAGGGATGGTTTGATCTGGAAAGTGGCCTGTTGTAAGAGGAGATTGGATTCTTGAGCCAGTGCCCAGGAGCATTGTGGGAACAAATGGGCACTTGATTGAAGTTCCTAAGAATTCACTGTCCACTCTTCACCCAGCACATGCCTATGCTGGTCCCCACTTCCGCTCTTACACACAGAATCCTCTGGCGTGCAGGATGTACTTTCATCACTGTTGTTGTGTCTGACTCTTTTAATCCATTGACTTCAGCATACCAGGCTTCCCTGTCCTTCACTATCTCCCACAGTTTGCTTGATTCATGTCCATTGAGTGGGTGATGCCATGCAACCATCTCATCCTCTTTTGTCCCCTTCTCCTCCTGCCTTCAATCTTTTCTAGCATGAGGATCTTTTCCAATGAGTTGGCTCTTTGCATGAGGTGGCCAAAGTATTGGAGCTTCAGCCTCAGCATCAGTCCTTCCAATGAATATTCAGGACTGATTTCCTTTAGCATGGACTGGTTGGATCTCCTTGCTGTCCAAGGGACTCTCAAGAGTCTTCTCCAGCACTGCACATTTGAAAGCACCAGTTCTTCAGTGCTTAGCAAAATAAGGTTGGCCTCTTGTGGGGTCTGTATCTACAGACTTCTCACTGTCATCGTTCATTCTTATACCTCTTCTTTTTCTTCTGAACCCGCATCCACTGGCCAGGGCTGTATCTAATGTTAACAGTCATTTACAGTAGCTGACTTTATTTTTCTGGGCTCCAAAATCACTGCAGAGGGTGATTGCAGCCATGAAATTAAAAGACACTTACTCCTTGGAAGGGAAGTTATGACCAACCTAGACAGCATATTAAAAAGCAGAGACATTACTTTGCCAACAAAGGTCGTTAGTCAAGGCTATGGTTTTTCCAGTGGTCATGTATGGATGTGGGAGTTGGACTATAAAGAAAGCTGAGCACTGAAGAATTGATGGTTTTGAACTGTGGTGTTGGAGAAGACTCTTGAGAGTCCCTTGGACTGCAAAGAGATCCAACCAGTCCATTCTGAAGGAGATCAGCCCTGGGATTTCTTTGGAGGGACTGATGTTGAAGCTGAAACTCCAGTACTTTGGCCACCTGATGTGAAGAGCTGACTCATTGGGAAGACCCTGATGCTGGGAAAGACTGAGGGCAGGAGGAGGAGGGATTACAGAGGATGAGATGGTTGGATGGCATCACCGATTCAATGGACATGAGTTTGGGTGGACTCTGGGAGTTGGGGATGGCAGGGAGGCCTAGCATGCTGTGGTTCATGGGGTTGCAAAGAGTTGGACAGGACTGAGCAACTGAACTGAACTGAGCATATTTACCACTTCCTAGGCATTGAAAGGGAGAAGGCAATGGCACCCCACTCCAGTACTGTTGCCTGGAAAATCCCATGGATGGAGGAGCCTGGTAGGCTGCAGTCCATGGGGTCGCTAAGAATCGGACATGACTGAGCGACTTCACTTTCACTTTCCACTTTCATGCATTGGAGAAGGAAATGGCAACCCACTCCAGTGTTCTTGCCTGGAGAATCCCATGGACGGAGAAGCCTGGTAGGCTGCAGTCCATGGGGTCACACAGAGTCGGACATGACTGAAGCAACTTAGCAGCAGCAGCAGCAGCAGCAGCAGTAGGCATTGAAAGTGAAAGTGTTAGTTGCTTGGTTGTGTCTGACTCTTGGCAACCCCATTCCTAGGCATTGCCAAACAATAACTCTCTGAAGTAGGTAAGTTTGTTGTTCATATTTTACAGATGAGGAAACTGAAGCACAGACATTAACTCATTTTTTCCCAGGCCTTAGAGCTAAGAACTGACAGGTCCAGGTGTATCTAATTCCAAAGCCTCTTGACCATGACTGTCTTCCTGGTCAGGTAATACCTCTGAGATGTATGATGGGAAAGCTAACCCTTGAGCCAGACCACTAGCTGTGTGACCCTGGATAAGCTGTTTAATCTCTGTGCCTCAGTTTCCTTGAGTATAAAATATAAAAATGTAAAGTATATAGAATGTAAAGTCTTAACATGCAGACCCAGAAATGAAGCCAGTTGTCTGCCCAGGGCTTAGTGGCCAGGGGGGAAGCCAGGCCAGCAGCAACTTCCAGACCTCTCCCCTCTCACTCTGTACATGTGCTGAAGCAGGTGGTCCACTCTGGATATGAAAATGTCTTTGGGAGTCCCAGGAGGCTCAGTTGGTAAAGAATCTGACTGCAATGTAGGACTCTGCCTGCAGGAGACCTGGGTTCAGTTTCTGGGTCAGGAAGAACCCCTCTGGAGAAGGAAATGGCAACCCACTCCAGTATTCTTTCCTGGAGAATCCCATGGACAGAAGAGCCTAGTGGGCTGCAGTCCATGGGGCCGTAGAAAGTCGGGCACGACTGAGGACCCACACCCACATCCTCAGGATCCAACCTGCTGAGTGTCCTGAGTGCCAGGCACACACAGATAACTGACTTAGTGGAACTGGCTGACTCTGGCTCTGAATGTCCAGACCCGGATTCTACAGGCAGGAATGAGCAGAACCAGTGAAGTTACAAATGCCCACTGCACACATGTAAATGTTTCTAAACTCCAAACCCTAGAGTGATTATATCTGACCATCTGGTCTCTAAGGAGGTGATAGTGAGCATCTTACCTACAGTTCTTTGACACCTGGAGGGTGAGGGGGCAAGCTTGGAGACTTGACTGAAATAAAACTAACCCACTGTTTTTGATGACTCAGTCGCTCAGTCGCGTCCAACTCTTTGTAACCCCGTGAACCGCAGCACACCAGGCCTCCCTGTCCATCACCAACTCCTGGAGTTTACCCAAAGCCATGTCCATTGAGTTGGTGATGCCATCCAACCATCTCATCCTCTGTTGTCCCCTTCTCTTCCTGCCTTCAGTCTTTCCCTGCATCAGGGTCTTTTCCAATGAGTCAACTCTTCTCTTGAGGTGGCCAAAGTATTGGAGTTTCAGCTTCATCAGTCCTTCCGATGAACACCCAGGACTGATCTCCTTTAGGATGGACTGGTTAGATCTCCTTGCAGGCCCATTGCAAACATAAAATGGACACATAACCTCTGCATGAAGCCTCTGCTCATCCCTTCCATCCTCATGAGGCACCAGACATCCTTTACCTCCTTTGCTCTCTGCCCTCACATCTGCTCTTTTCAATGGGCCTTCTTATTTGCTCACTAGCCAGTCCTAGAACCTAGACTCTTCTTGACATTTCTCCATGGTCAGATATTTCTTTCTGTTTTCAGACCTTGGGTTCTTCCCGTTCTTGGTTGAAAATGCAGACAGCAGGCCTCCGTCCCCTTTAGACATTACTAATTGTGGCACAGTCTGAGGTCACCCGGACTGGCTGTCTCTTCATCTCAAAGAAAACACAAGTAGAGCTATGAACACAGTGAAAAGCACCATAGACTCTTTAAATCTTTTTTTAAGTGATTAATGCTTTAATTTCTGTCTGCATGGGTTTTCACCACTGCATGCAGGCTCTCTCTTGTTGAGGTGAGTGGGGGCTGTTCTCCAGGTGGGCTGCATGGCTTTTCGCTGCGGTGGCTTCTCTGTCGTGGAGCACGGGCTCGAGATGTGGACTCAGGAGTCATGGCGCATCAGCTCAGTTGCCCCTTGGGACGTGGAATCTTCCCAGAGCAGGGATCAAACTCATGTCCCCCTGCCATTGGCAAGCAGATTCTTAACCACTGGCGTGCCAGGGAAGTCCTGTGGATTACTGTTTAATTGTCTCGGTTATGCAGGGGATTATATCTATACCATGTGGCAAAATACGTTAAGGCCACTTTAAACTGTGCTCTCTCTTTTGTTGAAGTTGTTTTCCTTCACTGACTGACTCTCTGCGGCTGCTTCCCTACTTGGCCCAGCCTCTCTTCTCCTCTCCAGATCCTCTGGCCATGAGTTCATTTTAAAGCAGAGAAATGAAACCCTCTACTAACCTTACCTGTCACCCTCATTAACAAAACAGCCTCTCAGTGTTTGTCTTCCTGCCCACTTTGATTCTCTAACTGGAGGAAGGGAATTCATCCTTCTTCGGAAGGAGTAGGAAAGACGTGGAAAAATACCATCATAATGAGAAAGAGAGGAAAAAGCTGAACATACACCTCATAGCCATTATATGCCAGAGAGACTGTCATTTCTTCAGGGAGTGAAACCAGTTTGGCTTGGCCACAGAATTATGGCTCTGAAGGTACTTTGTAAATATTTTAATTAGATGTCAACGGTTGGAAATAATAAGATCTCACACAAAAATACTGACATCTGGTTTCTCTTGACTGGGGACTTGTACTGCCTGGCCTGACTGTAGGCAGAACTTAATTGGGGCTGGCACTCTCACCTGCCCTAAATGGGTCCTGCTTTCTACCATGTCCCCTTTGTGGATCACAGCCTCGTTGTGGCAAAGAGGCTTTTGTAACTCGATGAAGCTATGAGCTGTGCTGTGCAGGGCCACCCAGGACAGATGGGTCAGAGTGAAGAGTTCGACTAAACGTGGTCCACTGGAGGAGATGGCCCCCCATCCCAGTATTCTTGCTGCAAGAACCCCATGAACAGTATGAAAAGGCAAAAAGATAGGACACCTGACGATGAGCCCTCCAGGTCAGAAAGTGTCCAATACGCTGCTGGGAAGAGCAGAGGGTATGACTAATAGCTCCAGAAATACATAAATTTGGGCAAACTCTGGGAGATAGCAGATGACAGGGGAGAGTTGGATGCTGCAGTCCATGGGGTTGCAAAGAGTCAGACACGACTTAGTGAGTGACAGCAACAACTTCTGTAGGGTGCCACATCCCCACCACTCCCTGTATATTCTTCACAGCAAAGTCGAATCAGCTACCATCCTTCATCATGCTTGCACTACTTCCTTATGGTCAGAGAATTAAACTCAAACGTAGGTAAGTAGAAGACCTTATGTGCTGCATGCTCCTGCCCTTACACACTAGTTCACTAATCTCACCTGCCTAATTCACATAAGCACTGAAGTTTGCTGTGGTTTAGTTGCTAAATGTCATCCAACTCTTTTGCAACCCCATGGACCATAGCCCACCAAGCTCCTCTGTTTATGGGATTCTCCAGGCAAGAATACTGGAGTGGGTAGCCATTTCCTTCTCTGGGGAATCTTCCTGACCCAGGGTTTGAACCCAGGTCTCTTGCATTGCAGGCAGATTCTCTCCTGTCTGAGCCACCAGGGAAGTCCATGTGTGGCAGGCATTCCACAATTCCCAATGAACTGAATGACAAGATTAAATCTGGCAGGAAGCCTTGTCTAATGTCTGCTCTCCTGCATTCTCCCTCCTTTACTGCTGCTGCTCAGGACAGGTAGGCCTTTTTCAGCCCTTCAACAAAATGTCGAGTGCCCTTTTGAGCCAGTTAGACCAAAATCTTCTGAAACACTCATGACTATGCAAGCACGAGAATATCTCAAAAATATCTTAGCAGCACTATATCAGTAGACCATGATAGAGAGTTTCCGGTTGCTAAGTTGTTATAAGCCAAGTCTATGTTAGTTAGCTATAGCTAGCTTACAGTTTTGTGGGCCAGCCAGTTTAGTCCAGAAGCCATTTAATAACCTTTTAAACCACTCAGCTAAAAGCCCCCTTTCTCAAGGAGAATTGGCTGGCAGGGTGAGGGCAGGGAGGAGCAAAGAAGACACTGAAAAAAACAACAAATAATTTTATAGGATATTTGCCCTAGATTTTTCAGTACACCTAACTGTACACTTTCAATAATGATAATTTATTAATTAAATGAGATGGTTGGATAGCATCCCTGACTCAATGGACATGAGTTTGGGCAAACTCCAAGAGGTAGTAAAGGACAGAGAAGCCTGGTTTACTGCAGTCCATGGGGTCACAGAGTCAGACACGACTTGGTGACTAAACCACAGCAACATTAATTGAATAGTCAAATGTGATCTAATACTTATGCCTTTATAAATTTTCATTGAAATAATTTTAAGCATTAGGGAGAAAATTCATTGTCACACCATCAGTCCAAATTCCCTATGATAGTTAAAATATATAATTTCTTTCCCAATAAAATTGGTACTTCTTGGGAAAAGCCAAAGAATCCTGAGGCTAAGGTGATAGGGTGATGTTAGGACTGGGGAAATAAGGTTTGTCTTCCTCAAGTATCCTCGGGAAAATGTTAATTTTATTTCTTACTTGTGCTACCTCTCTCTAGTCGACTTCGCCTTTATTTTATACCCCATTTGGCTCTCTACTGGTTTCTAATAAATGTACACCCTCTCCCTCATTAGATCAGAACAGTTTGAGGAGGGAGTGTACCTTCTTTTTCCTTTTTTAGCTTCATTAGTTCCTCACATGGTACCCAACATGCAATAAGCTGAAAATTGCTTCTTGAATGAATGAAAATAACTTTTTTGTTGTTGTTCAGTTATGTAATCATGTCCAACTCTTTCCAACCCCATTGACTGCAGCACTCCAGGCTTCCCTGTCCTTCACCATCTACCGGAGCTTGCTCAAATTCATATGCATTGAGTCAGTGATGCCATCCAATCATCTCATCCTCTGTCGTCCCCTTCTCCTCCTGCCTTTAGTCTTTCTCAGCATTAGGGTCTTTCCCAGTGGATTGGTTCTTCGTATCAGGTGGCCAAAGTGTTGGATCTTCAACTTCCACATCAGTCCTTCCAATGAATATTCAGGACTGATCTCCTTTAGGATGGACTGGTTGGATCTCCTTGTAGTCCAAGGGACTCTCAAGAGTCTTCTCCAACACCACAGTTCAAAAGCATCAATTCTTTGGTGCTCAGCTTTCTTTATACTCCAGCTCTCACATCCATACATGACTACTGGAAAAACCATAGCTTTGACTAGATGGACCTTTGTTGGCAAAGTAATGTCTCTGCTTTTTAATACATTGTCTAGGTTTGCCATAACTTTTCTTCCAAAGAACAAGCATCTTAATTTCATGGCTACAGTTACCATCTGCAATGATTTTTTGGAGCCCAAGAAAATAAAGTCTCTCACTGTTTCCATTGTTTCCCCATCTATTTGCCATGAAGTAATGGGACCAGATGCCATAATCTTAGTTTTTTGAATGTTGACCTTTAAGCCAGTTTTTCCACTCTCTTCTTTCACTTTCAGAATACTTAGCATAAAAACTGAGAAACTCTCCTACTTTCCATCACTGTCCCCTCTCATGGCTGTGTTTCACTGCTCCCTCCTCAACATGGAGAGAGACTCTGAGTAGGCTGTGGACATTGGGAGTAAGAAGCCAGAACCAAACCCACCTCCAGTTTTTCCCACTTTTGAAGAAAGTGAGACGTGGATGAGCATGATTCCACCATGATTGTGATGCTGGTGTGAACTGGGAGTGTGGGCTACCAGGAAGGGGTGGCCAGCTGGACACCAGGGCCCTCACTGCCGTGTGTCCACCGTTTAGGAGCAACCCAGCTGTTTTAATGTATACACACACACATGCTCAGTCACTCAGTCCTGTCTGACTCTTTGAAACCTCATGGACTGTAACCCGCCAAGCTCTTCTGTTCATGGGATTTTCCTGGCAAGAATACTAGCGTGGATTGCCATTTCGTCTTCCAGGGGATCTCCCCAACCCAGGGATTGAGCCCACGTCTCCTTCATCTCCTGCACTGCAGGCAAATTCTTTACTTCTGAGCCACCTGGAAAGACTAGCTATTTTAATGGATGCCATCAAATATCCCCATACCTTCCTCACACCAGTCCACTGGCACCTTGTCCTTAATGCTTTAAAATGAGGTTACCACAGCCATCCCCAAACCTGCTGGTTCTCTTTCATCTCCTTGTAAAAAGACGTCCCATATTTATCCAATTATTTACATTCACTGCCACCATCCTATAAGGTATTACTGAACTGAGAGATAGTGTTGGGTAAAAGGAAAGATAGCTTTATTGAGGCAGCTGGCAATCTTGGGCTTCTCTTGTGGCTCAGCTGGTAAAGAATCCGCCTGCAATGTGGGAGACCTGGGTTCGATCCCTGGGTTGGGTAGATCCTCTGGAGAAGGGAAATGCTACCCACTCCAGTATTCTGGCCTGGAAAATTCCATGGACTGTATAGTCCATGGGGTCGCAAAGACTCAGACATGACTGAGCAACTCTTGGGGGAAAGGTAGACTCATGTCCTGAAGAACCAACTCCTCACTTACAGGTTTTGCTCAGAGATAAAGTAGAGAAAAGGGAAAAGGACCACTTACTGAGGAGAGGGTTGAGGGGTATGTGATTGGGTCATAGACTTTTTCCTGATTGGTTGGTGGTGACGTAACTGGGAGTCAACATCATCAGCTCTCCGGTTCTAACTGGTCTGGGCTCTGCTGGCTTGTGGTCAGCATACGGTAAACTTTTTCCACTTGGTGAGAGTTTCAGTATCTGCAAAGCAGCTCAAAGGATATGGCTCTGAATATTATCTTGAATAACCAGAGGTCCTTGACTTTACTGAATGGTTAAACTATTATTATTTTGTCTTGCTTGACTATTTTCCTTTATTTTTGCATTTTCTCCCTTCTCTGACTAAATTTATTCTTTGGCACTTGGGAAAGGCCTAGGAAGCTAAAGTCTTTCTGTAAGCAAGAGGGAGATAGAGGACATGGAGGCAGTCTGTGCAGGGGAAGCCCCGGTGGGTCCTGTTTGGTGACACAAGGGTAGGATGACAACTGCAAGAGCCCCGATGAGTCAGCCTGTCTGCTCCTACCTTGCCTGCCTCTGACACTTTTCCCATACAGCAGACAAGACTAGTTTTTTAAATGTAAAGCAATTAATTTCCCAGCTCAGAACCCTCCAATGATTTCCTTTAACACTTGGAATAAACACTCCAGGCTCCTTCCTACGGTTGCAAGATTGGATCTCATTTGCTACCAGTGTCCCCTTCTCCTCCTTTATCCCAGCCTCCTGGCCTCCTGGTCTCTGCTCTGTCTGCAGCCTCTCTCTGTGAAACAATCCACTTTCACTCTGCCTTTGGTGGCTCCTTCCTGAGAAAGGAAGCCCCCCCCCCCCCACCCCAAGCCCCACCACCATACCACCCTGCTTCATTTTCCTCCTGGCACTTAGGATTAACTGCAGTGATCTACTTCACTTATTTCTCTACTTGTTTATTATCTGCTTCCTCCATGTGGCAAGATATAAACAGCATGTGTGTGTGCTTAGTCACTCAGTTATGTCCAACTCTTTGTGACCCCATGGACTATATTCCCGCCCAACTCCTCTGCCCATGGGGATTCTCCAGGCAGGAATACTACCCTCCTCCACAGGATCTTCCCAACCCAGGGACTAAACCCAGGTTTACTGCTTTGAGCCTCCAGTATACAGATTTCCAAATACATTGTTTGGGTCTTTCCTTTGGTGAGAAGATCCCTAAAACTGTGGTCACATCC
Organism: Bos grunniens; assembly: GCF_055505025.1. NCBI lineage: Eukaryota > Metazoa > Chordata > Mammalia > Artiodactyla > Bovidae > Bos > Bos grunniens. Next base: position 49,758,982 of record NC_141193.1, on the reverse strand, counting down.
ATAAGCTCTTTAATGATGAAATCAGCAACCTCAGAATAGTTCTATTTTAGTAAGCAAAAAGATTAAAGAATTATTGCTCACTTTTTAAATGAATCACAATGGTATTGTGGTTATATATCTAAAAGGTCTTGATCTTTTAGAGATACATAAGAGATGCAGGTTTGATCCCTGTGTTGGGCAGATCCCTTGGAGAAGGGAATGGCACATCACTCCAGTATTCTTACCTGGAAAATGCCATGGACATAGGAGCCTGGTGGGCTACAGTCCAGGGTGCCTCAAAGACTCAGACACAGCTCAGCACACAAGTGATGAATTTGGCATAAGTTGATAATTATGAATAATGCATGCATGGGTATTCATTATACTAGTCTTTCTATTCTTCTGTATGTTTAGAATTTTTCATAATAAAAGGTAGCAAAAGAAAAAAATTCTTACAACATTTTCAGAGACCTGTTTTAGACATGAAATCTCTTTTATTAAGACAGAGGCACACTGTCTGCCTTTCAGGTCATGCCAACTCAAGCTCGCCCTTGGATTGGGCTATGCCTATCACATTTTAGCAGCTGACAGAGATCCACAGTGCCTTTCCAGAATGAAAGCCATGAGCACAGAGAACTTATGTGGTGCTCCTGAAAGTACTCCAAGCCTCCAGACCCATTCCCGGGGAAAAACATGTACTCACTAAACATTATTAAACACATAAAGTACCTATTTCAGATCATGTCATCCTTATCTTCCCAGTCACTCAGACTGCAACTTCAAGGTCACCAGTGCCCTCCTTTTCTACACCCCATCTCTCACAGGGGGCCTTTTACTCCATTCCCAGTGTCAGTGTCCTTTATTACTGCTCATGTCCACCGTTGGAACAACACAAACTGGTTTCTTTATTCTAGCCCTTCTCTTCCCTGGAGCATACTTTATTTATTCTTTTAAAATTAATTTATTTACTTTAATTGGAAGCTAATTACTTTACAATATTGTAGTGGTTTTTGCCATACATTGACATGAATCAGCCATGGGTGTACATGTGCCCCTCATCCTGAAACCCCCTCCCACCTCCCTCCCCATCGCATCCCTCAGGGTCATCCCAGTGCACCAGCCCTGAGCACCCTGTCTCATGCATTGAGCCTGGACTGCTGATCTGTTTCACATATGATAATATACATGCTTCAATGTTATTCTCTCAAATCATCCCACCCTTGCCTTCTCCCACAGAGTCCAAAAGACTGTTCTTTACATCCGTGTCTCTGTTTCTGTCTCACATATAGGGTCATCGTTACCATCTTTCTAAATTCCATATATATGCATTAATATACTGCATTGGTAGTTTTCTTTCTGACTTACTTCACTCTGTATAATAGGCTCCAGTTTCATCCACCTCATTAGAACTGACTCAAATGCATTCTTTTTAATAGCTGAGTAATATCCCATTGTGTATATGTACCACAGCTTTCTTATCTATTCATCTGCCAATGGACATCTAGGTTGCGTCCATGTCCCGGCTATTGTAAACAGTGCTGCAATGAACATTGGGGTCCATGTGTCTCTTTCAATTCTGGATGCTTTGGTGTGTATGCCAGCAGTGGAATTACTGGATCGTATGGCAGTTTTATTTCCAGTTTTTTAAGGAATCTCCACGCTGTTCTCCATAGTGGTTGTGCTAGTTTGCATTCCCACCAACAGTGTAAGAGGGTTCTCTTTTCTCCACACCCTCTCCAGCATTTATTGCTTGTAGACTTTTTCATTCTGACCAGCATGAGATGGTACCTCATTGTGGTTTTAATTTGCATTTCTCTGATAATGAGTGATGTTGAGCATCTTTTAATGTGTTTGTTAGCCATCTCTATGTCTTCGTTGGAGAAATGTCTGTTTAGTTCTTTGGCCCATTTTTTGATTGGGTCATTTATTTTTCTGGAATTGAGCTGCCTGAGCTGCTTATATACTTTTGAGATTAATTCTTTGCCAGTTGCTTCATTTGCTATTATTTTCTCCCATTCTGAAGGCTGTCTTTTCACCTTGCTTATAGTTTCTTTCATTGTGAAAAAGCTTTTATGTTTAATTAGGTCCCATTTGTTTATTTTTGTTTAATTTCAATTAGTCTGGGAGGTGGGTCATAGAGGATCCTGCTGTGATTTATGTCAGAGAGTGTTTTATCTATGTTTTCCTCTAGGAGTTTTATAGTTTCTGGTCTTACGTTTAGATCTTTAATCCATTTTGAGTTTATTTTTGTGTATGGTGTTAGAAAGTGTTCTAGTTTCATTATTTACAAGTGGTTGACCAGTTTTCCCAGAACCACTTGCTAAAGAGATTGTCTTTTCTCCATTATATATTCTTGTTTCTTTTGTCAAAATAAGGTGTCCATAGGTGTGTGGATTTATCTCTGGGCTTTCTGTTTTATTCCACTGATCTATATTTCTGTCTTTGTGCCAATACCATACTGTCTTGATGACTGTAGCTTTGTAGTATAGTCTTAAGCCAGGCAGGTTGATTCCTCCAGTTCCATTCTTCTTTCTTAAGATTGCTTTGGCTATTCCAGGTTTTTTGTATTTCCATACAAAGTGTGAAATTATTTGTCCTAGTTCTCTGAAAAATACCATTGGTAGCTTGATAGGGATTGCATTGAATCTATAGATTGCTTTGGGTAGTATAATGATTTTCACTATATTCTTCCATGGATTCGTCCATGGATTCTTCCAATCCATGAACATAGTATATTTCTCCATCTATTTGTGCCATCTTTCATTTTTTTCATCAGTGTTTTATAGTTTTCTATATATAGGTCTTTTGTTTCTTTAGGTAGATTTACTCCTAAGTATTTTATTCTTTTTGTTGCAATGGTGAATGAAATTGTTTCCTTAATTTCTCTTTCTGTTTTCTCATTGCTAGTGTATAGGAATGCAAGGGATTTCTGTGTGTTAATTTTATATCCTGAAACTTAACTGTATTCATTGATTAGCTCTAGTGGTTTTCTGGTGGTGTCTTTAGGGTTTTCTATGCAGAGGATCATGTCATCTGCAAACAGTGAGAGTTTTACTTTTTCTTTTCCAATCTGGATTCCTTTTATTTCTTTTTCTTCTCTGATTGATGTGGCTAAAACTTCCAAAACTATGTTGAATAGTAGTGGTGAGAGTGGGCACCCTTGTCTTGTTCCTGACTTTAGGGGAAATGCTTTCAATTTTTCCCCATTGAGGATAATGTTTGCTGTGGGTTTATCATATATGGCTTTTATTATGTTGAGGTATGTTCCTTCTATTCCTGCTTTCTGGAGGTTTTTTTTTTTTTATCATAAATGTATGTTGAATTTTGTCAAAGGCTTTCTCTGCATCTACTGAGATAATCATATGGTTTTTATCTTTCAGTTTGTTAATGTGGTGTATCACATTGACTGATTTGTGAATATTGAAGAATCCTTGCATCCCTGGGATAAAGCCCACTTGGTCATGATGTATGATCTTTTAAATATGTTGCTGGATTCTGTTTGCTGGAATTTTGTTACGGATTTTTGCATCTATGTTCATCGGTGATATTGGTCTATAGTTTTCTTTTTTTGTGGCATCTTTGTCTGGCTTTGCTTTAAAGTGATGGTGGCCTCATAGAATGAGTTTGGAAGTCTACCTTCCTCTGCAATTTTCTGGAAGAGTTTGAGTAGGATAGGTGTTAGCTCTTCTCTAAATTTTTGGTAGAATTCAGCTGTGAAGCCGTCTGGATCTGGGCTTTTGTTTGCTGGAAGATTTCTGATTACAGTTTCGATTTCCATGCTCGTGATGGGTCTGTAAAGATTTTCTATTTCTTCCTGGTTCAGTTTTGAAAAGTTATACTTTTCTAAGAATTTGTCCATTTCTTCCAAGTTGTCCGTTTTATTGGCATATAGTTGCTGGTAGTAGTCTCTTATGATCCTTTGTATTTCTGTTACCTGTTGTGATTTCTCCATTTTCATTTCTAATTTGTTGATTTAGTTCTTCTCCTTTTTTTTCTTGATGAGTCTGGCTAATGGTTTGTCTATTTTATTTATCTTCTCAAAGAATCAGCTTTTAGTTTTGTTCATTTTTGCTATTGTCTCCTTTGTTTCTTTTGCATTTGTTTCTGCCCTAATTTTTATGATTTCTTTCCTTCTACTAACACTGGGGTTTTTCATTTCTTCATTTTCTAGTTGCTTTAGGTGTAGAGTTAGGTTATTTATTTGATTTTTCTCTTGTTTCTTGAGGTAAGCTTGTATTATTATGAACCTTCCCCTTAACACTGCTTTTACTGAGTCCTGTAAGTTTTAGGTTGTTCTGTTTTCATGTTCATTCATTCCTATGCCTATTTTGATTTCTTCTGTGATTTGTTGGTTATTCAGAAGTGTGTTGTTTATCCTCCATATGCTTGTATTCTTAATAATTTTTTTTTCCCTTTAGTTGACATCTAATCTTACCGCATTGTGATCAGGAAAGATGCTTGGAATGATTTCAATTTTTTTTAAAAAATTTACCAAGGCTATATTTATGGCCCAGGATGTGATCTATCCTGAAAAAGGTTCTGTGTGTGCTTGAGAAAAAGGTGAAATTCATTGTTTTGGGGTGAAATGTCCTATAGATATCAATTAGGTCTAACTGGTCCACTGTATCATTTAAAGTTTGTGTTTCCTTGCTAACTTTCTGTTTAGTTTATCTATCCATAGATGTGAATGGGGTATTAAAGTCTCCCACTATTATTGTGTTACTGTTATTTTCCCCTTTCATACTTGTTAGCATTTGCCTTAAATATTGTGGTGGAACACACTTTTTAAATGTTACCAGAGAGTTTTTTCAGAAGCAAGTTGAAAAATCTACTTGGAAAGAGTCAATGGTTCCCCAATCTGGCCCCTTATTAGTAAAAGCTTATCTATATTTTCCAGAGAAGGCAATGGCAACCCACTCCAGTACTCTTGCCTGGAAAATCCCATGGATGAAGGAGCCCTGTAGGCTGTGAAGGACCATGGGGTTTCGAAGAGTTGGACACGACTGAGTGAATTCACTTTCAGGCATTGGAGAAAGAAATGGCAACCCACTCCAGTGTTCTTGCCTGGAGAATTCCAGGAATGGGGAGCCTGGTGGGCTGCTGTCTATGAGGGTTGCACAGAGTTGGAAATAACTGAAGTGACTTCAGTTCAGTCAGTTCAGTCGCTCAGTTGTGTCCGACTCTTTGCTACCCCATGAATCGCAGCACGCCAGGCCTCCCTGTCCATCACCAACTCCTGGAGTTCACTGAGACTCACATCCATCGAGTCAGTGATGCCATCCAGCCATCTCATCCTCTGTCGTCCCCTTCTCCTCCTGCCCCCAATCCCTCCCAGCATCAGGGTCTTTTCCAATGAGTCAACTCTTCACATGAGGTGGCCAAAGTACTGGAGTTTCAGCTTTAGCATCATTCCTTCCAAAGAAATCCCAGGGCTGATCTCCTTCAGAATGAACTGGTTGGATCTCCTTGCAGTCCAAGGGACTCTCAAGAGTCTTCTCCAACACCACAGTTCAAAAGCATCAATTCTTCGGTGCTCAGCCTTCTTCACAGTCCACCTCTCACATCCATACATGACCACAGGAAAAACCATAGCCTTGACTAGATGGACCTTTGTTGGCAAAGTAATGTCTCTGCTTTTCAATATGCTATCTAGATTGGTCATAACTTTCCTTCCAAGGAGTAAGCATCTTTTAATTTCATGGCTGCAGTCACCATCTGCAGTGATTTTGGAGCCCCCCAAAATTAAGTCTGACACTGTTTCCACTGTTTCTCCATCTATTTCCCATGAAGTGATGGGACCAGATGCCATGATCTTTGTTTTCTGAATGTTGAGTTTTAAGCCAACTTTTTCACTCTCCACTTTCACTTTCATCAAGAGGCTTTTGAGTTCCTCTTCACTTTCTGCCATAGGGTGGTGTCATCTGCATATCTGAGGTTATTGATATTTCTCCCAGCAATCTTGATTCCAGCTTGTGCTTCTTCCAGCCCAGTGTTTCTCATGATGTACTCTGCATAGAAGTTAAATAAGCAGGGTGACAATATACAGCCTTGAAGTACACCTTTTCCTATTTGGAACCAGTCTGTTGTTCCATGTCCAGTTCTAACTGTTGCTTCCTGACCTGCATACAGATTTCTCAAGAGGCAGGTCAGGTGGTCTGGTATTCCCATCTCTTTCAGAATTGTCCACAGTTTATTGTGATCCACACAGTCAAAGGCTTTGGCATAGTCAATAAAGCAGAAATAGATGTTTTTCTGGAACTCTCTTGCTTTCTCCATGATCCAGCAGATGTTGGCCATTTGATCTCTGCTTCCTCTGCCTTTTCTAAAACCATCTTGAACATCAGGAAGTTCATGGTTCACGTATTGCATCTTAGCAGCATCTATATTTTCATAATGTCAAACAAGCATCAACAGGAGAATGTTGGATCCCACCAAAAAAAGATACCCCACATCAAGGGCAAAGAAGAAGCCCCAGCAAGACAGCAGGAGGGGTAAAATTGCATTTAGAATCAAACCCATACACACTAGAGGCTCTCAGAGAGCTCAAAAAAAAAAAACCTTGTGTGCACCAGGACCCAGAAACCCCACAGAGACTGAGCCAGAACCGTGTTTGAGTGTCTCCCGTGGAGGTACGGGTCAGCAGTAGACTTCTGCAGGGGCAGGGGCTCTGGGTGCAGTAGACCTGGGTGTGGCATAAGCCCTCTTGGAGGAGGTCACCATTAACCTCACCATGCTGCTGCTGTTGCTGCTAAGTCGCTTTAGTCGTGTCCGACTCTGTGTGACCCTATAGACGGCAGCCCACCAGGCTTCCCCGTCCCTGGGATTCTCCAGGCAAGAACACTGGAGTGGGTTGCCATTTCCTTCTCCAATACAGGAAAGTGAAAAGTGAAAGTGAAGTCACTCAGTCGTTCCTGACTCTTAGTGACCCCATGGACTGTAGCCTACCAGGCTCCTCTGTCCATGGATTTTCCAGGCAAGAGTACTGGAGTGGGGGGTGCCATTGCCTTCTCCGAACCTCACCATAGAGCCGCCAAAACTTACACAGGATTGGGGAAACAGACTCTTGGAGGGCACAAAGAATACCTTGTGTGCATGAGGACCCGGGATCCAGGGGCAGTGACCCTACAAGAGACTGACCCAGACTTGCCCGTGAGTGTCCAGGAGTCTCTGGTGGAGGCGTGGGTCATCAGTGGCCTGCTGCAGGGTTGGTGGCACTGTGTGTAGCAGTGGCTGCTGGGGACCTTTTGAAGGAAGTCACCATTTTCTTCATCACCTCCACCATAGTTTGGTCTCAGTCAAACAATAAAGAGGGAACATAGCCCCACGCATCAACAGAAAATTGAGTTAAAGATTTACTGAGCATGGCCCTGCCCATCAGAACAAGACCCAGTTTCCCCTTCAGTCAGTCTCTCCCATCAGAAGCTTCCATAAGCTGCTTATCCTTCTCCATCAGAGGTAAGACACACTGAAAACCACAATCACATAAAACTAACCACTCTGATCACATGGACCACAGGCCTTGTCTAAGTCAGTGAAACTATGACCCATGCCATGTAGAGCCACTCAAGATGGACGGGTCATGGTGGAGAGTTCTGACAAAATGTGGTCCACTATAGAAGGGAATGGCAAACCACTTCAGTATTTTTGTCTTGAAAACCCCATGAACAGTATGAAAAGGCAAAAAGATATGACACCAAAAGATGAACTCCCCAGGTCAGTAGGTGTCCAATATGTTACTGAAGAAGAGTGGAGAAATAACTCCAGGAAGAATGAAGAGATGGAGCCAAAGCAAAAACAACACCCACTTGTGGATGTGATGGGTGATGGAAGTAAAGTCTGATGCTGTAAAGAGCAATATTGCATAGGAACCTGGAATGTTAGGTCCATGAATCAAGGAAAATTGGAAGTGGTCAAACAGGAAATGGTAAAAGTAAACAATGACATTTTAGGAATCAGTGAACTGAAATGGACTGGAATGGGTGAATTTAACTCAGATGACCATTAGATCTACTACTGTGGGCAAGAATCCCATAGAAGAAATGGAGTAGCCATCATAGTTAACAAAAGAGTCTGAAATGCAGTACTTAGATGCAACCTCAAAAACAACAGAATGATCTCTGTTCGTTTCCAAGGAAAACCATTCAATATCACAATAATCCAAGCCTATGCCCTGACCAGTAATGCTGAAGAAGCTGAAGTTGAATGGTTCTATGAAGACCTACAAGACGTTCTAGAACTAACAGCCAAAAAAGATGTCCTTTTCATTATAGGGGACTGGAATAGAAAAGTAGGAAGCCAAGAGATACCTGGAGTAACAGGCAAACTCAGCCTTGGAGTACAAAATGAAGCAGGTCAAAGGCTAACAGAATTTTGCCAAGAGAACGCACTGGTCATACTTAAACACCCTCTTCCAACAACATAAGAGAAGTCTCTACACATGGACATCACCAGATGGTCAATACCTAAATCAAATTGATTATATTCATTGCAGCCAAAGGTGTAGAAGCTCTATACAGTCAACAAAAACAAGACCGGGAGCTGACTGTGGCTCAGATCATGAACTCCTTATTGCCAAATTCAGACTTAAATTGAAGAGTCGGACATGACTGAAGCGACTTAGCAGCAGCAGCAGCAACAGCAGCAGCAGCAGAGAAAACCACTAGACCATTCACGTATGACCTAAATCAAATCACTTATGATTATACAGTGGAAGTGACAAATAGATTCAAGGGATTAGATCTGATAGACAGAGTTCTAGAAGAACTATGGATGTAGGTTCATGATATTGAATAGGAAGCAGTGACCAAGACCATCCCCAAGAAAAAGAAATGCATAAAGGCAAAATGGTTGTCTGAGGACGCCTTATAAATAGTTGAGAAGAGAAGTGAAAGACAAAGGAGAAAAGAAAATATATATCCATTTTAATGCAGAGTTCCAAAGAATAGCAAGGAGAGATAAGAAAGACTACCTCAATGATTAATGTAAAAAATAGAGGAAACAATAGAATGGGAAAAGATCTCTTAGAGATCTCTTCAAGAAAATCAGAAATACCAAGGGAACATTTCATGCAAAGATGGACACAATAAAGGACAGAAATGGTATGGACCTAACAGAAGCAGAAGATGGGTGTTAAGAAGAGGTGGCAAGAATACACAGAAGAACTATACAAAAAAGATCTTCATGACCCACATAATCATCATGGTGTGATCACTCACCTAGAGCCAGACATCCTGGAATGCAAAGTCAAGTGGGCCTTAGGAGGCATCACAACGAACAAAGCTAGTGGAGGTAATGGAATTCCAGTTGAGCTATTTCAAATCCTAAAAGATGATGCTGTGAAAGTGCTGCACTCAATATCCCAGCACATTTGGAAAACTCAATAGAGGCCACAGGACTGGAAAGGATCCATTTTTATTCCAATCCCAAAGAAAGGCAATGCCAAAGAATGCTTAAACTATCGCACAATTGCACTTATCTCACATGCTAGCAAAGTAATGCTCAAAATTCTCCAAGCCAGGCTTCAACAGTACATGAACCGTGAACTTCCAGATGTTCAAGCTGGATTTAGAAGAGGCAGAGGAACCAGGGATTAAATTGCCAACATCTGTTGGATCATCAAAAAAGCAAGAGTTCCAGAAAAAATATCTACTTATGCTTTATTGACTATGGTAAAACCTTTGACTATGTAGATCACATCAAACTGTGGAAAATTCTGAAAGAGATGGGAATACCAAACCACCTGACCCACCTTCTGAGAAACCTGTATGCAGATTAAGAAGCAGCAGTTAGAACTGGACGTGGAACAATAGACTGGCTCCAAATGGGGAAAGGGGTACTTCAAGGTTATATATTGTCACCCTGCTTATTTAACTTATATGCAGAGTACATCATGTGAAATGCCAGGCTGAATGAAGCACAAGCTGGAATCAAGATTGCTGGGAGAAATATCAATAACCTCAGATATGCAGATGACACCACCCTTATGGCAGAAAGTGAAGAACTAAAGAACCTCTTGATGAAAGTGAAAGAGAAGAGTGAAAAAGTTGACTTAAAGCCCAACATTCAGAAAACTAAGATCATGGCATCTGGTCCCATCACTTCATGGCAAATAGATGGGGAAACAATGGAAACAGTGACAGACTTTATTTTGGGGGGCTCCAAAATGGTGGCTGCAGCCATGAAATTAAAAGACTCTTGCTCCTTGGAAGAAAGACTATGACCAACATAGATAGCATATTAAAAATCAGAGACATGACTTTGCCAACAAAGGTCTGTCTAGTCAAAGCTATGGTTTTTCCCGTAGTCATGTGTGGATGTGAGAGTTGGTCTATAAAGAGAAAGCTGAGATCTAAAGAATTAATGCTTTTGAACTGTGGTGTTGGAGAGACTTTTGAGAGTCCTTTGGACCGCAAAGAGATCCAACCAGTCCATCCTAAAGGAAATAAGTCCTGAATATTCATTGGAAACATGATGCTGCAGCTGAAACTCCAATACTTTGGCTACATGGTGTGAAGAACAGTCATTGGAAAAGAGCCTAATGCCGGGAAAGATTGAAAGTGGGAGAAGAAAGAGACGACAGAGGATGAGATGGTTGGATGGCATCACCGACGTGCTGGACATGAGTTTGAGTAAATTCCAGAGTTGGTGATGGACAAGGAAGCCCGGTGTGCTGCAATCCATGGGGTAGCAGAGAGTCGGACATCACTGAACAACTGAACTGAACTGAACTTGCCTTCTTAGAAAGAGATGGAGCATTATTGTGGGCTCTTGTGCCCCCTGGTGGTAGAGGAGGAAAAATACAAGCAGTGGCGTCCAGGAGATTGGAACGTATACCTGTCACTATGTCCTGGAGCCTACACATACTCTGTGAGAAATGGTGTCCACAAAGGACGAGAGCAACACACACACAGTAATGAAACACCCTGCCTGTCGCAAGAGACGCGAGAGACTCAGGCTCGATCCCTGGGTGGGGGAGATCCCCTAGAGAAGGAAATAGCCCCCAGCTCCAGTGTCCTTGCCTGGAACGTTTCCTGGACAGACGAGCCTGGCCGGAATGGTCCAGGGGTGCAAAGAGTCGGACACAACTGAGCGACTGAGTACACACTCACTCATGTTAAACAGCTTTGTTCACTTCTAAGCGGTCAGCACTTCTGTTAGTGCAAGAATAGCCAGAAGATAAAAAACACTCCTATTGTATCTGCATCTTTGTCACCAGTAGTTTGTAATAAAATGCTGGAGGATCGTCTCAAACTTCCCGGTTACCCTACTGGCCAGGAGGACTAATCTATAACTCTGGGGCATCTTGCCGGGGTGGCCGGGGGAGAGTGGTCCTAAGCTGCAGTAGCAAAAAGAAAATTTTTTGAAGTTTCATAATCTATTATAAAAACACATGTGACTGCTACATTCTAATGCACTAATATATCACTGTGTTTAACACAAAAATGATATTTACCTCAAATCTCTGAATAAAATGAACTCTGTAGAAGGATTCACCATCTTTATGCAAAGCATCTTATCCCCCATGACCTTTGGGCCCAAGGGTCCCCAGTGTCAAGGGCAAAGAGGTCATGGTGACCTATGGGGCCAGACTCTTCTGGTTCCAACCCCAACCCTCCTGTTTTCCATCCATCTCACACTGGCAGATTAATTCACAGCTCTGAAACCCAGTTTTCTTATCTGTAAAAGCAACATGAAGCTCTGAGCTCTGGAGAGAGAGCCAGACCTGTCGAGAATGGTGAAAGCATTGTCTACACTGTATTTTACAAGTTGCCAAACATTCCTGTGAGTTACTTTATGTGGGAACTTGGACCGCTGGATGTGGAAGAGAGCTGGAAACCTCAGTTTGTGCCTGGAGGGGCTCTGTGCTTATAGGCAAGCGACTTAAGCCCTGAGAGCATCCAAGAGCTCCCAAGGGGTAAGTAATGAGTGAAAGGCCCGGGATAATGACATTGCAGGTGATTGGGATAACTAAGCGCAACTTACCCTCTCCCCTTCATGAGGGATTCCCAGGTGGTGTTAGTGGTAAAGAACCTGCCTGCCAATGCAGGAGACAGAAGAGACGCAGGTTCCATCCTTGGGTCGGGAAGATCCCCTGGAGGAGGGCACGGCAACCCACTCCAGCATTCTCGCCTGGAGAATCCCATTGACAGAGCAGCCTGGCTACAGTCCCTGGGGTCGTAAAGAGCCGGACACGACCTAGAGACTAAACAAGGACAACGGCACACACAGCAGTGGCTGATTCTTGGGACAGGAAGGCTTCCTGCAGGCATTTGTGGTTGGCGGCCCACAGGGAAACAGGCTCAGAGAGGGTCCCCTGCCTTCCTTTCCCCAAGTGGGATATCCAGGATTTAAATCTGGATTATGATTCCAGATCCAGCTGTATTTTCACTGTTCTCCAATAAGGTCTCCTGGGATTGGGGCTGTGCATTTTATATTAATTCCTCAAGTCCCTGGGGTGGGCCCACAGGGATCAGGGCTCACACAGTATTCCCAAATATAATCAGCAAAGCTTCTCAGGCTAATTACTTCTGGTTCAAGAAATAATGCTTCCTAGAGAGGTTGGCGGAAAGACAGAAGCCCCCGTCCAGTGGAACTTCTCCCGGGGACTAGGCACTTCTCTCAGTTGTCTTACGCTATGATAGGGGGCCAGCATCACTGTTCTGACACCTAATACCTGCCCAGGCTCCACAGAGTTACAAAAAGTAAAAGCAAAAACAGATGGTAGATCGTTTTCTCCTAATATAAATGAAAACTGAGGCCCGCGGAATTTGGAGCCCTGACCCACACCCCTATGACTATTGTGCTCTATCTACGTCATAACCGGAGCCGTCCTCATCAGGGCTCCACCAAGCACATGCCCGGCCCTCCGTTACTGCTGTCAGCAGCCGCTCAGCCATTATATGTCCACACGTTAGGTGTGTGCCCCAACCGCATCTGGTCCCTAAGCTGAGGCAAAGAGAAGTTTCAAAAATGCAGATCTCATCAGATCATACCCTTGCTTAGAATCCTTAATGACTTCCCATGACTCCTAGATAAATCCTTAGGAAACAAAATCTTCACAAAGCAAAATTCCAATCATACCCTGAAGTATCTCACCCTTTTCTACATCTCCAGTCTTTCCCCACACCCTCTCCATCTTTCTCTGCACTCCAGACATGTTAACCTTCTTCTATTCTTCCCACCTCAGGGCCTTTCCATGTGATGTGTCTTTTGCCTGGAAGATTCTCTGTCGCCCTCCTCTTTCTATATATCGTCTAGGTCTCAGCTTGTGTAGCTTTCCCAGGAAAACCTCCCACAAACCTATAGACCCTAGGTGATGGCAGACCGCTCTCTCCACCTCCTCACAATATCTTGGATTTTTCATTGGAGGGAATCATTAAGTAGCTGTTTAATGTTTGCTGACCTGCTGTGAGTGTGGATGATGCCGCCAAAGTGAGCACCCCTAGGCCTGGGCTGGGTGACACTGCTCAACGCAGTTGGGACAGGCAAGCTAGCGCTTCTGCGCAGGGTGCAGAAGTGATCCGGGGAGGGGAGAGAAGGGGTCAGATCACGGGGGCAGGGTCAAGCTCAGCAGTCACCGCGTATTTGGGCACAGAACTCTGAGAATTCCAAGAATTCTAAATTCAAACCAGGATTTCTAGGTTAACTTGAAAGCAAATAAACCATTTTATGTAATGATTTGTTACTTGATTCATAATCGTTAAATGGACACAGGCCATTGGAAAAGACCCTGATGCTGGGAAAGGTTGAAGGTAAAAGGAGAAGAGGGCGGCAGAGGATGAGATGGTTAGACAGCATCACTGACTCAATGAACATGAATTTGAGCAAACTCTGGGGGATAGCGGAGGACAGGGAGGACTGGCACGCTGCAGCCCCTGGGGTCCCAAGGCATTGGACTGAGCACTGAGCAACAACAATGTGGATCTCAATTTGTACTCTAGCCCAGAGGCTGATGACAGGATTTGTTAAATGAATAGATTTTATCCCTGGATCTCAGCATTTACCACATGGAGTGATTGGATGAAAAAAATATATGTCTGGTTCATGCAAATCAATTCCCTTAATAGCAAATGCATTTTATTTATTTATTTAATATTTAAATAAAAGGAAGATCCAGCTGCCAAATGTAATCTGCCTACAGAGGGTGAGCTATTTTTCTCAGGGCAGCTCTGACTTGAATGTGTCCTTTCCATGATTCAATAAGAGGTACAATTAATCACAAGAGCTAATATGTATTGGGCCCTTATGTTCAAGCACTGTTTTAATCCCTTTACACAGATTGATTCATTTAATAGTCTCAATCCTATGAAACAGGTATTGTTATAGTCCTCACTTCAAAGATGAAAAAAAATGAGATTCAGGGAAGTTAAGTGACTTGCCTAAGGTCACACAGCTAGAAAACAGCAAAGCTAGAATTAAGTTCCCAGCATTCTGGGTTATATATTTTGTAATGTGATTTGTGCAGAAGTCCAAGTCCTCCTGTGCTCCCCCCACCACTCCCCGCAATAGCGATCTCTGGGAGCTCTTGGAGTCTTAAGTCTGAATGCCATACTCCCTAATGCTGAGTTGCCTTGGCAATGGGTGAGAAATAATAGGGGATTAAGTTTGGAGTTTAGTTAGCCAGATGACTAATACCACTAATACCCCCATCCCTGGGAAGTAGTCCATCTAATTTTTACATTCAGTCTCTTCCTGCAGCCTTATGGGAAGGCAGAGATAAGATAAAGAACATCTCATTTATTTTCAACAATGAAGGTTATTGGATTCTCACTTAATAATAAATGACATCGGTCTTTTGGACTCTGTTCCGGGGCGGTGGCAGGGGAGATGATTTGGGAGAATGGCATTAAAACATGTATAATATCATATAAGAAATGAATCTCCAGTCCAGGTTCGATGCAGGATACAGGAAGCTTGGGGCTGGTGCACTGGGATGACCCAGGGGGATGGTATGGGGAGGAAAGTGGGAGGGGGGTTCAGGATGGGGAACACGTGTACACCTGTGGTGGATGCATGTTGATGTATGGCAAAACCAATACAGTTTTGTAAAGTAAAAAATAATAATAATAAAAAAATTAAAATAATAATAATAATTTAAAAAGAAATAATAAATGACATCAAGGGACCCAGACTGGGGGGGGGATCAAAGTTCCCTAAAGGTGAATTTTTTACATGCTGTAAACTTCAATTAGCAAATATATTGACTGCCTGAAAATGCTCTAGTCCGCCTGAGTAGAGCTTTATTGTTAGAATGGAAAAACCCAAGTCCCAAAGTGAAAGCAGAGAAGTCCTTTCCTGTTCTCAGGCAGTAGGCTCACTGGTCGTAGCTCCAGGGACCCCCAGGGGGCAGTCTAACCGTCAGGGATGGAGTGGGAGAAATAGGATGGGGGACAGAAGGGAGGAAAGCCTGGAGGTGGATGCAGAGTGTGGTATTAACTCCCCAGCTACGTATTTTCAAAAGATGCTCATGTTCTCTGTTGTGTGTGGGCGGGGTGAAAGGGATACCATTACTAAGGTCATGCTCAGTATCAAATTGCTATATGCCCTATCTCAGGAGACATTCAGAAACCCTTGCTGTAGGAAGGGTTCAGGTAGTGTCAATATTAACCAACAATTAAAAAATATTTCTGCATGACAAAAATATTTTTATTTTAGTATTATTCTCTGCAGCATTATTCATAACAGCAAAAAATGAAAATACCTTTCGAACTCTGTAACTGGTGCTCAATGAATATCAATTCTCTTTTCCTCCTCCATTCTCATCCTGATCTTCCTTTCCAAACTTACAAACCTGTATTTCACAGGGTCCTTATTAGAATAAAATGAAATAAACACTTCTCTGCTCAACCCAACTGCCATTCACCAGTAACCACAATTTATTGAAATGAAGTAATGTAATAGTTGCCAACATACGGTATAAGTTTAACACGTTTGCTAAGTAAAACAAAAATGGTTGGAACATGGCTAAATGAAAGGACAATGCTCCCCCTTCCCAGGCTTCTATGGATGTGTCCCAAATCAGTGATGGAGATAAACCAGACTGCAAACTTGGGATAGTCCCAGTGATTTCAAAGCAGGTAACAAAACCCAGGCTTTGGCATCAGTATTCCTGAAATAAAGCCCACCCAGTTCTCAGAGGAGAGTTACTTCTGGACCAGAAATTGGCTGCCTTCTCAAATGGTCATTCAGAAGGCACCTTGTTCTGCACCACAAGCCCTGGTTGTCCTGTGACTGAATCTCACCTGCTCCTTGAGACAGTCACCTCGTGTTTCCCCTCTGCTTGCCCTCCCACCCTACCACACAGATGCCTTTTCCTTTGATCTCACATAGCCTTCTTTGGTAGGTAGGTCACATGGGCCTGGATTTGGGAAGCCTGAAAGTAGATTCTGGCCTTGTCCTGATCCAGCTTATGCAACTGACCCTCAGCAAGCCATTGGCCTCTCTGTGCTCTCTCTATCTGCAGAACAGTAAGGATCTGGGGTTTCCCTGGCCGTCCAGTGGTTAAGACTCCATTCTTCCACTGCAATGGGGCATGGGTTCGATCCCTGGTCAGAGCAGTAAGATCCTGCATGCTGCATGCCTTGCACAGTGCTGCCAAAAAAACAAACCAGTAACAGTCTGGTCATTGTGTGGTTGTTATGTTTGAGAATCTCCTTCCTGAAATGTTCACTGAACCCTCCTATTTCCTCACCTCCAGTTAGAATTACCCGAGTTGTGTGTTATCTCTCTGTTAAAGCACTATGGATGTCTTGGTTTCATCTTTTCTTCCCGCATCCCTGGATTTCAGTTCTTATTACCAGTGATGCTCAAGAATATCTGATGAATGAATGAATGAATGGGAAAACAGTAAAAAGTGCGATGCTCGAAAGCAGTCAAACTTATTTATGAAAGTCCAGATAGTTAATAGTTCAAGATCTGTGGGCGTGTTGCAAGCACAAGAACTAAAAAGCCTCCTGATGAAAGTGAAGAGGAGAGTGAAAAAGTTGGCTTTAAACTCAACATTCAGAAAACTAAGATCATGGCATCTGGTCCCATTAGTTCATGGCAAATAGAAGGGGAAACAGTGGAAACAGAAGTGAAGTCGCTCAGTCGTGTCTCACTCTTTGCGATCCCATGGACTGTAGTCTACCAGGCTTCTCTGTCCATGGGATTTTCCAGGCAAGAGTACTGCAGTGGGTTGCCATTTCCTTCTCCAGGGGATCTTCCTGACCCAGGGATCGAACCCAGGTCTCCTGCATTGCAGGCAGATGCTTTACCCTCTGAGACATCAGGGAAGCCCAATGGAAACAGTGAGAGACTTTATTTGGGGGGGCTCCAAAATCACTGCAGATGGTGACTGGAGCCATGAAATTAAAAGATGCTTGCTCCTTGGAAGAAAGACAGCATATTAAAAAGCAGAGACATTACTTTGCCAACAAAGGTCCATCTAGTCAGAGCTTTGGTTTTTCCAGTGGTCATGTATGGATGTGAGAGTTGGACTATAAAGAAAGCTGAGGGCCAAAGAATTGATGCTTTTGAACTGTGGTGTTGGAGAAGACTCTTGAGAGTCCCTTGGACAGTAAGGAGATCAAACCAGTCCATCCTAAAGGGAATCAGTCCTGAATATTCGTTGGAAGGACCGATGCTGAAGCTGAAACTCCAATACTTTGGCTACCTGATGCAAAGAACTGACTCAATGGAAAAGACCCTGATGCTGGGCAAGATTGAAGGCAGGAGGAGAAGGGGATGACAGAGGATGAGATGGTTGGATGGCATCACCGACTCAATGGACGTGAGTTTGAGTAAACTCCAGGGGTTGGTAATGGACAGGGAAGCCTGGCGTGCTGCAGTCCATGGGGTCGCAGAGTCAGACACAACTGGGCGACTGAACTGAACTGACTGAACTGCAACCACTCACTCAGCTGGTGTGTCCCAAAGCAGCCATTGACACAGGTAAATGAATGGATGTGGCTGTGTTCCAATTAAATTTTAATTATGGACACTGAAGTTGAATGTCATCTGATTTTCACATACCATGAATTATCATTTTTTATTAATCATTTTAAAACATAAAAGTCATTTTTTGCACACGGGCACACAGAAAGTTGATGCAGGCCAGATTTGGCTCACAGGCCCTAGTTTGCCAGACTCTGCTCTAAAGCTATAGTGGGTGTGTGCTCAGTTGCTAAGTCATTTCCCACTCTTTGTGACCCTATGGACTGCAGCCTGCCAAGCTCCTCTGTCCAAGGGATTTCCCAGGCAAAAATACTAGAGTGGCTTGCCATTCCTTCTCCAGGGGATCTTCCTGACCCAGAGATTGAACCTGTGCATCCTGCATTGCAGGCAGCTGTAACCCTGGGCCACCAGGAAGCCCAAAGCAATAGCAGATATGATTTTTTTACAGGTGATGCTGGGACTGCCCACGGGTGCCTCTCCTTTCACGTGAATAGATACTGAGATGCACCAAGTATGTGACACTAGGCTGTGTCTCCCCACCATCAGCAGGGAGGCTCCTCCTGTCACCTGCTGCCTTGTCAACCTGAAGGTCTCAACAGCTGCCTTCCCTTCACTCTGTCCCCTCAAATGATCTATGACTCTCCTACTCCTGGGGTGCCTGGACTGGTTTTCAGTACACAGGTCATCTTCCCAGCAGTGGGTCACATGAGAGTTCTGCCCACATCTGCAGATCAAGGGTTATTCTTTGGACATGCAATTTGGTTAAGAATTGGGGTGAATTTGCCTCTATCCTTTCTTGTTCATTGTGCAGTTACACTGATTTATGTTATAACACCTTTTGTTCATTGAACACCTTGTTGTTGTTGTTGAGTCACTAAGTCGTGTGGGACCCCATGGCATGAAGCATGTTACTATGTCCTCAGTCAGCACTGCGCTGTGGGACTTTTCAAGTCTACCTCATTTATAAAATGATCTGAAAGTAACATTGATGTCTCCATCCCCAACATGGGCTTCTTTCTCTTTCAAGACCTGTTTAACCGAGGGAGGTTGGTAGCAACCAGCTTTGGAAGCATAAAAGATTTGTTGAGAAAGGAGGTATAATAAAACCATCAGTTATTGAGAGTTTAACACACACCAGGTACCATTCTACAAATTCTCCCATGAAAGGATCAAAGCAAATGTGAGAGGGCAGATAATATCGTTATTTCAATTTTATGTAGCAAACCGAGGCTTAAGAAAGTTTAACTGGTTGAAAGTCATTTATCTAGGAAGTAGGAGAGTGAGGTTTTGCCCAAGTGATCTGACTCCAGAGCCTCTTCCTTTTAACAATTTTGTCCCAGAATTGTTAAAGTCATAAGTGTATTTCATCATTTTCCACCATCAGTATAAAGTTTTGGCTAAGTCTCCTCTTCTTCCTTTAGGGTATTTTTATATTGTTACGTCACTCCATATTCTTTTATGAATTCCTTTTTCTTCCATCATCACCATCATTTCCCTCTCTCTCTCTCTCTTTTTTTATTTTTATTTTTTTATTTTTTTGGCCAGAATGAACGTGGGATCTTAGGCTTCCCAGGTGGCTCAGAGACTCAGGAGATGCAAGTTGATGCCTTGGTCAGAAAGATCCCTTGGAGTGGGAAATAGTAACCCACTCCAATATTCTTGCCTGGGAAATTCTGTGGACAGAGGAATCTGGTGAGTTACAGTCCACAGAACCACTTTGAAGGGGTCATTTCAACGTCCCAGTTATAGTCATACTATATTATATCCCATATGTACATAGTTTGATAATAAGCATATGTCCTATATGTACATATGTTATATGGAGTATTCAGAAGTCTGAGTATTTAAGGTTTGGGGTCATCTCTTGTGATTGTTAAGGGCCAAAGATAAACAAGAATGTGATTTGTTTCTTTATAAGTAATATGACCTCCATGGGAACTGCTCTTTTGCCCTATTTTTCTATGCTCTAAACCATTATTTTCCAAACTATATTCCTCAGTACATTAGTTCCATGAGTGGTTAATAGTGTACCTCTTAAAAAGGGTTCCCCAATCAAATACCTGCAGTGAACTCTGCCTCGAGTTTTTGCCCTCATAGGAAACAGGGTTCCCATAGAATCTGAGGCATGGACTGCTCTGTTCTCACCTTTAATGAGGCTGCTGCCTCATCCTATGCTAATGAGGACACCATTCTCCCGAGATTACAATGTTATCGGCTTCTCAGGTACTTAAAATGTACAGATTATTGTTCAGCTGGGGCTACTTCTCCAGGACATTAACTTCACCATTTACGAATGCATTTTCTCATTGTTTCTTCTTTCTCAGTTTCATTTTCTGAGGGTTAGGAAAATAGCTTTCCTCCACATTCAGACAATAGCCTCCACTCACCTGCCTAAACCTTACCTTCCTTCCTTCAGTTTTTATTCCTTCTGTTCTTGCCAAGTCTCTTGACTACTTCAGTGCTTCATCAGAGGTGGTAAACTTGACCTTTTAATGACCATCCCCCTCCACACTCTCATTCTCTGCGTGAAGGCTACAGATGCTTATGGCCTTGTGAAAATAGTTCCTCATTCATTCATTCAGTTGTTAAAAATTAAGGACCTACTATGGGCTGGGCGTTGTTGTAGGATCTGGTTGAAAGGATCGGTAAATGAATGGATTTCCTCTGGGATTTGGGAAGCTCTGTTAAGTAAATACATGGCCAGGTAGGTATATTTATCTTTTAGGAAGAAAAGTGCTCCATAAATCAGGGAACTATTATAATATTTACATATTGATCCCATGAAAAATGATTTAAGCAGTTTTCACTGTATTAAGACTCCTGATAATTTGCATTTATATAAGCACATTATTGGCACAAATTTGTCCCTCTGAGTAGCTCCACTTAAAGTGGTTTTGCTTTAATTATCTCTCACAGAGCAACTATAAAATGATTGTAAAACAATTTGCAAGTATGTGTGTTATCCATAAATGCTAAATAACAGTTAAATTATAAACACTATGCAGTGGAATCTGACATTTCTCAGGATAATATTTCAGTTGCTCACCTAATGTACTGTCAACTCTGGAGCATTAACATCTGGATTAGGCTAGATGTGTATCTGGAGAGGTAAGAAAGAGTGTGCACTTGCCTTAGGAGCATCCCAAAGGAAGGAGAACCTTCTTTTACCCTCTAATTTTTTTTTTTCTGTATCTTACTAACCCTCAGTGGACCACATGAAATGATTTCCAAAGCAAACCAAGGTAGTCATAAAACATGTATATATTCAAGGGCTAACACCATGAGTTCAGATATATAAGGTGTTTTAAATAATAACTGATGAATGGATACAATAGACATCTGAACACTTCCTTGGATCCTTCATTAATGGACTCAATGCACGTCACTGTGAATGACATCTTGGAGACAGCAATGAATAAGTTCGTCAAGATCCCTGAGCACCCATCCAAAAAAAAAACCAAACAAACCAGAAGCTCCTGATGATATTTACATAGTCACTTTTTTCCTCCACTGCTTTGAAGGTAACATTTATTTTTGCCAGCAGTGCAGAAGTAAGTTTGAAGTTCTCACTCTGAGCATAGTTACTCTGTGGGTCCTTTCTGAAGCTTACAGTTTCATTTCCAACCCATTATCTGATTCTCCTAAGGACCAGTGGAGGGAAAGGACAGAATGGTCATCAGTCCTATTCCACAGGTGAAGAAACTGTGATTCAGTGTGTCAGTGGTTTATGCAAATCACACAGGGATAAACGAGAGACAGAACCTGAACTTAGATTCTAAAATCAAGGGAGGGAGGGTGCTACAAATACAGGACAGCCACAAAACAGCATCCCCTGTAGCACATGCTTCACGGGCTTCACTGGTGGTTCAGCGTAAGGAACCTGCCTGCAACTCCAGAGATGCGGTTTGATCTCTGGGTTGCAAAGATCCCCTGGAGAAGGAAATGGCAACCCACTCCAGTATTCTTGCCTGGGAAATCCCATGGACAGAGGAACCTGGTGGGCTGAAGGTCCATGAAGCTGCAAAAGAGTCAGACATGATTTAGGGACTAAATAACAACAACACACTCTTCACAGTGAAAAAAGTGACCATTGAAAATACGTACTTTCGCATTGCTACATGAATGCATGAGTGAATCAGCAGTTCTATGCTGGATTCCTGCGCTGACATCTCAGACTTGCTGTCTTCAAAAAGAAACCCTTTGGGACATTTAACTTTGTGCCCTTTGTATCCTTCTTCCAACCACCACACCAGCACCACCTATTTCACATTAGCCTATTTCCTTCTCTCTCCCTGATGAACCACAGATGAAAAATCCCCTCCTGTGCCCCAGTTATTCCTCTGGGACACTTCTCTGAGCCGGATGTGGGCCTGGAGAAGGAGCACCCTTGACAATTTCAGTCTCCATCCTGTGCTCTTTATTTTATTTTTAAAAGGTTTTATTTTTATTTATTTATTTTTAATTTTAATTGGAGGCTAATTACTTTACAATATTGTAATGGTTTTGCCATACTTGACATGAATTAGCCATAGATGTACATGTGTTCCCCATCCTGACCCTCCCTCCCACCTCCCTCCCCATCCCATCCCTCAGGGTCATCCCAGTGCACTGGCCCTGAGTACCCTGTCTCATGCATCGAGCCTGGACTGGCGATCTCTTATACATATGATAATACACATGTTTTAATGCTAT
Source organism: Bos grunniens (assembly GCF_055505025.1). NCBI lineage: Eukaryota > Metazoa > Chordata > Mammalia > Artiodactyla > Bovidae > Bos > Bos grunniens. The sequence goes on along the minus strand of NC_141193.1, from coordinate 49,736,377 downwards.
TCTCTCAGATCATCCCACCCTTGCCTTCTCCCACAGAGTCCAAAAGACTGTTCTTTACATCTGTGTCTCTTTTGCTGTCTCACATATAGGGTCGTCGTTACCATCTTTCTAAATTCCATATAGTATAGTTAGTATAGTGTTAGTATACTGTATTGGTGTTTTTCTTTCTGGCTTACTTCGCTCTGTATAATAGACTCCAGTTTTATCCACCTCATTAGAACTGATTCAAATGTATTCTTATTAATGGCTGAGTAATACTCCATTGTGTATATGTACCACAGCTTTCTTATCCGTTCGTCTGCTGATGGACATCTAGGTTGCTTCCATGTCCTGGCTATTATAAACAGTGCTGCAATGAACATTGGGGTCCACGTGTCTCTTTCAATTCTGGTTTCCTTGGTGTGTATGCTCAGCAGTGGGATTGCTGGGTCGTATGGCAGTTCCACTTCCAGATTTTTAAGGAATCTCCACACTGTTCTCCATCCTGTGCTCTTTAAATTCTTACAGAGATGGGGATACCAGACCACCTGACCTGCCTCCTGATAAACCTGCATGCAGGTCAAGAGCAACAGTTAGAACCAAACATGGTGCAACAGACTGGTTCAAAATTGGGAAAGGAGTATGTCAAGGCTGTATATTGTCACCCTGCTTATTTAACTTCTATGCAGAGTACATCATGAGAAACGCTGGGATGGAGGAAGCACAAGCTGGAGTCAAGATTGCCAGGAGAAACATCAATAACCTCAGATATGCAGATGACACCACCCTTATGGCAGAAAGTGAGGAAGAACTAAAGACCCTCTTGATGAAAGTGAAAGAGGAGAGTGAAAAAGTTGGCTTAAAACTCAACATTCAGAAAACTAAGATCAAGGAATCCAGTCCCATGACTTCATGGCAAATAGATGGGGAAACAGTGGAAACAGTGAAAGACTTTATTTTCTTGGGCTCCAAAATCACTGCAGACAGTGACTGCAGCCATGAAGTTAAAAGATGCTTGCTACTTGGAAGAAAAGTTATGATAAACCTAGACAACATATTAAAAAGCAGAGATGTTACTTCATTGATAAAGGTCTGTCTAGTCAAAGCTATGGTTTTTCCAGTAGTCATGTATGGATGTAAGAGTTGGAGTATAAAGAAAGCTGAGCACTGAAGAATTGATGCTTTTGAACTGTGGTGTTCAAAAGAGAAGACCCTTGAGAGTCCCTTGGACTGCAAAGAGATCAAACCAGTCCATCCTAAAAGAAATCAATCCTGAATATTCATTGGAAGGGCTGATGCTGAAGCTGAAGCTCCAATACTTTGGCCACCTGTTGTGAAGAGCTGACTCATTTGAAAAGACCCTGATGCTGGGCAAGATTGAAGACAGGAGGAGAAGGGGGCACCAGAGGATGAGATGGTTGGATGGCATCACCAACTCAATGTACAAGAGTTTGAGCAAGCTCTGAGCATTGGTGGTGGACAGGGAAGCATGGTGTGCTGCAGTCCATGGGGTCACATAGAGTTGGACACGACTGAGTGTCTGAACAACAGCAACAGTCCTGTGCCCTGTCCTGCCTCGAAGTTTAGAGTTCACATGTGTTTGGATTTATACTGCTATCTGGCTTATGATCCAAAGTGAGGAGAGATTGGGAGCCTTCAAATTAACTCCAGTCTTGGCAGAGAGATGTCACCCCTAGAGCACTGGGAAAGAAAAGCAATTACATAAATAAATATTACTGGGGTTTTCCTTCGTTGGGCAAATGTTCAGGAGAGGCCCCTGTGATCAAGTTAATCAGCAAGGTGTACTGAAGGCTTGTGCTTCCAATGCTTGTGCACAGATCTCTGTATTGTGAGAGCCTAACTGTGTGGGTGAGCGTGTCATTCTTGCTACCTGAGACCGGGAATGTGTCAAATCAGCTGGCCTGGGAATTCCTAGATGTGCAGGTCCTTCTTGAACCATGTCTGACATGTAAATGTTTATGGACTCAAATCAGACAGAAAAGGACTTGCCTGAGTCTCAGTTTCCACATCTAAGATGAGGAACAGCACCAGAATGAAGCCAGGGGACTTCCAGGAGGTAACATATCCTGGCTATCCTAAGTATGTTGTTTTTAGAAAGGAACTCATTTTGGGGGCTTCCTTGGTGCTCCAGTACGTCTGCCAACGTAGAGGACACAGGTTTGATCCCTGGTTTGGAAAGATCCCACATGCCACAGGGCAACCAGTCCCGCGTGACACAACTTCCGAGCCTGTGTGCTGCAATTACTGAAGCCCGTGCAGCTGGAACGTGTGCTCTGAACGAGGGGAGCCACCACGAGGAGAAGCCCGCTTACTGCAACTGGAGAAGGTCCGCGGCGGCGAAGACCCAGTGCGGTGAAAACTGAATGAATAAAAAGAAATAAGCCCTATAAAAAGAGAAAGGAACATGTCTGGATTAAAATTCCACCCCTGCTCCTGCCTACACGTTGGTTGTGTGGTTTGGACAATTCATTTTACCTCTCTCAGCCATCTGTGAAATGGGAGTTAGGCAAAAGCAGCTTTGAGGTGGAGATGCAGTAACACAACATGCTCCAGAAATATTTGTTGAATGAATGATGCTCAGAGTTGAGGGAAGGCTTTCCATGTTAATAAGACATGACCAGAGCTTCCTCCACTGTCCGTTTCCCCTTAAGTTATCAAGCTCTGGAAGATAAAAGGACCTTCTCCCCTTGTCTCCATTCCCCATTTAAGCAAGAATTATTTGAGTGGAAAATCACTAACTTAGAGTCTCTCCAACATTCGGTGCTTTGTCTCCTCCAGGCCAGGACTCCAGCTCCTGGGGTGTGGGGTGGGTGAGTCTGGTGTTGCCTCCCCGTTGTGCTGTTGAGGCGGGGACAGCAGACACCCCAGTCTGCCACATGCTTCAAGACCACTGCAGAAAAGGTGCTCTATAAGCATCTGCACAAGAAATAACTCCGTCCTACTTAGGATTTGACTTCCTATGTTTGCAGGTCTGCAAACCAGATATCTCCTTATTCAGGTGATCAGACGCTGGGAAACTCAGCTTTCTCTGCTTCTCATGTACACACTTGAAATGGGACTAAACTAAGTCAAAACAATTCTTTTTTCAATTTTTAAAATTTTTAATCAAAGTATAGTTTGACTTTCAATGTTGTGTGAATTTCTGCTGTATGGCAGAGTGATTCAGTTATACACATGTGTACATTCTCTTTTATCTTCCTTTTCACTGTGGTTTATCACAGGCTATTGTATATAGCTCCTTGTGCTATAGAGAAGGACCATGTAGCTTATCCATTCTATATATGCTAGTCTGCATCTGCTAACCCCAAACTCCCCCTTCATCCCCGTCCCACTTCTCCTCCAGCTCGGCAACCTCAAGTGTGTTCTCTCCATCTGTGTGTCTGCTTTTGTATTGTAGATAAGTGCATCTGTGTCATATCTCAGACTCCACATTTAAGTGATGTCATACACATCTTTCTCTGTGTGACTAAATTTAAGGTGTTGAAACTTTACCTTCAAAGTTCCCCATCACTAGCTCCAGTTCGTTTCATTTTGTGGCTTTCTTCTAAAGTATACTGATAATAACAGAGAACAGATAAACAAAAGTTCCTACTGTATAGCACAGGGGATTATATTCAATATCCTGTGATAAACTATAATGGAAAAGAGCATGAAAAAAATGTTTTTACAGGCGTTTCTGAATCACTTTGCTGTACAGTAGAAATTAACACATTGCAAATAAACTTTGCTGTTGTTCAGTCACTAAGTCCTGTCTGACTCTTTGTAATCCCATGGACTGTAACATGCCAGGCTCCTCTGTTCTCCACTATTTCCCAGAATTTGCTCAAATTCATGTCCATTGAGTTGGTGATGCTATCTAAACATCTCATCCTCGGCCAACTCCTTCTCCTTTTGCCTTCAATCTTTCCCAGAATCAGGATCTTTCCATTGAGTTGGCTCTTTGCATCAGGTGTCCAAAGTACTAAATTTCACTAAAACAAATGAAAAAAAAAAATATATATATATATACTGGTACTGTTGTGCAGACTCAGTTTATGTTTGAGATGGAGTCTGTCTCTAGAAACTTGAATAAAATGGGGTGATCTCATAGCTACACCTCTGCTCACTAACTATAAAGACCAAGGGGTTTTGGTTAATAGGTAAATTAATTAATAGACATATTTAGTTCATATGCCAACACTGGCCACATAGTCTAGCTTTTTTTAGGAATCAACCCTCCCTGGAGTAACTTTTCACTACAAAGTCACCCCTTCTTGTATTTATGCAGTTGCCCAACAAGCACATCTTGACCATATAACTTCATTTGTCTCGTTGCATTGAGCTTGTCGTTCTAAATGATTTTATTTCATCCTAACTCATCTGAAGCCTGCATTACAGTCACTATAGATTCATTCTAATTCTTAACCATCTCATTCCATAAACCCTGATGACTTTATGTTTATACATTGTAAATACTATTTCTAATAAAATGATAATGAATGGCCAGGGCCCTTCAAATTTGTAAATAATGGGAATATTTTTCTAGCAACCGCCAATTACACTGGCTGGGAAAGTCAGTCTATCAGGAGCACTTACCCTTCAGCTGATTTCAATGTCAGAAAACCTCTTCATTCTGATTATTCCTTCAGTTCGGAGTCAGCCAAGACTACAGAGATACTATGTAAAGGGCTTAAATGGAAGAAGTATAACAATAATAATTCTTAATGAGGAGACAGTCTGGCTCAGCAGCAGCCTGGAAACCTGGAGATGGAGGAGTATCCTCCTATTTCTTCACTAATGTGTTCTGTGACCTTGGGCAAATTGTTGGGTCTGTGCAGCACTTGGCTCTCAGCGAGTGGAGTCTGGCAATGCAAGGCAGGGAGAGGAAGACAGGACCAGAGGAGACACTGGTTATGGATCACTTGCCACATGCCAGGCACTGCGCAGGACGACTGAGTTCACTGCTCGAGAAAGCGGGAGGTAAGAATTACCCCCATGTTACAGATGAGGAGACAGAGGCTCAGAGACAGTCAATTCCCACAGCTAGGAAGTAGAGGAGGCAGAATGTAGACTCAGGTCTACCTGATTCTGAGGTGAAATTCCGTTACACGCCTGATTTGCCTTTGTGCTATTTCAAAGAGGCTCAAACAAGACAGATTATCTCATCATAACTAGTAAGGCTCATAGCAAGACTGATAGTAAGACGGGAATTTCAGATCCAGATCAGGGAGTGAGCTCAATTGCTCTGGATGGAAGGGCTGGAGACTCAGGAAGGGGTCTAGACTCTGACCCTTGCAGTGGTCCCCAACCTTTTTGGCACCAGGGACTGGCCTGGTGGAAGGCAGTTTTTCTACGGATGGAACTGGGGGTGTCGTGGGGGATGGTTCGGGCGGCATTGCGAGGGGCAGGGAGCGACAGGCCCTGAGGAGCTTGACTTTGGGATGAGAGAGAAGATGCTGACAAAGGCATGTGTTCCCCATCTGGATGGCAAGTGCTTCTGTTGGCACTTCTGGTCCCCTCCCCCCACTTCTGAATCCCCTTGTATTTATGTGGAACACGCGTCAGCTGCACCCCCTGGCTGAGACGTATCCCCTTCTTCCGGGACTCCTGCAGTGGCCTCCTAAGGGGTTTTCTGTCTCCAGCCTCAGCCTCTTGGAGCCTTTCCTCACTGAAGGAACAGTAATTTTCCCCCTGAGGACAATAAAGAGTAATCAAGAGATTCAAGCCAGGGGATTACATAATTAGACTTACAGTTTAGGAAAATTAAACTCTGAGCAATTAATGCATGATGATCTTCCCCTTTTATCTCTTTAGCCATTGTTTCCTTCCACTCATTCCCTCCAGGCAAACTGAGTCCAGAACTGTCCTTAACGGATTATTCTGCCTGACAAGCCCCTCTGCCTGATGCCCACGCCTGTGATCTTGCTGAAACATTTCTATGAAGCAGTCCTCCTCTCCCCACATACTTGGGAAGCCCCCCAAAGACCTTCACTCACAGCCCTCACAACTCACTTGTTACTTTGAAATGGCTTCTTTGTCTCCCTTCCAGAGTCTCCTGGTCTCCCTCAGAGACCAGGACTGCACCACTCCCACAACAGTCACAGCTCCCAGGGCTCCACTAGATGTTAGCGGAATAAGTGGCTCTGCCTCTTCTCTTCTGAAAGGTGACCGGATGAGGGAAATACACTAACTGTGGGGACCAAGACACCGCAGAACCTTGGGACAATCCTTTGACCATCTTGGGCTTCCCTCGTGGCTCAGATGGTAAAGAATCTGCCTGCAATGCAGAAGACATGGGTTTAATCCATGGGTCAGGAAGATCTCCTGGAGGAGGGAATGGCCACCACTCCAGTATTCTTGCCCAGAGAATTCTATGGACAGAGGATCCTGGTGGGTTGCAGTTCATGGAGTCACAGAGTTGGACATGACTGAGTGACTAACCCTTTCAGTTTCACTTTAACCATCTTAGACCTTGATTCTTCTATAAAATCAGGAGAGAAAAGAGACAGATGTTTTCTGATCTTCTCTGACATTCCAGCTTTTTGATTCCTTAGGCACAAAGGTGAAAATGGTGATTTAAGAACAAGAAGTGGGGAATTGTCTTGGTGGTCCAGTGGCTAAGACTCCACACTCCCAATGCAAGTTCTGGGTTCGATCCCTGGTAGGGGGACTAGATCCCACATGACACACCTAAAGATCCTGCATGCCACAGCTAAGACCTGGCACAGCCAAATAAATAAAGAGAATAAATATTAAAAAAAAAAAAAAAAAGAACAAGAAACAAGCAACGCTCAAGGAGGTGGGCCTCAATGGGATGGGGAAACTCAAAGTCTAGAGTATTGGCCTCCTGGGCCCAGGCTAGGGCTGTGGAGAGCAACTGGAGGCCATGAGCCTTGGCTGAATGACTGAGCGCTGCAAAGAGCCTTCCTGGGGAGGAAGGAGGACATATTCAGCCTCAGGGAAAACCCCAAGTAGCCACAGTCCAGCCTCGAAGCAAGTGCCTCCCCCACCCCCCAGCAGTCCTGGACTGCTGACTGGAAGGAGCCCCAGAATGACCACTGACTCTCAGGGAGCCTGAGAGCTCTTCCCAACAAAGTCTCGTCATGACTGCTTCCTGATTCCGAGTCCTCAGCCCCTGGCGGTATCGAGCACTATACTTCCCAGTGCATTGCACGAATGAATGAAAGGTCACAGCTATTAAAGCACCTTAGTCTTGGGAAGTCACATGCAAAGTCTGATGCCATGCAGAATTCATTCTTATCTTCTTATTTTTTTCTTATTTCCCAAATCTTCCCTTCCCCGACTCCACCCACACACTCACTTATCCAGGCTTTCTTCATCTGAATATCGAATCAGTCAGAGAAAAAGTCTGCAAAATTGGGTTTGGGGGTAGGGAGTGGCATGCCCTACCCAGCTCTGGTGTCAGATTTGGGTGGAACCAGAGGCAGGCCCAGGGCTGGGCTTATAAAAGCAGCAGGTAAGACAGCCATTCGCTACTGTCACAGCTGCTGCAGCTCCTGCTGGATCGTCTTTGGTCCCTCTTCTCTGAAGGCAGGCGCTGGCAAGGGGCAGAGGACCACCTTCAGGCTATGGGATGGCAGGGTTTCTTGTATATGGAGTGGGCTGGGGGGGGGTGTTGGGTGGGGAATTGGAAGGATGGGAGATATGTGGGGGAATGGCTGAGTCCCCACATGTTCTGGGGAAGGAGGGAGGGGCCAGGACCGCTTGGAAATCCCAGCTATAGCCCTGGGATGGTGACCCTTGCCAGGGTGCAAGCCTGGCAAGTCCTTTACTTTTCAGCTGGTGCCACCATGTCCCAGGCTTTGAGCTAGGCCACGATGTGGGGAGGGGGTGCTGGGGCAGAGCAGGAGGAGAGGAGGAGTAGCAAGAGGCAGCCTGCCTGCCAGGATGTCTGGGCCTCACTCTCTCCCCACCCTCCCCTCCCGTGCTCCAGTGAAGCAGTGACTGAAGGAAGCAACCACCACAATGGGCAAAGAGAAGACACACATCAATATCGTGGTCATCGGCCACGTGGACTCTGGCAAGTCTACCACCACCGGGCACCTCATCTACAAGTGTTGGGGGGATTGACAAGAGGACCATTGAGAAGTTTGAGAAGGAGGCAGCTGAGGTGAGGCACCCACCCGCGGGGTTGGCTCTAGGAGTGGCGGGGGCTGGGGATGGCAGTCCGCTCTGGCAGGATCTGGTGGCACAGTGTGGAAGCAGGGCACACTGTGAGGTCTTGGAGTGGCAGCTGAATCCCCCGGGAGAGATCCGGCTGCTCGCCATCAACGTGCTCCTCACTCCTCACCCCTCCCCAGATGGGTAAGGGCTCCTTCAAGTACGCCTGGGTGCTGGACAAACTGAAGGCAGAGAGAGAGCGTGGCATCACCATCGACATCTCCTTGTGGAAGTTTGAGACCAGCAAGTACTACGTCACCATCATCGATGCCCCGGGCCACAGGGACTTCATCAAGAACGTGATCACTGGCACCAGGTAAAGCAGCCCTTGTTCCCAGGTCCCTCCCTTTCGAACCAAGGCAGACTGTAGGGGAGGTGGCTGGTAGAGGGAGGGGAGGAAACTCAGGCTTTGTTTCCTGGGGACGAAGTGCATCATAAGCCTTAGAAGGTTTTCTTTATCCACTCTGACCTTCAGTTCTGACCAATCAGAAGATAGACTCTAATGCGATCCAGACACCATCCTCCTTTCAGGCTGGGGCAGGGACTAGGTTTTCTGACACCCAGACAAATAAATTACCTTGTGGGGCTCCTGACAAAGGAACCGAAAGCTCATGCATGGGACTGAGTAACAGTTTAAGTGGGAGGCAGGACCTCTGCGCACAGCAGCATCCGGGGGATGAAGGCATTTGTCAGTTTCTGGGGAGTGTCCAGCTTGCAAGGGGCCAGGCATTGCCCGCCCGAAGCTCTAGCCAGCCTCCCAGCACATCCGGCGCCCCCTCCCCTAACCAATCTCTTGCCCCCACGATGTCTGCCTCCCGCAGGCTGACTACACTGTGCTCATTGTGGCTGGCGGTGTGGGCGAGTTCGAGGCAGGCATCTCTAAGAACGGGCAGACTTGCGAGCACGCGCTGCTCGCCTACACCTTGGGTGTGAAGCAGCTGATCGTGGCGGTCAACAAGATGGACTCGCCCGAGCCTGCCTACAGCGCTGCGCGCTTCCAGGAGATCACCAAGGAAGTGAGCGCCTACATCAGGCAGATCGGCTACAACCTGGCGACCATGGCCTTTGTGCCCATCTCGGGCTGGCACGGGGACAACATGCTGGAGCCCAGCACCAACGTGAGTGCAGGCGGGGTCCATGGGCGGCCGGGTCGGGGGGCAGACGGGTCTTGGTTCTGGGGTGGGCATGCTGGGAGCCACACCCCTGCCTCATCTCCCCCTTCACTGCATTCCTGTCCCTGCAGATGCCCTGGTTCAAGGGCTGGAAGGTTGAGCGGAAGGAGGGAAACGCCACCCGGGTGACCCTGCTGGAAGCTCTGGATTCCATCCTCCCCCCAACTCGCCCAGTCAACAAGCCCCTGAGGCTGCCGCTACAAGACGTGTACAAGATAGGAGGTGAGGAGCCAGGGCTGGGCGGGCTGAGGGGAGATACCATTGGAGGACGAGGTCCACTGTCTGACTTGCTGGGCTTCAGATCCTGACTTGTGAGCAGTGCCAAAGCCCCAGAGTTTCCAGTTTATCTGATATGCAGAGGAAACAGCCAGTTGTTGAGTTTGGCACTTCCTGCCAGCTCTGTAGGTGACCTTAGCCCTTGATCCCCAGGAAGCCAGCTCTTGCGGGGTGGGGCTGGAGTGGTTCTAACCGCCTGCCCTTCTCCTGTGCAGGCATTGGCATGGTGCCTGTGGGCCGAGTGGAGACCGGCTTCCTGAAGGCCGGCATGGTGGTCACCTTTGCCCCCAGTGGCCTCACCACTGAGGTCAAGTCTGTGGAGATGCCATGAGGCCCTGTTGGAGGCCCTGCCCGGGGACAACGTGGGCTTCAACGTGAAGGACATGTCTGTGAAGGACATCTGTCATGGCAACGTGGCTGGAGACAGCAAGAACGACCCCCCGATGGAGACCGGCAGCTTTGTGGCCCAGGTGAGCCGCCCAGGAGGCCACAGCCCTTGGTGCGTGGTGGTGGTGGAGACTGCCTCTGAGAAATCAGCCCCGGTTTTGGTGGAGGCCCCAGTCGTCTCGAGCCTTGGCCCTGGCTCACAGGTCCCAGCAGTGATCCTCCTCCTCTCCCTCTCTAGGGTGATCGTCCTGAATCATCCAGGACAGATCCAAGCTGGCTATTCTCCGGTGCTGGACTGTCACACAGCCCACATCTCCTGCAGGTGTGCTGAAGTGAGGGAAAAGATCGACCGCCGCTCAGGCAAGAAGCTGGAAGACAACCCCAAGGCCCTGAAGTCGGGCGACGCGGCCATTGTGCAGATGGCCCCCGGCAAGGCCATGTGTGTGGAGACCTTCTCCGAGTACTCGCCTCTAGGTGAGCCGGGGCGGATGGCTGCTGAGTCCTGGGAGGAAAACCACTTCTGACTGAGGCCATGGAGCCGTGGCTTCCGTGTCTCTCTTCAGAAATCTCGCTCTTTTCCTTCCTTCTGTCCCCCAGGCCGTTTTGCTGTGCGGGACATGAGGCAAACTGTGGCTGTTGGCATCATCAAGGCTGTGGAGAAGAAGACAGCGGCTGCGGCCAAGGTCACCAAGTCAGCGGTGAAGGCCAGCAAGAAATGCAGCACGTCCTTCTCCCGCACCATTTTCTCAGCAGCCTCCACTGTATGAGACACTTCTATGACTGAATAAAGTTAGTGGTAAAACTTCTAGCCGTTTTGGTTTCCTTCAAGAAGGAAAGCATGAGGTCAGTGAAGAGATTCTGGGTAAAGAACCAATTTAAGGACCATAGGCTTGAAACTGTTTGATGCCCTGGGTGGTGAACACACCATTCAGGTCTTAACAGCCTTCTTCTGTTTCCCACAAGGAAGAATTGTTTGAGGATGTGATGAAGTAGAGTCATAATGGCATAGGGCGAGATCCCAGGGCGATAGGTGAGTCCAACACCACCATGTCCAAAGGCTTAGTTTTGCCAAGAGAATGCGCTGGTCATAGCAGTCACTGTCTTCCAACAATACAAGACTCTACACACGGGCATCACCAGATGGTCAAGGCTGAAATCAGATTGATTATATTCTTTGCAGTCAAAGATGGAGAAGCTCTATACAGTCAGTAAAAACAAGACCAGGAGCTGACTGTGGCTCAGATCATGAACTCCTTACTACCAAATTCAGATTTAATTTAAAAAAGTAGGGAAAACTACTAGACCATTCAGATATGACCTAAATCAAATCACTTGCGGTTACAGTGGAAATGAGAAATAGATTCAAGGGATTAGATTTGATAGACAGACTATGGATGGAGTTGTGTGACATTGTACAAGAGGCAGTGATCAAGACCATCCCCAAGAAAAAGAAATGCAAAAAGGCAAAATGGTTGTCTGAGGAGGCCTTACAAATAGCTGAGAAAAGAGAAGCTAAAGGCTAAACAGAAACGGAAAGATATACCCATTTGAATGGAGAGTTCCGAAGAATAGAAAGGGGAGATAAGAAAACCTACCTCAGTGATCAATGCAAAGGAAGACATTAAGAAGAGGAGGCAAGAATACAGAGTTCAGTTCAGTTGCTCAGTCGTGTCTGACTCTTTGTGACCCCATGATTCGCAGCATGCCAGGCCTCCCTGTCCATCACCATCTCCCAGAGTTCACTCAAACTCATGTCCATCGAGTCAGTGATGCCATCCAGCCATCTCATCCTCTGTCGTCCCCTTCTCCTCCTGCCCCCAATCCCTCCCAGCATCAGGGTCTTTTCCAATGAGTCAACTCTTTGCATGAGGTGGCCAAAGTACTGGAGTTTCAGCTTTAGCATCATTCCTTCCAAAGAACACCCAGGCTGATCTCCTTTAGAATGGACTGGTTGGATCTCCTTGCAGTCCAAGGGACTCTCAAGAGTCTTCTCCAACACCACAGTTCAAAAGCATCAATTCTTCGGCGCTCAGCTTTCTTCACAGTCAAACTCTCACATCCATACATGACCACTGGGAAAACCATAGTCTTAACTAAATGGACCTTTGTTGGCAAAGTAATGTCTCTGCTTTTCAATATGCTATCTAGGTTGGTCATAACTTTTCTTCCAAGGAGCAAGGGTCTTTTAATTTCATGGCTACAGTCACCATCTGAAGTGATTTTTGGATCCCAAAAAGATAAAGTCTGACACTGTTTCCACTGTTTCCCCATCTATTTCCCATGAAGTGATGGGACCTGATGCCATGATCTTCATTTTCTGAATGTTGAGCTTTAAGCCAACTTTTTCACTCTCCTCTTTCACTTTCATCAAGAGGCTTTTTAGTTCCTCTTCACTTTCTGCTGTAAGGGTGGTGTCATCTGCATATCTGAGGTTATTGATATTTCTCCTGGCAATCTTGATTCCAGTTTGTGCTTATGCCAGCCCAGCGTTTCTCATGATATACTCTGCATAGAAGTTAAATAAGCAGGCTGACAATATACAGCCTTGACGTACTCCTTTTCCTATTTGGAACCAGTCTGTTGTTCCATGTCCAGTTCTAACTGTTGCTTCCTGACCTGCATACAGAATTCTCAAGAGGCAGGTCAGGTGGTCTGGTATTCCCATGTCTTTCAGAATTTTCCACAGTTTATTGTGATCCACACAGTCAAAGGCTTTGGCATAGTCAATAAAGCAGAAATAGGTGTTTTTCTGGAACTCTCTTGCTTTTTCCATGATCCAGAGGATGTTGGCAATTTGATCTCTGGTTCCTCTGCCTTTTCTAAAACCAGCTTGAACATCAGGAAGTTCACGGTTCATGTGCTGCTGAAACCTGGCTTGGAGAATTTTGAGCATTACTTTCCTAGCATGTGAGATGAGTGCAATTGTGCGGTAGTTTGAGCATTCTTTGGCATTACCTTTCTTTGGGATTGGAATGAAAACTGACCTTTTCCAGTCCTGTGGCCACTGCTGAGTTTTCCAAATTTGCTGGCATATTGAGTGCAGCAGTTTCATAGCATCATCTTTCAGGATTTGAAATAGCTCAACTGGAATTCCATCACCTCCAGTAGCTTTGTTCATAGTGATGCTTTCTAAGGCCCACTTGACTTCACATTCCAGGATGTCTGGCTCTAGGTCAGTGATCACACCATAGTGATTATCTGGGTCGTGAAGATCTTTTTTGTACAGTTCTTCTGTGTATTCTTGCCACCTCTTCTCAATCTCTTCTGCTTCTGTTAGGTCCATACCATTTCTGTCCTTTATCGAGCCCATCTTTGCATGAAATGTTCCCTTGGTATCTCTAATTTTCTGGAAGAGATCTCTAGTCTTTCCCATTCTGTTGTTTTCCTCTATTTCTTTGCGTTGATCGCTGAGGAAGGCTTTCTTATCTCTTCTTGCTAGTCTTTGGAACTCTGCATTCAGATGCTTGTATCTTTCCTTTTCTCTTTTGCTTTTCACTTCTCTTCTTTTCACAGCTATTTGTAAGGCCTCCCCAGACAGCCATTTTTCTTTTTTGCATTTCTTTTCCATGGGGATGGTCTTGATCCCTGTCTCCTGTACAATGTTATGAAACTCATTCCATAGTTCATCAGGCATAACCAAGATGGTGTGATCATTCACCTAGAGCCAGACATCCTGGAATGTGAAGTCAAGTGGGTCTTGGGAAGCATCACTACAAAAAAAAGCCTGTGGAGGTGATGGAATTCTAGTTGAGCTATTTCAAATCCTGAAAGATGATGATGTGAAAGTGCTGCACTCAATATATCAGCAAATTTGGGAAACTCGGCAATGGCCCCAGGAGTGAAAAAGGTCAATTTTCATTTCAATACCAAAGAAAGGCAATGCCAGAGAATGTTCAAACTACTGCACAATTGCATTCATCTCACGCGCTGGCAAAGTAATGCTCAAAATTCTCCAAGCCAAGCTTCAACAGTTTGTGAACTGTGAGCTTCCAGCTATTCAAGCTGAATTTAGAAAAGGCAGAGGAACCAGAGATCAAATTGCCAACATCCATTGGATCATCAAAAAAGCAAGAGAGTTCCAGAAAAATATCTACTTCTGCTTTATTGACTATGCCAAAGTCTTTGACTGTGTGGATCACATCAAACTGTGGAAAATTCTGAAAGAGATGGGAATACCAGATCACCTGATCTGCCTCCTGAGAAATCTGTATCCAGATCAAGAAGCAACAGTTAGAACTGGACATGGGACAACAGACTGGTTCCAAATAGGAAAAGGAGTACGTCAAGACTGTAAATTGTCAGCCTGCTTATTTAACTTATATGAAGAGTACATCATGTGAAATGCCAAGCTGGATGAAGGTTGGATGAAGCACAAGCTGGAATCAAGATTGCTGGGAGGAATATCAATAACCTCAGATATGCAGATGACACCATCCTTATGGCTGAAAGCGAAAAAAAAACCTAAAACTCTTGATGAAAGTGAAAGAGGAGAGTGAAAAAATTGGCTTAAAACTCAACATTCAGAAAACTAAGATTATAGCATCGGTTCTCATCACTTCATGGCATATAAATGGGGAAACAATGGAAACAGTGACAGACTCTATTTTCTTGGGCTCCAAAATCACTGCAGATGGTGACTGCAGCCATGAAATTAAAAGATGCTTGCTCCTTGGGAAAAAAGCTAGGACCACCTAGACAGCATATTAAAAAGCAGAGACATTACTTTGCCAACAAAGGTCCATCTAGTCAAGGCTATAGTTTTTCCAGTAGTCATGTATGGATGTGAGAGTTGGAGTATAAAGAAAGCTGAGCACTGAAGAATTGATGCTTTTGATCTGTGATGTTGGAAAAGACTCTTGAGATTTTCTTGGACTATAAGGAGATCCAACCAGTCCATCTTAAAGGAGATCAGTCCTGGGTGTTCATTGGAAGGACTGATGTTGAAGCTGAAACTCCAATACTTTGGTCACCTGATGTGAAGAGCTGACTCATCTGAAAAGACCCTGATGCTGAGAAAGGTTGAAGGCAGGAGGAGAAGGGGATGACAGAGGATGAGATGGTTGGATGGCATCACCGACTCGATGCACATGAGTTTAAGTAGGCTCCGAGAGTTGGTGATGGACAGGGAGGCCTGGCGTGCTGCAGTCCATGGGTCTCAAAGAGTCGGACACGACTGAGGAACTGAACGGAACTGAACTGAACCATGTCCTCGGAATACTGGTGCTAGGTGCTTTAGCATTCAGAGCCCTGAAACAGGAAATGCCAAATTCTCTTAGGCAGAAGGGGTACTATAAATGGAGGTTTGAGCTCGATCTGTTCAATTAAGTTAGGTTACTATGTCTAGACAGTGAGGAATGAACGGCACTTTGTAGCCTTTGTTCCCTAATTTTTGTTTTCCATTTTTTGGACGCAGCAGTATATCTCATGGAATTTTATAAGCTATATCACATATATCATGTACTGGGAGTCAAGTCTTCTAGTTCTGCCTGTGGCATATTCATTTATCCATCAATTTGGCAGATAATTTGTGCCAGATGGTGGTCTGATCCCTCAGACTTTACCTAAAGTGTAGAGACATGTAACTATCAGGTGATAAGTGCATAAAAGTGAGTGAGCAGTAAGAGGGTAGAGGTGGAAAGTAGACCATGAAAATTAATAAGCAGTAAAAATTTCCAGTCATCCCAGCACGATGGCAACTTGGACCAGGTGGATAGTCATGATGATGATAAGTGGTGAGAAATTCTGAATATATTTAGAAACTGATAAATATTTAAAAATTGCATGTGAGATATGAAAGGGAGTTGAAGGTGACATCTAGTTTTTTGACCTGTGTAGTTAGAAAGATTGGATTTCTATCATGAGAGGTGGGAGTGGATTGCTAACTAAAAGAGATGCTAGTCTGGAGCGGAGAGAGGTCCAGGCTGAGATAATCAGGGAAGTAATTAAAACATGGAAAGTGGATCCCTTGCCCAGAAGCATCTGCTTGGAGCTGCTAAGACATGCACATACACCTTCCCTTCCTGGAAGTAAATTAATCAGTTGCATAACCATTGCAATCAATTCTCTACTGGAAAAGTCATTACTCTTCAAACACTGAGAGTACCATTAAAATGAATCAAAGCCTAACAGGACTGTGGGAGCTCTTTCAGAAGTCAGGTTGGGAATCAGCAGGAAGTGATATTCCTAATCACTATGGAAATTTGATGTTCAAGATTTAGACCAGGTTGGCAGAGACCCTTTTTTTTCCCCCCACTGATCAATAACATTACCTGTTCCTGCCTGTCAAGTTGGCTTTCCTTCATGTACAAATCCCCAGGGAAACCCCATACCTAGCACAGACCTAGAAATAACAGGATGACACGTCAGAGCTGTCACCGTGCCAGGTATCAAGAAGCTCACCTGTCTCCAGTGCTGGGAAGCTTGTCAAATTTCAGCTGGTGTCAGCATGAAGCGGCCTAAAGGAACCTGGACCAACCTTGGAGCATCTCAAGACTGTAAATGTCAAAGGCTACCCAAACTGAGACCCGTGCAGGGCCTGTGGTTGCTATGGAATGCAAATTGCTCACCTGTTGGATTCCTCATGCCTCCTGGGGCCTGTGCAGAACGGCTAGTCCTTTTTGCCCTCAGAACACTTTATTTAAAATTCTCTAAATCATAACCACAGCTTTGCTTAGAATGATTGGGGAATTAAACCTCCACCTAAGTGCATCCTTAATATGTACTTAATAAACATTTGTTGACTTGTGAATGAATGTCAACCTGCTTTTATTGAGAAAAGTGAATGTTTGAATGCTAATTTATTGCTCTTAAAAGTTTTTTTGGTATTGCTGCTGCTGCTAAGTTGCTTCAGTCATGTCCAACTCTGTGCGACCCCATAGACGGCAGCCCACTAGGCTGCCCCGTCCCTGGGATTCTCCAGGCAAGAACATTGGAGTGGGTTGCCATTTCCTTCTCCAATGCATGAAAGTGAAAAGTGAAAGTGAAGTCGCTCAGTAATGTCTGACTCTTCACGGTCCCATGGACTGCAGCCTACCAGGCTCCTCCATCCATGGGATTTTCCAGGCAAGAGTACTGGAGTGGGGTGCCATCGCCTTCTCCGTTTTTTGGTGTAGACTAGTTTTAAAGTCTTTATTGGATTTGTTATGACATTGTTTCTGTTTTATGTGTTTGGTTTTTTGGCAGCAAGATACATGGGATCATAGTTCCCCAACCAGGAATAAAACTCAGACTCCCTGCACTGGAAGGCAAATTGTTCATCACTGGACCATCAGGGAAGTCCTGCTAATTTATTCTTAATTTTTAAGAACAATCATGGTTTTGATTCATGTTTTGTAAAGATGCCTTTTTAATTTGCAAAAAAAGAAAAAATATCATGGTTAATGCTCTAAGTACCATATTCTCTACTCAGAAATTCCACAGTGGGTGGGAGCAAACATTGCTTGTAAGCAACAGAACCTCATCTCATTAGAAACTCCAAGAGTCTTTCTATATAGCATTGCAAAGAGCAACCAGAATTGGCCAAAGTTTGGCACCAAACTATGCCTATAGCATAGTAGTAGACTAGTAGTAGTACTACTACTACTAGTAGTAGACTAGTAGTAGTAGTAGACTAGTAGTGAGAGCTCTGACATTTAACCCAAGAAGTAGTTTCTGCTGGCACAGTCCCCCTCCTTTAGCCCTTAGCATAATGTTGTAAGTGGACCTAAGGCACCTTGGAGTAGAGTATGTGAGTTGCTCAGTCACGTCCAACTCTTTGCAACTGCATGGACTATAGCCTGCCAAGCTCCTCTGTCCATGAAATTCTCCAGGTAAGAATATTGGATCAGGTAGCCATTCCCTTCTCAAGGGGATCTTCCAGACCCAGGGATTGAGCACAGATCTCCTGCCTTGTAGGTGAAGTTTTTACCATCTGAGCCACCAGGGAAGCCCAAGGCACCTTGGTTGGTCACAGTGATTAGGTTCTTGACTGGAAGGTATTAGAGGCCTCCACTTGTTACATATCACCACCAGTTGATATAACGAACCATTCTCAGACAGTTCCTTCACATGTACCTCTATTAGCAGGCATAAAATGATCACATGTCTGTTGCAGAGTTTGATGAAGTCTCTGAGCTTCTATAGCCCTTTCAGTCTCTGCTGCATGTAAGTGACAGCATTCTGGCAGTAGATTTCAGCTGGCCTTTTTGTGGGGGACAGAACCCCCCAAAATGACTCAAGATAAGATGGAGTCCTCAGGCGCTGACTGCCACCTCGGAGGCTGCTTGGTTCCACTGTTCATCCAGGGAGATGACTATGCGATAGTTTCAGTCAAGCCGTGGGTCATCTCTGCTCGCTTCACCTGTGAAGCACACTTCCTCTCGTGCTGACTGGAGGTCAATATGGTTGAGACTCATAACGCTGTGCTCTCCAATCCCCCCCTCCCCCACTCCCGCCGAATCCATCAGAAGGGCTTCTGATTACTCTTTCCAATGCTATCTTAACCAAAAGCTCTATGTTAACTAAGAAGAAACTGCTTCTTAGTTTCTGCTGGTTGAAATACTTCTTAACTATCTCTAGAGTGTGTTGTCTCGAGGTACTTCAACTGACCCTACAGACTGCATCTCACATTAGAGCACTCCCCCTGGAGCCCACTCTTCCCTGAGAGATCATGTTGCCCCATCCCAGCCTCCTCGCCCACTTCTCAGGAAACCTGACTTGCTTTCCTGGCAGCTGCTTTCCTTCCGGAAGTGGCACTAGTAGTAAAGAATCCACCTGTCAGTGCTGGAGACACACATCCAGGTTGGATTCCTGAGTCAGGAAGATCCCTCGGAGAAGGAAAGGGCAACTCACTCAAGTGTTCTTGCCTGGGAAATTCCACGGACAGAGGAGCCTGGCGGGCTCCAGTCCGCGGGTCACAATGAGTTAGACAGGACGGAGTGCACTCGTGTGCATGCGCGCACACAGAAACAGACAGACACACACACACACACACATCAATGATGGAATCGTCCAACAGCCTCAAACCCCAAAGGAAGCACCCTGGCTTCAAGATATCAGTCTGCCCTCTGTCAGCATCCAGGGCTCTAACACACTTCCTGCCAGGGCACCTGTGAGCCCATCTTCCCAGGCAAACAAGGAGGCTCTGCCACTTCACACGCCCTCCTTGGGGTGGTCTGTGCTTTTGTGAAAGGAGCTTATTCTGGGCTGACACGCAGCTCTCACTGAGTCCCAGCCACTCCACGCTCCAGGCTGTGGCTGGTAACACGCGATTGTGAAGACTCTCTGTGGACATCTGGCCTCCTTCACGGAGTGAGGCCAGGAGGACATGAGGTCACTTATTGCTTCATTCATCCGTCCCCTCTTTCACCAGATGTTCGCTGATGCCACATGGGATGGGACTGGAGTAACCATTTCATCATGCTCACCTCAATCTCACCCGTCTGGCAAGGGAGACAAACAAGTGACTAGAAAATTCTAATAGGTGTAAGAAAGGATGTGACAAGGCTCACCTCAGGAGGTTGTGGAGAACACAGGAGGGCCAACAACAGAGCTTGAGGAATCAGAGAAAACTTATTGGAAATATTGACCTCTTAAAAAAACATGTGTGTAACACAAGGGACTTCCTTGCTGACCAGGGGACTTTGCCTTTCCATGTAGGGGGTGTGGGTTTGATCCCTGGGCAGGTGCTTAAGGTCCCCCATGCCTCCTGGCCAAAAAACCAAAACATGAAAAGCAGAAGCAATATTGTAACAAATTCAACAAAGACTTTAGAAATGGTCCACATCAAAAAAAAAAAAAAAGGCACAAAAGCCCAGAGGGGAGTGGAAGCCAGGAGGGCAGGATGGTGGGTCTGTGGACTGGGAATGCCAAGAATGGGCAGGCCTTTGAAGAACCTTGATGTCAAGCTGGGGTGTCTGGACTGGGTGGTGAGCAGCCCAGCTCAGGGGCATAGTTGCTCTCTGAATGAGAGGTGCAGGCTTCGGGCTGCCTCGGAAACTTATCTTGAGCCCTAGTGCAAAGAGAACACGGGGAGCTGATGTGACCTGACACTCCCCTCTACTGCTGGGCGGTCAGGGTACCCCTACCCACTTCCATCAAGCCTGAGCGGCCCTAGTAGTGAGCGCAACCAGCTCGTTGGCATGGAAATAAAGAAATACGACTCTACCAGACTGAGACAGCCACTTGTCAGGGTGGAAACGAAATTGGAATTCTGAACAGACTCTCTAGTCATTTGTCTCAATACAACGGATTTCTTCTTGTTATATTAAACCAAGGCCCAGACTCCAGAAGCAGAAACCCAAGCTGCCATTGCCCATTCACTTGCACAACTGGTATTTTGGCCTCGTCGGAAGGCACACCAGCTCCTGTTTACATAGCTGCTTGCATTTAATGACGACAACATAACACAACTGAGAAAAGTCACCCTATGGAAAAATCTGTTTTCCTTCTGTTCTGAAAAGAAAAATCCCACCACATCGGAGAGAACAGACATGTCCGGCATTCACAGATAGATGAAGACCCTCAAAGAGAAATCTACCCCCTCCTGTTCACCTATAGGCCAACTGGGCATTGGGAGTATTTCCAGAGAAAAACTTCATACCTTACTCACTCACAGCCCCGTGTCCCATAATTAGCTGAGTTCTAATTATTCCCAGTATTGTCTCTGGCGCATTCCTTTTGTGAGACAATGGTGGGTAAGACAATGGTGCATAATTCAAACACAGGGCCAATCTAAATGAGAAACTGGCAGAGGGCTCATGGGACGA
The DNA here is from genome assembly GCF_055505025.1 of Bos grunniens. Lineage (NCBI taxonomy): Eukaryota > Metazoa > Chordata > Mammalia > Artiodactyla > Bovidae > Bos > Bos grunniens. Next base: position 49,715,637 of record NC_141193.1, on the reverse strand, counting down.
TTGCATTATTCATGAAAAGACATCAGAACAATTGGAGGATAACATTAGATTTTAAATCACAGCGGCAATTACAAGACAATTATCCCAAATGGTGTAATTGCCACAGCTACAGGGTGAGTGGCAGAACCTACACAGCATTCGTGCCACTTTCTTTTAATACCATGATGAAGACTGGTTTGTTTATTGTAAGAGGAAATTCTCCGGAAGGAAACATTTGTATTCCCTCCTTTTGTGCCCCTGTAGAGCTGGCAACCAGAGCCTGGGTGAGAAAAGGAACCAGAGGCCACCCTGGAGTCTTTCAGGCGCCCCGCCTTGCCTACTCCAAGACGTGCAGTGCCCAACTCCTCTACCTCATCCTTGAACTTCAACCCAAGTACAGAACCTGGGTTCTGCTCCTTCTAGATGACGTTTCGCAGCCAAGGACTCCTCATGTGCGGCAGTGGGGAGTCACTTGCTTTTCAGGCAGCAAACTGGGGGTTTACTCCCTGTCCTAATTCTTATTGACAGCACAGTTTAGTTGGCTCAGACGGTTAAGAATTTGGCTGCAATGCAGGAGACCCAGGTTCAGTCCCTGGGACTAGAAGTCTCACTCCAGTATTCTTGCCAAAAAATTCCACGGACAGGGGAGCCTGGTAGGCTACACTCCATGGGCCAAAGTCAGACATGACTGAGTGATTAACACGTTGCCTTTCATTATAAAGGCAGTTATCATGTACTGAGTACACACAATGAGTAACATGCTTCTCACATCTTTTATTTATTTATACTGATGCAAAGCTGATTTATAATATGTGCAGTTCAGTTACGCAACAAAGTGATTCACTTATATATGTATATAAATACATACACACACACATACAAATATGTTCTTTTTCATATTCTTTTTCATTATAGGTTACTATAAGATACAGAATATAGTTTTCTGTGTTACGGAGTAGGTCCTTGCTGTTTATCTGTAGCACCACTATTTACAATAGCCAAGATATGAAAGCTATCTAGGTGCCCGTCGATGGATGAATGGAATGTTATTCAGCCATATAAAAGGATTAAATAAAGCCATTTGCAGCAACATGGATTAGCATACTAAATGAAGTAAAACAGAGAAAGACAAATATGGTATGACATGGCTTATATGTAGAATATAAAAAAATTACAAATGAACTTATTTATAAAACAGACAGACCCACAGACATAGAAAACAAATTTATGGATACCAAAGGGAAAAGGAGGGGTAAATTAGGAGTTTGGGATTAACAGATATACACTGCCACGTATCTTTTCTTATGTAACTTAACCTCAGAGGTTCTTGGTTTTCTTTGCACTATTTACTCAACAAGCATGTCTTTGTCTAGTCTCTCCTTTTTAACTGAGATCTATTTACTCAACAAGCATGTCTTTGTCTAGTCTCTCCTTTTTAACTGAGATCTATGTCAAGAGCCTGGGTTGCACCTGTGACAGAGCAGAGCCCTGCCTTCTTGGAGCTCACCTCATGGGAGGTGTTTTGCACAGCCCTGGGGACACAATGTACTGTCTGAAGCACTGCTGCTGCTGCTAAGTCGCTTCAGTCGTGTCCGACTCTGTGCGACCCCATAGACGGCAGCCCACCAGTCTCCCCCGTCCCTGGGATTCTCCAGGCAAGAACACTGGAGTGGGTTGCCATTTCCTTCTCCAGTGCATGAAAGTGAAAAGTGAAAGTGAAGTTGCTCCATTGTGTCCGACTCTTAGTGACCCCATGGACTGCAGCCTACCAGGCTCCTCCGTCCATGGGATTTGCCAGGCAAGAGTACTGGAGTGGAGTGCCATTGCCTTCTCAGGCAGAACCAAATGTAGGTTGGTTGTCAAACACTCTCCACCTCTTTCCTGACCTCCTTTCTTTGCTTTCCCTTCATTTTCTCTGTCCTTTCCTTCTAGGCTGAATTTGCTGCAGAACTCTGAGTCTATTCAAACCAATTCAACAAACACTCCTTAAGCATCTGTTAATTTGATAAGATCTAGCAATGTTTAAAATGAATTTATCTTTTGATCTCATAATTTCACTATTAGATCTTTATCATATAATATTCTTACGAAAGAGTGCTAAAATATATTCAATGATACACATTGCCGTGTTGTTTGTGACAGTTCCAAACTGGAAACAATGAAAAATATCCATCAATAAGGGAACTGTTAAATAAATTATGGTGCATCCATGTAGCAGGATATTATGCAGCTGCTAAAAGAATGTACTGATTATAGGAAGATGTCCAGGGACTCCCTTGAAGTGAAAAGGGCATGTTTCAGAACAGTGTGTACAGTTGGGTCCCGAATTTGTAAAACAAATTTCACACATTTACATTTCATTATTTAAAAAGACCAGAAGGATATGAATCAAATTATTACACGGAGGTGCCTCTAGGGAGTAAGTTGAAAGTAGGAAAGATTTTACCTTTCTTCTTCATGTGTTTTCTGATTTAAAATCTGTGTAGATTACTTTTTAGTTAAAATAAAAGCACATGAAGAATGTGGATTATCTTCCCAGCTCTGAGCACTGGATAATCAGAGATGACTAAGAGAGCATGGATTTCTGCCCTGGAGGAGGTTAACCTGTGTGTCAACTTGGCTGGGCTATGGTGCCCAAATATTTGGTCAAATATTTTGGTCAAAGGGTATTCTCTGAAGCTGTTCTTTTTTTTTTTTTTTAATGAGATTACCATTTAAATCAGTGGACTTTGAGTTAAGGGATTCCCTGGTGGCTCAGACGGTAAAGTGTCTGCCTGCAATGCGGGAGACCCAGGTTAGATCCCCGGGTTGGGAAGATTCCCCTGGAGATGGAAACGGCAACCCACTCCAGTACTCTTGCCTAGAAAATCCCATGGATGGAAAGAGCCTGGTGGGCTACAGTCCATGGGGTCGTAAAGAGTCGGACACGACTGAGCAACTTCACTTCACTTGAGTTAAGCAGATTATCCTCCGTAATATGTGTGGGTCGAATCAGTTGAAGACATTAAGAGACAAAGCCTGATCTTCCCAGGTGGCCTAGTGATAAAGAACCCACCCAGCAACACAGGAGATGTAAGATATGTGGGTTTGATCCCTGAGTTAGGAAGATTCCCTGGAGGAGGAAGTGGTGACCCATTCCAGTATTCTTCCCTGGAGAAACCCATGGACAGAAGAACCTGTCAGGCTACTCCATCCATGGATTCTCAAAAGAGTCAGTCACAACTAAAGGGACTTAGCACACCTAACCAGGTGAAGATGTTAACAGAACAAAGACTGACCCTCCCAGAGCAAGAAGGAATTCTGCCAGCAGACTGCCTCTGGACTTGAACTTTAACCCTTGAGTCTCCAGACTGCTTGTCTACCCCATCACATTTTGGACCCACTAAATCACCATAATCACATGAGTCAGTTCCTTAAAATAAATATCTCTATACCTCCTGTGTTGTTTTCTGGATAACCCTAATACAAGGAGAATAGGGTTTAGTGAATTAATGACTCTCCCAGGGGAGGGTTGGTTCCTCCAGGCAGTCGTTGAGGCTAAACATGTAGTCAGCCTGAATACCAAGGGATAACTTGGGTCGGGGGTTGCTGTTGCTGCTGCTGCTGCTAAGTCGCTTCAATCGTGTCTGACTCTGAGCAACCCCATAGACAGCAGCCCACCAGGCTCCCCTGTCCCTGGGATTCTCCAGGCAAAAATACTGGAGTGGGTTGCCATTTCCTTCTCCAATACATGAAAGTGAAAAGTGAAAGTGAAGTCGCTCAGTTGTGTCCGACTCTTGGCGACCCCATGGACTGCGGCCCACCAGGCCCCTCCGTGTATGGGATTTTCCAGGCAAGAGTGCTGGAGTGGGGTGCCAAGAGCTCCCTAATTGTCAGTCACCCCAAATAAATGTGAAATCTATGAGTGTGTTTGGCCTACAAAAGGAGCTTTCAGAATTGTAGTGATTTGCTCTGGAAAACAAGGCATGGAGCTTCAGAAAGCACCCACACCCATCCCTCATGCCCATAAGGGCCCCGGGCTTTGGTCTTGAGGTCTCCCATGGCCTCGTGGAAGCATCCATGTCACCAAGGGGGCTCATTCTCAAGCACAAGGCTCTCTCACCCTAGCGGACAATCCCCATGTCCGGAGGGAAGAGGGCTTCCTTCTTTCTGACACCAGTCTCAGAAGATTTGAGACACTTCTCATTGCCCTCTCTCCTCAGCTTTCCCAGCTTGGAAGCTCCATCTTCCATGAATTCATCCATGACCCTCAAATACAAAGAAGGGAAATTATTAACACTTAATTACGATTAAGTAGAAGCAAGAAAAATGCTTAAATATACAGAGTGAAAATATAGAATCTGAAATGATGTCTATACTGTGATTACAATTATGAGACATTTATGCATGAATGGAAGACTGTAACGTAATCATAGCAAATACAAACAGAAATTGTTAAGGAAGTGGAAGTGTGGTGAGTCCTCCTCTCCTATAATAAAGCTTGTTACATATTGCTATTGTTGCTTGTCAGTCAAAATGAAATAAGTGCTGTTTTGCCTGAGGAGGACAGGGTTGGTTATCTCTACTGGGCTTGTTTCTTACCTCCAGATCTCCTGGAACCAGAAACTAGAATCTTAGCATGTGCCAAACATCTGTCACATTTGTACCTATAAGCAGCATCTCATTTAGCCACCGCCCTAATTCTGTGTGGAGAAGGAAACGGCAGCCCACTCCAGTATTCTTGCTTGGAAAATCCCATGGACAGAGGGGTTCGGCAGGCTGCAGTGCCCGGGGTCATAAAGCGTCAGACATGACGATCGACTGAGCACGCATACTAATTCTGTAAGGTAGATATCATTTTGTAACACCAGATTTCAAAATCCATGTGTCAGCTGGGTTGGTTCCTTCTGGAGTTTCCGAGGGCAAATCTGCTCTGAGTGTCTCTCCTGGTTTCTAGTGGTTGACAACATTCCTTGGTGTCCGCTGGCTTGTAGTCAGGCCACCTCAGTCACTATCCTTGTATTTTTGTGGCTTCTCCGTGTGTGTGTGTCTTCATGTATCTCATCTTCTTACAAGGAAGATAGCCACACTGGCTTAGAGGCCACCCTAATCCAGTGTGACCTCATTTTAACTTGCTTACATCGACAATGGCCCTATTTCCAAATAAGCTTACGTTCACGGGCACCAAGGGCTAGGACTTCAGCATCTTTCCAGGAGACAAAATTCAACCGACAACCACGGATGTCAAAGCCAGGTCTCTGTGCAACCAAAACTACGTTCTGGGGTGGGACATCAGAAATCTTGATGGTACAATTAGAGATTTTTGTTGGTACAAAATGAGGCAACAATAACAGAATATCATTATAATCGTTTTGAAAACGCATGCTGGATAAATGGTATATTAATAAAAAGCATCACAAATACCCCAGGAAATATTTAAATAGGCAATACCAAAGTAATGTAAAAAATGGACAATTTAAACACAGTAGGTTGTAGCACATCTTCTGCGAATGCTAGGTTCATAAAAAGTGAATTTTTAAAAAACTGAATTTAATTTTTAACTGGTACTAAACTGATGACTAAAAGCTGTTGACAACCTCTTCCTGTTAAGGAAAGCAAGTTTAATTTGGTGGTAAGTAAACATAACCACCATTATATATAAGAATAATTTATTCATCCCTTTTGTCCCAGGGCAAATCATGAAATAGATTTACACACACACAGTAATTACAAAGAAAGCAACATGGGCAACTTAATGTTAGAGAAGATGAGAGTCAATTGTAATTTGTACATTTTTCTCTCAAGTATTTTTCAGCTCTGACAATCATTTCCATGATTTAGATTGAATCACTCGATCCTAATTTTTGCTGCAAAAATCAAAATCAAAAGAAATAATTTAATTTACTGGCTGTACTGTATGAACATTGCTCTTTACATTATCTAAATTCAAAATCTCTGCCACAAGACAAGAAAATTAAATTTTCTCATTGTTAAAAATGATCAGAATAATTCAGCAGAATGCCTCCAGGATATGGTTTCTCTAATTACCTTGTATCCTGAATTCTTAATTAATTATATTCTGAGACAAGAAAAAGTCCCATTGTGCTCAGAGCCCATCCTGAGCCTTTTCCCAAGCTAGGTGAATTATTTACACAGTAAATCTTATCACTGCATTTCAGTTTTGTGCCTGAAGTTGCTGCCCTTTTGGTCATTTTAATATCATTCCTCTCAGAGTCAATTTCCTACCATTTAGAACAAGCATCCAGACCTTTAGCCCCTCCTACACACCAAGACCTCGTCGCCTGTCACTGAATCCCTTTGTGACCTAGTTAAATGACATTTTTTTTCTGGGTCACAGGAATGATACAGCTTTAAAATCTCTGCCTGGAGAAGGAGCTCCTGAAATTGGCCAGGGACTCAGCTTCATCAGAAAGTGACTGGCCAAGATAGAGGATGAGCCTCCACACAGATGGGCAACCACATCAAAGCCCTGTACCTCCTATCTGTGCAAAACACATTTATTTAAATAAGATGATGGATAACACTCCGAAGAGTTTTCCCACAAAGCTAGACTCCAGAGAACACCTGCGCTTTAAACTCAAAAGGATTTTTCTTTTGTTATTAATAGCTTTAATCATTATGAACTAAACTGTTCCTCCAGCTGCCACTAGTTGGAGCTCTTGGAAATGAAGAAAGCTGCTTCTACACAAAAGGACCTGGATGAAAATTAGGAAAAATCATCTGTGGCTACGATTTGAGTACTTCATATTTGTCACTCTTTTTATGCATTACATCATTGTCTTCCTGTAACCTGCCTGTCTTACAGATGAAGCAACTGAAGCGCAGAGTGACTAAGTAACTCACCCAAGTTCTCACAGCTGGTACGTATCAGAGTCTGAATCAAAAGTCCAGCCAAGCTTCACAGACATTCGTGTACAGATGTACATATCACCTGGCGAACTTAACAAGCAGATTCTGATTCAGTCGGGCTGGGATTCTGTGTTTCTAGCAGGCTCCCTGGTGAGGTCAATCCTGCTGGTCCCTGGACCACCGTCTGAGGAGCAGGATGCATGCGTGCTAAGTCGTATCAGTTGTGACCAACTCTGTGCGACCCCATGGGCTGTAGCCCGCCAGGCTCCTCTGTCCATAGGATTCTCCAGGCAGGACTACTGGAATGAGTTGCCATGCCCTCCTTCAGGGGATCTTCCAGCCCCAGGGATCGAACCTCCATCTTCTGTATTGCCAGCAGATTCTTTACTGCTGAGCCACTGGGGAAGTCCAAGGAGTAGGGTAGTAGAGCCTAACTTCACAGCCTCTAAAGCAATTATCATAGTTTCTGTCAATCTTTTTTGTTTCCAACTGATGAAAGCCCATATGAAAAATCCACATTTTAAGACTTCTTTTGAGCTTTTCTACATTGCAGATATAAACAATCTCAAAGTTAAAGTTTATGGAATCACAATGGCTCAGATGTGGCCTGATGTTATGAGAACCTCAGCATTCAAACTCTATAGAACCTGCTTACATTTTTCTTGCTAACATCTGTCTTGCCTGGACCCTCCTGTTGGAACAGGCACAACAGGTGCCTGTTCTCCCTGAACAGGCCGAGACGAGCGGCACGTGAGGCAGCGTTTACAGATGATATCGAGACTCGATGGGTCGGTGCTCATGCAGGCAGCAAGTTTACTCAGTTGCCAAGTCGTGTCTGACTGACTCTTCGAAACCCCATGGACTGCACGCCAGACTTCCCTGTCCCTCATCATCTCCCAGAGTTTGTCCAAGTTGATGTCCATTGCATCAGTGATGCTGTCCAACCATCTCATCCTCTGTCGTCCCCTTCTCCTTCTGCCTTCAGTCTTTCCCAGCATCAGGGTCTTTTCCAATGAGTTGGCTGTTTGCATCAGGTGGCCAAAGTATTAGAGCTTCAGCTTCAGCATCAGCAGTTGCCATAGCAGTGCCTAACCTGGATCTCCTGAGAATCTGGAGCAGCAGTATGGCTTCCAGAACAGAGGCCAGCTTTATGCACTTGGTGGAGAGAGTAAGTTATAAGTTGCTGCATGTTGGGTGTTACTGTTGGTGGAATGGGGCTTCCCAGGTGGTGCTAGTGGTAAAGAACCCACCTGCCAATCCAGGAGACATAAGAGACATAAGTTTAGTCCCTAGGTTGGGAAGATCCCATGGCAACCCACTCCAGTATTCTTACCTGGAGAATGCCATGGACAGAGGAGTCTGGGAGGCTACAGTCCATAGGGTCTCAAAGAGTCAGACATGACTGAAGCGACTTAGCATGCATGCATTGGTGGGATTATTATTTGATGAAACCATTTTGAAAGCAATTAAAATGGGAGAAAGGTTCAGACTCAGAAGTGGAGGTCTTCTTTGATTTAAAAATTCTGCTTGCAGAAATCCATCCTTCAGGAATCCTAACGTGTGTACATTTATACAAGAATATTCATGGGAGTCTTGTCTGTAATATCCAAACATTAAAACAGTCAGTCTAGAAGGGCATGATTGATTTATATGTGGAATCTAAAAAACACAAAGAATGAATGAATATAACAAAATAGAAACACATTCACAGATATAGAGAACAAACTAGGAGGGAGAGGGAGGGAGAAAGGGGCAAGGTAGGGGTGTGGAATTAAGAGATAAAAACTACTATGTTTAAAATAGGTGAGCAACAAGGATATATTGTAGAGCACAGGGAAATAGAGCCATTATTTTGTAAGTAACTTTAAATGGAGTATAATCCTTAAAAGTACTGAGTCACTATGTTGCACACCTGAAACTACTATAATTTTATAAATAAATCATATTTCAATTTAAAAAGAAGGGCATGATTCCATAAAATTATGGAATAATCATGACATGGAAAACAATGTCATCAAGCAGAATACAGCATGGACCTGTAAAGATGTCTAAGACAGAGGGTTAAGAGAACACAGTAAGTTTCAGAGCAATTTTTTAGAATCCCATTATGTGACTCTTATCTATATATGTGTATTTGTGCTGTGTGTGCTAAGTCACTTCAGTTGTGTCTGACTCTTTTCAATGCTATGGCTGTAGCCCGCCAGAGTCCTCTGTCCGTGGGATTCTCCAGGCAAGAGTACTGGAGTGGGCTGCCATGCCCTCCTCCAGGGGGTCTTCCCCACCCGTGGATCAGACTTGTGTCTCTTATGCCTCCTGCATTGACAGGCAGGTTCTTTCCCACTAGCGCCACCTATACAAAAAGTTGCCATTATCTGAACCTCTCACTGTTAGGAGGTTGAATGCGGAAGCATAAGTATTCACACTAAACAAATATTCACCAATGAACTGAAAATTTGTAAAAATAGTGTCTGCTCCAACATCTCTTCCTGCTTTCTCCTGGAGTCAAGGTCTGTGCCGGTTTGGCTCTAGCTGATCAAGGGCTCTGCATACTAAGTGCCAGTTCAATGCAACTTGCTACCAAATGAAAGGGCACATCTGGAAAAATGGGTGGAAGGAAGGATTTCGGAAAGCCTGAGAAAGTGACATGGAAGGAGAGATATTTGACTCTTGTGGAACCTGGTTGACCAACGAGGGACTTGTAGATCAGAAAACATCTAAAAAGGAAATCATTACAAAAGGTCACCAAGAAAGCACTTAATAGAGAATAATTTGAACATAAAAAGTTTTAAAAATTTCCCCTACATTTTTAAAGAAACGATCTTGTTTGTTTTGGAGGGAACATCAGTTGAAAAGTGCAGGGGAGAGAGTGGTCCCGGAGCAAGGGGACATGTGTGTATCTACAGCTGATTCATGCTGATGCATGGCAGAGACCAACACAATATTGTAAAGCAACTATCCTTCAATTAAAAATACATAAATTCACAAAAAGAAAAATGTTCTGGGGACCATTCATGCTTTGTTTTGGATGTCTTTATATTACGTCTGTCTTTGTGTGGAAAGCACTTATCTACTACTTGGGGCAATATTTCTTATAATTCCAAAAAGTATATTCATAAAGGTTCTCATTTAAAAATATTAATCTATGCAGACAATGTCCTAAAATCATATACTCTGAAAAACAAATGACCATTTTTAGAAACATATGCAAGTGTTCTACAAGCCCTTCTTTTGCCTGGCTTCCTTTATCTCATTTTTGTGATGAACCTGCACTGGTTTGGAAGTAAGAAAAAGGAAAAGATAAAGAGAAGAATAAAGGAAGCAAGAAAGGAAGAGGAAAAGGCAGTACAAATATTAAAGGGACATGAAAAAATGTTTTAGATAGAGTTTTCTATTTTTAATCCCCTTATTCTTGCTTGATCTGTTAGGCTGCTTTAATTTTGAGGCCAATTAGTTCCAAATTATCATTATTGTTAATTATTTAGGTTGTTCCAAATCTTTATTAAGAACAGTACAGAACAAGCATAAGTGGCTGAAAAGTAATTGGAAAGTAAAAGAATGGAGAGAAAAAGGAAGAATTTTGAGAAACGAGCCAAAGTGCTTCAAGATGTATATCTAGGTTGCGAAACTGCCCTGCTGTGCACTAGAAGAGAACTAGTGACCGCAGATGAGAATTTTTACAGAAATCACAATTGAATAGTATCATCTGTTGACCAGCTTGATTTCAGCTGTTTTGGCAGAAGTGTTTTGTTTGGATCTTCTGTCCACACAGAGAAGGGCAGGTCAAGGTGTGAAGAGCTGCAGGCAACACGGAGAGGCCAGCGGAAACTGGAAGCTGCTAACTGGTAGGAACTTGGACAAACAGGAGAGTGTCAGTCTGATAGAAACTTCAGAGGGTCTGTGCAGAGACTCGCAGCCCTGACGCTGTCCTCTGAAAGCCCTGCTCACGGCAGCGTTTGACCTGTGTTTGGAAGAGTGAATTTAAGGGGGAGTTCCCACCATTTTAGCGTCATTTATGCTGAACGCTTACATTTCTTCTGGGAGTCTGGAATTTTGGTACATCCCAGGCAGAGGTGCTGACAAGACCAGCCTTCAGTGAAACCCTGGATGGTGAATGTGTGTTGAGCTCCCCTGTGCTGAATCTCCAGTTATCTTAGGGAATCACTGAACTCAGGTGTGCCTTGGAGACCCCGACCCAGACAGATAAAGTGGCCTTTCCACAGAAATCTGTTTCCAAGCTAAGAACCAGTCCATTATTTCAAAGAAACAGCAGAGAATGGAGACTGACATTAAAAAATCTCTTTCCTCTTTCCCTAGCCAGACCAACGTTATTTCTTAATTGACATCTCTGGGTGTCCCTACCATTTTGGAGGTAAGGATGGAGATTTAAACACATTCTCTTTCTGCTAAGGGTGGCCACAGGAGAGTCTTGAACACGAATATTTTCTTGCTCAATTCATGAGCACATCCCTGTGTTGTTGGATTGAAAGGCAGGAGACTTTGAGCGTTCTCAGTGCTTCCCTCTCTTGACATCTTTCTTATTGCAGTTACTAGATTCACCAAAATGAGGAAGGATTTATAAGATCAAGGGAATTTAGTTGGAGATGTCACTGATTAATTTTTCAATCAAGAATGTCTAGTGAGGGTCAGTACTGCACTGTGCGTGCGTGCTAAGTTGCTTCAGTCGTGTCTGACTCTTCGCGATCTCATTACTCTTGTGTCCACGGGATTCTCCAGGCAAGAATACTGCAGTGGGTCCCCACTTCCTCCTCCAGGGATCGAACCCTCATCTATTATGTCTTCTGCATCGGCAGGCAGCTGCTTTACCACTAGCACCATCTGGGAAGCCTGGTATTGTCCTGGAAACCCAGGAAATAAAGACAGAAAAGACTCAACTCTGCCCTCAGGTGGCTTCTGATCCAGTGGGGGAGCCAGGGCCCCACTGACATTGGCTCAGACTGTGTTTCCAGAGCCCAGCAGTTTGTGAGCTGGTTCACATTATCCTGGTGGTCTGAAGCCAGCCATGACACAAGAGTTCATACTGAAACCGAGCAGCACCCTGCGGGGCTCCTGGGCACGGAAGCCTCTCTGTGTCCCCTGTTCCTAGTTTGTAGGGAATGGATTTTAGCCCCACGGCCTTCCCTGAGTTCCAAAGGGCAGGTTCAGTTATTAGTTATTATCAGGCAAGGCAAGGGATGCAGAGACAGAGGAGTAGCAGTCAAGAAATAATAGTGTAGCCTTGGGGCAGGATCCTGGTTCTGCCTGAAGGGAAGAACACACTGTTTCCGAGCTCTCCTGTAGAACTAAAACCCCCAAGGAATGGAAGATGCTAACTACTTGATGAAGCATTCTTCATTCCAGAGAGAAGGTCACAGATCGATAACTTGGGAATCACAGAAGCTCATCAACAGACCACCTGAGACCAGATTAAAGGAGGGCAGGCCCCGAACATACTCTGATCCTTATCAGCAACCCTATCCTTGAACCACTGCTGTAAAACTCCTCACCAAATCCCAGACATACAGTTTGGAGGGCATAAGCCCATGTGACCTCCTTTGCCTGGCAAAGCAATAAAGCTGTTGTTTTCTACTTCACCCAGAACTGTGTCTCTGATTCAGCACCAGTGCCTAGAGGCTAAGTTTTTGGCATCAATATCATGGAAGTGGGCAAAGCTAGCAAATTGGTGCGCCCCCTCTTTTATCTGATTGTTTATCTGCCTACAAATGCATGGATGTGTTAGAGGAAGCACACTGACTGAAACCTCCCACCCTGGCCGGCACCATAGTAACTATTTGCAGGAGTCCTTTTACGACAGGAGGTTCTGGTAAGGAACACGGAACTAATAAGTCGCCACCAAACAGAAGAGTTCAGGAAAGGTCAGAAGGAGACACCATGTGTCCAACCGCCTCCCAGAATCCTCGCTGGCATCCACCTTGGCTGAGTGATGCCTGCGCCACCAGAAAGGACTCTGAGTCAGAAAGATTGGCTAAATACAACCCAGAAACTAATAACAATACCCTAGACTGCAAGCCACAGGGCAGAGCAGTCCTCCCGGGTTCCCTCAACACTCCTGCTCTCGCCCGGGTGCCCTTTCCCAGTAAAAGCTCTTGCTTTGTCAGCACATGTGTCTCCTCGGACAACTCGTTTCCTAGTGTTAGACAAGACCCACTTTCGGGCCCTGGAAGGGGTCCCCCTTCCTGAAACAGATGGACAGGCAACCGGAGGATCGCAGCCCACTTGGTCAGGAGAGACTGAAAGCCCAGCCAGGGGAGCACGGAAGTGAGAATCCAGCATCCCGGGGAGGGAGGGGTCGGTGGAGCTGGGCTGCTGGAGCGGGCAGGGCCAGCCCCAGGCCTCTCAGTGCCCGAGGAGGCGCCTTCGTGCCGCTGCTGCTCAGACAAGGATGCTCTCACAGCAGGCCTGGCCCTCCCGCGCCCAGGAGGGGTGGGGACTGTGCCTCTCCTTTTGTAGTCAGTCCCTTGTGGTCTCAAGTTAACTTCCTGTAATGTCACTTCTTCAGAAGATCAATTTGGCACTCCTCAACTTCTCTTGTATATATTTTGACTTTTAGTCTGTATACAAAATTGTCTAGAGCTCTGCTTTTTGGAGGAAACTTCGGTGCTAATTGTGTCCCCAATTTTTGGGTTTATTTATTTATTTAGGATGGAGAAGGCAATGGCACCCCACTCCAGTACTCTTGCCTGGAAAATTCCATGGACGGAGGACCCTGGTAGGCTGTAGTCCATGAGGACACGACTGAGCGACTTCACTTTCACTTTTTATTTTCATGCATTGGAGAAGGAAATGGCAACCCACTCCAGTGTTCTTGCCTGGAGAATCCCAGGGATGGGGGAGCCTGGTGGGCTGCCGTCTATGGGGTGGCGCAGAGTCGGACACGACTGAAGTGACTTAGCAGCAGCAGCATTTATTTAGGAAGAGGCTTGCTGGTAAAGCTGCCTAGAATGCATGGGGATGCATTTACAAAAGATTTCTGCAGTGATGAGGCTCAATGACCCAGCACTGTTTTCATCCCCATCAGGAAAAAAACCCTATAGGCGATGGCACCCAGTAAGAAGGTACATCAAATTTCAGTGTAGGCGTGCACCAGACCCCGTGGGAGTCTCTGTGGCAGAAAGAAGTTTCTGAGGAAACTACTATCCCTACAAATATAATTGCCATGTGAGCAATTAACGGAAGACAAATGAAAGGCGACCCTTAAAAAAGTCAACACGACTGATAGTTTCAATTTTTTCTTTTTACTTGAAAATTTGTTTAACCATCAAATTTTGGCAGTTACAAACCTGTACACTGTTCGTTTTTTTTGTGGGTTTTTTGTTGTTGTTGTTGTTGTTGTTATCTTTTTTGTTTTTCTTTCATTTTTTTAGAAAAAGAACACAAGACTGAATACTGCCAACAGCATTATATGCAGAAACAATTCATTTCCATAAGGGACAGGATCCACTTTAAGTGTTAGCTTTCCCTTTGCATAAGGTTTGGTGTGTGATGTGTGTGCAAGTTGAGGTGAGTGTATGTGAGTGTGAAGAAATGATGTACTTCATTCTGAATCTGAAATGGCATACAAATCAGGTACTTAGTAACTGGGCAAAACACACTCGATTTTTAAAATGTCAATAAAAACATTTTCTTGGAAACAGAGAAAGTTAAATGAAAACAGTGGAACCAAAGAAAGGCTATAGAACATTTGGAAATGACTCAAAAACACCATTTTCAAATCTAAAATGCTTTATGTGTGTGTGTGTGTAGTTACCTCAATAGTTTGCAGACCAACAGCGTGGGTGACTTAACATTATATTCAACCCCCCAAATTAAAGTATCCTGATAGGCATCAAATACAGTATATCTACAAAAGCCTGGAAAATTGAAACCATTATATACAATTTTATAAACATTTTAACACCGAAACATACATCTTTTACAAACCAGCCTGTTTGTAACAGGTAAATTTACATGACAATCTCTCTGATACAGTGCTTAAAAAGAACTGCTTCCATTTCTGAACACATCTGAACACATTTGTCATTTCCCAAAATGCAGTAGTATGGGCTCATAAAATTGTTCAATAGTAGCAATTCAGGTATTTGTTTGCCAGAAGGGTACTACAGTACATACTGATGGGTCCAAACACACTCCAAACGACTCTACGATTCTCGAGTGCATTCTAAACACTGGAAGAGACTAATTATGGCCTTTGTGTAATATTACATACTTGTAATTATTGCTTTTCATTATTACATAAGGAAAGAAAATCTTATTCTTTTCCTATCTCTTAGCCAGCTGGCTAAATATTAACTGATGCCAAATCCACATATGGCAACTTTAAACCCTAGAATTATACAACCAGAAGCTTAAAGACATTGTGGATTTCCACCAGACTAATGTGCAGTTGAACGCTGCAGGACAAACCCCAGCAAAAACACAGAACCCGCCTTGTCACAGACCACACAAAATGATAACGCTAAAGAAATGCCTCTTCACATCTCCATTTCTCATGATTGGAAGCTAAAAACAAAAAACATAAACCCTAACCACTTTAGCAATATCCGTGCACTGGGAGGGCAGCAGAGAGGAGAGACCAGACGATTATCTGGACAATGCATGCCAAAGGAACAGCAGAGCTCCCAAAATTCTCCCATGGAGGTGTCCCTGGGTCCTAAATGATCTAGTTGGCTTACCTCTTGTCTCCCTGATGCTGATCATGTAGACTCAGGCATCGGCGGGGCAGCGGGTGGGTGGGGGTGGGAAGTAAACAGGAATTGGCCAACAATGTTTCCCTTGCTTCTTTTCCCCAGGCTCTGCTAATGATTCCCAAGAGTGGTTCCAGGTAAGTTCCAGGAATGCATCAATCCCCTCTCTAGGTTTTCACCCCAATTGTCTGATAGGATAAATCTTAAATGCATGGACGTGACTTGTTCATATCACCAAGTCTTCTACAATGGCATTTCATGAACTGGCAGGATAGGAGTACATGGAAAGTTGGCATGGAATGAAACTCAGTAACAGAATCCTCATAGAAGAAAGCAAATAAATTAAACACCTACCTTATCTTTTACAGCCCAGAGCTTCTGCTGACTGTATGACAAGCACCACTAGTCCAGCTACTCTCAACCTAATCAGAATGTGTGCAATACAAGTAAAGTGCCTACAATGGGCTATGGAAAATGGCTTCCAGAGGTAGCACATACAGGTGAGGAAAACATGTATGGGAAAGACACTAATTGGCTTAAATCTTTCCCATGTGGTTCATCAGGGTGAATGGGGTAGGCATAAATACCAGGGCTGGGAGGAAAGAAAAAAGAAAAACAAATGGACCCGGTAGGTAATATAATCAGAGCTTTACTGTACTTACTGATCAGTTTGAGTTCCATTTTATAACTATCATTCCATCCTCATTTTAGAAAACATTCATTTGGTGAAAGCAGTTTTGATAGATGTCCAAAGAAATGTATGAATTTTGTCAATACACCTTTCCTATGGGGGCTGCAAAAAAAACCTAAGATCATGAGGCTTCCAGAGAAATACTCTCCATGAGTTCTATCTTCTAGTATATCCCAAAGCAGGAATGGGGTGAAATCAAAGCTCCAGCAGAAGCAGGCAGATACCATGCCCCATGCAGATTAGTGGTGAATAATAGTAATAGAAAGAATACTGGTCAAATGGATGAGTTCTAGTTCTTGTTCAGCTACTTAACTTTCTGTGTGAGCTTGGGTGAGTCCCTTCCCCTCTCTGGGTATGTTTCCTCTTTGATAAAATAAGGGGATTGGATAAGCAGATCTTAAGGACCCTTCCAGCTCTTGAATCATTGGTCACCCCACCTAGTTCCATCTTGGCCTGGCTGCAAACCATTTCAGAATCTACAGGAAAAGCTAATTATCCAGAAAGTGAAAAGATACCATGTGTTTAAAGGTAATTGATCAAAACATAACACACTTGTCTGGGATACATTTAGCTGCAGAGCTACTCTGCAGAAAACCAGGGGAAGATATCCTGAAGAAAGAGGTATTTTATACAGTTCAGAGCCAAGAGTGGGCACAATTTTCTTGGGTGACTTCACAACAGCATTAGGATCTATTTATTACTTCATTACTGGGTTCCGAGGGCACTCTGCCTGGAGGGTATGCTGTGCAAGCAGGAGTGACTCATCGGCATTAATCTCCTTCTAATATTTCCTGGGGCAAGAAATGAATTGTTGGTTTTACTTTGATTGTTTTTTATGCCACTGCATCACAGAAAGTGTAGCAGCGATTCTATTCTAGACCATTCGTTTGTCATTTTCTCTGTGATTCTTGCAAATGGGTTTCTTACATAAGGAACATACCAAAGATTTCATTCTCCCAAGCAGCCTTAGTGAAATTCATTTATTTCAAGACCACAGTGCAGATAATGTTTCCATGAGTAGGTCTGACTAAGAGATAGGAAGAGGAGAAAAGCTGAAAAATCTGTGAAGTGTATGAGTGTACAGTTTACTCAGGAAGCTTGAGAATGAATAGGAATTTTTGTTTGTTTGTTTTAACCACAAACTTGTGGAAACACTCCTATAAAGAAGTGGACTGAACATGAGTGAAACAACTGAAAAATACGTCTGAGTGGATGAGACACACCAACGCCGTATGTCACCAGAAACTGTGGACACAGAGATTCGCTCATATGCAGAGAGTGCAAATACGCATTTATTTAACCATGGCCTCTGTGCACGTGCCCATGAGCCGACTGATGCAAAAGAGAAAAGTTACTCAGCTCATCACCTTTAAGCTTCGAGTTACTGTATTCCCAGTCAGATGATTCTCCTGGCAATTTTGGAAACTCAAGGTCAAAGCCCGCATGTCGGAAGAGAGGAGAACCAAAGGGCAGGGGGTAATGAAACTTTATACTTTTTTCAAGTAAGAGTTTAGTTCTGAAAAATTTTAACAAAATACTGTTTTGTCTTCTTCCTTAAAAAAGCTCAGTTTTGCTTCAAGTTAATATAAACGGCAATACCAAAATAAAGTTAACTGAATCGGAAAAAAATATGGCATTTGGTGTTTCTCTAATATCATCAAGATCAGAGAAATCGGAAGGTTGGCCTTGCTGGCAAGATTTTTAACACAGGTTGTATCCTAAAACCTTCCTGTCACTTTTCCTCAAGAGCAGCCTTACTGAGTGCAAGCACATATCTGTACATAGGCCCAGATACACACACTATTATAATTTATACACAGTAACTAATCTTTCTTCTCCTTTTTTTAAAAAACAAAATTGCATCTATAGTGATGATGCTACCAATTTAAAACACACACCTTTTATCTGCATTATCAAGAACTGTGATTATCTAGCTGAAAACTTTGGAAGTATTAAATTTTTTTCCCTTGAATTTGTGAATTCTGCTTAAATCTCTCAATATCTCTCATTCTAGGGAACAATGTACTAAAATATTCCTTTTTTTTGTCTCTTTATTTCCTGATTCTCAGAACAAAGGCCAATTTCTGCCTCAATGTTAAAACTGTAGTTACAGTCAAGAATATTTACTGGAAAACACAAAGACTGATAATCACATTCTTTCCAATGTTTGCACAATATTAACTTTCCCCTCAACTTACAAAATGGGACCCAGATATCTCAAGTATTCCTCTTCATTGATATCTTTCTCAATGATCATAAAATATAACTATATTATTTTGGATGCTTAACACAAACAAACAAACAAAAATAACTGAGCATACTAAACATGTTACCCAAACCTAACTTTATAGCTGAAAATTGGGTAGCTTATTTAAAAAAAATAAAAAGTTGATTTGAAAGGCTTCAGCCCATTTTCTTATTTAATAATGGTCGTTCCTCTTTTCTTTTGCCTAAGAGACTAACTTTCCCAACAGTCATAACTACTATTTTCACTTCCCCCCATTGGCTCAAAATTACATGCAACAAACCCTCTTGGCTTGCTGCCAGTTATTAATACTGCAAGGACCAGACCGACGCTGTAACACTTCCCAGGGCACAAGACTGCACAAAGCAGACAGACGGGCCGTCTAACGTCACGGCTGAGCTTGATTCCCCCTTGAAAACCTCGGTGCACCTCTGGGTCATGTAGGCAGGCACGTGCTGCCCGGACGATGGTTCACCTCTCAGAAACAATTTCTGAGCCTTTCCTTTTCACCCAAGCGGAGTCGAGCTTGCTCGTGACAGTACGGGGAAGGAGTTTCCAGCTGAAAATACCACGTTGTTTGCTGTGCGGAGCTGCGAGCCGAGCCGGTCTCTGCGCGTTGTGCCAGCCCGCGGGCTCGATGCCGCCTCTACACCTGGGTCTGCTGCTGGGTCTCCAGAAAGGGAATGTGGAGGCTGGCGAGGCTGAGCTCCCCAACGCTCTCATAGTCACTCACGGCCACTTCGGAGTCGTCAAAGCCGCAGCTGGCCGACACGTCGGAGGACGAGGGGCCCCGGGAGTTGTGCAAGGAGAGGGCCACGCCATCTGCGGGGCCCGCCGCGGCCTCCGCGCCCGGGTTCACGCTCACAGCAAAAGTACTGAACTCGCCGGCGGCGGGCGGGCCCCCCACGTCCGTCTCGTGGGGGAAGGGGTGGGGAGGGAGGTACTGGCTGGGGTGGAACTGCGGCCGCCTCCGGCAGCCCGGGCTCAGCGTGCCGGCCAGCGAGCCGGGCCGCGCGGGCGGCAGCCCGTCGTACTGGTCCGCGAAGTCCTCGGGCAGTGGCGGCGGCAGCGGGTCCTGCCCCAGGAAGTCATCGTCGTGCGGCGGCGGGTACTCACTGTCCACGTCGTATCCCCCCAGGTAGTAGTCGCTCTCCAGCCCCCGTGCACTGCCCGGTGGCGCCGCGCCCTCCTGGCTCTCATAGGTGGGCACCTCTTCTATGTCGGACAGGCGGGCCCCAGGCATCCAGTCGGACGTGTCCCAGTGGTAGGCTGTGAGAGGGAAGCCAGGGCAGTTAGTTTCCTCCAGGGCGGCGCTGGGCACAGGGCGCAGAAAGCCGTGGGCAGGGGACCTGGCATGCAACTTTCAATGCCCAGGAGACAGCTAAGAAGCCAGGCACAGCCCCATGCTTTTTATAGGGCCCTTCTCAGGCCCAGCCGTGCTCTTGCCCTGGGGGTACAGGCAGCGGCAGCTCTGAGGACACCTGATTGTTGCCGCGTCTCCCTCTCAGCCTTGGTGAGCAAGGGCACGCTGTGGAAACACAGTTCTAGAAGGCTCTCCCCTCCACGCCCTCTTTCTAGCTGTAGGCTAAGTGCAGAGCCAGGCTGGCAACATGCTCTAAGAGGCAAGATGCACCAGCCTTCCTGTGGACAGCAGGAGGGCGGGAGATACCCGTGCAAATGAATGAATGACTGGGGAAGGGAGAGGCTTGGGGAGGGAGATGTGAGCAGGGCTTTCACCCCTAGTGCTGAGCACACAAGACACCTGGAACATGCAAAAGTCAGGGCACACGAGACACCTGGAACATGCAAAAATCAGGTCAAAGACACTCAGAAACGATGGAGGGAGACGGACAGGTTAAGAGCAAACTCAGAAATTTCTAATGCATAAGGAACATCTGGTGCTGGGGGCGTGGCAGTGTCACCTCGGTTGAAGTTCTGTCCTTGATCCATGACAGACACTGTTTAAATACAAAGGGAGAAGTGAAACTGACAGTCCAAGGCATGTGAAGAGGGTACAACAGGACATTTTAAATGACTTTTAACAATGCTCCTATTCCTCCCTGTTGTTATTTACAAAACAAACAAACAAAAAAACCCATCTATAGCAGGCCCTAGTAGTTTTAAATCACTAATGAAAGTTACTTGATTGAAATCAATCCCCATAATATTGTAGCTTTGAATGATTTCTTAAATATCCCTAGCTCATGGTAGGTGCTCAATCATGTTGAACGTAAGAATGAACTTAGTATTAATCTGGACTTCAACTAAGTGGATATTCTTCTCTGGGAAGAGATTTTGTAAAAAGAGTATCTCACATATTGAAAAAATTATGAACTGGATTTTTTTTCAAAACTGTAAAATTCACTCTAATTCAGAGAGAGACATTCAGTGTCTCATTTGAAACCACCTTTTTACTGTTGCCAGCTGATTAAAATCACCCTTAGTTCATAAAATAAAGAAGCTACAAGGATGTATTATACAGCCCAGGGAATATAGCCAATATTTTATAATAACTATAAATGGAGTATAACTTTCAAAAAGTATTAATCACTATGTTGTACATCTGAAACATATATAATACTGTACAATTATACTTGAAAAAAATAAAATAAAATCATCCCTTTTTTGAAGTAACAAGGAAGCAGTATTTCCTAAAAAGGTAGTTGCCCAAAGAAATGCTACGGAAGAAAACAGTAAATACCTTCATTCTCTATAGTGTCAACTACATTGTTGACAAGCTGAATGACAGTCACTATGGATGCTTGTGGCCAGGAAAGACGACAGGAGGGAGGAGAAGGACAGTCTCAGGTTAGTTACGTCTTCTGAATATACACTCTTAACAACAGCACAACAACAACAAAGGAACTGCCCGCAAATGCCCAGAGCTTCCCACAGTCCACCGACTGGACTACAGCGGACACTCTTATCCCCTGGGGTTCTCGGAGGAAGGGAAACAGCAGCAAATCTAAAGGCATGGTCGGCAGGAATTGCCACGCCATAAATTCACACCTCGTGGCCCAGGGAAATCAATCTAGGAAGGCAGAGGCTCATAAGCTCATGCTAATTTCTCATTAGTAACTCCCAAAGGCTCCGAGGAAGATCGCACTATTCCCAGGGATAATTACTTGCTGGTCAGCCGCGCTACTCCGAGCCAAATGCCAGTCATGGACGATGACCTTTGCAGGACTGATGGTTTCACCCTCACATGGCACCAACGGCAACCTGGGACGACCCGAGGCCCGGCTCCCACCCGCCAAGTGTAGATGGGAGCTTGGCCTCTGAAATAGTCAGAAAATGAGGAGGAGATTTCTGTGCCCACCTGGGTCGCCTTAGCATCTGATACCAGAAGTTTTTGGCGAGGTGATCAGGCTTAAACCAATGGGTAGAAGGCTAAGTCAAAGATCTCTTTTCATAAACGTCATATTACTCTTGAAAACATATGGCTTATGTTTTCAATCAATATCTTTTGATATTGATTTCTAACATAATTCCACAGTGATTAAGAGAACAGACTCTGTATGATTTCAATACCTTTAGACCATCAAATTTTTGTACCTTGTTTTATGTCCCTGGATATATTCCAGGGTCTCCTAGTTTATAGTCCATGGGAACTTGAATAGAATTTGTATCCTACTATTATGCAGGTCAGGAAGCAACAGTTAGAACTGGACATGGAACAACAGACTGGTTCCAAATAGGAAAAGGAGTATGTCAAGGCTGTATACTGTCATCCTGCTTATTTAACTTCTATGCAGAGTACATCATGAGAAACGCTGGGCTGGAAGAAGCACAAGCTGGAATCAAGATTGCCGGGAGAAATATCAATAACCTCAGATATCCAGAAGACACCACCCTTATGGCAGAAAGTGAAGAGGAACTAAAAAGCCTCTTGATGAAAGTGAAAGTGGAGAGTGAAAAGTTGGCTTAAAGCTCAACATTCAGAAAACGAAGATCATGGCATCTGGTCCCATCACTTCATGGAAAATAGATGGGGAAACAGTGGAAACAGTGTCAGACTTTATCTTTTTGGGGGCTCCAAAATCATTGCAGATGGTGACTGCAGCCATGAAATTAAAAGACGCTTACTCCTTGGAAGAAAAATTATGACCAACCTAGACAGCATGTTGAAAAGCAGAGACATTACTTTGCCAACAAAGGTCCGTCTAGTCAAGGCTATGATTTTTCCAGTGGTCATGTATGGATGTGAGAGTTGGACTGTGAAGAAAGCTGAGCACCGAAGAATTGATGCTTTTGAACTGTGGTGTTGGAGAAGACTCTTGAGAGTCCCTTGGACTGCAAGGAGATCCAACCAGTCCATTCTGAAGGAGATCAGCCCTGGGATTTCTTTGGAAGGAATGATGCTAAAGCTGACCCTCCAGTACTTTGGCCACCTCATGCGAAGAGTTGACTCATTGGAAAAGACTCTGATGTTGGGAGGGATTGGGGGCAGGAGGAAAAGGGGACGACAGAGGATGAGATGGCTGGATGGCATCACTGACTCGATGGACATGAGTCTGAATGAACTCTGGGAGTTGGTGATGAATAGGGAGGCCTGGTGTGCTGTGATTCATGGGATCGCAAAGAGTCGGACATGACTGAGTGACTGAACTGAACTGAATTGTGTGAAAATTGTATAAATCTTAATTGTATTGAATTGGTTCATGTGCTTTTCAGGTCTACTTTGTATGTGTGTGTTAGTCGCTCAGTTGTGTCTGACTCTTTGAGACCCTGTGGACTGTAGCCCGCCAGGCTCCTCTGTTCGTGGAATGCTCCAGGCAAGAATACTGGAGTGGGTTGCCATCACCTACTCCAGGGGTTCTTCCCAACCCAGGGATCCAACCCAGGTCTCCTTCACTGCAGGCAGATTCTTTATCATCCAAGCTACCAAGGTCCACTGTATCCTTCTACTTTTCAGTATATTCATTCTATTAACTTTTGAGAGTTTGATATTGAAACTCCAACTAAAAATCTTAATTTACTTAAAAAAATTGTAATATATAGTGAAATTATCTGCAATTTTGTTCTGTCTTTTCTAAGTCTCCTATAAATGTGTTATCATACTTTCATAATTTAAAAAACAAGAATGAGGAAAAAAACAACACTAATTGGAAGAAGATTCCTAACACTTTAGGAAGCCTGCTGGAATGGACCAGCCTAGAATGCTAAGCATGAAAGCCCAAGTATGTCATGGAGCAGAGACTGTGAAAGTAGTCAACCGGACATCGTCACTGGAGTTGCTGTCCGGAGATGGAAACACTATGTTCTTGGGTGCCTCTAGATGAAACAAACAAGAGACAGCTCTTCTTCTGGTAGGGCTGAAGAAGGGGGTAAACACCAAGGCAACCAGATCTGGAGACCTGCCTCTGACCTTCTGATATAGGCTGGAGGAAGTCTGCTGTCAGCGTGGCTTGTTGCCCAATGGTTTCTACACCTCTCAGGAGGGCCAGGGATTTGGGAAGGAAGTGGGAGGGATTGAGGGTAGTGATGGGGAAAGCAGACTATTTTACTTCCGTGATTGATGTTATAGTCTTGGGGCTCCCCTGTTTCTATCTTTACCTGTGGGGTGGGAGTGGAGGGACAGCAAAGACTGTGTTGTTTTCATTTTGTACTTCATGGTACAGAATGCCCAGTGTTGGAGGCAGCACTCAAGAGAGACTCTGCAAGGGTTTAGGGTTGAATGATGCCATACATTAATACATATTCCATTTTTACCAGTTGTTGACAAATGGGAAAACGGCATAAGGTATAGACTAGGATAAGGTTGCCTGTCTATTGATGACTACTGGAAATTATTCTTGGTTCATCACCGTGTGGTAAATTCTCACTGTTTCATGACCATTTCTGCTCCCCTCCCCTTCCTGGGGGGATCAACCCAGTCTCCAAGCCTGGTTCCTCAGGTCAGAAGACCGAGTCCAGAATTAACACCCTCTCCGTAAGCAGGGGCTCGTAGGCAGTGGAGGCGGTGGCTGTGGAGTCAGTGGGGCTCATGAGCCACATGGGACGGGATGCACCATTTTGGGTGCATGTTAATGTTTCAAAGGAGCGGATGTATCATGTCTACTAGAGTCTCCAAAAGCTCACGACCCCACACGATCATAAGGGGTTCTCAGCTGAATGAAGGCACTGCCTCTCTGGGAAGCAGGTTCTACTGGAAGGAGGTCTTGCCTCTGAACGAATTTCTAATGATGCGGAGGTTGGATGTAGAGTGAAGAGTGAAGACATCATCACGAGTTAAAAAAGGAAATAAATCACAGTTTGCTAGAGAGTATTCTTTGGGAGAAGGTGGTTCCATCATGACCCAAATCAAAGAGGACACATTGCTGGAGGTCTGGGGGAGCCTCATCTCCTTCTGCGCCTGCTCACAGCTGGGGCAGCTCCATGAGAGCTTTGCTTTTTCTGTGAAAACACCCAACAGTGGTGTTTTCCAAAAACACCAAAGTTCACCAAAAAGCTGTGAGCATGGGCAGAAGTCCAAGATCAGGTCAGGAAACGAAACAGGTCCCATCACCCTCCCCTCAGCCAGCGGCTGCCAGCACAGGAAACACCATCCTCCAGGGGAAACAAATCCCGGGACTTCTTACCATTGTCGTCGCCCGAATCCGACTGGAAGGAACTCAGGGACTGAACTTCCGAGTTGCTGCCTTTATTACTGCCTGCAAAGCAGGTCACTTCTCCCGGGTCATCAACCCCTTTGTCTTCGCGGACAGCCAGAGAGAAAGCAGAAATGACACTGGTTACCTTGTGCATTTTTCCAGCCCCGTCCCTTGCCAGAGTTCACTCCTTGGGGCGCTTTCATCTGCTTACAGAAAAGAATTTAGCCACACAGTAGAAAATTGATTGTGCCATCGGGGGCAAAGGTCTGTCAATCAAGAGATTTACATTATGGATTCGAAACCCTTAACCCGTGGCAAATGAGCTTCCAAATAGCTGACAGCCAAAAGTCACCGCTCTGTCTTCAAAGGGGAGAGACTGAGTGAGGAGTGAAGGGACGATGGAGTGGGCTGGGTTTTGCCCTTCAGAGTTAATTTAAATCATTTGCATGGACCGACGTGGTGTCAACACCAGGTTAAGTGAGATTATTTTTAAAATAGGGGTATAAATATTTTATAGGCAAGAATATCATTACAGGTCTCCAAACTTCATCTCTGGGGAGTGAGTGAAGTTTTCCATGTCACCGTCTAGAGGGCAGCGTCACACCACTTTTTGGGAATGGCAGCACGCGGCACTCTGGCAGGAGGGCAGTCGGGGGTGTGGACGTGCTGTTAGCCACACACTTCCCCTTTCTTTGCCGCACAAAGACAGCCTGCACACACACACACCAACAGACACCCACACAGCCACACACGCTCTACAGGGCTACTGTCTTATTTGATGGACTAAGGAAGCAATGGAAAACAACCCGTATCTCCAAGTTGTTAAGAGAAAAATGAATTAGTCACCCAGAGACTGTCTGGCCAGCTAGCGCTGCCTTGCTTAACAAAGGAGGAAATGTATTCCATAGAAACTCAACAATACTTTAGGGGGCCGCTTGAGTTTTGGCCTGAGGTGGAGTCTGGAAATAAAGCTGTCACGTTCCGAAGTAGGGGGAGGGAACTGATCAGCAGGAAAACTTCCAATCGTTACAGAGTGTGACGGCACCAAGAGAGGGGCCTCGTGCTTCAGGAATGGTTGTTCTTCTCTATGACTAGAGGGATCACCGTTTCTTCCACGCGGGGTGGTGGTGGGCGCGGGCACTGCAGCGTGGCCTCTGCCACCGGATGCTGGAGCCACAGCAAAACAATCAGTTGATAAACAGCTGATCTAAGTGGAGAGAGACACCAGGGAGAAATTCACCTGTCAGCAGCCACACCACAGAAAACAAGACGTGCCTTGGAAAAGCACAAAGTGGGCACCGGGCTCAGCCGTGAGCACAGCTGATGGGAGGGAGGAGATGCCAGGTGCCCCACGCTGGTGAACACAGTGCTGGGCAGAGACTCCTCTCTGCACTCCTCCACTTATTTAAGCCCCCACTTTTCATTGCTAAGTAAAAGGAGGCTTTCCATTAACCAGAGGATTTAGCAAGGCTGCAGTGAAGTCTAACTCTACAGATAATTTGAGAGGGAATATATTTATGGGTAAAATCCAAGGGCGGCTGCTGCTAAGTCGCGTCAGTCGTGTCGGACTCTGTGAGGCCCCATAGATGGCAGCCCACCAGGTTCCCCTGTCCCTGGGATTCTCCAGGCAAGAACACTGGAGTGGGTTGCCATTTAAAGTGAAGTTGCATGTGCAAATCACTATATCAGCTACAATAAAAGAACACAAAGATGGATTAATTTCTAACTATCAGGAAACTTTCAGTCTAGTAAGTTACGTTCAACATGCATATGAGTAAATATATTGTTAAATGAAAAAAATAAAAAATAAAGTGAAGTTGCTCAGTCATGTCCAACTCTTAGCGACCCCATGGACTGCAGCCTACCAGACTCCTCCATCCATGGGATTCTCCAGGCAAGAGTACTGGAGTGGGGTGCCATTGCCTTCTTCCAAGGGCAGCTACTTGAAGTATAAGTGTGTCTCCTTAACGGTGGACTCAGCAGTGGGGGTGCACTAGATTGGCATGTGTAGAGGTTCTCTGCCATCATCAGCAGACCCTCCCTCTCCTGTGCCTCTTCCTCCTCCCTGTAAAAGTTCCAGGAGTAGTCTTGGTAAAAGAACCTGATGCACCAGGTTCGAATCCTATCCCTCCCTTTTCTAGTTACTGCTCATGAAGTGAAGTGAAAGTTGCTCAGTTGTGTCTGACTCTTTGCGACCCCATGGACTATACAGTCCATGGAATTCTCCAGGCCACAATACTGCAGTGGGTAGCCTTTCCCTTTTCCAGGGGATCTTCCTGACCCAGGAATCGAACCCAGGTCTCCCACATTGCAGGTGGATTCTTTACCAGCTGAGCCACCAGGGAAGCCCAAGAATACTGGAGTGGGTACCTATCCCTTCTCTAGAGGATCTTTTCAACCCAGGAATCAAACGCAGGCAAGTTATTTCACTCATCCCTCCTCCAGCTGGCACCCACGTGGGGCAGTGTGGGATTTAAGGAAACGATTCAGCACACAGCAGTGGTGGCTTCACTGCCTCTGTTTTCTCATTAAATCTCTTCATCCTTAACCCTTGCACACTGGACTCTGTCTTGAAGACTCACTGAAACATTCTTGAGATCACTAAGAAACATCCAGGTGGTAAGCATAGTACATCTATTTTTTTCTGTGTAAGACTGTATCCTCCTGGATGGTTTAATGGGACTGAACCCTGCTGACCTTATGGATACCCTTAACTTCTGCTCGCCGCCCTTTCTGCTTTTCCGGCTGTCTCTTTGTGGCCGGTGTGTGTTTCCCTTCCTGGCCCTAGCCCCTGCCTACCTAGCACATTCAGGCATTTGCAAGTGGCCCAGATTGAGCATACTCTTTGCTCCTGCTCCCTTGGTGAACTCACACTCTCAGAGATTCAATCATCTTGAGTGTAGTTGGCATCCAAACTTCTAGCCTTGCCTTCCTCCTAAACAACAGAGCCAGACACCCCTCAGGAGACCCCTTCTGTGTCCCCTGCACTAACTGAGCTGCTTCCTGTTTCTAGAAGGCCCTCTCAGACAGTTTCCTCTCAAATCTTCAGTTGAGTTCAGTCGCTCAGTCGTGTCTGACTCTTTGCGATCCCATGGACGGCAGCACGCCAGGCTTTTTTGTCCATCACCAACTCCCGGAGCTTACTCAAACTTATGTCCATCGAGTTGGTGATGCCACCCAAGCATCTCATCCTCTGTCATCCCCTTCTCCTCCTGCCTTCAGTCTTTCCTACCATCTTGTAATAGGTTATTCAGTTCAGTTGCTCAGTCACGTCCAACTCTTTGAGACCCCATGAATCATAGCACGCCAGGCCTCCCTGTCCATCACCAACTCCCGGAGTTCACTCAAACTCATGTCCATTGAGTCGGTGATGCCATCCAGCCATCTCATACTCTGTCGTCCCCTTCTCCTCCTGCCCCCAATCCTTCCCAGCATCAGAGTCTTTTCCAATGAGTCAACTCTTGGCATGAGGTGGCCAAAGCTTAAAGACACCAGGAGGCATGCCCCCTTCCTCCATGGAGGAACCCTTTATCTCCTTGACTACAGGTGCTTTCTACCTTCATTTAAAACCAGCCTACCCCCGCTTCTGCTCCAACATATATCAGAGTACTGTATCCCCAGCCTTTGGAAACTCCAGCCACCCAGGGTGTTATTGCTGCTTGAATATAAAGCCACTAGGCCTGAGGAAAAGTCATAGGATACAACAGAGCTTGCCTGGCTGATACTAGAGCGGGGAAAACAATCACCACCTCTCGCCTAGATGTTCGCAGAGGCCAACTAACTGCTTCGTTCTCGCTTACTTTCTGCTTAGTCTCTTTTCCACAGATTGGTCTGAACCATCGTTTAAAAATGGAAATTATATTGCGCTACTTTCCTGCTTAGAATTCTGCATTAGTGTTGCTCACCAAGCTCCAACTACATTGACCTTGTTTATGTTCTTCAATAAACTAAAGTCTTTCCCACCCCAGGGCCTTTGCACTTGTGGGTCTTCCTTTTGCCTACAATTCTGCTCCAGGAGGCCAATAGGAGAGGGAAACACTAGCATCTGGCCTGGACCACATTTCCTGCTTGTCTCCTGGACCCTGTGTTCCAGCCAAACAGAAGGACCTGCTCTTCTTCTGAATTTGTGGGTGCTTCTATGTGGGACACTTTTCTTTTACTAGAATTTTAATCCACCATGGTCCAGCTCCAGTGTCCCTCTGCTCCTCTCAAGTCTTCTCCCTAAGACTGGAAATACTCCCCCTGACCTTCCAGAGCACACTTCCTGTATATTGCATATGTGGCTACCCTGCTTGGTTTACTGCCAAGAGTATGTTGTTATGAGAAGAGCATGGGTTTTAGAGGCTGGCAGCCCTGGGTTGGAATACCAACAGCCTCTTATGAACTCCGTGATGGTGGGCACCTTATGTATGTTCTCTAAGCTTCATTTTCCCCATCTGTAAATGGGGATAGGAACCAGAGCAATATTTCAGAGCTGGTGTGAACCTTCAGTGTCAGGGCCTGTCCTAAGGAGAGCTCTGTGCCTCTGGGGTCGCTCTCCCTTCCCAAAGTTCCACTAAACACTGGTGGAAGCAATGCTGCCGAATTCCTCCTGCGGACTCACTCTCAGTGCTCGCGTCCCAGCCGTTCTTGCGGATGGAGTCGCAGTCGGAGCGGCAGGGGGACACGGCGGGCAGGTTGGGGGCCACGCTGCACACCACCACGCCCCGCCGAGCAGTCAGGATGCGCGGGGACTCGGGGTGGAAGGTGGTCATCTCCTGGGGCTCGCCGCCCAGCCCATCTCCGATCTTGTCCAGGTTGCTCCTGGAGTCGCCCTGGAAGCATGGGGTGTAGGCCATGGGGCGCACGGGCACCTGCGGGGGCCCGGCCTCCTGGTACGCGTGGCGGCCGTCCCCGGCGCGCAGGCTCCGGAAGGGCACGCCGTTGCTCTTGCGAAGCAGGGCAGCCGTGGCGGGGTCCTGCACCAGCGTGATGTTGTTGCGGGAGTAGCTCTTGCGGAAGACCTTCTTGCGGAAGACGACGAAGAGGACGATGAGGGCAACGATGACCAGGAGCACTGCGGCGATGCCGATCAGCTCCTCCCTGCCCACGTAGGCATGCCCGGCCTGGATGTTGGGCACCACCACCGGCCGCAGCCCGCAGTACTGGCCCACGTAGCCCGGCGTGCAGTTGCACACGAAGGAGCCGAACACATTGACGCAGGCGCCGCCGTTCTCACACTCCTCCCGCTCGCACTCGTTGACGTCCTCCTCACACCTTTGCAACAGAACACAAAAGCCCCCTCTTAAACAGCAGGGCTGGCGTGCGTCTGCTCTTACACGGACATCTTTCAGAACAGTAAAAAGCCCCTGTAGGGGCCCCTGAAGCAACACAGAAATGACGTGATGCAGGGTACACGGGAGATGCGTGGGCCCTAGGACATCCTCATCACGTGAAGGGCTTCCTACCAACCAGCCAATGCCATCTCTCCCGTACTCTGAACCTGCCCGGCTGGGTGGGGAGGAAAGGGCTGTCCTGGGAGAGAAGAGACGGCATGGAAAAAGAAACCAGAAATGCTGTTGAAGACATACTGGTCTTCAAATGCTCAGGGCCAGATGGATCTCAGAATGCAAAATTTTGCAATTTTAGAAATGACATACACTACGTGTCTTTCATATTATGTAAAATACCCACCCCATCCCACAAACTGGCATAGGACCTATCACCAAATATACCAGTGTTTCTACAGTGAAGCATATGGATAGTCACACTAAATGAGGGAAATAAAGACTAGAATAGCCTCGGAATGGTTTGCTTGGTTTTGCCAGCAAGTGTTTGCCACGATTATATTCTCAATCTTTTTACTTCTTAGAGCTTTGGGGATTGTAGAATTGCAGATAAAGAGCTGTGAACCTAGACACCCCATACAGAGTTTCCCAGGAGGAGAAAGTTTTTGATTCTGACATTTCCCTCTAATGAACACAGTAATTTTTGGTCTCTTTGGGAAGCTAGAGTAATGGGGCATATGTAGGCGCTGGGTGGAGGGATACTAGCAATGTTTATCTTCCAGATTCTATGCTTAGGTTTTTAAATTTTATTTTTATTTATTTAATGTGGGATCTAGTTAACTCACCAGAGACGGAACCTTGGGCCCCTATTGGGGAGCGTGGTCTCTCAGTCACTGGACTACCAGGGTAATCCCTGTGTTTCTGTTAAAGGCTAATGCTAACTCAGATTACCAGGGGGAAAATGATTAAAGCGTTCTAACGAAAAAGAAATCAACTTTACTCTCTTTAAAGCAATCCATGACTTGTTTTGAGTATAGTTAAAATAGGCAAACATGTAAGTCTTCCTCTGAGTTTAACGTTATTTAAGAATATAGTCTTTCCTCTTCCTTGTCCTCTACTTCTGCAGTTGTTCCGACATGTTCATTTTAAAAGGTCCGATCACGTATATCTTTGGTAATCCACCTTTTAAAATGTAGTCAAATGTCCCTAATGTGAACAGATTGAGGCCAGGTCAGCTGGAAATTAGTCAGAATCATGGAGTAGTTAAAAATAAATGCAGCTTTATTACTTTAAATTACATCCAACGATTCAAAGTCAGCTAAGTATTTCCTGGTAAAGTCCTCAGGAGATTTGCTTTAATGAATACATAAGACTGATCTGTAATTAGAATATCACTTTGCTTGAGATTTTATATATATATATATATATATATATATATATATTTCTAAAACCATCAAGGATGGTTAAAATGGTGTTTTACTCAGAACTGAAAACATTCCCTTTCCATTTGGCTAACACTTTAATTTCCCTCATTCTTGGGGGAATAAAAGATTTTCAAAGTAAAGGTAAGTCTTTAGTTTCTCAGGATGATCATAAAACCCTAGGCAGTAGAGTCCAGTTGATGAGTTCTGGGGAAATGCATAGCATATCTATCTTAGAATTATCCTGGAAACATTAGGTCATAGATGACTTTCTTTAAAAGAATTTTTTCCAGATTATATAACACATAGTACTTATATAACTTTTTGAAAATATAGAGAAGAATAAAGTAAAAATGTAATTTACCCATAATCCCACTCCTCAGAGATAATCCCTGATAACATTCTAGTCATTGGTAAGCACTCTTCATGTACAGGCATTAACCATTTGCCCATCCTATCAGTAGTAGATATTTTGCCCCAGTTAATTTTGTTTTCTTACCAAGAAGAGGCAGTGTAGAAAAAGACTAACTGCACAGTCGCACTTACGTGACTCCAGTGAGCCCAGCTTTGCAACTGCAGATGAAAGTGTTTCCTATGGGGTCGCAGGAGCCTCCATTCCGGCAGGGGTTTGGGAAGCAGGCTGTGATCTCAGATTCACAGTTTCTTCCGGTGAATTGGGAGAGACAAGTACACTGATAACCTGGAGAAACAGAGGAGCTCGTGAGCCACAGATGCTTCTGCTGA
This sequence comes from Bos grunniens, assembly GCF_055505025.1. Taxonomy (NCBI): domain Eukaryota; kingdom Metazoa; phylum Chordata; class Mammalia; order Artiodactyla; family Bovidae; genus Bos; species Bos grunniens. Next base: position 49,683,146 of record NC_141193.1, on the reverse strand, counting down.
TGCTCAGCGTGCACAGACTCTTCAGTAATGTGGCCTCCTAATTCCTCTGAAGAGGGTCCAAATTCCAAAGATGATTAGCAAATTGGTTATTTTGAACTTGGAACACATCTTGCCACAAAAATGCCACGTAATGGTTTGTAGCTCGTGCTAGTCCACAAAAATTCATCTAATTAACCACATACATGAATGATAGTAAGAAGGGTGAAAAGACACCCAGGGAACAGATCCCAAGAACAGAGATCAGGATGTGAAGGAAGATGCTTTCCCCACCACACTGCTACTGTAAAGACAGGATGTCTCTACGTAGGACTTTATCTAGGTACTGTGCTCATGGCATTACATCTCTTCCACAGCAGCTTCCTGAGAAGGGTGTGCATGAGGTCAAGTGAGACCTCACGCAGCTGAACGTATTTTTACTCCATCATTACACTTTTTTTTTTTTTTTTTGATAATTAAGTTAGGTATGGAATTCTAAGCAATTCCTTCTGTGTTACTTTTGAGAAATCCAAAGTCATTTTGGTTCCTGTGTGTGACCTGGTTTCTTTTCTTCTCTTAACAGTTTGGAAGGCCTTCTCTTGCTCCCAGTTTTCTGAGCTTTCACAATGATGTACACGTTCATGTGGGTTTACTTCAACCAGTCCTGGGTACTCAGTGGGATCTCTCACAAGCTGTAAATCGTAAGAACTTTGGGAAATTTTCTTTATTTCATTGATGATTTCCTTTCCTTTATTTTCTCTGTTCTATCTTTATGGAAGTTTTATGGTTTGGATGTCAGATCTTTTGGATTTTCTTTAATTTTATTTTTCTCTCTTAAATTACACCTATGTGGGGTTTTGTCTTACTTTCTGAGTTTATCATCTTTTGAAACTTTTATTGACATTTTCATATATGCTGAGTTTTTCCAAAGGCTCTTACTTTGTTCACTGAGCTTTTATTTTCTTAAAACACATAACATCCGGCTCCTGTTTTGAGGTTATACTATCTTCTCTTATTTCTCTAAAGATATTAATAATATGTTAATGAAGCTCTCTCCCTGTATAGTATCTTCCAAGTCGCTTTTATCTGTTTCTGAGGTTTGGTCTCTGTGAAGGCAGACTTCCTATGTCCAGTTGACTAAGCTCTAGTGCCCAGTTACTGGTCAAACACTAGTCTAGATGTTGCTTTGAAGGTATCTGTGGATGTGATTAATATTTACAATGAGTTGGCTTTAAGTAGAACAGATTGGGCTTCCCATGTGGCACTAGTGGTAAAGAACCACCTGCCAATGCAGGAAACATAATGAGATGTGGGTTCAATCCCTGGGTTGGGAAGATCCCCTGGAGGAGGGCATAGCAGCCCACTCCAGTACTCTTGCCTGGACAATCCCATGGACAGAGGAGCCTGGCGGGCTGCAGTCTATAGGGTCGCAAAGAGTCAGACATGACCAAAGCAACTTAGCATGCATGCACAAAGCAGATTATCTTACATAATGTGGCTTCAGTTCAGTTCCATTCAGGTGCTCAGTCATGACTCTTTGTGACCCCATGGACTGCAGCACACCAGGCCTCCCTGTCCATCACCAATTCCCAGAGTTTACTCAAACTCATATCCATTGAGTCAGTGATGCCATCCAGCCATCTCATCCTGTGTTGTCTGCTTCTCCCGCCATCAATCTTTCCCAGCATCAGGGTCTTTTCAAATGAGTCAGCTCTTCACATCAGGTGGCCAAAGTACTGGAGTTTCAGCTTTAACATCAGTCTTTCCAATGAATATTCAGGACTGATCTCCTTTAGGATGGACTGGTTGGATCTCCTTGCAGTCCAAGGGACTCTCAAGAGTCTTCTCCAACACCACAGTTCAAAAGCATCAATTCTTCAGTGCTCAGCTTTGTTTATAGTCCAACTTTCACATCCATACGTGACTATTGGAAAAATAATGTGGGTGGATCTTACCTATTCAAAAGAAAGCCTTAAGAAGAAGGAATTCTACCTCAAGACTGCAGCACAGAAATCTGGCTGAATTTCCAGTTCTGAGGATTTCAAATCAAAGACTGAAAAATGAACTCTTCATGAATTTCTAGCCTGCTGTCGTGCCCTATAAACTTCAGACTTGCCAGTCCCACAATCCTATGAGCAAATTTCTTAAAAATCAATCAGTCTCTCTCTTTCTCTGTTTGTTTCTCTCCCTCCATTCCTATCTATAATCTGTATATCTATCCATCAGTCATCTATCTATCCATTCATCTATCCTATAGTTTCTGTTTCTCTGGGGAACCTTAAGACAGTCCCTATCTTCCAAATGAGAGGATTTCATTCCTTGTCTGATAATCCTGGCTTATCAGTTCATACTGAAGAATGGGGTGGAATAAAAGTAGAAATCTGCTAGGAAGCTCTGAGAACATCAGTGGGGCTTGTCAACTATGATACGGTGTCAGTATCCTTGGGTGGGTCAATTTCCACAGTAATGACCCTTATCCCCTGTTCAGAGGGAGGGTAAATACCTGGTTTCTAACACATGGGGGATTGGGCAGTAGTAGAAGAAGTGTGTGGGTCTCAGCATGCAATGAGCACGTCATATTTACTGTAGTCCACAAATAACCATCTTTACTGTTATTAGAAGCGCTCTTGGGTTAATCTCTGCTTCCCCCAGTGGTCAGTGATTGATATTGGAATATTGTAGATCGATCTCTGCAGGTGTAAGATATTAATAATCTGTAGATTGAAATAGTGTATGCTCTCCGTAATGACTCCACACTTCAGAGAACTCTCACGTACAGGAGGACATCATGACTGTATGTGGGTGCTCATAGATTTGGAGAAAGACATCTTCAGGAGGCAAGTGGAAGACGCAAGAAAGACATCTTCACATTCACAGAAGAAGGAATCTGTGTAGCCTCAGCCTCCCTGACACTAAGAATCACAGAGAACCAGAGATTGAAGCTCAGAGAGAGACACAAGACTCTTGAATGCAACACCAGTGAAACATCAGAGAATTAATTTATAAAGAAAGATCACTGTTGATGCAAGCTGTGTCCAGAGACAGCCGGCCTGAAGTCTGTGGGCAGGATGCTTGCTTCAAATTATGCTGCTGACTTGGGGCAATTTTTTCTCCAGTTTGGGAAATTGTTCACCTAAAGGGAAGTGGGGATTGCTGAAAGCAGTTGTAATTGGGAAAATATGCTTCTTTATGTCACCTGGCTAGTCTTTGGTGAGGGTGGCATGCCATTTAGAGACAGAGTGACTTGTGAGAAGGAACTCAGTTCTTTTTTAGACTAAAGGGAGCTGCGGGAGAACCAGGAATCTGCAAAGCACAGCGATGGTGAAGATGGGGAGGGTGGTCAGCCCAGGTAGGATTCCTCCTCTCCAGCTCCTATTTGACAAGCTTCTGGCTGTTTCTCAAACTACAGCAGAAGCGGGGGCCAGGGAGGGGCAAGGAAGGACTGTCTGAAAATAAGGGGCATTTGACTGTCATGGAAACTGGCTGCTATGGAGGCTCACGGGTTTGATTTCTTTGATTTGGCGTCTCTGACCTTAGGAAATCAGAATTTAAAGCGAGGCCCGTCCTCCAGGGTACCGTTGTACTCCCACACATTTCCTCCTGCTTTTCGTCACTTAGCGCTACTCACTACTCGATGCGGCTGCCAGCCTGACTGTTTAACCTCCTCACTGCCACCGTGTGTCTAAGCCATCAGCAGTGGCGCGCTGGAGCTGGCTCATCTAAGGTTGAGGGTACTGACTTTAAGTGTTCAGGAAGTTGGCAGACAGCTATTAAATCACTGGTAGCCTGATGCCAGCCAGGCTGGGAAGAGTTACACCACAGAAATCAGCAAACACTCAGATCACGAGTTTTATTTTTAGAGAACTGGTTTACCAGCACAACTGGGGATAGGGATACAAGGACAGAAAAACACCACCTATGAGCACAGAGATCACTACAAATCCTGCACAAGGAGAAGCCCTGTTCTGCACCTGAGAAAATTAGATGTCTATTTTGAAGGTGATGACAATGATGGTAGCTAACAGTGACATTTATTATGGACCAAGGACAGTTGCTTTCGAACTGTGGTGCTGGAGAAGACTCTTGAGACTCCTTGGACAGTAAGGAGATCAAACCAGTTAATCCTAAAGGAAATCAAGCCTGAATGTCCACTGGAAGGACTGGTGCTGAAGTTGAAGCTCCGATACTTTGGCCACCTGATGTGAAGAGCCAACTCATTGGGAAAGATCCTGATGCTGGGAAAGATTGAAGGCAGGAGGAGAAGAGGGGGGCAGAGGATGAGATGGCTGGATGGCATCAGAAGCTCAATGGACATGAGTTTAAGCAAACCCTGGGAGACAGTGAAGGACAGGGAAGCCTGGCGTGCTGCAGTCCATGGGGTTGCAAAGTCAGACATGACTGAGCGACTGAACAGCAACAAAGGACAGTTCTAAGCACTTTACTTGCATTAACTCATTTAGGTCTCAAAACAAGCCTACAATAAAGGGACTATTATTATTATTCCAATTTTATAGATGGGGTACAGAGAAATAGATTATGTAGTCATGAAACTAGAGTGGACTTGAACCCCAGCAGTCTGGCTCCACAGTCCTGAGTTGTTCAGTTTTCTCCTGAATTGCATGTTTAACAGTCACACTTCATTGCACTCTCTATCTGAATTTCTCTGTTTATTAAAGACAGAAGCAAACTCTCCAGGATCTGCTCTCTTGATCTCAAATCCATGGGACAAGAGAAGCAGAGCCCTTTGCAAGACATCTTGCTTTTGTGAGTGTTAGTCACTCAGTCATGCCAGACTCTTTGCGACCCTGTGGACTGTAGCCCACCAGGCTCCAGCAAGAATACTGGAGTGGGTAGTCAGTCCCTTCTCCAGGGGATCTGATTGACCCAGGGATGGAACCTGGGTCTCCTGCCTTGCAGGCAGATTCTTTACCATCTGAGCCACCAGGGAAGATTTCAGAACTTTAAATTTAGAGAGATTTTTACATTAACATGCTGAAAAGGAAAAGCAATTGGATTTTAAAAAGTAGTCAGGTTTTTTTTTTTTTATGAAAGAAAAGTTATATTTGCTATTAAGCCTTTGCAAAAGTGGCTTGTTAATAAAATTAACTCATTCTAACAAAGTATTATTTATGATCTCATTATCATGGCCTGAGCCCTATTATTATTAATAATACTTTTTATAATATCAGCAAGTTTGCCATAATGATATTAAGTGATGTAATGTTTTAGTGGCTTAAAATCACTTTGTCATTCTATGAAGGTTCACAATAATTCCATGAAAGAAAATAAGAGGCTTCATTAACACCCTAACTCCCTGGGAGTGTTGGAGAGATGAGTGGCTTGTTCAAGTATGTACAGCTAGTAAGTGATGAATTTGAACTTGAATCCAGACTTTCAGATTCTCAAATATTTCTCAAAGACTGTATTGGCATTGGAACTTGTCACTAAGCTAGAACTTGCCACTTACTAGGCTCCCCACAACTCCCCAGGGAGCCAATGAGATGCAGGGAGATGGACAGCATCAGGCACCCTTCAGGGAGCCAAATAATCATAATAAAGATAACAACATATTAAAGCTTCTGCTTTTCCAAAGCATTACCATATATAAAATACAAATAGAGGGAAAGAATTCAAAAGATGGCCAGGCATTATTTGATCACAAATAATATTTTAACACTTTTGTGTACATGAAAGAAAAAATTCAGAGGATAATCTCAAAGTTTTATTCAAAACAGTGGATTCTTTTTTCTTGGGTTGGAAAATATCAAATAGGGAAACTATTAGCAAGAACATCAGCTTCTTACATGCTAGGAAAAATGCTAGGAGCTTTCCATGCATTATCTCACTTAATAATTGATAAGAACCCTATGCTAAAAGTACCATTATTTTAAAAAATGGGAACTGAATCTTACATAGGATTATTTGCCCAAAGTTACATAGTCAACAAGTGGGAGATGCCACTTTATACCACTTTCCAGATTTAAAAAAGATAATTGAGTCTGTTGCTGTTTTGTAAGTAAACTCATTGTATCATTTCTTTTTTAGATTCCACATATAAAAGAATGAGCTTCTGGTTGTAAGGGGGAGGGATGGGAGGAAGGGATGGGTAGGGAGTTTAGGAGGGGCATGTACTCTGCTGTATTTAAAATAGATAAACAACAAGGGGCTTCCCAGGTGGTGCTAGTGGTACAGAACCCACCTCCCAATGCAGGAGACTTAAGAAATGTGGGTCCGATCCCTGGATCAGGAGGATCCCCTGGAGAAGGAAACAGCAACCCACTCCAGTATTCTTGCCTGGGAAATCCCACGGACAGAGGAGCCTCGCAGGTGATGGTCCATGGGGTTGCAAAGAGTTGAACACGACCGAGCAACTAAATAACAAGAACCAACAAAGACCTACTACTGTATAGCACATGGAACTCTGCTCAATGTTATGTGGCAGCCTGAATGGTAGGGGAGGCTGGGGGAGAATGGATACATGTATATGTATGGCTGAGTCCCTCTGCTGTTCACCTGAAGCTATCGCATTGTTTGTTAATTGGCTACACATGAGTACAAAATAAAAAGTTAAAAAAAATAAGATAATTGTTCTGTTAGCACTGAGATACACATGTGAAAACACACACACACACACACACAATTTTCACCTTGCAAATCCTTATGAAACGAGAAGTGTATTTTAAAGCCTTGCCTCAAAGCTATGCTCTTGCTTGCGATACTAGTTACAGCTGATGCAGATGATTTTGAAATCTGCACCCAGAAGAACTTAAAATGCCCTCTCCTTTCCTTGCTCAAAGAAGAACATGGCAAAACCTATTACATGCAATAAATGGAAATGGTTTCAGCAATTATAGGGTGAATTTGGACCATGTAGGCAAATTATCAAGATCATTTCTATCTTACTCCTTTGACGTAGTAGTTGTTTTCTGATCTGATTCATCCAAGTGATGACTTCCACCTTCTGCCCCACTCGCTTGGTGGAGGTGAACATTATCCTGATTCGGTTTTGGCTCCTTGATAAGGAAACATCTGCCTTTTGCACAAAGAGGGAAATAATGGCAAATGTGCAACTAGCACTTGGGATCTGAAGTCAGCATCAACCACTATGCTTGCTCAGTTATGGACTGCATTTAGACACTCCAGGAACTTTATGCTTTGGGGAGAGGGCGGTGATGTGGTGGGTACACATCTAAGTTCTGGCTGTTTCCCATCAGCTGAGCTGCCTGACCTCTAGGAACCTCCGTTTTTATCTGATAATTAAGCATCACTCATACCCACTCAGAGGATAATGAGGTTTCTGGATTCATCAACCACAATGAAGCCCACAAACATTAGGTGCTTTATTGTTGTAATTACTGTAATTAGAATGGATTCAGAAATCAGCTTCGTTTCTCTTGCTCATAATCAAACAACGGAAAGCCATGAGTTTTTTTTTTTTAACTCTGACTTGTAGGCAGTATCTAGAGAAGGGAATGGCTACCCACTCCAGTATTCTTGCCTGGAGAATCCCGTGGACACAGGAGCCTGGCGGGCTACAGTCCATGGGGTTACAAAGAGTCAGAAATGACTGAAGTGACTTAACATGCATGTGGGCTATTTATGGGGAAATATTGAAACTTATGTCCATGTGAGTCTCAGTGAGCTTGAGAAAACTGCTGACCAAATTATTATGTGGGGTGCCACCCAAAAGTGGAGTGAGGTTAGCTGTGGCTTATAGCCTCTGTCACTACTTCACCCCCTCAACCTGAAGTCACTCAGACTTTCCTCTTTCCCCAAGCAGGGCCCATGCAATACCTTCAGACCTCATGAGATGAAAACTTTTGAAAGGGAGCTCTCTAACTTTCCCAAGGAAAGCTGGGTCACAATTCCCACACTATACATTGGGCTGAGCCTCTAATACTTTCCTTGAGGATCCAGAAACACTTACTGTGTTAACAACATTAAGCACACTGTAACATTTCACTTTCTAGCATGTTCTTTTGTGTCTGCACAAAATTTGAGTGCTTTAGGGTTTTGAGTTTTTCTATTAGGATCAATAAAATATTATTAATGCTATTACTATGAGGTTTTTCTAAAGTAATCCCCAGAAAGTTAATTCAGTATTTAGAAGAAAGACACCCAGGGGGGGAAAAAAAAAAAAAAAACTTTTCCCCCTCATAAGCTTCAAATCTTAGTCAAATTTGTCCACAGTATATTATCTTGGAGCCTGGCTTTTTTGTCCCCCAGTGCTAAGTGGGCCAGTGGACGGAGCATACCCAGGAGACCTGTCCAATTCTTTTAAGCCCGCCATGAAGGGAGGGAGGCCACATAAGTGGATCCGTTGGTCACAGAGACATCAACAGGATCCTAGAACTTAACACAGGGCTTTGCACAAGTCAGGCAATTGATTAGAGTTTGATAGACTGAATTAATCTAGACATTTACAAGTTAGGGGCTCAAAACATCACACAAAGTAGCACAGGTCACCCTGTAACTGAAGATGCTTCTGTGCCCAGCTATTTACAACATCTGGGAACTTGCTGCCTTGTGCACGTTGCTTAGAGGGGGAAGGTACACACTATTACTTTTACCTTTGAAAGGGAGCTCAGGGTGACCCCAAACTTCTGAGGAACAAAGTTCAATCTTTACATTAAAGCAGTTATTACGAAATGCAGGCTATGCACCTGACATTCAATTTCTGAATGTCCTATGTCTCCTGGAATTCACTGATTCACATTCTGGTAAATAAGGAATTTATTGGGATTCTCAAATGTCAGTGGTTCTCAAGTTCAGAACTGCATAGACTTTGGAGGCTTGTTATAAACAGAGATGCCTGAATTCTACTCTTGCAGATTCTGAGATTCTGATTTGTAGGTTTGGATCTTTTTCTTTCTCCAAACTTTTCACTGATAATTTTTTTTTTTTTTTTTTGGTGGTAAGTTCAGGAATTTGCAAAATACAACTCAGTGACCTAGCTGAAAGTTCCTCTGACGTGGAAAAAGAATGACCGGGGCAAGTCAACAGATTTTCCTTTCTCCTTAACAAGCAAGAGAGTCTTCTAGAACAAGATCTCATTTTAATCAAGTTCTCAGGTGGTGCAGAGGCACTGTGGAGTTTGAGAAATACTATATTCAACACGCAAAAGCAGAATAGAACTTGTTTCTTTTTTGGGGGGGTGGTTCAGGGCAGTTCGGAGACAGAGAGATAAAGCAGCATGTCACTGAGGGATCTTGTTAAAAACACAGATTCTGATTTATTCTCAGATGCTGCATTTTTAACATTTCCAGTGATGCTGCTGCTACTGTTGCTTGGAACACATTTTGAGTAACAAAGGTTAAGAGTGTAGGCTGGGGGCAGGGGGCAGGAGTTCCACAAACAGGCATCAAGTCCTGGCTTCCCGACCTTACTAGCGGTATGCCAGTGGGCTGGTTACTTTTTCATCAGAAAAATGGGAGTTGAGGGGAGCAAAGAATACCACTGATCCAGGTACAGGTGTGAGAGCTGGACCATAAAGAAGGCTGAGCACAGAAGAATTGATGCTTTCAAGCTGTGGTGCTGGAGAAGACTTTTGAGTGTCCCCTGGACAGCAAGGAGATCAAATCAGCCCATCCTAAAGGAAATCAACCCTGGATATTCATTGGAAGGACTGATGTTGAAGCTGAAGCTCCAATACTTTGGCCACCTGATGCAAAGAGCTGACTCATTGGGAAAGACCCTGATGCTGGGAAAGATTGAAGGCGGGAGGAGAAGGGGACAACAGAGGATGAGATGGTTGGATGGCATCACCTACTTAATGGGCATGAGTTTGAGCAAACTCTGGGAGACAGTGAAGGACAGGGAAGCCTGGCGTGCTGCAGTCTATGGCGTCACAAAGAGTCAGACACACTTAGCGACTGAACAACAACAAGGGTATTTGGGTGAGAACTGTATCTCAGTGCAGAAGCACTTACAAGTGCTTACCACAGTGTCAAGGACATAGTAACAAACAGACATGTTAACAAATAGGACTCTATCACTGAAAGTTATAAACTTCTCATTTTAAGATTGAGCTGTAATAACCTAGAGGGGTGGGAAAAGGTGGAAGCTGGGAGAGAGATTCAAGAATGAGGGGACATATGTACACCTATGGTTAATTCATGTTGATGTATGACAGAAATCAAACCAATATTGTAAAGCAATCATCAATCAATTAAAAAGATAAATATTAAAAAAAAAAAGAGTTAAGTTTTCAGTCTTATGAAAGCAGCCTCAATGAGTGTTTCTGCCTGGCAGTCTCAGTTGCCACACTGCTTTGCCAAATTATAGTTTATCTGCACTGTGTTTTCTGGTCACGGGCTTCAGCTGAGCAGGACGAGACTCTGAGGACTGAGACCCACATATTCAGACCATGGGTGCTCCCTGGGCTGCTGCCGACCCACTGGGTCTGGAAGCACAGGGGTCACAGTGGGACTAGGCTAGTTCTTTTCCACGGTGGTTGCTATTTCCAGCTCATGTTTATGAAATACATATAATTTTAAGGCTTTGCCAAGAGAGAGCCTTCCCTCTGTGGTTGATTTTCAGAGTCATAATTACCCTCTTATTACAAGTCAGTGTTCTGGGCCCTGACTCCCCTGGGTTCTTGTGGCCGGCTGGTGGGACAGACAGAGGTATAACACTGGTCAAATCTGCTGACCACGCTGTTCCGAGCTAGCAGACTCGGCAGCCTTGTCAAGGGTTTGAGTGGGCTTGGAAGTGGTTCGAGCAGAATCCTGCTTCTCTGAAAGAAATATGCTTCATGCTCTGGGTTGCCCACTTTTAAAACTCTGAATGATCTGAACAAGAGTCTGGTGCTAAGATTGTCATGATTTGAGAGCAGAGGTTTATCAGGACAGCCAATGACCAATATCCTCCAGCATCCTCTAAGGTCCAAGAGAATGACTGTAGAAACATATGTGTCATGGAAGTTTAGAGTGACACATAACTCAGGGTTGCAACAACAGCAAGATGCTCAGATAACTGTGTTATCAACATTCTCATGTGCAAGGAGTCATTTAAGCACCTTGCTCTACTTTCTCCAGCTCAAATTTCCTCTTTGACTGCTCCTTGCATTCTAGTCTTTGATCTGGGGAAGTAAGACTCTTTCCCTGTGATTAGATACCCTGGTAGCCAGAGGGAATTCTTCCAGGCATGAATATTCTTTCATTAATGACAGTCTCTTTGTTCTTTTTATTTTTTCTCTTTTTCTTTCTTGTTCTTTTTAAATCATCACTCACAACTGAGATGATTTCTCCCTTACTTTAAATAACCTTATAATTAGCTAAACAGTTCACAGATATGAGTTAAAGGCCAAACTGTTGCTTCTGCCTTTTCTTGCTCCCCCTACACCTCCCTACTATTTAGCACCAATTTAGGAGGGATTGGGGGCAGGAGGAGAAGGGGACGACAGAGGATGAGATGGCTGGATCATCCATGATGGCATGATGGCATCACTGACTCGATGGAAGTGAGTCTGAGTGAACTCCGGGAGTTGGTGATGGACAGGGAGGCCTGGTGTGCTGTGATTCATGGGGTCGCAAAGAGTCGGACATGACTGAGCCACTGAACTGAACTGAACTGAGGGCATGCATGCATGCTAAGTCGCTTCAGTCATGTCCGACTCTGTGCAACCCTCTGGACAGCAACCCACCAGGCTCCTCTATCCACGGGATTCTCTAGGCAAGAATACTGGAGTGGGTTGCCATCTACTTCTCCTCAATTTAGGGCAGCAGTCCTCAAACCTTTTTGGTACTCAGGGACAGGTTTGGTGGAAGACAAGTTTTACATGGACCAGGGGTGGTTTGTAGATGATTCAGGCACATTACATTAATTGTGCCCTTTATTTCTATTACTATTACATCAGCTCCAGCTCAGATCATCAGGCATTAGATCTTGGAGGTTGGGTGCCCCTCATTAAGGGAATTTGCAGATGGGATATGGGGACCCAGCAAAAAGCCCTCTCATGTGAACAGAGAGTGGGGCAAGAAAATGGATTCTCTCTCCTCTTTTCTAGAAGCTAAGACCCCAATCCTGATAGCTAGGCAGCAAATAGGTACCTCCTCAGAAGAGGGCTCTGCAGTCCCCATGGAAGCAAGTCCTCTTGGATTTCTTGGTGAGTTGCCAGGAGTCTGCTGGCCCGGGCTCAGCACTGCTGTGCACACTACTGCCCTTTCTGGGCCATGCCCGGTGGGGCGGGTCCTGAGATAAGGACCAGGGGGTTCTCTCAACTAACTCTCTCATAAGAGGTTGTAGGTTTGGGAGAAGGGAGATGGAGATGAGGAAAGATACTTTGTTTTAGGAAAACATGAGCTCCCAGGAGAAAGCAAAGATTTGAGCTGATAAAAGAAAGACTTTATTCCCTTGGAAGAAAGAATACCTGCCACAGAATCCCAATCCCAAGTCCAAGTATAGGGGGAAGCTGGGGAGCAAGGGACAATGAGGTGTTTGACAGCAGATGCAACCTATGGGCAAAGCTGGGTCTCTGGGGAAGGGAAAGCATGGCACGTTCTTTAGACCATGTGAAAAAGTATCAATATATGGCAGGTGGGTCCTCAGTCCTAAACTTTGGTTAAGCCAAATGAGCTTTAAAAAACAAAGGACAACTGCTGTTTCTGATGGGGGTCATAGATATTTAATGAACATACCTGCACTGAAGACTTAGTTCAGGGATTTTTATGGTAATTAGAGAAGGATGAGCCCTGAAGAATTGATGCTTTTGAATTGTGGTGCTGGAGAAGAGTCTTGAAAGTCCCTTGGACTGCAAGGAGATCCAAGCAGTCAATTCTAAAGGAAATCAGTCCTGAATATTCATTGGAAGGACTGATGCTGAAGCTGAAGCTCCAATACTTTGGGCACCTGATGTGAAAAACTGACTCATTTGAAAAGACCCTGATGCTGGGAAAGATTGAAGGTGGGAGGACAAGGGGGTGACAGAGGATGAGATGGTTGGATGGCATCACCAACTCAATGGACGTGAGTTTGAGCAAACTCTGGGAGATAGTGAAGGACAGGGAAGCCTGGTATGCTGCAGTCCATGGACTGGCAAAGAGTCAGACATGACTTAGCAACTGAACAACAACAAAATTAAAATATACACTGAAGAAAAAACAAGCTCCCTTAGTCTTTTTCCTTAACACAGTGATTATTATTATTTTCATGCTAACCCATTGTGGAAACCCATAGCTTTGCCAGCAAAACAACATCCTGCCACTGTTAAAAGTATGTTACAATTTGTGGCTGTGGACCCAGTATTTGACATGGAGTGGTGTTCTATTTCAACCCAATTTAATTATATGCTCCCTTTATATATCGTGGATAGCTCACACTAGCAGAATTGTTTTGGCTGGTGAAAAACTGGCCATGACTTGTCATAATAGGCTGCTTTATAGAACCACTGAAGTATAGTTACTGCCCATCATTCGAGAATTATGGCACCATAACAACCCTTTATTTACATATACTGCTGAGACAGTAAAAAAAGCAAATAGATTTCTTAAATTGAGACAGCAGAAATCTCCCCCCAGGGCAAGTGGCCCTCGTTGCGGCAGTAACATATGCAAGCCTAAATAACTTCGGTGTCCATGTTTCAGTAGCGCATCATTTCATGGGCAGTTCGCAACATTCTAATAATAAAATGGAGTCTAAATTTGGAGTTGGGCTTCACCAACAGTAGATGGTAATGTACACAGCGAAATCTCTATGTGATTTGTGAGGAAGGTTTAAATTTGCTAATCACACTCCCACTGAGAGATTCCACAGAGGGCCTCAAGTGGAATCAGATGGCAAAGCCTTCAGCCAGGAGAGCCTGACCTAGTTTATGTTAACTCAGATCCTGCATCTGAGTAAAGTTAGGGATTCTTCCATCTTCAGACTCCTTGACTGAAAGAGTCTTAGCTTTCCCCTCATACAACAGAAACCCTCTATAAATCCACACCATCCCTGCCTCTCCCCCTCTTTTTTTGCCTACTCCATTCTGTCCTCTTCATGATCTCTGGGGAAAATTGTACTGGGGTAAAGCATCATTGCTCTCATCGACTGTCTTGATGGTTCATGTAAATTGCCTTCTCCTTGTTCTTTTGGAGTTGCACTAGGCTTATTTGTAATACACACATTTTAAAAGCTTCCTCCAAAACATCTCCTCTACACTTCTGTTTCTAGGGTGGCGTATTCACCCTCAGGTGCTCATTAGCTTCTAGTAAACTCCCATGTCTGCCTGTGAAAGGGTAGTGCGTGGTCATTACAACTCAGATTGTTACCAGTCTTTCTGCAGTTACATGCAAGTGGTCCAAAGCGGGCAGATACTTCAAAGGGCATCCTGTTCCTCTGGGTGGCTGAGACCTGGGAAGGTGTGGAGAGGGTGGGGAGAGGACACCAGACAGCACCTTGAAGGCCCCTGCAGCTGGCCTTCTGGGCCCTTGGGATTCTGCAAAGCGACTGGCTCCTGTAATTGCCAGCTTTCATCAGGGGGTTAAGAGGCTGAGCCAGCACGGAATCCACCTCTCTGGGAGAGCACTCGGGTTGGTGATGCTTGAGAGAGCAGTCCGGCAGGTCTGCCTCCCCCTACCATCCCACCCCCTATCCCTCCCATCCCCCTTCCCCCCATTGGCGGAGCCCGGGAGCCCAGGGCGCTCACCTCCGGAGGCCAGGCCTGCGCAGCTGCCTCCGTGCTGGCAGGGCCCGCGCTCGCAGGCGTCAGGGTAGAGCACGCAGCCCAGCTTCAGCTCGGTCAGGCCCACCACCTCGGCGAAGCTGCTGCGCTTGTTCTGCAGCGGCAGCTCGTTGTTATTCAGCACCACGGAATCCAGGCAGCCCTGGAAGCCGCTCAGCACCTGCGTGACCCGCGCGTCGGTCAGGCTGCGGAAGCTGTCCGCCTGTACCAGGGCCCCGAAGTAGATGGCGCTGTCGGTGCCCAACGTCTGGAAGTAGAGGGGCGCCCGGCGGCGCTCCACGTAGGTGTCGTCCAGGGCCAGGCTGGTGAAGTTGCGGTTGAGCTCCAGGAAGACCGAGTGCCAGCTCCCGTCGTTGACTGCACGGCCCGAGATGCCCAGGATGCCAGGGCCGCTGCCGCAGTCCAGCTGAAACCACAGCCGGCCATCCACGATCTGTGCGGAACCAACACCGGGGCGCTTTTCAACGTGCATATGGCCGTGCACTCCTGGGCACCCTGTTCCCAACCCCCATTCCCAACTGGGATTTTGATCCACTCACAAATCTGCTATGGTTTGGTTTTTAATAATCACGCTTTCTCCTCATTATATGCCATGCAGATGCATGCCTGAGATTTCACAAATTGTCTTGTAATTAGCAATAGGAGTGCAGGCTCAGAAATCCACACTAATATTTCAGAATATTCCTATTGTGTCCATTTCATCCTTTAAAAATTCACCGCAGTTTTCTCTTTAAGGGGTTCGTTTATTCTGTGTGCCCTTCCAAACTACGACCAGCACAGAGTGAGTTTCTGTGAATTCATTAATATTCATTTACAAATATTTATTGAACATCTACTGTGTGCCAAGCAGAGTGGCAGTGCCTGTGAGAACCACTGAGCAGAGTTGTCACCTCTGTCCTCCCGGGGCTTCTGTTTGAGTGGGGACACGGCCATGAGTCACATAAGCCCAGAAACACATGTATACGCCCCAAGAAAGTCTGTGTGACTGTGCTGTAGGGGGTGAAGGAGGCCACGTAGATGTCTTACTTTCCAGCTTCATGCATGTGTAAGGTTTAAAAACTCTCTTATTAAATGCTAGCCATCTCCTTACAACAGTTCTTCAGGGTTGCTATTCATCATTTAGGTTAAGATTATCTTATAAAGTCCTCAGGGCTTGGCCAGTTGCTAGGAACATATGTATATTCACTGCTACATTAAAAAGGGATAACCAACAAGGACCTACTGTACAGCACAGGGAACTCTGCTCAATGTTTTGTGGCAGCCTGGATGGGAAGGGGGTTTGGGGGAGACTGTATGGCTGAGTCTCTTCGCTGTTCACCTGAAACTATAACAACACTGTTAATCAGCTGTGTCTCAATACAAAATAAAAAATTTAAGAAGAAAAGAATGGATGTGTATTTCATGACCTCAGGAGCTCCAGAAAGATCTGGCTCACTGTGCACACCTTGCAGACACTCCCAGCCCCTGGTCTGGGGTCAGCTACAGAGAACCGCCTGCTGTTTCTGTTGCCCTGGTGAGGGAAGGCACCCAGGGCTCCCCCGCCCCAAGCAGGCTAACTCCAAAAGGACAGCAAACTCAGGGACACGTGCTACCGGAGGATGCCAGCGGGCTGAACGCTGCTGGGCCGGTCCTGGTCCTCCAGGGAGAGCCAGGATCAGCTGCTGTGGAGGAGACAGGCTGGCCTTTCCTCTGTCGCCCACCCTCATGTGCATTTCTCAGAGATGCGAGATGGTGTGAGGATCCAGGGAATGAAGGCCAGAGCACTGTCTTGTCAACAAGTCAGTGTTGGGCCAAGAAGGGATTCACGGCCAGAAAGCATGAAACAGAAGCTACGGTTCTGTCCTTTGTGAACCAGCAGAAGAAGCCTGTGGAGGCCAGCCTCTGAGTCACGCCAGGGCAGCCAGCCTTCACCTAGGATCTGCCGACATGCGCAGTCTTGTGCCAGGACTTGGGGAGAGAGCAGGAGCTTATACAGAGATAAAGGGAAATGGACAGAGGGGAAGGCACAGGGGTGCTCAGGGCACTGGTGCCAGGGAGGTAACAGTGTCACAGAAATAACCTGAATCCATCTTTCCAAGATGCATTTGGCTCCTGACAGACCTGTTAGGGACGGGTACAACAGCACTCACCCTCACAAATGGGATACTTTTCTATGTCTCAGCATTTTTTGCAGACAACTAATTCCTGGGGACTCTCACTTCTGCCACTGAGACTCTATGAACTCATTGGCATCCTTTCTTCCTACATATAAAGTTTATGCCACGTAATATGTGTATATGAAAGGCAGGAGGCTCTGTGAAGCAGGCAGAGCCTTGGGAATTTAGGAATGAGAAATCAAATTCCAGCTTTGTCATGTATCACACAGGTTCCCTAGGGGGTTTGAAAAGTGAAAGTGTTAGTTTTTCAGTCGTGTCTGACTCTTTGCAACTCCATGCACTGTAGCCCGCCAGGCTCCTCTGTCCATGGGATTCTCCAGGCCAGAATACTGGAGTGGGTTGCCATTCCCCTCACCAGGGATCTTCCCAACCCAGGGATTAAACCCAGGTCTCCCATATTGTAGGCATATTCTTTACTGTCTGAACTACCAGGGAAGCTCTGGGTTTAAGACCCCTTATAGCAATGGCACCCCACTCCAGTACTCTCGCTTGGAGAATCCCATGGATGGAGGAGCCTGGTGGGCTGCAGTCCATGGGGTCGAGAAGAGTCGGACACGAATGAGCAACTTCACTTTCACTTTTCACTTTCCTGCATTGGAGAAGGAAATGGCAACCCACTCCAGTGTTCTTGCCTGGAGAATCTCAGGGACGGGGGAGCCTGGTGGGCTGCCATCTATGGGGTAGCACAGAGTCGGACACGACTGAAGTGACTTAGCAGCATAGAGAAAGCAAAGAGAACTGCTGTGGCTTATTTTACAAGGAGAATGAGACCATTACAGAATTGTCAGCCACCTTGTACACAGTACATACATCCTGTGCTCAGTAATACAAATGTATGCAGGCAGAAAGACTGGAGACAAATTTTTATTTTCAGAGATCATTCATGTGTAATCTATGCTGTTGTTTTTGTCATTTTTTTGGTCGTTGTTCAACAAAATGTACTGAATGAATATTGTAAATCATGCCAGAATACTTGCTCAGTGACAACTCCTGGATAATATCCATATTTTTATTTCAATGTCAGTAATAGAATGATCAAATGTGACTTTGGGGACTACCTGCCTCTGGGACAGTCCATCTGTTGTAGTGTTCAGTGGCTGTAGAGTCTATAGGGGTCCCCAGTCTATCAAGGAAAATCTTGGGGTGAGGGTGCAATTCATCTAAGGTTTTGTAAAAGGGTGTATTTAATTAATATATTACTTGGTACATTCCCCTCCCTAACCCTAACCCCCATCTCTTGGGATAATGAGTTATAAATTCATCCAGGAGAACTTATGTGGCTCTGATGTAGTCACATACATAGATGTTCTATCACTAAGGAAGACAAAATTATCCCTTGGTAATACAGTGTATGGTTAAGCTTACTGTTTTCTTTTTCCTGTTGAAAAAAAATAACAGCAACAACATAGCTGAGTGAATACAAAGCCAGACACCTACATGACCCCCAGCTTTTGGAAACAAAAGTGACTTATACCTTCTAAATTCTAGGAGTTTGGAATTTTAAGCCTTGTCTAGATATTCTTGCCTGGAGAATCCCAGGGATGGGGGAGCCTGCTGGGCTGCCATCTATGGGGTCGCACAGAGTCGGACACGACTGAAGCGACTTAGCAGCAGCAGCAGCAGATGACAAAGTAGAATACTGATACCAAAAGCTACCTTGTAAAAAGTCAATATCTGGCTATTTTACAAGTATATTATGCCAAGAGGAGGAGAGAATGCTTTCATAGCTGAGTCCTCTCACCTTGGAAAATTATACTCTGATCAAATTTAGTTTTTCTGTCTTCAGAATGGGGTCTATCCAGTTTTAAAGAATCTCTCTTTTAAGAGGACAAAGCTTCTTCAAAACAGAGGGCAAGTTAGTTTAACAGAAACTGAAGTGTACGAGAAACTGTAAGAAAAGTCTACAGCAAGGATCCGAAATGGTGTGTGTTTGTCGGGGTGGAGAAGTGGAGACAGGCAGGCAATGCGTTCAATTAAAGCATAATGTCACAAAAGATGCAGGTATTCAGGGTTGTCTGAAATCAACAATGTGGTTTAACCTGGATCTTCAGTGGCTTGGGGTTAGGGAGACAAATTATCAGAGCTATAAGTCACCTTGTAAGAAAGCAGGATTTTGAGTAAGAAAGTATGAATTACAGTGCAAAGTCTGACTGCTATCTGAAGCAGTCAGTGTGCGGCTCTGGAAGTGCACATCATCATGAACTTGTAAGAAGGTTACAGATACTCTTTGAAAGGGAATGTTTCGAAACCTATTTTTAAGACGGCCATTAGTAGCTATCTGGCATACAGTAGGATGGACACAATAAAGGTAAGGTCCTAGTAGAGGCAGAAGAAGAAGGAGGCATGGAGAAGGCCATGGCAACCCACTCCAGTGTTCTTGCCTGGAGAATCCCAGGGACAGGGGAGCCTGGTGGGCTGCTGTCTATGGGGTTGCACAGAGTCAGACACGACTGAAACGACTTAGCAGTAGCAGAGGCAGATGGGATTAAGAAGAGGTGGCAAGAATACACAAAACTGCACAAAAAGGTCTTAATGACATGGATAACCACGATGCTGTGATCACTCACCTAGAGCCAGACATCTTGGATGCGAAGTCAAGTGGGCCTTAGGAAGCATCACTATGAACAAAGCCAGTGGAGCTGATGGAATTCCAGCTAAGCTATTTCAAATCCTAAAAGATGATGCTGTTAAGTGCTGTACTCAATATGCCAGCAAATTTGGGAAACTCAGCAGTGCCCAGAGGACTGGAAAATGTCAGTTTTCATTCCAATCCCAAAGAAGGGCAGTTCCAAAGAATGTTCAAAGTACTGAACAATTGCACTCATTTCACATGTTAGTTGGTTATGCTCAAGCTATGTGAACTTAGAATTTCCAGATGTACAAGCTGGGTTTAGAAAAGGGAGAGGAACCAAAGATCAAACTGTCAACATTTGTTGGATCACAAAGAAAGCAAGGGAATTCCAGAAGAACATCTGCTTCATTGACTATGCAAAAGCCTTTGACTATGTGGATCACAACAAACTGTGGGAAATTCTTAAAGAGAAGGAAATATCAGACCAACTTACTTGTCTCCTGAGAAGCTTGTATACAGGTCAAGAAGCAACTGTTAGAACCTTATGTGGAATAACAGACTGGTTCAAAATTGTCACCCTGTTATACGCAGAGTACATCATGCGAAATGCCAGGTTGGGTGAAGCACCAGCTGGAATCAAGGTTGCTGGGAGAAATATCAACAACCTCAGATATGCAGATGATACTAATTTAGTGGCAGAAAGTGAAGAGGAACTAAAGAGCCTCTTGATGAGGGTGAAAGAGGAGAGTGAAAAAGTTGGTTTAAAACTCAACATTCAAAAAACTAAGATCATGGCACCTGGGCCCATCACTTCATGGCAAACAGAAGTGGAAAATGTGGAAACAGTGACAGATTTTATTTTCTTGGGCTCCAAGTCTCCAAAATTACTGTGAACAGTGACTGCAGCCATGAGCTTAGAAGACGCTTGCTCCCTGGAAGAAAAGCTATAAAAACCTAGACAGAGTATTATAAAGCAGAGACATCACTTTGCTGACAAACATCCGTATAGTCAAAGCTATCGTTTTTCCAGTAGTCATGTATGGATGTGAGAGTTGGACCATAAAGAAGGTTGAGTGCTGAAGAATCGATGCTTTCAAATTGTTTTGCCTGAGAAGATTCTTGAAAGTCCCTTGGACTGCAAGGAGATTACACCAGTCAACCCCAAAGGATATCAATCCTGAATATTCATTGGAAGGACTGATGCTGAAGCTGAAGCTCTAATCTTTGGCCACTTGATGCAAATAGCCGACTCACTGGGAAAGACCTTGGTGCTGGGAAAGACTGAAGACAAAAGAAGAGGGTGACAGAGGATGGGATGGTTCGATGGCATCACTGACTCAATGGACATGAACTTGAGCAAACGCCAGGAGATAGTGAAGGACAGGGAAGCCTGGTGTGCTGCAGTCCATGGAGTTGCAAAAAATTGGACATCCCTTAGTGACTGAAAAACAACAACATACAGTGATGCTCAAAAAATATAGTTTTAATGAATACACAATGAATAAATCTCAGTCCTCTGAATCTCTTCTTTTGATAAACAGTGTAGTACCCCTGATCTGCTGCCACTGCCAGAGGTCAGGTCCACTATTGATTAGTTAAGGCAAGTCATTGATGCTCTCTGAACCTCAGTTTTCTTAGAGGTGAAAAAGTAGGCACTTACACGTGTGCACAAGAGAGTGAGAATAAAAACACATGGAAGCTGCTGTAAAGCACAGGGAGCTTAGTCTGGTGCTCTGTAATGACCTAGAGGGATGGCGGGATGGGAGGGAGGTTCAAGAGTGAGGATACAGGTATACACACACTATTCACGTTGTACAGCAGAACACACACAACATTGTAAAGCAGTTATCTGGGCTTCCCTGGTGGCTCAGATGGTAAAGAACCTTCCCACAGTGCAGGGGATTCAGGTTTGATCCCTGGGTAGGGAAGATCCCCTGGAGAAGGAAATGGGAACCCACTCCAGTATTCTTGCCTGGAGAATTCCATGGACAGAGGAGCCTGGAGGGCTACAGTCCACGGGGCCACAGAGTTGGACACCATGGAAGAGACTTAGCACATACACTAATGAGCAAGTACCTTCTTGTACTTTTGCTATAATATTGGACCTGAAAGACTAACATAGGAAAAAATATTACTTGTGTCTTGGGAATCTCTCCTAGTGATCCAACATGTTTCTTTTATAGGTTTGAGGAGAGCCAGGGAACCTATCCCACCATTTTCATCATGACTTTAGCTGCCAGGAAATTCAGAGCTATGGTCTGTGTTCAATCAATCCCTGGTCTAGATTTTTCAATGGTCTGTTCATCCCTATTTTACTAGTTGAGTGTTAGCCTTTTGTTTTTTATCTTTTTAAAAGTTCAAGTATAATTAACTTATTATATTAGTTTCAGGTGTGCCACATGGTGAATCAATATTCTTATACATTACAAAATGATCATCAGTGTTGAGTCTGGCTACTATCTGTCGCCGTACAAAGTTATTACAATATTATTGACCACATTCCATATGCCGTATATTACATCCTCATGGCTTATTTATAACCAGAAATCTGTCCCTCCTGATCCCCTTCCTCTAATTCACCTATCCCTGTTTTCATCTTAATGGTGCTTTGATTTTATCCCTTCTGAGTTTTTACAGTGAGCCTGGAATCTCTTTTGGAAGTGACAAAGTATTAATCGTAAACAGAAGGATGAGCACCTCCTTGTCCATGAGCACGTTCATTTCCTGAGGTCTCCATGCAATTCTTCAACTGTCTTCGAGGGGTACCCTCTACCTTGCAGGTCATCTTAAGTACTTTTTAGAGAACGTGCTTTGGCTGGGAAAATATAAACAACCAAGAGGTGCAATTTAAACAAAGCACTGCAGTGTAGTCATTGCACCAAAGTACAAGGCACACTGAACCCAGAGCCAATGAAATTAAATCTTGCATGAGGCTGAAAATGTTAAGCAAACAGATTCAAATCCCCTCAGTGGATATTCCTGGCGACTGCAGGGGAGTATCCGCAGTAGTTTAGTACAGCTGTGTCCTGCTTTGGGCAAAGCCAACATATGAAAAGCAAACTTACCCAACAGACAGATTGGGGCAGGGGTGACTATTCACATCACAAAGGGATTAATGGAAGGGTTCCTTCAAATAGCAAGCATCCCTGGTTTATTAGAATTCCATTTATAGAGATTCAATTTACACAACTCTCAGAAACACGCTTGTTTCATGAAATACAATATACCTTAGGAGCTAGAGCCGTGTAAAAGGTTGAATTATTCTTCTTTCCCATCCCTAGGGTTCTGCACATTTTAGACGTTTGCCAGTGAAGTGTCAAATGACACGTTCCGTTTTAGGATCAAGCCATTCATATCCCATATTTTTGTTCTCTCTCAAATTTAATGCTATTTAAAAGAATTGCTAATAGAAAGTATTTGCTTCCTAAGGGTGTTCAGCAGCTGACAGTCCTGTTAAAGATGGAAGGAGAGAGGGGAAGGTCAGTGACACCTGGGCAGGACCCCTGGAGCTGTGACCTCTACGTGAGCCTTCCCAGTAATCATACAACCCTGCTTCTCAGGGATGTTTAGGATGGAGGGGACACATGTATACCCACAGCCGACTCATATCGATGTATGGTGGAAACCATCGCAATATTGTAAAGTAACTATCCTCCCCTTAAAATGAATAAATAAATTAAAAAAATAAAATTAAAAACAAAGAAAGTGAGCTAAGGATGCTAGGAAGTTTGCTTCAGTAGCCAGGAGTTTAAAAAGACAGCACTTAGGTTTTTGAATTTATCATCTTCCATCATGAAGATCTGATCTGAATTCACTGTTTTCTAAAACTGTGCATCCTGAGTGTTTCTCTCTCTCTCTCTTTTTTAAAATAAATCTGTCCAAAACTTTTCTAAGTGGTATACTTTCTTATTTTTTATTTTTATTTTTTGGCCCTGTGGCATGCAGGATCTTCATTGCCAACCAAGGACTGAACCCTAACACTACACAGTAAGTGTGGGAGCCTGACCAATGGGCCACCAGGGAAGTCCCTTGTTTTCTTTTGAAAACACAGTTTTCCTAACGGGGCTGAACTTATTCTCTGATTTGAGTGAGTCAGGGTAGTGGGAGATTCCTCATGAAAGTGGCCAACTTTAAACTCCAGCTCGCGGCTCACTCCCTCCGCACAGAGCCTGGAGTTCCAGAAGCAGGTGTATGAAGTCTATGTGGCGGGAGGGGCCGTCGCATCTCCTCCTGTTCTACATGCTTTCCTCCCTCCAGGATTAAAGCCTGAGTCATCTAATCAACGTGGGTGGGACCTAACAAACAGCCAAAGCACAAGAGCTAACACGGCCCACCACCATCCCCATTAAGCCGAGTGACAGAGCAGCAGGAAGGAGAAAACCACCCGCCATTTCCCCGTGGATGAGAGGGTCCTCTTGGACAGACGCCACCCACCTCTGAGTGCACGTCCAAAGGAAAACAGTGTTCCATTAAACATGGCTCCTTCCTAGGCCCCCTTCCTCTCCCATCCGGAAGGCTTAGTCTTGTCTATAGAAGCCCATGTGGTTTTGGATGGAATGAGTTGTAGTAACAACACTGAAAGCTGGGGGACAGCGTGGGGATGGAAAGCGTAATGTGAGCGAGACTGGAGGCGGGGCCAGGCTTGGCACGCTGTAGCCGTACAACCTTGTAAGTAATCTAACCTCTCTGATCCTCTCATGTCTGACTCTTTGCAACCCCATGGACTGTAGCCCACCAAGCTCCTCTGTCCAGGGATTTCCCAGGCAAGAATACTGGAGTGGGTTGCCAGGCCCTCCTCCAGGGGATCTTCCCAACCCAAAGACTGAACTTGGGTCTCTTGTGTCTGCATATGGGATCCCAGATGGCACTAGTAGGCTGCCTGCCAATGCAGGAGACACAAGAGACTTGGGTTCAATCCCTGGGTCAGGACGATCCCCTGTAAGTGGCAACCCACTCCAGTGTTCTTGCCTGGAGACTCCCATGGACAGAGGAGCCTGGTGGGCTATACAGTCTACGGGGTTGCAAAGAATTGTACATGACTGAGTATATATATGTAAATAAATCACATTTATTATATTAACTTCATAACACAAACCAAATGAGGCATGTAAAGCTGTTAGTATTATTGCTGCTGTTGTTTTTATGAAGGCATCAGAGGTTCTGATGTGAATACAAGTGCCTGACTTGCTCTAAAGGAAATCCAGTGCCTTTGGAGAGTTTCTGAGGCTGGGAACGATTTAAAAATTAGGTTACCTGGGCCAGAAGAGGGCATATGGAATCTTCTATACCCCAGATCTCCCGTATCCTTCCAGGGCAAGAATAGAAGTGACCTTCAGGGGTCACTGGGGATAGACCCATGTGATATAAGAGGATACAGTCAGCCTTTTGAAAAGACCACCCCTGCCGTGGAATTGATTAGGAAACACTCTAATGAACTGTTGAGTGATTACAGCTCAAAGGAGGCCGGCCCTTGAACCCACTCTAGAGAGAGGTACCCCAGTCTCCAAAGAGGCAATTCTGAAGCTGAATGTACAAAAGGAAATGGGGTATTGGCACACTTCCCAGTTTTGCTGCTGCTCCCCTGGCCCTAAACTCAGCTTCTGGTTTCTGAACTTAAAAGACAAAACGATTTCAGACTCCAAACCAAGAGCCAAAATACTAACATGAGAACTGACTGCGGGAAAAGATAACCCATTTTAATTACCTTCAGTATGATGCAGGGGTTTGCTCTGGTGTACATTATAATCCCATTGCTTTGCAGGGTCCTCAGACGCAGGGCCAGTTTAAAGTCTTCTTCTTTGCTGTTTTCAGAAAGCCGGTATTTGATGTAACTGTTTCCGGCAAAGCTGAGAGAAGTGTGTCCTGAAAAGACCATGATGAGGAGACATAGATACTTTGAACATCCAGACACCAGAAGGGACCCATGGAATCACAGAACAACTACCAATCAAGTTGATTAAAGACTGTGGGAAGTTGGCAAAAGCATAGAGGACAAACGATTTTGGATTAAAAATTGGTTTCTCCATTTTGGGTCACATTCCAATTTCAAAGTAAAAACAAAATATATTTAACTAGTCAGATGCCCCAAATCTGAGTTCTCTCATGTCAAGGGCAACTTGGTATGTTCTCTAACCTGAATTTTCCTAGAGTCACTAAACTCCCAATTCCTGCTTTCTAAAATTAGCATTTAAAAAAAATATTCCTTCATGCCCACCCACACCACTTAGACACTTGAAAACTTTCACTTCCATGAAACAAGGGAAAGATAAACCATTTTCAAAGAATATCTACATTCCCCAAGTATCCTGATGCTGAACAGCGAACTTAGGTCATTTGCACAAATGTTGAAAAAAGCAATGATACAAAGGAAGTTCAAGTTTTGTGCAGTCACAGCTCTATCTTTGACCATGAATTTCAGGCTCTCCTGTCTAGAATGTTTAGTAGCTACCCATATCGCCCAATTCTGAGTTCGTTCTCTCTTTTTTTTTTCTTACTGCCTTCCACTTTATGTATTAAGAAGCAAAGTAATGGCTGAAAAGCTGTCTAACTGGGGTGAAAGTGTGGAAATACACCAAAATGGATGATAATTGTGGACAATGAAGAATTTTCCATATAGAAAGGAGAAGGGAGATAGGCAAAAAGGGGTATGTGAAGTTAGGAAAAGTACCCTACTGTCACCCTGCAGACCCACCTGTGGTGCATACAGCAGGCGTGTTGCGGGTGGGGCAGCATAAGTGTCTTAGAGCCTTAGAAGACTTCAAAAGCAAGTATGTGGACTCAGGGACAGCTCTGTTCTTGAAGTCGACTCTGAAAGAGCTTTGGCTTCCATTTTTAAGAATAGTGCTTGTCTTTGCAAAGCCTGAGTTTTTAGAACCCAGTGCTTCGCAAGTGCCTTGCATACACTAGATATAATAATTTTTTATTCCCATTGTAATTGCTATTATAATCATCACTCAGTACATATTTATTGGATTCTAAAACCGGTATCAGCGTGCTTATATCTGCAATACATCCTCTACTAAAAAGGGTTCTATTGGTAACAAAAGTGAACATTACTCTCTTTAGAGGAAGGAGGTGGTAGAACATATATGAATCAAGAGAAGTATTGAAATTGAGTGATGATCAGAAATGGAGGATCATCTGGATTGGAATAACACAAATACTGATTTTTTTTTTTTTTTCTTTAAGACACAGAGGTGATCACCTCGCCTTTCAGGAACATGCAGTTAGTTGTACATTTGCAGTGGGGAGTCTTACCTGATCTAGGCTGGGCTTACCCTACCAAGGTCAACTGAACTGGCTCAGCTTCACTTTCTGTTGAGAGGTATAGGCTCAGAACATGAAATGCCATGCGACAGATACTCCAACTCCTCTGCCTAACCAACAGCCTTTTATTTATTTTCTAGAATTTCACAGTCTTAGCACCCACATGACACAACTGAAACGCAGGCTATGGTCTCCCATTACATAAGGAACCCACAGGCATTGCATGTTTCCTGAGCACAGGCTGCAGCTGCAACAAATTCCAAGTATTTGAGGGGGATGCTAGCTGGGGTTCACTCTGAAGGAAAATGTTACATGCAGACAGAATGTCTTCTGGAAGGGCTAGGGCAGCATAATTTACTCAAGGGCAAGGGCTTGCAGAATATGAATTTAGATCCTCATCATCCCACCACACTGCACCTGAGCACTCTCCGAGCTTTCCTGGTGGACACTGGCAGAGGAACGGTCTCCTGCTGGCTTCGTAACCAACACACTGCATGTCCCCCGGACATGGCTTCTCCACGCAAGGATCGTTGGCCCCTGGACACAGTCCTCCTATGACAGAGGGGAACACACATGATCAGTAAAAGGCAATCACTCTACACTCTGTAAAGTCCAGGAAGCACAGGATGGTTTGAGAGCTGGGCTTGACAGGCTCTGAGCTGAGAGACAAAGTGCTGCCCAGAAGCAGGAAGGCCTGAGTGGGCTTCACCTGGTGTGGGTGCCCATCGGGGGTCTCTGCATCTCCCAAAGCTCACTGCCAGACTGAGGTAGGATGAGGGCAAAGAGTCAGTGGAGCTCCTCTTTTTAGGCTAAATCAAATATCAGATATACTAAGGTTGTGAAGTTACTGCTTGTAACTTCAGCTGAAGAAAGATCACATAACATAGGCTATGATAGTCTTTATTGGCTGGGACTCCTGCATGTTCTTGTTGTTTAGTTGCTAAGTTGGGTCTAATGCTTTTGCCACCCCATGGACTGTAGCCCACCAGGCTCCTCTGTCCGTGGGATTTTTCAGGCAAGGATACTGGAGTGGGTTGCCATTTCCCACTCCAGGGGACCTTCCAGACCCTTGGATTGAACCCACACCTCTTGTGTGGGCAGATGAATTCTCTACCACTGAGCCACTAGGGAAGTCCTGGGGCTTGTGCATATTGGGGGCCACTTGAATGCATCACTTGTGTTTAGATTTCTTCTACAACTCCAGGAGATGTTAGCTGTTGCTTTCAGAGGGAGGAAAAAATGACTTTTATTAAGAAAAGTGACTCATTCTAAATCGTGCAAGCACAACTCCCATTGTTTCCGAATCCCTTCTGCTCCCTGCTATTGTATTGATTGGTTGTACATGTGCCCCATTGGCTATCAAACATGGTAGAATTATCTTTGGCAAAGGAAGGCTTCCTTTTCACCTGTTCGATGTTCATAGCACAGTGAGATGAAAGGTTAATTCTTCAGAAAGGAAATTCTGGAAAGCAGATTAGCTGATTAAAGTAGAATTCAGGACCCAAGGGAGATTTTCAGAACTGTGTGGATGGCAAACACGGGGTCCCTGAAGGAAATGCACTTCCCAAAGGTCTTGGGTATTTCAAATGTAATTAGGTGAGAGTTTAAATGGTAAAATACTGTAGAAAAGAAGACACAAATTGAAAGCCACCTACAGCTGAGTTAGGCAGTGGCCTAAAGAAGCCCCTCTTCTCTGTGGACCAAGAACACACTGGACCTTAGCAGCATCTTTCCTCAGCAAGATCTGGTCCATTATCATCTTCCTTTCTAGCCCAACTCTTTCTTCCTCATTAAGCATACTGTTCCATTGTACAGTCATTTCTTTGTCCAGGAGAAAGTGGACACTTAATGTCAATAACAGATAAACATTTTAGGAACTTTAATCCTGGAGGGGAGTGATGTAAGAAGCACCAGCAGACTCAGAATTCATAAATCCTGTTTTCCACCAGTTGAGAGCTCAGCCATAAAAGATACTCCTGGCAAGGATCCAGCTTATAAAGTCTTAGAAGATGAAGGGATTTTTAACTGAAAATTTGAAGTGATCTTCACAAATGGTTCTGAAAGACCTAAGTGCCCTGAAATATATATTCCTCTGTTCGTTCCAGAAAAATCTTTATTCCTGCTGTGTTTTTATCAATATTTATGGAATTTAAGACAGGTGTTCAACCACCTTATGATCTGTTTCAAGGCGCTTTTGATAAGCAGTTTTGGAATTTTTGATGCATTCATCCAACAAGAAAAAAGTTTTCAAGCCACTGAGGTGATAGGCCTGGGCATACAAAGATGAAAACAAAAATTATCCCATCTCTTCCTCCCCCTAGGAAACAATGCACAAACACATGATTAGAATACACTAAGGTAACTGATTTGCTAGGGATTTGTGAGTACAAGGGAAGCCCTAGAGAAGGAACAATTGTGCTTCCTGGGAGACTGTCATAAGTCTTTGCAAAGGAAGAAAGCATTTTAAACTCAGGTTTGAAGGATAAGATCTTTTGAGTAGTAAGGGCCTATGCTTTTTGGGAATGAATCAACCATGCGTGCATATGTGCTAACTCGCTTTAGATGTGTCCAACTTTCTGTGACCCTACGGACTATAACGCACCAGGCTCCTCTCTCCATGGAGTTCTCCAGGGAAGAATACTGGAGTGGGCTGCCATGCCCTCCTCCAGCGGATCTTCCCCACCCAGGGATTGAACCCATGTCTCTTATGTCTCCTGCATCAGCAAGCGGGATTTTTACTACTAGTGCCACCCGGGAAGCCCTTAATCAACCATAGTTAGTGGTTTAACTGCAAGCATGTTTACTCATGGTACGTTCACAACTCTCACTGCCCACTCTGCGCTGTCTCCCTGAGTGGCTTCACTTCCGTTTCTGAGGCCTGCACACCTCTAGGTAGCTCCCCCTTGTTGGCTAGTTAGCATTCACTCAAAAGTGCCAACTGAGCCCAGGGCCGATGTCAGCAACGTGGAGGTGGTAATGAGCATCACTGAATCATAGAGTGCATTCCACCAAATAGACCTAACTCTGAAGTCATTGGACAGTAACTTCCAATTAGACATAGAAATGATAATTTATGTATTTAAGAAATCTATTCCTCTCTGTTCCATGGATGTGTCTTTTTCTACGTCCTATTTTAGCCAGCCAAAAGATGTCCTTTCTATAAAAGTCTGTGTTTGAGACATAGCGACATATACTACATTCATAGTCTTTTCTACACTAATGCAATGGCTTCACTGCTTAGAAAACTTGCATTATCAAAAATGATGTTTAAAAACCTCTGTTTCAAAGGGGGAAAAGAGGACTAGATAATTTCCAGACCCATGATAGCAAAGCTATTTTCTTCTTCCAGGAGTTATGGTAACATTAAAAAAAAAAAAAAAAAAGCTGTAAGGGCTTATAATAAAGGCTGCTGCTGCTAAGTCACTTCAGTCGTATCCGACTCTGTGCGACCCCATGGACTGCAGCCTACCAGGCTCCTCCGTCCCTGGGATTCTCCAGGCAAGAACACTGGAGTGGGTTGCCATTTCCTTCTCCAGTGCATGAGAGTGAAAAGTGAAAGTGAAGTCGCTCAGTCATGTCCAACTCTTAGCGACCCCATGGACTGCAGCCTTCCAGGCTCCTCCATCCATGGGAGTTCCCAGGCAAGAGTACTGGAGTGGGGTGCCATTGCCTTCTCCAATATTAAAGGCTAGACACTATATTTCAGAATAAACACAGTATTTGAATACTTCTACCTTTTATTCACATATTTTGACCTTTCCTTTTGTCACAAGTCCTGCCCTGCTAATTAGCATTGGGCTTCTCACTTTATCAACCATATCACTTATATTGCGTTACAGCAGAGTCACTTAGACCAGCAACTGGAGTTCATATTCACAGTTCTTTTCTTCTTCTTTCCTTATATTATAACCATGTGTGTGCTCAGTTGCTCAGTAGGATTGGACTCTTTGTGACTTTATGGGCTATAATAGCCCACCAGTCTCCTCTGTGCATGGGATTTCCCAGGCAAGAATACTGGAATGGGTAGCCATTTCCTTCTCCAGGGGATCTTCCCAATCCAGGGATCAAACCCATGTCTCCTGCTTCTTCTGCACTGGTAGGCAGATTCTTTACCACTGCATCACCTGGGAAGCCCATGTCATAACAATAGAACCTAGATAATTAAATTCATCAAACTAATGAATTATGTTAGATCCAGTCCCCCTTATAAATACTCCAGCTGGTGGACAGATAGAAGCTATATCAATACATTATAATAAGTGCATTCTAAGATTAATATAAATGTAAATATTAGACATATAATGATACATATTTCTATTCATTCCAGCAGCCATTGACTTTGATAGGTTAGTGTTCCTTCTTTTTCTTTTTAATACGTTTCTTAAGGCAGAAGGGACAGTTCTGGCAAGGGGTCAGTTTCTTGAGGCTTTAAAAATCCCAGGGGGCCTCCTGCCTGCCTCCCAGCCCGGGACAGAAAGAGCCATAAACCTTTGCTCCCCAGCTGCTGCTGTCAGTTCGCTCTGCTCGCATCTGCTCTCTTGCGGCTCAAGGAGGTACAAAGGCAGATTAGAGCCTGGAGGTTAGTGTGAATGTAACGTCCTTCTTAGCTGAGGACAGATAATGAGCAAGTGTATAAAACGTAGTCTCTTTCAAGCAGAGAAAGAGTTCCGATTACTAAGAAACAGCTTTCCCCAAACCAATTACTCCCCATATACAACACTGTATTTCTTTCCTCTCTATCCGCTATGATAAGAAGTTAGATCCTTTCTGAAATATTTATGAGAGGGACTTGACCTTTGTACACCAACCCTGAACAATACCACATGTCCTTTGACCTCAGATGGATGTCAGATCTTCCCAACCCAGGGACTGAACCTGTGTCTCTAGGTCTGGGTCCTGGGGACACCAACCTTCTTCCCAGCCAAAGCCCTAAAATCTCTAGCAATATAAAATGCAGCATGATTTCAATGGATGAGGAGGGGTTACCTTGTTTTGCAAAGCTTATGGTTGCTCGGTTCAGTTCAGTCACTCAGTTGTGTCCGACTCTTTGTGACCCCATGGACTGCAGCACGCCAGGCCTCCCTGTCCATCACCAACTCCCAGAGTTCAGCCAGACCCATGTCCATCGAGTCAGTGATGCCATCCCGCCATCTCGTCCTCTGCTGTCCCCTTCTCCTCTCTGAACAGAGGCCCACCGGGGGTGCAGGCTCTAGCTTTACCTGCTCTGTATCTTCAGGCATCCATCAGTTTGGGGCCAGGGTGAGCATGAAGGGAGAAGCATCCCCTTGATCAAAACAAGTGATGCCCACTTGTGGTGAGTCAGGGCAGGACAGAAGGATCAGGTGCTTTTAGCAACTGTCAGAGCAGGAAGGAGGCAGAGAAGTCTCTGTCCCCCGTTCCTAGGTCCCCTCTGGAAGGCAGGGCAGTGTAATAGGGGACGGTGTGGTGCTGACAAGCGGCGGCCCTGAATGTTGTTCCTGACTAGTTATTCAAAGCATTTCCTGTGTGGGACCTATCAACGTTAATGGCTGCTGGAAGGACTAGAAGTAGACATTATTATATGTCTAATATTTACATTTATATTAATTTTAATATTATTAAAATATATTATGCATTAATATATTTTCTATATGCCCTTCAGTTAGAGTTTTTAAGGGGTCACTTCACTTCTCTGGGTCTTGCTTCCCCTTCATGAAAAATGAGGATAATTACTCTTCGAAACTTGTGAGCATTAGATGGTTTAATGTATGTGAAAGCAACTTGTACAGAAAAAAAAAAATTGAGGGTAAAAACAAATTACTACAGGGTCCCCAAACTGGAGACACTCGCCTGACTGGGAAACATGGCAGAGAGCTGAGCTCCAGTATAATCCCTTCTTTGCTGTCCTTTTTGGGTCAGATTCACGATTTGTAAACTGACAGATGGTATGAAATACCGTGTGCTTGGGAGAACTTTGTGTTAATCAGTGTCACAGGCAACGTGCAGCGGGGTCAGCCCCTTCATAACTGTCCTAGGCAGAGGGATTCTTTTCACAAAGACT
The DNA here is from genome assembly GCF_055505025.1 of Bos grunniens. Taxonomy (NCBI): domain Eukaryota; kingdom Metazoa; phylum Chordata; class Mammalia; order Artiodactyla; family Bovidae; genus Bos; species Bos grunniens. The sequence goes on along the minus strand of NC_141193.1, from coordinate 49,650,474 downwards.
CTCCGCCAGGAGGGGTGTGCACACGATGTGGCTACTCATCACAAGGCTCCCCACCTCCCGAAGCTTTGTTCGGGTGGACATTTCGGTCACCCTTCACAGAGCTGAAAATGTAATTCACTCGAGCAGAAGCTCAGGGCTTTGGAACCTGCAGAGAGGAGAAAGGCAATCCTCTCGTGGCTTTAGAAGGGTCTCACTGCCCCATGTATGTCTCTCCTCGCCTTAGTGAAAGTTGCTCAGTCATGTCCGACTCTTTGCAACCCCATGGACTGTCCATGGAATTCTCCAAGCTAGAATACTGGAGTGGGTAGCCTTTCCCTTCTCCAGGGGATCTTCCCGACCCAGGAATTGAACTGGGGTCTCCTGCATTGCAGGTGGATTCTTTACCAACTGAGCTATGTGCCTTATCTCCCCAGAATTCCCTCGGCTCCCTGGGTTAAGTCTGTACCTTTGGCTAATACATCAGTATCCAGCTATGACTATTACTGCTGCCACTTTGAGCTTATTCAACCTCTTGATTTATATCTCTGCCTTATTATACTGAGAATCTAATAACTAATGGTAAACATCCTACACCCTGAATTCACATGCTTTGCCAAGGTGCCATGTCTCAGTCAATGCCACATACGTCAGTAAGCTCCCTTCAGAATTTCTGGCCTGCATGCAATTTTAAAACATATTTTCCTAAGGTCCCTTGGCTTTGAAATGGTTTCCTGTGGTTCTCCCCAAAGCTCAGAATCATCTTGATTGGTATTTGCTTTGTTCAGCCCTGTTTTCTGGGATGATCTAGCTAAAGGCCATTTCATTCAGGACATCCTTGCTGGGGCCGCTGTGTGTGGACGGAGAACATAAGGGATTATCCACATGGTAAGAGGTTGGTATCTCCTCCGCAGTGGACACATCCAGACCTCTCCACGCCCTTCAGGACTCTATGCATGCTAAAGATAAGGGATCTGCACACAGACATCTAACATGAATGAGAAATAGAAACTGCCCAGTTTGTAGGGAAATCCGGTTAAGGTTCAGAGACACTGAATTATTCAGGGGTGGGACTATGGGCTCTGTCCTCAGAGAATTGGAATAAACAGTCCTGGCCTAAGTGTAAATCCGATCTCAGATTTCCCCATGCTTTTTAAATACTCGTTAAGGCTGAGTTTCACGTATCATTCTGCCTCGTGGAAGCCTTCATCGTTTGACTTTACTGTGCGTGTGAGAAGTGCGTCACTGTGGCTGCGTCACCATGGCTGCCTATCGCAGGCCCATTGACCTGTCCCAGCACATTCCTTTTGGGACTGTCTCTCCACCAGCCAGTCCAGCTGAGCTCCCTGTCATTTGCTCAGTGCACGATGCTGCTTCATGGGCCATGAGGATGGGACCATGTCAGCCTCACTCACCACTCTAACTTCAGCAGCCCATCCAGGGCTTGGAAAAGTATTTGCTTCACTGATGAGTGAATGAGAAAATAAAAGTAGTAAAGAAACGTTCCTTTACTACTTTCTCTGCTCAGAAATGCCTTCCCAGGACAATTCACTGCTTCCAGTGCCTTTCACGGACTCCTCCAAGTAAGACAGAGAACTCCTTCCTTTATGCTTGCTCTCTATTCCAACTACACCACCTACAACTCTTTCTAGCTCCTATTCTTGATGGCCAAGGAACAGAGGACCTTCTGCTGTTTGTCTCAAAAAAGAGGATTCAAGGGGTCCTAGTAACTATCCTTAGCTGTCTGGAAGGCGGTTTGTATGGGAGGGTCAGACAGGTCAGGCTCCGTGTGGCTTAAAGAGTGCAGTGGGTGACCTCACAGGAGGGAGACTCGGTGCCCACGAAGCCAGCTGTCTCAGGTCCATCTTGAGAGGTAGCAAGTGCTAGGACTGGGCTCAAACCTCGGCTGCATTACTGCGGCAGGAGGATAGTAAATAGGATGGCCGAGGCGCGTGGGAAGCTGGAGTCAGTTAATTTCAAGTTTTCTCAAACCTGTGCAGAGGTAGGAGAGTACAGGGGTTGGGACGGCCAGGTGTGAATCCTGGCTTGACCTGCACTAGTTCTGTGGGATCCCGAGCAAGTCAACGGACCATTCTGAGTTGTAGCTTCCTTAACTTCTGAGGAAAGTTAATGATCCCTATCCTTTAGGGTGACTGTGAGGGTTAACTACAATTACACATGTGTGAAAGACAAAGCAGCAGCAGGTACAGTAATAGCAACAGCCCAGCTCAGTAAGTGTGAGCTGCTCCGCTGGTCCCTGCCTCCACCTGTGCACTGGTTGCGCGGGGCTTCTCACTTCCATCGCTCCGCTCTACAGCTCCCCAGCCTGGACTGACTCCTCCCCATGTCCTGTCCGATTCTAGGCATCCTTTCAGACCGAGGGCAGCGGCCTCAGCCTCAGGCCTTCTCCTCCCACCCTGCACAGCCTTCCGACAGTGGGCTGCCCCTGGCTGAGGGCCTGGCGCTGACACCTCACCCCACAGCACTGAGCTCACCCGTGACAGACGCTCCATGCATTTGAATGGAGCTTCAGTTTCAAGTCGGGGTTCCATGTCTGAACCAAGACTGGACAAATCAGGCACCCACTTCCACCAACACTCATAAACACACCAATCTTAAATGCTAATGGTCTCGGGGCAAGTCCATTCTCTTGGACAAGTGTCTCTCCTTTTTGATATGTATCTAGATCAGATTTTTAAAAAATCAATGAAAATCTTCCCAAATGGACCATCACCACTGCCCCAATACTCTGTCCTCTGATTTCCTCTTTGGAGCTCAAGGGCATTTATCATTCCCCAGGTTTTCTTACCCAAGTGCCAACATTCCCTGAACACCCAAGGTTTACCAGGAGCCATCTCAGGACAGCAGAACCCTTAAACTTCTGCTCAGACATGATGCTCCATGGGGGCTGGAATGTAATAAACCTCTTCGGCACTAAATTTCAAGCCTGCTTTCATTGTGTCAAAGCAAACCAGCATTTTAGTTCAAGATGCTTAATGATGTTAATTCAACCCAAAAAAAGTCTCCATGAGAGAAAGATGATACGGAAGTTGGGAGGAGGGTAGACTACTGACGCCAAGTTTGTATGAATATTTCTACACAGCCCAGAAAGGATCGCTACCTCTGTTTATCTCCTAATTATTCCACCAAGTGGTTGGAAAGTCCATTTACTGTATCTGCCAACCTTCCAGGCTAAACAGCAGCCAACACTACGGTGTGTGTGTGGGGGAGTGGGCTAGGAGCATTTACTGACTTCAATTATCTCTCCTTTCCAGTATATGAGAAAATGCCTAAAATGCTTAATGCTTTCCTTAACAGTTTTTCACTGTATTTTCATTTGATACGGTACTTTTGGAAAAGTGAGAGAACTATTAGTATTATAATGAGGAGCTCACCCCCTGAACCCACAGAAAACTTTTTCTATTTTATCTTGCTGTGAGATTTATTAGAGTTTGTTTTCCTAACCACCAGAATTAGGGTCACCAGGCTACATGCATATTGACTCAGGGCTCCACTCAAAGCCTCCTGTTATATTTGAGTGCAGGGCTCAGTAGTGGGCTTTTCTAGTAAGTCACAGGCCTACTGGAGTCCAAGTCCCTCTGCCATCCTGCCATGGGTCTGTGAGACTGGTGATCAGTCTGTCAGGAACAATGGGGTTACCTGAATATTCTTATAGTGTACATAGCATCGGGGTTATAAGTCGTATACAAAACGGAAGAGCTCTTGTTCTTAGGACGCAATAAAACAAGGACCCAAGAATAAAATATGGAAGAGCTCTTATTCTTAAGATGCAAGGAATAAAACAAGGACCCAACATAAAACTACATTGAATCAGTATGCCATTCTCACCAGCTATATGCCCTGGGCAAGGCAGGGAGCTATTGCATTTATAAAATGGAAATAATCATATAAAGCTGCTGAACATGGGGACTGGACCAGGTGGTGTTTTGAGGTCCTTTTACCACTAAAATTCAGTATTTTATTTTACAGCTTAGTTACACGAGTGACTTAAAGGTGGCAAGAGGCTGAGAGGTGGGCCTGAGTCTGCAGAGTTACCGCTCAGGAAATGCTCCCTTCTAGACTGAGAAAGCCTCTTCCTGGGATGTCTGGGACTGAATCACAAAAACTTCCAGAATTCTGGGTTTCCTGTGAGTAGAAGGATTTATAGGGACTCGAGAACAAGAGTCCTGGGCAAGGCTACCACCTTGAAACTCACTGCATTTAAAACATCAGTGTCTCTTTAAGGAGCGCCTTAAGGCTGAGAGTGGTGGTGGTTTAGTAACTCAGTCATGTCTGACCCTTTGCGATCCCATGGACCATAGCCCACCAGGCTCCTCTGTCCATGGGTCTCAGGCAAGAATGCTGGAGGGGGTTGCCATTTCTTTCTCCAGGGGATCTTCCCGAGCCACGGGTCAAACCTGAATCTCCTGCATTACAGGTGGATTCTTTTACTGCTGAGCCACCAGGGAGAGGTCCCCACTAATAGCAGACTAACAGTATCCTTAACCCTACAACCAGAAGGAACTGAATTCTGCCAACTCTGAAGTGAGCTTGGAAAAAGATTCTTCCCCTGAGCCTCTGGCTGGAGAGCCCCAGGTGTCTGACAGCTTGACTTCATCTTTGTGAATGCTTGAGCGGAGGAACCAGATGACAAGCTGTACCCACCTGCACTTCTGACCTACAGAACTGTGAGATAATAAGATCTTGTTGCTTTAAATCAAAAAATAAAGTAAAATAAACCATTGGTGTCTCTGGGGACTTCCCTGGCGGTTCAGTGGTTAAGACTGTGTTTCAACTGCAGGGCTCACTGGTTTGATCCCTGGTTGGGGAACTAAGATCCCACATACCATGCATGGTGTGGCCAAAATAAAAAAATAAAATATAACATCAGTGTCTCATGAAAGATGCAGAGGAAGATCCCTCTCTCCAACAAAATCACCCCTCTAAATCCCTACTGTAAAGAAAATCTGCCAAGCCTGCCCTCTGCCTGTCTCTGCTTGATGAACTCATACTCATCCTTCAAAACCCAGAACACAAGTGGTCTCTGGTCTCATCTAAATGTCACCGAAAGCTTTCCTCTGGCTGTGACAGGGACTCTGTGCCTTTTTCCTCCCCAGCATTTCTTATAATACTATTAAGGCAAATGGGGACTTGCAAAGCTGAGCTCGCAGCCGCCAGCTCCGGAGAGAAGGGACTGTGTCTTTTATTCACTTTGAATTTGCAGCACCTAAGACATTGCTGATGGGCTTCCCTGGTGGCTCAGATGATAAACAAACTGCCTGCAATGCGGGAGACCTGGGTTTGATCCCTGGGTTGGGAAGATCCTCAGGAGGAGGGCATGGCTACCCAGTGTAATGCTCTTGCCTGGAGAATTCCATGGACAGAAGAGCCTGGCGAGCTACAGTCCAGGGGGTCACAAAGAGTCGGACAAGACTGAGTGACTAACACAAAACATTGCTGCCACTGCAGATTTTTACTGAATGAAACAAGCTTTCAGAGAGCAAGGATTAATTAGCTGGTTTAGCTTCTCCTGCAGGGTCTGCCCTGTCCTATCTTGAACCTCTTTTGAACTGTGCTGTGAATCCCTGCAGGAAGGCTCTAGCAGACCTTTGGTGCATAAATCAATTTGCCTACAAAGGGAACCTAGGTGAGGTCTGGACAGCTGGCATTCATAAATTCTGCATGTTGGTGGCATCTGCCAGAAACACATTTCCCCTAGCATGCATGCATGCTTGGAATTACTTTGGAGCTAACTTATATACTCAACAGTTTGGACATCACTGCATCTCCACCTGATGGAAACACAAACAGAACTCACTGGGGACCACAGAGGGAGTAGCTTGCATGCTTCTAGGCTGCGTGGGGGTCATAGAAAGGTCTCCCGGAGGGAGCTGTGATTTCCGGGGCTTTTTTCTGATGAACTCATTCTCCAAAGGGCAACTCGAAACTCTCTGCAAAGGGAGAGGGTGAGGGCCATGTCTGTCCTCAATGATCTAAAGGGGTGTTTTATGAATGGCTTCTCTTCCGGCCACAGTCCATTTGGGTCAAGTTCATACTGGCTAGGAAAACGCCGGGTGTGATTTTCTTTGACGAGGGCAGTGAATTTATAGCACCACGTGTCAGAGAAAAAAAGAGGGAGTGAGCAATGCTTCTTGCTGACCACCATGGTCGACTCTGTGCAGCTATGGCCTCTGAGCAGGGAAGGTCAAAGTTCAGTGACTCTAGTTACATCGACAAACAGGAACCATTCCATCTCCGCCACTCTGCGGGCCGAACCCACCCCCAATTGTGCTCCCGAACATCTGGCCCTCAGGTTTCACTCAAGCAAACCCAGCTGCCCTTACGCACCCTGGTAGCTTCTGAATTTGTTTCCCTGCCTCTGGCCCGGCCCGTCTAACCCATCCCCTTAGCAGTCAGCAAGCTCTCCGTGAAAGACAGACTGATTCTGTGACTTCTCCACCTCAAACCAGCCGATGGCTCCCACTGCTTTGGGATGATTTCTAGGACTTCATCCTAATGGCTCTTGTGTGATCACTGCTCATAAGTCTCCTTTGTCATCACCAGAAAGCTCTTTCAACCCCCTTGGTGTAGGCTACTATCTTGCCCTTAAGCCTCATACAAACACATTCTCCACTGGAATGCTGTCCCTCTACTACCTTTTCCACACATCTAATTACTACTTTTCCTTTTTTGAAAAAATGGAAATATACTTGATTTACAGTGATGTGTTAGCTTCAGGTATACAGCAAAGTGATTCAGTTTTATATACATAATATATATTCTTTTCCAGGTTCCTTTCCATCATAGGCTATTATAAGATACTGAATACAGTTCCCTGTGCTACACAGTAGATCTTTTGTTGTTTATCTGTTTTATATGCAGCAGTGTGTATCTGTTAATCCCAAACTCCTGATTTATCTCCCCTGCCTTTCCCCTTTTGTAACCATAAGTTTGTTTTCTATGTCTGTGAGTCTATTTCTGTTTTGTAAGTTCACTTCTATCATTTTTTTAGATTCCACATATAAGTGATATCACATGACATATGATACAGCCACAGTGGAGAACAGTATGGAGATTCTGCAGAGAATCTAAAAACAGAATCTGAAGAATCTAAAAATCTAAAACTAAAAACAGCCACCATATGATCCAGTAATTCCACTTCTGAGCATGCATCTGGAAAAGGTGAAAACTCTAATTTGAAAAAAGTACATATACAATGTTCACAGCAGCACTATTTACAGTAGCTAAGACACAGAAGCAATCTATGATCAACAGATGAATGGACAAAGAAGATGTGGGGGGTGTGTGTGTGTGTAATGGAACATTACTCAGGCATAAAAAATGAAATAATGCCATCTGCAGATAACAGATAGACCTAGAAACTATCACACTAAGTGAAGTAAGTCAGACAGACAAAGACTAATTCCTGCTTATCTTTCATCTCAACCTAGAGAATAGTCCCTCCAGGAAAACTTCCCCCTTGATTGGGTCCCCTAAGGATGCTCATTGCAGGGACAATGCCCGCCCACTTGTATGTCTGGCTGCCCATAAGCTCCATGCTCCACCAAAGGGGGGCTGAGCCTGTCTTGATCACCCCGCAGCCCCGGCATCTCTCACGGTGAGAAGGCACATGGTGGGTGGTCCAGTGAGTGAATGAACTAAGACGTGCATGCAGGGATGGTAACCCAAGCCGCCTCACACAGCCCAGGCAGCGGAGGGGACGCTCCAAACCGCACTCACCATCGCAGGTGCAGCGCACGTTCCGGTAGAAACGTGGGCACACGAAGCTGATGCGGGCCGTGCTGTACGTCATGAGCGCGTGCGAGTCCAGTGACAAGCCCTGCTCGCAATGCTGCTCCTGACAGTCCAGCCCAGAGCAGTTCTTCTCCAGGATGGCCGAGATGCGCATGGCGTTCTCCAGGTGTCTCCTCGCGTTGGACAGCTTCTGGATGAGGTAGGCCGGCTTGTAGAACTCGCTGCTGTGCGTCTCCACTGCGAACAGCATGTCTAGCTCGCTGGTGCCTGCCACGGGCTGGATGCTAATGATGTGCAGGCTGTCCTGCTTCTGGGTCAGGACCGCGTTGCGCAGGGTGCGCCGGAACCCATGCATGTGGAGACCCACAAAGTCCTCGGGGGACACGTTCTCGAAGCGAATGGTGACGGTGTTCTGCAGCATCTCCTGCACCAGCTGCTCCACGTGCACGACCACGTCAATGGGCACCTGGAAGCGGCCGTCGCTCACCGACACGTTCAGGACGTACTTGCCGCTGTCCAAGCCCCCCAGGGCGATGATCTTCCCATCGTGACTGTTCACCTTGAACAAGCTCTTCTGCTCCGATTTCAGTGCAAATGTGAGGACGTCGTACATATCCTGATCTGTGGCGTGGATCTTCCCAATGACCCCACCAGGAAAGTCATCCTCCATGGTGACGATGAAAATCTCCAGGGGGATGGCTGTGGGCTTGTGGATACTCTCCTCAATGACCCGCACTCGGACGTAGGAGTGAGACACTTGCTGAGGTTTGCCAGAATCTTTCGCCTAAAATCACCCAGCAGGGAGGGAAGATGAGGAAGTAAGGCAAAAGCCCATGATAACTTTTAAAAAAGCAACATAACCCAGATAGAAAGTGTCTGCTCCTTTAACCACATTGCTGCTCCCTCCATCCCTTGTCATTATTCTACAAAATCTGAGCATGTACATATAAGTAAGAGGAGTGGTTTATCACTTTTGGTGCCCATAAGTGCACTCTGCTATGAGAATAAAATGTGTCAACATAATAAAGCCAGTGGGGGTGAACTGGAACGGAGGGATGCAGGGTGCTGTGAGATCCACAGTGCCCCAAAGAGGCTGGCTGTGTTTTAATTTAGGACAGAAGCCACAGCAGAGCCTCAAAAAGTGACATTCCCACTTAGAAGAGAAATCTTGGTTGTCTTTGGCTTCTTTGCTCTGCATGGGACCAGACAGCACTTTTCTGTACATTTAAGAAACAACGTTATTTCAAGTGAGAAGGACACAATATGGAGGCTTAGAATAAAGGGTGGTACAATGAGAAAAGCCTGAAAAAAGCCATTTTGTCTTCCTTCTTTCTGTAAGGACTGACAGAACCAACACCCTGACAGATCGTAACTGAGGACCTGCTGCATACAACGTGAAGGTGGTCAATGCCGGAGGACTTCTGCAAAGGGCAGATTCGCAGCAGCTGGGGCCCCAGGGTGGGAATCTCAGGATGGGGGCGGCCGGGAGATACCTCAGGAGATATGTCCTTGTATGTGGAAGGCAGTGTGAAAGCAGGAGCTTGGTCATCTCATGGACCCGAGTTCAAATCTTTGCTCTTCCTCTAACTATGTGTCTGGCCTGGAATAAGTCACTTAACTTCTTCAAGCTTCAATTTTTGTATCTTATTTGAGTGAAATAGTCCTATCTACTTCACAGGATTCTTGTACTGTGGGGATTAAGACTCACGTGATTGCAACATACTTGGCACAGACCTGACCCACAGAAGTACCTGATGCATGAGAGTTAATGTGATTGTTGTTATCTTTATTATTTCCATAACCACATGCTTTTTAAAATGGACTATCCAACCAGTCCATTCTGAAGGAGATCAGCCCTGGGATTTCTTTGGAGGGAATGATGCTAAAGCTGAAACTCCAATACTTTGGCCACCTCATGCGAAGAGTTGACTCATTGGAAAAGACTCTGATGCTGGGAGGGATTGGGGGCAGGAGGAGAAGGGACGACAGAGGATGAGATGGCTGGATGGCATCACTGACTCATTCGATGGACGTGAGTCTGGGTGAACTCTGGGAGTTGGTGATGGACAGGGAGGCCTGGCATGCTGCGATTCATGGGGTCGCAAAGAGTTGGACATGACGGAGCGACTGAACTGAACTGAACTGATATGAACAGAGATGCTAGAATGGAAAATTCACTTACAGGGAGACTGATTTAGCAAATAGGACTGAACTTGAAGTCAAACCGTGTAGAGCCTTGAAGGACAATGATGAGTTCAGACCCCATAGGTCAGAGGCTGCCCACTCAAAGATCAGAGGCCAGAAAGGCAAGAAGCCACTGGGTGTAAGGTAACAGACCCATGGTCCTGTGGGCTAAGAAGAACTGGACAGTCATGTCTGCCTAAAAACCCTAAAATTCAGTGTCTGAACAAGCCAGAATTCACAAGGTTTCTGGCAATAGGGAGCTCAGATGTTTTTAGTTTAGGGGTTAGCACCCATTTTCTGTAAAGGGCGAGACAAGAAATACTTTAAGTTTTGGGGTTATATGATCTGTATCAACTACTCAACTTCCAGCAAGAAGGCAGCTCAGAGCATATGTAAATGAACTGGAAAGGCTGAGTTCCCGTAAAACTTTATTTATAAAAACAGGTTGAAGACAGGATGTGGTTGAGGGGTTACAGTCTGTTGACCTCTGGTTTAGTGGAATAAGATAATCAAAGTGGAATGATTAGCCTGGAAAGGGTACAGACATAGATCAGAAAGAATAAAGCTGAAGCCAGAGGAACATCCAGGAGGTTTTGCAATAGTCTCAGTATGGGACAATTTAGAATAAAGGGGGGAGATTGCAAAGGGTATATACCTGATGCACGCTGAGACATTCTGGAAACAGAATGTGGGCCTCGGTGGTAAATTTAATATAAGGGACAAGTAGCAGAAAGCTCTCCATGGTGTTTACAAAGTCTGAGATGTGAAATATGCTAACAGCCAGAGAAGGTAGGCAAAGAACTGTACTGGCTTCTGTGTGTACTCAAATCAGTCAGTCGTGTTTAACTCTGCGACCCCATGGACTATAGCTCTCTAGGCTCCTCTGTCCATGGGATTTTCCAGGCAAGAATATTGGAGTGGATTGTCATTTCCTCCTCCAGGGGATCTTCCCTATGCAGGGATCGAACACAAGTCTCTTGCATCTCCTGCACTGGCAGGCAGGTTCTTTACCACTAGTGCCAGCTGGGAAGCCCCAGTAGCTTCTGTGAGAAGGTACTAAAACTCTCTCCTTGACCTTGAGGACCTCTAACTGTGATATAAAGTCATTTACATAATATTGTTGAAGGAGTGGGTGACAACTGAAGAGTTTATCAATGTGCTTCAAGCCAAAAGTCATTAATTTGAAAGGTTTCGTGGGGTAGGGTAAGCCATAACTTATCCAAAGAGATAAGGTACACAAAAGACTATTCTCATCATTGCCACTATTAATAATAGGTTGCTGTCTGTGCCAACTGTGCTTAAAAAACAGTCACTCAGTCTCACTGATGGGACCCACGTCTTGGGACTGGCAAAATTTGCAACCAGGGGTTTTTTTAGCACTCTCTCGTTTCCTGCTTCTGTTCATGCCCTTCCTGTAACTGCCACTTCCGCCTCTTGGTCTCCCTTCATTCGACATCATGACCTTGAGGAAGCTGAAATGTTGGGAGGCCACTGCCACCCGAGTCCCTGTTCCTGTTTCCCCTCTCTGGGGAAACTTACCAAGAAGTGTGGTGTGCTAAGTCTCTTTAGTCATGTCCAACTTTGTTATCCTATGGACTATAGCCCTCCAGGCTCCTCTGTCCATGGGATTCTCCAGGCAAGAACATTGGAGTGAGTTGCCATGCCTTCCTCCAGGGGATCTTCCCAACCCAGGGATCAACCTGTGTCTCTTACGTCTCCTGCATTGGCAGGCGGGTTCTTTACCACTAGTGCCATCTGGGAAGCTCAAGCAGAGGTCTCTTAAAAAGCAGAGGTCATGAAATATTAATATGAAAATATCAATATTAATATGAAAAATTAATAGCTTCATTACACCAGGACAAGGATTGGTCGTTTCCCAAGTCGGGTGATCCGGGAAATACTTCTCAGTACCAAGAAGTAATGGAGAAGGAAATGGCAACCCACTCCTGTATGCTTGCCTGGAAAATCCCATGGATAGAGGAGCCTGGCAGGCTATACAGTCCATAGGGTTGCAATGAGTGGGACATGACTTAGCAACTAAATGACAACCACCCCCAAGCAGTAAACCTTGACCAGTGAGTTGTCCTTGGGCTTCATATGGAGCCTGAGAAGTGTTCAGAATACAGATTTAAGCCAGAGACCATCGGCCCAGCACACCCTGCAGGAAAGTCCCTTTTCAACAATGATGCTTCCTTTCCTTCCTGTTCAATTTCACACACAGAGGCCTCTTTTACTGGTGTGAAATTGAATTTGAGATTAAAAGGGGAACACTCCTACACGGTAATGAATTATGTTGACTTGCTCAACAGAAAAAAAAAAAAAAACAAAACAAAACAACCAAGGGGCAGAGCCCGTAGTAGAGGAGAAAGCTGGCCTGCAACAGGTAGAGGATGAGGCCATACCTGGACACACAGCACGTACTCTGGAGACTCCGTGTGCTGGAAGACCACGGCTGACCTCAGGATCCCGTCCGAGTCCAACACGAACGCCTCCTCTTCATTTCCCGACAAAATAGAGAAGGAGAAGGGAGGCCCATTGTGAAAGGAGTCTTTGTCTGTCACCATGAGCTGCAGAACGCTGGTGCCTACTGGCTTATTTTCCTGCATAAGAGAGTATATTAAAAGGGAAGATAAAATTACACCTCTTCGCACATTTAAAAAAAAACCCATCATTACCGGCTGAGAGTGCTGGGCTAGAAAGCAGAGCTTTTAATGGAAGGGATTCCCTGTGATATTATCTCGTCTTCTGAAAAATGCTGGTGTCTGTAAGCATCATCCCATCATTGGCTGCCTCCCCAGACTGCCCCGTGAGACAATGAGCTGCAGGTGAGAACACAAGGACTTGGCCTTGAACTGCTTTGCAGGTTCCAAGGACGCTGCCTGGCTCCATCTGTCCTTGAAAGGCCGGAATTGCCCTGAGTTCACCCAGATGGCTCTGGAAATCCACGGTACTCATCAGCCTTCATGACGGCATCAGAAATCCACTAGAGGCAAGAAAACATCAACCTTTTGGGATGGAAAATCTTTCCTCACACTTGTCACAACACGATTACGCTGAGGTCCAACACAGTGACATGGTGTCACCATACTGGACTTTTACGGAGACATACTGGCAACTTCCTGGTAGAAATACAAAGGCATGTGTTGGGTGGAAAATAGGGCTTTAAATCCCACCCATCAGAAGACAGTTCCTCTGTTTCTTGAGGGAAGAAAAAGGGGATGGGATATTCCTCAATCAGAGAATGAAGAGAAAAGACATCTACAACTTCATCAGAAGTTTAGGAAGCCCAGATGTCCTTATGCCAATGTTATATTGCTGAAACTTTGCCTTATATCTCAGATGGTAACACAGAGACTCTTAGTCACTCCTTCTCAGGTCCAAGGTTGTCCTCTGAAAACACTAAATTAAATTCCTCAGTGGCTTGGGCGCCAGTTTCCTTGCTCTGCCCTGTCTGGACTTCAGCATTACCAGAGTGCAGGCCTGGAATCAGCTTCATTAGTTCAGGCCTTCTGATGAGATTGACTTTGGATTAACCAAGTCTGGGTCACAGAGATGGAGACAGTGACACCCTGCATGATAGGAGTCATGCACAGGGAGGGTGCACTCACGTTTTAGGTGCCGAATTTGTCTTATAAGAACCATGTGTTGGAAAAAGAAAATTATTTTTGGGTGAACAATGGGAGGAGCATTATTTTTTTTGCAAGAGAATGAGGCGAGGAAAACCTCAGAGACCTCTCATTTGCTTCTCCTCTCAAGTGGCCTTTGGGTCACTGGGAACCAGACACTGGCTCTCTCTGGGATCAGTCATGGAAACGCCCAGCCATGCACAGATTTACCGGGGCACACTGACAGCAGCCTCAGCACCACACCAAATAGATTTATGGATTTGTTTGCTCTCTCTCTAAAAGCCATTTCCTCTGCAGAAGAGAGAGGGAGAGAGGATGTGTGCCCGAGGGGTCGCACGTGAGGAAGGAGGGTGAAATACAGTGCAGACGGCCACGTTGCAGACAGGAGCCATGGTCACCGCTCAAGGGCTGAGTCTCTGTTCCTCCCTGGCTGACTTCCTGGAGCATGGGTGAGGACAGGCCATCAGGCTGATGGATCGTGTCATAAAAGCACAGGTTGCTGTGGCAGAGCCCATTTTCCATGGGGCTAGTGTGGAGCGGGGGAGGGGGAGACAGTGGCCCCGAGGGGACAGGGGTTGGGGGGGAGCCAAACCATAGAGGGGATAGGGCGCCGGGGTGAGGGGAGGGCATCAGAGCCTGAGCAAGCTCTGTAGAGTCGCGGAGGGGCAGGCACACACAGCTGCTGGAAAAGGCATCAGAGAGGAGAGGGAAAACAAACACCCCCAGAGAAGGAATCCGGTTCCCCTGAGGAAGCGCTGACAAGGGAGCAGAGATGCTCAGCCTGATCCTGGGGGGCCCAGTGGGGCAGGTCTGGGGGGGCAGAGGGGTGGCTATGGATGGCCAGACTCAAAGTCTTGAATGTTGCTCCAAAGGGGGTCTCTCGAGACCTGGCTCACTCTCATCTCCCCTTCTACCCACAAAGTCCTGGGAACCCGTAGGGGTGATTCTGAGGCTGATTTCCTAGAATATCTGTAGCCATCCCAGTACACATCTGTCCATCCCTGTCTCCTATAAATCCTCCACGCTGACAGTGTTCCTGGATTGGGTTTCCTGATCCTCCTGAAGTCGGGCTTCCAGCTTTTGAAATGCTAGGAAATGGAAGTAGCTCAGTGCTTAGGACTTGTATTCATGAGATATCTTTTGAATAAAAATAAAAAAGGTAGGATGAAAAGTTGTTCTCTCTGAGAGCAGAATACCAGCAGGAAGTCACTGTCTCCTGCAGTCTAATTTTAGAGAGCAGGTGGGCTTAAAGTGCTAAACAAACTGCTTATGGAAGACTGATTTTAATGAGCAGTTCTAGCCTGATGGCCAATCCCTCTTTGACAAACGAGATGGCTCCTATCAATAGCCCCTGCTAGAACAGCACAAAGTGCTTAAAGGCAGCCTGTCATTGTGGCAGAGAATACTCTCTTCTGAAGACAGACCTGAATTCAAATGCTGACTCCAGCACTTTACAGCTGCCTGACCTTGGGTGGGCTACTGAACCTCCCAGATCCTAACCTCCTTCACTCTAAACCAGGGGCTGGGCCACAATGGGGACAGATGTACAGAAAGCACTTGACACTTGAGAGAACCCCACTGGCAAATTTTTTCTTATCAATGTTTATTAATCAGTTGCAGTGAAAGAATCAGGCTCTTTTCATACCAGCTGGGAGAAATACCAACAACCTCAGATATGCACATGACACCACCCTAATGGCAGAAATTGAAGAGGAACTAAAGAGCCTTTTGATGAAGCTGAAAGAGGACAGTGAAAAAGCTGGCTTAAAACTCAACATTCCAGCCATAGAAGGAACATACCTCAACATAATAAAAGCCATATATGATAAACCCACAGCAAACATTATCCTCAATGGGGAAAAATTGAAAGCATTTCCCCTAAAGTCAGGAACAAGACAAGGGTGCCCACTCTCACCACTAGTATTCAACATAGTTTTAGAAGTTTTAGCCACAGCAATCAGAGAAAAAAAAAGAAATACAAGGAATCCAGATTGGAAAAGAAGAAATAAAACTCTCACTGTTTGCAGATGACATGATCCTCCACACAGAAAACCCTAAAGACACCATCAGAAAATTACTAGAGCTAATCAATGAATATAGTAAAGTTTCAGGATATAAAATTAACACACAGAAATCCATTGCATTCCTATACACTAGCAATGAGAAAACAGAAAGAGAAATTAAGGAAACAATTTCATTCACCATTGCAACAAAAAGAATAAAATACTTAGGAATAAATCTACCTAAAGAAACAAAAGACCTATATATAGAAAACTATAAAACACTGATGAAAGAAATGAAAGATGACACAAATAGATGGAGAAATATACCATGTTCATGGATTGGAAGAATCAATATAGTGAAAATGAGTATACTACCCAAAGCAATCTAGAAATTCAATGCAATCCCTATCAAGCTACCAACGGTATTTTTCACAGAACTAGAACAAATAATTTCACAACTTGTATGGAAATACAAAAAAACTTTGAATAGCCAAAGCAATCTTGAGAAAGAAGAATGGAACTGGAGGAATCAACCTACCTGACTTCAGACTATACTACAGAGCTACAGTCATTAAGACAGTATGGTACTGGCATGAAGACAGAAACACAGACCAATGGAACAAAATAGAAAACCCAGAAATAAACCCATGCACCTACAGGCACCTTATTTTTGATAAAGGAGGCAAGAATATACAGTGGGGCACAGACAGCCTATTCAATACATGGTGCTGGGAAAACTGGACAGCCGCATGTAAAAGAATGAAACTAGAACACTTTCTAACACCATACACAAAGATAAACTCAAAATGGTTTAAAGACCTAAATGTAAGTCCAGAAACTATAAAACTCCTAGAGGAAAACATAGGCAAAACACTCTCTGACATAAATCACAGCAGGATTCTCTATGCCCCACCTCCCAGAGTAATGGAAATAAAAGCAAAAATAAACAAATGGGACCTAATTAAACTGAAAAGCTTTTGCACAATGAAGGAAACTATAAGCAAGGTGAAAAGACAGCTTTCAGAATGGGAGAAAATAATAGCAGCTTATGCAGCTCAATTCCAGAAAAATAAACAACCCAATCAAAAAATGGGCCAAAGAACTAAACAGACATTTCTCCAAAGCAGACATACAGATGGCTAACAAACACATTAAAAGATGCTCAACATCATTCATTATCAGAAAAATGCAAGTCAAAACCACAATGAGGTACCATCTTACGCTGGTCAGAATGGCTGCTGTCAAAAAGTCTACAAACAATAAATGCTGGAGAGGGTGTGGAGAAAAGGGAACCCACTTCACTGTTGGTGGGAATGCAAACTAGTACAGCCACTATGGAGAACAGTGTAGAGATGCCATAAAAAACTGGAAACAGACCTCCCATACAACCCAGCAATCCCACTGCTGGGCATACACACTGAAGAAATCAGAATCGAAAGAGACACGTGGACCCCAGTGTTCATCACAGCACTGTTTGCAATAGCCAGGACATGGAAGCAACCTAGAAGTCCATTGGCAGACAAATGGATAAGAAAGCTGTGGTACATGTGAGAGAGTCATTTCCTAGGCAGGTTGATAGGGAGTCTAGGGGTCCCCAAGGAGAGAGGGGTCTGGAATTCTCAAGGAGGAAAAAAGGACAAACTTTTTTTCTTTCTCCACATTCCTTAGGATTATATACCAATAATGTATCCTGCCTAAGGACAGTCTTTGGATTCAACCTTCTGTTATTTTAAAATGTTAATTATGGGAGTATACCTGGTCTTTACAAGGATGCATCTTGCCTGAGGACAGTGTTATCTTAAAATGTAAATTATGGGAGTAGGTCGGAGGAGGTCTTTACAACCTCCAGACATTCTTTGGATTATATAACCTCATTATTAACACTAGCAAGCGGGTACTCTTTCTGCCCCCTTCTGATGCCTATGTCAGAAGCTTTCTCTATCTCCTTTATACTTTAATAAAACTTTACTACACAAAAGCTCTGAGCGATCAAGCCTCGTCTCTGGCCCCGGATTGAATTCTTCTCCTCCGGAGGCCAAGAATCCCGGTGTATTTGCGTGATTCAACAACAACCTTTCACATGTACACAATGGATTATTACTCAGCTATTAAAAAGAATGCATTTGAATCAGTTCTAATGAGGTGGATGAAACTGGAGCCTATTATACAAAGCGAAGTAAGTCAGAAAGAAAACTACCAAAACAGTATATTAACGCATATATATGGAATTTAGAAAGATGGTAACAATGACCCTGTATGCAAGACAGCAAAAGAGACACAGATGTAAAGGACAGACTTTTGGACTCTGTGGGAGAAGGCAAGGGTGGGATGCTTTGAGAGAGTAGCATTGAAACATGTATATTATCAAATGTGAAACAGATCACCAGTCCAGGTTCTATGCATGAGACAGGGTGCTCAGGGCTGGTGCTCTGGGATGACCCTGAGGGATGGGATGGGGAGGGAGGTGGGAGGAGGGGTTCAGGATGGGGACGCATGTACACCCATGGCTGATTCATGTCAATGTATGGCAAAAACCACAGCAATATTGTAAAGTAATTAGCCTCCAATTGAAATTAATTAATTAATTAAAAAAAAAAACACCTCAACATTAAGAAACCTAAGATCATGGCATCTGGTCCCATTACTTCATGGCAAATAGATGGGGAAATAATGGAAACAGTGAGAGACTTGATTTTCTTGGGCTCTAAAATCACTCTGCTGATAAAGGTTTGCATAAAGCTATGGTTTTTCCAGTAGTCATGTGTGGATCTGAGAGTTGGACTATAAAGAAGGTTGAGCACTGGAGAACTGATGCTTTCAAATTATGGCTCTGAAGGAAACTCTTGAGAGTTCCTTGGACAGAAAGGAGATCAAACCAGTCAATACTAAAGGATATCAACCCTGCATATTCCTTGGAAGGACTGATGCTGAAGCTGAAACTCCAATAATTTAGCCATCAGGTGTGAAGAGCCGACTCTCTGGGAAAGACTCTGATGCTGGGAAAGATTGAAGGCAGGAGGAGAAGGGGACGACAGAGGATGAGATGGGGCATCATCAACTCAATGGATATGAGTTTGAGAATCTCTGGGAGATGGTGAAGGACAGGAAAGCCTGGCACACCGCCCTCCATGGGGTCGCAAAGAGTCGGACACGACTTAGGGACCAAACAAGAACAACAAATGATGTGATGAGTTGATAAGGAAACCACAGCAGAGGATGGAGGCTGAGTGAATCAGCACAGGTGCCTGGCAGGCCAGATTTGCTTACCTGAATCACAGCGGTAGCGTTAGCAGGTGTAAAGACTGGGCTGTTGTCATTCACATCAGAAATATCGATGTTGACAGTGGCAGTTGAGGACATCGCAGGCATGCCGCTGTCTACTGCCTGGACGAGCAGGGAGTATCCAGACACCTACCAAAGCACAAAGGGCCCACAGTAAAGATCATGGTGCCTGCTTCCTTCTGGGCCTACACAGAGGTGCTGTGGGCTTGCTATGCTCTGCTAAAGATGAGCTGTCTTCACTTTGAGTCTTTGGACCAGGTTTCTCAACCTGGGCACCAGCTGGCATTTGGAGCCGGATCATTCTTTGTTGCCAGGGGATGATCTGTGCATTGTAGGATGTTTAGCAGCACCCCTAGTCTCTACCCACTAGAAGTCAATATTGCCTCTGACCATTTGTCAGAAACAAAAATGTCTCCCAAATATTGCCAGATGTCCCCTGGAGGTACATCGCTCCTGTTTAGAAGCACGGCCCTTGGCCTTTGTTTAAATCACAACAGTTGTCACCACTGATCTGTCTCATGTATCAGTTTTGATACTTCGGGAGTACCTTATGGGGATCTATCACACAGTGAGATCTTTCTAAGCATCACGTCTATGGCATCTTTTTCCGTATTTTAACTTCACTTTGAAGACACATTTTTGGTCAAAAAAGACAATGTTTAGAAACTTGGTTTCACCTTGACAGAGGAATCTTCTGAATCATTCTTTCTAACCTAGATACCTTCAGGTAGTCCTTTTGTGTCTGCTCACTTAGGGCCAATGCTGCTCATGAAATCAGGACCACAGAATCCCAATGCTGAATGTACTTTTCTGCCTTCTTGCTTTGGAAGGACAGAAATTCAAACCATTCAGAAATATACACTTTTGCTTTTTCTTTAAAACTTCCCTAAATAAGAAACCATCAGTATCTATTGGCAGCAAGTTCTTTCAAAGGTTTTAATGCAAATATTCCCTGCTGCATTTCAGCCCATTTCTATTTACTCCAATTATTTAGACTGGAGAGTGCTCGCACGCTCAGTTGCTCAGCTCTGTTTAACTTTTTGCCACCCCATGGACTGTAGCAGTCCTGTGTCCTGTGTAGCCCACCAGGCTCCTCTGTCCATGGGATTTCCCAGGCAAGAATACTGGAGTGGGCTGCCATTTCCTTCTCCAGGGGATCGTTCCAATCCAGGTATCAAAATCGTGTCTCTGCAGCTCCTGCATTGACAGGTAGATTCTTTACCACTGAGCCACCTGGGAAGCCCATTTAGAATGGAGAACCTCCCTACTTATACTCACAGAATCCATGCCTGATTTCAGTGAAGGGGGTGGGGATCGTGGATGGGAAGGGAGCAGGCCTGAACTAGCTTACCCGTTCCCGGTCCAATTTCTTCTTAACTTTCACAAGTCCCAAGACAGGATCCACAGCAAATTCATTATCCCGGTCTCCATTCACAATGGAAAAACGAATCTGTCCATTGGGCTGGCTGTCTGCATCTTCTGCTATTAGCTTCACAGGACACAAACAAAACAAAGATATGACAGGGGCGACCCAGAAAAGGTTTATTCTTAGGGTCCAGGTCTTTACAAATGGGCACTGCTCTGACAGGTTTCTTGGGTGCATTGCTCACCAGTGCCAGCAATCAGGCCCCAGGGGGAGAGATTTTGGGTTAGCCTAAGAAGGAAAGCACCATTACTGGAACTGTTATTTTATTTCTCTTCATTTTCATCTGAATGCAGCCTGATGCTTGTTAGGCCTGATTTCCCTCAGGCCTTGAGCCAGTTAAGACAGACCCCAAACTAACTGATAGGGATACTTCAGTAATTCTTTACCAATTCTGCAAAACAATGATCTCTGCCACTGAGTTGGATGTTTTGTAAACCTATGCACTTCCATGTTAAGGAAGTCCAAGAGAACTTCCTTTTCCACACGGCTAACATGCAGACCCACTGTCTCCTGCTCTGAGTTGCTGATTTGGCGTTTGTATGTACAGAAATAGTCTCATATAGTTCCAGGCCCCAGGAGAGAGGGCCTGCAGGGTCTACCAGGGAGGTGTAAAGAAGGAACATCTCCAACTTGGTGCTGCAGGAGTCAGGAAGGCACCCCTGCAGCTTAGGGGTGGTGAGGGTCCTGAGGACGGGGCTCCCTGTTTCCCGATGTAACTTTTATATCTAAGAGAACCTGTGTTCTCCTAACACATGTTCTTACTGCTATTAGAAAAAAGTTCCTTCCAGAAAGAGCTCCTCTAAGAGTGGCCAATCGATCTTAAGCTTGATCCTATTTGTAGCTGCCTTACCGTGTGTGTGTATGTGTGTGTGCGTGCGTGTTTGGTGTGGGGGAGGTGGAAATAATTTTTTTCTGTCTTCAGACTTGTCATCTAAGTTACAAACTTATAGCAGCTATTAGGAATTAATTCCACAGTCTGTTTTGTTTCCTTGAAAAACGTCCACTCCTGGGAGGAAAGTGGTTAAAGATCGCCTACCCCTTGCTGTAAATGAACTTATCAGACCCTCTCTAACAGACAGAATGGGGGAGGAGCAGCTGAAAGACTGGTGTCTGAGTAGAGTTCTTGGGGACCAAAGGGAGCCTGAAAGGAGAAAGTGTGAAGATAATCCAAGATGGACTTTGCTCACTTTTTCACTCTCTTGAAGATCATTCATCCGAAATACCTAGACCTCCTTCTGGCACCTACCAAAATGACTGAGTCCCCGACCAAGGCGTCTTCACTTATGACAGCACTGTACACGTCCTGGCTGAACTCGGGAGGGTTGTCATTCACATCCGTGAGGTTGATGCCGACAGTGGTCACAGCGCTGAGGGCAGGTGTCCCGCCATCTTTCGCTTCCACCACGAGGTAAAACTTTCTGCATAATTCATAGTCCAGGGCCTCAGATACAGAAATACCCCCTTTGAAGAAAAATGGGGAGTTTTAGATTTAATCAGGAAAAAACGAAACACTCTGGTCAGCAGCTCCACAATCATGGTAATATCTGTGACATCGTCTCCAGCCAAGACTGAGATATTCAGGAATTTGTTTATTTAATGCCTGCTGAAAGCATCCCAAAGTCTGATTAACGCTGTCAGTTAAAACACAGCTACCCATCAGACACAACACTGAAGAAATCGAGTCTTTGTTTATTTCTGCAACAGTGTCAGAACCCCTCAAGCAGCTGGAAATCTCTGGCATTATTCACCCTTATGGGAAGAGGGGCAGGAGCAAGCGGCCCCCAGAAATGTCTCCCCAGGATTCCTCCAGAAGACCAGGCAGACTGAGACTGAGCCAAGATGCATCAATGTGATTCTATGACCTCAACCCTCATCAGTTAGTGTATGTGTGTGTGTGCTAAGTCACTTCTGTCGTGTCCGATTCTGTACGACACTATGGACTGTAACCCACCAGGCTCCTCTGTCCATGGGATTCTCCAGGAAAGAATACTGGAGTGGGTTGCCATTTCCTCCTCCAGGGGATCTTCCCCACCCAGGGATTGAACCCCCGTCTCTATATCTCCTGCATTCACAGACAGGTTCTTTACCAGTAGCACCACCTGGGAAGGACCAGTTAGTATATACTTGTGAACTTCACCTAAGTCTTAAATTGAATTACCCACTAAGGTGCCTTACCTACTCACAATGTGCTTATCTAAAACTTTTAGGTCACAAAGAGGACAAAGAAAGTTAAGGATACTGTAACATGCTGGAGAAGGAAACACTTGGGAATCTGTAACCAAAAGAAGTGTGAGTTTAGTGTCCACAACTACAGAGAAGAGCTAACACTCATGAAAGTGAAAGTGAAAGTTGCTTAGTCTTGTCAGACTCTTTGCGACCCCATGGTCCATACAGTCCATGGAATTCTCCAGGCCAGAATACTGGAGTAGGTAGCCTTTCCCTTCTCCAGGGGATCATCCCAACCCAGGTCTCCTGCATTGCAGGCAGATTCTTTACCAGCAGAGCCACAGGGGAAGCCCAAGAATACTGGAGTGGGTAGCCTATCCCTTCTCCAGTTGATCTTCCCTACCCAGGAATTGAACTGGGGTTTCCTGCACTGCAGGCGGATTCTTTACCAACTGAGTTATCAGGGAAGCCCAACACTCATGGTACAGTTATTTAAGCAGATAAAAAAGGTGAAAGCAGCTAGCTGGGTGGCACCCTCACAATGGGCTCCCTGAGTTCTCTTTCCCATCCATCCTAGTCCTTTCTGGTGGGCAACCTAGTCCTGAGCTCCGCAGTTGGTAGTTGATCACTGTGCCGTTTGCAGGGAAGTTCTCAAGGGCATTTCCCTGGTGACTCAGATGGTAAAGAACCCGCCTGCAGTGCGGGAGACCCGGGTTCAACCCCTGGGTAGGGAAGATCCCCTGGAGAAGGGAACGGCTACCCTCTCCGGTATTCTCGCCTGGAGAATCCCATGGACAGAGGAGCTTGGGGGGCTACAGTCCATGGGGTCGCAGTTGGACACGGCTGAACAACTAACACTTTCACCTGGAAAAGAGTCACTGAGATCAAGGTGAGTACATTTCATTCGTTCTCT
The DNA here is from genome assembly GCF_055505025.1 of Bos grunniens. Classification (NCBI taxonomy): domain Eukaryota; kingdom Metazoa; phylum Chordata; class Mammalia; order Artiodactyla; family Bovidae; genus Bos; species Bos grunniens. The sequence continues at coordinate 49,627,143 of NC_141193.1, read as the reverse complement.
TTCCAGACAGGCAGCTTCTCTAGCGGCTAAGGCTGCCTCTACCTAAGGTGAGAAGCAGAAGTCATACTCATAATAAGGGCCTCTTTCTTGCCATAATTAAGTTTTCTTAGCAATTACCACCTCTAGCGCTTTATTTTACATCCCAGTCTCGTTATCCAGAGTCATATTTAAACAGTACTTAACCACTTCCTCATGGTATTCATATACAATGGCCATAACTAGACAAGCTAAGGCTAACACATATTTAAATGAGGAAAACTCCCACACATTTTAATTTGAAGTAATGACCTTAATAAGCAGGGTTACTGCTGGGAGAAGCAGCTACTGCAATCCTTTCAGTAGTTTTCACCCTCCCATTCTAAGGGTGGGGACTATATCTCCTCCAATTTTTTCACCCTCACGGCATAGCTGTGTTACGTAGAGGTTAGAGAATGTATCCCAGAGTCAGGAAGATCTGAATTCAAATTCTGGATTCCCCACTCCCATTCCCACTTACTCTCACTGGAGGAATTATTTAACCTCCCTGAAGCTGATTTTCTCATATGGAAAAAGGGGGAGATAACTAGCAGGAATTGGTAAACAACAAGAGTCTGGCATATTTGCCATATTAGATGACAGTGCTAATTATGATAGTTTCTTGTTCATATTTACTGGATTATCCAACAGAAAATGGACCTTCGTTACCCTCCGGCTCAAGAAGCACATATTCCTTGAGTTATAAGGGGATTATGTCCAATGGCCAGAAGGTGTCAGAGACTCATTTTTCTTATCTGTGAATAAGGGGCTGCCTTGCTCATTCATGGGGGGGAGGTAAACAAATGAAAATGGCCAGAAAGAATGAAGGGATGGAGCCAAAGCAAAAAGAATACCCAGCTGTGGATGTGACTGGGGATAGGAGCAAGGTCTGATGCTGTAAAGAGCAATATTGCATAGGAACCTGGAACGTCAGGTCCATGAATCAAGGCAAATTGGAAGTGGTCAAACAAGAGATGTTAAGAGTGAATGTTGACATTCTAGGAATCAGCAAACTAAAATGGACTGGAATGGGTGAATTTAACTCAGATGACCATTATCTCTACTACTGTGGGCAGGAATCCCTCAGAAGAAATGGAGTAGCCATCATGGTCAACAAAAGAGTCCGAAATGCAGTACTTGGATGCAATCTCAAAAACGACAGAATGATCTCTGTTCATTTCCAAGGCAAACCATTCAATAGCACAGTAATCCAAGTCTATGCCCCAACCAGTAATGCTGAAGTTGAACGGTTTTATGAAGACCTACAAGACCTTTGAGAACTAACACCCAAAAAAGATGTCCTTTTTGTTATAGGGGACTGGAATGCAAAAGTAGGAAGTCAAGAAACACCTGGAGTAACAGGCAAATTTGGCCTTGGAATACGGAATGAAGCAGGGCAAAGACTAATAGAGTTTTGCCAAGAAAATGCACTGGTCATAACAAACACCCTCTTCCAACAACACAAGAGAAGATGCTATACATGGACATCACCAGATGGTCAACACTGAAATCAGACTGATTATATTCTTTGCAGCCAAAGATGGAGAAGCTCTATACAGTCAGCAAAAACAAGACCAGGAGCTGACTGTGGCTCAGACCATGAACACCTTATTGCCAAATTCAGACTTAAAATGAAGAAAGTAGGGAAAACCACTAGACCATTCAGGTATGACCTAAATCAAATCCCTTATGATTATACAGTGGAAGTGAGAAATAGATTTAAGGGCCTAGATCTGATAGATAGAGTGCCTGATGAACTATGGAATGAGGTTCGTGACATTGTACAGGAGACAGGGATCAAGACCATCCCCATGGAAAAGAAATGCAAAAAAGAAAAATGGCTGTCTGGGGAGGTCTTACAAATAGCTGTGAAAAGAAGAGAAGCAAAAAGCAAAGGAGAAAAGGAAAGATATAAACATCTGAATGCAGAGTTCCAAAGAATAGCAAGAAGAGATAAGAAAGCCTTCCTCAGTGATCAATGCAAAGAAATAGAGGAAAACAACAGAATGGGAAATACTAGAGATCTCTTCAAGAAAATTAGAGATACCAAGGGAACATTTCATGCAAAGATGGGCTCGATAAAGGACAGAAATGGTATGGACCTAACAGAAGCAGAAGATATTAAGAAGAGGTGGCAAGAATACACAGAAAAACTGTACAAAAAAGATCTTCACAACCGAGATAATCACAATGGTGTGATCACTGACCTAGAGCCAGACATCCTGGAACGTGATGTCAAGTGGGCCTTAGAAAGCATCACTATAAACAAAGCTAGTGGAGGTGATGGAATTCCAGTTGAGCTCTTTCAAATCGTGAAAGATGATGCTGTGAAAGTGCTGCACTCAATATGTCAGCAAATTTGGAAAACTCAGCAGTGGCCACAGGACTGGAAAAGGGCAGTTTTCATTCCAATCCCAAAGAAAGGCAATGCCAAAGAATGTACAAACTACCACACAATTGCACTCATCTCACACGCTAGGAAAGTAATGCTCAAAATTCTCCAAGCCAGGCTTCAGCAATATGTGAACCGTGAACTTCCTGATGTTCAAGCTGGTTTTAGAAAAGGCAGAGGAACCAGAGATCAAATTGCCAACATCCACTGGATCATGGAAAAAGCAAGAGAGTTCCAGAAAAACATCTATTTCTGCTTTATTGACTATGCCAAAGCCTTTGTGTGGATTACAATAAACTGTGGAAAATTCTGAAAGAGATGAGAATACCAGACCACCTGACCTGCCTCTTGAGAAATCTGTATACAGGTCAGAAAGCAACAGTTAGAACTGGACATGGAACAACAGACTGGTTCCAAATAGGAAAAGGAGTACGTCAGGGCTGTATATTGTCACCCTGCTTATTTAACTTCTATGCAGAGTACATCATGAGAAACGCTGGGCTGGAAGAAGCACAAGCTGGAATCAAGATTGCTGGGAGAAATATCAATAACCTCAGATACGCAGATGACACCACCCTTATGGCAGAAAGTGAAGAGGAACTAAAAAGCCTCTTGATGAAAGTGAAAGAGGAGAATGAAAAAGTTGGCTTAAAGATCAACATTCAGAAAATGAAGATCATGGCATCCGGTCCCATCACTTTATGGGAAATAGATGGGGAAACAGTGTCAGACTTTATTTTTCTGGGCTCCAAAATCACTGCAGATGGTGATTGCAGCCATGAAATTAAAAGACGCTTACTCCTTGGAAGGAAAGTTATGACCAACCTGGATAGCATATTGAAAAGCAGAGACATTACTTTGCCAACAAAGGTTCATCTAGTCAAGGCTATGGTTTTTCCTGTGATCATGTATGGATGTGAGAGTTGGACTGTGAAGAAAGCTGAGTGCCAAAGAATTGATGATTTTGAACTGTGGTGCTGGAGAAGACTCTTGAGAGTCCCTTGGACTGCAAGGAGATCCAACCAGTCCATTCTGAAGGAGATCAGCCCTGGGATTTCTTTGGAAGGAATCATGCTAAAGTTGAAACTCCAGTACTTTGGCCACCTCATGCGAAGAGTTAACTCATTGGAAAAGACTCTAATGCTGTGAGGGATTGGGGGCAGGAGGAGAAGGGGACGACAGAGGATGAGATGGCTGGATGGCATCACTGACTCGATGGATGTGTCTGGGTGAACTCCAGGAGTTGGTGATGGACAGGGAGGCCTGGTGTGCTGTGATTCATGGGGTCACAAAGAGTCGGACACGACTGAGCGACTGAACTGAACTGAACTGAACTGATGAAAGAGCTTGGAGAACATTGATATAAACACTATGAAAATAAAAGGATGAGCATGTTTACTTTTCAAAGATCAGGCAAGTTTTTTTCTGAATTACCATCTTCATTTACTCAAAGTAGCCTTAATGCATATTAACTCCATCAGGAAAAGAAAGCCCTGGGGTTCTATTTTTGTTCTCTTGGTTTCTCTCTAGACATCTTTTCCCCAGGGGATGCCGCATCATACCCCAAGTTTGCAAAGGGTATGGTGAGAAATGGAAGTGCTCTGGCCAGGAGGAGTGAAAGTGAACATGTTAGTGGCTCAGTCATGTTCAGCTTTTTGCGACCCCATGGACCAGCTGCCTCCATTCGTGGGATGTTCCAGGCAAGAATACTGGAGTGGGGTGTACTCAGGGATCAAACCCGGGTCTCCTGCATTGCAGGCAGACTCCTGACTGGCTGAGCCATGAGGGAATTTCTAAGGATGCCCCCTGCCAAATTTCAGCTCCATGCTGTGGGCTCACGGGGCAAATCCTTGGCCTGTAGGTTTGCCTTAGGATTTTTCAGGTAGGAAAGCTCAGGAGGAGTAGTGTGGTTCAAGATGGGGAGATAGTATTTGCAGACGGAGCCTAAGAGTTTGATTGGGTATCTCTCTTTTCTGTTGGCTTGTTGTGTTAACTTGGGCTGTATGTCTTTCTGTGTGAAGTGATCCTGGAGATTCGCCTCCACTTGGCCTGTCCGCACTCAGGCTGTGGGTCTCTGGTCACCTCCCAAGGCAGACATTAAAGAGTGATCAGCGTGGTCACCTTGAGACCTTCTCAACTCAGCACCCAGCCAGCTGGAACGGCCACTGTGTTTGATTCTAGCCCCTGGAGAGGGAAATGGCAACCCACTCCAGTATTCTTGCCTGGAGAATCCCATGGACAGAGGAGCCTGACAGGTTCATGGGGTTGCAGAGTTGGACGTGACTGAGCAGCTTCACTTCATCCTTAGAACAGAGCATCACAGGGCACTCTGGAGTCTGGGTGTGGGTCCTGCTAGGACATTTGCTGGTCCACTCAGAAGGGTGATTGATTAGAAAGGGCCAGGAGGAGAAGCAGGCTATGGCAAAGCCTTGCATGCTAAGTAGGTTGCTGTTTACCCACCTGTCTTTGGATTGATCCTAAATTTCCGCTGCTCATTTCCAGACCGGATGAGATAGGTAATCTCAGCATTTGTGCCTATATCTTTGCTGGTGGCAAAAACGGCAAGGACTTGGGTACCAGGGGAGGTGTCCTCAGGCACCGACACCAGGTAGTCCCTCCTCTCGAACACAGGGGGGTTGTCGTTGACGTCCAGGACGGTGATGCTGATGGTGGCCAGAGAGGACAGCGCCCGGCCTGGGCTTTGGTCGGTGGCCTGCACGCGAAGGGTGTAGGAGGACTGCTGCTCTCGGTCCAGTGGGCGCTCCAGGACGACGATGCCGGACAAGCTGTCCACGGAGAAGAACCCATTGGCCGAGTCGGCCAGGGAGTACACGACCTTCCTGTTGACGCCTGCGGAAGACAGAAGGCGGGCGTGAACAGGGGCGTGGCCGGACGCCCTCTGCAGAGGAGGACGGCTCTGCCAACTGTCTAAGGGGCACGCAAAGGAGCACGGGAGCTGTAGCATGGTTCCTACAGCTTCGGTCCCACAGCAAGTTCAGCTTGTAAAATACATACACCCAGACCAAACGGTAAAGAAATGGAAAACACTGGCCTCGAAAATCAGAAAGAGCTGGATCTAAAGCAGAATGCCTTGCAGGCGTCACGCTGTTATAAGGCTTTAACTAATGTTTTCAAATAACTGACTAGCTGTCTTGATCATGTTAGAAAGACTGACTTCAATTCTTTTGGCTCTTGTGGTTTCCAGAAGTCACATTCTTTCTTACCTGCCTATGTCAAATAAGATGAAAATGATTTGGAAAGAGGAAAGAATATATAGGCTATAATTATTCAAACCCTCGACCAATTTCTTTATATATTTATAATCCCCATCTGAAACTATTCTACTGAGGATTACCACATATCTTCTAATAAACAAGCCAGGATCCTTAAAAAAAAAAAAAAGAAATGGTTGAATCTTCTTAATATATTAAAGAATCCCATGAATTTAAACTCCAAGATACCAATAAGTATAAGGATCAAGATGTGCCACAGAAAGAGAAGTATAAATTAATGAATTAATTACTTTGACACATTTTTATCTAGAATCTATCAGACATTATTCTAGGGGCTAGAGAGTCCCATAATGGTAAGGGTCTGACATTTCATGAAGGAAAATATTACATTCTAGTGAGTGTAAATAAGACATCAACAAGAACAATGAATGTAAAATATATGGGATGTGAGGGAGGAAAAGGGAGAAAAATGAAGCCGTGAGTCGGGGGATCATGAGTGCTGGGGAGCTTGGGAGCTGGAGGGAAGGGGGTGGTTATTTCAATACAGCAGTGGGAAGTTTGCACTTGAGTGAAGATGCAAAGGAGGGAAGGAGGGGGCAGCACAGACATCTGGGGAAGAGATGGCAGGTGGGGACCCCTGGGAGCAGGGGCGTTCGTGAGTCAGGCTGGTGTGACTGAGGAGATGCGGGAGCGCATTGGCGTAACCAGAGCTGAGGAGAGACACTTGGAGGTAGAGAGACACGGGAGGAGGGAGAGGTAGGAGGAGGGACACGTGGGAGGAGGGGGATGAGGGAGGAGGGGGACGTGGGAGGAGGGGGACGTTGGAGGAGAGGGATGCGGGAGGAGGGAGAGGTGGGAGGAGAGAGAGGTGGGAGGAGGGAGATGTGGGAGGAGGGAGAGGCAGGAGAAGGGAGACGCGGGAGGAGGGAGATGTGGGAGGAGGAAGGGGACGCAGGGGGAGGGAGACGCGGGAGGAGGAGGAGAGACGCAGGGGGAGGAGGGAGACTGGGTGAGGAGGGAGACATGGGGGGAGGAGGAAGACGTGGAGGCGTAGGGAGACGTGGGAGGAGGAGGAGAGACGTGGGCGGAGGAAGGGGACACAGGAGGAAGGAGATGTGGGAGGAGGGAGACATGGGAGGAGGAAGGGGATGCGGCGGTAAGGAGATGCGGGAGGAAGAGAGACGTGGGAGGAGGAAGGGGACACAGGAGGAAGGAGATGCGGGAGGAGGGAGACATGGGAGGAGGAGGGGGACGCGGGGGTAAGGAGATGCAGGAGGAGGAGGAGAGACGCGGGGGGAGGAGGGGAACGCGGGAGGAAGGAGACGTGGGAGGAGGAAGGGGACATGGAGGGAGGGAGAAGTGGGAGGAGGAGGTGAGACGCGAGAGGAGGAGGGGAAGGCAGAGGGAGGAGGAGGAGGCGGCGGGAGGAGGGAGAGTGGGGAGGCGAGAGCAGGGCGCTGACTGCATGGGGAAGATTTCACGGGCGGTGGTCCCGGTGGTGAGGTGGGAGGCCTGGTGCCTCTGAGGAGGAGGCACGTGATGTGACTCAGCTATTCACAGGCGCTCAGGCGGCTGGTGCTAAACAGAACAGCAAGACAGGAGGCAGAAGAGACACAGGCCTCCCAGTGTCCAGAGCAGTGCTATATACAACAGTCAAGACACACAGGCAACCGAAGTCGGCATCAAGAGAGGAATGGATAAAACAGATACAGCACATATATACAATGGAATATTACTCAGCCATAAAAGGAATGAAATTGGGCCATTTGTAGGGGTGTGGATGGACCTAGAGTGAAGTGAGTCAGAAAGAGAAAAACAAATATTGGATATTAATGCATATACGTGGAATCTAGAAATATGGTACAGATGATCTCATCTGCAATAGAGAAACAGAGCTGCAAACATAGAAAACAAATGTATGGATGCTAAGGGGACAAATGGGGAGTTGGGGTGGGATAAATTGGGACTAGGATGGACATATACACGCTGTTGATGCTATGTACAAAATAGATAACTAACGGGAACCTACTGGATAGCTTGGGGAGCCCTACTTGGTGCTCTGTGGTAACCTGAATGGGAAGGAAATTCAAAAAAGAGGGTATATATGTTTATATATAGCTGATTCACTTTGCTGAAGAGTAGAAGCTATTAATATTAATTATTAAATAGGCAACATTGTGAAGCAACTATGCCCCAATAAAATGTAGAAACAAGCAAAAAGACAGGAAGTGGAGACCTGCTGGCAGTCCCTGCAGGAAGACGGGCAGTGATAAGGGCAGCTGGGACAGACGGTGGAGCTGGGGGTGCGAGGCAGTCAGGATCCAGGTGTACTCTGAACAGGCAGGAGTGAGAAGTGAGGGGCCCGAATGAATTCAGAATTCGGAGATGGGGAGAACAGACGGAGCTGGCAGGGCATGGATGTAAATGTCAGAGAAGATCCCAGAATGACTCTTGGGTTTTCGTCTGAGCCACTGAAAAGATGATGTTTTCATCAGCTACCATGAAGGGCTTCCCAGGTGGCACCAGTGATAAAGAATGCGCTTGCCAATGCAGGAGACGTGAGAGACTTGGGTTTGATCTCTGGGTTGGAAAGATTCCCCTGGAGGAGGAAATGGTAACCCACTCCAGTGTTCTTGCCTGGAGAATCCTATGGACAGAGGAGCCTGGTGGACTACAGTCTATAGGATTGCAGAGTTGGACACAACTGAAGTGACTTAGCACACACACATGCCATGAAGAGGGCTGAAGGAGGACTAAAATCTGATCAAAAGATCATGGGCCCCATTGGGATAGACTGAGTGCGAGATGGGCATTTTATATTAAAGTGGAGATTCAAGTAGAAAGTTTGTACAGGAGGCTGGAGATCAGAGGAGAGGTCCAAACTGGAGTTATATTTTGAAAGGTCATCAGCATTCAGAGAGCCAGCAGAGCCATAAATGGATGTGATCATAAGGGAATAAAAAAAAAAAAAAAAGAAATCCAATGGCCAGCAAACCTAGAGCATCCCAACAAAGAAGGGAGAGATTTCGTCAGAGCGTGGTTTCTAGTTCTATGACTCAAAGAAATGCCCTTCGTTATCAAAATGTCATTTTACCTTAATATATACTAAAGCTAAAACATACAAACCAGGAAATATCCATTAACAACCAACAAATCAGTGAATGATGATTGGATCAACTTTCGGTTCTGAAGATTGATTATACTATTTTTATCCTAGGATCTCAGCACTTCAAAATGGTTTATTATAAGCCTCCAAGTCTCTAGGAGTTATAGTTTATAAGCAAAATAGAACAAATTCATGGGTGGAAAAGCATCATGTTGTCCTTAATGCTCTTAATGAAGACAGTATGACAGCTACCTGAAAATGTCTTTTGTGAATCACAGATCCTTAGACTATAAGCTCTTAGAGGGAGGATCTACATATGTGCTGTTTTCTCTTATAGCATCTCACCATGGGGACAGGCCTTTGGCATTAATAAGAGGTAAACATTTTATTCCCTCAGTGTACAATTTCCCTTAAGCCAAAATTCCCAGCAAACCAATAAAATCACGTATCTGGAGGGAATGACATAAACTGCATTATGTGGCTTTAACCAAAAGGTCAACATTGAGAGTCTGCTCTTGGTTCCATTCCAGAGAGCCCATTTTTCCCAAAGTTTCATCATTTACTTTTATTTCTCTTTCAAAACCATCACCCTGTGATATATAAACACCAACCTCTGATTTTATTGGTGCTGGGATTAAAAACAAGAAGTCATTCCTATTTCCTTGCTGCCCCTTGAAATAAGGCCCCAAAGCAAAGCTTTAGGGATGCTTTCTGGCTATTTTTAGAAGTGGCTGCAAGACTAAATTATCCATCATACACTCCTGGGGTGAATACATGGAGGACTGCAGAGGTGATCAAGCTTGTACCTGAAAAAGAATAACCCTGCCTGGGTGTCTGAGTGATTGTATGTCCTAGAAGCTGCCCTGACCGATCTGATGGCCTTGGGACAACTCTCAAAGGGCACAAAGATGCATTCATGGAAACACACCGGCGATTGACATAAATATACCACTTCCCTCCTTGTTAGTTGCTTAGTTGTGTCCGACTTTGTGCAAACCCGTGGACTGTAGCCTGCCACGCTCCACTGTCCAGGGGATTTTCCAGGGAAGAATACTGGAATGGGGTGTCATTCTCTTCTCCAGGGGATCTTTCTGACCCAGGGATAGAACCCAAGTCTACTGAATTGCAGGCAGATTCTTGACTGTCTGAGCCACCAGGGAAGACCAAGAATACTGGAGGGGGTTGCCATTTCTTTCTCCAGGGTATCTTCCCCTAGGAATCAAACCTGGGTTTCCTGCATTATAGGTAGATTCTTTACCAACTGAGCCACAAGGGAAGCCCAAATATACCACATGGGTTTTCAAATCACATATTCCCTGGGAATTTGACTCCCCGCCAGCATATGGAACACCACTATCCCCAACAATAAGGCGTGGCAGGATATTCACGCAGGACCTTTCGTCTGAACACTGGCCGACAAGATCACCCCCTTCAGAGACGCACAAGCTGAGGGCTGGGTGATCCGCCTGCTGCTGCAAGCGTTTTTAGGTAAACATGAGGGACAAAGTCCTCTTTCCAGGAGATCTGCTTCTGGATAAGCTTCCTCTTCAGGCTTGAAGACCACGCAGGAAGAAAGCAATTTCTGACTGTTCTGAAAGCCAGCCTGCTCTGACCGGCTGAGCTGGGAGAGGCAGGGGCTGGGTTGGTGCCCTGGCGCTCTCTGTGGCAGCAAGACCCGAAGGCGAGGTGCTTCTCATGGCTGCCTGTGTGTCCTTCACTGGGACCAAGAGCTGAAATCTAAAAATATTCCTGTGTTCCCAGCCTGCAGATTTCTCGCCCAGCCTTCGGCTCTGCACAGACACCCATGCAGGACAGCGGTGTTCTCTGAGCATCCAGCCCTGTGGCGGAAGCCCTGCGTTTACAAGGCTGACATCAATCAGCGACGCAAAGACCACGGCTCCCCTTTGGGCAGGTTCTGTTAATTTAAAACTTGGTGACAGGGTTTTTCTGCTTTAGCACAGCAGAAAACCATCCCCTGTCCCACACGTTGCTGACCCCAAGTCCCCGCCCCCCATACACTGTTTCTGACGGTATCCTGGGCATGCACACCTGGAGGAGCAGGGAGAGTTATGGTTGACCTCACCTTTCTGTACCAGTCAGTCTGACATGAAAGCCGCACTAGAAAAGGTGGGGGTAGGGCACCCAAGCCACACACCTGCTCAGAGGTGTCACTTATGATCTGGTAGCTGAAGAAAAGAGCAGGATATATTTTTGGAATGTATTAAAACTCCAATTTGGACACAATTGAAACATTTCATTAGTTTCTAGCAATGAAGTCAGATGCATAAATACCAACGTGCAGGCAATAATTTTGGTGGAGCCCTTGGGTCTCTGCTGTATTACTATGCGATAGGGGTGGTCTTTGTTAAATGAACGCATGTCCTGTCCCTAAAATGGAAACTTTCTATCCAAGGGTGTTTGATAAATGCCATCCTTCAAATCTCGATCCTTCCCTACGTACCTGGCAGAAAATCTGAACCCGAGCAGAAGACTCGCTTGCTAATTGGCCTCATGCTCTCACTGAATGTCATGACATGTTATATTAAGGTAAAACATTAACCCATCGTTTTGCGTCTATGTTTTTCAGTATGTAATTCTCTTCTCCAATTTGCACCTAATTTAATGAGGATGGAGCTATTTAGCTTCTCAAGATGCTGAAATGCCAGACTACCAAGTATGATTTTCATTGCATGTGAAGTGTCTGCACGTTAACTGTAGCAAATGGAGCAGGCAGGCCTTCAGAGGATTAAAATCAAGTAAAAAGAGAATGACTAAAATCCCAATCTGTTCGAGGAAGTAATAGGTAGTGGCATTTTGTGGAGTGGGCTGGGAGGAAAGAAATAGCACATACAAGTTCCCAGGAGGGAAGGCTGTGAAATCCTGGGGTCGGGGGCAGTTTCCAAGGGCTTCTATATTCACTTGTTTTAAAGGTTTCTAAGTGGAAGTTAGGTTCCTCTCATTTGGGCCAAATGGAAATAGATTATTTGGATGGGGGGGCATGGACTGTATGGAGAAGGAAATGGCAACCCACTCCAGTATTCTTGCCTGGAAAATTCCATGGACAGAGGAACCTGGCAGGCTGCATGCAGTCCATGGGGTCACAAAAGAGTTGTATATGACTTAGTGACTAAACGGTAAACAAATGGACTGCATATAAACGTCAAAGTTTAAAATGAGAGCAATGTGGTCCAATGCTGAAAGACAGAAGACCTTGCTTGTAACCCAAGTACACTTGTGTAGCTTAACCTTGTTGGGTCTCAGGTGTCTTCATTTTTAAAATGATAGAACCTAGGTCCACTGAGATCTAAAATGATCTTCCAGCACTATTTTTTATTTGCAAATTAAATTAATTGGTGTTGGTTTCATTTCTGTTTTCAAAGGGCTCATCCTCTCCTCCAACTGGCCATTAAATCGCTGGACCGCGGCATCCCTGGGCAGAGTTAGCAAAGGAAAAGTCCACATTAAACCTGGTGATGACGAGCTACTGGAATCTTCTGGATGGGATGAAAACTAAACACAGCAGATTCATGCCATTTAGTTACGTGTTGAGAGTTCACACGTACACTTTACAGCAAGGCTTTTACATCTCAGCAAGAAATAACGTTCACTGCCAGGATCATCTGCAAGGATCTCACCTAGTGTCAGAATAACTCGGCTTGATAGTTGAGATTGTTAAAGGTGTTAGAGTCAGCACCAAAACCAAATGGCCAGAGCAGTCAACACAGCAAGATTGCTGAGATTTTTTAAATCTGGTCTTTAAAAAAACACTGTCTCCTCTCCTTGAGAGAGCAAGCTCCCTGAGCTTCACAAACCTACATGAGCGCTGCTCTCACTTTGGGGTCTCACGTGGCAGGGCGCTGACCCTGTCAGGGCAGGGCCTTCTCTGTGACATTCACCTTCCACCCTCAGCAGCTGCACAGGATCTGGTCTGTCCATGGCACACAGAAAATGTGGACTGTACTAAATTGCTATAAACTGGCTTTTATAAACAGACATGAATTTATACAGAATAGATATCTGGGGGAAGATAATTTGAAATAATCTCAGCAATCAGACTCTAGTAACACTTTGCATTTTGGTTCTAATCACTTATTTTTATATCAGCTTGATATATAGACATGTCATAATTTATACACAATAATAGGAATGCATTTGTCTGACCAACGTACACCTTCATGGAACCAGCGTCCTCAGAGCATTTCAATTGCCCCCTAATGTTCCTTCATGTCCCGTGGCTGTCTGCCCCCAAATTCCATGACCTAGGCAAGCTAATAACTTGTTTTTGAACCAACACTTTCTCCTGCCTGCATGACTGCCTATTCATCAGTGCTTGAAATCCCACAAGTACATTTAGATTTCAGTCTTTATGACCCAGTCTTGGTGATTAAGGCACATTCTTATTTAAGCTATAAGGATTATCTTTCGAAGAAAAATGCTAAACAAAGCTTTGGTTCTTGAATATGTCATTACATTCCTTTGCAACAGCCTTATCCTTAAAATATAGCACTTTTGAGAGGCACAAGAGTTCTGTCTGTCTCACTGGAGACCCTGGTTATGACCCTCCCATTTAATAAGGATTTGTCAAGAGCCACTTGTTTGACTATCACGGGCACCTTGTTGAGAGAAGTAGAGCCCAGAAGACACCTCCTTAACTCTAGGAGCTTAGCAACTTGACAAGGAATTACTCATACTATTAACTATGTATTTAAGTAATACCTAAACTATTTGCTTAGGGTTAGAATGCCGAGTTCTTTTGATTCTACCTCTGAGAGCTGTCCTGTTTGTGGCCGGGGCTTAGAGTCAGATAAGGCTCCACCCTCTCTCACCTACCTGGCTGCAAGAGACTTCTAATTGCAAACTCAGACTCCATCCTCTCCTGACTAAACCTAACCAGAGTTAAGCTCCTAAAACTCTGGGTCCAGTCCTGCCCCAGCTGCTCAAGGTTGTCACTGCCTTATCACTTCTTTCAGCAAGAAGTAAAAATGGGGCGCTTTCCTGGTGGTCCAGTGGTTAAGATTCCACGCTCCCAGTGCAGGGGTCCTAGGCTCCACCCTTGGTCAGGGAACGAGGTTCCACAAGCCATGCCGCAACTAAGAGTTTGTGTGCCTCAGCTGATTTTGCATGCTGCAACTAAAGTCCAGAGTGCCACAAAGGAAGACGGAAGGCCCTGCGTGCTGCAACCTGAGACCCGGGACAGCCGAGTAAATACAAACGGATCATTAAAAAAATGAATAAATAAAAGATCGAGAATGGCTTTCCAGTCCTTTGCAGTCTGGTCGCAACTCACACTCTCCATGTCATTCCCAGCTCCAGTGCCACAGGGGACGGTCTGTTCGAGTCTCTCCTGAGGACACACGCGCACTCACTACTGCAGTTTTCTGCTCACGCTATCACTTCTACTCAGATCACCGTCTTCCCCTCCTTGCCAAAATCCTGCATGTTCTTTGCAGGTTCTGGGACAGCCTCCTTAATTTCCCTTCTTTCTGCTTCCTTAACATCATTTTCACATTCTCAGTAGCTATATTTATGTCCTCTCTCCCACTAGATTAACATATCATTGAGGCAGAGGGACTGGGTCTTTTTCTTCCTTTACATTTTATTTTTTCCCCAGTTTTATTGAGATATAATTGACATACAGCCTGTATAAGTTTAAGGTATAAAACATAATGATTTGACTTAACATAAATCATGAAACGATTACCACAGTAGGTTTAGTGAACATCCATCATCTCATATAGATGTAAAATTTTTAAAAAAGAAAAAACATTTTCTTTGTGATGAGAACTCACATAAGATTTACTTTTAACAGATTTTATATAAGACGTGGCATTGCATGCCTGCTCAGTTGTGCCCAACTCTTTGCAACACTTTGGACTATGGCCCGCTACATCCTCTGTCCATGGGACTCTTCAGGCAAGAATATTGGAGTGGGTAGTCATTCCCAACTCCAGATTTTCCGACCCAGAGACTGAATCCATGTCTCCTGCATTGCAGATGGATTCTTTACCTGCTAAGCCATCAGGGAAGCCCATATATTACATGCAGTGATGTTAATTATATATGTCATGTACATTATATCCTTAGTACTTAATCTTCTTATAACTGGGAGCTTCTATCTTTCCACTGCCTTCATCAATGTTTCGCACGTCCACCCACGACCAAAGGACTGTATCTTATCTTTGTACCCCGGTACTGAACCCAGGGCCTGGCACATAATAGGAGAGAATGAATGCTGAACTGCAGAGGAAGCAGCCAAGGGACCACAGCAAATGCCTGATGAGCCTGCTAACATGACAAAGGCAGGGGTGGTGTGCATACTGCTCTTGCACGTCCACCACAAATGCACGTGCCAAAGAACTGAAGGCCTCACAGAAGTGCCACGTGGAGAAGTCAGGGATGGTTAATACTAAAAAGGAACAGAAAATACTCATAGATGTATACAAGGTTGCTGCTAAATGGATATCTGCATTTGTGAAAACTAAACAAAACTGGTAACCACTCAATTTTCCAAGAACAAAAACTGGTTGAGTAAATTATATACATTCAGCTACTGAAAAAAGTGAGTTCTAAAACAGTATTGAGTTTAGGAGCACTTGTGTAAAGGAAAGGGCAGAAGAGACTTTTATCAAAGTGGCAACAGTGATTAGAATTCACTTATTTTTTCTTTCTGCCTATCCTTCCAGACTTTACACAGTGGTCACAGACCACGCTTGCAATAAGTAAAAGAACTACTATAAAACTCATGTGCATAGAAAACAGTTCTTAATATCAGTCTTAGAGAGTAGCCACATTTTCACATTATTTTCAAACCTGTTTAATCCTCAACATACACATTATGTGAAATAATTGTAGAAAAAGATGCCCATCTGTTCTATAAGATTCTTTTCCTGATGTTTCCATTCCTCACTTTAGCTTTTATAGAAAAAAGATTTTTTGGTCAAGGTTCTCATTATAAAGTTATTTCAAGGGATACATTTGTAAAACCATTTTTTACGCTTAATTAAGCAGTTGAATAAAATTGCTTGCCTAAAATTCTTCCCTCATTTGTGGGAGGCAAATACAATTCCATCACAGTGAAGGAACTCAAGCTGACCATTCTTTTCTGTCTTTAAAATATGCCTTCAGATGATAGGAAATAAAACAGAAAGTTGCCATGAGGAGGTCCATGGAATTGCAATTACTTCTGAAGTCAGAAATGACTTTTAAATAGACTCTCTAATTAGGTCTGTTTTAAGTGCCTTTTAGAAGTTTTTCATTGGGTGATAACTAATCCTGGCACATTCCCACAGGCAAAATACCAACTCTGGGGGTCAGTAGTCCCTTTTTACTGTCGTTTTGAATAATCAAAAAAAAAAAAAAAGACAGAAGGCAGCACCAGATGCAGAATCAGGGAAATCCTGACTGTACCATAAACCTCTTGGGAACTTGTCACTTGGGCTGGCACTGGCTTTGCTGGGCAAGACTGGCACACCATTTGAGGTCTTGGAACATAAAAATGCGGGCACCCTTGTTTAACAAATGCTAACAAACAAGCTTATTTATGAAACAGAAACAGGCTCACAGACATTGAAAACAAACATGGTTATCAAAGGGAGAATGAGGGGGAAGGATGAACAGGGAGTTTGGGATTAACAGATGTACACACTATATGAATAGAGAAGCAACAAGGGCCTACTGTTCTTACAGCACAGGAAACTGTATTCAATATCTCCTAATAACCAATAATGGAAAAGAATCTGAAAAAGAATGTATATACACACATACATATGTATATCTATCTATCTGTCTCTCTCTCTATATATGCATGTGTGCTCAGCCGTGTCCAACTCTTTCAGACCATATGAACTGTAGCCCGCCAGGCTCCTCTGTCCATGGGATTTCCCAGGCAAGAATACTGGAGTGGGTTGCCCTTTCCTACTCCAGGAGATCTACCTGACCCAGGGACTGAAACCACATCACCTGCATTAGGAGGTGGATTCTTTACTACTGAGCCACCTGGGAAGCCCATACACACTCAGACACACACACACACACACACACACACACACACACACACACACACGTCAATATCTTTGTATATATCTCTGAGTCACTTTTTTGTACACACCTGAAACTAACGTGATATTGTAAATCAACTATACTTCAATTGCAAATAATCTCAAGGCATCAAGGCAGCCAGAGCAGAGCATTAAACCAACATGGGGCCTTTCTAAGCAGGAGGCCCTGCACAGTTGCAAAAGTTGCACACTGATAAAGCTGGCCTCATTCTGAGACTGCTTTCCATGGTCTCTCAAAAACTGCAGCTCATTAGGCTAAACTCAAGCATCTATGGTTTTGTAGTTTGCTAACTGGGATAGCCAATAAATAAATAAAATTAACTCATCAACCAAGTACTCAAAAGTCCATCCTTGCTGGGGCACAGAACTTCTAAACTGAACTATTAAAACTGTTTCCTGAGTGAGTCACTGACTATGACCATTTATCCGTTCAATAAATATTCACAGGACTTTCCTGTAAGGTAGGCAATGAGATATGAAGCAGACTGGATCACAGCATCTCAACCCTCAAACATCTCCTATTTCTAAAGAAACAGACATGCATATACTCAAACATCTCCTATTTCTAAAGAAACAAACATGCATATAGTAGATTGTTGGAGAGGGGTGGCCAAGGAAAGTTTCCCAGAGAAGGAAACAATTGAATTGATCCATGAAGGAAATTCAGGTGTTGAAAGGAGTACCAAAGTGGGAAATTGCCAAGAACAAAGGGCATTTTGGGTGTGTGAACATACGTGAAGTTAAGAAAGATGTAATAGTAAGCAGGGCACTCAGAGAAGGGTTAGGGATCAGTATTTCAAAATTCTAAGTTTAGAATGGCAGGTTTTGAAGCTTTTTGTTTTTGGAGCCACTAGGAAATTACCAGGGCTGCTATTAATAATTATAGCTAGAGTAAATAAAAATCTGGGCACAAGTTAATGGATATGTCAGCAAAAAGAGAAGAAGGAAGATTGGAAGGAGTGAACTGGAGTGAGTGTGCAGGCGGGAAGCACTATGTAATATAGGGGAAGTTATTCCAAAAGCTCCTCACAGACGATGGACAACATAATTGCACCTGTCTAGGAGGCTTCACAAGGTGAAATGATACCACATATCCTGAGGCAAAGCTGATAAGCACACCCCACTGAGCTTCAGTATATCCTGCAGAGGCACCAAGCCAAAGCTGGGGTCCTCAGATTCTGCATAAATCACTCAGAGGCAGATAAAAATTCCCCCTGACACTATAGTACTCCCTTGGTCCTGTCTTGTGTGCTGCTGCGTGTTGGAGCACGGCTGACCCAGACAGCTCAGAAGCCAGTCCCCGGCGTGTGGTGTCTATGGATGAGGCAGTGTGTGGACGGGGGAGCTCGCAGGAATGAATCACTGAGATCAGTTCTTAGAAGTCAGAATTCCCTGCCCGTGCCTGCTGCTGGAACACTTCACTAAGATCTTCTCTCTGAAAGGAATGTGGTGTTTCATTTGATAAGGACTGTTTTGACTCCCTGCTTGGGAGATGTTAAAAAGAGTAATAATAACAGCTTGTATGTGTCCAATGCAAAGACTCCTAAACCAGGGAAGACATCCCAGTCAACTCCAGAAAAAAATGCACGCCTAGCCCCATCCCAGACTTTCCGGAACAGACTCTGGAGATGCAGCCCTGCCTGTTTGTTATTTTTAAAGGCTCACACGGGGATTCTGATACGGATCCAGAGCTGACAGCCAGTTTGTCTTGCTTTTATGCATTATTTTATCTCTGCTGCTGGATCCTGGATTTGGGACGGGGTGGTCCCTAAGGCCCTCATCAGCTGAAAGCATCCTATTTTCTTGGGCACATCACACTGTTCTCCTGTGTGACTGGCCAAAATGTTTGTTGGGGTTTTTCTATAACATCTTATGGAAAAGCCTGAATGGGCTTTTTGACCAACCCAATATTGTCTCCGATGGAACTGGAGAGGGGAATTTCCAGCCTCTGAGATTCAAGGCAGCCCAGGCCGTATGTATGAGAAGCCCTGAGGAAGGAATCCACCTATGTTCTAGACATGACATTAAGGAATTTAGCTAGAAAGTCATGGTTCTCTCACTGGGAAAGGAAATGGCAGCCCACTCCAGTAGTCTTGCCTGGAAAATCCCATGACAGAGGCGCCTGGCGGGCTATAGTCCATGGGGTCACAGAACAGTCGGGCAGCACGGAAGCGCCTGAGCACGTCTTACTTCTTCTCACCCAGGCAGCTCAGCAGACCTGCACTAAGCGCATCCTGGGCAGTGGGGGCCTGGCCCCTGCTGGGCCACAGAGGTGGAGAGGCCGGCACATCAGCCCCCTTGGAGCTCGCGGTCTGGAGAGAACACAAGGAGCTCATAGCTCGTTTTTCCAGGGAGGAAGAGGAATTCAGAGAGGCGGGGAGACTTGTTTAAGGCTAGAGAGTTAGCAAGGATTGGAACTGGGATACTTAATCTGGTCTCATCCCAAAGCTACTGTGTGATGTCAGTTTTCAACGTGCCGGGACACGTGACCCAGAGATGATGGGGCGTCACAGACTAAGATGTTGCCTGATGTCCTGCGGAGGATGTGCTGATGCTGCTGGTGGGTAGAGAGGTCAGGGAGCGATTTACGGGCTGGGAGTCATTTACTCAGGACTACTACTCATCTCACAGATGCTTGAGAGGGGCCACCATGCCTCTTTGAACCGCACTTTCTCCATCTGCTGGCAGGAAGGTCAAGGTCTGTTAGAGCTGTAGCAAGACATCAGGTGTGAGGGTTTGGGGCTCTGCAGAGCAAGGCTAAGATTATCTGTTTTGATATCTGTACGACAGACTAAGGCTTTTGCCCACAAAGTGCTCCCAAGAATGGCTCATGTCTCTGTCTTTAGGGGCAATTATTTAGCTTTTACAAACATTTTAATAGTCTCTCAGCTGCCTTCAAAGATTTAAGGCTTCAGAAAATAACAGAGCTTTGGGGAAGGAAAAAAACATATTACATCATTTGACTTGTATAGCTTAGAGGTAAAAATTTCTAAGGTGTTAAGGAAAGACATAGAATATACAATACTTAAGAGCAGGCAGGTTGACATCAGACTTGAATCCTTCTCATAACATCTTTAGGAACATGTATATTTATATGGATATATGTATAACTGAGAAGCTTCCCAGATGGCTCAGGGATAAAGAATCCACCTGCCAGCAAGGAGACATGGGCTTGATCCCTGGGTCGGGAAGATCCTCTGGAGAAGGAAATGGCAACCCACTCCAGTATTCTTGCCTGGAGAATCCCATGGACAGAGGAGCCTGGTGGGCTACAGTCCATGGGGTCACAAAGAGTCGGACACAATTGAATGACTGGATACACATGTATAACTAAACCACTTTGCTGCACACCTGAAATTAACACAACATTGTAAATCAACTATATTTCAATAAAAAATTTTTAAATAAAAATACAATTCTCACTTCTGTCAGAAAAACTAATGATTGTATTAAAAGCTATTAAAATAGAAAACAAAACAACTCCAGTATTTTCTGGTAGAAATTACTAGAGAATAGAAAAGCACTTTGTACTGAGGTGTCAGGGGACCCTTCTTTTAGATCCAGCTTTGCCACTAAAGAAGTCATCTTGGGTAAGTCTCTTTATCTTTGAGCCCCAGCTTCCTTCTCAGAGAAAAAAGGGTTTGACTGGATCTAGCCTTCCACGCATAGCACCCCAAGATTTGCAGGGGCTGTGACTCACAAGGGGACTGGGCCAGGTGCCCCACGGGGGAGGCGTGGATCCCTGAGAACAGCCACAAAAGAGCAGCCAGCAGCTGTTACGTCATCTCTCCCGCAGTCTGTGTCACTGCAGCTGCGCACAGTCTGGCTGAGCCACTCCGTCTGGAGGGAAGGCCCTGTGCGGACTCACCAATCCGCGTGCAGGGGCCCGTTTTCCTTCAGCATAAAGCCCTTGGAAGAGAATGGCCATGGGAGAATCCTTAGGGGTATGTGGGTAGAATTCAGAAGGCCCGTGAACTTGCACTAGTCTGTTAGCTCTGTATTGCTCCATGCCAAACAAGCCCAGAACTTACCGGCTTAAGCAATAAATATCTAGTATCCTATGGTTTCCATGGGGCAGGAATAGCTTAGCTGGCTGGCTGTGGCTCAAGGCTTCTCACGAAGCATCAGTCAAGCTGCTGGGCTGGGCTGTGTTTTCATCTGAAGGCCCCAGAGGAGGCTGCGTTCTCTCGAGTTCACTCGTGCAGTTGTTGGCAGGCCTCAGGCCCTTGAGCTGTAGGCCCCTCACAGACCTGCCTTCCCATGTCCTAGCTGTCTCCCCAGGGGAGTGATCCAAGCCAGAGTTAGAGGGCCTGCTCTGCCCTGAACTGTGTCCCTCTCAGATAGACCCAGGACCTGGGGTTCCTGGCTGCAGTGCTGCAAAGCTTGTACCTGGACACACCTCTGTTTGAGTTAATAATACAAAGAAACTATATGCAACTAAAAGTAACTGTGTGCATGTGTAATTGGGGCAAATTCTGGACCAAAAAGATTCAAAAAGACAAAAAACAAACAAAACAAACAAGAACAACCCAATTGCCATTTCTGAGAAGCTGGGAGCAGGCGTGTAAGAGGGTGCTGTGCCTGCTCCCTGGACTCAGCACCACAAAGGGGTGGGCAAGCTACGCAAGCCACCCATCTGGCCCAACCCCTGGACACACCCCTTCCCTCACTCCATGTAATGCACCAGTCCCCAACCGTTTTGGCCCCAGGGACGGGTTTTGTGGAAGCCAATTTTCCATGGATGGGGTGGGGGATGGTTCAAATGGGGTCATGTTAGCAATGAGAGTGATGGGGAGCAACAGATGAAGCTTCAGCCAGCTCACCCGCTGCTCACCTTCTGCTGTGACCCCGTTCCTAACAGGCCACAGACTGGTACCCATCCTCAGTCTGGGGGTTGAGGACCCCAATATAAGGAGAAGTGATGCTCACCCCTCCTCGGGAAGCAAGCAAGGGAGGATATTGCTTGTTTTTGTTCCCTCTTGCAGTCTGCACAGGAGCCCCAGTAAAATTTTGCCTGAATTTCTTGTTTGGCTTCTAGTCAACTTCCTCCAGGGAGAGCCAAGAATCCTAGTTGGTATCACCCCCACCCATAAATCCATATGTTGAAGAGTCAACCCCCTATGTGACTGTATTTAGAGCTAGGGCTCTTGAGGCATTAAGGTTAAAGAAGTCATAGGGTAGGGTCCTAACCCAAGAAGATTGGTGGTCCAGAAGAAGAGGGGGACAAAGAGTGCTCTTTTCCTCCCTGCACACACCAAGGAAAGGTCATGTGAGCGCCCGGTGAGAAGGCGGCCACCTGCAGGCCAGGAACTGACTGTGCTGGCACCCTGAGCTGACATCCAGCCTCCAGAACCGAGAAAGTGAATTTCTGCTGGGTAAGCCACTCAGTCTGTGGTATTTTGTTATGGCAGCCCGAGCAGACTAAAACAGAGAGCATGACCAAGGGGGAAGGAACAGTCTTTCTGTAACCTGATCTCAGGAGGGATACCAGCCATCACTTCTACCACATGCTATTCATCCGAAGTGAGCCAGGAGACTTTCCTGGTGGTCCAGTGGTTAAGACTCTGTGCTTCCAATGCAGGGGGTGTGGGCTCAATATCCAGCTGGGGAACTAAGAAACCAAATGTTGAATGGCTTGGCTAAAAGAAAAAAAAATTATTTAAAAAGATTTTAAAAATATTAAAAAAAAGGTGAATCTGGAGGCAGTTTAAGTCCATTCAACTTTCTTTTTTTTTAATATAAATTTATTTTATTTATTTTTAATTTGAATTTATGTATTTAATTGGAGGCTAATTACTTTACAATATTGTATTGGTTTTGCCATACATCAACAAGAATCCGTCACGGGTGTACACATGTTCCCCATCGTGAACCCCCCTCCCACCTCCCTCCCTGTACCATCCCTCTGGGTCATCTCAGTGCACTAGCCCCAAGCATCCTGTATCCTGCATCAAACCTGGACTGGCGATTTGTTTCTTATATGATATTATACATGTTTCAATGTCATTCTCCCAATCATCCCTCTCCCTCTCCCACAGAGTCCAAAAGAATGTTCTATACATCTGTGTCTCTTTTGCTGTCTCACATACAGGGTTATCATTACCATCTTTCTAAATTCCATATGCATTAGTATACTGTATTGGTGTTTTTCTTTCTGGCTTACTTCACTCTGTATAATAGGCTCCAGTTTCATCCACCTCATTAGAACTGATTCAAATGCATTATTTAACCTAGATGTCCATCAGCAGATGAATGGATAAGA
Organism: Bos grunniens; assembly: GCF_055505025.1. Classification (NCBI taxonomy): domain Eukaryota; kingdom Metazoa; phylum Chordata; class Mammalia; order Artiodactyla; family Bovidae; genus Bos; species Bos grunniens. The sequence continues at coordinate 49,604,078 of NC_141193.1, read as the reverse complement.
AAGCTGTGGTACATATACACAATGGAGTATTACTCATCCATTCAACTTTCAAGAAGAGACATGGGACTACCAAGAGGTGGGGGGTCATAGAGGGTCATCCTTAGAAGCTGCCTACAACACTGGGAATAATTTAAATCTTTACTTTGATTAACCTCTAACTGGACTTAGCATCACATTCAATTGTAAATGCAGACAACCAATCATGGCACCCCACTCCAGTACTCTTGCCTGGCAAATCCCATGGACGGAGGAGCCTGGTAGGCTGCAGTCCATGGGGTCACTAAGAGTTGGACACGATGGAACAACTTCCCTTTCACTTTTCATTTTCATGCATTGGAGAAGGAAATGGCAACCCACTCCAGTGTTCTTGCCTGGAGAATCCCAGGGACGGGGGAGCCTGGTGGGTTGCCGTCTATGGGGTGGCACAGAGTCGGACACGACTGAAGCGACTTAGCAGCAGTAGCAGCAGTCACTACAGGATGAGAAGCACCTGCGATCTGGTAACCAATCACTGCTATTTTCATGCTGTTTTACAGTTGTGGCACATATCCCTGTTTACCACCACTCCAAAATATCAAAATTATGAGATCTACCATGTTAGATCGTATTTAATCTACTAAAGCAGACATTCATTTTACTACGCACTAAGACCAAAAAATACCTGGATGCACCATTTCATTTCTGACCTTTTGCATTTTACTTTATGAAGTGTAAAACATTATTCTGAGAAAAAATCTGTAGGTGTCACCAAACTGTCAATGTATTGGTGGCATAAAATGTTTAGGAATCCTTAAGCAAGTGGCTCTGCAAGTATGGTCCTGGGAACAGCAGCATTAACTTGCCCTGGGAATTACTCTGACACACAGATGATCAAACCTCCTCCCAGACCCGATCAGAAACACTGGGGGTGGGGCTAGTAATCCCCAGGTTAACAGGCCCTCTAGATGACTGGTGCGCACTGCAGGCTGAGACCCACTGGTCTAGAGTCTTTCATTCAGAGTTTGCATTTCCAATAAGCTCCCTGATGAAATTAGTCTGGGGACCACTTTTTGAGAGCAGTGCTCTTGACTAAAACATAAACCATCTTGACTATTAGCTGGATATCTGTTAACCAAGTCTCCTTTGGTGCCACTAACTAGTCTATTGTTCATGACAAGTTAACCCTTCAGAGTTTATTCATATGTTAACTAGAACAATAACAAAAAATATCTGCCAACTTTCAGAAGTTGCTGTGAGAACTGGAAATAATGGATCTGCAGTACTTGGCACAGTGCCTGGAATGTAATGGAAGCTCAAAAAAGCAAATGTCATTAGTCACATTATGTTTATTACCACTTAAAATTCTTACCAAACCCCAGCTTTGCCTAGCAGGGTTTAACAGTAGGAGAGAAGAGGTATGTGAGCAGTTCCACAGAAGGAAAATCTCGAGATGCTGCTGGAGACCCAGCTGCAAAGAGGGCTGGGTTGGCAAAGCAAGCATTCCTCCTGTGCTCCTAACACTACAGAAGAGTGAACAGTCTGAGGGAGAGCAGTGACTGGCCCAAGGTCACACAGCCTGCATAGTGCAGGGCACGAATCACCCAAGGCTTCCCCGCGCCCACACGGCCTCTTGACCTCTGGTCATGAGATGTGCCCCTTCAGGACACTGGGGGGATATGCAGGGTCCAGAGGAGTCAAGGGTTGCTGGCTTGGCTGGGGTATGATGTCACCAAGAAGCTTCCCAAGCTTCTCCTTGGGAAGTCCTAAAACAGAAAAATGACCGTCCACCTGCACACCTCCATTGGGGGGGTTCATGGGCACACCTAACCTCCTTCACAGACTCCACACCCTGGCCCTTCTCTCCCACACAGCCAGGTGAAAAAGAGGTGCTTCAGAGTTTACCTGTTTGGTCAGGTGTAACATTTTTCTTTTGCTTTTGGGGTGGGCCCGGTGCAAAGGTAAGCTAAGCCCTTCCAAGAGTACATGCTGAGTGAATACTTGTTTTCCTCCATGAGACTAAAAGGTGGTGATGAAAGATTTCAAATCAAACCCCATTACGGGGACCTCCATGAGACCAGAATGGCGATGAGGGAATACTGAAGATCTAACTTCATCCCAGGGACTGAAACTTTAGCCACCACACTGACGGTAAGGGAGAGCTCCAAATGGAGACAAATGTTTCTGACTCTGACAGACGGGGTGGCATGCACGACCCTCCCTCAGACTTCGTGACAGCATAGGAGACAGCCAGCCTGGAGGGCTGGGCTGACGTGTCTCCGCCAGCCTCCCAGCGCTTCGCGGTGCACTTCACTCGTCTCTTAGCTGTTCCTCCTGAGTCTTCTCATGGTTCTAACGAGTGAGGGACACACGGTGAGGACATGTCAGAAGAGGCGAGAGACGGCAGGAGAGATTTAAAGTGGCCTGGGGAGGAAGACCTCCCTTTAATAGCTCTCAGCAGTTACTTTTGTGAACATTCCTCTCAGGTAAACAAGTTCCTGCTCCTTCATGGAGCACAACATACTCAGATCTGATGATGCTCTCAGACACTGGGCCAGCCTTTTTGTCTGACAAGATCTGTGCTCTGGAAAACCAAGTTCATTCAAGCTTTTGTCCCATGAGAGCCCATGTTGGGTCAGGATGCCATCTGTCTCCCTCATGAAATATGCAGAAAATGAATCCCCAACAAGAACTGCAAGCTTACATCACTACAGTGAATGGCAGTGCAAAATTAAGGACGTTGAGGGCTGCTGGAAAACAAACTCTTGGGTAAAAATGGAAAAGTTCTGTCAAGAGATACGTTTTCTCTGTTTCTTTCCTATTCTCTACTAATAAGAGGATCTATTGATGTTAGAGGGAAAGGCATCATTGTGGAAAGCTCTGAGAGAAAACTTCTATCTTTTCTATTCATGAAATTCACTCTATTGGTTGGGTCTGTTCACTTCTGTAACCCCGTACCTACAGAGCCCTCAGTGGGGGAAGAACTTTTCTTCCCCATCTTTCAGTGACTCCAAACTAACTCCCTGTGCTCGCCTCAGAGTGCCCAGCCTGGCTGCCGCCATGTTAGTCTCTTTAGTTGACAGACTCTCTTATCACATGGGGATGTCTGAAGGCAGATGTGTGCCTCCCAACTGAGTTTTCCTCAGCCTCTCCCTCTTAGTTTCTTTTTCTTCCTTTGAAAGTCAGTCTTTTTTCTTTCTGCTTCTCCCCTTCCTTTCACGTCGAGGATTAAGTGGTTGTGGGCTCTCCTTGTTGCTGAGGCTCACCCTCCCTAACCACAAGATGAACGCCATCTTTTCCCACTCCTTTGAAATGTGATGGGGCGGTTTCTCTTTCCTGCTTTCATTACAGTAGCAGAGACATGAGTGCTCACCAAATACCTGTGGCCTCTCCTGTACCTCCCAGCATCATCTGACTAGTTCTAGTCAATGGATAGTGACAAAGTGACGCGAGTCTCTCCTAGGCTGAGGCAGCAAAGAGCTGACATGCCTTCTTCATCCCTCTCTTCTTTTGCTGCAGTGACCTTGTGAAGCAAAGGTCACAAAGGTGGTATTGACCCAATGGAGGGACCAGATTTCCACATCGCTGAATGGACTTGCACTGACCTGCCCCCCACAGGAGCAAGAATTAAACTTTTGCTGCACTAAGCCACTGAGATTTTTGAAAAGTTACCTCAGTCTAGTCAAGGCTATCTTAGCTAATACAATCCTCCTCTTTTGCTACCAGATCTTTCCCCTCTTCTTGCCCCAACATCAAGCCCCAACCCTTAATACCTGACTTGAATGCAAATACCATTTTGTGAATATTTTCTGAGTTGTCCCACTTGAAAATTCACTGCTCATGTTTTCATGTCTCCACAGAGACCTGAGCTAGCATTTCACATGTGTCTGACTAATCCTTAAAAAATCCCTACTTTTACAGATGAAGTGACTCTGTTATAACATTGATCTCATTGTCTTTGAATATTCATTTGTGCTTGTCTCTCTGAATGTTCATTTCTGTTTTTCTGTTTCCCATAATGGAAGCCCCTTGACAGCAAAGCCTTCCTACTCTGTCATGATTAGCAAACTTATCTTCACTCCTGAAGGACTGTAATTTAATTCCCGATGTGTCTCCAATTTTTTATCTTTTTTACACGAGGTCCTGCTTCAGGCCACCTAGGCTATCTCTGTCCACCTTGTACCTGAATTTGAGTTCTTGCCTGGCCTGTCCCTTGTGCCTTCAGTCCAGTCAGTTGCCAAAACTGGCAGATTTCACATATAAAATCTCTCTCTCATCTGCTTCTTCCTTTTAAATCCCAACCTACCACTTGAATTCTGGTCTTTGTGGTCTTTCTCAATGATCTCCTAGAAGCTTTCTTCACATCCACGTTAGGGGCTTCCATCAGATCAGCAGTTCCCAAACCCAGAACTGATGACTTTCTTTTGTCTATGTATGCAGTGGTTCTTTTCCATCTTTTGGTTTAAGCACAATTCCTGGCCTTTGTGAACCCCCACAATGGGGCCCAGATCTCACTGTCTCATCTCACTGTCCAGCTTTCTGTCCTGGACCATGTGATGCTCTTCCAACTATTTAGTTGGGTCTAAAGAGATGGGAATACCAGACCACCTTACCTGCCCCCTGAGAAGCCTATAGGCAGGACAAGAAGCAACAGTTAGAACCAGACATGGAACAACGGACTGGTTCAAAATTGGGAAAGGAATACGTCAAAGCTGTATATTATCACCCTGCTTATTTAAGTTATATGCAGAATACATAATGTGAAATGTCAGGCTGGATGAAGCTCAAGCTAGAATCAAGATTGCCAGGAGAAATATCAATAACCTCAGATATATAGATGAAACCACCCTAATGGCAGAAAGCAAAGAGGAACTAAAGAGTTTATTGATGAAGGTGAAAGAGGAGAATGTAAAAGCTCCCTTAGAACTCAACATTCAAAAAACTAAGATCATGGCATCCAGTCTCATCACTTCTTGGCAAATAGAAGGGGAAACAATGGAAACAGTGACAGACTTTATTTTCTTGGGCTCCAGAATCATTGTGAACGGTGACTGCAGCCATGAAAGAGGTTTGCTCCTTGGAAGAAAAGTTATGACAAACCTAGACGTTTTCAATACTAAAAAGCAGAGACATCACTTTGTAGACAAAGGCCCATAGAGTCAAACAAAGGTTTTTTCAGTAGTCATGTATGGCTATGAGAGCTGGACATAAAGAAGGTTGAGCACTGAAGAATTGATGGTTTTGAATTGGGGTGCTGTAGAAAATTCTTAAGAGCCCTGTGGACAGCAAGGAGATCAAAGTAGTCAATTCAAAAGGAAATCATCCCTGAATACTCATTGGAAGAACAGATGCTAAAGCTGAAACTCCAATACTTTGGTCACTTGATGTAAAGAGTCAATTCATTGGAAAAGACCCTGATGCTGGGAAAGACTGAGGGCAGGAGGAGAAGGGGCAACAGAGGATGAGATGGTTTGTTGGCATTGCAGACTCAATGGACATGAGTTTAAGCAAACTCAGGGAGACTGTGAAGACAGGGGAGCCTGGAATGTTACAGTCCATGGAGTCACAACTAAGCGACTCAACAAAAACAGCACGTTCCCGACTTTGCAAACTTATCCTCCTGGTTCCTGTCTTCCTGAAGGCCTTCCTCCCTCTGCCTATTGAATCTCATTCATTCTGGATTCTGGAAGTTCTTCCTTTTATGCCAGGTTTGTGTGTTCCAGATTTATACCCTTCACTACTGCATAGACCCTGGGCCTGTCACTGCATATTCCTCGTATAGTTCCTTCTATAATAGCTGCTATGTACCTACTCATTAAATATCAGCTATATTGAATGGAAAATAATTTTGATGTGCGTTACAAGCTTCCAGGTTTCTCCAAAATCCATGACAACAGGTCTAAACTGTATAGGAAATATTTTACAGGAAAGGAGTGAACATGTTCATTAGAACATTTCCTTGCTTTATGTCCCTGATGCGTAAGAGGAAAAATATGTCCTCTTGAATCTCAAACATCTGGACATTGGCCTCTCAATAAATCATGGGCTCTGACACATTTTCCAGTGCAAGTTTACATTTGATTTTCATGTCACTTTGCCTAAAATGGTCACAGATTTTAGCTCTGATTTTTATCACTGCATATTTCCTTTGTTAGTTTAAAAAACCCTCAATACTGAGAACCTGGACACCTAACCTTGCCTTAAGAGGTAGAGTAAATAGCAAAATATGAACCCCAAAGAGGTGGTGCAACAAAAAGTCTCCTAATGTTTACTGAAAGGATTAAATTTTTATAAATATTAGGTCATAAAGTCACTTCATTAGTTCATGGGGTGGAGGATGTTTCCATTTTACAGGAAAATGAAGAATTTAATGCTAAAATCTAGATAGTTGCCATGCTATTGCTTAGAACTCATAAAATGGGTGCTAAAGTAGTCTTGTCTTCCTGTTTTTATTTTTTTTTTCCTGATCTAGGCAGAAAAAGTTGGCTTAAAGCTCAACATTCAGAAAACGAAGATCATGGCATCCGGTCCCATCACTTCATGGGCAATAGATGGGGAAACAGTGGAAACAGTGTCAGACTTTATTTTTCTGGGCTCCAAAATCACTGCAGATGGTGACTGCAGCCATGAAATTAAAAGACGCTTACTCCTTGGAAGGAAAGTTATGACCGACCTAGATAGCATATTCAAAAGCAGAGACATTACTTTGCCAACAAAGGTTCACCTAGTCAAGGCTATGGTTTTTCCAGTGGTCATGTATGGATGTGAGAGTTGGACTGTGAAGAAGGCTGAGAGCCAAAGAATTGATGCTTTTGAACTGTGGTGTTGGAGAAGACTCTTGAGAGTCCCTTGGACTGCAAGGAGATCCAACCAGTCCATTCTGAAGGAGATCAGCCCTGGGATTTCTTTGGAAGGAATGATGCTAAAGCTGAAACTCCAGTACTTTGGCCACCTCATGTGAAGAGTTGACTCATTGGAAAAGACTCTGATGCTGGGAGGGATTGGGGGCAAGAGGAAAAGGGGACGACAGAGGATGAGATGGCTGGATGGCATCACCGACTCGATGGACATGAGTTTGAGTGAACTCCGGGAGTTGGTGATGGACAGGGAGGCCTGGCGTGCTATGATTCATGGGGTCGCAAAGAGTCGGACACGACTGAGCGACTGATCTCATCTGATCTGATCTGAGGCAGTTACTCTAACATTAGCATTGGTTCATTATGAATAATGAATTTGGCATAGCAAAGAGTTGTTTGGCTAAAAATAATGATATAGATACACATATATATTATATATATATATATATGCTAATTAGAAAACCAGGATACGAAAGGTTAGCAAGAGATTGTAAGAATTTTGAATTTATGAAGTAATGGAATCGGACTTCAGGTTAATATATCTTTGTCTTTTTTCTGCAATTTATTGTGGTTTAGTATATGCTGTAGCCAAATACTGATGAAATCGTTTGTAACTTTAGGCAAAGGAATATGCTTGACAAAAGAAGTTTCATGAACCAAATAGCCCTGTCATTTATACAAATGGAGACAATGTTCTTCACTAGGATCAAAAACCAATTAGACAACTTGGATGGATCTCAAGGGAATGATGCTGAGTGAAAAAGGACATTTGGAAAAGGTTACAAGCTGCACCATTCCATTTAAATAACATTTTTGAAATAACTAAATTATAGATATGGGGATTAGTGGTTGCCAGGGATTAGAGACTGGGAAGGAAGTGTGGGGAGAAGGTGGGTGTTGTTATGAAGGGGCAGCAAGTAGATGAATGGGGTGGTGGTTACATGAAGCTACACAGGTGATAAAACTGCACAGAACTACATACACACACACACACGCACACACACACACATACACCTGTGCCAAAATCTAAGTGTACTATAGTTACATAAGATGGTATCACTGGGAGAAAAGATTGTGTGAAAGGTACATGCCACCTCCTGTACATTTTTTTGACAAATTCCTGTGAACTTATGATTATTTCAAAGTTAAAAGTTCTTAAACATCAGAATTTCCTTGTCACTTTAGAGAAGGGGCCTATGCAGGTCAGGCGGAAACCTAAGTGAGATGGCTGGGAAGGTGAGAACTGGCTGATGGCAGCTTCCAGCCATGGTGTGACTATGTGCCTGAAATTGCTGAGTCTTCTGAGTGCTGTTTTTAGAAAATGCCAGAAATTGAAAATTCAAATAAATATCTCTTGACTTTTATTGACAATTAATCCAAACTGTTTGGAACACTCTATATAAGTCAGACTAAAGACACTGGATGGCTGGATTCAGTAGGGTTGGATTCAGTCTTAATGACAGGAGCAAACTCAGCTTTAGGCCAGAGGTTAGGTTTGGCCTCCAGATGATTCACCCAGCCCTGCTCACCCCAAACTGCTCATCTCAATGTGTGGCTCAGGCTCCTCTGTGCTGACTTACAGCAGACTGAGAAGCGGGGATCAGGCCACTGATAAAAATGGTATGAGCACCCCCCAGTCACTGATACCTGGATTCTGGAGAATATGGATTTGACTATGGTTCTCCCTGCAGGCTCTGAGCAAGACCTCCACCCCCACCTCCTGAGCATGGTGCCTAGAAACAGCAGGTGCTCAGTTTGCCTTTTTAGAGGAGCTTATTTGTTCCCCCCCAGCTGTCTTAGTTTTTATTTTTAAAGCTAAATGAGATCTAAAAAAACTGAGAATATGACCTAGAATCTGGTATCCTATGCTAGAGTTTTCTGGAAGTGGATACAATGGCCTGATGAACACACAATATGAATAGCACTCATAACCTCCATGTTGGTCTGAAGCCAGAATGTAAGCCTTCTGCTAATTGGTGCAAAGAGCAGAGACAGGTGCTGATAGGTTATTCTGGATCTAGTGTTTGAAAGGCTTCATCATCTCTGCCCCTGCAAGAGTCCAGTCAACCCTTCTTCCCCACTGCCAACCGGGACAGCTGACTCAGCAGAATTGAGCAGCACAAAGCTAGCTGCCTGCCCTCTACCGCAATCACATCTGTCGCTGGATAACCTCCCACCTCCTGTCTGAAGCATAACGTACTGATCAGACTCTCTCCGTGTTAATTCTCTAGCAGACAGAGCACACCCAATTCCTTTAGGAAGGAGGTAAATAGAAAAACTCCAATTTTTAAAATTGAAATTCTAATTTAAAAAATTTTCAATCTTAAAATTTCATCTCTGGCCCAATTATACATTCTCAAAATTAAATTATTAATGATTCATCTGTACAATTTCTGTCCTCTTTTCTTCAAAAGCTTGCTGTCAAGAGTCCAGGGAATGTTTTCTAATCCTCCTTTAAAAAGCAGTATTTGCAAATAATTCATGATTATAGGTCAATAAAAGAGTCTTTTCCAGAATTCCCTGGTGGTCCAGGGTTTTGGACTCTGTGCTTTCACTGCTAAGGGCCTGGGTTCAATCCCTGTCAGAGAACTAAGATTCCATAAGCTGCATAGTGCAGCTGAAAAAAAAATCTTTTCCTATTTATTATGTTTTTTACCAAGCTTTACAATATGCAGATTTTTAAAGGGTTGGTTCTCAGCCTCAAAAATTATGCTAATAAGGTAAGAACAATAATTCATAGTATAGTCACTAATTTCTCTAAGGGGAAATATGCAGAGACCCTGGGCTCTACGTTTGTTTTCAACTAATTATCATGTATTTACTTTTCCATTAGTCCAATAATTTTTCTTTCAATTCAGAATTAAGCAATAAGACACTGAATTATATAAAGGCCTGTTTATCATAACAGACACACCCCATCATTCCCCAGTCCTCTGATTTACAGCTCTTAAAATGCACAGCCAAGGGGCTGTCTGTATGCCCTTTTGTATTTAGACTCCATCATGCAGTCACCTCAATAACTTATGCATTCTCAGAAAGGCTACCTAGCAATTAACTCCAGTCTTTTCTAACTCACCATCTCATTATGTAAAGTGGATCTGAAGACAAACTTTATTAGCAACTTTCAATTCTAATTCCTTATTTCCCTCTGCCACTCCCACCCCTCCGAGTAATGTCAGTTTATGTGACCAAAATACTCTGGAAAATGGCAGTTAGAAAAAATCCACATTGGGCTGGCAGCACACTTAGTAATTGGTCTTTGCACTATGGGGCACCACCATAAATCGAGACTGTCATATTTCAGCTAAAGCGTGGGTTGCAATTCTTTATAGAAATAGAAACGAATTCTCCCCACCACACAACAGTTAACTATGTTCAAGAGGAATGAGTAAGTAGGAAAGCTATTGTTTTTCATTCTAAAGGTTAAAAAAAAAAAACCCACAAACTCAAAACCCTTTGTTAAAAGTTAAAGGAATTTACAGTATCGCTTCTCTAAACCCTACAAAAAGGTGGGAAGATTTCTTGCAGATTTCTTTCACGTGTGTGAAGTACATGAGCCAAAGAGCCGAAATGTGGTTTACTGTACTTGTCCTGACGGGAAAGAGAAACCCAGGTTGGCTGATGGAGCTAGAGGACAGGCAGCACCTGAATGTGTGAAACGCACAGACAGGGAGGCCCCCCATCGGGGCGGCTGACTTACCAACATCCGGATCCACCGCTTGAACTCTGGTCAACAGAGCCTTGGTGGCCGTGTTCTCATAGACACAGGCATTATAGTGGTCAGAGGAAAACACCGGGGGGTTATCGTTCACGTCCTCCAGGGTCAGACGGACGTCGGATTGGCAGAATCGGCCGCCCCCGTCGGTGGCCCTGGCAACGAGGCTGTACGCAGGGACCCTCTCCCGGTCCAATGGAGCCAAAGTTTTTAACTCACCTGTGAAAATAAATGGCCTGGCTTTTCAAAACTGTCTTTCTTCAAAGAGCAGAGAATCAATTACATACAGAACCCGAGTGTAGGAAGGACTGCTGATATTTGGCTCAAGAGCTTCATACTTTGAAAAATAGAGCAAGTTCAAATTTTTTAAGCATCAGGGAAAAATTTATGGGATTCTGGATGCAACAAGAAACCAACAGCATGACTTTCAAAGGAATTAATTCCACCGTGAAGTCTCTTGTGTCAGGGATTCCTTCTTTTGGCAGGATGGAGAAGCTCCACACCTCTTTAAACCTCGCAAGAACTGCTCAGTTCTCTGATGGTCAATCAGGTCAATGGTCTTTATACCCAGAAGGGTTAGTCTCTCTGCTTCCAGACACTTAATCTTTTTTTAACCCCGTCTTCTAGAGGAAAACAAACAGTCCAAACAGGCTGGCTCCAGCAGAAAGAGGTTACAAAGGAGTCCTATCGTGCCCGGCAAATCCCACTTGCTGGGAGAGTGGAGGGCCAGCAGTTGTTGGGGGGAGGTCCCAGTGGGGGATAACTGAGGAGCCCAGAGCAGACATGCAGGAAGGGCATTTCATAACCATGGAGGGATTATTACTTTAATCACTGGAATAGCTACACTGGTCCTGGGTGTCAGTCCCTGTGGGGATTTCATTGCTACTTAAATTTCAATGGATAATGGCAATGAGCACAATGACAGACCTGAATAAACGCCGTTTGGTGAAAAGTCAGACTCATGAAATATTATTATGTACTCTTAGTAAAATTAGCAGATATCACTGGGAGCACGTCATCAGTACTTACAAAGCTGTTCTTCCTACAGCTTCCTGAAGGCAAGCAGTTCTCAACTACAGGCTGGATCATTTCCCCCTCCTCAAAAACATCCAGGGAGTTTTCAGTTGGGCATTCAGGACCCTCCAAGATCCGACCTAAAGTTATCTTTCCCGCTACTTTTCTGGCGAGTCATCCTGTGGCTCCTCTGACCACTGACAGGGCTGTACACGGCATTTCCTGGAGGTGCTGTGCTCTCTGCCCACGCCGCGCCCGGGGGCGGCAGTGACCTGCTTGAGCCCCTAGAATCCTGGCTCAGTTCAAACGCCGGTTCTTCTTTACAAGCTTCCTCTTCCCTCTCATCAGAACATTAGCTGCTTTTTCCTCTGTGCTCAGACATAACTCTCTTGATATCTCTCGCAGGCACTCATGTCATTCTGTCTTTCATAACTATTATTATTTCTGTTATTATTATTACTGACTCACTGCTCTGTCTTCTCCACTGGGTTACAGTATTGCTCAGAGATGCTTTGAGGGCTTCATGTCAGAGTCTATCACAAATATTCCATAAAGTGTTTTTAGATCCAGTAGTTAATAAATGCTAGCTATTCAATAAAAAAAGTGCCAGGCCTCTATATCCAAGTAGTATATTGTTATGCAACTAAGCCCTTCGCAGTAAGATATAGCTGACATGGGAGTAGGTTATTGAGAAACCAATACCTTCTGGAAACTCAGTAGTTAGTGATTATTCACTGCAACCAATACAATGCTGGAAATATGCAAACTTTTTAATCATTACACTTCAATTCAAAATTGTCACTGGATGGGCCAAACAGCACTGTAATAATTTACCTCCATAGAAAATGTCTTTTCCTTAAGCTTTGGCCCTCAATGCGAGCATCTGCCTTCAGTGTACATAACCTTTCACCTTATAAACTTTACCTTAACATGGAAGCAAATCTGAGGTCTCACAACTAAGCAGAAATGATGAATAAAAGCCAGATAAGTGTGTTAATAAGCATAGGAACCCAAAAAGGGTTTCAACAAGGTGAAACTGTCCTTGCTGTGCACTGCTGGCTGGTTTGCATGGAAACCTGCATTTATGATATAATTCTATATATACACTTAACAGGGCAGCTGCTTTAACTCATGGATATGAGAAAGAGGAGAAGCAAACAGACACATCTGATTCCCTGGTGCTACTACACGTAGGTAAAGTCAGGGCAAGTTTACAAGTCAAATGAGGTTTGTGTCTTGCAGACACAATGTGCCGCTAGCATTTCTTAAGAGTCCAAGATAACAGAGTGTCACATTAAGGCTCTTAGATACCAACTACCCCCTAGTGATAAGACCAAGTGAAAACTTAACTTCTCTTGTGGATTAACAATGTAATTTCAGAGAATAAATTTTGTCTTACCACTTTCTGGATCTAGAAAAAATTCATTGTTTCCAGGTCCATAGAGTGAGTATCGTATATCTCCATTGGGTCCAATGTCAGCATCCTTGGCACTGACCTTCAGGATGATTTTGTTTGATGGAATGTCTTCGGGAAGTAATGCTGTGTATGCAACCTGGGCAAAGGCAAAATCATTAGTATGTGTGGGGCGATTGCCATATTAGCCTTATAAATGATTTCTTTAAAAAGGCACTCGCATAATTTATCTTCAGTTACGTTTTTCCTTTACTGCAGAATCATCTTACACCATCCGATGAAACATAAAATATCTCTTGCCCTGCCTCTCGCATGCTCATTCATTCAACAAATGCTAATTGAGCTGCTACTATGGGGGAGGGGTACAATGTATTGAGATGCTAGGGGTACAATGCAGAAGAAAACAGACAAAAATCCCTGCCCCTGAGGAACTGTGATACGCATCAGATAATGATCGTATCAGATAGTGATCAAGCACCAGGAAGTCCTTGGGACCCTTCAACTTTAAAGAGCCACTACTAACATCTGGCATTAGTAAGATTTGCAAAAATTTTCTAAGCTAAAGAACACCAATATTGTCTCGCAGTCCACATGTAAGGGAAAGGTAAATGAAGGGTCATTTAACTTTGGTAAGAAAGAATAGAAAGTCAATAATTGACACCTTGCATTGGCTCTCATGCTCTGAACCATGGGGAAATGACACTTCATGAGAAGCCTGGAGACCCAGCTTCATTACCAACATTGCTGCCAGCCAGCTGTATAAACTTAACACAACAAAAGTAATTCATACTTTTGAGCGGCCCATTTTTCTTTTATGAAATCAGTAGTTTAGATATGAAAAAAATCACAATATTCCTTATGATTCCTTAAAAAGCTTTTTATTTTAAGAGTCCTGATTTTATTTTTTGTTTGTATTTTTTAATGGGCAGAATTAGGTACTAATTGTACTCTTTCCATGTTTATAGTATTTCATCCTCTTACATGCTTATATAAAATTGGACCGCACTAATTAAGGAGAAAGGAACAGAATGTAGCCAGGTTTTAAGGAGAAAAATGAAATGGGTTTTGACTTAATTTTAGAGAAGCAGAGTGAAAAGCAGCAATCCGACATGGCCACAGATCTCACCTGATCACACACAGGGCTATTGTCATTCACATCACTGACAGTCACTTCCACCATGGCCTGCGTGACAAAGAGCCCATCGGTGGCAGTAATATTGAGGAAGTAAATGTCTTGTTCTTCTCTATCCAGATGTCTCTTCACGTAGACCTTCCATTCGCTCTGCACCAGGCCCAGGGCAAACCTTCCTCGGGGGTTCCCTCCTGCAGTGAAAAGAGAGTTTCTGAAGATGAGCAATGAAAAGCTTTGATCTCCACCTACAGTGAGAGGCCTGTGCAAGGTCAACCAGGTGCCTCTCAAACTGCATCATTTACGAGACTGGAAAAAAACTGACACTTCCTTTTGATTCTCCTGCAACAAAGCATGATATTTATATGCTTGGCTTGTGTGGAAAGTAAAACAGTAACTTTCCAAGGGAAGAAAACGCACTTAGAGAAGCCGGAGATGATCTCTTGTTTAGCTCCCCTTAAGGACAATCAAATTCAAACTGTGAACAATCAATCTTCTTCTCAGATGATACAATTGTCTTTCCATTCCGTCTCAAGAGAGGATGTAATACACTATAGCTCTTGTTACCCAGACAATTTCATTAGCCGTTGATTATGCAATCAAGGAAAGGCAGTCAGCTCTATTAAGGGATGTGTTAATGAAGGCGTTATCATACCGCGGCTCTTCTCTTAAGGACTAAAATCTGGGGGAGAAAAGTTTGTGTGACAGAGAAAGACCCATTTGGAGTAAAGAGCCCCAATGAGGGGTTATTGAAGGAGGCGCTCAAAGATAAGCACTGCAATTAGATCAAATTTATCAGAGGGAAGCTGGTGAAAATGGAAGAAAAGGAGAAGAGGTGGAGCGGAACCACTTTTGATGCGGCTGAAACAATGAAAGTGGTCCCAGCAATATTCCTTTCCCACATCGCTGAACTACATGGAGACAAAAGCAGCTTGGAAGAAGGAAGAAGAAAACCAGCTTGACCTTCCAAACGTGAAGAAGGAGATGACGTCACTTCAAGCATGGAGGAAGACTGGACGAGACGACTGGCCTGAAGCCCAGACTCCAGGTAGAGCCTCACGGTTTCTTTGGTTTGGGGGCATTCAACACGTATTTGTCACCTGCTCAGGACCATGCGCTGTGTCACGCAGTGGGGCTACAGCAGTGAACAAAAGTGACAAAAATCCCTGCTTTTGTGCTGGAGTTCACTTTCTGGTGGGAAAGATTGACAATAAACAAATAAATAAGGAAAGCCTACTGCCTGTTGGCTGCTGCTGCACTGAAAAAGTGGAGCCATCTCACCTTCTTACAATGAATCTTTAAAAGAGTGCGAGCTAAGAGTTAGTTGTGCCCGCCTCTTTGTGACCCCATGGACTATAGCCCACCAGGCTCCTCTGTTCATGGGACTCCCCAGGCAAGAATATTGGAGTGGGTTGCCATGTCCTCCTCCAGGGGATCTTCCTGACCCAAGAATCGAACCCTCGCCTCTTTGCGTCTTCTGCGCTGGCAGGCGGGTTCTTCATCACTAGCACCGCCTGGGAAGCCCCAGCCTGGACACAGCTGTAACCAAGCAGGGTCCCACGAGGCCTTTCCAGAATAGACCCCACCCATGTCCTGTCCTCTGCCTGCTTTTGTTAAATTTGTTTTTTTATTGAAGGATAATTTGCTTTACAAAATTTTGTTGTTTTCTGTCAATCTCAACATGAATCAGCCATAGGTATACATATATCCCCTCCCTTTGGAACCTCCCTCCCATCTCCCGCCCCACTCCACCTCTCTAGGTTGATACAGAGCCTCTCTTTGAGCTTCCTGAGCCATATAGTGAATTCCCATTAGCTATCTATTTTACATATGGTAATGTAAGTTTCCATGTTACTCTTTCCATACATCTCACCCTCTCCTCCGGAGAAGGCAATGGCACCCCACTCCAGTACTCTTGCCTGGAAAATCCCATGGACGGAGGAGCCTGGAAGGCTGCAGTCCATGGGATCGCTGAGGGTCGGCACAACTGAGTGACTTCACTTTCACTTTTCACTTTCCTGCATTGGAGAAGGAAATGGCCACCCACTCGTGTTCTTGCCTGGAGAATCCCAGGGACGGGGGAGCCTGGTAGGCTGCCCTCTATGGGGTTGCACAGAGTTGGACATGACTGAAGCGACTTAGCAGCAGCAGCAGCACCCTCTCCTCATGTCCATAAGTCTATTCTCTACATCTGTTTCTCCATTTCTCTCCTTTAAATCTGCCTGCCTTTTCTCTGTGGCAGTACTTTAGTCAAAGAATAAATTTAATCTGAGAAGTGAGAAAATGCAGAAAGGAAAACAAGCAAGAAAAAATGATAATGCATTAGCCATTAAACAAAGTAAAGGACCTTTAGTTCCTCCTCGGAGACTATAGATAACATTCTGAGCCATGTCCTTTGAGTTGTTTTGCAGATACTGCACCTCCCAGGTCAAAGAAGTTAACTATGCTACCCACAAGCACATAGACCCCAAACCAGTTGGAACCAGAAGGTTGATGATGCTGACTCGTCATCACCATCTCAACCAACTGGAAGAATGTCCACAAGCTGATCATACCCTGTGCCTTAAACACTATAAGGCTCCTCACTGCCCACTCCCCAGGATGGAACACACAGTCTTGGGGGCATTAGCCCACTGTGGCCCCCTTTACCTGGCAAAGCAATAAAGCTATTTCTTTCCACGTTACCTCAAACTGTTTTTGAGATTTAATATGGCACTGGTGCACAGTTCAGTTCAGTCCAGTCGCTCAGTCATATCCGACTCTTTGCGACCCCATGAACCACAGCACGCCAGGCCTCTCTGTCCATCACCAACCCCCGGAGTCCACCCAAACCTATGGCCATTGAGTTGGTGATGCCAACCAACCATCTCATCCTCTGTCATCCCCTTCTCCTCCTGCCCTCAATCCTTCCCAGCATCAGGGTCTTTTCAAATGAGTCAGCTCTCTGCATCAGGTGGCCAAAGTATTGGAGTTTCAGCTTCAGCATAAGTCCTTCCAATGAATATTCAGGACTGATTTCCTTTAGGATGGACTGGTTTGATCTCCTTGAAGTCCAAGGGACTCTCAAGAGTCTTCTCCAACACCACAGTTCAAAAGCATCAATTCTTCAGCACTCAGCTTTATTTATAGTCCAACTCTCACATCCATACATGACCACTGGAAAAACCATAGCCTTGACTGGATGGACCTTTGTTGACAAAGTAATGTCTCTGCTTTTCAATATGCTGTCTAGGTTGGTCATAACTTTCCTTCCAAGGAGTAAACGTCTTTTAATTTCATGGCTGCAGTCACCATCTGCAGTGATTTTGGAGTCTAGAAAAATAAAGTCAGCCACTGTTTCCACTGTTTCCCCATCTATTTGCCATGAAGTGATGAGACTGGGTGCCATGATCTTCGTTTTCTGAATGTTGAGCTTTAAGCCAACTTTTTTACCTCCCCTGTAACACTGGTGCACAGAGGCTGGATTTTGGCAATTTAACCATGGGCTAAATGAACCATAGTGGACAGACAATGCAGAGAAGCTGAGAGCTGCACATTTCTCCAGGGCAGTGATTCTCAACTGAGAGTGGCTAGTCCCATATCCCCGGGACATTTGTCAATGCCAAGAGACATTTCTGAATGTCCCATTAAGGGGGATGCCAATGGCCGGGCTACTGGAATCTACCGGGTAGGAGCCAGTGGTGCTGGTAACCATCCCACACTGCCACCTGCAGCAAGGAACGGCCGCCCACAGTACAGACTTATCCGACCCTCAAGGCCAATCTGCTGAGGTTGAGAAAAATGCTCTGGTGAGGCACGGGTTCTCCCTGGGATATCACTTTCCTCCACCACTGACTAGGATTCAATTAGGCTTCAGTGGAATATGATTTCAGCATGCACAAATGTAACCTCTCTATTAAACGCTTTCAGTGTAGGCCCACACTGCTCTTCTGTGAAATGAAATGATTAATGGTCCTTTGTTCATCTGTGGCAGCACAGCCAAGTTGTGTTACATCAAGAGCAAAAGTTAAATCTAATTAAAATCAGTTGGTGGTTGGCACGGCTAATAGTAACAGTAGCTTGAAGCTATTCTGTTCTCATTACTTTGGTAAAGTCGATGGGATGGTCCCTTAAACCATCCACTGAGAATTCAGAGACAACGTGTAAATAATTAAAGCTGAGTATTTAACTTTTCTTCCAAATAGAAAAGTATCCCTCCAAATGCCTACGACGCTTTTTGTCTGAAACTGAATGCAAATAAATCCCAGTGATCCTGTACTCACCTTTCTTTCCTCACCACAATCGCTCATGTCTTTATTGCAGAAATATACATTTTAATGAAAACACACACACACACACACACACACAATGGAAGGTATCAGAAAAAGCATAAATGCATTAAGACTTTTAAACAGAAAACAGCCTCAAGAAAGCAGTTGCATAAAGAAGAGGAGTGTGCAGGGAGATGTGAGGGTCCTGAGCACAGGCACAGATGCTCTCCTGTGGGTCTTATTCTGCAGTGATTAATTAACTTTCTCACTAAAGTACTTAAGAAGATTTTGCGTCCTAAGGGCATTCTAATTAATTCATTTTTCACTTTGAATAATGTTGTTTTTCTAAAGGGAAGCCACCTGACTACAAGTATGGATGGATTCTTTGAAATTTTTTGGCAGTTGGCTTATGTTCTGCCTTTGAATGGCACAACATCAAAATATTAGCTTTAGAACCCCCAAACAGGAAGACTACTCCCACAACACCAACCTCTCCTCTTAGAAATTGAAGGCCATCACCCCTGGAAAGTGACCCCTGATCGGAGATACCCCATTTTCACTCTGACACAAGATGCTCAGAGCAATGGTGACATGTGTGTGTGTGCATTCTGTGTGACCTCATTTGTCTATCTTGGCTTTCCTATTGAACTGCTATTTACTATTTGGAAAGACAGAAAAGGGATCGAAAAGATTTGCCATGTCAGGACACATACCCTTTGACTTGGAGTTATAATTTAAGATTTTTCAGCCAAAAAACCCCCCCAAAAAACGCCCTCTGATTTGTATGCGTGCATGCGTGTGTGTGTGTGTGTGCATGCATCCGAGTTTTTATTATCAGGAAAAACTTGTAAATAAAGCTATTTATTTTCTTACCATTACAAAAAGTAGGAAAAAGGAATATACTTAAAAATAAAGTCCTCTATCAAAGCACAAATGCATTAAGACCGTTAAACAGAAAACAACATTAAGAAAACAGCTCCATAAAGAAAAAGAAGAGTAGTGTGGAAGGGAAGTGTTGTTTTTTTTCCCATTAAAATGTATATTTCTGCAGTAAAGACATGAGTGATAATGGTAAGGAAAGAAAGGTGAGTAAAGCATCACTTTGATTTATTTATATTCATTTCAGACAAAAAGCTTCTTAGGCATTCTGTTATTTTTATTTCTTCAACTGAGATATTTGGCTTGACTCTTTTTAAATTTTATTTCTTTATTTTGGCTACTCTGTGTGGCATGTGGGATCTTAGTTCCCTGACTGGGGACCGAACTTGTGTCCCTTAAACTGGAAGCAAGGAGTCTTAGCCACTGGACCGCCAGCAAAGTTGGACTTTTTTTCAAATGACAAAAATTGACTATCAACCTGGGTCATCTGTCAGAAGCAAACTGCTGCTGCTACTGCTGCTAAGTCGCTTCAGTAGTGTCTGACTCTGTGCAACCCCATAGACAGCAGCCCACCAGGCTCCACTGCCCCTGGGATTCTCCAGGCAAGAACACTGGAGTGGGTTGCCATTTCCTTCTCCAATGCATAAGAGTGAAAAGTGAAACTGAAGTCGCTCAGTCATGTCAGACTCTTCATGACCCCATGGACTGCAGCCTACCAGGCTCCTCCGTCCATGGGATTTTCCAGGCAAGAGTACTGGAGTGGGTTGCCATTGCCTTCTCTGGTCACAAGCAAACTAATGAACTGCAAAATCTGGCTGAGTTAGTAACAACTAAAGAACTGAGTTGTCTCAGCCCCAGAGAGGTAAGATAACTCCTCAAACCCTCATCTCACGTCTTTCTCCCCTATTCTTACCCCTCTGCTGTGCATGTGTGTGTGCTAAGTCGCTTCAGTCATGTCTGACTCTGTGGGACTCCATGGACTGTTGCCCGCCAGACTCTGTCCGTGGGATTCTCCAGGCAAGAACATTGGAGTGGGTTGCCACACCCTCCTCCAGCGGATCTTCCTGACCCTGGGGTCGAATCTGTGTCTTCTGTGGCTTCTGCACTGCAGGTGGATTCTCTACCACTGAGCCACTGGGGAAGCCTGCCCCCTGTCACCTTCCATCTTTCTTTAGGAAGCAAAGCATAGAGTGAACACCGAGGGTGGCAGCCTTACCTGTAATATGGTAGCTCACTTGGCGATTGATGTCAGACGTGTCTCTGTCCCACGTGCTGAGGACGGCTACCACCTCGCCTGGAGGGTCACTCTCCTTCACATTCCCTCGGTACACCTCGTGGGCAAAGACTGGAGCGTTGTCATTTATATCTGTCACCCTGACAGATACCAGTGCCGTGGAAGAAAGAGAGAAGGCTTCCCCGAGGTCGGAGGCCACCACGGAGAAGGTGAACATGGGGTCCGTCTCATGATCCAGGTCCTTCAGGGTACTGATCCAGCCTGTGTTGCTGTCGATGCTGAACGCTTCCATCACCTTCTCGGGCTGGGAATCCGAGTGGAGGGAGTAGGTGACCTGCCCGTTGGCTCCCCAGTCCACATCCATGGCTCTCACCTGTGTTAGTTTGGTGCCCACGGGCATCCCTTCCATGATGATTGTCTCATAGTTTGAAGTTTCAAAGACCGGCTTGTTGTCATTCAGATCCAGTACCTTGACGTCTACATCCACCGTGAACACAACGTCTACTTTGTCCAGGGGTATAGTGGCTGCCACTTTGAAGTGAAAAGCGGGGCTGACCTCATGGTCAAGACGCTTGTCCAGCTTGATCGTGCCTGTTTCCTGTTCTATGATGAAGACATTGCCTTTGTTATTTTCCAGCCGCTCCCCATTAACTGTGCTGAATGTGACCTTCTGAGTGGGCAAAATCCTCAGGGTATCCACCGTGCTCCCAATGGCTGTATCTTCTGACACGGTGAAGGAATACTGAGACTGGGTAAAGGAGGGCACGGATGTTTCAGGGGGTAAGACGTGGATGTAGACAGGAATGAGGGAGTGCTTCACTGGGATGCCCCCGTCCACTGCTTTGACAAAGAAGGACAGCACTGTGTTCTTCAGCTGGTTAAAATGGCCCTTGGTGACCATCCAGCCATTGTCAGGGTCAATTTCCAGGAGGTCAGCCACTGAGACCGAGGCCTCACTATAGAGGGAGTAAGTAATCCTTGCATTTGCGCCATCATCTGGGTCCATGGCTTGGACCTGTGTGACCAGGTGGCCCCGCCCAACATCTGCCCTGACGCTGGCTCTGTATTCCACTGTCAAGAACTGGGGGGCATTGTCATTTTCATCCACTACAATCACCCGCACCGTACAGAAAGTTGTTCTTCCTCCGCCATCGAGGGCCCTCAAAAAAATACTGATGTCTCCTTCCAGAGGGTTTTCCCTATCGAGCCTTTCTGTTGTGGTGACCTGTCCATTGCCATCTATGAGGAATCTATCCTTAGCAAAGTCATTGATGATGGCATAGCTGATCTGCCCATACATCCCCGGATCCCCATCCGTGGCTCGAACGTGGATTACCTTTGTCCCAGCGGCTGCGTTCTCTCTCACCTCAGCTACATAGGTGCTCTGTGAAAAGGCAGGGCTGTACAGGTTGGCTCCAAGGACCCTGATATGCACTTGGGCGGTGCTTGTGAACAACCCATCAGAGACCGACACATTGAGACTGTACAGAGGCTCCATCCGCTGCTTGCGGTGGTTGGACAGTGTAATGATGCCACTCTTGCTGTCCATCAGAAAGCTCGTCCGGTCATTCCCAGATAAAATGCTGTATTCCAACCGGTCAAAGTCAGAGCTGTCTGCATCGGAGGCTTGCACACAGGTTACAAAATGGCCCCGGGGGGCTAGTTCACTCACATATGACTCATAAATGAGCTGATTAAAGACTGGAGGGTTGTCATTTACGTCTGAGATGTAGATATGAACCAGGACCTCGCTGCTCAGTGATGGGAAGCCATTATCTGTGGCTCTGACTTTCAAAGTGCAGTGTTGCACTGACTCGTGGTCCAGCATCCGCGCGGTCAGGATCAAGCCACTTGCGCTGTCTATGTGAAAATAATCCGTACTGTTGTAAGTATCCTGGACAATCTGATAATGGACCATTTTATTGTTTCCTGAGTCTGCATCAGTAGACACAACTTGTAAAACAGGTGTCCCGATGAGGGACGCTTCTGATAATGTGGTATTGTATGTGGGTTGACCGAAAATAGGGGGGTTGTCATTCACATCGTTAACAAGCAGGTCAATGGTAACTTCAGCCCTGGCCCCAGTAAGCGCATCACTGGCTCTTACTGTCAACTTGTAAACTGATGTCATTTCATAATCCAAAGGGCTAATGACTTTCAGGACCCCGGTGTCAAAGTCAATGTTAAATTGTTTATACAGATCCCCATCAATAATGATATATATGATGCCTTGCCCTTCTGGACTGGTGGCGTTGATGCTTAGAATGGGGGTATCCATGGCAATATCTTCATTGACAGATGCTGTATAAAAGGGCTTATCAAACACAGGCATTGCTTTGTTGACAATAGTGATGGGAAGTTCCACGGATGTGGACAAAGAGGGTTTTCCACCATCTCTGGCTAGGATGGTGACTCCATACTCAATGTTGGACAAGTCTGAGTTGAATGCTTCTTTTAAAATAACATTGCCTGAATTAGGGTTAATTTCGAAGTGGCCATAGTCATCCTGTAGGACGTAGGTCACTTCTCCATTTGCACCTTTGTCTTTGTCAATGGCCGTCACTCGGTAAATCAGAGTGCCAGGCTCAGCATCCACCTGTACGGCAGCGTAGTAAGGGAGACCCACAAAGACTGGAGAGTTGTCGTTTATGTCTTCAACGCTAACCCTGACCACCACCCTCGCCACCCGTAGATGGTCAAGCTCTCGGCTGGCTTCCACCACCAGCTCATATAACTCCTGCTCCTCACGGTCAAAGGGGACTCCGGTGGTCTGAATGACCCCTGAGGTAGATTTTATCTTGAACTTGTTTCCTGGGTTTAAGATGCTATATTTTAAGGGCTCATTAAGGCGATTTCCAACTGCATTGACAATAGCAACTTTGGTTATGTTAGTGTTGTTCTCTGAGATGGAGGTGGAGTAAAAGTTTTGAGTAAAGTGGAGGCCACTGTCCATGGCTTCTTTAACCAAGATGGTAACCATCGATGTACTGTAGAACTTTCCATCAGACACCTTCACTATCAGCATGTAGTGATCTTTGGAGAGGTTGTTGTTTTTCACGGTGAGCACTCCACTATTTGAGTCAATTAAGAAATGATCCAAGCTGCCTTCCATTAGGCTGTACGTCAGTTCAGGGGGTACCTCGGAGTCAGGATCCATGGCACTAACTTTCAGAACCTCCACTCCGACATAGGTCGGTAGAAGTAAGATAGTCTCAAACACAGCCTGAGTGAATACAGGTGGGTTGTCATTCACGTCCGTCACCTCTATGTTGACTTCAACGGGACTCTCCGCGGTCAGCTGAGGGCTACCACTGTCTCTCACATGCACGTGAAAATGGAAATGGGCGATGGCCTCGTGGTCCAGGCTGGCGATTGTTCTGATCGCCCCTGTGCTGGAGTCCACCGTGAAGAACTTCTTGGCTGTGGACTCCACAATCTGATACACAAGCAGAGCATTCCGGTTGCTGTCGGCATCAGTGGCTCGAATCACCAGGGGGCTGTTATCCAAGCTCCTGACAATGCTATTGATGGGGGCTGCCTCGCTGAGGCTGCCCGAATACTGAGAAAAGAGAAAAACTGGCGCATTGTCATTTTCATCAACAATCTGAATGTTGACTGTGACATTGGAAGCCATTCCTGCCATGTTGGTGGCCTGGACAATGAGCTGATAAGAGGAAGTCCGCTCGTAATCCAGCGCCTTCCGAGTGGTGATGACTCCAGAATAGGGGTTTATGGTGAAGATCCCATCAACATTTCCATCTTTCACTTCATAAATGAGAGTGGATTGACTGATGGCAGAGATTAGAATGACAGATGTTCCAACATCAACATTTTCATTCACTTCTGCTTGGTAGTCTTTGTGAGTGAACCTGGGGTTAGAATTATCAGACATGGTGACAGAAATGCGCACAATGGCGGTGGCAGACATCGGTGGGGAACCCTGGTCCGTGACTTTGACTGACAGGACAAACTGACCCATTGTCGTCATGTCTGGCTCTTTGGAAACTGTGATGATACCCAGGACTGGTTCAATCTTAAATGTGTTCCCAGTATTCCCTGCAATAGAGAAATCAACAAGAAAATGAGTTCAAGTGGGTCATTTTCTGAAGAGTAACTCTTCATCTTGAGGCTACTTTACATAGCATGGCAAATAGAAGCAATTATTTGTTTTCACTCCACCTTATCCTGAAATAAAATGAGAGACTTCCCTAAAAGGATATTCAAAAGACTTTGAAATGAATTTTCCAGTACATTGTGAATTTCAGATTAGTATCTTCTTAATCCAGCACTTAAACAGCCCAGCACTTATGTAGTTTCAAATTGGGAAATAAGAGTTTGTAGGAAAGACTTTTCTAGTAAGAATGCTTAGGACTTTCTTATTCCCAGATTGGGATGGCACATGCCAGTCACACTGGTAAAAAGGCATTTATCCCGAAATCAGTGCCACAATTCCATGCTCTATGCTGTAAGAAAGAAGGTCGTAGGAATCGTGTCAGAACAGTATCATAATCATTTGGTTTAAGATTATTCCAAAGGTAAGTTTTGCTGCGTGGAATTGGTATTGTTTCATATCCTCAGGATCAACTTCATTCCCAACAGTACTTGGGGGAGCGGGAGGGGGTTTGCTGCTCAGGCATGGAGAATTCTTCTCAAGTCATCATTTGCTTTGTAAGCTGTGAGAATTTTTTTCCGAATCCCTTACACGCCAACACACACACACACACATGCACACATGGATGTAACAGTGGACATAAAAAATGACAAGGCACTTGTTTCAATTGGTAGCCATTCTATTTGCTAAACTTTTGAGAGGTTTCTGGTGAAGTACAGAACTGTTCATCAGAAGTGGCACTGAAACCAAGAACTTGAGGCATAAACCTCAGGAGACTGAGAGGCTGTAGCCCGCTGTGCACTCTGACCCCTGACACTGTGGAAGCTGAGAGGCCTGCCTCTGAGACAGGTGGGGGTGACATCCGGGACTGTGGAGGGTGAGGAAAGGGGAGGAGAGAGTGCGGAACACAAAACGCAAAAAGCACCAAGAACGCGGCTCACAGGTCATGAACAGTGGGGAGTAGCATCCTTCACCAAATGGCTTTTTGCCTCTCTTGGGGCTTTCCCCTACTTCTCAAACAACACACATACTTCTGGGTCCCCAGCTCTTTTATATCACAAGTTAAAAATCTAGGTTATTCAAATATATCTGAGTTTTTCTTACTTTTTGAAGTTCTATAGCATGGCAACATACAGAGAGTTTAAATGTCATTATCATGACAATAGGCTCCAGGATTGAGAAGGCAGGTAAGTACAGTGCTTATTGAAATATGGAGCTTCCCTGGTGGCTCAGTGGTAAAGAATCTGCCAGCCAATGTAGGAGACATGGGTTCGATCCCTGACTCAGGAAGATCCCCTGGAGTAGGAAATGGCAACCCACTCCAGTGTTCCTGCCTGGGAAATCCCATGGACAGAGGAACCTGGTGAGCTACAATCTATGGGGTCACAAGAGTCAAAATATACAATAAATACAGCTATTTACACACTCCTTACTATGTACTTGTTAATTAAACTTTTCCAAGTCTGAAAACAAAAATGTCATGTTCCTGTGAAGTCTATTTGTATGTTTGTTTATTTCTCGACAGGGAGCAAATCTAACAGAGGTAAAGAATTTGATTCTGACCCCAAATGTGGACATGCCACCTGAACATGACCATTTCAGGATGACAACAAGAAGGCCAATGAGCTCAGGAACAAGCTTGCAAATTTTCAATGAATGGTACTGTGGAATTGAGTGTGCTCCAATATTTGATTCACAGACCCTCACAAGAAGGCAGGAATCATTTTACTTCAGCATCTCAGGGGAGGCAAACAGAGAGATACATGACATGTAGGCCTGAATGCTACATCCTCATTACGGGGCCCCATGTGGAGTTTTCATGTGAGACTTTTCTTCCTTTATGTGAGACCTTTCTTCTTCCAGGCTCAGGACATAACAGCAAGATACACATGGCAGGGATGAAAGAGGCCCAGCCTTTGACCCTGAGTAGCTCTGTTCCCCTCTGCGGTCCTGTAGCTGTTGATCTCCTTGGTACCCCGCCCCAGGATGCTGTCCAGCGGCTGCTTTGTCTCTCTCTCTCTTCAGCGCACTGTCCTGCTTACTCTCTTCTGCTCTACTTCAACCTTTGGAAGCTAATCTCTGCTTGTTTTCTTGGAATCTATGCCAATGCAGGAGATGTGGGTTCTATCCCTGGATCGGGGAGATCCCCTAAACAAGGAAATGGTAACCCACACCATTATTCCTCCTAAGAAAGCCCAGGGCCAGAGGAACCTGGTGGGTGACATCATGGGGTTTCAAAGAGTCAGACACGATTTAGTGACTCAGCAGTAACAACGGCATGGCTTCTTATAGACTTTGGGCAACTGGGCAAAACCTGTGCTGACATTACCTACCATTATGAATCTGGTATACAGCATAGTGCCTGGCACAAAAAAGGAGCTCAATAAATATTTGTTGAATGACCGAGAGAGGTAGACTCAAAAAAGATTAACTTTCCATCTGTATCCATCTTGGGGTCTAATACGCTCCCTCCCGTCGTAATTTAGCTCTTTCCTAGTCCTGGTCTCTCCTGTACTGCCCTCTCTCCAAGCCACTCATGAACCACTGCCGGCACCAAACGTCAACCCTGAACTAGATATAAGACCTGAAGTTCTGCACTTGATTCTACCTCAGTCCTTTGGGTAAAAACAAAAAGCTTCAGGGACTTCCTTGGAGATCCTGTGGCTGGGACTCTGAGCTCCCAAGGCAGGGGCCCAGGTTTGATCCCTGGCTGGGGAACTAGATCCCACATGCCACAATGAAAGATCCCTCAGGATACAACCGAGACTTGGTGCAGCCAAATATATTTAAAAAAAAAAAAGCTTCAGTAGTTACTTCAGGCCAGTCAGGGGACAGGAAATGCATTGCTGATGTTTACTCACTGAGTCATGTCCGACTCTCTGTGACCCCATGGACTGTAGCCCATCAGGCTCCTCTGTCCATGGCATCTTCCAGGCAAGAATACTGAGTGGGCTGCCACTTCCTTCTCCAGGGGATCTTCCTGACCCAGGCATGGAACCCAAGTCTGTGTGTCTCTTGCATTGGTAGGCAGATTCTTTATCATTGAGCCACTAGGGAAGCCTTAAATACGAACCACCAATAAAGAGGGTGAAATCTTCCTTATTGAGTTTTGTGAGAGTACTTAAATGAGTTGAGTTGGGCATGACTTAGTGAATAACAACAATACTTTACACCAAATTCTTGTTATTTGCTTCAAACTCCTGAACTAGCTAGGATCTGCCTGTCTTTTACCATGATCTGCAAAGAAACTTGGCTTAACCAGAACCAATCCAGGTCAAGCATAGGTCGGTCTGTCCTGTAATTCTCATTAGCTTTTTATACATCTAATCAAAGTTTATTCTTTGAGATACATAGCATGCCTTGGGTTTTCTGGAAATTCAAGTTTTCTGTATAAAAGAAATTTTAAGGGAAAAAAAAATTTTTCTGCCTAGCTTTAATTGAAGAAATGACTGAATTATTTCTCTATGATTAGCACTCGGCTACAGTCTTTGGAAGCTGAAAGATAAACAACACAGAACTTTCAGCTGGATGGTAAATTACCCTTAAATTACTCTTTGAGAACCCCCAAATTGGTTTTGAAATTGTCTGGTTATCTGACAGGAGAAGTAGTATCCCTAATGACAAATACAAAAAACAAGTAGACACACGGACAAATGCTTAGAAGATGTTAAGCAAAGTAGAACTAAAACCATATACCTAAATGATTACAATGACATAAAAGAAGGTATATGCATAAATGAATGAGGAGAAAAGAAAAAAACACATATGATTAGGGGAGAACTACAGAATGAATATAAAGAGTTATTGAATTGCCACATTTCCTGTGGCAGTATTTAAATATTTATTTTTTTAAGTTTCCCTATATTATTTGTGAAACTAAAGGAACAAGGAATGAATAACAAAATAATTAAAATGGCCTGTGATAAACAAGAAATGCAAAAAAGCGTTTAAAAAAAAGTACTGTCAGGCCTGGCCTTCCCAGGTGGCACTAGTGGTAAGGAATCCGCCTGCCAACGCAGGAGACATGGGAGACGTGGGCTTGATCCCTGGGTCAGGAAGATCCCCTGGAGGAGGACACAGCTCCCCACTCCAGTGTTCTTGCTGGAGAGTCCCATGGACAGAGGAGACTGGCAGGCTACAGTCCACAGGGGCACATAGTTGCACACGACTGAAGTGATTTAGCACACATCTACGCACACACGCACTGTCAAGCTTTAGGGTGAAAGGAAACTCTATGGAAAATTGGAAAAGAAATGGACAAATTCTCTTGGGGCACCTGGCTGTTATGAACCCATGTCCTTTTTTTTTGGTATAGAGTTTACACAGTCTCATGTAAAATGTCAGTGTCTAATACAGGAAATAGTTTTATATTGTCATTCAATAGAGGGGCTATTTTTAAAGAAGATTGTTAGCTTTTTTTCCTAAAACTTTTTAGTCCAAAGTTGTCATTGTAGCATTCATATTTTAATTCAACCACTCTCAAAAATGTTCCTTATATAAACCAAGAGAAAGAAGCGTTTCCAGTGCTAGCATGAAAGGAGACAGCATTTGGCATTATGCACGGCAGACATAATGTTGCAGAACACTTTGGAAATATGTGGCCTAAATGTTTAAAAAAGACAGAACAGGGAAAGGGAAAATTGAGCAGAAAAAGGATCTGTGTAATTTTTAGGCTTATGGTCCTCTCCTTGCTTGGACATTCATCTCTCTACCATAAGTGTTTTCTAAGTGTCCATCTTCAGACCATCAGTAAACTACGGTCTTGCCTTCTAGATATTAAAATTGACTTTTTAAAGTACTCTTAAGTTTTAACAACACAAGAGCCTGTATTTATTTATCTGTCAGGTTGAGCAGGCTGTTGGGTCCTTACCCACTACCATGCTACTCATACCACCTCCAATGAAGGGAGTCTGTACTAACTGGGGTGTGAGGAGTGTGGGCATTTTTGAAGTCCACAGCCCACAGCCCACCTGCTGACAAGAAAACAATGATCTTTAAGATTCAATTCACAGAACTGTCTGGCAGCCCTCCTATGATGGGAGGCTTTGGTTATTTCAGTCTGAGGCCACGGGCTTGTGACCCATCAGAAAAAGCCACAGAGTTTATTATGCAGTCTCCTCTCTTCTCCATTCCAGAAAAATCTGAGATTGAACACAATAAAAGGAAACTCTTTCTTTGCTGTCAATGATGGAAAACATATTACTGAAATGCCAAGAACTTAATACACCATCACTGAGCAAATAGGGCAGTTGCTTGGCCAAAAAATCCATTTGGAGACATGCCAGTGGTAACTAAGAGAATTTTACACGGTGATAAATACTCCTGAGGGCCCAGTGCCATGCATGATGCTGCTGTCTGCAACAGCTCTCACCTGCTTCTATGGTATACATGAGTTCTGCATTTTCCCCTTTGTCTTTGTCCAGAGCCGTCACCTGCAGTACAGCTGATCCCAGAGCAGCCGATTCAAACACAGACGCTTCATAGAGTGGGTTGGTAAAATAAGGGCTGTGATCGTTAGCATCTTCCACATTCACAATGACTCGGGCCAAGTTTCTTCGATAAGGAAACTCCTGATCTCTGACCTTGAGGCAAAATACAAGAAGCAATAGGACTAAAATCTTTAAGTTGCAAAGAATTCACATGGCTGTGCCTACAGTGAAATCAAAATGAAATCATGCATGGAAAGTGCTTGACCCGTTCCCAGGCCGAGTAGGTTCTCAGTAACTAACCGTGCTTCCAGCAAGTGGGGACATCGACTGTGAACACGGTGAGAGCTGGGGCCATGCTGTATTGCTCAGCATTATGCCTGGCCTCTGGCCTGTGTCCGGTTCAGGCCGGAACTGAAGCCTGAATATCTCAAACACAGCGCTTCCCTCTGGTCTCCCTCACCCAGCCCTCTGTAATTT
Source organism: Bos grunniens (assembly GCF_055505025.1). Lineage (NCBI taxonomy): Eukaryota > Metazoa > Chordata > Mammalia > Artiodactyla > Bovidae > Bos > Bos grunniens. The sequence goes on along the minus strand of NC_141193.1, from coordinate 49,573,593 downwards.
GCCTCAACAGTTGCTAATGGAACGGTGGATGGCAGCTCTTCTAAAGGGGAAACTGACATGTGGAAGTAATGAATGCAATGTAGGCACTGTCATTCATTCATTCATTCAACAAACATTTATTATCATCTATTATCTCTTAAGCCCCAAGATGGCCCCAGGTGTTTCAACAGTTCCCACCCTCAGTAGTTGACTAGGGAATGCAAACAAGTAAGTAGTCAGATAAAAGGCAAAAAGATAAATGCCAAAATATGAGTAAGCAGTAAGAAGAATGTAGCCTAGCTTATAAAACCAAGTAGAAGTGGTAAAATGCTGGGGGAGGTGGTGTGTGGCATATATTTCAGGCAAGAGGAACCAACGTAAATAAAGGTCCAGAGCTAAGAGAGAACCCTAACCACTGGGAAGATGAACCAATCTTAATTTCTAAAATGTGACACCCCCACACTGTGAAATACCAAAGAACCTTGCCTGACTGCTTTAAAGTTCTCCCTGGTTTGCATATGGCAGGAGCTTAGTTCAGTTCAGTTGCTCAGTCATGTTCGACTCTTTGCAATCCCATGGACTGCAGGAGGCCAGGCTTCCCTGTCCCTCACCAACTCCCAGAGCTTAGTAAAACTCATGTCCGTCGAGTCAGTAATGCCATCCAACCATCTCATCCTCTGTCATCCCCTTCTCCTCCCGACTTCAATCTTCCCCAGCATCAGGGTCTTTTCCAGCAAGTCAGTTCTTCACATCAGGTGGCCAAAGTATTGGAGTTTCAGCTTCAGCATCAGTCCTTCCAATGAATATTCAGGATTGATTTCCTTTAGGATGGACTGGTTGGATCTCCTTGCAGTCCAACGGACTCTCAAGTCTTCTCCAATACCACAGTTCAAAAGCATCAATTCTTCGGTGTTCAGCTTTCTTTATAGTCCAACTCTCACATCCGTACATGACTATTGGAAAAAAATATAGCTTTGACTAGATGGACCTTTATTGGAAAAGTAATGTCTCTGCTTTTTAATATGCTGTCTAGGTTGGTCATAGCTTTTCCTCCAAGGAGCAAATGTCTTAATTTCATGGCTGCAATCACCATCTGCAGCGATTTTGGAGCCCAAGAAAATAAAGTCTGTCATTGTTTCCATTGTTTCCCCATCTATTTGCCATGAAATGATGGGACCAGATGCCATGATCTTACTTTTCTTAATGTTGAGTTTTAAGGCAGCTTTTTCACTCTTCTCTTTCACTTTCATCAAGAGGCTCTTTAGTTCTTCTTCACTTTCTGCCATAAGGGTGGTGTCATCTGCATATCTGAGGTTATTGATATTTTTCCCAGCAATCTTGATTCCAGCTTATGCTTCATCCAGGCCAGCTTTTTGCATGATGTACTCTGCATATAAGTTAAATCAGCAGAGTGACAATATACAGCCTTGATGTACTCCTTTCCCAATTTTGAACCAGTCCTTTTTTCCATGTCCAGTTCTAACTGTTGGTTCCTGAGCTGCATACAGATTTCTCAGGAGGCAGGTCAGGTGGTCTGGTATTCTCATCTCTTTCAGAATTTTCCACAGTTTGCTGTGATCCACACAGTCAAACCAGTCTACTTTGGTGTAGTCAATAAAGCAGAAGTAGATGTTTCTCTGGAACTCGCTTGCTTTTTTGATGGTCCAACAGGTGTTGAGCTTGTGAGAGGAGGGCACTTGTGCGGTAGTTTCAACATTCTTTGGCATTGCCTTTCTTTGGGATTGGAATGAAAACTGACCTTTTCCAGTCCTGTGGCAGAAGCTTGCAACTAATCAATTCTATAACACATGATTTTGCTATAATTGTATGCAGCATTAATCCAATGTGTGCTTTTTTTTGCGTTCAGGTATAGATCCCCTAACTTCAGAGAGATTTGAAGAAATTAGAAAATCTACCAAGAGAGACCCTATCCCTTACCCTACCTTTACGTATAAGGGGAAGGGGTTTTCAAAAATAGTACCTGAAGGGAGTTGAGCAAAATGACTAAAAGGGCTTAGCTTGGAGAAAGGCAGTATAAAGGAGTTGTTTGCTCTAAACACTCAGTTACATAAATGATAAATGATACAGGGTGAGCACACTGAACTCTGAGTTATTTAAGGAAAGAATGAACAGACATGGCTTGGAGAACGGTGTTAGTCGCTGGGAGGGGATTTCTGTTCCTGAAGAGATACATGTAAACGCTAGCCAGTTAGCATGCTAAGTTCCCTGTCTATCGACCAGCCTGCCCCACTAAGGACCACGCTGGACTCTGTACTTTGGGATTATTGAAATCTAGGTCTTTTCCAATCGAATGTCCAAGGGTGCAAGGACTTTGTCTCTTTTATATCCTCAGTGTCTAGAACGGAATGTAATACACAGTGGGTGCTGGAGAAATATCTGTTCAATGAACGCATGAATGAGCAGCCAGAGCAATGCATCTGATGAACCCGAGTCCCTCCTCCGTTCCCCACACTCTCAGCTGGCAACCACAGCCAGCACCACGGCACTCAGCTTTCCTCTTGCTCAGAGAGGTTTCCAGACTTGGAAAGAAAGAGCAGCACTTACTGGAACATTACTTCAGCTGCTTGGGAATTGACAGCATCTTAGTGCATCTTGGAGTCAATCAGTACAGAAATTAAGTCTCTGCCCTCCTACCCAGTCTTAAGGAACTCAGGGGCCTCTGATAGGGAGTAGCTGTGAAATTTCCCAGGGGGCTCTTGGATAGTTAAAGGGACAGGTTTTAGGTCAGAAACAAGGGTGTTTTCTTACTAATCTTTACTTCTCATTTACGCAAACTCGTCGAACTTTGCTTTATAATGAAAGCGACTCTTCTCATTTATGCAAACTCGTCGAACTTTGCTTTATAATGAAAGCGACTTCTACACAATTTGGAGACCCTACGAACCCAAATTTAGACTTATTTCTCTAGGCTTCTTAGGTGAGTTCTGAGATCTCTTTTGTGAGCCAGTATTTATCGCTAGGTCCAATGCCAGTGCAATAAGTAATAAATCAGTCCTCTAAATGCTTCTAAGGACTAAGGACTGTACAGGTCAAATAAAGGATTACCCTGTGATTATCTTCTCAGGGAACTTCTTTTAAAATTTCCACCAAATCTTCTGGACATGAACCAATACCACAGCCTCGGAGATTTATGGAAACACGGTCTGTTACTTCCCTTTCGAGTCAGGCTGTCATGAGCCTTTACTGTACAATTTGTCTAAATTTCAGTTTGGCAAAAATAGGGAGTCAGTAGCTAACAACAGTAATTCCTCTCTGAAGTAAAAAGGCAAGAATGAAGGCAACCCTGCTGTGAAAAGATCAAATTTACTACTACTTACAAAATTCAAGGGCCCTGCCCGCCTGGAGGCTAAGGCGTGCGCCTTAAGAAGGTGCTTCTGCTAGGAGAGCATTAAGCAGGCTGGTCCTACCATTATGTGCAGGATGTGCTTGTCTTGCGCCTCGTGGTCCAGCCTCTCGGCCGTGTAGAGGACGCCAGTGCTGGGGTCTATGCGGAACTTCCTCATGCTGATGGAGTCGATGCTGCTGTGGACAGTGTAGCTCAGCTTGTGCTTCTCGTCTCTGTCTGTGGCTTCAATCTGCAGGATTTCTGTATCTGGAAGCACATCCTCAGAAATGGTCACGTCGTAATTTGGCTGAGAGAATTCTGGGCCGTTATCATTATTATCCAGCACTTTGATAAATACCTATAGTTAAAAGAAGACAAGAGTGATGACCAATGCCAATTTACTCACTGATAATAAAAGAGGCCCCTCCCTCTCTCTTCCCTCCGTGTCCTTGGATCCTAGCTTCAAACAGCTGTTTTAAATAGGTAGGAAGATTCTTACGAAAGCGCATTGTAATTAGAGATAGACAATAAACCAGCAGTTCATAATCACAGGAATATAAACTGTGAGGATCAATATTCTCACTATTAATTGAACAGATGAGACAACCCCAGGAGGATGATAATTCCGGAAGATTATCTGAGGCGCAATGTAGGACATCCCAAGGTGACCTCAGTTTGTTAAGCTCCCATTATCTTACATTCTGGTTATGTGCTCTAACTGCTCTATAGTGGACTCAATGTGGAGGCAATGACAAGATAAGCAACAAGAAAGAGGCAAAGGAAAAAGAGGAGAAAGCAGAGGCGCTTCTCCTTAGGAAAGAGGTCTACCAAAGAGCATGGTGCTAATGCTAATGGTAGCTAGAGCACGGTCCCAAGTTGTTTCTTTTTAGAAAGTATTTTGTTCCCAAACTTTTCAGGAGAATTTTATAAAAGTCATAGCTTGATGAACCCTTGAGTATTCATCACTCAGCTTTGGCAATGATCAGTTCATGACTAATCTTGCTTTATCTTTATGCCCGTTCATTCCCATCTGCTCCCTTGTATTATCTTGAAGCACATCCTAGCCATCATGTAGTTTCAGTGTACACCTCTAAAAGACAGGGAGTCAAAGTAAACACACACACTGACACCCTCACAATACCACTACTGCATCTAAACAGAAAACAACAATTCCTTAATGTCTTTAAATATTCAGTTGGTGTTCATACTTCTGTAATTGTTTAATGGCAACCCACTCCAGTGCTCTTGCCTGGAAAATTCCATGGACAGAGGAGCCTGGTAGGCTACAGTCCATAGGGTTGCAAAGAGTTGGACATGACTGAGCAGTTTCACTTTCACTGATATGCTTGTGTACTTGGGAATATATATTTTCATAGTTTCTTTTAACCAAGGTGTGCAAATAAGGCACATGCACTGCACCTGATTGATGTCTCCTGCAGTCATCTCTTAATCTGTAGCTTCTCCCCACACTTGTCCCTTGCAGTTTTCATGTTGCTGTTGTTGTTAATCAAAAAGCCAAGCCACTTCTTCTTCTGTTCCCACAGTCTGAATTTTTGCTTATTGTATCCCTATAGTTTTGTTTTACATGTTCCTCTGTCCCCTGTATTTCTTATCTTGGCACATTTATGTAGAAGACTTAATAAAATTCCCATTCAATTTCCTTCTTCCTTTTCATTTTTTTTTTTTTTTTTGACAAAAGCCCCTCATGGGTGAAACTGTATTTCTACCTGGAGATACATAATACCTGGTTCTCTATCTTATTCTGTGTTATTGGCCACTGATGATCATGCTGCTAAGTCACTTCAGTCATGTCCAACTCTGTGCAACCCCATAGACGGCAGCCCACCAGGCTCCCCCGTTCCTGGGATTCTCCAGGCAAGAACACTGGAGACGGTTGCCATTTCCTTCTCCAATGTATGAAAGTGAAAAGTGAAAGTGAAGTCTCTCAGTCGTGTCCGACCCTTAGCATGGACTGCAGCCCACCAGGCTCCTCCATCCACGGGATTTTCCAGGCAAGAGTACTGCAGTGGGGTGCCATTGCCTTCTCTGACTGATGATCATGATGCAATGCTAATTCATTAAAGTGCAAAACAGCACCATTTTAATTCTATTATTTCTTCCTCAATTATTAGCTAGAATAGTTCTAAAAATAAACTTCTCTTTAATTGTTTGGTTACTTTGAAGTACACTTCACGTAAGGGCTTTCTCAGTGGCTCAGCAGTAAGGAATCTGCCTGCAATGCAGGAGATGCAGGTTTTATCTCTGGGTCAGGAAGATCCCCTGGATGGCACAGCAACTGACTCCAGCATTCTTGCTTGGAGAATTCCATGGACAGAGGAGCTTGGTGGGCTACAGTCCGTGGGACTGCACAGAGTTAGGACATGACAGAAGTGACTTAGCATGCACACATGTATACACACTTCATGTAGAAAAGGACTATATTTATTGATGTACACACGGTCCTTCTTTGACCTTTTCAAGCTGGCTCTTGTGATGTTCTGACACAACCCAAGCAGTCTTGGATAGTTTTCTTGCTTTCCAGTAACTGCTACTGGTAATTTTTTCAGTCTTCTTATACATATCCCTGCTCCATTCTTGATTTATCTACAACTTCAAGAAGTCTTGGTTTCTTTTTAGTTAGAAGTGGCATTTAGAAACCATGATCTGGTGTTAGGAATGCTTATTGCTGTCAGTTTTGGTATTTTTTAGCAGAGTCAGCAAAGCATTTTTAATAATTATATCATGAGTTCATATTGATACTTCCAATTCAAAACTAAGCTGTTAACAACTCTGTCCATCAGTGGACTGGCACAGCCTGGGCCCATTCCCCCACCCCCGCCCTGAGCCACGTGGCCAACTCCACTGGGATCCGACCTTGTCCACAGTGGGCCGTCGGCCACTGCGTGTGGCAGGGCCTGGCCCCTAACAGGGATGACAGCCAGCCTTCCCACCAGCACATCCACAGTAGTTGACTGTCGCAACAAAAGAGCCCATGCAACCCACATAGGAGGCATCACTAGAACATACAGCCCTTGTAACAAGAGGCTAGTATGCTGCTGGGCTGCAAAGGCTGTCTCCTGCACAATGCGACTTTTCCAAGATTCAGAAACATAACTGAACTACCTAATACATAAGACAAATATAGAAAATATAGAAAATGAGGAGATGGAGAATATGCCCTAAAAGAAAGAACAAGACCAAACCCCAGAAGAACTAAGCAAAGTGGAAAAGAGCAATCTTCCACCATTGAGTTTAAGACGATGATCATAAAGACGTTTAATGACCTTGGGAAAATAAAATGGACAAGCCTAGTGAGAAGTTTAACAAAGATTTAGAAAATATAAAGAAGAACCAAACAGCTGAGGAATACAATAACTGAATAAAAAAATACTCCAGAAGGAATCAACAGTAGATTAGGTGATGTGGAGGAAAGGATCAGGGAACTGGAAGATAGAGCAGTGGAAATTCCAAGCTGAACAGAAAAAACAAACCAAAAAAAAGAATTAAAAAAAAATAAGGATAATTTAACAGACCCCTGGGGCAACATAAAACACACTAATAAACACACTAAAGGTCCCAGAAAGAGAACAGAGAGAAAAAGGGGGAAGATAGTATATTTGAAGATATACTAGCTGAAAATTTTCCTAACCTTGGAAGGGAAACAGACATCCATGTACAGGAAGGACAGAGAGTCCACAGCAAGACATATTATAATTAAAATACCAAAATTAAATATAAAGAGGGAATCTTAAAAGCAGCAAGAGAAAAGCAACTAGTTATAAACAAGAAGACTCTAATAACACTATCAGCTGACTTTTTAGCAGAAAATTTACAGGCCGGAAGTAAATGACATGATATAGTCAAGTGTTGAAATGGAGGAAAAAATCTATCACCCAAAATAATCTATCTGGTGAGGTATCATTCAGAATTGAAGGAAAGTTTTAAAAGACAATCATAAGCTAAAGGAGTTCATCACCACTAAGACAACTTTACAAGAAATGTTGAAAGGATTTCTCTAAGTGGAAAAGAAAAGGCCACAAATAGAAACTTAAAAGGCTACGACTGGCGAAACCTCACTGGAAAAGGCAAAATATAGGAAAGGTAGTGGATCAAAACACTTATAAAGCTCAGTAGGAAGGCGAAAAGACAAAAGTAATAAATCGTCTTTATCTGTAATAAGGAGATAAGTAATACCTGGAATAAAATGATGTACAATGTGTTGTCAAAAATGTGGGAGCAAAGGAGTAAAAAATGTAAGTCTGTTAAAATGCATTCAAGCTTAAGAAATAATGAACTTAAAATCAATACCCATACATAAAGATGTTATATATAAATTTCATGGTAACCACAAATCAAAAGCCTAAAATAAACACACACACACACACAAAATAATAAAGAGAAAAGAATCCAAATAAACACTAAAGACAGTCATCAAATCACAAGGGAAGATTGCGAGGGAAGAAAAGGAATAAAGGAGAACTACAAAAACAATCAGAAAACCATTAACAAAATGGCAGTAAGTACATGTCTATCAATAATTAAATGAAAATAGACTAAACACTCCTACAAAAGACAAAGAGTGACTGAATGGATAAAATAAGACAAGACCTACATCCCTGCTGCCTACAAGAGATTCATTTCATATCTAGAAATACATACACACTGAAAGTGACACAAGGGAAAAAGGTACACCATGCAAATGGAAATCAAAAGAAAGCTGGAGTAGCAGTACTTAGACAAAATAAACCTTAAAACAAAGACTGCAACAAGATACAAAGAAAGACATTACATAGTGTTAAGGGAATCAATCCAACAAAAAGATAATAAATGCAAATAGGTATTTATCCAACATGATGTTGCTATCATTTAGTTGCTAAATTGTGACCGACTCTTTTGTAACCCCATGGACTATAGTCCCTCTGTCCATGGGATTTCCCAGCAAGAATACTGGAGTGGGTTGCCATTTCCTTCTCCAGGGAATCTTCTCAATCCAAGGATTGAATCCACATCTCCTAAATTTTCATGTAGATTCTTCACCAATGATTCACCAGGGAAGCCAATTAAGCACATAAATACATATAGCAAATAAATATTAACAAACATTAAGGGAGAGAATAGTAGGAGATTTTAACATTTCACTTAAGTCAACGGATAGATCATCCAGACAGAAAACTACCAGTAAGGAAACATTGACCTTAAATGACACATTGACCAGATGAACTTAATTGATATATATAATATTATCTCTCTCTCTCTCCGCCCCCCCCTCTATTACTACTACTAAGTCACTTCAGTCATGTCCGACTCTGTGCGACCCCAGAGACGGCAGCCCACCAGGCTCCCCTGTCCCTGGGATTCTCCAGGCAAGAACACTGGAGTGGGTTGCCATTTCCTTCTCCAATGCATGAAAGTGAAAAGTGAAAGTGAAGTCGCTCAGTCGTGTCCGACCCTCAGCAACCCCATGGACTGCAGCCTTCCAGGCTCCTCCATCCATGGGATTTTCCAGGCAAGAGTACTGGAGTGGGGTGCCATTGCCTTCTCCTCTCTATATCTATATATGTATATATATATATAGAACATTCCACTCAAAAGCAGCAGAATACACATTCTTTTCACATGCACATGCACATGGAATATTCTCCAGATCAGATCACATGCTAGGCTAGAAAATAAGTCTCAGCAAGTTTAAAAACACTGAAACCATATCAAGCACCCTTTACAACCACTACAGTATGATACTAGATATCAACCACAAGGAAAAAAAAACAACTGCAAAAAAAACACAAATATGTAGAGTTGAAACAGTATGCTGAAGAAATCAAAGAAGAAATTAAAAAATGCCTGGAGACAAATGAAAATGGAAATACAATAATCTAGCATCTATGGGACACAGCCAAAGCAATTCTAAGAGGGAAGTATATAATGATATACATCTACCTCAAGAAACAAGAAAAACCTTTGGCCAGACTCATCAAGAAAATAAGGGAGAGGGCCCAAATAAATAAAATTAAAAATGAAAGGGATGTTACAACTCATGCACAGAAATACAAAGGATCATTCATAAGAGATTACTATGACAAATTTTGTGTCAGTAAAATGGACAACCTAGAGGAAATACATAAATTCCTAGAAACTTATAATCTTCTAAGACTGTATCAGGAAGATAGAAAATATGAACAGATCAATTATCAGCACTGAAACTGAGTCAGTATTAAAAAAAAACTGCCAACAAACGAAAGTGTAGGACCAGATGGCATCACAGAACTCTACAATACATTTTAAGAGTCAGTATCTATGCTTTTCAAAATATTCCAAAAAACTGAATTCATTCTATGAGGCTGGCAGAACACTGGTACCAAAACCAGACAAAGACACCCCTCAAAAAGAAAATTACAGGCCAATATCACTGGTGAACAAGGATGGAAAAATTTTCAATAAAATATGAGCAAAATGAATTCAACAATAAATTAAAAAGATCATACACCATGATCAAGTTAGATTTATCCCAGGAATGGAAGGATGGGTGGTTCAATAACCATAAATCAGTGTGATCCACCGCATAACAAATTGAAGAATAAAAATCATATGATCATCTCAGTAGATGCAGAAAAGGCTTCTGACAAATTAAACATAAATTTATTATAAAAAAGGTCAACAAAGTGGGTATAGAGGGAACACACCTCAACAAAATAAAGACTACGTTGGACAAACCTACAGACCATATCATTAATAAATGGTGAAAACGTGAAAGCATTTCCTCTAAGATGAGAAGCAAGACAAGGATGCTCACTCTTGACACTTTCAAATTTGGAAATCCTTTTACACCTTAGAAATCCTAGCCACAGAAATCAGACAAGAAAGTAAATACTTCAAATGGAAAAGAAATATGTGTCACTGTTTACACGTGATATGATACTAAATTCAGTAAAGTTTCAGGATATGAAATTAATGTAAATAAACCTGCATTTCTATAAACAATGAACCATCAGAAAAAGAATGTAAGAAAACAATCCAATTTACAATTGTATCAAAAGAATAAAATGCTTAGGAATAAATCTAACTAATGAGGTAAAAGGCCTGTACTCAGAAAATTACAAGACACTGACAAAGGAAGTTGAAGATGACACAAAAAGATGGAAAAACAAATCATCTTCTTGGATTGAAAGAATTAATATTGCCAAAATGACCATATTACCCAAGGCAATCTACAAATTCAAATGCAATCCCTCCCTATATAAATGGCATTTTTCATAGAACTAAAATAAATACTTCTAAAATTTGTACAGATAGCCAAGACAATCTTGAGAAGAAAGAACAAAGTTGCAGGCATCATATTCTCTGACTTCAAACTATTCTACAAAGCTACACTAATCAATGTGGTATGGCACCTCACCAAAACAGAGACAGAGAGATCAATGAAATAAAATAGAGAATCCAGAAATAAACCTCTGCTTATATGATCCATTAATCTATGACAAAGGAGGCAAGACTATACAATTGGGAAAGGTCAGCCTCTTCAATAAATGGTGTTGGCAGAACTGGACAGCTATATGTAAAACAATTAAACTGAATTATAGATACTTTCTTATATAAAAAATAAACTCAGAAGGATTAAAGACTTAAATGTAAGACCTGAAACCATAAAACTCTTAGTAGAAAACATAGGGAAAATACCCTTTGACACTGGGCTTAGCAATGTATGTTTTGTATACATCTCCTTAGACTACGGGAATGAAAGCCCCCCCCCCAAAAAAAAATGCTAAACAAAAAGAAATTGGACTGCACCAAACTGAAAAACATTTGTGTGGTGATGGAAACTATCAACAAAACAAAAAGACAACCTACCGAATGGGAGAAGATATTTGCAAATGATATATTTGATAAGGAGTTAATATACAAAATATACAAAGAACTCATACAATTCAACATCAAAAACCCATCTGATTAAAAACTAAGCAGAGGACCTGAATAGAAACACTCCAAAGAAGACAGACAGACATATGTCAGTTGGCCAACAGACACCTGAAAGGAATGTCAGATTCCTTTGTCACCTGTCAGAATGACATTGGTGAGGAGGCTGAGAAAATGACACCCTCATGCACTATTAGTAGGAATGTAAATTGGTGCAGCTGCTATGGAAAACAGTATGCAGGTTCCTAAAAAAATTAAAAATAGAACTGCTATATGATCCAACAATTCCACTTCTGGGTATTTTTCTGAAGAAAACAAGAACACTAATTTAAAAAGACATATGTTCTCTTATGCTCATTGCAGCATTATTTACTATAGCCAAGATACGGAAGCAACCATATATATATATACACACACAGATACATGTATATATATGTGTGTATATATATATATAGATAGATAGATACAGATTGTTTTAATGGAATACTACTCAGCTATAAAAAATAATGAAATCTTGCCCTTTATGATAATATGGATAGCCATAAAGACTATTATGCTAAATGAAATAACTCAGAGAAAGACAAATACCATAACTTCATTTATATGTGAAATCTGAAAAACAAACATAACAAAACAGAAAAAAACAAACAGAAGAAATATAAACACACAGAAAACAAACCTAACAAAAACAACCATAACAAAACAGAAACAGACTCATAGAAACAGAGAATAAATTGGTGGTTGCCAGAGAGGAGAGAAGTGAGGATTTAAGGGAAATAAGTTACAGGGATTAAGAGGTATAAACTTCCAGTAACAAAATAAGTCACAAGGGTGTAATGCGATGTAATGCAAAGAGAATAGAGTTAACAATATTATAGCAGCTTTTCATGGTGACAAGTTGAAGGCAGACTTACTGTGGTGATCATTTTGTAATGTAGAAAAATACTGAGATACTATGTTGTACACCTGAAGTTAATACAATATTGTAAGTCAATTATACTACAGTAAAAAACAAAACAAAAACAATATTAAGGTGCCTGTCAAGGTTTTTACGTAATCTCGTTCTTTTCACATGTGTATCTTCTTTCTCCCATGATGACATTTCTCATGCTCAGTGACATTATCATACATATTCACCTGTCTGAATATTCACTTATCTGAAATATGAGCCACAAAGTGTCTGAATAACAGCAATATTGTTATTATAATTACAGTATGGTCATTCAAATTGATCTAATATTCTTTTGCAGTTCTTTTTGTCCTTTAGATTTATTCCACTAAGGCAATGGCACCCCACTCCAGTACTCTTGCCTGGAAAATCCCATGGACGGAGGAGCCTGGTAGGCTGCAGTCCATGGGGTCGAGAAGAGTCGGACACGACTGAGCGACTTCACTTTCACTTTTCACTTTCATGCATTGGAGAAGGAAATGGCAACCCACTCCAGTGTTCTTGCCTGGAGAACCCCAGGGACGATGGAGCCTGGTGGGCTGCTGTCTCTGGGGTCACACAGGGTCGGACACGACTGAAGCGACTTAGCAGCAGCAGCAGGGATATGTAGTCGAATTAGTGCGTGTAAAGTCATGTGGAATAGTCTACCTTGTGCATACATGCTTCCAACTAGATACACATATGAATTTGTTTGCTTCCATTTACTTTCAAATTTTTGACTTGCTTTTTTAACATTTAATTTCATTTTCTATTATATGTAAAATTACCAGTGTTAAATTTACAGAAAAGTTATAGTCAAGCTTAGCTTCATTATTTTTCCTTTTCTTGTATTCTCTTCTCCTACAAGCAACCTTTTTTTCCAGTAATGTTATATTTCATCCATTTACTTTATCAGTATGACCATATTGTATACACTTGCCCTCAACAAGCTATTTCACCTAACGTTTTATCAGTAGTTCTCAACCAAGGAGGACCTTGTTTCCCAGGGTCATTTCACAGTGTCTGGAGATGGTTTTGGTTGTCACAAGCTGGGGGGGGGGGGGGGGGGAGTTTTCCTAGAACCTGGCGGGTAGAGGGCAGGGAAGCTGCTCAACCTCTGGAACGCACAGGCTAGCCCTGCGGCAGGAGGCAGATGGGCCCCTCCCACCAGTGTGAAGGGAGTAGAGGTTGGTTCCCTGTGGACTGAAACCCCGAAACAGCAATAGCAGGACGGAGAGAGGAGGCTGCCCAGACAGAATGTAATGGCCCACATACTTCTCATTCTCACAGTCAGGAAACCTCCCCAGCTACACAAGCACAGAGGGGCTCCTCGGAGGTCCGAGGGGAGTGATGCTAACGGATGCCAAGCTAGGCCTCTTTGGTGGAACCTACCTTGGCTAAGAGACGTGTGTGCACATGTGGGAGGACCGTGAGACATACCAGATACGTACTCTGAACCAGGCTAGTCAGAATGACTGGCCAGGGGAAACCTGGAGGAAACGCCCCATTACGTCACTTAAACTGTCACGAGGGCGTGACTCTCTGAGTCCGCCCGCGTGCCTGTCCACATGTACTGTACACATTTTCCTCCGAATAAATACTTGCTCACCACTTTCTTTGTGGGAATTTTCTTCTGCAAAGCCAAAGGGTGAGGGCCTTTCACTGACACTTGGTCTAGCGGCTACAATGCAGCGCTCTGACTGCTGCAGCCCGACCTCATCTCTGGCCGGGGCCGAAGCCCTGCCTCAAGCTGCTGCAGGCTGAGGCCAGCTGAGGTCAGCCACTCACGACAAAGAGCCATCTGACTCAAAAGGTCAATAACGTTGCTGCTTTATATAACGAAGACCATGCCACAACAGTGTACAAATAATCTTCCAAGGGTACATGTATTATAATTAATCCAACCAGTCCTCTACTGACGTTCATTTAAGATGTTTCCTATTTTTGCTCTTACAATGAGCATGCAATAAAGAGCCTTGTGCCTGTATGTTTTCATAGTTTTGCTAACATGTATTTGTGTTCCTAAAATTGGGATTGCTAGCTCAAAGGAGACGTACTTATGATTTTCTGAAACACTTCCTATATTTCCATGCCCATAAGTTTGATCACTTGGCATTTCTATGGTTATATACAAGAATGACTGCCCTCTCACAGCCTTACCAACAGAGCATGCAGTAAAATTTTTGGCCAGTCTAATAGATGAGAAATGGCAGCTCAATGTTATTTAGAATTTTCCTTTCTCTTATTACGAGTGAGGTTGAGCATCTTTTCAAATGTTTAAGAACCATTGGCTCCACCACCTCCGAGAAAGGCCGGAGCCACAGCAGCACTTTCCCGCCTCAGTTCTCCCATCCCGAGCTGAGGGGACATGCCTGATGGTGCCCTGGGGGAGGCGTGTTCCTGGCTCGCAGGACCCTACGTCCAGCCGGATGCCCCTGCCCCGCCAGTGTTCTAGTGCCCTGTCCACAAGACCCCAACCTCCCCTCAGCAGCACACATGCACTTCCTTTCCTGTGAAAACTATCAGCTCATTCTCCTGTGGGTTAGACAGTCCTTTGTTCTATTTATTTTGGAAGCATGATATAAATTTCCAATGTTGTCAACTTTGTCATTTATTTTTACTTTGTTCATGGAAACCTTATTTTTTTTGTCATGCAAAAGTTTTTATTTTATTTTCATGTAGTTGAACACGTCAATCTTTTCCCTGATTGCTTCTGGATGTTAAATCATAGTTTTACATTTCCAGGTTTTGGTGATTACACATTTTTCAAAAATAGAATTTAAATGCTTCTTTTTCTTACATTTTTATCTCTAATCCATTTGGAATTTCTCCTAGTATATTATGTGAGGAATGAGTCCGGTTTTATTTTTTTTCCACATGGCTCTCCATTTATTTCAATGATAATTTTTAGAAAACTACCACTTTTCCACGGATTTTAGTAGCCACTTTTACTCTATACTAAATTTACATATGCAAGTAGTATATTTCTGGCTTTTCTATTTTGTTCCATTGGTTTATCTGTCTTCTTGCATCGACATCAAAATGTTTTAATTATAGAGCCTTCGTAGTATTTTTTTTCCTTCCAGTTTCTGGAGACATAACTGACATAAAGCACCATGTAAGTTTAAGATGTACAGCGTAATGATTCCACTTCATGTAAGTCTTGCAGTGATTATCAGAAAGAGTTTAGTGAACGTCTATCATCTCATATAGATACAAAGCTAAAGAAATAGGAAATACATTCTTCTCCGTGATAAGAACTCTTAGGATTTACTCTCAACAAATTTCATGTATAACATATAGACATATTAATTATATCTGTTGTGTTGAACATTACCTCCCTAGGACTTATTTCTCTTATAATTGGAAGTTTGTACCTTTTGCTTAGACTTCCCAGGTGGCTCAGTGGCAAAGAATCTGCCTGCCAATGCAGGAGGCGCAGGAGACGTGGGTTTGATCCCTGGGTTGGGAAGATCCCCTGGAGAAGGAAATGGCAACCCACTCTAGTATTCTTGCCTGGAGAATCCCACGGATGGAGGAACCTGGTGGGCTACAGGCCATGGGGTTGCAAAGAGTTGGACATGACTAAGTGACTGAGCACGCACACAGGAAAAGACAAGACCTTTTTTTGTACCTTCATCCAGTTCCCCCTCTTCCTACCACCTGCCTCCGGTAACCACAAGTATGACCTATTTTTCTGTGAATTCGTTTGTTTGTTTCTGAAGTATAATTGACCTATAGGGCTTCCCCAGTGGCTCAGTGGTAAAGAATCCTCCTGCAATGCAGGAGCCACAGGAGACCTGGGTTTGATCCCTGGGTAGAGAAGATCCTCTGGAGGAGGGCATGGCGACCCACTCCAGTGTTCTTGCCTGAAGAATCCCATGGACAGAGGAGACTGGTGGGCTACAGTCCATAGGGTCACAAAGAGTTGGACACGACTGAAATGACTTAGCGTGAATAATTGACCTACAGCACTATGTTACTTCCTGGTGTGTAAATAGTGATTCAATATTTTCTTTATATACATTTTAATTATTTGGAAAAGCTAAGTCCTCTTTAAGGTGTTTTTTTTTTTTTTTTTTTCAGGATTTTCCGGGCTATTCTTGCTTGCTGCTCTTCTAAACTAATTTATAATCAACTTATTGCATCTGACAAAATGATAACATTTTAAATTTAGATATTAAAAGTACAGCATAATTAAGGGAGAACTAATTTCTTGATGATAGAGTCTTTCTATCCAAGAATATAGTTTGTCTTTTTCCCTTTGTTCAAATCTACTATTTTTTCAGTAGTGTTTTAGTTTTCCACAAATAGCACATACATATATATGTGCTAACCTAAATGGGTTCTTTTTCATTACACATTTTCACTGTTTTTTTATTTTTTATTTTTTGGTTGGGGGGAGGTGAGCTATACATGTAGGCTATTAATGTTTGTTAAATTTATAACTTGTTACTTTACTGATTTTCCTATCTTTTGAAGTAGCTCCATTCACTCCTTAGAACTTTTCAGATATATAATTACACTATATACAAATAGAGATCAGTTTACCTTTTTCTTTACAATTCTTATAATACAAATTGCTTTATCTTAGCTAATTGCATTGGTGGATACAAACAGTGATATTCTTATCTTATCCCTAATAAGAAAGCCTTTAGTTGGTTCTCCATTAAATAATAGGCAGGCTTTTGGCTGTAGTCTAAACAATTACTTACTTTTAGAACTAAATTTAGTTGGACCATGGTTGTTCGTATAAATACCTGTACTATACACCACTCTGGTGGAGATCGTTTTTGAGTGAGAGGAAAAGGGTGGTAGCATGACTTATGTGCCAGGATGACTTGCCATGGGGGTGAGCTTGACATGCAGACAATCTTTGCTTCTAGTTTATGGTAGAAAAATTTCAGAGAAGTGTGATGGAGGAATCTGCGGCATTGTTTTATCTCCACTGTATTTGGAAAGCCATTCTAGATTCTTTGAATGCCATTTATTTCCTTTAAAAAGTTCCAGTTAACTTAGCCAAGATGCTAAAATATTTGTGTTCACAGAAGCTGTTATATTAATGGGATAAAAGAGCCTTTCCGGCCAGCAAGCCTGCCCTGACCTTCCTGAAGTTTCAAAGTTGATGTGCTCTTGAAAAGCTTGCCTCTTTCTGCTTGCTTTGTCCTGAGCCTAATCTACAGTCAGAACAAGTGTTTCTCTGTAAAAGACTTCCTTTTCCTCATTTGCTTTTTATTTCCCACAGTTGGGGCCATTTGTGAGCTCCTGAACAACCAAACAAAGCAAAGTAACTTTCAAAGATGTTGTGTTCAAAATGGTAATTGAAAGGCCTAGAGAAGCACAATGGACTCCAAGCAGGAGGGACCCTGAGTGTGGGAAGTCTCTTCTGGTTTCAGTGCTGCCCACTGCAAACACTCTGGGTTTTGCAGGCTTGTCTGAGCCAAGTCTGGGTAGATGCCGATCCTCGCTTTACAAAGACTCATGGCATGAAGTGTCCATGGGGTGAGCTGAAGGGTAAGGCCTCTGTCTTTTATTAGAACAAATTAAATCCTGAATTACTGAAAATTCTGCCTCTGTTTGCATTCAGAACAATATTTAAAACACTCCACAGTTGTAGTTTCAGGGATGATGCCTCTGGTATCCCCTCCAACCTTGCAAGACCTGTTTTTGAATGCATTAAGAAGAAAAATCACATCAGCACGTGCTTGTTTTCCAGTTTATCAACTTACATTCATTCATTTCTTCAACTTTACTATCTTTAGCTTATCAACATGACAAATGAGAATCAGAGATGTTAAGCAATTTGCCCAAGTCATAACGGCAAGGCCACACTCATACCTAGGTCTCAGGGAGCCAAATTCTGTAGCATCCCATTATATCATGTCCATGTGTGCTTAAATTCTTGTTTAGTTGCTTAGTCATGTCTGACTCTTTTACGACACCCCATGGACTGTAGCCCGCCAGGCTTCTCTCTCCATGGGATTTTGCAGGCAAGGATACTGGAATGGGTTGCCATTCCACCCACCAGGGGATCTTCCTGACCCAGGGATCAAACGCGTTTCCTGCATTAACAGGCGGATTCTACCGCTGAGCCACCAGGGAAGCCCACACTTAAATTATATATGCATTAATTATAAATGTGCAAACATGATGTTCCGTTATACAAACATCCTAATTTACAAAACAGCTAACTGATATGACCATTCTCATTTAAGGAACATTAATCTTGAGATTATTCTGAACAGAAAGTGTCCTGTTGCCTTTAAAGTCGGAATCCATTTTCAAGAATTGATTTGCTCATAAGTTGTCAGGCATGGATCTATTACATACAGTGAGATTTTTATAATTATTTTTTTAACATAGAGTCTCATGGTAGAGTTGGCTTGCTGCCTTATTTCATCTCTTTAATTGCACTTGTTCCAGCATTGTCCTAACCTAAATGTACAAGGAAGCTTTGGGCCCCTGCCCTTTTCATCTGCTAAGAAGGAGATGATGTTAAAGGAAACAAAAGATATACCCAAAAGAGAGCATCCCTCGGTCCAGGGGACCATGGCGCAGCATTAGTTGCTGTCATTTCTGTTGTGTAGTTGCTCAGTTGTCTAGGACTCTTTTGTAACCCTATGGACTGTAGCCCACCAGGTTCCTCTGTCCATGGCATTTCCCAGGCAAGAATACTGGAGCAGGTTGCCATTTCTTTTCGGGGATCTTCCCAACCCAGGGATAGAACCAGAGACTCCAGCATTGGTAGGCAGATTCTTTACAACTGAGCTACCAGGGAAGCCCGGAAGCAGCATTAACAAAAGTGATCTGTTTCTACCCTCCACCCCCTGTTAAGCAGGTACAAGTTGGAGGAAAAGGCTAAGACAAAGTTCGAATCTTTAAGATGAAAAGTGAGAGTGTTAACCGTTCAGTCACATCTGACTCTGCAACCCCATGGACTGTAGCCCGTCAGGCTCCTCTGTCCATAGGATTTCCCAGGCAAGAATACTGGAGTGGGTAGCCATTCTCTTGGCCAGGGGATCTTCCCAACCCAAGGATGGAACCCCGATCTCCTGCATTGCAGGCAGATTCTTTACCTTCTGAGCCATTCTTTACAAGGAAGGAGGCCAATCAGGAACTCCCAACATCACCTAGAGATAAAAGAGGAATGGAATCCCTGTGGTTGTCATGGGCAAGGCTAACCTACGAATTCACATCATGGACCTCCAAGCCCCAGAGAGCACAGACCTGCTGGCAGGAAGACTTAGTGGTCAATCTCAATTAACTACTTTGTGGGGCTTAAGAAATGTGGGGATGATCTGAAAGAGACTTTTAATCTCAGGTTTGGCTGTGGAGCAAACAAACACAAGCTGATTTTCATATCTTTATAAATCAAAGCAGGACTCGAATAAGGAGAGTATATTAAAACCACAAAAGCACATATCACGAGTCCCTGAATCAAATCAGTGTAATTTTGAGATTATTATTTGGGCATGCATATCCCTGCTGCCTTTCATAAATAACAATAAAAAGCCCCCACACATAGGATTTTATAGCTAGTAGGTATATTATTCAATTTTAAGTTGAGAAAAAATGATAATAATAAAACCTACATGTGTCTGGCAGGTCACAGATCTCAAGATACCTCATAGTATCTTATTTTATTCTTAACAATAACCCATGAAGTATGTAAGATCTTATTCTGATTATGCTGGAGAAACAGAGTCTCACAGGGATGAGGCTCCCTTCTGTGGTAAGAAACTGGTTTAGGGTTGACTTTAAACAAGGGTCACCTGATTTAGGGTCAATGCTTCCACTAGAGAAAATTCTTCCCCTAATGAATTACCCAGTATACTTTGCATATATAGATATATAGGGCAAAGTTCCTGAGATGGTACCTGATTTTGACTTGTACGATATCTCTTTACCTGTGTCCACCTAGGGCAGCCGCCTAACCTGTCTGTGCCTCAGTTTCTCACTGGAAAAATCAATGTCATGATAAAACTTGATTTAACTACTCCCAGGATGTCAGGCAAATGAAACTTAGAATGATGCTAATTAATTATGCAAATAACAAATGTTATATATTACTATAAATTTTTGTCCATCGGTCTTTTAGGAGAGGCAGGCTCTCAGTTCAGTTCAGTTCAGCCCCTCAGTCGTGTCTGACTCTTTGCGACCCTATGGACTGTAGCCCGGCTGGCTTCTCTGTCCATCACCAACACAGTGGTTATAAGATCACAAGCTGCAGCAGGAGAGGGCAGGAAGAACCGAGAGAGAAGCATTGAAATATATGGATCACCACATGTAAAATGGATGGCTAATGGGAAGTCGCTGTATAACATAGAGAGCTCAACCTGGTGGTCTGCAACGACCTAGAGGGGCAGGATAGGGTGGGAGGTAGGAGGGAGGCTCAAGAGGGAGGGAGCATATGTGTACCTGTGGCTGATTCATGTTAATGTATGGTGGAAACCAAACAACATTGTAAAGTAAATTTTGTTGTTTGTTGCTGTTCAGTCACTCAATCGTGACCAAGTCTTTGTGACTCCATGTACTGCAGCATGTCAGGCTTCCCTGTTCTTCACTATCTCCTGGAGTTTACTCAAACTCATGTCCATTGAGTTGGTGATGCCATCCAAGCATTTCATCCTCTGCCGTTCCCTTCTCCTTCTGCCATCAATCTTTCCCAGCATCAGAGTCTTTTCCAGTGAGTCAGTTCTTCGCATCAGGTGGCCAAAGTATTGGAGTTTCAGCTTCAGCATCAGTTCTTCCAATGACTATTCAGGACTGATTTCCTTTAGGATTGACTGGTTGGATCTCCTTGCAGTCCAAGGGACTCTCAAGAGTCTTCTCCAACACCACAGTTCAAAAGCATCATTTCTTTGCTGCTCAGCCTCCTTTATGGTCCAACTCTCACATCCATATGTAACTACTGGAAAAAACATTGTTTTGACTAGACAGACCTTTGTCGGCAAAGTAATGTCTGTTTCTTAATATTCTGTCTAGGTTGGTTATAGCTTTTCTTCAAGGAACAAATATTTTTTAATCTCATGACTGCAGTCACCATCTGCAGTGATTCTGGAGCCCAAGAAAATAAAGTCTCTCACTGTTTCCACTGTTTCCCCATCTATTTGCCATAAAGTGATGGGACTGGATGCCATGATTTTAGTTTTCTGAATGTTGAGTTTTAATGCAGTTTTTTCAGTTTCCTCTTTCACTTTCGTCAAGAGGCTCTTTAGTTCATCTTTGCTTTCTGCTATAAGGGTGGTGTCATCTGCATATCTGAGGTTATTGGTATTTCTCCTGGCAATCTTGATTCTAGCTTGTGCTTCATGCAGTTCAGCATATCTCATGATGTACTCTGGATATAAGTTAAATAAGCAGGGTGACAGTATTCAGCCTTGATGTACTCCTTTTCTGATTTGGAACCAGTCTTTTTTCCACGTCCAGTTCTAACTGTTGCTTCTTGACCTGCATACAGACTTCTCAGGAGGCAGGTCAGGTGGTCTGGTATTCCCATCTCTTTTCCAGTTTGTTGTGATCCACAGAATTTTCCAGTTTGTTATGATCCACACAAAAGCTTTAGCATAGTCAATGAAGCAGAAATAGATGTTCTTCTGCATTTCTCTTGCTTTTTCTATGATCCAACAGATGTTGGCAATTTGATCTCTGGTTCCTCTGCGTTTTTAAATCCAGCTTGAACATCTGGGAGTTCTTGGTTCATGTACTGTTGAAGCCTGGCTTGGAGAATTTTGAGCATTACTTTGCTAGTGTGTGAGATGAGTGCAGTTGTGTGGTAGTTTGAGCATTCTTTGGCATTGCTTTTCTTTGCAACTGGAATGAAAACTGACCTTTTCCAGTCCTGTGGTCACTGCTGAGGTTTCCAAATTTGCTGGCATAGTGAGTGCAACACTTTAACAACATCATCTTTTAGGATTTGACATAGTTCAGCTGGAATTTTGGAGGAGGCAATGGCAACCCACTCCAGTACTCTTGCCTGGAGAATCCCATGGATGGAGGAGCCTGGTGGGATACAGTCCATGGGGTCATGAAGAGTCAGACACGACTGAGCAACTTCACTTTGACTTTTCACTTTCATGCACTGGAGAAGGAAATGGCAACCCACTCCAGTATTCTTGCCTGGAGAATCCCAGGGACGGAGGAGCCTGGTGGGCTGCTGTCTATCGGGTAGCATAGAGTTGGACATGACTGAAGTGACTTAGCAGCAGCAGCAGTAGCTGCAATTTCATCACCTCCACTAGCTTTGTTTGTAATGATGCTACCTAAGGCTCCCTTGTGGAGAAGGCAGTGGCACCCCACTCCAGTACTCTTGCCTGGAAAATCCCATGGACGGAAGAGCCTGGTGGGCTGCAGTCCATGGGGTCACTAAGAGTCGGACACGACTGAGTGACTTCACTTTGACTTTTCACTTTCATGCATTGGAGAAGGAAATGGCAACCCTCTCCAGTGTTCTTTTCTGGAGAATCCCAGGGACGGGGGAGCCTGGTGGGCTGCCGTCTATGGGGTCGCACAGAATTGGACACAACTGAAGCGACTTAGCAGCAGCAACAGCAGCAAGGCCCCCTTGACTTCACATTCCAGGATGTTTGGCTCTAGGTGAGTGATCACACTATCATGGTTATCTGGGTCATTAAGATTTTTTGTGTGTATTGTTGATCTTCTGTGTATTGTTGCCACCTCTTCTTAATATCTTCTGCTTCTGTTAGGTCCATATCATTTCTGTCCTTTATTGTGCCCCACAAGAGACTAAGCCAGACTTGCCTGTGAGTGTCCAGGAATCTCTAGCAAAAGCATGGGTTGACAGTGGCCTGGGGTGGGGTCAGGGGCACTGAATACAACAGTCCTGGTGTAAGTCCTTTTGAAGGAGGTCACTATTCCTGCCATTACCCCTCAGGCCAAACTACAGGTAGGGAACATAGCCCCACCTATCAACAGAAAATTGGATTAAAAATTTACTGAGCATGGCCCTGCCCATCAGAGCAAGACTCAGATTCCCCTACAGCCAGTCCCTCACATCAGAAAGCTTTCACAAGCCTCTTATCCTTGTCTACCAGAGGGCAGACAGAATGAAAACCACAGTTACAGAAAACTAACCAAACAATACTTGGATCACAGCCTTTTCTAACTCAATGAAACTACGAGCCATGCCGTGTAGGGCCACCGAAGATGCATGGGCGTGGTAGAGAGTTCTGACAAAATGTGGTTCACTGGAGAAGGCAATGGCAAACCACTTCAGTATTCTTGCTTTGAGAACGCCAAGAACAGTATGAAAAGGCAAAAAGATGACACTGAAAGATGAGCTCCCCAGGTCAGTAGGTGCCCGATATATTACTGGAGAGGAGTGGAGAAACAGCTCCAGAAAGAATAAAAAGGCTGAGCCAAAGAGAAAACAATGCCCAGTTGTGGAAGTGACTTGTGATGGAAGTAAAGTCTGATGCTGTAAAGAACAATATTGCATAGGAACCTGGAATGTTAGGTCCATGAATGAAGATAAATTGAAAGTGGTCAAACAGGAGATGGCAAGAGTGAACATCAACATTTTAGGAATCAGTGAACTAAAATGGACTGGAATGGGTGAATTTAATTCAGATGACCATTATATCTACTACTGTGGGCAAGAATCCCTTAGAAGAAATGGAGTAGCTGTCAGAGTCAACAAGAGTTCAAAATGCAGTACTTGGGTGCACTCTCAAAAACAACAGAATGATCTCTGTTCGTTTCCAAGGCAAACCATTCAATATCACAGTAACCCAAGTCTGTGCTCCAACCAGTAATGCCAAAGAAAGAAAGTGAAAGTGAAGTCGCTCAGTTGTGTCCGACTCTTTGCGACCCCATGGACTGAAGCCCACCAGGCTCCTCCATCCATGGAATTTTCTAGGCAAGGATACTGGAGTAGGTTGCTATTTCCTTCTCCAGGGGATCTTCCCAACCCAGGGATTAAACCCAGATCTCCTGCATTACAGGCAGACACTTTACCATCTGAGCCACCAGGGAATGCTGAAGAAGGTGAAGTTAAATGGTTCTATGAAGACCTACGAGACCTTCTAGAACTAATACCAAATAGAGATGTCTGTTTCATAATAGGGGACTGGAATGCAAAAATAGGAAGTCAAGAGATACCCACAGTAACAGGCAAGTTTGGCCCTGGAGTACAGAATAAAGCAGGGCAAAGGCTAACAGACTTGACAAGAGAATGCACTGTCATAGCGAACACACTCTTTCAACAACACAAGAGAAGACTCTACACATAGTCATCACCAGATCGTTAATACTGAAATTAGATCGATTATATTCTTTGCAGCCGAGATGGAGAAGCTCTATACAGCCAGAAAAAACAAGACCAGGAGCTGCCTGTGGCTCAGATCATGAGCTCCTTATTGCAAAATTCAGACTTAAATTGAAGAAAGTAGGGAAAACCACTAGACCATTCAGGTATGACCTAAATCAATCCCTTATGACTGTACAGTGGAAGTAACAAATAGACTCAAGGGATGAGATCCCGTGCCTGAAGAACCATGGACGGAGGTTTGTAACATCATACAGGAGGTAGTGATCAAAACCATCCCCAAGAAAAAGAAATCCAAAAAGGCAAAACGGTTGTCTGAGGAGATCTTAAAAATAGCTGAGAAAAGAAGAGAAGCAAAAGGCAAAGGAGAAAAGGAAAGATATATCCATTTGAATGCAGAGTTCCAAAGAATAGCAAGGAGAGATAAGAAAGCCTTCCTCAGTGATCAGTGCAAAGAAATAGAGGAAAACAATGGAATGGGAAAGACTAGAGATATCTTCAAGAAAATTGAAGATACAAAGGCAGGCTGTAGATTTGTTTAAACCTACTATGAAGATAATGGCAACCCACTCCAGTGTTCTTGCCTGGAGAATCCTATGGACAGAGGAGTCTGGCGGGCTACAGTCCATGGGGTTGCAGAGAGTTGGACACCACTGTGTGACTACCACTTCACTTCCCTATGAAGATACAGCAGTTCATACGTGTTTGGTAGATGCATGGAAAAAACTGTTAAGAACCGCTCCTTTCTCTTCCTTGCTAATGTGTGTCTCTGTGGCCCGTAAGCTCAGTGGGTGGAAAGCGGGGCTACGAGGTGGTTGACGTGTTTTGCCGTCTTCCTAGCATATATGACTGGCTATGAGACAGTCTAATGGCCAAAGGTAGCGCCATGTTTACCAGGCAGTCATCTTTAAAAGTGTCCCCCCTAATAACAGCAGAGCCAATTGAGTGTCTCTTCCTGCCTTGGAATAATTAGCAAAGACATCATCTTCCTTTTGAGAGGCATCACAGTATAGTGGTTGAGAACACAGAAGAGGTTCTGGAATCCAACTACCTATATCTGAACCCTCATATACTGAAGTTACTTAAAGCTGTTTTGCTTCAGTTTCCTTATCTGTAAAATGGGGATGATAATAGGGGGTTATTTTCCTATTTCCAACATAAATCATCACAGTTTTATCAGTTTAAAACAATACTCATGTATTATTCCTAGTTCTGCAGGTCAGATGTTGAGGTATGGTATGGCTTTGAGTCTCACAAACCCCAAATCAAGGGGTCCTCAGAGCTGTGTCCCCTTCTGGAAGGTCTGAGGATGAACCAGTTCGAAGGTTCACTTGGGTTGTTGGCTGCGCTCAGTTTCTTGAGGTTCAAGGCCTGCGGTCCCTGCGTCCCTGCTGGCTTTCAGCAGGATCCAAAAGGCTGCCTCCCTTCCTGGCCTGCTGCATCTTCCATATTCAGACAGGGGCTTCCCTGGTGGCTCAGAGGTTAAAGCGTCTGCCTACAATGCGGGAGACCTGGGTTCGATCCCTGGGTTGGGAAGATCCCCTGGAGAAGGAAATGGCAACCCACCCCAGTCCTCTTGCCTGGAAAATTCCATGGATGGAGGAGCCTGGTAGGCTACAGTCCATGGGATCACAAAGAGTTGGACATGAATGAGTGACTAGTTATTCAGACAAGTGATGATATTTCAAATCCTGTCCCATTCGGACATCTCTGGTTTCTCATTTAGCTGTATTGCTTCCAGCTTCAGCTGGACAGGATCGTCTGCCTAAGGGCTCATGTGATTAGACTGAATCCATTGGAGTCATCTAGGTGAGTCTCACAAGCTAAGATCTGTAACCTTAATCACATCTGCAGGGCCCCCTTTGCCATGGAATGACATATTTGTGAATTCTAAAGGCTGGGAGGGCACAGGCACCTCGGGTGTGGGATGGCAGTACATTCTGTTCACGGCAAATAGTACCTGCCTTATGGAGGCACTGTGAGAGTTAAATGAGTTTGTTTGTTTTTGATTATAGTATAAACACAGGTTTTATCTATTTCGTTTGTTTCTGTCCATTGTAGTCATAATTCTTTTTGACGCTCAAACATTTCCATCTTTAGTAGAATGCAGTTTGAATTGTCTCTTGTTACTGTCAAACAATATTCCACTAGCCTTTTCTGGCAGGATAAGATGCCGAGGCTTCTGTCCCAGACCTGGAATCAGCTAGTTCTACAAGGAATCCTGGTTTCTTTCCCATGGAAAATGGTGTGTAGAGACCACAGTCTGGGTGCTAAGAATAGAATCTCTCTTCACATGGATCTGTAGTGCTCATGTATGCATGGACAACCTCATCCTTCTCAGCAGCTCATTATTTCTGCTCTTTATAAGCCTTCCATTCCACCTGATGTTCCTCCTTCCCCTCTTACAACAGCCAGTGTTCCTGTGATGCCTCATGTTCCCACCAGCCAGAAGGCCCCCCTTCTCCTAATCCTTTCATCATTCTCTGCCAGGCCAGACACCTCTGCTCACCTCTGGCCTGGCATGGCATGGCATCAAAGTGGGGAACACACCCATAACACTGAAGAATACCGCACCTGCCGCCCGCCCCACCCCCACCTTTTTTTTTTTACAGAATGTTTCTATTAAAAAAAAAAAATTCTTCAGGGAAGCTAAATTCCTATTTGCTACTGAGAAAGTCAATTCCTAGGCAGGTTGATAAGAAGTCTGGGGTCCCTGAGGAGGCGAGAGGGGTCTGGGGCTCTCCAGGAGGAGACAGGGATCTGGAATTCTCAAGGAGGAGGAAAGGACAAATGTCTTTTTTTCCCTCTACGTTCCTTAGTCTTAGTCACATAAAATGTTCATAATTCTTTTTCTTTAAGCCCAGAACTGATGATTACACAACAAATAACTCAGTTTAAACTCTGTACTAAGGATTATATAAAAACAATGTATCCTGCTCAAGGACAGTTTCTCTTTCCTTAAAACCTTCTGGCTAATCCTCTTATCTTAAAATGTAAATTATAAGAGTGGATCTAGTACTATATTTACAACCTTGAGACACTCTTTTGATTTACTGTAATAACTAATTAAAAAGTATATAACTCCCTAGCGTAGACTAGCGATGGGGCACTCTTCATCCCCCTTCTGGTGTCTATGTTAGAAGCTTTCTCTGTGCCATTTTATACTTTAATAAAACTCTACTACACAAAAGCTCTTGAGTGATCAAGCCTGACCCTTGGTCCCAAAGGTGCATCTTCTTCGAAGATCATGAATCCGACACTGTTCACCATAGGCTGTCACTATTCGGGGCTTTGGTAAGCAAACTCATTCTCTTTCTTAACTCAGAATGACAGTGCTTTGAAATGGTATGGCAAGAGCCAGCCCCATCACCGGAGCAGGAAGGTATTACGAAGGTGTTACAAAGCCAATAACTCCCTCAGGTATGTGTGCTTCACTGGTGGCTCAGTGGTGAAGAGTCTGCCTGTCAATGCAGGAGACACAGGAGATGCAGTTTTGATTCCTGGGTCAGGAGGATCCCCTGGAGGAGGAAATGGCAAACCACTCCAGTATTTCTTGCCTAAAAAATCCATGAACAGAGGAGCCCAGAGTGCTATAGTCCATGGGGTTGCACACACGATGTGGCGTTTCCTAGGAAGTCTGGGTGGTTGCATACTGAAATTTTTAACTGGAGTTTCCCAGTAATGAAAGTGTTGAAGAGTTAATTTACCTTAACCATTTTTAGGGCAACTACCCATTTTAAAACCTGATTAATACTGAGGAGCTACTCTCTGAAAATATGTACAAGCATACCAAAATTTATCAACACTTTCATGAATTTCAGGACCTGTTGGATAGTTTCCAACAAGCTGTCTTGGGGAGTTTAGTTTGTTTGCACTAGATTCTTTTTTAATGTAGACCATTTTAAAAATCTTTATCGAATTTGTTATTATATTGATTCCTTTTTGTTTCTCTTTTGTTTTTTGGCTGCAAGGCATGTAGGAGCTTAGCCCCTGACTGGAGATATAACCTGCACCCGTTGCATTGGAAGGCAAAGTCTTAACCACTGGACCCCCAGGGACATCCTGACAACTAGGTTCTGGTTTGCATGGACTTGCTGGAGGCAGCTGGATGTGGAAGCTGGGAGCGGGTGGGGACAGATGGGAACACAGCTGGAACTAGGGTGGAGGTTTTAAATTTCTCCATTCATCATTATTCATGCTCTGGTCTATAGCAATGAAGGTTATTTCTGGTGCCAGTCATGAATTATTTGCTACCATTCCATGATCTTTTATGTGTAGAAATTGGAAGTCAGCTCTTAAAACTTGGGACAATTTTGGAATACAGACAGCACTAAAAAATGGTAGCTGGTTATAGGCAAAGAGAAGACTGTTAAAGAACCATCAAAGGTAGCCATCCCACAAGGGAAGGGAATGGCACCCCACCCTAGTATTCTTGCCTGGAGAATCCCATGGACAGAGGAGCCTGGCGAGCTACAGTCCATGGAGTCACGAAGAGTTGGACATGACTGAGCTTCTGAGCACACAAGCTATATTATATACAGCACAATAATATCAGCACTTCTTAACACATAAAATCAACACCTCTTTTATACAGAGGCCCTTGTCCATCTTGGCAGGAGGTTTTTGTAAAGAGGATGCTTGTTCTTTTGTTTAGTACATCTGAGTCTTTATAACTTGAAGTCCACAGCACCTTTTTACATTCTGTACTTGTGCTGGAGAATCTCAGAGAGAAAAAGATGTTTATTCGTCACCAGATATTGTAGCTCTGAGGCATAAGAATCCTGGGAGAACAGGAAAACCGCAGATGAAGGGAGGGCTTTCATGTAGACACAGAGGTCCCTGAGGCTCTGATTTATTTGACATTTGTGAAGTGAAACTCAACAGGTTGTTTATGGCTGATTTGAAGCCCTTGTCATACCATGTTTTATGGTTCCAAAGGAACAAAGTCGAGAAAAGTTCCCTAAAGAAAACTGAACAGGTGTTTTCAGACTACAGGACATTTTAGTTACGGGTTGAAGAATCTCCGTTTGATGGTAAGTCATTAAGTTGCCTTGGGTCATGGGTTGGAGTGTGCATAAGCGGTTGCTAAAAAAAATCTAGAACGCTTTTCTTTTCCCCGGATATCCTTCTTGTAAAAACGTCCTTGATATCGAGGGCTGTGACTAAGCCAGAAATTGCCCCTGTAGGCACCACCAGGAGCCATGGCTCAGGTGGGCAGAGGCCTGAACGGCAGAGGCTGGAGAGGTCTTCATCCCAAATACAGACGGAGAGACAGAGGACTGGTTTTCTGATGGTAAGAATGATGGCACGCAAATCTGTACCTTGAACACTGTTCTCACTTCTTAAGAAGCCCACGGCTTCCCTGGAGGGCCAGTGGTTAAGACTCTAAGCTCCCAATGCAGGGGCCCCAGGTTCAATCCCCAGTTGGGGAACAAGATCTCACATGCCACAGGTAAGAGTTCGTATGCCTCAAAAAAAAAAAAAAAACAAAAGAACAAGAGTTTGTATGCCACGACTAAGACCTGGTGAGGCCAAATAAATAAATAATTTTTTTTTTTTTTTTTAAAGAAGAAGCTCACGGCCCTGGAGACACAGAGTAACTTGGAAACTTTTGATAAGAAAAATCTCTTGATACTCTTTAGTAACCTACTGAGCTTGGCCTTGCCAAGGGGAACCACTAAGTTTGCCCTAATGCTCTAATTTCTGAACTGCCCTAGTGAAAATTGAAAGTACAAGTCACTCAGTCATGTCCAACTCTTTGCAACCCCATGGACTGTAGCCCGCCAGGCTCCTCTGTCCATGGAATTCTCCAGACCAGGATACTCGAGTGGGTTGCCATTCCCTTCTCCAGGAGATTTTCCTGACTCAGGGATCAAACCCGGGTCTCCCGCATTGCAGGCGGATCCTTTACCGTCTGAACCACCAGGGAACTGCCCTAGAGACAAGTCAACTGTATACTGGTCTGAAGTAAGATCAACGAAAGCAGGATGTGAACAATGTGCCCATTCAAAGGCTTGTAACACATTCTCTCAATTAATTTTTTAAAAAATAGGTGCACATCAGTCGTCTCGATTTAAAACTCTGAAGCACTCTGACTTCAGGCATGTAGTAAGCTCCCTACACATGGCATGAACTCAAGAAATATTCATGGAGTAGATGCTACTGAATGATTTACCATTTGGTCCTACTGAAATTCTGAAATAAAAGTTTCTAGCTAAGTTTTTTAGGTTAACATGAATCAGTTGTGTTCTCTGGATATCCAGCATACCTGCCACTCAGACCCTATTGAAAATGTAACATCTACTATTCATTAATTCGTTGTGAAATATTTAACATGTATCTATAACATTCTGGGCACAATGAATCACCATTTAATTCAACCGTTACAAAACTCTAAAGACAAGTATGTAATAAATAGGGTTCCACGCTTTATTTGTATTTTATTCAAATACATCTTATGTTTTTAAGTGGTGCTAAGGAGTTGAAGTTGGATATGCTAAGACATGGTTAGCCATGTCTAATTTAAAAACTCTAAATTCTCATTTAAAGTGAATTAGCACTAAAGACTTAGCAATACTACACGTGGGTTGTTAATTAGTCCTTAGAGTGTGTGATTCCTGCAGGATCTCAATCCTGGGCCCCTTTCGGTTCTCACTATCTTTTGAAGATCCTCTGAAGCAGTCTGGGTTTAGGTAGGGTGACTGCATAGTTTATTATTCCAACTGGGACCACTTTGAGTGTGAACTGGGTGCTGTTGACGATTGCATTAGTGCAATAGGTATAAAGGGGATTCTCTTGGACAAACAGGGTCTTGGGTTTGCCTTAAGAAAGAGCACTGGTGGAAGGATCTGGAGTTGATACGCACTGGCTGCCTTATCAGTGCCTGTCACGTCCCCCTTTTGGGTTTCAGTTTATTGGAATGAAGAAAAGGAAAAGCGTTGTACTAAAACCGACCGGCAGAAGATGAGATGGTTAGACAGCGTCACTGAATCATTAGATGTGAATTTGAGCAAACTCGGGAAGAGAGTGAAGGACAGGGGAGCCTGGAGTGCTGTGGTCCATGGGATTGCAAAGAGTTGGACACAACTGAGAGACTGAACAACAACAAAACCCACCCTACTGCTTCGTTCAAACTTCACCACTTGACAATTACAAATAGACCCAAAGGAAAGAATCTCATCATGTTTTTGAAACAGCTTCAAATTCAGAGATAGTTGGCTAGACAAGCACATGAAACACTTTTTAAAAACTCACCCCTTTTAAAAACCACATTGTTACCAAAGCTTACATCATATTTTAAATCAGCTTAAGAAACCAATAAGCTGACTTCAGGGTTGGCAAACATTTCATCTGCGCCACCTGAAGCATCGTGTTGAGGCTGCACCTGGGCTCATGAGGGAAAAACAAAAAACAAACCTCAACCAGTTAGTGATTGTTTCTGGGGTCATGGGGACACGAGAGAGATGCAAAGAGGACAGGAGGGGTTACGGGCTACGTGTGTGCGCCCATTCTCTGCCAGGGCCGGCCGAGGGTCTCTGGTACTAAAATATAAAACACAAGAAAAACCAAACACAGCTTTAGGGTAAATCTGCTTCATACTGGTATCTAACACAGTGTGAGTCTCACCCAGGGATTCTTGTCCTTTTCCCTGCTCTCAGTGGCCTTCCATAAGCACTCAGGTGGCAGAGTGTAAGTGACGGTCAGCAACCCTGGCGCATGTCAGTAACACACAGGACTGCTGGGAACAGGCCAGGCTTCGCTGGGTTTAACAGCCCTGCCTCCCCAGCCAGAGCTTCCACCAGGCAGGGAGGACAAAGACCCACTGGCAGAGGGGCTGGAACAGGGAGCGAGGTCAGGGCCCCCTGCCCTCAGTCCTCATTTTTATTAAAGCTGTGTGACCTTGGACATATTACTTTTCTTAGTTTGTAAAATGAATTTGGATTCAGGGATTTTCCAACTTTAACCTTCTGTGACTAAAACATGAAGAGGTGAAGAATATCACGGTGTGTTAACTCCATGCTAGATGTCCTTTTCTTTGCAAATTCAAGGAAAGCTCCTTTTGTGGTCAAACCGATAAATCTTGCAGTAAATGATCAGGAAACAAACACACATAACTCTTTCATGCACCTGTGCGTCACTTGCTCAGTCATGTCCTACTCTGTGCAGACCCACTGACTAGCCTGCCAGGCTCCTCTGTCCATGGGATTCTTCAGGCAGGAATACTGGAGTGGGTTGCCATTCCTTTCTCCAGGGGATCTTTCCGACTCAGGGATCAAACCTGGGTAAGCAGGCAGATTCTTTACAGACAGAGCCGCCAGGGAAGCCCATTTATGTATGCTATGCTATGCTAAGTCACTTCAATTGTTTCCAACTCTGTGGGACCCCATAGATGGCAGCCCACCAGGCTCCATCATCCCTGGGATTCTCCAGGCAAGAACACTGGAGTGGGCTGCCATTTCCTTCTCCAATGCATGAAAGTGAAAAGTGAAAAGTGAAAGTGAAGTCGCTCAGTCGTGTCCGACTCTTAGCGACCCCATGGATTGCAGCCTAGCAGGCTCCTCCGTCCATGGGATTTTCCAAGCAAGAGTACTGGAGTGGGGTGCCATTGCCTTCTCCGCCATTTATGTATAAATAGTCATAATTTTTTGAAAGAGGCAGCTCAGTTATATAACACAGTAAGCCCCCTACATAAGAATTTTCAAGTTGCAAACTTTTGAAGATGCAAATGCCCCCTGTATGCCAACTGTTGTATTGTACTACTGTGCCTTTCAAGGTATTGTACTGTAGGGTCAAAAATATCTTATTTTTTATGTTTGTTTTTTACATATTACTTGTGTGAAAAGTATTACAAACAGCATAGTACTATATAGGGATTTCTTGATGGCTCAGATGGTAAAGATTCTGCCTGCAATGAGAGAGATCCAGGTTCAATTCCTGGGTCAGGAAGTTCCCCTGGAGAAGGAATTGGCAACCAACTCCAGTCTTTTTGCCTGGAGAATTCCACAGACAGAGGAGCCTGGTACGCTACAGTTCATGGGGTTGCCAAGAGTTAGGCACGACTGAGTGACTAACACACACCATAGCCGACCGTGTTAGCTGGGTACCTAGGTTAGCTTTGTTGAACTTACAAACAAATTGGACTTGTGAATATGCTCTCGGAACGGAACTCATTTGTATGTAGGAGGATTTAACTGTACTGTTGATAGAATCCTTTGTCTAGGTTGTTCTTGCAAATTGTTTCTTTTTTTTTAGACACTAAAAATCCATGGACATAATTTACTACTTCAACATATATTTTAGTTGCTTGCATCTCTAACTTCAGCAGATTTCTCAGCATTCTCACTGTTTAATAAGTTGACGTCTTACCTGAGTGACAGCAACATTTGTCCCGTCGGTGACCTCCACACTCATGTTATAGATGGACCTCTGCTCTGCATCCAAAGGTTTTGCAATGACAATGGTCCCAACACCCTTCTCTGCGTCAAAAGAGCTGTCAAAGTTGCCCCCTGACGAGTTCACAGAAACAACATGAAATTAGCATATCTGAGAAGTTATTACACGTACTGCAGCCCACAGTATTAAAGGGAGCGCGTATACAGAAACGCTTTTTCTGGACAGGCACCCCTGTGGCTCAATTTGTACTTCTTAAATGAACCCTTTATTTTCTAACTTAACTCATATTTCAAAACACAGCCTCTACAGTGCATAACAAATGCCACAAAAAAAATGTATTGCCAAAAATCCCCTCAGCACATAAATTGACCCCATAAAATATTTAGAAAGGTAAAGCCCCATTCAACCCCTTGTGGCTTATGAGCTAGGAATTTGTAGACCTTTTACTTTTCCAAAGTAGATTACATTCTAAGTACACAAACAGTCCAATCATTATTAACAAAAACGAGTAGGCACTTTGAAATCTGTACCAGGATTGATGGTAAACATGTGGTTTTTAGAGTTCAGATTCCCTCAATTTGATGTCAGAAATGAAGTTATAAATACTAGAAAATAAGGAAAAGCAACAAAATTGGATTTCATATTAAAAATTCTCTATCTGTAAGTTGGGGTATTTATAGAAAAAAAATTTTTTTTTTTGCCATCTTGACAGTGTGAATTATCTTTCTCTGCCCAAAGTAGAAAGTTTGCAGGAGATTTACAAAATGAAATCTGGAAAGAATGAGAGGGAAACATCACCTATGGAACAACTGATAAAACATTTCATATGAAAGTTTAGGAAAATTTACTTTCTACCACTGGACCAGGTATAATCCATAATCTATGACTAATGTGCTTAAGACAATATAGACTTTGTTGAAATTACTGTAGATGTTTTCATCTCTGAGAATCAAAGTGTGGTTTATGATCTTTTTCGAAATGAAAGATCTTTTTTAAGGGGGAGAGAAGATACTGCTAGAAATGCTGGAACAATTTTAAGTAAGTATCAGTCTACATTCACAAGCTCTATTTACTCTAGCTTGAAATTTCACTATGTCAATTAATTTTGTTCCTGGGCAGTAATTTTATATAACTATAGCACATAGGGCAATGTGTTTACTGAATTTCATATTTTAGAAAGGTAATCTTGGCTTCTGTTTTCTGCATTTCATTTTGCTGATCAATGAACAATGTTATATACAATTTCTATGATATTACAATTAGAAATGGGCAGATGAGTTAAGGGGAAGAAGAATTTTATGAGAATTACTAGAATTTGATGTATAATGACATGAAATAAATAATATGGTGTACTTACAAAAAAAACTGGTCATATATATTTCAAATACTTATTGCTTGCAGCTGCCATATACACTTAAGATTATTTAATTGCTAGAGAGAACATAATTGCCCTTGACATTTAATTAAAGCTATGAAGATATGGGGTACCAGAGAATTGCTTGGAGATGATATATTTTTCAAAAATTTCATTTAAAAAGAGACTCATCTTCCAATTAATATATTTAATTGATTTACTGAGAAATACTAAATGTTAACTCCAGAAAAAAAAAAATGTCTTTTGAAGAATGGGATAAAGAGAAAGGGGAGGAGATCTAGGCTGAAAGAGAAGCAAGCCTTAGGTCACCATGCCTTTTTCAAAGGGAATGTTTCATGTTGATAACCACATGAAATGAAATGTATGGCTGATTCAAGTGTCTTGAATAACCATCCTAATGAGCAAAGAAAAGTCATTTGCTATCAAGTGGTACATTCTGAAAAGAAACTTTGCCATGGAAACTTTCAAAAGAAAGATGAAAAATCACCTCAGACTGCATAGAAGGAAAGATGAGAAAGCAACTTCTCAAGCTATTTCTGGTGGGTATTAAGTCATATTTTAAATCACATTAAAAAATCATCTTTAGAATGCCTCCTTACCAAGATTTTTACTTTTTTAAACC
Source organism: Bos grunniens (assembly GCF_055505025.1). Taxonomy (NCBI): domain Eukaryota; kingdom Metazoa; phylum Chordata; class Mammalia; order Artiodactyla; family Bovidae; genus Bos; species Bos grunniens. The sequence continues at coordinate 49,537,753 of NC_141193.1, read as the reverse complement.
TGAGGACCTTGGTTTTGGGGGGTGGGGGTTAAGAGTGGGCCAGTTATTTTAGAAGGTGAAAATTTGTAGGTCAACGTAAAATGGAAGCTCTGCAAATGATAAAACTTTGGTTTGCTCCAAAGACAAATAAAAATGAAATTTAGAGGATACGCAAGCAATGATTCCCAGTTTCAGTGGGATGATTATATACCCTTTCCCTCACTGCCTAAGGCCCACATTTTCCTCGGGACCCTCCCTATGCAGAAATACATCATCATTATGCTTAGTGGCATAAAACTTATTACATATTTTACATATGGCATATAGATTGTGTGCATTATTCTTTTTTTTTGGTATCAAAAAACATTTTTGATTACTTTTATGGTAGTTTAAAAAACTTCATTTTATATTGGAGTGTAATTGATTAACAATGCTATGTTAGTTTCAGGTGTACAGCAAAGCGATTCAGTTATACACACACATGTGTCTATTCTTTCTCAAATTTTTTTCCCATTTTGGTTATTATCAAATACTAAGCAGCGCAGGGAGTGCTGCTCAATGTGGGGGTGATTTTTTACAGTTCTCTCTCCTTCTGCGTGTGCGTGCATGTGTGTGTTGTATCTCCCCCATTCACCTCTGTTGTTTCAAATACTCTAGACCAGAAACCTTGAAAGGAGCAGGGGAGATGGGCAAGGAGAAAGCAGATCACGGTGAGCTGGAGAAACCCTGTGAGTATCTCTCCATCCATCAATAAGGCTAGCAGCCTCTGACGCTCACTTCTAGGGCTTTTGCTCCTAGTGAAACCAAGATTTCATGTAAAACCAGGTTTCCCAAATCGTCCCTGAGTTTTACAATGAATTTCTGACAAGGGACACAGAATCTAGACCAGCAGTTCACCATCAACCCTCCCGCAATTTCATAACCTACCACTTAAGCCTCCCATTTCATGAACGACTCTGTCTCTCTCCCCCAGGCCTCATTTCTCAGGCTCCCTTCTAGCCTGAAAGGTGATTGCATTTCATTGGATCCCAAGTCCAATTCATCTGGCATGAGCCTATTAGACGGAATGAGTCTGCTTTCACTAGCAGTGCCCATTTAAAGAAGACGTGCTTCCTCAGAGCCAGTAAGAACATGCAAAGCCAGAGTGTGCTGGGGTGGCAGCGCTGGGCTCAGCACAGGGTGGGGAGGGGGAGACACCGCCAGCTGGGCTGATCAACAACGTGGGGGTTAAGAGAAGTCACAGCCTGAGCGTTGCTGCAGGGGCGTGCGGCAGAGATGGTCGTAAGCGAGGTTGTGAACAGCCCACATAACAGAATTCATGTCGGGACGTTTCTCTTTGACCATTTTCGGTCAAGACAGGTGCAAAGGAGTAAACAGAGAGCCACGAGGGGTGTGTTGCATCTCTACTGGATTCTAAAGTTAACATCAAAAGTCGGAGGGTCCCGAAAAAGCTTCAAAAAATGGGATGGGAATGAAAATACTTGGAGCCAGCAGCTACTGCTGGAATGTGTGGGCAGCAGGGTGTTGGGCCATAAACCAGTTAAGTTTTCCTTTAAAGAATCACCCATCTCTCTGGGTTACGAGACCCAGAGGTGACTATCTCACAGCTTTCCCTTTAGAAAAGCTTCCAGACCCCTCCCCTAGCTCTGATTCCAATCCACCCTACTCGCAATGGTAAAACTACCAATCAAAATTTCAAAATCAATCAAGAGGGAGGAGCTATGGGAGAAGCTTCCCAAACACTGAGCCGCAGAATCTCAGTGAACTCCCATAGGAGTTGTTTGCAAGCTGTTCATTCAAGTTCAGCGTGCACACCAAACTTGAGGGAAAATACTACACACTATTTCTGTGATTTGATCATGAATAACTGTCTGCCTTGGAAGGAAGAAAGCACAGTACAGGGCTAAAACGGATATTTACATGCGAGGCAGGAGAAGCAGGCTGGAGGTTAGAAACAGTGGTAGGAAGGAAAATCCCTTCTAGAATCTGGTTTAAAATTCATTTTCTTACAATAATATCTGAAGCAGTTTTAAGATTTTTATTATTTTCCTAAAGTTTCTTCAGGTGTTTTCCTATGGCCCACATGGCTGCTATGGAGAAAAGAGAGGCTTGTTGGGGATCCAGTGAGAAGAAATGATGTTGTTGATGACTCTGACCAAGTGTCGCCCTGATGGAGGGAGAGCTGTATTAGAAATGGGACAGCCCTCTTGGGAGGGGTAGGGGAGAGTTCAGTGATTAAGAAATGTGGCCATTGAGTTAGAGAAGACCCAGAGAGGTTAATGCTAGTCAGGGTGCCATCAAAGAGTTTAACTTGCCTACTTGATGGAACCCTGGGGCTTCCCTGGTGGCTCAGTAGTAAAGGATCCACCTGCCAATGCAGGAGACACAGGATCAATCCCTGGGTCGGGAAGATTCCCTGGAGGAGGAAATGGCAACCCACTCCAGTATTTTTGCCTGAGAAATCCCATGGGCAGAGGAGCCTGGTGGGCTACAGTCCATGGGGTTGCGAAGAGCCGGGACATGACTGAGCACACACACACTTGATGGAACCGTAATAGGGGATGGCCCCATCAGGGGTTACAGGTCTAAGCTTGCAAGACAGAAGCAGTCAAGAAGCCAGATTCCCCAGGAAGCAATGACAGACTAAGGGCCCAGGCTGTCTTCATGCTCCTGCAACACAGAAATGTGTTTCAGCTGAGCTGGACCCACATGCCACCTTATGCCATCAGGGGATTATTTTCAAAGAACAACTTTTCTCTTCTCTACGCATTAGGTGAGGCAAATAAACAGAGATAGGTTAAGTGCTTACTGCCTACCAGAAAAACAGTTTTCCTAGTCTAAGTCAGGGGAAAAGCTAGAAAAGTGGGTGGTAGTATCTCCCATCAGACTGGAAGTAAAGAGGAATCGTTTGGAGTATGTAGTAACGGTGGTCTTTACATTACAAATATTTGTCAGCGGGATAGAGATGGGGACTGTGAACCAGATTGCATGCACATCAGAGAGTATGTAAATCAAGATGGGCCGAGTTGAAATCCTAGTCTCCTGAGAAGTGTGAAGATACACGACAAAGCCACAAAGGATTGTGGGTTAGCTTTGTTCCTTTCGTCTTCTCTCCCTTTTAGCGCAGGAAAGGAACATGCTGTGCAATGGGCTGTTTAAACACAGAACAGCTGAACTCTATAACGTTTCCTTTTAATTACAGCTTTCTTAACTTGGTGACAAGTGGGCTTCTGTTTCTGGAAGCTGAAGACAGTCTAGCTCTGTGACACTGTAAGCCTTTGGAGGCACAAGAAAGTATCTGGCAGGTCCTTGATGCCGGGGGGGGGTGGGGGCGGGGGTTCCGGCTTGGGGACAAAATCTTGCTCTCTACATGGCTTTTGTGAATTCATATGATAGTAGGAGGAAAAGAAATGCAGGTAAACAAGAATCAGGGAGATTGGGAATATAGAAATAAGCAGACACTACTCTCAGGGGAAAAGGCATGCCGGAACACTATTTCTGCTTATTTAATGTGAATTCATTAGAGCATCTGTAAGTTGTGTTAGGCTGGCAGGAGGTATGGCCTGTAACCGTGAGTGTGTGTATAGGTGTCTATCCAGGTGTAGCACACTGCTAAGTTTTTTAGGCATTGAGAAGCCCTTTCCCTTATCTCCCCTTGATGTTGGCTTAGCCAAGAAAGATATTTGGGTAAGGAAGAAGGAAAGAGACAGAGGAGAGTGTTGGGGGCCAATGACAAATAAACAAGAAATCTTGAAAGAGTGAAACATCTGAATATGATAAAGGAAACAATAGGTTTTTAGAGAAGAGGAAAAGATGTTGTCAGCAGGTTGGAAAAATATGGCTCTCTGAGATCAGAAAAAATTTTCAAAGGGGGGATTTGGTGGAAGGGGGACCATATCTATTCTAAATGCAGCCAGCACCTGGGGAAAAGTTTGTACTTTCTCCATGACTTAAAGAGTTGACATTTCAAGAGGCTGGCTGGATGCAGGGATGGAAATAAAATCAAGTTCTGTTTGGGCATCTGGCCCAGTAAATTTAATTTGCAGGAGAAGCTTGACTGGATGTTACCAGATACACAGTGAAATCTGTGATAGAAGCATCTAGACTAGAGGGACAACCTGGTAGGTCTATATTAAGAGAAGTGCACGCATGCATGCTCAGTCGTGTCTGACTCTTTGCGACCCCATGGACTGTAGCCTGCCAGGCTCCTCTGTCTACGGAATTCTTCAGACAACAAAACTGGAGTGGGTTGCCATTTCCTACTCCAGGGATCTTCCTGACCCAGGGATCAAACCTGTGTCTCCCAAGTCTCCTGCATTGGCAACCAGATTCTTAACCACCGAGCTACCTGGGAGGCCCGTTAAGAGAAGCATCTGAGCACTAAAACTGGGAAGATTCTATAAAAGGAGCATAGATTTAGGAATAAAGATGGAGAAACATGAAAATGGATGCCATGTTTCTGATCATGATTCCTAGATACGATTTGGAGCAGCCTAAAGGGACTCCTCCCTGGGAGGACTCTGGTCTGTCAACTGCTTGTCTCTTCTTGGACCAGTTCTCATTTAGCCAAAGGTGCTGTGGTGGCTGAGGCTCAGAACACAGTGGAAAGTCACAGTGACTCTGGACGGGTCTCAGGAGGGATCAGTGGGCTTAACACATGGGCTGCCCGGGGCATCTCCATCGGCTGGCTTCATTACCCCACTCACCCTGGGTGGAGATCAACCAAAGCAATGGCAGGAGGAAGGGGGAGGACACAAAGACCTTGACCTTCAGGGTTAAGATTGAAGCCAGGATAGACACCATGAACACGTACGCCAGCACCAATACTGCTGAATGGAGTGCATGCAAGTCAGGTCACACGCAGCATCATTAGGCATGCTTTCCTATACACAGTCATACACACATGCAGGCATGCTAAGGATTTGCACAAACGACTTGGATAACTGGGGTCAGGTGGCCGGTCAGACGGAGCATCAGAGGAAGGTGTGCTTGTAAGATTACTGAAGGCATCCTGGGGTGGGTGGGATGTGCCGCATGCCAAGAGGTTGTATGAACGCATCATGCAAGGGAGAGAAACAGTGCTTTCAGGCCATAGAGGCGCTTGCAAACTGGAGTGTCGGAGAAGGAAGGAGATGAAGTGATCATTGATGGCAGAGGGCGAGTCCTCCCACGGCTCAGGACAGCGCAGCAGGAGCCTCGGCCTTTGGCTTTCCACTGCACTCTCCCTCGGATTACCGAAAAGAAGTCATGATTGCACGGGAGACACGCTGAAACTGAGATGCATCTTCTGTGACCCTGATGGGGCGGTGGTGAAGGAATTACCAAAGGTGATGCAGCACCGACAGCCAGGCGATGCCTGTGGTGTGAGAACACGACTGAGAAGATGGAGGAGCAGAGAGATCTTTCATGGATCAGAAGAGGTGCCATTTCAAAGGCGTTAAGTGGAAATGAAGATGGAGTGGAAAGCTGGGAATGATGATGGTCATGCACAGGGATGGTGTGATAGATGCCCATTAAGTGAAAGATAGCCGTTCTACCAGCATTCTAGAAAATGAAATAAGTAGAAAACAAGCCTTTTCTTTGGGGGAAGTTCAGGGGACACTCTACTGATGTTCCATTTGGGGGCCATGGGGCATTCATTCTTTTCTATGCTTCATTAAAACAGATGGGGAACATTCTAAATGCTTTCCCCAGACCCAGTCATTCCTGGGAAGAGAGGCAGGTTCCTGCCCATCCTAGGCACTGACACGTGAAAGAAATGATTCCCCCAGACCAGCTCTCCGGAGTCACCGCCTCCCACGGACGACCGTGGGAAGTCAGCTTCAGCTGAACCCAGCGTCAGACCCAGGGCTGGCGTGCACTCTTCCCTTTGCTTGGATTCCTGGTCCTCAGCACTTATTTCCTCTCCGCCGCCTCTCCCTGCCGGGTGGTGAAGGGGCAGTTTTGCCCTCTCTTTTTGCAGCCTGGTGTGCTTTCTTGCTTTCTTTCAAGGAATTTAAAGGTTGGCTTTTAAGGTCTATCCTGCCTGCGTCCATCTGCTTTTTGTATTTGGCTCTCACAGGAAGCTCTCGCTGGCTATATATCCGGGCTCTGTTTCCTGTCCTTCCTATTCTGGACCACAGCCCGGCCTCTCCTGGGGGCGGGGGTTTGGGTCTATGAATGACACTCCTACAAAACTGAGGGGCTGGGATCTATTTGAATTTACTTTCCAATTGGAAACGGCCCAGGTAAACTAACCTATGGAAAGATCAAAACAACAAAAAGCCCACATACCTCAAAAGCAGAGAAAAAAGTTTCTCTAAAGAAATCAGAACAACCCCCCTCCACCCCAAATCCAAACCCCATCGAACCTCAAACAAAGGAGTCACTGGATATGAGTAATGCAATCGCTGTTAGAGGCATGTACGAAATCTGTGGGCTGCATTTCAGCCTGTCACAGGCAGTTATGAAAGATGTAATTTAATTTGCTTAAAAAGAAAAAAAAAAAAAAAAACCCGTAAAAGGCAGATTGGATAGCTGTATTTTAGCAAATGTGTTTGCACTAAGGGTACCTTCTGTTGAACAGTTCTGCCCACAAGCTGTCTGTAGAATATAGAACATCTCTCGAGCATGCTTGCCACCTTGAAGCAGGGCAGTCGGGAGCAGAAAAAAAAAAAAAAAAAGGAACAGAATGCAGAAAAAAGGTGAAGAAAAAGAGAGAAATGAAGGACAGCAAGTCTAGTACCATCAATACATTTAGAAATGAGATTAGCCAAGTGTGACAATAGAATTTAAATGACATACAGAAAGACATTAAGATTGCAGTAAATAACATACTATGGAAACTCCAGCCAGAGAGCACTTTCGGTTCAGCTTAGCTACAGAACTCAGAACGAAAGCACAGGTCGACTATTCATTTTACTGGCTCTTTTGCATTCCAGCACTATACATCTTTTAATCTTAGCATAGTCTTTAAGCGTTTTTGTTGCTGCTGTTGTTGTTATTGTCTTTTCTTTTTTGCTAGTTGCTCTGAACAGTCAGTGATTACGCTGCCCAATACTGCCCTGGGGGACTCAGACTTACCAACGATGTCAAACCACAGAAGGGTGTTAGCTGGCTGCACAGACACCACCCCGACAATCTCGGTGACTCTGTCATTCTCCATGACTGTGAAGTTGTAAAATGGCTCATCGAAGGTCAGCGGCACAGGGGAAGGAGGCGGCTTCTTAATCCATTCGATGTGGAGGCGGGCCGTGGAGGACTTCTGAGGGCGCCCGTTGTCCACGGCCTTGATCTACTCACACGCGGAGAGGACAGAGAGCTGTTTCAGAGCCTGGGTCCTGGTGGAAGCCTGCATCTGTCACTCGTATATTGTGGGGCTCAGAGTCCATCCTCACGACGGGGTTGGCAAGGGGAAGACGCAGGGAGCGATCTGAGGACAACAGGCTCAGGGGCTGCGGGAAGCAACTCGGGCACATGGGGCCCCAAGCACGTTTGCCATAAGCTGTTTTGAATCACTGCCAACCTTGCAGATGTGGGAAACTTGAAAAGCAAATGGTGCACTTGCAAATTTTAGTGTTGTATGGACATGAATGACAGCTACAAAAGTAAGAAGAGCTAATTTGATTTCTTATAGCTGTGGTGGTAGTGTTGAAAAGGGAACAAATGCATTGTCATTGTCACGTAGAATTGTCACATGGGATTCCAAGAGGGAGATGGGAGGAGGCAGGGGAAAGGCATCAACCTTGCAAAACTCATCTCAGAGGCCTCTGGTTAAGCCAACCCTGAAGGAGTGAAGGAGATCTCTCTCGGTGGAAGCGTGGGTCCCTCGAGGCAGTGGAGTAAGGAAGGGGGTGTTAATGGCTCTTCTCTATGGTCTGATATAAGGGCTGAGAAAAGCATGTTTCCTTGCCCAGATATGTAGGGTTAACTGCTATGCTGTCCTGGATGTAAATGTGTGTGTGTGTGTGTGTTGGAGCGGTGGGGGTAGTTGCAGTTAAGTCTAACAAGCAAACTATCAGTGACAGAAAATACAAAAACCAAAATAAAAAAGTTTTGTAAACTATTACATTAACAATACCATTTCCAGATGCATTGCTAATAGTTGTAGCCTTTAAAAACAGTGACAACTCATAGCTCTCTAGTGCTGTGTTCATGCGTGATCACTTTGCCCCAGTTTCTGTGAGAGGAAGGGCCCTTGAAGATAGTTGTCTTAGGTCGGGCTTCCCAGAAGCAGAGTCTGAGACAGGGATGTGAGTACAAATGATTTCAAGAGGAAGTGTTCCCATGAGAAAGGGAGTGAAGAAAACAAGATAGACAGAGGAGGATGCGAAGCAAGGATGTGGTCTCAGTTGAAGTCTAACCTCAGCCTGATCCCAAAGGGAGCTCTGAATCATTCACTGTACTACTGAGTTGGATCCACCTGGAGGCAAGGAGGTTGGGCTTTTATATCTGGTGTCTGTTAGGAATTGGCTGTGGGCTGTTGGGCTAGTGTAGGCGTATAGATCATCTTGGCTGAGAAGTGTAGCCAAGGATGACTCTCTGAAGAAGGAATCAGCTTTGAGCCCTTAGCAGTCAACACTCACAGCAGTTGGGGGATGGCTGGACCAGCCTGATAAAGGGGATCTGGGCAGGGTACCAACAGTATCCACTGCAATCCACCTGGTCCTCAAAGATTTCCACTGGCAAGTCTCAGACAACTGCAGCAGCACCTGTTACATCAGAGCTGCTGATGGTAGAAACAGAACTGGTTTTTAAGTTCTTTTCTTTTCTTTATTCACTCTTCTAAATACACTACTGAGCAGGGAATAGAGCCCAAGTCCAGTCCATAGGCATAAAAAATAAAGGGACTCAGATCATCCTTTAAAATAACAAAGGACTGACCATACACAATGGAGAAGACTGAAGACTGAGAAAAAGATGGCAGATGGGTGATAACTCTTGACAGTTGTTGGGACCCTGGAAAGTGCCCATCACCAGTGAGGCTGACCAGTCTCCTTTTAGGCATAGCTGCTGCATGTCTAAAGTGCTTGGGGTTAGGGGAGCAGGATGGTGCCTTAGGCATGGTATTAATAGTTTAAGTCTTTATTTGAGATGGTGCTCATACTTGTTTTTATTTTTTATTTTCTAACAATGAAAAATGTTATGTTTTACTTAAGATTTTTTTCTTTTTGCAGAATAAGCCTAGCTATGACTTGTGTCCCTCAATTTATACAGTTAAATTCATGTTCTATCACATTGTCAACAATGACAAGAGTTGTTTTCATTAGGATGTCTTCAAGACATGTTGAGTGGCGGGCAGGTTATGTTATTCTGCTGCTCCCCTCGCCTCAGTTTACATCTATGCTGAGTACCTCGAAACCATCCGGGGCTACAGGAAGTGTGAGTGAGTAAATGGAGCAGGCTGTGTACTGGAAATGGGGAGGTTAGGTGTTAGGACACAACCAAAGAAAATGGCCTCGTTATTTAGGAATGTCACTGCAACAGAAAGTAGCCTTCCATTGTTATCTGGCTGCACTTTTTAGTCCAGAGATTTTTTTTGGTTTTGCTTGAAACGTATATATGAATAAGAAAATAACTTCCTCCCCCTCATTAATGTTACTGAGGTTCAGGAAAATCTTACCGTGAGAATGTCGTAACTCCCTGCTGTAAACTGCTTTCTGGAAGAGACCATGCCAGTCTTAGGGTCGATGAAGAACCTCCCGTCATCATTCCCATCCACGATACTGTAGGAGATCTCAGCGTTGGGGCCCTCGTCTCTGTCGAATGCAAATGCCCTGTAGATGGGCTCTCCCCGCTTCTTCCGGTCACGCTCGGGCAGCTTGATCTGGTAGACCTTCTCTGGGAACTGGGGCTTGTTGTCATTTTCATCCAGAACCTGAACCACCACCCAGATGGTCGACTGTTTCGGGGAGAAGCCACCATCTGTCACGGTCACCTGAGTTTCGAAAGAGAAAGTGTTTTACAATCAGAAAAGAGAAACACTTTTCTCGCCCCTCCTCCCCTTGCCACCCCATGAAAGGTCTGTTCTGGGCAGGAGGGCATCTCAGCTTCTCTTTGTCTTGTAGTTCATGTCAAATGCATAACTCTTCATCGTCCATGCAGAAGAGCAGGGAAGACCCTCAGTCTGGTAATGGAAATCACTGATAAAAACGTAGGAAGGAAGGAGGCTCTTGTCGTGGTGTGAAGAGGAGAGGCAGAAGAAATACGGTTGACTTTACAAAATGCACCAGGTTACAGAGACGCAGCAGACCTAAAATGTGCCCCTCTCTGCTGAAATTCGCTCAATGGCATCCGACTTTTTGTGACCCCATGGACTGTAGCTCTTCGGACTCCCCTGTCCGTGGAACTTTCCAGGCCAGAATATTGGAGTGGTTTGCCATTTCCTACTCTAATGCCCTTTTCAACAGACACCAAAAACACAACAACCATTATTATGTGTTACGCCATGGGTGTTTCGTCTAATCCTTGGGCAATGCCATCACCATCCAAATTCTTTCAGTACTCATGCTCTTTTCTTTCTTTTCCATCTTCATGGAAAATTTGTGATATTTTTTACATTGTCACTGAACAAAAGGAAAACTCTGATTATAACTTACAATTTTGATGGCTGCTCGTAAGTACATTTGACAGTTACAGTATGTTTTTAACAGTCATAAAATATTTTTTCTTCCTCTTTGGGAAGTGGAAGAGAATGGCCACCCTTTCCCATAGCTCTGAGATGCTATTCCTATGCATGTCTGTGGAAATGGAGAGCAGAGAGAGAAGAGGAACTTGTAGATAAAGAATTTGCATGGCAGATGTAAACTGTCTTTGAGTCTTAGGATGAATAATCTTCTTGGTCACAGTGATGGTAGTTATTATCTTATTAATACTTAACATGTGGATGGTGACATATAAAGCACTCTCCTATCTTTCCTCAGTAAGTGGAGCAGGTTAATTTATTCCCATTTTACAGATGAGAAAACAGAGGTCCCATCATTACTAGGTCTAAAGTCAGGTACTGAACTTTTGGCAATACTTCAGTTCAGTTCAGTTCAGTCACTCAGTTGTGTCTGACTCTTTGCAACCCTGTGAATTGCAGCACGTCAGGCCTCCCTGTCCATCACCAACTCCCGGAGTTCACTCAGACTCACGTCCATCGAGTCAGTGATGCCATCCAGCCATCTCATCCTCTGTTGTCCCCTTCTCCTCCTGCCCCCAATCCTTTGGCCACCTCATGAGAAGAGTTGACTCATTGGAAAAGACTCTGATGCTGGCAATACTTGGTATTGTGTTTAATCACAAAACCTGGAGGAACCTCTATTCAATCTTTCAATTATTCTCTTGGTTGAACTAACATTAAGACTAACTGTAAGATAGTTGAGGCCAGAAGGGACATAAAGATGTACTTGGCATCAACAGGAGAAAAACCACAGTGAGTCACAGCCCCTCATCATCCAGTTTTCCACCTAATGAAGCAACCTGACAAGAAAAATGAAAAGAGGCTCAAAGTGTGAGAAACCAAATTAATGGCTTTTTGCAAAATGGGACCCCAATCTAGTCTAGTTTCTCTTACAAGGGGTTTTAGAGGATGGCTTTAATAGACTTCAGGTAAATTTTCACAGGAGTTCTTGTTTTCTTCGAAAAATCAATCAAGTTTCCTTCCAAGGTTATTTCCCAGTTGGCTTGTTACGTTTCACAAAAGAAACACTGTTGGGGCCACTATGTGCCAAGGCTGGATTTTGACTCTTGAGTTAATTCCTGGACATGACGAGTTCTGAAGAGGCACGTTCTGCTGCTGCTGCTGAACTAAACTGTTACACTCCCAGGTGAGCTGTGTTGACCAAAACACATTGATTTCTTGGCGCTCAACTCCTCCGCTTCTCTTTTCTGCTTGAATGGCCCCTTTCCAAATCCAGATAACTCCCACTGTCTTCCCTGTGCCCAGAATCACCTCATTGCTTGTCAACTTGTGCCCTGCAAAGGGGTCCAAGTGGAGCTCTGCAGCTACTTCAGGGCCGGGAGGCTGCCAAGGGACAGACAGGCCCTCCTGGGGCCATTCACCTGAGGATCCTGCCGCTATGAAGTTGCCTCCTTCTAGAGTTCTCCCGGGTGTACAAACCCAAGTTCTTGAGGTGTCTGCTTACAGGTGGGAAGGGCGGCAGCTGCACAGGCTCATGAACAGCCTCCAGGCTCACCTGCATCGCCATCTCTCCCTGGGTACCTCCATGCTCCCCCAGGCACACGGGCATCCTTTGGGTCTTCCAGCATACTTGCTTCCATCTCAGGGCTTTGGCCTATGCTATCCTCTGCCCCTCCCTTCACTGACCTTGCCTACTCAGCCTTTGGATCTAGCTGAAATGCTGTCTCTTCAAGGATGCTCCCTGACTACATGGATCAAGTACCAGCCGCCCCTCAACCCCTCCCCCGGCTACTCTATCTCCCTTCTGAATTATACACTCTTGAAATACCTTATACTCTTCCTTTTGCAGCATTTACTGTCATGGGAATTAATTAAGCACATGATTCTCCACCAAGCTGATAAGTTGGTTAAGGGCAAAAACTGATCTTGCCTGCTGTGTTCACTACTCTTGTGCATGTCAAGTCACACAGGTGTGACTTGGGTATTTACTTAATACATTAGACTAACTCAGGTCCTATTTGGACAATCTCTTTAGCCGAAGCAGTCTCACCTCATAAGACCTTTGTGGATCATTCAAGGAGTAACCCTAAGCAGCCTCTCTGCCCATAACGCCTCCATTTCCTCATCCCTCGCTTTAACCACCACCCCTATGCTGATTATTCATGCTCAAGCCTCGTCTCCTGTCTCCAAACCAACACGTTCAACTGTTTACTAGAAATCTACTCTTTGGACCTCACACATGCACCCCAACATCCCCAGAGCCCCATCCTGAAAAAAATCATTATCCTCAGATGTTCTCCTTCTCCCTTTTACATTGTCTCAATGAATGACAGCCCCCACCCCTCACTCACTCACACAGTGGTCTGCACCAGGACCCTGGGCATCCATGCAGTGTCCCTGCTCGATCTAACTATTCATGTGCAAGCAGACGTGGAGGCCAGGAGGCGTTTCTCATGTGCGCCGTTCACACCTGTCTCTTCTGGAACAGGCCTCATCTGCATCTGCTTGGAGACCCTCCGGCCTTCTGGTCTCCCCGTCTTCAGCCTTCACCTTTGTTGTAAAGCATTATTTCTTCCTCAAAAGAAATAACTTCTTCCTTCCATCTGATCACATCACTAGCCTGCCTAGCATTTTTCAAGGGCTCTTGAGGCTGAGGGTCTGGCCTGCCGTGATTATCACCGTGCTCTGCCTGCTCGTCTCCACTCTCCACGCTCAGCTACACAGCGAGCCTGGGGCGGCGCTGAGTACGCCGTGCTCTTACACCTCCATTCCTTTGCATATCTGCTGGCTTCCACGGAAGCCTTTCTCTTGAGAATACACTTGACTCATTCTAGAAGCTTCAATTCAAGCACTATTTTTTCTGCAAAGCCGTTCCTGCCCCCTGCAGACAGCTCTACATGCCCTCACCATGTTCCCACTCCACTGGGAGTACCGTCCCAGGACATTAATTATCATCATGCAGTTTTTATCATCTGTTGTCTTGTTGGTCTGTGCTCAGTCCTTCCAGATTGTGAGCAAGTGGAGGTCAGGGACTGTCTCATTCATTGTTCTGTTCTGACACCCTGTACAGCTCTAAGTGCCAAATAAATGTTGTTAAATGAAACTAAGAAGTGATCCACTCCCAACTCTGCCCTGTGATAACAAATGGAGGAAACATTCAGACAGTGAAGGGGTCTGCTTATTTATCTGTAGGAAATGAAGAGACTGGTAACATAAGATCTCCTAAGTGCTCTATGATTCTCTGAATGGGGTCAGGTAGAGGAAGACAGAATTTGTTGTTGTTGTTGTTCTGTTTTGGCTGGCACAATATGGCTTGTGGGATCTAAGTTCCCTGACTGGGGAGCAAACCCCGGTCCCCTGCATTGGAAGTGTGGAGTCAACCACTGCACCACCAGGGAAGTTGCAGGTAGACACAGTTTTAACCATACTGCTGCTGCTGCTAAGTCACTTCAGTCGTGTCCGACTCTGTGCGACCCCATAGACGGCAGCCCACCAGGCTCCCCCATCCCTGGGATTCTCCAGGCAAGAACACAGGAGTGGGTTGCCATTTCCTTCTCCAATGCAGGAAAGTGAAAAGTGAAAGTGAAGTTGCTCAGTCGTGTCAGACCCTCAGCAACCCCATGGACTGCAGCCTTCCAGGCTCCTCTGTCCATGGGATTTTCCAGGCAAGAGTACTGGAGTGGGGTGCCATTGCCTTCTCCATTTAACCATACACCGGGGTTCATTATATTGCTTACACTGCTGCTAAGCCCAAGATTACTTGTAACAATTTCTAGCTAGTTCCAAAACTGTGCTGATCAGTGTGGACACTTGTCTACAATTTACTCCAAAGATCTTTTTGTGTGTTGGCTCCCTCAGGACAGTGTGAGCTACTTCAAGGCAAGAACTTTGTCTTCTTCATCTCTTTCCTGGGACCTAGCATACTCCTAATAAATGTTTGCTGACCCGAACTACATTCCCTATAACCTCAAAGTCTTAATGTCTGTTATCATTTCTCTAGACCCACTCATGTCTCCAGCCACGTTGGTATCTAAAATATTGAAAGTGAAAGTGAAGTCGGTCAGTCGTATCCCACTCTTTGCGATCCCAAGGACTGTAGCCTATAAGACTCCTCCATCCATGGAATTTTCCAGGCAAGAATACTGGAGTGCTCTTTCCTTCTCCAGGGGATCTTCCCAACCCAGGGATCGAATCCGGGTCTCTCGCACTGTAAGCAGACACTTTTACCACCTGAGCCACCAGAGAAGCAATCACTGACAATTCCATCAGATCCTCAAACTTCACACTTCACGCCACCCTAGACCTCAGTCCATCACGTGGAATTAGCCTACATGGAAGGAGCAACCCTGGAGACTGAGCCCAACTGAGATAAATCCTCATCACCTCCTCTGCATCGTTTTTCATAAATGATGTGTAAGGAATTAGCCGTTGTTTAGAAACTATCCATGTGTCCCCTCTCTCTGCCACCCTAACCCAGATTTTCTACTCTCACAATCGATCAGTAATCAGTGGTTCGGCAATCAATCACAATCCTGAAAGTTTAATTTCTTTCATTATTTACAGCTAACAAGGAACCACAAATAATGTAGTGGCACTGAAGGACAGCAAAGCTCATTTCAAATTTCTACGCTCCCCTTGTGATCTGTGAAGACCCGGCAGAGCCAGAAGGCATGCAGCATGGCCCGGTGCATGATGACGGCACAGGGCACAGAGGAGTCTGGGTTATGTCTCTCCTCGGAAGAGGCAAGAGCTTCATAGGGTCAAAAGTGGGCGAACACCGCTGAGGGAAGGCCATACTTCTCTTACTCTCCTTCTAAAGAATATTTAATTTATTTATTTGGCCACACTGGGCCTTAGTCATGGCACGTGGATCTGGGTCGCTGTGGCATGTGAACTCTTAGTTACGGCACGTGGGGTCCCGTTCCCTCACCAGGGGTCAAACCCAGGCCCCTGCCCTGGGAGCACAGAATCTTAGCCACGGAACCACAGGAAAATCCCAGAAGGCCATGCTTCTCAATCATTTAAATTGCATGATGTATTTACTTTTCTCTCTCCACATGGCAGAAAATAAGTTAAGTACATAAATTTCCTGAGAGCTGAGATGCAGTGTCTTGTCTGCAGTATTGTCCCAGGGATTATAAGAGTGTCTGAGAATATATTCAACATTTCTAAGATGAAGAGTTTAATTCTGTCATTCTCTTCAACCCTCGATTTATCAAAAATGACTACTTCCAGGTCACTAACCACTGAACTGCCAGGGAATTCCCCTATATTTAAAATTGTAAACTTTTCTTCAGAGACTACATATCTCTCCTGCTCCACTTCACATTTGTCTTGGAAGCTTTATTTTCATCTGATATATTATATACACTTCACATGTAAGCTTGTCTATTGCAGGTCGGCTTCTTTAAGAATATAAGCTCCAGGAACCTCCCTGGTGGTCTAGTGGCTAACTGTGCTCCCAATGAAAGGGGCCTGGGTTCCATCCCCGGTCAGGACACCAGATCCCACATTCTGTAATTAAGACCTGGTGCAGCCAAATCAATAATAAATGAATATTTTTTAAAAATAATATGAACTCTACAATACATGCATTTTCATCTTTTTTGTTCATAGATATATCCTGAGCACCTACAATGGTGGATGTAATAGGCATTAATAAATACTTATTAAATTAATTAACAAAATACTCATCCAGTGCCTTCTAGGTACAAAACTCTTTTCTTTTTAGGCAAATTGGGAAATCAACCAACCAACAAGCATGGATTCCTATCAAATTCACCCCTTCCCGATGCCCCAGATCCTTCTTGCTGTTCCTGACCTCTGGTCATCTGGCCTTATTCAGATATTTTCAGTAAGAACTAGTGCCTTATGAAGCACTCCATGTGCTGTTTGATAGGTTCAGTCTTCCCAAAGTTCTTCTTCTTATTGAACCTGGATCTATCCATCTATTCTTAGCCTAGAGAGATGGTAGCTTCCTAAAGACTGCCTTTGTTTCGCTCTTTGAAACTATACAAAAAGACTCAAGTTCCTCCTCCACACTGTGCCAGTTATCTACTGCTGAGTAACCCCAAACTAGGTGTCTTAAGATAACCAGAATTCTTTTATTAACTCGCCTCCTGCTAGGGCTTGAACGGAGCCCTTCTTCCTTGGAGTCTCTCATGCAGCTGAAGTCATCAGTCACTCGGCTTGTGGGCACTGGTGACGTCTTTCGGTTGATGGCAGTCACTGGCTGGGACCTCAGCTGGGGCTGAGGTCAACAGGCCCAGGATCTACCAGTGGCCGCTTCGTGTGACCTGTGCTTCCTCACAGCATGGTGGCTGGGTTCTATGAGCAAGAGGCCTGGAGGACAGTAAGTGGCAGTTTCTTCAGGCCTGAACCCAAAGCCTGGCATAGCTCACTTGATCCATGTTCTGTTGGGCAGCAGTCCCAGAGTCCAGATTCAAGCAGAGGGGTCATAAATCCCACCTCTAAATAAGGGAGGGTTAAGTAACGTGTGGAGGGGCATTTTTAAAAAATATTCATTTAGTTGACTGCATCAGGTCTTACATGGGATCTTCACTTTAGGACAGAGGTGCCAGAGAGAGGTGGGGGGTGCCCACAGCATGCGGGGTCTCAATTCCCTGTGCTCAGTCCCTCAGTCCTGTCTGACTCTTGTGACCCCATGGACTGTAGCCTACCAGGCTCCTCTGTCCATGCGATTATTGTGGAAAGAATACTGGAGGAGGTTGCCACTTCTCCCTTCAGGGGATCTTCCCAACCCAGGGACTGAACCCACATCTCCTGTGGTTCCTGCATTGGCAGGGAGATTATCACTGAGCCACCTGGCAAGCCCAAGGATCAAATTCACGTCCCCTGCATTGCAAGGCAGGTTCTTAACCACTGCACCACCAGGGAAGGTCCCGTGGTGGAGGGGGGGAGGGGGCATTTTTAAAACTACCATACTCTCATTATCAGAGGAATACAAAGCAAAACCACAATGAGGTACCATCACACGCCGGTCAGAATGGCTGCTATCAAAAAGCCTACAAACAATAAATTCTGGAGAGGGTGTGGATAAAGAGAACCCTCTTACACTGTTGGTGGGAATGCAAACTAATACAGCCACTATGGAGAACAGTGTGGAGATTCCTTAAAAAACTGGAAATAGAACTGCCATACGACCCAGCAATCCCACTGCTGGGCATACACACTGAGGAAACCAGAATTGAAAGAGACACATGTACCCCAATGTTCATCATAGCACTGTTTATAATAGCCAGGACATGGAAGCAACCTGGATGTCCATCAGCAGATGAATGGATAAGAAAGCTGTGGTACATATACACAATGGAATATTACTCAGCTGTTTAAAAGAATGCATTTGAATCAGTTCTAATGAGGTGGATGAAACTGGAGGCTATTATACAGAGTGAAGTAAGTCAGAAAGAAAAACACTAATACAGTATTAACACAAATATATGGAATTTAGAAAGATGGTAACAGTGACCCTGTATGTGAGACAGCAAAAGAGACACAGATGTAAAGAATAGACTTATAGACTCTGTGGGAGAAGGGAAGGTGGGATGATTTGAGAGAATAGCACTGAAACATGTATATTATCATATGTGAAACAGATCGCCAGTCCAGGTCCAATGCATGAGACGATGCTCAGGGCTGGTGCACTGGGATGACCCAGAGGGATGGGATAGGGAGGGAGGGGGGAGGGGGGTTCAGGATGGGGACACATGTACACCCGTGGTTGGTTCATGTCAATGTATGGCAAAACCCACTACAATGTTGTAATTAGCCTCCAATTAAAATAAATAAATTAATTAAAAAAACTACCATACTGATAAAATTCTTAGGGATATTTGAGAATCCTCACCCCAGACTGAAAAAATTCAAATTCATATAATCATCTCTCAGGTCATTCATTATGTGTAATGAGTTTCTATTAATTATAGTGCTTGCCTTTGTCAGGATATTCTTTTATATATCAGCTTCATTCTTATAACATGATAGCCAAGACAAAACAGGACAAAAAAGCACATCAAACTTACTCAGATCTACGCAAATTGCTGTAGTCTTAGAGACGATCGCAAGTCTGTTTATTCAGCTCGTCATTCTACTCACGCTAAGTAGCAGTCCTGTCACACAGCTCTGACACATGATTCAATTAAACCATTTAGGTCTTTTTCTTCAGAGAAGCAATAAGTGTGTGGTTTCCTTATGAAGGCCAAAGTGATGGATTTTACAGTGCTTCCTATTCAACTTCATCTTACTGAAAGTTTTAGCTCCATCTTCTAGGCTGCTGGGAGAGTCACAATGATGACAAAGAGCAGGTATCAAAAGGTTACTGTGCTTGGAGGGCTCACTCTGAGAGGCATAGTCCATGCTCCTTTAATTGTTCCTTTTGCTGTTATAACCTCATGAGGACCTTCCTAGTGGTCCAGTGGATGAGAATGGGTGTGCAGATATGGGAGATATGGGTTTGACCCCTGGTCCTAGAAGACTCCACATGCCATGGAGCGAGCCTGCTGTAGGTACCGAAGCCTGGGTGCCTAGAGCCCGTGCTTCACAATAAGAAAAGCCACCACAATGAGAAGCCCATGAGTGCAATGGAGAGTAGCCCCCTCTCACCATACCTAGAAGAAGCCCTGTAGCAACGAAGACCTAGCACAAGAAAAATAAATAAATAAGTCAGTTAGTCAGTGAAGTCACTCAGTTGTGTCTGACACTTTGCGACCCCATGGACTGCAGCATGCCGGGCTTCCCTGTCCATCACCAACTCCTAGAGTTTACTCAAACTCATGTCCATCAAGTCGGTGATGCCATCCAACCATCTCATCCTCTGTCGTCCCCTTCTCCTCCTGCCTTCAGTCTTTCCTAGCATCACAGTCTTTTCCAACAAGTCAGTTCTTTGCATCAGGTGGCCAAAGTATTCGAGTTTCAGCCTCAGCATCAGGTCTTCCAAGAATATTCAGGACTGATTTCCTCTAGGATGGACTGGTGGATCTCCTTGCTATCCAAGGGACTCTCAAGAGTCTTCTCCAACACCACAGTTCAAGAGCATCAATTCTTTAGTGCTCAGCTTTCTTTATATTCCAACTCTCACATCCATACATGACTACTGGAAAACCACAGCTTTGACTAGATGGACCTTTGTTGGCAAAGTACTGTCTCTGTTTTTTAATATGCTGTCTAGTTTGGTCATAGCTTTTCTTCCAAGAAGCAATCATCTTTTATTTCATGGTTGCAGTCACCATCTGCAGTGATTTTGCAGCCCCAAAAATAAAGTCTCTTGCTGTTTCCATTGTTTCCCCATCCATAAGCCATAAAGTGATAGGACTGGATGCCATGATCTTAGTTTTCTGAATGTTGAGTTTTAAGCCAACTTTTTCACTCTCCTCTTTCACTTTAATCAAGAGACTCTTTAGTTCTTCTTTACTTTCTGCCATAAGGGTGGTATCATCTGCGTATCTGAGGTTATTGATATTTCTCCTGGCAATCTTGATTCCAGCTTGTGCTTCATCCAGACCAGCATTTCTTATGATTGTACTCTGCATATAAGTTAAATAAGCAGAGTGACAATATACAGCCTTGATGTATTTCTTTCCCAATTTGAAACCAGTCTGTTGTTCCATGTCCAGTTCTAATTTTTGCTTCTTGACCTGCATGCAGATTTCTCAGGAGGCAGGTCAGGTGGTCTGGTATTCCCATCTCTTGAAGAATTGTCCACAGTTTGTTGTGATCCACACAGTCAAAGGCTTTGGCATAGTCAATAAAGCTGAAGTAGATGCTTTTCTGGAACTCTCTTGCCTTTTTGATGATCCAATGGATGTTGGCAGCTTAATCTCTGATTCCTCTGCCTTTTCTAAATCCAGCTTGAACATCTGGAATTTCATGGCTTGTGTACTGTTGAAGCCTGGCTTGGAGAATTTTGAGCATTACTTTGCTAGCGTGTGAGATGAGTACAATTGTGTGGCAGTTTGAGCATTCTTTGGCATTGCCTTTCTTTGGGACTGGAATGAAAACTAACCTTTTCCAGTCCTGTGGCTACTGCTGAGTTTTTCAAATTTGTTGGCATATTGAGTGCAGCACTTTCAAAGCGTCATCTTTTAGGATTTGAAATAGCTCAATTGGAATTGCATCACCTCCACTAGCTTTGTTCGTAGTGATGCTTCCTAAGGCCCACTTGACTTCACATTCCAGGATGTCTGGCTCTAGGTCAGTGATCACACCATCTTGGTTATCTGGGTCATGAAGATTTTTTTGTGTAGTTCTTCTGTGTATTCTTGCCACTTCTTCTTAATCTCTTCTGCTTCTGTTAGGTCCATACCATTTTTGTCCTTTATTGTGCCCATCTTTGCATGAAATGTTCCCTTGGTATTTCTAATTTTTTTGAAGAGATGTCTAGTCTTTCCCATTCTGCTGTTTTCCTCTATTTCTTTGCATTGATCACTGAGGTAGGCTTTCTTACGTCTCCTTGCCATCCTTTGGAACTCTGCATTCAAATGGGCATATCTTTCCATTTCTGCTTTGCCTTTAGCTTCTCTTTTCTCAGTTATTTGTAAGGCCTCCTTGGACAACCATTTTGCCTTTTTGCATTTCTTTTTCTTAGGGATAGTCTTGATCACTGCCTCTTGTACAATGTCATGAACTTTGGTCCATAGTTCTTCAGGCACTCTGTCTATCAGATCTAATTCTTTGAATCTATTTGCCACTTCCACTGGAGAAGGGAATGGCAAACTACTTCAGTATTCTTGCCTTGAGAACCCCATGAATAGCATGAGAAGGCAAATAAAGGAATGAATAAATTATTTTTAAAAGCCAGGATCTATCCACTATTAAAAAAAAAAGAAACAAAAATCTCAGGACACACACACTATTATCATACCCATTTGATAGATAAAGGAGCTCAATTTATGACCTTGTCCAAGGTCACACTGCTCATAGTGGAAAGGTTTTTATTTTAATCCTAGCTGTTTGGTTTTTACACACTGGATTAGCACACAATGGCCAAATCTGGCCACTTGTTTTTGTAAATAAAGTTTTATTGGAATGCAGCCATGTCCATCCACATCATCTAAGAACATATTATCTACAACTGTTTTCCTGCTTTAAAGGTACAGTTGAATACTTGAAGCAGAGAGTATATAGGCCACAGAGCCTAAAGTATTTATTATTTTGTCCTTTACAGAAAAATTTTGCCCATCTCTGTTCTCAGCCTTATGTTCTGCTGCCACTTCGGTTCATGGAAATCGCTGACTGCGTGTTTGTTTTGCTCAGTCCTTGGCGTGGGCATTTACACTGTCACTGTCTTTCACAGGAGCCCTGGAGACGCTGCCATTTCTACAGCTGGAGACAGTAAGACTCAGAAGTGATGTACGTTTTGCAGGGCCACTCAGCCAGGAAGTGTCGGGACTTGGGTTTGCACCCAAGTCAGCTTGGCTTCCCAGCTCCTGCTCTTTTGCTACCCTGCACAGCCTGTGTAGAAGCATCTGTTAACCATCTGTTTAAAAATCTCTCCTCAAGCGTGGCTTTGGATCAGCATCAAGCTCGTGGCTGTGCTTCTAGAATCAAGCTTTTCCCTTCTTTAATAATTGGGCACATCCCCATCTCCAGCCTTGTGGCACCCTTCCTGTCGTCCTCAATTGCTAAAAGACTGCCACCAGACCATGGCCCATGGCTGGAGCTTGTTTCAGCTCTCTAAGCCTTATTTACTGGAGATCCAGCTTCTCCTCCTATTTCGATATGTGTCTATACCTCTGGCTCCCCTCTCACAGAATTCGCCAGGCCCTTCTCCCTGGTAAAGGTGATGGGAGGAAGGAGGGTGAAGCTGAGTGGTCCCCAGTTTCTGCTCTCTCCTACTCATCAGGCACTTAGTGCTTATTCTGTGCACACACTCTTCTAAATCTTTAGTAAATATTAACTCATTTATCCTTACATCTGGCTTCCCAGGTGGCTCATGTGGTAAAGAATATGCCTGCCAATGAAAGAGATGCAGGTTCAATCAATCCCTGAGTCAGGAAGATGCCCTGGAGGAGGAAATGGCAATCCTCCAGTATTCTTGCCTGGAGAATTCCATGGACAGAGGAGCCTGATGGGCTATGGTTCATGCTTGCATGCCCAGTCGCTTCAGGCGTGTCTGACTCTTTGCTCCCCTATGGACTGTAACCCTTCAGGCTCCTCTGTCCATTGGATTCTCCAGGCAAGAGTACAGGAGTGGGCTGCCATTTCTTCCTCTAGGTGATCTTCCTGACCCAGGGATCAAACCTATGTCTCCTGCACTGAAGGCAGATTCTTTATCCACTGAGCTACCTGTGGGAAACTTGGGCTACATCCATGGGGTCACAAAGAGTCAGACACGATTGAGCGTGCATGGGCGCACACACACACACACACACACACCCTTAAATAAGCCCCGGGTGCAGGCGGGATAGTCATCCCCACACTGCAGATTAGGAAAAGGCTTAGTGTGGTAAAGTAGAGTGGACTCAGCTTGCGCCAGGGTCTGTGCTCCTCACCTCTCTACCCTATGCTGCATCTCACCTAAATGCTTGCTCCAACTCCTTCCTGCGAACGTGGTTGGCACATGCTCTCTCACAGCCCCTGGCACCATAGTTCAGCCTCGAGCAAAGCTGGCAAGCCTATGGCATGAGGGCTCTGCTTCTCCACCCTGACAGCCACAGCCTGAGGCCACCGTGGGCGTCAGCAGGTCACTCTTCATGCCGCCTGTGGGGCCTCGCATAGCCAGGGTACAGCTATCCGGAGCACCGTCCCATCAACCCAGCTGTCTCCATCCCGCTGAACACACCCCAGTCCCCACATCTCGGCATCCTGCCTTGGCTGCCGCACACCTCCTGCCCGTCTGGCAATACCTTTTCTTCTTCCCAAGTACTCCGTGACCTTTTTCTGAGTCTCCTGATTGCTCTGAGCTGTTTCAGCACCTGATACTCTTCTAAAGTGAAAGACAAAGCTTAAAAGAAATTTATTTTTCCCTCCCCTTATTTCATCATCTAAAGTCTCAAGGCCTGGCTAATAGATTCTATGCAAGGAAGAAATCTAAAGACAAAGCTATTTAAACTAAG
Organism: Bos grunniens; assembly: GCF_055505025.1. Taxonomy (NCBI): domain Eukaryota; kingdom Metazoa; phylum Chordata; class Mammalia; order Artiodactyla; family Bovidae; genus Bos; species Bos grunniens. The sequence continues at coordinate 49,514,098 of NC_141193.1, read as the reverse complement.
GCAGTTTCCAACCACATGTGGCAAGTCAGTGTCAGATGTACTGCAATATGGATCCTCCTAACTTTTTGATAGATGCGTGTCACCTCCTCTAGCTGAATCTAAGGGCTGGTCACCTCGAACCTTGGGTTAGCCTTGCCCTTTGCCCAAAGGTATCGTACACATGTTATCATCTTCTTTGTGTAGTATAAAGGGGAAAAGGTTAGAAAGCCTTGTAGTAAATTACAAATACTAATAATGTCACCCTTCTTTGGATTTGATTATATTCCAACACAATGTGTCTAGAGGTCCCTGGATTCAAAAGACACGTGCTTCATGGGTAAGATATTAGATGCTGTTGACAATAAATTCTAGTGAGGATGCCTATCTGTTTTCACTGTTTCACTTCAGGGCCCATTGTGGATGGCACAGTTTTCACCACTTACGTGTGCTGGGTATCTGTATTTATGGTCACCACACAGGTAGACCAACGGATGAAGGGATCCATTGCAGAGTATTTTCTTACCCCTGCCATGTTGCTTTACAGACTGCAGAACCTCAGGCTAAGGAGAGACTGGCTTTCCTCACTTCCGTTATATTCAGGAAGGCATAGTCACTAGACATTAAGAGCTCGAGTCCTTGGAGTTTAGGCACCATTCTGGTTCCATCTGCTCACTTTACAGATGAGGAAACAGATGTAGACTGATGTGTTTCTTAACCCAACATCATATTACTGGCAATAACCTCAATGTTTCCAAGAGATTAGTTCCATGACTCCAAGCTGCCCTTTGAGCTTCAAATGAAGCATGCACTCACAAATTCTCAGATACAGATATTGGCATGATTTCAGTATGGCAGAGGCTTTAATTTAGGTATTTTTCAAAATGCTAGACTCTTAAAAAAATAGAAGTGTGTGTAGAGTAGATGTCATGTTTATTTTTCATGTTTACTTATTATCTTCAAAATGTTCCACAACCATTAAATCCTTAATCCTTCCAACACAGCAGAGAGGTTGAAAACCAATTTCTCTCTTCCTCACAAGGGGAGCAACCTTCTCAAGAATACTCAGGGGCTGATATGAAGGCAAGGGCTGGAATTTAGACCTGTCTGCCTATGTGTTCAGTCTACTGCATTGCTGGGAAGACAAGGGCTTCCCACCATTTCTAGAAAGGAAACTACTAGCCAATAGTTAATTAAAGGGTACGTCTCAGAGGAGGAGCAACCTGAAGATAAACTTTCTGGAACCTCCACAGTCACTCATACTTTCCATGGAAGAAAAGAAATAATAATAATAAAAAAAATGCCCTAAACCATCTGCCTTTGGATTTACTATACGCAGTTTCTCTTATCTGACCTTTAACTTGGCATTAGGGCATTAATAACCCAAGAGGGGATGGGAAAGTGTCCTAGTCCCTTCCCACCCTGTCTTCCCCATCCCATGTTGCAGGACCTATTCTCGGGCATTTCAGGAGAAGTATACTCAGTAGTTTGCATACATTTACAGAGTGGTTTATTTTATATGGAAAAGTCTCTATCTGAAATTTTTAAAAAGGAAGGAATGGAGAATGAAAGGAAAGAAAGGCAGGAAGAGAGGAAGAGATGAAATGGAGGAGAAAAAGAGGAGGAAGAAAACATTAAAGTATGGTGTGAGGGAGGGAAGGAAAGAGGGGCAGGAAGGACATAACAAGGTCAAGTAGGTAGGGAACCTTTCAGAAGAGGTGAATCTGGAAGGAATAAACAGGATTCTTTTCTGAAGAGAATGGGGGTGTATTACCTTCCATGGGCTTCCCTGATAGCTCAGTTGGTAAAGAATTTACCTGAAATGCAGGAGACCCTGGTTCAATTCCTGGGTCAGGAAGATTTGCTGGAGAAGGGATAGGCTACCCTGCCTAGTATTCTTGGGCTTCCCTTGTGGCTCAGCTGGTAAAGAATCCGCCTGCAATGGAGGAGACCTGGGTTCGATCCCTGCATTGGGAAGATCCCATGGAGAAGGGAAAGGCTACCCACTGCAGTAGTCTGGCCTGGAGAATCCCATGGACAGTGTAGCCCATGGGGTTGCAGAGTCGGACACCACTGAGTGACTTTCACTTTCACTTTACCTTCCATCCAGAGAAAGCCATTGAGAAAGTTATGGAAACAATAAAGTCCGATCACTTGGATACAGAAGATGTGCTATACACACACAATGGAATATTACTTAGTCATAAAAAAATTAAATGTTGCCATTTGCAACATGAACCTAGGGGTTATCATACTAAATGAAGTAACTCAGAGAACGACAAATACCACATGACATCAATTATATGTGGGATTTTTTAAAAAAGGATACAAATTAATTTATTTACAAAACAAACTTACAGACATAGAAAGCAAATTTATGGTTACCACAGAGGAAAAGGAGGAGCAGAAGGGATAAATTATGAGTGTGATGTAAACAGATACAGGCTACTGTATATACAGTAGATAAGCAACAAGGATTTACTGTATAGTGTGGGAACCTATCTAATATTTTGTAACAACCTAAAGTGGAAAAGAATCTGAAAATATATATGTGTGTATATATATATACAGCTTTATATATATATACAATAATACACAGTATTGTAAATCAACTATACCTCAATTAAAAAAAAAATCCATTCTCTAAACGCTGAGACTGCCAACCTTTGGGGAAAATCTGATGAGTTTGCTCTGAACTTTCTTTCAGAAAGTTTCTTTTTTCTAAAAAGTTGTTTTTCAAATGGCACAAACCAAAGGGGCTCCATGACCCACAGAACCATGGAACACAGGCTTTCAGGTCACTGAATCACACTCTTTATTTTTGTGCTATTTCTCTCTGAGCAAAGACGCCCATTATCAGGGAGCCCCAGGACAGTCTGCTCACAGTCCACCCAGAGAGTACAGCGTGATGATTCCCATGAGTCTGTGAGCCGCTTTGGGGCTGGTGCAGTGCCACCACATAGGTGGTGCTCAGGAAACGTTTGTTGGCTGAATGCACCTTCGAAGCTTGTATCTCAGGACAAGGAGGCACTTTTTCCTCACCATGTTGAGACCCAGCAAAAGCTAAATGGCAGCTTTTTTTAGAAAGATCCTTGACCAATTCACTTTGGCAGTGGCTGCTAATATTACACTTTGTCCAAATCTCTTCTTTGCACTTCAGGAAGTAAAGTATTTCTCAGCCTGACATCCCTTAGAGCTTTTTTTTTTTTTTTTTTCCCTGCAGAGAGGTATACATCAGCTACTAATCTCATCACATTTCCATTTCCTGCCAGGCTCATCTGCTCATCATTTTCTATTCATAAAACTTGCTTGATTCTAATCTTCCCTATCAGCAGGAACTAAACACCTCCTCAAAGTTTCTTTAGAGCGATGGTGATTACCACACATGTGCTAACTCCCCCTTTCAAACAGATGGGTCCAATCTGTGTGCTTATATGCGGGCCATTAAGAAAGTTCTGCCAGGAACCAAGAGGTGACATCATATTAGCCCCAGGACTAAATCCCCCTGCACCACTTCACAATCTCCCTGACATGGAGGCCTTAGTCAGTCAATTCATGATTCCACACTCCCCATTCTGTGAAACAGAATCCACGAGGTATGAATTACAATGGGAAGTGTGTATTAGCCTCCCCTCTCTTTCACAGCACCGGACATCACACTCTATATTACTTTTATCCTGGCAGACTCTCATGCCTTAGCACCACTGGTGATGTGATTTGAATGAAAGCTCTCTAACACTCTCCAGGCACCAGATTTTGGGACTTTCTTTCTATGGTAAAGACTTATTGCAAAAGCAAGGACCTTGTTCTAATTATCAGCACAGGAAATTTGGCTTTTCTCCTCCCAGCAATTCAACCTAGGTTTGTAGGGCAACTTAGCAGGTCATCTAACACCTTGTCTACCTAAAAGTAGATCCTATTGACTATAGCCTACCAGGCTCCTCCGTCCATGGCATTTTCCAGGCAAAAGCAATGGAGTGGGTTGCCATTTCCTTTTCCAGGGGATCTTCCCGACCCGGGGATCGAATTCAAGTGTCCTGCATTGCAGGCACACGCTTCACCCTCTGAGCCACCAGGGAAGCCCACCTAAAAGTATATGAATTTTAAATTTATTAACTTAAAAAAAAAGGGGGGGCGCCCATGTATATGTGTACAAAGCACATACGGGCTAAGAGAGGAATCATGGACTGGTATGCTTTTATTTGGCCCATACAGACTATTGAAAGTTTTCTGTCTACATTAAAAACTAGAGAGATATCACACAAAAAGTCAAATACCCAGTTTCTCCTGAAAAATCACAATATCTGGCCCACCCTTCTCTATATTTCTTAACTGCCACCATGTCAGGTGTCATTCATCATCAGTACTGTGCAGACACTTTTCTTGGAGTAGAGAAACATTTCTCACTATCTACATTCCTGTCAAAAATGGTTATAAAATATAGATGGTGGAAACTGCATATTCAAAAGCAAAAGCGAAAGACAGCTTGTCTTTTGGTAAGTGAAGGACATTTCTGTAAGTTTAACATGCAAACACTCCGCTTGCTCTATACTTCACTCACTGAACGTGCCCGAGTAGACTCTGGAGACATTTGGGTTGGCAATCCTTGGTTTAAGGTGTTGGTAAAATCTCTCCGTAATGATAGGATATTTAATTTCATGTGTGGTGGAGAGGAAAATGTAACTCCTGGGAGAGGCTGTTCAGGGCAAATAGAAACACATCTTCATCATCATCCCTTCTCCAGGTACTGTGATTGCAGATATTATAGTTTTAGAAGTATTAGAAGTTTACAGAAGACATCTTTGGCCATGCTATCACTTAAACAAGAAAGATGAATCATCGTGAATGCTCTTCTTGCTTTCCCCCCACATCTCATCAGTCATTAACTAGGGACCCCACAGCTGTGACACACCCTGTCCTTCATCTAGACGGGCACAGCCCTGCTCCTGGAGGCTCAGCTCGGTAACAGAGTACAGACTAGATTCAGTGCCCAGGGACCTTGGCCAGGAAGCCCTGGGCAGTGTATAACATGTCTGACTCCAGTGACAGCTCTGATAAGTTCTACTTCTGATATGTCCTTGGTGGCTCTTGGTTCTTTCTCCTTGCTTCTTGGGGTTCAGCTCTCATTATCTCCTGCTGAAACTATCACGCCTATCATCAAACTGCCTCCTCTCAGTCCATTCTTTAGAAAACCAGTGCATGCTAAGTTGCTTCAGTTGTGTCTGACTCTGCGATCTCATGGACTGCAGCCACCAGGCTCCTCTGTCCAAGGGATTCTCCAGGCAAGAACACTGGAATGGATTGCCATTTTCTTCTCCAGGGGATCTTCCTGACCCAAGGATCGAACCCACAGCTCTTAGTGTCTCCCGCATTGGCAGGCACAGTCTTCACCACTAGGGCTACCTGGAAAGCCTTCAGTTTTTAGAAGACCAGAAAATCTTCTAAAATGAAGTTCAGATCAGTCCATTGCTGAAAGGTCTTTAAGTCCCTCTGTTAGGACAGATTTCCATAAAATGTGCCATGGAGAACCCCAGTCCTGCAGGGTGGAGAGGGTCTAGGATCCTAGAAGTTTGAATTCTATAGAATTTTCTTGGAGCTTCATAAAGCACATGACTAGAGACATGGCTCAGAAGAAATCTAAGCAAAGAAGCTACTATTTAAACCAGTATTTCCCAAGCTTATTTGACAACAGAATGCTTTTGTTGAGAGATGCTTATTACTGTCCTTCAGAGTTGACTTTTTAAGGGACATACTTTGATAAGTACTGAATTACAGGATAAAATCCATACTCTTTAGTATTAAATTATAAGATTCTTTAGTACTGATACAGCCTATCTACTGGGCTCTTCTCAGCTTCTGGTTTCCACCCACTCTTTACCTAAAGTTTTAATCACACAATCAGACCACATATTCAACAAATATATACAGTGCTTACAGCGTGCAGGGTTTTAGACATGGGGTAAACAGTGATGAGCAAGATGAACTCCCTTCCCTGCAGGGGCTCCCTATCAACCTGTTCTTCTAATGTGGACTGTGTACTTCAACTTGCTCACAGTTTTACTGGGATTCCCTCAGTATAGAATCCCCTTAACTTCCCTGTTCTTGCAGCTCTTACAAAATCCTCTGAGGCCTCATGCAAATGTCTGTTCTTTTATGATTTCTTCTCAAGAGGTCATGTTCAGGTAGGATTACTTCCTTCCATGATTCACTTGACTTGATTTCATATACTAATACATTACTGATCACATATCTGATGATTACGTGTCTGTCCTTTTTTATACCCTTGCCTTAAACTAGCTTTGCAAGTTCCCTGTAGATAAAGGCAATCAATCACTATATGGGTAGCATCCTGCATGATGTCTGGTACATAATAAAGGTTAAACTAACATCAATTTCTTTTGGTTTTCATAAGAGACACAGGAAAAAGCCCCTGCATTGGGGAAGAAATTATCCTGCTTTTTTTCTGCTTCTAATGGATGTTATTTTTATTTTGAATCATAACAGATATCTTAGGTTGCTAATAAATTAGGTAGATATCCTGTGGGTTAGAAACAAACATTATTCATTATCCCATTAACACAGCTATTAAGAACCCCGTGTTCTCTTGAATTCATCACAGAACAGGTACTGTTTGTTCTTTATATGTGATAAAATAAAAATCCCTGGGGAAACATGTCTTAGGATATAGCTACTAAAAGAGAAAGATGGTTCATCTTAGATACTTAAAGCATCTTAATTACTTTCATAAGACAAAAGGGAGTATATGCAAGTTTTAAATAAAGATCAATTCAGTAGACTAAAATAGATTAACAAAGTTAAATTCAAGGGTGAATATAACAATCAATATGCAATATTTAGGGCTTCCCAGGAGGCACTAGTGGTAAAGAATTCACTTGCCAACGCAGGAGACGGACTTGGGTTTGATCCCTGGCTTGGGAAGATCCCCTGGAGTAGGCTCCAGGCAACCTGCTCCAGTATTCTTGCCCAGAAAATTCCATGGACAGAGGAGACTGATGGACTATAGTCCATGGGGCTGTGAAGAGTCATATAGGACTGAGTGTATGAGCACATGATGTAATATTTAGGAAGTATTTATCTTGTATCAGTGTTTAGCAAATTTATTAGATATATATTTGCATTCACCCAGCTTTAGCCTCCTGGGAGAATGTAAGATATATGTACTCAGACCTAGGTTTAAACTATGTCCTATCTTCTGGGAGCCTTCAGAGTTTATGCTCATTTTTATCAAGCCACCTAAAAGGCTACATTAAAACTATGAGTTCCTTGAGGGCAGGAAATGTGTCTTTCATTTTTCCATTTTCAGAGCAGAATGAAAGCAATGTACAGAAAAGTAAACTGCCAAAGTTATGAAGCACAAGCTGGAATCAAGATTGCTGGGAGAAATATCAATAACCTCAGATATGCAGATGACACCACCCTTCTGGCAGAAAGCAAAGAAGAACTAAAGAGCCTCTTGATGCAAGTGAAAGAAGGGAGTGGAAAAGCTGGCTTAAAACTCAACATTCAGAAAACTAAGATCATGGCATCCAGTCCCATCACTTCATGACAAATAGATGGGGAAACAATGGAAACAATGAGAGACTTTAGTTTTTTGGGCTCCAAAATCACTGCAAATGGTGACTGCAGCCATGAAATTAAAAGACTCTTGCTCCTTGGAAGAAACGCTATGACCAACCTGGACAGCATATTAAAAAGCAGAGACATTACTTGGCCAACAAAGGTCTGTCTAGTTAAAGCTATGGTTTTTCCAGTAGTCAGTATGGATGTGAGAGTTGGACTATAAAGAAAGTTGAGTGCCAAAGAATTGATGCTTTTGAACTGTAGTGTTCAAGAAGACTCTTGAAAGTCCCTTGGACTGCAAGGATATCCAACCAGTCAGTTCTAAAGGAAATCAGTCCAGAATATTCGTTAGAAGGACTGATGTTGAAGCTGAAACTCCAGTACTTTGGCCACCTGATTCAAAGAACTGACTTGCTGGAAAAGACCCTGATGCTGGGAAAGACTGAAGTCAGGAGGAGAAGGGGATGACAGAGGATGAGATGGTTGGATAGCATCACTGACTTGATGGATATGAGTTTAAACAAGCTCTGGGAGTTGGTGATGGACAGGGAAGCCTGGTGTGCTGCAGTCCATGGGGTTGCAAAGAGTCGAACACAACTGAGTAGCTGAACTAAACTGACTGAAAGTTATGAAAATTCAGCCATGAAAAATATTAGCAAAAAGTAATTCCACACTGTATCAAGAAAATGAAGCCAATCACAAATAAAAAAATATAAAATCTGTCCACATAGTCAAAGCTATGTTTTGTTTTGTTTTGTTTTTTCAGTAGTCATGTATGGATGTGAGAATTGGACCATAAAGAAGGCTGAGAAATCCAATAATTTAAGAAAGTGAATTTTTAAAAATAAATTAAAAAAAAGTCTAAAACTTCCACATTGTTCCTCGTCAACACTACCTATTGAAATCCCATTTAAAGATTAATTCTTTACTTTTCACAGTTTCCAACAGTGGAGACCAAGGGCTAAGTAGAAACATTCTCATCATTAGTGCCCCAGGCAGCCCTTACCGCTAGGCCTAAGCAATGAAGAGCAGTGGCTGGTGAACTTTCTGTCCATGTCAAAAGCAAAATAGATTAAATGTGTTAAATCATTGAAGATAAATAAGTCACACTGCCCCAGGAGGCAATTAAAAATGTATAATTCAGTTCTGCATCTGTAAACTTTAGAAATTGCCTTTTTGTCTAGCCAAAACTATTGCAAAGGCATTTGAAACAAAAGACTTCCAAGATGTACTCGGTTTCTCTAATATGGTAGTTTTCACAGATGATACTTTATAATCTTGAATTTTATTCTCAGAGTGAGCTTATGATGATCAGATATAACTCCCTACAGTGTGCCATATTCACATAGGCCACCGTCTGCTTTTAGCAGCTACACCCTTCCCACTTTATTTTGTGAACCAAGGCATGACATTGCCAGGGAAGTTGTCCTTTCTCGATTTCTATCCCAAACTTTCTTCTTAGAAGATCATGACCACAAACACCTACATGGGAAAACTTTTGAGATCCCTGGTGGGCAGCACTGGAGAAAAGTGAGTAATGAATAATGAATGCCTCTTTGCAAGAACTCTACTTAGCGGGAAGCTGAAACTATTTTTACTTTATGGCAAAAGCACTCAAGAGAAATATTCCCAAACCACGTTCCAAAATGTGTGAGAGGCAGCAGAGATTGCCAAGCACTGGGTGAGATTTAACACCACAGTGCACACTCAGGAAAGATTCAATTGTTTCGCTCCAATTGTCCTGAAAAATCTTATTCTGGACATAAATATGGAACTTTGTGAACGAGTATCTATCTTTTCCTTCTGGCTTTGTTGCTTTGTTAAAGAAGTGTTTCAGGAATCCCAATACTTGCCCAAGGTAGGAAGAAAGAATTCAGTAAAACGTATGGAGAATGTTCTAGAAAGTCTTATAGCTTGACAGTGAGAAGAACTAGCTTACGAAGCTCCCAAATGGATTAGACTTTTACTAGAATAAAAAACTAAGCAGAAACAGACACAAAGCCATAGATGTGTGGTTGCCAAGGGGCAGGAAGATGGACTGGGAGTTTAGGGTTGATAAATGCAAACTATTACATTTAGAATGAATAAACAACAAGGCCTTACTGTATAGCATAGGGAACTATATTCAGTATCCTTGGAAAAATCAAAATGAAAAAGAATATAAAGAATGTATATAACTTTGCTGTACAGCAGAAATTAACACAACTCTGTAAAATCAACTACCCTTTAATTTAAAGAAAAAGCTCAGCAGAGAGCTTATGATAAAACTGACTCTTGAATAGACTTAAACACAGTGGGAATGTCTACTGATCATTAAATATCATCAGTTGCTGGGACTTCCCTTGTGGTTCGTGGCTAAGCTCCACACTCCCAATGCACGTGTCCCAGGCTCCTCTAGTGGGATCCCACACGCCCAACTAAGAGTTCCCACGCCACAACTAAAGATCCTGTGTTACCACTAAGGCCTGGAACAGCCAAAGAAGATAAACAGATGAGTAGATAAATAAAGTAAATAAATAGAATATATACATATATTTTAAGTTATCAGTTTCCATGCTTTAATGAATAGGCCCACTGTGTGCTCAGTCATATCCGACTCTTCGCGACTGCATGGACTGTAGCCCGCCAGGCTCCTCTGTCCATTGCCATAATATATAGGCTCACAGCCCTTCCTGAAAACCTCCAGAAATCATTCAAAGAGAAAGACCACACAAGGCATCAGGACACTGTGTCGGCAGCAGCTGAACGCCACCTGAAGCCAAAGAATCAGAAAGGCAATAATGATGTATGGCTGTTTGCCTGGTTCTAGGCCTTTTGGTTTTCAAATCTGACAGTTAGGGCCCACGACACACCACTGCAGCCCAGGGCAGATGACCTGTGCGGGAGATGACCTGTGCACTCACAAAGATGCTCCCGTCACACATTTTAGATCTCTGAGTCAGATCAGGTCTAAGGGCTCCTCAGTGCTTTTGAGTTTGGTGGGTCTGTCGTGAGGGTGATTTATTATTGAAAACCACAGGGTGACAGGGACCCCTCATATTCTAGGTCCCAAAACCACTATAATAACAACACTGAGGCCACCTCATTCATGCCACCCCTTTGGAGCACTTTCACATCTGTGACCTCATTTGTTTTCCCAATGAAATGACCAGGGAAGTGGGTCAAGCCATTTGACAGCAGATAGAAGACCCAGCCCACATGGTGTGAAATCCAGGCTGATGCTGCAACACCCTCACAGACTCACAGGATATCAGTTCAAGTTCACATACATTCCTAGGGAAAATCAGCTAAAAGTTGGGAAGTATCGTGTCTTTTGGCTTCCCAGGTGGCTCAGTGGTAAACGATGTGCCCACTGGTGCAGAAGATGCAAGAGGTGTCAGTGCAATCCCTGGGTCAGGAAACTCCCTTGGAGAAGGAAATGGCAACCCACTCCAGTATTCTTTCTTGGGAAATTCCATGAACAGAGGAGCCTGGTGGGCTATAGTCCATGGGGTCACAAAGACTTGGACACGACGGAGCACACACACATCCATCTATCCATCCGTCCGTCCATCCATCATTTCTTTATATACGAAAGTGTACCATGTATATAAGAATATTTTGTATTCACTATTATCAATCTGAAATATGTATCGTGTGTTCTATGATTACTTCTTGGGGACCTGCAATGAGAAAGCACTGTTTGGGAGACAGACCATGAAGACGAATAAGAACACACTCTCTGCCCTACATGAACTTACCATCTGGAAGAGACAACAGGTATGTTTACAGATAAAGAAGGGATGACAGAAGAGAGAAAAGCTCTGTATGTAGGCTGTGCATGGAATAGTCCATCTGAAACCTCCGAGCGGCATCATCAATGCAATGGCGCCTGGGGTATTCCTAGGGAACCCAGTGTTTCAAAGGAACGCCCTTTACTTCTGGAAAATCAGATTCCCAGAAAAGAAATCTATATTATTGATGTCTTTTTTCCTAAGGCTACTATGGAATTCTTCCTCATAAAGACAGATGTTTTTAAGTATATCTGGAGTGATACAGTTGTGTTGTTTTGGAGAGCTGCCCAGAAGCTTCCTCACGGTCCTGCTTGTCCTTAAGAGTTGTACTTCTCATGAAATGCTACAGAAGAAAAGATCATAGCCTGACGTATCCCTTTTGAATGGGTTTGTAGGATATCACGATCATTTACCACTGATTTTCAGCTCCTGTGCAAGAAAATAAGCAGTCCACCTGTTTCATAGCCTTCTCGGAACCGAGATGGCCAAGAGCACCGCCAACTTCTGGACGACCCGACACACAGGCAGCAGGGCCAGGGAACGAGGTTTCTCTGCATCTTTACACAGCTGAGCAAATCCGCACAGTGCATGGCTTCTGGACTCCTGGGAGTTATGTGAGCAATACAGTTTTTAACTTGAAGCAGTTTATTCTTCCCAAATTTCAGTAACTAATTCCACTGAGTTAAACAAAAAGCTAAAATAGCAAATATCTGAATTTTTATGTTTATATTTCATTTGAAATATACTGAGAATTCTGACTGCTCATGTTTAGTAACTATTGGAAAATTAAACTAACCAAGTAAATTCTTATCTCATGGCTGGGTCATCAATTTCAGTTATTCACATGACTTTATCATGCGTTCCTTTATGAATAAACAACTTTCATACACACCCACACGCTTGCCCACACATATGGAGTGATGCAGATGCACACACTCTTTAACTGTGGTTTAGGAAGATGCTCTGGGTGAGGTCCTTAACCTGCCTTTGGATGCTGCAGGCAGGGATTAGGATCAAATTACTTGCATCTGACATCACCACATCATAATAGAACAAAATGCTCTTTGCTATTCTTTAGATTATAAGTACTGTGGCTACCCAGAGAGAAACCCTGTTCATAATGAAAGGACCCCAGATGAATGGAAATCAGAGACTGAAATCAAGGGCTGATATATCCTCTTTGTTACAAAGTGTAATCAGGAGACCAGGCAGATTACTTGAAATTCCAATTTCTTCCCCCTCTGCTGACAGTACACTTCATCTTGTGCTTTTCCAAACATTTTGAATGGTGACTGAGAATTCTGTGAGGTATTACTGCTTCAGTCTTCCGAAAGTTGCAATTAAATATGCTCTACGTAGATGTCACCTTGCCACCTTTTTGGAAAGGTATAAGAGAAAAAAATTAGCCATCAGAGGAAACGTATTCATAGTTAAGGCTCTTTCTTCTCCCTTAACCACATTCTGTTGTATCTTTATGGCAACAAAGGTCTGTAATCAGTCTGGTTCCAGCTTTCTAAAGGCATCAGTGAGATGAGCAGGGGGTGGAGTGGGAGGATCATATTGCCTTCTACACTTATGAAAGGAGAAAAAAAAAAGACCACCTTGCAAGTGAGTGAAATTGCATCTGAGTAACAGATTTCTTAAATAAATGGATCAGATTCTGACTGAATAGCTCAAACACCAGGAATCACTCCTTTTCAACAGGGTGTAAGTGTTGCTCTATGTATGACTTTCTTCCCAAAGACAAACTTTTTAAAATCTCTGTAGCTAAATGAGGCCTGGGGACTTTCTGGAAATTTTGGTTGGACAATGCTAATGGCCTCTGGCAGCAGGGATTCAGAGAAGGTATAGGTATAGTCTCAAAATGAATTTGTTTTTAGCAATCTCACGTGGGTCTGCCCAAACACCTAAAGGGTAATTGGCATGATTTATTTCCTATCACTTAACAATTCTGCCTCCACATGCCGTTCTTCTTCTCCATTTCACTCTCTTGCAGTGTAATCAGGTTCTACTGACTCAACGGGAATCGTTTTCATGGTTATCTGAACACAGTCTGGTGGCCTGTGGGTGAGGAATTACAGCTGCACGTCTGGGCCTGGGGAGCATCCTGCAAGGTTAGGGTCGTAAACGTTATCACTGTGTTCATTTCACAGAGCTGGGCGGCTGGGGGCACCACAGCTCAGGGGCTCTGCTGGGGCTTCCCAAACAGCAGTTCCAGATGGAGATGCAAAATGTCCGAGTCGGCACAAACCAGCCGGCTGCCAATTGTGAGACTTCTCCACGACCTGGAAGAATCACTCAGTTCCCAAGTAGGGCACTGTGCAGAAACTTGAGGAGGGTCACAAGGTGCCTTCAGAGAGCTGCCTCGATGACAGTGGAGAGCAGGAGAAAAACCTTGCTTCTGGATCACAGAGGTTTGCGCGTGATTCCAGCATTTTCACTGCTTCTGAGCTTAACAACATTTGGGAAATTATTTAAAACTTTCTATTTTTTTAGATTATTTTTGTTTATTTATTTTTGGCTACTCTGGATCTTCCTTGCTGCGTGCGGGCTTTCTCTAGTTGTGGCAAGTGGCGGCTCCTCTTAGTGCGAGGCACCGGCTTCTCACTGTCGCAGCTTCTCTTACTGCAGAGCACAGGCTCTAGACTGCACGGGTTCAGCAGTGTGGCGCATGGGCTTAGTTTTGCTCCACGACATATGGAATCTTCCCAGACTAGGTATGGAACCCACGTCTCCTGCGCTGGCAGGAGACACTGGACCACCAGGGAAGTCAGAAACTTATTTAAATTGTGCCTCAATGCCCACGTCTGCTATGTGGGGACAATGATATTTACCTTATAGAGATTTTACTAGAATTAAATGAAACGTTATGTTAATTATTCCACAAACATTTTCACAACACCAGCTTCCTGCTCTAGGAATACCAATATTAAAGATCCTCTACTTCTGTCTCCCAAGAGCTTTCTCCCCACACTGCAACATGATTACTGCTGTAGCTAACCACTCCTATTGCATCACGTAATTACCACTTCTTTTTTGTGGTGAGAACATTGACGATTTGCTCTCTCAACAACTTTCAAGTATATAATACAGTATTTCCCAAGAAGACATACAAAAGTCCAAATAGGTACATGAAAAGGTACCCACACCCATCATTAGAATCAAAGCCACAATGAGCTATCAGTTTACACTGGTTAGAATGGCTGCCATCAAAAACACAAGAGATAAGAAGTGTTGGTGAGGATGTGGAGAAAAGAGAATCTTTGTGCACCGTTATTGGGAATGTAAACTTACAACAAACAGCTTTGAGTCTAGTAGTGTATGTAAGTATACAAAATAGTGTCTTGCACGGAGCTGATTGTTAATAAATTTAAGTTTGCCTTTTATGAAATCATTTTCTTTTAAATTTTTTAAAAGTTATTTAAATTTTTAAAAAATTTTTATTATTTTTATAATTTTCTTTTAAAATAGTTAGCATGCTCATGTAAACAAGGCAGTAACTGCTATCATTCACGTCTATTTGTCTATGTGTCTATTAATATTTATCTCTATCTACATCTGTCTATTCGGAGAAGGCAATGGCACCCCACTCCAGTACTCTTGCCTGGAAAATCCCATGGAGGGAGGAGCCTGGTAGGCTGCAATCCATGAGGTCACTAAGAGTCGGACACGACTGAGTGACTTCACTTTCACTTTTCACTTTTATGCACTGGAGACGGCAATTACAACCCACTCCAGCATTCTTGCCTAGAGAATCCCACGGACAGAGGAGCCTGGTAAGCTGCCACCTATGGGGTCGCACAGAGTTGGACACGACTGAAGCGACTTAGCAGCAGCAGCAGCACATCTGTCTATTAGTCCTCCCAATCACCTTCATATACTGCCTGTGTGCATCAGTTTAACACGCACACACATATGCAATGAGCAGAGGATTCGGTGGACTTCTGGTAAGGTGCCTGAAAATTTGAGAGCAAAAGCTGTATAAATAATGACTTTCATGACACTAGCCTCATGGAATGGTCTTAATGCAAATGACTTTGTCCTAAGATAGTGAAATCTTCCAGGAAAGACCCCTGTGTGAACTGCTATGATTATTCTTTCTGAACGGCAATTCAGTTCTACAATCACGAAAATGGCTATGATTAGCCCCCTAGTGACCTGAAAGTGTTAATGCTACTTCCCAAAGTGCCAACCAAACAATCAGGGAGAAGAGCCTTGGTGCTGCAAAAATCAGGCCCATCATTCAGCACAAGGTGGGGTCAGATATGCAAGTTCCACGTCCAACACGATGCCCTCAGGCTCGACTGGGAGTCTCGTATGGTGGCTTTGAGAACCCTGGCCTGTTCCATCAGCCACCAAGTTCCTTTAATTCTAGCAGCCAAATCTATTTATAATGCATCTCCTCTTCTCCATCTCTACTTCAGTTCAGATCTTATCCATTCTCCTCTCGACCAGGGCAATAATCTCCTGACTTGTCTCTTTTTTTTCCAGTCTTGCTCCGACTGTAACCATGCTCCCTGTTGCAGGCTCAGCGATCATTTTGTACAGCACATCTGATCATTTGCTTGACAATATTTTCAGCATGACACACCTGTACACCTTGCCCACTCTTTCTTTTTCTATATTTTTGTACCGCATGCCTTAATCTTTCTTTCTGGGATAAACACACTTTATTCCTTTATCTCTTTGCCTGTCTGACAAACATTTCTTTTATTATTTTTGAGCACTTATAATGTTGCAAGGAAACAAGTGCATTGCTTTTTTTTTTAATTAGGTCTACAAAAAAGTGCCTCCTTTTCCAATTCTCCTATTATATGCAGTGCCTCTGTTATAACTGGTGAACCAATACTGATATGTTACTATTAATGAATGTACCTGGTTTACATCAGAGTTCATTCTTTGTGTTGTATATTCTGTGGGTTGACAAATGAATAATGACCTGTGTCCTCCAGTGTTACAGTATCATATAGGTTAGTTTTATGACCCCCCAAATCCCCTGTGCTCTACCTATTCATCCTTCTCTTACTCCATGAAACATTCTGGCAAACACTGAACTTTTCTGGGAAGGTGGGGATATGAAAGGTTTTTATTTTCCTTTGCTTGTAGGTGATCTACTTTTTGAGTTTGTATTTACTGTATTTTTAAAAACATTTAATTTTATATTGAAGTACAGGCATGGCACAGTGCTAAATAATCTGCCTGCCAATGCAAAATATGCAAGAGATAAGGGTTCGATCCCTGGGTTGAAAGATCCCCTGGAGGAGGAAATAGCAACCCACTCCAGTATTATTGCCTGGAAAATCCCATGGACAGAGAAGCCTGGTGGGCTATAGTCCATAGGGTCCCAAAGAATTGAACATGACTGAGCACACACGAACGAGCACAGCCAATTAGCAATGCTGTGACCGTTTTAGGTGGACAGCAAAGGGACTCAGCTGTACATATATGTGTATCCAATCTCTCCCATACTCCCCTCCCATCCAGGCTGCCACTTAACATCGAATAGAGTTCCCTGTGCTACACGGTAGGACCTTGCTGATTATCTATTTTAAATATAGCAGAAGCACTGAACGTCTTACTGCTTCCAAAGTATGCCTTTTTCTAGAATGTAACACAGCTGGAATCATTCATAGGCTTCTCCCACTGGCCTCTCCCACTTAGCAATGTGCTTTCAAGGTTCCTCCACTTTTGTTTTTAAAAAAAGCAAAAACAAACAAATGGAACCTAATTACACTTAAAAGCTTTTACACAACGAAGGAAACTATAAGCAAGGTGAAAAGACAGCCTTCACAATGGGAGAAAATAATAGCAAATGAAGCAACTGACAAAGAATTCATCTCAAAAATATACAAGCAGCTCATGCAACTCAATACTGGAAAAACGAACAGCCCAATCAAAAAGTGGGCAAAGGACCTAAACAGACATTTTTTGAAAGAAGACATCTAATAAACGTCTAGTAAACACATGAAAAGATGCTCAACATCACTCATTATTAGAGAAATGCAAATCAAAACCACAATGAAGTATCATCTCGCACTGATCAGAATGGCCATCATCAAAAAGTTTACAAAAAAATCAGTGCTAAAGACGGTGTGGAGAAAAGGGAACACTCTTACACTGTTGGTAGGAATGCAAACTGGTACAGTCACTACAGAGAACAATGTGGATATTCCTTAAAAAACTGGGAATAGAACTGCCATATGACCCAGCAATCCCACTGCTGGGCATACACAACGAAGAAACCAGAACTGAAAGAGACATATGTACCCCAGTGTTCACCGCAGCACTGTTTACAGTAGCCAGGACATGGAAGCAACCTAGATGCCCATCGGCAGATGAATGGACAACAGAGCTGTGGTACATATACACAATGGAGTATTACTCAGCTATAAACAGGAACACATCTGAGTCAGTTCTAATGAGGTGGATGAACCTGGAGCCTATTATACTGAATGAAGTAAGTCAGAAAGATAAAGACAAATAACTTAATGCACACGTATGGAATTTAGAAAGACAGTACCAATGATCCTACATGCAGGTCAACAAAGGAGACAGATGTAAAGAACAGACTTTGGGGTTCAGCAGGAGAGGCAAGGGTGGGATGATTTGAGAGAATAGCACTGAAAGATATACAGTACCATATGTAAAATAGATGACCAGTGAAAGTTTGATGCATGAAGGAGGGCACCCAAAGCAGGTGCGCTGGGACAACCCAGAGGGGTGGGGTGGGGAAGGAGCTGGGAGAAGGGGTTCAGGATGAGGGGGACACATGAATACTTGTGGCCTATTCATGCTGACGTATGGCAAAACCATCAAAATATTGCAAAGTAATTATTCTCTAACTAAAATTAATTAATTGAAAAAAGATTCCTCCATATCTTTTTGTGTTGATAGTTCATTTCCTTTTTTCATTATTGAGTAATATTCCATTGTATGAATACACTATAACTTGTTTATCCTTAAGGATATAACTATATATCCTTATTTATCCATTCACCTACTGAAGGACATAATAATTTCTTTAAAGTTTTGGCAATTATGAATAAAACTGTTATGAACATCTGTGTGTGTAGGTTTTTTTGTAAACACAAATTTTCAACTCATTTGGGGGAGCACTAAGTTGCATGATTGCTAGATACTATGTTTAGTTTTGTAAAAAACATCCAAACTACTTCTAAAGTGGTTGTACCATTTCACATTCCCAGCAGTAAATTAGACTTCCTTTGTCTCCAGCTTCCCTGGGAGCTCAGAGGTTAAAGCATCTGCCTGGCATGTGGGAGACCCGGGTTTAATCCCTGGGTCGGGAAGATCCCCTGGAGAAGGCAATGGCAACCCACTCCAGTACTCTTGCTTGGAGAATCCCATGGAGGGAGGAGCCTGGTAGGCTACAGTCCATGGGGTAGCAAAGAGTCGGACATGACTGAGCGACTTCACTTTCACTTTCTCTCTCCACATCCTTATCAGCAAATAATTCTGTGTTTGAATTTTATCCATTCTGACAGGTGTGTAGCATGTATCTCATTGCTGATTACCTCCTCTTTTTTTCTGAAAGTCAGGTCAAATTGTTCTACCTTCGTAATGGACTCGATGCCTATAAGAGCTCTCATCTCAGGTGTTGATGTTCTTGAACTAGAACCTTTATGACGAGTGTGATTTTCAGAAATCTGCATGCACAGAGCTACCATTTATGTGCTTTATGAATATTCTGTTAGCTATAACACTGTCAACTAAGTCAGATAAACAAGCATAAGCTTAGCTAGGCTGTGTTCTGTGCTTAGTCACTCAGTCCTGTCTGACTCTTTGTGACCCCATAGACTGTAGCCTGTCAGGCTCCTCTGTTCATGGAGCTTTCCAGGCAAGAAGACTGTAGCAGGTTGCCACGTCCTCCTCCAGGGAATCCTCCAGACCCAGGGATTGTACCTGTGTCTCCTGCATTGGCAGGCAGATTCTTTACCACTGAACCACCTGGGAAGCCTGAAACTTAATTATAGCTAGATATTACTTATAATGAATATACCCAAGATTTGATAATAGCCTTGAATCTCTCAATTCAAACATAATCCTCTGTGATGTCATTTCCTACTCTTCCAGCTTGCCTCTTCCGGTTATTCTTGTTGTTTAGTCACTAAGTCCTATCTGGCTCTTTCACAAAAGCATGGACTATAGCTCACCAGGCTCCTCTGTCCATGGGATTTCCTAGACATGAATACTGGAGTGGGTTGCCGTTTCCTTCTCCGGGGGATCTTCTGAATCAGGGATCGAACCCATGTCTCCTGCTTTGGCAGGAGGATTCTTTATCAGCACCTTCTCCAGTACTCCTGCTCAAACAGCATTATTACTTGTGAGACCCCGGATTCACTGACCTCATAGGTTCACTAACCACCATGTCCTTCATTCATCCCTTTCTTACCCAGCTTGGATTCTACTCTAGCCTACTCAAGGGCTTTCCTCTTGTAATTTTCACTGTTTTTCCCTGCACCACCATTTAATTTCTTTTATCAAAATATAGTTGATTTACAATGTTATATTAATTTCTGCTTATAACAAAGTGACTCAGTTATACATATGTATGAAATTGTTCATACTTTTCCATTATGGTTTATCATATCATATTGAAAATGGTTCCCTGCACTATAAATAGGACCTGGGTTTTTATTTATTCTATGCATAACAGTTTGTATCTGCTAATCTCAAGCTCCCAATCCTTCCCTCCCCACTCCACTTTCCCTTTGATAACCATACATTTGCCTTCTGTGTCTAATGGATTTGTTTCTGTTTTGTAAATAAGTTCATTGTGTCACATTAAGATTCCATGTAAGTGATATCATATGATATTTGTTTTTCTCTTTCTGACTTACTTAATTTAGTACAATAATCTCTACTTCCATTCATGTTGCTGCAAAAAGCATTTCTTTTCATTCTCTCATATGGTTGAGTAGTATTCCATTGGTTATCACATCTTTTTTTTATCCATTCACCTATAAATTGACATTTAGGTTGCCTCCATGTTTTGGCTATTGTACATAGTGCTGCTATGAATGCAGGGGTGTATGTATATTTTTGAATTATAGTCTTGTCAGGATATATGCCCAAGAGTGGGATTTCTGGGTCATACAGTAATTTTCTTTTTAGTTCTTTGAGGAACTGCTTTCCATACTGTCTGCACTGGTTTATATTCCCACCAACAGCTATGCCACCATTTTTGATTCCCTCAGTACTGGATCATATACTTAGGAATAAGTAATAGCAATAATCATCTTCAAACAAAACAAAACCTTCCTTAACTCAAAGCTTTGTTATTATTGTTATTGTTTTATTCTTCACTCTCACTCATAGCAAAACCCCAGAAGAATTGGGTCTACTCCCTCTCTCCACTTTCTGACCCCCTCTCCCAGTCAACTGGGCTTGTGCCTCCACAGATCTATCAGTGTCGCCAACACCCTACCCCAGCCACAGCCGATGGTGTGCTCCGTCTTCATCTAACGCAACTCCTCACTATTTCTGAACCCTCCAATTATAGCCATTTTGAAACCCTATCTTTTCTGCGCTCCCAAGCCACCCCCGCCTGCCGGCTTCCCTTCTGCCTGCACTGCTTCCCCCTTTGCAGTCTCACTAAGATATTGGGCTGCCCAAAGCTTTTAGCACATGCCTCTAGTCTATCTGCTTTCTCTGTCTCATGGCTTCAAAACCTATCCATATGCTGATGACCCCCAGGTGTGGATCTCCAGACTTGGATCTTTGCCTAGAGCTCTAGTTCCCAGTATAAAATACTTTAGAGGCTTCCCATAACATTTGGAGTAACATACACTGTGTGTGTGTGTGTGTGTGTGAGAGAGAGAGAAAATGTCACTCAGTTTTGTCCAACTCTATGATCCCATGGACTGCAGCCCACCAGGCTTCCCTGCACTTCACCATCTCCTGCAGTTTGCTCAAATTCATGTTCATTGAGTCGGTGATGTCATCCAACCATCTCATCCTCTGTTGCCCCCTCTCCTCCAGCCCTCAATCTCTCGCAGCATCAGTGTCTTTTCCAATGAGTTGGCATCAGGTGGGCAAAGTACTGGAGTTTCAGCTTCAGCATCAGTCCTTCCAATGAATACTCAGGACCGATTTCCTTTAGGATTGACTGGTTGGATCTCCTTGCAGTCCAAGGGACTCTCAAGTCTTCTCCAACACCACAGTTCAAAAGCATCGATTCTTCGGCACTCAGCCTTCTCTATGGTCCAGATGTCACATCCATACATAACTACTGGAGAAACCATAGCTTTGACTAGATGGACCTTTTTTGGCAAAGTGATGTCTCTGCTTTTTAGTGATGTCTAGGTTTATCATAGGTTTTCTTCCAAGGAGCAAGCATCTTTTAATTTCATGGCTGCAGTCACCATCTGCAGTGATTTTGGAGCCCAAGAAAATAAAGTCTGTTACTATTTCCATTTTTTCCCCATCTATCTGCCATGAAGGGATAGAACAAGATGCTTTGATCTTAGTTTTTCGAAGGTTGAGTTTTAAGCCATCAGGAAACTTGCACAAGCCTCTTATCTTCATCCATCAGAGGGCAGACAAAATGAAAACCATAAGCACAGAAAACTAACCAAAATGATCACATGGATCACAGTCTTGTATAAGTTAATGAAACTATGAGCCATGCCATGCAGGGCCACTCAAGATGGACGGGTCATGGTAGAGAGTTCTGACAAAATGTGGTCCGCTGGAGAAGGGAATGGTAACCACTTCAGTATTCTTGCCTTGAGAACCCCATGAACAGTATGAAAAGAGGCTCTCCACTTGCTGCTGTTTCAGCTTATAAATCTTTTCCTGTTCCCACCTTCTTCTTTTCATTTAGGTCTTATCTCAAATAGATATCCTGAGAGACATCATTTGCTGACTATATATTTGCTAAAGCAAGTCCCCTACTCACTCAACTATATTACTTTGCTGATTAACATATTTCTTGTCCGTCGCATCCAACTTTAGCACCAGCTAAATGAGGACAGGCACTGAGATGGTCTCACTGCTTTATCCTCAGTGCCTAAACAGTGCCTGGAGCAAACCAGATGCTCAGTATATTCATTTGGTGGCAGCTGACATTGTCTCATTTAACTGCAAATATTACTTAACCTTTTGAGTTCAATTCAAATGACCGATTTTTCTACCCGACTTCCCTCGGCAAGGAGACCTCTGCCTTTGGTACAGACCTCTGGTTGAGCCCTTACGCATGTTCACTGTGACAATTTGCTTGACTTGCCCCCAAAAGAATTTGCTGTGTCCCCAGTATTTGACCTAGTGTCCAATACGTAGTAGGCACTCAAATATGTGCGGGTCTTACTGACCTCTCTATCACTAAACTGAATTTCAACTTGCTTCTCTCTCTCTACCAGAGATTTCTTTTTTTTTTTAGAAGAAGTAGGTACACTGGGTCTGGTTATTAAAGAGCTCTCACCACAATTAAACTAGTGATGTTCCCCTATGTATTAAAACATTAGATACTCAGAGAGTGCTTCGGAGGCTGGAAAACCATACAGCTTCCAAAAGTGCCAGTTTATCACAAGGGAGTTCCTGAGGACCCAGAACGTGCTGGCTTATTAAGTAGAAGCACTTATTAAACAGATGCTTTCCAGCAAAGAAAAGTTTACTTTTAAGTACCTCTCTGGTAATCAAACGTCAGACCAAAGCAACTAATTACCACTAGAGAACCTCTTTTAAAATACTGACATAAAGCCCATGAAAGTGAAAGTGAAGTCATTCAGTTGTGTCCGACTCTTCGCGACCCCGTGGACTGCAGCCCTCCAGGCCCTCCATCCATGGGATTCTCCAGGCAATAATACTGGAGTGGGTTGCCATTTCCTTCTCCAGGGGATCTTCCTGAACCAGGGGTCGAACCCGAGTCTCCCGCCTTCTAGGCAGACACTTTACCGTGTGAGCTACCAGGGAAGTCCAAAGCACGTGGAGAAGCATCAACTTACTCTTGAACAAGCATCTCTGTTTTGATGTTTCCCAAATCTGCTCCTCCAGCTTCAATTTCTTGTTTTCCTCACAGATATCTGAGGTCCAAGCAGGAAGTTTCACTTTTTTGACTCTCTTGTGTCTAAAACACAATGAGTCAAACTCAACTTACTATTTTCTCTCTCAAACCACATCTGCCTCCTTCATCCTGGAACCACCACGCCCTCATTTTCCTCAGCTAGAGGAAGTAGCAGGCTGTCCCCTTCCCCTGTCACACTACTGGTTTCTCCTTCCAGAAGACTTCTATCCATCTCATTTCTGTTTCGGTTGCTCTCCCATACACCTGGTCTAGAGTCTGATAACTGAATAACAGTTACATATCTGGCATCAAGCCTCAAGTCTCTTTCTCATCTAGGACACTGGATACATGGTGCTAAATCGTCATGTTGGGTGTATCACTTGGTAGGTAAGAGACCACCGAGATGACCAAATTCCATCATAGTCCTGCCTTACCCTACTTATTCAAATTGGTTCCCTGAACTTTCAAATATGAGCTCTGGGTGAGTAACCCCAAAATGTGCCACGTTTCCTTGAGTCTGCACCCTGACCCTTCCAGAACATAAGACTATTTTATTCATCTATTACATGCTTACCAAGTACTCTGTTTTTCCCAATGGCTGGCTCCCAGTTGTACCCAAACTCTCTAATAAGTCCCACTGACTTTCAGCTTTGCTTCTCAACCTTTGCTCCTCAATCCACGTCCCTTTCCTCTCTCTCTCTTCTTTTTAGAAAGCACTCATTTACTCACTTTCTCTCACTTATTTGGCTGGGCCAGGCCTTAGTTGCAGCATGTGGGGTCTCTGGGGCATGCAGAACCTTTGGGCTGTGGCGTGTGGGGTCTAGTGCGTTGGCTGGGGACTGAGCCGGGCCCCCTCCACTGCAAGTGCAAAGTCTCGGCCACTGGGCCATTGGGGAAGCCCTGTGTGTGTTTTGTTTTTGCTTCCCCGCTCCCTTTCCTCTCTCTGTCTCCCATCTCTTCTAGATTTCAGTCAGCTACCTACCTCTAACAAACCTGCTGTCTTTATGTCTGAAACACCCTGTTCAGTTTCTTCCAGGAACTTCTATTGTTTTTTTTTTTTTTAATATAAATTTACTTATTTTAATTGGAGGTGAATTACTTTACAATATTGTATTGGTTTTGCCATACATTGACTTGAATCTGCCACGGGTGTACATGTGTCCCCATCCTGAACCACCCCCCCCCACCTCCCTCCCCATCCCATCCCTCTGGGTCATCACAGTGCACCAGCCCTGAGCACCCTGTATCATGCATTGAACTTGGTCTGGCGATTCATTTCACATATGATAATTTACATGTTTCAATGCCATTCTCCCAAATCATCCCACCCTCGCCCTCTCCCACAGAGTCCAAAAGACTGTTCTATACATCTGTGTATCATTTGCTGTCTCACATATAGGGTTATCATTATCATCTTTCTAAATTCCATATATATGCATTAGTATACTGTATTGGTGTTTTTCTTTCTGGCTTACTTCACTCTGTATAATTGGCTCCAGTTTCATCCCTCATTAGAACTGATTCAAATGGATTCTTTTTAATGGCTGAGTAATACTCCATTGTGTATATGTACCACAGTTTCCTTTCCATTCATCTGCTGATGGACATCTAGGTTGCTTCCATGTCCTGGCTATTATAAACAGTGCTGTGATGAACACTGGGGTACACGTGTCTCTTTCAATTCTGGTTTCCTCGGTGTGTATGCCCAGCAGTGGGATTGCTGGGTCATATGGTAGTTCTATTTCCAATTTTTTAAGGAATCTCCACACTGTTCTCCATAGTGGCTGTACTAGTTTGCATTCCCACCAATAGTGTAAGAGGGTTCTCTTTTCTCCACACCCTCTCCAGCATTTATTGTTTGTAGACTTTTGGATCGCAGCCATTCTGACTGGTGTGAAATGGTACCTCATTGTTGTTTTGACTTGCATTTCTCTGATAATGAGTGATGTTGAGCATCTTTTCATGTGTTTGTTAGCCATCTGTATGTCTTCTTTGGAGAAATGTCTGTTTAGTTCTTTGGCCCACTTTTTGATTGGGTCTTTTACTTTTCTGGAATTGAGCTGCAGGAGTTGCTTGTATATTTTTGAGATTAATTCTTTGTCAGTTGCTTCATTTGCTATTATTTTCTCCCATTCTGAAGGCTGTCTTTTCACCACGCTCACAGTTTCCTTTGTTGTGCAAAAGCTGTTGATTTTAATTAGGTCCCATTTGTTTATTTTTGCTTTTATTTCCAATATTCTGGGAGGTGGGTCATAGAGGATCCTGCTGTGATTTATGTTGGAGAGTGTTTTGCCTATGTTCTCCTCTAGGAGTTGTATAGTTTCTGGTCTTACATTTAGATCTTTAATCCATTTTGAGTTTATTTTTGTGTATGGTGTTAGAAAGTGTTCTAGTTTCATTCTTTCACAAGTGGTTGACCAGTTTTCCCACCACCACTTGTTAAAGAGATTGTCTTTTCTCCATTGTATATTCTTGCTTCCTTTGTCAAAGATAAGGTGTCCATAGGTGCATGGATTTATCTCTGGGCTTTCTATTTTGTTCCATTGATCTATATTCCTGTCTTTGTGCCAGTACCATACTGTCTTGATGACTGTGGCTTTGTAGTAGAGCCTGAAGTCAGGCAGGTTGATTCCTCCAGTTCCATTCTTCTTTCTCAAGGTTGCTTTGGCTATTCAAGGTTTTTTGTATTTCCATAAAAATTGTGAAATTATTTGTTCTAGTTCTGTGAAAAATACCATTGGTAGCCTGATAGGGATTGCATTGAATCTATAGATTGCATCAAATTCGTGGTTTTCTCCTCAGGAAGCTGTCCTTTGTCATCTTTCCAGCAAAGCTGCTCAGTGACTGCTTGTATGGCATTTATCAAATTATCCCGGAAGGTTTGCCTACTGTCTATTTTTTCTCACCAAATCATGACCTCTTTGAGGAAGGAAACAATATCTTACTTGTCTTTATAATCTCTAGACATAGAGCAGACACTCAAAATTATGCTTATTTAGTACATGACTGATAGACAAAAAGAATACCTGTCTCTGAATCTCTTCCTATTTTCAGGAAAAAGGTTGGACCAATTCACTTCCACAAGTTCCTCTACAGTTCAATTGTATTTCAGTATTGCTATGAATAGATTTCTATAGCACTCAGTCATTCTGTGTGTTATAACTGAATTATATAATGCCATATTGTCGTTACTCGTCTTTATTCCTCATTACTGAAAGGCGGGCTTCTTACACCTTTATGGCCATGTTATAAGCACTTAGCATAAAACATAATTAGTAAATTGATGAATGAATTAACTGGATGAAAAACAGATCACCACCTGGCAAAAATAAAACCAATGGAAAAAAAAAAAAAAACTGAAGTTGGAAGGTAGAGTCATTCTGAGGAAGTCGATGGGAAAATACAGGCAACTGAAATTTATGACCTATAACTTGAATTCAAAAGTCTGAACAATACAATGAAAGTCATGCATTCAGTAAATATTTATTACCCAGTTTTTATGTGTTAATACCATTACCCTAGGTATTGGCATTATACTGTAATTTAATTTACTGAGCTGACGAAAACAAAACATCACCTTTAAATTACAACCAAAAACCTATTCTATTAGAGCTTTAAAGAGAGGATATAGACAAAGGAGCAACCATCTGTACTTGAGGGTCTTCGTACCGACCTAAATGCTTCCCCCCACCAAAAGAAATTAATCTGAGGTCTCAGTTCAGTTCAGTTCAGTTCAGTCACTCAGTCGTGTCTGACTCTTTGCGACCCCGTGAATCGCAGCATGCCAGGCCTCCCTGTCCATCACCAACTCCCAGAGTTCACTCAGACTCACGTCCATCGAGTCAGTGATGCCATCCAGCCATCTCATCCTCTGTCGTCGCCTTCTCCTCCTGCCCCCAATCCCTCCCAGCATCAGAGTCTTTTCCAATGAGTCAACTCTTCACATGAGTTGGCCGAAGTACTGGAGTTTCAGCTTTAGCATCATTCCTTCCAAAGAAATCCCAGGGCTGATCTCCTTCAGAATGGACTGGTTGGATCTCCTAGGAATCCTCAAGTCACCAGAGAGCAAGCCGCTTTCATTCCATAGCTTTGAGCTGTGAGAGCCTTTTGCTATGCAAAGGTTATGGAGAAGTAAGGGTGAATCTTGGTATCCTGAGTGTTGCTGGACCTCGGTTTAATGCATGTTTTGTAAAGCCTGCATCTCCGTGCCTTTCAGTGGGAAAAGAGCTGGGACCAACTATGAGATGAGCTGAAAGATGGGCGCTGTTAATCTATGCCAGGGTTTGTGAACATGGGTAGTATTAAGTTATGTGTTGTGGGGGGCTCCTCTGCACATTTGGGGATATTTAGCAGCATTCCTGGACTGAACCTACTAGATGCCAGTCCCCTCCATTATGACAACCAAAAAAAAAAAATGTTCCCAGACATTACTCAATGTCCCCCAGGTGCAAAATTGTCCCCAGTTGAGAACATGTGATGTATGCTGTGCTTTGGAAGTATCTCTAGGTTTCAGAACCAAAAAGGAAACCATCAATTAGCTTCCTCATATGCATTTCTATATTCAATAAAACACTTATCCTTACTTAATGATTTTTATCCTGAGATTTTTTGACAGTTATTTCTATATTATATATAGATAGGTACGTCTTAGTTACACTACACGTACAGTTTCATCTATGGTCATTCGTTTACCTTTGCTATGAAATTCTAAATATTTAAGATCTCTCTTAATACTATGGATAACTTGGGACTTCCCTGGTGGTGCAGTGGTTAAGACTGCATTTCCATTGCAGGGGACCCAGGTTCTATCTGTGGTTGGGGAACTAAGATCATGCATGCCAAATGGCATGGCCAAAATTTTTTTTTTACGTATGAATAAACTGTCTTCTAGAATTGTTACACACCCTTAGTGTTCTCAGATCTAGACTCTGCCCATCATTAGAGTTCTTAAAAAAAAGTCTTTCCAAGAATAAAAAGTTCTACAATACTGCAGCAGTATACAAATACAGCCTTTAGAAAGTGTCAGAGACCCAAAGGCCACTTTTGATGAATTTTAACTGTTCAATTCTCTTGTGTAGAGGTCCGGGAATGCTGTGACCAGCCAGGATGTTCTCTCAAAGACTAAGAACTCTGCGGAGAGCAGAAGCCGGCAGAACCGCAAGCATAAAAATGAAGAAAAGAAAAGGGGACTAGGGAGACTGGCCTCGGTGAGGGCAATGGGGAGCAGTTACAGAACAGCAAGCAGTAGGCAGAGAGAATCTAGGAGCCCTCCGGCGAGTGAGACAAAAGACAGAAACACGTGGGGAGTTCAGGATATCACGGCGATTACCTACAAGGCATGTGAGGAAACAAGAAGGGCCCGCACACAAGTGAACGCGAGAGCCTGGAAAGCCGGCAGCCCCGCTCCACCGGCGCCCGCGGGCCGGCAGCTGCGCCAGCACAGCGCGGAGGTGACGATGGTCGCTCCACTCCCTGGGTTGTTTTGACAAGCAGACTGCATTTTCCATTTCTGTTTCTGTTTTGGTCGTGCCATGAGGCACGAGCGCCTGTCGTTCCTCGACCCCGGATCCAACCCACGCTCCCTGAACTGGGAGCACGGGTGTCTCAACCACTGAAAGACCACAGAATCCTGCATTTTCTATTTCTGGTCAATTAAAAATAAAAACTTCCGATACCACGTCTTCCTCTCAAACTCTCTCATTTCATACCATGCTTTTTTTTTTAAAGCACTCATTAAAACTCAAGCATAACAATTATTTAATACCTTTTGCTTAGTGTTGTCTTCCCTATTACAGACTGTAGCTCCCAGGAGGGGCAGTATCTGTGTCAGCCACCTCTATACCCTACTTTCCCGGCCAGTGACTTCTGGCACTCCGTATTTATTTTATAAAATGAGTCTTTGATGACCTAGTTTGTTCTCCGAGGGCATGACATATCAGAAGAAAGCCAAATTGCTAAAAATCAATACACTGAAATAAACAATACACAGAATGACCAGTTTGCCAAAGCAAATTTGCCAAAAATCAATGTGCTAAATTTACCAAAACATCTTATTTCTTGTAACTGTTTACAAAGTTAATGGAATTCTATTACATTGGGTGGTTTTACTAGCTTTTGACAGCCTTAAGGAAGTATTACACGCCTGTTTTTCCATTTTAAGAGCTGCATTTTAGTGAATGTTCATTTTATTGAGAGTTAAGAATCAGAGTGATTTAGATTTCCACTGAATAGATTTAATGGTAAGATAAATTTGATAGTTCCCCAATCTTTTGAGTTGTCCCATCCCATTTCCTTTCTACTGCTTTGGATAGTTCTCACTTTTCACATTGAATCTGTCTGCCCACTGCTACCCTGGTGACATAGCCCGTTTATCTTATAGCTTAGCTGCTAGATAATAACAAAAGAGCTTATCATTGGAGACGGAATGGCTTTAGACATTCTAGATTTCATTAGTTGTTTTTCCTACTTTCTACCAGAATGAATAATCAGCCTTCATTTGGTGCTTTTCACAATTCGTTGAATTTTACTGTATCATATGTGTGAAAGGGTTGTTTTGGGCATATGAAGATCCTCTACCCTTTGCCATTAAAAATACTTCAGATTTCATCATTTAATCATTCTTTGACCAATGACACAAAGGGTGTTTCAGCTTAAGATTTGTATTCTAACAACGAGTAACCAAACTCATCATATCCTATTGACCTGGTCACTCTGGATATTTCCTCAGCAAATTCATATTTATGATGAATATACAGGAAACGAGTGCTATCCTGAAATTACAGTTGTTGGCAATAAAATATATTTTTTCTAAAAATTAACCATATCGACTACCTGTGACCCTTAGTTTTAGAGAAATTAAGTATTTTTAAAGAGCTGGATATAGAACAGAAAAGCTTGGACTTTGTAGAAACTGTCAAAGCTGTTAAAGTAATTCTATTCAGTGTGAAGTTCTGTAACCCTTACTGCTGGTATTTTAATAAATTTGATGAAGTGGCTTAAAGCTTTAGATAGCATAAGTTTTTTGTAATTGATTAATGAAGTGGGTAGCATTCTCTTCTTCAGGGGATCTTCCCGACCCAGGGATTGAACCCAGGTATCCTGCATTGCAGGCAGATTCTTTACCATTTGAGCCATCAGGGAAGCCCTAAATTTCAAAATATTCTTAAAATTAAAAAAATAAACTGTCTATTTGAGAGAGATAATGGAGAGAGAGAGTCTCTCTCCAGTGTGGCAGCCTGGTATAGTTTTGCCACTATTTCACTCTTGAATCAATAGATATAAATGTTGAATCAAATCAGATCAGTCGCTCAGTACTGTCCGACTCTTTGCGACCCCATGAATCGCAGCACGCCAGGCCTCCCTGTCCATCACCAACTCCCGGGATTCACCCAGACTCACGTCCATCGAGTCAGTGATGCCATCCAGCCATCTCAACCAGGAGTCTCTATATAAACCCTCAGAATTAAAGCAAAAAAAAAAGGGGGTCATGTTTTGAAGAAAAAAATTAGAGCTTTTTATAATCCTAAACTAACATGCTACTAAGAAATTTGCCTAGTAATTTTATTAGGAAAGTCTTAAGCATATCTGAGGCAACAGATTATAGAAAGAAAATGGCCATTTAAGATGCCATTTAAGACACTAGTCTTCTATATCTACAGAATCAGCTATTAAGAAGTCTAAAGTAAGAAGGCCCCTTTTTTTTCCTTCCTCTTTTATCAGGTATTTCAGAAGCAGGCATTTAATTTGATGCCATCACATGGAGGGCTGTGTTTATAGAGAATGAAGGCCTAGGGATAGGAAATCAAACTGAACACTCCCCCAGGTAGCTGGGGGATGGATTTTTCTACTTGAGACACAAGCTTGAACTTGAAGAGGAAATTCAAAGTTGGACTGTAAAACTTCTAATGACTGTGGACAAAGGTTTCTGGTTCTTTTAGGTAAGGTCGCATCTGTGGAGTTAAGTGGTTTTCCTGGCTAGACCCCGCAGGCTGCTCTCCACCTATTAAGGGGGCCCTCTCTTAGGGACAGTTGACAGTGAGATGATGATGGGACTGTTTTAACAAGGTTGTGACATCTTCGGCAATTTTAGACTACCTGCTGCTGATTTTCCTTTTGACAAGTAGCTTAAAAATGGTGGATTTCATCAATTTCTTTTCTTATATCAGTCAGTAGGATCAGTTCAGTCTGTTCACTCACTCACTCGTGCCCAACTTTTTACAACCTACAATGGACTGCAGCACGCCAGGCTTCCCTGTCCTTCACCACCTCCCTGAGCTTAGTCAAACTCATGTCCATTGAGTCTGTGATGCCATCCAACCATCTCATCCTCATCTCATCCTTTTCCTCCTGCTTCAATCTTTCCTGGCATCAGGGTCTTTTCCAATGAGTTGGCATCAGGTGGCCAAAGTATTGGAGCTTCATCTTCAGCATCAGTCATTCCACTGAATATTCAGGACTGATCTCCTTTAGGATGGATTGGTTGGATCTCCTTGCAGTCCAAGGGACTCTCAAGAGTCTTCTCCAACACCACAATTCAAAAGCATTAATTCTTTCATGCTCAGCTTTCTTTATGGTCCAACTCTCACATCCATACATGACTACTAGAAAAACCATGGCTTTGACCACTCTTGTCTTGATGTGTTTCTTGTTGCATTCTTGTGAATGCTTTGGTCTACTCTTGAGACCTGTTGCTGTGAGAGAAGTTCTAACTGGTAAATAACCAGAATCAGAACATAAAGTAAAATGAAGTTGATTTTCAATTAGCCAACGTGTACTAATTATAGCATAATTTTAAACCCATCCTGGGTTCTTTGAATCCCATTCTGCGGCATTTTTTTTTAATAGCAGCTCAAACTGACTAAGATATTTGGTGACTTACTTTGACCAGTAAAACACAGTGAGAGTAACACTGTGCAAGCTCCAATCCAAAGTCTGAAGCTAAAGGATAAGAGACCACATGGAGGAGAAGTGAGATCCCTGGATGCTAAGCCTGCCAACTGCTACACGAGTGAGTGAATCTGTCCCAGATCAACCAGCCTTCTCATCCGCTGAACGCAATCTCTTGAAAAAGTCCAACTCTGGATCAACCACACCAGCCAAGATAAGAATCACCTAGCAACCCACAAAAATGTGAGCTAAACGAAATGACGGTTGTTTTAAGCCACTAAGTAACACGGCAATAGGTAACTGATGCAAACGTGCTTTATATTTTACACCTTTGAGTCTCTGTAAGCAGCCCCATCACAGTGGGACTTAATAAATACCTGCTGGTTGGCAGGAGCATCAGGGATGCAGCGTCTATATCTCAGGAGACGCAGCCATGCTGCTGCTGCTGCTGCTGCTAAGTCGCTTCAGTTGTGTCCGACCCTGTGCGACCCCAGAGACGGCAGCCCACCAGGCTCCCCCGTCCCTGGGATTCTCCAGGCAAGAACACTGGAGTGGATTGCCATTTCCTTCTCCAATGCATGAAAGTGAAAGGTGAAAGTGAAGTTGCTCTGTCATGTCCGACTCTTAGCGACCCCATGGACTGCAGCCTACCAGGCTCCTCCGTCCAGGGGATTCTCCCGGCAAGAGTACTGGAGTGGGGCGGATTGCCTTCTCCGGATGCAGCCATAGCCACAGACAAGATACAACTTTCAGGAAATTCCTTAGGCAGTTGACGTTTTCACCTTTCATGTTGCAGTTGCTAACTTGTTTCAGCTCAAGGTTTGTTAGGATCACGGATGCCTTTATAAGTATATGTAAATGAAACCATCATTTCATTCCTGCACTAGGATACAGCTTTAAAATAACCAGTTTTATTGAGATTGTTAATACTTCACATATCATAAAGCTCCCCTGTTTAAAGTATGCAATTAAATGGGTTTTAGTATATATTTAGAGGAGAAGGCAATGGCAACCCACTCCAGTACTCTTGCCTGGGAAATCCCATGGATGGAGGAGCCTGGTAGGCTACAGTCCATGGGGTTGCGAAGAGTCGGACTCGACTGAGTGACTTCACTTTCACTTTTCACTTTCATGCATTGGAGAAGAGAATGGCAACCCACTCCAGTATTGTTGCCTGGAGAATCCCAGGGACAGGAGCCTGGTGAGCTGCCATCTCTGGGGTCGCACAGAGTTGGACACGACTGATGTGACTTAGCAGTAGCAGTATATTTAGAGAGTTGTGCAATCATTACCAAAATCTAATTTTTAGGACATTTACATCACCCCAAAAGGCACACAGTTTCTTGCTTCATATTTTTCTACTACTGATAGCTAAAAAGGACCTTTAGCATTCTAGTTAATTCATGATAACATGTTTCCTGCATCAGCCAATTAACCCATATTGCAACACACCCAGTGTGCCTTGTTACTAAAAACCAAAATTTAGAATCCTGGACCGTCACACAGAATCTGAAGGGCATAACAACTGCTGAGTTCAAGCACTATTTGCATTAAAAGGGCTTATTCAGCAGATTTTGAATTTGAAGCCGTTGTGTAGCTTAGTAAGCTTTTGTTTGTTTCTTTAAAATTTACTTATTTATTTTAACTGGAGGATAATTACAACATTGTGATGGTTTTTGCCACACTGCAACATAAATCAGCCAGAGGTAGACACGTGTGCACTCCATCCTCAACGCCCCCAACCCCCACCTCCCTCCCACCCTGTCCTTCCTGGTTGGCACAGGACACTCTGGGTGCCCTGCTTCATACATCAAGCCTGTACCGGTAATCTATTTTATATACTGTAATGTGTATGTTTCAATCCTATAGTAAATTATTTTTAGTGCAGAAAAATTAAACACATTTAGATCGCACTTCAAATTGCTATTAACAAGGCAAAGAAGAGTTAAGTTCCAGAAGCTGGAGTGTGGAATCTAGAAATGTGGGTGCAGAATAGAGTTGAGATATGTCGCACACTCCTAAAAGTGTTAGAAAATGTCAGCCACTCCCTTACCCAGTGTGCAATACTGCCTAATTAACGGTCTTCCTTCACCAAATATTTCACAGTTCAGTATTTCAAGACAGTTTTAATGAAAACATATCTCCATATGCATGGTAAAAAAATGGCAGGAAAATAGATTCAGTTTATAGAGTCAACTCCATAGTTCTCCTTAGGTGTACCTATCTATTTCCTAAAGAAAAGTTAACAAGATTACATGTTTAAAGCATTTTAAATTATAGGTTAAAACAGTTATCTTATCAGTGACTTCTTGATTCATTTGCAGTATATCAAGCTCTGGGTAAAAGAAGATAATCAATCCTAGAGTTTCAAAGATATTAAAGTGCTCCTGAAGATCAATTAGTAATTATTCACAACAGGTTTTAGGGTCTAAGAATTAGATGCTATGAGATGCAGTGGGAGGATACAGACGGCAATCAACTTCTGAGTCTACTTAAGAGCTGTCGCCTGGGATCTCTCTGTAAGGTGCATGGATTTCAAATTCTAGATCCCCGTACTCTATAGGTTTTGGTTATAATTAAGAACATTAACTAAGCCCAGTGG
This sequence comes from Bos grunniens, assembly GCF_055505025.1. Taxonomy (NCBI): domain Eukaryota; kingdom Metazoa; phylum Chordata; class Mammalia; order Artiodactyla; family Bovidae; genus Bos; species Bos grunniens. The sequence goes on along the minus strand of NC_141193.1, from coordinate 49,479,258 downwards.
AACAGAAGAAACCTCAAGAGAGACTCACGCAACAACACTTATCAACCATTCAAATGTGCTATGGCAAACACCGGGTGAAGAATAATCTGCCTCCCACGAATAACCTGAAGGCATGACTCAGCTTCCCCCAAGGGCCAGGTTTCTCTCAAACAGAGGAGGGACAAGGGAAAGTCAAGTTCTCCTCGGACTGTTCTGTGTGTCTTGGGAGTAAGCATCCACTTACTAATTACCAATATTATACCTACTTCCAAAGAAGGTTTGAGAAGACTTAATAGGAAAAGCATGTGTATACATGTAATTGTTAAAATTATGTATATATGTAACATATGAGCCAGTAATCCCACTCCTGGGCATATATCCAAAAAAAGATGAAAGCTCTAATTCCAGAAGATACATGCACTCCAATGTTCATAGTAGCACATTTACAATAGCAAAGATGTGGAAGTAACCGAAGCGTCCACTGACAGATGAACGGATAAAGATGTGGTGTGTGTATACAATGAAACAATGCCATTTGCAGCTACATGGATGAGCCTAGAGATTATGATACCAAGTGAAGTAAGTCATAGGGAGAAAGGCAAATATATGATATTATTTATATGCAGAATCCAAAAAAAATGATACAAGTGAACTCATTTACAAAACAGAAACAGATTCAGGAACACAGAAAACAAACTTCTAGTCACCAAAAGGAGAAGGAGGAGAGGGAGTAATTAGGAGTTAGGGGTTAACAGATACACACTAACGTATATAAAACAGATAAACAACAAAGACATACTGTACAGCACAGGGAGCTCTATTCAACATTTTGTAATACCCTAGGTGTGTGGGCTCAGTCACTTTAGTCGTGTCTGACTCTTTTCGACCCTATGGACTGTAGCCTACCAGGGTCCTCTGTCCATGACGTTCTCCAGGGAAGCCCTATAATGGAAAAGAATCTGAAGAAGAGGTGGTGCCAGTGGTGAGGAACTTGCCTGCCAAAACAGGGGACATAAGAGATGCAGTCCCTGGGTCAGGAAGATCCCCTGGAGGAGGGCATGGCAACCCACTCCAGTGTTCTTGCCTGAGAATGACTAAAGCACCTGAGCACGCACACGCATATATATACACACATATATGTATGTATTTAAAATCACTAACACAATATTGTAAATCAACTATAATAAAAATTTAAAAGTGAAAAACAAAAGAATGAATTGTATATATGTATTTATAAAAAAGGTAAAAAGCAAAGGGCTGGGGGATAATAACATGAGAAAATCTAGAATAAGGGGAGCTACTACTCTTCAGCACAACAGTTCCTTCTGTAACAAAGAGCTAAACTTGTCATCTCAGAGAGAAGAAACTGTCCCTTAGCCCCCGATGTAAAGTCTGAGATCCTCCTGTGTGGATCCTTCCTAGGAAATAATGAAAAACACAGAACAGCATTCTGAGCAGCACTTTAAAAAAATATTCAGAGATGCTGGATATGGCTGTGTAGCATAGGAACATAAGAAGGAAATCAAGAACACAGTGTTGTAAAAATATCTCCATGAGAAGCCAGAATAACCCAATCCAGGTAGATGGTGTCCTGATGATCTGACTTGCTACAGGGTAAAGCTCAAAGCTTAGAGAACAACCAGAGGCTAACATTTCTTAGTCATCCCTTTGGGAGTATCAGTTTACAAGAGATGCAGAGCAGGTCACTCAAACTTCAGATCATTAGAATTACCTGCAGTGCGACTGCTCTATGATGGGGCACCAAGTATCACAACTAAATACAGAGAAGCTAATGTTCAGTAGTAGAAGTTCATCTGTGTATTAACTGAGCACCTAGTATGTATTAAACACTAATCTAAAGGCTGAGATTCAGGGGAGAACAACACAGACTTGGTCTCAGTCATTCCTGAGTTTATGATCTGCAGAGGGCAGAGAAGGTAGAGAAATAAAACAATAAGTAAATGTTTTAAAAAGATAATTTCAAATGCTCAGCGCTTTGAAGATACTTGCAACAAAGAGTAACAGAGAGTCTGACTCCATGTTTCAGTTTGCTGATGGCTCTCAGGCTCTACCATATCATCTTGCTCTTACATTCTACATCTGGGTAAGCTGGTGAGAAAGCTCAAGTGTGCCTTTGCTTTTATTTATTTTTTTTAATTTGGAATCACTTTTTATTCTTTTTTGTTTTTTTTTTTAATTTTATTTTATTTTTAAACTTTACATAATTGTATTAGTTTTGCCAAATATCAAAATGAATCCACCACAGCCTTTGCTTTTAGAAAAAAGTTCAAGCCATGGCAACCCTTCCTCAAGGGCAGGAACCCTCACCTTTTATGCAACCCCAAGCTCATCTCCTTTCCCTCCTTTCTCAAGCCATTTTTGGAACAGCTTAGGCATTTACCCTTCTCACCCCAGAAAGCACTTTATTCTAACAATGAACTTTTCATCCCCTCCTGGCCAATGTGTGACATCATGAGTCTTGACATTTGAACCAAAGTTTGGATGGAGGAGCCGTCTTCCTCTGAGAAGTGATCATATCAGAAAACAGGCAAAGCCCTAGGATTACAAGCACAGTAAGAAAAGCAACCAGGTCTCTCAAAGGCAGGCTGGGAAACTGCACAGTGTCACTTCAGCTAGATGGTTATTGGTCAGAGCAAGTCCTCAAGCCAAGTCTTCACTCTTGCTAGGAGGAGCTGTGAAAATTTGTCTCCACCTTTGCAATCCATCATGACCATCCAGCTGAAAGCACTTTGGCCACACCCAGTTCATCCATTTTGTTACACTGTGAGTAAAAATCTTTTGACCAATATCATTCCTGGTAATTGTGCCTCCTGATGGTTCAGCATGGCTTCTCCATGCTGCAAGAGGTGGGGCTGGGGTCCCAGTGGGCCAAGTCTTACCTCCTTATTTCCCTAGGACACTGAGCACAGAACTTGCATGTCCTAGGCACTACTGTTATTTTATGTGTTGCAAGTATTCACATGTATGTGTGTATACAGAATTATTATAGAAATGAACTAAAGTCAATCTTAAGCTAAGAACTCTGTAATAGCTAAAGCATAGGAGTAAAAGGGGGGAAAAGCCTGACATAAAACATTTGGAAAATCTTCCATATATGTTCATACATTATCTCATACATCATTCACATTTTTCAGTCATTTTGAAACCAGCAGTGTCAAACTGAGGCCTCTTGTCAGGTGGGTGGCAAAGGCATTGGAGATATTCTGACATTCTAATAGCTTAATGAGGCACCAGATCTGTAGGAGGGTGAGTCATCGTGAACCTCCTGACAGACCTGTGAGATGAGGAGAATGGCTCACCATGGGGAGGGCAATGCGCACACCCACAGTTCTATGGGTGCATGCTAGCCGAAGGGCTGCATAAGCTTCCGCCACTGGAAGGCAGGCATGTGTATTTGACTATGTATGCTGCTGCCTTCCCTGGTCCTCACAAAGCCCTTTGACTTTGGTATCCACTGGGCAAAATACTTACTGACTTTGCTAGGACTGTGCTAAGCCTTAAGCACAATGACGCCTACAGGGGTTCCTGCCTTAAAGAAGAAGGATACTAACAGTGTTCTATGCTAGCCTCTCTTTATATCCTTCCTACACAGCACTTAGAACAATCCAGTGAGGTTTTAATATAGACTATAAATTTGTTCTAAGTCATTCATCAAGTATATGGCAGACTCTTGATTCAAATCCTGGTCAGTTTCAGCCTATACACCCAGGCTCTTTCCAGCCTATAACAACATGTTTCTTCCAGCTATGCAAACACGGTTATTAAAAGAACACCTCCCTTCCTTCCCCCAATGAATCTCTCTTTAGATTCCATCTGCACACAATTGTGACTCCACTGGGATGGTGGGTTCACCTAACAAAGTAACCATGGCCAGTGGAGCGCCCATGCCTCAAGGACACACACAGTGAAGAAGGAAATTAAAATATGTGGACCCCCAAGTCAAATTCACCTCTGCTAGAAACAGTGCAGTTTCCAGAGTGGTTGTAACATGCAGAATCAAGAATTCTATGAAAAGAAATAAAACTAGAATGCACATATCTTCACAATAAAAAGAAAGAAAATCATCTTTCATTTTCTTTCAGAAAATGCTCATGAAAGGCTTCTTTTTCTGCACAAGATAAGATTACACAAATCTCGAAATCATAGTCTGATGGTGATGCATACATTCTCAGTTGTTCAGTCGTGTCCAGCTCTTCTTGACCCCATGGGTTGCAGCCCACCAGACTCCTCTATCCATGGCATTTTCCAAGCAAGAAATACTGGAGTGGTTGCCACTTCCTCCTCCAGGGAATCTTCCAGAGATTCAGGGATTGAACTCAAGTCTGTCACATTCCCTGTCGCCAGGAAGCCCTGATGGTCATGTGTGCATACATGCTAAGTCACTTCAGTCGTGTCCAACTCTGCGACCCTATGGACTGTAGCCTGCCAGACTCCTCCATCTATGGGATTCTCCAGGCAAGAATACTGGAGTGGGTTGCCAGGCCCTCCTCCAGGGGATCTTCCCAACCCAGGGATTGAACCCACATCTCTTATGTCTCTCCCATTGAAAGCAGGTTCTTTACCACTAGTGCCAGCTGGAAAGACCCTGAAGGGGCTAATGAAGCAGGTAGCAGCCATCATGATGACCACGTCACTTCAGCTAAAGGGAAGAAACACAAATGAAGCCAACGCAAATGATGTCTACCCAGGTCTGCTACTGATACCAGCTTCTGAGAGCTGTGGGAAATAACTACCCAAGTCCTCCCTTAAGTCTCCCAGTTAATCCCCAAGTAATTCGCCCATATGCCCATGTGTCTTTAGCCCCATAGCATTCCCAGGTGAGTGATGGCCCCGCGTGGGATTAGGTAGCAGTCCCCCTACATCTGGACCCACCTTCTCGGAACTGGCCAGCATGCCCTCAGTCTCTTTCTCACTCCAAAGTCCCCCTTTACCAGATAAATTCTTTGTGTACAACTTCCATCACGGCAGTCTTCTGCTCAAAAACCTTTTCATTGCTGGGCTTCCCTGGTGGCTCAGTGGTTAAGAATCTGCCTGGCAATAAAGAGGACACAGGTTCAACCCCTGGTCTGGGAAGATCCCACCTGCTGCAGAGCAATTAAGCCCGAGCATCACAGCTGTTGAGTCTGCCAGTCACAACCACTTAAGCCTGCGTACTCCAGAGTCCACGTGCTGCAAAAAGAGACGCCACTGCAGTGAGAAACCCGCACACCGCAACTGGAGAGGAAGCCCTGCTCAGCACAGCTAGAGACGAGCCCCCGCTCACCACAGCCCGAGAGGAGCCCCCGCTCACCACAAATAGAGAGGAGCCCCGCTCATCACAAATAGAGAGGAGCCCTCACTCACCACAGCTAGAGAGGAGCCCCCACTCATCACAAATAAAGAGGAGCCCCTGCTCACCACAGGCAGAGAGGAGCCCCCGCTCACCACAGCCAGAGAGGAGCCCCCGCTCACCACAAATAGAGAGGAGCCCCGCTCACCACAGCTATTGATGGGCCCCGCTCACCACAGCCAGAGAGGAGCCCCAGCTCATCACAAATAGAGAGGAGCCCTCACTCACCACAGCTAGAGAGGAGCCCCCACTCATCACAAATAAAGAGGAGCCCCGCTCACCACAGCTATAGATGGGCCCCGCTCACCACAGCCAGAGAGGAGCCCCCGCTCATCACAGCCAGAGAGGAGCCCCCGCTCACCACAAATAGAGAGGAGCCCCGCTCACCACAGCTATAGATGGGCCCCGCTCACCACAGCCAGAGAGGAGCCCCCGCTCACCACAGCTATAGATGGGCCCCGCTCACCACAAATAGAGAGGAGCCCTGCTCATCACAGCCAGAGAGGAGCCCCCGCTCATCACAGCCAGAGAGGAGCCCCCGCTCATCACAGCCAGAGAGGAGCCCCCGCTCACCACAAATAGAGAGGAGCCCCGCTCATCACAGCCTGAGAGGAGCCCCCGCTCACCACAGCTAGAGAAAAGCTGTGCGGCAACAGAGACCCAGCACGGCCAAAAATAAATGAAAACAAATGAACAAAAATCTTTCAAGGCTTTGTATTTCCTCATGTTTCTAGCCAAACTAGTCTTTAATTTTTCCACTCCATTGCTCTCCAAATCCTATTGCTCTTGGCAGACTCTTGGTTCAGAAGTCTAAGGGTGCCATCCCCATCTCTCTCTCTATCTGTACTTAGAGTATGCACATCCTCTTCTCTCACACTCCACTTCTCAGCCAGAGCTCAGTTTAAGTCTCTTGTCTTCCACCAAGCTTTCTGTGATAAGCCCAGCCCTTAACTCTTACAGGACATGCAAATTTGTTCTCACAATTGGGTGCATAATTGTATTACATACTGTTCTACAGTTAATCATTGCTTCACTTGCGTTATTCTGGTGTCCCTAATTGTTCTAGGGTAAACTAATATGTAATTACATTTTATGTGGTGGAAATACTCACATTTATGTATATATGTGTGTGTTTACAAATATGTTAGTCTATTGTTATTTCTTTACTGTATTAACCACTTATTGTTAACCTAATTTCACACCAAATATTTGCATATTCTCATGAATGATAATTTACATAGATTCAATGTCAATTTAAATATTTCCAGAGTAATTTTATCACACTTCTTGATAAAATAGATTTTTAAGTTGGCTAGTTGCCCTGCTGCTGCTGCTGCTAAGTCGATTCAGTCGTGTCCGACTCTGTGAGACCTCATAGACGGCAGCCCATGAGGCTCCAGTCCCTGGGATTCTCCAGGCAAGAACACTGGAGTGGGTTGCCATTTCCTTTTCCAATGTATGAACGTGAAAAGTGAAAGTGAAGTCGCTCAGTCATGTCTGACTCTTAGCGACTCCATGGACTGCAGCCCACCAGGCTCCTCTGCCCATGGGATTTTCTAGGCAAGAATACTGGAGTGGGGTGCCATTGCCTTCTCCGCTAGTTGCCCTAGAAGTCTCAAATGAGATATGAAAACAGTTAAGGACTTTTTTTTAAGGTAATCGCAACAGTTTTCTCCTTTTAAATGGGGTTTTAGAACAGTTGTGAATTTCCCTTCATAGATGATTCATTCATTCATTCACACAACTAAATAGTTTCAGAATGCTCACTGGATGCCAGGTACTGTGTCAAGTATCAAGGACACTATTCGTATCAGAACTATCTGAAGGTAGTTTCTATTAAGCCAAAAGGAAAATGCAATTTCATAGGAAAAATATGTAGACACTGTCAAGATATCCCAAAGTTTCAGTTCAGTTCAGTCGCTCAGTCGTGTCCGACTCTTTGCAATCCCATGAATAGCAGCACGCCAGGCCTCCCTGTCCATCACCAACTCCCAGAGTTCACCCAAACTCATGTGCATCGAGTTGGTGATACCATCCAGCCATCTCATCCTCTGTCGTCCCCTTCTCCTCCTGCCCCTAATCCCTCCCAGCATCAGGGCCTTTTCCAATGCGTCAACTCTTCGCATGAGGTGGCCAAAGTACTGGGGTTTCAGCCTCAACATCAGTCCTTCCAATGAACACCCAGGACTGCTCTCCTTTAGGATGGACTGGTTGGATCTCCTTGCAGTCCAAGGGACTCGAAAGAGTCTAATGATAGTTAAATTAGGCCAGTGGAAAAACTTGGTAGTCCTGATTAAAAGAAAACAAAAACATATTCCAGCTCCATTTGATTTCTACTTTATCCTCTTCCATTGACACAGATTGAGGCTGGTCAGAGCTATTTAACTGTCACAGATCTATTAGAATTTTCTGTTTCTCCCCTTTTGTGTGTGTGTTAGGGGTTTATGATGTAGATGGCTTGGAAGATACAGATTGGAAAAGCCAGAATATTGAGCCTCCAAATTTTATTGTGGGAAGTAAAGTTCTCCTGTGTTTAAATGAATTCTTGGACAACCCAATGGCTTTGTTCCAAAAATGTCCAGCTGCAGTGGAGGATTATCTCACATGGGTCATTACACTTCTAAGCTTTAAGCCTCAAAATGAGCATTAAATTAAAATTCCCTAGTAGGCAGAACATTGTGACACTCAAAAGATGTGGAAGTGCTAACTGAATTCTGGGCAATAATATTATTACCACTGCATATTTATTGAGTTCAACAGGGTGCTAAGTACTGTACAGACAGATAATACAAGCAACCTATACAGAAAAAAGCAACAGAAATAGTCTTATAACCGTCTCCCATTCATCTGCTTGAGGAACAGACAGTATAACTAGACTTTTTAGAAACAGTCTCCTCTTTTCAAAAGTGTCCTCAAGGTTTTCCATTCTTTTGTTTGATTGGAAAGTGGCCGATTTTCTACAGTTACCATGTATGAATGTAGCCAAGTCTCCCAACTTCAAAATTACCATAAGAATGCTGCAGGCATTTAACTGAAGAACTTCATTCCGTTGCAACTGGTAATTATAAGTGAAGTTTTCTGGGAAATCTTAAATAAATCAATTGTAAAATATGATATACATACCATTGTGTTTTTCATTCAACAGGGGAAATAGTTTTCAAAATTAACAATATTGCTCTTTCTAACTAGCCTTCAATTTTCTGAAAAGATGCATGCATTTGAATGTCAAAAGAATTTAAAAATTAATGAGTGAAAATACTCACAGTTGAAGCATGAAGCAAATATCCTATTTTTTAAAACAAATCTAGACACAAAGTTCAAGTACAGTATACTCAATATGTATGTGCACGAAGCAATATGCATGTGGATGAGCTACAAGAATAACTTTGCATACACAGAAACTAATTGAATTTCAGAAACCTAACTTTCTTTATTTAAATGCCAGTCCATCAGGGTTAGAAGAAAAAAAATTAAGCACTTTAGAGAAAATGGGTTATAAACTGTCATTGTTGAGTTTAATGTTCTGACAACTTTGAAAGTAACTATAATGTAATTTCTCAAGTTGGTAGCTAAAATAATGGAACATTTGGATGCCATTGAAATCTATGACAGTCAAGGAGAGAACAGAAAAGCAGCGGGAACAATGCTTTTCTTTGCTTTTGATTCTTTGCGGTTTTGAACTCTTGCTCCAAACCTTGGCAGTCAGGGGCAGCTCTCTGCTCAGTGGTTCTCCATCATTCCTGCTCATAGGAGCCACGTCTGGGCCTGCTTACCACTTTCAGCAGCTGTCCTTTCCACTAGCTTGTCTCCTTCATCTGCCATCAGGCCTACACCTGAACCCCTATGCTAAGAAGTGAGTAATATCTCATGTAAATGGGTCAGTGTTAGTTTCAACCTTGTAGGCTAGGTCTGGCCTTTGGAATTAGTATCTCCAGTTATTAACAAACACGGAGTCCTGTCCATCTTGTCCTGGGGATTGTTGTTGTTCAGTTATTAAGTCATGTCCAACTCTTTGAGATCCCATGAACTGCAGCACGCCAGGCTTCCCTGTCCTTCACCATCTCCCAGAATTTGCTCAAACTCATGTCCACTGAGTCCCTGATGTGATCCAACCATCTCATCCTCTGTTGTCCCCTTCTCCTGCCTTCAATCTTTTCCAGCATCAGGGCCTCGTCCAATGAGTTGGCTCTTCACATCAGGTGGCCAAAGTACTGGAGATTCAGCTTCAGCCGTTCCAATAAATATTCAGGGTTGATTTCCTTCAGGATTGACTGGTTTGATATCCTTGCTGTCCAAGGGACTCTCAGGAATTATTCTTCATCACCACAATTCAAAAACATTAATTCTTCCGCAGTTAGCCTTTTTTATGGTTCAACTCTCACATTAGTACACGACTACTGGAAAAACCGTAACTTTGACTATTCCAACTTTTGTTGGCAAAGTGATGTCTCTGCTTTTTAATATGCTGTCTAGGTTTGTCATAGCTTTTCTTCCAAGGAGCAAGTGTCTTTTAATTTCATGGCTGCAGTCACTGTCTGCAGTCATTTTGGAGCCCAAAATCTAAGTAACCCTAATGTGGACAACATAAAGTTGAACTATAGGGAAACAAGATTCAGATACATTTGTCTTACCAACAGGTAACCTCAGAGGTGGCGCTTCCTTCTATGGTTTCTGGACTGGCCTTGTCATTTGTAAAATGAGTAGAGTCACATATTTATGTCATTGGAAATATCTGGCACTGGCCTATGCAACTCAAGTTCCTTCTGGATAAGAACTGACTGAGTTGGGATTCCTTCCTTCCTCGGTCTAACCATAATAAAGAGGAGGGGGAAAACAATTTTTTTTTAATCCAATTCAGCCCATACTTACTTGGAGTCTAATAAGTATAACCTTAGTGCCAAGAGGAAAATAGAAATTGTCATTAAAGACTTTGTAATATACGGTCTCATGCTGCTGCTGCTGCTAAGTCACTTCAGTCGTATTCGACTGTGTGCGACCCCATAGATGGCAGCCCACCAGGCTCCCCCATCCCTGGGATTCTCCAGGCAAGACCACTGGAGTGGGTTGCTATTTCCTTGTCCAACGCGTGAAAGTGAAAAGTGAAAGTGAAGTCCCTCGGTTGTGTCCGACTCCTAGTGACCCCATGGACTGCAGCCTACCAGGCTCCTCCATCCATGGGATTTGCCAGGCAAGAGTACTAGAGTGGGTGGCCATTGCTTTCTCCAAACTATGGTCTCATAATAGACACATATTCATGAATGATATATTCCTTTCTGTTTTTACCTTAAGAAGGGATATTTCATAGAAGCATATTATTTTTCCTGCCCTCCATCACTGAAAACCACACTTCAAGGTTGTCTGAAAGTGGAGTCTCTCTGGGTACAAAGATGACTTATTCTTGGCATGCACACCAGCCTTTCCACAGTCCCTTTTACTTCCCAGTGCCAAGTTGGAGCTGCTATGACATGGGTAAGGGAGTCAGGGCTGCCCTTGTTCCTACTAGTTCTCCTTGTGTCCTGCGATGGGATTTTGTTTTGAAGCACAGGAAGGCATATGCCCCCTCTAAATGACATGTCAGACACGGTTTGGTTTGGATCCTTTCCCCCTTCTGACACCACAATTTGTCACCAGTAGAGAATGCAGATAGCCATGCCAAATGTGAATGTCTCCTGCATGCGCACATTTGGCAAATGTTTACCCAGATCTTTACTTTGAGAGTTAAACAACTGATCATCTAGTTGTTTAGTTGTTAAGTCATGTCCAACTCTATTGGGACCCCATGGACTGTAGCCCACCTGTCCTCCGTCAGTGGGATTTCCCAGGAAAGATTTGGGTTGTCATTTCCTTCTCCAGGGGATCCTCCCCACTCAGTGACTGAACCTGCATCTCTTGCATTGGCAGGAAGGTTCGTTACCACTGAGCCAGCTAGGAAGCCCTCATCATCTAACAGACGATATCTAAGGTACTACTTAGCATTGAAATTTTGTAATTCTATGGGGTTTATTGGCACTTTTGTGAAAAGCTGCCGATGATATGCCATTTTGCTTTCACTGAGAAAATGTTACAAAGGAGAACATTAATCTATAGTGGAAGAGATGAGAATAGTTCATATTTGTGGGTAAAATATTCAGAAGTCTAATGTTACCTACTTAGGTTACATGTTCAAGTTTCTGATATAATTTTTCAAATTACATGAATAAATATCCAGTATTCTTTCTTTTTCAAGTGTTTTAGAGATACTGAAGTAAAAATGTTCTTACATTTTATACTTCTTCCTTCAAAAAGTGAATGCTCTAAGGTAGGGTTTCATAACTCCATCCAAGGGAATTCGTTTTGCTTGTATTTGCATGCAGTCTGGTCAAGTGCCTGAAACAATCTGTTAAGTGATATTTGATCATGTCCAGGGTCTTGTTTTCAGTCGATCTACAGGAAGGAGGTTAAGAAAGAGACTGCTTTCAAGCAGGCACCAAACCAACACTACAGAAGTGTGAATAGGAGAGCTGGGAGTCTAGGCTGTACCCATTACAGTCTTCCAGAATAAGTGATGGATGGTCCACTTCTTAAGATCATTAAAAACCCTAACACAGATCGTCATGTATGCAACCCCCAAAAAAGGGCCATATTGAATCTGAATGTTTTAATGTAAAAAATTTCCCACAGTAAACTGATAAATGCAAAAAGGAGGTTATAAAACTATACCTATAGTATGATTTCAATCTCTTTGATAAACTGGATTATAAGTCATTTATGAGCTTATACACATAAATGCAAAATAAAACTTCATACAGTTTATATTCCAAAATGTAAAAAGTAATCATCATTTCATTGGGAAATTATGAATATTACATTTTTCTTCTTTTTTTTGCTTTATCTCTTTTTTAAAACAACAAATACATATTATATAATATTATGTTTCTGGTGCATCATAGTTACATGTTTTTACCTATTCTGTAATTAGAAATAAATGTTTTTTTTTTTTTTTAAAAAGCTTACCATAGGCACTAAGTAATTTCTAAAAGAAGAGTTTTGAAAATGAACTCGAATTTTCTCCCTTTCATTGAAGTATACAGTTAACACACTTTAGATCATAAGAAATTGATTTCACTCTTTCCTACATATGGATGTCCTTGTGATATGACAGGAACTTTTAAATGAGTTGCTCCTGGAAGCATCATTTCTGAAGACAGGTAAATGGTTTTATGCATGTATCAAAGCACATATCATGGGTCTGTCATAGCCTTGCACAGAAAGATTTGTAATTCTTCATCCCGAAGTGGAGTAAGCATGTTCAGCTCCCACTGACAGAGAGAACAAGGTCTCCTGTTGTCAAAATGCTAAATAAAACCCGCCTTGTGTTCTTTAGCTGAAAGCACATCTCTAATTCCTAGACACCACAAGTCTGTCTGCCATCGCCCTGTCTCCCTGCTGGCAATGTTATAATGTGCTTTAAATTTAACTGCAGCCTTTTTGACTTCCTCGTCTAATGAGAAGGGGTCCAAGGCCTTTGGATGGTAACGATGGAGCGTGTAAAGGTGCGTATGCGCTTGCTAAGTCGCGTCAGTTGTGTCTGACTCTGTGACTACATGGACTGTAGCCCGCCAGGCTCTTCTGTCCATGGGATTCTCTAGGCAAGAATACTGGAGTGGGTTGCCATGCCCCTCTCCAGGGGAAGATCCCGACCCAGGGATTGAACCTGTGTCTCTTTTGTCTCCTGCATTGGCAAGTGGGTTCTTTACATTAGTGCCACTTGGGAAGCCCCATGTAAAGGTGAGACTTGGCCAAATTTATTAACAATGGCAAAGAGGATGCCCCCACAATGTAAAGAGAAAAAATTTAGTCATTTGGTATCTTTGTGATACCCAAAGTTGCTTATAAAATACTCCATTTAAGAACAGCACATGAGAAAATCAAGTCCCCTCTAAATGGAAAAAGTTGGAAGACATTCTGCTTTTTTAGAACATGGAGTTTGATTGGTCAGAGGCTCCTGACCCATGGGCATTTATTTTGTAGTTTAAAAATGTCTTTGTGAAGCTTCTTAAGAGGGCTATTAATGAGTACTTATACATTTTTTTTAAAAAATGAGCTTTTCCTATTTTATTTGAAATAGTATCCCAAGTTATCTCAACTACATATTAGCAAAGTATACCTTAGCATGGAACTGAGCCCCATGTCCAATTTGAAGATTTATCAGCATCTTTAAAAATGTATAGTGGCGTGCCAAGAGTTATAACAGGGTACCTCATGAAAAATATACAATCTTCCTTCTGAATTATGTATTTATGACCTCCTGAGGATGATAGATTTCAGGGAGAGAAACGTGATTTAGGAACTGCTTTTAGGCTCCAAACATATACTGGGGTTTGCAAGAGGCCTCTGTACTGACTGGGGTGCAGTGGGGTGAAGCCTTTCCCTTTTCTGAAGGTCAGCCAGCATCACAGGGGTAATGCCCTCCTTTTGCTTAGGCCCTTACTTTTTGTGGATTTCTGGCAGTACAGATCACAGCAGCCTGGGAAATACAGATTATCTGCTTTGTGGATTACCTGGAGCTCTAAGCCTAAAGTTTAACCAGCATTCAGTGTGTGCCCATGATGTCCCAGGTATCATCCCAAGTGCTGGGAGTATAAAGAGGAGCACTCCTCAGTTCTGGCCCCCATCCCACCACTGGCCTTCACTAAAGAGAGGGCCGGGAAGTGGCATTGTTTAATCTCTGGGGGAAGCCCATCCTGCAGCTTGCTAACAGATCTGAGACTGCCTGAGGACAGGCAGAGCTTGAAACCACCGAGCGTAAGGAGCTGTGAGTTAAGGTATCTGTCGCTGAGTATTAGCTATGCTGTGGATGACCTCCATCCACTGAGAATCTTTTGATTATTCACAGTCAGTTTATTATTTCCACACAACTGAGGTGCTGACATCTGAATGAAACAGAAAAAAAAAAAAAAATCCCATTATGTGTTTAAGTCTTAAATACTCTGCACTAACAACCACACATAATTTAAGGCCTTAAAGTAGTTATAATTCTGGAGAAAACTTGGGAGTTAGTGATGAGACTGGATAGGCCTAGAGGTGGTTAACCTGGAGAAATTAGCCATCTGTCCCAGGCTAGTCTCAAGAATAATTATTGAGTCCCTGGATTGTTGGGAAAGGTATAGCTCCACCATTTGAGCCAGGATCCCTCTGTCTCCAGCTCAGATTCTGACTTAGAAAGTCAGGGGGACCACAGATCCTCCATCAGAGCCCCGGAACCTTCTTCATAACCAGGCCAGATCCATGGTTGACTCATTATTCTGCCTATCTTGGGAGAATGGGCTGCTGCAACCTAGATGGTCATAGTCCACTTAGTGGATGTTGGCAAAAGGAAGATGATAAATCTCTGAAACTTTGGGCTCATCTTGAGAAAAGGAAGGAAGAAATTAGTGCCCTTTTGAGTGCATACCATATGCCAGGATCCAGGTACACTTACAGATGCTGTCTTGTTAAAGTACTGCAAATACATCCAACAACCATGGGCCAAACTATAAATACAGTGCATAATATAATGCTCTCAGTGTTCTGAATTCTGCCACAAAAAGACAGCTTCAGGAGTCAAAAGAGAAAAATTTTAAGCTTCTAATCATATGGCAAACACTTTATATGCACCGTGCACACGCACCAGGCCAATCCTCACAAAATCCTATGAAAAAGAGAATATAATTATTTTATCCCAATTTTACAGGAAACTCAGACTAGGTAGACTAAGAAAGGTTATTCAGCTAGTGCGTGCCTAAGCTTGTCTGCTTCCAAATGCTATGCTTTAACTACCTCTGTCTAAATTTGTTTCACATGATTCCAGTTCCAGTTCAGTTGCTCAGTCGTGTCCGACTATTTGCGACCCTGTGGACTGCAGCACGCCAGGCCTCCCTGTCCATCACCAACTCCCGAAGTCCACCCAAACCCATGTCCATTGAGTCGGTGATGCCATCCAGCCATCTCATCCTCTGTTGTCCCCTTCTCCCCCAACCTTCAATCTTTCCCATCATCAGGGTCTTTTCAAATGAGTCAGTTCTTTGCAACAGGTGGCCAAAGTACTGGAGTTTCAGCTTTAACATCAGTCCTTCTAATGAATATTCAGGACTGATCTCCTTCAGAATGGACTGACTGGATCTCCTTGCAGTCCAAGGGACTCTCAAGAGTCTTCTCCAACACCACAGTTCAAAAGCATCAATACTTTGGCGCTCAGCTTTCTTTATAGTCCAACTCTCACATCCATACATGTGGATGTGTTTATTTCTCAGTAAATAAGATTAAATAATTGTCTAAAATACATTTCCAAAATGTGAAACAACCAAAGTTATTACAGGTTTTCTCAATTTTAAAGGCACTGTATTTGCCCGGACATACAGACCTATTTTCCTTGGCTCTGAAACCTGAGACTCTCCTGACTTCTCTTCCTTACAGTCATCTGTGTCCTGCTGACAACCCTCTCAGCATCTTACTAAGCCAGTCCTGCTGCAAAATAGATGAGGCTGGTAGCCCCTGATTTGCCATAGAAGTGAGTCACTTGAAAGGTCCTGAAACAATAGCTCATTTGAATAAAGCTCTCTGCAGCATGCAGAAGGCAAGCCTAATTTTCCTTTTTATTCATAGAGGTACTTCAGTTAAAATCTCAAGTTCTGAACCTGTTGCCATTTTATTTTTTATTTTCTCACAGACAGACTTACAGTGCTCAACTGGGTCATACATGGTGTTAGGTACAAGTGTGGATGGTTTCTGAAGGGCCCGATGAAATCAGACTGCATGGATCATTCTGTAGCTCACCGAGTGTGTTGCACAAATAAATTAGAAAAGCAACACGGTGGGAGAAGAGGAAAAATTAACTGGGAAAGCCAAGGGCAGAGGGGCAATTTACCATTTCTGCACTATGGAGAAGCCAGTCTGGGCTGCCAGGCCGTACAGTTGGGAGCTCTCATGATTGTTCAGAGCCGTGCAGGGAGATCTGAACCTCTTCTCTGAAAAGGGAGAAGCCATTTGTGTGATGCCAGCCTTGTGGGGTGAGAGCTGGCACCCGCCGACAGGACCCCAAGCACAGGCTTGCCCCGGAGGCTTGAAGGAAGCAGCAGCACATCACTCCACGGAGAAACAAAGGCAGATTCTCAGCTCCCTGAAACCCGAGTGCTGGCTCAACAAGCTGTAACCCGTCTGGAGCCATCAGCTGCCTGCAGAGCACAGAGCGGAGCGCAGAAGCCCCCTCATCTCCAGAGCCACTGGCCGGAAGGGCTCCCCAGGTACGAGGGGACAGGTCTCATTCACTGTGGCTCTACTGATCAGTGTTCAGATTTAAGAGGAAATAAATACAGCATTTAGCAAACAGGTAAATTAGAGGTTGTTATTTATGGAATCGAGGCTTCCCTTGTGGCTTAGCAGTAAAGAATCTGCCTGCCAACGCAAGAGACTCAAGTTCGATCCCTGGGTCAGGAAGATCCTCTAGGGTAGGAAATGGCCACCCGCTCCAGTATTCTTGCCGGGAAATCCCAGGGGCAGAAGAGCCTGGTGGGCTACAGTCTATCGGGTCACAGACAGTCAGACATGACTTAGTGATGAAACAATAAGAACAATTTATGGAATCAAAGAGTGCTTTCAGACAACTCTCCAAGCATATGTACATGTTTGTCTTCCGATCATGAAGTTGGAGGCTGACCAGGGGCTCAGAGGAGCAAGGCTGAGAGACAGATAGCTGACGGGGGACACGGCAGACGTGATGCCCAAGCAACTCTATGTCATTCAAGGACCCACAGCAGCCCTCCCGCCCTCAGTTCAGACGGAGGCCAAGTGAGAAGAACACTCTCAGCCAAGATCCCAACCAGCTCCGCACATGTGTGTGTGTGTGCTAGGTCACTTCAGTCGTGTCCGACTCTTTGCAACCCCGTGAACTGTGGTGCGCCAGGCTCCCCTGTCCAGGGGACACTCAGGCAAGGATACTGGAGTTGGCTGCCAACCCAACTCCTTACATGCTATCCTTTTCAACCTCAACAGGCTGTCTTAAAACTCAGCCCTGAGCTCATTTCTTTTTCTTTTTTTTTATGGGTCCAAAGGGGCACATTGTGAAAAAATGTGAGGTGAAGAGATGACAAGAGATTAATTGCAGTCTACAATCCATGTGAATTACTTCCTTTGTGAGAGGATTATATATTATGAGGCAAGTAAGGAAAGAAATCTTTTTTATATCAAATGTTGCCAAACAGGGGCTCATTGGCTTACAGAGTATTAAAAAATGGAGGTGTCAAATTTAATATGGGGAGATTTGGCCTGTAAATTTGATTTTGTTAAAAATAAGACTTTCTGATGAAATGGCCTGCTCCCACAGCTGCCACTGACTGAGTGTCAGGGGCATGTAAGACCCACCGTAGTCCCCCTTCCATCCCCACCAGCTCACAATACCACTCCTCTGAATTACCTTCCCAGCCCTGTGAACATCTTGGAAACTCTGTTTTGAACAAACTATCTTAGAATTAATATTTGCTTTGAAAAATATGCTTGTGTGTCTGATTCAATATTTACTCTTTGGTCAATTAGGAAAATACAGCAGTCCATCAGCAATTCACATTGCTGGGGGCAGTTTCATAAAAGATGGTTCTCAAGGAGCCACAGGAAGCTGGACTTCTCTGCAGGAACTGGAACATCAGTCTTGCTCTTACCTCATACACATGTGTGTGCATACACAGACACATACACCGCCACCACTAACACTCCTTTTTAACTGTACTGGAGTGCCCAAGGCCATCCCTGCCTGGCATGCTGGGGCACTGCTTAAGGCATAGGAATGACAGCAATTTAGGAAAATCTACTGATGCGCAATGGGCTTCTCAGGTGGCTCAGTGGTAAACAATCCATCTGGAATGCAGGAGACTTGGGTTCAGTCCCTGGGTTGGAAAGATTCTCTGGAGAAGGAAATGGCCACCCACTCCAGTATTCTTGCCTGGGAAATCCCATGGACAGAGGAGCCTGGTGGTCTACAATCCATGGGGTTGCAAAAGAGTCAGACACGACTTGGGAACTAAACTGCAACACAGCTGATAAGGAAGGGTTTGTTTCTGAATGAGAATAATTCCTGTGGGTAAAGGGACAAGATTTCTGGGAAAGATGGACTGGAAATCCTTCCTGAGGAGAGTGGAAGAAGCAGGCGGTCAGAAAGGCATGTGCTTCAGCCTAGGGAAGCAGGAAGAGCCTTCAGTGAAGAATTGTAACTCGGGGGTATCCCTCCCTTGTACTATGGAGCAAGGAGTATGGAGATACTCATATTTAGACGGAAGCTTTAGCCTTCTAGGCTGTAAGCATAGTTGCCCTGGTCCCTTGGTATCTGATGCGTGTACACAGCCTTGTGAGGTGGTGGTATGAGAAGAGAAGGGGGTCAGGGAGAAACGCGAAGTGAGTGAAGGCTGGCTGCTGTATTAGTTACGAGGGCTGCCAGTACAAAGGACTACAGGCTGGGTGTCTTAAACAACAGAAATTTATTTTCTCACAGTTTCGGAGGCTAGGAGTGTTACCAAACCAGCCTTGGGTCTGCTCATCCTTGCACAGTAAAGCCAATCTCCTGACACCCTGGGTGGCGTTGAAGGAAAGTACAGCCTTTACTGCAGGGCACCCAGCAAGGAGAACAGGCAGCTCACGCTCAGAAGACATGGAAATCTTTAATGGATTTCAGGGAAGAGACTTTAAAGGCAGCTGGTGCACAGTCCTCGGATTGGCTGGCATCAAGGTGAAGTTTCGAGCATCATCAACCATCTCTGTTTCTATTGTGCATCTTCACATTTCCTAATCATTGACTATTGAACCAGTCTTTGGAGACCCAAGGGAGGCCTAGGAGACTAAGGCAAAAGCCTTTTCCTTCAAAAGAATACAGTGGGGCTTCCCTGATAGTCCAGTGGTTAAGAATCCACCTGCCAGCAAGGGAACATGGGTTGATCCCTGGTCCGGGAAGATCCCACATGCTGTGGGGCAACTAAGCCCCTGTACCCACAGGTACTGAGCCCGTGTGCCCACAGATACTGAGCCCGTGCCTTAGAGCCTGCTCACCCTTAAAGGCCTCACACCCTGCAGCCTGTGCTCTGCAACAGCAGCAGCCGCCGCGGTGAGACACCCACTTGCTGCAACTAGAGAAAGTCCACGTCCAGCAATGAAAACCCAGCCCAGCCAAAATCAAACTAATGATAAATAAATAAAAATGACTTTTGGAAAAGCGCACAGGGGCTTGTATATAGTTTCAATGCCGTCTTTTCTTTGATACTCCTCAGTGTTGTGGGGAACAGGTTCAGGAAAAGAGAGGAGATGAAGATTTGGATAGAGAGGTTGATTGTAACCTCAGCAGAGGAGCTCAGTTCTAGGGGCACTCGGTTTCTGGAGTATACAGGGAAGGAGTCAGCAGATTGTCTCCTCCTGAGGCCTCTCTCCTTGGCTTGCAGCTGGTCATTTTCTGTCTTCCCATGGTCTTCCCTGTGGGTGTGTCTGTGTCCAAATGTCCTCTTCTTGTAAAGACATCTGTCACACTGGATTAGGGCTTACCCTAAAGGCCTCACTTCAATATAATTACTTCTTTAAAGACTCCAAATAGTCTTGTTCTGAGGTAGTGGGGATTCAAGCCTCAACATACGAATTTTTTTTTTTTTTTTATTAAGCTCTTCTTTTGGCTCTCGCCTTCACACCTTCTTAACATTTATTTATTCATTTTTTATCCTTTGGCCACATTGTGTGGCAAGTGGGATCTTAGTTACCTGACCAGGGATCGAACTGGAGTCCCCTGCTTTGGAAGCATGGAGTCTCAACCACTGGAAAACCAGGGAATCCCCCAACATAAGAATTGTAAGGGGTTACGATTTGGTCTGAAACAGTTGGCATACAGTCATCCTTCAGCTAGAGTCCAGGCAGCACTCGCCACAGGGGCACAGCATCCTCTCAGATGGACTCTGTCCTGGAGCTGGGGGCAGGGCCAGTGACAGACTGAGCCCTGCCCAATGCGGGGCCTGCCACTCAGGAGCAAACAGCAGAGGGGCTGGTGAAAAGATGACCAAAGAATAGAACAGAAAACCTCCTCTTCCCCTACATCTGTACCCTGATCCTTGAGGGGGGCACTGAGCTGACTGTTGGGTAAATCTGTTATAAAATGAGAGTAAGGGAAAGATGATTTGATTTGCCACACTTTAACACACTGACGGATGTGCAGGGCTGTGTATGTCCTGTAGAGTGCGGAAGACCTATGCGGGACATCACTACGAAGTGACTGTGTGACCTTGGATCTCTCTCCTCTTTTCCAGGTCTCAGTTTCTGCATCTCAGTTTCTAAACAGGAGAGAAGCAGTTGGGATGACATGAATGAAACACAGCCCCTCGACTCCAAGACAGAAGCTAATTGTAGTAGTTCATGAACGATTGGCAGTGTAATCTCTAACAGAGATCAGCGTGAAAGGCAATGAAACAAACATCCAGTGGGAAAAACAGGCTAACCCCAGTAACAGGACCTTGGTGCTAGCCCAATACCAGGCTCAGAATAAGCATTTAAGAAAGGAGAGAACACGGAATTGAGTTTCCATTAACTTCACGGAAGTTGATACATACAAAGAACAACGAAGACTGGTGAAGGCACAGTTCTAGAAGTAAAGAACAGGAAGAGAGGGTTCTGGGGCTGTTTTGGGAGTTCTGGAAAACAAAAGTCACAACCAACTCTCCTTTAGAGACCCATGCCTGCTGCAGGCGCTGTCTGTGTGCACAGACACACAGCTTTTTTGATGGCCTACAGGTACTTCCTGCAAAGTTTTTTGAGGGTGGCAAAGAGCCTAATGAGACAAACGGCCATTTCACTAGGAGTTAAGTTATCAAAATATGGACGGCTTAATGGGTTGAAATAGACCTGCAACTCTTCACCACCAGAAATTACCGTCATCTCAAAAGCAGCTGCTTACCAAAGTAAGAAACCACTAAGGATGTACACTCACTAAAGAAATCAATTTGCATCCCAAGGCAAGAGGAAATATTATAAAAACTTACGGAAGAGCAATATTTTTTTTTCCCCTCAGAAAATACAACTATAAAAAAGGATGAGAATTTCAGACAGGAAGAAAAAATAGTCGCAGGAGATTCAGCGTACCAAGGACGATGGATGAGTATGCTAAAGAGACAGATACTAAATAATTTACATTCCTATAGATCTAGCATATTCCTCCATAATGTGTTCTGTTATTTATACTGTCTGCACTATAAAATCTCACCACCTTCTCTGAGCTTCTTCCAGATATACCCACACAGACAATGCAATTTCTCACTCTCTGTCTTTATACTGGTTACTGGGCCTTGTCATCTTTTTCATTTGCAAATAAAATACTCTCTCTGTGCTCTTCCAGAGACTTTTATCAGAGCCATCCACCCCTGAACAGAGGAGCATTTAAAGATCAAAAGAGAGGCAAAGTCACACTCTTTAAGCAATTGAGATAAAGATTCACACATAATTAGGCCGGGACAATAGGATTCTTTAAATAGATATATCTTTTAAGAATAATCAACTGCTATAAGCTATTCAAATACTGCAACCAGTACTAAAAAGAAAACAGGGAACTGACAAAGCCTTTACTGAGGACAAGGAGAGCAGGCAAGGGAAGGGGGAGGGGCGAACAGTGGTCTAAAGTGTCTGTGCACCGGCTTCCCTGGTGGTCCAGTGGTTCGGAATCTGCCTACCCACGCACGGGACACTGGTCTGATCCCTGGTCTGGGAAGATTCCACACGCTATGGAGCAACTGAACCTGTTCACCACGACTACTGAAGCCCATGCTCTCTAGAGACTGTGCTCCGCAACAAGAGAAGTCACCGCGATGAGTAGCCCATCCTCCACAACTAGAAATTAGCCTCTACTTGCCGTATCTAGATAAAGCCTGCACACAGCACCAAAGCTCCAAAGCAGCCAGAAGTTATTTTTTAAATTGTGTCCCCATTTTATGGGCTTTCCTGGAGGCTCAAATGGTAAACAATATGCCTGCAATTCAGGAAACCCAGCTTAGATCCCTAGGTTGGGAAGATCCCCTGGAGGAGGGCATGGCAACCCACTCCAGTATTCTTGTCTGGAGAATCCCATGGACAGAGGAACCTGGTGGGCTACAGTCCATATGGTTGCAAAGAGTCAGACACGACTGAAGCAACTTGGTATACACATTTTACAGATGACAAAATGGAGGATCAGAGTTAATTTAATTTAGCAAAGCAGATGGAGAGAGGCAGAATACTCTGTCCCTTCTGTCTGCAAGCCTACGCACTCTCCCCGGTGCTGATACCCACCTCTGCGGTCTCATGGAGAGGGAAAATAATGGTGTCTTAGAGTAATCACTCATTCACACACCCTTTATTGGGAGTCCCATGGTTCTCAGGTACTGAACTAGATGCTCTGAACAGAAAGACAAATAAGACAGTCGATGGGCACCGACAACACCGACCCCCATATTCCACTTTCCTGGAATACACTATCTGACAGACATCATCTTCGGTACCTTTCATTTGTCATTCTGTAATCTGGAAGAACAAATCTGACTCCATATGAGATCTGTTTCTTTTACTTTAACCTTTGTATTCCATTGCTCTTGCTATAAGTTTAGAATGTTGCCTACAGTTTGAAATAGATAGGACAGCCCATTCCAAAGCCTCTGACCTTTAAGAGTATAACACTTTCCCATTCACATAGAGATAAATTTTCAGAACAGAGAATAACATTTGTCCTGTTGGAAGATTACAGGAACTTGTGACCTGACCTATGTGGACAGCTACAATAACTAAGGATTCTGAAACCAGGTTTGCAGCAACCAGCAACCAACCATACCCCCACCCCTTACAGTACAAAAGAAACCCGAATTCTAACTGGGGTAAAATGTATCTTTGGGATACTAGTCTACCATCCTCTTATCTCTGCTGGCTTTCCAAATAAAGTCACTATTCCTTGCCCCAACCACATGTTATCCCTTGATTCTTTGCCCTATCATGGAAGGAGCAGGATGAACTTGGCTGTTTAGTCATTCAGTCATGTCTGACTCTTTGCGACCTGATGGACTGCAGCATGCTAGGCTTCCCAGTCCATCACCTACTCCTGGAGTTTGCTCAAACTCATGTCCATTGAGTTGGTGATGCAACTTCATATGCTCTTTACACCAACCCTATGTTAGAAACCGAGAACTTACAGATGTTCAGGCTGGTTTTAGAAAAGGCAGATGAGCCAGAGATCAAATTGCCAACATCCGCTGGATCATTGAAAAAGCAAGAGAATTCCAGAATAACATCTACTTCTGCTTTATTGACTATGCTAAAGCCTTTGACTGTGTGGATCATGACAAATTGGAAAATTCTTCAGGAGATGGGAATACCAGACCACCTGACCTGCCTCCTGAGAAATCTGTATGCAGGTCAGGGAGGAACAGTTAGAACTGGACATGGAACAATGGAGTGGTTCCAAATTGGAAGAGTATATCAAGGCTGTATATTGTCATTCTGCTTGTTTAACTTATATGCAGAGTACATCATGCGAAATGCCAGACTGGATGAAGCACAAGCTGGAATCAAGATTGCCGGGAGAAATATCAATAATCTCAGATATGCAGATGACACCACCTTAGTGGCAGAAAGTGAAGAGGAACTAAAGAGTCTCTTGATGAAGGTGAAAGAGGAGAGTGAAAAAGCTGCCTTAAAACTCAATATTCAAAAAACGAAGATCATGGCATCTGGTCTCCCATCATTTCATAGCAAATAGATGGGGAAACAATGGAAACAGTGACTGACTTTATTTTGGGGGGCTCTAAAATCACTGTGGATGATGACTGCAGTCATGAAATCAAAAAATGCTTGCTTTTTTAATAGGAAGAAAAGCTATGACAAACCTAGACAGCATATTAAAAAGCAGACATCACTTTGCTGACAAAGGTCCATCTTGTCAAAGCTCTGGTTTTTCCAGTAGTCATGTATGGATGTGAGAGTTGGACCATAAAGAAGGCTGAGCACCAAAGAACTGGTACTTTCATATTGTGATGTTGAAGACTCTTGACAGTCCCTTGGACTGCAAGGAGATCCAACCAGTCCATCCTAAAGGAATTCAGTCCTGAATATTCATTACAAGGACTGATGATTAAGTGGAAGCTCCAATACTTTGGCCACCTGATGCAAAGAGCTGACTCATCAGAAAAGGCCTGACGCTGGGAAAGATTGAAGGCGGGAGGAGAAGGGGACGACAGAGGATGAGGTGGTTGGATGGCATCACCAACTCAATGGACATGAGTTTCAGTAAGCTCTGGGAGTTGGTGATGGACAGGGAGGCATGGCGTGCTGCAGTCCTTGGGGTCACAAAGAGTCGGAAACTACTGAGTGGCTGAACTGAACTGAACTGATGGTAAAAACCATCATTCCCACTTAACAGATGAAGGAAAGGGGATTCAGAGAGTGTGATAGCCTGTCTAGACTCTGTGAGCAGTCTCCACAATAATCTCAGGACTGACTGAATGGATCACCCACACTTTTCCACACCACTTCCATTCTCTATCTTGATAAATCAAGTTTCATGCTATAAAGAGATTAAATATGGTAGGTGAAGAAAAAAATCTATACAAGTAATTATAAGAAAGAATTAATGTGTTTCTTTATTTCACAGCTGCCTTTTTGATAACGAGGTAATCAAGGCTAAAGTCATAGCCATTAAGGTAAAACGTTAATTCACAGTTTAGTTTATGCATCATTTTCAACTTTGTGCATCTATTTGCTGGAATTAGCCTTCTACCTCCACTGCAGTCATAACTGGCTATCAAGGGATGTATATGACTTTGAATAAATGAGCTGAAAATTCCAGATTTTTGCATTTCATAGTAGGGAGAAAATATCATGCCAATATTTTCACATATTTCTTGATTAGGCAAGAGGTAAAACTTAGAGCTCACTAGAGTAGTTTAAGCTGTACTTGTGAATTTTTCTATAGTCCTTTGCTGCTCTTGTTTCTTTAGCAAGTCCCTTTGATTAGGATAATGACAATTCCTTCTTATAGTCTCAGATTTAAGGCAAATGTTCTATAAACTCCAAAACCCTGACAGTGTGTGTGCATGCATGTTAAGTCGCTTCAGTCATGTCCAGCTCTTTGTGGACAACTGTAGCCCGCCAGGCTCCTCTGTCCATGGGATTCTCCAGGCAACAATACTGTGGGTTGCCATTTCCTTCTCCAGGGGATCTTTCAGACCCTGGGATTGAACCTGAGTCTCTTGCATTGACAGGCAGGTTCTTTATCACTAGCGTCACCTGGGAAGCCCTGCAGTGTATACACAGTCAAGGTAAATATCCGAAATTAAAGTACAGGCGTAGTACCAGCAGTATGCAATTAAAGTGCCTTCCGTAACAGGGCCAGCACACTATAAACAAATCATTAATGCCCTCCTGGTTTCCTATTCAGAAGTGTATCTCCCAAGTCAGCTTCTAAACAGAGCCTTTCAAGAAGAGTCCAATTTACTTGATTGGAGAGGAAAAAGATGAAATAGAGCCACAGGTTACTATGAGTTTAAAGAGGAGCATAGGGTTATCTTGGTGATTAAAGACCTTCTAGGAGGTTAATTACTCACAGGCCAGACTTAAAACTCACACAATGTATTGGCAGTTACAAAAATTTGTGTACAGCAGAGAACTCTCTTCTGCACTCTGAATGATATTATTTTATTCCTTCTTCTTGCAGGGCTGAGTTAAAGCAATATTCTTTCCATGATCCAATCAGAACAAGGGAAGAAATGACATTCAAATGGTCGCAGAAATATTATACAGAAATGTGAGTAAGAATTTTATAATTTAGGAAGTGAAAGGAAGAGTGTTATGTGCGAAAGAGAGAGAGAAAAAAGAAGAGAGACAGAAAGAGGGAGACAGGTACTCAAGCGGTTTTTGAAAACCTCTGGAAGAGGGTTTACTGAAGAGCACCTCTAATGGGGAATACTGGTAAGTGGGCAGAGCTGGAGGGCAAATTAGCATAAGCTTGATGACCTGCAGGTATTCAAATTCTACCCCGGGAACTTCAGAAAAGCCTTATGCTCTTAGCTGGCTAGAACCATGATGGGATTTGTATGAGACCTTCATCCAAGTCCTCATCATCTCTCACCTGGGTCCTTCTGAGAGAACCCCCTTCCCCAGTCTGCCAGCTACGAAGGCCCTGGCCCAGCCCCTGTCTGACCCGCAGTCTCTCCCTCTGCCAACCCTATCACGCCCCACCCCTTCTCCCTGCTTCATGGCTTGCCACCGAACTTGGGAGGAAGTTCAGAATCCTTACCGAAGCCCTATTTGTGTTTTCCAGCTTGCTTTCCTACCACCTCTACAGCCTTCTAACTTTACAACCTCAGTCACACTGGCTTGGTTCGGTGTCTCCAACAGAAGCTTGGATTCCTGTCACCAAACGTCACCTCCTCAAAGAGGCCCTCCCAATCGCTCCGCTGCATGTTGCCTACCTGCTCCTCTTTTACAGGCACTGCTATGGAGCCTTCTTTGAGCGGCCCAGAGAGCTTGTGTCGGCAGTGACAGCATTCACTCATCACCTGCCTGCTTGCTCATCCTCACCGCACATTCTGTACCCCTGGTACGCAGCTCAGCCCTGGAGAAACAGCTAAGCACAGTGCTGCTGGCTCCTTCTGCCCTGGAGCTCTGTCTGTCCTGGAGTGTGCAGATGAAGCTGAGTCTTTAGGAAAGGTCGGGCATTGTGACACCATATGATAATAATGAAAACCACAACAATTTTAACCTGTTAGTCCAAAGGCCCAAAGTGTTGGGTTGGTATTCATGTAAGTCTGTAAAGGATGGGGAACTGTTAAGGATTCCTTTGGGAGTGAATTCGAATGCCTGGAAAACACTTTTGCCTCTTCTCCCTAGAGTCACACTCTGCACCACCCCACATACCCCCAGGACACTGCCTTTCTGGGGACAAGGCAGTAAGTGATCTCAGCAGATTTCCCAGCTAATGAGACACCGTCCCTCTTCCCTGCTGGGAAGTAATATGTTCAACTATCTGAGAACCCAGCCCCTCCAGGAGGCCTGGCCTCTGCTGCAGAGGAAAGAGGGCCATGAATATAATATAAAGGCTATTATTCTGGCAAACCTATTCTATTTTTGGACCAGGTACATACTGGAGCCCATTAGGATGATTTTGAAAAAAGAATTACAATAATTATTTTTTGGCAGCCTGGAGTCTTTTATCTTTATGTGATGATAGCAATGTTTTAAAAGGGTTATCATAGCACTGCATAATAATAATAATCTTTTATTAGGTGTAATGCTGTAAGAGTTTTAAAAATACTTTGATATAAAAGGTCAGGTTTGATCCTAATAATGATCCTTTGAGGTATATGGAGTAGCAGTTACTTGCCACATTTCACAGTAGGGGAAACTGAGGTCTAGGGCAGCTGAATGGCTTCTAAGGCTCCAAGCTAATCATGGCAGGGAAGTCCTAGGACCCAAGGCACTGATTCCTAGTCCAGTGTTCTTTAAATAAATCATTACTGGAGAACTGACTTAAAGGAGACTATCAGAAGAGATGTGAGGTATGTGTGTGTGTGTATGTGCGTATACAGGATGGTGGATTCCAGTGAGTGGTTCCTGGGACTGACAGATCATTTTAGCAGCAAAGACACAATATAACAGAACTCTACCTTCTAAGCATCGTCATCCACTCAGTATCGAGACTGTCACACTTAAATCACAGCATCATACATAGTACCCACCTTCAAGCTTCCCAATAAAGAAACTTGATATGTATGGAAAGAATGTTCCAAAAGACTCTTTCATATCTATTTTCTCATCCCTTGCCTTATGTTTTTGTGTTTTTTTCCTCCAGAAATAATGCTCTTACAGTTTATATTGCTGCTTCTGTCTTAATGAATTATAGGAGCACAATTTATGGTTTCAGAAAGAGTCCTCTCTGGCTGTGAATCAGCCAGCTTTCCCTTCCTTGGTCTCTCCCAAGAAAAGAAATGAGAAGCCTGGCAGTGCCCTTCTTCACAAAGGGCGTGCTTCAGGCTAATTGCTGCACTTCGTCGTGCTCTCTCTCTCTTTTCACATCTGAGGCCACGATGGCTTACAAGTCTCTGCTCCTGAACTTTCTTTTCTGATTATTGACAAAGAGCCCAAAGTCAAGGCAGAGATGTCAATACATCTGCTTGCTTTTCAGGAAGGGCAAAGGTCCCACCATCCACTCTTGGCACACCAGAGTGCATTCACAGGAAGGCACCAGAAATCTCCATCTTCAGAACCAATCAGCCCAAGAGAAATAGTTTCACTTTGCAACCCACTGTTCACACACGTTCAAGCTCCAGTTCACGTGGAAGGTTAAAGTAGTTGAGGGAAAGTCAGTTTTAATGAATATCAGCTCCCTCTATGCGCTTACCTCCAGAAAATGTTCTGCCTGCTGTTCTCGATCCAATTTCCTTGAAGTTGTTGTAATCAGACCTGTGTAGAAATGAGAATATTTGACTTGTAAATATCTGGGGCAAGCAGCTTACTGAGTGTGGGAAGCAAGTCCAGTTAAAGGAAAAGCAAAAGCCATGGGGAACAGTATAACTCACCAGTCCTCAGCGACAGTCAGATGGTTTCAGAATTACTCTGAACAAAATAAAACTGACAAAGAAAACCCCAAAAATTTGTTTCTGGGTTCTGCTTTCCACTGTTGAGGTATTTTAATCACTTTGGGGATGTGGAACCTCACTAAAGAACAATTGTTTTTCTGGTAATGAGGAATTTCAATAATTTATTTGCATATATAACTGAAATTCTGCCATAGAAACCTCATTGAAGATTTTAGAGTTCTTGAACAATTAATAGATTGCTGATTAGATTCAGGCTATGAAACAGAACTTTCTTATTTAACTTTTTTACGCTTATATAATATTTTGGTTATACTGACAAAGAATGTTATTTTTGCAATGACTACTTGTACACATAATTATTTCAAATTTACTCATATATGAAAGATCTCATGGTGTAGCTTTATCACGTTGCTTTATTTGTTTAAATCTTTACACAAAACAAGTTCTTTTTTCTTTAATACCTAATATATGAAATATCTCATGCTGTAGCTTTATCTCTTAATTTGTTTAAATCTTTACACAAAATAAGTTCTGCATTGGAAATAACATTCTTTCCTATGAATGGCATTTCTCATAAATGAATCATCCCTTTGAGCAGAGAGACAAAGAAAAGGGAAGGAGAAGACAAAACTTTCAAGGCCATTCAATTTGTCTTTTGCAGATTTTATCATGATTATTCTTAAATGGCAATTAGGAGGTCAAATTTACATTCCATTTCTTGATTCCACTCTGTCCCTGAAAATAAGACCCTCTGATTGGGCTGTTGACCTATGCTGATCAATGAGAGAAGAGAAAAGCTCACTCTCAGTGCTGGTGAAGTGCATGAAATATGGAAAAGGTATGTCATCAAAATCCGCTGAGGCATTCATGTGTTTATTTTCCAGTGGTGGATAGAGTACATGATTTTGCTCCTGCTGCTGCTGCTAAGTCGCTTCAGTCATGTCCGACTCTGTGTGACCCCATAGATGGCAGCCCACCAGGCTCCCCTGTCCCTGGGATTCTCCAGGCAAGGGTTGCCATTTCCTTTTTCCAATGCATGAAAGTGAAAATTGAAAGTGAAGTCGATCAGTCTTGTACGACTCTTAGTGACCCCATGGACTGCAGCCCACCAGGCTCCTCTGCCCATGGGATTTTCAGTTCAGTTCAGTTCAGTTCAGTTCAGTCACTCAGTCGTGTCCGACTCTTTGTGACCCCATGAATCGCAGCACGCCAGGCCTCCCTGTCCGTCACCAACTCCCGGAGTTCACCCAGACTCACGTCCATCGAGTCAGTGATGCCATCCAGACATCTCATCCTCTGTCGTCCCCTTCTCCTCCTGCCCCCAATCCCTCCCAGCATCAGAGTCTTTTCCAATGAGTCAACTCTTCGCATGAGGTGGCCAAAGTACTGGAGTTTCAGCTTCAGCATCATTCCCTCCAAAGAAGTCCGAGGGCTGATCTCTTTCAGAATGGACTGGTTGGATCTCCTTGCAGTCCAAGGGACTCTCAAGAGTCTTCTCCAACACCACAGTTCAAAAGCATCAATTCTTCGGTGCTCAGCCTTCTTTACAGTCCAACTTTCACATCCATACATGACCACTGGAAAAACCATAGCCTTGACTAGATGGACCTTTGTTGGCAAAGAGAAAGCCAAAAAAAACAAACAAAAAAAGACTACAGTGGGGTTAAATGGCTCCCCATGGCCTTGAAAATAAAATCCTACTAAAAGTAACATGGCTGTTAGGGTTAGGGTTAGGAAGATCTGAGTTCCAGTAGAACTTGAGCCTCATTATAGGCTCATTGTAAGGTATTAGCATGCTGAATGACACACTCACAGCCTCACTGATCATAAAAGGCCAAAGAGTGGGTGTGACCCAGTTGTGGAAATCCCCGCCAGGTAGTCGGAATAATCTTCCTACTTGTTAGCCCATGAAATTACTTGGCCTGTAAAAACTAACCACTGGAAGTCTCTCGAACTAATTTCGAGGTCTCTGCTGCCTTCTGAGATGGACTGCCTTCTCTCTGTGGAATGTGTCTCTCTCTACATAAATCTGCTTTCCCACTTAGCTCTTGAGGCAGAGTCCCCTTGCCTGCCTGCTTGTATCCTTCACAAACATCCTGCATTAATAATTAAATCTACTTCTTACTTGTCACTTTGTCTCTTGCTGAATTCCTTCTACACTGAGACATAAAGAACCGGAACTTTAGTTAAGTCCAGATACCACGTGAGTGATTTTTATAAAGACAGAGGGTTCAATTTCCAATCTGAGGTTTGACAGGGTCCAGGTTTCATGAGGCGTGCCTAGGTTTGAGCTCCAAACAGAGGGACATGGTTTGAACCCCACTCACTCCACTCTCATCCATCCACACTCCCATGGGAGGGAAACACACACTCCCCTTGCACCAATGATCTGCCTTTCCATGAAAGTTTCCTGGAATGTGCCCCCACCTTTCTGCTTCATCCACAGATTTTCCAAACTGAGCTCAGGTGTTAGAGAGGTGACCCTCTCTCCCAGGGTTAGGGGGCTGATAAATACTACCAGCACAAGTATACTCCACCACACTATCATTCTAGGCCTTTTACTACACTTCTTTGCTCACAGGTCTGTATTTTCCCACTAGACAGAGTGACTTCATGGGAAAGACCTGCCTTCTGCTTCAGAAGCCCTGCTGTCCACCTAAGCACCTGGCCTAAAAGAAAAACTAAAACTGGAGGCTCATTAGCAGTCAGTGGACAAAAGCTGCTGGGGAAAGGGAGATCACTCATATTCTGATCCTCAGTTTTGCTACAGGCTTAGACGTGGCTGTTTAGGAGGTACTGTTTTGTGTGTGGGGAGAGTATCTGCGGGTGGGGAGGAGGCGTGTGTCTTTAGTGCTCAGTTAAAGCCATTTTCTGAGTTCCTCCATGTGAATGGTGCAGTGCTAGGCACTTCTGCATATAAAAATGAGTTACTGTCAGAGATGGTGGGGAAAGACTGCCATCAAGAGTTTCAGGGTAGGGGGCTTCCTTGGTGGTCCAGTGGCTAAAACTCTGTGCTCCAAACGCAGGGGGCCTGGGGTTCAATCCCTGATCACAGAACTAGATCCCATATGCTGCAACTGAGGGTTCTGCATGACGCAGCTCACAGATCCTGCATGCTGCAGCAGAGACCGAAGGCCCCACATGCTATAAAGACCTGGCACAGCCAACTAGGCAGAGAGGTAGATAGATTTAAAAAAAAGAAACTTCCAGGGAGAGAATCAGTAACTTCCCTTCCTTAGCTGCCCATCAGAACCTCCTGGGAAACTCAGAACACGTGGTTCTGTGCCCCATTCCATCCCTCATTTCCTGTCTCTGAATCTCTTGGGACGATGCCTTGAGATGGTGCTCTGATTCTACGAGAAGGCTCTCTGCAATGCCAGTATTCTGTGTTGAATTTCAGCATGACCTTTTACTGACATGAGTTTTTCTGCCCATCCAAGAATGAAATACACTGAGCAGCTTTAGCATCTGGGTCAGGCCTTGGGCTCATTGTGTGTGTGTGAGAGAGAGAGAGAGAGAGAGAGAGACGTGTGAGCAAAGGGGACATGGAGATGTGTGAATGCACTGGTGGGTGAGGTGATCAGGGGGGAACAGAGAGGAGCCTGCTCTGAGTCCTACTGACTCAGGGTCAGCGTGTCACACCAGCGAGTGCCTAACACACAAATCTGACGCCTTCACTTTCAGGTCAGGCTGTTCCACAGGCTCATTTGTCACGGAAGCTCTTTCTAAGTGAGAAGTAACTGTGTTCTTGAAAGGGGTCGGGAGGCTTTCGCAGCCCTCACCCCCTCTTCAGGGAGCCTCTTCTGTGAGAGGCGCCAGTGGGAATGAGAAATGCTTGTTATGTGGAGGCTATAAAGGGGTGAGCGGCTGACCGCCTCTGCTCCTGTTGGCCTGCTGCCCTTCCCCTCTGCCCTCCGTGGGCTCCTGAGTCAGTCCAGGTCCTCCTCGGGCACGTCGGGCAGTCGGCCCACTGCGGTGACGGCGCTCTGGAAGGAGGTCAGCTTCCCCTCCCCACTATCCCGAGGGTAATTCTTGAGGAAAGCCACTTGTCACAGAGCCCGTGTGCAAGTGGGGGGCAGGTGGCTCCCTTCCACCTGCCTACCTTCCCCAGGGGTGTGCTTTTCACTTGCTTATCAGCCCACAGAGAGGAAGGCGGGCTTCCTGAAGAGTCTGACCAAAACACACATGGCAGTGACCCCAGAGCTATGAGAAAGACAAAGAGTCTCCGTCCCTGAAGGAAAAAGCAAGGAAACCTCCGCCAGGCTCAGTTCTCGGGGTTTCTTTCACCTTTATTTTCACAGATTGTGAAGAAGGCTGAGCACCGAAGAACTGATGCTTTTGAACTGTGGTGTTGGAGAAGACTCTTGAGAGTCCCTTGGACTGCAAGGAGATCCAACCACCATTCTGAAGGAGATCAGCCCTGGGATTTCTTTGGAAGGAACGATGCTAAAGCTGAAACTCCAGTACTTTGGCCACCTCATGTGAAGAGTTGACTCATTGGAAAAGACTCTGATGCTGGGAGGGATTGGGGGCAGGAGGAGAAGGGGACGACAGAGGATGAGATGGCTGGATGGCATCACTGACTCGATGGATGTGAGTCTGAGTGAACTCCGGGAGTTTGTGATGGACAGGGAGGCCTGGCGTGCTGCGATTTATGGGGTTGCAAGAGTCGGACACGACTGAGTGACTGAACTGAACTGAACTGAAAGTAAAACATAGGAGAAAACTCTAAGTCAAAGTGAAATTCCGGAGTTCCCTGGTGGCCCAGTAGTAAAGAATCCACCTGCCAATGCAGAGGCCACGTGTTTGACCCCTGGTCTGGGAAGATTCCACAGGGCCACTGAGCCCCTGTGCCACAAGTGCTGAAGCCCGCGCGCCGAGAGTCCCCGCTCTGCAGCAAGAGACACCAAGCGGTAAGCGGCTCGCCCCTGCAACAAAGAGCAGCCCTGCGGGCACCAGGGAAGGCCCAAGGGCAGCAAAAGGTCGGGCGGAGCCGAAAATGAATTATTCAATTAAAAAAAGTGAAAATTAGTAGGAAATGGGACGAAGTAGGGCAAGGGACACAGAGTGACTTCTAATGGGTGCAAAGTTTCTTTTGGGGCTGATGAAAATGCTCTAAAATTACAGATTACTGTTATGGCTGCACAGTTCCCTAAGTATTCTGAAAGCCAGTGAATTGTATCTTTTAAATAGGTGATTGTTATTCTATATAAATTATGTATCAGGAAAGCTGTTTAAAAATCAGCAGGAGATCATAAACTCTGCCTTTTAGATTTTAACAAGTCTTTCAGTTTTGGAGGAGACAGATCTTTAAAAATACTTAAATGACTGAATGAATATATCTCACCCGTATTTTTCACTGTATTTCACTATATTTTTTAAGACTGAATGAATGAATGAGTGAGTTAGTCTACAAATCTGGTAGGAAGAAGGACTGGAATGAATAGATCCATCAGGTTTGTCCATGGGGAATCTGGAACATAAATATAATGAAAAGAACATTTTGGGTTAAAGTCACAATTGGTGGTTATTTGCACTGAAAATAAACCTTGTTGTCAAGACAGGGTCAGCTAAACCAAGGAGGGGAAAAAGCTTTCTCCCGTCTAGAGGCACACACTGAGGATGAGCTCTGGGGCTTCAGCAGCACAGTGCACTTTGCAGTCACACGGGAATGAGGTGGACCGTCTCCCACAGACCAGAGGCATTAGACAAAGCTGCCAAAGCTGCGTCTTCCCTTCTAACAGCTTTGTTGTAGCTGAATGCAGTTGGGCCTTAGAACAGGGCAGAGCCTGAAACAGAGCCATTCCCTCTTCAACTGCTCCGATTCATCACTGTGGAAGGCATCCTCCTTGTGCAATCTCTGCAAGAGAGAGGCATGCACATCACACATGTAACTGTAGACCCATTGGGCGCAGTAAATTGGGGACTGACATGAGGAAATTGAATTTCAAAGATAAATCATAGGCAAGCTTTTGAAAGTGGTTTGGAGATATAAACAAACACATCATTTGATATAATTACATATGCAAACCTCCAATTTAGGAGGGGATTACGCCAGTCCTAAGTGAATGATACTCAGTAAAGAGAAGGGGAGAGTATATGGTTGGAACCATGCAATTACTTTAAAAAGAACTGCTTTTGATTTTTTTTGTTGTTGTTGTGGAAATGGGGGAATCTAAAAACCTTTCTGAGAAATAGGCTGAGCATGAAAATGGGGCTGCCTGCTCAGAAAAGAACTCAAAATGTTCTAAGTAGTTATGGTCAGAGAAGTGATACTCAAAAGGATGACATCTTTTTCCTGCTTTTCCACCCTGTGGGTGTCCTGGGTCGCAGCTGTGTAATCTAGTGCCATGACATTGACATTTTCTTTAAGTGCTACTTGAAGCTGTGTAGGTCTTTGCTCAGCATAATTTTCCAGAACTGTTGGAAGCTGAGATTGGTATTACAAATACAACTGGAATAACAGCCCTGTGAGCTACAATTAGTGTTTACTCTCTTTTTCCACATTCCATTTACTCTTCTTACCATGTTGCCATGCCTACCCCGACTATCTGGTAAACCCTCTCATCATGCTTCCAGAAAGTTCAAATGTCACCTTCTCTGCAAATCATTTTCTGACCTTCCCTCCTCCAGCATGCTGCATGTAACTCATCTATTGTCTGGACCTCTCTCTGGACCCTAGTGGTAGGAAGGCTTTGTTTGGGTGGGTCACCAGCTGAGCTCAGGAACCTAGATTAGTGCCATTATGTTTGTTGAATATAAAGATACTACTAGTATACCACCATATGACCCAGCAATCCCACTCCTAGGCACATACCCTGAGGAAACCGAAACTGCAAAAGACACATGTGTCCCACTGTTCACTGCAGCACTATTTATAGTAGCTCGAACATGGAAGCAACCTAGATGTCCGTTGACAGATGAATGGGTAAAGAAGGTTTGGTACATATACACAATGGAATATTACTCAGCCATAAAAAGAACACATTTGAGTCAGTTCTAATGAGGTGGATGAACCTAGAGCCTATTATAAAGACTGAAGTAAGTCAGAAAGAGAAAGACAAATGTTGTACACTAAGGCATATATACAGAATCTAGAAAAATGGTCCTGAAGAATTTACTTATAGGGTACCAATGGAGAAACAGACATTGGGAATATAATTATGGACATGGGGAGAGGGGAGGAGAGGGTGAGATGTATGGTAAGAGTAACATGGAAACTTACATTACCATATGTAAAATAGATAGCCAATGGGAATTTGCTGTATGGCTCAGGAAACTCAAACAGGGGCTCTGTATCAACCTAGAGGGGTGAGGTGGGGAGGGAGATGGGAGGGAGTTTCAAAAGGGAGGGGATATATGTATATCTACGGCTGACTCATGTTGAGGTTTGACAGAAAACAACAAAATTTTGTAAAGCAATTATCCTTCAATTGAAAAATAAATTAATTAAAAGAAATACTACTAGTATAGAAGGTCTTCCCAGGTGGCTGAGATGGTGAATCCGCCTGCAATGCAGGAGACCCAGGTTCAATCTGTGGGTCAGAAAGAACCCCTGGAGAAGGGAATGGCAACCCACTCCAGTATTCTTGCCTGCAGAATTCCATGGACAGAGGAGCCTGGTGAGCTACAGTCCATGGAGTTGCAAAGAGTTGGACATGACTGAGTGACTGACGCATGCACACGCGCACACACACACACACACATACAGTATAGATATGGCTCTAGTTTTTTGTTAAGCAATCAATCTTCCCAAACAGGATATAAGCAAAAGGTAGTTAATAGATCTTATTTATCCTGTGTCTCTGATATTTAATATAGAACCTGGTACATTGAAGGTATCAAGCAAAACTTGTTTGAATGAGGGTAACATCGATAGAGTCCCCCAGCACTCTCAGTATTGCCTTATACAGAGTGGTCAGTCCCCCAGGACTCTCAGTATTGCCTTATACGGAGTGGTCAGTCCCCCAGCACTCTCAGTATTGCCTTATACGGAGTGGTCAGTCCCCCAGGACTCTCAGTATTGCCTTATACGGAGTGGTCAGTCCCCCAGCACTCTCAGTATTGCCTTATACGGAGTGGTCAGTCCCCCAGGACTCTCAGTATTGCCTTATACGGAGTGGTCAGTCCCCCAGGACTCTCAGTATTGCCTTATACGGAGTGGTCAGTCCCCCAGGACTCTCAGTATTGCCTTATACGGAGTGGTCAGTCCCCCAGCACTCTCAGTATTGCCTTATACGGAGTGGTCAGTCCCCCAGCACTCTCAGTATTGCCTTATACGGAGTGGTCAGTCCCCCAGCACTCTCAGTATTGCCTTATACGGAGTGGTCAGTCCCCCAGCACTCTCAGTATTGCCTTATATGGAGTGGTCAGTCCCCCCAGGACTCTCAGTATTGCCTTATACGGAGTGGTCAGTCCCCCAGCACTCTCAGTATTGCCTTATACGGAGTGGTCAGTCCCCCAGGACTCTCAGTATTGCCTTATACGGAGTGGTCAGTCCCCCCAGGACTCTCAGTATTGCCTTATACGGAGTGGTCAGTCCCCCAGCACTCTCAGTATTGCCTTATACGGAGTGGTCAGTCCCCCAGCACTCTCAGTATTGCCTTATACGGAGTGGTCAGTCCCCCAGGACTCTCAGTATTGCCTTATACGGAGTGGTCAGTCCCCCAGCACTCTCAGTATTGCCTTATACGGGGTGGTCAGTCCCCCAGGACTCTCAGTATTGCCTTATACGGAGTGGTCAGTCCCCCAGCACTCTCAGTATTGCCTTATACGGAGTGGTCAGTCCCCTAGGACTCTCAGTATTGCCTTATACGGAGTGGTCAGTCCCCCAGGACTCTCAGTATTGCCTTATACGGAGTGGTCAGTCCCCCAGGACTCTCAGTATTGCCTTATACGGAGTGGTCAGTCCCCCAGGACTCTCAGTATTGCCTTATACGGAGTGGTCAGTCCCCCAGCACTCTCAGTATTGCCTTATACGGAGTGGTCAGTCCCCCAGCACTCTCAGTATTGCCTTATACGGAGTGGTCAGTCCCCCAGCACTCTCAGTATTGCCTTATACGGAGTGGTCAGTCCCCCAGCACTCTCAGTATTGCCTTATACGGAGTGGTCAGTCCCCCAGGACTCTCAGTATTGCCTTATACGGAGTGGTCAGTCCCCCAGCACTCTCAGTATTGCCTTATACGGAGTGGTCAGTCCCCCAGGACTCTCAGTATTGCCTTATACGGAGTGGTCAGTCCCCCAGGACTCTCAGTATTGCCTTATACGGAGTGGTCAGTCCCCCAGGACTCTCAGTATTGCCTTATACGGAGTGGTCAGTCCCCCAGCACTCTCAGTATTGCCTTATACGGAGTGGTCAGTCCCCCAGCACTCTCAGTATTGCCTTATACGGAGTGGTCAGTCCCCCAGCACTCTCAGTATTGCCTTATACGGAGTGGTCAGTCCCCCAGCACTCTCAGTATTGCCTTATACGGAGTGGTCAGTCCCCCCAGGACTCTCAGTATTGCCTTATACGGAGTGGTCAGTCCCCCAGCACTCTCAGTATTGCCTTATACGGAGTGGTCAGTCCCCCAGGACTCTCAGTATTGCCTTATACGGAGTGGTCAGTCCCCCCAGGACTCTCAGTATTGCCTTATACGGAGTGGTCAGTCCCCCAGCACTCTCAGTATTGCCTTATACGGAGTGGTCAGTCCCCCAGGACTCTCAGTATTGCCTTATACGGAGTGGTCAGTCCCCCAGGACTCTCAGTATTGCCTTATACGGAGTGGTCAGTCCCCCAGGACCCTCAGTATTGCCTTATACGGAGTGGTCAGTCCCCCAGCACTCTCAGTATTGCCTTATACGGAGTGGTCAGTCCCCTAGGACTCTCAGTATTGCCTTATACGGAGTGGTCAGTCCCCCAGGACTCTCAGTATTGCCTTATACGGAGTGGTCAGTCCCCCAGGACTCTCAGTATTGCCTTATACGGAGTGGTCAGTCCCCCAGGACTCTCAGTATTGCCTTATACGGAGTGGTCACATAGCTCCTAAGCATAGAAGTAAGGTTATCTGAATGCTTTCTTCTATTCTTTGAATAATTTTAATGTTTTCCCAATTTTTGGACACTATTCCGTGCTGATAGTTGGAGGTCACTAAAACCATTCCTGATAGACTTTATTTATTTTCAGAAGTTGGTTAAAGATTTTTAATGTTAGACACAGCAACTCTGTGCTCATTCCATAGTCCTCCCATGTCCTGGTTTCTAATGAATTCATGGAGAAAGGTAGGTAAATAATAATGCAGTAGTATCCAACATTTATTGAGTACTATGTGCCAAACACTAGCACCAAACAGCTTGCATACACGATCTCATTTAAGTGAACAAGAGTTCGGAGAAATAGGAGCTATTTTGACTCTGGAAACTGAGGAAGAAATGAGAAATAACTTGCCCAAGGTCAGCCAAGACCTGCACCCAGGGACTCTGACTCTGAAGCTTTTCGACTGTCTTCATAGCAGATAAGAACGCAGAGCTGTGGCAAAGCCACCCAACCAGGAACCAGAAGACCTGCAACCCAGTTTCAGCTCTGCCAGTGACCGGTTATGAGATTAGAGAGGTCACATCTTTTATTTTTTCTTCTCTAGAACTGTTTCCTCATCTAGCCATGTCCTAAAGTCTCTTTTCAATGTAAAGAGTCTACACTAATACAGAAACATTAAAAGCAATCATTCTTCCTTTCCGGCTCCCTCACTGGACCCCGCTTTCTCCTTGATGAAACTGAGTCCAGCTGTGTAGGACACGGGAAGGTCACCCAGGTAAAGCAAGAGGGGTTGTGTTCTGGTTTCTATTTATTCATGAAATTAACACTTAATACCCACATGTATATTTCTCAAAAGAAGCAAAGTAAAAACATCAGTTATCTATGAATGCATGTTTTTAAGTAGGGGAAAAAAGCTAGTTATTTTCATGTTTGCTATCTCTTCTACAAAATTCTAACTTCTAGAAACAGAGAACAAACCTGACTCCATATTGGATCTATGCCTTTGGCTCCAGGGCTCTGCACCTTTGTAAAAGAATGTTGCCTACAACCTGAAATAAACCTGATAGTCCATTCTCAAGGCTTTGACCCTTAAAGATATAACACTTTTACATTCATCTAGAGATTAATACACTATATAAAAGAAAGTAACAATTGTCTTGTTGGAGCTTTATAAGAACATTGTGACTAGACTTCTGTGGACAGGTACAAGAACAAAGAATTCCAGCACCAAGCAGTTCACACCAACCAGCCACAACCCTTCCTCTTTTAAAATAAACACAATTTCTAACTCAGGTAAAACAGTACTTAGGAGGACATTAGTCCACCATCTTCTGAGTCTGCTGGCTATCCAAATAAAGTCACCATTCCTTGTTGCAACAACTCATCTTTTGATTTATTGGTCTAACCTGTATCGAGCAGTAAGAACTTGGACTCTGTAACACAAACTATTTCTACATCTCATTTCAGCCCATTAGAAAGCCTTATTCCCTGTAGTATTTACATGCAGACATAAGACTATTCACTGAATTTGGAGAGAATGAAAGGGACTCAGTAAATGCAAATTTCAGTATTGTAGAAAAAAAATTAAAGCTTAAGTGAAGACATGCATTAGGTTTGCTTAAAAAAAGACTAAATAATGTGTGTTTGGACTATATGACGTTTCTTTGAAAAGAAAAGAATAACCAGAAAGACAAAAGCATATACAACACCAGTTATGAGGGAGGTTAACAAAAGTATTCTGGGAACTGGCCCCATCAGGGTATTTTCTTAAGTAGGAGCTGTTTTATCTGATATAAGATTTGGAGTTACTCAATTAGGTGCACAGTGCTGCTATTAAATTTCCTTCAGAAAATCTGATAGGGAAAATCACTGGTGGAGCTTTAAGCCTGCAACTTGGATGTTTCTTTATAAATAGTGATTTCCAAAATGCTAATACAAGTTTTAAGCTGCATATGTGAGAGTGCATCTTAAACATAAGTATGAAGACGCTGTGTGTCCAATATGGTTCACAGCTGTTGGTTTTCCATCACAGGTAAGTTTCACTTGTTTTTCTTTGCAAGCCAATGGATAGCATTTCCCAATTCTGCCTTGAAAAGTTAAAATTAAAGTGAAAATCACTCAGCTGTGTCCAACTCTTTGTGAGCCCATGGACTATACAGTCCATGGAATTCTCCAGGGCAGAATACTGGAGTGGGTAGCCTTTCCCATCTCCAGGGGATCTTCCCAACCCGGGGATCGAACCCAGGTCTCCCACAGTGCAGGTGGCTTCTTTACCAGCTGAGCCATAAGGGAAGCCCAAGAACACTGGAGTGGGTAGCAGGGAAGTCGCGGGCAGTGCTCTTCTGCCAGAAATACTTCCCTCTTTGGATTCCATAGCTGCCACAGGTAGCAAAGGGGGAAAGCCAGCTTATGAAGGTAAGTGCTGACGCTGGTACATACGTTGCACCTCCATCAGCCTTAGAGGACAGATGGACCTGTCTGCAGCCTGGAGGGAGAGTTCTGAGATTCAAGCAAACCCTGTTCCCTCTCTGTACCACTCATTACAGACAAAATCGATTAAGGGATTTGGGTCAAGACAAATGGCAACCCACTCCAGTGTTCTTGCCTGGAGAATCCCAGGGACGGTGGAGCCTGGGGGGCTGCCGTCTATGGGGTTGCAAGTCGGACACGACTGAAGCGACTTAGCAGTAGCACCAGCAGCAACTTGTCATCAGGGTGAAAGATAAGACAGTAGCTAACAAGGGAGGAGTACAGTTGAGGCTGTATGGTTAAGAATATTTCCAACGGCTGCCTCCTCTGAGTAATTCTTATACCAGGTGGTCCTGCCACATATACCCACATATGCACACATACATACACGTGTACACACACATATACTTAGGACTCAATGGACACGAGTTTGGGTGAACTCTGGGAGTTGGTGATGGACAGGGAAGCCTGGAGTGCTGTGGTTCATGGGGTCGCAAAGAGTCAGACACGACTGAATGACTAAACTGAACTGAGAGATGCTGTGTATGAGCCCCGTTTTGTCAGAATACCTGGATACTTACCAGGCCCATCTGTCCTTCCCTCAGTTCCTCACCTCATTACCAATCCTCATGGCTCTTTCCCTCCCGGGCTCACATAGCCCTTCGGCTCAGCCTCATGATTCAGCCTAGATGAAGAAGTATTTATACACCTGAGGAAGTCTCTAGGTGATTTAGCTAAACCTTGAATGCCATATTGGATTTCTTCAGAGAAATTAAGCTGCAGATGGTGAACCAACATTAGGGATGTCGCATGCAATGATGCCATTTTAGGTGCCATTAACACACCACTGATGTGTGTGCTCAGATGTGCAATATGGCGCCCGCCACCCCTTTCTCTTTCTGCCAAGATATTTTTTTTTTTTGCAGAATTCTGAATATTGGATGATCAAAATAAGGAAGTGGCTGGCAATTTAAATTACATTATATGGATGGGTTGTAAAGATTATCTAGCCTGAGGCGCATCATATACCATCAAGTAACCAGTCCTAAGTTCTGGCATCAGACTGCCTTGCTTCACAACTCAATACCAGCCCAAGGCAGCTTTCTGTTTTTAACAAATTATTTAGCTTCTTTAAGTAAAATGAGGCTTATTAAATTAAATGCTGGGCTGTGCTTAGTCTCTCAGTCGTGTCTGACTCTTTGTGACCCCATGGACTGTAGCCCACCAGGCTCCTCTATCCATGGAATTCTCCAGGCAACAATACTAGAGTGTGTTGCCATGCCCTAATAGTTAATTTAAAATGCTTCACTCAGTTCCTAGCACATCTGTTGTTATTCAGTCGCTCAGTCGTGTCTGACTCTTTGTGAACCCATGGACTGCAGCATTCCAGGCCTCCCTGTCCTTCACCATCTCCTGGAGTTCGCTCAAACTCATGTCCACTGAGTCAGTGATGCCATCCAACCATCTCACCCTCTGTCCTCTTCTCCTCCCGCCTTCAATCTTTCCCAGCATCAGGGTCTTTTCCAATAAGTCAGTTCTTCACATCAGGTAGGCAAAGTATTGGAGCTTCAGTTTCAGCATCAGTCCTTCCAATGAATATTTAGGGTTGATTTATTTTAGGATTGACTGCTTTGATCTCGCTGCTGTACAGGGGACTCTCAAGAGTCTTCTCCAGCACCACAGTTCGAAAGCATCAAGTCTTTGCCGCTCAGCCTTCTTTATGGCCCAACTCTCACCTCTGTACATGACTACTGGAAAAATCCTTGCTTTGACTAGATGGACCTTTGTTGGCAAAGTGATGTCTCTGTTTTTAAATATGCTATCTAGGTT
This sequence comes from Bos grunniens, assembly GCF_055505025.1. NCBI lineage: Eukaryota > Metazoa > Chordata > Mammalia > Artiodactyla > Bovidae > Bos > Bos grunniens. The sequence continues at coordinate 49,436,030 of NC_141193.1, read as the reverse complement.
TGTCATAGCTTTTTTTCCAAGGAGCATGCGTCTTTGAATTTTAAGACTTCAGTCACCATCCTCAGTGACTTTGGAGCTCAAAAAATAAAGTCTGTCACTGTTTTCATTTTTTCCCTGTCTGTTTGCCAAGAAGTGATGGGACTGGATGCCATGATCTTAGATTTTTGAATGTTGAGTTTTAAGTTAATCCTGACACATTAAAAGCTCAAAAATGCGAGACAGCAAAAGAGACACTGATGTATAGAACAGTCTTGTGGACTCTGTGGGAGATGGAGAGGGTGGGATGATTTGGGAGAATGGCATTGAAACATGTATAATATCATATATGAAATGAGTCGCCAGTCCAGGTTCGATGCACGATACTGGATGTTTGGGGCTGGTGCACTGGGATGACTCAGAAGGACGGTATGGGGAGGGAGGAGGGAGGAGGGTTCAGGATGGGGAACACGTGTATACCTGTGGCAGATTCATGTTGATATATGGCAAAACCAATACAATATTGTAAAGTTAAAAAATAAAATAAAATAATGGGAAAAAAAAGAAAAAAAAAGCTCAAAAATGTTACTCTTATTATTAGCTCCAAGAATCATCCCTGGGGCATCATATGTGTCCAGTGGTCTAATCTTGCTTCCTGGCCATCTCGAAATTTCCAACACTAGAGTCTAAATATTGGGGCAACAAAAATTGTAAAATTTCTATTTCTTACCCTTTTATCTGACAGAGAAACTGATGCTTGCACTTTCAATATTAACAACTTGTTCAAAGATTTATTCATGAGAAATCCTTCATCCAAGCATTGCTAAATTTTATTGAGAGGAGAGTGAGTAGCAAAGTGTGGCATGGCAGAGCAGCATCAACACCAGCTGGGAGCTCGGTCAGAAACGCAGAGACGCAGGCCCTCCCAGACCCTGAGGATATGCGCCTCACGCTGAATTCTGAGGAGCTTGACTGATGCCAGGGTCCCATGGCCACACATTCTGAATTATGTACTATGGGTAGAGGCCTAGGGATTTTTAAGATGCTCCAGATTGCAATAGTCAGCCAGAGGTGAGAATCACTGTATATAAAGATATTATCAAGGGGTATTGCGAAAGTGGAAGTGTCAGTCGTTCAGTCATGTCCGACTCTTTGAGGCCCCATGGACTGTAGCCCACCAGGCCCCCCCATCCATGGGATTCTCCAGGCAAGAGTACTGGAGTGGGCTGCCATTTCCTTCTCCAGGGAACCTTCCCAACCAAGGGATCCAACCCCCGTCTCCATATTGCAGACTCTTTACCATCTGAGCCACCAAGAAAGCCCCAGTGGGTATTGGGGTTGTGGTAGTCAGGTTTTCTGGCTTATCTAAATCATTTCATTTCCCCAGAATAAACAACACTTGACTTTATAATACAAAACAATGAAAGGTCAGTAAAGTGAGGCACCTGGCCCATGGCCTCCGGCATGTCTTCCTCTGAACTCTGCACGGTTCTGTCGTGAACTCTCCGGGAAAACGACTGAGCTCTGGCTGCTGGGCTTCTTCTGACTTCAGCTCTGCTGCAGGCCTGGCGTGTCCCCCTAACTCTGGATCATCCCAGTCACAACCTGGCGTCCTGGCCCTGGCACACTCTCTCACACTGCTGCTCCTCGCCTAGCATCTCCTGGCCCTCACGATCCTCGCTGCGGTTTAGTCCCTAAGTCATGTCCGACTCTCTCTGATCCCATGGACTGTAGCCTGCCAGGCTCCTCTGTCCACGGGATTTCTCAGGCAAGATTACTGGAGTGGGTTACCACGCCCTCCTCCAGGGGATCTTCCTGACTCAGGGATCAAACCCTCACCTCCTGCATTGGCAGGCAGATTCTTTAGTGTTGAGCCACCAGGGAAGCCCCGGGATCCTTATAGCAGAGTGTTAAACCCCACGATGTGACCTCTTTCCCAAAAAAAGCATATTTTTCTAGGAGATACAGTGGCAAGAGCCACGAGGATACAACAGCATCTTACAACAGTAAGCTCCCATATTTGCCCTCAAGGAACTAACAATTTAAGTGAAGTCGCTCAGTCGTATCTGTAGCCCACCAGGCTCCTCTATCCATGGAATTTTCTAGGCAAGAATACTGGAGTGGGTTTCTTTTTCCTTCTCCAAAGCAAGACAGACAGGCGTGCAAATAACTGTGACATTAGGTGTGAGCTAATACATGCCTTGCACGACTGTGGGTAGCCTGAAGAAAGAAAGATTGCTGAATTGTACAATTAGAAAAGATGAGGGAATAAGTTGAATTTGTCCTGGGCCCTTAACGGTGAATCAGATTCTAACAGAGACGTTGGAGGAAGTTAAAATGTCACACCTGTAGCTAAGAATCATGAGACAGAAGGTTAATGCAAAAGGGAAATCTAGGTTTAAAACTTGGCTCTGCTATTTCTTAGCTGTGTGACCAAGGACAGATGACAGCACTTCTCTGATCTCAGTCTCATCAGGTCTGACGTGGGGATGTAATAACTCCCTAATAGGCTTTTGGTTAGAAGTGATCCAGATGAACTGTTTGGCACAGTGCCTTGCACGTAGCAGATGCTGTTCTTAAAAATAGGAACAGCATCTATAAAAGCAGTGCATTATTTTTTACTTTTATTAAAAACCCAAGGAGCAATGGGATGCTATTTCTGATTACACTGTAAAGGAAAACCTTATTGTCTCTAGTTTGGTCACCTCTGACAATGTTTGAAAATGTAATAGTTGCTTTTAGCCAAGAAACTAAAAGCTGCAGTTTGCTTCTGCTTATTCAAATGAACACCACAGAGTTGTTTCGTCTCTGCCATACTCCGGAGGTGTGAAAAACAACCACTGCACTCCCCGTAGAAATGATTTCACTGCAAATAATTTTCTCTACATCTGGTTTCACATGACAGATAAATCAGGAGGATGGGTAAAGTGCAAATTACTCAGAGGATGTGCAAAGTCTTGAAAACACACAGGTCCTCTGCAGGCATGCAGTCCTTTAAGATCATCTTTGCTCTACGAGGTCTTAGGTTGGAGCCATGTTTTGAAACCCAATTAAAAAAATCTGGGAAAAACATCACTTGTTATGGAGAGCTTTCAAAGTTATCAGAAGACTGACAACACTTTTAAAAAAATATCACACATTTTCCAGTTAATTTTCACATAATTCAATCGTTTCCTTTTGTCCTACATTTTTATACACTATAAAACCTCATTATTTTTCATTCTCGCAATCTGAGAATCTGTAATAGTTCTGTGGCTGGTTGAAGTTTACCTTTGTACTACCCAGGTAAATTAATAGGGTGGAAAGGTCCCAGGAGAATATTTAATGTACTCCAGACAAACCATTTGCAAAGCACTTTAATTTTAACAACTCCCATTTTGATCTTCTAATTGCAAATGGCCTACGTTAACTATTCATTAGAGTCTGTCCAAGCAGGTCTTTTGTTTGGCAACATTTTGTTAATAGTAGCATTAACCTGAAGTGTGTATTTGAAAGCAGGAAACCCGCATTTCCTGAAATATTCTAGAATATGCATTTTCGACCTCTGTAAAATCTGCCTCAAAATCAGTCTGAATTAATGGAAGTTTATGGTGCTCCTCTTTTCTGGGGAGCCCTACCATCTCTTGCAAGGGTAATGAAATTTGTAGTTAATCATTTATCAATAAATGCAGCAACTTTGTGCAAGCCTTTAAAAATGTTATGTGCCTCAGTTTCTTCCTCTGTAACATAGTAGCGATTTAATGAGGAAGCAATTAACTTTTTCCATGCTACAGGTAATATATGCTATTTTTTTCCTTTAAAAATATAAGTGGAAATAAACGATGAATTAGAATCCTTTCTAACTCCTTGAGGAAAAAAAAATGCCTTATCAATTCAGGGAGGAGTTGAATATTCCCTCTGTTCTTTTGTAGAGAAATTTATGAATGATTCCATTATAGCTTCATCACTTTGTATTTTATTTGCATGTTTGTTTTCTTCACAGAGTTTGGCTTCTCCAGGGCCACTATATTTTCATTCATTTAATGTTCATTAAAGGAATAGCTTTTAAGAGCCTATGCTAATCTTTATAGCTTTCAAAGGACTATGGATGGTGATCAATATATATTAGTCTATTGGATGAATGAACTATCCGACAGAAAGTGTGCATGGCAGTGTGTGTGGACACATATGTGTAGTACCACCCAAAGCAGGGAATGGTCCACACACTTGAGAGGAGCATTCAGCATTTACACTATGACTTACAAAAGCTTCCGTGCCTTTGGGGAAAAGCTTCCAAATAAATTTAAAATGAAATTATGTGCTGTGATAATTAGTATTTTGGGTTTTCAACATACAATATTACAAGTTCACAAAGCCACATTTTTTGGTATTATATGTCAGAGTCTGCAGTCTGCGTGGTTAATTGAGGTTAATGGGGGGAGATGGCAGATTGCCAATGCTAATGAGTTTTTCTTGACTCTTTCCAACGTGTATTTCATTTCTTTTTTGCTTTACTTTTTGTTTAACTAAGTTATGTTATTTATCCAAGAATCTGTCACATAGAAGCAGAAACTGCCAACCTGCCAGAGCGGGTTCAGCCCATGTTTCACTTTCCAAAGAACAATAAAAGAGTGGCGGGGGGCTGCGACAAACAGAGAGGGGCCTGGACAAAGCAGCCAAGCCCTGTTTCCTCGGGACCCACCAGGCGCGCCGAAGTGAAGAGCGAAATGGGAGAGGAGTCACAGGCCCTTGTAGGACTGCACTCCCGGGTGGACGCTAACCTGTTGATCCTTCCAAAATGCAACCGATAATCTGGTAACAGGGGTGTACTAGTGGGGTAGCTCAGCCACGTCTTAGTGACAGAGTGACTTGGGTGCCATTTGAGTTTCTTGTTCAGAAAATGAAAAACAAATCAAAACACAAGAAACCTGATAGACTTGGCAAGTAAGTGAATCACTGAAACGATAAAAGCTGGGGAAAAATCAGAGAGCAGTAAATACTGATTCTACAGGGGGGCGCTGGTGTGGGGATTGTGGGGAGGTGGGCAGCCTTGAAGACCACTGTAGCATCTGTCTCTAGATCTTGATTATTCCATGTTTATTAAAAACATCAACATAAAGGTAAAGGCATGTCATTTATTAAGAGTTACATTGCCACTAGCTAGCTCTGTATGACTTTCAAATGTGTGCCCTTAAGCTGGTATACCGTAGTCATTTGCTAGGCTTTCCTCTTACAGGTTCCCTTGGAGAGGTGGCGGAAGCGTGCCTAGGCTTTCCTCCTGTTTCAGGTGTGGGAACAGTGAGGGCCGACCTGAAGTGGAGTAACCTGGAAACTCAGGGCTGCCTCTGGCACTGGGTCAGCTGCCCGGCCATGTTCAGCTTTCTGTCTTACTCCTTCTCTTGTCATCCCAAGGTTGACTTTCCCTCCCATGCCACCCGGCAAAGAGGCCAGAAGCAGAATCGTTAAGATGTTTCTTCTACATTTTCAGCAATTCAGCATCCCCTCTTTGGGGCTACCAGTTTGTAGTGGATGAGTAAGATGAGACACTGATTTAAAAACCAGCAAGCCAAGTAAACGTGCCACCCAGGTTAAAAGAAAATGTCATTGTCTTGGCTGACACTGAGAAATTCAGTATCTTCTGAACAAATGGCTGTGCATACAGACTCTGACAGTGGATTTTTAAACCATTCACAACACTGTGTCATTCCTTCTTTCTCAGTGAAAATGAGCTCAATTCTGCTGTGGTTGTAATTAGTGGATAATTAGTACTTGTACATGTCAATGCTATGTGTCATGGAACTGGCGCCTGGCTTAGTATCCATTCAACAGGATTATTTAATTTTGCTGCAATTTTCATTCTTGTGAGTCACATTGGTACCCTGGCCCTAGAAAACCTGGAACTCATGCTAGATAGACTAAGGTTTGAAATTAGAGTAATGAGTTTCATTTTTCCCATGGAAAGAAAATCACTAAAAGGTTCTGCATTTAAAAACCAGAGCAGCAGACAGGACAGAGGGAAGGATACATTCCACTGTCTCATCAGCCATTCTGGGCTCTGATTTTTTAATATTATGTGAACTACTATTCCTGTCCCAGGGCTGCTTGCAACTAGGGTACTTGCCTTCTGAGAATGCTGACGGTACTGGCAGTGGATAAATAATTATAACTAAACTGTTGGAGGAGAAGGCAATGGCACCCCACTTCAGTACTTTTGCCTGGAAAATCCCACGGATGGAGGAGCCTGGTAGGCTGCAGTCCATGGGGTCGCGAAGAGTCGGACACGACTCAGCAACTTCACTTTCAATTTTCACTTACATGCATTGGAGAAGGAAATGGCAACCCACTCCAGTGTTCTTGTCTGGAGAATCCCAGGGATGGGGAAGCCTGCTGGGCTGCCGTCTATGGGGTTGCACAGAGTCGGACACGACTGAAGTGACTTAGCAAAATGTTGGAGAAGCAGGTAGAATTATGAAGAAAGGCAACATGGGGGCACAGAGGAGTCCGCCTTGAACGCTACCTGGGAAAGCAAGGGAAGCCGTCTCAGCATAGAGTTTCTTGGTTGAAACAAGCAGTTTGTCAGCTAGACAAGGAAGAGAGGACCTTTCATGGTATTAAGATGAGACAGGGAAGGTGTAATAGTGAAGAACAAATCTGACTCCATATCACATCTGTTGCTTTTACTTAACATTGTATTCTGTTGCTTTTGCTACATGTTAAGAATGTTGCCTATAGCCTGAAATATACAGGATAGTCCATTCTAAAGGCTCTGACCTTTAAAGGTATAACACTTTTCCTTTCATATAGAGATAAAAAGCTATTGAACAGAGAGTAACATTTGTCTTGCTGAATAATTGTAAGAACACATGACCCGACCTACATGGACAGCTGCAAGAACAAAGGATTCCTATACCAAGAAGTTTGCAACAACCAGCCACACCCCTTCTCCTATTAGTTCAAGGGATGCTTGAATTCCGGCTGGAGTAAGAGGCTTCTTTTGCACACAAGTTCACAATCTTCTCAGTCTGCTGCTTTCCACATAAAGCACCAACATCTCACCTCTTGATTTATTGTCCTGTCACGCAGAGATCAGTGCAAGTTTGGACTTGGTAACAAAATCACACAGGAAAGAAGGACCCCAGTCCTATTCCAAAGTTATTTCAGAACATCTTCTGGGAAACCTTGAAATTCTGTATTATTTATTGTTGGAAATGGAAAGAAAATAATACCTTTCTGCTTACGAGCACTCAATCAGTCAGCTCTGCAAGGCACTCTCTTCACTTTTAACATGGAAGCATTTTTACATGTCATGAAACAGCATGGTGGGTGGCGATGGGAAAAGTCCTCTCTCCACTCCCGTCAGGCTCAGAAAAGGGACCGGGCCCACGGTGCAAGCAAGTACTTGAACCTAATAAAGTGACCGATAGGTAATGCTAAGAGAGAGTGAGAGTGAAGTCACTCAGTTGTATCTGACTCTTTGCGACCCCATGGACTGTAGCCTACCAGGCTCCTCCCTCCATGGGATTCTCCAGGCAAGAGTACTGGAGTGCGGTGACATTGCCTTCTCCAGGGTATCTTCCAGACCCAGGGATTGAACCCAGGTCTCCTGAATTCCAGGCAGACGCTTTAACCTCTGAGCCACCAGGGAAGCCCCTAATGCTAAGAGAATGCCAGTCAAATATCATTTAACCAGAGCTTCCTCTCCACTGCCTTTGCCTCCTCTTGGAAGCAACACTTTTGGAGAGTGAGCAACTGTTTCCCAAGAAATCCTGGTTTTTAGCACTGAAAATCCCAGTTCTACATCCCAAGAAACCCCTCAGTCTTAGGCAAGTCAGGATCAATGGTCACATAGTTTTAGATCAAAACTGAACACCAGGTTTCTGTGATGAACTTATTCAAACAGTAGATGTTCAAGGCCGGATGCATCTGAGGGCCTTTACTACCTGGCCTGACATCCCTCGGGTTTGCAGATGAGGAAACTAAAGCCCAGGAAGAAGCAGCATCTTGTCAGATACCACAGTGCTTAGCCATGATTAGGCAACGGCCGTGTTCAGAACCACTTTCTTTTTTTTTTTTTTTCTGTCTTCCTCACACAGTCACACATTTTTCTAAAATAGCTAACAACTGATGCCATTTCCTGAGTTATTCTCCATGTGGTTGGTAATATGCTGAGCACTTTACCTGCAACATCTCATTGAATCCTGGCAATTCTAAAATATTGCTCCTAAATTATAAATACTATTATCATCCCCATTTGGCAGACGAAGAAGAGATGGAGTCTCAGAAAGACCAAGTGACTTATGGGAGGCGGGGGTGGAAGGAGGGGATATATGTACTCATTATACATATAGCTGATTTACTTTTTGTATATAAAAAACTAACACAACACAGTAAAGCAATTTTACTGCAACAACAACAACAAAAAAGACCAAGCAACTTGCAGAGGTTACACAGTTAGTGAGAGCTCTGAATCTCGAGCAAGTTTTCTGACTCAGGAATCCTCATTCTTAACCACAAAGACAGAGCGCTTCTTTTCTTATTCAATTTTACTTTGCACTACTTCAAGTAAAATGACTCCGGCACTTAACCAAAATACTTGAACAAGCTTAAGAATGATTTTATTCTTTTAATTGTCTCCTGTTCTATTCCATTCACTGGAAAAGCATCTATAAGGGTTTATACTTGCTTTTCAGTTCCCAGTGGGTTCAGGGCCACATTAAATCTCATTGCAAAACTGCTTCAGAAAAGTGCAAATCTGGTATGTAGATAGCGTTTTTGTCTTAAGCCACTGAGCCGCTGTATGATCAATTAAATTGTCATTGGGACCCCCCATTACCTGAAGGAGACCTACAGGGATCCATGCATCTCTTAAGAATTCTGCCAAGACCAGACCACTAGCATTTAGATTCTGCTGGATCCTATCAGAGGGTTTCTCTTCTGAGGTTCTGTCCTCTTTTGTATCCCCTTGCCAATCTTTTGAAAGCAAAATCTTAACAAGTTCAAATAGTTAACAAATTCAACTCTATTTTCCAAAACACTGATTACTTGTCACCAGATTCCAGCTACTCAGTCAGCAATTCTTTGTTTTCTTTGAACACGTAAAGCTTGTTTCTGCTTTAAGCCTTTGTCCTCCCCCTTGCCTTGGCCAGGATCCATCTCCCTACCTGCCTCCACTCCCCCCAGACCTGCAAGGCTGATTCCTGCTTCATCACACAGACCTCAGTTCAAACACCATCTCTCAAGAGAACACGCACGTCCGTTCTCGGACCACCACCCCTAAAGTCTCCTCCTCCTTGTTTTATTTTCTTCTGCTCTTATTGTCTTAACTTTTGCATACTTGTTTACCTATCTATTGCCTGTCGTCTTCTCTAGAATGTAAGCCTCGCAAAGGTAGGAGCTTTGACTCCACCTGATGAACTGCTGCCCTTGCAGCACCTAGAAGAGTGCCTGGCACAGAGTAGTCCCCCACTAAGTGACTGTTGAAGGAAAGAAGTGTTGCAGGAAGGAGAGTGGGGCCCTAGAGATGGTCAGTCCCGGGTTTCAGGCGAGTCCCTGAGACAGCCATCAAGTGTGGGTTCCCAGCTTCCCTCAAGAGCGAGCCACAGTGAAGTGAAAGAAGGTTTATTCGGGGAGGAAACACACTGTACAGACAGTGTGGGCCATCTTGGAAGGCAAGAGAGGCATAAGGACATGGGGTTGTCTGCTTTTATAGGGGTGAGCAATCTCATAAGCTAATGAATAGGACTGGTATCCCAGTTGTTAACAGCAGTGTGACAGCGGATATTTGGCTCATGGGAAGAGACAAGCCACATGCACTCGGAGGATTGGAAAAGACTTTATTTCAAACTGGTGCTGGCCCAGTAGAGTCACCTCCAAAGGCTGAGCACCCGACTCAGGTTTTGCTGCTCTTATATACACACAAGCTATTGGGCAGGGCAGAACTTTCATGCAAACAATGTGTTTCTTAAGGGGAGCCAATCAGGGATGAAAACACGCATTGTGCCTTCCGTTCTCAATCAGGTCTGCAATTTAAACTCCCTTCTTTGGGCGCCATCTCTGGTGGTTGGCTGATGCAATAAGCAAGCTGAGTTATAGGAGCAAAAATGCCAAACTGAGCATTATTTGGAGGATTTGTTGAATTTTCCTTGTCACAGCCATTTTGGGGAAGGAGTGAGAATTGCTAGGAATTGGGCCACTGTCCACTTTTTTGACCTTTATAGCTGGCCTTGGGACTATCATGATGCCTGTGGGGTGCCACTTAGCGTGCTAATGTGCATACACTGAGGCTCAAGGTCCAGTGGAGGTCAGCTCACCCGCCATCTTGGACCTGGTTGGTTCAGATCGGTTTATCCTCAAATTGTGTCATTCTTTTAAAGGCCGTGCCCTGCCCCTTCTTGTCTCAGAAGGAATGCCTCTATGCAAAATACTTATATACATTGCCAAAGCCCTCTTGCCCTTACATTTAAATATTCTGCAAGCTTTTTGTTCTACTTTTATTTTCACAGTGAGTGTTTTCAGTATGGGTCTTGACTCTATGAGTAAGTTTCTGGATGTTCTCCATCCAAGAACCAGCCTGAAGGACAGTGGACAGCAGTCAAGAAAGATCTAGGTTTGGTTCTAAGCTCCCCCACTTCCCAGCTAAATGATCTTGAGCAAGTGACTCAAACTTGCTTTATTCAGCTTCGGTTTCCTTCCTGACTCGTAAAATGGGAATGTTCATCTCTACTTCATGGGACCACTCTGACTATAAAATGAGATGCGGTTTATAAATTACCTGAACTGCTAACAAGGAAGGACTTGATATGTCCCTGACATAGTTAATAAGTATATCTGAGTTTTATAAGGCAAAAAGACATGACACTGAAAGATGGACTCCCTATGTTGATAGGTGTCCAATATACTACTGGAGAATAGTAGAGGAACAGCTCCAGAAGGAATGAAGAGGCTGAGCCAAAGTGGAGACAGTGCCCTGTTGTGGATGTGTCTGGTGGTGAAAGTAAAGTCCGATGCTGTAAAGAACAATATTGCATAGGAACCTGGAATGTTAGGTCCATGAATCAAGGCAAATTGGAAGTGGTCAAACAGGAGATGGCAAGAGTGAACATTGACCTTTTAGAAATCAGTGAGCTAAAATGGGCCAGAATGGGTAAATTTAACTCAGATGACCATTATATCTACTACTGTGGGCAAGAATTCCTTAGATGGAGTAACTCTCATAGTCAAGAAAAGACTCTGAAATGCAGTACTTGGGTGCAATCTCAAAAGCGACAGAATGATCTCTGTTCCTTTCCAAGATAAACCATTCAATATCATGGTAATCCAAGTCTATGCCCTGATCAGTAACACTGAAGAAGCTGAAGTTGAACAGTTCTATGAAGACCTACAAGACCTTCTAGAACTAATGCCCAAAAAAGATGTCCTTTTCATTGTAAGGGACTGAAATGCAAAAGTAGGAAGTCAAAAGATACCTGGAGTAACAGGAAAGTTTGGCATTGGAGTACAAAGTGAAGCAGGGCAAAGGCTAAAAGAGTTTTGCCAAGAGAACGCACTGGTCATAGCAAACACACTTTTCCAACAACACAAGAGATGACTCTAAACCTGGACATCACCAGAAGGTCAATACTGAAATCAGGCTGATTATATTCTTTGCAGCCAAAGATGGAGAAGCTCTACACAGTCAGCAAAAACAAGACCAGGAGATGACTGTGGTTCAGATAATGAACTCTTTCTTACAAAATCCAGACTTATATTGAAGAAAGTAGGGAAAACCACTAGGCCATTCAGGAATGACCTAAATCAAACTTCTTAAGATTACACAGTGGAAGTGAGAAATAGATTCAAGGGATTTGATCTGATAGAGTGCCTGAAGAACTATGGATGTAGGTTCATGACACTGTACAGGAGGCAGTGATCAAGACCATCCCCAAGAAAAGGAAATGCAATAAGGCAAAATGGTTGTCTGAGGAGACCTTACAGACAGCTGAGAAAAGAAGAGAAGCAAAAGGAAAAGGAGAAAAGGAAAAATACACCTATTTGAATGCAGAGTTCCAAAGAATAGCAAGGAGAGATAAGAAAGCCTTCTTCAGTGATGAATGAAAAAGAAATAGAGGAAAACAATAGCGTGGGAAATACTAGAGGTCTCTTCAAGAAAATTAGAGATACCAAGGGAACATTTCATGCAAAGATGGGCTCAATAAAGGACAGAAATGGCATGGACCTAACAGAAGCAGAAGATAATAAGAAGAGATGGCAAGAATATACAGAAGGTCTATACAAGAAAAGATCTTCATGACCCTGATAACCATGATGGTGTGATCACTCATTTAGAGCCAGACATCCTGGAGTGCAAAGTCAAGTGGGCCTTAGAAGCATCACTACGAACAAAGCTAGTGGAGGTGATGGAATTCCAGTTGAGCTATTTCAAATCCTAAAAGATGATGCTGTGAAAGTAAGGCAGCAAATCTGAAGAACTCAGCAGTGGGCACAGGACTGGAAAAAGTCAGTTTTCATTCCAATCTCAAAGAAGGGCAATGCCAAAGAATGTTCAAACTACTGCACAATTGTACTCATTTGACATGCTAGCAAAGTAATGCTCAAAATTTCTGCTTCATTAACTTTGCTAAAACTTTTGACTGTGTGGATCACAACAAATTGTGGAAAATTCTTAAAAAGATGGGAATACCAGACCACCTTACCTACCTCCTGAGAAACCTGTATGCAGGATAAGAAGCAACAGTTAGAACTGGACATTGAACAATGGACTGGTTCCAAGTTGGGAAAGGAGTACATCAAGGCTGTATATTGTCACCCTGCTTATTTAACTTATATGCAGAATACATCATGCAAAATGCTGGCCTGGATGTAGCACAAGCTGGCATCAAGACTGCCAGGAGAAATATCAATAACCTCAGATATGCAGATGACACCACCCTAATGGCAGAAAGTGAAAAGGAACTAAAGAGCCTCTTGATGAAGGTGAAAGAGGAGAAAAAGCTGGCTTAAAACTCAGTCTTCAAAAAACCAAAATCATGGCATCCGGTCCCATCACTTCATGGCAAACAGATGGAGAAACAATGGAAACAGTGACAGACCTTATTTCCTTGGGCTCCAAAATCATTGCAGATGGAAACTGTAGCCATGAAATTAAAAGACCCATGCTACTTGGAAGAAAAGCTATGACCAACCTAGACAGCATATTAAAAAGCAGAGATATTACTTTGCCGACAAAGGTCCGTCTAGTCAAAGCTATGGTTTTTCCAGTAGTCATGTATAGATGTGAGAGTTGGACTATAAAGAAAGCTGAGTGCCGAAAAATTGATGCTTTTGAACTGTGGTGTTGGAGGAGACTCTTGAGAGTCCCTTGGACTGCAAAGAGATCCAACCAGTCAATCTTAAGGGAAATCAACCCTGAATAATTGTTGGAAGGACTAATGCTGAAGCTGAAACTCCAGTATTTTGACTATCTGATTCGAACAGTTGACTCATTGGAAAAGTCCCTGATGTTGGGAAAGACTGAGGGCAGAAGAAGAAGAGGGTGTCAGAGAATGAGACGGCTGAATGGCCTCACTGATGCAATGGACATGAACTTGGGCAAACTTTGGGAGATGGTGCGGGTACAGAGAGGCCTGGTGTGCTGCAGCCCATGGGGTCACAAACAGTCAGACACCACTGAGTGACTGAACTACAAACTTTTACCTGACTGTCTACATGGAACAAGTCAATGATGAATTTGGAAACAGAGTTTAGAATATATGGAAGTTCAGGAAAGCCTTAGAATTTTTTTCAAAAACCCTGGAACGTTGAGTAACAATTGTCAAGAAAGGTCTGTTAGAAGTTTGGTTCCATAGCAATGTCTGGAGGTCAGCACTCTGCTGGCAGAAAATTCCAGGGAGGATGTAACTTCTACCAGGAGACCAAAGAGGTTAGTGTGAAGGTTAAGTGACCTAATCTCATATTGGAGTCAATATACTGATACTAATCTCCAGCAAATGAGATCATCAAAACAGTTCTCTGGTCCTCTGGGCAAGCATTTCTTATTTTTATATCCCTTTTGCTCAGTTGTAATCTCTTTGTTGGAGGTGGTAGGTGGGTTGCAGGGGGCTGTGCCATGTGACTTGCAGGATGTTGGTTCCCCGACCAGGAACTGAACCTGAGCCCTGGGAGTGAAAGTGCCAAGTAGTCACCAGTGGATCACCAGGAAAGTCTTTCAGCTGTAATCTTCTACCTGAGTAAATGGTACCTACCTGAGACCTGACAATAGGCCGAAGTTTTCAGTTCTCTTTTTTTTGACCCTGCCCCTGTTGTTTGCTAAGTGGCCTTTAGTAAGAGAGACTGCAGTGGAGGATAGTGGAGAAAACTCCAGAGCCCAGAGAACAAACCTCAGTTTCTCCCCTTAGATGTTCTTCGATCTTATGTAAGTCACATAGCCACTCTGACTCAGTGTCTGCATTCTCACAGGGATAACAACAACTTCCAGCCACGTAGCTCATCCATTTGTCATCCTCGCAGCCTATTAAGACCAAAGTCTCAACCTCACTTGATGTCCAGCGCCTTTGGTGATCCGCTCCCAGCCTTTCTTTCCAGCCCTAAATCTCCTCTGTAGTGTCTAGACATAGGCTTTAATAAATACCAGTTGAGAGAATGAATGAAAATGAGAGGCTTCGAGTAAGACAACCTTACAAGAGTTATTTCAAATAAAAAGTACTACTTTAACAAAATTAGGACAGTGATTAAAGTCTCTTGTTTTTCAGACTTCAATATAGAGATGTGACTAAAAAAGATATATAATCATAGACTCTCTAGCCATTCTGTAATTAAACAGTCATGCTTTGACCAAGATTCACTTCTGCTTAAACTTACCTATTTCAAAACCCAGTTTGACTTTCATCTCATTTATTGAGTCAACAAGAATGTACTGAGTGCTTTCAGGCTATGCATCAAGGATCTTCAACTCCTTCGGGAAGTTTCCAGGTAGGACCATCTGGGTCCAATGTCTGCCACTCCTTGTGCCTGAGTGGGTGGGAAGGGGCTTTGTGGCAATGATGCCAACTACAGCCAAATCTCGGTTAAGATGACCAGCATCAAACAGAGTGGATGCCAGTCCAAGCCCCACTGTTTACTTCCCATGTGCCACTGGACAGCCTCTCTTTCCTCACCTGTTAGGTAAGGAACAATACCAACATTGTATGTCTTACTGGAAATATAAATTATGATCATACATATAAAAGCATGAAGGATGAGGGTTGGAGCACAGTAGGGAATGAGTCCATGTGAATACCTCGCCCTTGGTTGCATCAAAATTAAATCGCTCCCATTTGTAGTGGAGGCTTTATCTTGGTGAAATGCATCATATTGCAGCAAAGGTAACAACCATTATCACAGGCCAGGACAGACAGCTGTGGCTCAGCGCTTTGCAGGCACTCCCTGTTTCTTTTCTCTGGCCTTTGTAACCCCTACCTATATGCTCATCGCTCCCTCTCCTGTTATTATATCCTAGAAGGGATGTCACAAAAGGCTGCTCCTTTAAAGACCTGTTAAATGGTCTCAGGATGAAAACGGAAAAGGCCTGGCCATCCAGGCAGCAGCATCCTCTTTATAGCATTTCCACCTGTGAAAGTCACAGGCTGGAGGTATCACTCCAAATCAACCCATCGACCTAAAAGGGGAGACCATTTGTTTTTCTCCTGTGAAAACTTTTAACAAGGAATAATATGAGCAAAATCAATCTTGGGTTTAACTCCTCTAGGAATGATTCTTAGCAGAGAATACAATCAAATGAAATTTAAGTTCAATTTGACCCAAGGTCTCATAAGATAAACACACCCCAAATGGAGGGTGATGGGAACCTCATTACTTAGAATTGGACAAATAACCTAAGGCAGTATGATTATAACCTGGCAGCAATAATGGTTTGCTCAGCAAACTGCCTGAACCTCTACTGGGAACATTTAACACCACTTGTATTTTGAAATCACAGGCTACATCTACAGGCAATAAAGACTGTTATCTCTCCGATTCATTGCAGTTGCACAAACACCCAGTTAATTCAGCTATAACACATCTGCCCAGAGAAATGTTTACTTTTGGAGCCTCCAGGGTGTGCTTTAAATTTTTCCTAATTTCTATCCATTGAGTTCTAAGTTTAAATGCTGTTGTGATGGACTTAGGTCCTATTTCCATCCTGAGAAGTTCACAGCTATCAAAGGTAAAGTGCAGATTCTCAAATGACCTTAGCTGTGCTCTTAGGAACTGTTTTCTTCCTGCAGTGGAGGGAGTGAGATTCTCCTTGAATCTAAAAAGATGAGTTTTTCTTGCTGCTCATTTGGCTTCTCAGTAGAGCAACTGGATGATAAATGTTTCTCAAGGATCATAAAGAGAGTAACACTCATGTTTTCGGCTAGAGAATTAGATTTCTCAACCACTCAAGCCGTAGGAAGTGAATTCTCAGGACACCTCTTCAAACTGTGAGGGCAGCAAGCATTAAAATTAAAGCATTAAAATGATAAGGAAATTGAGTCAGAGAAAGATCAGTTATAGAGGAGGAACAAGGAATAAAATCTAGCAGATCTCATTCTCTGAGAGGGTACTAATTATGAAAACATCTTAATGAACATAACTTATTTATCCCGCTCCTTCCAACCCCCTAATTATATATTTTTTCCTGGATCATTTTTGCCTTTCAGAAGCATGACAAAAGAACACAATTCAGAATAAGAGGCAGGTTGGGGAGGAACATACTGACACCAGGTTCCCAGTGCTTCTGCACTCAGGTCCACACCTCTCTGCATGCCAGGGCACACGCCCAGAAACCCCTTCCTTTCTCTCCTTGCCCTGGACCTCAGGAGCTCTCAGTCCTTGGAAGTGCCAAGATCACAGTACTTCGCCCTCTACATCTCCAATTCCTCATCGCCTCCCACATCACATCCAGCACCTTCTCCAGATCACAGTAAGTGTCCCTCTTGGTAAATGAGGAAGAGGCCAGGAAAAGTCAAGAAGGGCTCCTCCCTTACCTGAGTTTACACCAGTCTTCAGATGTGGGACCATTTCCATTCTATACTCCAAAGACTTTTTTTTTTCAGTTGCAGGACTAGAGTCTAGACTAGTCCAGTTGAAAAGTAATACCTAATGATCACACTCTAGCAAAGACAATAAGATAACGAAATAAGATAACAGACCAATACATAAAGAAGTCACATAGCACCGAAGGCAATGGCACCCCTCTCCAGTACTCTCGCCTGGAAAATCCCATGGACAGAGGAGCCTGGTAGGCTGCAGTCCCTGGGGTCGCTACGAGTCAGATATGACTGAGCGACTTCACGTTCACTTTTCACTTTCATGCATTGGAGAAGGAAATGGCAACACACTCCAGTGTTCTTCCTGGAGAATCCTAGGGATGGCGGGGCCTGGTGGGCTGCCGTCTATGGGGTCGCACAGAGTCGGACAGGACTGAAGCGACTTAGCAGCAGCAGCAGGCACCAAAATACCAACCGAAATGCAAACTCCTGGAGAAGAGAAATTATATCTCATCCTTTTTTTTTTTTTTTTTTTGCATCTGGGTACCTACCAGTTAGGCCTTTCCAGATGGCTCAGTACCCATGCAGGAGACTAGGGTTTGATCCCTGGATCAGGGAGATCTCCTGGAGGGGGAAATGGCAATCCACTCCAGTATTCTTACCTGGAAAATCCTATGAATAAAGGAGCCTGGCGGACTAGAGTGCATGGGGTTGCAAAGAGTCAGCCACAACTAAGAGACTTAGCATGACCTACCAGTTAACCTCAGCTGGAAGTCTCCCTAATTGCTGCTTCTCTCCCAGGATGTCTTATACAGTCTTCTTTGCACTCACATAGTATCCTATGTGAATGTCTACCGTGGCACTTATCACCACACAATAGGTATTCATTACTGTTTGTTGAATTGAACATAATTGGATATTTAACAATAAAAATTAAAATTAAACTGACACTTGGAAAAAGCTTGAGAGTTGATGACTTCTTTGCCAAGTATTGGTATGAGCTATTCATGTGAAATGGAGGAAATAATCTAATTTCAATTTAATTCCCCTTTTAAATCACTTTAGAATAGTAGCCTGACCTTCTGATCCCAAGGCCTGAAGTAAAGTAGCCTAAAACCAAAGCGAATCAAACTAATGAACAGTTTTTAATAATAACCCCAAGCACAATAAGAATTACTAACTCCCTGAGTTGGAAAAGCTT
Source organism: Bos grunniens (assembly GCF_055505025.1). Classification (NCBI taxonomy): domain Eukaryota; kingdom Metazoa; phylum Chordata; class Mammalia; order Artiodactyla; family Bovidae; genus Bos; species Bos grunniens. The sequence goes on along the minus strand of NC_141193.1, from coordinate 49,417,865 downwards.
TAGAGTTCATTTCAGAATCAGTACATGAACATGTTTTGCAATATTCCTACCGGATGGTCAACCAACCTCCACCTGGATTCTCCTCACAGCTTCACGTCAGTCCTCCTCACAGGTCACCCTCCACTTCTGAATCCAAAAAGGGGTCACAGGCTCCTACTTGTAGTGATAAAAATGAATCCCTATAATGCTCATGTCAGCCCTCCAGCGAAACACAGGCAAATCTTCTCCTGTTCTGTATGCATTCTCATTTGCTCAGTCATGCCCAACTGTTTTGTGACCCCACGGACTACAGTCCGCCAGGCTCCTCTGCCCATGAGATTCTCCAGGCAAGAGTACTAGAGTAGATTGCTATTTCCTCCTCCAGAGGATCTTCCCAACCCAGAGACAGAACCCACATCTCCTGAGTCTCCTGCATTGGCAAATGGGTTCTTTACCACTGAGCCGCCTGGGAAGTCCTCTCCTATTCTGCATGGTACTTATTTGAATACTTCATGATAAACATTGCATTTCTCCTTTTTTTTTTTTTTCAAGCATAATCATTATGTCCCAGTTCCTCCCTCTGATTCAAGAATTTCAGATCGTGTTCCATCATGGTTACCCTCCTCAAAACAAGCTACCCAATCTGTATCTCTGGTTTGACCTCAAAGACGCCATGGCTGCCAGAGACGTTCCACCATAAATCAGGACCATTTGAAACAGAGGGCACAGTCTTCAGCAGTAGGTACTTGAAGGTTTCCAGTGTTAGGAAACATTGCAAAACCCATTTCTGCTCAAAAGATGCTTCTGTTAGATTTTCCTGCCCATCCAGCAACGGGCAGCCTGCAGACCACATGGATGGACAGCCTGACTCTGAAAGGGTGTTTCACAGTGGGATACTGCTGCCAGGGAGCCAAGTCACGTGAGCATGACTAGATGGGTGGAGAGTCCAAGGAGGAGAGGGTGCTTGCTGCATATTTTGTTCTTCTTGCTTAGCATGTAGCCCTGCCAAAGGCCTCATTCATTAATTCATTTATTCCAGAAATTATCTAATATTTAGATATTAACTAAATATTTAAAATTATAATAAAGCCTCTATTATTCCCTAAGAAGTTTTTATGAAAAAGTTAAAGTGTTAGCTGCTCAGCCATGTCCAACTCTTTGCCACCCCATGGACTGTAGACCACCAGGCTCCTCTGTCCATGGAATTCACCAGACCAGAAACCTGTAGTAAGTTGCCATTTTCTGCTCCAGGGGATCTTCCTGACCCAGGGATCAAACCCAGGTCTCCTGCATTGCAGACAGATTCTTTTACCATCTGAGCCACCAGGGAAGCCAAGCGTTTTTTATAAATTTATTTATTCATTTATTTATGGCAGTGCTGGATCTTCATCGCTGCATGGGGTTTTCTCTAGTTGCAGTGAGCAGCCTTCTCACTGCAGTGGCTTCTCTTGTTGCAGAGCATGGGCTCTAGAGCGTGCGGGCTCAGCAGCTGCAGCTCCCAAGCTCCAGAGGGCAGGCCCTGTTAGTTATGCACGAGCTTAGTTGCCCCGCGGCAGATGGGGTCTTCCCAGACGAGGGATGGAGCCCAGGTATCCTGCCCTGGCAGGCGGATTCTTTACCATGGTGCCACCAGGGAAGCCCTGCTGCCTGGACATTTTACTCAGATATAAAAAGAATAGAACAAAGAGTGAAACACATACAATCCCTGCCCTCACAGTCCAGTAGGAAAGATGCACATTAGACAAAAAACCCACAGATACAGGGCGGGATGCTGTAGTAAGTCCTTTGAAGGAAAATCAATGGGTGCAATGAAATGGACAAAAAAGGGACCAAATTTAGACTGGAGGGCAGAGCGAAGGCCTGTTTGAACAGGGGACCTCAAAGGCGAGTCCTGGAGAATGGACACAATTTAATCAGCCTGAGAAGGGGAGAAACATTCTGGGCAGTAACCGGCATATAGTACCAACCTGAGATGGGACAAGAACTTGGTGAATGAGTGAGAACGGAGAGGAGGCCAGTGCAGCTGCAGAAACTTGAGCCAAGGAGTAACGGGGCGGGCTGGGGCTGGAGGAGCAGGCAGGGGCGACGTATGCTATATTTAGGCTCTTTTCAAATTCATTTTCACAGCGATGGAAAGCTACTTATGGGCTCTGATGGAGGGGGTGACATGATTGATTACCAGCTCGGGAACCAGAGGCTTCCGGAGCCTTCCTCGTGTCCGATGAGTAAGCTCTGGCTAGACACAGAGTGGTTTTGTGTCCAGACAATTTGTCTACCCTAACCTGTCTCGCTTCCCCGCCACAGGTGTGACCCATTTATAAAATGCTTTTTTCTCTTTTGAAATTCAAGCCATCTCTTCTGCAGATGTGATCACAGTGTAAATAATCTAGCACCCACTCTGCTACAATGGAATTCAGGAAACCGTGTCATGAAACACGGGTTGGTCCCAATTCCCAGGCACTTGGGGCAGGCTGCCTCAAAAAGACACCTGATACACCAACACAGCTCATCCCCAAACGACGCAGCTCAGACCATTAACAAAGCGCTTCCTCTCGGAGGGAACTCGAGTATCCTCTGAAAGCATGCGATCTGCTGTGTTTCGTTAATAAAGGAACATGTGATGCGGTTGCAGATCTGTATCTAGAAAAGGCTGCGCTGCGGTTTTGTCGAGTTGGTCAAGGAGCAGCACTGGTTTTAGTGCCGATCAGGATCAGCTCAGGTGAAATTTGTGAAACAGGAAGTCTGCTTTTAAGGAACACTGCAGAATGGAAAGCAGTTATTTCAACCCAAAGGAATGAGACACTCCTATCACAAACATGTTCATTGAAGATAAACGAGAGGTTGCCCACGATTTAAAAGCATGTCTAGAAAGCAGATGCTAAGTCATCAAGAAAGAAAGCCATCTAGGGGGGCAGAACCAAGAAGGAGAGTTAGAATATTAATAAAAATAAAGACACAACTTCTATTTTCTCCTTTTAGTCAGAGAGCACCACTGTGGAATCTATAAGAGAAGAAATATTATGCCTTTTGACAACAGAGAAAATATACACAGAGCAGCTAAAAGGCTCCTCTGGAGTCACATGGGCTTCCCAGGTGGTGCTAGTGGTAAAGAACCCGCCTGCAGCACAGGAGACATACGAGACATAGGTTCCATTCCTGGGTCAGGAAGATCCCCTGGAGGAGGAAATGCCAACACACTCCAGCATTCTTGCCTGGAGAATCCCATGGACAGAGGAGCCTGGCGGGCTACAGTCCAAGGGCTGCAGAGAGTCAGAGCAACTTGGCACACTGTAGCCACATGGCCTGTTGTTGAGGATACCAGGTTTTGGCTTCTGGTTCCTTTCCTGCCTACAGCCCACGCTGCCTGTTTGGAGAGACAGTCGTACTAGCTAGCTGCTTTGGGATTCACCTACCTGTTGTCATGTAATCTCCACCATCATACTGCAAAGTTGGCATGATTGTTCCCACTGGATAGATCAGGAACAGCATAAAATGCTTTGCCTAGGGCCTGTAGCCAGTGAGTGCTGGGGCTGGTACTGGAAGCCAGGGTTGCCTGTCCGCAAAGCATATGCTCTTAAGCTGTCCTATAGCCACACAGCTTCCAGATAAAAAGGCTAGCCAATTTTTGCTAACCCAGATAGGAAGACTGAGCCATTTACTCACATGAGCCGTAACAGAGACAGGCCAAGGATTAAGGAACTGGTAATTGACATGTCCAAAGTGGGGATTCTGTGTAGGAAAGACCAGGTCTGTAGGACAGACCAGAGAAGGGATATGATAAAAATCTGTATATTGACAAAGCCAAGGACATAAGGAACACAGGCTTGCCCATGAAATTCAGAAGGAGATTGTTGGCAGGGCGTGAATTGTTTCATTTAATTAGCACAATTGTTCAGCTTAGATTTTGTGATCACTACTTTAGAGGCTCAGGAGCACTGACTGACTATGTAATATCACAAAGCTAGAAACCTTTGGAGCTAAGATCTGTTGTTCTGAAACCAAACTCAAGCTCTAAAGGGCAAAGGAATTAGTTTATAGAAAGCAAGAGAAAGGATTACTTGAGATGGCAAGAGTCAACTTCAATCCTTTATCTTAGGCCATAGAATAGTGTGAAACCATCAAAAAACTGAAAAAAGATCCAGCTGAATCACTGTTGAAGGCACTATAAAATGTGTCTCAGAAAGTCAGGGATGTTCTACAGGACCCCCTGCACTCCTGTGAATTAAAACCACTGAAGACAGCCATGTCCTCACTAGGCAGCCCTTGGCACTGTCCTAGTACCCTGCTTGCCTTCTGAGCTCTGTACTTTAGCCCAGTCAAGGGACTCCTTCCCCAGTGGGGGACCTTTTCATTCAGCTTGGACCCAACCCACTCCTAGAGCAGACCCAATGCCAGAGTAGCAATGTGGACTATTAGAAGATGCTTACATCATCTAGTCCAACTCTCACGCTTTGCGGATAAGAGATTGAAGAAACTCAGATCTGTTTACTAAGCAACTTACTTGATGTCAGGCACATACTAGGAGCTTGACACACATTTATTCTAAACCGCACAATGATCTGAGAAGAAGGTATTGCTTCCTTCATTTTACAGATCACTGGAGAGATACAGGAACTTGAGATAACTTGATCAAGGCCATGCAGCTTACAGGCAGTAGAGTTCAGATTCCAACTTACATTGTGAGAACCCGAAGACCATGTTATCTCTCCCTGTCTCCTGCAATCACTTTTTCTGCCCTGGAGGCCCTGACAAGTGCATGAGGCCAGAGTATTTCAGAACCACTTGGATCACCACAGATTCCCAGGGTTGCTCCGACAGACAGAATTAACTTCTTGTAGGCAAGGATCTTCCTGGCTCTTCCCTGTTGGCTTAGATGGTAAAGAATCTGCCTGCAATGCAGGAGACCCGGGTTCAATCCTTGGGTCGGGAAGATCCCCTGGAGGAGGGCATGGCAACCCACTCCAATATTCTAGCCTGGAGAATCCCATGGACAGAGGAGCCTGGCGGGCTACAGTCCATGGAGTTGCAGAGAGTCAGACACAGTTGAGCAACTAACACTTTTTTCAGGCAAGGATCACACCTTCCTCTTTGAGCTTTCCACTTTCTGCACTACTCAGGATGTGCATTTGTAAAAGGCGCCCTTCCTGGTTGGCAGGATGGAGATCCATCAGCACAGGTCACATGGAGCCAACCTCAATCCTGGGACAGGTGACTAAGGAAAGATTTACTGAGCAACTTTCTGTAAGAATCCTAGTGAGTTCTGACAACTCTGTTGTCCCACCACCCAGTCCTGAAGACACGCTGTGCTCCCCAAATGGAGGAGACAAAAAGCAAACCAGCCAACCGGCAGGCAGCGTGCGCCTCCTGCTTCTCCGATGGTCTGTTCAGCAGGGAGCCTGAGGCAGCCTCCCCGCCCTCCGCCTGTCCCCGAGCCAGGTTACATTTGCGCAAGGAAAGCACATACATCACGAGCTGCTCTGGAAAGGGCCTTGGAGGCAAAAGTCGCTCGTGATCCACTTTATATGAGAGTCTGACATTTGGGCAGCAAACAGACATCAGTTTGAGCCGATGACATTTCTATGGGAAAGGCGCCCGCTCCACACAGGCGTGAGTGAGAGTGGCAGCTAACCCTGTGGGGACCTTCGTGCTCCTCTTTCATGATGGGGAACACTGGGACCCCCGAGAGGAGGGCTGGGGGAAAGCGGGCTGCCACCCTCCGCCAGGAGTGACATCACCAGCGCAGCAGGCGCCAGCACTCTTTGGGCAGCTTGAGTGAGCGTCGTCAGTCAGCACGGGCTCCTCTGCAGCCGAGTTCACCAAGGGCTCAGCTGTCAGCGCTCGGCTTCAGGATTCCAAGGGATCTGCCAAACGCCCAGCCTGCATCCTGAGGGGCCTTGGCCAGCATTCAAAGTTACCTCAGGGGGGAGGGATGAGCGTGGTGTGGGACGATCTCTAAGTTTTGTGGGTTTTTTTTTTTGTCTCTGTTCTGTTTGTTTACAAGCCTGTAGGGGTTAAGGAGGCAAGGGGAAAGGGTATAAGTGGCTGAAAAGAAGGAGAAAAACTTACCTCATCCTATGTAATGGGAACAGGAAAAAGTGTAATAGTAAAGAACAAATCTGACTCCATATTAGATTTATTTCTTTTCCTTTAACCATTGTGCTTTGTTGCCTGTGCTTAGTCATGTTGACCCTGCACTTCTTGTAAAAGAATGTTACCTATAGACTACATAGGATAGCCTGTTCCCAAGGTTCTTGATGAAAGTGAAAGTGGAGAGTAAAAAAGTTGGCTTAAAGCTCAACATTCAGAAAACGAAGATCATGGCATCCGGTCCCATCACTTCATGGGACATAGATGGGGAAACAGTGGAAACAGTGTCAGACTTTATTTTTGGGGGCTCCAAAATCACTGCAGATGGTGACTGCAGCCATGAAATTAAAAGACACTTACTCTTTGGAAGGGAAGTTATGACCAACCTAGATAGCATATTTAAAAGCAGAGACATTACTTTGCCAACAAAGGTCCGTCTAGTCAAGGCTATGGTTTTTCCTGTGGTCATGTATGGATGTGAGAGTTGGACTGTGAAGAAGGCTGAGCACCAAAGAATTAATGCTTTTGAACTGTGGTGTTGGAGAAGACTCTTGAGAGTCCCTTAGACTCTTAGAACCCTTAGAACCAGTCCATTCTGAAGGAGATCAGCCCTGGGATTTCTTTGGAGGGAATGATGCTGAAGCTGAAACTCCAGTACTTTGGCCACCTCATGCGAAGAGTTGACTCATTGGAAAAGACTCTGCTGCTGGGAGGGATTGGGGGCAAGAGGAGAAGGGGACGACAGAGGATGAGATGTCTGGATGGCATCACTGACTCGATGGACATGAGTGTCAGTGAACTCCGGGAGTTTGTGATGGACAGGGAGGCCTGGCGTGCTGCAATTCATGGGGTCGCAGAGTCGGACAAGACTAAGCAACTGAACTGAACTGAAGGCTCTGACCTTTAAGAATATAACACTTTTCCACTGGAGCGGGGGTGGGCATGAGCCACCCGTTTCTTTGCAGGACCATGCAACAAACTATTCTCTGCCTCAAACATTCACATTTTGGTTTGCTTGGCTTCACTGTGCATCAGGCACACAAACTTGGATTCAGTCACTCAGTAAAAAGAGGTCCCATGAAATACTTCCTTTTAACATAACTGCTGAAGTCCACTTCACAGTTGTATTTTATTTTTTAAATTTTAATTGCTGGAAAATTCCTTTAGGAATTAACTGTCAATGGATGAAGATTAACATATATAAAATAGACAGCAAGGTCCTACTGTATAGCACAGGGAACTATATTCAGTATCTTGTAATGACCTATAATGGGAAAAATCTGAAAAATAATGTGTGTGTGTGTGTACTTGTATAATTGAATTTGCTATACACCAGAAACTAACACAGCACTGTAAATAAACTGTACTTCCCTGCTGGCTCAGACAGTAAAGAATCTGCCTGCAATGCAGGAGACCTGGGGTTGATCCCTAGGCTGGGAAGATCCCCTGGAGAAGGGAATGGCAACTCACTCCAGTATTCTTGCCTGGAGAATTCCATGGACAGAGGAGCCTTGCGGGCTACTGTCCATGGGGTCACAAAGAGTCAGACACGACTGAGCAAGTAACACACATGTTCCAATTAAAACAGTAACAGAAAAAGAATCAACTGCCAATGGTGCAGCAGGCAGATGAGAGACCCCCAGTCCATTTGGAATCGCAGGTGTGAGTGTTCCCAGGGGAGTCTCAGGCGCCACCCTCCTGCTTCCGGGTGAGTAGCACACTCAGGCAGGGGAGTCTCAGGCGCCACCCTCCTGCTTCCGGGTGAGCAGCACACTCAGGTGCAGAGAGGCTTGGCTGAGTCCTCACCCACTGCCGCCGCTACTTAGTGCTCCGCAGAGCTGGCTCCTCTTCCTTCTGGGCACAGCTGGACTAGGCTGCCTGCTCCCCTGGCAGCTGGGCATGGCTAGTCAGCAGAGTGTGAGGAGATGCGCTGTAAGTCCCTTTGAGACTGGCCCGAGAATAACTTTCTGTGCCCTGGCGTCACGCTTTTCCCCCTCTGCTGGCTCACTGCACTCAACATGAAGGCTGGACAGTAAGTTCCTACCTTCCCCCTCCTCCTTTCAGAACAAGTTACACAAGCAACCTGTCCCTGAAGGATATATTTTCAATACCCCTCAAATTCCTCCTTAACTACAGATGAAAGATAAAATCTGGCTAGGCAAACTATTATATATAGGATGGATAACCAAACAGGTCCCAGAGTATATAGCACAGAGAATGATATTCAATGTGTGCGAAGTCACTTCAGTTGTGCCTGACTCTTTGTGACCCTAGGGACTGGAGCCCGCCAGGCTCCTCTGTCCATGGGATTCTCCAGGCAAGAACACTGGAGTGGGTTGCCATGCCCTCCTCCGTGGGATCTTCCTGACATAGGGACTGAACTGACGTTTCTTATGTCTCCTGCATTGGTAGGTGCATTTTTTACCACTAGGATGGATAACCAACAAGGCCCTGCTGTATAGCACAGGGAACTATATTCTATATCCTGTGATAAATCACAATGGAAAAGAATATGAAAAAGGATATATACATGTATAACTGAATCACTCTGCTGTACAGTGGCAATTAAGACGACACTGTATATCAACTATACTTCAATAAAATTTAAAAAGAAAAATAAAATCTGGATAAATTAATCCATCAAGTATTATCTGTTTCCCTGCCAAATTAACATCTTGATCAGTTAAATCATCAAACACAAATGTTTTACCCAGACTCCTCTCAAGCTTGAGGTTCTTAGTTCACTGCTTTTACTACATTCATAACTCAATCCCTTTCTCAGCCTCTTTTTAGCAGGATGTTGCCAACAGGCAATGTCATAAAATTTGCATCAAATGAGGCAGAGAAGGTGTTTCAGAACAGAGTGCTAAAAAGGAAAAGATAAGCTTGGAGCGCAAGCAATTTTTGAGGTGAAACAAAGAGAAGACGCACTTTGAGAAATCTGCTTCTCTCACCCAGAGAAAATGTCAGCATCCTCAGAAGAGCTTCGCTCTTCAGGCAGAAGTGGAGTGGTTCTCAAGGTGGCCAGTGGAGAAGAAAGAGAAGGCAAGGACCACAGTGGGTCAGCAAGGAGACCACGTGCGCATGGCTCATTTCCCTGCCAGAGTTTGAAGCTGCGATCAGGAAATGAGAACACAAAGTTCCCGCTTGATTGATCTCTAGTTATTCCCTTAATTTTTAGGGGTTCAGTGACCAGGAACTGAGGTGACACCATTTCCTTCACAGTTAAGTGGAGGAAGGTCATAGAAACCCTAGAAGAACTCTCCTGGGGCTTCTTTGAGAACTATGTCCATTGCTATCACTAATGTTCCCTAGCTTGAGTATTTGTCTTCTCTTTCTTTTTATTAATTAGAAAGAGAAACCTTACTGTCAGTAGAACCAGATAAACATAATTACAGCTGGTACTAGTTACATTTAAAAAAATCTGTTATTTTTACTGGAGTTTCTCTTCCGTACTTGACAACATCACACTGTGAGATGCATCTGGACAAGCATTCGTCTCTGGCTCAGCAGAGATGGCGTGAGGTCAGAAGGCTGGGGCTGTGGCTTTCAGACCAAACACCAGCATGCATTTGTGGGAGGTTCTCAAGGAAACAATTTATTTTTGAGGCAAACAGAGACTCTTCTAACCTCTCCTGTCTCACAGTATTAAAACGATTTTGATCGTAATTGGATAAAAATGTCCCAAAAAACTCTTGGGAAGTCTGAGCAGAAATCAGCAAGCAACTGTCTTGGATGACAAATGGGACAGATACAACTCCTTGCTGAGGGTTTTCAGGACACAGATTTCAGACCAAACACATGACCAAATTATAAAACTGTTCCTTCTTCATCCAGTCTAACACTGCAAACACAATCCCAAACAAATAACTAATTCACTCTGGTTGGGAATGAAGATGGATGCAGATGGGGATGAAAGACTAACAGAGGAAGAGGAATTTATAAAAGCACTCAGACGGCAAACAGATAAATAATCTAATATTTGCATATTTTATGTAAGGAAGATGTTTTCCTGAAGGATCGGAAGTTAAGTCAATGATCAAAATTCTGGGAGAAAAGTATATATCAAATGCATTATATATTTCATGTTCTCATCGATAAGCTAGAATGGTAATTTTTATTCTTTAAAGAAATATAAAATTTCTCTCAAAAAGTGTATGTGCATGTGTTGTGTGTGTGCAGGGTGGGGTAGGAAAGACACATTTGCCAAGTGCAGATAATGTGTTTTATCTCTGCTACATCAGTTCACAGAAGAATAAAAAGTAAATTTAAAGATTTGAGAGTTGGGTTAAGAAATGGCACATCAGTAATCCATCACACATTCATTTCACAGACATTGATTAGAGTCTCCTGCATATTAGGCAGCAGAAGGAGAACCAATGTTAAACAGACTATGTCACAGATTAAAAGTGCTAAACTACTCACTATACACACTAACACTACAGGAGCACTGAGGAGTGAGTGGATTGATCATTGTGAAGAGGAAACGAAGAGAAGAATCCAGTGGGGCTTTGCAGGATGAGTAGGAGTTTGCCACGCAGGGACAGGACATGCCACGCTGAACGCACACTTAGTGCAGAAGTATGGACACGAGAACCAGCATGTACACCAGAAAACACAAGCCCGACATGGTGCGAGGTGTGTTAGGGATTGGGAACCGGGCAGAGGTGCAGGATTAACAGGAGAGAGGCAGAGAAGGCCAAATTGTAATAGTTCCTGGGACAGTTCTTGATATTGTGAGAAGCAGAGCTTTGGGCTTTGGTAACAGAGAGCCAACGGTGAGTTTAGAATCTCCAAGTCATATGAACTTATCTGTTTTTGAACCACAACCAGAAGGCTGGACTGGGGAGGGGGAAAAAAAAAGACTCAGCTGACACTGGATGACAATGAGTAAAAGGAACGGATTCACGCAGCAGGAGTGAGAGTCTATCAGGGCGCTGAGTGGTGGTGTGTGGGAAGGGAGAGATGGAGCACTTAGGATGGTCAGATGCCTGTTTTTAAAGTTTGACCTAATGAGTTGATGAATGTGCTGTTTCTCAAAAAAAGTAATGAGTTTCGATTGGTCGAACTTCTGGACACGCTGGATACCGACTGTACGTGAGAAATCCCGATAGAGCAGTGAGTACTTAGGTCCCCAGCTCAGGAGACAGGGCAGGGCAGTATCTCTGGGAGCTGGGCAGCATCCACCCTCCTCCTGAACTGTAGGCCTGCCACTCTATGCAGTGACTTCCTTCAGCTCCCCACTGCCACAGAATCAGGTACAGATTCCTTACTCCAGCTTTCAGAGACCTCTGTCTCAGCCTCCCTTTCCAGCCTTCTCTCTCTCAACCTAGGTGCTCAAGCCAAGAAAACCACCCCTCCATTTCCTGAACACACCCTCAGGTGTTTGCGTTTCCCCAGCCTCGGGCTCCCCTCCTGCCCACATTCACTGCATTGGTTGAAATCGGACCCATTTCAGGTTTCAACCCAAACCCTATTTTGGTACTCCTCCATGATAAACAGTCTCCTCTTCCTTGGGGCTCCTGGAACCCGCAGTTCACAGCTCCGATGCGTGTCTGGCCTCCTCTAGCCTGACCCGTCACTGTCTCCCTAATGCACTCCCCCACACTGGACTGGAGTTTATCCGAGCAGGGTCAGCCCCACAGGATGTGCTACATCAAGGCGTGCAGGCTCCTCGGGCTTCGAGCACAGACGTCCTTTGCTCTGCTCCTGGGAACGCAGTCTTGCTATCACATCGGAAGCTAAAAGCTTCAGGGCTGATCGCTCGGGCCCCAGCGGGGAATAGAGAATTCAGGATGATGTGATGAAACATGACAAATGACTTAGCGGACTGACAAAATTGCAAAGATTAGACCTTCCTTCTTTCCTGGTGTTCATCCGACTTCTCTACTTGTCATGACCCTTTCCTGCCATGCCTGAGCATGAAGACTTCTGTGTGCGGACCCCAAAAAGAGGGAAAATGTGTTTTCTGTGAAAATTTAAGTGAGAGATTTTCACATTTATGTACCCGTTAGATATTTTGAAAAGAAAAAAAAAAGATTATTGGCACTTGTGTGAAAACAGAAGCACGTGTGACCCGATGGTGGCTAAATTCAGGCTGTGACCTCAGCTGTCAACAGTTCAAGGTCCTTCCAGGAAAACACATAACTTGACCTCTAATTTTCAAGGAACTATTCTAGAAAGGAATCAGGTTAATGAGGGGTGGATCTCACAGTAGAGACAGGTTCTTCTTCTTTGTAAATTCTCTCATCACCCAAGAGTTAGAGGTGCAGAAGCAAGCAAAAGATGCTACCCGCTCCCCAAAAGCTGCTTCTCATTTCTGCTGTTTGCAAGGCTGCTCCTGATAATGGCTCCCTGGCATAAGGTACCCTGTTCTCACTTCATATTAGCTGACAAGATACTAGCAAAGGAGATTCTCGGTGCCAAGAGGAAAGATTATGTCCTTAGATCCTGCTCATAAAATATAGCCCCTCTATGTGTAGACCAGTCAATGTTAGTTGATATTAATAGTATCCCAATAATTATAGTAACAGTAATAATAATATTGATGTAGAGGTAGAAGAAACACAGATCATCTGCTTGGCTACCGAGGAAGCCACTTTTTTTGGTATAATAACCACCCACATTCACAGATATGTAAGGCATGCGTCTTACATCTGCCCGAAGAGCTTCTGTCTGTCAAACAAAATACAAAGATTCTTTGTGTTTCTCTATCTTATAATTCCTTCCTCACAATCTCTGCCTGGACTCTATAAATAGCCGGTGCTTATTTTAGTAAAAAATTAGATGCAGATTTATCGATCATTTCCAAAACGCCTCTATTCCCTCCCCAGTTCTTTCTGAAGCACTCGCTTTTTCAATTTCTAAAGACAAATGAGTTGTCCCCCCAACATGAATTTCCTGCCTCTTCCAAACAGATCAGTGGAGATGGGAACATTTATTGATGAGAGTGGACATGTGTCAACATGCTGTAAAAGTAGAGAGAAGAAAAGACACCCTTGCTTCTGAGAAGCACTGCCAACCACACTCTAATGCCCATCCATTATGCCTCAGAACCACATATGAAACTGTCTGCATGACTCTAGGGGGTCCTTGGAGGCAGGATGTGGACCTTGCAATTGAATTCACTTTAAGACTTTGCCCAATGGTAACAGCATCTCCCATTCAGAGCTGCAGGGCAGTTTCAGATACATCATGGACCACAGCCAGGGTTCAAAAGACCACACACTTTTCTGTCCCCTCAATGTGACCACATATCAAGTTTATCTTATGGATATTTTTTGCGTACCCTTGACTCAGATGTCAAGAAGGACTGATAATGAAGCTGAATTGCAAAGAGATCAAACCAGTCAATCTGAAAGGAAATCAATCCTGAATACTCATTGGAAGGACTGATGCTGAAGCTCCAATACTTTGGCCACCTGATGTGAGCTAACTCATTAGAGAAGACCCTGATGCTGGAAAAGATGAAGGCAGGAAGAGAAGGGGACAACAGAGGATGAGATGGTTGGATGGCATCACCAGACTCAATGGACATGAGTTTGAGTAAGCTCGAGAAGTTGGTGATGGACAGGGAGGCCTGGCGTGCTGCAGTCCATGGGATTGAAAAGAGTCGAACACGACTGAGCCACTGAACTGAAGTGATCAAATATTTAAAAAAATGAAGTGCCTAGACTAGTGTGTGTGTGTGTGTGTGTGTAGGTAGCAAAACAGAGTAATGTAATATTTTTTTAAAGATTTACTTTTACTAGGTCTGTTGATTCTACTCTCTTTGCCATGGGACCTAAATATTGAAGAAGCCCCACTGTGAAGACAGCTGTTGCTGTTTAACACATAATCTAGAACAAGATATATTTTATGTGCTTATGATTTTGGAGAAAAATTTAGGTGAAAGCTACATGATGAAAACCTTTAAGCCCATGAAGTCGGTGGCAGGCTGAAGCTGTTGTTTATCTTTGTCCCAAAGCCCTGAAAGCCAGAGCAAGGAAACGAGAGCTCCAGGTTAAAAGCACAGTTCAAAACACTGCACGAGACCCAGGCTGCTCATCCCCTGCTTTCCTCTTAGCATAACGCTCATTCTCACGATAATTACCATCGCACTCACAGAGGAGCCGCTGTGAACAGACAGCTCTTGACCACGCTGGAAACAAGATTTCATTGGCCGGCAGCAGGCCGTGTGGGGCGCGCAGGATCACTCTCTGCTGCGGGGCTGAGCATCACTTTGGGTCTTAGTGGACAGGCCTCTGCTCGGAAACTCCGAATGACAAGGCTGTCACACCATCCAGGCCCTGCTGGCGTCTGCCACCCCTCCCCACCACCACCACTTGAGAAGATGTCAAAGAAAATGAAATGCTCTTGAGATCTTTATTCAGTCCGGACTCTAACGTTAATGAGGAAATCATCTCTTTCATGAGTTTAAAGAAACCGTTATAAACCCTGCTTCCCTGATTCCCAGCTGCTGCTGCTGCTGCTAAGTCGCTTCAGTCGTGTCCAACTCTGTGCGACCCCATGAACTGCAGCCTACCAGGCTTCTCTGTCCATGGCATTCTCCACGCAAGAACACTGGAGTGGGTTGCCATTTCCTTCTCCAGATTCCCAGCACAAATGTTCATATATTTCAAATTGATTTATTCTTAGGTTAGATGCTAAAGTACTGTGTGTTACCATGTAAGTGTGGAGTTTAAAATATAAAACACAAGAGTGACTATAACAAAATAAAAACAAACTCCCAGGCACAGAGAACAAATTAGTGGTTTACCAGAGGGGAGAGGGAAGGGGGAGGGAGAAAACAGGAGCAGGGAGTAAGAAGTACAAACTAGTCTGTATGAAATGAATCAATCACGAAGATACACAGTACAGGGAACATCAGCAATAATTTATAATAACTTTAAATGGAGTATAATCTATAAAAATTCTGAATTAGTTTGTTGTACACCTGAAAATAATACTGTAAACTAACTGTACCTCAATAAAAAAGATATACTGTTTTTATGTTAAAAAATAATACAATACAATCAAATACGTAAGCTACAGTGATACATTGTACAGCACAGGGAATACTGCCAATAGTTTATAATAACTTTAAATGGAGTATAATCTATACAAATTTTTTTTAAATCACTCTGTTATACACCTGAAACTAACATAATACTGTAAATCAAATATATTTCAATTTTTTAAAACCACTTTGAAATACATAAATAAATAACAAGAAATCCAGTGAGTCATGTGGGGTCTTTATTATATTTTACTCATATGTATGTGGAGCACACTACAGTTTATTAGACAGTGGGAAAAAATCCTAAGTGGTACGCATACCGTCCGAACCACCAGGGAAGCCCCTACTGCTGCACTGAACCTTCCTTGATTCTCTTTTCATGTTTTCCACATGCCACCTGGGAAATACAACCATATTCTCAACAGGTGGCTCTGAGAGGCTCAGGAAAGAGCTCTAACCTCGGCTGCTGCTGTTTTTATTTATTTATTTTTGTTTTCCAAGCACCTTCGCAGCACTCCTCCAGGAGTCACTATGTAATAGCAGCATCTGTATATATAAGGTCCGTGCCCACACAAACCGGGCCCCAGTCCGAGTGCCCTGAGACGCCCCCGGCAGGCGCTCCACGCCCCACTCAGCTGCCCCTGCAGGCATCCTCCTCTCTGCCAGTCATCAGCCATCACTCACGTTTTGGGAACAAGGCCATCTACTACCATCAGCTTCACACCTTTTTTATTTTCCTTTTAGGCTCCAGGCTTTACAATAGGGAGCCCAGCTGATGTAGCAGCCCTCCTAAGATATTATTTCTCTAGGATGGTTCTACACTTGACTATCTTTCCTCTCAGAACTTCTCATTGGCAAAATCAGGGTGGTGATGAGGAAACTGAGGGCAACTGTAAGAGAGTATCTGTGAGCATTCTTAGAGAAAGTGACAGGAGAACGCTTCACTGATGTGGGCACGACTTTATAACGGATGGAAGTGCATCTGGTTCTTAGTGGCTCAGTCGCGTCCAGCTCTTTGTGACCCCATGGACTGCAGCCCTCCAGCATTCTCTGTCCATGGGATTCTCCAGGCAAGAATACTGGAGCGGGTTGCCATTCCTTCTCCAGGGGATCTTCCTGACCCAGGGATTGAACCTGCATCTTCTGTGTCTCCTGTACTGCAGGCAGATTCTTTACCCACTGAGCCATCAGGGAAGCCCATAACAGATGGGTTGGAAGACAGTTTTCCTTTCTGCACTAACAATGTCACTCTCATTTGGGAGTAGAAACTTCAATGTTCAACACAATTGTGTCACACTGAGAACTTGTGTTATTACATTCCCTAGGCTCTGTCCTCCAATAAGGATGAACAGCAGAAATAGCATGGAGTTGGGAGACAGGCTATCTTGGATTTACATATGAGCTCTGCTGGGTGATCTTGGGCAAGCAAATTCACCTCTGTGAATTTTAGTATTCCCAACTGTAAAACAGGGCAGGGAGAGCTAGCCAGACTTCCCTCAGTGAGTATTATATAAGCATGCTTAGGTATTTTAGGTTCTTTTCTCTTCCATAAACTCTTTAGTTTGATACATAGCATGAGAATGCTGCTGCTGCTGCTGCTGCTAAGTCGCTTCAGTCGTGTCCTACTCTGTGCGACCTCATAGACGGCAGCCCACCAGGCTCCCCTGTCCCTGGGATTCTCTAGGCAAGAACACTAGAGTGGGTTGCCATTTCCTTCTCCAATGCAGGAAAGTGAAAAGTGAAAGTGAAGTCGCTCAGTCATGTCCGACTCTTTGCGATCCATGGACTGCAGCCCACCAGGCTCCTCCGTCCATGGGATTTTCCCGACAAGAGTACTGGAGTGGTGGCCAGTGCCTTCTCCATAGCATGAGAATACAGGTTCTCCATCTTCAAACAGGAGCTTCAGTTGGATTGTGAGGGTCTGATGGACTGCAAAGGGGAAAGGAGTGATGGCCACACTGATGATGATGACAGTGAAGACAGTGGCCAAGATCATGAGGATAGGAACTACTTTTTAGACACTTCAACCATAAAGTGCTAGATGCTCAGTCATGTCTAACTCTTGGTGACCCTATGGGTTGTAGTCCACCAGGATCCTCTGTCCACGTCATTCTCCAGGCAAGAGTACTAGAGTGGGTAGACATTCCCTACTCCAGAGGATCTTCCTGACCCAGGGATTGAATCTGAGTCTCCTGCATTCCTGGCAGATTCCTTAGCATCTGAGCCACCGAGGAAGCCCCCTTAACCAGAAGGCACTTACAATTCATTCAACAAGCTGTAGGCTAAGCTGATGGAGCAGGCTGAGCCAGCTGTCTCTGCAAAAGGGCATTTATCTATTCAGAAAATCCAATGGGTTCTTGAAGAGCTGTAAACATATCGACTTGTAGAGAAGAACTTGACAAAACAGGTGGCATGATAACTTTACAAGGACTAACAGTGCTCAGGTTTGTGTTTCAAGTAATCACTGAGTCAACAGCCTCTGGGAAGGTGGCAAGGCAGAGTGGCAAGATCAGTGGACCAGAGCTTTACAAATCTGGATGAGCTCAGAGCAAGCCAGACCTTCTTCAGTCCAGCTTCTTCCACCATGCTGCCAATGGATGCCAAGCAAGTCCTTCTGCTCTGCCCCCTATTTCTGATTAAGACCCTGCTTCTTCCCAATGCCCACATGGGGAATGATTGTGAATCTAGCCCCATGCCGCCCAACGCACTAGCAAGCATCCTCATGTGACTACTGACCACATGAAACGTGGCCAGTGCAACTGAGGGTCTAACTTTTAAATTTCATTTAATTTTAAATAAATCAAATTAAAATTGAGAAACTGATGGTATTGTTGGAAAACTTTTAAATAGGTTTAGAACCACCTGGATATATGAATCTATCTTTTCAACTGTAAATTTTACTGTAAATCTAAATACAGATGAATTTCTGATGCAAACAGCATTCAAACTGAGATGTGCCGTTAGTATACAATGCACATTGGATTCTGAAGATTTGGTGTGAACAATAATATAATATCTTTTTAGTATTTTTACATTCATTACATATCAAAATTATGTTTTGTACACAGCAAGTTAAATATACTATTAACCTTAGTTTTCTCTGTTTATTTTTACCTTTTTAATGTGGCTAGTAGAAAAATTTAAATTGTATGCGTATATTATATTATATTTTTATTTAACAGCACTGACCTACAGAAGTGGACATAAAATTTCCGATATTACTGACTGCTAAAAATGCTCTGAAAATATTATATCCTTTGAAATGGATTTGTTGGGTCTAACAGGGCATGGGCTTTGGAGCCTAGAGCTGAATTTGAGGGCTTCCCAGGTGGCTCAGTGGTAAAGAATATGCCTATCAATGCAGGAGACTTGGGAGACAGGGCTTCCATCCCTGGGTCGAGGAGATTCCCTGGAGAAGGAAATGGCAACCCACTCCAGTATTCTTTCCTGGAGAATCCCATGGACAGAGGAGCCTGGTGGGCTATATAGTCCGTAGGGTTACAAAGAGTCAGACACGACCTAAGGACTGACTACGCACACACAAGCTGAATTTGAATATGGCTTCTACTAATTTATAACAGACATCATCAGCTTCTTATTGCTGTCTGAGGTCTCCCTGAACCCTGATGCAGTATTCGAAAATATTTGCTTTCCCTTTTATCTCTACATCCTCTGAAAATTTGACAAATATGCCTTCTACTATTTGGTTGAATGACAAAATGTTGTGGAATTCATCTGGGAAGGCTTCAAAGAAAACGTGTGAATTCCACTGCACACTCCAGCTTTCCGCCATCATTTACAGCAGTGAAGACCGCCTTCCACAGCCCAAAGAGGGGACCCTCTGAACTCTACATGTCGATCTCACCAAGAACCTGGCTAACTCAGACTCCAGGGCTATACCCACTATTTCCTTTCTGCGTGTCCACAGTGCAAATAAAAATCAAATGGTGCCTTCTGCTACCCAAGAAACGTTAAATGCATATCTTTACCCTTTCATGATTATTTTTATTGAGCAAAATTTGCTCACTCTAAGTTCATTGGGCACATGACTGGATGCACTGCAGGAGACACACTTTGTGGCCCACCAACCACTCAGTGTAACAGAGGATCAGCCTAGTCCCTGTTTTGGGGATAGGGGTGAGTCCTTGGTGATGCCAGTAAGAAAACAGACATGATTTATACAAAGAGATCTGGCAAATGCTTAGCAGAGTGACTTTCCAGGGGAAATAGACTCCTGATTCACTCCCATCCTATTCTCTCCTAGGGCAGTCTTCTCCAGCCTAATTCTTGGTAGTCATCCAATTTTCTTTTGTGCCACAGGTATTCCCCACCTCTCCCTGTCCTGTATATATACACACACACAGGAATCTGTGAGGTAGGTGTTCGGGGGAGAAAATCTGCTAAAATGAGCAGCAGAGGAGGGGGCAGAGAAACAAACAGGAAAAGACAGAGCTCCAAGGGGCACATCTGAATTGATGTGTTTCAGTTCCTCCATTTATAAAATGGGATCCAGGCCGATAAAGTCTTCCACCCAGGGATGCTATATCAATTGGCTAATTAATGACTATAACTCACCCTTAAAAATTCCAAGAAAGCCATTAATGCTAAGTATTTGCTAGGTTTTTTTTTTTGTTTGTTTTTACACAGAAACCTTTTAAAGTAATTAGCAAAACTAACACTGTGAATTAGAAAGTAAATTTAAACTTGGGAATCTATTACTGGGATGGCAAAAAAAAAGCGCTGAAGTAATGGTGGTCTAAGCCACCATAGTGGGAATTTTATGTCGATGTGTGGTGGTTTTGTTGTGTCATTACATCAAGAAGATGGGCTATCTGTGAAGAGGAGGTAGCTTGGGTTATAAAAATAAATATGCAGCAAAAATGCATGCATGCAGGTGCGAAGAATAAAGTAGAAAATAAGGCATCTATATATTGGACACCGATGCACCTAGCCCAAGGAAACTAATCACTTTAGAGCCCCCAGGTCACTAGACCAGATCTATAGGGTGGATTTTAAGGGAACAAAGCAAATTCATCATAGCTGGCTATCTATATTTTACAGTGGAAATGAACGGAACTTTAAAACCCAAATCCCATCTTCACATCACTGAACATTATATAATTTTGCTTCTATACCCAAGATGACCAAACACTCATAGTTTCCCAGAAGGAACATTTGTCAAAGGAGCAGAGGCAATGGTTTGAATCAAATATGAGGTAAAGGAACCCAATCCCAGGGACTCATAAACCCCAAATCCAGAGGTCCGTGAGTCTTGGCCAGTGTTCAGAAGAGATTTCAAGCATTTCACAGGCTGGGCACAGCCTGGAGTGTGGGTTAGCCAAGTTCTGGGCGAGCGCTATGAAATCGACATGCAGAGCACAGAGAGCCTCTTCCACGGGACTGCGGGAGGAGCTGTCTTTACTGTTACAATGCTGGGACTTCACTGCCACCACTAAGTGCAGTGATGGACGGGGTGGGATGCATTCAGTGCATCTAGAAGCTTAGATTAGGTTAGAGTGACTCACTCATTTATTCTTTCATTCACTCATTCAATATATATGCTGCTGCTAAGTCACTTCAGTCGTGTCCAACTCTGTGTCACCCCATAGACAGCAGCCCACCAGGCTCCCCCATCCCTGGGATTCTCCAGGCAAGAACACTGGAGTGGGTTGCCATTTCCTTCTCCAGTGCATGAATGAAAAGTGAAAGTGAAGTCGCTCAATATATATGCAATGAGGACTAAATGCAAGGTATACTGCTGGACAATGTGGGGTTACAAAGCTGAACCTGACACAAAACTACTCTCAAGGAGCTTACTGTCAAACTTCACAAATTAACTAAAGCCAGCATGCATGCTAAGTCTCTTCAGTCATGGAGTCTCTTCACTCTTTGCAACCCCATGGACTGTAGCCCACCAGGCCCCTCTGTCCATGGGATTCTCCAGGCAAGAATACTGGAGTGGGTTGCCCTGCCCTCCTCCAGGGGATCTTCCCAACCCAGGGAATGAACCCTCATCTCTTATGCCTCTTTCATTAGCAGGTGGGTTCTTTACCATTAGCGCCATCTGGGAAGCCCATAGCAATCTACAGAAATAAATATGTTTGCATTCAGCATAAAGCTCGGTACCTGTGGGTAGTTAAAGGAAGCTGAATAGCTGCGCACAAGACAGAGAGGGGTGAACACCAGGTTCAAAGCACACACTCTGGCAGGTCTGAGTAAGGGGAGAGACTCCCCCCGAGGAACGCTGGTGGAGGGCTGTAGTGAGAGCTGAGCCTGAGTGGTCTGAAGCAGACTGATGGCATGAGACACGCGTGTACAGAGAAGAAACAACAGCGATAACAGACATTCAAGATTGCTTATTTTGCAAAGAGGCTTATATAACTGTTTCATTTTGTCCTCAGAACAAACCTGTGTGCAGAGAAAGGAACAAATACAAAAGAATGAAGCAGTATATCCATAGACACGAAGTGACAGAGCCAGTACCCCTTCATTCACCTACTACTCATTTAGTGGCTACAAAGCGCCAGAAGGTGTTCTAGGTGCTGGGCATATAGAGCTTTACAAAACGGATACTGTTGTTGCCCTCCCAGTGGGTTGGAATTCTGAAGGAAATGTATAAAGCATTCCCCTCATTAATTTATCTCCTGAATGTCCAGAGGGGAAGATAGAGAGAATGATATGTAAAGTCCCTTAAGTAAGCAGATCTCTGCCAGCATTGACTGAGATAGAGAGCCAAACCAATTTGCAAACACGACACAAGAAAATAAGGGAACAATAGTTTAAAAATGGAGTCATTTAGTAATTTATAAGCACATTTAGGAGAAGGCAATGGCACCCCACTCCAGTACTCCTGCCTGGAAAATCCCATGGACGGAGGAGCCTGGTAGGCTGCAGTCCATGGGGTCGCTATGAGTCGGATACGACTGAGCGACTTCATTTTCACTTTTCACTTTCATGCATTGGAGAAGGAAATGGCACCCCACTCCAATGTTCTTGCCTGGAGAATCCCAGGGATGGGGGAGCCTGGTGGGCTGCCGTCTATGGGGTCACACAGAGTCGGACACAACTGAAGTGACTTAGCAGCAGCAGCAGCAGCAAGCACATTTTAAGACTAAATATCAAAAGGCTTAGAAATACTGCAACATGCCCATGAGGCTTCCAGAGAGCTTTGAAAAGTGGTGGGCAATGTGTGGAGGAGTCCTTTTTTCTAGAACCACGAGATGCCTTGTAGAGGCAGCATAAATAATCTAATCTATTGAAAATTTTTTAAAAAAGGAAAGTGAATATATTTAAAATTCACTGAGGAATTAATGCTAATTAGAGCCATACTTTGGCAGCCAAGAACAGAAGATGTAATTTGTTAGGTTCACAGTAGGAAGGTATAACAGGGAACTGGACTTTCCAAGTACAATTTATGGAACAGTGAGCAATGCAATGACTTAAGACTGACTGTGAACCAGACTCCATTGCTTTTGAATACTGCTCGAGCAACCAACTGTGTTAATTAAGAGAGTTCTGGATGCTCCCCAACACACTTATATTGAATACATTTTTGGGAAGCAGAGATTGGGTTTTGATAGTGTTTATTGGGTACTAATACACACAAAGCATCTTATTGGTCAGAAGGTGGGCTGCAGAGAAGATTCAGGTCTCCCATTTCCAAGGAGCTTATCTATCAGCTTAGAGTGGGGTTCAGGAAGTCTGATATACCCAATTTGTAACACCACAGGAGATGAGGGGCGCTGGGATGGTAGAAAGAGCCACTGGGACACAGAAGTGGTTTCAGTAAATTCTAGCTTAGGGGTTAAAATAGGATTCATAGAGGAGGAACATTTTAGTTGGTTATTGAAAGATGCAAACACACACACATACTTTATGACAAGTAGAGAAGGGGATTTTAAGCAGACTGTGAGCCCAAATGCAAAGGAAATGAGGCAGAAGCCAGAGTCAGAGATGTAATACTTCAGGGACCATCTCCCCAACTTCCATATTTAAATGGAAGATGCAAAATCATTACAGTAATATACACATATACAAAAGGATGACTATCATTGCCCAGCAGAGTGCCTCCAGACTCTTTTGTCCCTCTGTTTCTGAGGAGCAGTTAAAACAAAGGGAAACATTCAAGCAATGAAGGCAGCCTTCTGGGTAACTGGGAGAGACAGGAGAACCATGGCATTCACGGCTCTTTATCCTGGGTAAGCTAGTGGTATTCTGATTTTAATCAAAGCTTCATTTGTAGCTCTGAGGAACACAGGGCCTGTTTTATTAGAAAATGTGGGCCAGAGTTTTACATAAGTTTATCTCTTCAAACTTAGTAAATTCTTAAAAGCAAAATCAGTTTGATGGCCTTAAAAACAGTATTGGAATTAAATATTTTAGAATTATGTTAATTTCAATATATGACCTCCTTAACTCGACATGCACACATCTGGATAGGGCTTACAGCTTTCATGAGAACCAAGCCCCTTTCGGGCTGGATCGGAGGGCCTTGCTGGCAGTGGCAGTGAGAAGTGGTCACTGGAGCACCAGTGTTAGGAGCAGAGCTTTGGGGTCAGGCTGTCCAGGTTTCACCAAGGATGAACTGTGGCATGTTGATAGGGTTAGTTCAGTCCAGTTCAGTTGCTCAACTGTGTCCAACTCTTTGTGACCCCATGGACTGCAGCACGCCAGGCTTCCCTGTCCTTCATCGTCTCCTGGAGCTTGCTCAAACTCATGTCCATCAATTGGTGATGCCATCCAACCATCTCATCCTCTGTTGCCCCTTCTCCTCCCGCCTTCAATCTTTCCCAGCAGCAGGGTTTTTTCTAATGAGTCGGCTCTTTTCATCAGGTGGCCAGAGTTTCAGCATCAGTGCTTCCAGTAAGTATTCAGGACTGATTTCCTTTAGGACTGACTGGTTTGATCTCCTTGAAGTCCAAGTGACTCTCAGGAGTCTTCTCCAATACCATAGTTCAAAAGCATCAATTCTTCGGCCTTCAGCTTTCTTTATAGTCCAACTCTCACATACATACATGATTACTGGAAAAAACATAGCTTTGACTAGATGGATCTTTGTTGGCAAAGTAATGTCTCTGCTTTTTAATATGCTGTCTAGGTTGGTCATAACTTTTCTTCCAGGGAGCAAGTGTCTTTTAATTTCATGGCTGCAGTCACCATCTGCAGTGATTTTGGAGCCCAAGAAAATAAAGTCTGTCACTGTTTCCAGAGGGTTAGAAACACTGCATTTTAATGTGTATGTAAAAGGAATCATAACAGCATCTCCCTCCTAAGATTGCTGGTGTGACTACAGTGAGGCTATGTGTTAGACAATATCAGGGCATGCGTAAGTAAGTCCCTTACATTCAAAGTGCTTGTAGTCCAGACAGGAAGACAGAGAATTAAAATGAATATACTATGTAAATTATCAAGTCCATTTCCATTTCTTTAAGCCAAAGCATCACTTAGATGTTAACATTCAAAATCTTAGAAATTTTGGAGTTGGCTAAGACTTGACAAGCACAGCTTTGATGTTGCCTAAGGGAGACAAAGGCTGACCTGTTACACGCTCATTCCCCCACACAACATCATTGGCTCTATTTCCAGAAACTGAGTGTGCACCTCCTGACTCTGATTAACCAAGGTAGAACTCTATGGAAAGGGGCCACACCACTGTATTCTGAGAATTAAAAAGTAGATCTTAATTCATATTAAAAGACTTTACTGTGACTCTATTGTTATCATTGTTGAGTTGCTAAGTTCAGTCTGACTCTTTTGCAACCTCATGGACTATAGCCCATCAGGCTCCTCTTCCATGGGATTTCCCTGGGAAGAATACTGGAGTGAGTTGCCATTTCCTTCTCCAGGGGAACCTCCGACCCAAGGATCGAACCTGTGTCTCTTACACTGTCAGGCGGGTTCTTTGCCACTGAGCCATGAGGGACACCCAACTAAGACTATCAGTTCAGTTCAGTTCAGTCGCTCAGTCGTGTTCGACTCTTTGCAACCAACCCCGTGAATTGCAGCATGCCAGGCCTCCCTGTCCATCACCAACTCCCAGAGTTTACTCAAACTCATGTCCATCGAGTTGGTGATGCCATCCAGCCAACCCATCCTCTGTTGTCCCCTTCTCCTCCTGCCCCCAATCCCTCCCAGTATCTGGGTCTTTTCCAATGAGTCAACTCTTCGCATCAGGTGGCCAAAGTATTAGAGTTTCAGCTTTAGCATCGGTCCTTCCAATGAACACCCAGGACTGATCTCCTTTAGAATGGACTGGTTAGATCTCCTTGCAGTCCAAGGGACTGTCAAGAGTCTTCTCCAACACCACAGTTCAAAAGCATAAAAACTGAGACTATAGCCTCAAGCAATGCACAGTCTTAGATTGGATTAGAAGTTCAAGCAGATCTTCTTTACTCCATACTGGCTTATACAGCAGGAAAGCCTGTTTCACGTTTTACCTGTCTCTGAAGCTGGGTGTGTCGACCAAGCCCAGGAGTCCTCTAGGGAGGACTCATCCTTCAGCACCAAGACTGCTGCTCTGATGTTCCTTAGCCCAGCTGGCTTCACAGTTCTGTGTTCCGTGCACACATCTGTCTCCCTCCATTGAACAGTAAGCTGGTTGAGTGAGGTCTACAACTGCTCAGGTATTCTCCCTACAGTGTGTGTCTCTTTTGAGAACAGCAGCCATTTAATAGGGTTTCCCAGATGGTGCAAGAGGTAAAGAACTTGCCTGCCAATGCAGGAGACACGAGACGCAGGTTTGATCCCTGAGTTGGGAAGATCCCCTGGAGGAGGGCGTGGCAACCCACTTCAGTATTCTTGCCTGGAGAATCCCATGGACAGAGGAGCCTGGCAGAATACAGTCCATGGGGTCAAACAGGATGATGGAACTACAGGAGATGGTCAGGGTTGCCAGCCCTACTTTGCTTCTCAAGTGAGGCCCCTAAGCCAAAGGAGGCCAGTCTCTTTCCATAACCAAAACCAACATTATGAGTTGGGTTGTTTACCATAAAGTTCACCAGTGTGCATGTGTGCATGCTAAGTTGCTTCAGTTGTGTCCAACTATTTGCAATCTCATGGACTGTAGCCCCCCAGGTTCCTCTGTCCGTGGGATTCTCCAGGCAAGAGTACTGGAGTTAGGTTGCCATGCCCTCCTCCAGAGGATCTTCCTATCCCTGGGATCAAACCTGAGGCTCCTGTGGCTCCTACATTGCAGGTGTATTCTTTTACCACTGAGCTACCTGGAAGCCCAAAGTTCAACAGAAGTAATGCCTATTGCAGAGACACAGAGAGAGAGAGAGACAGAGAGAGAGTTGGATTACTGATGAGACAAAGGTGCCTAGCACTCCTAGCTGGGAGAGGGAAATGGCAACCCACTCCAATATTCTTGCCTGGAGAGTCCTGTGGACAGAGGAGCCTGGTGGGCTGCTGTCCATGGGGTCACACAGGGTTGGACATGACTGAAGAGACTTACCAAGGATACATGCATTGGAGAAGGAAATGGCAACCCCTCCAGTATTCTTGCCTGGAGAATCCCAGGGACGGGGGAGCCTGGTGGGCTGCCGTCTATGGGGTGACACAGAGTTGGACACGACTGAAGCGACTTAGCAGCAGCAGCAGTACTCCTAGCTAACTAGGTATCCCTCAGTGAAAGGTTATGATGTTCATCCTGCTTACCTAAATTCTGTATGTGAAATATCACTGAATTCTCACAATAGCCCTTTGAAGCAATTATTTTCATATTAACCTCATTTCACATGTGAGGGACATGGGGTGTGGAGAGGGAAAGTAATGTCCCCCAGGGCTGAAAAGAGCTCAGTCCTAGGACTGATGGTGTCTGGTACCAGCGAGTGAGACTCAACTGTGATCTCATCTTTTGCTAACTGCACTGAATGATTTCACCTGGGTACCTTAAACTTGGCCGTGGTGGGAGTATTCAGTTCAGTTCAGTTGTTCAGTCGTGTCCCACTCTTTGTGACCCCATGGACTGCAGCATGCGAGGGCTCCCTGTCCTTCACTAACTCCCGGAGCTTTCTCAAACTCATGTCCATTGAGTCAGTGATGCCATCCAACCATCTAATCCTCTGTAGTCCCCTTCTCCTCCTGCCTTTGGTGGGAGTATTAACACCATGGAAATCAGCAAGCACTATAAATCAGGTCTTTAGGTATGTGTGTGTTTGAGTGTGTGACAGCTAATTCTTACCAGCAGCACATCCGCCATCTAGGGCTGTCTGATTTCAAAGTTTCTGCGCTAATGAACCACTACCCCTATGTAATGAACAATCAATAGTACATGGACCTGACCATGACTGCACGTTGGCATGACAAGGGCTGGGGGCAATGCTGAGTGCAAACAGAAGGACGGAAGTATGGGGGGAGACTGGAAAAGGAACACAGAGTATTAAAATCTTCCAGGAAGTTCCCCCACATGGTAGATGAACACTGTAGCTGGAAGACCCAAGCCACTAGAAAGCTATGTTCTTGTAAAGCAGAAGGAGCAGTTCATAAGTTTCTGCCACAGGCTGGAACAAATCTCTCTCAAGACCATATAGTGCTTCTTGTCTGATTCCTAGCTGGCTTCTGACACCTGGAGAGCAGAGCTAACACTAGCACTCCGGTTGCTGAAGGTTATATGCTCACTGGTGATGACAGAAGATGACTCTCTGGGCTCTCAGTGGGCCTGCTCACTCCTTCTCTCACGCTTGACCCTCCTAGGAGGTCTGATGAAAGTGCTCATCTCCACACAAAGGTAAGCACTCAGCAGTCTCCTCGAAAGGACCTGACTTCCTCTTTGCTTATCTGCTCTAGAAACAAAGTGACAAGGGAGAAAGCAAAAGGCAAGAAAGGAAAAGGTCATATGCACTTCGGTGCAAAGTAGGTGTTCAATCCCTGCTTGATGAACAAAGAAGAAAAGGTAACGAGAAAAGAAACTTTTATTTTAATTTGATCTGTAACTATCTCATATCTAGATCTCTGATATGAAAACTTATCTAAGACAGACTGACCTGGCTTCATGGGGATACAAGGTCCATTTTCCTTCATCTGGTATCATTTGCACCACATGGCAAATCTGTGAAGCCCTCTGAGATCAGAGTCTGAACAACAAGGCACTCAGCCAAGATGCTGATGCCTGCTCTGTAGCTTTGGGGGGGATCTTTCCAAAATATGTGGGGTGGATGTCCAGACATGATACTTGTTGGCAACATGACAAGGAGATAGGCCCTCAACAACAGGTACAGGAAAAGGGCAGCAGAGAAAGCAAACAGCTAATTCCAGAAGAGTTCTTGAGCTCTGCATGCAACTCAGGTGTAGCCTCTGGCTCCGTCAGGTCAGTCTTCCCAAGGATGGCTGGGAGGCATTTGCAGATAAAGCACAAGCAATTTCTTTAAATCATAAACCCTCAGACAAGCATCAGAGGCTGATTTTTATGGTACTCTATAGAGTCTTGCTTGCTATAAAACACCATCCTAAGGTATCAGTAGCTGTGGACTTCCATTTTGAGGTTCATAACTCTCTACAAGTTAATGGAAATCAATAGACCCAGTGATCCTATATTCTTCATAATTAGTGAGAAATGCCGGTCTTCATCACAATCCAGGGTGAGATCTGTTTCATCACGTGCCCAGACACTGTTCCACACACTAGTTATGAAAGACAAATATCACCTTTTATGCCTTGCTGGGCAGGTACACGAAGCTGAATTAGAAAGATGAATAGATGGAAAGGGACTCAGAATGGGACTAAAGAGAGCAAGGATGGGAGACAGAAGGAAAGGGGTCACCCAGGGGTATTTGCAGCAATCCTGGGTGACCCCTGTGGTCTTGTGATGTCTTTCAACTGTGGAGTCGTCACAGGCCACACTTAAATGTGCATCTTCATGCCTACTATTGATCCCTGGTCAAAAGTATGTCTCCAACAGATTGTAGGATCCTGGTTCTGGAAAACAATTTTGAAGACAGCCTGTGTTTTGGGGTAGGTCCCCCAGGAAGCTAATCGAATAATGAATACTCACTGGAAGGACTGATGCTGAAACTCCAGTACTTTGGTCACCTGATGTGAAGAGTCAACTCATTGGAAAAAACCTTGGTGATGGGAAAGACTGAAGGCAAAAGGAGAAGAGGACAGCAGAGATGAAATGGTTGGATGACATCACTGATTTAATGGACTCTGAACTTGGGCAAACTCCGGGAGATGGTGAGGGACAGGCAGGCCTGGTGTGCTGCCGTCCGTGGGGTCGCAGAGTCGGTCTCGACTGAGCAACTGAACAACAATTCCCAGGAAACAGACTGAGATGAAGCTCTGTGTGTGGACAGTTTACTGGGGGCCTCTTGGGATCAGTAGTCACAGGGCTGTAACAGGAGTAGATCAGGCAGACAGGAACAGACGTGCAGCAAAAGCCTCAGCGGATCCAGAGACCGCTCTGGAGGCAGGATGACCCTGCAGAGCTGTTTGACCTTGAGGGAAGTGGGTCTTGGCATATCCCTGGAGGCAAACTGGGAGAGCCAGGTGGCTCTCTTCAGCTAAGACCATTCCCAGAGATGGAATCAGCTGAGGGCCATCAGCCACCAGCACTCCCAGAAGCAGAAGGGCTGGGGTCCTGGCCCTGAGGGGCCTGCAGAGCAACCATAACATCCACTAGAGTGAAGGGCAATCAAGGAGGCCAAGCACGCACGACACCGTCAAAGTGTCCAGTATGGTTTCCAGTGGTGTCAATGACTGTAGTCACCCTTCAAGTCCTGTCTTCATGTCCCTTCTTTGCAGAAAGTCTCATTTCTCCCAACAAAAATTGGGCAATGTGATTCATCTGCTATCTTCTCTATAAGCCAGAAAGAATGTTACTATTTTCCTACCCCACTCACCCCTCCACTCATCAGAACAGACATGGCAGACCAAGCCATCAGAATGAAGACAAACATGCCTTCTCACCCTCCAGTATCCCTGGTGTCTTGACCACTTTCCTCTTCCTGGGACATTACCAGGTGAATTTTTACTGAAATCTCCATTCAGGCTATTCTAACCATAGGAGAAGGGGATTTTTTAATATCCAGGTGTACCAGTGAAATGGGTCTAATTAGACTTTTTATGAAGGGCTTCCCTGGTGACTCAGGTGGTAAAGAATCTGCCTGCAATGCAGGAGATTGGATTCAATCCCTGGATTGGGACGAGCCCCTGGAGAAGAGAATGACTACCTACTCTAGTCTTCTTGCCTGGAGAATTCCACAGACAGGGCGACTGTACAGCTTGGGAAATAAGCACATTATCAACTCATTTAGTGATTTCCTGCTCTGTACATTTGACATTTATTAAAAAACCCTGCTCATGCTGGAGCAGTCTATTTGCTCCATCAAACATGAGACAGATGTCTACAATTTCCTGTGTTCCTTGTTTAGAAAGCCAGAAAAATTAAGATCCAGAGATATGATAAAGGTAATACAACTTATTTGATAGGCTGCTGGTTGGTGATAAACCAAACTGCTGTCTCTCCAACTCTACTCCGCACTTGGCTGAAACTACAAAATGTTATCTTATTGGTCCTGATACCTTCCAGACCTCCCAGCAGAGGCTGCTGCTCAGCTCAGGGGAATGAAAAATGTTATAAGAATTCTGAGTTACTCTCTGAATGAGGAAATAATTTAGAAGAAAAACTCCATGTGAAAATTCAACTCCTTGATAAATGTACACACTGTATCAGTTTGAAATGCTTTGTCATGTTGATGTCAGACTTTTCCAATTTTCCAGCTGAGCCTGGCCTCTTTACTCTAGCATCCAAGGGCTCAATCGGGTGATCACAACTCACCTTGTTCATCTTATTTCTAGCAATTATCTCATCTGAAGCCCATTCTTCAAGTTTATTGTTTTTCTTAACATCTTCCTGTACCTGGCTCCTAAACTAAATGATGTATTCTCTTTAAATAAGGATCTATGTTATTTATTATGATTTCTATAACTTTTTCTAACTCTAACAATTTACATTGTTAAGCTCTTTCTTGCTTAATTTATTTTGTGGACACAGAGGTAGATTAAAGCAAGATGTCACACAATGAACAGAAAGATAATTAGAACACGAGGACCAAAGAGAAGGAGACAGTGCAAAAACACCAGTGGACGGCTGAGCACAACTGCCACAGGTTCACTTTCAGGTCGGAGCCTCCAGAAGCCAGTAAAACAAAGAGAACAGGAATTGTCCTAGTTCTCGTCAGAAAGAAGAAAGCCTCTTTTTAGCACAATTCTGAGAGATAGTTCTCAGCAAGGGATTCTGTAAGGAGAGGTAGCAGTCAGTATTTCACAGAAAATGACTCAAAATATATATATACATTGCTTCCAATGGTGTCCTTCCAAAAATGGTGTTGGTTATGTCCTGTTATCTCTAATTCACTGTAAATGGAAAGGGAAGGTGAAGTCACTCAGTCGTGTCCAATTCTTTTCGACCCCGTGGACTGTAGCCCACCAGGCTCCTCCACCCATGGAATTCTCCAGGCAAGAATACTGGAGTGCGTTGCCATTTCCTTCTCCAGGGGATCTTCCCGACCCAGGGATCGAACCCAGGTCTCCCACATTGCAGGCAGACGCTTTAACCTCTGAGCCACCAGGGAAGCCCACAATTCACTGTAAACAGCTTCTAAATAAAGAAATGCTATTACTGTTGATGATCCTGGTTCTACACCCATGTTTTAGCAAAAGTTCTTTCTTTGAGAATACCTTCCTTCACCATTTTCAGCTTTTGAAACCTTCTCCTTTAGTTCAGGCTCAGGTTAAAACTCACTCGTGTGCTATGCACCTGTGGTCAGTCCAAAGGAGACAAGACTACACAATGTTGGAAAGAGTCTCTTCAACAGACGGTGCCGGGAAAATTGGACAGCTACATGTGAAACAATGAAATTAGATCATTCTCAACACTACACACAAAACTAAACTCAAAATGGATTAAGGGCCTAAATGTGAGACTGGACACTACAAAACTCCTAGAGGAAAACATAGGCAGAACACTCTGAACACTCAGAACACTCTACCAGATTCAGATTTCTGGTAATAGTCTGTCCTGCCACCAGCCCTCATGAAAAGAAGACAGATCAGATCAGATCAGATCAGTTGCTCAGTCGTGTCCGACTCTTTGTGACCCCATGAATCGCAGCACGCCAGGCCTCCCTGTCCATCACAAACTCCCGGAGTTCACTCAGACTCACATCCATCGAGTCAGTGATGCCATCCAGCCATCTCATCCTCTGTCTTCCCCTTCTCCTCTTGCCCCCAATCCCTCCCAGCAGCAGACTCTTTTCCAATGAGTCAAGTCTTCGCATGAGGTGGCCAAAGTACTGGAGTTTCAGCTTTAGCATCATTCCTTCCAAAGAAATCCTAGGGC
Organism: Bos grunniens; assembly: GCF_055505025.1. Taxonomy (NCBI): domain Eukaryota; kingdom Metazoa; phylum Chordata; class Mammalia; order Artiodactyla; family Bovidae; genus Bos; species Bos grunniens. The sequence goes on along the minus strand of NC_141193.1, from coordinate 49,385,463 downwards.
TGATCTCCTTCAGAATGGACTGGTTGGATCTCCTTGCAGTCCAAGGGACTCTCAAGAGTCTTCTCCAACACCACAGTTCAAAAGCATTAATTCTTCGGCACTCAGCCTTCTTCACAGTCCAACTCTCACGTCCATAAATGTGAGACTGGACACTACAAAACTCCTAGAGGAAAACATAGGCAGAACACTCTCTGATATAAACCGCAGCAATATCTTCTTTGATTTGTCTCCCAGAATAATGGAAATAAAAACAAAAATAAACCAATGGGACCTACTTAAACTCAAAAGCTTTTGCACAGCAAAGAAAATAATAAACAAAATGAAATGACAACCCACAGTTTGGGAGAAAATATTTGCAAATGATGTGACAGACAAGGGATTAGTCTCCAAAATTTACAAACAGCTCATGATGCTTTACAATGTCAAAATAAACAATTCAATCAAGAAATGGAGAAGACCTAAACAGACATTTCCCAAAGAAGATATACAGATGGCCATGAAGCACATGAAAAGATGTTCAACATTGCTAATTATTCAGTTCAGTTCAGTTGCTCAGTCATGTCTGACTCTTTGCAACCCCATGAACTGCAGCATGCCAGGCCTCCCTGTCCATTACCAACTCCCGGAGTCTACCTGAACTCATCTCCTTTGAGTCAGTGGTGCCATCCAACCATCTCATCCTCTGTTGTCCCCTTCTCCTTCTGTCCTCAATCTTTCCCAGCACCAGGGTCTTTTCAAATGAGTCAGCTCTTCTCATCAGGTGGCCAAAGTACTGGAGTTTCAGCTTCAACATCAGTCCTTCCAATGAACACCCAGGACTGATATCCTTTAGGATGGGCTGGTTGGATCTCCTTTCAGTCCAAGGGACTTCAAGAGTCTTTTCCAACACCACAGTTCAAAAGCATCAATTCTTTGGCATTCAGCTTTCTTTATAATCCAAGTTTCACATCCATACATGACTACTGGAAAAACCATATCCTTGACTAGACGGATGGACCTTTGTTGACAGAGTAATGTCTCTGCTAATTATTAGAGAAATGCAAACCAAAACTACAGTGAGATTCACCTCACACCAGATAGAAGGGCTATCATCGAAAAATCCACAAACAGTAAATGCTGGAGAGAGTGTGGAGAGAAGGAAACCCTCCTACGCTGTTGGTAGGTATGTAAATTGGTTCAGCCAACTATGGAGAACAGAGGAGGTTCCTTAAAAACTCAAAACAGAGCTACTACATGACACTGCAATCCCACTCCTGGACATATATCCAGAGAAATGCGCGATCTGAAAAGATGCATGCACCCCAGTGTTCACTGCAGCACTGTTTGCAGCCAAGACATGGAAGCACCCTAAATGCCATCGATAAAGGAATGGGTAAAGAAGATGTAGCACATACATACGACGGAATAGTACTCAGCCACTAAAAAGAAGGAAATAAGCCCATTTGCGGCAACATGGATGGATGTAGAGAGCGTCCTACTGAGTGAAGTAAGTCAGAGAGAGAAGGAGAATACCACATGGCATTCCTGATATGTGGGATCTAAAAAGAAATGACACAAATAAACTTCCTTACAAACAGAAAGAGACTCACAGACTTACACAATGAATTTACGGTTGCCAGGTTGGGGTAAGGGATACTTAGGGAGTTTAGGATGCTGTATTTAAAATGGCTAACCCACAAGGTCCTACTCTACAGTACATTAAACTCTGCTCAATGCCATGTGGCAGTCTGGATGGGAGGGGAATTCGGGGGAGAATGGATGCGTGTATATGCACGGCTGAGTCCCTTCCCTGTTTACCTGAAACTATCACAACACTGTCAACTGGCTCTCCCAAATACAAAATAAAAAGTTAAAAAAAAAAACAACAACTCACCCATGGGCTCCATGAAGTCTAACCTCAAACTGCGGATTTCCTACTCCATATGCATGTGATATTCACATATATAGCACATACCACTGTCACCTAAATATGTCTTTTAGGTTGTTCAGTAACTATGCTTTCAAATCGGATGGTGTGATAGATTCAAGACGGCTACTGAAAGGGGAATCAGCTATTCTTGCACTGAATCTGGGCTGACTTCAGGGACTCGCTTAAATACTTACATATGGTGAATGGGCTGTTATGGCCATTCCACGCCTATCCTCTCAGACAATCGGCACCTTTTGTTTCGTCCTCTTAAAACCTAGTGTCACAACCCTGTGGGAAGCCCAAACCACATGGAAAGTCATGTAGGTGCTAGGATCAATAGCCCCAGTTGGATCAAGCCTTCTGTCCATCCTGGAGAAGGAAATGGCAACCTGCTTCAGTATTCTTGCCTGGAGAATCTCATGGACAGAGGAGCCTGGAGGGCTACTGTCCATGGGGTCACAAAGAATCGGACACAACTGAGCAACTAACACTTTCACTTCACACTTTTCCATCCGTCCCCTCAAGGACTAGATATGATAAGGCTCTCTTGAACCTTCTAGACCAGTTCATCTGCCAGCTAAGTACCACCAACTGACCTCCATCAACACCATGCAGAAAAAAGAACTCCCAGTGCAGTCATGCACAAATCCTAAGCTAACCGAATCTTAAGATCTAATGAAATATTAGTTGTTTGAAGCCATTTAACTTTGTGTGTTTGTTAATGACTGTTGTGGGTAGCTATTCCCTTCTCCAGGGGATCTTCCTGACCCAGGATCAAACCTATATCTCCTGAGTCTCCTATGTTGCAGGCAGATTCTTTATCATCTGAGCCACCAGGAAACTTAGGGGGTGGTTTATTATGTAACATCTGATAGCAAAACATAAACATCCTGAAGCTGAAATCATGCATTCTACTTCATTTCTTAATTCACTTCAACAAATAGCTATGGAATATCAACCATGTACCAGGTACTATTATAAAAGGTAAGAGATACAACAAATTAAATAGGACACAATCTCTGCCCTTTTTAAGCTGACATAGCAGTAAGGGAGACAGTCAATGAACATGAAAACAGATCATGTTAATTTGTAATCTCCAAATTGCCAGGTATAGAGCTAACTATAGAAAGTGACAAAGAGACACTGTTCACCTGTGCCCTACAACACAGCTCAACCTGTCACTCTCATTGTGCCCGAAACAAAACCCCAAACCTAACTGAATCCAAGTATTTGGAAGATGAAGTTATTAACAAGACAAGTCAGCTAAACCAGAGAAGTTTATAAACAACACCTTTCTGGAACAATAGGTATAATGAATGGATGTTTACCTATTTCTCAAAAGCAGTGTCTCTTTTGCCTGTGGCATCCTAAAACTTTTATTAGGAGCAAGGGGGCAAACCCCCAGGTCTTCAGAAATGTAGGTTTCCCTAACCGGGATAGAATGTATCGCTCCGTGAAATGTCAACATCAAAACAATATAAAAAAAATAATTACAGACAGCATTAGTGTTGTAAGCTGATAAGGACCAGATGGTCTTTTGTATTTATGGTTCTCCTTGTGCATACAAATGCTTTGGGGATCTAATTAGCCTTCTACAAAACTCAAACTGGGTAATTACTATCATTATCCCCTTTTCAAATAAATCTGAAGTCTAAACTGCAATTACGTTTTTTAATCTTACATTTGGTATTCACATATTTTAAGAATTGTTCTTTGCCATCTACTCAGTTCATCTTAACATGAACTGAAGTATATAAAGTGCAGGAGGATGATTTAAAAAAAAAAAAGAAAACATTTAAAAAAATTGCATCACTCTATTAGAGGAAAGTGCTGACAAGCACTGAAGCACTTTCTCAACCAGAGTCCTGTTTCTGTCACATTTCCATTCCAATCAAGAATAAAGCCCCTGTTCTCCGCAACTTTATATTTCCACTTACGCTTTGCACAGCAGAAGAGAATTTCTACATGGAGACATAACCAGTCACGCGTGTTAGAGAAAAGATTCTCTGTGAGATGCAATGTGGCAGCGTTCAATTAACTTGTGACTCTGCCCCCAAAGGGTGATACCTGGGCTGGCAACGAGCTATGGAAAAGGAACAGCACACATAACAAGGCTGGCAAGTCATCTTTATCGGATTTTTGGCCTCGGGACAGTGAAGTCACATGGTAACAACATCTCTAGACTGCAAGTCGAGGGAGACGCGATCATGTGCACCAGTGAACTCATAACAGAGAATGCACCTAAATCTATTTCCAGTGAGAAGTACATGGCGGGGCGGGGGGGAGGTGGGGGGGCGGGGGGGGTGGGGGGGCGCATTGTCGACAAGCAACCACTTCATTTCAGCCACAAGGCCAACGATTAGAGGTGATCGGGGGCATGTGTGTCTTCCTTGACAGGGCAAAGCATGGGCAGTGACAAGTGATGAGGAACACCGCCTCTCTCACCACAGCTCCCTGGGAAAAGGGTCAAGAATACTCAGAATGTCTGGCTGACATCTCAAAATTCAGCATCATGATGACTGGTCTGGAGGGCAACATCCAAAAATAGCTGACAGAGGGAAAAAGCCAGATGATAAGCAGAGCTGAGGAGGATGCCTGGCCCTGGAGAGGCACTTCCACTACAGGGGGATGCTGAATGTCGATGCAGGTTTCAGAGGTGCCCCTGGCCTGCCTGACAGAGGAGGGCTGCAGGCCTGTCACCCGGGTCCTGCCCCCTGAGCCTGCTCTGGGCTGCCCTGGCAGGCAGCAGCACAGTCTTTGACAAGGATGCCTGCAAGTTCAGACTTTATAGTCCCTGATAGGGTGGCAGTAACCCCCCGTTGCTGCTGCTAAGTCACTTCAGTCGTGTCCAGTTCTTAGTGACCCCATGGACTGTAACCAGCCAGCTTCCTCTGTCCATGGGATTCTCCAGGCAAGAACACTGGAGTGGGTTGCCATGCCCTTCCCAGGAGATTTTCCCAACCCTGGCATCAAACCTTTGTCTCTTATATCCCTTGCATAGGCAGGCCAGGTCTTTACCACTAGCACCACCCGGGGAGCCTAATCTCACAGCTCACTGAAAACAATCTCGAAGGCCTGTGTCCACTCTTTCACTGAAGCAACAAATATTTACCAGGCTTCTCCCTAGGGCTATGCACAGTGTGAGATGATTTATGTGAGTTCAACTGTCAGTGAAGACACTGGCCTTGCAAATCCTGTCATCAGTGTCCCACCATAAAAGGAGTTAGAGCTGCAGCCCAGCACCATGGCAGAGTCGAAGTGCGTGGAGCAGAGCTCATGGCCTGGTGGGCGGGTGGACAAGCAGTGCTGAGGTCTTTGGGTTGCGGAACTTGTCGTGCAAGGAGCTGCCTGTCTGTCACTGAGTTCATACACCTCCTCGTGATCACATCTTAACATCGGTACAGCTATTTTTACAGTGTCTCTTGACTATCCTCATCCTTTTCAGAAGCAAGACAGGTGCTAAGGTTCTAATTTTACAGACACACAGATGGATCAGAGGCATGAAAGGACTTGCCAAGAACTGGACAAGTCCAGCAAGTAAGAAGTCTAAGCAGGACTCACACTCAGATCTTCTCAAGATAAACAGATTTCTAGATACTTCTCTGTCTAAAAGGGCTTTTTCTGAAGCCTCTGAACAAAAATCTTGGTGTCAAGGCTGCTCAGCATCTCAAGTGTTCCTCTTGCTTCTGAGGTCCATATCCAGAAGCCCAGGGAGCTTGAATCGGGGCAGGACCAGGCACCTGCCTTAATTAGCTTGTAATGTGATATGGCAGAACAAGCAAAGGCTTCCTGTGAGCAGACGTAAGTTCAAATCTCATCCTGGCCTGGATGAGCTTCAGGAAGTAACTTCACCTCTTTGGGAGTCTGGTCCTCACATGTAATCATACCTGTTGCAATTAATAGTAAATCAAAAGCATCCTGGGGCTGACATCACATATAAGACTTCATTTAACACCAACATATATATATGGAATTTAGAAAGACAGTAACAATAACCCTGTATGCGAGACAGCAAAAGAGACACAGATGTATAGAACAGTCTTTTGGACTCTGTGGGAGAGGGAGAGGGTGGGATGATTTGGGAGAATGGCATTGAAACATGTATAATATCATATATGAAACGAATCACCAGTCCAAGTTCGATGCATGATACTGGATGCTTGGGGCTGGTTCACTGGGACGACCCAGAGGGATGGTATGGGGAAGGAGGTTGGAGGGGGGTTTGGGATGGGGAACACGTGTATACCTGTGGCGGATTCATGTTAACATATGACAAAACCAATACAATATTGTAAAGTAATTAACCTCCAATTAAAATAAATTTATATTAAAAAAATTAAAAAAAGACTTCATTTACTCATTCATATCATTTTAAGTTCACAGTGAGCAGGTGATAAGACACTTGGGATGATGCACAGAGTAAGGACTAGCTGTGTTCTTCTTTCTATCATCCCCTGTGGATTTTGTCTACTCTGTAAAAAGAGTTGTTATTTACCACTAAGTTGTGTCTGACTCTTTGAAACCCCATGGACTCTAACCCACCAGATTCCTCTGTCCATGGGATTTCTCAAGCAAGAATACTGGAGTGGGTTGCCATTTCATTCTCCAGGGGATCTTCCCGGCCCAGGGATTGAACCCATGTCTCTTGCATTGACAAGCAGGTTCTTTACCATCTGTGCCACAAGCGAAGCCCTATCTGGGTGTACCCTAAATCTAATGAAAGAGTTCTTAAAAGAAAAAAAGCAGAGAGAGATTTGAAACACAGAGAAGAAGTCCCTGTGAAGATAGAGGCAGAAATGGTTATGCAGCCTCACGCCAAGGGATTCCTGGAGCCACAGAAGCTAAAGGAAGTAAGAAGAAATTGTTTCCTAGAGTCTTCAGCGAGAGCCTTTGTCTCTGACATCTTAATTTTGGACTTCTTGTCTCTAGGATGGTAAGCAAATAGATTTTTTGATATTTTAAATCATCAAGTTTGTGATAATTTGTTACAGCAAGTCTAGGAAACTAAAACAATATGTTTATAATGTGTATATAAATAATCTATATATCTACACACCTATATCTACATATATCTCCAGTGTGTGTGTGTGTGTATTATACAATGGATATGTTGATGACACATTCAAATCACATAGGATCTAAATTCCTTCATCATCGCAGGTTGAATGATGGAACAAAAAGCAAGAGAGGTTGTCAGCCCTTGAGCAATTGCATTCAACAACTGTGGCTTAGGTGGAGGACATAAATGACGACACTGGGACTCTTAAAATGGGAATTGAATAGAAAGAAAACCATACAGGGTTATCTCTTACTCAGAAAGAATCATTAAACACTAAACAAGCTTGGGGTACCTGAAAGAATTCAAGATAAATGCATTAATAATATATATGCAAATGCAAAGGTTGAGTATGCTCAACATTCAAAGAATTATACAGCATGAAACTTAGAGTAACAGTTCACATAAAGTATTTTGTCCTTATTTTTATGTGTATGCATTTAGAGTAAAATGTCCTGGTATGTTTATAACCTGTTCTATAAATGATAAGGGCTTTCCTGGTGGCTCAGTTGGTAAAGAATCTGCCTGCAATTCAGGAGAAAGAAAGTGAAAGAGAAGTTGCTCAGTCACGTCCGACTCTTTGCGACCCCGTGTACTTTAGCTTACCAGGCTCCACTGTCCATGGAATTTTCCAGACAAGAGTACTGGCGTGGGTTGCCATTTACTTCTCCAGGGGTCTTCCTGACCCAGGGATCAAACCCGGATCTCCCACATTGCAGGCAGATGCGTTACCGTCTGAGCCACCAGGGAAATACTCCTGAAATTCAGGAGACCCAGGTTCAATCCCTGGGTGAAGAAGATCCCCAGAGAAGGAAGTAGCTTCAATATTCTTGTTTGGGAAATCTCATGGACAGAGGAGGCTAGTGGGCTACAGTCCATGGGGTCTCAAAGAGTTGGACACAACTTACAGACTAAACCAGCACCATAAATAATAAAACAGTAGTTACGATGGTTCTAATTAATGATTACAGACCATTTACTTTGATTCAGGCACCAGGCCAAACTATTTACGTGCATTATCTAGTTTAATGAATCTATATCAAAGTCCAGTGAGGAATGCATCACTACATGTGTTTTTCAGGTAAAGAAGCAAATGTCATGTTCACCGAGAGAAGTAACTCATCCAAGCTGGTGGTCGCCATAATGAACAGGACTAAGTTGACTCATTGGAAAAGACTCTGATGCTGGGAGGGATTGGGGGCAGGAGGAGAAAGGGACGACAGAGGATGAGATGGCTGCATGGCATCACTGACTCGGATGTGAGTCTGAGTGAAGTCCAGGAGTTGGTGATAGACAGGGAGGCCTGGTGTGCTGCGATTCATGGGGTTGCACAGAGTCGGACACGATTGAGCGACTGAACTGAACTGAGCTGAGGAGGCCTTTGGCCTTCTGTTGCTGGGCTCCAGAGCCCCCGACCCTAACAAGCACATGGTGGACCTGGGGCACCTGGAACCTAAAGCCTGTTGAAAGATCCTCTTGTGTACTTTTAATTGGTGACCAGATCCTGACAGAGCCTCTACACTCCCGGCCCCAACTCAGTGCAAGACAGAAAAGTAAACAAACCAACCCCACGAGACTGAGATGAAGACTTTCAGGCCCCGGGAGGTGTTGCAAAGATGAGGAGGGTTTGGGAGAGTGGAGGAGAACGCGCTCCGAGGAGGGCCCGGCAGGAGGAGCCTGCAGGCTCACGGGGCACTGTCCCGCCGGCCTCGGGCACCTAAGCCGCCAGCGCATCACCTGAGGTCAGCCCGAGCTTCTTCTCTTCAGGCGATTACGTGAACTTCCAATCCAGAAAACGTACTTGTAAAGAGGTTGAGAGTGAGTAAAATCCATGCAGTTCACAAGATAAAGCGGTTATTCTCAATGGCAACAGGAACTACCTGCAAATAAGCCCCCCAGCTGGTGGGTAAGGGCTGAAAAGCACAGTGCATTCAGAAGCCGAGGCCCCGGAGGCCTCAAACTCCCGCTCCGCACGGGCTGAGCAGGTTCACACTCACTGGCTGCTTCTGTTGTAGGGGCGTGTCGCTGTGCAGGTATATTGTTGAGTGCAATGATCAGACAATAAGGGGTTCCCAGCAGATTAGGCAGGTTATCGGGGCTAGGGACATGAGAGAGAGAGAGAGGGAGGGAGGGAGGTGGGGGAGGGAGAGGGACATCAGGGAGTGATGCTGAATTTTTCACAACCACATCTCAGTGCTATTTGCTAAGAACCACAGGACACTGTAATACTCCCTAAATTGCAGGAACAGGTACCCAGCTCTCTGCGTATTCACAGTCCTTAGAGTATAATTGATTAGACTAGTGGAATCAGTTTTTGTTTACTCTCCAAGGTGAGGAGAATGTGGAGAAACATTGACGACAGTGCCAGGGAATCTTGCCGTCGAGGGGCAGACGCTAAATCTGAAGCCCCGGGACTCTAGGATGGCATTGTCACGATTATTTCTCCCCTCACGAGCAGGTGCTGGCTCACATACTAGGGAAGGGCTGCAGGGTTGATTCGGAGAAGGCAATGGCAGCCCACTCCAGTACTCTTGCCTGGAAAATCCCATGGACGGAGGAGCCTGGTGGGCTGCAGTCCATGGGGTCCCTGGGAGTCGGACACGACTGAGCGACTTCACTTTCACTTTTCACTTTCATGCATTGGAGAAGGAAATGGCAACCCACTCCAGTGTTCTTGCTTGGAGAATCCCAGGGTTGCGGGAGCCTGGTGGGCTGCCATCTATGGGGTTGCACAGAGTCGGACACGACTGAAATGACTTAGCAGCAGCAGCAGGGTTGATTCCAGGACAGGAGGGCTTCAGTCTGGAAGGCAGCCTAAGTTAACTCATCTGTGTCTGTGCCTCAGGCTATTAGCATCAGTACACTCACCATACTATAAAAACTAATTAATGCATTAATCTGGAGAAACGTGGGTTCCTAGAGATACTCTGTGCATGGGAATATGGGATCTGGACATTCTCGGTTAGACAGGGCTAAAGTCAGCCTAGCAGGGGCTCTAAGAGGCAAACGGCAAATCAGTGAACAAGTACCCCTTTGCTCTGAAACATGACTAAACGCACTACCAGACCGATCACCATCGAGGTCCTCTACTGTATCAGGTTGAACTTTTGAAAGAAGGGAGTAATGAATCTTGGAAACCAGGTCTAGATCCTATAATGAGTCTAGTCTCACTTCTTTGTGTATGTATACAATCCAGAAAAGCAAAAATCACATCAGAATGTCTTCATGACTTATGAAAACTATTACCGATGCTGACATTTGCTGTGATGCATGCCAATACGTTTTCAGCTCAACTGCAAAATCCAGTGAGTCCAAATGTGTTCAAAAACCACATTTTTGAACTCCTATTCATTTAGACATATCCCATGGTGTCAAACATGGCTTTCCCCATAAAGTGCAAATTTATGATGCAAAGGAGCTTACTCAGTTCACTTAGAGTAAAGCTCAAGAATCCAAGAGTTGCTATCAAGATGGACAGTCATGACGGGATACACTTGAGACCTCAGCTAAGGCCAACAGATATGGAAATAGGAGTCAAGAACACTCAGAAAAAGTCCTAAACTAGGAATCTGATGACTTTATTGCACTTGGGTCAATAGGTCAATATCATGGTCAACAGATTATGAAAACACATAGGAGTTCAAGGTTATTTTTATATCATACTTGCATACACATGCCTATCTGTTTTCCACATTATTCAAAAGTAGCTTAAATTTAATAATGCAAATAGTCATCACCTACTCCAATGAGTACTTCAAAATTTTTTTTTGGCCATGCCACACAGCATGCAGGATTTTAGATCCCCTACTAGGGATTGAACCCATGTCCTCTGCATCCCTGCATTGGAAGTGTGGTCTTAATCACTGGACAACCAGGGAAGATCCTTTTCAAACTTTTAAAAAGGCATTTTAGTAAGCTCTGGCTATTGTAAATCAAACTAAATCCATGTAAAGAGACTCATGTTTTCCCATGACCCAGGCCCGCAGATGCACCACACATAACAGGGAGCACATGGGCTCCTTGAGCATCAGTGTGCCCGTTCCCTGCAGGAGAGGTACGCACTGTGTGAGGGTAAGAAGGTGATGTTCACACAACATGCAGGTTCCTGAGGCAGTTTTATTTCCAGTTGCCTCCTATGCCTGATATACTAGCTTATTTATCTTAAAAACAAAAGCCCCATGTAGAATGTAGAAGGAAGAAGCATCATTATCCAGAGACATGACAGAGTCAGAATTATTTCCACACTACAGAGAATATTCTCAAGCCCAGCAATGTAAGACAACCCTTCTTCACAGTTACCTTGCTCTTGTTTACTTGGGAGATTTTCATAAACCACATGGAAGTGAACGCAAAAGACCTACGGCTCTTTCAGCTCTTAACAATGTATGTTGATGCCTGATCATAAGTTACTTGGCTACGCGGTGAAGATGAACATTGTGTGGCTATTTATCAAGCCTTGCTGTGGAGAATGATGGAGATACCATATAGTGTTTCTTAGTCTTTGCAATGATGCATTGCAAAAGTGAGAGAAAGTATTAATAACAGATAACCTACTACTTATTTTCAGCAGATACGTAGCATGTTATACTCTCTTAATTTTGTTATCAAGTGACCATCCTGTTGGCCATTCTCTCTTCCAAGATAACATGAGGCGTTCTGAGGAGAAGGGATATGCAAGAAGTTTGGTACATTTCCTTAAACCAGTATTTGATGGAACATTGCTTTTCCAGTCATTCATTCTATGCCTTACACCACCCTCCTTAGCAGACTGTCAGCCTCTCCAAGACAGAGTCTGGCTTTTCCTTGTCATAAGCCTTCAGAGCATGCCCCCTTTCTCACTTTGGCCCTGACTTTCCTGGCAGAGCACCGGCTCTGAACTGCGAATGCGAGCACTGCATCTTCACCCAGTAAGGGTCTGCTGTAGTTGCCTGAGGGACCCTTCGGACACGGACAGAGATAGAGGCAAGTGGGAGGGTGGAGCCCGCATCCTGAGAAGAGAAGGTGAACGGCAGAAATAAGAAATGCTGAGTCTATAGTGCCAGCCAGATGCCCTGCTAAAAAGGATGGACAGGGTTAGCACTGAAGTCCTGGGAGATCCTGGTATTTGGAGCCAAGAAGACTTAATTTTACTTAGGATTGGTCATTAGCCATTTGAAGAATGAACTAGCTGAGGCTGACAACGACAAGGACATAGCTGGGTTGTCACCACAGTTCTTTTTGATGGAGAGGGCTTACTGAGCAATCTGCTCTGCACCTTCGCCTGAACAAAAGTGAAGACGTCTGAAGCCTGGAGTCCAGTTCGAGCAAATTCTTTAGTGACTTCCAAATGGCGCTGTCAATAGGAAGCCCAGGAGCCGTTATGAATCTTGCTGACTATATTATTTTTTTAATAGCACATTGATCTCTCCTTTATTGTTGGATCTTTGTTTTTCAGAAACTAGAGGATACCAGGGATGCTTTAGAGAGCTGCTTAAACTCACTGCCCAATAGTTCGAAAGCTCTAATTTGTCTAAATTCTACCTAAAGCTCTCAAGCTATACTCGTCTCTCCTGCCATAAGTCCTTTAACAAGCTGCAGTGACTGAAATGGATTATAATTCACAAAGAACTCCAACCGAGCAGACGTAGAGAATGGACCTGTGCATACAGCAGGGGAATGAGGAGGAGGGACAAACAGAGAGTAGCACTGACATACATATGCTACCGCACATAAAATAGATGGCTGGTGGGAGCTGCCATCAGCTTCCCAGGCGGCGCCAGTGGTAATGAACCCGCCTGCCAATGCAGGAGGCGCAAGAGACGGGGGTTCAGTCCCCGGGTCAGGAAGATTCCCGGGAGGAGGGTGCGGCAACCCACTCCAGTGCTCTTGCCTGGACAATTCCATGGGCAGAGGAGCCTGGCGGGCTACAGTCCATAGGGTCGTAAACAGTTGCACACAACTGAAGCAACTTTGCCAACAAAGGTTCGTCCAGTCAAGGCTATGGTTTTTCCTGTGGCCATGTATGGATGTGAGAGTTGGACTGTGAAGATGGCTGAGCACTGAAGAATTGATGCGTTTGAACTGTGGTGTTGGAGAAGACTCTTGAGAGTCCCTTGGACTGCAAGGAGATCCAACCAGTCCATTCTGAAGGAGATCAGCCCTGGGATTTCTTTGGAAGGAATGATGCTAAAGCTGAAATTCGAGTACTTTGGCCACCTCATGCAAAGAGTTGACTCATTGGAAAAGACTCTGATGCTGGGAGGGATTGGGGGCAGGAGGAGAAGGGGACGACAGAGGATGAGATGGCTGGATGGCATCACTGACTCGATGGACATGAGTCTGAGTGAACTCCAGGAGTTGGTGATGGACAGGGAGGCCGGGCGTGCTGTGATTCATGGGGTCGCAAAGAGTCAGACATGACTGAGCGACTGAACTGAACTGAACTGAAGCAACTTAGTACCAGAAGCTGCTGTACAGCACAGGGAGCTCAGCTAGGTGCTCTGCGATGACCTAGAGAGGTGGGATGGGGCTGGGTTGGGGGGATGCTCGAGAGGGAGGTGATACGAACATTGCTGTAGCAGAAACAAACACATCATTGTAACGCAATTATTCTCTAATTTGAAAAGATGCTTAAAAAAAACATAAAATATAAAAAGGAGAAAATGTGAAAAAACTAAAAAAGAGAGAATATGTAAAAAAACAAAAAAAAACAAAAAAGGAACTCTAACAGGAATATGGATTATGGATAAGATAATGACAAGTCTCTGATTTACAGAAAGAAGAGTCTAGGGTATAACTTAGCTTCACCTTCTCCGGCTCAGTCATGTATCATGACCAGAGTCAAAGGATGCCTTTGCATCATTTAAGAATAAAGAACGCTGTAGGCACTGCTTACATCTCTCTCTCAGGCTGTGCTACTGAACACACAATGACCCATCCTTTACGTATGTTTTCCTAAAGAAATTACACCCACTTCATATTGAAATATTTACTTTGAGCTGTAAGACAGAACACTTCTCTCCTCTGCTTTAATCTTACCTTAACACAAAAGACTGTAAGTATTTAAGTCACTCCAGTTACATCAAAAGAGAATAATCAGTTTCTGTTCAGTGCTAGCTGAGTTAAATAGCAGCTCTGTTTCCAGAAAGATAATAATGTCAAAAAATTAGCGAGAAAACAGCAGGCATTCTGGGGAATTTAACCACTGAACAAATGACTGGAAGGTGCTTCAAAGTCAATTTAAATAATTTTAAAAAAATTATACCCTGACTTGAAGCCTAAGAATTCTTTTTCTCTATGTATAATTAAAACATAATGCTGAAGACCTCATCAGACAATGATTCCTGATATTTTAATAATAATGTAGAATGTCCTCATGGTATAGCTTATTATTAAATAGATTTGAATATACTACAGACTAAATCAATTCCAGTGGGGAAAAAACTAGCTACAGCATCAAGTAAAAGCCTGGTTCAACCAACTCATCTGCATAATGGATTCCTCAATATCAGTAACAGGAAAATGCCCTGTTGAAAATGCAGTCTTAAATATTCTTCTGGAGAAGTAGGTCAGAAACACAGGGGAGGCAGGGAACCCAGCATGCTGGCAGGCTTGTGCAGGAACAGGCCTTGGGAGGATCCAGACTCAGAGAGCAGCAGTTAAGGACTGCCCAGGAACAGCTTGCATTTATGTGCTCAGGCTGCCCCAAGAAAAGGCCAGACTGGGTGGCTTAACAACAGAGTTTCATTTTCTCACAGCTCGAGAAGCTGGAAGTCCGCGGTCGAGGTGCTGGCGCGGTCAGTTTCCAGCGAGGGCCCTCTCCCTGGCTCGCAGACGGCTGTCTTCCCAGGCGGTCCTTGCACACCCTTCTCTCGGTGCACGTGTGTGCAGGAGATGGCAAGTTTCATCTCATAGAGTCATTAAGTCTATCAGATCAGTCCCCGGCCTACGACCTCCTTTAACATTAGTTACTTCCTTGGAGGGTCCTTCTCCAAACATAATCACACTGGAGATGAGGGCTTCAACACAGGGGTTTGGAGCCGGGGGACACAAACACACAGGCTGTACTGCTGTTCATCTCATTCCTCTGCTGCATTCCCATCCTGAGTGGAGGGCCAGGCCCCCGCGTGCAGGACTATCCACCGGCTCAGGGCAGCCCAGGCTGTCTCATCACCTCTGCCTGCTGAGTCCACAAGTGGGCCCACAGGCCGCTCCCCGGAGGATGTGAGCGGTGCATGGTTCAAGGATTAGAAAAGGAAATTCACGAGGAGACGTCAGAGGAACGCGAGTTGTATATCTGAGAGAAGAGAAGCTGCAGGTGACGTAACAACGTCTCACACAGATGGAGAGGACGCACAGCCTTCTGACCAGCTGTTCTCTTCTGATGCTGGGGACTGGTCAGGAGGAAGAGGACTCAGCTGGAGCACTGGGGGAAATATGTATGAGAGAACGGACAGACTCTTGGACGGCACCAATCTGCCACCTGACCGTGAGGACTGAGAGATGGGGGGAAATAGGTGACGAAGGGGATCTTGGGCTCCAAGGAGCTGTAAGAAATAGGGCTCTAATTTCTCCAAAGAAGACATACAGGTGGCCAACAGAAGACACATGCAAATATGCTCAACAGTTCTAGTCATCACAGAAATACAAATCAGAACCACAACGAAGCACCTCCTAGCCCCAGTCAAAACGTCCACCGCCAAAAAAAAAATCTATAAATAATAAAGTCTGCAGAGAGTGTGGAGAAAAGGAAACCCTCCTACACTGTTGGTAGGAATGGAAATTAGTGTAGTCACCATGGAAAACAGCATGGAGGGTCCCTAAAACATTTAAAAGCAGAACTACCGTATGATCCAACAATCCCACTCCTGGGCATATATCCAGAGAGGAATCTAATTTGAAAGGATACATGCACCCCAGTGTTCACTGCAGCACTATTTACAACAGCCAGGGCATGGAAACAACCTAGATGTCCACTGAAAGAGGGATGGATGAAGAGGCGACACACACACAGTGAGGCGTCAGCCATGAAAAAGAACAAGGCGATGATATACAAGACCCTGAAAAGGAACATACATGTATGAACACACACACATATGTATATATTTTGCTCTTCAGATTCTTACATATATATGTATACTGCTGCTGCTGCTAAGTCGCTTCAGTTGTGTCTGACTGTGCGACCCCATGGGTGGCCCACCAGGCTCCCCAGTCCCTGGGGTTCTCCAGGCAAGAACACTACAGTGGGTTGCCATTTTCTTCTTCAATATATGCATATGTATATATTTAAAACTGAGTCAGTTTGCTGAACACCAGAAACTAAGACAACATTGTGAGTTAACTGTACTTCAATTTAAAACAAACAAAAAAAAAAACAGGAAAGAAATGGAGGAAGAAGATGCTCAACAGTGCTAGTCATCACAGAAGTACAAATCAGAACCACAACGAAGCACCTCCTAACCCCAGTCAAAACGTCCACCACCAAAAAAAAATCTATAAATAATAAAGTCTGCAGAGGGTGTGGAGAAAAGGACACCACACCTGCAGAGGGTGTCCAAATTGGTAGGAAGAAGTAGCAGCAGATCAGAAGCAAAGCACTAGGACTCAGACCACCCTTGTCCAGAGTTCTGTTGTGTCTGAAACGCTATCCATTTAAGACTTCACTGTTGGAAGCTCTGCTTTTCCAAATCTATCCTGGCTTGGGCGGGGCTGCTACATTCAAGAAGAAGGCTGTTTATGACACAAAATTCTATCAAGCAGAGGACGGAGGGCCTCAATTCTTTGACATAAGGAATGAAAAGTTATGTTGTACCAGGATCTTTATATGCTCCTGAACCCAACTCTGCTTTAGTCCAAGCCCCCAGAGAGAAGAAGCATTTCACTGAATGCCGACATTCACAGCACTTAGCCCAGCACCCAGTACACACAGGCAGGGACAAGTAATTTTTTAAATTAAAAATAATAATAATAATAAATAAAATAAAAATAGCGACACCTACAGGCAGATGAGGAACCCAGCTGAACTCTGGCAGGCTCCATGTTTCCTTTTTCTTTAACCTCACCTATTGAAGCTCTCTGGAGGACCATCATTGGAATGAGGTCAGAAGTGATCAGACTCAGGTTTATAAAGTGGCCCATTGCCTCCTATCCTTCACCTCCAAGACCAATAAATAGCAAGATGAACAAGGGCCCAATGGAACTCGCTTTGCTGCTCAATGTATTGTTTAAAAGGGAGAGTTCATTGCCTTTTACTCTTTTGTTCAGAACTTTCTGTTCTCCTTTGTGAAACCAAGTCAGTCTCCTGAATTGGAGGACAGAGGATGCATAACACACTACGGAATTACTCAGAAGCCTACTGGACTGTGCTGAGTGGACGCAACTGCGGACATTTGTAGAGTTCACAGGGCCAACAATGCTCTCAAAGTTATACTCTGACAACTTCTTTGGCTTATTTTGGCTTAGAAAATATAACCACAGAATTCACTGTCCTCCAAGAACACCTATCAGACAAGAAATGGCTCTCTCAGCCCACTCAGAGCAGAGCCAGCACTCGCTTACCTCAAACTTGGGAGAACACTCGTTTTATATTAAAAACTGTCAACCCACAAGGGATTAAAATCTCCTCAACTGGAAAAAAACAAACCTCAGCTGTAGTCCTTTTGTGAGTGAAAAGCTGCTTATGCTTGTGAACCTTCTTATGCACAGAATTGGTGATATTTAGTCAAACCCCACCCCCCCACCCCCAACCCCGCCGCCCACAGAGAAGGCGATGGCACCCCACTCCAGTACTCTTGCCTGGAAAATCCCACGGACAGAGAAACCTGGTAGGCTGCAGTCCATGGGGTCGCTAAGAGTTGGATACAACTGAGCGACTTCACTTTCACTTTTCACTTTCATGCATTGGAGAAGGAAATGGCAACCCACTCCAGTGTTCTTGCCTGGAGAATCCCAGGGATGGGGGAGCCTGGTGGGCTTCCATCTATGGGGTCACACAGAGTCGGACATGACTGAAGTGACTTAGTGAGTGAGTGACTCAACCCCCAAATGTGTCACAAAGTATTAGAGAATGAAGGAAAGTAACCAGGAATGGACAACTAATTTCTCAAATCAGATCAGATCAGATCAGTCACTCAGCCGTGTCTGACTCTTTGCGACCCCATGAATCGTAGCACGCCAGGCCTCCCTGTCCATCACCAACTCCTGGAGTTCACTCAGACTCACGTCCATCGAGTCAGTGATGCCATCCAGCCATCTCATCCTCTGGCGTCCCCTTCTCCTCCTGCCCCCAATCCCTCCCAGCATCAGAGTCTTTTCCAATGAGTCAACTCTTCGCATGAGGTGGCCAAAGTACTGGAGTTTCAGCTTTAGCATCATTCCTTCCAAAGAAATCCCAGGGTTGATCTCCTTCAGAATGGACTGATTGGATCTCCTTGCAGTCCAAGAGACTCTCAAGTGTCTTCTCCAACACCACAGTTCAAAAGCATCAGTTCTTTGGCGCTCAGCCTTAATAAATGCAGTCAATTATACTACCAAGATTCCAGTTAACTACCATCAGTCAAGGCAGCAGGTTCCAAATAAGGCGGAGAGTGTAGGCAGCGAGCTTAGGTGGCATGTCCCCTCAAACATAAGACGCTGTTGCAGAGGCCATGAGGACAGCTGCATATACTTCCCAGCCCACGGCGTCCATGCGCTCTAACACCCGTGTTTCTTCAAAGACAGAAGAATGACCTCAGGCCCAGAATAGAAATTAACCTCTGATCACACGAAACCTAGAAGAAGACGTTTACAGGCCAGAAGGTGAAGCCTGCCACGGCTGCTCTACCTCCCGTCTCTGACTATGCAGCACGTGCAGTTTCCCCGGTGACCCTGATGGGGCTGTGGTTCTATTACAGGCATTTGTGTTCAATGACTTGTTTACCTTCTTGACTTTTCTGGAGCCCCACGAGCAGAAGCTGGCCCGAAGGAGGCCTCAGTTAACATCTGCAGAATAGAAGTGACTGCCTCGCCTTCGGGAGCAGGCCAGACGAACTGAAGGATGCTTTTGGAAACCGCCTTCAGGAACTGATCATCCAGCTGGTGCCTCCGCTCACCCTCCAGCTCCAGTTCCGTCCCCTGAACCTGCCTGCCTCTGGGCCATTCTGCCTCTCATTAGCACTTTTCACAGAAGTGACCTGGGAAGGGAGAGGTTGTAGAATTCAGATGACTGCCAGTCTGATAGTAAGAAAGGATAGATAATTCCGAGTGATTCAAGATTCTCTTATGATCTGTAGATTTAAATTGCCCACACCATGCCTCGTGCTCATTAGCATGGGTAGTCGAAATCTTGCTAGAATGGCTATGTTTACTACATGGCAGGTTAAGCAGCAAACGGGCCTACAGGTCTTCACAGATATTCTGTGTGGATAATTTTCTGTAAAGAGTGCCTGAAGCCAAGAAAAATACTGCAGATGTAATCCTAAACACAGTAGCTGAAACATGGGCTCTCAAATTTCACCTATCACCCATGGCTACACTGATAATCACTTATTTAAGTTGACATATTTTCTCCAAGAAACTCCAAAGGCAGTTATCCAGCAAAGGGCCAGAAAACCAGCAGGTTTTATAGAGGGAGGGGTAGGGGCAGAGGGAAGCTTCCATAATGTCAAAGGAAAAGATGGAAACTTTCAATTCTCCTGAGTCATCACCTGATTGAACAAGGGCTTACTGCCCTGAGCTATGCTTTCTGCCTGTGCCTGGGGGGTGAGGGGGATGACAGGCTTTAATTTTTCCATGATATTTTATTGCAGCAAGTATTCCTACTCTGTGACAGGTCCAACCCAGAAATCAAAGACTCAGCGAGGAGGCTGCATAGTGATTCTTTGGACATAGAAGCCTTAAGTCCCACTGACCATGCCTGTAATTCACTGCTAATCAGAATAGGTCTGGAGAGAAAACACAAGTCTGAGTAACTCATTGTGTCAAGTTGCAATCTGTGGCAATGAAACCAGAGAAAGGTCATTTTTAAACAAAATAGCTGGCTCTTGCAGTGTGAGGGAAAGCATCCAGCTGACCTAGTTTGGTGTTGGGGACATGAAGAGGAGCGGAAATTCTCAACTTAATACCAATACCAATGTGATGGCTGGCGATTCAGGCTTAACACTAGCCCCAAAGCTCATCATTTCAAGCATTTGATCTGTAAGTAAGAAATTTGCAAAGAAGCTCTGGGCTGAATGGTTCACGCTTTCATTTACCTAACCCTATCGATCACCTGCCAGGCATTCAGCTAGATGCTGAGGATACAGCATGAAGCAGCTATATTTTCTAAGTTCACGGTTCTAACCATCCAACAGGGGCGGCGAGAGCATGAATTACAGCTAGGTACCTGGCAGAACTGTCCAAAGTCTGTCACAAAGGGTAATAACAAAGGGCTGAAGCTGGGAGAGAAGAAAATATGATCAAATAATCAGGAGGAAAATTGGAAGGATTTGGCAATGTTTAGTGTTCGGGGTAAAAAACAAAAATTAGATGAGAACGGCTTCAAGTTTCGGCTTGCTTGACAGTGGGATCTCTCCTGGGATAAAACGTGCTGTAGATGATTTAGGGAGGAGAAAATCTATGGACAGACTGAGGCTAGGGCTGAGCATGTGTCTACACACGGAAATTTCAACGAGACTCTGGAGCTTAGGTAAGAGATGGTCAGGGCTGTAGGAACATGCGGAGAAGGCAATGGCACCCCACTCCAGTACTCTTGCCTGGAAAATCCCATGGATAGAGGAGCCTGGTAGGCTGCAGTCCATGGGGTTGCGAAGAGTCGGACATGACTGAGCTACTTCACTTTCACTTTTCACTTTCACACATTGGAGAAGGAAATGGCAACCCACTCCAGTGTTCTTGCCTGGAGAATCCCAGGGATGGGGGAGCCTCGTAGACCACCGCCTATGGGGTCACACAGAGTCAGACACGACTGAAGTGACTTAGCATAGCATAGCATAGCATTGTAGGAACATGTGGGTGTCGTCAACATATCTATGGTCGTTATACCAAAAGAATGGGTGAAATTAAATGCTCAGTGTCTGTTGTTGTTCAGTTGCAGACTGAGGCTTTCAGGATTTTGTTGAACTCCCCTGATCGTAAGCCAGTAGTCACAGAACCAGGGTGCCAACACAAAGTGTTCTCATAGTCGGTTGTCGCTGAGTCACTAATGACTCTGTGACCCTATGCACTGCAGTCTGCCAGGCTCCTCTGTCCATGGGATCCAGGCAAGAATACCGCAGTGGGTTGCCTTTTCCTTCTCCAGGGGATCTTCCTGACCCAGGGTTTGAACCTCAGTCTCCTGCTTGGTAAGCAGATTCTTTACCACTGAGCCACCTGGGAAGCCCACCCAGTGTCTGTAGGGAAATATGACTAGAAGGTTGAGCATTGTATCCTGGGGAGAAGCAACATTTAAGGATAAGGATGAGAAATTAGAATCCACAAAGGATTCAAGAAGGAACTGTCAAAGAGGCACAGCAGAGTGTCACGTGTGCCAAGTGGGGAGAGAGGTCCAAAGTGGGGTGGCCACCGTGGGCCTGCTCAGCAGCAGGCCCACATGCCCCTGCGCCCAGAAGTTAGGGAGGACGGCAGTGGCCCTGGCAGACACTTCACTGGCGTGAGAGATGAAAGCCAGGTGGAGGAGGGCTGGTGGGTGGACAGGAAGAGAGGGCGTAAGAAGCGGTGAGCACGGAGCAGTGCTCCCATGCTTGACAACACACCAGAATCACCCAGAAAGCATGCTAAAAAGTCAGTTGCTGAGCCACATTCTGAATCTTTGGAATCAAAATCTCTGAAGGGGAACCAAGGAATCTGTATTTTATCAGGCTCCCCTCGTGATTCTGATACATAGGTTGGTTGGGACAAGGAGACTACTCTTTTAAGATACGAGGCACAAGATGGGATGAGAGAGATGGGCAGGAGTCTGACCGAGATGGGAGAGGGAAGCAGGGGTCAAGACAGGGGAGACCGGAGCATCCTCATCCGTTGGTGTTGGGGGAGAGCAGAGGTCAAGGTGAGGGAAAGAAGAGGCAGGAATAAGATCCTGGTGATGTGGACGGCTCATCACAGGAAGAATTAAACAAAATGCCACTCCTCCTTTCATTTTCCCTTCTGTTTTTTTTTTTAATTTTATTTTTAAACTTTACAATATTGTATTAGTTTTGCCCAACATCGAAATGAATCTGCCACAGGTATACCCATGCTCCCCATCCTGAACCCTCCTCCCTCCTCCCTCCCCATACCCTCCCTCTGTCGGCCATTCGTGTCCAACTCTTTGTGATCCGATGGACTGCAGCATGCCAGGCTTCCCTGTCCTTCACCCTCCTTTAAAGCTTGCTCAAACTCACGTCCACTGAGTCTGTGATGCCATCCAACCATCTCGAACATAATTTAGCAGAACAAAATTTCTAGCATAGTTACGAGTAACTGAAGTCTCTCTGCTACTGTATCTTGATTCATTTCCAGTTACACTAATAAAGAATGACCAGCTTGTAGGAAAAGGTCTGGCTGTATTCTCCATATGCATTAATTGGCTCTGCTAGGGAGTGCTACAGTTCTAGGTAGTATCTTATGTAAGAAAAGTTGTACATCCTTTTTCTTGTCACTATTTAAATCCTGGATGTTTGAGAAGCCAAGCTATTTGAGAGAAGAAGTATGTTTGACTAAATTATGAAAAGAAAATCTGATGCACTTTTTCCCTCAAAAATCTGTAACGGGATTCTTTCGAGAAGAATTCCAGCAATGCAGTATGTGTGTGTGTGTGTGTGTGTGTGTGTGTGTGTGTGCGCGCGCATGCCTATGGGCTCTTCTTGTTTCAGGAGATCCGGCTGCTAAGTCACCACTTTAAATAATAGCTCCACACGCATGACATCATAATAGTCTCCACAGCAACTGTGAATGATATTACAAACGTGTCTGGGACTAAATGGGAAAGATAAGCAAGAAGACAGGAGTGGGCAATCTCCTAAGCAACAAATACGCTTTTTCCATGGAAACACCACCTCGTGGAAGAGAAAAGGAAACAGATAATAGACATAGGTACACAATAGTTCTTAAATATAGCATTTCACTAAGCACTCTGTCAATTGCAATTTAAAGACCATTCACCCTATGAGAATAATCATTGGAAGAAAAGCTTCCCCTGGTTCAATGCTTCCAGAGAAAGAGGGCAGAGGCCTTTTTCTTGAAGTTGGTCACCACGTATCATCACAGCTTCTCACAAAAGAGGGCAAATGGGAATGAAGAAAGACAACAGCTAAGAGTTCAGGTTTGCTCCTGCTTTAAGATAACACCAAAGAACAGAAGCCAAACTTAAGCAGCCAGGTATATTCTGAGTAGATAATAAGCATTAGAAAAAATCTCCTTATGAAGAGAATCACAGTAGTTTTCTTTGAAATAGCAAGATCCCTCATGAATGGATGATAAAATGCATAATCTGAGAATTATTTAAACCATTTTAGGGAATAATTTGCTCAACTGCCAATGACATTGTGGCAAACACGTTATTGTTTAGTCACCAAGTCATGCCCGACTCTTTTGCAACCCCATGGACTGTAGCCCTCCAGGCTCTACGTGGGATTTTCCAGGGAAGAATACTGAAGTGGGATACCATTTCCTTCTCTAGGGGATCTTCTCAACCTAGGGACTGAACCGATATCTCTTGCATCTCTTGCTTTGGCAGGCAGACTCTTTATCACTAAGCCACCTGGGAAGCCCTGCTGACATGCATTATGCAGAAGTAAACACCAATTTGCTGGTGGCCCACTATGCACACTCACTTGCTACGCCCTGGGCACCAGTACCTGAGTTATCCCGTTCAAGGACCAGAAGGAGGAGACTGTATCATCCTGTGTGTCACGTGAGAGATGATAGCTGTAGGAGCAAACATTCCCAGGACACGGTAGGTGTCAGGCTGTGGTTCAGACCCACCTCCTGACTCCAAAGCCCCCGGCTCTGTTCTCGAGGTTCTGTGGCTCACTTACAAAGCTGCTCACACCTGCCTTTTCCTATGGTCCCGTCATGATTAATGTCAACTCATTTTTGTAATGCCGTCACCATGTTTATCAACGGCGTGTACATTTTGCTCTCTACATTACAATCACCGACTATTAGAGGAAAGGGAAACTTCAAGAGACCCTGTCCAAGGATCTCTTTTCACTGCTCAGGAAACCAAAGTCCGAAGAGTCAGTTCCTTCCACAGAACTGAGACTCGAGTCACAGTCTTTTCTGGTTCTCAAACCCCAGCTTCTCCCCACTACACCCCCATGACCTAACCTTTGTTATTGTTGATAAATTATTTTCCTAAATGGGCTTCTTTATCCCCTCTTCCTTTCTCTTGCTTTGCCTCTATCAACTATAAATTTCTGGAGATTTAGGAGACATTTTATACTATAAAAGCTTAAATCTCAGGGACTTGTTTCACAAAGGGCTCCCTTTCTCTCTGTTAACTGCTATAAAGGAGACTTTCAGAAGAGCCAGCTGCCTTTTTTCCATTCCTCCCCAGCCCATCATAAAGTCGTACATCTTTAGGTTGTATCTATCATCTCTGATGTAATAGAACCTTCACCTATGAATCAAGCCATCGACCTTATTTGCTCATACAGGGCCACTGAAATCATTGCTTGCCTTCCTTACTAACCTTTATATAAAGAGGTCTCTTTCATTAATCTGCAGGAACAATGATTAATGTTGACATGAGTTACATGCATATCAAAGAAGACCCCAATGCCTTGACAACATTCAATTTCCTCTGAAGACCTTTAAAAAGTGAGATGGCTGTAGATTACCCGTCGCTAACAAATGGGGATTTGCAGGCTGATTAAAATTCACAGGGAGAGGCAATCTATGTCTATTTCAACAAAGTTGCAGCTTCATTAGTAAAATTCACTCATTTTTTTCTTAACTGTATGTCACTGGGTGGCTTAAAAGTGTAGCTGTATGAGATGGCTCTTACTGGGATGAAGAGCCTTAGTGACTGGGCTCCCCCTGTACCAGAACGAGAACCATGCATAGTTTATGAGAAGTAAAGTAAGCAACCGTAATAGCCTGGAGGCCCAATGGAGCAGAGCATATCTGCTCCGACAGCCTGGGGGCAGCCACCCCATTTACTCCACACCCTCCTTGACTCCTTATTGGACTGAGGAGAAAACCCAAACCTCTTCACAATCACCCTAGTTCCTTGTCACTTCTCTGTCAAGACAAAGTTCTAGAACTACTTGTCATTCATTCTGGAGATGACATCTATGAGAAACTTTAGAGTCCTCTGGGATATAATCCTTGGCTCCAAAAGGACCCAAGTGAGTATCAGAAGCAGAAGCCACAGAGTCATTTGACAAATGAACTCATTAAGGAAAGCATCAGGTTCATTTTTGGAAGAATCCCCAAATTGGGATATGTCATGGCAATGTCAAACTCTCTTTTCCTTGGTCTAAAATATCTTTCTGCTTAGCCAAAAAAAACGATGCACATAAATTCTTTTCCTTATAACTCTCTAATCTAAAAGGGCCCAGCATATTATTTCTCTAAATTCCCTGATGAAATCAGGCGAATTATATCAGGTTACCAAAAGAAATCTTAACTTTCGAAACTATTACCTCAATCTTTTTTCTTTGAACTTTCAATAACAATAATGTAGGCAAGTACAATACTAGTGTCTTTCTTCAGTTGGGAAGAAAAACAACCTTGGATAAATCCCAAGTTAGACGCTGGGGCTACTCCAGGGGCGACAATAAAAGGAGCTTTCCAGAGTAACACTTGGTCATTTTCCAAACCTCAGGCATCCTCCAGCTAACCCTCCATTAGGATGTCATTTGTTTGGTTCACTTCAAAGAGCTGGCTACTTTCTTGCATTTTTCTGAAAACAAGGAGTTGTCTGTGGAAATGATTTTGTCAGGCGATTTGGCAAGTCACTTACAATACTCATCAATTTCAGTACTTTAATTAAACCCAGGAAGTCCGTGTGCCGAACGTGAGCCTCCTCTCTGGGTTGCAGTTTATCTCTGCCTTCAGCAAGACCCAGTGCTTTAAAGGGCGTGGAATCTCAGGCCTGGGGTGAGCTAAGTATGTCTCAGGATTTGGGCACAACTGACTAATCTGTTTAAAAAAAAAAAAAGTGAAGGACAGATCCTGGGTTTACTGACTTCAGGGCCGACAATCTACCCACCCTGCCTCACTCCCAGGGAGCATCAGATGACCACAGCCAATGAGACTCTAAAGAGTCAGCATGGTGTCTGAGCATACGCAGCTGCTGAGCTTGACGTCTTTGCTCTCTGGGCTATCTGTCTGAGTTTGTGGGGGCTCCAGCTGACACTGTGATTGTAGAGAGTGTCGAGAGGCTGGTTTTGCTGGCCTTAGGTGTCATTCCTGGTAATGACAGCTACTGTCTTGAGAAGGGGGAGTTGAAGCACGGATTAATGTCATCCGAAAAGAATGCCTTCAAGGCCATAGCATCTGACAGCCCCTGAGTAAGCTGGGCAGCCCATGGTTTCCCCACAGGACCACTCCTCTAGGCACTGTCAGAGACTAAACCAATACAGGAAGATAAACGCAGGAACAAAGGTGCTGTAGAGGCGTAAAGGAAAAGTCACCAGAGCAAGCAGCTTCTGCGATCATAATCCTATATTTAAGCAAACGTGGCATGGGCAGCCGCATAGCATGAAACCAATCTCATTCTCTCACCCCTGCACCTACCAAATCTCCTTCTCAGCTAATGGCCCCATATCCACCCTTATAGGCTGAGTTGTGTTTCCCCAAAAAGTATACCTTGGGTTTCCACCCCCTCCCCCAGTGCCTCAGAATGTGATCTGATTGGAAGAGAGAGGTTTTCAGAGGTTTTCAAGATAAAACAAGGTCATTAGGATGAGTCCTAACCAAATAAGGGGTCTTCCCTGGTGGCTCAGTGGTAAAGAATCCACCTGCCAATGCAGGAGATGTGGGTTTGATCCCTCAGTTGGGAAGGAAATGATCCCCTGGAGAAGGAAATGGCAACCCACTCCAGTATTCTTGCCTGGAAAATCCCATGGACAGAGGAGCCTGGTGGGCTGCAGTCCATAGGGTCGCAAAAGAGTTGGATACGACTTAGCAACTAAATAATAATAACCCCAGTAAGACCGGTATCCTTAGAAAACGGGAGTGAACCAATTTCATCTAATAATTCAAATCCCACATCTGTGGAATCTTCGGAACTTTGTGTACATAATCATATCCTCTGAATAGGAGGGGTTGTATTTCTTCCTTTCCCATTCATTTTGCCTTTTGTTCCCTTGATTTATTTCCCTGGCTGGGGCTTTCAGTACAATGCTTTCTTTTCAGTAGGAGAGACTTGGTGTTGGGGGTATCATTGTCTCTTTCCCAGTCTTTCAGGAAAACTTTCAAAATTTCACCATTAATTGTGCTCTCTGTAGATTTTTATTATTTTTGGCAAATTGTTATCTTAATAAGGAAGTTTCCTTTTACAACTAGTTAACTAAGTGATTTGAGGATTTTTTTTTTCCCCCTCATTTGGTCATGAATGGCTACTGAAATTTGCCAAATGTTGTACTTCACCTACTGAACTTATGACTTTTCTCCATTACTGTGTTGATTTAGTAAACTGCATTGACTAATTTTCTAATGTTAAACCAACATTGATTCCCTATGTGAGGCCAGTTTGATCATGATGTATTATCTTTTCTTTATATTGCTGGGCCAGTTTGCTAATACTTTGTTGGAATCATTGTACTATTATCCTAGAGTGATTCACCTATAATTTTCTTTTCTTGCAATGGACCTCAATAGGTTCATAAAATGGAGACATTTACCACAATGTATAATGTTGTTCTTAGGATTAAATGTGAAAATATATATGATAGAAAGGGGGGTAGTGAAAGTTGGACACAGGCAGAGACATGCATGTTGTTGTTCAGTCACTCAGCAGCGTCTGACACTTTGCAGCCCCATGGACTGCAGCACGCCAGGCTTTCCTGTCCTTCACCAAATCCCGGCGTTTGCTCAAACTTATGTCCAGTACTTTGGCCACCTCATGCGAAGAGTTGACTCATTGGAAAAGACTCTGATGCTGGGAGGGATTGGGGGCAGGAGGAGAAGGACACGACAGAAGATGAGATGGCTGGATGGCATCACTGACTCGATGGACATGAGTCTGAGTGAACTCCGGGAGTTGGTGATGGACAGGGAGGCCTGGCGTGCTGTGATTCATGGGGTCTCCAAGAGTCGGACATGACTGAGCGACTGAACTGAACTGAACTTATGTCCATTGAGACACGCACAGAGGAACGAAGATGTGGAGAGACGAGAGAGACAACAGCCATCCGCAAACCAAGGGGAAATGCTCTGAATGGATTCTGTCCTAACAGCTTGGCTGACTCCTTGATTTCAGACTTTCAGCCTCTGGAACTCCTGGACAATACATGTCTGTTTAAGGCATCCAGTTGGTTGTACTTTTAACAGCACCCCTAGCAAAGGAAAACTCCCACCAAGCCAGACACTGACATTTCCTCTCTTTCTCTTGACCTATAGCCCAATAGTGCTTGGTCCACTAATTCTTAATATTTTCAGAATCTGTTCATTTTTCTCCACCCTGTTGTTCGACCTTAGTTTGGACCACCATGATCCTTCATGTGGGTCCCCACTAGAGGCTTCCAGCTGGTTTGTAGGCCTCCAACCTCAGCATCCTCCATTTCTCCTTGTTGCCAAGGTGGTCTCAATGCAAACGGTTTCTAAACCTTCACCACACACCTCATGGCATCAGGGTAGAGAAAGTATGCTTAGCCTATACAGGCAAAACCCTTCGGGATTGCACCCAGTAAGCTTCTCCAAGATTTTTATCTTGTTAATTTCCTGTCCCTTAAAGTCATGGGTCACCTGATTTCCTAGAACTGCCAGGCTCCCCTTCTCTACACATTTGTTGCTGTTCTCTCTGCAGGGAACATCCCTCTTCTGGCTCTTTACCTGGCAAAATACTGCCCAACCACAGCCGGCTGTTATCACTTCCGGGGGCTTCTCTGAGAAGCCTTCTTTCATCTCAGAAGGGCTTTGCTCTGTTCCTAAACTTCTTTCATAGTTGCATGGCTCCATCAAAAGACTTGCTATGTTGCTCATTAATCATGTCTGACCTGTGAGCAACTTGGGAGCAGAGGCCCCGTCTTGTTTGCTCTCCTACCCTTGTTTACTGAGTGTTTAGCCTAGTGGGCACCTACTTAGAAGTTCATATATATCTGTTGCATGGGGTAAAAGTTTTACCATTTAAAAGCAGATGATACCAATTCTATAACACTGTAAATGCTACAATTTAAAAAGCCATCACAGTAGCCACCTCCACCCCAGTTTAGCATCCTTTATACAGCAGTGACGGAGAAGGCAATGGCACCCCACTCCAGTACTCTTGCCTGGAAAATCCCATGGATGTAGGAGCCTGGTAGGCTGTAGTCCATGCGGTCGCTAGGAGTCAGACACAACTGAGCGACTTCACTTTCCCTTTTCCCTTCCATGCATTGGAGAAGGAAATGGCAACCCACTCCAGTGTTCTTGCCTGGAGAATCCCAGGGATGGGGGAGCCTGGTGGGCTGCCGTCTCTGGGGTCACACAGAGTTGGACACGACTGAAGTGACTTAGCATAGCATAGCATAGCATACAGCAGTGAATAAGCAAGAGATCTTCTTGTCTTCCTACAATACTGGTACAGTAATGTCTCAGTTGTTTCTGGAAACATGAGTTCACATATCCTCTGCTAACGCATCTGATTTAAGACTAACAAGACCAATCTGATTTAAGTCAATTCGAAGCGATTCTCTAAGTACACGTGTGCTGTGAGCACTGCTGATATGTTGCACATCAAGTGAGGGACTGAAGCAGGTGGGAGTGAGGAAGGCAGGTGGGACGGGGAAGACTAGAAATACCAAAGTGGGCCACAAGGGCCCTGTTTTCTGTGTGAGATCACACAGCATCGTAAGTTCACGGATCACTGGGGCAGGCACGTGTCCTTCTCTGCAATAAGCTGTTACATCGCACGAGGTAAGGCAGACATAACAGAAATAGTCTATGTTCGTGTTCTTTGCTAAGTTTTTAAGATGAAGTCAGGGCTGAACTCTAAGCCTTTTAAGAGTAAAGAGTCAAAGGCACTCAGCACTCAGACATCCCTGGGGTCAGCCTTGTAATGGGAGGTGGTGTCCTGAATCCAAACTTGCTGGGAGGCCACCCTGGGGTGGCGGGGCGGGCGGGGAGGGGGGTGCCCTCGGTCAGTGACTGATCACGGAACCATAGGGAACACAGCCAGAATCCTTTAAGCAGAAGCTCGTTCACATGGAAGAGGAGGACATGAGGTTGCTTCTGCAGCCAAGTTTCTTACAGAGAGTCTCAGGGAAGAAGCACATCATTTCAGGCAGAAGATTTAAACTCCCTTTTATTAACCTCTGTGGCTTCACTGTGAAACTAGTAGGGCTCAGAGGAGAACCCTGCGTGGCCCTGCACTCGAGATGCCTCTTTTCTCTACTTTTAGTTGATTTTTCACTACTTCTTCCTAAAACATCATGAAAACAGGTCAGGCGTGACTTCTGATCTGTGATGCTTCCGCTCAAAGGTTGATACAGAAATACACACAGCATGTCTGTTTCTTATCACAAGGGAAAGCCTCACATGCTCCCCAGAAGTCAAGGCTGAGGAGGCAGCAATGATGGATTCACAATCAGAATCTCTCAGCAATGGTATCACCCTCTGTCTTTCTATCTGCCTGTGTAAACATCTGCTGCTGTACATACTCTACTGCCCCCAAAGAACTGCTCAGCAAGAGATTATTGGGAATATTGTCTAGGATCAATAACCAACATAGAGTATGAAAACAATGGCACTGATAAGAGAGACCAAACTCAGGACAAAGATCCAACAAAGGTCCATCTGGTCAAAGCTACGGTTTTTGCAGTAGTCATGAACTGATGTGAGAGTTGGACCATGAAGAAGGCTGAGCACCAAAGAATTGATGCTTTTGAACCGTGGTTTTGGAGAAGACTCTTAAGAGTCCCTTGGACTGCAAGAGGATCCAACCAGTCAACCCTAAATGAAATCAGTCCCAAATATTCACTGGAAAGACTGATGCTGAAGTTGAAGCTCCAGTAGTTTGGCCAAATGATGCAAAGAGCCAATTCATTAGAAAAGACCCTGATGCTGGGAAAGACTGGGGGCAGAAGGAGAAGGGAGCGACAGAGGATGAGATGGTTGGATGGCATCACTGACTCAGTTGGACATGAATTTGAGCAAATTCAGGGAGACAGTGAAGGACAGGGAAGCCTGGCGTGCTGCAGTCCATGGGGTCACAAAGAGTCAGACACAACTTAGAGCCTGAACAACAACATTCTCAGGAATTCTTCCATAATTATATTCCACAAAAAGTTTAAGGTGCTGGATGCTAACGGTGAGAGCAGAATTCTTACCCACGATGGGGTACGTACATGATGAGCCATGAAGTGTAGGTCTAAAACTTGAATATATTAGAATTCTGTGGGTTGCTAAAATGCAGACTCCTGAGTCCCTACTCAGAGTCACCGTGCCTAAATCTGATTTTTAAACAGAAAGCCCAGGGTTTCTGATAGAGGGGTTCTGCTGATCCAGTCATAAGAAACAACTCTGAATATTTATACAGCATGGGTTTGGCTATAGGCTCGTATAACATTCATGTCCTTCTTATATGAATACAAGCAATTCAAAGGACAGACTTTAGAAACCATGAACATTCAGAGAACAGCACAGAAATACAAATTAAGCCTTAAAGGTAAAAGGATAAGTAGAAGAACCATCCTGATCATTGATGGTAAAGGAAACAAGATGGTCATGAGCTATTTTTGCTGTGGAAATTAATGATGTTGCAACAGCATTTGGAAGACAGAGCCAGATAACACAGTGATGCTTTTGCCAAGTGTCTTGTGGGTGATTCTCTCCATCCTCCCCAAAGAACTGATCTGGTTAGAGGAGGTTCAACATTTCAAGGAGGAACGTGAGGGAATAAAATTAAATATAAACCTCAATCATAAGCAAGAAGCTTTGGTGATTTAATCTATTTAATCTAATTTAATCTATTTGTGTTCATCTTAAAAGTTTTTATTTTTCCCCGACTTCTTACACAAGATAAAATTTCTTCTGCTACCTCCATTTCTGTTTGGATACTCTTGATTCCCTGATGAACCCAGAGCATATGTAAATCTATTCCCTGGTTGACTGGGAAGAGGTTTTCAGGGATGAGGCAGAGCTAAATTTTGTAGAGAAGTTAGGAAGCAGTTTCCAAGGTCAAGCCTTGCTTTAGGATGGTACTTGTTATGACTATGTTTGTGTTCCTTCCAAATTCATAGGTTGAAACCCCAGTGCCCAACGTGCTTTCTGGAGATGAGGCCTTTAGGAGGCAATTAGGTCACGAGGGTGGAGTCTGCATGACAGGATTATGTACTTATGAAAAAAAGCCTCTTGGGACTTCCCTGGCAGCCCAGTGGTTAAGACTCTGCATTTCCAATGTAGGGGAAACAGGTTTGATCCTTGGTCAGAGAAGTAAGATCCCACATGCCACATGGTACGGCCAAAAAAAAAAAAAAGCCTCTTTCTGCTCTTCATCCTGTGAGGACATAATGAGAGGCTGGCTGTCTGCAAACTAAGAGGAGAGCTCTCACTGGACGCTGGATCAGTTAGCACCTTCATCTTGGTCTTCCAGCCTCCAGAACTTGGACTTCCAGAATAAGTGTCTGTTGTTTCAGCCATCAAGTTTACAGTATTTTGTTACAGCAGCCTAAAAAGACTAAGGCAGTGACAGAGGAAACAAAAAAGTGGCACAAAAATTTTAAAAAATAGTCTTAAGGAAATAAGCATACTGATTTAAAACTTCAATTAAAAATGTGAACTGCAAGAAGAATTTTAAAAGGTAATGGTATGTTGAGAGTGTACTAAATAAAATAAATCAACCAAAATTTCCCCTCATTAGCTGAGGAGGTAATATGATTGAAATTTGGTTAAAAAATGTAAAGCTAAGCTAATTTTGCTACAGGAAGCTACTGAAGAGAAAGGTGAAAAAAAATGAGGCTTAAGTCAATATAAAATTTATACTACTGAGATTCCTGTGTCAAAGTACACACTCCATAGAACTTGGGAAAATATCAACAGGGAGACAGAGGACTTGAACAGCACTATAAACTAACTAACCAGACCAAAGAGACGTCTACACATCACTCAGCAACAAATTACGTACTCTCAAGAACAAATGGAACAGGATAGGATATAAGCCAAGACCCAATACATTTAAAAAGATTAGAATCACGCAAAATGTATTCTCTGATCACAATGAAATGAAGCTAGAACCCAACAATAAAAAGACATTATGGAATTCCTAATGTGTGTGGAAATTAAATACAGTCCTAAATGACCCATAAGTCAATGGAGAAGTCACAAGGGAAATTAGAAACACTCTGAGATAAATGAAAGCAAAAGCACAACATTCCAAAACTTATGAAGGTGAAAGTGTTAGTTGCTCAGTCGTGTCCGGCTCTTTGCAACCCATGGACTGCAGCACACCAGGCTCCTCTGTCTGTGGGATTCTCCAGGCTAGAATACTGGAGTGGGCTGCCATTCCCTTCTCCAGGGGATCTTCCCCACCCAGGAATCAAACTTGGGTCTCCCACATTACAGGTGGATTCTTTACTGTCTGAGCCATAGGGAAGCCTAAAGGTGACCTTACCCCAAGTGGGACTTATGAGCTGCAGCTAAATTAGTGCCTAAAGGGAAATTTATAGTTGTGCATGACCACGGTTAAAATGAATAAAAATTTCAAATCAATAACCTAAACTTCTACTATAAGGAGTTGGAAAAAGAAGATAAATCTAAGCTGAAAGCAAGTAGAAAGAAGGAAATAATAAAGAAGATAGTAGGACATAAAAATAAATCTATAATAATAGAGAGGTTGAATTAATAACAATTAATTTTTAAAAATCTTCCGCAAAATAAAAGACCAAGTACAGATGGCTTCATTGGTGAATTCTACCAAATATTTAAACATGAATTAATTTCAAATCTTCACAAACTCTTCCAAAAAATATGGGAAGAGGGAACACTTCCCAACTCATTATAGAGTACTATCTTGATGCCAAAACTCTAATAAGAACAGAACAGACTCATATCTCTTATAAATATATATGCAAAACTTCTCAACAAAACACTAGCAAACTGAATCAAGCAGTGTCTAAAGGGGATTATCATGTTGAGCTGGGATCTATTCCAGGAATAGAAGGTTGGTTTGATCTGATAATCGATTAATATAATATGCTATTTCAATAGATTAAAGAACAAAAACCACATGACTATACTAACAGATTCAGAAAAGTGTTTGACATATTCCATACCCCTTTCATCAGTAGAACAATAAACACATTAGGAATATTAGGGCCCTTCTTAAATTGATAAAAGTCACCCAAACAATCCCCAGGGCTAACATAATACATAAAGATTGGATGCTTTCTAAGCTCAGGAACAAGACAAGGATGTATGCCCTTTAATTCAACATTGTACTGAAGCTTCTAGCCAGGGCAATTAGCCAAGAAAAAGAAACAACTGACATCAAGTTTGGAAAAGAAGAATTAAAACCACGCCTATTTGTGGATGACACGATCTTGTATATAGAAAGCTCTAAGGAATACACAAAGAAACATTAGAGCTAATGAGTTCAGCAAGGCTACAGGATCCAAGACGAAACACAAAAATATCAATTGAATTTATACGCACTAGCAACGAACAATCCAAAATTAAGAAAGTAATTATATATGCAATAGCATCAAAAAGAATGAAATCCTTGGAAATCAACAAATGTGTAACTTAACTTCTATTCTGAAAACTAAAAAATGTTATTAAAGGAAACTAAAGAAAACAAATAAATGGAAAGATACCCTTAATACATAGATCACAAGACTAAATGCTATTAAGATGGCTGCTGCTGCTGCTGCTAAGTCGCTTCAGTCGTGTCCGACTCTGTGTGACCCCAGAGACGGCAGCCCACCAGGCTCCCCTGTCCCTGGGATTCTCCAGGCAAGAACACTGGAGTGGGTTGCCATTTCCTTCTCCAATGCATGAAAGTAAAAAGTGGATGGCAATACTCCCCAAACTGACCTAAGGATTCATACAATATCCATCAAAATCCCAGTTATTATTGTTGTTGGTTTTTTTTTTTTAAGACATTAACAAACTGATATTAGAAATTCACATGGAAGTGCAAGGGACAAAATAGCCGAAACTACCCAGAAAGGAAGAAAAATCTCGGATGAGTCACTCTTGCTGATTTCAAAGCTTACTGTAGAGCTACAATAATCAAAACAGTGAGGTACTAGCCTTAAGATAGGCATAGAATTCTGTGGACTAGCATTGAGAGTACAGAACTAAGCCCTTCCATTCGTGACCAACTGAACTTCAATAAAGAAGCCAAGACAACTCAAAGGAACAGTGTATACAACAAATGCTTCTGGGACAACTGAATGTGTTGTTGTTGCTGAGTTGTTATGTTCAACCCTCTGAGATCCCATGGACTGTAGCGCTCCAGACTCCTCTGTCCACCATCTCCCAGAGCCTGCTCAAACTCACATCCATTGAGTTGGTGATGCTATTTCCAGTATTCTTGCGTGGAGAACCCCAGGGATAGTATGAAAAGGAACAACTGAGAATCTACATGAAAATGATGAAAATTGAATCTCTATTCTCATTATAACCAAAAAAAAAAAAAAGACTCAAAATAAATCATAGACCTAAATGCAGGAGCTAAAACTATGTAACTCCTGGAAGAAAATATAGGGTTACATCTTCATGACCTTGGATTAGGTAAAGTCTTCCTAGATACAACATCAAAACATGTGACAAAAGAAAAAAGATAAATTTAAGTTCATAAAAATTTTAAACTTTTGCTGTTCAAAGACTGTCATCAAGGAGGTGAAAAGATAATCCATTGATTAGGAGAAAACATTTGCAAATCATCTACCTGATAAAGAACTTGCATCCAGAATATCTAAAGAACTCTTACAATTCAACAGTAAAACAACAAACAAGCCAATTAAAAATGGCAAAGAATCTAAAGGACATTCCTCTAAGAAGGAAATGTATATCCTCAATGAGCACACGGAAAGACAGCTAACATCATTAGCCACAGGGAAATGTAAGTAAGAGCCACAGTGAGGCGCTGCTTCCAACTCAGCAGGATGGCTAGAATCACAATAACAGACAAAGACAAGCCAGGGTGAGGAGGTAAGGAGACTGCTCACACCGTGCTTGCGGGGAGGTCAGAGGGCAGAGCGCCTTTAGAAAACAATCTAGCGGTTACTCAAAATGATGAACGAAAATTAAGCATATGACCACATCCACTCCTAGGTATATTCCTAAAAGAAGTGGCAATGTATATTCACATAAAAACTTGTACATGGATTATTCCTAATAACCAGAAAGTAGTAAAGTCCAAATGTCTGTCAACTGATGAAAGGACATACAAAACATTCCACATGATGCAATATTATCCTGCAATAAAAAAATGAAAAGCTGTTACAAAGTGCAACACAGATGATCCTTGAAAACATTATACTAAGTGAAGAAAGCTAGTCATAAAAACCGCACATTATATGGTATGACTATTTATTGATACATGAAATGTCTGGAGTAGGGAAATGTATAAAGACAGAAAGTTGGTCTGTGGTTGCCAAAGTGTGGGAGGCTGTGACGGTGGTGGGCATAGACTGGTAATGGGTGCAGGGTTTGTTTATGGGCTGATGAAAATGGTTTAAAATTGGTTGTGCTGATGGGTGTACAACTGTCAATACACTAAAAATGACAGAATTGTGCAACTTAAAAATAAGCAAACAAGTATTTCGTTACTCATTGATTGCTATGTGCTTCTCAGTAAAGCTGATACTTTGATGAGGGAACTTCTTAGGGATAAGCTGCCTCATTCTCCTTTGCCAGTTCCCAAACAGATGCTGAAAGATGTTTGGAGAGTAACCCTAGAGGAGTAATGAGAGAGGAGTTCATTGATCCTTAAATATGAATGTATGCATGTGTGCATGTGTGTGATGTGCTCATTCGATTTTTAAAAATGAATACTGAAAGATAATGATTTAAAAAGGAGTTAGATGCATTTTTTCCCCTTCCCATTGCTTTTTAAATCAATCTAAAGTTAGCTTAGAAGTTAATTGCATTATTTTAGAACAGTTCATTTCTTTACACTTAATTGCTTTTGAACTCAATATTTTCACCCTCAATAAAGGTGTTTTAAATGAACTCTCTGGTTTTCTTAAGTCCTAAATAGAAAACCTAGAAAACTCCACAAATGAGGAAAAAGGAAGAGGTTAAAAACTAACAATTGTCAGTGACCTAGTCCAGTGACTTCAAAAGTCTTCCTAACCAAAGAAGTCAGAGAAGGCAATGGCACCCCACTCCAGTACTCTTGCCTGGAGAATCCCAGGGATGGGGCATCCTTGTGGGCTGCCGTCTATGGGGTCGCACAGAGTTGGACACGACTGAAGTGACTCAGCAGCAACCAAAGAAGTACAAGAGACATCATTCCACAATTATATATATTAAGACCAACAACATAGAAATGATGCACATATAGACCTATTAAACTCCAACATGAGCTGCAGGAAGCTCTTGCCTTAGAACCCAAGAAGGTGATCCTTAAGTTTGATAAGAGCTATAGATTTTCATCTTAAGAACTTTAGAGACTCCAAATATAGAAGCTGTTCTCAGCAGAGTAAGTACAGTTTACTCCATGACCCCATGCTACTTTTTAAGCTTTGTTAGTCTCCCCCACAGAAGAACTATACAAAAAAGATCTTCACGCCCCAGATAACACGATGGTGTGATCACTCACCTAGAGCCAGACATCCTGGAATGTGAAGTCAAGTGGGCTGTAGGAAGCATCACTACAAACAAAGCTAGTGGAACTGATGGAATTCCAGTTGAGCTATTTTAAATCCTAAAAGATGATGCTGTGAAAGTGCTGTACTCAATATGCCAGCAAATTTGGAAAATGCAACACTGACCACAGAACTGAAAAAGGTCAGTTTTCATTCCAATCCCAAAGAAAGGCAATGCTAAAGAATGCTCAAATTACTGCATAATTACACTTATCTCACATGCTAGTACAGTAATGCTCAAAATTCTCCAAGCCAGGCTTTAGCAATACGTGAAACGTGAACTTCCAGATGTTCAAGCTGGTTTTAGAAAAGGTGGAGGAACCAGAGATCAAATTGCCAACATCCGCTGAATCATGGAAAAAGCAAGAGAGTTCCAGAAAAACATCTACTTCTGTTTTATTGACTATGCCAAAGCCTTTGACTGTGTGGCTCACATCAAACTCTGTAAAATTCTGAAAGAGATGGGAATACCAGACCACCTGACTTGCCTCTTCATAAATCTGTATGCAGGTCAAGAAGCAACAGTTAGAACTGGATATGGAACAACAGACTGGTTCCAAACAGGAAAAGGAGTAGGTCAAGGCTGTATATTGTCACCCTGCTTATTTAACTTCTATGCAGAGTACATCATGAGAAACGCTGGGCTGGAAGAAGCACAAGATGGAATCAAGATTGCGGGGAGAAATATCAATAACCTCAGATATGCAGATGACACCACCCTTATGGCAGAAAGCAAAGAAGATCTAAAGAGCTTCTTGATGAAAGTGAAAGAGAGTGAAAAAGCTGGCTTAAAGCTCAACATTCAGAAAACTAAGATCATGGCATCCAGTCCCATCACTTCATGGCAAATAGATGGGGAAACAGTGGAAACAGTGACAGACTTTACTTTTGGGGGCTCCAAAATCACTGCAGATGGTGACTGAAGCCATGAAATTAAAAGACACTTGCTCCTTGGAAGAAAAGTTATGGCCAACCTAGAGAGCCTAATAAAAAGCAGAGACATTACTTTGCCAACAAAGGTCCATCTAGTCAAAGCTATGGTTTTTCCCGTGGTCATGTATGGATGTGAGAGCTGGACTATAAAGAAAGCTGAGCACCAAAGAATTGATGCTTTTGAACTGTGGTGTTGGAGAAGACTGTCGAGAGTCCCTTGGTCTGCAAGGAGATCCAGCTAGTCCATCCTAAAGGAGATCAGTCCTGGGTGTTCATTGGAAGGGCTGAAACTGAAACTCCAATACTTTGTCCACTTGATGTGAAGAACTGACTCATTTGAAAAGACCGTGAGGCTGGGAAAGACTGAAGGCAGGAGGAGAAGGGGATGACAGAGGATGAGATGGTTGGATGGCATCACTGACTCAATGGACATGAGTCTGAGTAAACTCCGGGCATTGGTAAAGGACAGGGAGGCCTGGAGTGCTACAGTCCATGGGATCGCCAAGAGTCGGACAGAACGGAGTGACTGAACTGAACTGAACTGAGTCTCTCCCTCCCAGTACCTGCATGATACACATTCACATCTAACGGAAGCACCACTGTTTCTCCCTTACTGCCTACCTTTGTGCCTTTGCTCATACGCTGCCTTCTGCCTAGAGTGCCCTCTCAGCGTTTTATCCTCACCTATCAAAACCACAGACTCTACAAATGAATCTATCCACAAAACAGAGACAGACTCACAGACACAGGGGACAGACTTGTGCTTACCAAGGAGGTTACCACGGGAGAGAGAGGGATGAATTGGCCGTTTGGGTTTAGTAATGCAAGCTATTGCATATCAAAGGGATCAACATCGCGGCCCTACTCTATAGCACAGGAAACCATAGTCAATTTCCTGAGATAAATCTAATGGAACAGAATATAAAGAAAAACGTGTATATGTGTAAAACTGAATCACCTTGCTCTACAACAGAAATTAACACATCACTGTAAATCAGCCACATACTTCAATCAGAAGTAAAAAAACAAACAAAAAAAAAACCATTCCAGGCCCATCTGCGATGCCACTGTCTTTAAGGCGGTGTCTCCTGATTTCTCCAATCGCGGCCACCTTTTCCAACCTGTGAACTGCACGTCGCACTTCCTTAGAACATCTCCAATTTAATTTCATGCCACAAAAAGTATGCACGTAAATTGTCCCTTCACTAGAATTTAACTTAGGCAGGGGTTTGCTTCTGAACAGGCGCTCAGACATTTATGCAATGAGAAAGGATGCCATCGTTTCTCTCTGACTCCATCGAGGTCCCTTCTCTTCAGCCAGCTTTTATCAACTCAGTTCCCCACGTCAAGACAAGCCTTCTGACAGAACTGGGTCTAAATCCTGGCTTAATTCCGATAAAAGAAGTCCCTGCTCTCATTTCTTTCTGTTTTTCTTCTGTGTCTTTTTTCCCCTGCTGTGTCTATGTTCCCTAATTAACCAGCTCTCAAAACCCTGCTATTTCAGTATGCAGCTTTCTCCCGTTCCTCTAACTGAGGAAAACAACAACAACAACAACAAAAAACCCCATTCGTAAAAGTGATAAAATGGATTCTTATCACTCTCATTATCAGGTACAGAGTCAGAGTCAGTTTGCAAAATGGGGGCTTTTGTAGGGGTGGGATAGAGAGATAAGTAACCAGTTGTCATTCTTATGGTTATTCTGGGACAAAGAGAAAAAAACGGTTTAGTGTAAAATCAAAATGTTTTTGTATGGAATACTTCAACAAGTAAAGCAAGGGGAGAAAAATGTGGAGATGGTCTTATTTTTGGTTAACTCTAAACATAGGAGAACAATAAAGTAGCTAATAGTGTCCCCAATGTGCCTGCATGCGTGTGCACGCCAGGTTGCTTCAGTCGTGTCCGACTCTTCGTAACCTTATGGACGGTCACCCACCAGGCTCCTCTGTCCGTGGGATTCTCCAGGTGAGACTACTGGAAGGGTTGCCATGCCCTTCTGCAGGGGATTGTCCCGACCAAGGGACTGGACTCAGGTCTCCTGCTTGGCAGGCGGCTTCTTCACCGCTGAGCCACCTGGGAGGCCCCAGCGTGTCTAGTACGGTGTCAAATAGCCAACTTTCAGGTATATCTCTTCTGGCCTTCAAACCGCCCTGTGAAGTAAGTCCTATTCCCCCCATTTTGAAGATGAGGAAACTGAGACACTACGAGGTAAGACACCATGTTAGAGGCCTCACAGTGAGGGCAGATGTGCAAGCTTCCTGACGCAGTCTCAGCTCTCTAGTCTTCTTTCTTCTGAGGTAAGGGGCTGTTTGGCCCTTGGGGCCTCCTCCTGAATGATCTCTGTTGATATCACTGCAACTGGATCTCTTCCCTCCTCCACTTATTCCTACACCACCTTGTGGCTCAGCTGGTAAAGAATCTGCCTGCAATGCAAGAGACCTAGGTTCAATCGCTGGGATAAGAAGATCCCCTGGAGAAGAGAACGGCTACCCACTACAGTATTCTGGCCTGGAGAATTCCACGGACTGTATAGTCCATGGGGTCGCAAAGAGTCGGACACGACTGTGCAACTTTAGGGGCTTCTCTTGTAGCTCAGTTGGTAAAGAATCTGCCTTCAATGCAGGAGACCCTGGTTTGATTCCTGACTCAGGAAGATCCACTGGAGAAGGGATAGGCTACCCACTGCAGTTCTTGGGCTTCCCTTGTGGCTCAGCTGGTAAAGAATCTGCCTGCAATTCAGGAGACCTGGGTTCAATCCCTGGGTTGGGAAGATCCCCTGGAGAAGGGAAAGGCTACCCACTCCTGTATTCTGGCCTGGAGAATTCAATGGACTGTATAGTCCATGGGGCCGCAAAGAGTTGGACGCGAATGAGTGACTTTCACTTTCAGCAACATGTATCAAGAAACTTCAGAAAGAAGATAATTTTATGTGGCCATTTGCTAATTCTTCATTAAGAAAAAAAAAAAAAAAAACTTTTGAAGATCAAAAGCAAAATAGGACATGTTAGAGATTCAAAGTCAAAGAAAGAAACCAACCTTGGTTTAATCACTCTTTAATCCTGGATTTTGAAATATTCTCCAATTAAATTGGATCGGCCAGGAAGGAAGGCAAGGGAGAGACCAGCAGAAAGCCAAGGACTGGGACCAGCGACAGTTTTTGCACATTCACTCTCTTCCTCTGGGAGTATCTATTAAGTGCCTACTGGGTGCCAGGCATTCTCTTGGTGTCAGACAGATATAGTCTTTATCCAGTGAGGTTTTTAGGCTGGGGAGAGGGAAGCACAGAAATTATATATTTAATGGTGTGATTTCAATTATGGTAAGTGCTTTGAAACCACTGTAAGGTGGTTTGAGATCTTGAAGGGGGAACCTCACTTGCTCTGAAATGCTAAACACAGTTTCCCTGAGGACAAGACACTTAAATCAAGATTTTATAGTTAAAGAGAGTGAGATCTGAAGCTTGTAACTTAAAAGATAAAATGTTTTAAAGACACTAAAAGGTCTAAAAAAGAGAAGTTGAGCCTAAATACTGGCCTGAAATATGTGAATTATTGAAATTTAGAATATCTTTAAAGGCACGATATATAATAATTTGATATTATATATCAAATATATAATACAGCAAAAAATCAGTGCTATCAGGATGTTTCAGAGCTAACACAAACTTGTTTTAAGGACCAAGGTAGAACTCATTAGAATTACTCTGCAGAGTCCCACCAGTATCTAAAAAAATAAAAATAAAAAAGACAGTGTCTTTAAGAATAATCTGAAAAAACCTGTGTATAGACTAGATGCTCAGTAAATGTCTACTCTAAGGATGACTAAAAAATTCCTTCTAGTACAGATTTTACTCCTAATTTACTGTACTATTTTAGTTTAGTTACCAATTTTTTATACCAATGCAATAGTAAATTAGAGCTCAATCAAAATTAAATTAGCTCAATTTCACATAATATTGACTTAATAAAGTTTATATTAAGTAAAGAAAAATTTCAAAAGGAATCTGCATAAAGATGCATTATTAATATAGAAAAAGGTAAAGGCTGAATGGAAA
Source organism: Bos grunniens (assembly GCF_055505025.1). Classification (NCBI taxonomy): domain Eukaryota; kingdom Metazoa; phylum Chordata; class Mammalia; order Artiodactyla; family Bovidae; genus Bos; species Bos grunniens. The sequence continues at coordinate 49,342,617 of NC_141193.1, read as the reverse complement.
ATCATTTCTAGAATTATCGACATTTCAAACTTAAAAAAATTTCTTCGTTTCAGTTACTAACAAAGAAAGACAACTTTAGTCTGCCAATTTTAAGTAGTTCAATGTCAATTATTCAATGTCTGAACCCAGAGATTGAGAAATGATACATCTTCCTGGCCCATTTATACAATGGAACTGAAATAGTGTCACTAGGAAAAGATGTGTTTAAATTGTAGATATGCACACACACACACACACACACACGCCATCCATCCAGTCTTCTCTTTTAGCCACAAGATGATTGAAAAGTTTAAAAAAAAGTTACTGAAGTATAGTTGATTTACAATGTTGTGTTAGTTTCAGGCATATAGCAAAGAGATTCAGTTATATATACATTATATATTCTTTTTCATATTCAGTTCCATGGTTTATTACAAGGTACTGAATCTAGTTCCCTGTACAGTAGGACTTGTTTATTTATTATATATATAGTAGTTTGCATCTGCTAATCCCAAACTCCAAATTTATCCCCTTTTCCCCTTTGGTAACCATAAGTTTATTTAAGACAAACTGACTTTTATTTACAACTGTCATAATCACTGGTTTTCACTTTTGTATCTGATCTCTACCTTTGGTTTTTAATCCCCAAACAATCTTTGATACCCAAATACATTGTTTCAGCCACCAGGTCACTCAGACAGTATAGTATCTGAGCTAGATTGAGTTTTTGGTGCACTTGTTTTCATGAACACACAAAGCAAATCCACATTCAGGTTCCATCAGGGATCGTGTGCTTCACCTCAAATATACACACACCCCCAGATACACACAAAGCAGATACATGGAGCAACCTGCAAATTCCAAACAGGTTTTCACCTATGTTTACACTAAATATGAACCAGAAACTCTCAGACCCCCACTTGATGCTTCTGTAAATGCTTTGCTATTACTACTAAAGTGTTGGTCTGTCAGTCTTGTCTCTTTGTGACCCCCACAGACTGTAGGCTGCCAAACTCCTCTGTTTATGGAATTTTCCAGACAGAATAATGCAGTGGGTTGCCATTTCCTTTTCCAGAGGATCTTCCCTACCGAGCCATCGAACCTAGGTCTCCCGCATTGCAGGCAGATTCTTTACCATCTGAACCACCAAGGAAGCCCAAGGAGTTACTTAAAAGTTCATTTCTGCTACGGAAGTGGCAGAGACACGCCGTGGAACAAGCGCTGTACACAGTGCATTCCAGTTCTGAGAACCCAAGGACCCACAGTTAATTATTCAGCAATCATGAATAAATAAGGACCAGTGGGAAAGCAAAGGCCTTTTGCTCAGTAAGTGCGCAAGGATACATCTGCTCAAAATGTAGGCAAAGTGAAACAGCTATGTTATAAACAGTGGCATTTCTAAACCTCAGACACAAAAACAAAAAACAGGAGACACCTCTGGCAAAGGATTCCAAGTAATACTTTCCCTTCCTTGCTCTGTGCCACAAAGTTGTAGCCTCCGGAAGCCTGGGCCATGCAACCGTTTACTTCCAGACTTCTGCAAAGGGGAGGTTCCCAGTGTTCTCTGGCTGGCTGGCTCTCTGTGGTTACTTCTGCCTTCCCTGGCTAAGATGCTGTTCCCTAGGCAGCGAGCAAACTGCCCAGTTAGATACAAGTTGTTTTTAATTGATGGACTCGGGACTGTATTTTCATAAAGATCATTATCCTGCTATCAGGTTGTGTTTTTGTTTGTTTGTTTGTTTGTTTTTTTAATTCCCTCATTCTTACAGGCATAATTACCCAGGAATGCACCTATGCAATCAGCTAGCCCGATCGAAAAGCTATATCCTCATCTCCTGACAGGATGCTGTCAGGAGAGAGAGGTAGACTGGAGAAGTTTTGAGGTAGGATGCAAAAAGAAGACACAGGCGGAAAATATGTAACCTGCAAATTCACATATTTCACACCCAAGCAGGATTTTTCCATTTCATTTTCTATTAAAAGCTGAGTAATTGCAATATGAAAGCGTGAACACAGATTGAAAAGTAACAACTAACAGCATATCATTCTGTAAGGAGCTGAAAATGAAAAGTAAATTAACTGAGTGTTGGCAAGTATCAATATCCCAGTAATATAAAACCCATCAGAAGTCATGTGTGTAATACTGCCTCAAACAACTCACTGGAAATGGAAATAAAATGCATTAACTTAACGTTTGAAGATTTTTAAGGTCAGGGAATTGGTATTTGTTCACAGTAAAAAGGCAGTGATGACTCAGCTCCTTCAGATATATGTGAAATTTGTTACACTTATCATCCATGTATCATTATCTTATGGCTCCTGCAGGCATCCCAGCTTTTAATTTCCTGAACACACTTAAAACCTCAACCACAAAGTTAGATGTCATGGTATTTCATTTTAAGGTGAAAAAGATAAATGTTCCAAAGTGAAAGGTACTCTTTGTTTACTAGACCACAGATCTAAGGAAATTTAGGTAGATATGAGAGATGCTGGTTCAGAGTCTTATCGGGATAAAGGAAATTGGACAGGGCTATGGAGACTGGAAATCAGTAAGATTAAGGGTGACCAAACACATACTTGTATTTACTCACAGGTATATATAGAACTTGACTCACAAATCAATCAGCAAGAAAAGTAAATTATCTTTAAAATGGAAAATTGAGAAGTGAGAAAATGTAAACGAGAAATCAGTAATCATTTTTTACTAATGTGACTTACATGCCAAGAAAAGTTTATGATAATATATGAAATATGGGGGTGATTTTAATCCCATGGTATTCAAGAGGATGATCAACACTGAATTGTTAAATTGTAATTAACAACATTGTTATTGTTAAATACATGTTTAAAATATAGTCCTGCCTGGTTAATTTGTTTAGAGACTGAACAGCAAAACAATAATTATCCCTTCATATATGCAAGAAATTCCTAAACATTTGCTTCTAAGCTGGTTTGAAAACAGTGGGAAAAACAGATAAAATTCCCCAAGGAGACACGGTACCCTGTTACTAACCAACTATTGTATGAAAATGTCTCTAGAAGTTAATTTAAAAAATCCGTGTAATTGCTACCATGTTTCTTTGATCAAATGGATGACAGCTAGCTGCTGGAGCTGGTCATTTTCCCTCTCTCTTAGTCTCATCTGTCAGCATCCACCGTACTCTGCTTCCAAGGCGGTACAGAAAGAGGTGAGAGATTCTATGAGAAATGATGGGTCTCCATGGGGAAAATTTTCATTGAGTATATCCCAGCCAGTACTTACACTGATCACCAAGAAAATTTTCTAAGCATCACAGAAAATTCACATCTACCAAAAACACCAAGTGGGCTCCCAATGAAGAAATACAGACACTAAAATAGACTACTCAAGTGAAAACTAAGGTCGCAAGTGGGATGGTGTGGTTGGACGACAAGTCTTATTTGCTGACGGGGGGTGGCTTAGAACAGAGGATGAAGATGTAGAAAGCTGCCCAGCTGCTCTGTAATCCAACAATGCGTTAGGGTTCCTGCGACAGCCCCCATTTCCCCACGTCCCTGTCTTTGTTGGGAAGGGGGACCTACAGTGAACCAAATGATAAGAAAGTGGAGGGGGGGATGGGTACTTCCCACCCACATCTGCTCCAAAGTCCACAGAAATTCATTAAGGACCAGGCAGGGATAAGAGAGCCAGGTTTGGGTCTGGCTTCTGAGGCAGCACTAGTGGGAAGCATCTGCCTGTCAACGCAGGAGCCGTGGAGACGTATATGTGATCCCCGGGTCTGGAAGAGGAAATGGAGGCCCTCTCCAGTGTTCCTGCCTGAAGCATCCCATGGCAGAAGAGCCTGGCGGGCTACGGTCCACGAGGTGGCAAAGAGTCTGACACAACTGAGTGACTGAGCGGGCTACGGTCCACGAGGTGGCAAAGAGTCTGACACAACTGAGTGACTGAGCAGCAAGAGCAGCAGGTTTGAGTCATGAGCAAATCAGTTGACCATCTTGAGTCTCAGTTTCCTCAACTTGCAAATGTGACTGAATAATGGAGACCTCAGAAAACTGGTGACGATTAAATGAAACCATGCACATGAAGCCGTTAGAGTGACGGGCACAGAGTGCTTTACTCAGCAAATGAAAAGTGCTTTCATTGTTGCTGTTATCATCTTCAGCGCATGGACATGCGTGGCCCCTGGTGAGCTGGCAAGAGGAGGCAGGGGACAGAAGCAGCCCACCCCTCCTGCAGGCTGGCGGGCCAGGCGGTACCCAGGGTCTCGGGCGTGCTGGGCCCCTCACCTAGAGGAGCGGCCGTTCTAGGGAGGACATGCAGACTGCCCACTTGTCCTGGGAGGAGGAGGGATGATGCAGGCTGGGTGAGCTTGGAAGGGAGGATGTGGCTTCATCCCGAATGGGAACAGAATCCTCTGCTTAGTAATTAAAAAAAAAAAAAAAAAACACCTCATTAAGAAACTCTTGGGACAAAATTATGAGGCTTAAACACTGCAGTCACAGAAACCTCATAACTTGCTGGACTGAGAAAACACTGAAGCTTTCTTGACTTTAAAGAACTAAGTAGAAAACTGGAGGGGGCTGAGGCCCGGGACTCAGTCACCAGTTGCTGATGGCCTAATGAGGGAAAAAGCAGACACTTCACCACACAACCAGCTCATTCAGCTTGTAAAAGAGGAGAGAACATGAGCTTTCAGTGAAAAGATGACATTCTGTGTGCACTGAATTTACTGTCTGCCTCACTCTAGCATGCTGGCTGGTCACCCGTTCTGAAAGCTGACGCTTTTCGGCAATGGGGGCAAACGGACCCAGGCAAGAAGCACTGCAGAGATCACCAGACTATCGGCCAGGACTGTGGACTGTCTTGGTGGCAGTCCCGGTCCGGGCTTCATTTGAGTTGACGTAAGAATGACCCTTCCCGAGTTTCAGTTTTCTCATTTGTAAAAACAGGATAATAGTAGCTATTTCAGTGCATTACTGTGAAGTTTAATTTTTTGCAAAGTATAATTTTTGTGATTTGTATAAAGTACACGAAGTAGTGACCTGTGAGTCGTTTCAACTATTATTATGCCATTTGTACATTCTAAGGGGATTTCTCTGAATTTCCAGGGAGCAATTTCCAGAGAAAGCACTTTCCCTTTACTTTTTCTCACAGCACCCTCTTCTTTCCCAGTATGTACTAACCGCTTTATTGAAGCATCTTGCCCACAGTTGATACCTGTCTAGGGCTGGAGATCAGGCTTGCTCAATCCATCACTGCTGTGCAGGCTGTGCCCACGGCTGGGTAAGAGTAAGCGCTTGGCAAATACCGTAAGATGAGGGCCCGTCGAGCCCAGTCACTGCCCAGCCCACCCTGGGCGTCAGAGAAGCACGGCCCCCAGGTGTGCCGGGACACCCATCCTTGACACACATGCTGCTGATGGTTAAACCCTTGGTGGGAGAAAGCTGGCCTGCTTCTGTCACCTAGACAAGAGCTGATTTCTTTGTCGAGCCCCTCTTGTCTGTCAGACTAGGTGGGTGTGAGACTTCAGAAGAAGGCGTGATGTAGGCCTCTGTCTCTCAGGAATTCTGCAGAAGGCAGTTGGAAGGGGACTTATTCACGATCCTGGAGGCACTAGGGTAATGCATTTCACAGGACACGCCTGGTCCTGTTAGAGCTCCAGGCCCCGAGCGCAGACTGCGGGCCAGGCACCCTGTCTGAGGCTGTGCCCACTGATCTCATTGCCTTCTTTATGAACAGCTTGCAGGAGGCCTTATATTTACAGATGAGGAATTACAAGCTCAAAATGTGTAAACGCTTTGCTCGTGGACTCTCAGCTGGTACATATCTGAGCCCACATTTGAGCTCAGGCTTGGCTGACCTGGAACCCTCTGCCCCAAGCATTGCTGCCTGTCCCCACTCCCTGCCTTTTCTGAGGACTGGGGGTGCCATCCAGGGAAGGAGGCAGGGGCCAGAGACCCGCCCCCGGAGTCCAGCCCTGATGCTGGAAACAGAGTAAGATGATGCAGGATGAGCTGCTGCTGCTAAGCCACTTCAGTCGTGTCCGACTCTGTGTGACCCCAGAGACGGCAGCCCACCAGGCTCCCCTGTCCCTGGGATTCTCCAGGCAAGAACACTGGAGTGGGTTGCCATATCCTTCTCCAATGCATGACAGTGAAAAGTGAAAGTGATGTCACTCAGTCCTGTCTGACTCTCAGCAACCCCATGGACTGCAGCCTACCAGGCTTCTCCGTCCATGGGATCTTCCAGGCCAGAGTACTGGAGTGGGTTGCCATTGCCTTTTAGGATGAGCAAATATTACTAAAGAGCAGCAAATGCCAAACTTTAAACACTGGAAGGAAATCCTCCTGGAGCAGTGATTGGTCATGAGGTACAGCGCAGTTTGGTTTGGGGGTAAGACTGGGATTGGAGGACACCTAGGGAGGGTTACAAACTAAACACCTCTGAAAGAGGTCAATTCTTGTGTCATTTATTTCTTTGTGAGTCTCAGCTGGTGCTGAGATGTAGAAGATATTAAAGTGTAATTGAATATAATTAAGTTTACAAGGTTATTCTGCACTCCTCAAACACAAATTCATAATAAAAAGGAAGAAAATAATCCTTACCAGCAAACTGGTCTATATTAACATTTGCTTTTATATAATGTATTTTTAAAAATATTTTTCTATCTGTTCAGCAATGTTAACCTGGGAGATACACTCTCAGGGATCTCCCTCTCTGGGTGGGAATACTGAAAACTCAGCACAGCGGATGGACACATTCACAGAACAAAACACATATAAATCCTGAGGTGGACCCTCAAGGAAATACATATATGACATCCATTTCACTGTAAATGGAAACTCCTCTCCTCTACATAGGTAAATTAGCATTTTATATATAAGTAGCTGGGAAGGTACTTTATTTTTTAAGATTTTTTTTTGGTGTGTGCCATTTCTAAAGCCTTTATTGAATCTGTTACAATATGACTTCTGTTGTTCATATTTGGTGTTCTGGCCTCGAGTCACGGGTGATCTTAGCTTCCTGACCGGCACTCTCCCTCATACCCCTGCACTGGGAGGTAAAGTTTTAACCTCTGGACCACCAGCACAGTCCCAGGGAGGGTATTTCAGACTGAGCATTGAGGGCAAGATTAAATAGGTATCTTTTGTTTGTTCTCAGGATGCAGAATATAAGAGTCTAGTACATGTGAAAATAGATATCTTGTAATGGGTCAAAGTCAGGAAGAAAAATGTATCATAAAAGCATACATTATGCTTCTTTTTGGTAGGAGATGTTAGTTATTTAAGTGCAAGCTGGTGAACTGTTCAATTTCACAAACATATCATAGACACCTATTAACCTACAAAACTTGGTGTTTGGTGCTGTGAAAATCCAAAGATAAGGCGAGATCTTGAGGGTACAGAAATTATTGGGACAGAATCAGACTCTTTGAGTGGAAAAAAATTTTTTAATGCAATCTAAATATCTAAAGATTTAAATGGAATTTATCCGTTTATGAGCAATGTAAAACTTCTGAAATTCCAATTTTTTGTTGAAACTGAGGCACAGGTTGATTTCATGGGGCTCTGATAGAAAGCAAAAATTTTTAACTGAAATGGCCAAGCGATTAACCTTGAGAATTTAGGTGAACAAACATTATTCTCCTATTGTGGAGACTTTGATGATTTGCAAACTTGGCCAAATTCATTCATATACATTATAGTCCTTTGGAAGGAAAGCAAAAATCACTATGGAACTGCGTGATCCTGGAAATGCTTTTCCTAAGATGGCATGTGACCAAAGAGGTGCCACGGGGGTGGATCAGGCAACGCCAGAGAGTTGGAGAGAGCCTGCAATTCTCACTGATGACCTGGAAGCTTACCAAAGTGGAGTTTACCAAAGTTCAAGAACTACTGAGAAAACGTAAGCCATAACACAAGACTTCTGTACATTAATTCTGATTAGTAAGGTCTGAGGTAGATGATTTATCACCTTGTCTCACCGTATTCACACTGAAAGTAATGAAGTCTTTGCAATATGAACCTTCCTTACAGCAATGGCTAGTAAATCTTTGTTGAAAAGCATGTCAAAGCTGCCAGGATGATTATTTTTATTTTTTGGCTGACACCTGGCAGAGCCAACAATTAAATGAAATGAAAATTTCCATCAACCCTGGATCTACTGAATCTTTTGTTCAAGAGCTCACAAACCTTGTACTCTGTTCTTCTTTTTAATAAGTCAAGTACTAGATATCTACTATCCTTCTATCAAGGAAGAAGCTGCTTTGGGGTTGGAGGGGATTCCAGAAGCTGTTTAATAAAGAAGGAAACAAGCAGATGAGGGTCGGGCTGCACAGCGAGCCAGGAGTACCAAGTGGCAGTTGGCCTGGGCCTCTTAGAAGCACCACATGCTTCATCCGCACTCAAGTCCCTGAGCGTCTGAGCCGGAACATAAAGCCTGGGGGAGGCAGCCTGGGGGGAGGCAGGGACTCAGAAGGCAAGCGGCGGGACTTCAAGTCCTGACTCGTCTCTCACTACCTGCCACCTTGAACAATCGAACTGCCCCAGTGTGCTGTGCAAAAGTGAGACAGAAAGGTATGGGAATCTCACACAAGGGAACACACGTCAGCGAGGAGGCCTGGGCCTTGCACGTGGTGTACACTCAGGAAATGTCAGCTCTGCTTATTCTTCCAGGGAGAGAAGCAGAACCCAGTGTGCTGTAAATACCTGGCTGGAACCAGCCCAGGTTCGTCTTCCAAAGCCCCAGATTCACAGAGCGCACGAGCCAGCAGAGTTTCAGGATGAGTTATTTTGGACTAGTGCAGTTTCTTCTACGTGAACTCGCAGAGGCAATCAAGCCTTGGCACTAATGGTGTGAATCTCAACTCTAAGCTGTTTTGCAGAAGGATAAACACAGAAGTGTAGCCTTCTCAGCTACAGAAGTTTATACCATATGTAATAGATGCCATTCGAAGATTCCACACACGCGTGTCCCTCCCTCCAGCCTTACATCCTTCACCAGCACTCTGCCCAGACCATCTCCCTGCACCGCTCCCTCTCTCTCCTCCCCCTCTCTCTCCATCTCTGTCTCTCCCCTTCTCTCTCTCTCCCTCCATCTCTCTCTCTCACATACACACACAGACCCCTTGCACTCTATGATCCTTCCTTCAAATATGCTGCCTGGAATGCTTTGCCTGTGTTACATCCGTCTCCCCACCTGTCCCCACTCCCACCTCACAGCCCCCTTCCGCCCTGGGTGTCCCCCGCCCCCACCTCACAGCCCCCCTCTGCCCTGGGTGTCCCCTGCCCCCACCTCACAGCCCCCCTCTGCCCTGGGTGTCCCCTGCCCCCACCTCACAGCCCCCCTCTGCCCTGGGTGTCCCCTGCCCCCACCTCACAGCCCCCCTCCGCCCTGGGTGTCCCCCGCCCCCACCTCACAGCCCCCCTCTGCCCTGGGTGTCCCCTGCCCCCACTTCACAGCCCCCCTCCGCCCTGGGTGTCCCCCCGCCCCCACCTCACAGCCCCTCTCCGCCCTGGGTGTCCCCCGCCCCCACCTCACAGCCCCCCTCTGCCCTGGGTGTCCCCCGCCCCCACCTCACAGCCCCCCTCTGCCCTGGGTGTCCCCCTGCCCTCACCTCACAGCCCCCCTCTGGCCCGTGGTGTTGCTGAGTGGACCCCACGCTCAGGGCTCCTGCTCCCTGGCCCCCTACTGGAGTGCTGCTCCTCCGCTGTGCCACTGGGCAGACCCTCCACCGTCCAAGCTCCTCCTGGGGCCTTTCCCAGTCACCTTCTCAGATGCAGCCCCTGAGACCCTCCCCTCTATGTGTATCAGAAGGTTCCTTTTCTCCATGTATGTGTCTCCAGCAGTTTCTACCCTCTGATGTGCTCGTTTCATTTCCTTTTATCGTCTTCACTCTCACATACATGACCATGAGAACAGAAACCTTGTATGGCATATATACTGTGTCTTCTGCTCCTGCAACACAACCTTGCATATAGTCTCACTCCATGAATACTTACTGAACACATACATGAAGGAGTGGATGCATGACGGAGGGGATATGCCAACTCTCACGGTTCTCTGAGGTCTAGCTAAAGCTTCTCCTATTCTATGAAATCTTCCCTAAGGTTTCTTATCTAATCTGAATTCCCAGTGCACCTACTATCATGACTAGGCGTCTTCTTGTGAACAAACGCGTTCTATTTCATCTGTAAAAACGTGCATTTTCTCTTCCCACAGGCTTCTAACTACCTTGACAGCAGCAACCTTGACTGTCTCAAATGCAGCTGTAGGTCAGGAGTTATCAGAAGTTCAGGCACACATATTGGAGGAGAAGATGCTTGGGCCACACTAAGGGTCTGTAAAAGTGAAAGTGTTAGTCACTCAGTCATGTCCAACTCTTTGCAACCCCATGGACTCCCACCATGGGATTGTAGCTCGCCAGGCTCCTCTGTCTACGGAATTCCCCAGGCAAGAATACTGGAGTGGGTAGCCATTCCTGTCTCCAGGGCATCTTCCCAACCCAGGGATCAAACATAGGTCTCCTGAATTGCAGGCAGGTTCTTTATCTTCTGAGCCACCAAGCCCCTAAGACAAGGATCTATCCACACGCTCCTATTTTAGGCACAATTTCAGCATCCCAACAGATTCTGACAACAAGAAATAACAGTAAGCAATAAGAGGTAAAGAAGACAGCTATGGACAAAGAAAGGTGTAAGAGGTCAAAGGCACATGTGTCGGCGGTTGGCATTACATGGTAAGAGTCAGCACTCGACCACAAAGAATCATGGAAGCTGTTTCATGATAGCCCATGCGATCATGGGTGGGCTGTGGATCACAGTCAACTGTAAAAGGCACAGGAAAGTGTTGTGTATTATAGAAAAGCTTACAATCAAAAGAAGTGTTTTGATAAATCCTGGAGAAGGTGTTGAGAAAAGGGAACCCCCTTATACTGTTAGTAGGAATGCAAATTGGTGAAGACATTAAGGAGAACAGACATTAAGGAGGTTTCCTGAAAAACTGAAAACAAAGCTTCCACATGATCTAGCCATCCCACTCCTGGGCGTATATCCAGAGAAAAGTCTAATTCGAAAGGATACATGCACCCCAATGTTCATAGCAGTGCTATTTACAATAGTCAAGACATGGAAGCAACCTAAGTGTCCACTGACAAACAATACATTAATAATGAGGACAAATCAATAGTACATATATACAATGGAAAACCACTCGGCCATAAGGAAAAATGAAATAATGCCACTCAAAGCAATGGATGGTTTAAGTCGATGGTTCTAGAAATTATTATACTAAGTGAAGTAATTCAGACAGAGAAAAGCAAATATCATATGCTATAACTTAGGTGTAGAATCTAAGAAAAATGAAACAAAGAAACTTATTTACAAGTCAGAAATGAACTCACAGGCATAGAAAACCAACTTATGGTTACCAAAGGGGAAAGCAGTGGGAGAGAAAACTTAGAAATTCGGAATTAATAGATATACACTACTAGATATAAAACAGATAAACAGCTAAGACTTACCATATAGCCCAGGGAACTATATTTAATATGCTGTAATAACCTATATTGGCAAAAATCTGAAAAATTATATATACATATATATGTATATATATATAATTATGAAGCCAGCACAACACTGTAAATCAGTTGTACTTCAGTAAAAAAGATATTATTGGGATAAATAAAAAAGAAGTCCTTTGAGGTATAGGTTCCAGTTGTCAAGACTTCTCCCCTTTGGGTGGAACACTGTTTTCCCATGAGGTCAAATAAATAAGGCCCTCTTGCTCTAAGCTTAGCACAGCATTGGGCACATCACATAATTTTTACTGACGGAACCATTTCCTTGGGGAAGCAGCCTAGAATGTGAAATGTAATCTCTGTAATCACTAATTCTCTTTGCTAAGGGACAATTATTTGATCTGGTATTTGCTGGGAAAGCGTGGAGCTTGTTGACTGGCACTTCTGAACTTTCTACTAACATGTCTTTCTGGCATGTTGAGACCATGTCCTTGGGCAAGCAATGAACTCCCTGGGCAATTTATAGCAAACAGAGAGGTGAGGAGATGCAGAGGGCTGTCCTCCTCTCCAGACGGGAGGCGCTCTGGAGGGTGTCCTCTTCTCGGGAGCTTCCTCTGCAGCCGGTAGGGGCAGGATGGTGTGGAGGAAAGAGCAGAGGGCTGGGAAGCAAAACCATTTCAAGAGGAACTGACACCTGTCGTTTCCCTTGTGCTGGGAAACTGTGCGTTTAGCTCACTTCATATGGGGGCTTCCCTCATAGCTCAGCTGGTAAAGAATCTGCCTGCAATGCAGGAGGCCCGGGTTCATCCCTGGGTTGGGAAGATCCCCTGGAGAAGGGAAAGGCTACCCACTCCAGTATTCTGGCCTGGAGAATTCCACGGACTATACAGTCCATGGGGTCGCGACGAGTCGGACACGACTGAGGGACTTTCACTTTCACTTCATGTTAAGAACAATTCTAGCAGGTCTTTTCTGTCACTACCACACCACTGCCACCACGGCCAACACAACAATCATTACCATCAGGTCACCATCATCACCACACAGAAGAATAAACTGAGCAACAGAGAGCTTAGGCCTGGCTAAGATTAGTAGGCAGAAGGAGCCAGGTCTCGAACTGACTTGGTCCCACCACTTTCTAGTTGGATGTCTTACACATCACATAAACTTTCTGGGCTTCAGTCTTCTCATCTATAAAATGGAATAATCCACAGTCTCTCCCTCACAGATCTTTGTGAACTTCAAATGATGCCTGCAAACCCCTGTGGAAACTTTTACATGACATACAAAAGCACTATATATCTGATTACACAGATGATTTCTATGTAAACACCTATGCAACAAAACCATGTTTTCCCGAAGCCTGAGAAGCCCATTTAAAAAAGGAAAGTGTACCTCAACTTTACACAAGTTGACGTGATTTTTCCCCCTCATCAGTCTTCAAATGGATTTCAAAATTGTTTTCCAACTATGACCTTCTAAGAAAGCTATTCTGTGGAGACTATTCTCTTAGGAAACTCCAAATAAAATACAAATCTTTCAAATAAATGAGGCCATTTGCATTCCCGTGGGTTACTTATGCATTTTTATTTCCATATTTCAAGCATTTTCCCTATGGCTTTTCTCCCTTTGATCCATATCGGTCTGACATGTTGAACTTAGTTATAAAGTTGTGACTAGCCTGGGATGCCTGGGTCATTTAGTTTTGTATCCTGTTATCACTATTATATAACGAGACCTACTTCAGAATAAAAGCCTACATTTCTTAGAATTACTCCTGTTCTCCAGGCAGATATGCAGCTAAGGAAGAATTGCTTGAGAAATGATCAGGGGGGCTTCCCTATCCAAGGACTTTCCATCCACGAAGGAGTCTCCATAACGCAAATAGTACGGCTTGGCTAAAATCATAGAGACCAGAGTTTAAATCATGGCTCTATCCTTTTCATCAGCAACATGAATGTAACTCACTTAAACTCTGAGTCTCAATTCCTTTAACTATAAAATGAGAATAATGATATCCTGTAAATTATCTGTCACTTGTGGGTGCTCAATAAAATGTTAGCCAGAAAAGAGGATGCATTCATTTACACTGAAAAGATTTGATGGATCACAATCTAAGGCTATCAGTTAAGCTATAGCTTAAAGAGATGGGAATACCAGACCACCTGACCTGCCCCCCTGAGAAGCCTGTATGCAGGTCAAGAAGCAACAGTTGGAACTGGATATGGAAAAACAGACTGGTTCCAAATCAGGAAAGGAGTACATCAAGGCTGTATATTGTCACCCTGCTTATTTAACTTATATGCAGAGTACATCATGAGAAATGCTGGACTGGATGAAGCACAAGCTGGAATCAAGATTGCTGGGAGAAATATCAATAACCTCAGATATTAACTAAAGAGTCTCTTGATGAAAGTGAAAGAGGAGAGTGAAAAAGTTAGCTTAAAACTCAACATTCAGAAAACTAAGATCATGGCATCCAGTCCCATGACTTCATGGCAAATAGATGGGGAAACAATGGAAACAGTGACACACTTTATTTTCTTGGGCTCCAAAATCACTGCATTAGGTGACTGCAGCCATGAAATTAAAAGATACTTGCTCTTTGGAAGAAAAGTTATGACCAACCTTGACTGCATATTAAAAAGTACAGACATTACTTTGCCAACAAAGGTCCATCTAGTCAAGGCTATGGTTTTTCCAGGGGTCATGTATGGATGTGAGAGTTGGACTATAAAGAAAGCTGAGCGCTGAAGAATTGATGCTTTTAAACTGTGGTGTTGGAGAAGACTCTTGAGAGTTCCTTGGACTGCAAGGAGATCCAACCAGTTCATTCTAAAGGAGATCAGCCCTGGTGTTCATTGGAAGGACTGATGTTGAAGCTGAAACTCCAATACTTTGGCCACCTGACGTGAAGAGCTGACTCATTTGAAAAGACCCTGATGCTGGGAAAGATTGAGGGCAGGAGGAGAAGGGGATGACACAGGATGAGATGGTTGGATGGCATCACCAACTTGAAGGACATGAATTTGAGTAACCCCTATGAGTTGGTGATAGACAGGGAGGCCTGATGTGCTGCAGTCCATGGGATCACAAAAAGTCAGACATGACTGAGTGAATGAGCCAAACTGAACTGAAGGGAAGACCTCTGTAGAATCATTTCTAATCAGACCATCTGTCCATAAATGACACAGTTAAATGTGACATCAGACAAGTTCTTAGCAATCCAGCTAATTTATGAAAACACTCTGTAAAGCATTAGCACATCCAAGAGGCTGCAATGAGATAGGTTTAACGAGAAAGAGTATTGAGGGAGAGATGTTGGAGGTGATAAAAGGGACAGAGTGAAGTAAGGAACAGAGAAGAAAAGAGTTAAACTAAAAAGTGAAGGATACAAAATCACACATATGTCAAGGTTGGTCTTCAAGGGATAAAAGGGAGGAAGGTGGGAAAGAAAACCACAAACTCTTAGCACTACAGGGTGGGCACAGTGCGCGAGAACTACCCAGTTGAGTGCAGGCAAGCTCATGAGAACTCCTGAGGCCTTACTGGGCAGACGGGGCCCCAGCAACCGATCGTACTAAGCCAGGAGGGATGTCTGACAGCAGTAAAGCCCAGTGTAGGTTGTTTCGTCAAAACAGTTTGATAATCAGGGTCACTAGGAAGTTGGGAGGAAAGCAAGTTTGTTGTTCTGGTAACTGGAGATGAAGGAGCAAGTATCTGACTCAAGAGAATAGAGAAGGAAGCCCAGTCTCATTGTACCCATGGCTCACTCCCCTGTGTGGTGCCTGCGAGGGCCAACAGCAAGACGGTTATATCTCTCATCAGATACCATCATACACTGGAACATGGGATCCGCGGGCCACTCAGTCCAGAAGAGCATGTCCCCGAAGCACGGTGTCTGACACCACCATCCATCTCAGGGATAGACTGGAATACACATGCAATCCGAACAAGATTGTGTTGATTCTGCAAATGTGGTCCAAGGCAAGTTCTTGAAGTCCCCATCAATCTGACTGACCCCCACCCTGTCCCATCCAGAAGTTCTAGCGCTGCTGCTCGTGTGTCTTTTGGAGGGTGCAAGGGGTGGGTGGGTAGGGGGAGAAGGTGGTGGAGCTGGATTCCACAGTGGGGAGGCCTCATAAGCCGTGTACTGGCCTGACAAAGTTAGGCTCTCCCCAGAATTTTATTTTTTTCGGAATATATGTTAAAATGTGGCTTCCAAGGTGGCTCAGGGTAAAGAATCCATCTGTAATGCAGGAATTGTGGGTTCGATTCCTTGGTGGGGAAGACCCCCTGGAGAAGGGCATGGCACCCCACTCCAGTATTCTTGCCTGGGAAAGCCCATGGACAGAGGAGTTTGGTGGGCTACAGTCCGTGAGGTTGCAAAGAGTCAGATGTGACTTCAGCAACTAAATGACAGCAAATGTTAAAATGTGGTATATTTCTTACCAAAAGAATGGCTACCCTGTGGGGCTTGTGTATTGATAAGGGTGACCTCAGAAACATCACTCTCACAGGGCTCCGCACACCGCTGAGCTCTCGCTCCACCACCCAGTATCCCCCCACCTCCAGTCTTTCCTGGACCACACACACAAACATTACCCAGTGCTCTCTCTTGTTTTAGGGTGATCAATAAAAAGCGGGTGTCAGTTACCCCTGCAGACCCCAGAAACCTGGATGCCAAGCATGAAAACCTGCTAGTTGGGGGTGGGGAGCTGGTCTCGGAGTCTCCCAACATCGTTACTGTACCACACTCACAGCGTTCAAGAGGGGCCTGTAAGCACACGAAGTATCAGTCTCAGGGGTGAAGCTCCACATGAATGAGGTCATATTTATTTATGCCATCTAACGCCTGTACACGACCACTGAGTACTTACAATGCCTCCTAATGAGAAAGTATGTCTTGTACCTTGGAATAAGATGTGGGAATAAGCTTGCCTTTATAAAGGACTTAATTATTACTTCGTTATTAGGGTTACAAAGCTCTTGTTCTTTTCTTTCTTAGCTCACAAACCAACAAAAGAGAGAGCAAATTCAAGAACCATGGAAATCCTGCGCCAGGAAGTACCACCATAATGTTCGTGAAGAAAAGCAATTTGTGTTGTGGACAGAATGCATTTCTCTCCCATTATAACCACAGCCTGTTAAAAGCCTGTCAGGAAATAAATAAAACACTTTTTGTTCTGCTGCCCACATCCTTGTACTCAATTCAGCAGATTCGAGCTTCTCAGAAATGCAATCGAAGGTGAAGCCAAAGAGGACACGCAGGCTGGGGAAGGGAAGTGTCCAGAGGAGCCTGTGGGGACATGGGCCCCTCCAGACTTGCTTCCGCAGTCCCTCTGCCCCCACGACCCTCACCTGAACTCATACACTGTTACAACAGATTCAGCCACGAGGTTCCATCCCTGACAAGTCCCATCCTTCCTGCCAAAAAGCAGCATTCGTCTTACCAAGGAAAAGAGGAGGGGTGAAATTAAAGAGCTCACACGGTTTATGTAGAGTACACGTGGGCATCAAAAAGATTCTTATTCCTAGCTCCAAAAAAATACTATGTATCTGAATGAGTGCTTTAAGATGTATGCTTTTTCTAACAGTATATCTTAAGTGATGCTTACTACATATAATATATTTTTCCCCTGCAAGCAATCAACCTCACACGTTTTCAGAAGCACTACCAAAATAGAAAGCATTCTGAAGCATGCTGTGGATTCTGGCAGCAAACATTAAGGGTGGGGAAAGGGGGCTGGGTTTTACGGTAAAGCAATCTGGGGTATCACTGGAAAATGTATAGGCAATCTTTCAACTAAGAACGCCTGCCTTATGAATAATCCATAAATAACAACTGACCCTAAGTATCCACCATAAGCTCAGCTACCTTTTTCCCCACACCGCATTCCCGTGCCCAGCAGAGGGCCTGACCCATGAGGCACTAAAAGGATGAGTTCCATACACGTGTGGCCACTGACTAAGTGAAGGCCGATGAAGGTTCGAGGGCAACTGGTACATAGAAGTAACAAACGGTTTTGTTTTCATGCTTCTAAACACCAAGGGACTAAGGAAGATTATTCAGTCATTCTCATATTCACTTACACAGATGTGCAAGTTAAATAACTGGGATCCAAAGTCCTTGCAGTGCCCACCACCCCCAGCTCCCTGAATCCTGCCTCTTGTTCCTTCTGCTTCTAGTGCTGAGCCCTCACTGTGACACACACCACTGCTTATCAGTGGGTGAAACGGACATTGGGGCGAAGGGGTCCCTGCTCCTCCTAGTTTGTTCAGGGTGTGTCTCTGAAGCCACAACCTCGAAGTGGGCACATACGTAATTGAGATAAAGCTTTGTAATAAATATCATCATACCAAGTTACTACTTTTTGCACATAGGCTTTCCTGATCTAACTTGGGAATCAAATACTATATTATAATGGTATGTGTTCCAGTAAGACATTAGTAAACACATGCAATATACAATTTGCTCATAATCATAAGATTCCTTTCATATGAGGTCATGAGACAAAGTGCTGCATCATGCAACAGGGTCAGGATTACATACAGACCGTTAACCTGCTGCAGTCGCCCTTCTAGAATGTTCAAGGAAGAGAATGCACCTGATTGTAAGCTGAGGTCACCAGGCAACTTTGGATCAGTCAACTAACTACAAGAGAAATACTCTTAGAGCTCAGTACAACCCAGCCCAGGGTCCTTAGCTAGCAAGTGCTACATAAACATTTGATAAATGGCAAAGTAAAACCAAATTAGGCCACTTCACACCCATGAAGATGGCTAGTAGGAGAAAAAAATAGAAAAATTACAACTATTGGTGCGGATGTGGAGAAACTGAAACTCGTATATACTGTAGCTGTTGTTCAGTCGCTCAGTTGTGTCCGACTCTTTGCGACCCCATGGACCGCAGCACGCCTGGTTTCCTTGTCTTTCACCATCTCCCAGAGCTTGCTCAAACTCATGTCCATTGAGTTGGTGATCCCATCCAACCATCTTGTCCTCTGTCTTCCCCTTCTCCTCCTGCCCTCAATCTTTCCCAGCATCAGGGTCTCTTCTAATGAGTCAGCTCTTCACATCAGGTGGCCAAAGTATTGAAGCTTCAGCATCAGCATCAGTCCTTCCAATGAATATTCAGGACTGATTTCCTTTGGGATAGACTAGTTTGATCTCCTAACAGTACTGTTAGTGGGAATGTAAATGGTGAAACTCATATAAAAACAGGAAGGTGGGCCTCAAAAAATTGAAAATACAATTACCACCTGATCCAGAAATCCCACTTCTGGATATATACCTAAAATAATTGAAAATGGGCCTTAAAGAGCTATTTGCACACCTGTGTTCATAGCAGTATTATTCACAACATCCAAAAGATGAAAGCAGCCCAGGCATCCATCCACAGACGAATGGATAAACAAGATGTGATGTATGCATTTTCCTGTGTAGCCCAGCCAGGGACGCCTCTCACCCTTGGACTTCCCTGGTGGCTCAGATGGTGAAGAATCTGCCTGTGACTCAGGAGACCCAGGTTCAATCCCAGGGTTGGGAAGATCCCCTGGAGAAGGGAACGGCTACCCACTCCAGTATTCTTGCCTGCAGAATGCCACGGACAGAGGTTACAGTACATGGGGTCGCAAAGACCTGAACAGGACTGCGCACCTACAAAGGGATATTATTCAGCCTCAAAAAGGAAGGAAATTCTGACACATGTTACAACACAGACAGATCCTGAGGACATTATGCGGTGCAAAATAAGCCAGTCACAGAGATAAACAGTGCAGTGATTTCACTTCTACGAGGCACCTAGAGTAGTCAGATTCATGAAGACAGAAAGGAGAACAGTGGCTGCCAAGAGCCACTGGAAAGAGGAATGGAGAGTTGCTTAATGCGTGCTGTGTTTCAGTTTTTCAAGATGAAAAGAGTTCTGGATATTGATTGACAAACAATGGGAATGTACTTAAGGCTGCTGAAATGTACACTAAAAAATACGAGGATGGTAACATTTATGTTTTGTGTTTTGCCACAGTTAAAAAATATGTCCACAAAAACAAAAAAGATATCCACAATAACTAAAGAGAGATAATGCTCTAATATCATCAAATACCCATCAGCAGCCCAATTGTTCCATAAATGTAATAAATTTGCTTTAATCAGTACCAAAATATGGTTCATACTATTTTTAAAAAATAATTAGAAGATTTAGAAGATTCCTGATCTATTGTTGGGCAATATTGTGGTCTGTAAAAGAAGTAGTGTCTAGATAAGTTTTAAAATGACACATATTCCTTGATTACAAGACTAAGAAGGATTTGAAGGCAGGAGCTGTGGTCTTATTATTCTGCGTCCCCAAAGCCTTAGAAGAAATACTGAATAAATGACCAAATAGCGCATTCTTTCAGTTTAACTACTGTGGAAACAAGATATAGGTCTAAAGGAACTGACAGAAAAGGCTCCTTTTCCTTTGTAAAAATCCATCTGTCAGAAGCTGGATGCTTACTACTCTGCCTGCAGCTAAACTGATAAAATTCTATGCCTTTTTAGAAGCAAAAATATTTTAAGTTCCTGTCATGAGCTTTGTAAAATAACTGATACGCTTATAGTTTAGCAAAAATTGACTTGGTATGCCTAGCAGTCTCTGCATTAGAGATACTGTGTTAGACATTAAAAAAACAAAACAAAACTCTTTAGGAGACGATAATGTTCTACATGGAATAAGATAATTAAGAGGGGTGCAATTTTTCATATTAACCATTTTTAAAAAGTCTTTATTGAATTTACTACAATATTCCTTCTTTTTTTTTTAACGTTTTGGATTTTGGCTACGAGGCATGTGGGATCTTGTCTCCCTGAGCAGGAATCAAACTAACAGCTTACCTGTTAAGGCCAAGTCTTAACAACCGGACTGCCAGGGAAGTCCAAGGGTAATACAATTAACACAGTAAAGTCCTAGCTGTTATGCTTCTCTTGTTGTGATGTGGTTGTTTGCATTGAGTGAGTGAATTCTTGGAACTGACAGAAATAGATGAACACATTCCACAGTATTCCAGAATCCTTCCAAAATCCTCTCCCAGAATGTGGCTCTCTTATAGGGCTCCTTACATATGAGACCTGCACTGTGGCTACAGCCAGTGCAGAAACCAGCTGTGGGAGGCACAGGGGTCCATTAAGAACCATAGCTATTCTGGCAGTTACTGCAGAGATGAGGGATATTAAAATATTAAACTTCAGCCTTAGAGGATATGAGGTCACCAAAGCCATATTTCAAAGCCAGAAGGCCATCCTTAGTACTTTAAGTGGGTTTTATTGTTTTTTTCCTAGGGCAGGTAAATTTACATTTGGCTTGGTAATAGAATTCTTTCAAAGGGGCCTGAATTTGAAAACATACAGGCCCTTAGCTTTCCTTCTTTTGTATTTGATTTAAAGGCACACAGAGGTCAGTCTCCTTGGGTTTATGGTTGAAAGATAATTCCAGCAGTAGAAATGGGTTGTGCTGGACTGAGTAAGGGATAGAAATTGGGAAGGAGCCAGTCTTGTAACCAAGACTGCTTACAAGTCAAGACTGGTTACCAATCTTGTAAACAGACTGCTTTAGGCACAGTTTAGCCTCTGTGTCAAAATCCTAGCTCCTCTGACCATACTAAATTATAGAGGGATTGTTAGTGATGAAAGAAAAGAAGGGATATAAGATAAAGGCAACAAACATCTCCTTTGTTTTTCACCTGTACATCAGCATGCTAGCGGAGAAGGAAATGGCAACCCACTCCAGTGTTCTTGCCTGGAGAATCCCAGGGACAGAGGAGCCTGGTGGGCTGCCATCTATGGGGTCACACAGAGTCGGAATCGACTGAAGCAACTTAGCAGCAGCAGCAGCTAGACCAGCACATACAGTGAATGCTGATAATCTATTACAGTGGTTGTTTGATAAGCAAGTGCTTCTGAAGCTTTTGTGCCCAATCAAATGAGACAACTACTGTAAAACAGAGTGTTCTTATGAATGAATAAATGTTAGTTTTCGAGCACTCTTTTTTCAACCTTTTTATATAAAGTCGGCTATTTTTAGAGGATAACAGAAGTAGTGATAACTAGTTAAAATCTGAGTTTGGTTTTATGATAAGAAATTGCATCCTGTGAGCCTGGCCACCTTTTGTCACACAGCTTGTCAGCTGCTTATCCATCTACAATTTGATTTCTCTACTTACACACGTGGTTTTTCTTCCTTACCACTCCACCTTCCTTCTCAATACTCTAGTGCCCTCTGTGACTGAACTTTTCCATGTCCTAGCTCAGCTCCTACTCCTGCCGGAAAAGCCTTCCTACCATACGCCCCTATCTAAGGCTTAAAGGCCAAGTTTAAGTGTCCCTTCTCCAAAGAAGCCTCTGCCACACTCTCTCATTTTGTATTAATCTGTCACTCCCCGACCTCCTACAGTATATTGTTGAAACTTTGATTATGTCACTCATGAGTAAGTTCCCTGGACTAAAAAAATCTCTATGTGTCAGCATCCGTGTTCGAGGCAGTTGAATCATATACTTGAATATGAGTATCTTGAATCCTAAGCACTTGAATCTGAGCATCTGCTTAAGAATATTTACTGAGATCATACCAAAAGAAAATAATGAAGGAAAAGATGAGTTTCTAAAGGGAGAGAAATTTGTTCCAATTTAGAATTCCAGTGAAATTTAACTGGGGACAAACATGAAGATTAGGCACCTATTTGTATTGGTCTGAAGTAGCAGGCTGGTACTCCATGGGCTTACTGACGGTACAAGATTGATTTCCTGTATTTAAGCATACTTTTATGACAAACGGGGCTTGATATGGAAGGAGACAGCAGCTTCACAATATGAATAGCCTCAATTAGGGCTCAGTTAGACGTGTCACATCTTTGTTACTGAGATCAGAGGGGAAGAAATGTCGTCTACGTGGCCAGAGAGAGAGAACATCAGAAGTCATGCTAAAAGATATGCTCACTCAAATAAAGCAAGCATGATATATCCACTTGGCTGAACACATGAGCAAGTTTAAGCTTAAGCAAGAAACACAACTTAATAAGGAGGAGAAAATTGTGCCGAGATGGTGCGAGGAGAGAGAGAACTGGGATCTGTTGATTAGAACCTACTATACTTCATACCTGAATTCATAACTGAATCAACTCATTCAATGAAAATATACTGAGTACCCGTAAGTGTAAGAATCCACCTGCAATGCAGGAGACCTCGGTTGGGAAGATTCCCCAGAGAAGGGAAAGGCTACCCACTCCAATATTCTGGCCTGGAGAATTTCATGGACTCTATAGTCCATGGGGCCACAAAGAATCAGACACGACTTTCACCCGTAAGTGCTAGTTACATGCTGTTTGACAAAACTTTTACTAGTAAAAGGGGGAGTGCTACAGCAAATAAATCCGAGGTGGAAACTGCCTCTCGCCCACCACTGTCTGTTCTCTCCTTTTGCAGTAATAGAAAAGCCTGTCCACTCAGCTAGAAACCACATACATTCCTCGTCCTCCTTCACGGCTGGGTATGGAGAGTTCTGGCCAATGGAATGTAACTCCTAGGTCATTTCCAACTAAGAGGTCAAGCCGTTCGCCCTTCCTTCCTTTCCTTTCCCTATGAGCTGCAAAATGTAAGTGCCTAGGACTCAGCTTCAACCACAGACAGAAAGATAAAACCCAAGGAGATAGTGGGGTCGTATGCTGGACAACTCCTGGTCCTTGACTGGTCACATGAAACAGAACCACCGCACCTGCCTCAACTGTCACCTCAGTGCTGTTACATTAAAGGCAAGCAAACTGTCTTCATTATTCTACTGCACTTTAGAAGCTTCTTCTTTATGACAGCTTAATTCTTATCCTACCTAGCCGAAGGCAATGGCAACCCACTCCAGTACTCTTGCCTGGAAAATCCCATGGGCGGAGGAGCCTGGTGGGCTGCAGTCCATGGGGTCACTGAGGGTTGGACACGACTGAGCGACTTCACTTTCACTTTTCACTTTCATGCATTGGAGAAGGAAATGGCAACCCACTCCAGGGTTCTTGCCTGGAGAATCCCAGGGACTGGGGAGCCCGATGGGTTGCCATCTATGGGGTCACACAGAGTCGGACATGACTGAAGCGACTTGGCAGCAGCAGCAGCAGCAGAGTCAAAATGGGGCTTCCCAAGTGGTGCTAGTGGTAAAGAACCCGCCCGCCAATGCAGGAGACAAAACAGACTCGGGTTCGATCCTTGGGTCAGGAAGATCCCCTGAGAAGGACATGGCAACCCACTCCAGTATTCTTGCCTGGAGAGTCCCCATGGACGGAGGAGCCTGCTGGGTTTCAGTCCATGGGATCTCAAAGAGACGTGACTGAAGAGACTAGTATGCACAGAGTCAGAATGGGGGCCAGGCCGTTGTGGTCTTATTTTGTGGGAAATGTGTCAAATACTATTTGCTTTTCTGTGGGTCCTTGTCTACTTTTGTTCCAAACTCATCTGGCTGATATCTAAAAAAAAAAAATGGTTGACTTCTTTCTCACCTCATCTATGAATACCAGTGACTTGCTGAATGGTCCAGAACAAGCCTCTTAACTCTTTTCATCTGTGACAGCAAAAATACCCATTTTCCTCTGTGGAGTATTTTGTTAATTAATGTCAGTAGAGTAGAGAATGTTCCAAAGCAGGACTATTACTGTAAGCCTCCTTTACTCCAACTGTATAAGCAACATTAGAACTAATCACTCAGGAAGTAAAATCAGTAGGAAGTCGTCAAGAGGGTCAGCCTGTAATTAGTCAATGAGGTCACTGCCAATAACAATAGTATATTCTGTTACATGTGTAACTGGATTTAATGGATGTACCACACTGGCAAGTTACTGGAAGAAGAAAACATTCCATCTTTGCCCTGGAACAGCATCTTATTGCAAAACACAAATGAACTATCTGTGGATCATGCCAAACAACACCAAAAAGGAAGTTGAACAGAGGCCATTGCTAGAAACGCCATTGCTGTACCAGAGAATTCAAAGAGAGCCACAGCAAAGGGACACCGCTGTTGAAACCATGTATGCTCTGTAAGCCTTGAGCACAAATCCATTGGAAAAGATCCTTCACCTTATACGGTCATCCTCTTGATGGTAAAGCAAAGCAGGAGACTGACTGCTTCAAGTCCTAGAAGTTTCTAAGTGACTCAGATGCGGTGAGGACTCGACAACAGACTTTAAATACCTGGAGAGTTGTTTGTGTTGCTGACCAACCTTGCTCCAAATCCACCGATTAGAAAAAATGAACAAATGTGTTCCTTGGTGAGATTTGGCATTTGGCAGAGCTTGCAATCGCACCTTCTCCAAGATCCCTAGGCATCAGAAGTTCTATGTTCTAATATCATGATGTGGTCTGAGTCAGTAGACATACTATTATGATGCCACATTCAAGATCAAGGTTTCATTTTGCTAAGTTAAATATGCTATACTTTAGCATTTTTAATTATTAAAAAAAGCTTAAGCAGTTAAAGTCATGAGGGGCATTTTAGTTCATGTGCCTACAAGTATTTTGGCAACACTTCAAAAATCTCTTTGACTTCCAAGTCTGCCTCTAGGAATTTTTTTTCTAAAGGGAAAATAGAAACAGATTTACAAAGATAATAACCAAACCACCTTTTTAATAAGAGTAAAAAATTAAAACCAGTCCCATCCTGGATATTGGAGACAAAAGAAAAGGCAGTACATGGAACCTGCTGAAATGAAATTACACTAATAACCAAGTTAGTATAATTAAACACTCCATTTTCTACAGATACAGGTCCCTGTCTTGAGGATCCTGAATATAATGTACTGAATTCTTTTGAGTTTAAGAAGATTATAAAAGTAGGCCCACTTTAACATCAAGTAAAAAATCCTTAGAAAATGTCACATTGACATTCTCTCATGTCTAGAAGAAAATTAAGTAAAAGGAAGAACACATCATCTGTAAATATTCTCATCTTATTGTTGTTCAATTGCTAAGTTGTGCCAACTCTTTTGCTAACTCATGGACCACAGCATGCTGGCTCCACTGTCCATGGGATTGCTAGGCGAGAATCCTGGAGTAGGTTGTCCTTCCTTCTCCATGGGATCTTTCTGACCCAGAGATTGCAGGTAAACTTATACTAACAGGAAATTAGTTGTACAGCTTTGCACATTTCATTTTTGCCATTTGCCATCTCTCACATTTGAAATTATTCCAAGACAAGGAAAACATCTTTCTCTTAATTACCTGGAACCAAGGTTCTAAAACACTCTCCAGTTAGTATCATTCAGAAACATGATTTTTACAAAAGCAATTTAGGAAAAGAGGTTGCTGAAATGCAGCCCATTTCGTAAAAGCATGGTATTTCAGTGAATCAGAGTACATTCTGAAAACCATATAAATATATTACCATTATGCAGACTTACTATTTGCCATTAAAAGAAACTCTTATTTAATCCACAATTAGTGGAGTTTAATAATCCTTGATTCTGGGGATTTGATTAAATTCCAAACTTTAAATTTACTGACAAAAAGAACCAGAAAGTAACAAGACAACTGTGATCCTGGCCAATACTATTACTTCTTTCTTTTAATTTTTATTTCAAAATAATTTCAAATTTACAGAAAAGCTACAAGTAGAGCATAATGAACCTTCATATGTCCCTCACTCAGAGACACTACTCAGATTTGACTAGTGGTCCTGATAATTCCCTTTACAGAGAAGGATCCAATTTAGGACCAGACATGGCGCTTAATGGTCACAGCTCTTTATTCTTCTTCAGTCAGAAAGATACTCTTCAGTCCCTGCTCACCTTCATGACCTTATCATTTCCGATGATGCAGGCTGGGCTCAGGTGTGCTTATTGATACTGAGGTGTCCCTCCTGAACAGAGCTAAGAAATATCTGTATATAAATACACACACGTGCCCTTGCATCTGTATTTATTTCTACGGCTACCTATATATCTTGAATATAGCAATACCTCTAATTCCAATCCAACATCACAGAGTCACTCTAGCCTTCTTCTTCTACTGTTTGTAACATCCTTCTCCTCTGACAGTAAGAAAACTGGCTCATTATCCACTTCTTTGCTCACTAGCCGATATGTCACCGGTCTCATCTACCGACCCGACCAGCCATTGATCTCAGCACTTTCCTCTCTCTGTGTCTGACCTCAGTGGGGCCAACTCTTACCAGCCACCCTCTTCACTTGGCCTTTTCTCCCCTCTTTATTCTGAAACAGAAAGGAGGCGAAAGAAGAAGGAAAAAAGGAAGAAGGGAAAGGAAAGGAAAAGAGAAAGAAAGGAAAGAAGAAAAAAGTTTTTGATGGTAGTAGGTATGGTGCATTTCAGGGACAAAAAAAATAAGGAAAATTTTAAAAAAGGAGGAAGGGACAAGAGGTGGCAGAGAATACTCAGTAAGATCCTGGGCTCTAGAAGCAAACTCGGGTTGAAATCTTGAATCTGCTTAGTAGTTGCAAAAATTCGGGTAATTTGCTTTACCAATTTGTGCCTTGTTTCCCCAAGGTTAGGACAAAAATCATGTACCTATCATATAGGACTAATATGTTCACATATTTAAAGCATATAGAAAAGCATTTGGAATGTTGTAAGAATAACTGAATGCTAACTATTACTTATCTATAGAAGTGAAAAATTTCTCTCCTGAACATGAGGCAATTCTTTTAATGCATTCAGCCAAGTTTTCTACCTCAAGATGTCCTGGCAAGTATGCTGATTGTGGAAACTGCAGAAAGACAATGCAAAATAAAATTTACAGTCACCAGAATTTGAAACAATGAAAACAAAACTCATGATCATATCCAGTCCTAACTCCTTCATATTTCCCCAATCCCTCATTTCTACAGAATAGCCACATCCTAAGAACAGAGACTGGGTTATCTTGATTGTTGAAGACGTGCAAGTATTAATTATGGTCCCAATAACTTCATTGTCAATGACTGCTATTATCATTTTCATCATTTTTCTTCCCACAGGATGATAGTTAAGGTATTTTTTTCAGCAGTGAAAATTTCTAAAACAAAGGCCTCTACATGAATACAAAGCGGTATCATTTTAAATTCTAAATCTGTAGCTCAAATCATCAAAGTACATTCCACAGGCTATTCAAAACGCAGCTCAAGGTAAAATACTGCCCTCCAGCTGAGATAATGACTAATTTTCCAATCAGGTTTTTTTTTTTCTTTTTTTGGCCATTTTTCAATCCACTGAAAATGTTCCTCTGCATGTTTAGAAAATGAAGTGAAATATTCTAATTTACAAATAATTACCACACACATCTCTGTAGGGCTAACAAACTACCAAAAAATTAAAATCTATGCATTGCCACTCTTTTGTAATACTTGCCTTTCCACTATCGTCCTCACCATGTCAGTAGCCTGTCTAAGATCCATTCCCACCTCTATTCCATATTCCTGGACATGACTATTTCACCAGTTAATGGCACTAACATGGCCACAAACTGAAACACTCACTCAGCCTGTGCTCTAACCCTTGGCTCTATAAATGGGTTCATAAACTGCTATTTACTGAATGTTTGTGTCCACACAAATCCATATGTTGAAACCTAACCCTCAGTCTGATGGTGTTCATAGATGGGTCCTTGGGTCGGTGATTAGGTCATGATGGCATGAACGGGAACCTAACAAGCAGGGCCAGGAGCGGGTCCCCATGCCCTTTCCACCCTGCGTGCTGACAGTGGGAAGCCAGACACCTATGACGAAGCAGGCCCTCACCAGACACTGCAACTGCAGGCACCGTGGTCTGGGACTTTGCACGTGTATGTTCTCCAATCTTTGAGGAATAAATAGCTGTTGCTTGTAAGTCACCCAGTCTGTGAGATTTTGTTACAGCAGCCAGAACAGACTAAGATGCACATATAAGCTACAAGGCAGAAAAGTTCCTCCAAATGTATTGTATAGCCTTTAGGATTAGGCTTAGCTAAATGTCAAGTGGCAAAAAAAGGGCTTTCTGTACCATAAAAATCACTTCAATGAACTCCACGAATCACAGTTAAATCATTTTTTTTATGACTGAAAAGACAAAGATTAGGTCTTTGCAGAATTCAGGGCCCACCACTATGATCCCTAATGCCGAGTCTTTTTGAAAAATGAAGTCTCTGTGCCCTGGGAAGAGGCTGAGGAAGCAATGGGCAAGCGGCTGCCGGGAAGATGGCGCACCTGATCCCCACCACCATGCACAACAAGCAAGACAGTAAGAGCCATTGTCTACAGAGATTATTCAAAACTAGCCAAGGCACACAGTGTCCCTTAATCTCAGAAATCCAGAGGGGCAGCTATATTTTACCACAGTTTTTTAGACAAGGAAAAGGAGAATCAGAGAGTTTCTGAACTTGTCTGACGTCATCACCAAGAGAGCAACAGGCAGAGCTGGAATTCAAACCCTTTTCCATCTAAGGGTGATCCTTGCCTTGCCACAAGAATTTGCATTTTGCAATATCCATAAGAATTCTCTCTAACCTTGATGACTCAATTAAAATACTTCATCTACTGTCTACTGGTTTTCAATATGCTGCTTGAAATAATTTTCTGTAGGTACAGAGCATCAGGTAACACCAATTCTAAAATTCCTTCCAGTTAAAAATGAAAGAGGGAAGGGAGAACGGAAGGGAGGGTGGGAAGGAGGAAGACTAACCAGTTCTTGAGCTGCCTGGGAGCTGCCTAAAATCAAAATTTTAGACAAAATTAAGCGGAACATCAACTTCAGAGAGAGCTGATAACAATGACAGTGGGGGTGTGGCCTGAGGTCAAAGAGCACAGAAGGTCTTTTTGGTGCTTTAGAGAAAGGACTGGGTAAGTCAGATAACTTTCCAGACCAGAGATCATCAAAAGATAAACTGTTGGCAAAAAGAGGGGCAGAGTCTAGCTCCAACCACATCTCCACAAATGACCAAATTTCATTCCTTTCCATGGCTGAGTAATATTCCATTGTATATATGTATCTCATTTCTTTATCCATTCATCTGTCAGTAGACATGTAGGTTGCTTCCATGTCCTAGCTATTGTATGCACATCAGAAGCTAACATACCATTATAAAGCAGCTACACACCAATTGCACTCATCTCACACACTAGCAAAGCAGTGCTCAAAGTTCTCCAAGCCAGGCTTCAACAGTATGTGAACCATGAACTTCCAGATGTTCAAGATGGATTTAGAAAAGGCAGATGAACCAGAGATCAAATTGCCAACGTCTGTTGGATCATCAAAAAAGCAAGGGGATACCAGAAAAACATCGACTTCTGCTTTATTGATTACGCCAAAGCCTTTGTGCAGATCACAACAAACTGTGGAAAATTCAAGAGATGGG
The DNA here is from genome assembly GCF_055505025.1 of Bos grunniens. NCBI lineage: Eukaryota > Metazoa > Chordata > Mammalia > Artiodactyla > Bovidae > Bos > Bos grunniens. The sequence continues at coordinate 49,312,809 of NC_141193.1, read as the reverse complement.
AATACCAGACCACCTTACCTGCCTCCTGAGAAATCTGTATGCAGGTCAAGAAGCAACAGTTAAGAAGCGAACATGGAGAAACAGTCTGGTTCCAAATCAAGAAGGAGTACGTCAAGGCTGTATATTGTCACCCTGCTTATTTAACTTATATGCAGAGCACATCATGAGAAATGCTGGGCTGGATGAAGCACAAGCTGAAATCAAGATTGCTGGGAGAAATATCAATAACCTCAGATATGCAGATGACACCACCTTTATGGCAGAAAGTGAAGAGGAACTAAAAAGACTCTTGATGAAAGTGAAACAGGAGAGTGAAAAAGTTGGCTTAAAACGCAACATTTAGAAAACTAAGATCATGACATCCAGTCCCATCACTTCATGGCAAATAGATGGGGAAACAATGGAAACAGTGACAGACTTTATTTTCTTGGGCTCCAAAACCACTGCAGATGGTGACTGCAGCCATGAAATTAAAAGACACTAGCTCCTTGGAAGGAAAGCTATGGCTAACCTAAACAGCATATTAAAAAGCAAAGACATTACTTTGCCAACAAAGGTCTGTCTAGTCAAAGCTATGGTTTTTCCAGTAGTCATATATGGATGTGAGAGTTGGACTATAAAGAAAGCTGAGTGCCAAAGAATTGATGCCTTTGAACTGTGGTGTTGGAGAAGACTCTTAAGAGTCCCTTGGACTGCAAGTGGATTCAACCAGTCAATCCTAAAGGAAATCAGTCCTGAATATTCATTTTCAGGACTGATGTTGAAGCTGAAACTCCAATACTTGGGCCACCTGATATGAAGAACTGACTGCTTGGAAAAGACCCTGATGCTGTGAAAGATTGAAGGTGGGAGAAGGGGACAACAGAGGATGAGATGGTTGGATGGAATCACCAGGTTAATGGACATGAATTTGAGTAAGTCCTGGGAGTTGGTGATGGACAGGGAGGCCTGGCATGCTGCAGTCCAGGGGGTCGCAAAGAGTTGAACATGACTAAGCAACTGAACTGAACTGAACTGAGCTGAATAGTCCAATTAAAAAAAAGAGAGGCAGAGAAAGGAGAATGACTCAGAATGTGAAGCAAGAAGACCAAAAAGACATATTAGTTACACTCTTTAGTTTTGCTGAGGATGCTAAAGGCAGACTATATGTCAGATGAACTTTATCCTAGGTTGGTCATGTCTGAGTTAATGTATTAGTATATTAATTTGAGAGGTTATCAATTTCCATTTCCCTCTAAGTGTGATTTCCATAGACCAACTCAGAGCAAAGCTTTCTATCAAACCCCTGACTTCACTCAACAGAAAGGAGGAAAATACAAAAGAAGTGGAAGGCTATCTGGTGAAGCTTCCTAAACTTTTCCCATGTTTTTCTTCATTAATAGAGAAAAGAGTGTCTGTATTCAAGGGGAATATTCCAAGACGCTTCCCTTAATGGGAAAGGTCTGTGTAACACTAATTAGATTTGCTAAATGCAAAGATTTCCTTTTAGACAAGAGAGCCTGAATTAAATTTAATTTAACATAATTGTAGGAGATGGGTGGTTTAAAAAAATATTTTGCAAAGTGCTAATGTGATTCACCGTAATCACAGCCTAATAAAGGAAACCAATATTTACAGGGAAGTATATGAAGTGAAGCACAAAAATTGTTAAGGGGTATTTAACAGGTGCTTTATCATGCACGATATATTTCACTTCCACTGCTTTCTGTGGCACCTACTGTGGCTAAGTTTTACGCCTAGGTGTTTGCTTCCATGCTCGAAGAGGTCCAATTCCATGTTAAGATAATATTTAGAGAAATGCATTTTCCAACTAGTGAACAGGACTTTACCTTCACAATAGAAGATCTGAAGATGAGCTGAAGTTCATATGATTTACTCCTTTAAGACAAAGTGGATTGAGGTAATCTTGAAGGGCGTCACGTCATTCTGTGCGCCATCACAGTATTTCACACTTACTAAGCTTAGAGAACCTTTCCAGACCAAAGATTTCATCTGATATCTAGCTCTGAGCAAGTGACTGAATGTCATGGACCCTTAGTTTCCTCATTCCAAAATAATAAATGTAATGAATACTTTGTGTAAAAGGTTGGTACATATAGCAAATTAAAATATGAGCTGCTCAGTTAAATTTGAACATCAGATAAACAACAAATAAAGTTTAAGATAACTCTTTAGCATATTACATGACTCAGTATTTTCATCCTATATTTTATCTGGCAACCCTACTTGTATAGATTAAGTTAAATAAATCATGGACAGCCTGGCACATACCAATATGTGTGTGTGTGCATACCCATATGCATATGTAAACCCAAGTGCAATTATATTTTCTGAGGGAGGTACAGTGGGCAAAAGAGAAGACTATGGCATCTCCTCCCTGCCCTAACCCACAGGAGAGTTTATCAGCTAGATGGTAGGATGAGATACCTGTTCCCGGAACAACTGTAAGATAACAATTCAGTCAAGGCCAAAATCATGAATGCACTGTGTGGGTGAGGATGGGGAAAAATCAGATGGCCTGAATTGTGGGACAATAAAATCATTGAGAGAATATATCTTGAATTGGGTTCTAAATGGAGTGCGATGGAAAAATGAGAGTAAAAAGGACACTGTTTTAGATAACGGGCCATCCCAGCACAAGCAAATTCCCCAAGGGGACAGGAGCCCGTGGTCCTCAAAAGTCACCAAAAAGAGCCACCCAACAGGGGGAACTTGGTGGGAGAGGGCAAAGAAGCTTGCCTAGAGAGGGTGAGGGCAGATTATACAGGGTTTTGGGTGCTGATATAAGACTCTGACTTGTTAATTTCATAGGGGCCATAATTCCCTTTCCTACAAGGAGAACAGCAGACCTCTATGTCCCTACTAGGATATGTGATATGTTGGATGGTGACGTGCATTTGGGCTGAAAAACAGACAGGGAAAGTAGAGCCAAGAGTCAGTTCCTTGGCAGAATGAGAACAGAAAACAAAGCAAAGAGCTGCCCAGTGAGGGCCATGACATGATGGAATGATCCAGAGGCCAAACTCAAGCACGTGGAAACACGTTAGAAACTAGGAACCCCAAAGCAAACACGGGAAGATGGAATGCAATGAAAAAGGCAAAGGCTGAAAAAGTTCCCTGAGCTCTAAATTGCACCTGTGGGATTTGATGGCTTCCCAAAGCTTAGAAGGAGAGGGCAAGACTGCCAAGAAATCTGAACAGGCTCAGATGAGGTAGCTGGGGCAGGAATTCAGCTATAAATCATCAAGAGAAGCCCAGAGCAAGAGGACAAGAGTGAGAGTGGGCAAAAGACATTCGATTCAAAGGCATAAAGACAAGACCACTGATGGTGGGTAAAGAGGCGTCAAGAGGGGAAACAGATTCAACAAATATTTAGTTAATATCCAATATATGCATGATGGGGTTCTAGACTTTGCAAAGAAGACAAGCATAAACAAGACATCAAAGCCTTCAAAATGCTTCTGATTAAGGAAGGAAAGATTAAGATTAGGATAGAGAGATACAAACAGCCCGATTCTGATAAGGCAAGCAGAAGGCATGAACTAGGCACCACGTGGGTGTTGTGCTGTGCTTCGCTGCTTAGTCATGACAGACTCTTTGTGACCCCAAGCCTGCCAGCCTCCTCTGTCCATGGGGATTCTCCAGGCAATACTACTGGAGTGGATTGCCATCCCCTTTTCCAGGGGATCTTCCCAACCCAGGGATAGAACCCAGGTCTCCCGCACTGCAGGTGGGTTCTTTACCAGCTGAGACCCCAGGGAAGGCCGGGTACCATGGATGTGCCCCTGATAGGAAACTGTCCTTCCAAATTGGGAACGAGGAGGGAACTGGATAAAGAATCCTTGAGTTGAATCTTAAAGAATGTGAAGGGTTTTAACGGGTGCCGCTAGTGTTGGGGGAAGAGTATCTCTAACAAAGGTGATATCAAACAGTCACGGTAGCACTGCTGGATGAAATGGAACAGTGGGCCCAGGGCCCAGTGAGCCATCTAAATAAGGCTGCTCTGGAATTCGCTGGAGAAACAGAGCTTGAGTTAAAAGTGAAAATGAGAACATCAGTAAGAGATATGAGTCATTATTCTTCCCGACCTAACCTTCTACTTAACACAAAAAGCTTAATTTAAATTTTTTTCCATGCCAACTTAACAAAAAATAACAAAAGCAAGATACACTGGAGGCTGCTTTACACACCTTAAGCAATTCAAGCAACTATCAGGCATTTAACGTACCCGGGATAACTAGCCTTGTGTAATGTTCTAGTCTATGCCAAACTGTTTGTTTACCCCCACTACTGGCACTTTAAAAGCATATTAATTGTATAGAAATATTCCGAGATTACATAATTACTGCTTTTTATAAACATTTAATAATGTTCAAAGGAGGCATCCCACACTCTTTGCCATTTGGGGTACCAAAGTGTGTGCATGCTCAGTTGCTCAGTCATGTCCGACTCTGCGACCCCATGAACTGCACCCCACCGGGCTCTCCTATCCATGGAATTTTCCAGGCATGAATACTGGAGTGGGTTGCTATTTCCTACTCTTGGGGAGTCTCCTGCATTGGCAGGCGGATTCTTTACCACTGCGCCATGGAGGAAGCCCTCATAAGGTGATAGAATGTGGCAACTCCTTTGAATTCCAAAATCTGTCCATAACAGGTACTGGCAATGGGGCAGCTTTTCTGATGCTACTGCTAAAGTAGTCAGAATTCTGTAGCTATGAGAAAAAGAAACAGTCTTATGTTTTCTCATAAGGTCTTTACTTAATATGCCAAGTAGCATTTCATGGGGTCCTGCACGGCTGCCACTCTTCGAGTGAAAGACTCTACATACTGAAGTACCCTGTCCCCAAATTTAATTATCTCAGGGCATGACCACACACTATGATAGAATGTGCCCTTTTATCTACTGCCTCTAGCAATCTGCTGAGATGGAAAGGTGGCCTATTATTAAATATATCTCCAGAAAAAAGAGAGATTCTATAAATTCAATCAATACTGCATTCCAGTAGCTTACAACTCTCAGATGCATCAGGGTCTCCCTAGAGCACTGCTTATAATCCTCTGGTCATAATTTAAAGCAATTTCTTTTCATTCTGGCCTCCAGTCACCATCCACCTCTCATATATCTCTCAGCCTATAGCTTGTCTTCTATTTTATTCTCTCTCTCCAACCTTTCCCTAACAAGTTCTGCTTCCTAATTCGGAGTCATTTTCACTGATCCATTCCTGACCTTTTCCAAATATTTCATTTATCGTAGGGTCCTGACATAGCAATTTAATAAGAACAGACCACTGATCTTTATGTTACAAATTTTACTCCCAGAGGAGTCTGGATTTTAGCTTACAACACAATTAATGGGGCTATAGATACTCATCTGGTTTTTAATAAAGATCTGTCTTAGAACCATGGGCTCAGAAATGCCCTTATAAGGCAATACCATCCAGTCACCAAGATAACAGACTATTTTTATTTTCACCAGTTTTTCATTCCTTTCAACTCCTCTGTCAAAGCCACATACTTAATTATCTTTCCAGCACTGGTTTTTTATGACATATCAGACAATTACAGTGAAAAATGTTACTTTGTCATGTACTTTTCTTCTAAAGAACACAAAGCTTCTCTCATAAGTGATCTAATGTTCCTTAAAGCTCTCATCTCTGAGAGGTGGAAGTTTTTATTACTCCTTATTTTATAAACAGGCAAAGTTAGGCCTCAGAGGAGGACATGATTAGGGTCTGACAGACGGTTAGAACAGAGGTAAGAACTGGGTTGTGTATTCCTGGTTCTTTGCTGCCTAATGCAATCAGAAGATTGCCTTGGTAATAACTCTCTCAAATTTGCAGTCCATTATCAAAAGAGTAAATATCTCCAACCCCGTGTAACTGTGCTGCAGGAAACAACACGGCCTGGTGGAAAGCCCATGAGGTCTGCAGTTGGAAAGCTTCTTAGAGGTGTGACTTCCAGTTGATCACTCAAACTCTGGGTTTTTGTTTTGTAAAGTGGTCTTGTGGCGGCTCGGCAGTAGAAAAACCACCTGCCAATGCAGGAGACGTGGGTTCGATCCCTGGGTCGGGAAGATCCCCTGGAGAAGGCAACGGCTACCCACTCCAATATTCTTGCCTGGGAAATCCCATGGACTGAAGATCCTGGTGGGCTACAGTCCATGGGGTCGCGCAAGAGTCAGACATGCTTCAGTGACTAACAGCACAACAACTTGGTAACAAAAGTGACCATAGGGTAAATGAGAGGGTACACAGCAGCACTTCCAAGCTAGGTATATGCCTTATCACTGCAATGAGCAAACCACCTTCAAACCTTTGACTCTTCAAGGCGCTGTATAATTATTTTAAATGACTTGGCACATGTACAATCTGTCAATAAAGAGAATCAAGTAACCATGTGAACACTACTAGTCAGTGTTGGTCAAATTAGTTTTTCTTTTTTCTTATCCTTACTATTTAGTACTCGGATAGTTCTTTTCTGGTAACACTTCAGTATCTCTTTGAGTCCATAACTGATTAGCCTGCATATAATTTTTCAATGTGAAGCTTAGAATTTACATAATAGCTATGTGTCCCATTACACCATGTATACTTTCGGTATGTCACAAGAATCTGCTGGACCATTCCTAGTAGAAGGATTACTTGTAAATGATTTACTTCTCAGTGTGTTTATTCTCTAGTTCACTGTTCTCTCCTTTTCTCTCTCTTCTCTCTTTCTCTAAAACTCAATTTCTTTATCTCCCAGGTTTCCCACAAGACACAATCGAAGGAAATAAAACAATAAAAAATTATATCACAAAAAGCTTATATCACAAACAGATCTGCATTTTTCTTTGGAAATGGATGCTATCTCCCAGCATCTGGATGCCCTGTGAACCCTGTGAGGTTCTTTGTTGAGCTCCAGGTAATCTGAATGCAGGAATTTCAGTGCCACGGTATTAATTTTCTTTTTTTTTTTTAATTTATTTAGTTTCAGTTCAGTTCAGTCGCTCAGCCATGTCCAACTCTTTGCGACCCCATGAATCACAGCACGCCAGGCCTCCCTGTCCATCACCAACTCCCAGAGTTCACTCAGACTCACGTCCATCAAGTCAGTGATGCCATCCAGCCATCTCATCCTCTGTCATCCCCTTCTCCTCCTGCCCCCAATCCCTCCCAGCATCAGAGTCTTTTCCAGTGAGTCAACTCTTCGCATGAGGTGGCCAAAGTACTGGAGTAGGCTAATTACTTTACAGTACTGTGATGGTTTTTGCCATCCACTGACATCAATCAGCCCCGGGTGTACGTGTGGCCCCCACCCTGAACACCCTCCCCTCCCCCTCCCCCCATCCCATCCCTCTGGGTGGTCCCAGCATGCCAGCTTTGAGTGCCCTGCTTCATGCAGCGAGCTGGGATCAGCCATCTATTTCACATAAAGCCACTTTCCTCTCTTGAGGACCATAAAACTTTCAGTGCAATGAGCATACTGCTTCTATCTCTTCCTGGTGGTTATCAAAAGCAAAACCTAAGTTAGAGACAAAAGGGGTATTTTTTGGTTATTGTTTTTGGTATTTAAGCTGCTCCTTTATCACTCACAGGAAAGGTATAATTCTTACTATGTTTCTTCCTCCATCATGTGACAAACATTCAACTGATTGGAACTTTGGCCTCGAAGTTAATGCCAATTTTCAGAGGAGTATTCCTCACAGGATGCCAACTTGGTATGTTTTGCCCACATCTGCCACTTTTAGCATTTGAGAACAGAGGCTAGAATTTGAATGGATGTCCCAATAGCACAAAAGCACTTCTCGAACTGTACTTACTGAAATAAGAACAGCTTACACATCATGCTTGGGAATGAACACATGATAAAAACAGAAATATGAACTTTCAGGCTATAAATTTATAAATTTACTTGTGATACAATCCATCTGTTTGTCAAAATGTCCCAAAGACCTCACCACCAGATGCTATTTAATGACACAGGCAAGGTTGTGTTGAGGTTGAGACCAACAAGTAGCTGAAACCAAACGAAGAATATTTAGTATTCTCTAGGAATCAGCTCTGGGAAGCCCTGCCTCCAGAGAAATGGACGCAGCTCCGTGAGAGGCAAAGCGGGCAACTGTGGAGGCTGTACTGCTTCTTCAGTTTCACCCCGTAAGGACACGACACTGTCACTCAGTCGTGTCCGACTCTTTGTGACCCATGGACTGCAGCCCACCAGGCTCCTCTGTCCATGGGATTCTCAGGGCAAGAATACTGGAGCAGGTTGTCATTCCCTTCTCCAAGCGACATTCCTAACCCAGGGATCAAACCTGGATCTCCTGGGTTGTCATTCCCTTCTCCAAGTGACGTTCCTGACCCAGGGATTAAACCCGGATCTCCTCCACTGCAGGCGGGTTCTCTACTGCTGAGCCACCAGGCCTCTTCCTTTAAAAACTACTCTGATCATTTGTGTATACCACAGAGTCCTGTCCTGGGTCAGAGCAACCACTTATGCTGGCAAAGATGATACTAGGAATCAGCACACATTTTTAAGCTCTCAAGTTATAATTCACTTTATGACAGCTCAGTATTGCCGTTACCGTTGTTCAGTTGCTCAGTTGGGTCTGACTCTTTGCGACCCCATGGACTGCAGCACACCAGGCCTCCCTGCCCTCACCATCTCCTGGAGTTTGCCCAAGTTCATGTCCATTGCATGGGTGATGCCCTCCAGCCATCTCATCCTCTAATGCCCTCTTATTCGCATGTGAACCTGAAATTAGTTGTGGTAAATTTGAGCACAACCTAGAAGTCTGGATCTCTGATACTTTTAAGTATCTCTGCTTTATCGCAAACGCTGACTTTCCATTTCTAGTCTCAAGAAACTGAAAATGGTCCTGAAGAAAAGTCTTCTTCCTTCTGCCTTCTAACACATCTGGATTTTTTATTTATTTTTTTAAATTTTATTTTTAAACTATTGGTTTTGCCAAATATCGAAATGAATCCACCACAGGTATACATGTGTTCCCCATCCTGAACCCTCCTCCCTCCTCCCTCCCCATACCATCCCTCTGGGTCGTCCCAGTGCACCAGCCCCAAGCATCCAGTATCCTGCATCGAACCTGGACTGGCAACTCATTTCATATATGATATTATACATGTTTCAATGCCATTCTCCCAAAGCATCCCACCCTCTCCCTCTCCCACAGAGTCCAAAAGACTGTTCTATACATCAGTGTCTCTTTTGCTGTCTCGTATACAGGGTTATTGTTACCATCTTTCTAAGTTCCATATATATGTGTTAGTATACTGTATTGGTGTTTTTCTTTATTTTTAAATTTATTCACGTTATTGCTGAGACTGCACCTTTTAGAAGTGCCAAGCATGGAGTCAGCACATGCTCTTAGCACTGAATCATACAATGACAACTTGGTGAAGCAACCACTATCAGCCCCACTTTATGGTTAAAGAAACTGAGACTTAGAGAAGTGTTAATATTATTAAAAAGAGATCCTCCCCCTCTGCCTACCCTATAAAACAAACCAACAAAAAATCTAAACCAATTCTCTTACAAGATCTTTAGAAGGGTCTTATGTATTACATACTTGGATAATTAAGTTGAAAGTATGAGAGACAAAATATATAGTTTAATTCCAAATTTGATTCATTTCAGGAAATCTCATTACAGATTCATATGTAGTATATTATTATTATATTTCTTCAGCATCGTTTACAATCAATTTACAGTGTTGCCTGGGAAGTCGAAAGAGGCAGCAGAAGCAACCAGACTGAGGGTGGTTCTGGTATTGGGCACTGAATAAGAGGCCAGAGGGATGGTGTTTACTATATTCCTTTAATGCGTCAAATGGGAAAGAATCTGCCTGCACTGCAGGAGACCCGGGTTCAATTTCTGGGTCAGGAAGATTCCCTGGAGAAGGGAATGACAACCCACTCCAGTATTCCATGGACAGAGGAGCCTGGCAGGCTACAGTCTATGGGCTTCTCAATCGGACACAACTGAGCGACTAATCGGAGAAGGCAATGGCACCCCACTCCAGTACTCTTGCCTGGAAAAATCCCATGGATGGAGGAGCCTGATGGGCTGCAGTCCAGGAGGTCGCTAAGAGTCAGACACGACTGAGAGACTTCACTTTCACTTTTCACTTTCATGCATTGGAGAAGGAAATGGCAACCCACTCCAGTGTTCTTGCCTGGAGAATCCCAGGGACGGGGGAGCCTAGTGGGCTGCGGTCTATGGGGTCCCACAGAGTCGGACACGACTGAAGCGACTTAGCAGCAGCAGCAGCAGCATATTCTCTCAGATAATATTTACATCACCTGTATTAGCTTTATATATTGTCCCTCAAAATTCCTGAAGTAGCTAAATGATATCCATGCCTGACAACAGTATAAATAATAAATGAGAAAATCAGGGTAAACAGAGAACAATGATAGGGCAGTTTTTAAAAAGCAAGTCACAGGCATTATAATAATCATATATTTTGTGTGGGCGGGAGCCTCGGCTCCAAAGCCACCAGGTCTGGATCCGAGGGCAGGCCAGCTGGCAACCCCACTCTGTAATGGGGTGGAATCTTGAGTCAGTGACCGTGGTACACTCAAAGCCTCAGTCCCCTTCTTGGCAAAGTGGAGATGATGATGGGAGCATCACTATCCCCACCCAGAGCTGGGATAAGACAAACAGTCAGAATATATACTAAATGCTTCGCACAGTGACTACAATGAAGCAAGGCTCCACACACATTAGCCATCGATAGAAAAACAATGCACGATACATAGGGCTCAACGAGGTTGCCAAAGACACAGTATATTTACTAGAAGCTCACCAGCAGGAGGCTCAATCTCAAACACACTGAAATAGGAAGAACAGAAATCTGCTTCAAGATCTACAGGTTGTATTAGCAGAAAACAAATCAACCACTGAAGAGATACACAGCTGCTTTCCCTTTCTGTTAAAGAGGCTGATGACAATGCTTCCTGTAATGGCATTATTATCTGCATCTTATTGACAAAGAAACAAAACCCTTCAAAGTCAAACTCCAGGCTCAGTAGCACAATGAGAGACTGAGCAGGACACAGGGCTCCTGCTACGTGAGTCTGCTGCCGGGTAAAGGCATTTGGACTCCATTGAGAGATTTGCTCAGACAGTAAAGAATCCCGCTAGAATGCAGGAGATGCGGGTTCAATCCCTGGGTCAGGAAGTTCCCCTGGAGAACAAAATGGTAACCCACTGCAGAATACTGCCTAAAAAATTCCAAGGACAGAGGAGCCTGGCGGACTACAGTTCATGGTCTTGCAAAGCGTTGGACATGACTGAAGTGACCGAGCATGCATGTAGGCACAAGAGATTTGGGGCACACCATCAAGGGAGCGGACGCTTCTGTTATCTCTGGCATGTGCCATGAACACATTTCAAATTCTAAGTCTGATGTGGGAAGGGGGAGTTTGGGGAGGGATTTTTATTTCCTGCTGTTCTGCAGCTACACTGTTATCTCAAACTTAGAGATGGGAAAAGCATACCACCTGACCTGCCTCTTGAGAAATCTGTATGCAGGTCAGGAAGCAACAGTTAGAACTGGATATGGAACAACAGACTGGTTCCAAATAGGAAAAGGAGTACGTCGAGGCTGTATATTGTCACCCTGCTTATTTAACTTAGATGCAGAGTACATCATGAGAAATGCTGGACTGGAAGAAGCACAAGCTGGAATCAAGATTGCCGGGAGAAATATCAATAACCTCAGATGTGCAGATGACACCACCCTTATGGCAGAAAGTGAAGAGGAACTCAAAAGCCTCTTGATGAAAGTGGAAGCGGACAGTGAAAAAGTTGGCTTAAAGCTCAACATTCAGAAAACGAAGATCATGGCATCCAGTCCCATCACTTCATGGGAAATAGATGGGGAAACAGGGGAAACAGTGTCAGACTTTATTTTTCTGGGCTCCAAAATCACTGCAGATGGTGATTGCAGCCATGAAATTAAAAGACACTTACTCCTTGGAAGGAAAGTTGTGACCAACCTAGATAGCATATTCAAAAGCAGAGACATTACTTTGCCAACAAAGGTCTGTCTAGTCAAGGCTATGGTTTTTCCTGTGGTCATGTATGGATGTGAGAGTTGGACTGTGAAGAAGGCTGAGCGCTGAAGAATTGATGCTTTTGAACTGTGATGTTGGAGAAGACTCTTGAGAGTCCCTTGGACTGCAAGGAGATCCAACCAGTCCATTCTAAAGGAGATCAGCCCTGGGATTTCTTTGGGAGGAATGATGCTGAAGCTGAAACTCCAGTACTTTGGCTACCTCATGTGAAGAGTTGACTCATTGGAAAAGACTCTGATGCTGGGAGGGATTGGGGACAGGAGGAGAAGGGGATGACAGAGGATGAGATGGCTGGATGGCATCACTGACTCGATGGATGTGAGTCTGAGTGAACTCCGGGAGTTGGTGATGGGCAGGGAGGCCTGGCGTGCTGCGATTCATGGGGTCACGAAGAGTTGGACACGACTGAGCGACTGATCTGATCTTGGCCACCAGAGACCGCAACACATAAAACAGGTGTGTGACACGGCTCTGTGGTGACCAGCCTCATTCACTGCTACACTATTTTCAACCAGCAGGGAGAAATAAACCAAATTTCTCTTTCCCCTAAAGGCCCTTGGAATGTTTGGAGGCACGTCAGCTTCGTGAAAACCAGCATTTGCTCCTTTATGAAACCTGCCTTGAGTGGAATGTGTCGGTTACATGTGGCTGGATGGAGACCCTTCGTTGTAGGTGATTTCAATTTTCCTTTTTAGTTGTTTTAATTGGTCAGTATCTTAGTTTCCTAGAACTGCCAGAACAAAGTACCACAAGCTGAGTGGCTTAAGGTAACAGAAATACATTCTCCTATAGTTCTGGAGGCGAAGATGTCAAAACAAGGTGTCAGCAGAGTTGGTTTCCTTTGGAGGGTCTGAAATTGGGAGCTTCTCCAGCTTCTGGTGGCTGCTGGCACCCTGAGTGTCCTTGGCTGGGGCAGCATTGCTCCTTCACTCTGACCTCTGCCTGTGTCTTCACATGGCCTTCTTCTCCCTGGGTTACTCTGTGTCTTCTTTCCTGTCCCCTTTTATAAGAAGATTTACTATGGGACTTAAAGCCCACTGTATTTATTTATTTTCAAATTATTCCAATGAGAAGCTTATTTTATTTGTTGTGTTAGTTTCAAGTGTACAGCCAAGTAATTCAGCAAATGGATTTCCCTAGTGACTCTGGGGTAAAGAATCTGTCTGCAATGCAGGAGATGCAGGTTTAACCCCTGGGTCAGGAAGATCCCCGGAAAAGGAAATGGAAACCCACTCCAGTATTCTTGTCTAGGGAATTCCCTGGACAGAGGAGCCTGGTGGGCTACAGTCCATGCGGTCACAAGAGTTGGAGATGACTCAGTGACTAAACCACTACCACCGTATATATATATATATATATATATATTCTTACTCAGATTCTTTTCCATTACAAGTTATTCTGAATATTGAGTGTAATTCTTGTGCTATACAGCAGGTTCTTGTTGTTTACCTATTTTATATACAGGAGTATGTATATCTCGGAGAAGGCAATGGCAACCCACTCCAGTACGCTTGCCTGGCTAATCCCATGGACGGAAGGGCCTGGTGGGCTGCAGTTCATGGGGTCGCTGGGAGTCAGACACGACTGAGTGACTTCACTTTCCCTTTTCCCTTTCATGCATTGGAGAAGGAAATGGCAACCACTCCAGCGTTCTTGCCTGGAGAATCCCAGGGATGGGGGAGCCTGGTGGGCTGCCGTCTCTAGGGTCACACAGAGTCAGACACGACTGAAGCGACTTAGCAGCAGCAGCAGTATGTATATCTACTATATATTTAATTTGAGATAAACCCAAATATCTAATTGGAGAGCCCACTTTAAATCCAGGATGATCTCATCTCAAAATCCTTAACTTAATTACGTCTGTTCCCAAAAAGGCTCATGCTCACAGGTGCTGGGATTAGGACGTGGACACACATTTTAGGGGTCTTACATGAGCTATTCTTACCACTACAACCAGTGGTTGTCTGTGTTCAGGCTTCCCAGCTGGGTCAGTGGTAAAGAATCCTCATGCAGTGCAGGAGCCACAGGAGACCCAGCTTCCATCCCTGAGTCGGGAAGATCCCCTGGAGGAGGGCATGGCAACCCACTCCAGTATTCTTCCCTGGAGAATCCCTAAAGCTGAGCATGCATGCAATCTGTGTTCACTCCCAGCAATTCCAACAAAATGGAAAGTAGAGGGGCGTTTCTAGGACTCATGGAGAGACTTCCTGTTGGGGTAAGGTTTGATATTTTGAGGAAATTACTCCTATCCCTACCAGCATAGTCACCCCAGGGGCTCAGGGAGCAGAGGCTGAAGTGGCTACCTCTTCAGGATCCTCCGACAGCACATTTAAGCATTTATGACCCAAGACTAGTCTGTTGGCTCATGAGAAACAAGAACATCCCTCTTCATCTCTGTGCCTTAGCACCTGCACAGGTCCCGGGACACAATAATTAAGACAGTTAAGCTCCAGGGAAGGTGGGGAAATTAAGAAACTGGAATAGTAGACAGAAGACAAAAGAGCACCAGTTTTGTACAACTCAGCAGTGTTGCCTAAACCAAGCTATGGCATTTCTCAATTTTGATAAGACTCAATCTCCCTTCTCTCTTTTCACTGGCATGCTGGGTACCATCTTCTCACAGCGTCAGCTTCTTAATTAGGTTAGCAAGACACCAAATGCTTATCAGTTCACCCATGAGGAAATCAAATGCTTGAGTTGTAAGTAGTGGAAATTCAATGTATATTACAGAAGATGAAGGGTTCTGTTGTCATGGTAACTGAACAGGCTGAACAACTCCCCCATTCAGCAATTAGTTACTTCAGTGACTGGTTAACTAGTTAAAAACACCTCAATGTACACAGTCATTTTCATTCTTTCACTCCTGGGAGAGATTTCAGTTTTATACCTCTCCTGACATGCAAGAGGTCCTACGGATGCATCACCACACGCTGCCTTTCATTTAACTATCTTCTTAAGGTTGCAATATTGACAGATTTTTTAAAAACCATGGTCAGTTGTTGATACTCTTGCTCGAATAGCACAGAGAGCAAGTGGCATTTTAAAAAATGTCCCCCGACATTTAGTGCATGGATGAGAAAATGCTGAACTGTCTACAGTACTTATTTCATGTTATTTTTGTCATCAGATGCTCAGGGTTACCATTTCATCCTGGCTGGCTTCAGGCTAAATTGCATTTGAGAATCTATCAGCTTTTGAGTACAAAAATTACCCATAAAACTTGTTGGTAGAATAACATATAAACTTAGTTAAATATTATTGGGTTGGCCAAAAACTTCACCTGGTTTTTCCTACTATCTTCTGGAAAAACGCAAACAAAATTTTTGGCTAACTCAGTATCATTAAAAATATAGACCTCTAATGTTGTTTAGTCACTAAGTTGTGTCTGACTCTTTGGGACCGTGTGGACTGTAGCCCACCAGGCTCCTCTGTCCATAGAATTTCCCAAGCAAGAATACTGGAGGGGGTTGCCATTTCCTTCTCCAGGGGATCTTTCCAACCCGGGGATCAAACCCATGTCTCCTGCATTGTGGGCAGTTTCTTTACAGCTAAGACACAAGGGAAGCCCAGACCTCTAAGATCTTTCCATTTAAACTGTACAATGAATGACGTCTTTTAGAGACACGATGTGTTACCATAAATCACAATGGGATGGGTGCTGAGCCCCATGAAAGCAGAGGCTGTGTCTCCTTAATGCCACATGAACTTCTATGCCTACACATAAGTGACACTCAGCCAATACTGTCCGAATAAACAAGGGATTTATGGCCAGGTACCTATGAGGGCTATAAAAGCCAAGTGTCAGAATGAGGGCGAGACTCCGAGCCTTCCTTCCATCCCCAAATATGTGACAGGCAATGCTGAAGTTCAAATGTTTTCCGACATACAAAAATGCTACCTCCGTGAAAACTCTCACATGGCTACCCAAGAGCAAAGTCAGGAGAAAATGGGAAGAAGGATGGTGAGAGAAAAAGAAGAAATCAAATGTGGAAGTAACTCTAAATGAGCAACAAAAGAGAGGTGAGAATTAGACCAAGGAAGAGAACCCAGGTCCCAAAAGAGAAGCTAACTCCTAGGGGAGAAAGGGACAGGAAAAAATAGAGCAAAAGCAAAAAGGACAGCAGCTGTCCTGGTCTCACCAGCCCTCAGTATCACACGTTCAAATTTCAGGCCAGAAGTAATACTGACAAACTTGTCTCAAGTCAGGGCAAAGCTGCAGAGAGAAGTGAGGTGGCGCTGCACGGCAGGGATGGTGGTGACAGTCACTCTGGAAGAGCAGCCTTCAGTGCGGGGTGACATGGCTTCACTGAGCTCATCACAGTAGGAAGCAGACTGCTGACGGTGTGGTTTGGGCTGCAGATCCCGAGAGCAGTGATGCCCCTTGTCGCTGACTTTCAGAGCCCAGGACGGCCCCTGGCCCTCAGGAGCGGGGAAGCCTCCGGGAGCCCTCCTCCCCCTGCACTGAGCCCGCTCCTCCGTCCCTGGGTCATGCCTCGGTCTTCCCCTCCTCCCTCTTTTATTCTTCACTTCCAGGCCCCCTTGATGGAATCTATTCCAGCTAGAGAGTTCTAGAAAGAGCTAAGAAGACTTTTGCTATTTATTTTTAATCCAAGCACCCAGTACAGTCCCTGGCAAAGAACAGATATAAAATGGTAGTCAGTGACCTTCACTGAACACTCGATAGAGGACAGGAACTTCATTCTTGGAGGATAAATGAACCAACAAATTAACAAGCTCCTGACATGGAAATTACACCTTGCTGGTTGTCACTTCCACTAGCTTTTAAACGAGGATCTTGAGAAACTCTGGAAAAGACTGGCTCTGTGTGATCAAAACAGGGTCCATACAGACAGGGACTATGCCACTTTGAATCAATGGCATTAAAATTACAAGCAGAGCTTGCTCTTAGAAAATATTCTTTGAAGGCAGACAATGCAATGTAAGTTATATATTTATTTAATTTACTGCATGATCTGCATATATGTGTCAGAATCTTTCCTATATGTTTTCTTCAAATTAGTCTGATGAGTGAAAGGCATGCTAGGGGTATAGATGAAACAAGATTAGCCAAGGGTTAGTAGCTTCCCTGGTGGCTCAGACAGTAAAGAACCAACCTGCAATGCAAGAGTCCTAGGTTCAATCCCTCAGTCAGGAAGATCCCTTGGAGAAGGGAATGGCAACCCACTCCAGGATTCTCGCCTGGAGAATCCCATGGACAGAGGAGCCTGGTAGGCTACAGTCCAGGGGGTTGCAAAGAGTCAGACATGACTGATGGACTACCACTTCATTTCATTTCAGTAGTGGTTGAAGCTGGATGCTGGGTGCATAGGAGTTTGTTATATTATTCTCTTTTGTGTGGTGTTTGTTTACCAATTTCCATAATCAAAACATTTTGAAAATTCCCCAACATTAATTCCCCATCATTAATGATTATCCAACACCACGCTCAGATTCTCACTCACACAGTCCTTGACCAGCTGTGTTCTGAGGGGTAATATATGCTGAAGGTGCTTATATGCAAGCACTTGGTGACCAAGGCTGTCTTAGGGAGCTGGAGAAAAGACACAACATGTGCATCTATTATTATTATTATCCATGGCAGGAGCTGAAAACTGTTGCCAAGTGCATATGCAGTGAAAGAGTGAATTCAGCTTAAGTCAATTACAATTTTTTATTCTCATCAACTACTGCAGACTCATTCTATCCTTTGCTCACCAGCCCAAATCCAGTTTTACTACATGGTCCCAACACAACTATTAAGGATGCACTGATCTCAGTTCTTCTCATCACCAACTGAAATTGTGGATTTCAGACACCTTGCTGGCAGAGACATTAAAGGAACATACGTAGTCAGACAAAAGCGAGCAATAACACCTCACAGGCTGACAAGGAGGCCTGTGGTGAGATGTAGCGCTCAGTTCTAGCTGCAGATAGCGTGAGCTGCTGGAAATCACTTTTCCCACCAATTATTGCAATGAGGCACTGAGGTGGTAAAGGCTTGAAATTCCCACAGCAGACACCAGTCTCCTAACGAGGCAGCGAGCATGCTAGCTTTATTAAATATGCAAAATGATCAAATTAAAGGGGGGGTACTTTAATTGAGCGGGGATGTGTCCACTAGACTTCTTATGAATACAATAGGATATGTAGGGCAGTTAGCCATTTCTCTTGGGGAAAACAACAATAAGAGGCACGACAACAAAAATTACATGAGCAACTGTGTTTCTGCTCAATTTCCCACCAGTACAGCTGGAAATCTACCAAACCTACCAATTTCTCTTGGGAAAATAGGGGTAATACTGTTTTTAGCATCCCAGTCTCGTCTCATCTTTCTCTCCCCTTCTTCCTGTGGTTGGCATCGCCTCCATGCATTAGTCACATCAAATATTCAAAACAAGCAAGAACTCGATGCCATAAATGACAGCGTCATTCAGATTTTAACGGAAGGCTACATACACTTATGTGGACTTGCACAGACTTGGCATTTTGACCATGGTAGCTAAACTGATTCTAAGAGGTGTGTCGATTCCCATATTCCTGCTACCTCCTAACAATGTTTGTTACCTTCATTTTACAGGAAAGGAAACTGAGGCACGTACAGGTTAAGTAACAGCAGGTCACAGACTTAGTATGTGGGAGAGCAATGGCTGCTCCCATGTGACAGCCACCAGGCGGAGCCCCCAGAAGCAGGTGGAGGGCCAGTGGAAGCTTCTAGTTTATGTGCAAACAGAGGGCATGGTTACCTGCTCAATGTAGGTGTCCTGTGACACCTAATGGTGTAGACACAACGAGGGAGAGACCTTTTAACTCCAGAACATCAAGCTATATCCACAAGGTCCTCCAAAGCAAAACCACTGGTTTTCTTTCTTTTTGTTAAAATTCGAATACAGTTGATTTAAATATGGTGTTAAGTTTCAGGTGTATAGAAAAGTGATTTGGTTATATATATGTGTGTGTGTGTGTGTATACATATATATTTTTTATTCTGTTTTTTCATTATAGTTTATTACAAGATATTGGATATAGTTCCCCATGGTATATTGTAAATTCTTATTGTTTATTTTATATATGGTATGTGCATCTGTTAACCCCATTTCCCAATTTATATATCCCTTTTAGTAACCACAAGTTTGATTTCTTCATCTGTGAGCCTGTTTCTCTTTGTAAATAAGTTCATTTTTATGATTTTTCTAGGTTCCGTATATAAGCGATATCATGTATTTGTCTTTCTCAGTTTGACACGTCACATAGTATGACAACCTCGAGGTCCAGCCATGTCGCCGCAAATGGCATGATTTCACTCTTTTGGCTGAGAAACATTCCATGACCTATCACATCTTCTTTACACATGTATATACCGATGGACATTTAGGTTGCTTTCATGACTTGGCTATTTTAAATAGTGCTGCAATGAACACTGGGGTGCATGTATCTTTTTGAAGTAGGGTCTTTGTCTTTTTCGAACTCATGCCCAGGAGTGGGATTGCTGACTCATATGGTGGATAAAGAAGGCTGAGCACCGAAGTACTGAGGTTTTCCAACTGTGGTGTTGGAAAAGACTCTTGAGAGACCCTTGGACTGCAAGGAGATCAAATCATTCAATCCTAAAGGAAATCAACCCTGAATATTCATTGGAAGGACTGACGTTGAAGCTGAAACTCCAATACTTTGGCCACCTGATGCGAAGAGCTGATGACTCACTGGAAAAGACCTTGATTCTGGGAAAGCTAGAAGGAAGGAGGAGAAGGGGATGACAGAGGATGAGACGGTTGGATCGCATCACTGGCTCAATGGACATGAGTTTGAGCAAGCTCTGGAAGATGGTGAAGGAGAGGAAAGTCTGGTGTGTTGCAGTCCATGGGGTTGCAGACTCAGACACGACTGAGCAGCTAAATGACAACAACATGGCAGATCCAGTTTTAGGTTTTAAGGAGCCTCCACACTGTTCTTCATAGTGGCTGTATCAGTTAACATTCCCACCAACACTGCAGAGGTGTCCATTCTCTCTCTGGAATTTATCCTTTGTAGATTTCTTTGATGATGGCCGGGCTGACTGGTGTGAGGGGACATCTCCTTGTAGTTTTGATCTGCATTTCTCTAATAGTGATGCTGAGAATCTTTTCGTGTGCATGTTGGCCAAAACCACCAGTTTTCATGAGGACCAGGTGGTGCCACTAGTCACAGTTTGGTCATGGAAAAGACAAGTAAAGATAATTAAAATTCAGTGAGCTGAGGGCTGACAGGCACCCAGGTAGAAAAGCCACTGGAGGTCAGAGTGCAGGGTGAGTAACAGTCTGAAAACATCTGGGATGACTTCATAAAGGGGATGGATGATCTTTCAGCAGTTTTGAAGGACAAGCTGGAAACCACTGGGTAAATAGGGTGAGGATAATATTCAAGGCATGCATAAATGCAAAAAAAAATATTGTTAACAAGACTAAAAGGCAGGTAGGAACCAGAGAGTGAAGGTGCATGAATGCCAGGCCAAGGAGTACGGATTTTATTCCATCAGCAATGGGGAAATATTCAAGGACTAAAGAGTTCTATGATAACCAGTCTAGTCACAGTGAGCTAATGGTTGCCTGAGGATCTGTTACACTTTTGTGTATCTCGGCCTAATAGCAACACATTTTCTCTTCTTTGCATTGCTGGCATTAGTCACAACAAAGCCTCATCACCTGCAATTTTTGGTTCACGCTAAAGCAAATGCACAATATAAAAAGGGCTTAATTGTGTGCTTCCCCAGTACCTGCTGATGCCCTCAGGATACTGTGAATATTACAAGTGGCAGGTCACCACCTCCCCTGGAGAAGCGGAGAAGGGGCAGTGATACTGTTTATCTGCACATTAAATATCAGTAAAATTCTAATTCTTCTGATCTTGGGGGCGAAGGTAAGTCTATTTAGAAATTACAGACTGTGCTGCTGTGCCCACGCTGCTGCTCCATGAACAGCAGGTGGGCTTGCCTGAAGGACACAGGCTGGAGGCATTTGCTCCTCACTATGCTCTCAGTGCCTGCAGTAGTGTCGAGAGGCCAAGCAGGTTTTCAGTAGCTTGCTGTACGGACTGAAGGGAGTGAATGTTTCCATTTCTAATAAAAAAAAATTATAAATTTTTATTGGCTATTTTCCACTTACATTATTGTAAAATATTGGCCATATTCCCCATGTTGTATAAACACATCCTTGAGCTTATCACGTACCCACCTCTCTCTCCCCCAGTTCTATAATTCTGTTCTTACCCCCTCCCCACTGGTGAAAAGGATGAACTTTAAACTGGATTTAAAGCAGGTTAGGTGGATAGTAAGTCTCAAGAATTTGTAGAGGGCACTTACCGTGGTCCAGTGGTTGAGAATCTGCCTTCCAATGCAGGGGACATGGATTCAGTCCCTGGTTGGGGAACTAAGCTCCCACAGGCTGTGGGTAACTAAGCCTGTGCTCTGCAACTAGAGAAAGTCTGTGCGCTGCAACTAGAGAGAGCCCGTGTTCTGCAACAAGGAGCCCTTGCGGCACAATGGCAAGGAAAAAGAATTCATCAAATTTCTCAGTTAAAAATGAGTCACCTGTCATAAAACCAATCCTGGGTTCATACCTCTTGGCTGAAAGTTAAAGAGTGCTAAGACACAAGACTGATCTCCTTTAGGATGGGCTGGTTGGATCTCCTTGCAGTTCAAGGGACTCTCAAGGGTCTTCTCCAACACCACAGTTGAAAAGCATCAATTCTTCGGCGCTCAGCTTTCTTTATAGTCCAACTCTCACATCCATAAATGACTACTGGAAAAAGCATAGCTTTGACTAGATGGACCTTTGTTGGCAAAGTAATGTCTCTACTTTTTAATAAGCTGTCTAGGTGGCAACCTGCTCCAGTATTCTTGCCTGGAGAATCCCAGGGACAGAGGAGCCCAGTGGGCTGCCGTCTAGAGGGTCGCACAGTCGGACATGACTGAAGTGACTTAGCAGCAGCAGCAGCAGCAGCAGCAGGTTTGTCATAGCTTTTCCTCCAAGGAGCAAGTGTCTTTACATTCCAGGGCTGCAGTCACCATCTACAATGATTTTGGAACCCAAGAAAATAAAGTCTGTCACTATTTCCACTGTTTCCGCATCTTTGCCATGAAGTGATGGGACCAGATGCTATGATCTTAGTTTTCTGAAAGTTCAGTATTAAGCCAACTTTTTCACTCTCCTCTTTCACTTTCATCAAGAGGCTCTTTAGTTCTTCTTCACTTTCTGCCATAAGGGTGCTGTCATCTGCGTATCTAAGGTTATTGATATTTCTCCCGGAAATTTTGATTCCAGCTTGTGCTTCATCCAGCCTGGCATTTCACTTGATGTACTTTGCATACAAGTTAAATAAGCAGGGTGACAATGTACAGCCTTGACATACTCCTTTTCCTGATTTGGAACCAGTCTGTTGTTCCATGTCCAGTTCTAACTGTTGCTTCTTCACCTGTATACAGATTTCTCAGGAGGCAGGTCAGGTAGTCTGGTATTCCCATCTCTTGAAGAATTGTCCACAGTTTATTGTGATCTACACAGACAGGATGGTTTCCATAAAGGAATCCCTGCTTTGTACAGTTTATGTGGTGGCTCCCTATAGGAGACAACCACATGTACACATCACATGTAAACATAAATATCCAAGTGCGTGCATGTGTACTTTGTCGCTCAGTCATGTCCAACTGACTCTTTGCGACCTCATGGACTCCCGCCGGGCTCCTCTGTCTGTGGGGATTCTCCAGGCAAGAATACTGGTGTAGGTTGCCATTTTCTTCTGCAGGGGATCTTCCCAACCGAGGGATCGAACCCACGTGTCTTGTGTCTCTGCATTGGCAGGCGGGTTCTTCAACACTAGAGCTACCTGCTGCTGCTGCTGCTAAGTCACTTCAGTCATGTCTGACTCTGTGTGACCCCATAGATGGCAGCCCACCAGGCTCCCCCGTCCCTGGGATTATCCAGGCAAGAACACTGGAGTGGGTTGCCATTTCCTTCTCCAATGCATGAAAGTGAAAAAATAAAGTGAAGTCACTCAGTCATGTCCGATTCCTAGTGACACCATGGACTGTAGCCCACCAGGCCCCTCCATTCATGGGATTTTCCAGGCAAGAGTACTGGAGTGGGGTGCCATCGCCTTCTCCTGGGAAGCCCAAATATCCGAGTAGTGACTAATGTATGAAAAAAACTTCATGTTAAATGGTGAAAGGCTGGAAAGCAATCATCAGAGTTAAACAGAGCCAGGTGAGAGGTCAGTTAACATGGCTGCTGGGAGGGGAGAGCACCCAGATAATAGGGCAAAAGGAAAGGTTACCTTGGGTAGAGATTTTAATCACTCAACTTAATGAAGGAATGTGTGGTCAGTTGCTCAGTCATGGCTGACTCTGTGCGACCCCATGGACTGTAGCCCGCCAGGCTCCTCTGTCCATGGGATTCTTCAGGCAAGAATACTGGGGTGAGTTGCCATTTCCTTCTCTAAGTGAATGAATATAGATGCTATTAAGATCAAATTCCTAAATATCCCTTCTTCATGGGCAAGACGCCTGCAATGCAGGAGACCTGGGTTCAATCCCTGGGCTGGGAAGATCCCCTGGAGAAGGGAAAGGCTACCCACTCCAGTATTCTTGCCTGGAGAATGCCATGGACTGCATAGTCCATGGGGTCTCAAAGAGTCGGACACGACTGAGTGACTTTCACTCACTTTCACATGGGCAAGAGGCACTTAACATTATCAAATGGTTGATGGCAAATTTACTATTTCCTCTGAGAAAACAAAAGAAGAAAGACATGGGAACTAGAGAGACAAGATATTTATGGAGTTGGATAAATTCCCACATGTAGAAAAATATAGCTTAACTCTTTAAAGTACGTTTAACTGCATGGATTTTGGTGAAAATTTTACGAAAAATAAGGTAATAAGGTAGCTGAATTTTCTCCATGTAAATGCTGTATTTTCACCTTCAAAGAGCTCTCAGAACATTATTAAAGTTAAAGCAGATAACATTAATACATGAGGCAGATAAAAGTGTCACAATGGAACCATTTTGGGTAAACAAACACACACACACACAGTAGAAGAATCTGAAAGGCTGTCAGTACTGAAGGAGAAGAACTACAGAAGTGTCATCCACGCTGTACACACTAGCGTGCTGTAGTGACAAAAACATCTATGAAATTTGGAGAACTTTCCTTGCAAGCGCCTCAGATAGGCTATTAAGTAACTGAAGAGAAATTTTCTTTCCTACTGATAAGTTCTGCCTACCCAGTCTTAAGCCACCTTTTAAACATTCTGTCAAAAAAGCTGATAACATAAAGAGGGCAGTGCATTGACAGGCATTCTTCCTTTTCTAAAAGGGTCTCTTAGAATTTCTAAAGCATGAAAAGTTTCTGCAGTGAATATTCTCATATTTCTGCAGAAATGTTTAGAAGGCCAATTGGTGAGAACAGTAGCATAATAACAACAACAACAAAATAAGCAACATATAAACCACAGGAGCTGAAATATATAACTCAGTTACAAAGAGACCAATAAACACCATCAAAACTCCAACCAGACTTAGTGCAGCACCTACAATGAACACAAGTGATGCTCAATTGGGGGGAATTATATCTTTAGAAAACTCAAGGATAAAATTGGATGATAGTAGTTTCTATGATCACACACAGTAGAAACAGGATTTTTCAACAAATTCCAGTATTCTTGAACCAAGGAATATACTTATAAAAAGGAAACTATGTCTTAGAACAATAAAAATAAGAAGCAAAGCATGGGATTAAATTTTGTGACTTTGGATTTGGCAATGTGTTTCTGACATGTGATAATCAAAGCACAAGAAACAAAGAAATGAGCAGATCAACTGGATGTTATCAAAATCAAAACATTTCCATTCTTCAAAGGACACTATCAAAAAAGCGAAAGACAATCAGAATAAGGAGAAAATATATACACATCATACATATCCGATAAGATATCTGTACCTAGAATATATGAAGAACTCTTACAAATCCATGATAAAAAGAAAACACAATTAATAATTGGCCAAAGGACTTGATTAGATGCTTTCAGAAAGAACTGACATATCTATGAAGATGATACAAGAATAGGCAAGAAATACATGAGAAGATACTCCACATTATTAGTCATTGCTGCTGCTGCTAAGTCGCTTCAGTCGTGTCCAACTCTGTGCGACCCCGTCGATGGCAGCCCACCAGGCTCCCCCATCCCTGGGATTCTCCAGGCAAGAACACTGGAGTGGGTTGCCATTTCCTTCTCCAATGCATGAAAGTGAAAGGTGAAAGTGAAGTCGCTCAGTCGTGTCCGACTCTTAGCGACCCCATGGACTATAGCCTACCAGGCTCCTCCGTCCATGGGATTCTCCAGGCAAGAGTGCTGGAGTGGGGTGCCATAGGCAAATGTAAATGAAAATCACCATGTGATGAGGAAGCAACCTAAATATCCATCAACAGATGAATAGACAAAGAAGATGTGGTACATGCACATAATAGAATACTACTCAGTCATAAAAAGAATGAAATAATGCCATCTGCGGCAACGCGGATGGACATAGAGATACAAAGTGAAAAGTGAAAAGGCTAGTCGCTCAGTCGTATCTGACTCTTTGTGACTCCATGGACTATAGCCCACCAGGCCCCTCTGTCCATGGAATTCTCTAGGCAAGAACACTGGAGTAGGTGGCCATCCTCTTCTCCAGGGGATCTTCCCGACCCAGGGATCAAACCCAGGTCTTCCTCATTACAGGCAAATTCTTTGCCATCTGAGACACCAGGGAAGCCCATACTAAGTGAAGTCAGAAAGAGAAAGGCAAATCGCATATGATATCACTTATATGTGGGATCTAAAGTGTGACCCAGATGACTTATTTATGAAACAGAAACAGGCTCACAAACATGGAAAGATTTGTGGTTGCCACGGTAGAGAGGGGTGGCAGAGGGAAGGAGTGAAATTTGAGGGTTAGCAGATGTAGACTACTGTATATGAGATGGATAAACAATGAAGTCCAGCTGCATACAACAGGCAACACTCAACACCCTTTCATAAACCACAACATAAAGAATATGAATTATATATACATATATATATATATATATATCTGAATCACATTGCTCTATACCAGAAACTAACATAACCCTGTAAATCAACTATACTTCAGTAAAAAATAAATAAAAATCAATCAAACAAACAAACACCCACTATGTAATACCACTGAACACCCTGTTAGATGACTGAACACAAAAAGTCAGATGATAACAATTGTTGGAGAGGATATGGAGCAACCAGAACCTTCACACTGCTGCTGGAAATGTGAAATGAAGCACTCACTTTGGAAAATTGTAGGGAATTCCTAAAAACTTTAAACATATAACCTAGCAATAACCATATGACTTAGGAATTACACTCCCATATATATTCCTAGGAGAGTGAAAGTATATATCCACAAAAAACAGTGTACATGGATATTTATAGTAGCATTGTTCATAACAGCCCAAACAACCCAAATGTCCATCTGCTGATGAATGGATAAATGAAATGTGGTATATGCAGATAATATCCAGCCATAAAAAGAAATTAAGTACTGATGTGTATGACAATATTAATAACCTTGAACACAAAAGGCTACATGTTATATGATTCAACTTGTAGAAATGTCTAGACTAAGCAAAGATACAGAGACAGAAAAGAAGTTAGCTGTTACTTAGGGCCGAGGCACAAGGGAAGGGGAGTGACTGCCATAAGGTACAAGTCTGTAGAAGTTCTAAAACTGACCATGGTCGGAGCTGCACAAATCTGTAAATACATCAAAAAACGGTACATAAATATGTGAATGTGTACATAAATAGGAACATAAATTGCATGATATATGAATTATATCTCAATAAAGTTCTTATTAAAAAAATTATTGGAGCTTCCCAGGGGCTGAGACTGAAGGTGGAAATAAACAAGGAATCACAGAAATGGACGGAATACAGTACAAAATGGGACTTTTGAGGTCGACGAGCATAGGTTTGAATTCCAATTAAAATACTTATTGTCTGAATGAATTTGAAAAAGTCACTTATTCTCCCTAAACCTCAGTTTTCGATTTGAAAAGAAAGTAACAATTATGCCAAATGTACAGAAGTATAATGATGAGCACTGTATTTCCAGTTCACACTGAAAACAGAATTATCTGGTGTCAATGTCCCACATTATTCTCTGACAACCACCAGCAAGTGTAAAATACAAACAGCTTCCTTAAGAGGAACAAGCGCTTGCCAATGAGTTATGACTGCAACCTACAGAAATAAAATGCACGATAAATGCAGTGTGTTTGAATCATCCTGAAAGCATCCCCTCACCTCATCTGTGCAAAAACTGTTTACAGCGAAACTGGTTCCTGGTGCCAAAAAGGTTGGAGACTACTGCTCTAGATCAACAAATGTGCCACTCTCGGAACAGTCATTATGATCTTAGGATTGGGAAGAATTACTCTTAACATGAAAAATCAGGTTTTAAATACTATGTTACTAAGTCTCAAGGTCCTCAGCTCTGGAGTGGAGAATAACAGTAATGGCTTGACTGGTTGTTATGAAGATGAATTAAGACACATGGAAACAACGGAACACAGACAACGCCCAGTGTGTTAGAGCATTCTGAGTGATTTTTTAAAAGCATTGGCAAAAGCCAGAAAATTGTGCTACACAATAAAGGCTCTGGCTCAGTGTTACTATTCACTGATCAGTTTTAATACCAACTGAAGTTCTCCTTGACCCACAGTAATGGGGCTTGGGGAGTGTGGGGGTGAAGGAACAGACCCTCAAAGGTCTCCCCAAAGTCAGCTCTTCGCCATCGAGGAAAGCAATTCCCCAGCCAGGTGCAGAGTAGCTATTTGGAAAGGCTCCTAAAAAATTCTTCTCTGGGTAATCAAAAATATTAAAAAAAAAAAAGCTCACACAAACAATTTTGTCCCTGTATTATTAATTACCTTTCAGGACAGAAATAAAACAAAACAAATTACCCCTGCTGAGTAGTGTGATAACCAGAGACGGTACCAGACGAGCTAAGCCTGTTTCATGCCAGAGACAAATAGGGCTTGCTCAGTGCCAGAGATAAATTGGACAGACTCATCTCCTAGAAATAACCCTCAAATACAAAAGCAGGTTTAGCACTCAGCAGCTTAAACACACACACACACACGCACCAGTAGCACACGCAAATACATCACACTCTGCACTCACGCTTTGACTTCTAAGAGACCATTCGAAATGTAATTTAATGCTGGTTAGGCAAGAGCTTATCTTTAGGAAAAGAAAACTCCCTCTTTCCTAAACAAACATTTTCTAGAGTTATTCAAATAAATTCCTATCAGTGGTTAGTAATTATGTCCATGGAATGAGCCCCTGACAACCCGCGCCTCTGAGAGGACAGAGAACTTCACCATCTAGCCCAGCGAGCCAAGTCTTCTGCATGCCCAGACCCGTCCTGGAGAATGATGGCCCGGGATGGGATGCTTCATATCTCAAAGCATTTCTCACAAGCCAGAGGCTGGCAGAGAATACCTGCTATGATAGCATGAAACATCTACCTTGGCCAAATAAAAAAAGCCATTCCAAAATAAGGCCCATAAAACATGTGGCAAGAGCCTTCAGGCCTATGAAATTTTCACATTTTGTCAAAGGCAATCCTGGCGAATCTTTACCCCCAAATAAGTCACCCCTCAGGAATAGAGAATGAACTTTTTATTTCCCTTATTAAATTCAGAACATTTCTTGGTTCCTAGCACATCAGAGGCCAAGATTTCCAGACATTTTAAGGCATCCTATGATTCTATTTTCCTCCCTTCCAAACCAAGACAGCCTTACTAAAGTACAAGTTTTATCACTCCCTCTACTGCTCATGAATTTACAAAGGCTCCCTGCAGGCTGAACTGGGCAAAGAGCTGCAAGCTGTCACCAGACCATGGCTGAGTTCAAGGCAGGTCCTGCATCAACACAGAATTTATCAAGAATGAAGCAACCCTACCTTGGAAAGGTCAGGGCTACAGAGATAGAGTGCTAAATTGCTTCAGTCATGTCCGACTCTTTGCGCCCCCATGGACCATAGCAGGCCAGGCTTCTCTGTCCTTGGGATTCTCCAGGTAAGGATACTGGAATGGGTGCCATGCCCTCCTCCAGGGGATCTTCCCCACCCAGGGATCGAACCTGTATCTCTTAAGTCTCCTGCACTGGCAGGCCAGTTCTTCACCATGAGCACCACCTAGGAAGCCCCATAGAGATAAGCTGGGTGGGGTTAAATAGGAGAGAAGTCAGAGTTGACTTCTGGCTTGAGGTTTGGTCACAGACCAAATGGCCCAAAGCAGGCAGTTAGGCAGAGAGACACTAAATATGGACTGCAGTGCCAAGAAGAATTTTAATTGGTTTAAGGTCAGTACTCTGAACAGCTTTGGGGGAAGGAACTTAATAGTTAAAATTAAACTTCCTTAGAGCCTGCACTATTTTGTAAGTCATCAAGCTAACAACAGTAGAAAACATAGGTGGAGGAGCATCCTGGGAGGAAGAGAGAACCCAGGATCCATCCCACTGCCTCCCAATATGTGTGGTAATGGGGTACAGTGAAGGTATACCCCTTAATGGGAAGGCAAGGGAACTCACACAGGTCAGTATCAACACCCTTAACAAAATATGAGCCAAATTCTTCTGTAGAAAGTGAAGATGGAAGAGGGGAAGACTCAGTGGAAATGTTTGAAAGAGAAATGGGGAGGACTGAGATGGAGAATAAAGATTTAAAAACTATGAAAAGTGGGTTTGCCAACCAACAGTTAGGTACTACCTACAAAGTTGAAAGTGAAAATGCGTTAATTGACATGAATTCAAATTTTAATTGAATTCCTACTATAAGCTAAGTTTGAATAGGGGCACAGAGACATACAAAGCAATGTAGAGAGCTCAGTGTTCAGTTGGGACAGATATGTAAACAGGAAGTTACAATTCAGTGTGTGGTCAGTGATTGTGCTAAACACAGGGCATTTGTGAAAAACAGTCTGTATTGAAACTGTAATTTTTTTTTTTTTCCTTCCTCTAGTGGGGCTTGGCAATCTAAAACTATCAGGACTGAGGATTTCAGTGACCCAGAGGTTTGGATTGATGAACTGGGTGTGGAAACAGTGTGGGCTTTATTGTTTCAGCACCTTGGAGAGTACCGGGCTCAGAGAAGAGCTTTGACTTTTCCCCCTCTTTGGTGCAGGAATTAGAAGACAATTTCGTGAATTAAGTAATAAATCACCATGGCTCTTCACTGAGCAGGAGGCATGTGAACAGAGAAAGAAGACAAAGGATTGTGAGAATTCAATTTCAGGGGTAGGACTCAATGCAAACATTCCTGCTTTGCACGTGTAAATGACCTAGAGAACAGAGAAGTTGATTTTGTTTGAAATGATGAACTTTTGATAATCACATGAAGTCATTGTAGTCTCTGAGGATAATGATGAAGGCAAAGATAGAGAAGATGATGGTATGGTAAAACACATAGTTTATGGGAAAACGTGTGGGAGGCTGGTAGATAACAGCTAAAAGCACGGATAGAATTTAGGGCAAGAGACTGAACATGTTCTTCAATCCTCCTCCTCCATGTTATGCCGAATAAGAGAGAAGCCTCTACTTGAGTTGGTTTCCAGAAAAGCAAATTCCTCTACAGTGAGTTGGCCATGGGCACACTCATAAAAACAATGAGAGTCATAGCCAACATTTGTTTAACACTTATTTATTCACTGTGTGTGCATTACCGCACGTTTTCCTCCTGTCCCTAAGAATGGACAGCACCATCATTTGCCTCATTTAAAAACGAGCACACTGAGGCTTTCAGGATTTCTCCTGAACTTACGTGATCATAAGCCCATAGCAGCAGAACCAGGATGCCAACACAGAGTGCTCTCTCTTAACCAATTGTTGCTATTAAGTCGCTCAGTCGTGTCTGACTCTTTGTGACCCCATGGGCTGTCGCCCGCCAGGCTCCTCTGGCCATGGGATTGCCCAGGCAAGACTACTGGAGTGAGTCCCCATTTCCTTCTCTACTCTTAACCAACAGGTTATAGAGAAGGAGGATAAAATGCAAGATTTGGGGTGAATGGGATAATTCATGTGTGTTCATATATTTCTGATTAAAAATATAAAACGGCACCAACCTTCCAAACTGACTGTGCATTCTGCCAACCCTCCAAGGCCTGCGCCGAGTCCCCCGTGGACCAGCCGTGAGGGTGGGTAGCTGCAGGATCAGTCAGCCCAGGCCGCTGCCCCGCCTGTCTGCTCAGAGCGCAAAGCGCCACGGGGCAGTGACAGAAGCAACTTCCCTGCCTGGCCGGGCTGTGGGCATCAGCTCAGAACACACTGACCAGAAGGTGGCCTAGACACGCCTGAGTGAACAAAGCAATACAAGCCTCAAAGAAAGAGCAAATCCGTCCCGGGAGGTGAGAGCATGCAAACCTTTATCCCGGAAGGCACCTGGCTTCACGACAAAGGAAAACAGCTTCAAGCAACCACAACTTCCCATTCTCATTTAAAACTAATTTTATGGCCCGCAGTTCAAGTTATTTCCAACATGAAGTTATATAAGAATATTATTCCTAACCATAACCGAGGGAAACCTTTCTCCTTTCTGCACTTACCTCCTTCACACTGCAGTAAATACCTACTACCCCATGGCAGTGACAATCACAGAAACTCCGAATCATTTCACATCATGTTTTCCAGGATGAGAAGTGCATCTGGGCTTATGGTATCTCAGCAAATTTCCAAGGTAAAGCACCAACTAGCTTCAGATAACACAGAGGAAACTTGGAATGAGATTTTAAAAAACTTTTTGGTCTCAAAGCTTCTGTGATGACCAAAGGATTGAAAAATTTGCCTCTGTAATAAAAGGTATTCTCTGCTAACATACTAGTGAATGAGCATAATCAGACAAATGAATAAAAAGTGCTAAGCGACTGCGCAGTAGCAGTAGCAGCAACAGTGCTCTGATCCCCAGTGGAATCTTCCCCCTAAATCACGAGCTTATGGGCAGCCAGCATATGAGGATCAGAGCGTGAAGAGATGATGCTTCATGCTTTCCCCAGTGCCAGCCCCAGAAGTGCTCGCAGCCAACTCAGGGACTGGCAGCAACACTCGACACATGTGGCACGTGGCTCCTCTTAAAGAGACGGAGCTTGTCTGCCTTGTAACCAGCACCCATGAGCCACAGGAAATATAAAGTCTGGCACAAAAGCTGGGCCTAGGAGGACACACCTCTTTACATTCAAAAGATGTGAGATCAAAGATTGGGGTTAGAATTAGGCTGTAGATGTTACAAGCATTCATATCATCCACTAAGCCATTTACTTCGGCTAAATATTGTATAGTTATGGGTTTGAAATACACAACCACTGTTGCCAAGACCTCCATTTTCTTTCCCGAACTGAATCCTATCCCACCTTGCCTCTCAGATGATAAAGAAACCATGAATTCTAGAACGTATGACTCGGTTTTCCCATCAGTTCCTCTCTAGGACTTAGATCTGTCCCTACTGCGGCAGAAAGCTCAGCTTCATTCTCCACTTTGCATATAAACTTCTGATTTTCATGGGAAATATCAGTCTTCCCACACAGTAAAGCCGAAAAGTGCCTGGTAACTTCAGGCACAGAGAATCCCCACTGTGAATTCCGTCTTTCTGGAAGGAGACAACCTCTCCAAACTCTAAGCTCTTTCAAGCCAGTACTAGCGTCTTGTTATCCTAGATCCATGTAGAAACTCCCCAAATATTATTATTATATTACTTCAAAAAGAAAAGATGGAAAGTATTTGATATTTGGACAAAATTTAGCCTTTCAACTAAGTGTAAAGAGGTGATGCTTAAAGTTGCAAAAGTACAACTGGAATGTTAATTTTTAGCCACTATATTATCAAATACCATAAAGGAGTAATACTATTCCTTATAAGCTGGAGATTTCTTTCTTTCTTTTTCTGTTTCTATTCTCTTTTATTCTCCCTCCCACTTCTAATTTCTTCTTTCTTTTCTTTCATTAGTAAATTTCTTAGTAATACTTTATCAAGGGTGTTAGAGATCATGTTAAAAGAAAAGCATAGCCTGTACAAGCAGGTGGCTCAGTGGTGGGACCCACCTGCAGTGCAGGAGATGGAGGTTTGCTCCCTGGTCAGAAAGGTCCCTAAGAAGGAAACTGCTACCCACTCTGGTGTTCTTGCCTGACACAATCCTGCGGACAGAGGAGCCTGGCGGGCTACAGTCCACAGGGTCACAGAGAATTGGACACCGCTTAGCGACTAAACGACAACTGCAAGCAGAAATACCAACAAATCCTGAGACTTTGAGAAACTTTCTTCAACTTATTTCTTACAAATAGCACACAGAGGACTTGAATCCAGAACTCATTAATCTAAAGCTAGAATTCACTTCCCCCCGTAAGAGTAAGAGTCTGCCTCTCTCGCTCTCTCAACGGCCAATGAAGCACATTCCTTATATTTACTGACAATAGTAAACACAAGTGCTATCCTTCATTTTAAAAGCAGAAAATAGAATATTTTGTTTTCCTCTCTGTAAGAATCTTAAAGTGAGTTGGTATTTATTAATCTGATTCTTAAATATGACTTTTCATATTCAAGTCTGTGACTTGTTATAAAGAGAGACACTCAAAATATTTCACATTTAATTATTCATGTTATAATTAGTTACAAACACATTTTATTTTTATGTTAAAGAAAGAGACAGTGTCCCTTTAAGTGATTTTGTCATGATTTTCTACTGCAATTCAATAACTGCTTGGTGCTGAGAAGGCTGAAATTTTCATTTGAATTCTTCTATTTAAATTTTTACATCGCTGGCTGTAACCC
Organism: Bos grunniens; assembly: GCF_055505025.1. Classification (NCBI taxonomy): domain Eukaryota; kingdom Metazoa; phylum Chordata; class Mammalia; order Artiodactyla; family Bovidae; genus Bos; species Bos grunniens. The sequence continues at coordinate 49,278,867 of NC_141193.1, read as the reverse complement.
CAGGGTATGGGCAATTTGTAATGTTAGCAATTCTTTAGATGCTGAATATTAAAATCTACTTTTGTATTTCAAGGGTTATTTCTAATTACATGCACAATTGCTAATCCATCTGCCTACTACATAGATGTCTGTGGTTATATATGCTTGAATACTTACTGAAAATTAAATAACATCATAAACAGTCAAATTAATTTCCTTGAGCATACCAAAGGCAAGAAGTCTGTGCTAAGACAAAATATGATTTGCCCTGAGAAACATAAAGAAGGCTTATCTTATACCTCCCTGAATTTGTCACATTATATCATTGGATAGCCTTTTAAGAAAAATCCTAAAATTTGAAATAAGTGATACCTGAGAAATATTACCTTATATGTATGTATATATAATGGATGAATGATTATCTGAATAATCTGGATGAATAATTTAAAATTTTAGTCTAAAGATGTTTCACTGTCAAACCAACAATCCATAATGTGTTTCCTGCAATAACACGACCAAATGTAGCAGTTTCAGTAAGAAGTTGTTTCCCTGCATGTTCTAACATAATAGAAAATTGTAAAAGACAAAAAATTCCTGGGCTGTCTTTTGTTTCTTCCATCACTGTTATTGTTTTAAAGTAGGGGGGAAAATGTGACAGGCTGGACTTCAGAGTCCATGAAAATGATATTTATCCAAATTTTACAGAGATGTTGAGGAAAACTTAATTGCTGCGAAAACACACACACACATCAGAAGAAAAAGGCAAAGGTTGTCTGAGCAAGTTGCAGTAGTGGAACAGTTCAGGAGGGAGGAAGCCTAAGGAATACGTCTCCCTGTTTTAGAGAGAAAATAAGATCCCATGTTTTAAAGTTGGCTGAGAGGGTTGGTATTGACAGAATAGTTTTCATAGAGATTTAGAAAGTCCCAAGGAAGGCAGGAGAAGGCAATGGCACCCCACTCCAGTACTCTTGCCTGGAGAATCCCATGGACGGAGGAGCCTGGTAGGCTGCAGTCCATGGGGTCGCCAAGAGTCGGACACGACTGAGCGACTTCACTTTCACTTTTCACTTTCATGCATTGGAGAAGGAAACGGCAACCCACTCCAGTGTTCTTGCCTGGAGAATCCCAGGGACTGGGGAGCCTGGTGGGCTGCCGTCTATGGGGTCGCACAGAGTCGGACACGACTGAAGCAACCTAGCAGCAGCAGCAAGGAAGGCAAAGTTGACCCTGATGTTTCCACTTCAGGGCCTTTCAGAGAATGAGCCCCAGGTTGCACCTAGACATCTGCTGAAGGTGAGGACACTTGCTGGCCTCCAGCTGTTCTACAGAAACCACTGGGGCTTAGCCCTGCCCCAGAGGGATCAGAACCAAGACACAGAGGATGATGGGTGCAAAGGTAAATGAACTTTTGTTTGAGGTTCAGCCTCATGTGAGCCACAGCATTTGGGAATCTGGAAGCTGGGCCATACTCTAACAGTGATGCTGGTGCAGTTTCCAAGGCAGGGGCGGTGCTGAGGTCAGACCCAAGTGGTAACTCAGGTACCGGGAGAAGGGTGGAAACACGTGCTGGCTCATGGAGCGGGTTACAAGCAGCAACCAGGGTGGGAGAGACAGAGCCAAAGAGGCAACTGACGGAACGCTGCTGAGGAAGGTCAGAGGCACAAGCGAGCGCCTTGCTGGACAGAAAAGAAGTCTATTAATGAGCGTCCAGAAGACCAAGGACAAGCTCCAGGTGGGCCCAAAGACAAGTATCTTCTGGATCATTCAGGAGCCCGGATAACCTGAGGATCCATGTATGCACACACATCCACATGTCATCATATCAAGCCATGTTTAAAACCAGGCTTTTAATTTTAACTGTTTCAAATGTTAAAATCTTTTTCCATAAGTGGTTTCTTAAGAGTACCGTTCTCCCTGATACAGACCTAAGTAGGAATCCTGCTTCGCTAATCTGCTGGCTATGTGACCTTGGGCAGATCCAGCTGACCTCAGTTAACAGATACATACCACTTAACACTGTTGTGAGACTCAGAACAGACACCACATGGAAAGTATTTAGTCCAGTACCCAGCGCAGGGCTCCTCCCCAGACATCCCAAGTTCTCATTCTGTTTATGCTGGCTCCCTCCCAGAAGGCCCTCTATCACACCCCCATCTACAGGTTTATACACACCCCACCCCCAGACTCCTGGAGTTTGGGTTCGGTGTGTCCCCCAACCCTGAACTTCCACAGAATCTGGTCTCATCAGGACCCATCACCCTGTGCTGCCCTCCCCATCTATCTTTGAGCCCCACTGAACCTTGAGCTCTGCAACAGCAGTAACCATGTGCACCGTATTTGCTGGGCTAACTCCAGGCTCAAAGAAGTGCCTGGCACATAGAAAGTGAAGCATTAACTGCCAAGTTCATAAATGAATAAATGAGAGAGTTAGTTTTTGGACACTAGTCTACCTTCTTCCTGGGCTTCGTAGATGGCACTAGTGGTAAAGAATCCACCTGCCATCACAGGAGCTGCCAGAGATGTGGGTTCAATTCCTGGGTTGGGAAGAGCTCCTGGAAGGGGAAATGGTAACCCACTCCAGTATTCTTGCCAAGATAATCGCATAGACAGAGGAGCCTGGCGGGCTATAGTCCATGGGGTCCGAAGAGTCAGACATGACTGAAGTGACTGAGCAGCACACACTAGCTTCTCCCTAGGTTGCCCACCTCCTGAGTAAAGCAACTTTTCCTTTCCAACCAAAAGGAAAAAATAAACCAGTGAATGATTTAAGGGTCTAGATCCTCTGTGATATCTCAGACAATACTGAGCTGTCCTTTCCTCAACTAAAGTAGCTATTACCCATGATAATATTGCATTTCTTAATTATACCCAGATTTATGATGTGGTTTATACCTGCACATATGCAGGTATATCCCAAACGAAAAATTTAAAAATTTTATTATCTTGATGCCACCCATTTCTACATATAGCAGGGGGTCAACAAGCATCCAATGAATTAAAATTAGGTTCATCAGTTCAGTTCAGTTGCTCAGTCGTGTCCGACTCTTTGCGACCCCATGAATCGCAGCACGCCAGGCCTCCCTGTCCATCACCAACTCCAGGAGTTCACTCAGACTCACGTCCATTGAGTCAGTGATGCCATCCAGCCATCTCATTCTCTGTCATCCCCTTCTCCTCCTGCCCCCAATCCCTCCCAGCATCAGAGTCTTTTCCAATGAGTCAACTCTTCGCATGAGGTGGCCAAAGTACTGGAGTTTCAGCTTTAGTGTCATTCCCTCCAAAGAACACCCAGGGCTGATCTCCTTTATGATGGACTGGTTGGATCTCCTTGCAGTCCAAGGGAGTCTCAAGAGTCTTCTCCAACACCACAGTTCAAAAGCATCGATTCTTTGGCACTCAGCTTTCTTCACAGTCCAACTCTCACATCCATACATGACCACTGGGAAAACCATAGCCTTGACTAGACAGACCTTTGTTGGCAAAGTAATGTCTCTGCTGTTCAATATGCTATATAGGTTGGTCATAGCTTTTCTTCCAAGGAGCAAGTGTCTTTAAATTTCATGGCTGCAGTCAACAACTGCAGTGATTTGGAGCCCAAAGAAAGTAAAGTCTCTCATTGTCTCCATTGTTTCCCCCTCTATTTGCCATGAAGTGATGGGACCTGATGCCATGATCTTCATTTTATGAATGTTGAGCTTTAAGCCAACTTTTTCACTCTTCTCTTTCACTTTCATCAATAGGCTTTTTAGTTCCTCTTCACTTTATGCCATAAGGGTGGTGTCATCGGCATATCTGAGGTTATTGATATTTCTCCTGGCAAATCAATTAAATTTTGTGCATCTCAGTTTCCTTCTCTGTAAAATGTCTACATAAGCTCTGAACACCTTTGATTCTGTGAGTGTACTGAAAGGAAAATTCAAGCACAGACCCATATATACAGTCTGTCCTCTTATAATTTTTAATTAAGGTATCATAGGATATAAAGAAGCAAAGGACTCCCAAATCAAGTCCTGTATCAAGGAAAGAACTGCATTTCACATGGAAAGGCACTCATTTCGTTAGGCACCCACAAAGACCTAAAGACGTTCATGCCAAGGACTGTTTTAGCATGAAGGCTATCAAGAAACATACTTGCACATACAAAACCTATTTTTTTTTTTTTAAAGATGGAAATATGGCAACCAGGTGGAAGGAACAAGGTAATTTCCAAAGTCCTAGCTTTTTCTTGGCAGGGGATTTGGGTAATAGCCTGCCAATTGCTGGTTACTGCTGCCAAGGACCAAGACTGCTGTGTTCAAATTGCTGGCAATGGCCACCTATTGTTTGTGAATTTCTGTCTTAGCAGGAACTCAGCAGAGAGGCTACTCAAGACAGCAGGGAAGTGGGTCTGGCCAATGCTTGCAAGGGTCATCACTGCCTTGTAGAGAAGTCACAGGAGAGCAACATGAGAAAGCATACACCTATGAAAATCTCCCTGAAAGATTTCCTGAATCTTTGGGCAAACGTAAATATATACGTACATATGCATATGCGTAGGTATATGTATATCCATCTGTGTACACATATATGTAGGTGGATGATGCCCTTTGCAAAATAAACCATAAAATAATATTAAAAATTGCCCACTCTAATCACTGAACAGTTACAGAACCACAGCTTGCAGCCCGCTGGCTCTTCTCGCTTGGCTGGTGGTCTCTTCATTTAAGCTGGGCAGTGATACACCATACAACCGGATGAAAGAATCCATTTGGAAATTTTTGTCTGGTGAACGTAAATATAGACACTGTGGCATCTCTCTTATGGCTTAATTACCTAGTGTTACCTGCTAAATACTACAGAAACTGATTTAAAACAAAAATTGGCTTTAAGTTCTTGAAGATTTCTCCCCTTTCTGGTCAAAAGGCCCAGCACTCTAGAGGCTCTGGAGTAAGCCCCAACTCTTGTGTTTACAAGCTGTGTGATTTGGGCACATTTATAAAAGCTCTCCAAGCTTCAGTGTCCTCATCTATAAAATGCAGCTAATCACAATACCCTCCTCTGGCTTGCTGGAATGAAATGGAATCAGAGTATATACGTAAGGCCATTCCTATTACTAAAAAATGCTGGCTATCATGTGTGTCTTATGTCTGTCTCACGGAGCATTAGACAAAAGCACTTGCTCTCAAGTCCGTGGATCTGTTCTTGAGTTCTGACCCTGCTACTTACTAGTCGAGTGACCCTGCCAAGTTAGATTCCTGAATTTCATTTTTTAAATGATAAACTAGGAACAATCACATTGATCATTAAGCATGCTTGGCATATACACCAAGATATAAGTCATCATCATCGTCCACCTATACCTTCACTAAATGCCCCAAATCACAGCATTCTCATCTATCTTCTTCTACTATTATTTGGGATCCACTACTTAATCCAGCTCAATTGGTCATGGAACCAATGAAGAGAGAAAGAAATTCCACTGATAGACTGACAGCAGGCGAAAAATAACAACCTTAATCTACAACATAATACAAGCTGCATTATGACTGAAAGAGCAGAAAGATTTTGAATGAGCTTCTTAATTTGAAATATTCATATATATATATATATATATATATATACACACACACACACACACACCAAGATCTGCTTGTACTAAAATATGGCTTATTACTTGTCCTAAATGAAAATGTCTTAATAGCGGAGACAATGCCTAAGATAGGAAAAATGTGAATGAGTCTGTGAGGAAGTGGGTATCCAATAATATCTATTGTCTTTCTAATATGAAGAGGCAATTATGACATTTTCAGGCATTAGAAACCATTCTGCACATAAAAGAAGTATTCCATAATGGGGTTTTCAGGCTTATATAGCCTTAGAACCAGACAGTATTATGATCTTGGCAGCCCAATTAGCCAGACTTTCTTTTTTTAAACAGTTGATTTAATACACTAAATAGAAGAGCATATAAGTCTGATGCCAATACTCAATGGTCATTGAAGCCTGAAAACGCCAATTTAACTGACTTCAGTATTAAATTCTACATCCCACACCAAATAACCAGTCTTATAATTACAAAATGCTTTAGTTTAAACTGTGTTTAAAATATCTTCCTCTTAGTAAGGAAACTCTCTTTCCCTCTTCTCACTTGCCTTCCTAAACAAAAACATCAACAGTAATCTGTTTTTGAAAAGACCCTTTACTGTTACATAAAAGCTACATGGGTGTATGCTTCCAGGGAAACTTAGGCAAGAATATAAGCACCAAGTCCTTTGAACAAATTAATTTTAGAAATCATACATAGCTTTGAAAATGGTCACAAGGGCCCTAAAAATCAAAAAGTTATCAGATTCAGAGGAAAGACATGGACGTTTTCATATTTAAACAACACCATCATGCTGATTTTGTCTGCTGCTCCATTCTCAAGCCAAAGTGAAAGATTTCAAGGACTAGAAAGGTAGCCTCAGATGGTCTTTGCATTTAACCGTAAGAGCCTAAAGCAAACAACTGCGGCTAAGAGAGTTCCATGGAACAGACATTCCCTGGAAAGGAGGTTCTGCTCGGAGGAACCAAAGGTCTCATCTGGTTAGAAAAGACCTTAATAAGCCAGAATAAACTTTATTTCATCTCCATCTTCCTGAGGGGAAAACCAAGGCTTCAGGAACCTAAGTAAACTGTCACTGATCTGGCAAGTGACTGGACTTTCAGATACGTCAGATTCAGTTGACTAAAAAGCCTTTGACTCTACATGAATGGAGGCTGTCTCTCATTAGCCAGGATACTGCTTTGTAAATGGGCTTCCATGGTGGCTCAGCTGGTAAAGAATCCTCCTGCAGTGTGGGAGACCGGGATTTGATCCCTGGGTTGGGAAGATCCCCTGGAGAAGGGAAAGGCTACCCACTCCAGTATTCTGGCCTAGAGAACTCCATGGACTATACGGTCCATGGGGTCACAAAGAGTTGGACACGACTGAGTGCCTTTCACTTTCACTTTCCTTTGTAAACTAAGGCCTTGAGACTAATAAGATGACCTCTAAGATCTCACTGGGAACAAATAATATTCTATGGATGGAGGGCTTAAACACCCCCTGAGATTGCAGCCACCGAGGCCGCTGTCCCTACAGGGCAGGAGGGGAGCCTCCTGCCCTCATTCAGCCTTGCCACCTCCCTCCCCTCGCTGCCACCCAACAAGACCAAGAGCCTGAGGGGCCATGGAGCTGGGCCCACTTGGTGTCGGTGTATAACTTTGCACTCTTGGAATGAAGTCTAGATTCTAGACCAGTCTCTGCCTTTGGGGATCCTGGGATTCCTTGTCTCAGTCACCACCTGTAGCCTGTTTCCAGGCCGGGGTGGGTCTCCTCAGTAGATCCATTCTCCCTGGGTAGGCCATGCCCCTCCAGTGCCCAGGACAGAAGGCTGTTTAAGTGGCAGCTGCTTCTGGGGGCAAGTGTTGGTGTGTGAGGGAGCAGAGCATTGCACCGGGCCAGGGGTGAGAGGGGAGCTGGGGAGGGGTTGGCAGGGCTGGCTGCCCCCACATTGGTCTGACACTCGTAGGATGCGGAGACCTCCCGCTTCAAACATGGCCTTTCCAATTTGAATATCTGTCAGAGGAGGAGGACGGAACATATTTTATTAACAGCTGTGCTAGCTTGATTTATTAGTTTTAAATATTTACACTTGTGGTATGTGGGCCTCTATCTGTTCTCTCTTTGACTTCAGACCTGCCAGAGTTAAGGCCGTAGGCACGTTTTTCTTAGGCTGGCGCCTACAACTGCTTCTTTTAGGTTTGAACTAACATTGCATAAAACTCGAGGGATTTCGCATGGAAACAGTGATTTATCGCATCCCTTGAAGAAAGAGCTAGCCGCTCCAATGCAACATTCTGGATTCAATCATCTTTAGGGATGAAAAGAGGCAGCCCCCTGTTAGATGTGGGCAGGGCAGGACGGGCTGTTCGCCACCTTTAGTGATAAGTGAAAGTGTGAGTCATTCAGTGTGTCTGACTCTCTGTAACCCCATGGACAGCAGCCTGCCAGGCTCCTCTGTTTATGGAATTCTCCAGGCAAAAATACTGGAGAGGGTAGCCATTCTCTTCTCCAGGGGATCTTCCTGACTTGGGTATTGAACCCAGGTCTCCCGCTCTGCAGGCAGATTCTTTACCGACTGAGCCACCAGGGTTCCAGGTAAATGGTCCAGCTGGACCTGTGCAGCCAGCGTCCTGCTTTCTGAGCAGCTACCTGACCAGGCCCACCTCACTGCCTTGTGTTCCCTCTCTGCCCTGGCAGGTATCTGAGCAGGCATCCCTGATCTGAAGAAATCTTAAGGCATTAGCTGAATCACCTCACCTAATAGGATCATCTGGGGAAATTAATCTAATCGAGCTTGTTTTGTGAACAAATAAGTGTCATTTGATGTGATTGAAGATATAACCCCTGGCCTCACGACTCTCTCACTTAAGACAAGAACACAGGGTAATCACTTGAATTGAGAGAGAAGTCTCTTTAACTATCCATCTTTCTCTGGTTCAGGGCACACCAGATGAACAGTTAGTTAAAGAGTTCTTTCCTGATCGTGCTCACAGAAAGAAAATAACCCTCTTAAAAAGCCTTATTGAAAAATAATGAATCCAAACAATGAGATTGTCATTTGCATCCTCACGGTGGAATCTCAGTCTTTAGAAGAAGGGCAACGATGCTTGCGCTTCATTGTAACAATAATATTTTTTTCTGGATGTTGAAAGCTCTAGGGTGACTCTAATTTCACTTCAGATCAGAAAGAACCAAGATATGATGTATGAAAGCAAAATTAATGATGGCCTCAACATCCCTTCTTAATTTTTTTCTCCTCATCATGTATTAATCTTCTGGGGGTTATTCTACATGTTAAAATACGGTGTATGAATTGCTGTTAATATGCTGTTGCCAGGTTAAAGTGCTAGAGAATGCGAGGATGCCAGAAAACAGATCCCAGAGAGAAATGAAACAGTACTTCCCTTAGTTTATGATTACCATGCAAATAGACTCCTTCTGAATTTAAATTACAATGACAAAAAAAAAAAAAAAAAATCCTGTACAGGCGCTTAAGCACACCAACAAGGATGAAGGGCAGGGGAGCCGCACACGGCAGTTCCGGGGCTATTATCACCACTTCTATAGTCTCACATGCAAAAACACAATCAGACAACACACTCTCACTTTGAAACTTGGAAAGTATCGTGTTGCAAAACATTATGGCAGACGACATTTCTTGAATTAAAAGCAAAAATCTGTTATCTTCAACCGCAGGGAAAAGTTATTATAAACAACGTATGGAAAATCTAACAAGCACACGGAGAGAGAAGCAGGGGAAAAAATGACAATTTCTCTAAGTACAGTTGTGAACGTTTCCAGGATCAAAAGCTTAATTTTAGAAATGCTCACATTCTACTATCAGTTATCATCTCAGGATGGGAAGGCTATTTGCTAAGCCACAACATGTCCAGAAGTGGCTCTGAAATGGCTTTGGTATAAAGCATGAAACATCCATGACTGCACAGGGGAAAATGTCTTTAAATAGAAGCCTGGCAAAGCAAATTCCCATACAAACCCAGGACAGAGGGAAAGAATGTACCTGGCTACCTCTGCTTCCACACCTTCATGTACACCTTGGCTTTTCTCTCTTTGACCCACTTGCCAACATCTGCACATTTTAAATGAGGAAGTTCATATCATGCCTACTCCCTAGGCTTTTGGTTTGGAAAATTAGTGCATGGCCTCTCAACAGAGAGGGTACAAATTTGGACCTCAGTATTTGTGATTCCTCCAAGTAAGGATTCTAGCAAATTTATCCTTTCATTAAATGATCTGATTACTCACTCAGTCATGCAACAAATATTTACTGGGAATTCCCTGGAGATCCAGTGGTTAGGACTCCACACTTCCACTGTAGGGGGCACAGGTTCCACACCCGGTCTGGGAAGAAAGATCCTGCATGCTGCACATCAAAGCCAAAAAAATAAAAGGGACTGGAGAATAAAAAAATTATTTACTAAACATCTACTTACTTGCCAGTCACTATTTAAGACAGAACATACAGGGGTGTCTTCCTGGACCGTCTATCCTAGTGGGTAAATAAAGAAGAAGCCAAATAAGCAGGTTACAGATACGCTCTCTGTTAGACAGCAGGAAATGTGCACCAGAGAAATGGAGCGGGGAAGGGCTCAGGAAGAACAGGACCGGCAGGGTTAGAGCAGGGGGTCAAGGAAGGCCGCCTCTAGGGCTGACACCGGGGCAGGACCCTAGAAAGAGCGACTGGTGCCCGGCAGGCTGAGAGGACGTGCGCCCCCGGCCCCAGAGCAGGAGCGCCAAGTGTCCGAGGGCAGAGGAGGACATGGGAAGCAGGCGTGGGGACCAGGGGGTTCGGCACACCTGTCCTTTGAGGCCTAAAGAACTCGTGCTCTGACCTAGTAAAACCGAACTTTTTGAGCATCTGTGGAACAGTGAACATTAATTACAGAACGTGCCTCAGACAGTTCCACAAGTCATGGGCACAGTGTCTGGCTCACCTCACCTCCAAACCGGTCTGAAGAGTTAGTCACTGCACTGCCTCAGGGTGCAACCACAAGAGTGACAGCTGTTACTCAACCAGGAGCTCCCCAAGGGCCCAGGCAGCTGGCCACTCCTTTCTGGCCACTGCTTTCTGCCCTTGGAGGGGGGCTGCCCTCTGAGAGCACCAGGGGTCTGTGTTGATCCTAAGAGCGTCCTCAGTGGCACTAGTGGTAAAGAATCCGCCTGCCAATGCAAGAGACATAAGGGATGTGGGTTCGATCCCTGGGTTGGGAAGATCCCCTGGAGGAGGGCATGGCAACCTGCTCCAGTATTCTTGCCTGGAGAATCCCATGGACAGAGGAGCCTGAAGGGCTACAGTACATAGGGTTGCAAAGAGTGAGACATGACTGAAGAGACTTAGCATGCACACAAGAGCGTTCCTAGTTGGGGACAGGACACTGAGAACCTCAACTAAGGGTGACTCTGCTAAAAGTCCAGCTGTCACAGTGTGATTTATTTCCTGGGCTGGAGGAGACAGGGCAGGTGATGAGAGTTGGTTTATACCAGGGAGTGCTTCATTTCTGGTTAAAACACATTCAGTTCAGTTCAGTCACTCAGTTGTGTCCAACTCTTTGCAACCCCATAAACCACAGCATGCCAGGCTTCTCTGTCCATCACCAACTCCCAGAGTTTACTCAAACCCATGTCCATTGAGTTGGTGATGCCATCCAACCGTCTCATCCTCTGTCGTCCCCTTCTCCTTCTGCCTTTAGTCTTTCCCAGCATCAGGGTCTTTTCCAATGAGTCAGTTTTTCGCATCAGGTGGCCAAAGTATTAGAGTTTCTGCTTCAGCATCAATCCTTCTAATGAATATTTAGGACAGATTTCCTTTAGGATTGACTGGTTTGATCTTTCAGTCCAAGGGACTCTCAAGTGTCCTCTCCAACACCACAGTTCAAAATCATCAGTTCTTTGCCGCTCAGCTTTCTTTATGGTCCAACTCTCACATCCACACATGACTACTGGAAAAACCATAGCTTTGACTAGATGGACCTTTTTGGCAAAGTAATGTCTCTGCTTTTTAATATGCTGTCTGGTTGGTCATAGCTTTTCTTCCAAGGAGCAAGTGTCTTTAAATTTCATGGCTGCAGTCAACAACTGCAGTGATTTGGAGCCCAAAGAAAATAAAGTCTCTCATTGTTTCCCCCTCTATTTGCCATGAAGTGATGGGACCAGATGCCATGATCTTAGTTTTTGAATGTTAAGCTTTAAGCCAACATTTGCATGCTCCTCTTTCACTTTCATCAAGAGGTTGTTTAGTTCTTCTTCACTTTCTGCCATAAGGGTGGTGTCATCTGCATATCTAAGGTTATTGATATTTCTCCCGGCAATCTTGATTCCAGCTTGTGTTTCATCCAGCCCAGCCCGGCATTTCACATGATGTACTCTGCATATAAGTTAAATAAGCAGGGTGACAATATACAGCCTTGTCATACTCCTTTCCCAATTTGGAACCAGATTTAAAATTAAAAATTTAAAACAGATTGTTGGTTCTCTATTTACTTGCTGTTGTTGTTTTCAATTTTACTGAAATATAGTTGAATTACGATGTAGTGTTAAATCTAGATGTACAGCAAAGGGATTCAGTTATATATATATATATATATATATATATGCTGCTGCTAAGTCACTTCAGTCGTTTCCGACTCTGTGCGACCCCATAGATGGCAGCCCACCAGGCTCCCCTGTCCCTGGGATTCTCCAGGCAAGAACACTGGAGTGGGTTGCCGTTTCCTTCTCCAATGCATGAAAGTGAAAAGTGAAAGTGAAGTCGCTCAGCCGTGTCTGACTCTTAGCGACCCCATGGACTGGAGCCCACCAGGCTCCTCCATCCATGGGATTTTCCAGGCAAGAGTACTGGAGTGGCTTGCCATTGCCTTCTCCATATATATATATATATATATATATATATATATATATATATTCTTATCCATCATGGTTTATCGTAGGATATTGAATAAAGTTCCCTGTACCACACAGTAGGATGTTGTTGCTTGTCCGTCATATATACAATACTTTGCACTGTATGAATCCCAAACTCTCAATCCTCTCCTCAAACCTCCTCCACTCTTTCCAAACCCTTGATAACCACAAGTTAGGTATCTTGAGTCTGTTCTGTTCTCCACATCTTGAGTCTGTTTCTATTTTGGCTCTGCATTTACTTCTGGAAAGAAACCAGTTTCTCTTCACAAACATCCTTTTGGAAATGTGTTCTTTAATGTGTAACTGAGGACTGTATGCTCCAAACAACTATTTGAGAGTCTTCTTTACCAAGAGGGCTGACAGCAGGGTTCACACATGCTCCTCCAGTGCAAGGAAGTATTGGTTTACAATCATTCTTGTCTTGACAAAGAATCCAGGATGCAGAGGAAATTAAATCTATTTATAGGTAAGGGACCATTTGTTCAGTAGGGATCAATAAAAATGACATGAAGTACTGCAGAAATTGTAACAGAAGTCTGAAGATCCTGCCTACCTTAAGGAATGACATGTTCTTGCTTTTGTACTTTTGGAACGCCTGACATACAGCAGATTTTCCTTATGTGTTTGCTGAATTAATTAACCCAGAATTATTACATGGGGGTTTCGTTGGTGGCTCACTGGTAAAAAAAAAAACAAAAAAAAAAACCCGTTTGCCAATGTAGGAGACATGGGTTTGAGCCCTGGTCCAGGAAGATCCCCTGGAGAAGGAAATGGCAACCCACTCTAGTATTCTTGCCTGGGAAATCCCGTGGACAGAGAAGCCTGGTGGGCTACAGTGAATGGGGTCACAAGGAGTTGGACACAGCTTAGCATCTAAACCACCACCAACATCAACAATTATTACATGAGTCAAGACGAAACAATATCAACTCATGGGAGGCTAGAGAATACTGAATTTATTTACGATGTTTATGATAAAGACCAAATCCATAAATATACAACACACTGCTCCCAATAACTTGTTTCTAATGAGTTTATAGACAACTGGCCTTACTTTTACCCCAACCCTTTCTTTATTTTAACTCTCAATACAATGGTTGGCCTTCCTCAAAAATAAAGGATCTAAGTAGGATTGGTTAGTAACTGAGATATGTCCACTGTTTTTGATTCTGAGGTATACAATTCTAAATCTAGAGAACTTTTCTGTAGGTTACCTAGGTGGACTTTTATCTTGTGAAACAGGTTATTCTAAGCCTATCATAGATAAAATGTGTGAGAGTTTTAAATCTGTGAAGCATCATATAAATTATAACTATGATCATAATTATTACTATGACATCTATTAGCAAAGACCAACTCCCATTTTCCTCCTGTTTATGCAAGTAAAAGGTATATCCCAAATAATTACCTGCTGTCCCCCTCCACATGTCAAATCACACTAAAATCCACCATAATAGGACAGCATCATAGAGGTAGGTCACTGTGACACTGTTTTAACCATGCCCACACCAGTTAATGTTAAGACCTGGCACAAAATTGAAGCTGCAATTTCCAAAGCACTTTGATAACCTAGAATAAACCGATTGTAAAAAAGACTAACTTGCTTAGTTTTCCTTTATGAACACATGAAATTTTCAGGACTTTGCACATTTTGATGACTTGAAGGCTATGTCAACATAAAATTTCTTTCAATTTCTCCAAGGCAAGTGAATCCAGAGATGACATTTTGAAAATAGTTCAAATGTCAAATGGAAGTTTAAACAAAAGCAATTAGTCAGGAGAATTTCAACCATGGTTGGATTTCAGAAACGTTTAAGTGCTTTTTGCTACAAAAGGAGTTCAGAAATCCCTATGCAATATTAACAAATGACACATATTACGCAAAGCATGTACGTCTTTTCCTTCTTTCCACATTTCCTTAGAGTTCTGCTGTGTGTAAAGCACTGTTCTCCAAATGGAAAACAACTCCCCATTGCCCACTGTACCCTGGTGCCTACTGCAGTGCCTGGCACAGAGTAAGTGCTCAATAAATAACACGGAATGGTGAATAAATGAACAAGTAAACATGATGAGGGACTTCCCTGATGGTCCGGTGGCTAGGAATCCGCCAGCCAACGCAGGGGACACGGGGTCGATCTCTCATCCGAGAAGACACACCATGCCGGGGAGCAACTAAGCTCATTGGCTACAACTACTGCAGCTGAACGCTAGAGCTGTGAGTCACAACTGCTGAGCCCACGGGCTGCACCTACTGAAGCCCAGGTGCCCGGAGCCTGTGCTCTGCAACGAGAGAAGCCACGGCAACGGGAAGCCAGCGCGTGCAACCGGAGTGCAGCCTCCACTCACCGCAACCAGCAACAGACGGCGGCAGCAAAGACCCAGAGTAGCCAAGCATGAATCAATCCATTAATTAAATTAAAAAATAATGATGAACAAGAAACATCCCTTTCCACTCTGAAGACTTTTCTTTTCTTATAATACAAATGTCAGCACATTTCTTCTACGATGAACCTAAGACATAACAGAATATTTACGTGGTTTTGCTTGCTTTTGCCAGACAGAGCTTGGATGCTGGAAAGCAGAAAACTACTCCAGAAGAAAACTGGAAATCACTGCAAAGATGAGCTAGTAGAAATCCAAGTAGACTGAAAAATGAAGTTGCATGGTTGTAGGGAAAACCTAGCAATTATGACCTGTGTCAAAAAAAAAAAAAAAAAAGAAAGAAAGAAAATCATGCAGAATACTGTGATATACAAATGTACTTATAATTTTAAAAAAATATATAACATGGTTTCCTTTAGGATAAGAGGGCACCAAGCAAGAACAATGCTTTGAAGGTACATGGACAATTTGAAAGGATAGAAATTACTGGAATCTAAAGTGCTTTCACTTTAAAAAGCTAAAGTGTTTTAACGTATCTAAAATCTTTAAATCTGAAGTGTTTTAAGTCGACAGGGAAAACGTCATAGCTCATCAGATTTATCTGACAAAAGTTTCATGAAAGAAACCTCACTTATGTTCTTTCTGTCTATGATTAATTTTGAAAATTAAGTGGGCTTTGAAAAGAGCTTGCTGCCAACAATTTCCCTTTAATAGAAATGGACCAGGATCGCACAGTCTTACCTGGTGTTTATACAGAAGCAGCCTCTTCACCACAGCAGTCAGTCCAAGGGAAGAGCAGAAACGGCCTGTGATCACTAACAGCGACACCACGAAGCCTGTTTACTGCACTGCACACTGTCACTCCAGGGGAGGAGGCTTCAAGGTCACCCCTCAAAGCCTGGTGATTCGCAACCTACTTATTATTCGAATCCCTCATTGATATGATGTCTCAGCAGATGAGAAGCAGCAAATTAGAAGACAGAGCCCTGGGAGAGAAAGGCATGCTGATAACAGAAGCCAGTGCTGGCGAGCTGAGCTCAGATACGGGCATGTGCGTGCTAAGTCACTTCAGTCGTGTGTGACTGTCATCCTGTGGACCATAGGCCGCCAGGCTCCTCTGTCCATGGGAGTCTGCAGGCAAGAACACTGGAGTGGGTTGCCATGCCCTCCTCCAGGGGATCTTCCTGACCCAGGGATGGAACCGGCATCTCTTAAGTCTCTGGCACTGGTACGTGTGTTCCTTATCACTAGCACCACCTGGGAAGCCCACATGAGGAGGCGCAAACAGTAGTCATTTGATGGCCCTAGATGACCATCAGACTTCCCAAGGGAAACCCTGTGTCCACAATGGACTATGTAATTTTCAGAGCCCAGTGTAAAATGAAGGCACCAAGCCTCTTCAAAAATTATTAAGAATTTTCAGATAGTGCCAGCAGAGCATTAAACCACACTTGTGATCTTTCTGAACATAAGCCCCAGGTGGGACCATGACACCAGAGCTGCTGGTATCATCGTGTTCAATTTAAGTATACTATGCTTGCAAGTTGAAAGAATAAATTTAACACACTTTGGCAAGTGGACCCGAAAGCCAGAGATGTTTTCTTAAAGTTTTTTTTTTTTTCTTTTTTTAACTGAAGTATAGTTAATTTACAACATTGTGTTAGTTTTAGCTATATAGCAAAGTGATTCAGATTCTTTTCCATTACAGGTTACTATAAGATACTGAGTATAGTTCTCTGTGCTATATAGTACATCCTTGTTATTTACCTATTTTATACATAGTAGTGTGTGTATATGTTCATTTCAAATTCCTAATTTATCTCCACCGTCCTCCCACCCACCTATCCCTTTGGGTAACCATATGTTTGCTTTCTATGTCTGTGAGTCTACTTCTGTTTTGCAGATATGTTAAAGGGTTAAAATTCAGTTATACGGAAAACCACTTCTGTGTAATTTCACTGTCCTGGAAGTTACTGGATATGACTAAACTTCCAACACACAGCTTCAGTAACAAGCTCAGGATTCAACCCCAAACATACGCCTTCCTTTTGTTAAAAGTGGTTTTCAATATTGTAAAAACACACAGTTCACTCTCTTAGGGCTGAGAAGTTTCCTATTTCTTTGTGTTCCTCTCACACCTATGTACAGAGTCCCCAGACCACAAAGCCTTATTAAATCAGACAGGAATGAAAACACAAAATAACTTAAGCCATTTACTAATTATGATAACCCAGCAAAGCACTGATAGTGATCAACTGAAACCATCTCTGATATTTCTAAACATATGCACATAAATATAAATCCACCAAGTATATTTGATTAACTGTAAAAGTTAGACTTTGGGAATGGACTGTCAAAGCCCACTTTACACTAAAAGCCATTTCATTGGGCACTAAAAACACTTAAATACAAAATGAGAGAAATATGTCTAAATCTAGTTTCATAATAAACCATTTTAATAAATAACCCCATTTCCCGTGCATGAACATCATTTCTTCAGAGAAAAGCATTGCTCACTGTGACAGAAAACAATTTAACTAACTAAAAAATGAACAATTTAGTATGTACATAGCCAAGATGAAGTATGTCTTTATAAAATAGGAAATTTTATAGAGAAATTAACTAAAGTGGTAGGAGGTAAAATTGGATTTGTCTTCCTTAACTGAAGTATCTGTAATGGCAACATATTTAAAAATGGTTCATTGGCAAAAGCTCAGCATTTTCTTGTAATATTCTGTTTCTAATGTGATGTATTTATTTTACATTTCCTCACTCATGTTCTCAGATGTTTTCCTTCCGAAAATAACCTATAAATATTGTAACCATCTATTATTGCCGGAAAAAAAAAGTCCCATAAAAGCCTTTAATATTATTTACTTAATCTCTTCATTTTCAAGCTATGTGACAGCAGCAGTGAGTGACAGTCGATGGTGAAATACTTCTGCACTGTGAGATCCTAAAGAAGAGCGTGCTTGTTTTATCATCCTTGGACACTGGTATACAGCAAACAGTCATAAAAAATGAAACATTTAGTATATATCTAGTTCCCTCAAGGCTTCTATTTACACTGATTCTTGTCAGTTTTCAAGAAAGGATTCTTTATAAGCATATCCTGATGAAAGGCAAAATGTTGAATGCATTTAATAATGGCTGCATGCATGCATGCTCAGTCACTCAGTCGTGTCTTACTCTTTGTGACCCAATGGACTGTAGCCCACCAGTCCTTCTCTGTCCATGAGATTTTCCAGGCAAGAATACTGGAGTAGGTTGCCATTTTCCTCCTCCAGGGGATCTTCCTGACCCAGGGATCGAATCCACATCTCCAGCATCTCCTGCATTTGCAGGTGGGACTCTTTACCAGTAGCACCACCTGGGAAGTCCCTTAATAATGACTGTGGCAGTTCATACTATATTTCTTGAGCATTTTATTTGTAAGAGGCTAAGCTAAGGCTTTATAAAGTACATAAATCTGTTAAATCTTAGCACCAATTCAGTATCTCCATTTTCCTGATGAACAACCTGGTCATAAGAAGTTAAGAAACTTGTCTATTGCCATAAGTTTAGCATGTGACAAGACAGGCTGCCAATCCAGGAAGAATCCTTGCTTCTCATGGGTGTATTTGGCGAATTTCACAGGGTGAAACTATGAGAAAACAGGTGGTTATCATGCACATCTTGTTCCAAACATTAAGGATTAACAGGGTTGTCTAAAACAGGATAATGTGCTTTTAACCAAATTGTTGGCAAATTTTCCTACAGATAAAATTCAAGCCAGCTAATATCCCTCTGAGAACTATTAATGAAGAGAGACAGGGTTTAATTCAAGCACATGCTGGAGACCACAAATATTTTAGGTCATGACTCACAGAATTCCACAAATAAAAGATGCAAAGTGGTGGTCGACATTCAAGCTAATGCAGATGAACAATCCTAGCAATAATGTGACTTAAAAAGACAAATGCCTTTCACTGGTTTCTCCCCAGATTACCAAATCTAAAGCCTTCTTCTAGTCTTTAACCTGTGTGCACTGTTGACATTGGAGAATGTTTCTTCTGTCCTGAGCCTCCTCCTGACCTGGTTTCCACAGCAATAGTCTGTTATGGTCCTTTCATTTACAAAAGAGACACTCCAAACTCTGATGGAAAAAGTATGTATTATTACTGTAGGGTCCCTTAGAGAATCTAAGGGCAAAGAGTACAGCTGCGTGTCACTAACCTCTGGACCAACCAGTGGAAAGCCTTCAGGATCA
The DNA here is from genome assembly GCF_055505025.1 of Bos grunniens. Classification (NCBI taxonomy): domain Eukaryota; kingdom Metazoa; phylum Chordata; class Mammalia; order Artiodactyla; family Bovidae; genus Bos; species Bos grunniens. Next base: position 49,259,770 of record NC_141193.1, on the reverse strand, counting down.
AGCCTATCAGAGCCTGTCTGTCTGTCCCTCAGCTGCCTCATGCTCACAGCCTCTCTCTCAGTCCATTGGGATAGCTCTAACAAAATATCATCAGCTTGGTGTTTCATAAACAACAGAGATTTATTTCTCACAATCTGGATGCTGGAAGTCCAAGATCCAGATGCAGCAGACTCAGTATCTGGTGAAGTCACACTTCCTGGTTGGCAGACTGTGTCTTCTGGATGCATCCTCATTTTGCAGAAGGGGAGAGGGATCTTCCTGAGATTCCTCTTGTAAGGGCACAAATCCTCTTTATAAGGGCCCCACCATCATGAAAGAATCATTTCCCAAAGGCCCCACCTTCAAATACTACCACATCAGGAATTAAGTTTCAATATATGCATTCTAGGGGGATACAAACATTCACCCACAGTTGTCAGGTTTAAAACTCCTCAGTTCCACCACACCCAGAGATTACCTGTGAATCCCAATAATAAATTTGGGAAGACAGAATCTTGGTCCCAGGGTCAAGGAGGGAAGGACTGGTGGGCAGTTCTCAGAGAAAAGGGATGATGTTCTGGGCTAGGCATATACCTCCAAAGCCATTAACAAGGAATCTTCTCTGTGGGGCTTCCCAGGTGACTCAGTGGTAAAGACACCACCTGCCAATGCAGGAGATTTGGGTTTGATCCCTGCGTCGGGAAAATCCCCTGGAGGAGGAAATGGCAACCCACTTCAGTACTCTTGCCTGGAACATCCATGGACCAAGGAGCCTTGTGGGTTACAAAGTGGGATTTGCAACCCCAAGTCCCTGGGGCTGCAAAACAGTTGGACAAGACTAAGCGATTGAGCACGCATGCACATATCTTCTCTGTGAGATTTCAGGTCTGATGCTACTTTGTACCACATCACAAAGATGGTTTTCAACGCTCACGTTCACCAAGTTCTGGTTAGCTGTATTTCTATGCTTTGTCTCCTGTCAGTCCCCTTCTTTCCCTCCCTTCAATATCACTGTGTTTTAGAAACTCAAAGACTAATCATGTAATGTGGAAGTCAAATTAGCTAAAATAAACTCCATGCATGTGAAGACAACATCATTCTACATTTACTGAGAATTTACTATGTGCTAAATTCTTACTAAAGTACTCTACATATATTAACTCATCTATCCTTGGTGGCAAGCTAATTCATTATTTAATGTACATACTCTCATTTTTGCAGTAAAGTAAACTGCAGCTCAGCGAGGTTAAGTAATGTGCCCAGCCTCACACAGCTGAGAAAGTGGTAGAGCTAGGATTCAAATGCACACATATCTGATTCCAGTGCCCAAGCTCTTGGACATTATTCTATCTGGCTTCTCCCCTCCCATGATTAGAAGTCTGATCCTGAGAATAAATGGCAAAGAGCTAAACAGACACTGGTCCTTGTGCTATTAAGTCATGAAACTGCCATCAATAATTCACCACAGGTTGGTTTTGTCATTTTATTGTCAGATTTTCATATGCTTTCCTAGAATAATCTACCTCAATGTGAATAAAATTTATGAATTTTTAAAACATTTGAACGTTTTTATAACAATGTCGAGAAGCTAGGAACAAAGTCATTTAAAAATGACAGGAAATGCCAAGACCAGAATGTAAAGTGGCAGCAATAGTAAACCTGGACTTTGGGTTCTCAAGGTCAGTGGTGAAACTACACCTCATCCTGTAGCTACTTTTCAGGTAGAAATTTCCAGCGCTTGGAAAGGCAAGTGCAGAGAATTTACTTTAAAGGACTCAAAAGTGATCAAATAAATGAGACTCTGATGAGATTCTCATTTATGAAGCACACCAGTGATGCTCAATAGTAACTTCCACATGGCCTGCTGCTGCTGCTGCTAAGTCGCTTCAGTCGTGTCCGACTCTGTGTGACCCCATAGATGGCAGCCCACCAGGCTCCTCTGTCCCTGGGATTCTCCAGGCAAGAACACTGAGTGGGTTGCCATTTCCTTCTCCAATGCATGACAGTGAAAAGTGAAAGTGAAGTCGCTCAGTCGTGTCCGACTCTAGCGACCCCATGGACTGCAGCCTACCAGGCTTCTCCGTCCATGGGATTTTCTAGGCAAAAGTACTGGACAACTTAAGGCCACACAAATCTCTCATCAAATCCCTTGTACCTGTTAGAACTCCCCGAAATCATTAAACGTAACCAAATCACAAGTACTGCACAACAAACAACAAAAATGAGAGACCTAAGTAAAGCCTGGATTGACGATCTTGAAACCTGCTAAATCCTTAGGTTCCACATATAAGCAATATCACAGGATACCTGTCTTCCTCTGTCCGGCATGCTTCCCTTTCTGTGATAATCTCTAGGTCCATCCATGTATGGTTTATATGCAGAATCAAAATCAAAATGCAAATGAGTTTACATGCAAAATAGAAATAGACACACGGACATAGAAAACAAACTATGGTTACCAGACAGGAAAGCAGGGGGAAAGGGACAGATTAGGAGTTTGCCATTAACACATACACACTAACATACATAAAATAGATAAACAACAAGGACCTACTGTATAGCACAGGGAACTATACTCAGAACTTTTTAATAACTGATAAGGGGAAAGAATCTCAAATCTATATCTGTGTGTGTGTGTCTGTTTTACAGGTGGCGCTAGTGATAAAAGAACCCACCCGCCAATGTAGGCAGACGGAAGAGATGAGGGTTCGATCTCCGTGTCAGAAAGAACTCCTGGAGGAGGGCACAGCAACCTACTCCAGTATTCTTGCCTGGAGAATCCCATGGACAGAGGAGACTGGTGAGCTACAATCCACAGAGCCACACAGAGTCGGACACAACTGAAGGGACTTAGCTTAAACATATATTTACACACACACATATATAACTGAGTCACATTGCTATATACCTGAAAGTAACCCAAAGTTGTAAGTCAACTATACTTCAACAGGAAAAAAAAAAAAACTGAACAAAGGCTGAAAAACAATCCCTGCTAACTTGTTAACATTTGGTGTAATAAGAAAAGCATAGTATCAAGAGTCCTTGGTTATGCCAGCTACCTCCGCCCCTTAGGAGAACTCAGCCTTCCCATCTGTGCCCTTCGACAGTAGCCTGTGGAGTCTCTGCGGGCTGCCATAACCAAGAACTGCAAACTGGCTGCTGAGCACAACAGACATGTATTATCACACTGAAGGTCTCAGGGTAAAAGCCAGGGTGTCAGCAGAGTCACCTTCCTCTGAAAGCTCTAGGGGAGGATCGGCCCTGCTTTTTCCGCCTTGCAGAGGGTGCTGAGGACCCCTGGCCCTCCGTGGCCTGTGGGAGCATGTCTTCAACCTCTGCCTCCACCTCCAGCCCCACGGCCGTCTTTTCTCTGAGTCAGGCCCCTCTTCTAATAAGGACAGGAGTCACTGAATTAGGTCCACCCTTATGCAATTAGGGGGCTACCCAGGTGGCGGTGTGTGTGTGTGTGTGTGTGTCGCTGAGTTGTGTCCAACTCTTTGAGACCCCATGGACTGTAGCCAGCAGGCTCCTCTGCCCTTGGGATTCTCCTGGCAAGAATACTGGACTGGGTTACCATTTCCTTCTCCAGGGGATCTTCCCGACCCAGGGATCGAACCCAGATCTCCTGCATTGCAGGCAGCTGCGTTACCGTCTGAGCCACCTGGGACGTGCAAGTGGTGTCAGTGGTAAAGAGTCTGCCCGCCGGGGCAGTAGACGCCAACAGATGTAGGTCCGATCCCTGGGTCAGGAAGATCCTTTGCAGAAGGAAATGACAACCCAGTCCAGTACTCTTGCCTGGGAAATCCCGTGAACAGAGTCGTCTGGTGGGCTACAGTCCATGGAACCACAAAGTCAGACGTAACTGAGCAACTGAGCACACACACACACACACACACACTCATGGATCTCATTTTAACTAGATTACATCTACAAGGGCTTATTTCCAAATAAGGTCACATTCATGCGTAGAAGGGGATTAAGACGTCACGATGTCTTTTGGGGGACACAATTCAACCCATAAATGCATACAAAATAAAGTGTGTGTACACTCATCTGAAAGAATTCACTGAGCACGAGTCCTCAGATCCTTGATGCATTCCCGGAGCTGCTCACATTTTCACATTCTGTGGCATTTGTCCATAGCACTGGGGACCATTAATCAGAGCAACCCTAGCTCTGCACGATCAGTTGGGTGACCTTGGGCAGGTCACCAAGGTACCCATAGGCCCATTTCCTTCCCAGGTCCGTGTGTGTGTGTGCTCAGTTGTGTCTGACTCCGCAACCCCATGGACTGTAGCCTGCCAAGCTCCTCTTTCCATGGGATTTCCCAGGCAAGAATACTGGAGTGTGTTGCCCTTTCCTCCTCCAGGGGGTCTTCCTGACCCAGGGATGGAATCCAAGGCTCCTGTGGCTCCTGCATTGCAGGCAGATTCTTTTACAGCTGAGCCCCCAGGGAAGCCCTCTCAGGACCATGATGAGAGGTGAACTAGCCAATCTGTGAAAACCCGGGCACGGCTGGGGCACAGAGCAGATCCGCGCTTGGCTTCCTTGGTTAAGGTTCCCCTTCTTGCTGTCACCCCCTGGAGGAAGGAAGCACACGCCGGGGGAATATGCAAGAGTCCCCCCTTAACAATGTCCGGAAAGAATGAAGAGAAGCGGGCAGTGATTTCAATTAAAATTCACTGTTTCTCTCAGAACAGAAGAAAGTAATAAACCAGTGCAGTAAATTACTGATGTGGAGTTAATGCCCAGATAAAAGATATAAAAGGGAAATTTACGACTTTAATCAACCTTTTTTCATTTTTATATATATGTATATATAAAACTCCATCATCTGCTTTATTTACATGACTGTGTCCCCCTCCCAAATAATTGTCAGTAATTTCCAGCAACAGCTATGCCAGCAGCTGAGCCCCAGGAGCAGGATGGGCATCTTCTGGGTATCTGGGACCTGCCCCTCCCCCATCCCTCCTCTGGAGGCTGGAGGACGAGAGAGGCCGAGCAGCAGCGTAGGCATTGCTGCTCAGTCACTCAGTCATGTCCGAGTCTTTGTGACCCCGTGGACTTCAGCATGCCAGGCTTCCCTGTCCTTCACCATCTCCTGGAGCTTGCTCAAATGCATGTCCATTGAGTCGGTGATGCCATCCATCTGTCGTCCCCTTCTCCTCCTGCCTTCAATCTTTCCTAGCATCAAGGTCTTCTTTAATGAGTCAGCCCTTCGCATCACGTGGCCAAAGTATTGGAGCTTCAGCTTCAGCATCAGTCCTCCCAGTGAATATTCAGGACTGATTTCCTTTAGGATGGACTGGTTGGATCTCCTTGCAGTCCAAGGGACTCTCAAGAGTCTCCAACATCACAGTTTAAAAGCATCAATTCTGCGCTCAGCTTTCTTTATAGTCCAACTCTCATATCCATACATGATGACTAGAAAAAGCATAGCCTTGACTGCTGCTGCTGCTAAGTCGCTTCAGTTGTGTCCGACTCTGTGCAACCCATAGACGGCAGCCCACCAGGCTCCCCTGTCCCTGGGATTCAGATGGACCTTTTCCAGCAAAGTAATGAATTTGCTTTTAAAGATGCTGTCTAGGTTTGTCATAGCTTTTCTCTATGCAACAGCACAGAGACATGAGCAATACCACAGCACTGCTGAATAAGCAGTAGGCAGAACAAGCAGCATCCAACCCAGGTGGTGCTAGCGGTAAGGAACCTGCCTACCAACGCAGGAGAGAAAAGAGAACAGGGTTCAGTCCTTGGATTGGGATGATCCTCTGGAGGAGGACATGGCAACCTACTCCAGGATTCTTGCCTGGAGAATCCCATGGTCACAGGATACAGTCCATTGTGTCTCAAAGAGTTGGACTCCACTGAAGGTACTTAGCATGCACGCACCCCTCAGGGAGGGGCCTCTGAGCCACCTGCATGCCCAGGGTCTGTTCCCAGACAGCCATCTCTTCCCTCCAGCTTGTGCTTGCTCAGGCTTCTGTCTGTTTTGCCCAAGATCCCCTGGAATTGGTTTCATAGAACTCAGCACCTGAAAATCCTTTTCCCAAGTAACAGTCTTATTAACTCAAAGAACCGAATCTGTTTCTCATGAATGCTGTTGCCTAACTAGCAGCCTCATCCGTAAAAACTTGACTTACTTTTGGTGGTCAAAGTTTTCCTTCCTAATACTTACAGAGACACCAATTCTCACCTAGCTGAGTCTTTTCATCCTATGGTGTATCCGAGGACGATGATCTCAGACACTGGTTCTGAGTCCCCACAGATCTAGCAGTTCTCTGGGGCTTATAAATGAACACTGCGTAGTTAGGAGAGCCCTAATCTAGATATAGGACTGCAGAATCTCTGGCTGAGGGCCAACGGATTTGGGTTCTTCTTTTTCACCCACTTTTATTCCAGGGAAGAAACAATCCACACACTTATCCGTTAGAAAGCTGACATTAAGCAGAAACGGGATATGGAGCTGCTTAAATATTTCAAGGGAATAAACCCTGGGACCCTCAAAATAATCTCTTGATGCTGTTTCCTGAAGAACGCTGCACAAAACTGACTTTGATGAGGATTTTGTCACCAGCCAAATCCTTTCCAAATACTGAGAGTTAAGAAAACGATAGTTTCATCCACTTTCATTCTGCTAGAAGTTATTGTTTTGTTCTTTTTTTGCCAATAAATTTGATTTCAAATACTCATAAAATCTTTAAAATACAAGGAACCTGGAGTCAGAGGAAAATTAGGGGTACCTTTGGATTTCCTCCTTTTTCATTTTATTTCACTTGATTATTATTAATATATATGCAACTGTATCTATATATTGATATATGCACACATGCACTTTTTGAAAATGTTAACAACACCGTCACACTTCCCTAATAAGTCACTCATCTGGCACAGGGTTTTTTTGTTAAGGGCATATGAAACAGAGTCTCAGAAAATATGCCACGTGAGTTCAATGGTTTTCAATGAGTTCCAAATATTCCAATGAGTTTTACCCCAGGGGATGTTTGACAATGTCTGGAGGTATTTTGGCTGTCACAGCTCATGGAAGCGGTGCTAGTGGCATTTTGGAGAGGCCAGAAATGTCACTAAACATCTTATAATGCATAGCACAGCTCCCCACAACAAAGACTTACCCAGTCCCCAACGTCAAAGGGATTGAAGCTGAGTAACCCTGAAATCCGTACTTAAATCCACAGCCATTCTAACAATCAGGCCACAGGAAGGCGCAGCCAGAGTCCACACTAGGTGAAAACACACCCCCCTTGTGATGTACCCGCCCCTCCTCAGCAAGCCCTCTGCACCCTCAGAACCGCCCCGAACCCCTAGTCCACACTTGTGAGTCGATCTCATGGGGAAACGCAGTCTCCCCAGAGACACGACGACAGTGCAGAAAAGTTCCCTTTGTCCTTGTTCCTGTGAAGCACATTCACAGGGATGCAAAGGTCACCGCTGAATTTAAATAACCTCCTGTGATAAATCTGCATGAGGCCGATTTGTTCTACTGGACTTGTTGGATTAAATGAACACAATTTAATGTTCTATAGGACAAGGCCTCCTTTCATGGCTGAAGGAAGGGGCGAGGGTGATTTACAGTTTCATACATACTCATTCGCTGCATTATCTGCTTTGTGCCCGGACTTATGAATATCAACTCATCACCCAGCGGTCATTTCTCCCCATTCAGGAGAATTTAGCTTTTCACTACGAAGGCATAAGCAACAAGAGACTGTAATAAGAGATTTCTGCAATGTTCACTCAAAAAAAAAAGCATCAATATTTGTCCCCTTGTTCCTCAATGTGTGTGTATGTGTGTGTGTGTGTGTGTGTGTGTGTGTGTGTGTTAATCTCTGATGTTATAAAGCAAGGTCCTCTTCTGTTTTCCAGGAAAAAGTATTTTCCTAAGCAGATTATCACTGAAGAGAGCTGGGCATCAACAGAAGGCTTAGCTTACCTAAGATGTTAGATTATTTTTTGAGCACCCCTGTCTTCTGAGTCATCATTCTTTTTATGATGATAAACTAATTCTGAAGGTTTGTCTATTCATTAAAGTAGTTCTGAATTCCATTTAGCAATGGTTTCTGCTTAATTCTATATATTTGGAAATAATAAAAGGGTAACCAAACATTGATATAGCCCAGATTTTTATTAACCAGTCTTAGGAATCACAATGTTTTAGCTCATGGACCATTAAAGAGACAGGATTTTCATTTTTCCCTACTTCATCAGAGTATCTGACAGCTATGAGAGTTGATTGTAGGGGTAGGTACAGAGAGCACTCTGCATTCATGGTCAAGTCTCAGAATCCCAGCTCTGGAAGGCAAGAATGTATGGATAAAGGATAAAGTTGGCTGCCCTGTCTCAGGTACATCCCTCAGCACTGTGTTACCTCCCTTCTTTGTTTCTCTTTGGATACTAAAGTCCTGAAGCTTGGGAACCAAGCTTTCAGGGGAGCAATGTCAGCATCACATAGGACTTTCTTAGAAATGCAAATTATTGAGCTCCTCCCTAGGAATCTGTAGTCTAACAAGCTTAACAAGCAATGATCATCATGCTGAAGTATGGTCTAGAGTTTCCTCTCTCAGTTACCCCTCTGAATAACATGTTCCAGGTTTGTCTTAAACCATATACCAAAAGGCACACTGGTGCTTTTTATTTATGTATGTATTTTGGCCACGCTGCAGGGCACATAGGATCTTAGTCACCCAACCAGGGATCGAACTTCTGTCCCCTGCAGTGGGAGCAGGAAGCGTAGTGTCTTAACAAATGAGCCACAGGAAAGTCCCAAGCTGATCAGAGTTAGTTCAGAAACTAATGACATCCAATGTTTTAATAATGTATCCCTCCCATTTGTATAGGGAAACTGTCTAAGCCCAAGGGAATCAATAGGTAAGGTTAGGCTTTGATATATTCCTAAAGCAGACATGCTTTTGAAGAGAATCTTCCTCTCAACTCCCCTAAGAAGAGATGGCAGTGAGTCATCCTGCACATCAGGGGTCTTTGGTCAGGTCAACGCCACGACGCTCACACAAAGTGAAAGAAAGCTGAGCCTCCACCTCCTCTCAAAGGTAGCTGGAGATGCCATTGGCCAGAACACGGGCCAAAGGGAGATATCACAACTGCAGGAAGGAGTTTAGAAAGTCTATGCCGTGGATAGTCAACCGTCAAAAGGTCTGGATTAAGTAAGGCTCACTTCCAGAGATTCAGGGTTTCAACACAGCATAAGCTAACCCTGGTTGGATGTTTGACAGAGGCAAAGAAAAGAATAAAGGGGTCTCTTTTAGGCATGATTTTTACTCTCTAAAATATTTTACTAGGCCTCTCAGAAGGTAGACATAAAACCCAAGGCTTTAATAAATCTAAATATTATCAAACAAAAATAAAAGAGATGTGCATAGTTGCTACTCGAATATCTTCCAACATTCCAGACATTTATAAGTCTTTTAAAATTCCTTCTTTAATGATATAAAGCCTCTCCAACTAGCTCAAGTAGCAACGGATGGGCTTTCAAGGTCAGCTTAACGTGTCCACAGTCCCTGAGTAATTTTCTCACTTCTCTCTTTGCAGACTGATCCATTCCTCAGGCCTCCCATTTCCGGGGTCTTCAAGTCCTCACACCATCCTCTCCCACTCCAGCTGGCATTGAACTCTGCCCCACCCTGACGTATCACTCTCTTCACAACTTATATTCCACAGAGTTTGGCCATTTATTATTTTTTTTTAATAATCTGTCTTACACTCTTGCTAAAATGCATTGTATGCATGATGGGCCTATTTTTCCCAAGAGAATAAATTCCCTAAATGCAGTAATGTCTTATACTTCTGTTCTATCATCCATTCCACCAATGCCTGAGGTCTAGAATAGCAGAGGCACACACAGCCCACTTAACACTTTATAAAACCCAATGGAAGGTTCCAGCGCTACACACTGACTAGGAAGGGCAGCCACTGCAGCAACGTGGATGAACCCAGAGCTTATCACACTAAGTGAAGTAAATCAGACAGAGAACACCATATCACATCGTATCATATCACTTACAGGGGGAATCCAAAAGAGGGGAGAATGGCATTGAAACATGTACAATATCACGTATGAAATGAGTTGCCAGTCCAGGTTCGATGCACGATGCTGGATGCTTGGGGCTAGTACACTGGGACGACCCAGAGGGATGGTATGGGGAGGGAGGAGGGAGGAGGGTTCAGGATGGGGAACACATGTATACCTGTGGTGGATTCATTTTGATAGTTGGCAAAACTAATACAATTTGTAAAGTTTAAAAATAAAATTTAAAAAAAAAGGGATATAAATGAGTTTATTTACAAAACAGAAACAGACTCACAGACACAGAAACCAAAATGATGGTTAACAAAATGCAAAAGGGAGGGAAAATTAGGAGTTTGGGATGAACAGATACATGCTACTACATACAAAATAGATAAACAAGAAGGACCTACTGTACAGCACAGAGAACCATATTCAGTGAGCCACCAGGGAAGCCCATCAATACCTAATAATAACTTACCATGGAAAAGAATCAGAAAAAGAATATATGTGTGTGTGTGTGTGTGTGTGTGTGTGTGTGTACATCAACCAGTCCATTCTGAAGGAGATCAGCCCTGGGATTTCTTTGGAAGGAATGATGCTAAAGCTGAAACTCCATTACTTTGGCCACCTCATGCGAAGAGTTGACTCATTGGAAAAGACTCTGATGCTGGGAGGGATTGGGGGCACGAGGAGAAGGGGACGACAGAGGATGAGATGGCTGGATGGCATCACTGACTCGATGGACGTGAGTCTGAGTGAACTCCGGGAGTTGGTGATGGACAGGGAGGCCTGGCGTGCTGCGATTCATGGGGTCTCAAAGAGTCGGACACGACTGAGTGACTGATCTGATCTGATATATAGGGGACTTCCCTGGTGGCTCAGATGGTTAAGCGTCTATCTACAATGTGGGAGACCCGGGTTTGATCCCTGAGTCGGGAAGATCCCCTGGAGAAGGAAATCGCAATCCACTCCAGTACTATTGCCTAGAAAATCCCATGGACAGAGGAGCCTGGTAGGCTACAGTCCATGGGGTAGCAAAGAGTCGAACACAATTAAGCGACTTCATTCACTTTCACTTTCACATGTATATATGTGTGTGTGTGTGTGTGTGTGTGTGTGTGTACATCTAGGGAGCAGTATGCTTGCAACTTACACAAACAATTCTAATGGGGAATACAGGATGACTAACAAGATTACGCTGCAAAAGTGCTGCACTCAATATGCCAGTGAATTTGGAAAACTCAGCAGTGGCCACAGGACTGGAAAAGGGCAGTTTTCATTCCAATCCCAAAGAAAGGCAATGCCAAAGAATGCTCAAACTACCACACAATTGCACTCATCTCACACGCTAGGAAAGTAATGCTCAAAATTCTCCAAGCCAGGCTTCAGCAATATGTGAACCGTGAACTTCCTGATGTTCAAGCTGGTTTTAGAAAAGTCAGAGGAACCAGAGATCAAATTGCCAACATCTGCTGGATCATGGAAAAAGCAAGAGAGTTCCAGAAAAACATCTATATCTGCTTTATTGACTATGCCAAAGCCTTTGACTGTGTGGATCACAATAAACTGCGGAAAATTCTGAAAGAGATGGGCATACCAGACCACCTGATCTGCCTCTTGAGAAACCTGTATGCAGGTCTGGAAGCAACAATTAGAACTGGACATGGAACAACAGACTGGTTCCAAATAGGAAAAGGAGTATGTCAAGGCTATATATTGTCACCCTGCTTATTTAACTTGTATGCAGAGTATATCATGAGAAACGTTGGGCTGGAGGAACCACAAGCTGGAATCAAGATTGCTGGGAGAAATATCAATTACCTCAGATATCCAGATGACACCACCCTTACGGCAGAAAGCGAAGAAGAACTAAAAAGCCTCTTGATGAAAGTAAAAGTGGAGAGTGAAAAAGTTGGCTTAAAGCTCAACATTCAGAAAATGAAGATCATGGCATCTGGTCCCATCACTTCATGGCAGATAGATGGGGAAACAGTGGAAACAGTGGCTGACTTTATTTTTCTGGGCTCCAAAATAACTGCAGATGGTGATTGCAGCCATGAAATTAAAAGATGCTTACTCCTTGGAAGGAAAGTTATAACCAACCTAGACAGCATATTAAAAAGCAGAGACATTACTTTGCCAACAAAGGTCCGTCTAGTCAAGGCTATGGTTTTTCCAGTGGTCATGTATGGATGTGAGAGTTGGACTATAAAGAAAGCTGAGCGCCGAAGAAGTGATGCTTTTGAACTGTGGTGTTGGAGAAGACTCTTGAGAGTCCCTTGGACTGCAAAGAGATCCAACCAGTCCATCCTAAAGGAGATCAGTCCTGGGTGTTCATTGGAAGGACTGATGTTGAGGCTGAAACTCCAATACTTTGGCCACCTGATGCGAAAAGCTGACTCATTGGAAAAGACCCTGATTCTGGGAAAGTTGAGGGCAGGAGGAGAAGGGGACAACAGAGGATGAGATGTTTGGATGGCATCATCAACTCAGTGGACATGGGTTTGGGTGGACTCCGAGAGTTGGTGGTGGACAGGGAGGCCTGGCGTGCTGCGGTTCATGGGGTCACATAGAGTCGGACACAACTGAGAGACTGAACTGAATAATAATAACAACATTTACTGAGTGCTCTACTAAATGCTAGCATGCTGGCACTGTGCTAAATGGTTTCCATACTATAGACAAGACTACAGTAAACACTCTGAAATCCTAGAGGAACTTCCCACACCTGTTCCCCGAATCAGCCTGGACGACCACTCAGTGGCCAGCTTGGATTTCACTACAAATGCTGGAAGAAAGCATTCGAGTTCCTGCTCACCCAGAGAGACAGGTGAACACCAGCCTGCTGGGTGTCTCCAGCTTAGAACACGTGAGCAGGGCTCCGGTTACTGACAAGCCAAGGCAGGGCCCTGCCTGGAAGCTGCGTTTGATTGAAATCAACTGCTCAGCCTGGAATCAATCAAGGTTTCTCTGTACAAGCCAGAAAGGACCTAGGAGCATTACAGCTTTTGTTTTCCTTCTTAAGCCACAGGAATTATTGGAGAAAGTCCACAGACTACTGACTGTAAGTGATTTTAGGTCTGGTAGAAAAAAAACAAAACAAAACAGTTCTTTAGGTAGAGAACAGAGTGTTCATCAGAGAAATCTCTGTCTCTCTCTCCCTTCTCAAGTTCAGGACATCTGTTATCTGCTGCAAGCTGTGGACCCTAAGCATTGACATTATTTGAGTTTGCATTAATCATTTTAATCCTTATTTATTATGGAGCACATTGCCAAAGCAAAACGAAACTCTCTAAATTTCAGCTCTACCACAGAGGAATGAAAGGTCAGTTTACCCAGGTCCACATCTAGTTGAAAAAAATCTAAAGCATAAATCTTACCTAAATATACCAGTTAGGTACATCTCCCCTGCATTCCTGAAAAATGTTACATTAGTGTAACCATTGCAGACAAAGGGCTTTAGAGAAATAAGAGGTATGCCCAAAATTAAAGCGTCTCATTGGAGGGTTTGTTGAATTGGAGGGAAATTTCTCCATGGACAGGATTATTAGAGCAACACACTTAACAAGAGTTACACCAGGCTTATGGTTCCATGCACCCCAACAGAAATAGGAACAGCCATAATATGATTCTTTTGGAGATTTGTATTTCACCAATGGCCTTCAAACACATCATGACATTGAAACTTCATGAGCAATTCGTATGAAGAAAGCAAGGCATTTTCCTTCTCTAGGTAAGAACTTGAGGCCCTAGGAGATTAAATGATGTGCCTGTAATCAGTTACAGCAGTCAGATGGGGTACCAACTTTCTTTGCACAGTTTCAATGTGCCAGCCACTGTGGTGACCACTTCACATGAGAGCCTCTCTATCCCTTGCAACAATCCTTTCTCACTAAACAATGAAGTTCAGAGAGGTTCGATAACTTGCCCGAGCTCATAAAGCACAGAGAGTCTGATTTAGTCTATGTTTTTCTTTGCAGTTTATGGTGCTTCCCAGTTAGATGTACAGAGCAAGGTTTTGAAAACCAGGACTTCTAACCCCAAATGTTACCTCCTCCGTGAAGTATGCCCTGACCACCACTCTCACCTGCCCCATATTGAGTGAAACTCTTCCGCCATAACCAGTTATTGCACTCTCTCACTCTACTTTCACTCTATCATAAATGTTTGTCATTTTACTAATTTCATGTACCTTTGGGTCCCTGATAAGCGTGGGCCATCTCTTGAGTTTATAACTCTATAAAGTAGATCTTGTTTGTAAACCAGAAGGCACAGTACACGCTTGGTGAATGACTAAATGGAGAAACAAAATCCAATGTTTTTTTATCATGAGTCTGAGAATTACAAAGTGTGCCATGCGTTCCTTTTAGACTATTAGAAAAGTTGGTCTAAATCGTCATTCTTGGAACAAATCCTTTTTAAAAATCTACAACAAGGACAGGGAAATTATAACTATGATGAAGTTCCTATCATGTAATGCAGTCCAAATTTTGATAATACAGGACTTTCTGAAAATTTATGCATAAACTTTTCAAAGCTGTATAAAAGACATCTTTAGTTACAGGAGTCTACATGCTCTCTGCAACTAATGTTCATTCTATGGTCTTCACCTCCAACCCAAATTCTTCCTGTGACATGTATTCTTTCCTTAATTTCAGCCATGAGTGTGGGAAGAGACCAGTTGACATTGGCCTTGTGCAGTGTCTTTTGCAAAAGAGGGCACTGGGCTTGCCCTTACTGACTCAAATGCCAATGGAATCAAGAGAGAAGACTCAGAATCTAGCTGGGGTGTTTCAGATTCCACAGGGGAGTGAAATGTGAAGATGGCCATGTCCTCAACTTCTTTTCTGTGACTTTTTTTGTCTTTGTCCTTTCTTCTTGTTAATTTGCTGGAGTATCTGAATTCATTTCTCTTTCACCATACTGCAGAGTCCTTGGCTACAGTGAGAGGTGAGTCAGGAGGGCAGGCATCCTCACTTGCGTGGGTTTAAGGCGGTGCTGAAGGGATGCGCATGGCTCCAGCTCTCTGGGCCCTTCCTCAGGTTCAGGGAGGCCTTGATCAGACACTGGTGGCTGATGACTACTCTGTCTTCTAAGGAAATGAGGGTCGGATCCGGATTCAAAGCTATTCAAATGCTGAACTCTGCTTAACAAAATGACTAACCTACTCATATTATAGTTAGGAAAAAAATCAATAGTTAAAAAAAAAAATCCTTGGCATTCTCTTTACATTATGCTAATGGGAATCTGGCAGTTATAAAATGCTTGGGGTCAGCGGTATGTTTCTACTCAAACAAATACAGGCAGGAAAAACAACTATCAACTTCACCAGGACTTTGTCAAGAAAGCAGAACACATCCCCACCAACATACTTCCATCACCCAGCCTAACTTTGACCAACATCAACTTGCCCAGTGGGAAACAGCAATAATATCTTTATATTCTTCTAAATTTCAATTAATTAAAACTGCATCCATCTCAGCTCTCACTGAGTATTTCACCCTCTTGTACATATCAAGAAGAGGCAAATCACAAGAAAGCAACGAACTTCTGAGATTTCCTCTGCAAAGCATTTTTTTCCAGTGCTATATACTTGCTTCTTGCTTCAGAATACACTCAACCAACTCCACACCTGCCCTTTCTGATCCTTAGCCAACAAGTATAGTTTTCTGCAATCTCTAGAAACTTTTAAGCAAAAACCCAGAAAATTAAAAATGTGTGTTTTATGTAAAGATTTAGATACTGGAAGCTCTTCTAAACATAACACTTCATTGATGGGTAATACAGAAATCACAACAATCTGGGCCTTAAAGTTAAGGCTTTAAGGAGATTATTTATAATGAGCTGGATTAAGGCCAAGTGAGGGAGGCAGTCTCGAAGGAGAGGCATCACAAAGCCAGATAGCCAGAGAACTCAGCATAGCCTAGGCTATGTTCTCCTAAGAAAGCGAGAGCAAGCAGCCAGCTCTCTGAATGGTCTAGGAGCCATTTTTTATAATTATGACTAAAGCAAACCTAAGGCTTTCTGAGAAAGCCTCTTAATTTCTGTTAGATCACTTCACTTCCATTCAGCTGAGGTTAAAACATACCGAAACAGACTGGAAGAACATTCACCTTTTCAGAAACTGTTCCCAGAAAGAAGGATGCTCTTCTCCACACAATGAAATAAATAAAAAGGCACAGCAAATACCAGAGTTGTGAATTTAAAAGGTGGACTAACAACTGAAAAAAAAGTCATACAAGCATCCCCTTACCTGTTTTGACGTTGATGGCAAAAAAGTTCTGAGGATTCCCGCTTGTAATCCTGTAGGTCAGTTTTTCATTGGAACTAGAGTCAGGGTCCTCAGCCTGGATCTGAATGACCGATACATCCTTTGGAGAGTTTTCCATGACAACAGGATAATAAATAGGTTCCGAGGTCAGAGGGGCGTTGTCATTCACGTCTTCAATTTCAATGTAGACCTCAATAGTGGAATAGAGTGGAACAACACCCCTATCTGTGGCGTACACGGTCAGCCAGTACGACCCCGTTGTCTCTCGATCAAGAATGTCTGCTGTAGAGATGACTCCTACGAGAGAGTAGGGAAAGAGTGACTGAGAGAGCAAACCGGGAAGAGACTAAGCCAATCATCTCCAATAGAGAAGGGCTGTGCTAAGTAATAATGGCAAATGAAAAAAAAAAAAAAATACAAAATCAAGATGTTTCTCTTTACATCAGAACATTATTTTCCGCAAAACTATACTAACTAGTTCGTCTACCATTTGAGACGTATAATCACATTCACAAATACTTTATTTGAATTTCCAGCATGGACAAAACACATACACACACACGAGACAGCTGGGAGCAATGGGAAGAGAGTGGGCAGAGGTCAAAACACTTCCCATGATGCCTGGGAAATCAGTGCACAATCACAGCAATATTCCCATTTACCCTGAGGTTGCATTGATTTCTTATGCAACCAAAAGCTTTCCCAGGACACAATATTTTATCTGTTCATTCACAAAAGTGAAAAAGACCTTTCAAGTGTTCTTTAGCCTATTGGGATGGAAACTGCTTTGCATGCAAAAATATAAGCCTCCTTGATGCAATTCCCCTACAAATCAAATGTCACAGTTATTCCAAAGGAATCAGAGAAGACACCGTAATCCATACAAACATACTTTCTGCATGAGCTCTAGGTCCCTCAAGAACTCTACAGAGGGCCCTAAATAAACTCTGAGCCACTTTGAGGGATATTCGTGGACAAGCATTTTAAATTAGGAGCAGAAAAATGCCCAGCCTGCTCCTTCCCACCTTTCTCATTTCAGGGTTGAAACAAGCGCCAAACAGGAAATCAAACATGTGCCAGAAAAGTCAAAGGAAAACACAGTGTTCTTGAATATCATTACAGCCCTCACCCAAAGCACCAAAGCTGCAGAAACTTACTGCAAGAACTCTTAAGTACTTACCACTGTGATGGGAAAACTCTGGGGCTCAGCTTATAAAAGCTCTAAAAGTAATTAGGATACTCATGAAAAGCATGGAATTCCTGTAAACTGTTACACTGTAAAAAACATCCATGGACGGGGTGAAGAAGCGGTTCTCCTGTTCTGGCCTGAATCTTCTATCCTTGGTTCTCCTGTTAGAGTTTTGACCATATTAGGCACATAATATGGCCTATAGATTTTGACTAAGCAAACTGCCAAGTGGAGGGAGGAGAGCATCTGTCCAGAAACAGGCCAGAATAGAGTTGCCTAAAATTCAAAACAGCTAAGTGATTCAAAGGGAGATTGTACAACAGATGTTGAAGTTTTAGGTCTAAAGTTATCCACCAAAGAACCCTGCAAACTTTATAATTCTCTCATAGAGGGCTACTACTGCTAAGTCACTTCGGTCGTGTCTGACTCTGTGCGATCCCATAGACGGCAGCCCACCAGGCTCCCCAGTCCCTGGGATTCTCCAGGCAAGAACACTGGAGTGGGTTGCCATTTCCTTCTCCAATGCATGAAAGTTAAAAATGAAAGTGAAGTCACTCAGTCGTGTCCAACTCCTAGCAACCCCATGGACTGTGGCCCACCAGGCTCCTCCATCCATGGGATTTTCCAGGCAAGAGTGCTGGAGTGGGGTGCCACTGCCTTCTCCATAAATGAGGGCATTAAGTCTCAAATGTGAGTATGTAACGTGTTCCAGGTTGCATGGCTAATTGGAGAACCCAGGTCTGCCTGCCTTGAATGTTCCGCTTCGAAATCCAGACTCCATTACTTGCCACCTCTTTGACCTTGTACAATGTGTTTAAACCCAGCAAGCCTAGTTTTATCACCCCTATCTCAGTGCCATGATGATCATGTAATTAAATGCATGTTGAGTGTTTGGCACAAAGTTTGCAACATATTATAGTGTTAATAGATACTGGGTATATGTTAAACCAAGATGAATCAAAGTAAGTACCCCCAAAGCCTTGTAAATAGTAGCCACACCCCAAAGTAAGGGTGAGGAGAGAAGGTGAGAAGTTTGGGATGGAAAGTCTTATTAGATATTATTTTCTTCTCCAGTCATGTGGCATATTATTGCTTGGTCTTTGTGACTGCCCATGATACCTTTTCATGAAAATATCTGGCTGGTTTGGGGAACAGCAAAGTTAGTCCATTAAAAAGAAAATTTAACAAGGAACAAAATCAAAGAAGGTAGGTCAGCTTTGTCTGTACCTTGCCTGATCACCCACCATGCATGCACTCACATGCACAGACAGCAAGCATCTGCATACACACACACACACACACACACACACACACACACAGATTTATAGTCACAGAATTGTTCTGTGGTCCCTGGAAATCACTTAAATCTCTTTTCTTGCACCTGTCAAACTGGGAGATGGTGTATTACTGGCTTTGGACATTTAGATGATTTTGAAAAATCCTTGGATGAGAGGCACCCACTAATGTAAATTAAAATATATGGGTGAATTTTTACTCTATTTTTTAATGAAACATCAGACATGTCCTCTAGAAGTTAGAATTCTCTCTCATTAATATGAAATATGTTTATGGCTATTTACTCATTAAGTTGAAGTGCAAATGAGTATCTTGGAACACAGTGTTCAGGCATCATTCCTGATCCAAAAATCTGAGGACAAAAAGAAAAGAATGACTGGGAAATGTGTTGACAATTATTTTAAGATTCATCCAAGGCTCCATATTAACCATATTAAGCAACTAATGCCCAGCGATAGCATTTCCTCACTTTCTTCAGTGTTTCACAGCTAATTATGATCCACATGGTCACAATTAAAAAATGAGCTTTTCTATCAAGCAAAAACTCGCTTCTGAGGTTTCCAAAGACTACCAAAATCATATAAGCCCATTGCTTTTTTTTATTACTACCATGCATTCCTTTTTACTTTTTCAATTGAGGTATAATTGGCATACAATAACTATACACATTCAAAGAAAACAATTTGTAAGTTTTGATACCCTTGAACCATCACCACCATCAAGACAACAAATACAATCATTATTTCCAAAAGTATTCTTCATCCCATTTTTTTTAATTTAAATAGTATTTAATAATAAGCAAAATCAGACAACATTTTGGTGATTACATAATTATAAGGAATCCTTCTCGTGTTTTTTAATCTAATTAAAATGCTCTCAGATTTTGCCTACCCCTCCTCCCCATGTAACAGATTAGCATCTGGTCCCATCAACTCATGGAAACAGAGGGGAGAATGTGGAAGTAGTAACAGATTTTATTTTCTTGGGCTCCAAAATCACTATGGACAGTGACTGCAGCCATGAATTTCCTCCTTGAGAGAAAAGCTAGGACGAACCTAGACAGCATATTACAAAGCAGAGACATCACTTTATTTATGACGGTCCATATAGTCAAGGCTACGGTTTTTCCAGTAGTCATGTATGGATGTGAGAGTTGGACTATAAAGAGAGCTGAGCGCGGAAGAATTGATGCTTTTGAACTGTGGTGTTGGAGAAGACTCTTGAGAGTCCCTTGGACTGCAAGGAGATTCAATCAGTCCATCCTAAAGGAAATCAGTCCTGAATATTCATTGGAAGAACTGATGCTGAAGCTGAAGTTCCAATACTTTGGCCACCTGATGCAAAGAGCCGACTTATTGGAAAAGACCCTGATGCTGGGAAAGATTGAGGGCAGAAGGAGAAAGGGATGACAGAGAATAAGATGGTTGGATGGCATCACCGACTCAATGGACATGAGTCTGAGCAAACTCCAGGAGATAGTGAAGGATAGGGGAGCCTGGCGTGCTGCAGTCCATGAGGTTGCAAACAGTTGGACACGACTGAGTGACTGAACAACAATTAAAACAAAAATAAACCGTCTACAGTGAGCTTCTAAAAGCAAGTTTCTGGGGGTGCTGCTCAGTAGAGAGGACTCAGGTAGAATATCCCAAATGCAGATACATCCTTCCCCTCACGTTTCACCTATCACAGAAATACACAACATAGACCCCTACTGGGGTACCCAGCTTTATGTTGATATTTATTAAGATGCCCATTAAAAAGTTCTTTAGAAATACAGTTGGGATTTTTTATACTCTTTGAGATATGCTTAGGTTTATAAAAAATTTTTCCATCTATTTCTTCTTACTGTATAATAAAGGCAGACTGGAATTATTTAGGTAACAATATTTAATAGTATAAGCAGGTACATAAACTGTATTTATTTATTTATTAGAACTGTGCACAGTTTGAAATGGAATAAGTTGATCCCAGCATGAAGCACATGCCAGCTATAGTTGTTTTCTTTTTGACAAACAAATTATTAAAAAAAAAAAACAACTATATATACCTTGTTCTTATCGACTAAGCTCTGAATATTGGAAATGAGAGGAAAAATTCATGGAGCTGTTCAAAGCAGATGACTATCACAGACTATCACAGACTATCACAGAAAACGATGACTCATCATTTTCCAGCCGTATCTCCATATGGAGCAACCAAGGTGTCAAATGATATCTTGCCCCAGAAAAATGACACCCAAACATCCGCAACTACTCTAATAAAAAAACTGTCAACAAATGGTTTAGGGAATGCTTTGGTGGCCATGTGCCTACATAACATGATGAAAACCCCTCTTCCAGGAAAAGTATTATAGATTTTGAGGCAGTTAAAAAAAAGACACACACACACAAACCTTTAAAAACACCCTGGCAGTATATTCTTTGTAAATACTTCTAATAGAGGTTTACCTGTTTCCTTGTGCATATATATATCTTTAATTCTTATTCCCAGTTAGTCAAAATATTAACTCCCAATGCTCAGTGCACTTACATTTTATAAAACTTCTTATTCTGAAATAATTATAAACTATAGGAAGGTACAAAGAAATGAACTAGAGTTCCTGGGCAACCTTCACCCACCTTCCCCCAGTGTTAACATTAAGTGTATTTTTAAATTACTTATTTCTTCAAGAATCAAACACTTACTACTTTTATATCTGAGAGAACATGGAATTCTTTCATGGGCTTCATAATCCCTTTTAGCCAACCCTTGCTTGACTTTATTTAAGAGGATCACACAGATAACTATTTTTCTTTCTTTTCCTATTCATTCCTAGACTTGTATAAAGCTCTTATGGCCTTAGGAAGGATCACTGTTCTGAGCCGCGTGTGGTGATAATTAGGGCAAGAACAGGGATTTTATCCTCATAGCTCAACCCAGGTCACTCTATTCACACCCATGGTCATCCCTATAACCTTTACCACTCTGAAACAGACTAAAATCAAAGGCAATCAGCTAAAATGGGAGGAGCCAAGAGGCACAAAGCAATTGTGGGAGGACAGAATCTTAAAACAGCTATTCAAAATGCTTCAGATACATTTTAGTATATACATACTACACACACATATACTTTCATACGCTTTATATGTCACATATTTGACACATAATATATTTAAACATACGCTTTAAAGCACTTTTAAAAGTGAAAATTTTAAGCGAATCACCCAGCTAATTGAGTGGCAGAGTCGGGTCTGGAATCTGGAGCTGTGAACTGGAGCACACTCTCTTTTCATTACTGGAGCTGCCTGCTGATCTACCCGCATGTGCCCATTATCATGAAAAAGAAGGCAATCCCGTGCCCCAGCATCCCTCACAGTGGGTTGGTATCAGCTCTTTGGTAGCAGGAAATTCAATAGTTTCCTTGCTTCCCTCTATTTAAGTTGTTTTAATATATTATTCTGAATCCATTTTTATATCTCCTCAGAAGATCCTCAGTTGCTGGAATGGTTGGAGACCAGGAGAACTGGAAGACAACTTCTTCCTTAAATACCCCATCACCCCTCTGCTTTTGTACAAAGGCATCTGCACTCCCTGCTCCTTCAGTCCCTGCCTCCAGGAACCAAACCATCTTCTCTGTTCCTTAAGGAAGTTTCAGATTCAGAGAACACCCTCCCCCAGCCAGCCAGGGTCTGGGGCGTCCCCCTCTGCTTTTACTTTGTCCCTTTACCAATCCACTACGACCTCCCTATGAATACAGAGCATTCTGTCTTGTTTTTCTCTATTCTAGGATGGTGGCTACAAATTTGGAACACTGCAAATGTTTGATAAATAAATGAAGGATAACATCACAACATTTGGTAAATGCAAGCAAGTTGGGATGTCTGGCTCTTTACAGACAAGCACTCTGAGGAATAGCTTCATTTGAAAAAAAAACAAAACTGAGTCATCTCGCCATCCTGTGATCACTAGGCAAAGTAAAATGGGATAGACTGAGCCTGTCATCTGTTTTAGATTTCTCTAGTGTACATGCAGAGTTACCTAGCTCTGAAAGTCAACTCTCCATCTGTGAACTATCCTGTTTGATAAAACAGTTTTCTTTTTTAAAAAAAAAATTTATTTATTTTAATTGGAGGATAGGTACTTTACAATATTATGATGGCTTTTGCCATACATCAACACGAATCAGCCACAGGTATACACATGTCCCCCCATCCTGAATTCCCCTCCCACCCCACCCCTTCAGGTGTCACAGAGCGCCAGTTCTTGGTGCCCTGAGGATAAGATGGTTTTCTTAAAAAACATGTGCAGTTTTGAGTCGTCCCTTTACTACCAAGAATGTGGATGGTGCCACGGTATTGTCTTCAAGGCTTGAAGCCAAGATGCAGCTTCATGAAGACATCCGTTGATTTTATCATTCACTTACACACTGCACTGTACACAGATTCGCACCACAGACAGCCGGAATCAAAGTCCTGGGCCCCAGATAGAGAGCCCGCAAGGCTCACTCTCTCACTGGCCGCTCCTCCGCTGATTCTCATCCACCCAACACTTTTGTTCTACTCTGTTCCCTCCTCTTCATACCAACTCCTGTTGAGATATCTTTCATCTTTGCAGAAGAAGAAAAAGCCACAGCACAGTTGCAGGAAACAATTATGTCCTGAAATGCAAGCCGCCTTCATTGCCTGTTATTTCACAAGGCTCAAGGCTGGAGAGCAGCACATGAAATTAAGGCAAAAGACTGCAGGCTGATTTCAAGCTTTTGTTTGGAGTTAATGAAAATGGACAGCTCTCCTCGTCTGTTTGGGACCCACGAATTTTAAAACTTAGCTGCCTGCTCAAAAGCCTCCCAGGAAGTTCTATGAACTCAGTACTAACATACGCTTGGTATTTTTTTTTCAAAGACAAACTTTTCAGGACCAGTTTTGAATGGACTGAAAATGTATACCTGTTCTCTCTCTACAGTAAATCTGGTCTGTGTAGCTAGCACCAGATGCCAACAGCCTGAAAACAGGAAGTGGACAGAGGACCAATCTGTAGCAACACATCCAGCTCTCATTGTTTTTTCTTTTCTTTTCTGTATCGCAGATTGTTCCCAGCCTCAGCTCCTTTCTGTGGTCCGTGCTAATTTGCATACCACCCCTAAGCACAATGACTGGGTTCACACAGTCAAGTAGAAAGGAAGGTTGAAATTTAAACCAGGAGAAAATGATTTCAGGAAATATATGAAATAAAGTCAAGAGTTAGTTTTGTTAAGTGTCTAAATGCATAGAGGTTATTTCACAAAGAGCAGTAATTTGCTGGAATCTTTCGAAGAAATGAGCACACACCTCAGCACAAACCGTTTTGGTTATATACACAGAAATACTTTCTGGTAGCAATGGAGAGGAACAAAGAAACGGGTTTATGGGGAAAGCTGGACTTCCCATCTATTCCTGTGCTTCAGTGACAGGAGACAGAGCAACAGAGAGGCAGAAACAGGGAGAAAGAAAGAAAAGGAAGGGGGAGGAGGGAAGAAGGAAGGAAGGAAAGAAGAAAGAAAGAGAGAAAAAGAAGGAAGAAAAAGAAAGAGGCGATCTTTCGCCTGGCAGAAACTTTTAGAGCATTCAAATTGGTTACTAGGTAATCTTTGTGTTAAAAATAAAAAGACTTCATTGTAGAAGAAAATATGCAAAATAAATACATTTTTAAAACACCCATTATTTCATGACCCAAAGATAATAACTGTTAATGTCCTTGATGTATTGCCTTTGCTCTAGATTATTTTCTCCCCAAAGCAGAATATTTCTCAGGAATTGTGGATCCTCACTTACTCATCTACTGAACAGCTTTCCATACCAATACCTGTAGTTCTATACATTTAGCTTTTAATGGTTGTGTGGTAATGCCCACTTGCCCACTAGCCAACTAACAAAAAATATAAGCTCCCTCCGTGCAAGAGTTTTCTCTGTTGCATCACTGTTGTCTACCCTAGAGAAATGGCTAGTACACACTACATGCTCATTAAATACCTGTTGAAATACTCACACAATGTTTATCGTTTATTTAATGAAGCCTCTTTGCTAAGTCATTTATTAGGTCATATTTTATTTTTTGCTATTGTTAATATAACTCATACTTAGATGAATAACCTTGCATCTACATCTTTTTTCACTTATTTCTTAGAATAAATTTCTAGAGAGAGAAATAATGAGTCAAAGGGTCTTATATTTTTAAATGCATTTGAGTCAACTGTCTTCTAAAAAGTCTACACTACTTATAATGTTACCAGCATTTTCTGACCACATTTTTTACTAAATCTTTAAAAAATCTGTATAATTGTTAATGGAAAAAAAAATCTGCAATTTACTTTCTATAGAGCTAACAGCTGACCTTATAAAACCCTTTAAATCATTCCTCACTGTATTTTAACCATTCGACTCAATAACCAAATGCCATGTTTTTGTGGTGAGACAAAACACTGTTGACAGCAAGATGGTGCTAAACATTTTATTGTAAAGAAAGACTTTATATGAGGCACACCTTAAATGAAATTAACATCTGTTCACAAAAACAAATTCTTCAGCTTTAAAAAATGCTGTAGTATTTTTAAATGAAATGTCAGAGCATAACCTTTAGCTCTTCAAGAAAGAACACTAGATATCAGTCATACTTTAATCCAATATTTAGGATTATCTACTACCAACTTAACTTAGCACGAAGGACAAAGGGACCTGGGTTCTCTGAGCAGACTAGCTCTATAAGAGTCTTCATTTGGACTGGGATTTTTTTTTTTTTTTTCCTTCCCAGGTTCATTGTGATACAATTGACATATATCCCAGTATACGTTTAAGGTTGTACTTTACTGTACTGTATGGCATATTTTCTTTACTCACATATACTGTGAAATGTTTTCCACAGTAAGTTTAGTTAGCATCCATGACCTCATATGGTATATACAAAAAAAAAAAAAAATCTGGGACTGGGAATTTAAGTTTTGCTTAGAAAAGCCTTTTCACTTCCAAGAAGTTAGACTAGACTTGAAGAAAGATCTCCTGAACCAAAATGTCTGGGCTAATGCATTAAAGTGTGTACTACAGACATAGTCACAAAAGCTCTTGTGTTTACTTGAAAGCAATGCAGGGTGGTACAAAGTTCACTCTTAAAACTGGGACTGCACCACTTGAACTTTATGGAAATTTTCACTTTTGGAAAACTTTTTCTCCAAGTTAAAGGGAACACTTCTTCCTTTTTCTTTTCTTCTATATCAGAATATGGCAACTATAAGTCACATTGTACTCACCCAGATACAAGGCTCTTATCTACCACTCCACAGGGAGCTTCCCAGGTGGCACTAGTGGTAAAGAATCCACTGGCAATGCAGGAGACACGGGTTCAACCCCTAGGTCAGGAGAGAGGAGCCCGGTGGGCTACAGTCTATAGGGTTGCAGAGCTGGACATGACTAAGCACTGTCATACCATTCCATAAAGAGCAAAAGCCTTCAGAAACTTCTTAATAAAATAATGAAAGCATACAGCTCCCTTATTCTTTTTCTCAAGTGAATGCACTCTGACTTTCACAGCTGAGTGGATATTTACCAAGAAAATATTTTTACTGAAGTTGCAGAGATAACTGCGTATATGATACCCCAAAAAGCTGAAATGATTTCCTTGGCAAAAACACACTCTAGGTGATGGAAGTGAAGCATAGAGTAAACAAAGGAAGCTGGATTGGAGTCTAAGTTTAGTATTGTGGTTGCTTTTTCCCGAATGTGATTGAAAACTTATAACTACGTTTATTATGACAAGTTTATAAAAGCTTATCTAGGAGAAAAACAGCCTCCAGAACTTGTGTCTTCTTTCATCCTTTCAGGTTAAATCTCACTAGATTGCTTTTTCCTTTAACCAGTTTTGCTGAAACTACACAGACAATGCCATACTTAGGTAATTAAGTTAGGCTGATTAGGTTATAGGGACTATACAAGCACATGAATAAAATCCTTGAAACCACCTTACCTTTCTTTACAGTGGAAACAATAAACTCTTTGCTTTCCTATTTATAACCAAATAAGCACCTACAATAGCCTAGAGAAACCAGGGCCCAGAGGAGGGAAGTGTCTGGTTTCAGCTAATTGAGTTTCTTCCATTCTCATCTTCTACAGATTCCTGGGATTGTTTTCCAATTTTCATTCGCATTTCATCCCATTAAACAGTTCTAACCTCTGACACGAGCACGCCACCCTGGATTCATCTTCTATTCATAACTGGGATGAAATGTGCCCACTTGCTCTGTGGACAGTACCAGAGGCACTGACAAGACAGAGATAAATACTCAGGCTGTTAGGCCAGCTTTTGAGAAGAAAACAAAAGCAGACCCCTCGTCTAGCTGGAGTCCTTAACATCAGTGTGGGCAGGCACAAGGCTTGCATTTTTGGTAAACATGTAGCTGTTGACTTGCAGGAAGAAGAAAAAAAGACTGCTATTAAGCCTAGTGTGTTGTTACCATGCTGATTTTATGCCTCGGTTAGGAACTCTTTTCCAAAATTTCTATATTTAAAAGTGCTTAGTGATTCTAAGCTGTGCAAATAGCAATACAGGTAAATGTTAGTTTTAGGACAAATTATTGAGATTTGTGAACAAATTGCTATGCCGTTTTCTCAACATGAAGATGAAAAATCATGTTGAATTTTCTCCCCTTTGTAAGAACATTAATTAAGATACTGCCCATACTGTGATGCAAATAATATGCAAGGAATCAGAAACAACTATTTTAGAAACTCTAAAAATAAAGCAGTAATAACGTGACCTCTGCATTACTGTGAAAATTCAAGATAATTTGAAAATTATTTTATTATATTCTGTTAACACACTGATTAAGACATGTATGTGAATGGCTCCCAAGAACGGTTCTGAAGTTAGGTATAGACAGTGTATGTACATTACTGATAAATTTCCAGTATCCAAAGAAAGTTGAATCACTGACATTAAAATGTGTAAGACTGGTATTTGGGAGGTATCCCTCAACAAATGTGGCTCCAAGTTAAACTTAGGGTAGTTCCTTGTCAGATACTAGGAACACAGGAGGATCAAAGAGCAGAGAGGAGAGGAGTTCAGAAAGGAGGCCTCTGGGCTGTCATGGCCTTCACTGCCCTCCCTTCCTCCTTTCACGTGTCTACACTGCATAGTCCAACAGAGCTGAAATCCCAGGTCCCTAAGGAAGGCTGCAACAGCAAAGGACAGCATGGGAACTGTGATATTAAAGAGGATGCAGGAATAAAATGAGAACAGCTAAAAAAAGAAAGAGGATGCAGGGAAAAAGAAATACCATATGGTATTACTTATATGTGGAATTTAACATGTGACACAAATACACTTATCTATGAAACACAAACTGACACAAAGACACAGAGAACAGACTTGTGATTGCCAAGAGGGAGAGTTGGCGGGGGACAGATTGGGAATTTGGGATTAGCAGATGCAAAGTATTACGTAGAGAATGGATAAACAGCAAGGTCCTAATTGGGGGATTAATATAACAAAGAATTCATGTATATGTAGAACTGAATCCCTTTCCTGTACAATAGAAACTAACACAACATTGTAAATCAACTGTCAATAAAATAAATTAAAAAAAAAAAACTAAAATAGAATGCAGGAATAACCCTGGATTTTCAGGAGATCATCCTGGACTGCAGGTTGCCTACAGAATTTTTGTATTGGGGTCTATACTGGCCTGCTATTTGCTCAAAGTCTTAGACGTGCTCTGTAGTTACAAAGGCACTTGCCTTTCTGAGGAGCATATTTCTTGGCAGGTGACCTTAATTCTGGACTTAGTGCCTATCTCCGCATTAGACTATACTACCCCCCAGGGCAGAGCGGATCCTTCCTGTCTTCCTCCACACAGATCCCAGCACCTTTAGAGCCCCTGAAGCTTTGTGCACAAAATGCTTGGACATTAAATATGTGTTGAACGAGTGAATGGTGTTTCTATTTCCAATGGAGTTTTGATGGCTGCGCAGAAAGAACCCAGCCGAGAATTATTATAATTCCATTAACAGCGTCCAACATATGGCAACGTGCTAAAAAGGAAAAAAAAAAAAAAAAAAAAGCAGCAACCGAGTTAGCCCCAGGAGACTGGAAACAGGAAGAGCTGCTGAAAGAAAGTTTAATTAAGATGGCAGGAGGCCCCACTGAGAACATCTAATCTTCCCCGGTTGGCAAAGTCTTCCATAACCCACGTGAGGCTGCAGGAGGTGTAGGTGGGTGAGCCTACCCCACTGTGGAGACAGCCAGAGAGGGCAGTGACCGCGCCGGCACAGACTGGACGTCCTGCTTCAGCTCCTTCTGAGTGCAGCCTGTGTACGACCAGGAGCTGGGACAGGAGGCGTAAACAGACTCTACCCCAAGTTCCGCATCACCTGTAGTGTCTGCTCAGCCTCCAGCAGAAAGTCTCTAAGTTAAAGGCCAGCTGCAGAGGGCGGAGCAGCCAGAGCCATCCTCTCCTGCAGAGGGTTGAGAGCCCTGGCCCAGGGAGACCTGGTGAAGACAGGAGCGGGTGGGCCCTCCCACACCGGAAGTCGATCCTCCCGTACCGGAAGTCGGTCTGCAGCCGCAGCGAGCACACCATGACCATTTCTGCCACCCCATTTCCTTCCCTTGCACCCACCCATCTGCACACTCCAGACACCTCAAAACCGCTCACATTGGCCCCTTGGCCTGGAAGAACAGCCTCCTACCTTGGAGACACAGACTCAGCGCTTCTTGCTTTGTGAAGTCAGTAACTCCCAACCCAGACTTGGCCACTTACTCTCCCACTGTATTTATGGCCACCATTACTATGGCATTGAAGACACCATTTTGCAGTTTTCCTTGTATGTCTGACACCTCAACGAGGGTCTTAAAGGGGGCCAGTGTCTTATTCATCTTCTGCGTGCTCGGTCCCTGACACACAGAATCACTCAGCCAATGCGAACTGGATGAAAGGGAAACCCATTCCTGAGCTGCAGCCATTCGCAGAAAGGTCCTGGTGGGGAATGTGCCAACAGGTAAATCTTGTCTGGAAGATCGTAAAGTCCAGGATAAGGGGATAACTGTTCTTGTGCAAAGAGAAATTATAGCAAGGAAGGGGAGGCAAATGTGTAATATATTTATTCATAACCAGTTCAAGGAATGCTTCAAAGACATGCCGACACAGGATTTTTAAACCAGCTATAAAAATGCTTTATTTTTAGTGAGTAGAGCTGATCAGTCCTTTGCTCGGTTTCTTGCAGAGAACCAATATTAAATTCCTAAGGAACAGTTGTTCACAACCAGTTGATCTTTGCAATACCTAACTTCTGTTTTTGCTATCAAACCAAAGCCCTGAGCAGAGACCAGAAAGGTTTCAAATGCCCATTAAATAAATGGTCATATTCGCTGGGAAGCATCCAGAAGAAATGGGTGGAAAAAAAATCACTAAAATGAGTTAGACCTCCTCCCTCCATGCCCAAGTCTGAGCACTGACCTCCCAAGAAGTCTGGCTGGTTCCTGGAGTCTGGGCGGTCTCTTGGCTCTTACATTGTATTTTTCATGGCACAACTGGCTTTTGTGTATGATCGGAGCCTGACAGCTATGGCTGTTCTAAAATGAAAAACTACAACTATTTAGCTTCCATTACATATAATTCACAATCTCTGATGGAAATGTTCAAGTCACTTAGGACTCTGATTTGGAACCATGTATCTGTTTTAATTCAGATGACAGCAGTAATTCATTTGGACAACATGATTCATATAATGTGCTTCTCCTTCACTGTAACCTTTGCATTATAAAATGACACTGTTTCATGAGACCACCTCGAAAGAGTAAGAGGCAAATCCTTTTACATATATGAGTCTTATTACTTATCCAATGTATAGAATTTTTTGTTCCTACAGGAAAAGAACAAGTGTGTATTATTTTTTTATTTTAATTGGTAATGATCACTGAGTTAAGATCAATTTAGTAAGTCCAATCTGTGTATTTTTTAAATGAAATATAATAGGAGGGAAAAATCAGTGTTGTGTATAATAAGGGTAAATAGTGCTTTGTAAAACTTATATGTGTGAGAATGACAGAGAGAGTACAGTGGGCTATGATACAAAATGCATTTAAATGTGCTTTTTACTGAGGGTGATGACCAAAAAAAGGCTGAAAATGGCTGATAAATTGACTGTGAATGGAAGTCTCTCAGTCGTGTCTGACTTTTTGCAACTGCATGAACTATACAGTCCATGGAATTCTCCAGGCCAGAATACTAGAGTGGGTAGCCTTTCCCTTCTCCAGGGGATCTTCCCAACCCAGGGATCAAACCCAGGTCTCCTGCATTGTAGGCAGATTCTTTACCAGTTGAGCCACCAGGGAAGCCCCATAAATTGACTGTGCTGCTGCTGCTGCTAAGTCGCTTCAATCATGTCCCAACTCTGTGCAACCCCGTAGATGGCAGCTCACCAGGCTCCCCCGTCCCTGGTATTCTCTAGGCAAGAACACTGGAGTGGGTTGCCATTTCCTTCTCCAATGCATGAAAGTGAAAAGTGAAAGGGAAGTCGCTCAGTCGTGTCTGACCCTCAGCGATCCCATGGACTGCAGCCTTCCAGGCTCCTCCGTCCATGGGATTTTCCAGGCAAGAGTACTGGAGTGGGGTGCCATTACCTTCTCTGACAAATTGACTGTAAATGACTCTAATTTTGAAGTCAGGAAGCATAGTGAAAATTCAGGTAAAAAGTCTTGATTTTATCTCTGTCATTTATTAGTGATGTGCCCTTGTGCAAATAACTTCTCTGCTTGTTTCCTTACCTATAAAATAGGGATGGCACCTCATAAAGTTACTTGAGGTTTAAAGAATATAAATGTGTTTAACTCATATTATAATAATGGTAGGAAACACAGATTGTTTACTATTTAAAATGCCTAGCACAGTGCCTGGTACATAATAGAAAGTGTGAAAGTGTTAGTCACTCAGTCATGTCCTACACTTTGCAACCTGATGGACTGTAGCCTGCTATGTGCCTCTGTCCATGGAATTCTCCAGGCAAGAATACTGGAGTGTGTAGCTATTCCCTTCTCCAGAGGCTCTTCATGACCCAGGGATTGAATCTGGGTCTTCTGCATTGCAGGCAGACTCTTTACGGTCTGAGCCACCAGGGTATGTACTAAGTACTCTTTAAATGCTAGTAATTATTGTTTTTATATTATATTTTTAAAATATTACTATTGTTTTATAAGGCAATATGTATTTTATGATCATGTGTTGCCTAAAATAGCATCACCAGCTCAATGTACATGAATTTGAGTAAACTGTGGGAGATGAGAGGATAAAGGAGCCTGGCATGCAGAGGCCATGGGGTTGCAGAGTCAGGCATGACTTTGCGACTAAAGAACAACAACAAAAATTGCCTAAAATGCAAGAATCAAGTATTACATTCCAAGTTCAATGGACATAACTAGGCAAATAAGACTGGCACTCTTGTCATTGACATGCTTTCTGATTCAAATCTCTTGACATTCAGCTGAAAATTTAGCTAATAACTCATTATTTAACCCTGGCTAACAATACCAAGAAACTGAGAACTGAACATTACATTAGCATTTTATCAGCTGAAGTTAAACTCACTGGTCAGACTAAAGCAAAGAAGCAGAGTAGGTATATAAGATTAGAGCGGTGCCAGCTGCCTTTGATGGAGTGCTGACTGTACTGTAGCACTTACTCACAGGTACCATATTAAACCCATTTTAGAGATGAGAAAACAGGTTTGAAAGTTTTGCAATGATGTTTGCAAGGTCATATCATTGTAAGTGAGAGAATCATGCTTTGCTTTCATGTCTGGCGCATCTTGAGAATCTCAACACAGGAAGAACATCACAGTCATCAAATTCACACATCCTCTGTAGCAGGTGAAGGATCACTACATTCATGAGCTCCCTCTTTCCAAGCCCTTCTGCTCCATCGATAGGCAGACGTAACTGATAGAAAGCTCCTTCTCATATCGGACCTGCATATTTGCCTGCCTACACTTTCCACCCACTGGAACACTACAGAATACATATTCAGCCTCTTCTATTTCACATAACTGAATACAATGAACGAATCTATCTCCTCTCTGTCTTCTCTTCTCTGGAGTCAACAATCCTAGTTGTCTTTGGATTTCACTCTTATAAGATGGCTTTTACCCATTCTTCACATGCTGTTCATCTACTCCCCTAGTACTCAACCTGAAAACACCCTGTGATGCACTATGCCCAATGCACGAAGCCTGCCCAGAGTACTGCAAAGCTGGTTCATTTAAAACCACGCTTGGGCATCACTGTACTTGGAGGCCATGTTAAGCTAAATAGAAACAAACTACGTCACAATTTCATCTCCAGGTTTTGGTCACCTAAAGAGTCAATTCAAATGAATTTCTAGGCCATGCTTCCACCCTTCATTTCTACAACCACACTTCTGAACCTCAACGAAAGTTTTATGTTCATCCCTGTAATATTTCCTTGCCTTGCTTTTGGCCCAGCTTTTCAGCCTAGAGAGGTCATTTCAATTCTTAATTCTGTCTTTCATAAAATTAACTCATTCTCAGGAGTATATCACATACAAATGTAAAAAGTATGTGGTTACGTTAAATTGCTATAAGTTGACGGCTGAGACAAGCAGATGGGAATGTATGTATACAACCACAAAAGCACCCATTTTTGCTCCTCTCATTAAATCTTGAGCTCACGTGCTCCTGAGCCCTGCGCCCTCTCCTTTAACTACATTGTGTGGGCACAAAGGTCACCATATTCATTTTGACTGAATGATTATTAATTTGCACATGTCAAAACTCACTGCTAGAATTGATGATAAGCCAAGAGGCAGGAGAGGAAATAAAACACCACACATCTTAAGTGTGGGTTCAAAGGCAAGGACTGGCACATGTTGTTTCCCTGAACCCAATCAGTCAGAGACGTGACAGAGAATGGGAATCCATACGAGAAAGGAATCCGGCAGAAAGACAAAGAAGAGAGAGACAGGAAGAAAACACACATATGCACGCGCCTACACATACACATACACACACACACACACACACACACACACACACACACACACACAACTGACTGGTGAGATTTAGTTACTAGAAGGCTTTCACACATGAATACTGCCATTTAATGGCATTAGATCCTTGACTTTGTATTACTATTAATAGACAGCCTATTAGGGCCTTGCTATTTACGGGTTTCCACAAGGCAACATGATTTCCCAGTAGTATATTACCATTAATTGGTAAAAGGTACTCTAGGAATATCAGTCTAAGACAATAGCTCAGCCACAATTAAAACACAATTGCATTTGCTGACCTAGACAACAAAGCCAAGTGTGCCTGGGAAATTCTCTGCAATATTTTACAACCTGAACTAATTAAAGATCACATTTTCCATACAGCCAGAGAGCAAACACGAGAAATACCCCTCAGCTGAAGACTTTCTAGTTTGATGGTTACTATAATGAGTTCAGTCCCAAAGGGACAAGACAATAGAAAGCCGCTTCTGTCTGAAGGTTGTGGCATGAAACTCAGAAATCCCTTCATTTTAGAGCAATTCTTTCTTGTGTAGTATCAACTTCATCCAAAGCCCCACAGTCCATTTCTTTTCCTACCGTGAACACAGGGAATGTAGGGGGGAAATGCATTGCATTGTAGCCTGCTAAATTTCTCAGATTTAATGTTGACAAAGATTAAGAATAGCATATCACCATTGCCAGACTGTGTGGTGGATGAGTTTCCATTATTAACTTAGGGGAGCCTTCCCTCATCTAAAACAGGCAGCAGACTAAACCTGTTTTTACTATATGATTAAAGTATCTTTACACAGGCAGCCCAAGGCACCCCGAGTTATTGCTCTGTAGCCTGGAGGTAAATTAAGGTGATCCTTTTCGTTTTCCCCATCTCTAATAGGATTGTACATTCTGCTTCTGCAAACCGATCACACTATTACCTACTGCAGAAACCTCATTTCTGAATGCTGATGTGTGTTCTGTCACATTGGGCTTGAAAAAAAATACCTCTTACTACTTTGTTCTGATAAGGGGAAATCTTGCAAGAAGGATGCTTTCTGGGAGGGAAAGCAAAACACAAAAGAAAAATGCACATTATGCACTTAATGTGAATGACCAGATGTCATTATCTGAAAACATTTCATCTTGTTTTTCCTTCTTCAAATTCCTTTTACAGTCAGTCTAATCCTGATGGCCAGCATTTTAGAGCATCAGTGCCATTTCGGTAGGTGCAGATTATTTTTCATCTCCAACATAAATCTGTTCTTAGAAGAAAAAAGTACCTTCTGATAATAAGGTATTTAAAATTAAATGCAATAACTTAATCTAAACCAATGCTCTATGACCCAATACAAATCTTCGAGAATTGATCTTTAAAGGAAAAAACATCAATATGTAATGTGTGTGATTAGTCTTAGCATTTTAGTGTCAATAAGCCCTGAAAATTATAGCCAACAAGTATTTATTGAACATGTACTATGCTTCATGAATTTTCTCAATCTGTGGATACAGCATGGAATGTGAAAGCCCAAAGAGAATTAAAAGCACTTTCCATTTCACAATATTATTTAAGCTTTCTCTAACATAACATAGGCCTCAGTACAATTCCAATCTGAATTTCAAAAATTTCTACGTCAGATGCTTGACATACATAAAGGGAATGGATGTTTTGCATTAACACTCCAAGTCTCAGATGCTGTTATAGGTTCCTTGACTTCTATGCTATCACATTTGTTGATAAAGGTCACGTTTCTGATGTGTTCCCTTCCAACATGAGTAAATAACTGCTTTCTAAGTTTTTTAAGATTTAGTATTTCACATGACGGTCATTTCCAATAAAGCAATCAAAGCTTTGCTCATGTACGAGATGACTCAAAGTGTCACAGAGAACAGCAAAGCCAAGTTCAGATGTGACTACTGGGGAGTCAGGCAGGCTCCCTCACCCTGCAAATCCCTTGCTTCCATGTAGCACTCCAAAGCCAGGAGATTCCAACTGGATTCTCAGCAAAATTAGGAATTGCTCATATCAGGTACCCTCAAAGCAGCTCTTGAATAATCAAAACCGCTGGTGTTATATCTTTGATGATTAAAGGTATACTCTGCTGAGTACTGTGTAGCAAGATTTCATTTGCTTGTCACTTAGAGTTAACATTTGGATGGTAGACGACAGTTGCACATAAAATGCGATAAATACGTGGTCCTGAGCTGCCACTCAG
Source organism: Bos grunniens (assembly GCF_055505025.1). Taxonomy (NCBI): domain Eukaryota; kingdom Metazoa; phylum Chordata; class Mammalia; order Artiodactyla; family Bovidae; genus Bos; species Bos grunniens. Next base: position 49,223,782 of record NC_141193.1, on the reverse strand, counting down.
GAGATCATCTTAAGTGACTGGATCAGCTCGTACCATATGGAGACTTGGCCAGTTCCTTACCTGCCTCCCTCCCTCACCCCCTCCCCGAGCAGAATCAGTCACTCCATCTACTAGATTTCCAAAATAAATTTTCTGTGTCATTAATAAAGCACTCAAGGCTTCCAGGTCCATGGAGTGGCAAAGGGCCGGACATGACTTAGCGACTAAACAGCAGCAACAATGAAGCACTCATGTGCTAAACAGCAATGATCCCTTTTAATGTATCTATTCAAGGCCCTAGGACATGTAGTAGTCACTTCTGTATCAAAAAGAGAATAGGTCTTCAACAAGTGTTTACTAAATGAATGACACCAAAATAGCCTTTGTAAGTATGCCTGCACTAAAGATGAGCAGTCATGCAAAGTTGCACCAAATTGCAAAACAGTAGAGAAGGGTAAATTCTGAGAAACCCTTCAGTCCACCTTGGCTTTTAAGCAAGACCTTACAAAAAGACCCAAAACTGCATTCCTTTATGCAGTATCCTTGTCAGGTTGATCGAAGGCTTCTGACCAACTTAAACTGTGTCACCTTGATAATTGCTAGATGATGTCACATCATAAAATCTCGAAGACAGACCTGGGTCAAGGTCTGACTCTGTCCTGAACCGCCTGTGTGACCTTGCACCAATGATTAAACTTCTCAAGAGCCTCGGCTTCCTCCTTTGTAAAATCAAGCTGAGAATGGCACTTACTTCACAGAAGAGTTGAGCAAGACATGTATATGGCAGAGTTGCATCGACTTTAGTTTCTATTTGTATCAAGTTTTCCATTCTAAAATGATATGTCCCCACCCAAAAGCTCTGCGCGAGGCACCTGCTGGTGGTATTTTAAAATGCCTAGATATTAACCTTGATTTGAATCCTTTGACCAAAAATAACCCTCTTGGGGCACTTCCCTGGTGGTCCAGTGGCTAAGAATCCACCGGCCAATGCAGGGGACATGGGTTTGATCCCTAGTCTGGGAAGACCCCACATGCCTTGGGGCACCAAGCCTGTGTGCCACGACTACGCAAGCTCGAGCATCTGGAGCCTGTACTCTGTAAAGAGAGAGGCTACTGCAAGGAGAAGTCCGTGCCCCGTGACAGATCAGCCCTGCTCACCCACCTGGAGAAAAGCCCAGGCAGCAACGAAGACCCAGCACTGCTCAAATGAATAAATAAAAATTTAAAAATAATCCTCCTGAGAGAGTTTCACTTAAAAAAATCTGCTCAGACCTCAATTAAGTGCCAGGCAGCAGGGAGACAGCTGTGGTCACTTCTCTGATGGAGTAAAAAGACTAAGAGGGGATGGAAACCAAACCCACCACGATGGAAAAGTGTGAGGAAGTGTGTCAAACATCAAGTTCGTAAGGAATGGGAATCCCAGGGGCCTAAGGAAACAGGTAGCAGAGATGCAGATTGGGCTACAAAATTCCAGAAACTGGACAAATTCAACTGAACTCCATCACCAAAGTCAGGTTCAGTCAGTTCTAATGAAGAGGACGAACCCAGAGACTATTATACAGCGTGAAGTGAGTCAGAAAGAGAGAAACACGTATTATATATTAATGCATATATATGGAATCTAGAAAGATGGTGCTGATGAACCTATTTGCAGGGCAACATGGAGATACAGATGTAGAGAACAGGCTTGTGGCCACAGTGGAGGTGGGAGAGGGCTGGGCGGACTGAGAGAGCAGCGTGGGAACATGACATCACCATGCATAAAACAGCCAGCCAGCGGGGAGCCGCTGTGTGATGCAGGGGGCTCACACCTGGTGCTCTGTGACCACCTGGAGGGGTGGGGGGAGGAGGTGGGACAGAGGTGCAAGAGGGAGGGGACAGATGTACACCTGTGGCTGATTCATGCTGACCACGGTAGAAACCGACACACTATCATAAAGCAACTATCCTCCAATTAAAAATAAGTAAATTAAAAAAAAAAAAACACTTTCCCCAAGTAAAGAGGCTAAACAGAGGCCGTCTTGTGGCATGTCTTTAAGTAATCCCAGGGAAGGGGTGGAGGATGCAGTGCGCATGTGTGATTCACTCGATGATTATCACCTACCACCATGAATGCTCTGCAAATATTAGCACTTCTGGCTCTGGAGTGTTGCCTTCAGCCTCTCTGGCTCTCTCCAACAGCACAGGAGGGTTTCTTCAAACCCTGCTCTCAGAAAGTAAAATTTAATGGCAACCCACTCCAGTGTTCTTGCCTGGAGAATCCCATGAATGGAGAAGCCTGGTAGGCTGCAGTCCATGAGGTTGCACAGAGTCGGACACGACTGAAGTGACTTAGCAGCAGCAGCAGCCCTCTTTTCCTAAAGCAGTTTGCAAACCTAATACCTTTGGGCTAGACGCTGAACTCTTTCCTTCCTTACACTCAACAAGGAATCGGCAAGTGTCTGCTGCATGCCCATCCCCACTGTAGAGAGAGGAGCACCTGCATGAGCAGAGCCGAGGCCCTGCACTCATGGGCACAGCCTAGGGGCCTCTGACAGGTGGCCATGGAGTATGAGAGATATGGCGGGAATTCTGTACAAGGGCACACATGGGCATGCTGAGGACTCCAACTCCAGCAGGTGTCACAGAAGTTCCCACGGAGGAAGACCGTGCGATTTGGGCTCACAGGATGAATAAGATCTCCAGGCAAGAGAGGGGTTATGGGAGTAGAGATTTTCCAAGAGGCAGCAGAAGTCTGGCGCTGGTAACAGAGGCCACCTGGGTTAGAAGTGGGGCGGGAGGGGGCAGGGGTGCGGTGGAGAGGTGGCCTGGGGTGAGCAGACGGCGGAGGTCCATGACGTTACACTCATGCAACAAATATTCACTGACCACTCTGTGCCAGACACTGGGGACAGAATCAGGAGAAAAATCTCGATTCAGCTGGAATATTTTCTAAGTAAGAGGTTACATATGCTGCAAGATCCATTGGCTTTTAATAAATATACGTTCAGTGGGTTGGGCTGGCAAAGGGATCCTAATCCAAGCCTTCACCCAATACTCTGCACAATAGATTTAATCGATCTGCAGTTCCTCCCCCCGCCCCCATTTTTCACTGAAAATTGTCAGTGCTCATCTTTTGGATGGATCCACAGCAGAGCAAATGCAGGCCTAAGGAAGATTTTACAGATTACCAAAATGAAGAGCTAAAACTTGGAAGTGTCTCTTCAACTCTGATTTAAACCAGCTGATGTAGATTCAAATAGCTAAGAGCTAATGACCAAAATTATCTCCATCCCACGTGGCTCGTACTACAAAGAACTCTATTAAACTGGCCTATCAAGGGCCTGAAAAAATAGCATACTGTGTACATAGCTTTATTACTCTCTAAAGACCCTCCTGTGGATGTTATGTCTCAGAAGTCACTGGAGTTGGTTGGACGACCTCTCCAACATGAAGCTGGGCCCCATTTACCAGCTGCAAGGAGATTATTCCCAGTGATGACTAATGAGAGTGTGTGTTAGCCATTGACTCAAACAGTAAACTCTGCTCTGAAAAGTTTTAGGTGTCTGAAGAAAAGACTTTCAAGGATGACCAGTGGTTTACTTTCTGCTTCTTTCCTGCGTGTGGGCAAATGGCAAACAATGTGCTTCTAAGGTACTTGAGGAGAAACCGTGGAAAACAGTGACAGTTGATATTTATCTCCAGTTGTTTTGAGTAAGATCAGCCAGTCAACATTTATTGAAGATTCCATTGTGTTCAAATTGTTGCAACTGTCCAGTGCCATCACACAGAAATAGGCATTTAGGAAAAGATACATGCTGAGCCCAGACACTTGTCACTAAGTACTTATGCAATCTCTGATAACTCACCCTTGCTATAAGACTCAGCCACCTCATCTGTTCACAAAGAAGGATGTCTTTTGCCCTGCCTACCTCGCCAGGTTGCTGTGAGTAGCAAACGAGATGAGTTTACAAAAGCACTTCGGAAGGTACAATTAGCTAGACAAACACAATGATCCATCATTTAACGGAGGATGCTTTCTTATCTTCGAGGAGGTTATAGACCAGCAATGAAGAAAAAAGCAAATCAGACTGCAGTAAGTTTCTAGTAACCTGAGCACTTAAAAAAAAAATTAAAAGAAAAACAACATTAAATTTAATCTCCCAGAGTAGTTTTCAGGCTGCCTCTAAATAATGCTTAGTGGTCTCCTGATTTGTGCTTATTATTTATGTCTTAGTATTATTAATGTGTTAGGATTATTTGGCCCTCTGGCCCATTCCTGGGTAAATTTGGGAACCTGAAATATACAGTGTTTCATTAAGGTAGAAATTATAATTTCCACAGGTTTTGTTAAAGTTCCCATAGTAGAAGTCTATATGCCAGACCTGCATCAACTTTAGTTTTTATTTGTATGAAATTTTCCATGCTAAAATGATATGTCCTCAACCCAAAGTTCTGCACTAGGCGCCTGCTGGTGGCATTTAAATTGCACAGATATTAACTTTGATTTATATGCACAGATATTAACCCAGGACAGCTTCACATAAGTGTATTCTGACACCTGATGTAACATAAGGGACGGTAGGAAGGGGGTCTTGTAGTAGGACTGCCTGACTTTAAATCTCAATTACTTATTACGGAAAATATTGGGCAGATCACCCACATTCTGTAATCCCCAGTTTCCTCGTTTGCGAAACACGTATGACCATAGATCCTCTTATTTTACAGGATTGCTGGGGCAAAAAAATCAAACAAGAAAATGCACAGACAGTGTCCACCACAGTGCCTGGCACAATAATGTTTATTAATGATCATGATGATGGCAACCAGAGGGCAGACGCAGTAAACTCAGACCATGCAGTAGACACACGCAAGGGACACCCTAAAGTCACTCACACATCGGGGATGTTAACCATAAAAACACTTTTCACTAAGTGCCAACTGTGGGTCAAATGCATTATCTCTAAGTAGGTGATACTAACCACAGTTTTAGCAAAAATGCAAGTCACCATCAGAGAACTTACACAATTTGCATGAGATTGTAAAGTTACTAATTGACAGAATGAAGACTTCCACGCAGGTCTGGAGGCTCCTGCGGATTCCAGGAGGCCATTCTCCCAGTCCACTGCTGACTCTAGCTAAGTTTCTGAAACTCCTGGACTTCATATACGCTCAGTTCCCAGGGCACCAAGAAAATGAAGTTTGAAGCATCTACGTATAGTTCCATTCCTGCCATTATCCTTCAGCATGTCTGTAAACACTTTTTACTTCCTTCTCTGTCTTCTTTTTTATATGCATTGAGGTACAACTACTCCATGTTTACATCATAGCAGGCCTGTGAATTCAATGATGATTCCTTTTTCATAGCCTCTTGGCCCTGTGAACTCAAAGTCTTCCTGGGGACACACAGGAAACTAACAAGCATGGTAAGTAGCATAATAAATATGATCACATATGCCATGTGATTACATGAGGGAGGAAAATTCTCCCTCTCGGTTGAGCCTTAGAAAAGATAGCTGTGCCTGTCCTCGAGGGTGGAAGTGCAATTCAACCAGAGTGGAAGGAGCATTAGCATATTCAAGAACACCAAGCAGAGGAAGGTGTCTGAGGAAGTAACAGAAGATTGGGGTGAAGCTTACTTAAGATACCTGATCTCCACGTGGAGCTCAGTTTGGACCAGGGGAGCTCGAAGAGTTTGAGAGGGGAGACCACACACCATCAGTGAAGTGCCAGAGGAAGGCCAGGAGTCAAATGACTGCAGCTCTGGGTGTAAGTAGGAAAATGTTGTCCACCTCCTGGGCGGTCTAGTTCAAGGAGACCCCCAGAGGTCACAGAAGAAATGACTTAGCCAGAGAAGAAATTCTGGAGTTCAAACTAGGACTGGAAGGGGGTGCAACCAGGAGATTGATGCAGACAGGGATGAGCCTCCATCCAAGGTCAAAACCATCCATAAGAAATATCTAGAGATGTCTAGAGATCAAAGCAGAAAAATTTCACCTTGGAGAATGACAAGTCTTCTGAAATTCACTGAATTTTGAGGGAGAGAAGAATCTCTGTATCTTTTGCAAAAGTTAAAGAAAACAAGGCCAAACAAAACAAAATCTCTGTAATTCCCCTTATTTTCACCCCTGACTTTTATTTAACCTCATTTGTTTTTGCCAGCAGTAAAACCCAGAGAACATCTTGACGATGACTGCCTCAGGGAGAAGGGAACCAGCATTTGTTCAGTATCTACTGTGTGCCAAGAATGTTAAATGTTTTATTTCATTTAGTTCTTGCAAATCACCCAGTGGTGCTTGGAGAACTTAAATGACTTACCCAAGGTCACAAAGCTCTGACTTACCGCTGCTTCTGCAGAGCTGGTACCAGATTGGGATGGCAGGACACATAGTAGCAATTGTTGTGGTAGGTTGGCAAGGGAAGCTCTCAGTGTGAGTTCCAAAGAACAGGAAGTCATCTTATCAACCCTACTTTTCTCCAAAGTACCAATCAAAATGTTCTGCATGCCATCATCATCCCTGTCATAACAGCAGTAAAACTAAAGCTACTATCAATTAGCATAACTGTTGAAAAGTAAAGTGTTAGTTGTTCAGTCATATCCGACTCTTTGCGACCCCAAGGACTGTAGCCCACCATGCTCTTCTGTCCATGGAATTCTCCAGGCAAAAATACTGGAGTGGGTAGCCATTCCCTTCTCTAGGGGATTGTCCCAACTCAGGGGTCAAACCCGGGTCTCATGCATTACAGACAGAATCTTTACCATCTGGGCCACCAGGGAAGCCCATGTTTTAGATCCTTTGGGTACTATCTCTCATCCTGAATCCAATCTTGCTCTTTAAGTATTATGAGCTCCATTTTAGAGACGTGGAAACCAAAGCTTAGAGAGGTTGAAAGCATTTGCCCGAAGACTGGGAAAGATTGAAGGCAAAAGGAGAAGGGGATAGCAGAAAATTAGATGGTTGGATGGTATCACTGACTTGATGGAGATGCATTTGAGCAAATTCTGGGAGATAGTAGAGACAGAGGAGTCTGGCGTGCTGCAGTCCATGGGGTTGCAATGAGTCAGACACAACTTAGAGACTGAACAAAAATAACAATTAGAAGCAGAAAGGGCTGGCAAACTGCATCAGCTGAGATCCACAGCCCTGCATTACTGCTGAAGGCACTGTGGGTGCCACTTCCACATGCTGGCGCATCAGTCTTCTCTGCAGTATAGACTACGCAGGAGACATTGTACCAGGTGCCAAAGTAGGAAAGAAGCATTTGGCTCACATGTTCAAATGTTCACCTTCATGGGGTCTAATTCCTAGAAACACTCATCAAGGGGAAACGAGACCGGGTCTGTGAAGTCCTGAGGCTGGGTTTGATTATCCGCCTGTGTTATCACTACAGAGTACTCTCCGCATGAGCATCTTAAGAACTGTGATGATATTCACGGGCTGTCTGGCAGGAAGAAGTATTTATTCTCAGGAATAAAATGAACTTACAATCCCACCCTCAATGTGAATTACTGCTGGAGAAAAGGAACTTAACACAACACTACTTCTCTCAGAAACGCTTCAGCAGTGCCAAGAGCTCAGGATTTCTTACATGTGAGGCATGATTCCAGGCCTCTGTACTCTGCAAATGCCACATTCTTTGTCAGGGATGCCCTCCCCTTCCTCTGTCTGCCTGGCCGATTTTTTTGTTATTTTTTAAATGCCAGTTCTGATGTCACTGCCTCCAGGAAGCCTTCCCTGACTCCTCCAGCTTGAGTAAGGTTTCTCAACCTTGGCACTATTAACATTTGAGGCCTTGTCAGTCTTTATTGTGAGAAGTAGGACTGTCCTGCACATTGCAGAATGTTTGGCAGTGTCCCTGGTTGCTAACCATTTAGATGTCAGTAGTACCTGACCAGCTGCGACATAATAGATGTCTCCAGATATAGGCAAATGTTGGGCTGGGGTAAGAGCGATCACCTTCAGTTCAGAACCACTGAGCTAGAGTCATTGGGTGTTAGGTCTATACCTTGGTCATACTGGCTGAGCCCTGGATTTAAGCAAATGATTAAATCATTGAAATCCCTCCTAGTTCCATGTTTCTATGCTAACTGAAGGTTGAGATTTAAAAAGATTGCCAAGTGGTCCATTCTGCGAACTCAAGATCCCTGCCTGTGTTTGAGGACAAGAGAATGATGAATTCAAGCTTGGACCTCGGACCTTGTTCTAAGTTTACTTATCCTAAAAGTGGAACTAAGTTTTGCTTCCTCCTAAGGTTTTTGGGTTAAGTTAAATACTCACATAAAGCTGCCTAGTAAGATCACATCTCCCTGTGCCCCAGAAGGTTAGGAATGGGTTAATGTGTGACAAAATGCTTTATAAATCGTAAGTGCTAAACACTTGTGAAGTGTTACTATCTGATTTTTAAAAATCAGCAGTGAAATTTGAGCTTCTTTTCTCAATGTAGCATTCAAACAAATTTTTAAAACTCCCTGTCCTATGAATTAGCAATAATAATGACCTCCTTTCACACACATGGTCTCTTTTGATGGTCTCTTGCTCAGGATGGCATTGTCTGCAAAGTGAGGAGATGACCTTAAAGAACTAAAGAAACACCCCATGTTCTCAGAGCCGGAAAGCAAACACTCAAATCCAATTTGTGAGAACAGACCTCTTTCCAGTGAGCACTGAAGTAATATTTTAAATACAGAACAAAGAGCCATTCAGCCCAGTCTTTCTGAAATTTGAATTACATCCCTATATGCAAAACTAGGTAGATAGTAGAGACCATTAGCACTGATTATGTCAATGGCTATCATCATTAGTTGCACATAAGCCAGCATTAAGGATTTGCATACATAAAAAAGAGCTATTTCTTTTGTCAAAAGCAATTATAATTCTCAAAATATGTATATGTTCAACCTAAATCAGATGAAGGAATAAACCAAGGGGAGAGATGGGCTCCTGCCATAACTACATGTAAAAACTCTTAATTAAACCCAGACATTCCAAAGTATTTTCAGAAAAAAGGTTAATGAAATAGGGGAGGGAGGGAAAACATCTCCAGAGAAGCTTGCAGACTAGTTTTCTGGGCCAGCTCTTTTGTTGCTCTCAGGATAAGTAAACAAAATAAAAATGTACAAAATGCATTTCTCTTTTTGGAATCAAGACTGGAACTAAGCTCTTCTCCAGCACACTGCAGAGAGAACTATGTTGTGATGTTTTCTCCAGCACTCTGACCAGCCCTGGCAAAGAGGAGCTGAATTCCAGACACACAGCACTCCGTCTCATAGAGAGGCCAGTACAGTCTGGTTTAGAGCAGTAAAGTCCTATTAACCTCTGGTGGATGTTACAGCTTTGGGAATACATTAAGGAAGAAGTAAAGTATTAAGAAGCAAAGACGCTCAAGTGTTTAACCTCATACAGTCGTTCAAGACTCCCTCTCCTCTCTATTCCATGGCAACAACAAATTATAGACGATGGTACAGAATTCACTGGAACCCATGATCAAGAACAAGCCTAACAGATTCTCCATGCGATCTCAACACAACCCAGCGGGTGAGGCATGGGGCTCACAGGCCAGTGCAATGAGAGACTGAAATACAGAGGAAACCGCATTCCACCCAAGTGGAGAGAACACACGTGGGCATGGGAACAGGCCCCCTGGATTGGGTCCCGGACCTGTTACTGGACCGCGTGACTGTCCACATCATGCCAGGTACTGCAGGGAGCACAGGGGCAGAAATGAAAAGGAAGAATGCTCATGTTTCCCATTCACACACAGCTTATAATCTAGAAGGGAAGACAGACATGAGTGTTAACAAATGGAAAATTTCAAGCAGTGAAGTGATCACAACAGTCACAACACGGCAAGCACCCACAGCCGCTGACTGAGAGCACACCAAGTACCATTAACTCATCTGGTTTTCCTAACCTGATGAAGTGACCCCGTGTCACCATCCCCCTCTTTAATGAGGATGATGATGTATTCCTAATTTGATGATGTAACCGATCCTCAGGGCTTCCCTGGTGGCTCAGCAGTAAAGAATCTGCCTGCAATGCAGGAGTTTCAGGAGATGCAGTTTCCATCTCTGGGCCAGAAAGATCCCCTGGAGGAGGGCATGGCAGCCCACTCCAGTGTCCTTGCCTGGAAAAGCCCATGGACAGAGGAGCCTGGTGGGCTACAGTCCATGGGGTTGCACAGAGTCAGACACAACTGAAGCAACTTAACACACACGCACGCACGCAACTGCTCCTCATCGCTGCAGTGTTGAAGAAATGGAGACACAGAAAGGTTAACACAGGTTATTCAAGGTTCCTTCCACAGATAGTAAACAGTGAGGCTGAGATTAGAACCTGGACATGTGGATTTCAGAGCCCGTACTTTTAACCTCCAAGGTGGTGTATAACAAGGACTCCTCATCCAGGCTGAGGTCAACAAAGGCTCTGCTGAGGAGGTGACCTTTGAGCTGGAAGGTGAGTATGGGTTCATCTAAAGAGAGATCAGAAATTAATCCAGGGGAAGGGGGTTGCTCTAGGCAGAGGAGGGAAAATGGGGAGGGGTCTTAAGTGGCTGCAGCAGCAGAACATGTGAGATAAGCTAGGACCGGAACCTTTGCTGCAGTGCTCACACCTGGGCAAACGTCTCCTGGAGCAACAGAATAGGAAGGAACTATATGAGACTAAAAACAACTGGCAGTGGGGCACATCATGGACAAGATTCAAAAAGATCAAAGAGCCAACTGCCACTTCTGAGATGATGACGCAAGAGCAGGGTCCTGTGCAGGGGGATCGCGCCCAGCACCAGGAAGCCACCCTCCACCCGCGCTGGGGGTCAGCCCCACCCTCACCCGGGAAGGAACCAGCTCGCCACCGCCCAGCCAGCTGACAGGGTACCTGTTACTCGTTTTCATGCCCTGTGATGCAGCACAAGTGCCAGGAAAGCAGAATCTGCATCCACAGGCAGCGACTAGTTGCTGAAGAGCTGCTTTGTGTATGTGTGTGCGCGCGCTTAGTCGCTCGGTCATGTCCAACTCTTTGCTACGATTTGTGTTTGAAAAAATTCTCTAGATACAGTGTGTGCAGTGGAGCAGTGAGTCCCATAAGGAGTGTGGAGAGAACAAGCAGGATAAAGTGTAGTCATCTGGTGTCCAGGCCAGTGATTCCCAAAGCGTAGTCTCCGGGCCATTGGCATGACTGTCCGTGGGGGCGTTTTTATAAACTGAAATTTTGAGGACCCACATCAGGCCTATTGAATAGCCTTTCTCTTCTGCAGGGGATTTTCCCGACCCAGGGATAGAACCCAGGTTCTTTACCAGCTGAGCCACAAGGAAAGCCCAAGAATATTGCAGTGGGTATCCTATCCCTTCTCCAGTGGATCTTCCCCACTCAGGAATCGAACCGGGGTCTCCTTCATGGCAGGCGGATTCTTTACCAACTGAGCTATCAGGGAAGCCATCAGAATCTTCTATAATGTACCTTAATCATGGGGGTGACACTCATTACCTTTGCCAGACGCTATTGGTAAGACACAAGTCACAGATCCCTTGCACATACCAAGGCACGAACCCCACACGGCAGAAATTGTGGGGCACCACCTCAGAGTCTGTCCACCATAGACCCCATACTCTGTATTTTAAGGTGTCTTCCAGATAACAATGATGCGTGCTCAGAGGTAAGAAGCACTAGGAAACTCCCATGGATGGAGGAGCCTGGTAGCTGCAGTCCATGAGGTCGCTAAGAGTCGGACACGACTGAGCGAATTAGCTTTGACTTTTCGCTTTCATGCATTGGAGAGGGAAATGGCAACCCACTCCAGTGTTCTTGCCTGGAGAATCCCGGGGACGGGGGAGCCTGGTGGGCTGCCGTCTGTGGGGTCGCACAGAGTCGGACACGACTGAAGCGACTTAGCAGCAGCAGCAGCAGTCCAGAGTATGGATTTTAGGGACATTTAGAAGTTTCAATCAAAAGAGCTAGGAGCTGCAGTAGCGCTATAGATTATTTAGTTTAGCACTGTGATCATAAGCATGAGCTTTGGAGCCATCAAGATATAGGTTAAAGTCTTTGCCACTTCCTGAATTATGTGACCTTAGGCAAGTTACTTAACTTCAAGCAGCTTCAGCTTCTTTTTTTCTTTCTTCATTTTATATTATGGCATTCCCAAAGAATCTGCTTCTGAGAATTTAGGGCTGTGGTGAGAGAGAACTGGTCACCAGTGTAAAGTATGTCTGAATGTCTGACACAGAGACACTCAACAAAAGCCTACTATTTAAACAGCCTACTATTTAAAATATCTGTGGGATTCACCTTCCTCTGTAAAAATGAGATTAGACCACATAATATATGTCTCCTGGTTCTAGAATTCAAGTATTATAGATAAAAGATCTCGCTTTACAGAAGGGTTTTTTTTTTTTCTCTGCTTTCTATAATGGTAATAGGACCATCCAGACTATGAGTTTTTCGTCTCCTGTGTTATTGGAATGAAGCCCTACCAGCCTCCCTTTGTTTGCTAGAAAATAATTTCGGTGTAGACCTCCTGAGTGCTTTGTCTACCCTCCAGGGACCCAGTTCCTATACTTGCCTCCTTTGAAAGAGATAATCTGAAATAGATTAAAACAAGTCATAAGAACACCCTCAAGGAAGTACCTAAACAATTACTAAGTGAGAATTCCGTTCCATGGGAACTTGTGCTTCGGGCACTTATCACAAAACATTGTTAATTACAGACTTACTTTTCCATCTCCCTTACTTGACTAAAAACTCCTTGGAAGTAGACACCACCCTGCCCTGTCCTGGAAAAGGCAGAGGAGAAGCTTCTCTTGGAAAGAGGTGATGCCTTTTCTGACTCACCCTTCTCCTCTGTGCTCTTGCATCCTCTCCATCTTCCCCAAAGTTACACTTCCCAGTAACTGGGAAAAATTGTACACTTAAGAGAGTGCCTGCCAGTAGGGATCAGAAGGGAGCTAGACAGTGGGGTAAGATCTTGGTAGAAGATAAAGGAAAACTCAATTTCAAACCCCGTCTAGTTATCTGTGCCCATAAAGGTAAAGATCAGAGTTCATCTTTGTGCAAAGAAAGCTATTTAGTTAGGCAAACCACCCAAATAGGCTTTTAACATTGCCAAGGTAAAACAAAGACTCAGAGGAGAGGGATGAGGATGCCTAGAGGAGATGTGAGCAAGCTTCTAGACGATACCAATCATACAGCCCTCGGTGTACAGCTCTGGGTAGTGTTCTTCAGGAAGGCAAAGAGGAAAGCCCGAAGATCTGGGATTTTTAAATTATACATGGTTATAGTATCTGGCACAAAGACAGTACTTTAAAATGCTTAAACTACAGAATGAATAAATGAAGGAAATCTAATCTTAAATTTCCCCCCTGTACTTTGTAATTTGACCTCTCTTTATTGACTACTAAAATATGAAATGGACATGGCCCCAGTAAATAGCAGACAGAAACATAAAAGCAGCACCAAAAATTGCCCATCTGAAACAAGCACTGCCATCTGCCTAGGTTGGGAAGTATAATTTAGTAAAGAAACAGGCAGAACACGTAGTTCCGAGAATGTTAATCCACAGTCAATAAAGTAACTAACCAATCCGTAGTAACAACCCCCCAAAGGACAATTCTGGAGTGTTTTATTCTGAGAGCAAATTAAAGCAAGACAAAGATGAGTCTACCAAAAACACAGCAGACTCTCCTCTATTTCTCATATGAGTCCTGAGAGGGAGTCATGGAAATTATCTATATCTTTCCGTATCTCCTACCTGCAGTGTACAGGGTCAACCCAAAATCTTTGTTCAAGTGCAGCTACACTGGATTAACTCTGAGCTCAGGGCTCTACACTATTGCTTTGATGCAGAATATGTTCAGATTTAACTATTTACAAGCCGTATTGATCTAGGAACAGAGTCAGAGTTTTGATTAGTTTGCAATGAGCCAGTTACCCAATCAGAAGTCCTTTCATCAAATCATTAATGATTATTTTAAAACAGTAGAACTCCTAGGGTGCATAAAACTGGTACTTTATTCTTTGCACGTGAGAACGGATCCTCTGCTTCTGGTGCCTCAGTGGCTGGGAAGCATTCCCACGGGACCTGTGGTTGTGTAGCACATGTGACCTTGTGTGCTTGTGTTGGGGTCAGGGCAGGATGGGCACAAGTGTTTTCATTCATCATATATACATGACCATAGAATTAGCTTTTCAGACACTAATTTGGGGTTTGGGGCCCTTCATTTCTGTGCAATCTATTGGATTAGGTGCTCTCATTAAGATGATTAAAATAAGCCAGTCTATCAATATGTGGTCCAATTATTTCAATTGTCTAAACACAGGTTTAGTCTGGTCCTTTTCTGTTGTGAGAGAAGCATGATATAAGAGATCGCTTTTCTGGACTTTTCCAGGACACCTGGGTCACTCCAAGCTCCCTTAAGTTTTCCAAAATGAAATCAGAGTGGAAAAGAGATGAACAACATATATTTCAGTCTTCAATAGATGTTTACGACAAGTGATACATCCACTAGAGTTTCCAGAGAACGTACATACGATCTACCGGTAGGATTCCAAGCAGTTAAAATGGCATATTTTCATTACATTATTGGCTTCCATGATGCCAGGGAGCTTCTCTTTAATTTGATGTATTGTTCTATTTTCACTCAATTGAAATTAAATATGACTTGTTTTTCCCTTAGAGGAACCTATCTACAGGCTTACTTCTGTATTACTTCTGTATTTTTTAAGCCGTGAATCTTGTTTTCCAAAAATTGTACACTGAGTGAACAGTACACTGAGGCTGTATAAATATACACATGAACACTCCCCTCATTCAATTTCATCACACACATTTTCAGAGACACTTTTCAAAAATTACTCGTCTAATTAACTTCTTTATGAACAAATAAATTCTCTTCACCTATGGATGAGCTACAGTTACAATCTAGCATCTGGGTGTCAGATTTCAGAATCTTATTAATGGTGGTTATTAGCTGAAGATACAAAGGAGAGGTGAACATATAGAGTGAATTTACAGTTACTGTCTGAAGAGAGATGGTGAGAATCACCCAGTCCCTCTAATCTAATTTACATACAATAAACAGGGTTTTAGATTAAATGATTTTTTCCTGTAGTTCCGTAATTTACGTATGATAAAACTGATGCATCGTCATTATCAACTTCAGCATTTTAAATCTTTCTTTTCCTTTCCCTGAAGAGGCCTAAGGAAAGCAATATTTCATTGTTCTAAAGTAATTTTCATCTTCTCCCTTTCCCAGGTAGATTTCATCTTGAGTGTCACACTATACCTGTATCTATCCACACAGTACAAAGAGGCACCCTTATCAACAACAGTCTTTAAGTACTGTCTTCCCAAGGTTTCTTTCTTTCTCATAATAGTCAACACTAGTGAAAATTCTAAAATGGGTACAATTTGCCCAACCTCAGAGTCTACCTTATGGTGAGGGATTGGGGGCAGGAGGAAAAGGGGACGACAGAGGATGAAATGGCTGGATGGCATCACCGACTCGATGGACGTGAGTTTGAGTGAACTCCGGAAGTTGGTGATGGACAGGGAGGCCTGGCGTGCTGCGATTCATGGGTCGCAGAGTCTGACACGACTGAGCAACTGAACTGAACTGAACAGTTGTTATATAAGAAAGTAACAAAATGTGTTATAAAAGAGTAACAAAACTGGGCCACTGGACAAGGGAATGGCACACCACTTCAGTACTCTTCGCTTGAGAACCCCATGAACGGTATGAAAAGGCAAAAAGGTAGGACACTGAAAGATGAACTCCCCAGGTCGGTATGTGCCCAGTATGCTACAGGAGATCAGTGGAGAAATAACTCCAGAAAGAATGAAGAGACGGAGCCAAAGCAAAATCAACGCCCAGTTGTGGATGTGACTGGTGATGGAAGTAAAACTCCAATGCTGTAAAGAGCGATATTGCATAGGAACCTGGAATGTAAGGTCTATGAATCAAGGTGAATTGGAAGGGGTCAAACAGGAGATGACAACAGTGAACATTGGCATTTTAGGAATCAGTGAACTAAGATGGACTGGATGGGTGAATTGAACTCAGATGACCATTATATTTAATACTGTGGGCAAGAATCCCTAGAAGAAATGGAGTAGCCATCCCAGTCATCAAAAGAATCCAAAATGCAGGACTTGGGTGAAGTCTCAAAAATGACAGAATGATCTCTGTTTATTTCCAAGGCAAACCATTCAGTATCACAGTAATCCAAGTCTATGCCCCGACCAGTAATGCTGAAGAAGCTGAAGTTGAATGGTTCTATGAAGACCTACAAGACCTTCTAGAACTAACACCAAAAGAAGATGTCCTTTTCACTATAGGAAACTGGAATGCAAAAGTAGGAAGCCAAGAACATCTGGATTAACGGCAAATTTGACCTTGGAGTACCGAATGAAGCAGGGCAAAGGTTAACAGAGTTCTGCCAAGAGAATTCACTGGTCATAGCAAACACCCTCTTCCAACAACACAGGTGAAGACTCTACACATGGATACTACCAGATGGTCAACACTGAAATTAGACTGATTATATTCTTTGCGGCCAAAGATGGAGAAGCTCTATACAGTCAGCAAAAACAAGACCAGGAGCTGACTGTGATTCAGATCATGAACTCCTTATTGCCAAATTCAGAATTAAATTGAAAAAAGTAGGGAAAACCACTAGACCATTCAGGTATGATCTAAATCAAACCCCTTTTGATTATAGAATGGAAGTGACAAATAGATTGAAGGGATGAGATCTGATAGAGTGCCTGAAGAACTATAGACAGAGGTTTGTGACATTGTACAGGAGGCAGTGATCAAGACCATCTCCAAGAAAAATAAATGCAAAAGGGCAAAATGGCTGTTTGAGAAGGCCTTAAAAATAGCTGAGAAAAGAAGAGAAGCAAAAGGCAAAGGAGGGAAGGAAAGATACACCCATTTGAATGCAGAGTTCCAAAGAATATCAAGGAGAGATAAGAAAGCGTTCCTTGGTGATCAATGCAAAGAAATAGAGGGAAGCAATAGAATGGGAAAGACTAGAGACTAGAGATCTAGTCTAGAGATCAAGAAAATTAGAGATACCCAGGGAACATTTCTTGCAAAAATGGGCTCAATAAAGGACAGAAATGGTAGGAACCTAACAGAAGCAGAAGATATTAAGAAGAGATGGCAAGAATACACAGAAGAACTGTACAAAAAAGATTTTCATGACCCAGATAACCACAACAGTGTGATCACTCACCTAGAGCCAGACATCCTGGAATGTGAAGTCAAGTGGGCCGTAGGAAGCATCATATGAACAAAGTTAGTGGAAGTGATGGAATTCCAGTTGAGCTATTTCAAATCCTAAAAGATGACACTGTGAAAGTGCTGCACTCAATATGCCAGCAAATTTGGAAAACTCAGCAGTGGCCACAGGACTAGAAAAGGTCAGTTTTCATTCCAATCCCAAAGAAAGGCAATGCCAAAGAATGTTCAAACTACTGCACAATTATACTCATCTCACACGCTAGCAAAGTAATGCTCAAAATCCTTCAATCTGGGCTTCAACAATACGTGAACTGTGAACTTCCAGATATTCAAGCTGGTTTTAGAAAAGGCAGAGGAACCAGAGATCAAATTGCCAACATCCACTGGATCATGGAAAAAGCAAGACAGTTCCAGAAAAACATCTACTTCTGCTTTATTGACTACGCTAAAGCTTTTGACTGTATGGATCACAACAAACTGTGGAAAATTCTTAAAGAGATGGGAATACCAGACCGCCTTACCTGTCTCCTGAGAAATCTGTATGCAGGTCAGGAAGCAACATTTATAACTGGACATGCGGTAAGGAGTATGTCAAGGCTGTACATGGTCACCATGCTTATTTAACTCATTATGCAGAGTACATTATGAGAAATGCTGGGCTGGATGAAGAACAAGCTAGAATCAAGATTTCCGGGAGAAATATCAATCATCTCAGATATGAAGATGAAACCATCCCTATGGCAGAAAGTGAACAACTAAAAGAGCCTCTTGATGAAAGTGAAAGAGGAACATTAAAGTTGGCTTAAAACCCAACAGTCAGAAAACTAAGATCATGGCATCGGATCCCATCATTTCATGGCAAATAGATGGGGAAATAATGCAAACAGTGAGAGACTTTATTTTCTTGGGCTCCAGAATCACTGCAGATGGTGATTGCAGCCATGAAATTAAAAGACACTTGCTCCTTGGAAGAAAAGCTATGACCAACCTAGACAGCATATTAAAAAGCAGAGACACTACTTGGCCAACAAAGGTCCGTCTAGTCAAAGCTATGGTTTTTCCAGTAGTCATGTATGGATGTGAAAGTTGGACTATAAATAAAGCTGAGCACCAAAGAATTGATGCTTTTGAACTGTGGTTTTGGAGCAGACTCTTGAGAGTCCCTTGGTCTGCAAGGAAATCCAACCAGTCCATCCTAAAGGAGATCAGTCCTGGGTGTTCATTGGAAGGACTGATGCTGAAGCTCGAGCTCCAATACTTTGGCCCCCCTGATGCTAAGAACTGACTCCTTGGAAAAGACCCTGATGCTGGGAAAGATTGAGGGCAGGAGGAGAAAGAGATGACAGAAGATGAGATGGTTGTATGGCATCACTGAGCCGATGGGCATGAATTTGGGTAAACTCCAGGAGTTGGTGATGGACAGGAAAGCCTGGTGTTCTGCAGTCCATGGGGTTGCAAAGAGTCAGACACGATTGAGTGACTGAACTGAACTGAAATAAAGTATAAAAGAAAAACAACAGAAAATAAAACTGCTAATGTGTGGGAATATCACAGCAGAACTTGGGATGTAACAAATATTTGTTTTGATAATTTAGGTAGCATAGACAGAGGGCCAAAGTTCGGTTCTATGCCAAGAAGGCAGACCTTGAGACAGAAGGTGATCTTTTAGAAAATTTGTGCAATGGTCACATTGAGAAAGCAAAGGAATAACAGCTCCTGACCACCTATTCTATCCCACGTGCTATTCTTAGGATCATTGACACTGACATACCACCCTTATCTTAGTGTGTAACAGTAATAAAAACTACCTAAACCTCAACTGGGCAGGCTCAGTTCAGTTCAGTCGCTCAGTCGTGTCCAATTCTTGGAGACCCCATGAATCGCAGCACGCCAGGCCTCTCTGACCATCACCAACTCCTGGAGTTCACTCAGACTCCTGTCCATCGAGTCAGTGATGCCATCCAGCCATCTCATCCTCTGTCATCCCCTTCTCTTCCTGCCCCCAATCCCTCCCAGCATCAGAGACTTTTCCAATGAGTCAACTCTTTGCATGAGGTGGCCAAAGTACTGGAGTTTCAGCTTTAGCATCATTCCTTCCAAAGAAATCCCAGGGCTGATCTCCTTAAGAATGGACTGGTTGGATCTCCTTGCAGTCCAAGGGACCCTCAAGAGTCTTCTCCAACACCACAGTTCAAAAGCATCAATTTTTCGGTGCTCAGCTTTCTTTATAGTCCAACTCTCACATCCATACGTGACCACTGGAAAAACCATAGCCTTGACTAGACGGACCTTTGTTGGCAAAGTAATGTCTCTGTTTTTCAATATGCTATCTAGGTTGGTCACAACTTTTCTTCCAAGGAGTAAGCTTCTTTTAATTTCATGGCTGAAGTCACCATCTGCAGTCATTTTGGAGCCCCCAAAAATAAAGTCTGACACTGTTTCCACTGTTTCCCCATCTATTTCCCATGAAGTGATGGGACCAGATGCCATGGTCTTCGTTTTCTGAATGTTGAGCTTTAAGCCAAGTCTTTCACTCTCCACTTTCACTTTCATCAAGAGGCTTTTTAGTTCCTCTTCACTTTCTGCCATAAGGGTGGTGTCATCTGCATATCTGAGGTTATTGATGTTTCTCCCGGGAATCTTGATTCCAGCTTGTGCTTCTTCTAGCCCAGCATTTCTCATGATGTACTCTGCATATAAGTTAAATAAGCAGGGTGACAATATACAGCCTTGACGTACTCCTTTTCCTATTTGGAACCAGTCTGTTGTTCCATGTCCAGTTCTAACTGTTGCTTCCTGACCTGCATATAGGTTTCTCAAGAGGCAGGTCAGGTGGTCTGGTATTCCCATCTCTTTCAGAATTTTCCACAGTTTATTGTGATCCACACAGTCAAAGACTTTGGCATAGTCAGTAAAGCAGAAATAGATGTTTTTCTGGAACTCTCTTGCTTTTTCGAAAACTGGACAGGCTAGTTGGGAATTATACCATGGCCATACGCAATCGCAACTTGATTTCTATAAGTAAGTGGGGAATCAATAGTCTTGAAATTCAGTTTTTTTATTGTTGTTAGACATTGATAGATGAATGTAGTAAGTATTTACAGAATGGGGTTTTCCTGGCAGCTCAAATGGTAAAGAATCTGCCTGCAATGCGGGAGACCATTGTTCTGTCTTTGGGCCAGGAAGGTATCTTGGATAAGGGAATGGCTACCCCCTCCAGTATTCTTGCCTGGAGAATCCCATGGACAGAGAAGCCTGGTAGGCTACAGAGCATGGGGTCCTTCTCTGTGTCAGATTCTATGCAGGAGTCTAGGTCACCCAGCCCTTTGTATTAGATGATGAGCATAGTGACAGAAAAGGCTATATTTCGCACAGGTAACCTCATTGTAACCTCTGAGGGTGTGATGTGGCTTGGCAGCGCTTGACATAGATGAGGTACTTAATACACTTGGATGGAAGATGGAAGCAAAAAATGGTAGAGGAAGAGAGAGGTGAAGATAAAAGAGAAATGGGATAGGGTTCATACCTGCACAGTCTCACAGTCTGAGAGCTACATATATAAATATAGAACACAACTTTGCTTAAAAATAACCAAAGAAAATAAAAGACAGGGGAAAGTGTTTGATGGGTGAAGTGGAGAAAGCTTAAGGAAGAAATTGGGTTATGATGCATATGCAGAAAATTTCCAGAAAAATGTACTCTTCCCACATGGTGCCCGGAGGTCAATCAAACACTGCTATCTGTACCCCACAGTTCACGTAGCCTGTCTAAGCATCAGCACCAGCTGGTGGTTATTTTGCAATATGAGTTTTACCGAATGACACAGCAATGTCTCCCAGTTAGTTTACTTGGCTGTTCCCAATACCTGGTTGTACGTGTAATTCCAAGCACCAAAGAGCATCTATGACTCTTTATGTATTGTTCATGCAATAATTTTTCTTTCTCCCTGCCCCTCCCCAATTTATGATGACAGCTGCTCTTTGAGACTGCTTCTGAGATTGCTGGTCAACTGAAATCTGCTGGCTGACAGCAAAGGCATTATAAATCCAGCAAACCTAAAGAGATTGCTCCCTCTCTTTCTCTGGGACCTAGGGAGGCTGCACTTTCTACTAGGAATGTGGTCTCAGCAATGAGGCCAATATGGAGCTGGGGAAGGGCCAGGCACAAAGGAGGAGGGACGGACAGGATGCCCAGGCCTGTCTCCAGATGTGAGGGTGAAAGCAAAGGTCTGGAAGGGTTTGTTCCAGGCTGGCAGCACAGCAAGGTGGAGAAGCAGCTCAGGCTGAGATACAAGAATGCAACTGGATGAAGCAACTCCAGTACTGTGGCAGGCCTGGAAATGGGGTCAGAGGACAGTGACGGGCTGTAGAATCAGAGCAGGGCTAAAGTCCTGAGGCTGTTTCTCATTTGCTAAGTGGCTTCAGGGGAGTTTTTTACTTTCTTTAAAACTTAGCTATAAAATGGGGAAACATAAAGGAACCTCCCCACCACAGTTGTTCTAAGGATTAGAAGGAACGCTGCACACTGCCAGCAGAAGACCCAGTGCACAGGCAAGACCGCAAAGTTACCAACAGTGACTGCTGCTGCGATTAGACCTGTGATCCCCCTGCAAAGATTTTAATTCACAGAGATGCTCTGTGGAATCTACCCACGGGAAAGTGGAAAAGACTACCCATTGTAATAATGTTGGAAATGATGAAAAACGGAAGGCGATCCAAATGTTCACTAGCAGAAGCAGGGTTTGCAGTGTAGTACATCCTTACTATATTAAAACGAATGAGATCCACCTATGTAAGCTGACACGGCAGGTGCCCAAATGGATAATTCAGTAAAATAAAAGAGAGAGAGAGAGACCAAGCTCAATGATACATATAGCATTGGCCCATTTCCCTAAGTTAAATTCATTTTTAAAAATCTGAAAAGTATAGGCATCAAGTTATTAGAAATGGTTATCTCTGTGGAGTGAAATTAAAGGAGACTTTAATTTTCTAAAGTATACTTTGCATATTTGTGTGTTTTAACAAAAATGTATGCATTGTGTAAACATAATTTTTTACTATTATTTTTTAAGGAGCAGGTGATGAGATGGCTGATCTTTTTCTTAATAGCCTTATTCTCAATAGTCTGCTTGCTGCCTGGTGTCCCAGTGGGCACTGAATCATGTGTCTGGTGTTTTCTACTTTCTGGTCAGCAATTTAAAGCCACTGAGGTCTGATATCTCACAAAGGAGAGAAATCAAAAGGTGCAGTAATAGCACGAGAGCTACAAGCATGAAACATTTGTATTTTAGATGCTGACTTAATTAATTTCACTAGTCAATTTGCTCCTTTAAATCCTGAGAAATGATCAGAGCCAGTTCAGTATTACTCTGTAGTCTTCCTTGCATAATACTAAAGGAGCAAATGTAAGCTCACCTTCAATTAAATAGATTCTTCAAAAAAGGAAAATAAATAGGATTCAAAAGGAAATAAACAGGATGAATGCACTAAAATTGGTAATATACTATTCCCTTGAATTTATGTTTCCTCTAACTTCATAGTTTGTGCTCTGATTGCTTTTCCCCCCTAGAGATTTAAGATTTGACTTCTGAAGCAATAATGTAAAGCTTAAAATATCACCAGGATCCCAATATATAATATAAAGAGGTAAATATTCTATACAAACATGGTTTTTCAAGCTATATATAATTTTAATATCATCATTGCCGAGAAATTTTATTAGGATGAGCAAAGGGTAGAAATGGCATGATTCCAAGTTAACTGATTGGAATGACTGAATATTTTCCTTGCAATGTATGGTCACATAAAAACGTCAAGTCAACAAATGCTTAAATGATGCAAAGATCACACTGACCATCCAAGTCTTCCTTCCTGATTACCTGTTTAGGTTCTTTTAAATGAAACCCTCCTACTCATGTTTAAAGAAGAAACTCCTAAGTTTGCAATAATATTTTCTTGCTCGTATGAATGAACAAAAGGAACTGGACAATAGTAACAGCAGCTTAGTTGCTTCCCGAAGCTCCATTCAGACAACTTTGTAAGAACTTCCTTCAACATCCCTTATGGCCTAGTCTACAAAGATCATTTCATTCCACATGACCTATGCATTTCTTTACTTGGTTATGCACCATTCAATGAAAGGATTTTATTAAAGTCACAGTCAGCAACTGGTTGACTCCTCTGGGGCTTATAACAAAGCATTTACATGCACTTACAGTCACCATAAAATGGGCACTGCTTCCATTTACATGATCCTGGAGCCTTTCTGATCTCCCAGCAAAATCCACATACATCATGTAATGCTACAGAAAGGGGGCATATGGAGGCTTAGGTATCTTTTGCTGGTAATCTTTGAGGACACTGGAAAATCCGTTTTGCATAAACTTGCCAAGAAAGAACACAGTCAGTTGTCCCCTTGCCTTTCACCCTGTGGGTTGCATCCCAACAACACGCTCCCCAATGCAATTTTGGTATAGCGAGTCCTTTGATGCAAAGGCTTTCCTTAATTTGACAGTAAAAGCTCCAGTATTAGTTTGCTTCATCATTCAAGTATGCAGAAGCAGCCAATTCCAAAATACATCAACTCTTTGAACTTACTCCACTTAAAATGTGTGTTTCTGGCACTGTTTTAATGGCCGCCTATTCACCCCATTATTAAGGGAAGTGTTCCCATCATGGGGATGGCGGGACACAGGACACTCAACACGGATGGATGAGATCAACTGCAGTTTATTGGTCCCAACCACTCGCAGGTCAGGGGAGGGGAATGGGCGTCAGGCAGGACGACACAGGGGCTGTGTGGGAACAAAGTGAACAAGGGCCTGTGGGAGGCAGGCTTTGTAACACCAAGACAACAGTGTGCACCCCGTTTCTTACCAGACGAAGTGATTGGCCTATTTGAAAAATTGTGCAGGCTGGCAGGAATGAACTGCAACTGGACCTGGTCCCTTTGGTAAGGGGGAGTATTTGACCAGGGAATCTTATCTTCAGAAGCAGGGTGGGGAGAGGCACTTGCTGTCTGGCCATTCAAGACATTCCTGAGTAGACCAGAGGCTGTTAGCAGAACACTGAACCTTAATTTTAGGCCTTACCCTGGAGGCACATAGTAACTACTCATAAATATTTGTTAAATGAGTGAGTGAATGAGTGTTGAAAAGTGGGACTTTGGGCAAGACATTGAACATGTTAGCTGTACTGCAGCCATTTATAAAGTCTATAAAATGGAGACTTTTCTGTTTATCACAGGAGGTTGTCTGTGGGAATAAAATCATTAACATATGTGGACAACATCCCCAAACATTCAAAAGGCCTGAAAGATCCTCCACCGATGATCTGTCCCCTCACATCCACCTTCCTCATACTCTAGGCACACTGGGTCAATTTCCATCGATGGCTCCATAGCCGTCATGCCTCATTAGCAAGGAAGGCGAAGACATGATCTGTTACATGCTTTCAGAACACCCCAAATTTCATCTACAACTTAAGTGGAAACTGTCTGTTTCATATACGTCTCCTAAATATCTGGCAATAGTAAATGTTCAACAAAATAGTAAATTTTTCCAATAATCAAAAAAAAAAAGGTGAGCACAATAAATGAATATAATGGTGTACCACTATAAAGGCATACTTAGAAGAAGTTTGACACATGATTAAAAGGGCAAGATTATTATAACTTTTGTCTCCCCCTTCAGTTGTGGGGAGCATCCCCTTACATGGCCCTCCACCCCGCCTCCCCACCCCAGTCTCACAGCTGCGGTGCTATCTGCCCTGTTGAGTAGGGAGGCCTGGTCTGGGCTCGTGGGTCAGCTCACCCAAACCTTTCTACCTTCCCTGCCCAAGAGCTGGGCTTTTGCCACAGCAACCATCAACCACCCATTGAGTAAGAGCAGAATTTTCAGCATGAATAGATGACTACATTTTTTTTTTTTTACAGTGTAAATGGAATTTGGCACAACCAGAAAAGTCTGGAAGAAACCAGTTCTCCCAAATGTCATAGGTTACAGATTACCATGAAAAATTCTTAAGTTTTTAGAGAGTTCTACACAAATTAAATAATTTTACTGGTGGAAGAAGCTGTGGACGGCATCTGACCTCATCATTTGGTTCATAAGATGAAGAAATACGGGCCCAGAAATGACCTGCTCAAACTTACACCAGTAGTCAGCAGCTAAGCTAGAGTGAAATTCAGGTCTCTAGGCTTATATACTTTTTCCTGCATTTTCCACAGTGTTCTTTCTTTTTGTGCATGCGCACATGTGTGTGTTTGAGAGATAATATTGAAGATGGCAGGTCCCCATACTGACATACAAGAAAATAAACAGAAGCAAAGCAACATAATTCCTCCAAGCTCCACTGATGTGAGTTAAAAATATATATGCATGCTTATAAATATTTGCAGGTATTTTTGCCACCATAAGGGGTAAAACCTTTTCCTCAAGGGAGGTTCTTCATCAGAAAGTGAATGAGTGGGAAAGATTAAAATGTACTAATTTTGATTATCAGCTAAGCACTGACATACACTGGTTGTCTGTAATTAAGCTGAATCATCTGAAATAATCTGATATTATCATGGTCAACCCGTTCATACGTTACCCACAAGTGGAACTAGAGTATTGAGTTTCTGCCCTCAAGAAGTTGCTATCTTCTTGGAAATAAAAGTAAAAGAGCTATAGAATAGAAAACTAACAACCCAGAGCAGGAGAAGGCTGGGACTACACTGTGCAGCGTTGCTATGCAGCTACCGTCATGAGTTTACATTGTAATGGGGTGTAAATGCAAATCGCTTACTCTTTGAACAACTGTTTTCCACTACCCCTGTTAAATCACCATTTCCTGACTCTTAATGACAGGGTTGAGTCAATTCTAGTGATTTTATCTATTAAAAACTTCAGCCAGTCCTGTTTCCATTGCTTTCCCAGTATCATCCCAATTAATACTCCCAATATTTTTAAGAATTAGACACTATTATTTACCTTATTTTCTATTGGAAAAAG
Organism: Bos grunniens; assembly: GCF_055505025.1. Classification (NCBI taxonomy): domain Eukaryota; kingdom Metazoa; phylum Chordata; class Mammalia; order Artiodactyla; family Bovidae; genus Bos; species Bos grunniens. The sequence goes on along the minus strand of NC_141193.1, from coordinate 49,197,593 downwards.
TCTGAGGTTCAGAGGAGTTGGAAGCTATCCCCATGAGGCATCTGCTGGCCAATGGAAAAGTACGAGACTTACATGCTCCCTCTACTAAGCAAGGAGCCTGAGATCCGTGGTGGAGGCGATCAAAGGAATTCACTCAATGAGCTGAAGGACAGTGATGGTAAAACTGGAAGGAACAGATACCAAGCATGACGCTGAAGGGAAACCTGCAGAATTTGACATGTGCCACAATAAGGAAGTCTAGGAAGAAATTTTTAAAGAAGAGGGAAAAATGGCTTTCAGGATGTCAAGTTGGGGTGACTTGAGAAACTGATGTAGCCTCTATAGAAACTTCAGAGTCAACCAGTTTGAGAGAGCGCTAAGGTGATGAATGTCCAGCTCATGATACTCTCTGTGACATAAATACTGAAATTAGTGTTTTCCAGGCCTAGGGAAGCATTTTATTTTGAAAATGTTTGCCTGGCCTCACATAGCCAGTGCTTAACCAATAGCTAGAGGCCTTAAATAACTTTTCTACACTGTAATTTTCCCCATAAGAACACTCCAGAGAAGTAACACACCTTGCTAGACCACCCAGTCTACCAGGCCTTCTGGTTTCTACTCCAAAAGCTGTTACCAAGGACAGCATTACTATTAATGAGCCACCTGGCTTCACAGACCCCACGCCGAGCTGCCATTTTGACAGACCTCACAAGGCATGCTCTTTTAAGTTAACCAAGGTCAAGGCTGATTATGACTTGCATACTCAGAGCTGTCTAACCGATCTCAAGTTCTCATACAGACACAGAAAATTCAGTGAACCTTGAATGGATTCAACCATACACATATCCTGGGCATCTGCTCTGGGGCCAGGCACCAGCTGTGTTAAGTGTAAGAGCTACGAAGCTGAATAACATATTTTCTGCCTTCAAGAAGCTCGTATCCAAGCCTGCGCATGGACAACAGAATAAACAAGTACACTAACACAAATGAAGTGCTAGAGGAGATGTAGATACTGTGAAAGAGTAATTGATTCCAGTGAGATAATAAACAAGGTCAGGGAAAGAACATGATGGAATATTTAAAGACACGTCTATAGGAACAAGTGCTTACAAAATGAAAGGTATATGAATTACTCAGGAAAGAGGGGAGAGACACACTAATATGGGAGATTAGGCTGCATATCTCATTTTGTACCAATTTGTTCAATTCCCTGAAGTAGGAGTTTGACGGTTTGTATTTTTAGAATGCTGCATTCGCCATCTACAAAAAGTATGAGGCCACACACAAAAATACACTTCGTACCAGAAAACCCTGAACAGTGAAACCTACATTGTCATCTGCTATACAGAACAAGCAACCTCATGCTACCATAGAAATCCCCACTCTTTTCTGTGGGGAAGTATTTTCAATAAAGCTGTCAGACAGTCTCAATTAAAAACAATAAACGAAAGACCAATCATGGTCCCTCTGGATTCATTAATAAAGTTCATCAATGAACTTTCCATCAGGTATTCAGAAACAAAAATTTTAGCATATGGAGGAATTTTCAATGCAATTCAAGCACACCATTTACATTTTACATTACTATCTTTGGCTGCTGGCAGTCTGAACAGAATTAAATAACTGGTTTCACAAAGTGAGGCTTCACATGATAGTCAGAGACAGGAGAAATAAACAAGCAGAAAAGAAAGCCATAGCAAATTTACTTGATATGGCCAATATTCTACACCTTTCCGGAACAAAGTTAATTAGTTTTGAGCTCCTCTGTACCACTGTCTTCATCTCCGGTACAGAGTACTCATAACACCTGGTGTATTTTAGTAAACGTACATTGCCCATTTCCATTCACGTTCCCCCCACAAAACACTTTGGGTGTCCTAGTTTATAAGCTTATGGGCTAAAGCTTTGGGGCTTCATGAGAGCAGGAGTTAGCTTCTCTTTCTCAAAAAGTTCACTCATTAATTAACAGATCACCCACTCAATTTGATCAACTCAGTGCAATCAATGTATTTGACGCTACTCCAGGGCTTTCTAGATGTCACTAGTGGTAAAATACCTGCCTGCCATTGTAGGAGATGTACTAGATGTGGGTTCGATCCCTGGATGGGGAAGAACCCCTAGAGGATGGCATGACAACCCACTCCAGCAGTCTTGCCTGGAGAATCCCATGGACAGAGGAGCCTGGCAGGCTACAGTCCACGGAGTCGCAGAGTCAGACACGACTGAAGTGATGTGGCACTCGTGCCGCTACTGCTCAGTCATTCATGCTGCACTCTCCAGTCTCGATGCCACTGCGGCATTCTGCACATTCTGCGTGCTCCTGTGTATCTAGCATTCGGGGTCTGCGCTACTCTGCTGAGAAGTCCCATAAAATCCCAAATTCTCGTTCTGCCTCTGCAGTAAGAGACAGAACAAACAGCAGACTTTGATGCAATTTTATGTCCCTGATGTATTTAGATGGCTTCTACAAATGATTTCGCAATTGGGTTACACAGATGAGAAAGATCCTCACCGGAGCACTGCCGTTCGATCAGCTCTGTGAGTGGACCTGGGCAGGGGGCTTCAACAGGAAGACGGTGGCAACGCAGCCAGAGCTGAAACAAAACAAAAGGCTGCCCTCTCGGCACGCGTCCTGTGGCCACAGTCTTAGTGATGCGCAGATACTCTTTGCTGCCCCCTCATCCTGTCCTGAGATCCTCTCCCAGCCTCTCCGCAGGCTAACCCACACTCGGGTACCCACAGTGCCTAGCTCACTGCTGGCCAGTGATGCCTCCACCAGATACGTGAACCTTGAAAGGGAGGTGATCTCTCACTAGAGTTGTCTCATAAATCACTTAACCTTCCTCCTCTGCTCCACATTAACCTTCGGTCTTTAATTTCTTCCTTTTCACTTGATTTTATGACCTGCTCTCTCAATAAAGCTGTTTTATAAGGATTTGTATGAAGGTGACTCCCTAAAAACAAATTTCAACTTATACATGACTATGATGATTCTAGTCCATAATGGTAGATTTAAACTATCACGCTCCTAACACATGCACATAAATAAGTGAATGAAAGATAATCAAGATTCTAACGATTTGAAATACTGTCATATATTTCTTGTTTTGCCGAAGTACTCTGCTTGTTTCTTCGCTCTGCCTTGCTTTGGTCAATGAGTAAGTGCTGAAAAAGGAACAAAGAATTTACTATTTGGTAAAGTTGAGAACTGAAAAATTGCCCTGTAGGAGACAGAATTGTCAGGCTTGGTCTTTGTGGGGAACATGCAGGCAGCTTTTCACATGTATATGTGGATTCTTTCTGAACTGTTTCCCATCCCCCTGACCCTGGGCTCCCCACAGTGAATAACAGCTCACAGCAGCATCCCAGGGAACACCCATGGCTGTTGTTCATCAGTGACCCACAGCCAATAAACAGACAGTCCAGACAGAATAACCAGTAGAGTGGTACTGGTGCATGGAGTTCTCCGCTAGGAGAGGAGCAACATAGTTTGGGAGAGGTCACTAAAAACAGCACAAGGACTGAAAAAAAAAAAAAAAAGAAAATCTTAGACTCTCCGAAGAGACAGGTGAATTAAGGAAGAGCAGAATCCCAGAACTAAAAGGGAGACACACTTTCCACACTCAAGGACCATGCCATGAAAATGGTGAGATAAAAAATAGCCTTTAAACAAGACCTACAGTGGTAAGGTCTAAAAACAGCCATCCATATCCGGGTGGGTATTGAGAAGGGAGAATTCCTGCAGATCCCTAGACATCTAAGAGAGGCGATACACCCATGAGGCCTTCCATACATGGGCCACTGAGATGACGTTACTGTTTACAGTACAGCCAGTGAGTAAGAAGAGATCCCGGGGCAGCAAAGCACGTGCGTGGGCACCTTCAGTGTCTCCCCCACTTCCTGGGTTCTTCCTGTGTCTCCAGCCTCGGAGTAACCTAACATCAGTCTTCACCTCGACATGGCCCAAATGGAAAGATACACGCTCCGCTTTCCCACTTCACTGGGTAACTTCAGAGTTCAGCTTTGATCTCTGGTTTCTGTCTCAGGTGGCCTTCCCAAGGGCCCTGAGGTTACAGCAGTCGCCACGCTCGAAGTGTCCAGAGTGCCCTCTTCTCACTGGGATGCCTGCCCGCCCTCTGAGTCCGTGTCTAAGGCCTCTTGTCCTGGCTCCATGCTGAACACCTGGAGTGCAGAGACGACATCTACCCCTTCACTCCTGGTTCCCAGGATGCAGAACACACGCTCAGTCCACAGGTTCTAACCAATTCAGGTAGAATTTGTACCCACCTCACTACTGTCAAACTCTCACTGCTCTCAGAATTAGTTAGGCTGCAGAGGCCATCCCAGGAGTTAGCTTATTCTTCATTCATCTTTATATTGCTGTGTGCTGGGCTCAGTCACTCAGTCATGCCCAACTCTTTGCAACCCTATGGACTGTAGCCCACCAGGCTCCTCTGTCCATGGGATTCTCCAGGCAAGAACACTGTAGTGGGTTGCCGTGTCCTCCTCCAGGGGATCTTCCCAACTCAGGGATCAAACCCATGTCTCTGGCATCTCCTGCACTGCAGGCAGGTTCTTAATCTTTATATTGGGTTAGCCAAAAACTTCATTTGGGTTTTTCTACAAATGAAAAGATAAACCTGAAAGGACTTTTTGGTTAACCCAATATTTTATGCAAGCTCATTTTAGGGAACATATTTGTATATCTACTATATCTCCTCCTGGCAATACATTTCTGATAGAGATATGTGTTGTCAGAAGAGAAATTATGATAGCTCATTAGCTGGCTTAGGATCCCCTGTTGTACAAAATGTTATACCTGCTCTTGTGGTGGGAAATTAGAGGGGTGTGCCTCAGGGTAGGATTTATTGGGGACCACTGGGGTAGTCTAGAAGGACCTTCCATCCCAAAGGGAAAGAAGACCACTCCTTTATCTCCCGACAATTGAACATCATGACCTCCGGTCTGAGTTAACATCATCCCGTAACACAGTACCCACGTGATGTTTGTGATTTGTGGCTCCATAAGCATGCTGGCGGTGGACATGTCTTGGTAAGAGCCTTAAGTGACAGCAGTAGATTAAAAAAAGCCCTATGGAGACCTGAGGAGATCGCTCCTTTAACAGTCTTCTATACAAAAGGCCCAGGAAGAACCCAAATCTTTCTGGAATAGGACTATAGAAATGGCATATTTTTTTAACCTAAAAAAAAAAAAGTTCTAAGCTTCTAGCCAGCCCCAATCTTCACACAGCATCTTGTCTGTGAGAGGATTTGCTGACCCAAGTCCTCCTATCTCTTGTATGAGGCATAAAATACACTCTTCCTGGGACACTCGGGGTTAGGAGTTAGTATTTAACTTCAGGGCAAAACCAATCAAAGGAACTGTCTCACAAGCACTTGGAGAGGTTTACCAGGCTTTGTCCCAGGTATATGCCCTGTGCAATCTATGTCTGCCTGTACTGATGACCACAATGTGGGAATCCAAGCTGTGCTTACTGAATATGCAAGTGATGTTAAACTAAATTATTCCAATACTTGTGGCTTTTCTGGGTGGCTCAGCGGTAAAGAATCCACCTGCAATGCAGGAGACACAGATTTGATCTCTGGGTCAGGAAGATCCATTGGAGAAGGAAATGGCAACCCACTCCAGTATTCTTGCCTGGAGAATCGCATAGACACAGGAGGCTGGTGGGCTACAATCCATGGGGTCACAAGAGTCAGATATGACTTAGCAACTAAACAACAGCAACAATAATATTCCAATACTATAAATGACTGGATAAAACTTCAAAATAATTGCAATCAATGGAAAAAGGATCCTAGAGGAAAAGGATTAAATACCAGAGAGACAGAAGAAGTGAAAATGTAAGACGGTGGCTAACTAACTCAATCTCTCTCTCTCCACCTCACTTCCTGAACAGCCATCTTCACATACACACACACAGACACATGACTGAGATGATTGCTAATTCCAATTAAGTTAACAAACATTTACTGAGCACCTGCTCTATGGTAAGCACTGCACCAACTGTCCACAAACATGAAGAACACAGTCTCTGACTCTAAGAAGCTTATAAACCTAATTCAGGAGATGGATACACACACCAAGGGTCACAGTTGAGGACCAAAGCCTGTAGATGTGCATATTCACAGGGGCCCACGAGCATGCAGGAGAAGTGAGGATCAGGAAGACTGTCCCCAGGAATTTCCTTCTATGTTAAATCTTAAAGGATAGCAGATAAAGAGTAAAAAAAGTGTCAAACATGCAGAATGAACAATCTGGAAGTCACTGGTGAATGGAAGAGTGAGCAGCTTCTAAGAAGCTGCTGATCCAGCAGCTGATCTGATCCAGCATCTGATCCAGCAGCATCTGATCCAGCCTGCAGAGTGACAGCTGAGTAAGAGGGTGGCAGGCAGTCTGGAAGCCGTGACAGTTGCATTGCGTTTCCACTGAAGAGTGGATTCAGACTCTGAAAAGGTGTTAGTAGTTCCATTTTTATGCAGAAAATTCAGTTGCCAGGAAGGCTCACAGCACTGTATGTTGTAAAACATGTGTTGACTTGCATTATTAGCTTAGCTGGAAACAATCTGGATGTCTAACCAAGGGCCAGGTAATTTTTTTGCAGATAAAAATTTGTTCCATTGCTTTCCAAAACACCTTTGACTCTTGTCAGAGTTCTCAATGACTTATTGGTTATCACAAGACAGACTAGAGAGTGTGGGTTCAACCCTTCATGATTGGTATAAATAATATTTAAAATTAAGCTATAGAGATCAGATTCCCAAACTGCCATCAGAAATGAAGCTGTTATCAGTATTGGAAAATATAGGGGGAATGGATAACCACCATTCTAATGGTGAACATAAAAATTGTTCATTTATACTTCAGAACACTAAAAAGTATAGTGGAATAATATATACACTATACATTGCTTATTTAGCTTAAGAGCTAAAACTCTACAGATATAATTAAAATCACACTCCATTTGCCTCCATACATCACTGCTTTTATATCTCATTTTCATGCATGCTTTTTAATATATTTACTCCATGTGACTATCTCCAAAAATAATATAAATTGATGCTCTGTTTGTTTTAAATATTATTTAAATGATATATGTAATATGCCAAAAGCTGGCTCTCTTAAATCCTCTTTTTTCTATCAACAGTATGTTTTTTGAGATTTATTTGTGCTGATAAATATAGTTTTGCTTTATTCATTTCACATCTATATGGTATTCTACTGTATAAGTACACTGTACTATGTTGATCCATTCTTCCAGAAATGGACTTTTTAGATGTTCCCACTTTCTTGCAACCAGAAGCAACACTATAATTAACTTTTGTGCACTTTTAGGAGAGTTTTCTCCAATAATGATAAGCGTCAGTGCATTTTCAATTCTTCTTTACTAAAGATATTGTTGAATTGTTGTCCAAAGTTGCTGAAACAATTTACACCCTCCCCAGCAGTGCACAAGTGTCTTCTTACTTCACAGCCTCAATATTGCTTGGTTAGAGCCAAATTTAATTTTTGCCAAGCTGATAGGTGTGAAATGGTTCTTGCAATTTTAATTTGTTTTCCTGATTACCAGGGATGGTAAGTATCTTTTCATGTTCACTGACCATTGGCTTATTCTTCTGTAAGATGCTCGAGCAAGACATTTGACATTTTTTCCATTGGACTATGATTCTGTAGTTTCTTTTTACATGTTGATATTAAGAGTCAGATTGTAAGATTGTAAGATTTCATTCAAAAATCTTACAGAAAATAAATTATTATTATGCATTATATATATTATAATAATATATATTATTATGTATAATTATTAATAAGACCTTTAAAGGTCTTAAACATGCTCATATCTTTTAACCCAATGATTACAATTAATTACTTAAAAGTAAAGAAGTAATAAAAGCATATTTAAAGATTTAGCCTTTAAAGATGCTCACCAAAACACTGTAATAACAAAACTTACATGCAATATATTTAAGTAATAGCCATAAAATATACAAATCTCCCCTAACAAAAAAAGGAATTGGCATATCCATAAAACAGGTTACCATCCAAACATTAAAACTGACATTTTTAGAAGAATATTTAAAGTGTAGAAGAATGTTAAAATATAATGGGAGAAGCAGGTGGCAAAAATTCTCAAGTAAAAATATGCGATCAGCACTGTCTTCTTTTTTCCAAAATTTCTATAAAGGATATAGTAATCAAACAGTTTCTTAAAGTTATGGATATAAATATAACAGACAGATGCTTTCAAAATTGAATGATCAGGAGAAAAATTAATCAGAGACAATTTTGAAAAGCACCAGATTGCAAAGAGCATTGGAAACTACAAATAAGACCAGTGTGTACATGTATGCAAGACTTCTGTTCCTAAGGCCAGATATTTCAGCCAAACGCATTGCAACTGATCACCCTTGGATTACTGCTGTCTCACCTAATGGAAAATAATAACCCGAGAAGTTCTGTGGGATCCATGTACAGAGGGCTGAGTGTTTCCCAAAAGATTTACAATCTAAGTAAGACAGATGAGACAATTAAGACAAACAGACAAAGGATGAAAAAGGCAATTTGTACCCCAGTCATGAAGTGGGCATATGGTTTCTAGGTCTATGCTTACATTTGAGGACAGTTTAAGGAGAGCCAAGCCAGATTTAAGTAGAAAATACAGCTAGAACTGGGTTTTGAGGGTTATAAGAGGTATACTTCATGCAGCTGATGCTAGAAGTCAATAACACAGGATGAAAAGGCTGACTGTAAAACACCTTGACCGGAAATCAGATGGTGTGAACCACCGACGTGACTGTCTTTAGTTTATGAAACATTAGCTTATAATTAACTGGATTTTGAACGCATCAAAGTCAAATGTGGAAAGGAAGAGAGAGAACATCCTTCAGCGTTAGATTCAAATCGGCCTTGGGCATGTTTCTCAACCTCTTTAGACTCAATTTACTCATCACAAGAAAAGGGGTAACAACACAGTGTTAGCCATTCATGGCTATTGGACCTTTAGAAATAATGAGAATAAGTATCATAGGCAGCATGTTGGAGGCACTCAAAAAGGGGAATATATGAATCCCAGGAATATAGTGGTTTCTTCTGTAAATGGAATTGGAACATCACCGGATAATACATCCTGGATATTTAACTGCCACACTATGTGAACTAAGGGCTTTCCTGGTGGCTCAGAGGGTAAAGAATCTCCCTGCAATGCAGGAGACCTGGGTTTGATTCCAGGGTCAGGAAGATCCCCTGGAGGAGGGCATGGCAACCCACTGCAGTATTCTTGCCTGGAGAATCCCCATGGACAGAGGAGCCTGGCGGGCCACAGTCCATGGGGTCACCAAGAGTCAGACATGACCGAGCAACTAAGCACAGCACAGCACAGCATGTAAACTAAACACAACTCTAAAAGCTTACTACCAACACCGTTTGGCTTCAAGCTTTACTTTTTCTATTTATAGTATATTTATTTTTCATCTTAAATGATCACAAGGTAGGACAATTTAAGATACTTTATAAAAAGGAGTCACCCACGGTCATAGGCAAATCCTAGCTCCCCTGGTTTCTTGTTCATGTAAAATATACAATTAATATTTTAATCCAGCTCCTAAAATAGTATCCAACCATTTCTCCTTTGTTTTGCCAAGAAGAGACAGATGGTGAATCAGCTTATAAATCAGCCCCCAAAATTCTTGAAGGCAAATAAGTGCTTTATAAATCAAGGTTTTAAAAAGGTCTCATTTTTATAACAGTTATTACTTTGAAGCAATCTTTCCCTAATTATCTTCATAAACATTAAACCGGGCTAATTTATGAGTTCCTGAACAATTTGGGGGTTTTGAATGAAACAATCAAGATCCCACATGCCTGCCTTTTCTCTTTTAATCATCACTAACATATACAATGACCTTGATCAGCCTTATGGTTCGTTAAGCTATGGCCCTAATAGACAGTGAAACCATGCTGAGAAATTATTATTCAGCATTAAAAGTCAACACATTTGAAGATGACTTTGGGATGATGAGACACCTTGGTAGCTTGGGTACGGCCTCACATCCAAGAAAAATAAATGACCAGGAAAGAAACATGATGTATAAAGATTGACACAGGCCTCTAAATCTAACCCACTCTCTCCACGTGCTCTTTGCCTCTGTTGATCTTATCTCCATCTCTCAAAGGGAAAAGTGGGGGGATTTTGCTGTGCCTCTCTTCTGAACATATTGAGAGCTGGTACCTTATAGACGCTATAAGACATAGTGTATAGGACAGGAAAACTTTCTCAGGCTTCTGTGATCTTTGTAAAGCATCAGGACTTTCCTGGCGATCCAGTGGCCAAGACTCGGAGCTCCCGAGGCAGGCGTCTGGGTCAGGGAATGCGCTCCCACGTGCTGCAGCGGAGGACCCCAAGTGCCACCGCTAAGACCCAGTGCTGCCAAATGAACACACCCTGTCAAAGTCTATAAAGCACCAAGGCAGGCCAGCCGTATTTTAATCTGGTGCATTTTATTGTGAAAAATATGTACTTCTTTCTAATTCAAGAAGAGAAAGTCAAATTTCCATAACAAGGCATGTGGCATGCAGAGTGCTTTATATAGAAGTTACAGAGTTACCCCTCTGTTAGTGCAGGGCTACAATCTCTGATTTATCCACAATTCTAAAATCCCAAAATGTTCAAAAACTCTTTTAAACTGCAAAATGTTAGCGAACCAGAAATCATTTCATGATTAAATACAACCTGGCCCAATGTGAGGCTATTAGAGTCAGCCCACCAATGTCATTCTCTGTATTTTTTTGCCACGGAAATATTCAAGTATTTGATTACAAGCTACTACCCTGCATTCAGCTGAAGACATTATGTAAACATTACAGTAAATGTTCCCTCTTGTTGCCTTTCAAAAATGATGGGAAATTCTGAATTCTGAAACACACCTGGCTGGCCCCATGGCTTTGGATACAGGATAATGGACCTGTGTTACCAGCTGTATTTTTCTTTCTTCTGATAGGGAAGAAGGAAGTTAATGCTGCAGCCCTAGGGTTGGAGAAACAGTGAAACCTCAGCAAATGTTCAAAAATAGTGATGCACTCGCCTCCACGTTAGAGGGCACGTGGTCAGGTCACCCTCAACAACATTCATCATCAAGTCTGAAGTTCATCCGGGGCACAGGATGCAGGCCCAGCCTGGAAGAACTGACAGTGGGCAACAGGGCAACGAAAGGATCAAACCTGTGACTGCCAAGCCCTGGACACATGCAGACGTGGATAATCAAATTATACAGAGGCCCGGGGTAAGGGCACCAAGGACTGGTGAGCAAAGTCATCATGGGCTGGCTTCTTTACACAGAAGAGAAATTGAAGCTGAGATCATGACTCTTCTCATTAACCCCAGGAAGGGAAGGATTAATAGAAAAAGCAAGACAATAACCACAGAGTCCCCAAGGTGTGTGCGAGTCTCTATGTGTTCATTCACAGAAGAGAAGAGGAGAGTCATGATACATGTCAAGAGACGTTATGAAACGAGTCACAGATGTGGCAACGCGCCCATGCCGAGTGGACGGCGTGATGGAGACAAGGTGAGGAATGCTGAATACATGGGAGATAGATTTGAATCATGTTTTCAGAACCTAGAGATAAAATCTAATGACTCAACATCCAGGAATGATTTCTCTCTTATTTATATATAAGCTTACTTCATTTTATTGCATGTTTTACTAATTGATGTTTTCTGGCAACCCTGCTTTGTCAGATGGTGTATTTGAGAAATGAAGGATTTTTAAACGTATTTTTGTTTGTTTATTTGACTGTGCAAGGTCTTAGCTGTGGCACACAGGATCCTCCATCTTTAGCTGCACCATGCAAACTCTTAGTTGTGGCACGTGGGGTCTAGTTCCCTGACCAGGGGTTGAACCCAGGCCCCCTGCCTTGGGAGCATTGAGTCTTAGCCACTGCATGGCCAGGGAATTCCCAGAAATAAAGTATGGTTTAACTGAGATACGTATCTTGTTTCTTAGACATAATATTATTGCACACTCGATAGACTATGCACATGTGTGCTCGGTTGCTCAGTCGTGTCCGACTCTTTGTGACCCTATGCACTGTAGCCCTCCGGTCTCCTCTGGATTCTCTAGACATGAATACTGGAGTGCCATGCCCTCCTCCAGGGGATCTTCCCGACCAAGGAATTGAACCCATGTCTCCTGCATTGCAGGTAGGTCCTTTACCCACTTAGTCACCTGCGAAGCCCTGAACAGACTATAGCATATGTAAGTTTCATATGCACTGGGACATCAAAAAAACTGTGAGTCCCTTTACTGCAGCATTTGTTTCATTGCAGTGGTCTGAACCTGCAGCGCCTCTGAGGTATGCCTGGAGACCCCTCGATGTTAGGTTTCTGGTTGCTCCTTGTCCATTTTGTGCGCCTACTCTCTGGTCTAACTGTACAATTGATAACAGTAATCACCCTGTATGTCTACTTGCATAATACTCTGTAATTTAGTAAATACTTCCAAAAAATGATTTTTTGAGACAATGATATTCCAAGCACAAGTATTATTACCCTTAAAAATGAAACCAAAGTTCAGACAGTCAGAGTTCAAATCACAGTTATCACTCCTATCTCAGATAAATGAATTAAGCTATTAAAGCCTTGGTTTCCTCATCTGGAAGATGAGAACAATAATACTTCTTGTACAGAACAGTTAGCAGATTTCAATGAGGTGATATACATGAAAGTGATTTTCAACATTCACTAACACTAAAGCCCTATAACTGCTGCCTGTATCTGTGGCAACTACACGTGTGACTTTCTTCATGTTTTACTCTAAGGAATCATCCCCAGTCCTTCTTCTTTTCTTTGCCAAGCCACAATTTAGTTTTGAAGACAGAGCCTTAAAACAAAGCCAAAATCAGTACTAGGAAGACTCAATTCAATTTTCACTTTAAAAATAATTCTGATAATTACACTGGCTTAATATGAACTTTCTGGCATAAAGCAAACCATAGTCTAGCAAGACAACATTTAAAATGCAATTCAATTAGCTTGCAATTAGTAGTTTTCACACGTACAGGAAAAAGTAAATTGATTTAGCACCTTTCTCCTGTCCAGAGTAATACTGAAGATTTTTTTCCCCTGCCGTTATTGTACTCTGGTTGCAAATATTAGGTACCCTAACTGCATATCACATAAATCAAATAAATGCTTCCTCCTCCCACCCCTCCCCCCATAATCATGTCTGCAGCTGCTCCAGCGTGTTTTTCAATGGCCATCCACTGGAACTCATTAAGAAAGCATTATGTACAGTAAATTAAAATGCAAGGTCTATGATCTGCAGACAAAAAGATGACAAAGCTTATCAAATGTGTGCTTTGGCCTTCTCATTAGCTCTCAGGGTTTAAATGGCATTCTCTTCTCAAACAGGTCCGAGTGCATTTCTATTTCTTATGAGGAGAGTGAAGTCAGGCAAGCTTTATGTGCTACAGATATTTCAACATTCCTAAGAAATAACTTTAAACAGAAATTGGAGCCTGAGATTAAGGCTTGGAATAGTCTGAGAAATATTTAGAAGTACTTATTTGCTTATTCAGGGCTTCACTGAATGGCTCTGTGGTAAAGAATATGCCTGCAACACAGGAGCCACAGGAAATGCAGTTTCAATCCCTGGGCCAGGAAGACCCCCTGGAGGAGGGCATGGCAACCCACTCCAGTGTTCTTGCCTGGAGATTCCCATGGACAGAGCGGCCTGGTGGGCTACAGTCCATGAGTTTGCAAAAGAGTCAGACACGACTTAGTGACTGAACAACATATAAACTTGCATGCATTTGTTAGGCACCTTTTAAGTGCTGGCACAAATGTTTGCTCTTCTGTGAAGCTTCCCCAAATACCTATGAAAAATACAGCTCTCACACTGCAGAGCTTCAGAAGCACATCACATCACCCTATGTCCTCGCCCCCACCCAGCCCCACTGGCGGGGGTCTCACCATAGCCCAGGGGACTTGTGGGTCTGGGCACTCAGCACAGTTCTCAGCAGACACCAGCATGTGCTTGTGAAAGGGAAAAATAAAGGGCATGCTGCTAAGTCACTTCAGTCGTGTCCGACTCTGTGCGACCCCATAGACCGCAGACCACCAGGCTCTGCCATCCCTGGGATTCTCCAGGCAAGAACACTGGAGTGGGTTGCCGTTTCCTTCTCCAGTGCATGAAAGTGAAAAGTGAAAGTGAAGTCGCTCAGTCGTGTCTGACTGTTTGCGACCCCATGGACTGCAGCCTACCAGGCTCCCCTGTCCATGGGATTTTCCAGGCAAGAGTCCTGGAGTGGGTTGCCATTGCCTTCTCCGTATAAAGGGCATAAAAGATGCCAAATGGACAACATATTTGGTTGCAGGGAAACTGTATTTCTTTCTGAGACAAAACAGAGCATAAGGTGTTAGAAGTTTTGCTGGCCAGGGAATAAAACAAGCAATCTTTTAACCTAATATATCTTATTGGAATTTCAATTTCTAAAACAATTCTCCCCACTTCAGCTTTATTGAGGTACAACTGGAATATGATAAATGTAGATTTAAGGTATACAACCTGATGATTTGACATATTTATATTTTGAAATAATTACCACAATAGAGTTAGTTAAGAAATCCATCACCTCACATGGTTCTGTTTTTTGTGCTTGTATGTACGTGTGATTGGTTCACCAACTGGTGAACTGACTGGTTCAGGATTGAGAAAGAAGTACGACAGGGCTGTCTGCTGTCACCCTGTTTGTTTAACCTGTATGCTGAGCACATCATGAGAAATGCCGGGCTGCATGAGTTACAACCTGGAATCAAGACAGTCGGGAGAGACATCAACAACCTCAGAAACGCGGATATCATCATTCTAATGGCAGAAAGTGAAGAGGAACTAAAGAGCCTCTTATGAGGGTGAAGGGGAAGAGTGAAAGAGCTGGCTTAAGACTAAATATTAAAAAAAACTAAGATCATGGCATCTGGCCCCATTACTTCATGGCAAATAGAAGGGGAAAAGGTATAAGTAGTGACAGATTTCCTCTAATTGGGCTCCAAAATTACTGTGGATGGTGACTGCAGCCATGAAATCAAAAGACAATTGCTTCTTGGCAGGAAAATTAGGACAAACCTAGACAGTGTGTTGAAAAGCAGAGACATGACTCTGCTGACAAAGTATAGTCAAGTATAGTATGAAGTATATAAAGTGTATATATATATATATATATATATATATATATATAAAGTTATATAAAGTATAGTCAGGTCAAAGTATAGTCAAGGCTATGGTCTTCCCAGTAGTTATGTATGTTTGTGAGAGCTGAACTGTAAAGAAGGCAGAATGCCAAAGAATTGATGCCTTTGAACTGTGGTGTTAGCAAAGACCTGAGAGTCCCTTGGACAGCAAGGAGATCAATCCATTCAATCTTATGGGAAATCAACTCTGAATACTCATTGGAATGACTGATGTTAAAGCTGAAACTCCAGTACTTTGGCTTATGTAGACAGCTGATTTGCTGAAAAAGTCCCTAACGCCGGGAAAAATTGAGGGCAGGAGAAGACAACATTAGAGGATGAGAAGGCTGGATGGCATCACTGATGAAATGAATATGAACTTCAGCAAAATTTGGTAAATGGTGAGGGACAGGGAGGCCTGGCAGACTGGGCGACGGAACAACAACATGTATGTGTGTACTGCTGCTGCTGCTAAGTCACTTCAGTCGTGTCCGACTCTGTGCGATCCCATAGACGGCAGCCCACCAGGCTCTCCCATCCCTGGGATTCTCCAGGCAAGAACACTGGAGTGGGTTGCCATTTCCTTCTCCAATGCAGGAAAGTGAAAAGTGAAAGTGAAGTTGCTCAGTCGTGTCCGACTCTTAGTGAGTGACCCCATGAACTACAGCCTACCAGGCTCCTCTGTCCCTGGGATTTTCCAGTCAAGAGTACTGGAATGGGGTGCCATTGCCTTACACACACACACACACACACACAAACTTTGAGAAAGCTAGCTTAAAACTTAACATTTAAAAAACTTAGATCATGGCATCCAGTCCCATCACTTCATGGCAAATAGAAAGGGAAACAATAGAAACAGTGACAGACTTTATTTTTGGGGTCTCCAAAATCACTGTAGATGATGACTGCAGCCATGAAATTAAAAGATGCTTACTCTTTGGAAGAAAAGCTATGACACACCTACATGGTACATTAAAAAGCACAGACATTACTTTGCCGACAAAGGTCCATCTAGTCAAAGTTATGGTTTTCCTGGTAGTCATGTATGGATGTGAAAGTTGGACCATAAAGAAGGCTGAGCACCATGGAACTGATGCTTTTATACTGTGATGTTGGAGAAGACTCTCCAACTGTCCCTTGGACTGCAAGGAGGTCCAAACAGTCAATCCTAAAGGAAATCAACCCTGAGTATCCAATGGAAGGACTAATGCTGAAGCTGAAACTCCAAAACTTTGGCCAATTGATGCAAAGAGCTGAGTCATTAGAAAAGACCCTGATGCTGGGAAAGACTGAAGGCAGGAGGAGAAGGGGATGACAGAGAATGAAATGGTTAGATGGCATCACTGACTCAATGGACATGAATTTGTGCAAGCTCTGCAACATGGTGAAGGACAGGGAAGCCTGGCATACTGCAGTCCATGGGGTCGCAGAGTCTTTCACAACTGAGCGATCACTGAACAATGATGATGCATGTGTATGCGTAGTTAGAGCTTTTAAGATTATCTTAGTGATTTTCAAGTACACCTCACAGTATTGTTAACTATAATCAGGATGGTGACCCCTCTTACCCTAGCCCAACGCTTGCCTGTATCTGGAGACATATATTATTGTTGGGGCCTGCCAGGTGCTTACTGTTGTTGCTGTTCGGTCGCTCAGTCGTGTCCGACTCTTTGCAACCTCAGGAAATACAGCACACAAGGCTTCCCCATCCTTCACTATTTCCCAGAGTTTACTCAAACTCATGTCCATTGAGTCAGTCATGCCATCCCTCTGGTCCTCTGTCATTTCCTTCTCCTCCTACCTTCAGTCTTTCCCAGCATCAGGGTCTTCTATGTTTTCTTTGCCCATCATTCTTTGCCTGTTGCTGACAGACACTTAAGTTGTTTCTACATCTTGGCTATAAAACACAATTCTTAATGAAAAGCATTCACAAAGAAGAGTTAGTCATTGCAGCATCAGGATGTTCAAACTTGAAAGCTAACTAATAATTTAGATTTGGAACTCTCCAGCATGAACAAAGGAATCATTCTGGGTAAAACAGGCACAAAGCATCCTAGATTTTCTCTGAGAATAAAAAGGGAGGAGGCTGCACTTCTCAGAACTTCTCGACATGGTCCTCCACTCTCCCTTGGGTTCTCTCTTCCCCTTGCTGTTTGTTTATCTGCTTTGCCTTCCCCTGCCATTTCTAAACATAGAAGGATGATGAATCTGCCTTAATATCCCAGATAAAATCTTAAAGCTAAGGTGAGCAGGCATTTGCTTTATAAGCAAAGGGAAAGAGAATGAAAAAGAAAATGTATACAATGTAAAAATACTCATGGAACTGGGAGTATAGGATTCTTGTCCTAAGGCTCTCAGTGGATACAGCTAAGAGTTTTCCTAAGTCCCAAACCTTTTTTGGACAGACTGATACCTCAGTCCCAAAGGGAGTATATCAAGTGGCTTCTTGGTTTTATTCTCAGCCAGGTTAATCTCTGGCTACCAGCATGTATTCCTGAGCACTAAAGATTAGTTATGTCAAAATGCTTAATGAGCTCCAAGTAGATACAAGAAATACCAGTGAACAATTAAGTCACATTCCTTGTCCTTGTGGAGTTTCTAGACTAGGTACATGAAAAAGTACCTACCACATTCTTATGAGGAACAGGGGACGACAGAGAATGAGACAGTCGGATGGCATCACCAACTCAATGGACATGAGTTTGAGCAAACTCCTGGAGACAGTGCAGGACAGGGAAGCCCGGCGTGCTGCAGTCCACAGGGTGGCAAGAGTTGGACACGACTTGGTGACTGAACAACAAGGCTGTGACGAGTGCCATGACGGGCGCTGTGGGCGCACCAAGAGGAGGGCGCCTGTGCCTCAGAGGAGGCGACCTTATACCGCAGTGCTCCCTTACCTCGACTTCCAACCTGAACCTTCAAAGGCCTCGCTCCTCTGGTCTGTGCCTCAGACTCCAGGGCCCTCTCTGAAAAGACCACCTTCTGTTTCCCCTTAAAGCTAGCTCTTCACCCACCAGCGCCCCTGCTTGGGGTCCCCTCCCCACTCGGTCATCCCCTCCTCAGGCCTTGATCTGGGTGCCAGGCCCCCTTGCCCCACATGGCTGTTCCCAACTCTGCTCCAAAGGACAGTCTGCATCCTCACAACCCCCGTTCTTTTTCACATCACAATGCACGTTTTTTGTTTTTTTTTTTTTAAACAGTGCTTTGCATTCTGTAAAAACAAATTATGAATGTGTTTACTCTAATTTTTATAAATGGGTTTACTCTAATTTTTATAAATGTGTTTACTCTGACTTTATAAATGTGTTTACTCTGATTTTGTCTATCATTACTTCCAGACCATTAACTCTATGGACGTGAGGACTACACTCCAATTCCGTTACTATCTCACAACCAGGCCCACTGGAGAGGGAGAAAACAGTGGTAGGCGGGCCAGCACCAGGGAGGCTCCTACGTCTGCTCTGTTGTCTTCTAGGAAGATGCAAAGGAGCCTCCAAGGGGCCAGGATTAGGGTGAGACCAGCAAGGGACCTGTCCCAGTTATGAAACTTAAGTGGGTGCCCAAAAAGCCACCATAATCTAGACAGACACTGTCCTAAGGCAGCATTTTTAATGATAAAGTATCAAAATTTGAAATCAAGACAAGATTGGTATTACTGATTGCTCCTTCAACAGGCTGCAGTATAGTGAGGCATGGCATAGCTCTTGAAACATTTTTCTGGTCCTTACAGCTCAGGACAAAAAGAACCTGCTATTTGGTTTCTGGGTGACTTCACAATGTATCTGCAGGGCAGTGGTGACGGCTTCTCAGGAGGGGCATTCCCTCCGTTATTCACAGAGAAACATGAAGTTTCCCATAATGTAACCATGGGTGTGTGTGTGCTAAGGTGCTTCAGTTGTGTCTGGCTCTTGCAACCCCATGGACTGTAGCCCACCAGGCTCCTCTGTCCATGGAATTCCCCAGGCAAGAATACTGGAGTGGGCTGCCATGCCCTCCTGTAGGTGATCTGCCCCACTCAGGGATGGAACCCAAGTCTCTTGTGTCTCCTGCGCTGGCAAGCGAGTTCTTTACCACTAGCCTCACCCAGGAAGCCCTATGTACCTATAACACAATGCTTTACCTTTACAACATCCATAACACGTATCTAATGAGGGGAAATACTGGGTGCACGCGTCCTGTGTGTGAATGAGCGTGTTTCTGCAGGTGTAAAGGTCGCTGCCTCGCAGTGTGATTCTACATTTCATCTATTTGTCTCACTAGCAGTGGTTCTTTGGATTGGTAGCAAGCACGCTCTGTATCATGGGACCTTAAATACAGACAGATATACTTTCTAATACTGTTTTCAGACGGTTGTCAATTTCACATGCGTGCGCTCTTGCTAAAAGATCACTGTTAAAAAAGTGAGATCCAAACCCACAAACACTCCCAGTAAGGCCGCAGCACTCCCAACCCATCCATTTGCGTGATTCTGACAGCTGCGTAATTAGTCCAGCCCTGCCGCCTGCCTGTGGGTCGGAGTCGGACCCGTGCCGAACACGACAGTGAACAGACCGGTGCTGTGATTCAGCAGAGACCTGATTTCCCAAGTGTCACCTCCCTTTGAAACACATCACTCATTCACTAGAAAATAAGAGCACAGCAACAAGTGCCGGGGAACAAACACGAGCTTAATTATCTGTTCTCCCTTTAATGTGTGGATTCAGTATTTACGCTTCCGTTTCTCAAACCTCTGAAAGAGATTCAAAATCCATTTCCCAGGACTCACTTTACAGAGCACTGCTAAAATTCAGCTGTGCCCAAGAATCCAAGACAGGCATCACTGGAGGCAAAACGAGGACAGAGAACAGCTGCTTTTCAAAGTTGGCTGATAAGTAGGTCTCTGGCAGCAATAAACCCTGGGCTAAAGACAAAACAAAGCAAAACATATTTTTTCTTTGTCTTGCACTACCGTAGCTCTTCTTGTTTAGTATCATAATTTGAAGGAGCTCCAGGCTTGCAGACCAGGCATGCAAAGTTCAAGATCAACCAGCATTTGAAGCAACTGCAGAAACACATCCCTGCACCAGCCAGCTTCCTGTTCCTGATCCTCTGGACCGCCTTGGAAACGTGGGTTTGATGTTTCACCAGAGAAATGCATGGTGACATCACACCAGTGTTGGCTGTTCCCCAAGTTGAGCAAGTGAGGCACTCGCTCTCCCCTCAAATGAGCAGGAAGGCAATGAGACCCCATCTGCTCGAATTTGAAAAGGTTTGACCAGAATGATCCATGTAGTACTTTTGGTTCATTCCATCATCAAATACTTCCAAGCCCGTCCTCTATTCCAGGAGCAGACAGGGAAGTTAGAGAGCATTTCCAAGAACAGGAGGAGCTTATTCAACGGAAGCTGACAATAGCCCAGAAGATGGCCACGCATGGTGTTCTGCGGCGGACTCTGAAGACGACTCAGGCTCAGAGGCGCACTGTGGTTTCTCCAAGCTGCAGAGCTGGCCAGGGGAGGGAGTCAGACCCCCAAAGCCCCCTGCACGTTTCCTGATTCAACGCTCCTCACCTCCTCAGCACTACGGGAGAAGCTGTCAGGACCAACTGACCCCATGGGCGACGGGGTGCTCGGAACCCTCCACGTGCATAAAGCAGGTTCTGAAGCCGCAGGCTCTGCTGGCGGAGCACGCACCCTGCGGCGCAATCACGCGCCAGCGCCACCCCATTCAGGCATCCATCCTCGCCTGGCTGCGCTCTAACAGGTCCGTGCCCTGCTCCCGGACAGATGGAGCCACGCCCCAGCACACTCCTGCACAGAGCGTCACAGGACTGAAACAGAGGACAGTCTGCACGTCAAGGTTGTCACCAATGTCATCTTAATATGGGGATCTGTAACCAACTGTCTCAACACTTTATGATAAATAGTTGCAAATGCTGCTTCAATTCAAATGTAGCGAGCAGTCATCAAGGGCCTGCGCTTGGCCCCCAGAAGTCAGGCGCAATGCTGGTTGATGAATTTTGCTGAATGAAAGCCATGGGCTAAAGGCTGATGGAATCGCAGTGCAAGGACTCCTGCGTCCTCCTTGAGCCGGGCTCAGCTGTCCGACAGCCTGCTCAGAGCCCAGGCCGTGCAAAGCGATGCTGCCGCTTGTCAGTTCCCCCGGCAGGGCATCACACCGTATAAAAGCCCAACAGGTAAGACACCTCTGGGAAGCCAATGAAAACGATCTTCCAAAGGACAGTCATAATGGCCCGCACCACTTAGGGTGAGGGACACAGACGAAAAGTCTCTCTGCTGTGGCTGGGAAGGGCAGTCAGAAAAAAGGGGGTGCAGAGGCAGTACTGAATTTCTCAATTTTCATGGCAAAATACAGAAAACAAGTTCGACCTCACACGTATGATCTTTCTTCCCTACTGAGAAAGTGGTGTAAAAAAATATACATTACTGATTCTGGAAACTAAAAAATATATATATTCCTTAAGAAGAAATCAGACAAATGAACTTATTTACAAATCAGAAACAGACTCACAGACTTAGTTGCTGAGGAGAAGGAATAGTTAGGGAGTCTGGGATGGGCAGGTACACACTGCTAATATTTAAAATGGATAACCAACAAGGACCTACTGGAACTTGCACATGGAACTCTGCTCAGTGTTATATGGCAGCCTGGATGAGAGGTGAGTTTGGGGGAGAAAGGATACATGTCTACGTATTGCTGAGTCCCCTTGAGGTGCACCTGAAATTATCACAACCTTGTTACTCAACTGTTTGTTGCTGTTTAATCGCTAAGTCGTGTCTGACTCTTTTGCAGCCCCATGGACTGTAGTCTCCCAGGCTCCTCTGTCCATGGGATTTTCCATGGGATTTACCAGGCATCGAACCCATGTGTCCTGCATTGGCAGGTGGATTCTTTAAGGAAGCCCATTAATTGCCTATACTACAATCCAGAATAAAAAGTTTAAAAAATTTTTTTAAATAAAGAAAATGATTCCACAGAAAAGGCAACTATAGAAACCTACATAGTCAGGGACAAAGTGTACAAGTAAATGTCAGAACCTGGAAAGAGCAAGGGAAACGCCGCTTCCAAATATAGATTAATGGGCATTGTGGCATTTATTATTTATCAGTTAAGCCCTGTATGGTTCTACCCACTGCTTCAAATCCCTTAGGCAAAAATACAATGAAATTCCATTAGTTAAAACAGAACAACCGAGCTAGAATAGCACAGTCTCATTATAACACTGTTTACCATGGGAGAAAAAGATTGGAAACCACCTAACAAGAGGCAGTGTTTGGGGGAAAACTGGGGATTTCCTTCTGGTCATAAGTAAGAGGCTTTGAAGGAGGAGGTGATGCTTTTTCTCTTACCTGTCTCTGTGAGAGGTAGGTACACTGCTGGCTTAATTCTGACCCAATGCTCTAATACAATGTTTCAGTTTGTTCATTATAATGTTGTTTAATCACTAAGTCATGCCCGACTCTAAGTCACGTGACCTGATGGACTGTAGTCTGCCCTCTGTCCATGGGACTTTTCAGGCAAGAATACTGGAGTGGGTTGCCATTTCCTGCTCCAGGGGATCTTCCCGCCCTAGGGATCAAACCTGTGTCTCCTGCATTGGCAGGCAGGTTCTTTACCACTGAGCCACCTGGGAAGCCCTATTTTAATGTATAATTATATTAAGTAGAGTGCTATTCTGGGAGGTCAGACTAATTTGGATGGCATCTCTTTAAAAATATATTATAAAAATTGTATCTGGCTGCACTGGGTCTTGGCTGCAGCAGCACATGTCAGCTCTCAGCTGACCAGTCAGGATCTGGTTCCCTGACCAGTGACCGAATCTGGGCCTCCTGCATTGGGAGTGAAGTCTTAACCACTGGACCCCCAGGGAAGCCCTCTAAACGAGGTCCTTTTGATGATTTTTCTTTTTTAAGGCAAGGACATTGATATCCATCTATCAGCCATTCTCTCCCACTTCTCTGGGCAAGCAAGTTGGGCAGGCTCCTCACTGCAAAGGAACTCACATATAGCTACCAGAAGCTCCAAGGAGTGGTTACAACCACACACCTGCACGGCTAGCTTCTCCAAGCTCACAGGTCGAAGTCATACCAGGCCATCCATGTGGTATTCCCATATGAAACACTTTCACATTTCCTCTTGGCCTATTTGTATTTATATATCATATTTATCACCTACAGTGTCTACTTCAAGGATGTTTCCTGGATGCCCCCACTCACACAGCTTTTGGACCTTCTCTGACAGCTTGGGGCACAGGGTCACAGCCTCAAAGAGACAAGGGTTCCAGCAACGGGCAACACAGAGAAAGTCTGTGCTGCTAACAGAAGTTCTTTCTAGTCCTCATCTGCAGGATCTCCGGTTTGGCTTGCCTTGCCTGTTGTCTGTATCATATCCTTTACGCCATCTGCCCTCACTCTTAGATTTGCTTCCTGGAACAGCCTTGCTCTTCTTCCTCCTCTGTCCAGGAAGTGGTGACAGTTCCACCTTGGCCCTCACCTCCTAGCTGCAGATCGTGACCATCCTCAGCGCTTTACATGGAGACCAACACTGGAAAGAGCTGCATGCTCTTTAGGCATAAGAGTTTCATCATAGTGCTATTTGCCAAGGCACATGCACAGAAAAAGTACCAAATGCTCAGAGGTGGGTGTTGACTGAATGCATTACAGTGCATCCATACAGCAGAGTAGTATGTAGTCATTAAGAAAGTATGAAGTCATTTGTTATTGAGAAACATTTATTAACAGATAAAAATTTACCCACAAATGATAAAAATAGGTTGTAAACAAGATGCATAGTATCATTCCATTTTTAGAAAATTCATATATGTACACAGCAAGACAAAGATATGAAGAGCTCTACATCAAAGTATTGAGTGAGTGAGTGAAGTTGCTCAGTCGTGTCCGACTCTTTGCAATCCTGTGGACTGTAGCCTACCAGGCTCCTCTGTCTGTGGGGTTCTCCAGGCAAGAATACTGGAGTGGGTTGCCATTTCCTTCTCCAGGGGATCTTCCCAACCCAGGGATCAAACCCAGGTCTCCCACATTGCAGGCAGACACTCTACCATCTGAGCCACCAGGAAAGCCCTACCACACCTATCTCTGAGTGAGTAGTGTGATCATGGATTTCAATGTTCCCCATCACTTTGTTCACTTTGCTTATTATTTTTATAATTTGTTTACTATCTGCAAATCAATTTCAAGATCCCAAACTAAGGAATGGAGCCAGAGTTTAGATCCTAGCTCCGTTTAGGTCATCTCATTCAAGAATTCATATTTTGTACCACCAGTCAGTTAACAGAACTTGTGCTGAATAGTAGCCTCAATGAAAAACACCACACTCACAAAATGAAATTCTTTCCACCCAAACTCACGCCATATTCCCAAGCTGGCAGAAGCAAACTGTCAATGTTTTCCTCGATTTGATTTCCCAGATCACTGCCTACAGGAAGCCATGCTTCAGTCTGGAAAACATCAGCCCATGAATTAACAACATAATTACCGCATGATATCAGCCGACACTGCACAGTAGTGAACAGGTGTCCTGGTAGAGTAAGATTAATGAAGTGACTGCAGCAGGAGCTTGTCAGAGCCACAATTTCTGGTAACAGAGAGAGCCATCATGTTGAAATTGCAGGGTCTGGATAAACTGAAAGTAGACTCAGAGAATTATCTTGACTCTCCCAGCCTAAGTTCAAACTATTCCCTGATTTTTAGAAAAGAAATGTTATAACCATCACATTTACAGAAAGGAAGAAAGTATTTTAACACCTCAGTGACAAAGATATTCAGAGATGTTCCTTGAAGCACATTCTCTTGCAGTAGTTGGTCTACAGCCATCCTACCATGACTACCCAAACTCAGCTTTCATTCAGATCCTGGAAGGTTGTGAATTCTTCAGTGATGAGCACACAGGGATCCCATGTTCTGTAACAGCATGGGTTCTAGCACTAAACACAACTCACAATGGTGAAAGATCAGTCAAAATTTCCTAACCTGACTAAGCCTTAGTTTTCTTATCTATACGATGAGGCAATTAATAGAATTGTAACAATTAAAAGAGATACTGAATATTAATAGGGCTTGGCCCATGGAAAACAAAGAAAGGTTGTCTATGACTATTATCAGCTATTTTCCATAAATACCTGTACACATACCTGCTTAAATTATACTGCATTTGAAATTTTTCTAGCCCGCAAAGACCAGAACAATGTTCCAGCAAAATACCTTTCTTTAAAATCACACATCCAACTGTCTGTCAGGCTTCCAGCACACTCAAGGGCCTACCCTAAGTAAAATTAAATGTTATGCTGACAAGGTTAAACGAGGTTTATGGATGTCTTCCTGCTGATTTTCATTAACTCATGAAGATTTACCCAATCATGCTCCCTCTCCATTGGGAAAACTTGATACTGGAGCTGAATGCAGCTGAAACAATCAAAGAAACAGAAAATGTGTGCGTACAGGTCTCTTATCAACTGATCTGCATTCCAGATGAGTTGACAGGAGTCAAGGAGAACTGGTCACACAGAACTCCTGGAAACAAGCTCAGGGAAGGCTTTCCCACTGAGGCCATCTTGGGAAGGACCTGCACCATCCAGAATAGTGGCCACTGGCCACATGCGGCTACTGAGTTGTTGATATGGAGCCATCTGAACTGCAGAATGTTTAAGTGCAAAATACGTGCTGGATGTTGAAGACTGAGTAGGAAAAAATGGTAAAATGTAAAGTATCTTTAAGAAGATATTTTAATATAACTTTTATATTTTTAATATTAATATACCTAGTAGGTTAATAAGTGAAGTGAAAGTGTTAGTCATTCAGTCATCTCTGACTCTTTGTGACCCCATGGACTGTAGTCCACCAGGCTCCTCTGTTCATGGAATTCTCCAGACAAGAATGCTGGAGTGGGTTGCCATTTCCTATTCCAAGGGGTCTTCCCAACCCAGAGGTCGAACCCAGGTCTCCTGAGTTGCAGGCAGATTCTTTGCTGTCTGAGTCACCAAGGAAGCTCAGTAGGTTAGTAGAATCTATTACTAAAATTATTTTCACCTAAGGTTTTTTTTTTTTTTTTTTGCCCATTTAACTAGAAAACTAAAAATCACATAGTGTGGTTGTCTATCTGTTGGATCTATTGTCTATCTATTGGGTAGTGCTGATTCAGACCATGAGGTTCACAAGTCATACATGGTGTACACATTTTGTTTCCCTTAAATGGGTGATCGTTTATCAGACAGTTAATATGTGTTACAGTGAAACAAAATTGGGATAGGCAATAAAATAATACCTTGGACAAGAGTCCCCGTCAATAAACGTTAGCTCTTTATGTATAATTCTTATGTTGAATAAGCAAAAGTGAGTTGAATAAGTTAAAAAGTAAAAGTGTAAGCTGAAATAAGAAAAAGTTCTTTGGTCCAAGATTTCTCTGAGCCACTGCTCTACTTTATATGAAATTTCAAACTCAAAAAAGATATGTGGCTAGTGTTTTTCAGACTCATTTGATCACATCATTTGTATCCTTTCTTTCTTTTTGAGTGCCTTAAGGGACTTTTTTTTTTTTTAATATTTTGGGACTCTAGTCTTTATTTGGACTGCAAAGAGACAAAAATGATGAATCTTCCATTTAGAACCAGAGAACCTGAAATTTGATTAGCACAATTAAATAATCCAAAGAAAGTGGAAATGACATTTTGCCGGGCCTAACATACACAGTACACTGTGGTACATAATAAATAATCAATTTATAGCATTTGTTTTTATTAGTGAACAGGATGAAAAGCAGCATTTGAGCAATAATTTGTCTTACTCTGACTGATTCACTGAGCCCAGGCTCTAAGGATATCTTTTGATTAATTTCTTAAACATTCACATCTTCTCAAAGCTGATTCATTCTGGGTGAGAAGACAGCTAATGAGCAGTAATGTGAGTAGCAGTTGGTAGAGATCAACAATAAAACAAGGACATCAATTTAGGGTTACCACAGTGGATGTTTATGGGGAAGTTATCATCTGCCCTCTTGTTAGTTATTTCCATCAAAGAACTAGTATGTGCTTGTCTCCTTTAGCATTAACTGAATCACAGTGTACAGGTCATTACAGCACCACCCCTGTGGGTACTTGTTCCCATCACAGCACTACAGCAACCTTTACATGCTTTTTAGAAAATCTCTTCTCTGCTGTAATATTTTTTTTTAAATATCTAAACAGTAGTGCTTTATTGGTAAAAGGTTAGTTTCAATGGACACAAAATTGCTGTGTAAAATAAATTTTCAAAATACATTTTTATAGGTAAAGTTTTATCTCTTAGTAAAAGAGCGATTATCTATTAGCAAAGGTATTTAGATTGGGGCAGCAAAACAAAAGGGGGTTTGAAAGCGTAGGTCCACCCACGCCCATGCATCCATTAGGTGGCACCTGGCATTAAGTAGACTATATCGGGCTTACTACCTCTACCGCTTTCGAGTACTGCCACCCCGCCCCCTTTTTAAATGACAGCTTTTACTAGCATAGTTGATAAATGCCAAAATAACCCAAATAACTGGTCCTGCAGGGAGGTACCCTAAAGTCATGGAACACTTGGTTAAACCTGTACACTGCACCTAAAGCTATGGCTCTGACTGCTCGCAATCAGGCAGCAGTACAAGGGCGGTCAGGAGAACACCAGACGGCCTTCTGCAGCACACCTGGCCGGCTGTCACCATCTCCCTCCCTGCCTGGGTGGCCTCAGCCCTGGAGCTCAGCGCTTCTCCACGTCAGCCCCCGGGCTCTAGTGGGATGAGAACGCTGAGCCAGCACCCACCCGCTCCAGTCTCCTTCCATGTGTCACTTCTGGGGACTGATCAACCGCAGGGCAAGGAAACCAGCCAGCACGGTGACAGCTGTCAGCCAGCCCACGGAGCAAGTCTGAAAGAGCCTTCACTCTCAAGCCACCTATGGACAAGTCTGTGTAACATGTAAGGAAGGAAACCATGGTGGCTAAAAATGGATGGGACAGGCCACACACTGCTGTCTGCCTGAAAACCATTCAGGACGGGATCAGTCCAAGTGAAGCCAAACCAGGAGTTAAAAAAATGACCTCAGAATTCGAAGACGTTTTAAAAAACTCACCCCAACAGCCTGTTTGTGAAAAAGCTATTTAAGTATAAACATGTATCTAATTAGACTTCTTTTCATTTGGTAAACAGATAATGTGCAGATGAATTAAGAGTATGGAGTTATAGCAGCAAAACTGGTTTTACATGCTGTGCTCAGACAAAAGCAAGGCAGGGAAGCAGGTGCCAGGGCTTGGTGAGAAATGGCCTCGTACCCGGGCAGCTTGTCCTTCTGTGTTCATGTCTCTACTGCTCAGGAACATTCTTGAAAATCTGAATGTTCTGGAAGTAAATCATGATTAGTCGGTTAGGCCAGTCAAACCAAATTCACCTACTAACTATACGTGCTGACTGGTCCCTGGGAACCAATGCCAGTGTTAGTGGTTACTTCAAGTGGAAGAAGAAGGAAGATGGACAGTTCACTTCACAAAATATCAAGTATAACATCACAATGTAATGTAAATGTTAAGGTACTTCATACAAAATAACACATCAAAAGTTAAAAAAAAAATAAATACATTCTCAGGCACAGGCACTATGAAATGTGGACAGGCACCCCTCCAACAGTCTTGCAAATATGCAGCTGTGTTGCTCATGGGAATATTTATCTTGCAAAGTGTTTCCTCACACGTGGTGCCCGTGGATCTTGCCATCACCGTCACTGCCCTGCAGCTACAGCTGCCCCTTCATCGAGGTGATCATCTCTTGCATGTGGTGGAACTCAGCTTCCTTTTCCAGAAAAATCTGGTCTTTATTCATGTCCTCATTTTCCACCTTTCTGCCACCTCTCTTGAGCCTCTCTGATCAGAAGTTCTCATAGTGAAGGTCCTGGGTCACCTCTTGGAGATCCTGCACGTGAGTGATGAGCATCGTCCTCAGCTTCAGAAAGTCCTTGTGCTCCAGGTTCTCCACCTCCAGGATGCCCCAAGGGTAGAGGCGGCCTCTGACCTTCTTGCCTTGGGCTTCAATCGGCTGATTGGATCCAACCACAGAGAAAGGGATGCTGCTCTTGAGAAGTCTAGTCTGCTCTTTGAAATCTTCATCTTCACCAGACTCTGCATCAGGTAAGTGATAGATTCTGACGTCATGTTTCTCGATTTCATCCAGAATCCTTTTCTTCAGGTGCTCCTGCTCCTTCAGTGTGCGCATGTAGCCTTTCTCAATGACAGGCAGTGTTCACCTTGCTGTGTATTGCCTTCACAAACGCAACATCCAACGGCTGAAGTCTGTGTCTGAAAGGGGAAATGAGGTAAAAGCAGCAGTGCACCCTGTTACTGATGATGCGCCTCTGCTCAGACCACTCTCATCCTGCAGGCACTGTTCAAACTGCCATCGATGTAGGAGATGACTGTTTTAAAGCAGTCCCTGCAGTTGATGGTGTTCCCGAAGCCCAGTGTGTCCAGCATGGTCAGACGCAGCTTGATCCTTGCTCTTCAGTTTCAACAGTTGATGCCTCAATTTGAAGAGTTCTTGCAATTTTCTTTGCAGCTCCAGGTAAGACTCTTTCTGGGTAGAGGTCAGTCAGCAAGATGAGGTTTATGAGCATCGATTTTATGAGACCCAATTCACTGACCACCACTAGTGTGAATTCAAAACCTTTTTTCACTGATTTTCGATGAACTTGATTTGGGAAGGTTTGCAAATCCAACATATCCAGGAGTTTCTGGATTTATAAATGGAGTTGGTTGTTCCTTAGACATTTTTAGCAAAGTTTCGTCAATCGCGGACTCACCAGAGAACTAAGACCGACTGACCATGCGCAGTGCACCCGCCCAGCGCCCACCCTTGGCTGTAACCTTTACCAACCACCACTTGGTAAAGTTACTTGGTTGAGTTACTGATCAACCCATCCTCAGTGGCGAAGATGTCTATGATGCTCTTCACAAAGACTAAGGACTTTCATTGATCTTTCTCTGCCTCTTGGCAGAGATTCCCAGGGAGCTTCCCAGGCGGCGCCAGTGGGAAAGAACCCACCTGCCAATGCAGGAGACATGAGATGAGGGTCATCCCTGGGCTGGGAGATCCCCCAGAGACAGAAATGGCAACCCACTCCACTGTTTTTGCTGGAAAATACCATGGACAGAAGAACCTGGTAAGCTACAGTGCATGGGGCAGCATTGAGTCAGACAGACTGAGTGACTAAGCAGTAGGAGCACAGACTACTAGACGCCTTGATCATTTCCTTGAAGGTGTGTATATCACTGTAAAATCTGTGTTCTTACAGCTAGAAGGATATCCTACCGACAGATACTATCACTTGCATTCTTTTTGACAGCAGTTCCAACACTGTGAAATAAAGATCAGAATGAGTCTAGAGGAAGCACACGCCCTTTACAAGAGCTCAGCCACAGAGAGTATGTACAGATAGAACCCTAATGCGCATCAGCTGAGACCACACCTACAGTCTGCCTAGACAGACAGAAAGTGAAAGTGAAGTGGGTCAGTCGTGTCCGACTCTTTGCAACCCCATGGGCTGTAGCCCACCAGGCTCCTCTGTCCATGGGATTCTCCAGGCAAGAATACTGGAGTGGGTTGCCATTTCCTTCTCCAGGGGATCTTTCTGACCCAGGGTTGAACCCGGTCTCCTGCATTGCAAGCAGACGCTTTAACCTCTGAGCCACCAGGGAAGACCCAGACAGACAGAACCGCATCCTAATGGACTGTTCTCCTTCCCCCTCTCTCATTTGTCCGTCAGCCTAACTATCTATATACATTTAAAGACAATTGCTGAGAAAACAGTGCTATAAAGAGTCAGAATTGTTTGGAGAAACGTTTAAAAAGACATATGTTCAAAATATTCCTTGCCCATTTTTCAGGCAGGAACTTGTGACCAATTCATACTAGGCACTTTCACAGCTTAGGAAAAGAAAATACACATCAACAGTTACGGGGGTCTCAAAGTTTTTGTTGCAAAATTTAATGTAGCCTCCAACTAATTTTTTTTCTCCCCTATAAAGAAGTTATTTTTTAAGTTCTCACCCCTGTTCATTAATTTGGTTGCCAATCATTCACATCCCTCTACTTCACATGATGGATGCTACCAAGAAAAATAAAAGGAAAATGCATTATTAAATTTCAGAGAAGTAGCGATATGCGTGTGATAAGAACATCCAAATACCACCAGGCTCACATAACTAATGCTCACTTCCCCTCATTCAAAAAGGGCTGCTTCTTGCCTCCTTTAATGTCTTTCATAAATTTGTTCTCCAGGGACTGCTGGCTGCTGTTAATTACACATATCAACTCCCGCTATGCCAGAGGAAACTTAATTATTCTAATTTTCAAGGTCATAGAAATATCCAAAGGTGCCAGTTTGACAGTCCAAAGAATATCCGAGCTCAAGGGAATCAGAAGCAGAACTTGCCGTGGAAGGCTGCTTACACGCTTATCCACAGAGCAGTGCAGGGTTGCTAGCTTCCCAACCAGAATTAAATTGTTCAGGACAAGCTACCCTCGAGTGACCGGCCAATGACCCTGGCCATAAATAGGAAACATTTCTTTGCAACATGTGGGAGGGCAGTTTTCTTTCTAGGGTCCTTCAAAGCTGCAACTTCTTTCCTACAGGCAAGAGTTTACCTTTGCAAAACCACTTAAACCTTCTTGCTTAACCACTGAGGTTTCGGCCATGAAGACAGAAAAGAGAGAAAGAAAGGAAATGCTCTGCAGAATTTCAAATAAAAGTTGTTCTACAGTTTCTCGGAAAAAGTAACTCCAGAGTAGATTTCCAGAAACTGACCAGCAAGAATCAGAATCCTGTTTTAAATCGTCCTGATTTCTTGAGGAATCCTTAACTGGAAGCCCAAGATTACTGGATTTTCATTATTGTAATTAAAAGATGAGTTTCTAACAATGCACATCTATCTGGATAATAATATGTCAAGGGAACATAACATAAAAAGTGAACACACTTTCAGTTTAGCAAAAGATATTTTAAGCTCCAGAGTAATTTTAAGTGGTAAATTTTAAGTGGTATCTAAGTGGTAAAGAACCTGCCTGCCAATGCAAGAGACAGAAGAGACTTGGGGTAAATTTCTGGGTCAGGTGATCCCCTGGAGGAGGGCATGGCAACCCGCTCCAGTGTTCTTGCCTGGAGAATCCCATGGACAGTGGAGCCTGGTGGGCTGCAGTCCTTGGGGTTGCAAAGAGTTGGACACGTCTGAAGCAACTTAGCTCACATGCATGTAAGTACAATTCTGGGATTTCATGGCTTCTGGAATATAACTTCTTATTCACTGGAAGTAGATTCTAAATTCCCATGTCGAGTTCTGCTTATAAGATTTACCTTTTTCCTCCTATTTTCCAAGTCTTGCTGCTGCTAATTGCTTCCAGCCCTGTGTGGTTCATAAAGCCTTTCAGTACCCAGAGGCTGTGACACTATGTTTCCTCTAGGGCCTTTATATAGCTCATTCATAAAGATCTTCCAGGAAGCCTCCTAGTGGAAATTGCACCCATAAATCCCTCCACCATCACCCACCCCTCCCCACAAAGCCCCAAGGAAGCCGAGGTCTGAACATGAACACAATTTGAGAGCAAGTTCTCACCCCTGCAGGATACTGTGTAAGCTGTCCTTAAAGAAGATGCCATTCAGCTATCTAATGCCAAAAGTTTAAAAAATGCAATTCAAAATGTAAATAGTAAGCACCATGATAATCACACGGGAAAGAAGGGAATTTAAAACAATAAAACGTTTCAAAACATTTACTGGGTCCTCAGCTGGCCTGTCAAAGCTGAGAACATCAGGTCAGGCAGGAGGTATACAGATGGTTGTCACAGTCTGTTGGTGCTAGGGCAGCATTCCTCTCTGGCTAAGGAGTTGGCATTGCTGGGCAAGAGATGGCATGGGGAAGGAAAAAAAAGTGAAAGTGTTAGTTGCTCAGTTGTGTCCGACTCTTTCAGACCCAGCAGACTGTAACCCACCAGGCTCCTCTGTCTGTGGAATTTACAGGGCAAGAGTACTGGAGTGGGTAGCCATTCTCTTCTCCAGGGCATCTTCCCAACCCAGGGATCGAACCTGGGTCTCCTGAATTGCAGACAGATTCTTTACTGTCTGGCCACTAGTGAAGATGGTGGGGAAGAAAGCTGATAATCTGTGGTCTAAAAGCAAATTTCTCAGACGTGGGCTTTGGTGTACCAGATCAGTCAGTTTGGAGGGAAAGAAGTCTAGTGGCCAGGAGAATTTCATGAGAAGAAAGTGACCCATATTATGGAAGACAAGCCCACTAGAACTTTCAACAGAGAGTTAACAACAAAAGCAGAGGTAGCAAAATTAAAGGAGAAAAGACCGACCTATTCTTCTTGGACAGTTTATGTAAAATTATGCTTTGGATTCTAAAGGATGAATGACCTTTTACAGCTCTTTCCTATGTCAAGATTCCAATTTTTCCATGTGGAGAAAATCTCTGACTCAGCCTAAGGTAGGAGAGTGAAAGGATTGTATTGAAATTTCAGCTCCACTGCTAAGGAGCGGTTGAAGCCTTTTGCAAGTTACCGAGTTTCTCTGTGCCTTGGTTTTGTCATCTGAACTTTACCCTACATTGTTTTCACGGGGACATATTTTCCCAAAACATGCTCCTATGGCCTCTCTCCAACACTTGACTCATTTCATTCATCTCCAGTTGGAGTGACACGTGGTTAAAGCACACTGGGAAGAAAACTGGACACACTCCATTCAGCTCCACACCCTTCCTCCTGAAACTGAGCGGTCCACAGAGAGGGCCTTGGACACCGCTGGGGTCAGGGGACCAGGTAAAGAAGCTTCCACTGCGTTTGGGACCGGCATGTTCAAGTCCTGAATCTGGGGTTCATTCTTTGGAAGCTCGTTTGGCTCTGATAGTAACCTACATCAGCCACCTTAGCATCTCTAAAATGAAGATGATATCCTGGCCTCCATCTTTGCTCTTTTATTTCCCAAACTGTTCAGAATTCAGGCTGAGAG
This sequence comes from Bos grunniens, assembly GCF_055505025.1. Classification (NCBI taxonomy): domain Eukaryota; kingdom Metazoa; phylum Chordata; class Mammalia; order Artiodactyla; family Bovidae; genus Bos; species Bos grunniens. The sequence goes on along the minus strand of NC_141193.1, from coordinate 49,163,349 downwards.
GGGCAATGCTCTTTCGTGGTCTCTCTCAGGTATCCCCACCAATCTGCAGCCTAGAGATCAGGTTGGTGTGAAGAGTGAATGAGGCAGCATCTGAAACCACCTATCACAAAGTCCCATTCAGAGTCATATTTCACAAAAAAGTTGGCTGGATCAGAATCTTGCATCCTCTTACTGAACTGTTCACCTCCACGCCAACAGGCCAGCCAGCCACAAGGATCTCCAGACTCAACACTAGCCTGGCACCTGCCTAGCCACATGCTGCCCTTGGGAACTATCCAGGCAGCAAAATCTGATCTTTGTAGTATATCTTAGAGCAAGAGCACAAAAAACTTAACAACAGAATTCAGAGATCAGTGGCTCTAAATTGAGTTTGAAAGTGAAAGTGTTAGTCATTCAGTCATGTCTGACTCTTTGTGACCCCATTGACTGTATCCTGCCAGTCTCCAGATCCATGGAATTCTCCAGGTAGGATTACTGGAGTGGGTAGCCATTCCCTTCTCCAGAGGATCTTCCAATCCAGGGATCAAACCCAGGTCTCCCACACTGCAGGCAGATTCTTTACCATCTAAGCCACCAGGGAAGCCCACAAAGTGGGCTTAGTGACAAGTCAAATCCCAGAGACTGAATGAAAAGAGCTGGGGAGGAGGAAGTGTGAAAGCACAGCCCTGTTTCCACAGCCCGCTCTCAGCAGGCAACACGGACAATAAATTAAGGGTGGGGAGGGAGTCCAGCCCCACCAAATACTCCAGCTGTGGTTGAAGGAATCTATCATGGAGAATGAGAAAAGAAATTGGAATCCTGAGCAAACACATCTGCTAAAAACTAATTCATGTTCTAATCTCAGAAATGTGTGGAAGCGTAATTCCTGTTCTGCCTGCAATTATGTTCTGTACTGCCCAGGTCTATCGGAGTGCAGATTTTACACCTTAATGATTAGTTAGAAAGATGAACCATTCTTAATATAAAAAGTAACTGCCTCCATGACTTTAATTTAATAACAGAACAGGCTCAGGACTTATCATTCATAATGCTATACATTTTCCTGCCCCTAGAAAACAAGAAACCTTCAAGAGTCACCTCTTAAGTGGAAAGGCACATAAATTCAGGTGCAATCATGGAAAAAAAGAGGGGAAGGAAAACTTGGCAAGAGCAAAACTAACCATTCAGCTCTCTACAGGTAGGTAGATTACAAAAGCTAACATTTACTGAACGCTTGTTTTTTGCCATATATTTTCCAAGCACTTTCATAAATTAATTTCCTTAATTTTCACAACAAACTTTGAAGGTAGGTGCTATTTTTACCCCCACTTCACAATTAAGAGAATCGGCCACAGTAAAGCAAAAAATCTTGCTCAAGGTCACATAACTAGTATGAGGCTGAGACAAGCAGCCAAACCCAGGCTATCTGGCCCCAGAATAAGTTTGTTCAGCCACCCACAAGCCCTCCCTCTGGCTCTAGAATGAGCCTTTAAAACTGCAAGCAGATGTGAACCTCATTCTGAATCCTGCCTACCCGTCAGTGTGTTTGCAAGATTACAGTCAGCCTCCACCCTCTATAAAGGTACCAGTGCTCTAGGCAGGCCTGTCTTCCCCTCCTACTGCTCAAGAGATTAGCCTTGGATGAAAGGAGCCATTCTGGTTCTTTTCTTTCCACTCCTCCTTCCAGAAATGTTTCCACATCCCTGACTATAGGTCCTGGCTCATAGTGGATGGACATGCTTATATGAAGACACTTGCTCTGGCAACGCACACAGGGAAACCTTGCCCAGATTCAGCAAAAGAAGTGTGTTGTCTATTTCCAAATAAGACCAGGAAAACCTCACTCTGTGCTTTGTCCTCCTAGGACTATATAAAACTGTTACCTTGCTCTGTACAACTACTGTATGTCAGACTGGCCTCAAAGGAATTTTTGTTATAATACTGTTTAGCTGTTACCAGGCATTTAGTGGGCCAAGCTGAGACATCTGGAAGAACTCCACCTTAATTTTGTTATTTAATTGCCACCTGCAAGTAAATATTGTCCTCACTTTACAGAAAAGAAAACCAATTTGGGGGAGTTCAACGGTTTCCCCAAAGTGACTCAGGGAGCGAATAACAGAAAAAGAGTATTAGTCCAAGTCAGCCTGACTCTGAAATATGTGCTCTAAACTAACAATATAAATATATACATATATTACATTTTATATATATATATATATATATATATGTATGTATATATATGAGTTCCCTGGTGGCTCAGATGGTAAAGCATCTGTCTGCAATGCGGGAGACCCGGGTTCAATCCCTGGGTCAGAAAGATCCCCTGGAGAAGAAAATGGCAACCCACTCCAGTACTATTGCCTGGAAAATCCCATGGATGGAAGAGCCGTGTAGGCTACCGTCCATGGGGTTGCAAAGAGTCGGACACGATTGAGCGACTTCACTTCTATATATAAATATATATTTTGTGTGTGTATGGAATTTCTAGCTAGAGAATATGTGAATAACAATTATTAGGCTACATGCAATAAACATTTATTTGCTACAAATTTCTTCTGCAGTATGTCAACCTGTGTAAATTTAGAGATGGGTTTTAGAGAGGATTCAGTTCAGTTCAGTTCAGTCGCTCAGTCGTGTCTGACTTTTTGCGACCCCATGAATCACAGCACGCCAGGTCTCCCTGTCCATCACCAACTCCCGGAGTTCACTCAGACTCACGTCCATCGAGTCAGTGATGCCATCCAGACATCTCATCCTCTGTCGTCCCCTTCTCCTCCTGCCCCCAATCCCTCCCAGCATCAGAGTCTTTTCCAATGAGTCAACTCTTTGCATGAGGTGGCCAAAGTACTGGAGTTTCAGCTTTAGCATCATTCCTTCCAGAGAAATCCCAGGGCTGATCTCCTTCAGAATGGACTGGTTGGATCTCCTTGCAGTCCAAGGGACTCTCAAGAGTCTTCTCCAACACCACAGTTCAAAAGCATCAATTCTTCGGTGCTCAGCCTTCTTCACAGTCCAACTCTCACATCCATGCATGACCACAGGAAAAACCATAGCCTTGACTAGACGGACCTTTGTTGGTAAAGTAATGTCTCTGCTTTAGTCAACCTCAAAAAGTTTACAGTCTCAATGATTTTAAAAGATAGGAGGTGCTGAACATGTGAAGACACAAGATTGCACATCCAAATGCATCACTCCAAGGACTATTTTCTGATATTTACTTTGATGACTACCTGGAACTATTCAAAACTACACAAAATATCTTTACATAAGTGAAAAACTGAATATAAAAAAATATGCTCCATTTGCAATGATTAAAAAAAACATCAGCAGGTTGAAGACTAAAAGATAGTAGGAAAACAAAAATAGTTTTCATATTAGGATGGGATTATGAATATAGCTTATGGACATATGGATATCTTTACAATTTAATACATAGGAAGAATTATTATAAAAACACATTATATTCAAGAAAATCATGGTGTATTAGTTTTTCGTAAGTGAAAATAAGAGAACTGTGCAGAGGCACCCCTTACTCTAAAAATATTTCTTGTGTAATTTCTGGTCTTTGATTAGGAAGCATGTTTGAAATATGATACTGGTTAGGAAACATACACTCCAAAATCAGCTCAAAATTAAATATGCTGCTGCTGCTGCTAAGTCGCTTCAGTCGTGTCCGACTCTGTGCGACCCCACAGACGGCAGCCCACCAGGCTCCCCCATCCCTGGTATTCTCCAGGCAAGAACACCAGAGTGGGTTGCCATTTCCTTCTCCAAAATTAAATATAAAAGAGAGTAAAAGAGACTGAAAAGGGGCTCACGGAGGAGTTGATGGGTAAGCTTAGGGGCAGTAGAGGGTATAACTGTTAAGAGTGTACATAGGCTCTGGAGCTAAATTGCCTCTGCCACTTCCCAGCTGCAGGACTTCGGGTGATTGAGCTAACGTCTCTCTCCTAGCCTCGATGACCTCACCTGTAAAATGGGTACAGCAGCACATCACACAGGTTGTTTTGAGATGATGAACATAAGCGTTTTTCATTCAAGACCCATGTCAGTTATTATTTTGACATTGACTTTCACTTGCCATAGACTTTTTCTTTTTTTCTTCCAACCTGATCTTGTTTGGCTGGGGAGCAACAGCTTTGTGTCAGTGAAAAGTTGCATGCATATATGACTATATATAACAGGTAAATTTCCCGAAGAGGTTGATTAGTGTATTCATAAAGAGGGATGATTAGCAAACAAATGGATTAGAAGTTCAATTTACACTTCAATTGTGAAACACATAATTTGTTAGCATCAGACCTTTTGCCCTAACTGCAGGTTTGAGAAAGAGAAAGTACTGATTAACCTCAGGTCATTACCACAAAACACCAAACTGCAAAATTCCACTCAGTTATGACCTAAATCAAATCCCTTAAGATTATACAGTGGAAGTGACAAATAGATTCAACAGATTAGATCTGATAGAGAGCCTGATGAACTATGGACAAAGGTTTGTGACATTGTACAAGAGGCAGTGATCAAGACCATCTATAAAGAAAAAGAAATGCAAAAAGGCAAAATGGTTGTCTGAGGAGGCCTTACAAATAGTGGAGAAAAGAAGAGTAGTAAAAGGCAAAGGAGAAAAGGAAAGATATACCCATTTGAACTTCCCTGGTGGCTCTGACGGTAAAGCGTCTGTCTACAATGCGGGAGACCCGGGTTTGATCCCTGGGTCAGGAAGATCCTCTGGAGAAGGAAATGGCAACCCACTCCAGTACTCTTACCTGGAAAATCCCATGGATGGAGGAGCCTGGTAGGCTATAATCCATGGGATCGCAAAGAGTCGGACACGACTGAGCAACTTCACTTCACTTCACTTCACTTACCCATTTGAATGCAGAGTTCCAAAGAATAGCAAGGAGAGATAAGAAAGGCTTCCTCAGTGATCGGTGCAAAGAAATAGAGGAAAACAATAGAATGGGAAAGACTAGAGATCTCTTCAAGAAAATTAGAAATACCAAGGGAACATTTAATGCAAAGATGGGCACAATAAAGGACAGAAATAGTATGGACCTAACAGAAGCAGAAGATATTAAGAAGAGGTGGCAAGAATACACAGTAGAACTATACAAAAAAGATCTTCATGACCCAGATAACCACAGTGGTGTGATCAGTCACCTAGAGCCAGACATCCTGGATTGTGAAGTCAAGTGGGCCTTAGGAAGCATCACTCCCAGTGTCCTTAACACTTTCATCTTTGAACTATCTAATGATGGAAAAGGACACGGGGAAACAATCACAGATCAGAAACCTGAACAGGTTCCTTTGGTGGTGGAATTATGGTACCTTTTCCTTGCTGAAGACAATACATACATAATACATGTGCTGTGCTGTGCTGAGTCGCTCAGTTGTGTCCAACTCTTTGTGAGCCCATGGACTGTAGCCTGCCAGGTTCCTCTGTTGATGGGGATTCTCCAGGCCAGAATACTGGAGTGGGTTGCCATTCCCTCCTCCAGGGGATCTTCCCAACCCAGGAATCAAACCTGGGTCTCCTGCATTGAAGGCAGATTCTTTACCAGCTGAGCTACCAGGGAAGCCCATACATACACACATACCTAGGAATAAATATTCAGCCATTCTTAATCTAAAATATCACCAGAATCACTCACAGACAGTCTTAAACACAAACTCCTGCCCCCTCTCCTAGAACTCCCAGATTCATAAATCAAAATTTCTGTGAATCTCTATTTTTAAACAGATATTCAAATGACTGGAAAGATCAGTCATACTGGACTATTACTGGATCCTGTGGGATGACTTCCTTTACTCTGAGTAACAAGCTCCATAACCCAGACCCTGGATGTAAGATTTGTTATCCCTCCTGAAAGGAATCAGCTGGGGACACATCTGGGGGCAGACAGTGTAAATGCTGATTCTCAACCTAAACTGTATCAGAATCTTTGGGGAAGTCTTTGCAAAACACAGCCACTCACGTCCTCTCCCCTGCAATTCTGATTCTATTGTTCTGGGATGGTACCCTGAGTATCAATTAAGAAAAAAAATTCTAATGTGATTCTAAACACAGCCAGTTTTGACAGCTACTGATTTGAAACAGTACACTAGTTACTAGGGCTGCTATAACAAAGTACCATAGGCTGGGTGGCTTAAACAACACATCTTATTTTCTCACAACAGATTTTATTTCCAGAGGCAAAGAATTCTAAGATTAAGGTGTCAGCACTGCTGGTTTCGTTAGAAGCCCCTCTCCTTGGCTTGTAGATGACATTCTCCTCATGTCTTCACATTGTCTTCCTGAAGTATATGTCTATGTATAAATTTCTCGTTTTTTATAAAGTCACCAGTCAGATTGTATTAGGGGCCATCCTAACGGTCTTGTTTTAATTTAATTAGCCCATTAAAGACTCAATCTCCAAATATAGTCACATTCTGAAATACGAGAAGTTAGGACTTCAGTATATAAATATAAGTCAGCTGATAACAGTTTGTGACTTTTGAGTTTTGTTGTGTGTTATCAAAGTGACAGAACCTTTTCCTTGAAAGATAGAAGCCACTGAGCTACCTGGGAAGGGCTTCAGTTCTTCAGTGACCACTGATTTCCCCACAAACCATCTTTGAGAAAGGAAAGGGGGTGTGGATTGACTCCTGCCATAATCAGGGGTCCTGAGCATTCTTATCTGATGTCTGTGAAACCGACTCATCCATTCTTAAAGAGCACTGTGCTTCTGTGAAAGTAATGTAAGCCATATTTTGCATTATTTTCCCCAAGAATAGTCCTTTAACATCATTAAAATATTTTTCTTCTTCAGAACCTAGCGGATATTTTCTGCTTTGACTGACCTGAACTCTAACAATTAACTATGTTTCATTCATTCTTTGAATGGCACAATTTTTATTATATTTCTTTATCAAATATTTCAATATAGCACTCACTCTGTGCAGAACCCTAGTTCAAGTCTTTTTACAAACAGATTAGCTCACATTGTAAACATCACACGGTACCTATAAAGCTAGGAATGTTGGATAGAAAAAACATCAGCCTTTGAATCAGAAGTTTAAGCTCTAGCTGTGTTACTTAAGCTCTGCTGCTAAGTCACTTCAGTCGTGTCCGACTCTGTGCAACACCATAGACGGCAGCCCACCAAGCTCCCCTGTCCCTGGGATTCTCCAGGCAAGAACACTGGAGTGGGTTGCCATTTCCTTCTCCAATGCATGAAAGTGAAAAGTGAAAGTGTAGTCGCTCAGTCCTGTCTGACCCTCAGCGACCCCATGGACTGCAGCCTTCCAGGCTCCTCCATCCATGGGATTTTCCAGGCAAGAGTACTGGAGTGGGGTGCCATTGCCTTCTCCGACTTAATCTCTAGCTCTGTTATTTAAGCTCTAGCTCTGTTACTTAAGAAAACAATGTCACACCAAAGAGTCAGTTTCCTCACTTGTGACATCAACTATCTCACTAACTCACTTTGTAAATTATAAAAGAATAAACTACTTGAGGGCTTCCCCGGTGGCTTAGACTGTAAAGAACCCACCTGCAATGCAGGAGACCTGGGTTTGATCCCTAGGTCAGGAAGATCCCCTGGAGGAGGGCATGACAACCTGCTCCAGTACTCTTGCCTGAAGAATTCTGTGGACAGAGGGGCCTGGCGGGCTACAGTCCATGGGGTCGCAGAGAGTCAGACACGACTGAATGACTAACACACTTTCAAATTACTGGAAGGACATCATTATGATCTTTTTCTCTTCTTCCTCATCCTTCCCTTCTTCCTAATTTCTTATTCACCTTCTCATTATCCCTTTTTCTTATTAATATTATTATAAGCCTATCACTAATAGCAGTCTGGAACAAGGACCTGAAAGAGAACTCACTGAGAAACAGTCATCTTCCCACACAGAATGAATTGGTTTCTTGCAAAAGCCCTTCGGGAAATAGCTCAGAACATAATGTTTTAGAACGAAAATAAAATACATGCTTTCTGCGAGGCTGGCCTTGGCGACTTGAAATATTAACTGGACAGTCCTCAAGTGTAAGAGACTGCGTGGCTATTCATCTCTGGTTTTCAACTTCTCTTCGCAGGGCCAAGTCAAGGATCCAAATCACATGCTGGCAACAATTCAAAAGAATCCAGGAGAATCAGACCGTTTCTATAAAAGCAATTCTAAAAAAAAAAGCGTGCTGTGTTAAGTTCTTAGAACAAAACACGTATGTCAGGAATTTTCTCAGTAGCTCCGTAAGCATCTGACAGTACTGTGTGTGGCGTGCACTTGGAGGACTTTCAGCTGCTGACATCACATCCCTGTTCCCCAGCAGCAGTACCAAGTTTGGAAAGCTTATTTTTAGAAACAATAAACTAGGAAGAACCTCTCTACTCTCAAAAGACGGATCAGCTGAATTGATTTTTCTCTCCCTGATTTAGATTTCAGAATTATATTTCCAGCTTTGAAAATACAAACTCATGAAAAGTGTACAAGACATGAAACTATTCCTTGACAAAACTTTTAATATAGTTATGTTTACAAGTACAATAGAATCAAGACAGACACGAGAAGGATCAACTTTTGGCCAGTCCATCAAGAGACAACCATTGATTTGTGTTTGCCTATCACTGTGTCTTTTCAAAGGGCTTACATGTATCACACACTGTTACATTTGTGATCAGTAGCATTTCTTGGAAATACAAGGGAAGGCTTACCTTTGTTTCAGAGGATTCTAAAGATCATACATACACATCAGCCCAAAATCTCAGCTAATAGGTAGTATGGAAAAAAACTACACTATATAGTGTCCACAGATGTAGTTTGGGATTCATGATTACCTGCCAAGCTTCATCAGAGAAGGAGGACACATCAGCTTTTTGATTCAGTAGCATAAAAATATGGCCTCTCTGGGTACCAGAGCAGCAGGCGGATACAAACACATTAAAACACATTAAATGCAGGCAGTGGCACACGGTGAAAAGGAGCTTGACTGGGGTCCTATCTTGATTCCCTTTGCCATCAGCTTTGCAGAAAATGTCAGGGGTCTCTGCACCTGACTGCTGCTTTGTAAAGAGAGCTGCATCTACACTTGCCAAGTAATTTTTGCTTCTTCAATGCAGAGAAAGTATGGACACAGCTATATTATATGTGCATGCATGCATGCATGCATGAGATTTCCCAGGCGATGCTGTGGTGAGGAATCCACCCACAAATGCAGGAGATGCAGGAGACATGGATTTGATCCCTGGGTCAGAAAGCGCTCCTGGAGTAGAAAATGGCAACCCACTCCAGTATTCTTGCATGGGAAATTCCATGAACAGAGGAACCTGGTGGGCTACGGTCCATGGGGTCACAAAGAGTTGGACAGGACTGAGCATGCACCCCCACACACGTATGTATGCATGGATGGAGACATTGCACATAGCAGTCTGAATGCCACATGTGCCCACATAAACTTCTGAAGTGTTACATCTCAAAAGAAGGCCATTCACTTATTTCAGGGCTTCATTACCTCACAGAATCTCTCATGGAAGAGATGCACTGTTTTTTCCAAAACATATTACATCTACAGTAAGCCCTGGTTCATGAATGTGCCTATAGAAGATGGTAAGTAAAAGAAGCTGAAAGTAAAAGTAAGTCTCCGAGGGTTCCTTCTTGAATTTACTCAAGTGGCTTCACATCCGAAACTGATGATGTTCTGGATAAAACACATCCCTCCGGGGTTCCCCATCTGCAGGGACTGGATCTAGAATTATTCAGTTGTTACTATTTATATTTAAAACCCTAACACAGCTCCACTTGTGTCCGTACATTAGTTAAGGAACAGAAAGAAGACAACAAACACAGATTCCCCTAATAGGCACAAGATGCCATTTCGAGATTTAAATCAGCAGGACAGACAGCCAGTCCTCCAGGTTCTGATAGGGAACGATGAAATCAATCAAGCAGCTAAAGACCATTATTAAAGCTCGGCGGCACCCACTGTGGAATTTCCATTGGTCATATTCATCCTTCCCCATCTGGGGGTCAGCTGTAATTCACAGTCAGTGTTAAAATGCTTGAAGAAGTATTTATCATCTTCCAGGCACAATTTATTGCTTTTGATTATTCATTTTTCATTACTATGGGAAAACAAGATTAATTGTTTCAGAAGCAATTGCTTATATTAATCTTTCAAACACATGCTCCACGTAAAGCTCTGTCAGGGAAACATGTATAATTCCTGCTGCCAAAATGGCCATAGATAAAAGTAAAACAGCATGTAACAATATGATTCTAGAGTCCATCTGGAGACAGAGGAACAGGCGCAGAGAAGATACAGGGTGTGGGCTTTCGAGAATGGGCGGGGTTTGGGGAACGCTGGAGAGTGCATTTATTAGAGCCAGCAGATGAATTCCATGAACATTTTAATTTCAATAGTCATTTAAATTAGCTCTTTATTTAACTGTGAAATTAGATTACTTCTCTGACTAACGTGCAGTACACTTATGAACTTAATAGACGACAAGGAGTGAGGCGGGAGCTACCATATCTTTGCATCCAAATAAATTGCCTCTTGGCACTGGGAGAGACTGGAAACAACCACCTCACTTTATCCAACAGGAACCTGAGATCCAGAAAAGTTGAGGGATGTTCCTGAGGTCACAGAGCTAGCGAACAGCAAAGCCAGAATTAGAAGCAACTTTCAGAGCAAGCCTATTCCATCAGACTGTTCAATTAATGCATATTTGGATAATTTGGGGTTATCCAATCATGAAAGCACAATCATGACTATGTTTTTGGTAAAATACTACTTTCCTTTCGACTGTCCCTCCTTACTGAAATTTTCCTTCACATTGACTGATTTCTAAGACACTGCATGGCAATCTACTCTGTGTGTGTGTGTGCGTGTGTGTGTGTGTGTGTGCGTGTGTGTGTGTGTTAGTTGGTCAGTTATATCTGACTCTTTGTGACCCCATGGACTGTAACCCATAAGGCTCCTCTGTCCAAGGAATTCTCCAGACAAGAATACTGGAGTGGGTTGTAATTCCCTTCTCCAGGGGATTTCCTCAACCCAGGGTTCGAACCTGATTCTCCACCATTGCAGGCAGATTCTTTACTGTCTGAGCCACCATGGAAGCCCGTTCTGATCCATTCTATTCTCAGTTTCTTCCACTGACACCTCTCCACCGTGACCATTCATGTTATGGATATAACTTGATGTTTTATCTCTTTCTTTGTTACGTGCTAAAGGTTCTAAGTACAAACACCTCTGAGTATCACTGTCCAAGAGCATTTTTTTTTCCAGTACCACCAACTTATTATCCTAGATTCTATCCATTTACTGTCTCAAGAGTCCAAGTGGACTTGCTGTGCCTAGGGTCTCACAAGGCCAAAATCAAGTTATCAGCTGGACTGGACTCTCCTCTATAGGCTCTGAGAAAGAATCGCTTTTGTAGCCCAAAGGATTGTTGGCAAGATCCTTTTCCTATGGTTGCAGGACTGAGATCCCTGGTGTGCTACCAGCTGCCCAGCTTGGGTTGCTCTCAGCAGGCAGAGACTACCCTCAGACTCTTTCCACATAGTCCTTTCCACAGTCAAAGACACCAGTGGCATAGCGAGTCCTTCCTGTGCTTTGAATCTGGTTTCTTTCTGCTGATAGCTAGAGAAAACACCCTCATTTTCAAGAGCTCACAGAATTACATTAGGCCCAAATATAGTTTAGTTTATTAACTAAAAAACAATTATATTGTTTGATGAATGTCCTTATTATATCTGCAAAACCTCTTTTGCCATTGTCTTAGTCAGTGCAAGCTGCTATAAGAGATATCATAGATTAGATTAAACAATTTATTTCTCACAATTTGGAAGGCTGGGAGGACCAAGATCAAGGTACCCGCAACACTGGTGTCTGACAAGATCCCCTTTCCTAGGTGGCAGACATCCCCCTTCTTGCTGTACATGGCAGAGTGAAACTACAAGAGCTTGTTAACAAAGCAGGGCAAAGACTAATAGCGCTCTGCCAAGACAGCACACTGGGCATAGCATACACCCTCTACCAGCAACACAATAGAACACTCTACACATGGACATTACCAGATGGTCGACACCGAAATCAGATTGATTACATTCTTTGCAGCCAAAGATGGAGAAGCTCTATACAGTCAGCAAAAACAAGACCAGGAGCTGACTGCGGCTCAGACCATGAACTCCTTATTGCCAAAAGTGGAGAAAACCACTAGACCATTCAGGTATGACCTAAATCAAATCCCTTATGATTATTCAGTGGAAGGGCGAAATAGATTTAAGGGACTAGATCTGACAGACACAGTGCCTGATGAACTATGCACGTAGGTTCCTGACATTGTATAGGAGACAGGAAACAAGACCATCCCCAAGAAAAAGAAATGCAAAAAAGCAAAATGGCTGTCTGGGGAGGCCTTACAAATAGCTGTGAAAATAAAGGAAATGAAAAGGAACAGAAAAAAGGAAAGATATACCCATTTGAATGCAGAGTTCCAAACAATAGCAAGGAGAGATAAGAAAGCCTTCCTCAGTGATCAATGCAAAGAAATAGAGGAAAACAGTAGAGTGGGAAAGACTAGAGATCTCTTCAAGATAATTAGAGATACCAAGGGAACATCTCATGCAAAGATGGGCTCAATAAAGGACAGAAATGGTAGGGACCTAACAGAAGCAGAAGATATTAAGAAGAGATGGCAAGAATACACAGAAAAACTATAAAATAAAGATCTTCATGACCCAGATATCAAGAAGGTGTGATCACTCACTGAAAGCCAGACATCCTGGAATGTGAAGTCAAGTGGGCCTTAGAAAGCATCATTACAAACAAAGCTAGTGAAGGTGATGGAATTCCAGTTGAGCTATTTCAAATCCTGAAAGATGATGCTGTGAAAGTGCTACACTCAATATGCCAGCAAATTTGGAAAACTCAGCAGTGGCCACAGGACTGGAAAAGGTCAGTTTTCATTCCAATCCCAAAGAAAGGCAATGCCAAAGAATCCTCAAACTACTGCACAATTGCACTCATCTCACACGCTAGTAAAGTAATGCTCAAAATTCTCCAAGCCAGGCTTCATCAATACGTGAACCATGAATTTCCAGATGTTCAAGCTGGTTTTAGAAAAGGCACTGGAACAAGAGATCAAATTGCCAACATCGGCTGGATCATCGAAAAAGCAAGAAAGTTCCAGAAAAACATCTATTTCTGCTTTATTGACTATGCCAAAGCCTTTGACTGTGTGGATCACAATAAATTGTGGAAAATTCTGAAAGAGATGGGAATACCAGACCACCTGACCTGCATCTTAAGAAACCTGTATGCAGGTCTGGAAGCAACAGTTAGAACTTGATATGGAACAAGAGACTGGTTTCAAATAGGAAAAGGAGTATGTCAAGGCTGTATATGGTCACCCTGCTTATTTAACTTATATGCAGAGTACATCATGAGAAATACTGGGCTGGAAGAAACACAAGCTGGAATCCGGGAGAAATACCAATAACTTCAGATATGCAGATGACACCATCCTTATGGCAGAAAGTGAAGAACTAAGGAGCTTCTTGATGAAAGTGAAAGAGGAGAGTGAAAAAGTTGGCTTAAAGCTCAATGGCATCCAGTCCCATCACTTTATGTCAAATAGATGGGGAAACAGAGGAAGCAGTGGCTGACTTTATTTTTCTGGGCTCCAAAATCACTGCAGATGGTGACTGCAGCCATGAAATTAAAAGATGCTTATTCCTTGGAAGGAAAGTTATGACCAACCTAGACTGCTAAAGCAGAGACATTAGTTTGCCAACAAAGGTCCGTCTAGTCAAGTTTATGATTTTTCAGTGGTCATGTATGGATGTGAGATTTGGACTATAAAGAAAGCTGAGCACAGAAGAATTGATGCTTTTGAACTGTGGTGTTAGAGAAGACTCTTGAGAGTTCTTTGGACTGCAAGGAGATCCAACCAGTCCATCCTGAAGGAGATCAGCCCTGGGTATTCATTGGTAGGACTGATTTTGAAGGTGAAACTCCAATACTTTGGCCACCTGATGTGAAGAGCTGACTCATTTGAAAAGATCCTGATGCTGGGAAAGATTGAGGGCAGGAGGAGAAGGGGACAACAGAGGATGAGATGGTTGGATGGCATCACCGACTCAATGCACATGGGTTAGGTTGGACTCCGGGAGTTGGTGATGGACACGGAGGCCTGGTGTGCTGCGGTTCATGGGGTCGCAAAGAGTCGGACACAACTGAGTGACTGAAGTTAACTAATCTCTTCTTACAAGTGCACTAAATCAATCCTGAGGACCTCACCCTCATGACTTCATCTAAATCTAATCATTTCCCAAAGGTCTCACCTCTAACCCAATGGCAGAAAGTGAAGAGGAACTAAAAAGCCTCTTGATGAAGGTGAAAGTGGAGAGTGAAAAAGTTGGCTTAAAGCTCAACATTCAAAAAATGAAGATCATGGCATCCGGTCCCATCACTTCATGGGAAATAGATGGGGAAACAGTGGAAACAGTGTCAGACTTTATTTTTTGGGGCTCCAAAATCACTGCAGATGGTGACTGCAGCCATGAAATTAAAAGACGCTTACTCCTTGGAAGGAAAGTTATGACCAACCTAGACAGCATATTGAAAACCAGAGGCATTACTTTGCCAACAAAGGTCCGTCTAGTCAAGGCTATGGTTTTCCTGTGGTCATGTATGGATGTGAGAGTTGGACTGTGAAGAAGGCTGAGTGCCGAAGAATTGATGCTTTTGAACTGTGGTGTTGGAGAAGACTCTTGAGAGTCCCTTGGACTGCAGGGAGATCCAACCAGTCCATTTTGAAGGAGATCAGCCCTGGGATTTCTTTGGAAGGAATGATGCTACAGCTGAAACTCCAGTACTTTGGCTACCTCATGCGGAGAGTTGACTCATTGGAAAAGACTTTGACGTTGGGAGGGATTGGGGGCAAGAGGAGAAGGGGATGACAGAGGATGAGATGGCTGGATGGCATCACTGACTCGATGGATCTGAGTCTGAGTGAACTCCGGGAGTTGGTGATGGACAGGGAGGCCTGGCGTGCTGTGATTCATGGGGTCGCAAAGAGTCGGACACGACTGAGTGACCTATCTGATCTGATCTGATCACCTTTAAATATCATCATATTGGGTGTTAGGTTTCAACATATGAATTTGGAAAGACAGAAACTTTCAGTTCATAGCAGCCAAATAATTTAACATTACCATTTATGTGATATTTTGTTTCTAGTCCCAGGAGTCTGGTTGGAGAAACTAAGATTTCTGCCTAACAGCTGAGATATTTTTATTCCCACCACAGACGTGCGTTCCAGCTGTGCACGGCACTCTGGAAGGGCCAGCATCCATGCCCCTGGGAGCGTGCTCAAGCAGCAGGGGTCCGAGTGCTGTCAACAGGGGCTGCCTGGGCCTCGGCTGGGCTAAGTCTGGGGTATGTCACACACGTCTCCCAGAGCTCCCCGGCAGGGCTGAGCTCCTCTGGGTGTACGAGCTCAGCGTCTTCATGACCCGCCCTTCACTGGCTTCTCTCCCCGCTTGTCCCCATTTCCTAACCCCCTGCTAATGTTTCCGGGGATCACCCGCTAATATAAGACTTGCATTCCAATCCTTGCCTCTAATTCTACTTCCGGGGAAACACATTATCCAAACATTACAATGTATGTCCCCGATTCTGCACTTCTACTGGGCTCTTCCTTCCATCCAGAAGACTTGCATTCCAATCCTTGCCTCTAATTCTACTTCCGGGGAAACCCATTATCCAAACATTACAATGTATGTCCCTGATTCTGCACTTCTACTGGGCTCTTCCTTCCATCCAGAAGACTTGCATTCCAATCCTTGCCTCTAATTCTACTTCCGGGGAAACCCATTATCCAAACATTACAATGTACGTCCCTGATTCTGCACTTCTACTGGACTCTTCCTTCCATCCAGAAGACTTGCATTCCAATCCTTGCCTCTAATTCTACTTCCGGGGAAACCCATTATCCAAACATTACAATGTACGTCCCCGATTCTGCACTTGTACTGGGCTCTTCCTTCCATCCAGAAGGCACCTTCTGATGTGTCACCTCCCTGTGTGTCACCCATCGTTCAAGGCTCTGGGCCAGGCTCCACCCTCCCAGTCCTCGTCAGCCCTTCACCCAGGGACACTGCCACCATCCTAAGAATTGTGTGCCTCGCGGAAGCACAGGTCTCCCATGAAGATGTTTACATGTGTACTGACTTCAGCTGCCATCCACAGAGGAAATCATGAAGCCCTGGGGTCAGACACCCCGTCAGGTTCCTTCTCACCTCCACCAGAGCCACTGTGCTTCTGTGCAGTAGCTTTGCTCCATGTCTGCGGAGACGAAGTGAACTTCTGAGAAATGTCCCTAAATGAAACCATGTGTTTTTCCTTGAAGGATGATTCCTTATGGAGTTATTTTTCTATCTTATGGGGAAATCTGGCTTTTACACTGTATAATAAACATACCTAGTAAGACAGAGCATACAAGAGAAAAGTGCTAGAATATTCTCAGTTCTGCTTTAGAACAGAGCACTGGAGCCCATGTGTTGCAGAAAATAAATTTAAATAGCTTGGTGTTTTTCTACTTTGAGACCTTTTATTAATACTAATGCAACAAAGGTCCCTGTAAGTGAAGGAATCTGGGCATCAGAGAATTCAGTTATATGCAGCATGAAACTGATATGGAGATCCCTGATGCTCTCACAGAGGCACAAGCAGCGATGTGCCAAAGCGAGGACTGGGGCCTCTGTGGACATTTCCTTAGATATGCGACCTTGGCCAGCCCTGGGTCTCGGGGTTTCCTGAAGCTGGTGTGACAGCTTGATCATGGATCTGGTGGCTTGCTTGCCATACAGTCTACGGTGCATACCAAATGCCTTCAGGTCCCCAGCAGCTCCTAAGTCCAGTTCCCATAAATATGGTGTCCCAAATGTATCTCAGAGAAAAGCACATCTGATCCAGGGGGATCAGACGCTGTAATAAAATCATGAGGACAGCCTGGCCCGCTCTCAGTCCCCGTGCTTCCTCTCCACTCTGCCAGTCGTGAACCGAGTTAGGGCGTGATTTTCCTCATCCCAGCAATAGTATCCCTCTGAACACTGGAACCTCACTGTGTATTTTTTAACTCAAATTTTGTTTCAGTTATAAAATTAAAAAATTCAAACACTAGATAAAAGTATGAAGAATAAAGAAAAATCACGTATATTCTAGAGATGGAGATGGCTGCAGAAGATGGTAAATGTATTAATATCACAGAGCTGTTTTCTTAAGGATGGTTAAATAGGAAATGATATGTTATATATATTTTTAATTCAATTAAAAAGTCACCCAAATGTAACCATTATTGATATTTCGGTTTAAATCCCTGCCAGACTTTTATGAATTAAGGCATGGGCCATCATACATGCACATATATTTTTATGAGATCACATAAACATAGTATTTTACACCTTCTGAGTCATTTTAGCATTATCTCAGTGATCTATGTCAGTTAAAAAGAAATATCATTTTATCACTAGATAATATTGAATTATATAAACTTGCCATCTTTTAACCATGCCCCCGTTATTAGATACTTAAGGTGTTAGTTTTAACCTATTATTTCTGCATACTTTTCTAAAATCAAGAATCGCCAGGCAAGAATGAGACATATTTGTAAGTTTTTAACATACACTGTCAGGCTACAAGCTATAATTCCACTTTATCAAAAGAAAACTTCCCTTCCTGTACAACTTTGTCAATTACTCTCCTTTAGTCCAGGTATAATAATATCTTTGTCTGTCTGTCCCTCTTCCTCTCTCTCTCTCACACTCATTCACACACACACACACACACACGACTGAACTCTAAATTCCATGTCCTGGTATCCAAGACCAGCCATGATTAGGTTTCAACTACTTTTTTCGGATCTGAATCTCCCTTCTTGAATTCATGCATTACACAGCAGAGTCAAGCTGGATTACTCCTAATGTTCTCATTAAGACTCTCAAGTCCTGTCTCTGTGTCCTTCCTTCCTGGAATATCCTCCTCACCCACCACGAACACCTGTTGAAAATGTAATTTTGCAGATCAGCTCAGAGAGGATTTGTTTCATGATTCTCCACACTCCATCATAATAATAGCTAAAGTTTACTGAAATGAACTGACCTGGTGGCTTATTTCATTTAACTGAAAACAGCCCTATGAGCTACACTGAAACTATTTCCCCCTTGCATGCAGATGAGGACACTGAGGCTAAATAACTTGCTCAAGGTCAAAAAGCTAATAAGAGGGAGAGCTGGCTCCAAACCCAGTGTCTCTACCTCCAATTAATCACTGTCTAATTAACACAGGGAAATAGTTTAAGTTGGCTTGAAGTTTTCTCATTGTTAAAATGCATAAAGGTAAATTAGATAACCACAAAAGTATTTTCAACTCTGATATGCTATGAGATTTTAAGAGTTTCTTAAATATTTCACATCTCAGTTTGCAAGCCTTTGCATTCTTCAAAATGAGGATGAGTGTTTATTTACTGCCTACTCAGACATTCTAAGATTCCATCCACTAAGTTTCCCAGGAGACCAGAATGAGAAGTCCAACCCTAAATCAATGTCATAGCTATTATTACACTTCCCAGTGATCGACTCATTGACTAACCCAAAATCCAAAGACAGGAATCAAGACAGCACTGAGGAAATAGTGTCATAAAACTACTTTCCATCCAAGACTGAAATTTCTGGAAGCTTCCATGACAAATGCAAAAATATGCTTTCTCTTAATTTTTCATTTGAGGACTGCTGTGCAACACTCCACAGTCTCCAGGCTTTGTACTCAGGAGGCAAAACAACACAGAACAGGCACCAGAGTAGCAGAGTGGGCCCATCAGAAATCAGAAGTCAGAGGCCAGAATGGAACAGAGGGACCTCTGTCCCTCCCAGACTTGTTCCCAGATCTGAGAGGTGGACTTTCATCTCCATCTCTAAGAAGAGTGGCGGCTGACAGAACCAGGAACCACACCAGGAAAAGCCAGGTCCTTGAAGCTTTGCTCAGCTGACAGACAGTGTCTAAACTCTGAAGGGTGGAAACCCATTCCTTCCAGAAAAGATTCCTGTCAAAGCAGAGATAACTCTCGGTATCAAACTAAAGGGAGTGTAAAGAGCTTTTCACACCAGAGAACTCCCAGGGTGTCTCATAAGTGAATGAGAGCATCCTCAGAATACTTTAATTTATGCATCTACATGCTAGAAATCTGGGAAGTACTAGGCCACAAAGACTTTGTGAGGTCAGAAATGGCATTTTATTCAAGTTAAAATCCCCAGCACATACAAAGTCAGTAATGAAAATATGAAGAAAACAGGAAGGGAGAGAGAATCCCAAAGACTGAAGTCCTTAGGAGCTGTGTTGCCAGTTTTGGCTTTCTTGTGACTCTCATGTCAGTTAGCATCAGTCCCAGTATAGATACCTGGGAAGAGCTACCTACCAGGGCACTGAAATTTCATGCATAAGGACAAAAACCTAGAGAGAATTAGGGACAGCCATTAATAAATATAAAAATGGCTTTGTGTAGCAAACACAGGCATGTATTGAGTATTGCATGCACTGCTCTCTTTACCCAATCCCCAACACAACTCTCAGAAGTAGATGTGACACTTGATGCTGCAGAGGAGCAGCACACAGGAGGGCAGACAGTCTGTGTCACACAGCCAATCAGCAGAGGAGACTGCCTTTTAGGTCAAGATTTACCTGGCTTGAGAATTAAGCCAGGTAAATGCTCTGAAGCAACATCAAAGACTCTAGAAGGAAGCAAAGCTTTGACAACAGCTGCACGAGACGACAATGCAGATACAACATCCAGCAGATGATACAGGAGCGATTCCGGGTCCCTAAAATGTGACTTGAGTTCTCTCCACATCGCATCATGATCAGGGGCTTCTAGAGCGGTGACCTCAAACTTGCCTGGCCACATGCTCTGAGAAATAAGGCAGTATGAGAGTTCTTTAGACTAACTGCTGATGAAGATCCTACTTACAACAGATTTATTTTCAAGAGTCAAGAGAAGCACTTGGGCATGAGCTCATACTGTGCTTTTGCTGTCAGTGGAAATGATGCACATAAACACGACCATGAGCGTGACAGTCTCCTTTCATCCTCTTTCCCAAACATCACATTTGTGATGCACTGCCAGGGAGCAATCCCAGCAAGAATTTCCGTCGCAGACCCACCTTGCTCTCCTGGCCTATGAGTTCAAGTCCTCAACTCACAAGGCTCCCTTAATCCCTTGTGAAGTGACACATTCCAAGACCCATAGGGCCTCTCACCTGATCAGTATCCACTGAATCTCATCCTTCTCAACCCAAGTTAATGGCTCCCCTGAAAAAAGTAGCTTTCTGTTGCCACTTAGCAAGCAGCTCAGCCCTCCATAAAGGTCTCCAAGGGTGCTGAGGGCTGGGTCATTCCCGGCCAACCTCAGGACCCAGAACAGGCAGGGCTCAGTAGGAAGCTCACGATGGTAATTTTCCTAAGCAACCAGAAAGTTCTTTTAAAGAAATCCAAACAAGAGAAAAGCTTCATTCACAAAGCAGTTCACTGCAGCGTTATTTACAATAACAAGAGAGAACTGGTGAATGTATTAAATGTCCGGCAGGGAAGAACTCTGAATGACTTAAATGTGACATTCTCACATGATGAAGACTACATCTCACATGATGAAGACGACAGACAAGACTTACGGGAGGTACTTATTGTCGCTGGAAAACGTTCCCTTATAAAGTCACTTGACAAAAGCACAAAGCACAGACGTATGTAAGCCATGCAATTTTCACTTGTTAAAAGCTCACAGAAAATGAGGTGGAAAGGAAATGCTCAAATGTTAATGATCCTACTGTACTCTGATCACTCTGATCAGAGTTACTATTTTTCATTTCTGTTCCTTTTTCAGGCTTCTTCAACAGCTTCCAAATGATCTATAGTTGGCAAACAATCCTTCTAAAAGTAGGGGAAATGCAACACTTAAGGAATTAAGCACTAGGTTGACTATTGGGTCAGCAAAGATGAAGGATGAGCGATTCATTTGTATATTTTTCAATATAGAACTTTGCAGAATTCTCTTTCCTTCTCCAAAGATCCTAACAAGGCCAGGTTTCTGCTAAGGGTTTACTGGTTACTCTGTTGCAGTCTACTACAGGGCAAAGCTGCCTAGTGGTGAGTTCCTGCCATTTGGTGAAAATTAATGCTTTTGTGGATTTTCTGGGCACTTGAGACACCTCATACTTTCTCTTGCAGCAAGAGACATGGAAAATAATACTTTTACAGCAGTTTCTATAGTTTAAACAATGTGTCCCAAACAGCAAAGCTATTTAGGAACATTCTTCTCTAAATATTTCATGAAATATTTCATTATAAACATTTTATAAAATGTTAAAACAGTTTCAAATACAAAGTTACATATAACTCATGCTTAGTAAAAAAGTGATCTAAACCACCAAAGTGAAAAAATATTTTTCTTCTCTAAAAAATTATTTTAAGAAGCCACAAGGTCAAATTGGCAATACTCAATAAATCCATTGCCAATAACTACAAATTAAATAGCACGACAAAACTCCTAACAAATTGTCCGGCCTCAGCACAGGCTTAGGGCATTAAGGAAAGCTTTGAGCTATGTTCATCCACCACCTCTCCTCCCTAAGTGGTGTGCTGGGTAATTTCCTATGACAGCTCCGCTGGGCTATGACGCCCAGCTGTGTGGTCAAGTACCAGTCTAGATGTTGCTGTGAAGGTGTATTTTCATCCTGAATTTTTCCTTTCTGTCGGCCACGCTGGGCCTCCGTTGCTACGCCCTGGCTTTCCCTGGCTGTGGGGAGCCAAGGCTGCTCTCTGGTTGTGGTACGTGGGTTTCTCACTGCCGTGGTTTCCCTTGTTGGGGAGCCTGGGATCCAGGGCAGGCAGGCTTTGTTGCCCCAAGGTATGTGGAGTCTTCCTGGACCAGGGATCGAACCTGTGTCCCAGCACCTGCAAGCAGATTCTTAACCACTGGACCATCACAGAAGTCCCAGGGTATTACTTCATGTGATAAATAATTAAATCAATAGACTTCAAGTAAAGTAGATTACCCTCCAGAACGTGTGTGGGCCTCATTCAATCAGCTTCAAGATCTTCAAAGGTTTCCCAAGGAAGAAGGAATTCCCCCAGGCCTGAACTATGGAAACCCTGCCTACTGCCTGTAGCAGAATTTGGACTTAGATGGAGGCATCAACTTTCAGCTGCGTATCCAGCCTACTGCTGGCCTGTAGTATGCATTTCCAACTTGCCAGCCCCCATAAGAATGTACGTCAATGCTTTAAAATAAATCTCAGTATCCCCTCACCCCCTTTCCCCCCGTCCCTTCTGCTCCATACAGAGATAGATGGATCTAGATGTATATAGATCTATATATCCCATTGGTTCTGTTTCTCTGGAGAACTCTGGCTAATACAGGCAGAGTGGCCATAATTCTTAATTAGCTTGAGGCAGGCCCAGTTTACCCCTGTTGTGGTCTAATTAAGAGCTCCCCTTTTCCCTCCGAAATGTGTCCCGGCTGGTGTAATAAATCACATGATCTCTTTACACACAGAGCTAAAGATAGATTTATGATATTCCTAAGTAATGAGCTCTTTTCACTTAAAATGTTGTGTTTCAAACTTCCTGGTGACCTGCAATAAGAAATGTATTTTCTGTCACAAAACATAACTGACGCTCATGATGTGCAATGCAATGATCTCTATTATATTTTATAATGTGTCATTTCAAATGCTCTCTGCAACCCACTGACTTCACAGCATGATCCATGGATGGGATCGTAACTCAGTTTGAAAAGCACTGACTTAGACTAATGCAGGGCTGGCTGGCAGGCAGTGTTCGTATCTGCCCCAGGGACACATGGTGACAGAGAAGAGGCAAGAGCAAGGCCCATGTATCAGAGATTCTACTTGGTCTAAGCTCCCTACAGTCTTCAATATCACTTCTCCTAGGTATAAATAAGCGAAAGTGAATGTCACTCCACTGTGTCCCTCTCTTTGCAACCTCATGGACTGTACAGTCCATGGAATTCTCCAGGCCAGAATACTGGAGTGGGTAGCCGTTCCCTTCTCCAGAGGATCTGCACAACCAAGGGATGGAACCCAGATCTCTTGCACTGCAAGTGGATTCTTTACCAGCTAAGCCACCAGGGAAGTCCCCATACATATTAAAGTATACATAAACACACTTTAGTGGCATCATCTTTTAGGATTTTAAATAGCTCAGTTAGAATTCCATCCCCTCCACTAGCCTTGTTGGTAGTAATGTTTCCTAAGGCCCACTTGACTTCACACTCCAGAACTGATGCTCTCGAACTGTTGGACAAGACTCTTGAGAGTCTCTTGGACTGCAAGGCGATCAATCCAGTCCATCCTAAAGGAAATCAACCCTTAATATTCACTGGAAGGACTGATGCTGAAGCTCCAATACTTTGGTCACTTAATGCAAAGAGCCAACTCATCGGAGAAGACCCTGATGCTGGGAAAGATCGAAGGCAAAAGCAGAAGGGGCAGCAGAGGATGCGGTGGTTGGATGGCATCACCGACTCAATGGACAAAGGTTTGAGCAAACTTGAGAAACGGTGAAGGACAGGGAAGCCTGGCATGCTGCAGTTCGTGGGGTCGCAAAGTGAGATACGACTTAACTGAACAGTGAACGAAATAAAACACATCAATTAAGAATATGATTCTGAAGTGTTTTCCTTTAGTGAATCTCCAGTTCCTTGTGAATCTTACACACAGAGAAGAGGCAAAATGAATAATACTGGAATCCTACTGGGTTATGCAGTCTCTAGCTTCTCCTTTCTCCAACTCAGTTAATTTCCCTTACAGGAAGACCTATAAAGTCCAGATTCCATCTGCAGCCATTCAATAAATATCCATGGACTGCCTGTCAGACACAGGGCAAGGCAGAATTTCCCTGTTGCAGAAACCAGTACTCGAGAAACCAAGCACCACACTTGGAGAGTTGGAGAACTCAGGTTTCTTATGCTGGCAGGCCCAGAGGAGTTAACACTCCAAGCTCTGAGCTCTGAACAAAGGGGTTACAGAGTTTTTATAGACAGACTCTAGTGGCTGGTTTAAACTAAGCAGTTTCACATGTATGGGAACAGCAGTCAAGACAGGGAGGGAGATGCCCGACCTTTACACGGACAGGCATGATTAAGCAGGTTGGCAGGGGCTGGGTGACTGCAACGAGCAGGACAAGGGCGAGAGAGATAAGCTCCAGCTCCTAGTATTGTGAGTCCCCACTTTCTGAGAC
This sequence comes from Bos grunniens, assembly GCF_055505025.1. NCBI lineage: Eukaryota > Metazoa > Chordata > Mammalia > Artiodactyla > Bovidae > Bos > Bos grunniens. Next base: position 49,139,081 of record NC_141193.1, on the reverse strand, counting down.
CACGTGAGCAAGCCGAGTTACAGAGGCAGAAAGAGCAGACGGTGATGTAAAACTTGAACTTTTCCTGTTCATCCCTAGCCACCAAGTCCCAGCAGCTCTCAGCAGCCATAACTGCCTGTCTGTATGCCAGGCTCCTTGGCCCATCTTCAGAGTACTTTTGGCCTTTTGTCTCCTTCGCTGCACACCTTTCCACGGCCACTGTTAACACACTCGTCCACACGTGCACCCTGGTCCCAGCATCTCGCCGCAGCTTCGGGTCATGTATTCTTCTCCCCAACCCCAGGCGCCCTGCCAAGTTTCTCCTTATCAAAGACTGCATCCCTTCTTCTTAAAACTGCCACTGTTTGCAGATGACATGAAAACCCTAAAACTGGGACCAGAAAACCACTAGAGCTCATTGATGAATTCGGTAAAGTTGCTGGATACAAAATTAATATTTGGAAATCTGTTGCATTTCTATACATTGACAACAAAATACCAGAATGAGAAATTAGGGAAACAATCCCATTTGCCGTCTTGTCAAAAAGAATAAAATGCCCAGGAATAAATCCACCTCAGGAGGCAAATAACCTATATTCCAAAAACTATAAGACACTGATGAAAGAAGCTGAAGACCACGCAAATGGAAAGATGTATTGTGTTCTTGAATTGCAAGAATGAGCATTGTCATAGTCACTATGCTTCCCAAGGCAGTCTACAGACTCAGTGCAATCCCTATCATATTACCAGCTGCACTGGTCACAGAATTAGAACCAAAAATTAAGGCTGCCCTGGGGAGGTGAAAAAGTGAGGGGGGTCAGGGAAGCACAAGGCAGAGACGGGCGGGAATGGACCGGAAGTGTCAGGTGAAGGGGGCAGGGCATGAGCGGTTCCGGAAAGAGTGGGTGGAGACAGAGGGAGACACGCCGCTGGGACGCAGCCAGGGCAGAGGTGCTCTTGATGAAGAGTCAATCACACATGATAAGAAAGGCCAAGGCCAAGGGGACAGAAAGGTGTATCACAAAGTGATCAAGTCACAGGCACAGCTCAAAGCTCTGTTCTGCTGCACTGGCTGGGGGACCCGACAAAGGCCACCTCCCTATCTCACTTTCAGGATCTGCAGCTGTCAGACAGGAAGGAAAACCAGCACTTGGTGGGCAGCAGAGGCAACAGGCCGCATGAGAAGGTCTAGTGGGCTGACTGCAGGCTCCCCGGGGCCTGGTCCGCAGCCGTCGCCTCTCCCAGGCCGTCGGGCATCCCCGCGAGACTGGAGAGCTGCCCGTCTCCAGTCTCTGTGATTACAAAGGCACAAGGTGTGGCTGAGAGGAAAGGGACACTCAGCTTCAGTGTTTTGAGAGTGACTGTCACTCAATTAAATGCAAATACATTTTTAACCAAATGACAGTGTTTCAGAAAGCTCCCTCTTCAAGTCTGTTTGGAGACCAAAATTTAAGATCTCCAAAACTTGCTGATGTAAATTCCATAAACCCAAGTAAGCAGACAATTGCTCAATTACCATACACATGGTCACTTGCCAATAAAACAGGAGGAAGCTAAAAAAAAATAATGCAAATGCCTTATGCAGGCCTAGACGGCTTCAGCAACAGACTGAGAGGGACTCAACAGAGAATAAAACACCAAACTGAAACTTATTAATACAAAACCAGGCATCTTTTCTAATTAATTTTGCAGATAAGAGCTGAATAAATTAAAACTGAATATCTTCTTATCTAAAAAGTAGAAAATGATTTTGTTTAAATATCTAGGCTCTCAGCAATAAGAAAGTACTAAATAGCAAGCCACAAAATTAATGTAATTAAATTCAAAGTGATATTCAGATTACAACATTAAATGTGAAATTTGACTAAAACAACAACCGAAGCATTATTCTTCATGATATATTCAGATAAAATCATCTTATCTAAGCCTCAAAGAATGATCTGTTCATTCTTTTGAAAGACATATTTCTATTGAGTTATGCAATATCAATGGGCAGGCAAATTATCTGAGACAGAAAAACATCAGTTAATGGAAAAATGAGAAAGTTAATAAATGAAGTCAAACTGGGTATTTTATGAGCGCTGCTGAAAATACAATTCATAGAAGTAAAATACCACCGTTATGACTGAGCATAATAAACCGATTACTTGTCTTAAAGGCTATGTGTGATAGAAATCATTTAAATCAATTGAGTTACTGTTTCTTAGCAATTTGATAAAAAGGGAAAACAGTGTAACAGGGAGTCAAGTGCTCCTTTGGGAGGTGAAAAACAAGCCAGCTGGGTTTCTAAGTGTACCTTAATCTGTTTGTGTATTTTCCCCTTGTTTAAAAAAAAAAAAGACAGGAAAGATTTCCTAAATCAAGCTGCTAGAGTCCTGGAATTTGTAGAATTTAAATTATTATTACAGATTTGGTTACGATGGGTATTCTCTCTGTCCTCCAAGCCCCGTCGGAATTGAGAGGCTGATCACCACTCACTCTAACCTTGACTTCTGGAACTGTTGAATCCTTTGGGACCAGAACTCGGATGTGAAATCCCACTCACTGTGAAACTGGATGGAAAATGAGAACGGAGACTCCAGAATATCTCCATGAACTAAGGCTGAGTGAAGCCATCCACGGGCAGTCTTGGTTCGGCTTTTCCCCACTGCATCCTTTATGAGCATCAAGCTGTGTTCACTTTGGGGAAGGCAGAAATCGTAATGCGTGGACTTACTGACAAGACCACTTCCTTTTCTTAATTGAAATGCAGTTGATTTGGGGGAATTCTCTGGTGTTCCAGTGGCTAAGTCTCTGTGCTCCAATGCAGGGGGCCTGGGATCGATCTCTGGTCAGCGAACTAGACCCCCGATGCTGCAACTGAGGGTTTACATGCCCTAACTAGAGGTTCCACATGCTGCAACCTGAAGACCCCTCACGCCACAGCTAAACACTGAAGATCTCACGTGCTACAGCCAAGACTCAGCACAGCCAAACAAATAAGCATTTTTTAAAAAAGAAAGAAAAGAAACATAGGGGATTTACAATGTGGTGTTCATTCCAGACACACAGCAAAGCAACTGAGTTATGCATGCATGCGGTGCTGCTGGTTCTGGAGGTCTGTTCGCTCAGTCGCGTCTGACTCTGCTAATGCCATGGACGCAGCCTGCCAGGCTCCTCTGTGCGTGGGATTCTCCAGGCAAGAATACTGGAGACTGGAGTGGGTGGCCATTTCCTTCTCCAATACACACAAATACATCTATTCTTTTTCAGATTCTTTTCCCTTACAGGTTCTTGTAAGATACTAAGTATAGTTCACTGTGTTAGATGGTAGGTTCTTGTTGGCTATCTATTTTATATGTAGTAGTGTGTGTATGTTAATCTAAGACTCTTCCTTTTACAATCTATAATTATTAATTAAATTATCCTCATAAATATTAAGCATCAATGATATCCTCAGGCAGGGTTCTGCAAACTTAAGAGTCAGAGAGTACATATTTTAAGCTTTGTGATTCAGAAGGTTTCTGTGGCAGCTATTCAACTGTGCCTTGTGTGGTAAAAGCTGTGTCCCATTAAAACTGAACAAAATCAGAACCTCCCTCCCTCCTCCCTTCCCAGCCCTCCCTCTCAAGGGGGAACAGACATATGTTTACCTGTGGCTGATTCATGTTGATGTACGGCAGAAATCAACACAATATTGTAAAGCAATTATCCTCCAAATAAATATAAATGAATAAATTTTTTAAAACCAACAAAATCACATAGCCAGCCTACAGGTTGGGCTTTGCTGACCACTGCTCTGACAATCAAATAAAGAAATAAAAATGAGCTTAAAATCTAAGTGAGCTTTCCATGTTTTTCTGCCTTGGACATCCTCAAGGAAACAATCTTTTTTATTATACAAGTTCCCCAAATTCTTTAAAGACTCTATGAGGTTACCCTTGAAAGATGGCAAGTTATCCCTTGAGTCAACTGTGATTCTGTCCTTTAGCTTGAGGGATGGCATAAAGTCTTCAAACAAATTAAAAAGAGTATACCTGAAATTGAATTGCTGGCTCCAAACTTGTACTTATCTCATTTAAGACTAGTCAGGGGCCTTGGCTTTAGTGACGGGTACACAGTTGAGATGAACAAATATACACCAGTAACAGCAGTCATAAAAATAAAGCATTAGAGAGGCAGAGAGTGAAATTCACCTTGGAAATCCATTCATGAAGATAAGCACTAACCCAACACACCTGGGGATTAAAGAAATCCAAGGTCTAAAAGAAATGTCATACAATCTTCCTATCTCTGCTTTATATCTTACTATTAATCTTCATGGGGATCTTCAGCTTTTTTAAGCCCCAAACTCTCTGCTTCAAGCACACTTTATAGTGGGATTAACACAAACTAGGGCCCCATGAACTTCCTGGATCTTTGTAGGTCAATATAAATATCCATCACCTGCAAGCTATACAAGGTTTTCCTGGAAGTCAGGTTGACTTAGCAATGTGCAAGCCCCTTCAACCAGAGGTCCCAACTTCTGGGGTCTAATCTGAAGTGGAGCTGATATAATAATAATAGAAATAAAGCACACAATAAACATAAGGCACTTCCGTCATCCCGAAACCATCCCACCCCTGGTCCCTGGAAAAACTATCTTCCACAAAGCTAATCCCTGGTGCCAAAACGGTTGGGGACTGCTCGCTGCCTTAAGCCACTTTTAAGAATGCTACATGGAAATGAACATAGCATTCTACTATGAAATTTAAGAACATTTAACAGGAACTGAAATGTTAAGTGTTCATGAAAGCTGTTTTATCATTAAATGCTTATGTAAGGAAAATGAAATCCAGAAGTCATAATAAGGGTTCTGGTTTCCCAAGGAGTTTATATAGAGAATGCTAATAATTTAATATAGAATATGGAATGGGGAGGGGAGCAGGAAGCTTGCACTAAAGGGCTTTCAGATTTGGTGAATGTAAGTCAGAAGGCTCAAGTGGAGGGGGCCAGAGAGAGGCCAGAGCCTTCTCTGAACACTCCTTTGCTTTGCTGATAATTTCTGAAAACTAGAATGATGTTTGGCCAGGAGGTCCAAATATTAACAAATGTTTTCTTCCCCAAGCTGAGTGATTTCCTAAAAGCTGTAACAGGCACACCTATGTTTTGCAAAGACTGAAAGCACTCTAGTGTGGTGGTTCCAGCTCTGTTAGTAACACATACCGCAAAGGCAATTCCCAGCAAAGTTATATCAATAAAAACAAACAAACAAATGGAATTTTGATTCAGAAAAGAACCTGAACACGTTCCCTAAGCAGACTACATTATGCATCTGTTACTGCAGGCGGGGATGAGCCCTCTTGGCTGGAGTGGTCCCCGGGGCAGCAGGGTCAGTAAGCCAATCAGATGCTTCCTGGGGACCTATAGGCACAAAGAGGCAGATGCTGCTCAAAGCTGCATCTTTGCCATGGCGTACGGTGCCTTCTGATGACATGATGCACCCCATTACACACGGAGGGCGACTGAATTACAACAAGACACCAAGTCGAGGAGATGCTTGGTGGTGTTATAATGGACAAGTTTGTGTTCTCTGCTGGGGAGAGAGGAAGCTTGTTTAACTCTTTCACCGAAGCTAGTTATTGTTATAGTTATTCCTAAATATATTTTTAAGATAATTTATTTGTGGCTGTGCTGGGTCTCTGATGCTGCCTGGGCTTCTCTCGAGTCACAGCGTGGGCTTTGCAGGGCAGTGGCTTCTCTTGTGGAGTGCGGGCTCTGGGGATTGGGGTCTTCAGCAGTTGCAGCGCCCGGGCTCCAGCACATAGGTTTAATTGTGGTGTGCAGGCTTAGCTGCTCCGAGGCACGTGGGATCTTCCTGGATCAGGGACCGAACCCAAGTCTCCTGCATTGGCAGGCAGAGTCTTTATCACTGAACCACCAGGGAAGCCCCTAAATATTATTTTTTAAAGTAATTGCTTCTCCAGCCTAGTAAATGGCTTCTGCAGGGTATGAGGTTATCACTACATAAAATACATTTTACTAAGTAATCTAAAAGATATGGAATTGTATTATGGAATACAGTTATCCAGTATGAGGCAACTGTTGAGACACGTGAATTATTGTCCTTCATGTGTCAAACTATATTACAAGGTGTTTTGATAGGTAATGAGATCAGAGTTGGAAGGAGAATTTAGATAGACACACAAACAGCTAATTTTGATCAAGATGAAAGAGACTCTGCTAAGTGACATGCCCGAGGTGACACCCCCCATCGGTGACTGTAGAAAGGAGGCTAGAATTCTCACCTCGGAACCCCCCTGCACACCCACTCAACAGGTACACACGAGGCACCTGCTGGTTTAAGGGGAAAGCAGCTTCTAAACCTACTACTACGATTCCCTCTCCTAAATTTAAGGAAGACGGTTCTCACCTACATTTAAGAACAGCTATTGCTTAAATATCCACAGGGAGCGCCAGTGATACTCTATGCCATTGTTAATAGAGCCAGAATCTAGTGCTTCAGTTGGCTCTTTTTGCTTTCAATTTTATTTTATTTTTTTTAGATTCTGTAAGTCAATTCTTTCCCATCCAGAGTGGTTTAAAACTGTGTTTGCTTTGGCAGCACATACACTAACAAACTGGAATGATACAGAGAAGATTAGCATGGCCCCTGAACAAGGATGACATGCAAATTCATGAAGCATTATATATTCTTCTAGTGATTGCCAAGAGGGAGGCAGTGGTAGACAGTAAGAGTGGGAGTGTGGGGTTAGCAGATGCAAACTCTTACATATAGAGTGGATAAACAAGGTCCCACAGCATAACACAGGAGAACTAGTCAATATTCTGTGATAAACCATAATGGAAAAGAATACATACATACATACATATACATACTACATGTATGTAACATATAATACATATATATGTAAGCACACACATATATATACATACATATATATATATATAACTGAGTCAATTTGCTTAAAGCGGCAGTTCAACACAACACTATAATCCAACTACAATTCAATAGAGATAAATTTAAAAGAAAAAAGACTAACTTATATAAGAATTCCCATCTATGCAACTCCACTCATGCTGTGTGGCTCTGTCCAGTATGTTCTCCATCATGTCTTTTCCTTTTCTGGTAAATTTCTCTCCTTCTGGTAACATGATTCAGATATTATTTCCTTTCTGAACTCTTCTTTGAGTCACACATTCCTCCTGCAAAGTTGGTAATGACCTCTTTCATGCTCAGCTTTTACCTTAGCATTTCTGTGGCTACATTCACCCATCACACCCTTTGGTAGTTACTGGTTTACACCTATGCCTTCCATATGATATCTTACAGAAGAGTACAGTCCATTCTTTTCATTTTGCTAGTTCCAGAATCCAGCAAAGTATCTAAGCGATATCCAATATGTGTATTTTAATGCTGAAGAGTCGGACACAACTGAGCAACTGAACTGAACTGAATGCTGAATTTGAGAGTGGACAATTCAAAATCAAGTCCATGGAATGGGTTTAATTATCTAATGAGAAACACAAGCCAGCTCACAGCAAACTGTTCCCCATAGCTGTGACTTAGAAACGACTTTCATAATAGGTTAACAGTCTTAAAGTAGGAACTAAACTCAACTCAACAACAAAATCACCACCGTTTTGTAAGAACTATCAAAAGAGCAGGTTGTATGAAAGCAATGATGACTAGGAATTCATTTCTAAACTTGAAAAGGGAAACTAATCAAACGATTGTCTCAATAGCCTTTTTATCCTCTACTCCCTTGCTCCATCTCCAGGATCATTCTGCATGGTTGGTATTATCTAAGGCACACATACAAGCTGCCTTGGCCAAATTTCCCTGGCCGCTGCCTAACCTCCAGCATCTGTCCTGGTACCCACCCTCTGCTCCCACCAAAGGTCAGACACGTCCATCTTTCTCAGCAGGATGTGGGCAGATCTGCACCTGGGAAGGATGTGGAGGGGCCCTGAGGAAGCATCTCTCCAGTTTCTGTGTGCTGGCCTCTGAACCGGGACCCGCTCAACAACAGTGCCTCGCAGGTGACCTCGCGCCTCATGGAAACCTCATCTATCAGGCAGCATCTGGGGTGGGTTGCTAAAATGCTAATTGCTTTCAAGGGACTGGTGGCAACCATGTGAGCTGTTTATGTCATGAGCCAACTCAGTGTCCTGTACTGGATAAAACACTGATGAAGCTTAGCAATACCTGATCCAGGTGGCTCTGTCAGTGGTTTCTTACACACACTTAACAAAACAGCATGTTCATTTTCCCAAAGAAAGAAAAATGTAAAAGAAACTAATTCAAGGGTCATAGAAATTAATTATCATTAATGTTAACATGAAAAGTTAAATGGGTTTTAAGGGGTTCTGTCTGTGGGACAATGGTTTGTTTAAAACACAACAAAGAAAAAAAAATCTTATACTGGAAGACAAATACATTGACCCATGTGGTTGTTTACGCTGTTTCTTACCTTTCAAGTGGTAGAGGCGTGGACCTCCCCCGTGATCCAGCAGTTAAGAATCTGCCTGCCAAGGCAGGGGACACAGGTTCGATCCCTGGCCCGGGAAGATTCCACATGCCTTGGGGCAACTAAGCTTGTGTGCTCTTTGAGTCTGTGCTCCAGAGCCCGGGAACCAAAACGACTGAGCCCACGCCCTGCAAATACTGAAGCCCGCGTGCCCGAGAGTCCATGCTTCGCAACAAGAGAAGTCGCTGCGGTGAGCAGCCTGAGCACCGCAACCAGAGAAAGCCCACGTGCCGCAGAGAGGACCCAGCGCAGCCAAACACAAATAACACTTTTTAAAATTAAAAGCAAAGTGGTGGAGGTTATAACAAAGTATATTTCAGGGCATCACTTGGACCTTGCAAAGCCAATCAATGGTACCAGGTAAACCCCCAAAGTCAGTCCTAGACTTCAGATGCTTTGAACCACCTGCCTTGTGCCTAGTGGCATTTTTGTTCCTTTCTGACACTAGGTGTTCTTTCGTTCAACCATTACAAGGCAGCATCTTCCTAAACCACAGTCATGGATATATGAAGCGTGGAGCAAGATGCTCCAGTGAGACTCCACTCTTCGGAAACTGTGGCCAGCACAAGGGGAATAAAATATAATTCTGCTATTCCAGTGATGCAGGACAGATTAGCTAAGGGCCTGGGGCATCCGTTCCTACACCAGGGCTTCTGATTCTATGCCCATCCTGATTCAGACACGCCAAGAACACAGACACCCAGGAATGCAGGACCCAAGGCAAGCACAAAACTGAGAGGCTGGTCAATCTGTGGAGCGCGGTCAGCACTCACCACTGAATAAATTAGATCAGACGAAAACATGTTTCAGAGCTGGGAAATGACAGGGTTATTCTAGGCTTATAATTTTACAAAGAGCACAAGTTAAACAGGCACCACGGTTCTTCATGCTGAAATTGGCCAGAGGATCCATTTTTCCCCTCACACATCAGGAAAAGCAAGTTTCATATTTTTTTTTCAACTGGGAATGTTCAGAATCAAAGATGTCACTGCAAAAATATTAAAACACAAGCCACATTTATCCAAGTAAGTGTATTCTTTAGATTTTTTTAAAGCCCAGTTACAAGAGGGTAGTATGTGGTGCTCTCCTGCTGAGAAAATTATGCCATTGCTATATGCAGCTTTGTCAAATATGTTTCCAAGAAAGAGCATCATCTAAGCCCGTGTGTTGTATTTCTTGTAGGCGAAGAGATAGTGAAGAAATACAAAACTGATGCAATGCTTTAAAAAGGCAAAATAAGAAAAAACAGGCTAAAATTAAAATTCGATGAACGCAACTACATTTTATTTTGCAATGGAAAACTGCATATGCCAGAGAAATCACCCAGGGGGTCTAACTTTCTAATCAACATCAAGTATTTTGTATTGGCCAGAACACCAACCCAGGACGCATTTTTCTGCTTTGCTCAAAAAACAGCAGACTCTCACTTGTTCACTAGATCTGGGGGAGGTCTTGATTTCATTGTAGCTCCTAGTGCCCTGTGTAAGACTTAGGGGCCTGGGGGTGATGATCTCTGCCATCTTGTTTTTAGATGTGCATGCTAAGTCACTTCAGTCGTGTCCAACTCTTTGCGACCTCATGGACTGCAGCCCATCAGGCCGCTCTGTCCACGAGATTCTCCAGGCAAGAATACTGGAGTGAGTTGCCGTGCCCTCCTCCAAGGGATCTTCCCCACCCAAGGATCGAACCTGCATCTCTTATGTCTCCTATATTGGCAGGCAGATTCTGTACCATCAGCACCACCTGGGAAGCTGTGTTTCTAGATAAGTGATTTTCATATAAGCAAAATAATTCAAGACAAAGGCTAAGTATAGAAGACGAATAGAAAGGAGAAAGATAGGAGATGATATCCCAGCGTGAAGCACAAGAATAAATTATGAGAACTGAGCATTACTCACTGAGTAGTGACGTCTCAAAGAAGCACGTGTCCAAGAGCCCTCTCAGACCTCCTTGCATAACACGCAAAGCAGACAGAGATGGCAGGTATGGCGTCCCCTGTTCCTACAGCAAAAAATGAAAGGATACCCTATGCCAACATCACCAAGATAATACACATAGGTCTCAGAGTTCCAGTGAGCCTGGGCCGTGAAAACGCCCTCTCCTCCGTGAAAGGCTCCATTGAGACTGGCCACACCTTCATCTCAGCTCTGCTAAGAACATTTATTTAGTCTTCAACGCTTTATAGACTCATGGGTCAGAAATTTTCCTCTCCTGCCTGTCAACATATATGGAAATAATGTTCTTGGTGAAAACTCAAATAACCATACAGAAAAGTGTCTTAAATTTTCAACTTGGTGCTATTCAGCAAACCCACCCACACTATTTCCTCTTTTCTTGCTTTTAGTTCAAGCAGGAAATGCTGAAATTCTAGACCTCCAGTCGTGTGTGAAGGGGCCTCTTATGGCAAGATACAGCACAGGGAAGCCCAACTCCGACTGAGGAGCTCTCCATAACGGATGTTTCCTCGTCCCCTACCCACAGAAACTTAAACAGGAGAGAGAGATAAGAACAGAGGTGCAGATGGACAAACATGTGGCACCACTGACCGACACCATCTCAGGATTCTAGGACTAGAAGAACAAATGATCGTGGTGGCTTAAAGGCACATATGAGATCCAAGAGACAGTCCACAGAAGTAATAACTGTCATCTGTTAATCACCGCCTGTGTTCTTTTATGCACACTAACCACTTGATCGCCACATGGCTTATGCTGATATCATGCAAGATGGATCCTATTGTTCCCATTGTACCGATGAAGACAGGCCACTGGGCTGACTGTCTGGACTTTTGCCCCAATAAATGTGTTTTCAAACCCAGAGGGCTCCTTTGCTGACTTTAAAAACTGCATAGGTTCATACTGTGGGAGTTCAACTTTTACTTTGTTAAGACAACATAAGAAGTTAAAAAAGTTTTTTTTTTTTGACCTTTGCTAATCACATGAGTTTTGAGTAAGCTCTGGGAGTTAGTGATGGGCAGGGAAGCCTGGTGTGCTGCAGTCCATGAGGTCGCAAAGAATCGGACACAACTGAGTCCCTAAACAAACTGAATTATACTTAAATAAGTTAGGAAAAAAAGAAATGCATTTTCATTTATATGTAGAAATCACGATCGCTATTGAGTCTGCAGACAAAGGCCAGGACATACATGGAGCTAAGATTCCACGTAATCAATCCCAAGTTCCCCATGAATCCAAGGACAGTGTGTTAAAAACACTGCCCCACACTCTCTTATTTCTGTAGGTAAATTCTCACAAAGAAAAAATAATATGTGGGACTCAAGATATTCATCCACTTTGCTCACTGAGCCAGAGACCTCAACCAGCACCAGGTATAATTTGGGTCTTTGTAACTTTGGAGAAATATGGAAAATTTGAGGAAAGCCCAGACAAGAGCAATGAAAATGATAAAAGGGCTAGAAGGTAGGAGAAAAGGCTGACGAACAAGGATTAATTAGCCTGGTGAAGAAAAGGCAGTGGGGAACTTAATATTCTCCTTGAAATATAGCAAAGGCTGCTATACAAAATATGATCACCATGATTCACAATTCCACTGAGAATGAAGACAGAGGAAACAGCCTTATGGAAAAGCACGACGAATATAGATTAAGTATACAATAAATCTTTCATTCTAAGAGTTGGAGGCACTAAAATAGACGATGTCTTGAGGACTTTGCAAATTTTGCCTTCCTGCAGTGCCTACTCATGTTCTGTCTTCTCCTCTTGCTCAATTTAAATACCACCTCCCCCACGAAACCCCAAGACTCTCTTTATACACAGAATATTTCTCAAATTATAGTGAGCATCAGTAACACCTGGAAGGATTATTAAAATACTGATTCCTGGGCCCCATCCCCAGAATAGGTTTGGAGGGGGCCAATGAAACTGCCCGTCTAACAAGCTGCAGATCAGAAGACACACTTCCAGAAGTGATGACCTAGATGCAGCCTCTCCCTACTTCAGGTCTCATAAAAACACATCTACTTCTCTGGGCAACTGTCACTGTTCTCACACAAGGCAGCGCTAGTGGTGAAGAATCTGCCTACTGATGCAGGAGACATAAGAGGCGCGGGTTCAATACCTGGGTTGATCCCTGGGTCAGGAAGGAGGAGGAGGGCATGGCAACCCACTCCAGCATTCTTGCCTGGAGAATACCATGGACAGAAGAGCCTGGCAGGCTAAAGTTGTAGGGTCACAAAGAGTCGGATACAACTTAGCACACGCACACATGGCAGCTAATGTACTTTTCTATTAAACTTTGGTCTGATTCAACTTTGAACTTTCTACAGTACCTAGCACACTGTGAACAGCATGCACGCCCTAAGTAATACCACCTTTCACTGTTCCCTTAAAAGTGGGTCATTCTATGAAATAATGCCATTGGCAGGAACATGGATGGACCTAGAAATGATCATATAAGTGAACTAAGTCCGGCAGAGAAAGCCAAATATTATATGGTATCACTTACACGTGGAACCTAAAAACATAATACAAACCAGCTTGTGAAACAGAGACAAACTCACAGACACAGAAAAAGTTATGGCTACACAAGGAGAAGGGGGAGGAGGAAGGATAAATTAGGAGATGGAGTTCACATATACACACTACTATATATAAGATAGATAAGCAACATGGATTTATTGTATAGCACATGGAACTATATTCAATATCCAACAATAACCTATAATGGAAAAAAATCTGAAGCTATAAACCTGAAGCTAATACAATATTGTAAACCCACTATAGTTAAACAAATGTGTTTAAAAAGTGTATCATTCTAACTTTGTACCTTGCCTAGACGTTTTCCTAGCTTCATTTCTCATGTATTATTTTTCCCTGTTTCTTTGCCTAAGTGACTCCACAGCGTTAACAGCTTCCAATCTATGCACATGAAATTCTCACATATACCAACTGTATCTAACATTCAATATCAAGAAAAAAATCTAGTGTGATATATTAAAATTTCCTTCTGATAAGATTAATTTTTTCTCTGAGTTTTGGCTTATGTCCTCAAGACTATATTCCAAGAAAACAGCAGGAAAGGAGACATATTTTTAATTTATTATTTATTTTGCCTGGTTCTGGCAGGAAAGGCAGGGAGGCCAATGAGCAAATGAGGACCTAGCATGTCTGAAATCATGCTGGTTGCAGCTGAAGTACAGGTCAGAAATTGATCTGGAAAGTTACTCAATAAACTCCCCCTCCTGTGCATCAGCTAAGAATTAAATGCAAAACAAATGACACAAGAATTTACACAGCAGCAAAAATATGGACCCCCTGCCCTAATGGAAAAAGTGGGGACATGCCTCTTAGGCTTCAGGTTAACTCAAGATGATTCAACAAATCTCAGATTATATGCCCAGCAACTGGGTCATCATATCATAATCTCTCAGATGTCTCAACAGCATGGTTGAAGTTCCACTCTTCCCTTAAACCAGTTCCAGTGATTATTCACACACACACACACACACACACACACACACACACACACACACACACACTACAAAGAGTTCTACCACAGTAAAGTTTTAAATGGCCACAAAAAGCAATTAGCATGTAGGTGAATAAGCCAGGACAGAACACAGTAAAAAGGATTTCTGGATTTGTGGAATCTCTAAGCTGCAGTACATCTGATGACAACAAACAAAAATTCACAGAGCACCTTACACAGAGCAGATAAGACTCATAATCCTAAAAAGGATCCTCAGGTAAAAACAATCTAAAAATTGGACTTGCTTTTATTCCCTATATCTTGACCCTTGCTTCTTCCATGCATTTTTTCTTTTCCTAGAATGCATGCTCTTCGTTACTTCTTACCAGTGAGTAGATAAACCAATGCAACAGCACAATTTAGCAGTCAAAAACTGATGTCCATTCCACTCGACTTCATTTAGGGAAATTCAAGGTCTATTATCCCAACTGCCAGCACAGAACACTGTCTGAGACAGGCAAAACATGAAAGAAAATTAAAAATCCGAGTCCACTCCAATGAAGAACCATAGCAAGAAGTGACTCTGAGCTGCATGTGCTGGTCTGCAGGCACACCAGCTCGTAACCGTGAAATATGGTCATTATCTCATGGAACTGATCTAATTTTGTACTCAATGCCCTAATATAATGGGTTTCTTTTGAATATCAAACACCAGGACTGGGACCAAAAATTGATAATAATTTGACAGCACTTTCAAGCACAGCTTATTTTCCTTCCACTTGTCACAGTAAGTAGCACCAACTGACAACTACTCCATAGGCTGGATGAATGAAAGAAGACGCATTTGTTGAGCTGAGGAAATGCCACTGATAAACTACAGCAGAGGACTGATAATAGCTCATTAGAGGGCTTAATACGCAGGCACGAACAGCACGTTTAACGAAAATCTACAAAGGTACTGGAATGCAGCTGGCGTAACACTAGATGAATTTTTTTTCTTTAGTACAAAGAAAGGAAGGGGAAAATATGCTTATCTCTTTAAGAATATCAAGGTTCAGGCTGTAAGATTTGTGTTTATAAATGTGTGTATGTGTGTGTGTGTGTGTGTGTGTGTGAATGCCTGCAGACGTGCTAAGCTGCTTCAGTCATGTTGACTTGTGTGACCTATGGACTGAGGCCTGCCAGGCTTCTCTGTCATGGGATTTTCCAGGCAAGAATAATACTGGAATGGGTTGCCAGGCCCTCCTCCAGGGGATCTTCCTAACCTAGGGATCGAACCTGCACCTCATGTCTCCTGCATTGGCAGGCAGTTTTTTTTTAACCACTAGTGCCAACTGGGAAGTCCATATATATATCAGATCAGATCAGATCAGATCAATCGCTCAGTCGTGTCCGACTCTTTGTGACCCCATGAATCGCAGCACACCAGGCCTCCCTGTCCATCACCAACTCCCAGAGTTCACTCAGACTCACGTCCATCGAGTCAGTGATGTCATCCAGCCATCTCATCCTCTGTCGTCCCCTTCTCCTCTTGCCCCCAATCCCTCCCAGCATCAGAATCTTTTCCAATGAGTCAACTCTTCGCATGAGGTGGCCAAAGGACTGGAGTTTCAGCTTTAGCATCATTCCTTCCAAAGAAATCCCAGGGCTGATCTCCTTCAGAATGGACTGGTTGGATCTCCTTGCAGTCCAAGGGACTCTCAAGAGTCTTCTCCAACACCACAGTTCAAAAGCATCAATTCTTCGGCACTCAGCCGTCTTCACAGTCCAACTCTCACATCCATACGTGACCACAGGAAAAACCATAGCCGTGACTAGACGAACCTTTGTTGGCAAAGTGATGTCTCTGCTTTTGAATATGCTATCTAGGTTGGTCATAACTTTCCTTCCAAGGAGTAAGTGTCTTTTAATTACATGGCTGCAGTCACCATCTGCAGTGACTCACTGCTCTGGGCTCAACTGTGTGTCCCCATATATATATGAAAATTTCATTAAATCAGGTTAACAAAGAAAGTGAATATACTGGGGTGACATTTATTAACATCGGTGCTAAAATCAGGAATAACAATTATATGTAACACTTGGCGGCTGCTCCTGCTACTAAGTCACTTCAGTCGTGTCCGACCCTGTTTGACCCCATAGACGGCAGCCACCAGGCTCCCCTGTCCCTGGGATTCTCCAGGCAAGAACACTGGAGTGGGTTGCCATTTCCCTCTCCAATGCATGAAAGTGAAAAGTGAAAGTGAAGTCACTCAGTCGTGTCCGACTCCTAGCGACCCCATGGACTGCAGCCCACCAGGCTCCTCCATCCATGGGATTTTCCAGGCAAGAACACTTGCCTAGAGGAATTTAATTTCAAATACAACAAGAAGAAAGGCCAGAAAAAAACAGGGACTCTTTTCTCAGGAGACTTATTTGCAGAGCAGGAAATAAAAACAACACTTTTATACATAATGTTTAATTCATTAACAGTTGACAGGATTATTAAAGAAAAATATTTAAAGATGGGCATACTTTTAAGATGGAGTCCTGCTGAAAATGATTCCGTTTTATTTTCTCATCAAAGAAAGGCCTTAGCCTAATCCCATAATTTGAAAGAATAGAATTAAAGTCACTCTCTCATTTACTCAAGTCATTAAAAATGCCTTCCTGAGCCTCATGATTCCACAATTTCCATTGGTGTTAATGTATTTGCTAATCCTCTCATTTTCTCAACATCACCACTTATTCCAGTTGTCACACGTTCTGCATTGAATCCCTGCTTCTGAAGATTTTTCTGCCCCACTAGAATATGATGCACTGATTACCGAAAGGGGCATCCACACCAAAAGTTTGCCTATAACCCTGGAGCCCAGCCTGATGAGGGAGAGAAGCACGCAGTCCCAGTGGACACAGTGGTAAGGGCAGGGGAGGGCTGGCTTCTGGCGAGTGCTCCCTACACACCCTGCCCCGGACAACATCTCTCAGCTACTGATAGATCCAACTCAATCTCTCGACTCAGGCTGTGGTTCTTGCTCCCCTAGCACATGGAGTTAGGAGAATTGGACTCAGAGAACCTAAGCAGCCAGCCAGGGTGGATACAGCTAAGCAGAGAAAGCACTGCAAGCTGTCCCACTGGCCTGGGCTCAACCGTGTCCCCCAAAGTCATAGGTTGAAGCCCCAACCCACCAAAGCATGTGTATTGGAGACAGGGCCTTGCAGGAGGTAATCAGGATGCAATGAGGTTATGAGCACCGCACCCGGATCCAACAGGGCTGGTGTCCTTATAAGGTGAGACGTGAGCGAGTCACCTCTCCTCCCCCGTGGCCCCTGCCCCTTCATCCTCTCTCCATCTCTCTCGGTGAGCACTCACAGGGAAAATGCACACGAGGACAGGGCCATCGAACAAGCCAGGAAAAGAGCTCTCAGCAGAGACTGAAACCTGCCTGAACCTTGATCTTGGACTTCCCAGCCTCCAGGGTTCTGAGATAATAAATTTCTGTTCTTTAAGGCCTCCAGTCTGTGGAATATTGTTACAGCAGCTCAAGCTGGCTAAGACACTTGGTTTAAAGCTCTCCCTTGCCACGTTGCCTCACGGGATACAAAGGTTCATTCCCCCTCAATTTCTACAGCAGAAGCCTCCTTCTGATCCCCTTGGACTTTCATTGTCTCCTTATTAGCTACATCCATATGAATGAAATAGATGATTCTGTAGGAGGCTCATCATAATTTAACAGGAATTAATGCCCTCTTATTATAAAAGACCCAACAAGCCGTTGCTTCACAATCAGCCACAACTGGAATTAATTCGTGTCAGATGAACATCAAGAAAAATCCATTTATGACCCTGAAGTCATGAAATTTAGCATAATTACACATGCTCTTGTTTGGGTAATTTTTTCTCTCCTCATTAAATTAAGGGTCTACATTTGATTTCAATCTGATCAGTCCTGACTAGTTGTATGTCTGTAATCAAGGGCATTTCCTCTCAAATCAACCCAGGGTTTTGCAGGCAAACTGAACTACAAGCATGAACAGAAGCCAAGGTACTGACTATTGAAAACTCAGAAGGTAACACTTTACCGACAGCAGAGAATCTCACTCTTACTATTTATTCATGCTTTCCCTCAACAACTATTTATCGAGTACCTATTAAGCACGAGGCAGTGTTCTGGGTATTTGGGAGACATATGAAGTAATAGGGGAGGAGGAAATGGCAACGCCCTCCAGTATTCTTGCCTAGAAAATCCCATGGAAGGAGGAATCTGGCGGGCTACAGTCCACGGGGTCACAGAGAGTCGGACACGACTGAGCACGATGAAGTAATAGCACGTGAGCATCGTTCTGAGAAGCTCTAGAGCACGTGCCTGCCTTTCTTTTCACCTCTGTATCCTCGACTCTTCAACAGCACCCAACACTTAGTATTTGTTCCATCATCCAATGAATAAACACGTTTTTTCAAAAAGAATCCTTTTAGTGTTACCAGTCAATCTCCATCTCCCTATCTTTCTCTCTTAAACCTACTCTGCCCCTTTTACTCTCTTGCAATATCTCCTAACTAATTTTTCTAGCAAATAAAATCATCTGGTTTAAGCCTGAACAGAGAGACTTCCCTTGAGGCAGGTCTCTGGCAGGTAGAATAATTGTCATCTTCAGAAAAGTTCAGTCTTCCAGGGTCTCTTTCTCTAATTATCTCCAGAGGTCAAGCCTTCTAAGATAGTAGGGGAAAATTTCTTCAGTCATTAACTTGACAATGTCATGAAAAAACAGAGGCCTCTCCTGGGTCTGTAGGGTAGATTCGTCGGTTGTCTGGGAAAAGGGCACAGATCTGGAGAATCTGTTGCTGCCTAGAAGGATGTGTCTGTCTAATCCACGTTGGCAACTTCGGGTGCCAGGGACCCAGAGGCACCTGGAATTCGCCCACTGGGAGCTACTAGGATGTGCTGTTCCTGGTTCCCAGAAAGGGATGAAATTAGTGCCCCTCCAGGCCAGGCTCATGGAGCCCATGACTGTAAAGACTCCACGTAAGTTATCTTTCCCTTTGGAAAAAATTCTAGAAGTCCGTGCAGTCTGCACAGCTTTCCGGCCAGCAAATTAATCATGTGCATAAAGCAAAGAAATCAGATTATGTTTGGGGAAATCAGATGCTGTTCCCTTGGTTACTCTAATTTAGGAAGCACTAAGGTATTTATTTAAGAAAGGGAACAATTAGCTACAAAATAACTTTTAAGGATCCCTTATGTGCTAAATATACAGTTAGAAAGGAAGTGTTTAAACTGTTACTAAAATATGGTTTTATCAGGGACTGGGGTAACACAAGGAATAAGAAATAAAATAGCTCTTTTTCTCTAGATTACTAACTCCTGAAACAATTTCTCAAAGAACAAGACAATCTCCATAGAAACATTAAGACGGAGTCATAGAATGTATGGCTCAAATGGTAAAAGAGAGGCCTTTTAAAAATTCTGCTGTTGCCACACTAAAAGGAAGAAATTGAGCTCTCAGTGGTGCCTGGGTAGGATATATAAGAAGCCATATATAAATCAAGCGGCATGTATGCATGAACCAAAGCATGAACCAAAGCATGAAGCTTTTTTTAAACCGCTTTTACAATAACAAGTCATATTTAAAGTGTCAAGATTACATCCTAAAAGAGCCAAAGTTTTCATGACTTTAACTAAGTCATGAAATAGGAAAAGCTCAAACTGATTTTGCAAAAAGCAAAATGTTACTGGTCATAGAAAATTTTAAATATTTGCAAACTGCCTATGAATAGAAAATTTGTGGCCACTCCCATTTCCTACTTTCTCTACCCAACTAAATGCATACTTTTTTGAAAAGTTCTCCAATTAGTTCAAAGATGTCAATGTATAAATAAATGGGAGCCTCATTCTCATGCCATCCCTTGCGTGCGTGTGTCTGTGGGTTTGGTTGTGCTGTCCAGCTCTTTGGAACCCTGTGGACTGCAGCCGGCCAGGATCCTCAATCCATGGAATTCTCCAGGCAAGAATACTGGAGTGGGTTGCCATGCCCTCCTCCAGGGGATCTTCCCAACCCAGGGATGGAACTTGAGTCTCTTATGTCTCCTGCATGGCAGCTTGGTTCTTTACCACTAGCGCCACCTGGGAAGCCCATCCTTTGATACCACTCAAAAGAAGACTGGATGAGAGCATGATATTGAGAAAGTTCGTCCCAAATAATACGACCTCTTTTAACAGGGTTTGAGAGGCTCTGCTGCCGTGAATGTCACATACCGCCCCTGGATGTACCTCAAGATCATTTTGCTTCTCTGAAGCACCACAGGAAGGCATTAGGAAGGAATCCTACACGATCAGAATGATATATGTAAACTTGGGGAAAACAGAAGCAACCTCTACACTTGGAAGTGAAGGATCTGTCAAACAGGAGAGTTCTGTTTGGGAAGAAATGGCCATGAGAACACAGGAAGCAGCAGTAAATAAGAGATGTTTTAGGACAACTGCCAGTAAGGCAGCCTCACCTACTGGCCATGCTGGGCTTGGAGGCCACGACCCACACACAGAAGGATCAAGCTGGGACCAAATGCAGTGGGAAGACCTCCAAATCCACCAGAACTCACTGAGGAATGGGGCTGAGGACCTGACAGAGACAGATTGTCTATTCTAGCCATCCAGGATAGTTTACCTGGGATGAGATTCTTCCCATTCTTTGCTATTCTTTCTCCTGCCTGACAAAATTAATCACTCCCCGCTCGGTGCCTCCCATCCCCAGTCATACAGTCCACCAGGACAGCACCTGTTGCAGAGCATTTCAGTTACAGACACATCTGTCTTTTCAGTTGCAAAGCTCCTTGAAAGCATGAGTTGCATCCTTTTAACCCTTGTACTCTGGAATAGTGGCAGAGAGATTAATATAGAATCAATGCTTGATGAGATGGTTAGGTAACATCACGACTCAATGGACATGAATCTGAGGAAACCCTGGGGAGCAGTGAAGGACAGGGAAGCCTGTCATGCTACAGTCCATGGCTTTGCGAAGATTAGGACAACACTTAGCAACTGGACAACAACAACTTGCTACATGGAAAAACAAATGAATAAATTCATAGATAAAAGCTCCAAAACCTTTAGCTGTTTTTCTTTATGGGATAAAATTCATTACCAATATTTCCCATACTTATCTTCCACCACTTCTTAATGCAAACTCTTTCTTCTCACTGCAGCAGACTGACCTACATGGACCCACACCTTCCCATCTCTAAACCTTTAATAACAGACTAGAACATTCTTACAGATCTGCTCTACCTCTGAAAATGGCAACTCCAAATTTGAAGGTCTAGTTCAAATCTAACTCTTTTATTTTGCCATCTTAGATGTTATCCCCAGCTTTCATCTCTAAACATCTACTGTTCTCCTGGTCTGTAATGTCCACAATCACATGTTGCAATGAATCGTATTTAGCGTGCTTCTTCTGGGAGCCTATGGTCCAAAAGGCAACCCTCCTTTTTATGGAATAAGCAGGAGTGGGAGTGGCTAAAGGAAACACAGATAGTCAGTGAGAAACCTAGAAGCAGAACAATTTAAGACGACGGCGAGGGTGGGGGACTTAGAAGACTGGGTAAAGCAGAGAAGATGCAAGACCTCGAATAGGGGACCGCTGTAATGTGACATCGTGCTCAGCTACCACAGTCTGTTTCTACTTCTTGCCATTAAGGTGTTCTTTTCCCCTCTATCCTCATCAACTCTTTTTGTCTTTGCTCAGAAACAGAAGAGTAGATGGGGAGCTTAGGCTCTGAATTATGCATCTCACTCACCCATTAATAGCTATGTGAGTGAAGTCGCTCAGTCGTGTCCAACTCTTTGCCACCCCATGAACTGTAGCCTACCAGGTTCTTCCATCCATGGGATTTTCCAAGCAAGAATACTGGAGTGGGTTGCCATTTCCTTCTCCAGGAGATCTTCCTGACCCAGGGATTGAACCCAGGTCTCCTGCATTGTAGGCAGATGCTTTACCATCTGAGCCACCAGGGAAGTCCATTAATAGCTATATGACTGAGCAAATCACTTAACTAATCCCTTTAATCTGTTAACCAGTTTTTTTAGTTGATAGATATCTTAGTGTTGCACTATCTCCTAGGAGAAATACTTCTTAGACATAATATATTTTTGCAGGTTACACTTCTGGGTTCAGTTGCTAATAATTTATTTGGGATTTTCACATTTATATTTGCAAGTGAGAGTTACCCACACTTTTATTTCTTAGGTTTATCCAGTTTTGGTAAAAACGTTAGCCTTATAAAACAAAGTGTGCCATCTGCTTCACTCCCCATCCCCACTTTTTAAAAGTTCCTAGAAGACTTTGAATAGAATAGAGATTATATACTACTTGAAAGTTAGGTGAGCTTGATGTAAGACTATGGGTCAGTATCTTGGTGGTGCAGGGAAGGTTGGGTGGAAGTGGGAAGAGAGGGAAAGAGTTCTGATTTCTGATTTTACTGTTTTATGCTCACCCCACTCTTCCCAACTTCCTTTAAGATCTTCTCTTTGTTGTGGTTTCTTGCAGTTTGAATATGACATGTATCAGTTCAGTTCAGTTCAGTCGCTAAGTCGTGTCCGACTCTTTGCGACCCCATGAATCGCAGCACACCAGGCCTCCCTGTCCATCACCAACTCCTGGAGTTCACAGACTCACATCCATCGAGTCAGTGATGCCATCCAGCCATCTCATCCTCTGTCGTCCCCTTCTCCTCCTGCCCCCAATCCCTCCCAGCATCAGAGTCTTTTCCAATGAGTCAACTCTTCGCATGAGGTGGCCAAAGTACTGGAGTTTCAGCTTTAGCATCATTCCTTCCAAAGAAAACCCAGGGCTGATCTCCTTCAGAATGGACTGGTTGGATCTCCTTGAAGTCCAAGGGACTCTCAAGAGTCTTCTCCAACACCACAGTTCAAAAGCATCAATTCTTCGGCGCTCAGCCTTCTTCACAGTCCAACTCTCACATCCATACATGACCACAAGAAAAACCATAGCCTTGACTAGACGGACCTTGGTTGGCAAAGTAATGTCTCTGCTTTCGAATATGCTATCTAGGTTGGTCATAACTTTCCTTCCAAGGAGTAAGCGTCTTTTAATTTCATGGCTGCAGTCACCATCTGCAGTGATTTTGGAGCCCAAATAAATAAAGTCTGACACTGTTTCCACTGTTTCCCCATCTATTTCCCATGAAGTGATGGGACCAGATGCCATGATCTTCATTTTCTGAATGTTGAGCTTTAAGCCAACTTTTTCACTCTCCACTTTCACTTTCATCAAGAGGCTTTTGAGTTCCTCTTCACCTTCTGCCATAAGGGTGGTGTCATCTGCATATCTGAGGTTATTGATATTTCTCCGGCAATCGTGATTCCAGCTTGTGTTTCTTCCAGTCCAGTGTTACTCATGATGTACTCTGCATATAAGTTAAATAAGCAGGGTGACAATATACAGCCTTGACATACTCCTTTTCTTATTTGGAACCAGTCTATTGTTCCATGTATAGGTGTGGGCTTTTGGTATTTGTCTGGTTGATTGGTTAGTTGATTACCTGGTATTTATCCTGCTTGATATTCTCTGAGCTACCTGGATCTCTTGATTTGTGTCTGTCATTAATTTTGGAACATTCTCAACCATCATTACTTCAAATATTTCTTCTGCCCTATTGTTTGTCTCTTCTGCTGCTCATAAAAGAAACATTGTATCTTTTATACTATCCTACCCTTCTTGGAGGTTGTGTTTGTCTTTTTCCCCCACTCTTTTTCCTCTTTACATTTCAGTTTTGGAAGTTTTATTGACTTACTTTAAAATTCACTTATTCTTTTTGTTTAGTGATGTTAAACCTACCTATGAATCTATCAAAGGCATTTTTTGTTTCTGTTATCATTTTTTTGTATCATTCCATCATAGCTCAGTTGGTAAAGAATCTGCCTGCAATGCAGGAGACCCTGGTTCAATTCCTGGGTCAGGAAGTTGCCCTGAAGAAGGGATAGGCTACCCACTCCAGTAATCTTCGGCTTCCCTGGTGGCTCAGTTGGTAAAGAATCTGCCTGCAATGTGGGAGATCTGGGTTTGATCCTTGGGTTGGGGAGATTCCCTGGAGAAGGGAAAACTACCCATTCCAGTATTCTTGCCTGTAGAATTTCATGGACTATACAGTCCAGGGGGTCACAAAGAATCAGACACGACTGAGCAACTTTCACTTCTCTGCTGACATTAACCGCATGGGTTTGTATTTTGTCTGTTTTTTTCACTAGAGCCTTTAACATATTAACCATAATTATTTTAAATTTTTTGATCATTGCAAAATCCATGTCATATCTGGGCCTTGTTCTGATGAATGTTTGTCTCATCAGAATGTACGCGTGTATGCACACACACGTGTGCATGTGTGTGAGTATGAGAGAAAATTTTTTCTTGCCTTTCGGAATGATAATTTCTTACTGAAAGCAAGACGTGGAACATAGAATGATAGTTATTGAAAGAAACGGGACTTTAGTGTGAGAATCTGTATTAATCTGGCGAGGAGGGAAGCTGTGTTTCATGTTTGGTGTAGCTGCTGGGTACCCGAGGCTTCAGATCCCTGCGCTGGGTGTCCCCGTCCCTCCTCTCTGGGCGTGTGGACTTCCCTGTTTACTGTTTCTCAGAGAGAGCCCGTGTTTCGTGTTCTCTTCAGCGTTACTCCACTAGTATCCCTACTGGAGGCTGGCTAGTGCAGGGGCAGGGTGTGGGGGAAAGCAGTGTCCTCAGACGCGCTCCTGTGTCTCAGGCTGGTGAGCCTGTCTCAGGGCTGTGCCTTCTGTCCCCCTCCAGGAGCAGAGGCCTATTTCTCGCCTCTCTCCTCCTAATCATCTTCCTGGCTGTAACATTTCCAGTCTCTTTCCTCAAACTCCCTCCCCTGTTGACTACGGCTTATATCAGGCTATTGGAACATTCTGGCCAGCCCACTATTCCTCTTCCCTGAGGTGAGGGGAGAGGCCTGGGGCAGCTGGAGAGGGGCCAGTTCTCCTTGCTCATCTGGGATAAGGTGTCAGAACTGCCCTCTGGAAAAGCCCTCACCGCTGAAGAGCAGACCTGTGTCAAGGAGAAGGGCCTGGGCAGAGCCCCTTTATTGCGCCCGTTCCCTTCCCGAGGCCATGAGGGGTACTTTCCAGTGTCCTCTTCCTAAGCACTAGGTAGGTTCCAGAGGTGTGGGTGTGTGTGCTCAGTCACTTCAGTTTTGTCTTAACTCTTCGGACCCCATGGGCTGTAGCCTGCCAGGCTCCTCTGTCTATGGGATTCTCCAAGGAAGAATATTAGAGTGGGTTGCTAAGCCCTCCTCCAGGGGAGCTTGCTGGCCTAGCGATCGAACTCAGGTCTCCTGCATTGTAGGAAGATTCTTTATCCACTGAGCCACCTGAGAAACCCAGGTTCCAGAGGTAAAGGCTGTGAACAGCGGTGACCCACTTAGACCTCAGCTCCCAGGAGCTTTTCAGTCTTCCACTTGCCTGTTCTCAGCCCTCGGGAATTCATCGAAATCACTATTAAAATATCCTACTAGTTTATGGCACCTGCTGCTTTCCGTTCCAGGTAACCAAATTCCAAGAAAAGTCAATGTCCAGTTGGATCCGGTGTTGCTGTGGACTAAGGATGCTGCCTGCCAGGTCAGTAAACAAAGGATACTGCAGCCGTTAGCCCAGAAGGTAAGACCTGAGGGAACTCAGGATGGAAAGAGAATGTCCTCCATCAAGCCATCAGACACAGCAGCCAGCCCTGGCCATGGCGTACCCTGAGGACCCTCAGGAGCAGAAGGCACAGGATACTGGGTCCATATCAAAGGAAGTGATACAAGACTCCTGCATCTTCCCATACAAAGAAAAGTGCTAAATTCCTTAACTTGAGGTATCTGCTTTTCTTTAATTAACACTAATCTGTCCATGTTCCAACAACCTGATCTTTATTCCAAAAACTCCTACATATCCTGAGTCCCTCCCTTACTTCTTCGGAGCAGTCTCTTAAAGTTATCTGATGGGCTATGTCCCAGGGTTAAGTCCCCAGTTCTGTCTGCCAAGTAAAAAGCATAACTCTCAACTCGTAGGTCGTGTATATTTTTTAGTCAACACTGTAATGTTGAGAGTGAAAATATCCTAACTCTCTACATCTCAGAGATGGAGTTAGAAGTCTCCTTTGCATGGTTTTAATCTTTTGGGGTTTTCTATTTCTTATAGGGTCAATTTAACTAATCTATTCAAATTAGAGTCTGTTTGATCAAAGACCCAACCATTTTCTATACCCAGAACAGGAAGTGGTTCTGCTGCTCTCAGGAGCTTAGTCACAGACAGCATGAAGGGTGTGGAAGCCAGTTGGGAGACCT
Source organism: Bos grunniens (assembly GCF_055505025.1). Lineage (NCBI taxonomy): Eukaryota > Metazoa > Chordata > Mammalia > Artiodactyla > Bovidae > Bos > Bos grunniens. The sequence goes on along the minus strand of NC_141193.1, from coordinate 49,112,828 downwards.
GGCTTCTAGTTCACTGCCTGTGGGCTTTGGACCTGTGGACCCCAGGTCAAACAACATGGAGGGAACACAGCACCACCCATCAACAGAAAATTGGATAAAAGATTTACTGAGCATGGCCCTGCCCATCAGAACAAGACCCAGTTTCCCCCCTCAGTCAGTCTCTCCCATCAGGAAGCTTCCATAAGCCTCTTATCATTATCCATCAGAGGGCAGACAGAATGAAAATCATAGTCACAGAAAACTAGTCAAACTGATCACATGGACCACAGCCTTGTCTAACTCAATGAAACTATGAGCCATTCCCTGTAGGGCCACCCAAGACAGACGGGTCATGGTGGAGAGTTCTGACAAAACGTGGTCCACTGTAGAAGGGAATGGCACACCACTTCAGTATTCTTGCCTTGAGAACCTCATGAACAGTGTAAAAAGGCAAAAAGATAGGACACTCAAAGATGAACTCCCCAGGTTGGTAGGTGCCCAATATGCTACTAGAGATCAGTGGAGAAATAACTCCAGAAAGAATGAAGAGACGGAGCCAAAGCAAAAACACACAGTTGTGGATGTGACTGGTGATGGAAGTAAAGTCTGATGTTGTAAAGAGCAATATCGCATAGGAACCTGGAATGTTAGGTCCATGAATCGAGGTAAATTGGAAGGGGTCAAACAGGAGATGGGAAAAGTGAACATGAACATTTTAGGAGTCAGTGAACCAAAATGGATTGGAATGGGTGAATTTAACTCAGATGACCATTATATCCACTACTGTGGGCAAGATTCCCTTAGAAGAAATGCAGTAACCATCACAGAAAACAAGAGTCCAAAATGCAGTATTTGGGTGCAATTTCAAAAATGACAGAATGATCTCTATTCGTTTCCAAGGCAAACCATTCAATATCATGGTAGTCCAAGTCTATGCCCTGACCAGTAATGCTGAAGAGGCTGAAGTTGAATGGTTCTATGAAGACCTACAAGACTTTCTAGAAATAACACCCCAAAAAGATGTCCTTTTCATTATAGGGGACTGGAATGCAAAAGTAGATAGTCAGGAAACACCTGGAGCAACAGGCAAATTTGGCCTTGGAGTACAAAATGAAGCTGGGCAAAGGCTAACAGAGTTTTGCCTAGAGAATGCACTGGCCATAGCAAACACACTCTTCCAACAACACAAGAGAAGACTCTACCCATGGACATCACCAGATGGTCAACACCGAAATCAGATTGACTATATTCTTTACAGCCAAAGATGGAGAAGTTCTATACAGTCAGCAAAAACAAGACCAGGAGCTGACTGTGCCTCAGATCATGAACTCCGTATTGCCAAATTCAGACTTATATTGAAGAAAGTAGGGAAAACCACTAGACCATTGAGGTATAATCTAAATCAAATCCATTATGATTATATAGTAGAAGTGAGAAATAGATTCAAGAGATTAGATCTGATAGAGCACCTAAAGAACTATTAACGAGGTTCGTGACATTGTACAGGAGGCAGAGATCAAGACCATCCCCAAGAAAAAGAAATGCAAAAGGGCAAAATGGCTGAGGAGGCCTTTCAAAGTGCTGAGAAAGGAAGAGATGCGAAAAGCAAAGGAAAAAGGAAAAATATACCCATTTGAATGAAGAGTTCCAAAGAATAGCAAGGAAAGATAAGAAAGCCTTCCTCAGTGATCAATACAAAGAAATAGAGGAAAACAACAGAATTGGAAAGACTAGAGACTAGAGATCTCTTCAAGAAAATTAGAGACACCAAGGGAAGTTTTCATGCAAAGATGACCACAATAAAGGACAGAAATGGTATGGACCTAACAGAAACTGAAGATATTAAGAAGAGGTGGCAAGCATACACAGAAGAACTGTACAAAAAGATCTTCATGACCCAGATAATCATGATGGTGTGATCACTCACCTAAAGCCAGACATCCTGGAATGTGAAGTCAAGTAGGCCTTAGGAAGAATCACTATAAACAAAGCTAGTGGAGGGGATGGAATTCCAGCTGAGCTATTTCAAATCCTCAAAGATAATGCTGTGAAAGTGCTGCACTAATATGCCAGCAAATTTGGAAAACTCAGCAGTGGCCACAGGACTGAAAAAGGCCAGTTTTCATTCCAATCCCAAAGAAAGGCAATGTCAAAGAATGTTCAAACTATGACACAATTGCACTCATCTCACATGCTAGCCACATAATGCTGAAAATCCTCCAAGCTAGGCTTCAACAGTACGTGAACCATGAACTTCCAGGTATTCAAGCTGGATTTAGAAAAGGCAGAAGAACCAGAGATCAAGTTGCCAATATCCGTTGGGTCAAGAAAGCAAGAGAGTTCAAAAAACATCTATTTCTGCTTTAATGACCATGCCAAAGCCTTTGACTGTGTGGATCACAATAAGCTGTGCAATATTCTGAAAGAGATGGGAATACCAGACCACCTGACCTGCCTCCTGATAAATCTGTATGCAGGTCAAGAAGCAACAGTTGGAACTGGACATGGAACAACCGACTGTTTCCAAACCGGGAAAGAAGTACATCGAGGCTGTATATTGTCACACTGCTTATTTAACTTATATACAGAGTACCTCATGAGAAATGCTGGGCTGGATGAAGCACAAGCTGGAATCAAGATTTCCAGGAGAAATACCAATAACCTCAGATACTCAGATAACACCACCCTCATGACAGAAGGTGAAGAAGTAAAGAGCCTCTTGATGAAAAATGAAAGAGGAGAGTGAAAATGTAAGCTTAAAACTCAACATTCAGAAAACGAAGATCATGGCATCCAGTCGCATCACTTCATGGCAAGTAGATGGGGATATGAGACATTACTTTGCCAACAGACATCCGTCTAGTCAAAGCTATGGTTTTGGGATATGAGATGGATGTGAGAGCTGGACTATAAAAAAAGCTGAGCACAGAAGATTTGATGCTTTTGAATTGTGGTGTTGGAGAAGACTCTTGGGAGTCCCTTGGACTACAAGGAGATCCAACCAGTCCACCCTAAAGGAAATCAGTCCTAAATATTCATTGGAAGGACTGATGCTGAAACTCTAATGCTTTGGCCACCTCATGAGAAGAGCTGACTCATTGGAAGAGACCCTGTTGCTAGGAAAGATTGAAGATAGGAGTAAAAGGGGAGGACAGAGGATGAGATCATTGGATGGTATCACCAACTCGACTGACATGAGTTTGAGTAAGCTCTGGGAGTTGGTGATAGACATGGAGGCCTGGCATGGTGTAGTCAATGGCGTCGTGAAGAGCTGAACATGACTGAGTGACTGAACTGAACTGAACTAAGTAATCTACATATTTTCTAGAATCTTGTGCATTTCATTTAGGTTTTTTAAAATATTGGCACATAGTTGTTCACGTCATTCTCTTTGTGACTCTATAAATATACACAAATTTTTAAATTTCTACTAATCCTCTAAATGGGGCTTCCCAGGTGGCGCCAGTGGTAAAGACCTGCCTGCCAGTGCAGGAGACAAAAGAGACCTGGGTTGATCCGTATGTCAGAAAGATGCCTTGAAGAAGGGCATGGCAACCCTCTCCAGTATTCTTGCCTGGAAAATCCCATGGATAGAGGAGCTTGGTGGGCTTCAGTCCCTAGGATCACAAAGGTCAGACGCACCTGAAGCAGCTTAGTACTCGTGCACGTGACCCTGTAAATAGGCATTTTTGAATATTACTGATTTGTGGTTCCTCTCATTTGTTGATCATGTCAATTTTCATTGTTTTGTCATATATTTTACTTAATTTGTACTTTTATCTTCCCTCTTTTGAGTGCTTCATCTTATTGTTATTTATCTAGCATTTAAATTTCCAAGTTTCAGTGTCTTTGGGAATAAAACTACAGACAGCACTTTTCTCATAAAGATGTTGGTAGGAAAATGCACATTTGACAAAGAATAAGTAATGCCAAAGTGGAAGATGATACAACCACTGACCGCCCAGCCACCATAACACTTTTACTTTCAGATATGTTTATTTTAAATTCCTCCATAATCTGGCTCATGTACAGTGCTAACCATTTCTGACCAACTTTATCTTCTGAGCATTAGGCCTGTTTGTTGAGCACTATGATCTGCAGAGAAAACACTTAAAAGAGCACAATCAGAGTCAAAGCATATTCCTTGTGCTGATAAGCGATCAAGGCTATGACAGTTACAAAGAAAACGGCTCTCAGTTGTTTCAAGCCAGGCTGCCGACCTCCCGCGTATTTCTCTGGCTTTATCTCACCAAGTTAATAAAACACCACTTGACATTTCCTAGTAAATACCTAGTGGAGATACATATCTGCCTTTTTTAAAGTTCAGCTTAAACCCATTCTGCTCGACAAAAGTACTGACACAGGCAAAAGTCACCTATATCAGTAGAGAAAGCTCTTTCATGGTGAGGGATGCATTCTCTTCCTAACAATCTGGGAGATGCTGAGAACAGCCGGGATGAGCCAATATGCCCTGCTCCAAGATAAGAGCAGACACCCCAAGTCCACACCAAGAGCATCCTTGAAGCAGAGCAGGCACAAAGAAGCAAGTCTAGCAAGCTCCTTATATTTCTCCATGCTGTCTCACTTTTAATGCACCTCCTGTCATCTGGTTTATGGTCAGGCCACTCATGGTGGCTGTTCTCCTGTTTAACCAGGGCCTGGTTCACCTACACCCTACTCACCTGCCTACGTACTCACCCCACCCCAGCTAGAGACTGTTCTTATCAAAAGGATGGTAGGGGGGGGGCATGTCCCTCTGCCAGTTTCCCTGGTAACTGATGAGCCAACCTGAGGCTAATTTCTGCTCTAACTGGCCATCTCCCCGTAACCCCAGGAGCAAAAGCTACACCCATGTCCCGCCACCATCCACAGTAGATGGTGGAGTGTTGCTCTGGGACCTTGCTTCAAGCCTGTGAGCTCCTCCTCTCCACTGACGGCTCTGCTGCTGCCTCTAGGCTCTTTATTCAGTCTTAAAACTGGGCAAGTGCCGGCCATACAGGCTTGAAGAGTGTACCCTAGCAGCTGGGTTTTGCTTTCCCAGCCATGCATTCTGTACCTGTGGTAGATATACAGATGGGGAGGGCTGCAGAAGGTTTAGACAAGAGGCCCTAAATGGAGAACTGATTCAGGTAAGCACTCCTCAAAATGTGAGAGCTCCTTAACCCACCAGCACTTACCCAGCTCAGCAAATCAACCACTGCTCTGGGTTTCTTCATAAAATAGGAACCCACACACATGGCTAGACTGAAGGGCCTTAGCCAGGAGACAGTTCTCCACGATACCTCCTCTTTTGAACCCACCAGCTGAGCTGTTAAGCTCAATGAGAAACAGCTGGGTTTGTGCCCTAAACAATGTATGCCAGTTTTACTTGTTAACAAAACTGTGCAATTTAATTAAATACTGCAAAAGCTAATAGAATATGAGTGTTAATAAAAAGAAAATTAAGTTGAATGAGAGTCGATTTTTGTTAAATTAGCCATCAAATCAGACATGAGCAAGACTATTCTGGGGGCTTCCCTGGTGGCTCAGATGGTAAAGAATCTGCTTGCAAAGCAGGAGACCCAGGTTCGATCCCTAGGTCAGGAAGATTCCCTGGAGAAAGCAACGAACTCCAAACTCTTGCCTGGAGAATTCCATGGACAGAGGAGCCTCGCAGGCTATAGTCCATGGGGTTGCAAAGAGTTGGGCATGACTGAGCAATTAACACACACACACACACACACACACATATACATACACACACAAGACCACTGTGAAACTTCCAGGAAAATACTTAACTATTTTCTACATCAGTAGAGAAAGCTCTGCTCAGAATTCTACACTCAAATTGCCTTGTGTTTTTAATTCTCACTCTATTACTTAATCCATTATTTTAAAAAAATCTCCAAAAGGAAACTGTGGCTTTATGCAGAAAAAATGTGGCTTTATGCAGAAAATTTATGCAGAAAAATTCTGCATATGGGCTTTATGCAGAAAAGTGATGTAAAATGTCAACCATTAAAACAACAGTAACAGCAACAAACACAATTCTTGGTCCAACATTAAAAGGCTGGAGAATAAATGAATAATTTCTATCTTGTATGATATGCATATATAATTGGTATTATGGATTTTTTGATTAACAACTACAGATCCAGATTACATCAGATATAATGGATTCTGTGTAGTTTCACTCCTAATGTCCTACTCATTTTCACTTATCTTTATTATATTTAACTTGTTACTTGGTCACTAAGTGCATCCATCTCTTTGCAGCCCCATGGACTGTAGCCCGCCAGACTCCTCCGTTCATGGGATTTTTCAGGCAAGAAGACTGGAGTGGATTATCATTTCCTTCTCCAGGAGATCTTTCCCACCAGGGGATCCTGCACTGGCAGGCAAATTCTTTACCACTCAGCCACCAGGGAAGCCAAATAATTAACTTACCAAGTATCTTATCATAGTTTCTTCTTAATTTTCACTACAATTTCCTGTAAATTATGGATTAAAATCCCCATTTTTTTAATAGAAAGAAATGAAGATCAGACAAGCCAGGTTTAAATTCAGAAACCACTGTCCTCAATGGTATTTCAAACTTACATGAAGCTAATTTCACAAGAAATAAGCAACATTTTTCATGAAAGAAGAAAATAGACATTAAGATATTACTTAAGGATTGGTGATCATGATGGATTGAATCATGTCTGCCCCCAAAAAAGATACAGTCACATCCTAACTGGGGGTACCCCTCACTCCAGTCCCTCAGAATGTGACCTTATTTGGATAGAAGGTCTTTACAGAGGTGATCAGGTTAAAATGAAACTGTTAGGGTGAGTCTTAGTCCAATACGACTGGTGCCCTAATGAAAAAGGGACATCTGACCAGGGACCGACACATCCAGAAGGAAGACCACGCAAAGACACACAGGGAGAACCCAGGACACCAAAGATCGCCACGCACCCCTGAAGCTGAGGCAAGGGACGTTCTCTCCTGGAGTCATCAGCGAGAACACGCCTAGGCCAGCCTTGACCTCTGGCCTCCAGAGCTAAGACAATACATTTCTGTTATGTTAAGCTACCCCGTTTGGGGTCCACTCTTAGAGCACCTAGGAAACTAACCCGGCACTGTTTTCCAAAAGCCTCTGCAGAGTCCCTTTGGAGCCTGTGCTTGTGTGGCTGACAATGGATATTCTGGTTCACAGGTAAAATTTAATTCCTACGGTAGACTGTGACCCAAAGCAGTTTGTGAAATACTGTTCCATAACACAGGCAAATAAAAACCTATCGGGCAATCTCCTGAAGACAGAGATTAAAAAAAAAAAAAATCTGGGGTAAAAAAGAAGAGAGATGGAGCATTTGCAGGGTGGTGAATGGAGGGTGGTGCCAGCACAGAAGGAGCTTTGCTGGGAAGACGGGCAGGGAGAGCAGTACGGTTAAACAGACTAGCTGGTGATCAGGCCAATATGCTGCACGAAACTGGCTGTGTGTCGTGTGCAAGAGAAAACCAAAATAGCTGTTTTTGCGGGTATTTGGGGAAAAGGTTTTCGCTAATCCACTATGCATAAGTGAAAACGATTTAACTGAGCCCCAGCTTCAAAAAAAACCAAAAAAAAACCATGTGAGGCGTGTTAATGATGTTGGGAACTCCATCCAGACAGGGAGAAGATCGGAGTACTGGAAAAGCAGACCTTCAGGGACCCATGTGCCGTTGACAGCAGACGGCAGATTGCTTAATATTCTTACACAATTAAACTAATTCCCTTTAAGCTGCATTCACATACCATAAACAAGATCTTCCGATCCCTTAAAATTAACTTTTCACATCTGGGCAAATGTATTGCTTAATGCCCAAATCCCCCAAATTTTAGTCCTTTTGTTAAAAAAAAAACAAAAAAACAAACATAAGCCAGGCATTTGACAGTTACCCTTCTTTTGTTGCTCTTCCGAAATTTGGCAGTTGACTTTTTGGTCACTTTGTATCTTGCTGTCCATAATCTGCACCTGCACTCAACTATTTTTAATCCCTCATAGTTTCTGGAGGAGATATATGTCTAAGTATAAGCTCTGCAGCAAAGGCCCCAGGTCCCAGGTCCCAGGTCCCAGCCTATGTGAATCGGACCTGGCAGTGGGAGACCTGGTTTGTACACAATGGTAGATTCATAGGGTGGTTTGTGGCCAGCATAACGGTAACGGGACTGAGGTGTGCGTGAATCAGCCACTTGGCCCAGCCCAGGACTCTGGGCAAGGACAGCGATCAGACGACCAGGTGCAGCCCGGGATGACAGCATGCCAGGCTGGCTCATCACACGACCTGTTCTGCTTACTGAGTAAGTCACTGGGTTTCTTTAGTTGTCCCTTTGACACCCTTACTGGCTACATACATTTGTACGTGACTGAGATTTGGTAATAATGCAGCTTTTCCTCTATGAATGATAATACGGTGCTAATTATAGGCACTTAAATTGTGTCACAATGTGCATTACAACAGCAAGCCTAAAACTGCTGACAAAAAGTCAACTGCTGAATTTCTGAAAAGCTAGGAGCAAAAGCAGGGTACTGTTGCATGCCCCGTGCACTCAACACCACCAAAGGGGTGGGCAAAACACCTCAGCCGCCCCCCTGGCCAAGTCCCTGGACTCAGCACCACCCTCACCCACAGAAGGGGCAGTTCAGTCTCCACCACCCTCACCCACAGAAGGGGCAGTTCAGTTTCCCTCGGCGAGTGAGCTAACAAGGTAACCTGTTACTTGTTCTAGCTCCGTGCTCCCGCAGCAGCGCCCCAGTAAAACCTCGCCTGAATTTATCTGCCCTCTGATCAATTTCTATTGCTTAAGGAAAGCCAAGAACCATGACTGGTATGAGAGCAAGCAGATGACCATTAAATTCTGTGGCTCTGGCTCCTATAAAATACCCGCATGTGAGACAGTGGGGCAGCGGAGCGAGTAAGACAAAGGTTTAGACAAGAAAACAAATCATTCACTGCAACACTCTACTCAGCAGCTGCACATCTCTGGTTCTGTGGGAAAGAGGGTGGATTTGTGATCATGCTCTTTGCACAAAGTTTCTGAGAATTAAATGAGACAGTAACTATAAAATGCCTGGCTCAGGGATGAGCTCAGATTTATTACATGCAATTTTGAGATCCCTTACCCATCTATATAAGGAAGCTCTCACCCAGTCACGCTGTAAACATTTCAGTGTCCTGACTGGGCTGGAGACTGAGTAGGCTTCAGGATGGGGTAGCTGTCAGCAAAGGAGAGGGAAAAGGAGATGAGAGTGAAAAAGCGAGTTTCCCTGAGCTCTACAGGCTCAGCACCTCCTGAGAGACACTCCTAGACCACTGTAGACCACAGCGCTGCTGGTTAAATATTACCAGAAGTCAGAGATGTCCAAGACAAGAGCAGGTGACACTGAACCCAGGTTACGACAATGCAGAGTAAGGAGCAGAAAGAAAGCATGAAAAAATGTGTGTGCACGCTCAGTCACTCAGCCATGTCTGACTCTTTGTGACCTCACAGACTGTAACCCACCAGGCTCCTCTATCCATGGGATTTCCAAAGAAAGAATACTGGAGTGGGTTGCCATTTCCTCCTCCAGGAGATCTTCCTGACACAGGGGTCAAACTCATGTCTCTTGTATTTCCTGCATTGCCAGGTGGATTCTTTACCACTAAGCCAGCTGGGAAGCCCAAAGGGAGCTAAAAGGAGGCATGAAAAATTAGTCTATCTGTAAAGAATGGAAAGAAATATGGTTAAATGTGGTGAAGCTGAATATAGGACTCTTAGACAACACTAAGAGATAAAACAGGAAGACCTAGACATGCTGTATCATTTTGTAAAATATGAATAAGTAAAAAGCTATCCATATACAGAAGGGGACTGAGAGTCAATCAGATGTGCTATAGTATTTCAACAAATATTTATTAAGCACCCAGTAAGTGCTAAATGATGTCAATACTGTTAAACTATTCAAGTATATATTTCAACCATAAGTCTTTTTGTTTTATAGAAAGACAAAAGAAATTGATAAAGATCAAAAGGGGATATATCTAGGGAAACTGTAGAGAAAAAAGTATCTAGTACTACTGAAAATAGATGGGGAAACAATGGAAACAGTGAGAGATTTTATTTTTGGGGGCTCCAAAATTACTGCGGACAGTGACTGCAGCCAGAAATTAAAAGACACTTGTTCCTTGGAAGAAAAACTATGACCAACCTAGACAGCATATTAAAAAGCAGAGACATTACTTTGCCAACAAAGGTCCGTCTAGTCAAAGCTATGGTTTTTCCAGTAGTCATGTATGGATGTGAGAGTTGGACTGTGAAGAAAGCTGAGTGCTGAAGAATTGATGCTTTTGAACTGTGGCGTTGGAGAAGACTCTTGAGAGTCCCTTGGACTGAAAGGAGATCAAACCAATCAATCCTGAAGGAACTCAGTCCTGAATATTCATTGGAAGGACCGATGCTGAAGCTGAAGGTCCAATGCTTTGGCCACCTGATGCAAAGAACTGATTCACTGGAAAAGGCTCTGATGCTGGGAAAGATTGAAGGCAGCAGGAGAAGGGAATGGCAGAGGATGAGATGGTTGGATGGCATCACCGACTCAGTGGACACTAGTTTGAGCAAGTTTTGGGAGATGGTGAAGGACAGGGAGATCCGGCATGCTGAAGTCCATGGGGTCACGAAGAGTCAGACATGACTGAGCAACTGGAAAACTACTGACATTTAATTAATAGTATCTTAAAGTGAAAAAAAGGTTATTTATAGCACTAGGTTAGAAAATATTTGGGGTTCAAGTATTTACTTAGCAAATATTCAATATCTAGTCTGTGCCAGGCACTCTTGCAGCTAATGGGCGAGGCAGAAAAACAAAACAGACACACATCCCTGCCCTAACGGGAGCTGAATTCTATGGATATAGTTAATGTGTTCTCATTTAAAAAGTTAGAGAGAGGTAAGGAAATACTAAAAACTTTTAACCCCTTTTAAAGATTCTAAAAGTCTTCATCTGTGTGTAGATAGATACAAATGCTTTATGACATCAGTTCAATTCAGTCGTTCAGTCATGTCTGACTCTTTGCGACTCCATGGACTGCAGCAGGCCAGGCCTCCCTGTCCATCACCAACACCCGGAGTTCACTCAGATTCACATCCACTGAGTCAGTGAAGCCATCCAGATATCTCATCCTCTGTCGCCCCCTTCTCCTCCTGCCCCCAATTCCTCCCAGCATCAGAGTCTTTTCCAATGAGTCAATTCTTCGCATGAGGTGGCCAAAGTACCGGAGTTTCAGCTTTAGCATCATTCCTTCCAAAGAAAACCCAGGGCTGATCTCCTTCAGAATGGACTGGTTGGATCTCCTTGAAGTCCAAGGGACTCTCAAGAGTCTTCTCCAACACCACAGTTCAAAAGCATCAATTCTTCAGTGCTCAGCCTTCTTCACAGTCCAATTCTCACATCCATACATGACCACAGGAAAAACCATAGCCTTAACTAGATGGACCTTTGTTGGCAAAGTAATGTCTCTGCTTTCGAATATGCTATCTAGGTTGGTCATAACTTTCCTTCCAAGGAGTAAGCGTCTTTTAATTTCATGGCTGCAGTCACCATCTGCAGTGATTTTGGAGCCCAGAAAAATAAAGTCTGACACTGTTTCCACTGTTTCCCCATCTATTTCCCATGAAGTGGTGGTACTGGATACCATGATCTTCGTTTTCTGAATGTTGAGCTGTAAGCCAACTTTTTCACTCTCCACTTTCACTTTCATCAAGAGGCTTTTGAGTTCCTCTTCACTTTCTGCCATAAGGGTGGTGTCATCTGCATATCTGAGGTGATTGATATTTCTCCCAGCAATCTTGATTCCAGCTTGTGTTTCTTCCAGTCCAGCGTTTCTCATGATGTACTCTGCATATAAGTTAAATAAACAGGGTGACCACATACAGCCTTGACGAACTCCTTTTCCTATTCAGAACCAGTCTGTTGTTCCATGTCCAGTTCTAACTGTTGCTTTCTGACCTGCATACAAATTTCTCAAGAGGCAGATCAGGTGGTCTGGTATTCCCATCTCTTTCAGAATTTTCCACAGTTTATTGTGATCCACACAGTCAAAGGCTTTGGCATAGTCACTAAAGCAGAAATAGACGTTTTTCTGGAACTCTCTTGCTTTTTCTATGATCCAGCGGATGTTGGCAATTTGATGTCTGGTTTCTCTGCCTTTTCTAAAGCCAGCTTGAACATCAGGAAGTTCATGGTTCACATATTGCTGAAGCCTGGCTTGGAGAATTTTGAGCATTACTTTCCTAGCGTGTGAGATGAGTGCAATTGTGTGGTAGTTTGAACATTCTTTGGCATTGCCTTTCTTTGGGATTGGAATGAAAACTAACATTTTCCAGTCCTGTGGCCACTGCTGAGTTTTCCAAATTTGCTGGCATATTGAGTGCAGCACTTTCACAGCATCGTCTTTCAGGATTTGAAATAGATCCACTGGAATTCCATTACCTCCACTAGCTTTGTTCGTAGTGATGCTTTCTAAGGCCCACTTGACTTCACATTCCAGGATGTCTGGCTCTAGGTCCGTGATCACACCATCATGATTATCTGGGTCATGAAGATCTTTTTTGTACAGTTCTTCTGTGTATTCTTGCCATCTCTGCTTAATATCTTCTGCTTCTGTTAGGTCCATACCATTTCTGTCCTTTATCGAGCTCATCTTTGCATGAAATGTTCCTTTGGTATCTCTGATTTTCTTGAAGAGATCCCTAGTCTTTCCCATTCTGTTGTTTTCCTCTATTTCTTTGCATTGATCACTGAAGAAGGCTTTCTTATCTCTTCTTGCTATTCTTTGGAACTCTGCATTCAGATGCTTATATCTTTCCTTTTCTCCTTTGTTTTTCACTTCTCTTCTTTTCACAGCTATTTGTAAGGCCTCCCCAGACAGCCATTTTGCTTTTTTGCATTTCTTTTCTATGGGAATGGTCTTGATCCCTGTCTCCTGTACAGTGTCACGAACCTCATTCCATAGTTCATCAGGCACTCTATCTATCAGATCTAGGCCCTTAAATCTATTTCTCACTTCCACTGTATAATCATAAGGGATTTGATTTAGGTCATACCTGATGGTCTAGTGGTTTTCCCTACTTTCTTCAATTTAAGTCTGAATTTGGCAATAAGGAGTTCATGGTGTGAGCCACAGTCAGCTCCTGGTCTTGTTTTTGCTGACTGTATAGAGCTTCTCCATCTTTGGCTGCAAAGAATATAATCAATCTGATTTTGGTGTTGACCATCTGGTGATGTCCATGTATAGAGTCTTCTCTTATGTCGTTGGAAGAGGGTGTTTGTTATGACCAGTGCATTTTCTTGGCAAAACTCTATTAGTCTTTGCCCCGCTTCATTGCGTATTCCAAGGCCAAATTTGCCTGTTACTCCAGGTGTTTCTTGACTTCCTACTTTTGCATTCCAGTCCCCCATAATGAAAAGGACATCTTTTTGGAGTGTTAGTTCTAAAAGGTCTTGTAGGTCTTCACAGAACCGTTCAACTTCAGTTTCTTCAGCGTTACTGGTCGGGGCATAGACTTGGATTACTGTGATATTGAATGGTTTGCCTTTGAAACGAACAGACATCATTCTGTTGTTTTTGAGACTGCATCCAAGTACTGCATTTTGGACTCTTTTGTTGACCATGATGGCCACTCCATTTCTTCTGAGGGATTCCTGCCAGCAGTAGTAGATATAATGGTCATCTGAGTTAAATTCACCCATTCCAGTCCATTTCAGTTCGCTGATTCCTAGAATGTCGACATTCACTCTTGCCATCTCTTGTTTGACCACTTCCAATTTGCCTTGATTCATGGACCTGACATTGCAGGTTCCTATGCAATATTGCTCTTTACAGCATTGGACCTTGCTTCTATTACCAGTCACATCCACAGCTGGGTATTGTTTTTGCTTTGGCTCCATCCCTTCATTCTTTCTGGAGTTATTTCTCCACTGATCTCCAGTAGCATATTGGGCACCTACTGACCTGGGGAGTTTCTCTTTCAGTATCCTATCATTTTGCCTTTTCATACTGTTCATGGGGTTCTCAAGGCAAGAATACTGAAGTGGTTTTCCATTCCCTTCTCCAGCGGACCACATTCTGTCAGACCTCTCCACCATGACCCGCCTGTCTTAGGTTGCCCCACAGGCATGGCTTAGTTTCATTGAGTTAGACAAGGCTGTGGTCCTAGTGTGATTAGATTGACTACTTTTCTGTGAGTATGGTTTCTGTGTGTTTGCCCTCTGATGTCCCTGTTGCAACACCTACCGTCTTACTTGGGTTTCTCTTACCTTGGGCGTGGGGTATCTCTTCACGGCTGCTCCAGCAAAGCGCAGCCATTGCTCCTTACCTTGGACGAGGGATATCTCCTCACCGCCACCCTTCCTGACCTTCAACGTGGGATAGCTCCTCTAGGCCCTCCTGTGCCCACGCAGCCACGGCTCCTTGGCCGTGGGGTTGGTCCTCCTGGCCACCGCCCCTGGCCTCGGTCATGAGGTTGCTCCTCCCCGCTGCCGCCCTTGGCCTCGGGCTTAGGGGCGTGGGGTAGCTCCTCCCGGCTGCCGCCCCTGACCTCGGATGCAGGGTAACTCCTCTCGTCGCCCCCCTGGCCTATGAAACTATGACTTTCCTATCAATTGTGGACTGTCCAAGAAACTCAGGAAAGACTGTGAATCTAATTTGGGATAAAAGTTTTCTGCTTTAAGTCTTGTGTATAATTCATTTGCTGAAAACTCAACTTTTTTTTTTTCTTTTCTTTTTTTTTAAATTTTATTTTATTTTTAAACTTTACAATATTGTATTAGTTTTGCCAAATATCGAAATGAATCTGCCACAGGTATACCTGCATTCCCCATCCTGAACCCTCCACCCTCCTCCCTCCCCTCCCCTCTTAACATACTGTAATGCCTCCTAAATAAATCTTATCTGCCAATGTTATTATTTTACTGAGTGATTTTTTGGGTACCTCCTCAGGGCCCAATGCTGTAGTGCATTCCTAGGAGTAGAAAAGAAAAACATAAGTAGCCCCTATTTTTAACAGACTCATTACTTCTCTCGGAGGAAGAAGGGGCAGAAAATATACATCTGAAACAACTAGAAAGCTATCAATCAAGAGCAATTTATAGCATATAAAATTCATGTGCTAGTGCCCATAGAAAGTAGAACCTTGCTCAACCAGAAGTTTAGACACTCTTTTCTGCCACTTAGGAAAACAACTGCTTCATGCTATTCTGTTTAATGATGCTTCTCACTAACAACAAGCCAGTAGATTAGGCCTTGGAAAAATATTGCAGCTCTTTGTAATTAGTTAATCCATTCATTACAGTGTCAATTACTGTCTGGATCAGAAGTAAATTCAACACTATTTTAGTACCTATTGTTTCTGAAATCAAAAATGCAGAGCACCCCACTCCATTCCCTCCGTTCTGAGAGCCAAGCACAGGCTGTGCTCACCCCAGCTGAGATGCCAGTCATTGATTCACGATGCCTCACCCCTAAAAGACCTGGGGTGTGGGTGTTACTGCTGATGAGAGCACATGGTCCGGTGGTTTGGCAGGCAAAGTCCTGGCAGAAGAGTCTCGAGTGTCAGCAGATGCTGCCAGAGCACAGACATGCAAACGGCGGCGTGCCTGCCGCTGCTGCTCTGACGCACGTGTTTCCCTGCGATGACAGCCATGCCTTCCTCGAGAGGCTGGGGGCAAAACAGACACCCTTCCCAGTCCCCAAGACAGACACACAGAGAACAGACACACACGAACCACAGGCACACACGTGCACACACAATCAGGTAAGGTCAGCCTTCCGTAGGTCCCTGTCATCTGCCTAGAGTGGAAAGTCCCCTGGAAAGGGAATGGCACATGGAGAACTATTTCGTTTTTTGTTGCCTCAGATGGTAAAGAATCTGCCCGCGATGCAGGAAACCTGAGTTCAATCCCTGGGTCAGGAAGATCCCCTGGAGAAGGGAATGGCTACCCACTCCAGTACTCTCACCTGGAGAATCTCATGGATGGAGGAGTGTGGTGGGCTACAATCCATGGGGTCACAAAGAGTCGGACACGACTGAGCGCCTAACACTTTCCCTTTTGCTTTCCATAACACTGACATACAGGTCCCACTCAGAAACAAGCAGTCACCCCAAGACTCTTCTGCCAGGACTTTGCCTGCCAAACCACCGGACCATATGCTCTCATCAGCAGTAACACCCACACCCCAGGTCTTTTAGGGGTGAGGCATCGTGAATCAATGACTGGCATCTCAGCTGCGGTGAGCACAGCCTGTGCTTGGCTCTCAGAACGGAGGGAATGGAGTGGGGTGCTCTGCATTTTTGATTTCAGAAACAATAGGTACTAAAATAGTGTTGAATTTACTTCTGATCCATACAGTAATTGACAGTGTAATGACCGAGCTGCGGCAGTCTAGCCCTAGACTCGACCTTGAAACCCAGTTCCAAACAAGACAGATGCTGCGGTCCCTGACTCAAGTAGAGGAGAGAGCCAGGTCCGCTGACCCACACCGGGCAGCGTGCATCCTGCCACACTAAGGCGTTGGGGATACAGAGACACAGCAGGGCGGGCAGAGCCCTGAGTCCCAGAGAGAAACCACGGCAGCCGGGTGGCTGGGGGGAAGCCCGGCCGAGGCAGAGGGAACAGCCCCGGAGCCAGGCAGAAATTTGTCCTGGAGCGTCCGATGTTCCCAGCATTCCCTCTTCATCTACTATATGGAAGAATGTGAGGAAAGAACCTGGGACTGAGGAATGGATAGCCATCACTGTCGTGATTACGGTTATATCAATGCTAACAGTAACCGCAACAATGGCAGATGCTCAGAGGTAAGAAAACAAACGGGACATCCTGGGAAATTACCATGCTTCAGTTGGGCTGGAATATGATGTATATTTGTGTACATGTGTGTGAGAGACAAAGAGAAGACGTGAGGAGGGAGAAGCAGAAGAGAGATGCGGTTGATAATCTGAAGGTAGGTGTCTGGGTTATTCCAACTTGAGCCTGATGCTGAACTGCTGAATGCCAATGGAATGGATGCAACCGAGCATTCCGGACAACCAGCACCACTCCACGGGACAGCGGAGCAACTTCTAGGTTCTGTGGACGCCTCACCTCTGAAGAGAGCACCAGGACGCTTGTCCTGTCTATCTCAAAGAATTGTTGATGTTAACAAATCCCATCCCTCACTCTGAGGTGCCAGGAAAAACTCTAGAAAGGACAGGTAGAAGTAAGTGCCTGCAAAGAGGTCAACTGTCAGGCTCATGGAGATAAATCTCCAAGTTGGAGGGAGTGACTGACCTAAAAGCACGAAACCGTGGAGCTGTCCGTTTTGAATGTCAAACTTCCGCACGGTCCGCATTTGTCATTAACTGGATGAAAAGTAGACCAATTAATGAGCTGACAGAACGCAGATCTAAACTCTGCATAAATAAGAAGAGCTCAGAGTAAAAGCTTACACACTGCCCTCCCCTGGCACAGGAACTAAGTCACTCTGAAGAACAAGAAGAAAAACATTACACATTTTTACAAAGCACAGACGCAGGAGCTAAGATGTCAAGATAAAGAACCACTCGTCTACAGCCTTGGGACCAAAACTAATGGGTGACTGACAGTGATTTAACTCCTCAGTCAAAACACAGATTAAGAGCATGAGGAGCCAACTTGGGAATGACTAGGCTAGGAAACCTTTGGGGGGACAGGGGTGGTACATTCATCTGCAAGTTTGCAAAGGTATCCCCTTTGGAGGGAGCCTGGAGTCTGACTGCTCTAGAGCCAAGCATGACCAAGGATGCTAGTCCCGACTTGCACTCACAGGCTGAGGTTCACAGCTGGGTAGAGTTGGAAGAACATGAGATTCTGTCTCAGGCAGACAAATCCAGGGTTCAAATCTGCGGAGTTCTAGCTCTTCCCAGTTGTGTAACCTCAGGTCAGTTACTCAGCCTCTCTGGAGCTGTTTTTGAATATTAAGTGAGTCATTCTTAAATGTGTGCAAAATGCTTAGTAGAGGATTTCATTGTAAAGATCACAAACAAAAGACACCTTCAATGACTCCTCAGTGCCTGCAGGCTGAAGTCGAAACTCTATTCTCACATTCAAGGTCCCCCATGGCAGATGCTAGCCCCAAACTGTAACTTCAGGATTTAAGTATTTTCACAACACGAATCATGCTTTTCCATAGCCATGCACTCTGCTCACCCTCCTCGAAAGCTTGTCTTATCCCCTCACTTCCGAGGTCCTCCTCATCCTCAAGATCCAGCTTTGGTTCCAGCTGCCCCTGGAAGCTATCGCAGAGGAGCTTCACTTCTCCTTTGGAAATATAGTCAGTCCCACCCAGGTAAGATCTAGGTCTCCTTTGCAAGGCTTTGACTATCCTGGGCCCTGAAGAGAGGCATCCCCACGGACTGGATGGCCCACATGAAGGCTCAGCAGAATGTCAGGGTGTGGGGGAACATGGGTTCTACTGGATGGTACACAGGCAGCATGCAGGTAGCCACTGAGGAGGTCCTGAGGAGCAGCGTGGAGTAACCACCGTGGCTCCCGGAGGTGACACGTGTGCCCCTGGGAAAGGGGAAGGCCAGCAGACGTGGCCCTGGCTGGCCCTGGCACTCTCTCCAGACTTGGCGGCTTTGCTTACCTTCCTAGGGGATGGCCCAGGTCTGGCTCCATCACTGCAGAACCCAGACCCCTTCTCCCTGCTCAGGTCCTAACTAACTCTCCTCCTCTACCTACCTGAAGATCTTCAGCTAGGCTGGCGAGGATCAGGTGGGGAGAGGGAAGCTTATAAATCTTCCTCTAGTCTCTTTCCAATCCATTATATGGCATAAACCCTATGACCAGCTTTTTCAGAGACCTTTATTTTTTATTCTCAGGAGGCTTTTCTTCTCTCAACAAAACTTAGCTCTTAGGATCAAAACCTGTGCTTTTAAAACTGTTATTTTTGATGTGGCTTTCAAAAACCTATTTTGGAAGTTAAAAAATAGCTCTTTCCCCCATTTTTCTCTGCTTTCTTTGCTTTTCTATGGACATGCCTCCTGCTTACTCTGCTCCCTGTCTAGAATGCCCTAATTCTCCACAAGGCAGTGAAAACCACCAGCTGATGAGAGTGATCAAAAAGTGAGGCAGTGAGGAAAAGCACAATCCAGTTTAATGTCAGGGTGTTACACTGCTGTAATTACAGTGTTTAAGAGAATAGCACTGGAAACAAACAGACATGACATTTACTCTGACACTTACTAATATGTGATCATTAACTTCTCTGTCTGATTTCATCCTCAGTAAAAGGGAAAGTAATCGTACCCATTTCTAACTGCTACTATGAAGATTATTATAAGGCGTCTCACCAGGACGAGCACGTCCATACCACTGAGTAAATGAGAGCTTTTATTATGCACCATGCATTTGACAGCCCACCTTGAAAGTGAAAGTGTCAATCACTACATCATGTCCAGCTCTCTGTGATCCCATGGGCTTAGCATGCCAGACTCCTCTGTTCATAGAATTCTCCAGGCAAGAATACTGGAGTAGGTAGCCATTGCCTTCTCCAGAGGATCTTCTGAACCCAGGGATCAAACTTAGGTCTCCTGCACTGCAGGCAGATTCTTTCCCTTTTACCTTAAGGTACATCTAACATTATTAGTTTTTATTATTTAAATCTGTTTTTGTTTCACTTTCCTTGAACATAACCTTTCTCTCCCCAGACTAGATTTAAGTTTGTCCACTATTTTTCCATCTGTAAAACAAAAATAAGAATAACTTGCCTTCTGAAGTTATAAGCATTAACAGAAGTGTATTTAGTCCAATGCCAGGACAAAGACCAACAGAACAATCGATAGGCATGGGAGACACTGCCAGGGCCTCCATGATATCCTAATAACTTTGCCATTTCTGATCATGCTACCATCATAATCTTGGCCTTCTAGTTTCTAGAACTGTCAAAGAATGAATTTCTATTTAATCCATTTAGTTTACTGCATTTCATTTAAGCAACTGGAACTGTTTAAAATACCTTAACAATAGTTTTCAATGCTCTGAATTTTACTTTTCTTATCTATAAAAATGGGGCTAACAATAACATCTGTGCCACAGTGCTATTCTGAGAATAAAGTGAGAAACTCTGTGTGTTACTGTGGCATTTGCTGGGCACAGCAGGGAATAGAAAAGTTGAATAGACAGGTCTTACCCGGAAGAGGCTCTAGAATAGTGCAGAAGACAAGACTCAGACCTGAAAAACTGCAATACAAAGAGGCACAGATGAAATGTAAAGAAAAGTCCAATTCAGGGAAAAGGATATGACCTTCAACAAGTCTGCCATGTCGTTTAAACAAGGTAAGCAAGCCTGCAGGCTGCCCAGAGAGACTCCTCTCTGCAGAATTCCTGGTAGGAAGGAGAGGGTGGGACTGATGGAGAGCATCGCGGAAACATACACAGCAACACAGGCAAAAGAGCCAGCCAGTGGGAAGCTGCCGTATGCCCCGGGGGACGCAGACCAGGGCTCAGTGACAACCTGGGGGGGCCTCAAGAGGGAGGGGACACGCGTGTGATCCACGCTGACGCGTGGCAGAAACCAACACAATAGGTAATTACCCTTCAGTTAGAAGTGAGCAAATTCAGAATAAAAAACGCCTTAGCACTTGCTAGGCAGTTCTGCTCTGAAGCCCCAAGCTGCTTTGGATATACTTCTGGTACAGTACTCTACTCACTGCTTTGCTCGTATTTGTTTGGAAACCCGTCTTCCCCAAGAAGTTTATACATGCAGCCCCTTCATCACCCCAGCAGGAAACTCACTAGCCCATCTGATACACAACAGTAAGCTCCAAATAAACGCGACTGAAACATGAACAATTCTCTATCCTGCCTCTATATACATAACATACGAAACATGAGGAAGTAAATTATAGTCACAGCTTCATTTTTCTGAATAATTCTTTGCTTTTCTGACTGAAGTATAGTTGATTTACAATGTTGTGTTAATTTCAGGTATACAGCAAAGAGATGCAGGTACACATATCTCTTTTTTTTTTTCAGATTCTTCCCCTTTATCAGTTATTACAAGATATTCATATAGTTCCCTGTGCTATACAGTAGGTCCTTGTTGGCAATCTATTCGATAAACAGCAGTGTGTTTATGTGAATTTCAAACTCCTAATTTTTCTTCCCCACCACATCTCTTCCAGGAAGTCTCTTGGCCTGAGGTACTGAGCTGCTGCTGCTGCTGCTAAGTCGCGTCAGTCATGTCCAACTCTGTGCAACCCCACAGACGGCAGCCCACCAGGCTCTGCCATCCCTGGGATTCTCCAGGCAGGAACACTGGAGTGGGTTGCCATTTCCTTCTTCAATGCATGAAAGTGAAAAGTGAAAGTGAAGTCACTCAGTCCTGTCTGACTTTTAGCGACCCCATGGACTGCAGTCCACCAGGCTCCTCCATCCATGGGATTTTCCAGGCAAGAGTACTGGAGTGGGTTGCCATTGCCTTCTCCAAGGCACTGAGCATCATAAGGCAGATGGGCAAGTATTACTTTCCACCCCATCGGGGATGGTCAGAAGATAAGGCAGCATCTTCTAAGGCTTCCCTGGTGGCTCAGCTGGTAAAGAATCTGCCTGCAATGCGGGAGACCTGGGTTTGATCTGTGGGTTGGGAAGATCGCCTGGAGAAGGGAACAGCTACCCACTGCAGTATTCTTGCTTGGAGAATTCCACGGACAGAGCAGGCTGGCGGGCTACAGTCCATGGCGTCTCAAAGAGTTGGACAAGACTGAGCGATTTTCGCTGTCACTTTTTCTCTTGAGGAACATACTAAAATGACCTGACCCACTGTTGGCAGAGGAAGGGCAGCACAGGGCCAGACTCGGCCATGAGGTGAGGGCATACTTCCTGCTAGGAACTGGTATTTCCTTCACTTAAAAAAAAAAAAAAAAAAAAACGCATAAATAACGATACATCCACAAAACCATGTTGAAATCACAAAACTTCTGTTACTTTATCAGTTTGCAGCAAAAGCATCAGAAACTAGCAGTGCCAATTTCCATTTCCCTGCTTCTAAGTGCTGCCTCCAATAGCCTAGCAAAAGCCCCCAGTGGAAACGAGTTGTTCAGATTAATTCCCTTCACCAGAAAACATCCTTGTGGTGTATTTAAAACAAGCAGAGCACACCACGGTTCTCTAAGAAGACAGAACTTGATGTACACCAGTCACTCCCGAAACCGCTTAATAAGTAAAAGCCAGGTGACGTATATTGATCCAGGATGATCGCCTGCGTGCAGAAATCCATGCTTTAGAGCCTGCGCGGTGCCACTCCTATTGGAAGCCCCATCTGATGCGTCAACGTCCGAGCCCGTGTGCTCAGTTGTCTGACTTTGTGATCCCGTGGATGGTAGCCCACCAGGCTCCTCTGTCCATAGGATTTTCCCAGCAAGAATAGTGGAGTGCGGTGCCATGTCCTTCTCTAGGGCATCTTCCTGACCCAGGGACTGAACCCACACCTCTGCGTCTCCTGCACTGGCAGCAGTCTCTTTACCACTGAGCCACCTGGGAAGCCACCTCTGATGCGTCAGAGGTTCATAAAACCCACCAGTGTGTTTGGCATCTTTCCGCCTGAACAGTGACCGTTCTCCTACATACTTAATCTAGATAAATGGTCTCACCAGCCCACGCACATCACAAGCCAGAAGCCTGAGGACCGTCACTAATTCTGTCATTAGTCGCTCCCCACACAGGCGTCCATGGGTTGCCAGATTCTGTGACTTCTCCTTCCTTAACATCTTGTGAATCGGTTCCTTCCCTTCATCCCTGCTGCCCTACCCTTACTCCAGCCACTTAATTCTGGATTTTCCATAACTAGTCTTTCTGGTGCCAAATCATCCTGACCGCAAAGACACATGGCTCTTGACGAGCTTTCCAAACTGCTGTCCTGGCCAACTCACTCTCTACTTAAAAACCATCAGATGACAACCAGCCCTATTCGGCATACAGCCCCATACCCTTCATCCCCCTAGACCTCTACCCATGCTGAACTGAGGATGACTGTTCACCTTCTCAGCTGTCTTCCTTTTCACAATCTTTGCAATTGCTACTCTTGTGACTTTAGGTTGCAATGAGCCCCACCCACCATTTGAAAGTAATACCTAGCCTTTTACTGGGATGTAGTTCCCACTGGACCTCCTTGGGGGAAGGATGTTTTGATAACTTCTCTCTCCAACACACATAAGCGTATACACAAACACACAGGCCCTGGGCACTGCTGACTTTCAGCATGCATCGCAGTACACTGTAATTCCCCTCTGAGTTACTGGTTTCCTTAACTGTGTCCCCCTGCAAATGTCTTTGCAGCTCCAGAATCTGACATGGCTCCTGCCACTTGGTAAGAACTCGGGAAATGCTTATTTAAAAATAATTTAAAAGATGAATGCCATGGAGCCTTATCATATTTCTTATTCTGTGATGGAATGATCTGGGCCTAACAATCAGGCTATAATGGGAGCAGTTTAATCAGATGAACACACCAAAAAAAAGAAAAACTGCCAAATAAAACAGCTCTTGGGGAGCCCTCCCCTCAAATGGGTACCGAGTAGATCACAACTTATTTATTCAACATACGTATTATTTCATAAATCTTATCTTCTTCTCACTCGAGTTTAAATGACCCAATGCAGTGATAGCCCGCCAGGCTCCTCTGTCCATGGGATTCTCCAGAGAAGAATCCTGGGGTGTCCTCCTTCAGGGGAGCCTCCTGATGCAGGGATCGAACCTGCATCTCTTACATCTCCTGCATTAGCAGAGGGCTTCTTCACCAGTAGCGCCACCTGGGAAGCCCAGGGACCAGATACACAACTTCATATCCAATGGGAAGCACTCCACCTATGTATTCATTCAGTGTCTTTTCCCACAAACATGTACTGAATGTTTACTATGTTGAGGTCTTTTAAGGGGATCAAGGCATTTTCTTGAAGTAGGTATTCTTATTGTATCAAAGAAGAAACTGAGTTATAGAGAGATCAGATCAGATCAGATCAGTCGATCAGTCATGTCCGACTCTTTGCAACCCCATGAATCGCAGCACGCCAGGCCTCCCTGTCCATCACCAACTCCTGGAGTTCACTCAGACTCATGTCCATTGAGTCAGTGATGCCATCCAGACATCTCATCCTCTGTCATCCCCTTCTCCTCCTGCCCCCAATCCCTCTTAGCATCAGAGTCTTTTCCAATGAGTCAACTCTTCACATGAGGTGGCCAAAGGACTGGAGTTTCAGCTTTAGCATCATTCCTTCCAAAGAAATCCCAGGGCTGATCTCCTTCAGAATGGACTGGCTGGATCTCCTTGCAGTCCAAGGGACTCTCAAGAGTCTTCTCCAACACCACAGTTCAAAAGCATCAATTCTTCGGTGCTCAGCCTTCTTCACAGTCCAACTCTCACATCCATACATGACCACAGGAAAAACCATAGCCTTGACTAGATGAACCTTTGTTTGCAAAGTAATGTCTCTGCTTTTGAATATGCTATCTAGGTTGGTCATAACTTTTCTTCCAAGGAGTAAGCGTCTTTTAATTTCATGGCTGCAGTCACCATCTGTAGTGATTTTGGAGCCCAGAAAAATAAAGTCTGGCACTGTTTCCACTGTTTCCCCATCTATTTCCCATGAAGTGATGGGACTGGATGCCATGATCTTCATTTTCTGAATGTTGAGCTTTAAGCCAACTTTTTCACTCTCCACTTTCACTTTCATCAAGAGGCTTTTGAGTTCCTCTTCACTTTCTGCCATAAGGGTGGTGTCATCTGCATATCTGAGGTTATTGATATTTCTCCCGGCAATCTTGATTCCAGCTTGTGTTTCTTCCAGTCCAGTGTTTCTCATGATGTACTCTGTATATAAATAAGTTAAATAAACTGAGTGACCATATACAGCCTTGACGAACTCCTTTTCCTATTTGGAATCAGTCTGTTGTTCCATGTCCAGTTCTAACTGTTGCTTCCTGACCTGCATACAAATTTCTCAAAAGGCAGATCAGGTGGTCTGGTATGCCCATCTCTTTCATAATTTTCCACAGTTTATTGTGATCCACACAGTCAAAGGCTTTGGCATAGTCAATAAAGCAGAAATAGATGTTTTTCTGGAACTCTCTTGCTTTTTCTATGATCCAGCGGATGTTGGCAATTTGATCTCTGGTTCCTCTGCCTTTTCTAAAACCAGCTTGAATATCAGGAAGTTCACGGTTCACACATTGCTGAAGCCTGGCTTGGAGAATTTTGAACATTACTTTACTAGCATGTGAGATGAGATAATTGCCCCAAATCCCACAGCTGAGAAATGGTAGAGCTTCTGTTTCAATGCAGGTATCGGCTTCCAAGGGCTTCCCTGGTAACTCAGCTGGTAAAGAATCTGCCTGCAATTCAGGAGACCCTGGTTCAATTCCTGAGTTGGGAAGATCCCCTGGAGAAGGAATAGGCTACCCAATTCAGTATTCATGGGCTTCCCTGGTGGCTCAGACAGTAAAGAATCCGCCTGCAATGTGGGAGACCTGGGTTTGATCTCTGTGTTGGGAAGATCCCCTGGAGTAGGAGACAGCAACCCACTCCAGAATTCTTGCATGGGAAATCCCATGGACAGAGAAGCCTGGTGGGCTACAGTCCATGGGGTCGCAGAGAGTGGAACAGGACTGAGCAACTTAGCACAGCACAGCACAGCTGGTTCCAGAGCTCATTTATTTATTTTTTTTTTTGTAATCCACTAAACAAAACCACATCTTGCTCATGGCTTCAGAAGAATAAGAAGTTATTTTCTCTCACTTTTTAATTTCTGCCTCCCCCCTTTTATTGCTTTCTTTGTGTGTTTTCTACTTTTTCTACATTGAGCCCTGTCATTTTGAGCATAATTTATAATAGGAAAAAAAAATGATTTGGCTGACCACATAGTGAAAACAGTTGCTGCTACATTATAAAGAAAATATGCAGAGAGATCATAAAATGCTAATTTGATGAGCTGTCTAAAATCAGCATGAATCCATTTCCAGACTCTCCACTGATGGACACTCAGGGCCACCAGCCTGCATCTTGTGCTGCCTGCTATCCCAACTGGAGCCACAGCCAAGAAAGATGCTACCTAATTTCACTGCTTAAAAAAAGATCCCTTCGTGAATTCAGAGAGAGAGGTGATCGAGGGGGAAAAAAACCCAGGAAGACCTGGAAGTTGGTGCTGTTTTCTTTGGAGGAAACTACAGCATGATTTCCAAGTGAAAACAGTCCAGTTCAAGCTCTGTGGTCAGCACACGGAATAGGCACTCCGGGTGCCCATGCTGTGCTGTGCAGATCCTCTCTCTGCTCTGTCTTCTGGGTGTCTGCAGAAATCTGGGTCACTCAATCACATGGGTGACCCACATTTACAGAAACCCAGCCTTCCCATCCTATTAGAAAAACAGCAGCTCTGTGGAAGCAAGATTTATGAATAACTAAATTTACAGATAAGCCCATTTTAATTAGCTCGAGAAGACAAACTCCACTCCTTTTTTCAGACAAAGCCAATACTGATTTTTCTACATCAGCACATCTGCAAACAGCTCCCCTGATTAGTCTACTTTAAATTCCTTTTGAGTATCATTAATTTGCTTCCCCCACTTTTTAGAATCTGTGCATCAGGAGGGCAGTGCTTTTGAGCCATCAGTTTGAGAGGGATGATGGCACTGCATGATCCCCAGACACCTGGTACTCTGGCTTCTGCATGCACC
Organism: Bos grunniens; assembly: GCF_055505025.1. Taxonomy (NCBI): domain Eukaryota; kingdom Metazoa; phylum Chordata; class Mammalia; order Artiodactyla; family Bovidae; genus Bos; species Bos grunniens. The sequence continues at coordinate 49,086,123 of NC_141193.1, read as the reverse complement.
TAAATTCAGTTCACTTCAGATTTTCACAATGAATCACCATATCAGGGGCTGGGGATGGGGAGGGGGGCTCTAGGGGAGGGATTAGCTTAAGTGAGTTGTGAGTCAAAGTTCTTTTCTATGGTTTCATGGTCAGAATTCTGGGACACACATATCCCTACTATTCTCTTTCCCTTTTCTAGGAATAAACCCTCGGAGAAATACAGTTTTGTCATTCAAATGCACTACAGGAATTTCCCTTTTTCTTTGGGAAGCCATCCTTTCCCTGTTTCCTCCCAGATACACCAGACAGAGAAACGGTGAAGGCTATTTAGCAGGGGGCATGCAGATGGGAGGAAAGTGAGGGGTGACCAGTGTGAAACCCTCAGAGATTTTTACAAGGAAATGCCATCTCTGCACGCTGCCCAAAAATCGCTGTTATAAGACAACGCCTCCTCCCCCCGCTTCCAATCACACAGAAAGGGAAGCTGCTATTAATGAGTTATCACACTTGTGTCTGCACATGTTCCTGTGGGGAGGCAAAACCTCCTGTAAAACACATGTAAATTTCTTTGTTAGGCTCCAGCGACTCCTGGGAAGTATACCTTACAATCTGTGCATTCCAGAGGAAATTTGTTGGTTCAAATTTATATGTTTGGATCAGCAGGCAAAGAGATAACATGCCAAGTTAATCTCATTTTTCTTTTCCTTTAAAAAAATTTTATTTGCCCATCCCTTTTCTTCTTTCCTCTCAAAAAATGTGTTTGCTGAACTGTGGATCAGGGAAATTCTGTAGATCTAGCATAGCTGGATGTCAGCAAGGCATCTGACAAAATCTCTCATGAGATCCCAGAGGATGTGACAGGGAAAATGTGGGCTGAAGGACAAGCCAGGGAAAGGGTATAAAAGTGTCTCAATTTCAGTATACGGAAGGCAGTGCCAATGTAGAATAAGAGTCTCCAGGGCTTTGTGTCTGGACTCTGAATCCAGACTACTTGCCTTTGTCAACATTTTTCTAATGACTGGAATTAGGTCCTGAACATCTCACCAAATTTTCTCATGGCTCAACATCAGGAGGAACAGCAAATGTCCTGAATAATAAAGCAAGGCCCCCAGTGGCTTCAATAGGCTAGGACGGCGGTCCTCCAAGTGTGTTCTGACATCACTTATCTCAGAATCATCTGATTTAGAATGAATTATCCACTTTTAAATGCGGCTGTTTGGTTCTCTCTACACCTGCTATCTTGCTGCAGACACTCTTTAAGAAACGCGTGCACGCCAATGTTTGTTGCAGCATTATTTGCAATGGACAAGATATGTAAGCAACCTAAGTGTCCATCAACAGATGAATGGACAAAGAAGTGGTATATATATACAGTGGAATATTACTTAGACATAAAAAAATGAGATAATGCCTTTTGTAGTAACATAGACGGACTTGGATGGCATTATGCTAAGTGAAATAAGCCACACGGAGAAAGACAAATGCTGCATGATATCACAAAAGTGTGGAATCTAAAAAGTAAATGAGCTAGTGAATAAAACCAAAAAGAAGCAAGACTCACAGAGAACAAACAAGTGGTTACCAGCAGGGAGAGGGATGAGAAGGCAATGTAAGGGTTCTACTCTCAGATCTCTTTTATTTTTTGCTGCACTAGGGCTTCGTTTGGAGAAGGCACTGGCACCCCACTCCAGTAATCTTGCCTGGAAAATCCCATGGACGGAGGAGCCTGGTAGGCTGCAGTCCATGGGGTCGCTAAGAGTCAGACACGGCTGAGCAACTTCACTTTCACCTTTCACTTTCATGCATTGGAGAAGGAAATGGCAACCCACTCCAGTACTCTTGCCTGGAAAATCCCAGGGACGGGGGAGCCTGGTGGGCTGCCATCTATGGAGTCGCACAGAGTCAGACACACTGAAGCGACTTAGCAGCAGCAGCAGCAGCAGCAGCAGGGCTTCGTTGCAGCCCTGGGGCTTTTCCCTAGCTGCACCACCCGTGGGGTTCTCCTCGCAGTGTTGGCCTTCTCCTGTCATGGAGCATGAGCGCCAGAGCCCGTGGGCTCAGCAGGAGCTTCTCTAGTTGCAATGAGCTGGCATAGTTGCCCCACGGCAGGTGGGATCCCAGTTCCCTAAGCAGGGGTCAAACCCGTGTCCCCCATATTGGAAGGCGGATTCTTCACCACTGGACCACCAGGGAAGTCCCAAGGTAGAGGACTTTTATAAAGGCTTATTGTGGGTTTATATAAAATCATGTGTGTGACACTTGGAAAATTGTAAAGCACTGTGGAATTGTGAAATGTTGTCATTCAATTAAAAAAAAAAAACAAAAAACCGAAGAACAGAGTCACCTGAAATAGTACATCTTGATCTATGATTTGGTGTGTCCATGAACATCCTTCCTGATACACACTTGAAAAAGGCCATTAGACTATGGCAATCTCAAGATGAGCAAAACTTGAAGGAGGTAAAACCCTCCAAGGTATTTGTTTGTTCTTGTGTTAACTCATGGAAGACCAAGGCGTATCTCAAAATGGATTTAAGTTGGGGCTGACAGGCATCTAGGTGGTGGAAGAAAGATTAACACCAAAGGACACTCTCGAAGAATCAGAGAATGTTCCTTTTTAACCTTCAGGGGACCCTCTTGTGAGGCAGAACCTCATAACAATCTCCTCTCAGTATTTGAAAGGTTTTATTCCAGGTGCCTTCCTGGGAGAAGCCACCCCAGCAGGTAACTCCATTAGCTTTGTCACTTTAATAACAACCAGATTCACCAAATGAAAACTAAAGGAAATATTGAAATATGATAATGTAAATACTGCTTATTCTGGAAAATGACACTCCAGTTGACCACCCCACCATTTTGGTCTCTGTGAATCTTGTATTTTAAATACCAACTCTGAAATCCACTTCCAAGGGTCAGTGTGAGACTCATGCAACTTTCAAACTTGAGAAAATTAAAAATACATGTGAAAACGTGTTTTTTTTTAATTATTAAATACTGGAAGTCAATATTAAAATCTAGAATCAAAGGAAAATTCAGCGTCTGCCCCCTTAACAGGAGGTGTTTTCATGAAGTCTTCTGTCTTCTAACATAATATGCAATTGGTCTGAGCCAAAGCATTCAATTTTCTCCTGGATCTTTTGGCATTTTATAAGATCAGGTCCTCTGAAAGTAACTAATACTGCAATAAAGAACCAACAAAAGCTCATGAAACAAAAATCCTGCTGCAAGCACACAAACTCCCCTCCAATGTTTGAGAAAAAGGCAGCATCTCATGTTTCTTTCATTCTCTTTCTTAGGCCTGGCATGCTTATTTTCTCATAACGAATACTTAGTGTTTCAAAAATATTTCCCTTTAAGAAAAAAAAAAAAAAAACAGAATGGGATACTTAAAATGGGCAATTAATCCATACACTTTCATACTGTTACTAGGATTCATCAGAATATACAATTTTAAAATGAAAAAAAAAAACAACCAGTTCATCAACTCATTATCTTTCAGCTATCTGGCTATCTACTCGAACAAAATGTATAGGTTTATTCCTTCAAAGTCAGATCAAACGTGCTTCAGAAATATAACATCTTTCTTTTATCACTAAAGGGAAGATAAAGCAAGATGTGGTTTTATCCTTGAAACTCACCTCCTGGATTTATGGTAACATACATCCCAGTCCCTAAGATTCCACCTTATTTTAACCGTGGGGTCCCTGAATCACATGGCTACACTCTGTGCTTAGGAACACTAGAAACGGAAGACAGAAGACAGACTGGCGGTCTGCAGGCGAAGGCGAGAGGGGACTGAGAGTCACCGCTCAGTGGGCACCCGGTTTGGAACTAGAGAGAGGTCTTGGCTGTACCGCAGTGTGAATGCCACAGGATCCAACACTTCAAAATGGTACATTTCATGTTATGTGAGTTTCGCCTCGGTACAACAAAAGCCAAAATCAAAACCAGGAAGATGCCCGTGTTTCCCTAAGGACGTCATCCCTCGAACAGCTCATCAACAGGAAGAGGTCAGCTGGGGTAGGGAGCGTGGAGCAGAGTCTATTTTCTGGCACCCACACATGGAGATGTGACGCCCCTCCAACCCTCACCTCTCTCAACCAGTGAACGAATTCTAGCTGCTAAATCAAAGACTGGTGTGTTACCAAGACATTCTCTCGCAAAAGGGAGCTGCCTTAAAGAGAAAGGGATCTGGGTTTTGCCTCGGCTCTGTGAAAGTGTTAGTCACTCATTCGTGTCCAACTCTTTGCAAGCCCATGGACTATATTCCACCAGGCTCCTCTGTCCATGGGCTTCTCCAGGCAAGAATATTGGAGTAGGTTTCCATTCCCTTCTCCAGGGGATCTTCTCAACCCAGGGACTGAACCCAGGTCTCCTGCATTGCAGGCAGACTCTTTACAGTCTGAGCCACCAGGGCAGCCCTATGAAGACCGATACATTATAATGACTATCCTTAACCCTGAAGGGTGCGTAATTATGCCTGTGGCTGTCAAGGTCACACGGGCACCACCTCACATGGGGAGGCACACTCAACATGGTTTCTTTCAGGGTGCTCAGAAAAGAAGAAAAGAAACAGCTGTATAATCACAGGAGACAGATCAAGCAGACAGTCGAGTCAGCCTGGAAAAGGGAGCACTGAATGAGAGCCACAGAACACTGAAGGCCACAGAGCAAGTGTGATGCCCACACCCCAGGTACAGACTGTGCACTCCAGCTATTAGCAAGAGGCACAGTAAGTGTCAAAGGTCACCAAGGTCAAATGGGAATTGTGAGGATAAGAGATGCCACTCCTTGTAACAGACATACTCACATTTGTTTTCAACCCAAATCTTTCCTGCATATCATTCCTATTATAAAATTTAACCCCATTTATCTCGAGAACAGATCCTTACCTGTACTGTTTTGTTCCTGGCTCTCCCTTGAACACACACACACATACACACACACACACACACACACACAAAGGAATCTGTTTACATGACAGCATTCCATCCCGACAACCTCATCAAACAATGGTGCTATCCCTCATGGTTGCTTCCTCCGAATGTTCTTCCAATGATGACCTAAACAGCCCCCTCAACCTGACCTCACCCCACAGCCCCATCCTGGGACATCCATCTTTCAGAATCTGCTCTGATTCCTTGTCAAGCTTCTTCCTTCCTCAAACAGAGAGAACTTAAGCCCACATTCTTTTGCTCCAAAGACCCTATTCTAGTCATGTTGGCAATTCTAAAACAGTGACAAAGTTCAAACCCAAATGCACAATTTTGCTTTTTTTTTTTTGATACTTAGGTTGTTTTTGATGACATCAGTGAAGACTCTTACCCTGAGTATAAACAGATGAAGAAGCCAAAGCTAAGGGCTGACCTGCAAACCTCTCTCTCATTTGTCCATAAGAGTCTCTTGGCTAACAGAACATGAACCGCCCTAGCCGAGTATCAGGCTGCTTTCTCATCTCTCACTCTACAAAGTCATTTTGGTGGGGGCCAGGCCTTGGTCTGGGTTAGCACCAGTGAGAACTGCCTGGTCTGTACAGAAGAGATGATTCCCCATCTGTAAGGACCATTTTCTTGGCTGCATTAAACAGTGTAACTCATCAAAAGCAGTATACACTACCTGTCAGAAAAACAGGAGTCATGTCTTGGTAAATATAGAAATGTTTGATAACTGAATGCTCTTGTGTTTCAAATATATGAATGTTTGAGCCTTTGGGGGCAGGTACAACTGAGCACCATTAATTTCCATTACATTCCTTTTGGAATGAGAGAGGCTAAAGATTATACATACATATATATATATATATATATATATATATATATATATATATATAAGGAATCTTGACCATGGGTGGTATATAAAATAACTCATTTACTATATACACAAAATCAGTTGTGGAACAAGCTTAAAACCATGCTATTCTAAGAAGAAAAGTAGATTATTTCCTGCTGAAGAAGAAAGTGGAATTAAGGAGAAGACAGAATTGTTAAAGAGGTCGGGGAAGTTTTGCCAACACAAAGCACATGGGTGGCAGGATGGTCAGCGGGTGACAGAAGCCTAACTTTGAAAAGCAGTGAAGTACTTTTGCAAAGAAACAGCAGAAGAAGGCAACCCACATAAAGCAGAAGCTGAGGATGAAGATTTTTTTAAAAAATTGCCCAAAAGAGAGTGGTGAAACTGGAGGCCCTTGGCACAGTAGAAACAGTATGGAATACCTTAGATAACAACCTCTGCCTGAAATGATCCCAAAGTGCTAGCCAGGGTTTGAGGCAGCGCCTGATGAAAGAGACAGGGACGTGCAGGGCTTGGTGAGCTGAGGTTGCCAATAATAAGTTGATAGGGCCTTACTGAAAAAACAGAGTGGAGAAAAGAAAGCTAAAGGAATTATGTGGATGACAAAGTCCTTCAGATAACAGAGTCAGCCAAAGAAATGGCCAAGAGGACATTAAACAAGAGAAGCAGCCAGGTGACGAGAAAGCACTGGGAATCAGAGAGGACGCTTACACAGAAGCGGCGGCAGGAGCTTCCCTGCTGGCCAGGTGGTGAAGACTCTGGCTGCCAATGCAGGGGGTTTGGGGTCAACCTCTGTTAGGGGAATTAAGATCTCACATGCCTTCTGATGTGCCCAAAATATTTTCAAAGAGTGATTGGCAGCTCTGTGGACATTTTTTTTTTTTTTTTTTTTTGTCTTTTGGCTCTGTTTGCGTAGGGATAAAGAACATTTAAATACAAGCTAAAAAACCCTACTGGGGTCAATGGGACAATGAAACGTTATTACAAAGTAAAATTACTTTTAAATATAACCTATTTTTATTTTTGTCTCTACCTTCAATAACCAGGAGAAAATAAGCCATGGATCTCCAGCACTGGCAAAGAAGCTCTTCAGGAGAGTATTGGTGTCTCAATTTTCTTTATCTTCATACTGGTTATTCAAATCTTTGAACCACAGTAGAACAAGAAAGCTCCTGGGTCAAATCCCCACCTGCTCAGAGGTGAAGCTGATTACCAGAAAACATGTTTCCTTCACCTCATCCAACCTTTGCAAAGGAATGAGACAGAAACGCAGAGCTGCGGCTGCAGGTACACAGCCAGCCCTTTCCTTTTCCTTTTCTTCCAAAAATCCCCACTCAACCTCTGACTGGGTGAGCACAGGACACAACTGTGCTTAAGAAATCAATCTTTGGAAATCCTTTGTGGTGTATATACCTACACCTAGATCTGGTGTCTGGAGAAGGCAATGGCACCCCACTCCAGTACTCTTGTTTGGAGAATCCCATGGATGCAGGTGACTGGTGGGCTGCAGTCCATGGGGTCACGAAGAGTCGGACATGACTGAGCGACTTCCCTTTCACTTTTCACTTTCATGCATTGGAGAAGGAAATGGCAACCCACTCCAGTGTTCTTGCCTGGAGAATCCCAGGGACAGAGGAGCCTGGTGGGCTTCCGTCTACGGGGTAACACAGAGTCGGACACGACTGAAGTGACTTAGCAGCAGCAGCAGCAGACTTAGCATCTGTTGGTAGACACTTGTGTTGCTTCCATGTCTTGACTGTTGTAAATAGCCCTGTTTATGAACATTGTGGTGTGTGTATCTTTTCAATCAGAGTCTTCTCCAGACATACGCCCAGGAGTAGGCTTGTTGGATTAGGAGTACGGGATTAACAGATACAAACTATTATATACAAGATAGATAAACAACAAGGATTTACTATATAACACAGGAAACTACATTCAGTATCTTATAATATTCTATAATGGGAAATCTGAAATATATACATACATAAAACTGAGTCATTTTACTGTATACCTGAAACTAATACAATGTTGTAAATCAACTACATTTCAATATTTTTTTTTAAAAAAGGGAAAAAAAGAAAAATAAATCCTGCAAAGGAGCTTACAATTAAGCAGAAAGAGTAAGACAGATAGACAGCTGGTACTGAACTGAGATGAGGGATATAGTTCAAGCTGGGCCTATACACCCAAATCTTGCACATGCCTGGCTAATCCAACAAAATCACAGAGCTAGCTGGAAACAGTCAGTTCAGTATCTTGGTATTATAAGTATAAAAACGTTTTGAAAAAGTTTTGTCATCTGCCCTCTGGGCAGCTGAACAGAATGTTGATACATACAGTTTTTATTTCCTAGGTAAATTTGGAGCACAGTTGGATTTTTAAAATTTATTCCTATATAAACTATTAAGTTTAACCACCAGTAATAACTCATATTGTTGTCTGAGTGTTCCTGGAAGAAAAATATAATTAAATGTTGAAACTGGATTGTTCAAACTGATAGTCTTAAAAATTACATATTCATAAACACAAGAAGGGAGAAGGCACTGGCGACCCACTCCAGTACTCTTGCCTGGAAAATCCCATGGGCGGAGGAGCCTGGTAGGCTGCAGTCCATGGGGTCGCTAAGAGTCGGACACGACTGAGCGACTTCACTTTCACTTTTCACTTTCCTGCATTGGAGAAGGAAATGGCAACCCACTCCAGTGTTCTTGCCTGGAGAATCCCAGGGATGGTGGAGCCTGGTGGGCTGCCGTCTATGGGGTCGCACAGAGTCGGACAGGACTGAAGCAACTTAGCAGCAGCAGTAGCAAACACAAAAAGGCAACATGTTGGAAAGATGAAGTATTTGGGCAAATCACCAAACCATCTTGTGCTTCATTTGTAAAATGGAGAGAGGGTGGTAACACACAGAATACTGCAACAATAAATGAGCTGCCACATGCAGCAACACCTTTAAAAGCCTTTATCATTACAGTGTTACATGTTCTCATTCAACTTGCAATATTCAACCACAGATGGTGGTCAGAAACATGTTTTTCTATGCATGAACTCTTCTTGGGTTTTATTCATTTCTTTTTATCCATATGTGTACAGAATACACAGGTTTGAAAATTTGTACTTCAATATTCTTAAGCTTTTAAAGCTGCTTGCAATGGAAAGTCATATTTTTAATGTCTGCTGAAGGGAATTTACACTGTATTTATGGCCTGGACATAATCATTACCTTCCAATAAAAATGACTCATTAAATAAAAAGCAATTTTCAACCATGAGCTTCTAGGATACATTTGCTTACTAAAGGAAATCCAGTAACTTCCTGCTCAGTATTTTCTGCATTTCTTACTACAGTTATTTGGGGTTCATATGTCTATTCAAGATCTAACAAATCTGAGGGACTCACAGACACTGAAAGACAGAAAACAATAACAAGAAACACACAAGCAAAGAAAACCACACTCGTTATCGGAAGTGAGAAATGCTAGGATCCATTTGAGAGGGACAGAGAACTTCTGATCTTCATTCAGCTTCTGGTTAGAAGCTGAAACACAGCAGCACTGCTCTTTCCAACATCTTCATTAAGAATCCCACAGGCCAACTAGGAAAGCCTCCCTGCGAGCAGAGAAACCTTCCTGAGAGTGACAGGGCATCTACTCATAAACCCGGGTACCAAGCTCCTCATGTCAGCTGAGCGTCCGAGGTCCCCAGGACGCTTCAGTGTTTGTCCCAGAGCCAATCCCACCTGCACGCTCCCCACCCCTGTGCTTTCCCACTGCAGCCCTGGCGGCCCGAGACCAGCACTGGCAACCAGACAAAACGACGATTTAAATTTACCAAAGGGCTGGAAATTCGACCTCACAGCTGGAGAAACTGCACTTAGTCTGATCAGAAAAAAGAAAGCAGAAACCTCTCCCTTTCACCAACCCACACTAGCGGCCTGGGCAGCCAGTTTCAGCAGAGAATTTTCAGCGGCCCAGTGTTCTCCCAGGGAAGCCAGAGGAACAGGGCTGGGCATCAGTGAGTTTACCAGGCACTGCCAGAAGCCACAGGGGGATGTGTTGTGTTCGTGGTTTTCATAGCTCCCTAATATTTTAGAACGACAATGCTACTGTTTCTCATTTTAATGTGTAGTGTTCTAATGTTGGACTTATTTATCTTACCCCAAACAGCATAGTGATTGCAGAGTAGAAAACCACTTTGGGAAAAGGAGTGTTTGCATATGCTATTGATTTCAAGAGTTCTGTGACTAAAAACTGAGCATGTGTGATTTAAAAAGAAAAGTGTGTCCTGCCCTTTGCTTCAAATGGTAGGTGTGATGTTTTTAGGTCAGTAAACAACAGAATGTAAAATAAGTTGCAAAATATCATAAAGCATGGTCAGCCAGAATCCTCACAAGTATAAAGTGCACAGTCAAATCTGGTGTCAGCCATTCTAGTAAAAGATCATGTCTGTTTATGGCCAAGTCGGTAACTCCACATCTCGGTAGTAAATAGGTTAACAATGACAACCCAAGACTTAACAGCATCTTCTGAATCAGGGAGACAGATCTCAGCAAAACAGTGGCACATGATTGCAAGTCCTGGATTCTAGGCTCAGTTGTACCACTGACCATTTTGGGATGGTGGAAAAGTCACTTTATCTCAATAAGTCTCATTGTCCTCAAATTTCAAAGCAGGGCACTGGGCTAAATATGCTCCAACGAATCATCAAAGAGTACTTAAATATCCAGTTCAATTATAACTTTGGCCAAAAAAGGGATATTAAATTACTCAAATTCTTTGAAAATTAGTAATTTAGGTACAGGGTATATACATGTTTCTTTTATAAAACAGGACAGCACATTTCCTCTTTTCCCACAAGCATGCCTTATCCTCCCAACTAGAATAGAAATTCTCCAAGCAAGGCACCAAGCACCTCACCCAGCAGCTAAGACATCACACCTGATTCAGCACCTGCTCAGTTCGACGGTTTGAAAGACAATGAGTCAGCAAGTGCTTAGTTGTTCAGTCATGTCTGACTCATTGTGGCCCCATGGACTGTAGCCTCCTGGGTTCCTCTGCCCATGGAATTTTCCAGGCAAGAATACTAGAGTGGATTCTCCTCCAGGGGATCTTCCTGACCCAGGGATCGAACCCAGGTCTCTTGCATTGCAGGTGGATTCTTTCCTGATTGTGCCACTGGGAAAGCCCCTTAAAGACAACACATTTGATAAAAATCAAAGTAGAGTTGCTGTAAAACAGTATGCAGAAAAATAGACTCTAGAAGGAGGATGGGAAATAATTATATCATTACCAAGGGAAATAGATTTTCCTCTTAAGATGTGGGCATGTTGGAGTTAAAAAAAATTTTTAAGATGGATCAGACTTCCTTGGCTCAGACTGGTAAAAAATCCGCCTGCCAATGCAGTAAACCTGGGTTCAGTCTCGGTCGGGAAGACGCCATGGAGAAGGAAATGGCAATCCACTCCAGTATTCTTGGCTGGAAAATCCCATGGACAAAGGAGCCTGGTGAACTACAGTCCATGGAGTTGCAAAGAGTCAAACAGGACTGAGCAATTAACACATACACATTGATATCAAGACTTTTGATTCATTGTAAAATACTTTAAAACTTCTGGGTTGAACAAATCTGCATTTACAATTGTGTCTTTTAAATTACACTCCTCCTACAGTTCCTAGTGGTTTTGTTAATCACGAAGAGCAGTTATCAGAGTTGGCTATGACCATCAGCCAAGTTTGTGCCCTTTCTTGCTTTCCTGCAAGCTGAAGTAAAAAGCTTCCACATCTAAAACCCCTTTATGACTCAATCCAGAGGCTGTCTTAGTGAGGCCTTCTCTAAAACCCTCTGCCACCTACACACATTCTTTCTTCTTTCCTTGAGGATTATTTTAGGTGCTTAGCACTTAACCCGTCTAACACATTGCATGTTATACTTATCTTGATTATTCTCCATTTCTCCATAAGAATGTTACAGGATAAGGATTTTTGTCCACTTGACTCACTGGTCTAACTTGGTGCCTAGAACAAAGCTCAGCACATAGTAGGTACTCAATATATACAAATATATAATGGCATACCTTATCTGATACTATCAAATATATAACATATTATACCTTTATAACATATGATACTATATGATGTATATTATGTGTTATATAGTTTGTTTTGGGGGGCTTTCCTGGTGGCTCAGTGGTAAAGAATCTGCCTGCAATGAAGTAGACGCAGGAGATATGGGTTCGATGCCTGGGTTGGGAATATCCCCTGGAGGAGGGCATGGCAACCCACTCCAGTATTCTTGCCTGGAGAATCCAATGGACAGAGGAACCTGGCGGGCTACAGTCTGTGGGGTCACAAAGAGTCAGACACGACTGAAACAAATGAGCACAGCATACTGTAAATATATTTAATATGTACTATATTTTTCTTATATGATCATTATATTAAGTATTACATGTATAATACGCAGCACATATTATAATGGGTTGCTGAATATTGCAGATATTCCCTTTAAGCTCCTAGCAACAAAAGCACACGAAAAAAGGGGTGCACAGGGCGAGAGTGGCAGTGGGGGAGGCATTTTTCCAAGAGGCCCCAACATGGGGGCTCCAAGAGCAGCAAGTAGTCAGGACAAGAACAAGGACTGTGAAGTGAGATGATCCTTGGCTCTGCTACTTGTAGCTTTTTGAAATTAAGCAAGTTATCCAACCTCTCTAAATCTCAGTTCCCACACCTGTAAATCTAGGGTCATGAGACCCTGCCCATAAGTTTAATGTGAGGACTGCATGGGTTCCAGTATGTGCCACACCCTGCGGAGTATCTAACAGACAAAACAGTGCTAGATGGTGGCGGTGGTCCCAACGAGGAGGACAACGGAGATGACTACATTGTGCCAAGGAATGATACGGGGATGTAGGTGAAGGAGACACTCTTTCACAGCATCCTCAGACCTTGGTCTCTCTTCTACCTCCCCTACATTTCTAGCCCCCAGACTCATGCACACAAAGACAGTTGATAAAACAGCACTCAGGTTTCAAGAAAGAAGAGGTGTTGCAAAGAGGTTTGGCCCATATCGACCAAAGATATGGAGCGCTGGCAGTTCTTCCAGGGTCGTTCTTCACACCCAGGGATCAGAGAAACAGGAACCATGACACCCTCACAAAACAGAGCCAGTGGGGAAAGTGCCATTTTGGGTAATGTTGTTTTCCAAGTAGCTAAGCATCTACGTAGGTATCACAATAGTATGGGTTGTGTTTCTTTCTGCTTAGACTTTGTTTGACCAAAGATCTTTCCCGAATACACTGAAATTCTCTGCCCAGCCTCTGTGTACGGCCAAGATCCACTAAGCTCAAAGATCTTTCCCGAATACACTGAAATTCTCTGCCCAGCCTCTGTGTACGGCCAAGATCCACTAAGCTCAGCCCGGTCCACTACCCACCCCAACAGAGTTGAGGAGCTGATGCCCCAGGTGGCAGATCTGATCAATAGAAGGTCAAAGAGGGAAAGAATCAAGAGAAAAGCTGCTTGTCCAGGCTGACTGGCCCACGACGCAGAGGTTCCATGTGACCTCCCTAGAGACAAGCAGGGTGACTGAGAAACAGGCTGGCACTTTTTGTAAAGCTGTGACCAATTTAATTACATACTCATTTATATCTGGTCTCCCTTTCTGCAGGTCTTGACTTCCTTTTTGCCCTCATACATGTTCCCCTGGGACTGCACCCTTAATAAACATTAACATGTGCTGTACATTTTGCCTTGGGCTGTTTCCTGAGGAATCTGGGCCTCTACAATGATTGGGACTCTTCATTATAATGACCAGCTCTTATACTGGCTTCTAATGAAGTGATGGGCTCCCTTTGGGTCAGCCCTCAAGGAGACACTTAGCTGTTTATCCAGCAAATGTCTGAAGTGTAGGGAAGTGATTAAGAGCTCAGATTGGGGCTGGCCTGCCTCATTCAATCCCAGCTTTATCACAAGCTGGGAAACCTGGACAAGTAACTGAAAACCAAGCTTTTGTTTCTTCATCCTTAGATGTGGGTAAGCAAGTAACGACCTCATGGAATCCTTGTGAAAAGTAAATGATTTAATGCTTTTAAATGCCTGACGCACAATTAACCCTCAATGGGGCTTAGCCACTGAGTTCTCTCACTGTCTGATTAACAGGGTTAGTCCTCATTGTTGCTACTATGCCACCATACAGCAATCCTCTACACTGTACAATCTCTAAGATACCATAGGATCATATCTATTGAATCTAGATAAATGGTGCTGATGACCCCATCTGCAGGGCAGGAATAGAGGCGCAGATATGGAGAACAGACTTGTGGACAAATCGGGGGGAAGGAGAGGGACAAACTGAGAGGGGAGCACTGACATATATATATATACACACTACCATATGTAAGTAAGACAGCTAGTGGGAGGCCGCTGTAAACACAGGGAGCTCATCTTGGTGCTCTGGGAGGTCACAGAGGGGTGGGACAGGAAGGTGGAGGGAGATCCAAGAGGGAGGGGATATACAGATACACATGGCTGATCCAGTGTTCATGTATGGAAGGGAGAGCTGGACCATAAAGGAGGCTGAGCATTGAGGAATTGATGCTTTTGAACTGTGATGCTGGAGAAAACTCTTGAGAGTCCCTTGGACTGCAAGGAGATCCAACCAGTCCATCCTAAAGGAAATCAGTCCTGAATATTCATTGGAAGGACTGATGCTGAAGCTGAAACTCCACTACTTTGGCCACCTGATGTGAAGACATGACTCATTTGAAAAGACCCTGATGCTGGGAAAGATTGAGGGCAGGAGGAGAAGGGGATGACAGAGGATAAGATGGTTGGGTGCCACCACCCACTCAACGGACATGAGTTTGAGCAAGCTCCAGGAGTTCATGATGGACAGGGAGGCCTGGCGTGCTGTAGTTCATGGGGTCACAAAGAGTTGGATACAACTGAGTGACTGAACAATGGCTGATTCACAACGTTGTACAGCAGAAACCAATACAACATTGTAAAGTACTTACATTCCAATAAAAAAAGAGAAGTCTAGCTTACTAGAATTGTGTGCAAAGTAAAAGTAAGTAAGATCCAGGAAAAAATGCAAGAGTTAACATATATCAGAACAAATTATTTTTAAAGTTTTGTAAAAGGCTCCCCACAGCAATTTTTCTTTACACTCTGCTTCTTGATCATATTCTACCAAATTATCAAGCTCCAAATTAGCTAACTGTACATTTTTGAGTCTTGTGGTGTGACTGTACAATAAGAGTTCTGACTTAGCATTAACACCATTGAGTGCCTACCTTGTCTTAGCTGTGAAACACAGGAGTTTAGTGACTATAAATGAAAGTGTGGCTCATTCTGATTATTTGCCTTCTTGAATAAAACTACCAGCCAGACAGATGGACAAAGGCTGCACTTTTAGCAATTAGAACAATGTTTTAGGAAACTGTTATCCAAAACTAATCACCATGTTGTCAATGCAAGGCTTATTCAGTTTAATGATGCGGCAAAAATTTCTTTAGCAGTATCCTCAAGGTGTGAGAAAGAAATACAGAACTCTACCCAGGTCTGGGGAGAGAAACTGATATGCATGAGAGGAGAGGATGAATATACACAAAAGAAGGCCTTAACCTTGCTTTCCATCACCACAGTCTCACTCAAGATCTCAGAGTCTCATGCTGGCTCATGTATGACATGATATTCCAAGTATAGAATTCTCTATCAAAGCTGATCTCGTCAATGTTTATTTTTAATAATAAGACTTTATCAAAGTGCAGTCAAGGAAATCAGAAACATCCTACCAATGCCAGCAGCCCATGGGGATGGAAATGACCAATTGTGAGATGGGCTGCTGACATGTACAATATAATAGTATTATATTAGATTATCAAAAAACATTGTAATAATAATCTGGAGGCCTTCCCTGGAGGTCCAGGGGCTAAACTCCATGACCCCAATGCAGGGGGTCCGGGTTCAATCCTTGGTCAAGGAACTAGACCCTACATGCTACCGCTAAGAGTTTGCATGCTGCAAGTAAGACCTGGGGCAACCTAAATAAATGATTTATCTGTATATAGTATGAAGTGTTCGCCGCTCAGTCCTGTCTGACTCTTTGCAACCCCATGGACTGTAGCCCGCCAGGCTCCTCTGTCCACGGGATTTCCCATGCAAGAATACTGGAGTGAGTAGCCATTCCTTTCCCCAAGGGATCTTGCTGAGCCAGGGATCGAACCTGGGTCTCCCGCATTGCAGGCAGATACATTAGTGTGTGAGCCACCAGGGAAGATCATATATGTGTGTGTGTGTGTGTGTGTATACATATATATATATATATATATATATAGTAGAAATTATGGTTAAGTGAAACCCCTAATGATTTAGAGAAACCTCAAAGTCATGCTTTTAGGATAAGATGAGTTGAAGAAAAAGAACTCTGTGACAATCATTAGGACAGCTCTCAAAGGCCATTTTTCTTGACTTCCAGATCCTGGTATATTCTTCCTGCTGCTGCTAAGTCGTTTCAGTCGGGTCTGACTCTGTGCGACCCCATAGACGGCAGCCCACCAGGCTCCCCCGTCCCTGGGATTCTCCAGGCAAGAATATTGGAGTGGGTTGCCATTTCCTTCTCCAATGCGTGAAAGAGAAAAGTGAAAGTGAAGTCGCTCAGTCGTGTCCAACTCTTAGTGATCCCATGGACTGCAGCCTACCAGGCTCCTCCATCCATGGATTTTCCAGGCAAGAGTAGTGGAGTGGGGTGCCATTGCTTTCTCCGATATTCTTCCTAGTAAATTCCCAAATAGGAGTTAAAAAAAAAGTTGGGCCCAAGGAATAATGCAATTCCCTGAGCAGCCAACCACTCAGAAAAGGCAGAGCGCTCAAGACCATCTTTCTTGAACTCTCAGACTTATTCTTCGAATGTTGCTTTGGCTGCACAACTTCAGTGCACCTCCTTTAGATACTTGGAGATATCAGGGAACCTGGATCCACTCACGTGCAACCTTGATCTTATGTCCTTTGCAATGTTATATTTGTTGGTTCAGTAACACACCAGAGAGACAAAAACCTTAAACCTGGTCGAGGTGTCAGCAAACTACAAAGCAACACTAGACTTTGTGGCCTGGCCCAGCTCCAGTGACCCTCCAGTTCTTCCCACCAATGACCTTAAAAATGTCAGAAAAAATGTTCATTTACCAGTACTCATCACAAATGTACATTTAATATGAAGCCATCAAAGCTTCCAAGCCCCAGGGAGGACCCAAGTAATGGTTCACAAGATTACACATTTGGCTTTAGTGGTAAAGAATCCGCCTACCAACGCAGGAGACATAAGAGATTCGGGTTGGATCCCTGAGTGGGGAAGTTCCCCTGAAGTAGGAAATGGCAACCCACTCCAGTATTCTTGTTGGGAAATTGCATGGACAGAGGAGCCTGGTGGGATATAGTCCAAGGGGTCTCAAAGAGTTGGAAACGACTGAAGCAACTTTGCATACATGCAGGCACACTAGGGATCTAAGCGAGAATGAGTTGAAGATATATTAGGCTTACATTTAACAGCTCACCATCAATGCCACGTACAGACAAATTGTTACCAGCTGCCCAGGGTAGGAACGGCTTACCAAAACCCTTCTCCTACCCATTGCACTGAAACACCCAGCACATGGACATGACAGGACAGAGCTTGCATCACCACACGACCATAACCTGGGGTGGCTGGTATTAGAATTACGGCCACTGGGGAGGAGAAACTAGGGACCAGATGTACAGAGCCAGGAGTTAGCCTGTGGAAAATTCCCCAATCATCAGGCATGCAAGCTTGTAATTGGAAGATTTAGTTCTGAAAGTTTTCTCCTGAAAAGAAGCAAACGAATTTTAAGTGCACCATAAGTTATTTCTTTTTGTTGATTAGATCCTCAGAAATGGAAATTACTAGAATATTTTTGTTTGTTTACAGAGCACAGACCTATAGCAGTCAGTTATTATTAACAGCAAGTATGAGAAATAAACTTGACAGAGATTTTTTGCAACTTTGACAGCAAGCTAAAACTACAAAACACATATAGCACTATCAATAACAAGCTCTGTCTTTAGAAAAACATTTCTAAACTCCAAATTTAAAAAAATTTGAATAAACCACACTGGGGGAAAAATAATCTTTCAGAACTTTTTATAGAAACAATTATGAGATTATTATCTTATTAGAGCAATCAAAGAAAAAATGCAACCAAAAAGTATACAGGAAAAAATGTATTAGAAATGTGTGGTAGACACTTTATAAAATACAAACAAAATATTATATAATATAATTATAAATCACATTTATATTTAAAATAAATATAAAAATATAAACAAAATATATTTTTTCTGAGATTTGTGATACACGTGTTTGTTGACTTTCAAACTCATGAATTACTGTTATTTCTTTCCTCATTCTAAGCAAATATAAAAACTTTGTAGTCATACTGTTTATACATTTTTCTCAAAGAAGCCACCCAAATTGTATGAGTTTCAAGCCTCATAAAACCTGATCCATTTCTGGGGTTACGCATTCCTTGACAATTAAGCCTTGCTGATATATCATCATCAACTGACTTTAATGCTCTGGTTATCTCTCAGACTGTCCTGTCTCCAATTAGAATTTGTAAAAACCATCGCATAATGCCAAAAGGTGATGCCGAGGCCACAGTGAACAGGATAAATGGCCAGCACACGGCTCTCACTTATGTTACGTCACCTGTGTATCCCACAGTAGCAATTACGTGCTTCTCTGTCTCTACTACTCATCCTTGACTTAAACATCTATGCATCTTCTTCAGCCCCAAAGCCTGCAGGGAACCCGTTACTATATAAATGTGGCAAGGTGGGAAGGAAGAGGAGGAAAATGAAGAAAAAAGGGAGCAGAGAAGCAGCGAGAGTGAAGAGGTAGACTTTTAAGGACGAAAGTGTAGAAAAAGATTGAAAATGATTTAAGCTCTGTTTCATATATCATGCAGCTAAATCACAAAGCCTTTATGTTTTTACCATAACATCCGTGTGTGTGTGTGTGGGGGGGGGGGTGGGTGCTGACCTGTATGCACCACAAATTTTTATCTTAATTCCTTCAATTTTTATTGAAACTTATTCAAACTTTTAGACTCAAAATATTTCTTTTCAGTATATTATTTTACTTGGCATTATTCTCACCAGCATACTGCTTTTTAAAAGCAACTCGAATGTTACCTATATTATGCAAATGAAAATCGGTGAATTTAATCACGCAGAGTTGTCCTAGAGGAGCCACTAAATCATCAAACGTCCAATGGAAAAATTTCGAGAGTCCTAGTATATTCAATAATTCGCGTATCAGTGCCCAGAATTTAATATAAATTGAATTGAATCCTACACACAACTCTTCGTAGATTCTGTCGATAAAACAAGCTTTCATAAAAACTGGCAAGCTAAAACTACAGACTGCAGCCCATTTTCATTTTCTTTTCAATGAAACACTGTGAATATAGAGGCATCACATAAATATTTATCAAACTCTATAATTCTTCCAAATGTAATGATAAATGAAAGTATCCTTCAATGTGCATATAAAACACCTGCAAAAAAAATTTTTTAGAAGACTGAAATGAGATACAAGCTACCCAAAGTTACAAACAATAAATTTATCCCAATACCTCTTCCAGAGAGCCAGTGATACATGAAGCAATCATATGATTGCTTTTGTAACTTCTGCTTACTTGGCCTCTGAAATTTCATGCTTTGCTAATTGAAGAAGTAAATATCATTCAGTATCACCTAACACTGGGGAAATCATGATGCTGCTGACAGGAAGGGCCAGGTAAACCATGGGAAACCTCTATTATAAAAACATAAAAGGAAGATGGGCTCAGAGAAAAGACCACACAAGCTTCCAGATTGTTGGCTTGCCCCCCAGCGTGGATTTCCTCTTTATGCTGGTCATTATATTTATCATTTACTAGTTACATGGGGACAATGGCAGCACAGAGTTGATACACAAGGCAGAAATAATTACAGATTTGAACCAAGGGTCCTCTATTAAAGCCCGAATTGCCTTCAGCCCACTGCTAAGAAAAGGTCAAGAAGAAGGCACCTGCTGAAAAGAGCAATAAAAGCATGCTGTTCATTATCTTCCAGAAGCTTCCAATCCTCTCTCCTGCCTGATTTACATGACAACTACTACATTCATCTGAATGTTGTGGAGTGTTCAGAGCTCCTCCGGGAACATTGTATTTCTCTCAGATAATTATGATCAAAAAGTCTAGAGCTAAGGGTAAAACTCCAGAGCCAACAAAATTTCTGCTATCACTTGACCCTAACTTCACTCCTCTCCTTAACTTGCTCTGGTCCCAGGGGCAAATTTTAAGCCAAATTCAACAAATCTCTTTTGACCTAGATGGTTAGGGGATACAAATATCACCTGGAAAAAGAGAATGAGGATGGGGAACGCCATTTAGTCTGGTATTATCGTGAACTACACCAAAGTTGCCGAGTAATATCTGTCTTACTCCTCAAATTGTCAAAAAAAAGTTGAAAGGGCAAGTTTTTGGAAAAGAAGCTTCAACGGTTAGCAGCCGTCTATAAGACAAAATATGATTTCCAATGCCTCTGAGTATCAGAAAAGGGAAGCTTATATTTTGTGACATTATGCAAGAAACATGATCATATGGAAATTACCCAGCTCTTTCAATATCTGACTTCTGCAATGATAAAAGGCTCCTCAAATTTCTAACAATACAAATGTTTCTCTTCCTGGTTTTGATTTACCCACTCTTGACACTTGATTAGAGTCTGCAGATAAAGAGTATTAGACTCAGCACTGGCAGCTAGCAAACAGTTCTTCGTTTAACTAAATAAATAAATGCTACATAGTTGCATATCTTTATTCTTTCCCTGGCCACCAGTTGAAATGAATTCTTCTCCCTATAAAAGATCAAGTATAGCATCTCAACACTGGAGAGCTAGAAAGATCCTGATCGCACTGGAGAAGGCCCAGTCTGACACCTGTGGCCTTCTGTGTCACCGCAAACTGACCCAGTGCCTTCCACAAAGGTAGTGCCCAAACAACAGCAGATTGTGAAGACAGCAGTGACAGCTGTCATATGCTATGTCAGGCTGTGTTATTATTCGGTAATTATTCATTCCTCTTCCTCCCTTTCTCTGTAAGAGAAGTAGTCCTCTCTGCCCCACATCAATATTCAACTCGATCCCAAGATGGTCTTTGGTCAATGGAATGCAGACCAGTCTTGAATTAAGACTTCAAGAGGCACTGCAAGCTTCCGTCAGCCTCTGGCACTCCTGACCTGACTTTGAGAACGCTACAGCCCAGACAGTGAGTACTCCCTTCAGCCTGGGTCCTGGAGTAGGAAAAACATGTGGAACAGACCATAACTCACACTACAGCCTGCAACAACCTCAACTATTTTGCCAGACCCAAGAGCAAGAGAAGGAAATGGCAACCCACCCCAGTGTTCTTGCCTGGAGAATCCCAGGGATGGGGGAGCCTGATGGGCTGCCATCTATGGGGTCACACAGAGTCGGACATGACTGAAGTGACTTAGCAACAAGAACAAGAAAAAAAAAAATCTGCTTCTATAAGCCACTGAAAATTTTGATTGTTTGTTACACAGCAATAACACAGAAAACCCTGACTGATACATACACTTAGCAAGGTTACAGTGGCAGACTGGAGCAGAAAAGAGGGGACTAACATGAGATTTGGAGTCCACTTCACTAGACTGTCAATTCCAGCTCAGACAGCTCCCAAATGCTTGACCCTGGTTAGGCAAATCTCACTGAACCCCACCTTGCTGGATTAATGTGACAATTGGAAAGTACCTACAAAGCACTCAGCACAGTGCCTAGCACACAACAGGTACTTGATAAATGGATCAATAATATAATTAGTAATAATGAATGGTAAAATATCTTCCAAAGTATCCATGATTAATGTTCTGAACTAGAAACTATTTGGATTAAATATTTCTTTAATACCAGCTAAATAAAACAGTGAAGTCATTGCAGCTTACAAAAGAATCTAACAGAAAATTACAGTTTAAAATGTACAATGTACTCTATCTAAAACTTCTGAGTAGCCAAGAATATGAATTTTTATTGTGTCAAAGAATAAGAATGTGTTATTTGTGAAGAAAAAAAATGATTAAATTGCAGGTTCCATCTTCCAGACTGGTCACTGGTCATTTAAACTGTGATTGAATCCACTATAGTTGAAGGCCGCTCAGTTAATCCATTACAGTGAATGTTATTAAACATTTATAAGTGCCTGTACCTGGTAAAAAACTCAAAGGTATGGTTTCGTTCACTGAGTTCCAAAATAGGAAAGAACATAACACTACTAAAGTATAAGTGATGGTCGCTCAGTCGTGTCCAACTCTTTGCAACCCCGTGGACTGTAGCCCACCAGACTCCTCTGTCCATGGAATTCTTCAGGCAAGATACTGGAGTGGGATGCCATTCTCTCTCCAGGGGATCTTCCCAACCCAGGGACTGAACCCAGGTCTCCTGCATTGTAGGCAAAGTCTTTATAATTTGAGTCACCAGGGAAGCCCCTAAAACTACTAAGTGGATTAACTAATCCCAGCATAAGCTGATTCACAAAACAGGAGCACTGCAGTTACTAAAGCATGTAAATAGATTTTTGATTCATCAAGAAAGCATTCAGAAAACTATTACTACTAATGAGTAATATATTGGGGTTGGAAAGCTTACTTAAAAAAGAAATTCATCCAAAATATGAGTTCAATTCCCTGTCTTTCCAAAGAATAAGGAAAAGGAATTTATAGGAAAGATAGAATCTGTAAACATACTCTAAAGAGCCCAGGTAAATTTAGGGTAGTGTTTCTGAACCACATGCAGAAGAACAGCTTGAAGAGCTCACGTGAAGATTCTTAGGCTCCCATCCCAGAGCAACGGAATCAGAATCCTTGGGAATCAGGCCTGGGGACCTGCATTGTGAACAAACTTTCCAGCTGATTCATGTGCATGCATAAGTTTGAGACCCATGAATCAATGCAAGCCATGACACAAGCTTTGGCAGGAGTCTTCAAGGTTCTTGAAAGACAAAATTCCAAAGAAGTTTAAGCCGTTTTATGCCTGGGGGTCAAATGAAGAGCAGAGTCCAGACTTCAGAACCAGTAACAGTTGTAGGGCTAAACAGCCATTCATTCATTCTGCCAGTGGCTCAAGCCATGATTTTTAGCGCTTGCAGGCAGAGCTGATGGATCATTCAATAGGAGCATAAGCCAAACAGTACAAAGGGATGGCTTCTCTTGTTGTTCGTACATTTGCCAAACTTCTCCCCAACCTTAGCAAGCCCTGGCACAAGTCAAGGCAATCATTCCTCATCAGCTTCTTAGGCTGGGATGTTAAAATCTACAAGAAGTGAGACGGAAGAAAGATGGCTAAGAATATTACCATATAGGAATTCTAGTCTTCATTAAAACATTTCAACATTAAGTCCAAGCCTCTTTCCTGATAACCAGAGAAAAACATAGTTTTAATTCCTTAAACAGGGAAACCATATGAAATATAAAGGAGAAAAATAAATAGTCACTATAGTTTTAAAATTGAGTAATTTTCTAGAAGTTAAATCAGAAACATGGGTATTGAATGCAAAGAACAGAGTACTGAGTTAAGACTGAGAGGAAATGGTTCTAGATATATCCTCAAACAGGTAGGTGACTTTACATAATGCACTCAGCTACTCTTCACCCCAGAGGAGTTAATGTCCTAAGAAAAGAGATTAAGTCACAAAGCAATGTCAAAATGAAAGTGACATTATTATCACTTATGGCAAAATTTATTTTATGCAATCCAGAATATAAGAGAACAAATGCAAAACAGTGAGCTGACTTTTCAACAGAGGCAAAAGACACCAAACTCCTGAAGTCAAAAACACTAACTGAAAAAGGTACATGCACCCCAATGCTCACAGCAGCACTGTTTACAACAGCCAAAGCAGGGAGGCCACCTGAACGCCCGCAGACAGATGAGCAGGTAAGGAGGAGGGATGAGTGGATAAAGAAAGGTGAGTGGAGTGTTAGTCATGCAAAGCATGAAGTGATGCCGTCTGCAGCCACATGGATGGACCTAGAGATCATCATACTAAGTGAACAAACAAAGACAAATGTCATATGATATCACTTATACGTGGAATCTAAACAAGTAATACAGATCCACACATTTATAAAACAGAACGAGACATAGAAAATAAATTTATGGTTACCACAGGGGAAGGTGGGTAGAGGATAAATTGGGAGTTTAGGATTAACAGATGTGCACTACTCTACATATGCTGTGCTGTGCTTACTCGGCTGCATCTGAGTCTTCGCAAGCCCGTAGACTGTATACAAAACAGATAAAGAAGGACCCACTGTATACACAGGGAACTATACTTGATATCTTGTAATAACCTATCATGGAAAAGAATGTAAATAGGAATATATACGTATATACATATATATCAGAGAAGGCAATGGCGCCCCACTCCAGTACTTTTGCCTGGAAAATCCCATGGACGGAGGAGCCTGGTAGGTTGCAGTCCATGGGGTCGCTAAGAGTCGGACACGACTGAGCGACTTCACTTTCACTTTTCACTTTCATGCATTGGAGAAAGAAATGGCAACCCACTCCAGTGTTCTTGCCTGGAGAATCCCAGGGATGGGGGAGCCTGGTGGGCTGCCGTCTATGGGGTCACACAGAGTCAGACACGACTGAAGCGACTTAGCAGCAGCATACATATATATAATTGCAAATCAACTATACTTCAATTAAAATAATTTACATAAAGAATTATAAAACCAGCTATAGCATCAAATAACTATACACACATTTTATGCAGTAATACCCAAGATGAAAACAGAATAGTACAAACTTGGAAAATCTAGGCCACTCTCACCAAACTGCTCCTGCTCTTGCCTGCATCAAGCTACACCAAGGTGAAACTTCCTAACAAAACAACCCACTGTGGCTTGATGTAGCCATCTAGGCTGCAGCGGTTACTGGTTCAGCCTGACACCTTACTGTTGACCTACCTACCTATATCCACCTGAGTCCCAAGGTAAGCTTCTCACACTGGAGAAGCACACAAACAATGGGACTGGAAGGACAAAGGACGGTGAGTAATGGCTGGTGCCAGCCATCTCTGAGCTCAGGACTCTAAGGATTTTGACACACATTTCACACTTTATTCTTACAGATTTTAGATCAACTCCAAATTCAAGTGTGTCTAGAAACAAGCAAGGAAGCCCATGCTTGTCCTTAGACTGGAGATTGCAGTGTATTTCACAGTTACTCAGAGCTAAACTTGAAACTAGGCTCCAAGTTATGTATCCTCTCTGAATATTGGTTCATGAATTGAGTATTAAGATTAATGGGACTATTGGAAGAATTAAATGAGACTTGACTGTAAAACCCTTCATACAGTATGTTGCCCATTGCAGGTACTCAATGAAGCCATTACTGTTAACAGTAAACTAGCAGCAGCGAAGATCGCTGCTTTTCCTTTCTCATTTTGTATTTCAAAGGTAAAAATACATTCTAACTGAATGACAAGTTACATATAAAAGATAGAGTATATGATTAAATCAGAACCCAGTTTTCCTGACATTTACCTTTCCTTCTTTGGGGCTATGGATCACTTTTACGGTTTACACTGGCCACAATCAGAAACCACACATTAAAAATTTCCAATTTAAAGTTTAAATCCGTGATGGTACAGAAAGTTTTGCTACTTCTATCCAATATTGAGACAGCTTCTCAAGCCCTTTTTCTGGTATAACTACTGTAAACTAGGATTCTTAGGACAACCCCTACCCTCTACCTGTTCTCATGATCGTCTCATCAGCGTCAACACCGTCTTCCTTACTGGGAACAAAACACCCTGTGAGTGTTGTAGAAAATACTGTACTGGATCCAAATGTGTCCCTGCAAATGAAAAGCGCCAACAGGACCATTCACACGGGAATAGAGAAGACGCAGCCCTTGTCTTGAGATGTCTACAACCTAGAGAAGACTAGAAAAAGATATGCACGTGCTGCAACTGAGGCCCAGCGCACCCATGTAAATGCATAAAAATAAATACTAAAAAAAGAAAAAGTTACTCTGCTGATCAAGGCATGCGCACGCGCACACACACAGCCAAGCACCTGTATGTTTAAAGGCAAATAATGACAATAAGAATAGAAATAAAATACATATCTGTAGCTATGATGATGTGTAAATCAACAGGTAGGGGACAACAAAACTATCAGGACAATTTTGTCCCACATATTAAAATGTTTCTACAAAATGTAAATTCTTACAGGTAAAATCTTAAAACCATTTTTTTTAAATAAATAAAATCCACAGCATGCCTCCTCTAGTCTATCATGAAAGTATTTGTAGAAGGATGCCTCCATGTATCAATGGGGCCAATACAGTGCAAACGCCTGTCAGTCAAGGGCCAGAAGTGCCTATGAGACACGAGAGACCAAGCAACTAACGCCAGATCGCTTCAGCAGAGCCTGTCTGTAGAGGGAAACAAGAGCCACTTGAAAACTCATTTCACACTACTAATGTAAAACAAACGCAAATGTAATTTACTTTATCAGGACCCTTAATTTAGTGAAGGTCATGAGTACACTCAGCAGAGGTGAGGATTACCTACACTTATCAAAAGATAACCTGGTGACAGCGTAGCTGAATAGGAAAGAAACCAGGGACTCCCACTGAAAACCATCAGCTCTCATGTATAAAGAGGTCTTCTTACAAGTCGGTGAATTCTAAGGAAAAGCTTTGACTTGGTCACCTCTGCACCAATGCAACCTCATTTGTCATTCCGCTTGAGTTCAAGAATAGCCCTTCACTTTCCCAGTGTTGACAACTGAAGAGACATGAAACAACACTTCTGGCACAAAACATGAAACTTACCACTCTCGTCATCAATATTGAACCTTCCAAGACCACTGCCATCCCTGATGGAGTACTGGATCTCCCCATCCCTCCCCGAGTCCTCATCGTGGGCAGTCACCTGCAGCACGCTGGTTCCAATCCGTGAGTTTTCTTTTACAGAGCCAACAACAGCAAAGTCCGGGAAAAAGGGAGTATGGAGGTTTTCATTGACATCCACCACTTCCACCTCCACAAAGGACACGGATGACAGAGAGACAGGCCGCCCTTTGTCCTTGGCCCGAACTGTGAGGTTATAGAACTGCTGCTTTTCATAGTCAAGCTCCCTGCTCAGGCGGATGGCGCCACTTGCTTTATCTATTTCAAATCTCCCGTTGTAATCATTGACCAAAGAATAGCGCACTTGACCCCCCAGTCCCAGATCTGGGTCATGGGTCTCCAGCCAAGCAATGACGGTGCCAACGGGGAGGTCTTCAAGGACCTTCACACTGTAGCTACTGGGAATGAAAGCTGGGGAGCAGTCATTGACATCATCCAAGAAAACCTTCAGGGTGACAACGGAAAAGAGCTGCTGGCCACTTTCTGCCTTGTCTCTGGCTTCTATTTTTAAAGAATAGTTCGCTTTGGATTCCCGGTCCAATTGGTCCGCTATATACACGATTCCAGTGGAGCTATTGATGGCAAACTGCTGCGTATCTGTCAAGACTGAGTAAGTCACTTCACCATTAGAACCCAAATCTTTGTCTCTGGCTTCCACTTGAATAATCTCAGTGCCAATACTTGAACTCTCAAGAATGTTAACTGAATAACTGTCTTGAAGAAAAATCGGGCTATTGTCATTGGCATCCTCCACATTGATGGTAAGCAACCTCCATGAGGACTTTTGTGGATTCCCTAAATCATAGATGGTGATGTTAAGGAGATAGAGGTCTCTGTGTTCTCGATCCATGGGCATAAGGACTTGAAGTTGCCCGGTCTCCATATCGATATTAAAACAGCTATCCATATTCCCATCAGATATTGTAAATAGCACCTTCCCATTGAAGCCAGAGTCGGCATCATAGGCTTTAATCTTCAGGATATTAGCACCAACTGGCAGATTCTCCTTCACAGCCACATCAGAAGGAAATGACTTGTCAAAATGTGGTCCCTGCCGGTTAACTGAATAAAAGTCAAGAAATCCATCTTCTAGATTCAGTTTCCCATTTGCTTTGGCCTTAATGAGGAGCTTCTCTGCCAGCTTTTGAGCCACTCGAGTTTCTCGGCAACTGAAGCTCTTTGAAGACACCTTCCCATGTAAGACTGAAATGTTAACAGACATGGGGTCTGCAAGATTCTCTCCATCAGTGGCTGTAATCCTGAGGGCAAAATTTCCATTTTTAATGCCAGAATTCATCAGTGACTTTTTAAGCTGCAAAACACCAGAGTCTGGGTTTAAATAAAAGAAACCAAGTTCGTTTCCAGAGATGATTTTGTACTTTACAAGCTCCAGCTCGTCAATATCAATCGCTGAGACAGCCGTGATATGACCCCCAACTGGAAAGTCATAGGAGATCACTCCCTGGCAAGCCACTTTTTCAAAGAGGGGGCTGTTGTCGTTGACGTTTCCGACTCGAATAGTCACGTTGACCTCGCTCTCGTGGCGGTATGGCGAGCCCCAGTCAGAGGCTCTGACGATGAACCGGTACGTTTCCGGAGAGGATTCAAAGTCCAGGTCTTCAGTGGTGCTGATGACGCCTGTAAACTGGTTAATGGCAAACGGCAACACGTTCAGGCTGGCAATACTGTAGGTGATGTACCCGTTTTCTCCTTTATCCTTATCAGAAGCTGAAACTGTCAGCACGCTTGTTCCTACGGGAACACTCTCATTCACAAATGCCTCATACAGCAGCTGCTGAAATTCTGGGGTGTGGTCGTTGGCGTCTTCTATGCTGATGGTGACTTGCGTTTTTAAATCTCCTTCTTTGTTTGTCACCCCCAGTCTATAAACCTCCTTCTTAATGGTGTTCAGTGGCTGTGCGGTGACAATCAGACCTGACTGGGGATTGATTTTGAAGTACTGGGCATCCTCTCCAGGGGATAATCTGTACTCCACATCTAGTGGTTCGGGACTTAATTTTACTATAGCAACCACGACACCGGGAGGGGAAAATTCACTAATGCTCACTTCGTACGCGTCTTTCTCAAATCTAATTGGGACAGTGTCTCTTTTGGGGTTGGCGATGTGGACTATCTTGACTGCTGAAAATTTCTGAGGTGACCCCTTGTCTTTGGCTTGAAGAGTGAGGTTGTAGCCATAGGGAAAGCTCTCCCAGTCAACCGGCTTCTTCTCCTTAACCCTGTACTCATTCACCCACTTTCCTTCCTTGGCCAGGAAGAATTGGTCTAAAGGGTCCCCAGCCACGATGGA
This sequence comes from Bos grunniens, assembly GCF_055505025.1. Classification (NCBI taxonomy): domain Eukaryota; kingdom Metazoa; phylum Chordata; class Mammalia; order Artiodactyla; family Bovidae; genus Bos; species Bos grunniens. The sequence goes on along the minus strand of NC_141193.1, from coordinate 49,057,038 downwards.
AACAGACTCAATCTCTCCATTGGCCCCTTCATCGAGGTCATCGGCTGTCACCACTGCATATACAGGCTCTGTGTCCAATGAGAAAGGAACGTGAGCAACCACGTGGAGAGCGGGGGCGTGCTCGTTTACCCGTTCAACGTGAACATAAAGCTTGGCAGTGCTGCTCACTCCATTATTCCCATACAGCTTCATCCCCCGGTCCACGGCTAAGATCTCCAGGTCGTATCTGCTCTTTTCATCATAATTTAATCGTCCGCTTAAGGAGATGACCCCGCTCGTGGGGTGGACTGAAAACAGCTCAACTTTGTTCTTGAAGTAGTAGTAGAATTCGCCATTGGAGCCAATGTCTGCATCTGTTGCCGTCACCTGGGCGACACTAGTCCTTAGGGCTGTGTTTTCTGCGATTGTAACTGAGTAGGTTGTGGGTGAAAATAAGGGTCTCAGGTCATTCATATCTAAAACTTGTATGCTCACTTTGGTCCATGCTTCCAAATCCTCGCCTCGGACAGAGCCTTTGACTATCAATAAATAATTGTCCTGAATTTCCCTGTTCAATATGGCGGAATTGCCACCTTTAGTTCTTATTCTGAGAAAACAGAAATCTGCAATGATGACTTCCTCGGCTTTGAAAAAGCCTTCCTCATCTCCAGACACTATTCTGTATTTGATGTCCCAGGACAGATCGATCAAGGTGATGCCCATGCGACTCTGGCTGTTGACGTAAGTCCTTGCTGCCGAGTTCTCATACACGGTAGCATTATAAATGGAATGTGTGAAGTGGAAACCCAGGGGTCCGGTCCCAGGAAGCCCCTGAGAGAGTGTAGCCAAAAGCTTGAGAAGCAGGAGAATGAGGCAAGAGGGAGGCCGTGTGCCCACACAGTATCCCATAGTTAGATCCATCACATCATACTTCCATCCTGGAGGGGAAAAACAGAGAGAGAGAAGAGATAAATTAACCTAGAGGATCATAAGAGAAGGAACAGAAGTAACTATTATGAAACAGTGTGTTTTGAAAACTTTATTATAAAATCTTTTTACTAAAACATCAATACAAGAAAAAAAAGTAGAACACTCCCCACTACTAGATGACAAGGAACTCAAAATCACTAGGATTTACACTTATCATGCCCGATTTTTTTGAGCGACACGTCTACAGTGCTGATAGGATTGACTGTCCACTGGTGTAAGTTTTCTTGCATTCTGAAGGTCAGTTTAGAAATACATACTGCAAGGCTTAAGAAGTTCATTTACGGCTGACATAATATTAAATTCTAGGCAATTATCCTAGGGAAATAATTAGACAAGTGTACATTTACAGGACAGTTTAAAATACAAAAATTGAAAAAACATTAATTGCTTATCAATTGAGAAGCAAATGCTTTGTGGCACATTCTAGAAAACAAAAGACTCTGCAGCCATTAAAAATAATGACTGAAAGCTGTGTATTTTCAGATGCAGTAAGAATATAATACTACATGGAAAAAAGAGCATAAAACACTATATGTGATATGATTCTATTAGACTTAATCATTTATATATAAACTGCATTTTTACCTTTAAAATGAATTAACTATGTTGTGAGTTTGGGGAGCATCTTGCATCTTCTAATATTTCTTAAATCAACATTGTACATCAATGGTTGTGTAATTACTTTTTATAATTAGATCTTTAAAGAAATGTATTCCAAGTGTTACCATCTTCTGTCGTGTTGAATTTTAAACTGATCAAGAGTTAGGCATAAGCCAATATGATGAAGATTAACAAAACATCACTTAACAAACCAAGCAGGGAGGACCATCCCTAAGGAGTTACCTGATCTAAGCGATATTCACGAGTGGACTGTGCCTCTCAGAACAAGAGAGGAAAGGAAGATTTTGTGCAAGGAAATTTTAAAGAATGACAAGAGATTTATCTTCTTACGAGTAATTGAAGGAATTACTTCCAATTATTTTTATCAGCTACTATTAAATTTCCACAGTCACCACAGCTCTATGACTGTGCAGAAGAAAAGATTAAAAATATTTTCCTATTTTAACTGTAAAATCTGTCAAGTGCTTTAAAAACAGAGAAGGGGAATGCTATTTAACAGGAAAGAGCTATCTATTTATACGCTTTGGCTCAGATTTTTAGAACAACCAAATGTATGAGTTCTTCTACCAAGACATACTCACCAGACCCTCACATTTCCTTTCTCTGTCTCTTGTATGGGAAACAGAATGGAGGAGAAGAGGAGAAAGGAAATGAACCCTTCTGCAGGCATTCTGTGACTTAGCTGCTTTGTTACATTTAATCCCCGCAACAACCTAAAGTACTACAGCACCCAACTACATGTTAGAAAACTGAAAGCTAGAAGGCTGTTAACCCATTTGGCTGGAACACTGGCCCATCCAGTTTCTCCCAGCAGCAGAGCAGCATCTCAAACCCTGGTCTTTCCTGCTCCAAAATCTGTGTTTTTTCCCATCACACCATCAGTCTTCCTAAATTCTCTATGAACATAAGCAAGAAAGAAATTATTAAGGCTTCCCAGAAGCACATATTACTTTAACTCTACAGAACTAGTCAGTATTTATCACTGATGGAAAAACATAAAACTCACCCACTTTCTCTATTTGGTTACCTCCATTCTGGTTTTAAACTAGTTACAGTCACTGATTGTAAGCTGAAAAATCCCCTGGGGAAATTTAGCATCTTCAAATATTACCAACTTTTCTGTAGCTTATAAAAATATCCATGGTTGGCAAGGCACATATTATTATAATTTTTTGTAGATAAGAACACCAGACCTCACTTTCCTAATAGCAGAGTCTGAATTAGAACTCTGACTCTCTCCACACTCCACAGTGCTTTCTCATTTTTTCCCCAATTCTGCCTTCCAGGAAACTCTCATAAGTGAAATTCTGGGCCTGCATTTGCACGCTTCTACCTGAGATGGAAATACGCCTTGCTGCTATCATCAGATACAGCACCTAGGAGACACTGAATAGGTGAGCAAAAAGAGTACAGTTTAATATAGGAATTTCATAAGCAAAATAAAGACTAAAAATAAAGCGTGCTGATATAATGACCTTTCATATAAGAAGTTAATTTCATAGGCAGTTCCTCTGGCTGTCTGTCCTTGGGAAATGCTCCATGTGGTATTATGTGCAAAGAAGCAGCTTGGAGGCAGAAGTTCAAATATCCCTCCCAGGAGAGTGAACCCCAGGGGACCAGTGCAACTGGGGGTACCTATCTGTGGAGCACGCTCAGCTGAAAGAAGGGATCCTTAGGGATTACAGATAGAAACCAGGAGAAGCTTTAATAAGAACCCACATGACTTAAGAAACTCTTTCAGTTCACCATCTGAGAATGGTGAACTTCCAAAACAGAAGAGGCATTTTTACGTTCACTATGAACACAGTGGAAGGAGACGGGTGTTTATAAGAAAATAATCGAAGGCATGCAGACTCTCGTAAGGTAGAAAAGAGGTTACTCCCAGCATCTCCGGGGAAATGCAAATTCTGTTTCTGCCTCATTACCTACTCACCAGTCCTCCCTGGTGGCTCAGACAGTAAAATATCTTCCCACAATGCAGGAGACCCAACTTCGATCCCTGGGTAGGGAAGATTCCCTGGAGACAGGAATGGCAGCCCACTCCAGTATTCTTGCCTGGACAATTCCATGGACAGGCGAGCCTGGTGGGCTACGGTCCATGGGGTCTCCAAGAGTTAGACATGACTGAGTGATTAACACTTTCATTTTTTCAACAGAGTCTATGTCCAGGGCACTTCCTGTGGTTTTACCCAATACATCACCCAAGGAATCTGGACTCTTCGGTCACCAGAAAAGAAAACCACTCCAATGGTGAATTCAGTTCAACTAAAGTTTTCTTAGTCTGTCCCCACATTTCCACCCTAAGCCCAGCCTGAAGGAAAGCTGTTAGGATGTGCCAAAACTGGACACAGTCCTATTCCCAGCATCGATACCAGCATATACCAAGAACCACGTACCACGAAGAAGGTGTACAGTACTGGTGTACTGAACACGATACTCTTTCTAAAGTTTTTACCAAATTTGTTACAGTATTGCTTTCGGTTTATGTTTTGGTTTTTTGGCTGTGAGGCATATAGGATCTTAGCCCTCTAACCAGGGATCAAACCACACCTCATGCATTGCAAGGCAAAGTCCTAACAACTGGATGGCCAGGGAAGTCCCCGCTAAACACAATATTAAGGGAGGGAAGTAAATAGAGACCCAGAGGCCTGTAGTATGCTCAGCTCCTAAATCCTCCAAATAAGCACATCTTACTTCAGGAAAGAGAATGAAGAAATTATACAAATTCAAAGGAGGCCGAAGGGCTTCCTAGGTGGCACTAGTGGTAAAGAACCAGCCTGCCAATGCAGGGGGCACAAGAGATGCGGGTCTGATCCCTGGATCAGGAAGAACCCCGGGAGAAGGGAATGGCACCCCACTCCAGTACTCTTGCCTGGAGAACCCCATGGACAGAGGATCCTGGGGGCTACAGTCCGTGGGTTGAAAAGAGTCGGACATCACTGAGGGCCTGAGCACACACAGACAAAGGAGGCTAAAAGATAATCTGTTTCACTCTCTTGAGTTTACAGGTGAGGAAACTGCTACCCAAATATAGGATGAGATCCCCTAATATAAGGTCTCAGATCTCCCAGGTTCTAGACAATACCAAATGGAAAAGTTTGCCAACTGAATTAGTTTTCCTTTGAATTTTATTACAATTTTCACTCTGTGGTTTATCATCATTTTGCAGTCATCTTTGTTTTCTAACATCTTATTACTCCCCCTGGAGTTACTCCCTCCTCTAAGTAGTTAACTGTTTATAAATAAACATTTAAGTGCCCTGGGGGAGAGTTACTTTTACAAACCCTTCTGGTGAATCCGTCAAAACAAAAAATGTTGTCATAATATGAAAAAAACATTATTCATTTTAACTATTCGAAAATGATATTTTTGCATACTGAGTTTATTTTTTTTTAGCAAGATACACCGCCGGAATATTTTTCTTATAAAGCAGAATTAATGATCTTAAATGCAAATGAAAAGACTTTCAAACCATACCGAAATTGAATTGTATTCTTGTGTTCTAAAATCTGTATTTAACTTCAAAACCCGGAGCAGGACTGAGTTTTCAACTTCAGTTGTTAAAACGAAAATATCTCATGAGGTTTTAGTATTTTTAGTTTTGTAAAAAAAAAATATATACAAAACCCTATATGGCACAAATTAATTCAAAAGCTTGCAGTTTTCTCCATCAATTTAGAAAATAAAGGAGTGCCAGAAGCGAGAAATTCTGTAAAATTCTGTAAAGTAAGTGTTAAAATAAGACTTGGCTTCCTTTTTTTAGTATGCAAAGATGACTGCTAAGATGTTTTCTTAAAAAAAGAAAAGAGTCCTGCTTTTCCACACTGGGGACAAGCTATTTGTGAAACCCGAGTATGAGACTGATGCTGTTTGAGAAGCTCTGCACATTGATTTATTTTACTGCTTCTGGATTATTTTAAAGAAAGCACTTAGTTCCCAACCTTGGAGCCTATTTTCTACGACTTAGTAACATAATCAATAATTTTTGATATAATCTCTGAAGAGATCATCGAGTCATCAATCTTGGAGACACTTCCTTTCCCGAGGCAGCGCGGCGTGCCTCACCGCCCGGCCCTGTCCGCTCAGATGGAGGTTCTCAGGCTGGGCTGCAGAAGGGCAGGGGGTTTCCTTTCCAGGGATGAAAAAACACTACAGACCCCAGGGCAGAGAACAGCTCCTACAAAAGCCACCTCTCTGTGAGCCTTGGCTCGGAGTAAGGCTCAGCTTGCTTGGGGAACCTGGGGAAGCTCCATTTTGCCACCATTAAACTGGGCTCCTGAAACAGCTGGGATTTCGGAACAGTAAAACAGCGCTTTAGAAAAGCGTTCTATTTTTAGTTCATCTCTTCCTATCTTACAGATTTTTGAAAGCAGTTGATAAGCCAGACAGAGATGGTGCTTGGGGAATGAGCTCTGAGAGCCTGCGAGACAAAGTCAGTATCCAAAGGGCTTCCCCTTCATAGGCATACTTGACCAAGATGCCTTATGTGAGAAACGCAAAGGAAGCTCAGGTGAGGGCTGTGACTGAGTCCAGAACCTATACAAACCCTGTGTGTACAGTGGTTCCAGAACACACGCTCTGGTGCCTGACCGCCTGGGTTTGAATCCCAGCACTGCTCTTGAGTAGCTGTGTGACCTTGGGCAGGGTATTTAACCTGTCAGTGCCTCACTGTCTTCAACTATACAATGAGAACGATAGTGCCTACTGAATTGGATTTGAGTTAATAAATATAAAGCACTTAAAACAGTCCACAGCGCATGGTAAGGTACAATTGCTATCCATTAATATCATTAGCTAAGACAGTTTTTAGAGAGGACACAAATCTGTGAGTCACAAATGCAGGATGAGGGAGGAAATTTGCAACCTATGCTGACATTTTCTTTTTCAACAAGAGAATCCACATCAAAGGTAAAGGAAAGGATTACGTTTTACTAACAGCAAAGGGCCACTTCATGAGACCCAAAGGTGGCTTTGCCACTTACTGGCTGGGTGACTTTGGGGTAACACTTAAAGCTTTTCAAATAGGGCTTATCTTTAAAATAGGGGGCTTATACCAGTTCCCACTCTCATGAAACAGGCTTACAACCGTGTTGGGCACACAGTAAATGTTCCACAAATATGAACTGGCATTACAGTAAGTCCCCTACACACAAACGAGTTCCATTCTGAAGCACCTTCATAAGTCCAATTTGTTCATTAGTCCAAGTTAGCTTAGGTACCCAAGTGACACAATCAGCTATACAGTACTGTAATAGAATAGGTTTATTAATACTTTTCACACAAATAATACGTACATAAGAAACAAACACAAAAAATAAAGACAACATATTTCATATTATAATACAGCACCTTGAAAAGTGCAGTAGTACAGCACAACAGCTGGCATACAGGGGCTGGCACACAGGTTCACATCTCTGAAAATCTGTAACTCAATGGTTTGTGTGTAGGGGACTACTGTATAATTATTAAAGTGTTCATAAGAAGGGATACGGAGCAGAACGTAACTGAAAACTGGGATAAGGATAAAGGGTCAAGAAGAAGACGATTCATGGAGTGTGTGCATGCTGAGTCACTTCAGTCGTGTCTGACTCTTTGTGACTCTATGGACTGTAGCCTACCAGGCTCCTCTGTCCATGGGATTATCCAGGTAAGAACACTGGAGTGGGTTGCCATACCCTCCTCCAGGGGATCTTCTTAACCCAGGGACCAAACCCGTGTCTCCTTTGGCTCCTGCACTGCAGGCGGGGAGCAGTCCATCCTTAATAGGAAAGCCACTCCTCCACAGACCCAGGCCCCTGCCATGGGTGGCGGCAGAGCCAGGGAGAGGTCTCACGCATGGTGACTTGGGCTAAGGACTCTTGCCACAGTTCTGTAACTTATTTCCAACTCCTAAGTGTACACTTTCAAACTTAGGAAACCAGAGCTGCATTAGGAGCTACTTCTTAGACTTGGCATTTAAGTCCTGGGGAGTTCTAGCAGGATTCCTCCTTGCAACGATGAGACCCAGCACAGCCAGATACTGCTAAACCCTATCTTCTAGAGCAGCTCATTCCAATATGGCTTAAATTACCACCCTCATGACATTACTTGATGTTCTGGGTCCCTGCTCCTGAAATCAGTTTCAGACTGTCTGTACAACACACTTGGGAATAAAGTTTTACTCTCTGGCTGATGCTAATGGCTGCCTGAAAAGTAGAAAAAAATGTTTGTTGTATAGTTTTTATTAATACAAACCGTTGTAGCTAGAGAGTCTACAGGATAATATACTAGGTGTTTGGGTCACAAATAATCCATGTCATGCCATTACTCAGAAGATATTATGATATACTAAACCAGAAGCACATAAACCCACTGAGGACCACAAAACTGTCTCATGCAACACCCCAGGTTTAGAGTTGGGGAAACACACCAAGAAAGGTTAGGTGATTTGGACAAGGTCACACAGATTGCCAGTTTAAAGCAAAAAAGCTAAAAACCAGACCTTAGATTTCTACTGTGAATTTGTCTCATTGTTATTAATTCCTTTATAATATAGGTCTCCACTGGTTTGACTCTTCTTCCTTGATTTAGCTAAACTATACATACTCAATGAAGCAGTCCCAGAGATACCCCTCTACTCAATCCACAGTGAGCTCCACATCTAAGGTCGCAATTCTTAAACTTGAGCAAATATCTGAAACATGGCAGGACTTGCTAAAGCTCACATTGCCGGGCTCCTCTCCAGAGTTTCTGGATCGGTTGGTCTCCAGTGGGGGCTAGGAATCTCATTTCTAACAGGTTCCCAGGAGAAGGTGGTCTCGGGCAATCAGCGCTCTGAGGACCACTTCTCTAAACTCTGTCTGTATTTTCTCTATATGCACCTCCCTCGATAGCACTGCCTTCCTTGTGTTAAAATTTCCTACAAGGATTTGTAAATTACATAGTGCACTGCAATCTGCCTTGTTTCTTCTTCTTAGAGTATTTAACAAATGCCTTGAAAAGGCAAAACTTCAATCAAATTGTGGAGTAACTCGTGTCTAGCCAGCGTACGCTGCAACTCCACAACATGCTCCAGGGAGGGAATGAAAATGAGCCTTAGACAAATCAGAGATTACAATCATCGAAACTAGAGACCCTGGTGAAATAGCTAGTCCACGATTTCCCAAACTGTATCCCATATCACTCTACGGACTTGTGAATATGTGTGTAACTAAAAACATTTACGGAGACACTGGTTAAACAAAGGTAAACAGATTTCTTCATTTAGAACTTTTTGGAGTCTTTAGTATGCTCCAAAATAAACTTCCCCCATCTCCCTTCCTTAGTCATCTCTAACGATTTCATCCTGCAACAATTTTTCCTGCTTTGTAATCTCCATAGGAAAGCACAATCTATATTTATCATTTCCACTATAGAAATAAAGTTCCCTGATACTCGGTCAGGAATCAGTAAATGCTTGTTGTGTGTACAGGCATATTATGTAAATTGTGATTCCAAGGAATATTATATACACAATTTCTAAAATCTTTTTGATTATGAATTTCCTCCCCATTCCTCTCCCCACACTGCCACTGGCAAGAGAAGAAGGAATATTTTGTGAATACAGTTGGGGAAACACTGATCAAGTCCAAGTTAGATATTGTGGCCTAGACAGGTCAAACAGCTGCCCGGAAGGCTTTGAAGGCGGGAGGTAATCCCAGGATTCTTGAGACTGGTTCATTATTCTTGCTACATCATAGCACAAGGTATGCATTCTCATTTCAACTAAGCAGGGATTTATCCTTGAAGAAACTGCTTCAATGCTTATCACATAAACACATCTCCATGCTTCACATGAAGGCTGTACATTTGCTTTTCTCATTGAAAAAAGGCAAGTTAAGAATTTTCACAGTCCTCTATGTTAATCATTTCATAGTTTTTATTATCTGTATTTACTTATCCAACAGTCATAAAGCATTTTGCCAAATCAAAAAATACTCTGAGATGCAAAACCTTAAAACCAAGTTCATATTTCACACCTCACTGGAAAATTCTGCTTGTCTACTTGAGCCCCAAGTCTAAGCAGGGTTTTATAAGCAAAAGAGTATTTCATCGACAAGGATAAGATATCTGTCATTCTGAACAAGGACTAAGTAAGTCCCAAACCAAAGCCTCCAGCTGGTTCTGTCAACTAGCCAAGCAGACCGTTACCCAAACTCAATCTTTTTCCTTATAATAATACTGTAAATTCTCATTTTTTTTCCAGTGGTGCAAATCTTTCTATCGTCTAAAAGTGGTCTCTCAGGAGAAAAGTCAGTCAGCACGAAGCAAGTGTAATTCAAGCTGGTTCTGAGAAAAAACGGAAGACTCAGCCACACAGCGGCAGTGTTGTGAACACCCGCCTGTATTTTCTCCCCAGGTGCTACAAGTATTTCCATACAACAGTGGTTAATGTCAAGTATCATTTCATCAGTAAATGCTTCAAATTCAGGGGTAATTCAACCAGGGGCTATCAGAAGGCAAGATGAGCATGTTGTTCAAGCCTTTTAAAAATCACTTCTCCCTCTGGAGAAAGAAATTCATCATGGAGTAAGAGGAAAAAAAAAAAATATATATATATACAGAGAGGATGTAATTTGCTTCTACGCTTGGCTGTCTAAGAAAATGTTCCAGAAAAATGCATGATTTCAATTTTCTCTGGTGAGCTTCACTGACAGAAACCAAAGAGTAAATACATAAGTATTTGCTTACTCCCAAGATTTTTTTTTAATGAAGAAAAAAAAGCAAGGGAAAAAAGAAAAGAGAGAGAGAGAGAGACTGTCCGAGTAATAACATTTACTCTGGGATAACTGCCTAAAAGAAAAAAGAACCCAAATAATTTAGCTGAAAGAATACCTTTAAATAGTGTTCATCCCAATAGTTATGGGGCAAAATGCAGTTGAAGGGAAATGTGTTCTCTAAGGGCTTCCCTGGTGGCTCAGTGATGAAGAATCCACCTGCAGTGCAGGGGAGGCTGGTTTGAGCCCCAGCTTGGGAAGATCCCCTGGAGGAAGACATGGAAACTCACTCCAGTATTCTTGCCTGGAAAATTCCATGGACAGAGAAGCTGGATGGGCTACAGTCCGTGGGGTCACAAAGAGTCGGACATGACTGAAGAGACTTAGCACAAGATAACACAGTTTTTATGTTGCATTAGGCATTATGAAGAAATCCAGAGCCCTTTGCTGACTACCTTTTGACACAACCCATACTTACTGCAACCTCCAGGACATGGAGAAGGACAGGGAAGCCTGGCATGCTGCAGTCCATGGGGTCGCACAGAGTCAGACACGACCGAGTGACTCAACAAAAACAAATACTTACTGCTGTGTTAAGTCCTTGTGGTCTGACTACTTGTAAAAGTTAACATCCTTTCCTCCATCCCAATTGCTGTTGCCCTTGAAAAGTGGTCTTTAAGGCAAAGAGTATTCTGAATAGTAAAATCAGGCATCAGGAAAAGAGAGTATGGGAAATCTCTGTCTACCTCCCTTTTCCCTCAGTGATAAGTGACGGTAATGCTAGGAAGGGCATCCTTGGGAGAGCTGAGGGGTGAGGGACCCAGAGTTCCAGGACCAAAGCAAGGTGAGGAGAAGCATCAGGCTCCCCTCTTCTTGCAGCACTGAATCACCAAAGGAAGATGCAGAAAATAACATCCAAAACACTGTTGGAAGTCTTCTGGGAGAATTCAATTCAATTCCATAGTTTTCCAAAATCACACACAGGATCAGGTCTTACTCTAGACAAAGCAGGTCACAAGTTCAGAAGGCAGTTCTGGAAAGGCCTATGTGTCTGGGTAAATACTTGCCACCCCTCCACCCCGCCCCACCCCACCCCCCGCCCTCCACCGCCCAGCTGATATAAGGCAGCAGCCCTGAGCCCTATATATTATGCACAAAACAGCATTGCTAAATGAAGGTAGCAAGAGAACAATTCTCTACAATGGAGTGATACTATGCGTGTCTCCTCATGAAGGCTGGGGAACAGGCAGATGGGGGTGGAAGAAGAATACATGGGCAAGAAATGAAAAAAACAATATATCGGGAAATTGGTAAGACTCTTAGAAAACAGCATCTTAGGCAGCAATCTCAATAAACTCAAAAAGGAAAAGAAATGACAAAACAGGTTAATTTATGAAAGACAAACACATTATGGTGAGAGATTAAAAAAAAAAAAGTAAGAAACCGCAAAGCAGATGATTTGGGAATAGGCAATGAAAAAAACTGTCCAGGATTTAAAACAGCTCACATGTAGTTCAAGAAATGCTGTCTTGAAGTTTGCTGACAATCCAGAAATCTTGTCAGTCACGTCTCCTCACGTTGCCATCACTGACAACTGGGTCTCAGCAAACAAGGCACAAATGCAAATTGCGTTCCTTCAGCTCTCCCACACTCCCCTTTAAGGTTATTTATTATCAACTCACGGGTTTAGGCCAACATTGCTTGGATTAGTCCCCTGTGCTAATGAGACCAGGGTCACAAGTTCAGTCCCCACATGGGATTACCCAGAGTGTTCCTAAGAACAGGTCAACAAGGATTGCTGAGCATTGACTACTCTTCATCTTGAGATGCCCAGGGATGCAGAATCATGTGTCTGTGGGGTCCTCATGTTCACTAAAGAAAACGTGTTTCCAGAGAGAGCTGAGACATTTGTGAACATTTCTGTAGACCCAGATTGAAGGACTTGCCAAAGAACCTCTGAACACCTAGATAGTAATTTCAGCATAACCAACCTTATTCTGACATGCTGGGTGCAGGGCAGGGTGACTACCCCAAACCAGCTGTACATGAACTAGGTGTGAACACTCAAAGCCTCAGAACTGGTCTGAGGACGACTCTGGGCCTCAAACGAAGCCAAAAGGCCAAGGGCTGAGCCTCCCTTTGGAGAACAGCTTCTAAGCACACAGACTGTGCCGCTCAACGGAGTCACCCTGAGAGACGCTAAACTACTGCTTCCCCATCTCTGTCAATCCTGCCGTACGTTCTAATTTTGGAAGAATGAAGACCCAGTGTTGTGGTGTGGTTAATGAAGTGGTGGGACATTCCCTCAGTGCCCCCCACCCCGTCCCCCATCTTCTGGGGACCTTGGTATCATTCTGGATCCTGAGAACCAGAAGCAGAAAAGCAGCCAAATGTAGTAAGTTCAAAAAGAAAATGAATGTTACCAGAAGGCTGTGAGTTCAAATCCAGGACTCTGGAGTTGGAAGAGATTACAGGTAACTCACAGCTGATGAGAAGGAGGATATTGCTGAGGGCATATTTCCTGGGCTTTCAGGATGATAAAGACCCGAACTGTCACTGCGCCTCACCAGTGATGCCAACATTACGCATGTCAAGTGAACCTGCCCTCACTTCCTGTCTGGACTCACCTCCAGCCAGGGCGTGCCCAGCCCCCCTGGCCCTCACTTCCTGTCTGGACTCACCTCCAGCCAGGGCGTGCCCAGCCCCCCTGGCCCTCACTTCCTGTCTGGACTCACCTCCAGCCAGGGCGTGCCCAGCCCCCCTGGCCCTCACTTCCTGTCTGGACTCACCTCCAGCCAGGGCGTGCCCAGCCCCCCTGGCCCTCACTTCCTGTCTGGACTCACCTCCAGCCAGGGCGTGCCCAGCCCCCCCCCCGGCCCTCACTTCCTCTCTGGACTCACCTCCAGCCAGGGCGTGTCCAGCCCCCCCCCCCCGGCCCTCACTTCCTCTCTGGACTCACCTCCAGCCAGGGCGTGCCCAGCCCCCCACCCCGGCCCTCACTTCCTGTCTGGACTCACCTCCAGCCAGGGCGTGCCCAGCCCCTCCCCCCCGGCCCTCACTTCCTGTCTGGACTCACCTCCAGCCAGGGCGTGCCCAGCCCCCCCCCCCCCCCGCCCTCACTTCCTGTCTGGACTCACCTCCAGCCAGGGCGTGCCCAGCCCCCCCCCGGCCCTCACTTCCTGTCTGGACTCACCTCCAGCCAGGGCGTGCCCAGCCCCCCTGGGCCTTCTCCTGCTTCGGGCGGACTGCCTCCCACCCCGGGGCTCTGCTCATGTGACCACCCCGCGCTGAGCTCCTGTCCCCGATTCCCCGTCAGGAATCCCGGGCACATTCCTTACAGCTTGTGTCTCTCTCCAGGCACATTTGTCTGGTCCCCAAGTCTAGCTGTGGCTTCCTGGTATTGGTCTTCAGAGCACCCAGAACTTTTCCTTCCTAACGGTTATCACTATTTTAGTTATATTTTAGTAAGACTATTCAATTAATATCTGTTCTCTCAACTGGACTCTAAACTACATGAAGGAAGGGATGGTCTCTTAGGGTTATCACTGCTGTCCCACATCAAAACTGCTGCTTGGCACATAACGGGTGCCTGCTGCTGCTGCTGCTGCTAAGTCGCTTCAGTCGTGTCCGACTCTGTGCGACCCCATAGACAGCAGCCCACCAGGCTCCCGTCCCTGGGACTCTCCAGGCAAGAACACTGGAGTGGGTGCCATTTCCTTCTCCAGCGCATGAAAGTGAAAAGTGAAAGTGAAGTCGCTCAGTCGTGTCCGACTCTTAGCGACTCCATGGACTGCAGCCCACCAGGCTCCTCCGTCCATGTGTGCATGCTAAGTCCCTTTAGTCGTGTCCAACTCTCTGTGACCTCATGAACTGTAGCTCACCAGGCTCCTCTGTCCATGGGATTCTCCAGGCAAGAATACTGGAGTGGGTAGCCATACCATCCTCCAGAGGATCTTCCCGACCCAGGGATCAAACCTGAATTTCTTATGTCTCCTGCACTGGCCCGCAGGTTCTTTAACACTAGTGCCACCTGGGAAGCCCCCATTGAGAGGGGTAGAATACGCGTATGAATAAAACCACTCCTGAGAAGCACGGTTCATAGCAGAGACACCGTGCAAAGCCTTCTGCTGCCCTTGAGATATGCCCAGGGTATACCCAGGGAGACCAGCTCTTAGTGTCTGGTACTAAGAATTGAGCTCTCCTCTGCTATGAGCTTCCCTGGGGCTCAGTTGGTGAAGAATCTGCCTGCACGGTGGGAGACCTGGGTTCAGTGCCTGGGTCTGGACAATTGCCTGGAAAAGGGAATGGCAACCCACTCCAGTGTTCTTGCATGGAGGATCCCATGGACAGAGGAGCCTGGCAGGCTACAGTTCATGAGGCTGCAGAGAGTCAGCCATGACTGATCAACTAACACTCTCACTTTCTTTCTGTGTGGGATGGGATGACTCCTATGCCTAGAATATGAGCCCTGCTGGGTTTTCAGCTCCCCATCTATAACGAGAATGAAGAAACCTTCACCTCTCAGGGGGAGGACCATTTGACCTGATTTCTCCAGGAAGCAGTCACGTGTGGCCAGGACATCAGTCACTCTGACAGCCAGACTCCCCGCTCCAGTTTTCCACCAACCTGACTTGGATCTCACTCTTTACAGAAGCATTTATTCTGCCAACAAAATCAAGACCTTGGAAGGTTGATCCTTCCAGGTCAATGGAGGGCCACATCTCTTGAGGTTTACATAATTTTTTTCTGCATGCCTACTAAGACCACAGACTCCCCAGTCTTTGAGCAGCTTCACTTTTCCATGGCTTTGAGGGAATCATTTTCCTCTGCAGCATGGTGTACAAGGCAGGGGTCTCAAACCCAGTCCTGGATGGAGAGACCAAGCATAACTTCCACAATTACCCCAAGCTGCAAAAGCCCAAACAGATTTTTCAACACCCCTCTATGTCAACAGCTGCTGGCAAGTCAATGGGATTGAGACACTTACAAGCCTTAAACCAACTACTCCCATTCCCTGAAGTTAAATAGAGCTTTCTTCTTGTCTACCCGTGAGTATGTGTAGTTAAAAACCAAGTATACATTTTGCCACTAATTATGTATTACAAATAAACAGTTTATACAAGCATATGTAAACCGTCAGGGGCGAAGCCGCCATTCCGAGCAGCCATGACAGATGTTTAGGGACAGCTGCACAGAAGAGCTGACGAGAATTCAGATGAAATTTACTTTAAAGTCCCACAAGAGTGAGAGAAGGTTTGTTTAACCTTTACCAAACCATTCTACTTAAGGGGTTCAGATTTGAATTTTCCTTGAGAACAGACTTCTCTTGCGCTTAACATGCCTTTCCCACTTCCTTTTTTAACTAAAGAAAGAAGCCCCAGTGGTTTGCCCATTACGAGCAAATGTCATCCAACCATTACAAATGTAAGCCCAGGTTTGCTTTTCAATGGCCATGTGTTATTAGTAAATGCGAACAAACTAAACATTATTAATAAAGAATTTAGCAACAGAAAAGTCTGTATGCCAAACACTCTAAGTTCCGAGCTTCAAAAATTCACTAGGCTACACTATTATTTTCAAAAATCTCTTGCCTTCCACATCAAAAAGAAAGATGCCAGCTCTCAGCCTACAGGGGAACAATACTGTCCTTTCACTACTTAAACATGTTTTTAAGAGAAAGAACAACTGATATTAATGAGCAATTACTTACATTAAATGTCCCTAACTAGAATCATAGGCATCACTACCCTGTGCCTCCCATATATTCTGCAAGATCAAATACCAGACATTAAAAAAATATTTGTTGACTTGGGAAAGACTAACAAGAGCTAACACAGGATGAGTGCCTACCACATAGCCAGTCTGGGTGCACTGTTTTGTTATCTAAGATAACTTGATAACTGATAGAGTTAGAAAGGTTAAGAAAGAAGGAACTTAAAAAAAAAAAGGAACTTTAGAAGTAGTTTTGTTGTTTACTTGCTAAGTCCTGTGCAACTCTTTGGGACCACATGGAATATAGCCTGCCAGGCTCCTCTGTCCATGGGATTTCCCAGGCAAAAATTTTGGAGTGGGTTACCATCTTCTTTTCCAGGGAATCTTCCCGATCCAGGGATTGAACCCATGTTTCTGGCATTGGCAGGCGGGTCCTTTACCACTGAGCCACCAGAAAAGCCTAGTTTTATAATAGGGAAGAACAAATATGGCTCTGTATTAGATCCCCTTCTCTTTCTTTAACCTCTGTGCTCTGTCCTGCTGGTTCTGTGCCTTTTATTAAAGAATGTTGCCTGTAGCCTGAAATAGACAGGATAGCCCATTCTCAGGTCTCTGACTTTTAAAGGTATACCACTTTTCCACTTATACAGAGATAAAAAATTTCAGAACAGAGAGAAGAAGATTTATCTTGGAGTTTTACAGGAACAGATCAGAACCTGATCTACCAGGACAGCTACAAGAACAAAGGATTCCAACACCTAGAGTTTTGCAACAACTAACCACACCCCTCCCTCACCTTGCCTTGACAAATGCTTTGCTAAAGGAGAGACTCAAGGTTTGGGGGGCGTGAGCCACCTGTCTCCTTGCATGACCCTGCAATAAACATTTCTCTGCTCCAAACTCTGACATTTTGGTATTGTTTGGCCTCACTGTGCATTAGGCCCTTGAACTTGTGCTCAGTAACAGTTTGATGCAGCAATCATGGCATGGAGGTTGAATGGCGATGGTAAGAATTCAGTACTAATCACAGGGGCTTGCTGAAGGCAGGGGCAGGATGAGAACTCAAACTCTAAACCAAAAATAAACAGTTATGATTCTATTAGCTTTTAAAATAAGTTTCTAGAAGTACAGTCCAGTACAGTTGCTCAGTCACGTCCAACTCTTTGTGACCCCATGACTGCACGTCCATGTACATGTCGAGGTACAAAGAGAATGCTTATTTACCACTGCTGCTGCTAAGTCGCTGCAGTCGTGTCTGACTCTATGCGACCCCATGGACTGCAGCCCACCAGGCTCCTCTGTCCATGGGATTTTCCAGGCAACAGTACTAGAGTGGGGTGCCATTGCCTTCTCCCTTATTTGCCACACTCTCATAGAATTGCAAATGGAAGCCATATGGCATATGACCCTGCCTCTCCCACTCTGGAGTGTATTTGGATTCTACATGTCACTAAGAAACAGTCAAGAAACATTATTTGGTAGCTGAGGTTATTTAGTTTTATAATAAAATATCTACTAGTGACTTGATTTTATTTAAAAATGGCTCCCAAAAGTCAGTTCTGTTCCAGATTATCAAAATGTTGATCTCTCCACTAAGTAAGAGTGAAGCCAATGAATAAATGACTTGTATGTCTTTGCCCTTCCACAGTTTACATACAGATTATATAGAATATATACTCATATGATTCACCATGTATCAACCTGCCTTTGAAATGTTGGACTTTATTCTGTTTGATTTTGGGGGCAATTTTGGACTGTCCTTCTTGCTCTAGCTAGTTCCTTTTCCACTGATTCAATTTTAGTTTCAGTTCCAGAATCCTTTTTTTTTTTTTTTTGAACAGCATGTTCACAATCTCTGTCACATTATATCCACTTATTTCTGGACTGAGACCTCCTTAGTATCATTAGCTTACAGTTAGAAAACAATGTGAATACACTTACTGCTACTGAAGGATATATTTAAAAATGAATATGATGGTAAATATTATATGTTTTTTATAAAATTAGACTTCCTTTGTTGCATCAAATTTATACACTGATGCTTCCCTTGTGGCTCAGCTGGTAAAGAATCCACCTGCAATGCAGGAAACATGGGTTGGGAAGATCCCCTGGAGAAGGGAAAGGCCACCCACTCCAGTATTCTGGCCTGGAGAATTCCACATATTACAGTCCATTGGGTTGCAAAGAGTTGGACACGACTGAGTGACTTTCACTTTCATACTATGCAAAGCCATTGAGATTTTCAGAAAAGCAACATATTTTGGGAAAAAGGGAGTGATTGTTGTAGATTACATAATAGCAAACAATCACTGCACTCAAACCAAGGAAGTATACAATAATTCTAATATATCATCTCTGTCTACCACCCATCCAATGGATCACAAAACTCCCCTGCCTGTCAAAAGAGCCATAATCAACCACTGAGCCCAAATAAAAAGTCAAAGGAGTGAAACCTTCCATTTCAAGTTATTTGGGAATTTACATACATTCAGTGGCTGAGTCGGGGTAAAAGATAGTTGGGAAATTTTTGCTGTTTTTAAAACAAAAACAAGTATGTAGGTTTCCTCACATAAATCAACAGGAGAAGACTCCAGCACACAAGCTGGGAGGAAATGGGCTAATAATTTACAATAAATGGGGAGTCTCTAATAAATGGGGAGTCTCACAGCGAGCCAATGACGGGGCGGCGTCTGTCTCCTGACGCACGTCCCGGTGCAGCACCATCAGGCATTTAACACGGTCGGCGCTTCTTCTTTCTAATTCACGCAGGGTTCCTCAAGATCCTGGCATACAGTGCCTTCAGGGTAAGAATTTCCACAGGTCCAATCAATGGTGGACATACAGGGCAGTCCTTCCAGCCCAACATTCCCTCACAGGAGCCTAATTTAATTGTGACCAGTTCTTATCTGAGTCAGCTCTTCACTGACAGAATAGAGCATCTCTGAACAGGTTTCACAAATGCTAGCCCAGGGCTGTCTCAAAGTCTTCCCATAATTAAGGCAGGTATCTTTTCTCCTCAAGGTGGTGTCTTCCTATTTTCCAGGGAGAGAATTATAAGCTCAATATGAATGGCACTGTCTGCATGTGAGATGTGCCCTCCTAACTCACGGAAAGGCACGCCTTTATCAACTGCACTCTGGAATCCCTCTATGCGTTCAGTCAGTTCAGTTGTGTCTGACTCCATGCAACCCCACGGACTGTAGCCAGCCAGGCTCCTCTGTCCATGGGATTCCCTAGACAAGAACGCTGGAGCAGGTTGCCATGCCCTCCACCAGGGGATCTTCCTAACGCAAGGATAGAACCTGTGTCTCCTGTGTCTCCTGCATTGCAGGCAGATTCTTCACTTCTGAGCCAGCAGGGAAACCCGGAATCCCTCTACAGATGAGTGAAGTTTAGAAATGGAGAAAGAAGGAAAACCATCAGCTATAGATTAGCCTCTTAGGTAAGAGTGTGAAGTGAAGCCTGGTAATAGTCATAAGCCATTTTGATAGGCATTTTGCAAAGTCTATCAAAGATAATGATGTTGCTCTCTGTAAGTCAGGACTCTTGTTTCACGAAGTCACTTTAAAAGAGAAGAAAGGCAAGATGGAAATATTGGAGTACAGGTCAGTTCCTTTGCTTAACAGTTCAATTTTCACCCTCAGTCCTTTACCAATTGTAATCTACTTAATGGGGAACCAAGTGAAAAGTTTTCTCCCCTTTTGATTCGGGGGTTAGGGGAGTAAAAGGTGGGAATCAGGGGAGAGTTACAATTAAAGAGATGTTTTAGGAAGAGTATTAATGCCTTGAAGCTCAAATGTGTGGGTTAAAACTGGGGCGAGCCCCTAACATCTTGTCCTTTCTTCAAATACATCTCAAAGCTGCCTTAATGGAGGAAAAAAAATACTTTTAAAGTAAAGCCTACATTTAAGAGGTAGATAAAGGGAGGATGATAATTAGAGCATGATTTAAGGTTGGAAAAAACTTTCACAGTTTCTCTTGACTTTGATGATTCAAGATGAGAATCTGGAGAATCCTGAATGTGTTCCAGGACTTGTGGCTCCCAACTCCCCACCAGATAAGGAAATTCAGAGAGAAACCACAGGTGCATAGAGAAGAAGAGGAGAGGGGCAGGACAGCCAGAGAGAGGCTGACTCCCCTTCCCTCTGGGTCACAGGCTGGGGGGTCAGCTGTTGCTTGACTTGACTGCCTGACTCTCTTACACCACAACTGCAGTGAGTTAAGCAAGTCAGGATGAATGGAAAGCTAGCACTGCTAATATGACCTGTGCTCAGTCCCTTCAGACTCTTTGTGATCCCATGGATTGCAGCCCATCAGACTCCTCTGTCCATGGGATTTCCTAAACAAGAATACTGGAGAGGGTTGCCATTTCCTTCTCCAGGGGATCTTCCTGATCCAGGGATCAAACCCAAGTTTCCTGTGGCTCCTGCACTGTAGGTGGAATCTTTACCACTGAGCCACCAGGGAGGCCCTTTAATGAGAATGTAAAATACAGAGAAATCACCATTACAGTAAACATTTGTAACTTTACAAAGAGTGCAGGTCAAATCACGGGTGCTAATGTCCAAACACCCTACACAGAATTCCATGCTGAATGGCCTTGCATCAGTTACCTGCCCTCTTCATCCTTCCCAGCTGTTTATAATTTAAGGATCTGGCCTCCAGGGCTGCTTATTTTCATCTCAGTTTCAATCATTACACTTTAAAAATGATGCTTGAGTTTTGACATGACTTAGAAACCATTAATTATTTAAAATTCCCATTTATTTTATGATGAAATAATTTAAACCCCACTGTTATTAAGTACAGTGGTTCAGCAACTCAACTTTATTCAACCAACATTAGTGAAACACCTAGCAGAGATAAACTTCAAGGAGCTTAAAGAAAGGAAAATGCTAACTGAACATGGTAACACTCTAAAGATGTAAATGTTATCAGAATTCAAATAGGAGGCTAATTGCTTTGTAGGATGAAAAACAGAGAAACTCCATGGAGGAGGAGGTGTTTAATAATATTTTCCTGAGTGCCTACTAAATGCCAGGCATTGTTCTCCTATGCACCTTACCTGTATCATTTTATTTCATTTTCACAATAAATTCATGAGGTATCACTATCTCCATTTTATAGATGATGAAACTGAGGTTTGAAAAGTTTCAGGTCTGGGCCCATGCTCTCGTTCACCTATGATGGAACTACAATTCCATCTGGTGTGCCAGACTGCAATGTTTTCCAGGCTCTCACCCACCACAGAATTACACTCTCACATGCAGGGCTCATAAAGTGCAGAGAGAATCCTAATGATCAACTCCACAGAAGTGAAAACACACAGGTGGGACAGTGGAGACCTGGAAAGAACCAGTGTCCCAGGGCAGCTGGACTAGAGAAAGCAAGAGGCCACAATGAGGAAAGAGATGAATAAAGCTCAAGAGACTGACCTCCAAGCCGCAAGTGTCACACTGAACACCATGAACTTTAGAGGCAGTTCTGGAACCCTCTCCCTGCCTATTTTTGTTGCTCAGGGAAGAATCATGATGGAAGAGCTGCTTCAGGAAAATTATAGCTCTGTAGCTAATGTGTTAACGGTCCAGGTTCCATGCGTGAGACAAGGCGCTCAGGGCGGGTGCGCTGGGATGACCCTGAGGGATGGGATGGGGAGGGAGGTGGGAGCGGGGCTCAGGATGGGGATACATGTACACCTGTGGCTGACTCATGTCAATATATGGCAGAAACCACCACAATTTTATAATGTAATTAGCCTCCAATTAAAATAAATTACTTAATTTAAAAAAAATAAATGAATAATTGAATCTTTTTAAAATGCTAAAAAAAAAAAAGAAGAGATAAGAGCCAAGGAAGTCTGATAAGAAACGCTAAGCTAGGAGAAGGCGATTTTTAAAAACATAATATAATAGCCCTTAGTCTAGTTAATTCATCTCAGCTTTAGTATATGCATTCTTATTTAATGTATTACTTCTCCATTTATAAAGCCCCCTAGTTACATACCTTGGGCTTCCCTGGTGGCTCAGCTGGTAAAGAACACGCCTGCAATGTGGGAGACCTGGGTTCGATCCCTGGGTTGGGAAGATCCCCTGGAGAAGGGAAAGGCTACCCACTCCAGTATTCTGGCCTGCAGAATTCCATGAACAGTATATAGTTCATGGGGTCACAAAGAGTCGGACACGACTGAGTGATTTTCACTTTCACTTTCAATTACATAGCAATACTACTCTACTTGACAGAGTGAAAACTGATTGAAGATTGAAGATTGACTATATACAAGAATATAGTAGAAGAATTAGAAGTCTTTTCTAAAAGCGAAGTTCCAATGCTGTTTTTCATTCACATTAGGTTTCATTGTATTATGAATTTCACAAGCTAAAGACAAGAATGCCAGTACCTCACCACTGGAATGTCTCAGTCCATGATCAGGGCAAAGAAGTGAGGATGTGTGTTATAGTCACTACAGACATCAGCTGCTCCTGAAGCTCTGTGGCAGACTTTCATAAGGAGGCGTTCTCTGCTGAAATTACAGCCTGCACCTGCCTTGGGGGGCTGTGTCCAGTGCTATTTTACTATGATCTGCATTTCATGTGCCTCTGCCACAGGCCTTTATTTGGTCAAACAAACTATAATATATGACCTGCCTGAAGAGAAAATATTTATACAGATCAGAGAAGGACTTTTGATATCGTAGAGAGGTTTCAATGGAAACCACATTTAGAAAAAAAGGGAAGAAAGAAAACATATCTTATGTACACTGCATTTCATGATCCATTCAACCATAGATAATGTTTAACTGTGCAATAGGAATGCTCAACAATGTTAAATTACTGTTGATCTATTACATCTAGAGATAGCCTGAAAACTTATCTCAAATGGCACTCCTAAGTATACATTTTACTTAACATGATAAAGGATTTTATTACAGGTTTCATTTTCTTAACATTTATTTACACAACTGTGTACAGATTCAATAAAAGAATCTGAAAAGCTCTAACTGTGGTTGTAGATGTTTTACATAGACACACACACACACACACACACACACACACACACACGCATACACACTGTACTCCTGTCAGTTCCACTAACAAGAAATCCCTTCCTTTATTCCATTACCATAATTTGCAAACTAAAGTCAATGGAAACTCATTAAAATGCTTCACATTATTCAATATTTGCTATGTTTGTCAGATATTTAAAGCTTTTCCTTCCAAAGTGCTAATGCTCCCAATAATAAAACAATTACAAATTTTGGAGACATAATAGCAACATGTAAATGTTTACTCAAATAAATAACAATTAAACAATAAAGTACTCCATTTATTTGTATCTGGGTCCTGAAGATCTTTTTTTTTTTTTTGTACAGTTTCTCTGTGTATTCTTGCCATCTCTTCTTAATATCTTCTGCTTCTGTTAGGTCCTTACCATTTCTGTTCTTTATCGAGGCCGTCTTTCCATGAAATGTTCCCTTAGTATCTCTAATTTTCTTGAAGAGATCTCTAGTCTTTCCCATTCTGTTGTTTTCCTCTTTTTCTTTGCATTGATCACTGAAGAAGGCTTTTTTATCTCTCCTTGCTATTCTTTGGAACTCTGCATTCAGATGGGAATATCTTTCCTTTTCTCCTTTGCTTTTAGCTTCTCTTCTTTTCACAGCTATTTGTAAGGCCTCCTCAGACAGCCATTTTGCTTTTTTGCATTTCTTTTCCATGGGGATGGTCTTAATCCCTATCTCCTGTACAACGTCACAAACCTCCATCCATAGTTCATCAGTCACTCTTGTCTAGCAGATCTAGTCCCTTAAATCTATTTCTCACTTCCACTGTATAATCATAAGGGATTTGATTTAGGTCATACCTGAATGGTCTAGTGGTTTTCCCTCCTTTCTTCAATTTAAGTCTGAATTTGGCAATAAGGAGTTCATGATCGGAGCCACAGTCAGCTCCCAGTCTTGTTTTTGCTGACTGTATAGAGCTTCTCCATCTTTGGCTGCAAAGAGTATAATCAATCTGATTTCAGTGTTGACCATCTGGTGATGTCCATGTGTAGAGTCTTCTCTCGTGTTGTTGGAAGATGGTGTTTGCTATGACCAGTGAGTTCTCTTGGCAAAACTCTCTTAGCCTTTGCCCTGCTTCATTCTTACTCCAAGGCCAAATTTGCCTGTTACTCCAAGTGTTTCCTGAATATCTACTTTTGCATTCCAGTCCCCTATAATGAAAAGGACATCCTTTTTGGGTGTTAGTTCTAATAGATCTTGTAGGTCTTCATAGACCCATTCAACTTCAGCTTCTTCAGCATTACTGGTTGGGGCATAGGCTTGGATTACTATGATATTGAAATTAAAAGATGCTTACTCATTGGAAGGAAAGTTATGACCAACCTAGATAGAATATTGAAAAGCAGAGACATTACTTTGCCAACAAAGTTCCATCTAGTAAAGGCTATGCATTTTCCAGTAGTCATATATAGATGTGAGAGTTGGACAGTGAAGAAAGCTGAGTGCCGAAGAATTGATGCTTTTGAACTGTGATGTTGGAGAAAACTCTTGAGAGTCCCTTGGACTGCAAGGAGATCCAACCAGTCCATCCTAAAGGAGTTCAGTCCTGGGTGTTAATTGGAAGGACTGATGTTGAAGCTGAAACTGCAATACTTTGGCCACCTCATGCGAAGAGTTGACTTATTGGAAAAGACCCTAATGCTGGAAAGGATTGAGGGCAGGAGGAGAAGGGGACGACAGAGGATGAGATGGCTGGATGGCATCACCGACTCGATGGACATGGGTTTGGGTAGGCTCCAGGAGTTGGTGACGGACAGGGAGGATGACATGCTGCAATTCATGGGGTCGCAAAGAGTCAGACACAACTGAGCGACTGAACTGAATTATTTGTATAGTCTTATCCTTTACCCAGTGTAAGGTTCTCACGGTTTATAATAAACCCTAGCCAAGCAGTGAAGCTGAAGAAACTGGATTTGGGAAGTGAATGCAAGGGTCACTGCTTGCTTATGATCCTGGGCAAAATGTTTCAACTGTTCCACCTCTCCTATTCTACAGAGCTACTGTGAAACTATGTATTTGAAAGTAACCTGAAAAGTAACCTATGAACTGTTCCTCAATGTACTGAGGAGGAAGCCATCCACAAGAGAGAGGAAATGTATTGCAAAGTTAAAATCCAGAGGGCAACAGAGCCAACATAGCTGGGATGCATTCCCCAATAAGCAGACTCATGGTTGCTGGGGCATCGGCAATGCCGGAAGCAGAAGAGAATAGCTGCCAAGTCCATGCCAAGTCCTTCAATCAAGCAGTCAAGAAATACATTATTTTAATTTCAACATTCATGGAGCCCTGTGATATTTCTCCCCAGATAGTATTTTATTTTAATTTATATATGATCTCTAGGATAATAATTCTACTTTTTCCTTCAGTTTTCTGTCCACTACCTTACAGTTGCTTTGGGGTTTGTCTGTTAGTTTTCTTCTTAGCAAAATTCTTTGCTAAGAATTTACAACCTTTGCTTTAAAATATTTAAAGTCTCAGTGAGATAATGCATGGAAAAAATGTTAAATTCAAAAGTGGTATTCAAATAAAAGTGTTAGTGATCTACCAACCTATAGGTAACTTGAGTTGGAAAACCAGTTTGTGATTTTCTGTACTAAATAAATCAATTAATATTTGATCAATTTCAAGTGCAATGATATAGAAAAAAAAAAAAACATTTAAAGTCCAAAGTCATTTTAATGTTTGATTTTAAGACTATACCCAATTTCTAATGACTATGAAAGAAAAAAGTCACACTGTTGTGTCTGACTCTTTGTGATCCCATAGCCTGCCAGAATCCTCTGTCCAAGGAATTCTCCAGGCAAGAGTACTGGAGTGGGTTGCCATTTCCTTCTCCAGGGATCTTCCCGACCCAGGGATCAAACCCTGGTCTCCTGCATTGCAGGCAGATTCTTTACCAACTGAGCCACTAGGGAAGCCCAGTGACTATGGAAAGATACATTCAAATGAAGCTGAAGTTTATTAAGCCCAGGTAAGAACTTCCTGGGCTTACCAGGTGTCTCAGTGGTAAAGAATCTGCCTCAAGCACGGGAGATGCAGGTTCAATCCCTGGACCGATCCCTGGTTTGGGAAGATCCCTGGAGAAGGAAATGGCAACCCACTCCAGTATTCTTGCCTGGAGAATCCCATGGACAGAGGGAGCCTGGTGACAGTCCATGGGGTTGAAAAAGAGTCAGACATGATTAAGCAACTAAACAGCAACAACAGCTTCCTATGATATCACCAAGTGTACAAGTTTCAGTCCTCCTCTGCAGCTTATGACTGCAGAAACTGTCAAGACACTGACTCACTGACAGGTAAGGCTCACAAGGGTTTTGGAGTAACAAGCTAGGAAGGGAGAGGTTTGGGGGTGTATATGTATGTGTGTGCACTCATTTTATTTGGGGGGCTTTTTTTTTTTTTTGCATTTAGCACCAGCCTCCTTTTTGTAACCTGTTCAGATCTCCTTGTATGAAGCTCCCAGGCTATCACAAAAGAACTGGATGCTTGTGCAACCATTACCCTCTGTTTACTGTCTGAGACAAGAAACAAAGAAAGATAGGTGCCCAGCAACGGAAGCGCAGCAGGAAGAATCTGAGTTGGCCCCCATCTTTCAGAAGCTGCAGTTAAAACAAGTTAGCAAACAGAGGCAGTTTTCCCCCAGCAACTGCCTGAATCCTTAGGGCTCAGCGGGCTTGAGGTTTTAACTGACAAGACTGTGTTAGGTGCAAACAACTCTTAAGGATCTATGAAGGTAGAAAGCAGAAAGCCTAGTGCCTGTTCAGAAATTGCCTGCCAAGATTCATTTCCCATAGAGTTCTCCAAGGTCTAGTTTGTGGAAATGTGAGCTCTAGAGTAAATGAGAAGTCCTGGGTTTTGTGGCAGGTAAGTGAAAACACAGCCAAAGGGTGGATGAACGCCCTGGTGCCTGTCTCTGAGCAGCTCTTCCTCTCCCCCAAATGGGAGGTGGTGGGGACTTTTTGACATTTCAGCTGGAATTCCAGCATTTTAGTTTGAGCTGGTGCAGAAGCAACACAGAAGCATGATGAGATTACAAGAATACACTGACAAGCCCTAACTCTCCACGCCACAGGTAAATTTGGAGCACATTTCAGAGATAATCTGAACCTCTTGCTCAGTGTCTTTAATGCACAGAGCACTATGCTAGTTGGACACTGGGGGATTAAAAATAAAGTAGACAATGAAATCATCACTTCAGAGAGCTTACCTCACCACCCACCTTGACAGTGTGAAAAATACAATTCAAATTTCACTTTTAATGCCACAGATCTTAAAAATGTATCTATAATGCCTGGTGTTTCAGGGTACAAAGAATCAAGATACAACCTTTCCTGGCCTCAGAGGAAACAATCTATATCAGAAAGAGTTCCAAAAAAGGGTTCACATTTACACCACTAGTATCACATATCTTAAAATCTCACCCTCTGCACAGAATTTTCCAAATTACTCGGGTAATTTTTATATGGACCAGTTAGCATTTTCTTCATAGCATCTCTCTGAAGCAGGCATTATTTCTCAATTTATAGGGCGGGAAGATGAGGCTCAGAGAGACTAAGTGACTTGGGAAAATTAATCAGCTCTTAAGGCCCCAAAAGGGGACGACAGAGGATGAGATGGCTGGATGGCATCACCGACTCGATGGACATGGGCTTAGGTGAACTCCGGGAGTTGGTGATGGACAGGGAGGCCTGGCGTGCTGCAATTCACGGGGTCGCAAAGGGTCAGACATGACTGAGTGACTGAACTGAACTGAACTGAAGGCCCACAAAAAGAACTAACATCCCAGGGTCTTGATTTACAGAGAACTTGGTTATTATGGACCCCCAAGCAAAATAACTTCAGCCATGCTTTTAGTTAGAGGAGAAAAGTATTCATTCATGGATATATATTTTTTTCTCTTTAGTACATTTTAGCTTAAGTTATAACTGGTTTAGTGAAAATTTAATGTTGGAAGATTTATCTTGCAAAAGATTTTGAATGCCCTTTTGTGATGTGGCGAGCATCGACATGTGTCTGCTCCTTCCTGACGGAGACACGGCAAGGCTTGGGGTCTGGTTCCCTCACTGCTCTGACCTTGGGAGGACCACATCCTTCTCACCCTGAGATCCATTCCTGTTCCTTTTCATGAATTTAAGGGTGTCTTCAGGAAAAGGGGACTCAAAATAGATCAACACTTCACCAGTGATCTTCAACTGCCTTGCAGCCCACCATCTTCCTAACGTAAGATGTAGTTTCTGTTTTTCTAAGAAAGACTTGCTGAGGATAAATACCTTCTACTTACATTTCTGTCCTGACCTCATTTCTCCTAAAAGCAATCCTTTAAGCCAGTTACCTATATATATCCCTTAGTCATTCATGCACTTATATTACTTGAAGACATTTTTCATGAATTCTGCTATTTTCTCATTCCGTACTGACAATAATGCATCTGTTTGTGGGTGGGATTCTCCTCCAGAAGAAATACACTAAATTCTGCAACCCTGTGTAAATGCAGGTCTTTGCCACACTCCACTAAGTTCTGTTCTTCATCTCAAGATGCTTCCTCTAGCAAATATCTTCTTGGTCATCAAGCATGTTCTTTCACACTGTCTACTAAGAAACCAATTCAAATGACTGACTCATTCTCTTTCATTAGTCACTAAACCATTGTGGACTGGTCCCAAAACACATTTTGATAGGCTTAAAGTAGGGACAGGGGATAGTTTATAGCTTTTCAAATCATGGGCTTTCCTCACAGCTCAGCTGGTGAAGAATCTGCCTGCAATGTGGGAGACCTGGGCTCAATCCCTGGGTTAGGAAGATCCCCTGGAGAAGGAAAAGGCTACCCACTCCAGTATTCTGGCCTGGAGAATTTCACAGACTGTACAGTTCATGGGATGACAAAAAGTTGGACATGACTGAGCGACCTTCACTTTCACTTTTCTCAGATCTTGGTGGGGAGATGGCTTCAAGAGAAACCAATACCCTTAGATGATTTGGATCACCAACCTCATGCCATACAGGCCTCCAGATCCTGGATCACTAAGAATTCATTTTATTTTTGGTACAATTTTAAATTTTATTTTCTTTCCTAAATAATTGTCCATTTTTAGAACTTCAAAGTAAAATGAGAAGTCTACCTACAATCATACATGAATCAGGAATCTATACCCTAAAACAATCAAAAGCAAAAAAAAAAACTTTAAAAGGACTGGAAAAAAATTCAACTTTTATATTGGAGAAAAGCTGCTTAACAGTGTTGTGATGGTTTCGGATTCAGAGCAAAGCGACTCAGGCATATACACGCGTGCATTCTCCCTCAAACGCCCTTGCATCCCAGCTCCCACATAACACGGAGCAGAGTTTCATGTGCTGTAGAGTAGGTGCTTGTTGGCTACCCATTTTAAATATAGCAGTGTGTACATCAATCCCAAACTCCCTACCTGTCCCTACCCACTGTCTTTCCCAACTGGTAACCACAAATTCATTCTCTTAAGTCTGTCTGTTTCTGTTTTGTAAATAAATTAGATCATTCACATCTTTCTTTTTAGATTCTGTGTATATGTGGTATAATATGACATTTCTCTTTCTCTGTCTGCATTCACTCAGCATGACAATCTCTATGTCCAACCCATGTTGCTGAAATGTCATTATTTCATTCTTTTTAATAGCTGAGTAATATTCCAGTATATATATGTACTACATTTTCTTTACCCATTCCTCTGTTGATGGACATTTAGGCTTCTTCCATGTCTTGATATTATAAACAATGCTTTAATGAACATCGGGGTGTATGTATCCTTTGGGACCATGGTTTTAGATTTTTTCAATGTTTGCAAATCAATTAGTGTGATACAGCACATCAACAAACCGAAGAATAAAAATCATATGATGCAGAAAAAGCTTCTGATAAAATTTAGAACTCATTTGAGATAAAAACTCTCCAGAAAGTGGGCATACAAGGAACATATCTCAACATAATAAAGGTCATATATGATAAATCCACAACTAACATCATACTCAATGGATGTTAGACAAGACAAAGGGTGTCTATTGATGCCATTTTTATTTAGCATAGTTATGGAACTCCTAGTTCTGGTGATCAGAGATGAAAAAAATAAACAGAATCCAAATTGCAAAAGAAGAAGTAAAATTGTCTCTATTTATGCTGATAATGTGATTCTATACATAGAAAATCCTAAGACACTACTAGAAAACTATTTAGAACTCATCAATGAATTCGCTCAAGTTGCAAGTTACAAAAAACTAATACAAATAAATCTGTTACATTTTAATACACTAACAGAAAAAGAAATTCAATAAACAATCTCATTTACCATTGCATCAAAAAGAATAAAATATCTAGGAATAAACCTAAGGAGACAAAAGACCTGTACTGCAAAAAATATAAGACACTGATGAAAAAAAATCAAAGACACACAAACAGATGGAAAGATATACCATGTTCCTGGATTGGTAGAAAAAAAATTATAGTATTTCCACAATCTTGTTGGGGAGAAGACACAATGCTTAGAAAGGCACAAAGAAAAAAGCTAACAGATTTGACTGCATGTAAATTAAAAACATCTGAGCAGCAGAAGATGCAATAAACAAAAGACTCATGACAGACTAATGACCAGTCCGTCCTAAAGGAGATCAGTCCTGGCTGTTCACTGGGAGGACTGATGTTGAAGCTGAAACTCCAATATTTTGGCCACCTGATGCGAAGAGCTGACTCATTTGAAAAGACCCTGATGTTAGGAAAGACTGAAGGCAGGAGAAGAAGGAGACAACAGAGGATGAGATGGTTGGATGGCATCACTGACTCAATGGACATGAGTTTGGGTAAACTCCGGGAGTTGGTGACGGACAGAGAGGCCTGGCGTGCTGCAGTCCATGGGGTCACGAAGAGTTGGACATGACTGAGTGACTGAATTGAACTGAATGACAGACCAGAGACAGCTTGGACTCAGAGGTAGGCAAATACAGTCAGTCCTCCATATCCATGAGTGCTATTCATGATTCAACCATGGATCAAAAATATTTTTTAAAAAAATTGCACAAAATTCCAAAGAGCAAAACTTGAATTTGCTGCTTGCTATTTACATAGTATTCATGTTGCATTTCTAACTATTTGCATGCATTTCCAGTGTATAAGGTATTTCAGGTAATCTAGAGATTCATTTAAAGTATATAGTGGAAGGAGGGGGGTGTATGCCTAGATTATGTGCAAACAGTAAGCTATTTTATGTAAGGGTTTAAGCATCAGGGGACTTTGGTATCCAAGGAGGGGAGCTGGGGGCTAAACCAATCCCTCATGGAGAGAGTCGGGAGAAAGGACTGCACTGATAAATCTGGAGCAAGGACACGAGCTAGCCCTTCACAGCAAAAGCCATGCAAGTAGCAAAACACACACACACAGAAACTATGAAAAAGATGTACAGCCATCACATGGCCAAGGAAATATAAGTCAAATGAGGGCCTGTTTTTCTCTCTCAAATTGAGAAATGAGAGTCGTATCCCCCAAGGATGGTGAATATGTGGGGAATTGGGCACACTCAAACACTGCAACTGTTAATAAAAGAGTAATTTAGGATGACAGCTTTGGACGACAGTGAGCCGCCCTTTTATTAAATTAAAATTTTAATATTGCATATTCTTTGACTCTGAAATTTCACTTCTTTGAATCAATCTACAGAAATACTGTCATAATACTTTTTACTAGACTGTTTTTCGTAGTGATATACCAAATAAAGACTAAATGCCCTTCCATACATAATGGTAAGTACCTCTAGTGACTCCATCCAGTAGAATGTCAGGCACTCATTAAGAAGAATCAAGTAACTCTTTTTGACTAACAGTGAAGCATTTTTTTTAAAGGAACCATGATTCATTTTTTAAAATGTATATACATACATACATTGTAAGGTATAGAAAAAGGTCCAGAAGCTTATGCAGTCAAAATTCACCCAAAAGAAGGATTCGAATGGGGTAGGAGATTTTACACTTTGCTTCATATCTTCCTTATTGTTTAACGAATGAAGAATTGTTAAAACACACTATTTGAGGAATGAAGAGCTATGATTTTTTATTTGGTGCTTTAAACGCAATCTTCTAAATGTCAAAGCAGATGGCAGCCTGTACCGTCCCGACTGACTGTCCTCCATGGGTCAGATGAAGTGCTGTCACGAGATAGACAACTGCCCATGTCATGGTGTAAAACGTCCCAGTTTCTTTACGCCACACAATCCAAGACACGAGTGAACACACCTGTCTTCACTGAGTCCACTTTTACAAGATAAGAAAAGCTAAAAAAAAAAAAGCAGGTGGCGGTAGATGTTTTACAGCTGCAAAGCTGAGCCTACATACACTTGAGGTCCATCTAATTTACAAGTCATCTTCTAAAGTCCCATGTGTTATGGTGGGCCTTTGGCCGGTACTTGATTCAACAAGGAAAAACATGAGGAACAGGAAGTAGAAATTGTGAAGAGGTGGCTCCTACAGAAGCCAGAGCCCAGGATGGGAAGATGTAGGTGCAAGGTCTTGTTTTTTTTTTTCCGCTTTTTAGCTAGTTGACCTTGAGCATTACCTACTTAATCTCTCTGAGTCTTAGCTATTCAAATGAAATGAATAAAATCCAAGAGGGATGTCCCTATTTTGTTCCTTGGCCTGGTATGAGAATGACAGTAAATATGATTAATGTGAAAGCCTTTTGCAGGGAATACAGCATTATTTATCATGTTAGTCTTACCTCCACATTATTTCACCAACTAGAGATCCTTTTCAGGAGAATGCGATACTTGTAAAAAATGCAAATAGCTTGCTGAAGTCGAGCACCATGAGGCAACCTAATGTCCATCATGTCATCAAATAACATGCGACTAGCTGAGTTTGGCTTAATATTCAGAGAATGCAGAAGGTGACTGGACAAAGTCAGTGACATTGAAGTCAGTGAAGGGGAGTGACATTCTGAAGAGGGAAGGAGGCCATGTCTGGCGGGGCCAGCGGGAGGGAGGGTGCGAATCCAAAGCATGTAACGTCTAGATAGAAACGAGGAGAAACA
The DNA here is from genome assembly GCF_055505025.1 of Bos grunniens. NCBI lineage: Eukaryota > Metazoa > Chordata > Mammalia > Artiodactyla > Bovidae > Bos > Bos grunniens. Next base: position 49,023,902 of record NC_141193.1, on the reverse strand, counting down.
GAAGGAGCAGAGCCCCCAAACCCAAGATGGGGGGTGGCAAGGACAAGACAGGAGCCAGAGCCACTAACACTCTGAGTTAGTCTGGAAAACTGAGAATCACAAGCTTGTTGGGCACCACCCTGTCCTCTTGTGGAAAGAGGAAAACAAAAGTAGAGACAGGGGTCCATGGAGGCTTCCATCTCTTCCTTCCCCATTTTTAATACTTGCTCAGAGCAATATTCCAAACATTCCCAGATTACCTTAAAACTGCACACTCCAAAGGGAAGCAAGACCCTGATTTTGGAAGTTGAACAGGTTGAATACACCCACCGTTTTATTGGTATAAACTCCCTCAAGCTAAGTGACTTCTCTAAAGTCATTGCCACATGACTGCTACTGGCAAAACCAATGGCTGGCACCCAGGGCTCTCAGCTAAAGGGCTGATGCTATCTCTGTCACCCAGTCATGTGGGGACCTGGTGATGGCCAAACATCATTCAAGGGCTACATGCCACAGAAAAGACACATTCAACCCATGTTCTAATTAGCTTGGAAAAGCCTCTTGCTCTTCTTGACAAATGATGAAAGAAAATAGCCAAATTCCTTTTACTAGGAAAAAACAGACTAGTAAATGGTTTTTTGATGTTTAACAGGCTGCCATACACTATAGATCTTCAGTTCTGACTTTTCTGAAACACTCTGCCCCCCAAATAAGAGTCCATCAGTGTCTGAGCATTCCAGGAAACTCTCCATCGTCCTGGTCTCTTGAACACAAGGTGACCTATTTCTGTCCATTCCCCACCGCCCTCTGCTTGAACTACAAAGAAACCTGAATTCTCTGATTCCACGGTTCTGAATCCTGGCTGTGCAAGTAGAAAACTGACAATAATGAAAGAAGGAAGTCACCCATTCGGCCTAGGTGCTTTTATATAGGAAGACTTTAGAAGTAACATTTTTCTGTTCATGCAGATAAGAAAAAGAGTGACTCCATATCTTTTCAAAAACATTATGAAAAAGCTATCTAGACTGCGTAAGAAATATCTTAAAGCTCTGATTATGCTTGTTTCACTTTGAGAAAATGATAGAGGAAAGGAAAGGGAACTTCAAGTTTGCTTCTCAAACGCAATACTAGGATAAGAGACAAGAAAGCCTTCCTCAGTGATCAATGCAAAGAAATAAAGGAAAACAAAAAATGGGAAAGACTAGAGATCTCTTCCGGAGAAGGCAATGGCACCCCACTCCAGTACTTTGCCTGGAAAATCCCATGGATGCAGGAGCCTGGTGGGCTGCAGTCCATGGGGTCGCTAAGAGTTGGACACGACTGAGCGACTTCACTTTCACTTTTCTCTTTCATGCATTGGAGAAGGAAATGGCAACCCACTCCAGTGTTCTTGCCTGGAGAATCCCAGGGACAGGGGAGCCTGGTGGGGTTGCACAGAGTCGAACATGACTGAAGTGACTTAGCAGAGATCTCTCCAAGAAAATTAGAGATACCAAGGGAACATTTCATGGAAGGATGGGCACAATAAAGGACAGAAATGGTAGGGACCTAACAGAAGCAGAAGATATTAAGAGGAGGTGGCAACAATACACGGAAGAACTATACAAAGAAAGATCTTCACGACCCAGATAACCATGATGGTGTGATCACTCACCTAGAGCCAGACATCCTGGAATGCAAATTCAAGTGGGCCTTAGGAAGCATCACTACAAACAAAGCTAGTGGAGGTGATGGAATTCCAGTTGAGCTATTTCAAATCCTAAAAGATGATGCTGTGCAACTGCTGCACTCAATATGCCAGCAAATTTCGAAAACTCATCAGTGGCCACAGGACGAAAAGGTCAGTTTTCATTCCAATACCGAAGAAAGGCAATGCCAAAGGATGTTCAAACTACCACACAATTGCACTCATCTCACATGCTAGCAAAGTAATGCTCAAAATTCTCCAAGCCAGGCTTCAGCAATACGTGAACCGTGAACTTCCAGATGTTCAAGCTGGATTTAGAAAAGGCAGAGGAACCAGAGATTAAATTGCCAACATCCATTGGATCACAGAAAAAGCAAGAGGATTCCAAAAAAAAAAATCTACTTTTGCTTTATTGACTATGCCAAAGCCTTTGACTGTGTGGATCACAACAAACTGTGGAAAATTCTTCAAGAGATGAGAATACCAGACCACCCTACCTGCCTCTTGAGAAATCTGTATGCAGGTCGAAAAGCAACAATTAGAACTGGACATGGAACAGCAGACTGTTTCCAAATCAGGAAAGGAGTATGTCAAGGCTGTGTATTATTTAACTTATATGCAGAGTACATCATGCGAAATGCCAGGCTGGATGAAGCACAAGCTGGAATTATGATTGCCGGGAGAAATACCAATAACCTCAGATATGCAGATGACACCACCCTTATGGCAGAAAGTGAAGAAGAACTAAAGAGCCTCTTGATAAAAGTGAAACAGAAGAGTGAAGAAGTTGGCTTAAAACTCAACATTCAGAAAATGAAGATCATGGCAATGGTCCATCACTTCATGGCAAATAGACAGGAAAACAGTGGAAACAGTGACAGACTTTATTTTTTAGGCTCCAAAATCACTGCAAATGGTGATAGCAGCCATTAAAAGACGCTTACTCCTTGGAAGAAAAGCTATGACCAACTTAGACAGCATATTAAAAAGCAGAGACATTGCTTTGCCAACAAAGGTCCATCTAGTCAAAGCTCTGCTTTTTCCAGTGGTCATGTATGGATGTGAGAGTTGGACTGTGAAGAAAGCTGAGTGCTGAAGAATTAATGCTTTTGAACTGTGGTGTTGGAGAAGACTCTTGAGAGTCCCTAGGACTGCAAGAAGATCCTCTGAAGGAAATGGCAACCCACTCCAGTACCCTTGCCTGGAAAATCCCATGAATAGAGGAGCCTGATATGCTACAGTCCATGGGGTTGCGAAGAGTTGGACATAACTAAGAGACTTCACTTTGCTTTCCTTTGGACTGCAAGAAGATCCAACAAGTCAATCCTAAGGGAAATCAATCCTGAATATTCTTGGAAGGACTGATGCCAAAGTTGAAACTTTAATACGTTGGCCACCTGAAGCAAAGAACTTCAGTTCAGCTCAGTTCAGTTCAATCACTCAATTGTGTCTGACTCTTTGCAACCCCATGAACTGAAGCACGCTTGTTGGGATGGCGATCCAGTCATGGTCAAAGACGGTCCCACATCACATGCATTATATTCATCATAAACTACAACCATCATGATGGATATAATCAAGAGAAGGGAAGTCATCCTCAACCAAAGCATGGAGCGTAAGGCAGGCAACTGGTTGATGCAAATGCTTCTTTCTTTTTCCATTGTACCAAATGGATAATACAGACTTTAAGCATGGTCAGTTCAACATGGAGAAGGGCTAGAGGGATTAGGATTAACTGCTCCCCCTGCATTTAATTCCTCTAGTACAGAAGGCTGTTTGTACAGAAACTAAGATGAGGGATGCAATGTTGTTGAAGTCTATTTTTTGTCTATCTAATAGTCGTCATCCTGCTGTTAGCTAACACCACATTTATTTAAAAAGCAAATATGTCCAACTCCAGGTGAGGACCACAGTTCATCTCCTTTGCAACTAGGATGTGAGTCAGGGTAGGCCAATGAAACGAGCAGAAATAGGGATGATATTAGGTGACTGGAAGCATGACCTTTCTTTCTTCTACCTGAAAGGGATGTGATGTCTGAAATTCAGTAGCTATTTTGCAACCATGTGGAAGAAAAGAGGGAAGTCTATGAGAATCATAGAAGCATTGACCGTAATATGGCTGAGGTCCTTAACCAAAGTTAAAAACCTGTACACAAAGTCCTAAATTAGAAAGATAAACTTCTATTTGTTTAAGCTGTTATAGTTGGGATTTTATTATTAATATTTGCTGCCACAATGCATTTCTGAAGAATATAAACATTTCCTATCTTCTTACAAAATGAAACATTAGATAAAATACTTTTATACATAACAAAGATGAAATAGATGCTAAAAACAACCAAAGTAAAAAAGAGAAGCCAAGGAAACCAAAGACGAACGGTAATCTAAAGCTTGCTGATGTGACAAGCCACCAACAAAATTCCTTGAGAGCAGATGCATTAATTCAGAAATTCTATTCCATGTTCATATCCATATCATTTATCACTTAAGCTGTCAAAGAAAAAATATTTTCAAAATATATTTATTTTATGCTAATAAAATGGACTCCAAGCAATAATTATAGTACACTTGTGTGCATGCATGCCAAGCTGCTTCAGTTATCTCCACTTCTTTGCCACCCTGTGGACTGTAGCCCACCAGGCTCTCCTGGCCATGGGATTCTCCAGGCAAGAATACTGGAGTGGGTTGCCATGCCCTCCTGCAGGATCTTCTCGACCCAGGAATTGAACCCACAACTCCTGTGTCTCCTGTATTGGCAGATGGGTTCTGTACCACTAGCACCAACTGGGAAGCCCCACAGCACCACTTACGAAGTACTTAATATGTATGCAACACTAGTCAAGTGTTTCCAATGCAATGTCTCACTTCACCTTCAGTTGATCCTAGAGATAGGGTAAATGAGCCACATTTCACAGACGGGCATCTGGGAAAACTGAGTCTTAGAAGGTAAATTACTTGTGTTCATTCACATAACTAGTAAAAGATGCACCCTGAGTGTGCCCAGAGCTCAGAGTTCTTAGTAAGATGATGTTGCCTACTCAAGATGCGTTTGTTTTGAACTACTTTACCAATCTGGATATGGCATGGGAGCCAGACCCTAAGTTACAAAGGCTTAGGCATGCATAAAAGAAATACACACATCCCGACAAATAAAGAAGGACCCTTAATCTATGTCACTCAAGCTACTGTAGACACACCACAATCCTGCATTCCAAAAGCACAGACACCATCTTAGCTGGATATCAAAGGAGCGTTGAGGCAAGGAGCTATCTGTCAGAATAAGGAGACACCTACTGTCAATTAAAGCACAATTAAAGACAGAAAAAGGGGAAATATACCCATTCTGTACACCAAGGGAGTCATTGATAATAGGCTCAAGTTTCTAACTTAACAGCAAACGCCAACCCGAGAGCTTCCACCTTTTCTCAGCAAAAATGTCTTTCATGCCGTTCTGGCCACAGGAACAGCATACTGTCACTGTGCTAAGGAGCCAAGAAGAAGTGTCTTTGGGTTCCACCAACTGTTTGGAGCTGTCGAGTCTGGCAGGCACATCAGAAAGGATCAAGTCAGGCTTGTCACAATTGCACCTTAATGACTTCACAAGCTGTAGGCCCCTCACCTGCTCCAAATGTCAAACAACAATCCCCAGAGAATGCGCAGATGCCAGAGCCATCTCCCCAGAGCCTTGACATAATTTACCTAACATGCCTGAAATGGGTTTTAAATGTGATCAGATTAAAGGCCCTAGTTCCTGGAAGATTTCTGCAAGAATCATCTTCAAATTCCTGGTGGCAGTCTTCAGCCAGGGCCTCCATCTAATCTGCAGGGAGTTCTAGCTTGCAGAATGTCAGCAATAATTGGTCTTTTCTTCAGAGAATCTTTAGATCAATTTTTATCATCATGAGATGAGTTAACACCACATACTGTTATCAGTGCTTTGTTATCTTACACGCACATGGTTTCCTGGGACTCTAACACAAAACCCATATTGAACCTGAATCTTCAGCAGTTCAGGTTTTTGACAATAACTGCACAAAAATGTCCAAAGCTCTTTCGTCCACCTATGACTGCAAAGGTCCATGGTATTGAAACTAAGCAACAGTCGCTTGCATAGAAATGGTGATCTGGTTTGCAACATCTTATTAAAAGAACAGACACTCAAGTATGAGCATATGAAAAACAGCTTTCCACACAAAAGGATATTCAAAATGAAAAGAAGATTGTATTTACATTTAATCTGATTCTAATGGCTGTGACAGGAGTTACCCATTAGAGCATGTTTTCTCCACTCAAAATACAGTTGCACCCCTAACACCTTCAAGGCTGTCCACACAGGAATGCAAAGCCTGCAGTGAACTGATCCGGTTCCACCGCCCAGCTCTCTGAGATGTGCCATCAGAGCAGTTATGGGGAGAAAGGTAAACCTCTTCAGAGGGGTTTTCCCAAGTGTTCTTGTCCCTCCAAAAAATCATCTCCTTTTCAGAACCAGAATTTTTTGCTTTATATTTGTCTAATCACATCATTTTAATTAAGCCACTGTCATAATCCCCTTTAGCACAACAAATTAACAATCTAGAGTCCAGCCCTAGAAACAACCAGGATTTTTAAAAAATGAGATCCTTCACTCTCTCCTCTCTTAGAAGACATCTATTTTATGCCAAGAGTTTATCAAACCCATTTTCATTACGAAATTTCCTATCTCTGGGGATTTGGGTTTTTATAAATCAAATAAGTTTAAGCATTATTCCCTAACAGAAGGAGAGAACAGAACAGTTTACTACATATTACATTCAATCTCCTGGGAACGTCTGCTGCAAAAAAGGAAAAAAAAAAAAAAAACTATAAGGATAATATAAATGAAATAAACACCACTACAAAAAATTTAAATAACATGTCAATGTGGACTCAAAAAACAGGTGTGATTTTTAGTGCTATCTGAACCGCCATCACATAGGAAATATAAAATTCAAAGGAAAGTCCCAAACCAATACTTGATGATCTTTTTTTTTTTTTTAATCTTTAAGCCTTTAGTATGAGAAATGCATTGACCAGCATTTTCTAATCTGCTAGTTCCATAAATATCAACATGCATTTCTTGGATAAAAGGAGTTGTGCAGTTATATAAATTGGGGCGAGGAGGGCTGCACTATGCATGATATGCCTTGGAGCCTGATGGAGCAGACGAGCTAGCCGCTTAAACTAGCTGCTTAAAGCTGGTCTCCCAAAGGTGTCTTCAATGAAAGTCCAGAATCCCCACTTCCCCAAATTTTGATTCACTGAGTCTTTGGAGCCTAGGAATTTGTGATTATGATTTCAGATTTGGGAACTACGGCTATAACGCAGGTTGCCGGTCCAGAGTGCACATCCAAACTCAGGTACTGAAGCCCCGTGCCCTAGTGCCGTGCTCTGCAACAGGAGAAGCCACAGCAATGAAAAGGCACATCCTGCAACCAGAGAAAACTCACGAAGCAACAAAGACCCAGCAAGCCAAAAATAAACAAACAAATTATGTTAAAAAAATTAAAGGTCACAAGAAAGCATGTGTAAGGAAACCCAGCTAACTTTCTTTAGCCCAATGTTTGCTAAACTCCTTTGACCAGGAAAACTCTGTCTTCCCCACCCCCCTCCCCCATAACTATTAATGTTTTTCCATTGAATTAAACTCAGAAAGCACTGATACTAGCAAATGCCCTGTTTTCATAATCTTCACATTTTCAGAATCTCATTATTTACATATATATATGGAATCATTAAATGACTTTCAGGAAAAGATTCCCATAATGCTTCTAAACCCAAGGTGGGATATCAAGGCTGCCACATTACCTGTCTGTAGCTCTTTGTCTGTTTCTAGAAATCCAGGCCCAAAATGGTATTTCCTCTCCCCCATGGGAAGTTATGTGAGTTGGACTTTGCAAAGTACTTTACAAAATATTTTCAAAGTAAAGGTAGATAATTTCTGTTAAAGAAAAAGCTTTCTAGCAGTGGCAGATGAGTTGGAATAACTCTTTCCCTCCAGTCACTCTGGGCCAACTTTGATCACAGGTGGGAGCTTTCGTATTAAATAAATGCAAAGAGAAGAATAAAGACTATTAGAATCAAGCCTCCCTGATGGTTCAGGGGTAAAGAATCCACCTGCCAAGCAGGAACACAGGTTCAATCCCGGGGTTGGAAAGATCCCCCAGAGAGGGAAATAGCAACTCACTCAAGTATTCTTGCCTAGAAAATCCCACGGACAGAGGAGCCTGGCAGGCTATGGTCCCTGGGGTAGCAAAAGAGTTGGCCATGACTTAGCAGGAAACAACGGCAAGGCTGAGGCCACTGAGGTAACAGAACTCCCCAAGAGCAGTTGGTTAAGAGCAGTGACTGCATTTCTGACTTTGACCGGAGTATTTCCTTCCACCATGTTCCCTGCATCCTTTAATTCTAGCAGTCTGAAGATATGGAAAGCCTTCAAAAGAGTTGTGAGCAGTAAAGCAGTGTAAAGCCCCTCTAGTTACTCTCAAGTATATACTTACTAACAACCAGGGAGAAGCCACAGTCAACTGGGACAGGCTTTACCCAACCTGGCAAACAGAACGTGATATTTGGCAAACCTGTGAGCAGAGCTTGATTGATGGATTGCCCAACAAAGACTCTCCCACTTCTCTCTAAATCACAAAGAACAAGCTCTTTCCCCACCACCAGCTCCGCCTCTTCCTGCAAGTCTACCCTGGCCAGGGATAGGGGATACCAGGCCACTTTCCTTTCCCATGCTAATGCAGCTCAAACAACCAAATCCTTTGATTTCCCAGCAAAATTGCCTACCTGGGGTCACTCAGCAATAAAAAGGCATAACAAAACTGCAACTAAAAAAAATTAACCTTTATATCCTGCAAACAACAGAATATAACTAAATCCAGAAAGAGTGCCTGTGAGTCTCCATGTCCATGTTTGGAGGGAGCGGATGGAAGCATTTTTAAAGTGCATGTTTCTGGTTTTCTCATCCTTCATTTCTCCTTCAACCCCCTGCGCCACAACCCTCTTTCTTTCCTTACTTCCTTTTCTCCTTCTTTCATCACTTCCTCCTTCCTCAGCATCAGCAGTCCTGACGTCCCACTTCCTCCTCGGCCACCTCCTTAGTGACACAGCCAATATGCTCCATGTGTCCTAGGGTTGGCAGTCTGGTTAATCCCTTCTTTGCTCAAATCAAGCCACAGGTTTCCCGTTTCCCAAGGCACCTGCCTCCAGAGTGGAGAAAGGGTAGGATGCGGGAAATCACTGCACGAGAACCACAGTGAGGCACTACTGAACAGGGCATCAGCTCAGCACACCGCAGCATGGGCTCCCTCGGGCTTTCCTTAACCGAGACTGATGGTCAAAAAGAGAGTTGATCTAAAACCCAGTGAGTCCAAAGTGTGATCTAATCATTTTTTTCTTCAACACACAGAGAAGGTGGGCACCATGCAATTCTAGCTGTCAGCTTAATTTTGCAGTGATGCTAGGAACAGATCAATAATTTGGTTGTGTCGTTTGCCAAGACTAACTGAAGCAGTTAAATTGTGAAGTAGTGAAGAGGTGCACACTCAGTCACTTCAGTTGTGTCCAACTCTTCGTGAGCCCATGGACTGTAGCCGGTCAGGTTCCTCTGTTCATGAAGTTTTCCATGCAAGAAGACTGAAGTGTGTTGCCACGCCCTCCTCCAGGGGATCTTCCCAACCCAGGGATCAAACCCACACCTCTTATGTCTCCTGCATTGCGGGCAGGTTCCTAGCCACTTATGTCACCTGGGAAGCCCATGTCAAGAGATAAATGAATTCAATTTATTAAGCAATAAATTTTAAAGCATATTAAGATGCTTTAATATGGGTAATTTGGTAATTTTAATATGGGTCATTTTAAAGCATATTAAAAGGACCATTGTAAATAGAAAAACAGACATTTACATTATTTTTATAAATCAAAGCAACTAATAAATACACATTTTTATATACTTCTTCAGTGACCAACAGCTATAGTACTGCCCACAGCAATGTTATCCTAGGTTGCAGCCTATGTCTGAGAACTGAAACCTCTCTTTTTCATCTCAAAGAAACCCTCTACACTTGTGGACCTCCAAGAGGAGGGTCTTCTTTATGCTTCTTAAGGTATCCCTTCTTCCGATCCTTCTTTATATTCCTAATTCTGCTCTGTTCCAGGCGTATCAGAGAGCTACAGACTCTACAGAGGCCTTTGGGGACCTCTCAGCCTAGCACTGTCCATTCGTTTTTACTTAGGAACACAATTCACTATAATGTATCATCACTGGAAACCCCTTAGGAAATCTTTTATTCATTTCATCCTTTTTACAGAGTACATTAAGAAAGATTTAAAATAAAGCATTTCACTTGAGATCAATATATTATTAAAGATATTATCATAAAGTTCATTTAATACAATTTTAATTACATTCGTTACGTGTGAAAACAAATTTCACATTTTCCTCCAGTTAATAAGAAGTGCTATTTCATTTACCTTGAGTGTAAGAAAAATAATCATTTGTATACAATTTAAATTTAAAGGATTACAGACACGTTAACATGCACATTGAGGCTTAACTGCACCATATTGTGTCAAAATTTTTTTTAAAAATTAACTTTGTGATCTGATAGTTGAAATGTTTTCATCATATGCTTAACCCACTTTTTTGGGTAATTTTTATGAGCACACACATCTCAATAAATAACCATAGAGTGGATATAAATAATTTTTAATCTAAGTAAATGAAGAGCCATAGTGGATGGAGCAGGCACTGGGTCTTATATTTTTAGCACCTAATATGCTATATAAGCAGAGAAGGCAATGGCACCCCACTCCAGTACTCTTGCCTGGAAAATCCATGGACGGAGGAGCCTGGTAGGCTGCAGTCCATGGGGTCGCTAAGAGTCGGACATGACTGAGTGACTTCACTTTCACTTTTTACTTTCATGCATTGGAGAAGGAAATGGCAACCCACCCCAGTGTTCTTGCCTGGAGAATCCCAGGGACGGCGGAGCCTGGTGGGCTGCCGTCTATGCGGTCACACAGAGTTGGACACGACTGAAGCTACTTAACAAATGCTATATAAGAACCCCGATCAACTCAGCTTGAAGATATGCTTAGTACAATCTTAAGGTTATTAGCAGGATTATCATTTTTACGCTTCTGGTCAGCTTATTTGTATTTCAACATCAATTTTCTTGTTTCCTCTCTTCAACCAGAAGTTCATGAAGGTTAAAAATTAAACTATATATGTGTATTAGTTAGCTATGGCTGTAATAATAAAATATCACAGGATGAGTGTCTTAAACCACAGAAGTTTATTTCTCACTGTTCTGGAGGCTGACAAGACCAAGATCAAAGTGAAGGCGTTTTCAATGCCGTGTGAGAACTCTTCCTAGCTTGCAGACAGCTACCATCCTCTCTCTGAGTCCTTACACGGAGAAAGCTCTGGTGTCATTTCTTGAAAGGCACCAGAACCTATGGGACTAGGGTCTCACTCTTACAACCTCATTTAACCTTTCTCACCTCTTCATACAGCCTATCTCCAGAAACAGCCACACTGGCGTTACGACTTCAACATATAAGGTGGGCACACAAATGTTCAGTCCCTAACAGGATATTGAAGAGTAAAAGCAAGTCAGGTACATATAATGGTCAAAGCATCAGTCAAGTGAGTAAGTTCTGAGCACCATCATCTGACCGAGGATGCACATCTGCCCAGGAAACATGTGCCCAGTGGCTGCAGCTGGAAGGGAAAGGCCTTGTTAAGGAGTCGGGGAAGATGAGCCAGCTGCCTGGGTCAGGACAGGAGCTGGCTGTGTGGTCTGACAGGCACCGCCGCTGGAAACCAGCAGAGGAACTGACAACGCACGGGCCCCACGTGTGGCTCCAAACTCTGGAGTCATCACTTTCGACTCCCTGGAGAAGTTCTGCACATTCTGCAGGACAAGATTAGTGGGCCTGGGTGGTGGTGGTGTCGTCACTAAGTCATGTCTGACTCTTGAGACTCCATGGACTGTAGCCCAAACAGGCTCCTCTGTCCATGGGGTTTCCCAGGCAAAACTACTGGAGTGGGTTGCCATTCCCTTCTCCAGAGGATCTTCCTGACCCAGGGATCGAATCCATGTCTCCTGCATTGCAGGTGGATTCTTTACCGCTGAGCCACCTGGGAAGCCCTTCAATGGGCCCTACCCATTGACTCAATCTCCAAAACTCCCACTAAGAAACTGTGAGTTAAGATGAAGGAAATAAAACTTTCCCCTTTAAACACAACATCCTCCCTTTAGTATACACGTTACTTTCTGTTTCTTCTCAAAGTCTAATCACTAAAGAAATCCAGTTTATTTTACTGGAGGTTGTTAAAGCAGATACATCAGTATGTTAGAGGAATATGCACCAACATTGGAGGAAACATTTCCCAAGGCTCTTTGGCCCAAATTTTATAAAGTAATAAATAAAATAAGTTGACTCAAATTGGATATCCAAATATACACCTTTCCTTCATTTATGGCTCATGAGACAGATTGATAAATACAGTTAGATTGCAATACATATCACATGTCCTGAGCAGTAGCTATAAAAGAAAACATCATTAAAGAGATCTCCATCTCCAAGAAAATACAGCCTATACTCCTACCAAAGAATCCCAATAAATCACCAGAGCTTAAGAAAATAATGTGTAATCATATTTTTTTTCCCAATAAAACTCAGCTGGTTTCCAACTGTACAGATTCCACAATGATGGACAATCTGTTTTTGAGATTATGTTTCTTTAACCAAAGTTAAGCTTTTTTCCCAAGATAATAGGCATTTGATAGTTCCTATTACTTTAAGTGGGCAAGTTTGAGAATCCTAAGTTATTTCAGTTCCTATCTGACTTCTGAACAACAGTGGAAAGTTGCCTCTAAATACACACAGAACTAGAGGCACAGCTGGTGGTTTGTATTTATCAACATGTATTAACTCGCACTACAGTAATTGACCCATCAGTGCAAGTGCTACATCTTGTTTAAATGGTCTCTAACTCTCCTCAATCTTACTACTCAAATGCACTGCACTATAATTCTAATTGGGTGAAAATGCAGCCTGCCAGAATAAAATATTCTCATTTTGGGACAAGACTACAACTCTTATTCCCAAAGTTTACAGAAATCATCGAATATGGTGATCGCATGTACCCCACAACTCTTCACTGGTAAATAAAAAGTTTTAGATGGAAAGAAACATCATGGAATCAAAGTTGTTTTTTTTTTTCTTTGAAGACACATAGATATTCCATTAGTGACCATAGATTGCCAAGATTATATTTCTCTCAGATATTTTTTAAAAATTAGAGAGATCTAATAGATAAGCTAAAGAAGTCAAACAAAAACTCTTCATTCCCATCTTCCCTCAAGAGTCAATTAGTTGAAGGCCTTAGAAATAGAACAATGAGTGAATTCTTTGCAGCAGCAAATTACAGAAGCCCTTACCTTTTAGTCAGAGTAAGTGACAGATAACCAGCAGAATGGACTCAGCAGGCATGCCTGCGGCACACATTTCTCAGCAGACTGTTTCTGCAGCCCCCAAAGAACTGTGCATAAAAACTCCAGCCTGCCTGCTCCATCCTTCACTGTCTGAGATACCCACTCGCTACCACGGTAACAAGAAAGGGTCGAACTAAGCAGCAATCTCAGTTTCTTAAGGACCTTTGTCCTGGAAAAAGAGAAGGGAAAAGAGCAAGGGCTGGGAAGAGGGAAAAATGGAGATGAACAGAGTAATGACTTTCATGAAGGTGAAGAGGTGTATGCCATAAGCTAAATGCACAGCAACCAGCGTTCGAAGCTTGAATGGCTTTGCCTGGAAGTTCCTGAAAGAATCTGCCCCTTACCTCTGCCTCTTAAGGGAAGAAAAGTGTGTGTATGTGTGAGAGAGAAACTGTGTGTGTGTGCGCACATGTGCACACTAGCAAGTGCATGCCAGTGCTTGGATGCCTGAACAAGGAAGGGGAGATGACTGAAGGGATGCGGGGGAGAGGAGGGGGAGAGCTCGGATGTGACCCACATATGGAATGAGCCTTAGAACAATGAGAGCAGGCCAGCCAAACCAGTGCACTCTGGGGCAGCAGTTTTCAAAACAAGGCTTCACAGCTTTGCAGAAAAGGGGGGTGTGGGGAAACACAACACAAACCAGCTAATTGAAATAAGCAACTGGGTACACAATGCACCGTCCCGATCACAGCAAATTGGGACAAGGCAGGCTCCTAGATTCATTTTTCTGCAGCCTGTGGCTTATTTCCCCTTCTCACTAGAAAGCTTTCAGTCCCAAGGGTTTAGAATTCCAGAGGACCCAATTAACACCACACTTGGCTAGCTCCCTGGGATGATCAATATGAAATAAGCTGCCTTTTAGCATCTCCATAAAGTAACACAGCCCGGAAACTGGGTCTGCTGCGTTTTTATTTCCTCCGTAGAGTGACAGCCAAATTGGGGGCAGTGGAGGGGGGTTCAGACGGGGAGCCACACACGTATCAGGCAGTAAAGAAAGACAGAAAGGGTGTGATGAGTTTGTTGGACGTATTTAAGAACCTTAATTCTAATAGAGCTTTTCGGCCAATGAAATCATCTCTGCTGTATCCTCAGGTCTCTCAAGGCTGCAGACTGTTACACATGCAAAGTTTTCTGAACTTTGACTCACAAAGGACTGTCATGATTACTGGCTTCTTCATGGCAGAATTCCAGCGTTCTCTCAAATGATTCATTGATATACATTTTAGAGAACCTGACTTGGTTCCCTCAATACTTTTCATAGCAAGTCTTCCTTAGAAATGGTATTCTTTCGGGTTCTGACACATTTGATTATCAAACAGCTGATTTTTTTCCAAAGCCCAAAGATAAAACATCAAAACCAAAATTGCTAAAGGCAACTCTCCTACACTGCTGGTGAAAATGTAAACTGGTGTAGCCACCATGGAGAACAGTGTGAAATTCCTTTGAAAACTAAAAATAGAGCTACCATCTGATCCAACAATCCCACTCCTGGGCATATATCTGGAGAAAACCATACTTTGAAAAGATGCAAGTACCCCAAATAGACACGTTGCAGCACTATTTGTAATAGCCAAGACATGGAGGCAACCTGCATATCCACTGACAGATGAATAAGTAAAGAAGGTGTGGTACATTTATACAGTGGAATGTTACTCAGACATAAACAGAATGAAATGCAATTTGCAGCAACATGGATGCACCTAGAGATGATCATATTAAGTAAAGTAAGTCAGAAAGGGGAAAACAAACATCATATGATATCATTTATTTATGGAACCAAAATACAACACAAATGAACTTATTTAAGAAAAAATAACAGTTTCACAGTCATAGAAAACAAACTGAAGGTTAGCAAAGGGAAATGGGGTTGGGGAGGGGTAAATTAGGAGTGCGAGATCAGAAGATACAAACTACTATATATAAAATAATCAACAAGGCCCTACTGTATAGAAGAGGGGACTATATTCAATATCCTGTAATAAACCATAATGGAAAATAATAGGAAAAAGAAATATATATATATATAAAACTGACTCACTTTGCTATATATATATATACCAGAAATTAGCACAGCATTGCAAACTAACTATACTTCAATTAAAATTTGCTAGATATAAAAATAGGAACCATTGTCAATGAGGGTTCCAACCCATCAGCTCTTCACTTAGTAACATTTTACTTCTAGCACAACTAGTTTAATTTGTAATTTCAAATTCTTTCTGCTTTCTGTCCTCTGCTTACTCTGAAAACACAGATATTTAACCAACCCATGAGAGAAAGAGAGGGTATAGCAGTAAAACGTTCTCAAAATACACACACACACACACACACACACACCCCAACTGTAAAGTCCAGGAGAGAAGGCAACTTCAAAATAAATACCTGTGTCTTTTGTTACAAGTCTAATCTTCAACTGTCCGTGGTAAACTCAGGGTTAGAATACCTAGGTTTATACCCAGCTTTAAACAAAATCACTCTGATAAAACCACTAAACATCAAATTTCCATAAGAATAAGCTCAATTTAAAATGTTCATAGAGAAGAGGTCATTAGTTCCCCTGTTACAGAAGGTCCTAAAGAGTTAAATCACAGAATATGAAAACCTGTGCTTAAAAGGTTTTTAGGCAATGACACCAGCTGAGCAGGGAAATAAAATTAGTAAGTGGCGGGAATGAGGAGCTGTCAACACCAGTCCCTAACTCAGGCTCCTTGGCTTGATCCTGTATTTCATTTAACACAGACTTCTACATGCGGATGATTGGCCTCTTCCTGTGAGGTCTGGTACTTGAAAATCTGGGCTGTGAGCGTATCTGAGAGGCATGATGAGGTGGGATGAGCTGACGGCCGGGCTGGGGGTGGGATTTACAAGTGTCAGCTGTGCCTCCAAGTCAATTCATGGCACGTTGCTTGTCAGGGTCCAAAGTGTGCTCCTCTGGGCAGTGACCTTTCGGATGCAGCAAAGCTGATCTTCCGACCAAGCGTGACTGCTGACAAGGGTGCTTTTTATTTGCATTTGCTTTTATTTGATTCTAACTTTTCTTAGTCGAATAGTGAACCAAACCCAGTGAAGGAAAACTTTTAAATACTTGATTCCAGCTTCCACTTGATGTTGTTTTCTTCTAGGCTGTTCTGAAATGTGAGTCAGGATATAAATGGACTGTATCATCTTGTGTGGGGCTGCCTCAGGCCAAATAATTCCCAGGAAGCAGGAATATTTCAGGTATTGTGTGACCTGTTACACCACGTGCAGGACCCTCTTTAAGAAACAAATATAAAACTATGAATTCAAAACCATCACTCAAGAGGGAAGGGATAAAATATATACAAAATTATGGCTGATTTGAATTGTTATATGGCAGAAACCAACACAACATTGTAAAGCAATTATCCCCCAAATTAAAAAACAAAATTTAAAGATATCATGCAAAAAACATTTTTAATAAATAAAAAAAAAATAAGTCAGAGGTTTTTCGAAGAGGTCCCTGAGAGTGAAGTGTTCTAAAGCTGAAGCTTCCATGACTTCATGGTAAATATGCACTATTATCATTGGGATCTCACTTAAGAACAGCCTAAGGGTGGGAAGACCAGAGGAGGGCTGGTCCTGGGTGGGAAAACCCGGACCAGCCCTCCTCTCTTATTGGTAATGATGAGAGGAGACAGCAACCTTGAGAAGCTAAAAAATGTAGTCTGAATATTCAAGTAAAATTATAACAGCAAAGGGGCATCTGCATGTGCTTTAATTTTCTTAGAAGAGGGACTAGGTATATGCAGAGACAGGATATGATGGAATCAATGAATCCATTGGCTCAATGGAGCTTAATGTCTCCTAAAAAAAGAAAAATTTTTTTTTTTTTTTTATTTCAAATTTATAAAACAGTTGAAAAACTAGCACAAAGTGTTCCCATATACCCGTCACTCGGGTTTCCTAGATCTCACATCTTATACAACCATATAACAATTGTAGGAAATTAACACCGATGCTACACTGTTAACAAATCAACAGACTACTCAATTTTTGCCTGTCGTCAACCCTTTGCTGGTTCAGAATCCAATTCAGGAGCTGCCACTGCATTTAGCTGTCCCGTGTCCTTACTCCTTACATCTGTGTCCTGTGTCCTTAAACCTGTGGCATTCCCTCAACAACCATCACTTAGACATTTGAAGAGTACTGGTTACTTATTTTGTAGAATGTCTCTCAATTTGAGTTTACATTGTGCCTCCTGATGACTAACTCAGGGTGTGTATTTTTGGAAAGAATACCATAGAAGTGATGCTCTCCTTTCTCCTGCATCAGAGCAAGCATTACACGATACTGATATGTCAGGCAAAAATAACTGATCATCTGGTTAAGGTTGTGGTTGCTAGGTTTCTCCACCGTAGAATTACTATTTTCCCTTTTTAATGTATTCGTCTCTCATAGGGAGATACTGTGGGAACATGCAAATATCCCATTTCTCATCATACATTCATGCACTACTTTTAGCCCCACTGATGATTATCTGTGACGATTATTGCTATGACATTTGCCAAAGGACGATTTTCTATTTATATTATTCCTTCTCCATTTATGAATTAGAATTCTACAGTATGAAGGAGCTGTCCCTTCTAAAACATGGACTTTTAAAAGAAAAAACTATAAAAATGTAATTACTCCCTAAACAACCTAGTTGATTTATATTACACACACACACACACACACACACACACACACACACACATAATATCACCTCTCTGGACCACCTGAATTTTGGATGATGGGAAATCTCTGAAGACTTTGCTTTCAACATTCTGTTGGCATTTCAATATTTTTCAGCAGCTCCACTGCAGAGAAGGAGAGGGTACAAGATGCAAGGAAAGGACAGAGAAATGCCAACAGTTTCCCATTAGAAACTGAGGCTTACAATGAGGGAACTTCGAAACAAATGGACAATCTTTCCTACAAAGGTTGAGCAAGCAAACTTAGCCAATATGTCCCATTTATGTCCTTTTTCCGGTCCAGAGTTGAATTCTGAAACTCACACTGCATTTGGTTGTCATGCCTGGGTTGGCCTGATCCATTTAAAAGATTATTCCCGCCTAGCATATGTGCCCACCCTGCCAAAAAGACCCACAGAATGGCCTACATGTGACACCTCATGCCTCCTGCCCACAGCTCCCCACCCACCACGGATCCCCACGTCTGTGCGACATCCAGGAAGTGCCTCGACCTACCTCCTGCAGCTCTATGAATGATCGGGCTTCTCTGAGTCCCAGACGAAGTCATCCCCTTTCATTCTTCAAATAACACCCTTGCAGAACCGGACAGACCTCATCTTTCTGACCCGGGTGTGTCCTGATCAGAGACAGGAGCCAGGTACTCGCCCTCTTTGCCCCTCCACGTCTACAAACAATTGAGAGACAACCACAGCGCTGATTGACCTGACTGGCTTTTAGACTGAAACTTCAGTCATACAAACATAGAAGAAAGCTTAGCCAAGAGGAAATTCTGTGAGAGCAAGAGTAGATAGTCATGGCCAAAATTGGGGCGCACTCTCACCCCCTGTACGCGGCTTCTCATTCTCTCTCCCAACACCTATACAGGAGACATACGGGCCCTGAGGTTTGGGCCTGTACCAAACCCCGTCAGAAAGACTGAGAAGGGGACTGAGAAGTAATTGCTTTCCAGAGAAATTACTCTGTCATTGACATGTAGACCCAAGAGGGACCCTGATTCATCAGGCAGAAAGAAAGGTGGAGGTCAGCAAAGAAGTTAGCCAGCCCCCTTTGGAGCCCCCACGGAGACCTGCATTATGGCTCACTCCTCAAGCTGAAGGACCAGAAGACCACCTGGAGAGGATTAAGGAGGGAAAAGTCTTCTGAGGAAAAGGTGAGAGAGTGCCTTGAAAACCACATCACACAGCTCCCTTACTTTTTAGGTACATACTCTACAAACCTTTAAAATCAATAGATCACCAAACAGTATGTCACCAAACCCTATGGACTCTCCATCAAAATCCCTCCATAACCATGCAACTGCTGAAACAAGCTTCTATATGGATTATATTTAATAGGATGGAAAACCCTCTAAATTACATTTTAATGGGCTGTCAAAACTTTCTCTAGGTTTTCAACACCAGGTGCTAAATTTTCATCCAACATGAAATGATTATGTGATGAGGTGAAGCCAGTCCACCCCCTGCTACGATAGCATGGTTTCTCTGACTATTCATCTCATGAAACAAATCTTTCATAAGGGGGCAAAATTAAAGAGCTAGTTCAGCACCTAGGCTCTGTTACTGGAATTCTAAGCTAAACCATACAAATATTGTTCTTAAATCCATTTATACGGTGAGAATTCTAGACTCTATAAGAGCAAATTACAGAAGCAATGCCTACCACTTGGTTCAAATTCTTCAGGGCCTAAGGTGATGCAGACTGTTAGTCCCTTTAACTATGTTAGTAAAGTATTCCAACGGCACTTTTAAGAGTTGGAAAACTAAGCACTCTCAGATGTGAACCTTTGAAAATCAGTCACAAGATACAACCATGTGGGCTGGTGCATGAGACAGATCTCTATTCAACAAATGGGGAAATAACCCCATTACCACGCAATTAAGAGAGGGAAAATGGAAGCGAAAACAACACAACAGAATTTTAAAACTATCACCAATCTTAATTTTAAAATACATTTTATCTACAAAGTAGTACATAAATTCCTTGTGAAACTGATTTTCATTTAAAGGGGAATCCATGCATTAAGCCAGGTGGTCCTAGTGGTAAAGAACCCACCTGACACAAGAGAAGTGGGTTCTCGATCCCTGAGTCGGGAAGATCTCCTGGAGAAGGGAATGGCAACCCACCTCAGTGTTCTTGCCTAGAGAATTCCATGAACAGAGGAGCCTGGCGGGTACAGTCCATGGAGTCACAGAATTGGACACCACTGAGCAACTAACACTTTCACACATTAAAAATCAGCACAAACTTAAAATTATACTGGGGATCTCAGTCCTCAGTAATTGGCATGGACCAAGCATCCATGAACAAATGATACTCTGGTAGAAGCTAAAGATCTCTGATCCAAATTGCAAACATCCCAGAGAGGTCAGCACCCCTGTGACTCACAATCTATTTCTCTACAAGCATCCACTCCATTCATTAGCTGTTGCACTAAAATAGAAGATGACAAACCCTGAATCTCTGCTTATTTCCACCCGTGTTATTAAGTAAACACCATTTTTGTGAATAAAATGAAACTAAACCCACATACACAAAATGACTTCTTCCCTTTCTTCAAAATCTTATTAACTTAACACTGCCAGAAAATTAATCAACACAGTTGTTAAATGATTAATAAAAATAGTGATTATACAAATACATTCTAACTTGAGACTATTTCTCATTCAGAATCAACCTATGAGTTCTGTTTGGATTTTCCTGCCAGCCTGAGAAAAAAATGTTTATAAATGGAGAGACTGTAAATGCAGTGCCTTCTGTGCTACTATAGAAGTTAGATAACAGTCCACAAAGGGGTGATTTCTACCCATTGGTATTAGCAAATTTTTCTTCTTTTCCCTAAATTAAATTCAATATACATATAAATGGCACTGAACCTGAAAGAAAAAGTAAGGAAATAAAACAACCTTTTCAATAACAACCCTTACATGAGAAAAGGTTAGATAGATAATTACAATTTACATCTACACAATGAACTGCCAGAGTTTTTCAGCTGATTAAATGGTACTCTAGTTCATTATATAGCCATGCTGCAGACAAAGGCCAATTTTTTTCCTTAGAATTTCAGTTTCTGTGACATGAAACCAGCAGGAGGTTTGAATATTATCCCATAGTATCTTTTCATTTATTTATTGTTAATTAGAGGATAATTACTATATTGTGATGGTTTCTGCCATACGCCAACATGAATCGGTCATAGGTACACATATGTCCTCTCCCTCTTGAACCTCCCTCCCAACTCTCACCCCATCCCACTGCTCTAGATTTTCACCAAGCACCAGGATTCGAGCTCCCCACGTCATACAGCACATTCCCCCTGGCTATCTGTTTTACAGACAGCAATATATATGTTCCAGTATTACTCTCTCAACTCGCCCCACTCTCTCCTTCCCCAGTTGTGTCCACAGGTCTCTATTTTTGTCCCTGTCTCCACTGGACCGTCTTTCTAGATTCCATATATTAATGCATCGATATTTGTTTTTCTTTTTCTGCTTTACTTCACTCTGTGTAATAGGCTCTAGGTCATCCACCTCATTCAGTTCAATTCAGTTCAGTCGCTCAGTCGTGTCCGACTCTCTGCGACCGCATGAATTGCAGCACGCCAGGCCTCCCTGTCCATCACCAACTCCCAGAGTTCACTCAGACTCACGTCCATCTAGGCGATGATGCCATCCAGCCATCTCATCCTCTGCCGTCCCCTTCTCCTCCTGCCCCCAATCCTTCCCAGCATCAGAGGTTTTTCCAATGAGTCAACTCTTCGCATGAGGTGGCCAAAGTACTGGAGTTTCAGCCTTAGCATCATTCCTTCCAAAGAAATCCCAGGGCTGATCTCCTTCAGAATGGACTGGTTGGATCTCCTTGCAGTCCAAGGGACTCTCAAGAATCCACCTCATTAGAACTGACTAAAATGTGTTCCTTTTTATGGCTGAGTAATATTCCATTGTGTATATGTACCACAACTTTTTTTTTTTTATTTTATTTTATTTTTAAACTTTACAATATTGTATTGGTTTTGCCAAATATTGAAATGAATCCACCACGGGTATACATGTGTTCCCCATCCTGAACCCTCCTCCCTCCTCGCTCCCCATACCCTCCCTCTGGGTCGTCCCAGTGCACCAGCCCCAAGCATCCAGTATCATGCATTGAACCTAGACTGGTGACTTGTTTCATACATGATAGTATACATGTTTCAGTGCCATCCTCCCAAATCATCCCACCCTCTCCCTCTCCCACAGAGTCCATAAGACTGTTCTATCCATCTGTGTCTCTTTTGCTGTCTTATCTATTCATCTGTGTATGGACAGCTAGGTTGCTTCCATATTCTAGATATTGTAATTAGTGCTACAGTGAACATTGCAACTCATGTGTCTTTTTCAATTATGGTTTCCTTAGGGTATTGGCTCGTAGTGGGATAGTCGGGTCATATGGTAGTTTTATTTTTTTAATATAAATTTATTTATTTTAATTGGAGGTTAATTACTTTACAATATGGCAGTTTTAAAGGAATTTCCATACTTCTCTCCATAGCTGCATCAATTTACATTCCCAGCAACAGTGTGAGAGAGTTCCCTTTTCTTTGCACTCCCTCCAGAATTTACTGTTTGTAGACTTTTTGATGATGGCCATTCCGACTGGTGTGAGGTGATACTTCATTGTAGTTTTGATTTACATTTCTCTAATAATAAGTGATGTTGAGCAGCTTTTCATGTGTTTATTAACATCTACATGTCTTCTTTGGAGAAATGTCTGTTTAGGGCTTCTGCCCACTTTTAAATTATTTTAATTATTCCTTTAATTTTTATCCCATAGTATTTTAAAGCTCATGGAAAAATATTTCCATCTTTTTTAGTCTCAACCTCTTAAGCTAATGATCATTAATGAGAAATAAGGTAATAGCACTCTCTTATGGGGAGATGGTTATATATACAGTTGATCCCTGAACAAACATGGATTTGAATTGCATGGGTCCACTTATACATGATTTTTAAGGAAGGCCAGAGGGTCAACTGTGCATATTTGTGCGTGTATGTGGGTGTGTGCACACACGTGCACATCTCCATCCCTAAAGCAGAGATTACAGGAGTTAATACCCTGACATTTCATTAGGACATGTCAGTGGAATTCTAGAAGGTTCTGCAGAGTTAGGCTGTACCCTGAATTATTCAAGGCTTCTATGGACCCTTTAGAAAGAGGGATGTAGCTTAATGTAAAACACACACACACACATACTCGACCTAATATAAGGCATACAAAGATGATCCAGTTATGACATCTGACACTTCAATCATTCTGATTCTCATACTCCCCTGTAATAACTGCAGGAAATTACAAGCTCAGTTGGAGCAGAGGAACAATAATAACAGCTTAACTGGCTGTTCTGAGTCCCAAGGCCAAGAACAGTAGGTATAACTGTCTCCACTGGAGACAGTGATGAACTGGCCATCCAGCAAAGCTAGTTCCACACCCTTACCCCACTGCCCGCCTTCAAACTATGAAGAAGAGGGTGGTTAAGGTAAAGGTGACTGGCTGGCCCAGAACTGGGGTATTCTCTGTCTATTCTGCTTTTATCTTACTGAAAAGAGCAGATTCTGTGAGGGAGAGGGCAAGGGGTGTGCACGCAGCCACCCCCACCCAAGTCGGCGAGGCTTCATGCATACAGGATACTCGAGTGGTTGGAATCCCAGGATTTCCTGGTCACAGGTTTATCCCCCATGGTGCTCTCTCCTTTGCCATCCTCTCCTCTTCCTTCAACTCCATGAACTTATTTTCCTTTGGAACAGTCATTAAAGAAAGAAGAAAAAAAATTACCACTGTCCCGATAGTAAAGCATCTGCCTACAATGCGGGAGACCTGGTTTCAATCCCTGGGTGGGGATGATCCCCTGGAGAAGGAAATGACAACCCACTCCAGTACTCTTGTCTGGAAAATCCCATAGATGGAGGAGCCTGGTGGGCTACAGTCCATGGGGTTGCAAGGAGTCGGACATGACTGAGTGACTTTACTTTCACTTTCTTTTCTTATGAATGTAACTCATATATCAGGGTGGGCAGCTGACTTGATGGAGACAATTGAAAAAGACAAAAGAGATCAGACCAAACCCTGACCCTGGAAAGCCAGGCCCCAAAAGCATGTGAGTGGAGGATCCAGGACCCCATGAATGTCTGTGCAGCACCTGCTGAAGACAAGCCCTGAAAAGTCAGCAGCCTAGAGCCAAATGTGGTCAGGCATAACATGCCATCCTGCTGTGTTTATCTTCAAGGTGCCAGAAAATTCCAGCCAGCCCAGCGAAAGAAGAAAACACTGTGAAAATCTGTCGTGAGCTCACTGTTAAATAATAAAAATGTATGTTGGACCAAAAAATGCAAACTAAGTAAAATGGGAACAAAATGCCCTTCATGGATTAGACAAATACATGATGAAGGCTCTTGACAGGTCAGGCACTGTTCGAGGTGAGAGTGATCCAGCAGTGAATAAGACACACCACATCCCCGCTCAGCTTCAGTTAGGAGCAACAGACATAACCAATCAAGGACAAGGACCCACTGTATAGCGCAGGGAAATCTACTCAGTAACTTATAACAAGCTGTAATGGAAAAGAGTCTTAAAATGATGGTTAGATAGCATCACGAACTCAATGGATGTGAGCGTGAGCAAACTCTGGGAGGTGGTGAAGGACAGGGAAGCCTGGTATGCTGCAGTCCATAGGGTCGCAAAGTCGGACATGACTTAGTGACTGACAACATATACATATGTGTGTGTGTGTGTGTGTGTGTGTGTGTGTGTACACAACCACTTTGCTACACACCTGAAGCTAACACATCAACCATTCTTCAATTTTAAAAAAGCAATTGCAAAATAATTTCACACAGTGATGCCTGCTACAAAGACAACACACCTTGACAAAGCGATAAAGAGAAACCTGGATGAAAGGAAGGGTCTGTTTTAGAGAAGAGGGCCTCTAAAAGGTCAGGAGAGGCCTCTCTGAGACCGAGTCATCAGTTCAGAGATCTGGGCCAAACACATCATGGACAGCGAGGACACGATGACAAAGGCCCGCCGTCATGGTGGGCCTGCATGCCTGCGAATTTTCATTAAGCTCCTATTCTTCAACAAAGTGAACTCGACAAAGCCCTTGCCTTTGAAGGCCCCATGGTGCAGTGGGGGAGACCCAGAGACACAATAAGTGTACCCCAAACTGCCACCCGAACCCCAATGGGGAAAGTCCATGAAAATTTCTAAAAAGTGACCTTTGACCATGACCTTGACTGAAGAGCTGGATTTTGCCACCAGACCTGCTAGAAACAACATTCTGGGCCCAGGAAATACGATGTGGGAAAGAACAGTGGCCTGGGAATGCATGACATGTCTATGAATGACATCTGCATCCTGCAGAAATTACTCTTTTGGCACGGAAGCACTTAATTGTTCTATGTCTTCCCCCACTTGCTAGAATGCACATTCTTCAACAGCAAACGTGCTCATTTTGAATTGTTATCCTCTGGCACTCTGTACTGGATGAAGAGTAAAAAGATAGGTTCACGGAAGTTTGTGAAGGTTGGAAGGTGAAGGCTGGAGACAGCTGAACTTCTTTCTGCAGGTATGGGGGCCATTAAAGGTTTTGCAATTCACAAGAAGACCCCAAGGATGATAGCCGTGAGCTTAACCTACCAGTGAACTCAGAAACCTGCCCTTATAAAGCCTATACTGGTCGTGCTGACAGAGCACTGCTGATGTTGTTTAAATGAAGATATGGCTTTTTGTGTCCTTCACTGAAGAGACGTATATTAATTACAGTGCTTTTTAAGGCATGAAACATGGTTTTAAAAGCTTGATAATCTCTTCTGCTAAAGGTTTCCTGCTGTGATTGTCAAACCTAAGTCTTCACCCCTTCCCTGGGAGCCACCCCTCTGCCATCACCTGGCTCACACCGAATCAGTCAAGCCACATGTATTTATCATCTTCCTCCTCTATGCACGGCAAGGAGCATCATGTGAGGGGGCATCCTTCACACGTCAGAACTGTAAAGTAGCCTTAATGGCCTTTGAATAGAGGAAGAAAGTTTATGGATGTTTCCTCCTACTGTGCTTGATTATCAGTCCAACTCTTTCATCTCACCTTACAAATCTAGTCCAACCCAGGTAACTTGGTTGGTTCCTGGAAGAGCTCAAATGTCCACTTGGGTTTCCTGGCTTCACATCATCAAGGGGCCATGCCTTGTCCTTCTTAGGTATGTCAAAGGTTGCCTAACACAAGGGCTCAGAACTTAAAAGCTCAGTGTATTTCCTCAGATTAATTAATACACCCTATAGGAGCTTAGTCGCTCAGTCGTGTCTGACTCTTTGTGATCTCATGGACTGTAACCTCCTAGGCTCCTCTGTCCATGGGATTTCCCAGACAAGAATACTGGAGTGGGTTGCCATTCCCTTCTGCAGGGGATCTTCCCAACCCAAGGACTGAACACGTGTCTCCTGCCTTGCAGGTGGATTCTTCACTGTCTGAGTCACCAGGGAAGTCCTATGCCCCACCATTGTAACAACTCTCATGTCTGTGCCCAGCGTACCTCTTCAATCTCTATTCCCTTTTCAGATGTCAGGGCATCAGGCTCATGAAAGTCCTAAAGCCATAGAGAGCTGGCCCCCGATGGCATAACTCTGTTCACCAGCAGGAACTCCGGCATGGCAACACATGCAACATTTGGCCAACCAGAAATAACCCAAATGTGGCCACACATCTTTGAGCATACAAGGCACTAAGATTAGATAAGTGACTGAAGTTCAATACAAATGAGGCAGACATGGGTCAAGCCCAGCTGATAAAATAGATCCACTCTCCCAAGAGACCCATCCCAATCATGCAAAGGCACCAGGGAGTTCCACTGATCAGGTTCAGGTTCAAACTGGACATCCTAAATTTCCCAATCTCACTCATTCCCTGACAAGTTCAATAATCTATTGGGATGAAAATCTTTAGCTATTTAGTCTGCATGGAGTTGCCTGGCTTAGACATAAAAATTAAAAAGGAACTTAGTGATTATCTTTAATAGGACAATGGATTATCACCAGCAAAACAATGCAAGCGTAGTTGTCCAGATCAAAGATGTTGAACCAAATTCAGATCCTCAGAGAAAACGTGAAACTTCAATAAGTATGATGAATGTCCCTTCCACTTATGCTAGCGGTTTTAGTTCAAATTACTTGTTAATTATCTACTATCACCTCATTCTACAAAACACTAGTTTGGAAATTAGAAGTTAAGAGGCATAGAGGAGACATCACTGTACACAGAGAAACTAGAAACCCAACGAGAGAGAGGGAAACAACTGCTCTCGAAAGGAATGGGACCCGTGGGAAAACACACCTTCAAAGTAGACTAACACATGAAGAACTTTTTTTTCCACAGTTCTGCACATTTCCATTTACTATGCACAGAATCATTTCCTTAAGCAGAACGCATTTATCTCTCCAAGACAGAAAACCGTAATTTAATTAAAGTTAAAATGAAGAACTTAAAGATTTGCTACATTATTAGTGCCCTTTGAAAGAGTTAAATGTTCCCCTGCTCAGATCTCCTCTCTTCCCGGGCTTCAAGATAAGTACTGGGAGATTTATGTGCCATGAATTTCCAATTACCCATCTCCACCAGCTGGGCTGTCAATCACCACTTGTCTCATCCTAGATGTCTTCACCACCCCCATTTCCTTGCTGTGCACACAGAAACAAGCTTATTCTTCCCAAAAGAGCTTACCACCAGGCAGGCAAATGCTGGTTTTTTTAATGTCCAGCTTTTACTGGACAGAATTTCTGACTCAAATGACTGCCATCCCAATCATTCCAACATATTCAAATAAAGCCAGAGCTGCCACAGATTGCAAACAATTTAAAATTTCAAAAGAGAATTTACATCGTGTGTCTTCCCAGTGTCCAGTGAAGCAGAATTGATGAGCTCTCAAGAGCAATCCCTCCCCCACCTTTGACATCTTGAAGCAGGTGGGAGAATTCTAAACGATTACTACACTCAGACACCAGAAGAATAAAGAAAACAGTACGTTTGCAAATGTATGCTTACATAATAGTTGCAGATTTGGAGGAAAAACAGTGGAAACTCTTCCTTGCTTTTGGCCACGGGTTTTTGTCTGGAGGTTGGACATCCTAAGGTATTGAAAAATTCTTAAAAGGACTTTAGAAGGTCTGGACATCAGTATTGCTATTAAATAGTCTGAAAAGTAAATGATGGCTGTCATTCAGACATCAGGATTACAATGGTGAGTCTTGATAGTACAGATTAATTTCTTGTAATTGTGCCCAGAACATGTATCCATTCACTTGATGCCCATTGAGTATTTACTTTGTAAAAAGGTTTAGATATTAAGCGAGATACGAAAATAGCTAATATAAGTCCCTCCCCTTAAGAAGCTTGTAGAAATCTGTACATAAATAATTTTAATAACAGAAAACTAGTCCTTAAAAAGTGACTGAAATATGAGAATTCAGAAAACGCAAGACCTTGTATCTGGCTGGAGCAGGATAAGAATTCGAGGACAGCATCATGAAGGAGAAGGACTTTACCAGTGATGACTAAATCCGGCAACTACAATATTCCAGTGCTGTGGCCCATCTACTTCTAGGGCTGCTCCTCTTTCTCCTTTCAGACTTTGCTTGTTTCTAGAGGACAAGGCAAAAGCAAGAAAACTAAAATTCAAGCTCGTATGCTGCTGCTTATTTGAAGCATGGATAATGTTGACATCTACAGAGGTTTTTATTACTAAAATGAAATCTAAGGATCACTTCATACTTACTGCTCTGGGTCACTGAGTGGTCTAAATAACACAGGAGACACAGTCAAATCCAGGAAAGGGGTCAGTCTGTTTTTTTAGGTTCGAAGCCTGGAGAGTGCTAAGGCATAGGATCTGCTATGATTTCAGGCAGCAGGTACAATGCAGTCATCCTTCACACCCCATCCTGGTAAATAGGGAGGTCAGTCGTGAGGGGAAAAGGCTAAGCCTAGCTCAGCTCCATTTCTGGGCTTCAAAACACCTATGAGATATATCATCCATTTATTCCACTGATTGCCAAAAACCCATGAAACAGACATGTCATGGAAAGTTGGACCTGATGTGCAGTTGGCTGCTAGCAGCTGCCTGAACTTGCTTTCCACTCTCAGATCATCAGTTAGAGGGTGGTAGCCAGCCTCACTGGCTTCCCAGGTGGACCAGTGGTAAAGAATCTGCTTGCCAGTGCAGAAGACAGGGGTTCTATCCCTTGGATGGGAAGATATCCTGGAGGAGGAAAGGGCAACTCACACGTCTGAGTTTCTTATGCAAGTATTCTTTTTTTTTTTTTTTTTTTTGAAGTATAATTTCCATTTTATTGTCTTTTCAGAGAAACCAATATTTCTTCAGTCTTTAAGGACACGGATCCTTACATGGGTTTTGGTGGAGGACGTGGGGTATCACCCGCAGGTCTAAATCGGGGTGGAGGTGTTCGGTCCTTAAGGGCTTCCCGAGAGCGATTCCTGACTACCTTGCTGTGAATGGCACAACTCACGCAGTAACGTAGTTTCATGTACAGCTTGGGAAGTACATAGGCATCGAAAACACTCGCGCAAGTATTCTTGCCTGGAAAATCCCATGGACAGATAAGCCTGGTGGGCTACAGTCCAGGGGGTTGCAAAGAGTGAAGCAACTGAGCACGCACACGTGCACACACCCAGCATTGCTACTGCTGGGACTGGCACTCAGAGCCCAGGATCCCTGTTTAACCCTCATATTAGACACACAACGACCCTGAAATTCAATGTCTAGTGAGCTTCTCTCTGCAGCCAATAGAATGAAGGGCTTACTCTTTCTGCACGGTCTGTTTTAACCATTAAAATCCTATGATGCTACATGCATTTATTCTACCATTTTTCCAGAGCGGGAGCTAAGCCACGAAAACAGAAAGTAGCTGCTCCAGATCCACACTTGGTAAGTGTAAAATCCAGGATATGAATGGTAAGTGTGAAATTCAAGATGTGAATCCTGTTCTTTCCAACTTCAAAGCCTGTGACATTGATCATGTGCTCTGAGCCACAACTCTGTAATGCTTCTCAGAGACTGTGTGGGAATCAGAGGTGAATTTCTGAGCTTTTAACCTAGGGAAACTGTTGAGAATGCAGGTCTGAATCTGTCTGTCTTATTTCAATAAGCATAATACCCTCCAAGCCCAAGGGAGACAAACACTGTATGATATCACCTATATGTAGAATCAAAAAAATATAACAGACTAATGAATATAATGGGCTTTCCAGGTGGCCCTCATGATATACAACTTGCCTGACAATGCAGGAGACATAAGAGATGCAGGTTCGATCCCTGGGTTGGGAAGATCCCCTGGAGAAGGAAATGGCAGCCCACTCCAGTATTCTTGCCTGGGAAATCCCATGGACAGAGGAGCCTGGTGGGCTACAGTCCATGGGGTTGCCAAAGAGTCAAACGGGACATAGTAACTAAACAGCAAAGTGAATATAATAGAAAAGAAAATAGGCTAACTGACATGGAGAAAAACTAGTGGTTACCAGCAGGGAGAGGGAAGAGTGAGGGGAAAGACAGGAATTGGGGATTATGAGGTACAAGCTACTAGCATAAAATAAGTAAGCTATAAGGATATATTTTACATCACAGGGAATATAGCCATATTTTATAATAACCATAAACAGAGCATAACCTTTAAAAATTGAGAATCATTATGTTGTACATCTGAGATTTATGTAACATTGTAAATCAACCATACCTCATTAAAAAAAAAAATGTGGGTCTAGACATGGACAAATGATTTCAACTATATTTAGACACTGTGTGTTTGGCCGTGACCATTGAGCCGGGAAGAATCCCTCAGTGACTTCCTTCATCTACTCCTCCCAGCCATTCCCTCCAATTTACCAGGAGCAGCTGCACGTGATCAGTCATTCAACCAACCAAACCCTGGTGAAAACCTGGTAAGATGGCGGCCCTCTGCCTTGCTGCACAGGGAAACCTCAGGGCTGGGTACCACCCCGGAGACCCTGCTGGTCTGGAGCAGGACCTGGGTGTTCAAAACATCCAAGGTGATTTCACTGTGCATCTGAGAATCAGAATTACTGAATAACAGAAAAAAGTCAAGAGTCTGAAGCCCCTTCTTCCACAGTCAGCAGAGCAGCTAGCTTTATCTCATGCTGTTGTGGAAGTACATGAATATATATATATATATATATATATATATATATATATATATATATACACCCCTGGCTGATGAGGGACTACTCTCGCAAGAAGAAAGCAATTTCCTGACTGTAACCTAAAATTTAAGGAGAAGTAGAAGAAAAGCAACAAAGGGAAAATTTTTCAGAAGAGTAACATATGTTTTTAGATTAAACATAAAATAAATGATCATCAGGGGAAACTCTTTTTTTTTTTTTTTCCAACTGAGACGATGCATTTTTTGACCCTGCATCCATAATTCTTTGAAAAA
This sequence comes from Bos grunniens, assembly GCF_055505025.1. Taxonomy (NCBI): domain Eukaryota; kingdom Metazoa; phylum Chordata; class Mammalia; order Artiodactyla; family Bovidae; genus Bos; species Bos grunniens. The sequence continues at coordinate 48,992,512 of NC_141193.1, read as the reverse complement.
ATTGTATTCAGACATCACCCAGCCCGGGATGGCAAATATGCAGTTTGCACATCACTTCTTCTCTGCACACATGTGCATGTGTGCATACGTGCTAAATTGCTTCATTCACGTCTGACTCCATCCATGGAATTTTCCAGGCAAGAATACTGAAGTGAGTTGCCATTTCCTTCTCCAGGGGATCTTCCCAACCCAGGGATCAAACCCAGGTCTCCCGCACTGCAGGCAGACGCTTTACTGTCTGAGCCACCAGAGAAGCCCCTCTTTGCGACACTACGGACCACAGCCTGTCAGACTCCTCTGTCCGTTGGATTCTCCAGGCAAGAATGCTGGAGTGGGCTGCCATGCCCTCCTCCAGGGGATCTTCCTGACCCAGGGATCAAACAAGCCTTCTCTTTACACACAGCCCTACTGATCCAGCAGAACCTCCTGGTCAAGTCTGGACACAGCCTTCAGAAACATTTAACCTATCAATAGCTGCTCCTAGCAGACCCTATGAACCAGACTTGTATATGAACTGCAGACACTCCATCCTTGTACTAGTCCACACACACCTCCAGGTGAAGAATTATCTCATTCTGCCTTGTACCTACTAGTTCCACCAAGAAGCGCTTATGACAGGCTGCAAATGTTCAGTAAATGTGAGTTGAATGAGTCAACGAGGCAGCAACATGGGAAATGCATTTTATACAAAATCTTCAGCACTCTGATGTCTTTTTCTTAGCAAACTGAGATTTCAAGTTTGCTCCTGACCAGGTGATCAGAAAGACCTTGAACGAAGAAACCATGCCTATGGCCACTGAATAAAGCAAGCAAACTACACTAGGAAAGATCAATAGGGATTGACAGAGATTACGCAGCTCCACGAAATCGCCCAACGATCTCTTTAAACAGACAAGGCTTAGAAGAGGGAATAGAGAGGAGCACATGCCTGGAATTAACATCATGACAACTGCCTGACTCTAGGCTCTGCATTTTCTTTTATTTATTCATATTCCATCTTCCCACAAAAAAAATGCAGGAGAGAGAGTAAAGGATTCTCATGGCTCACCAAATCTTGTTAATCCAGCAAGATGATGTTACATACAATAAAATAAGAAAGCAAAGGCAAAAATAAGTTCTGTATTTTGTGCTTGATGTAGACAGCACTACAGAGTCAACATTTAATTGCCATCTCCTCTTCTCCCTGACACCTATTGTCTCTCAAGTTGTGACTCACACGTCACTTCCCAATGGATGTCCTTTCTAACATACAGTCCTATGCAAATTTACAATTACACTATAGCATCACATGGACGGGGAGGCCTGGCGTGCTGCGATTCATGGGGTCGCAAAGAGTCGGACACGACTGAGTGACTGATCTGGTCACGTGGCAATTTCATATGGATGTGTCTCTGTCCCTTAGATCCCTTAGCAGTACAACAGCAGTGGATACCTAGTAATATTCGTTGGGTAATGTTATACCAAAGACCCATCCCACAGTGTGGCTGTATTTGGAGATAGGGCCTCTAAAAAATGATTCAGGTTAAATGAGGTCTTAAAGATTGGGCCCCAAACTGATAAGACTCAGTGCCTTTACAGGAAGGGACACTAGAGCCCAGAGAACACTCAGTACCTGTCCCTCCCTCTCTCTCCCCCTTCCCCTCCCCTCGTGTGTGCACTCACCAAAGAACGGCACGTGAGAAAAAAGTGAGAAGGCAGGAACACGGCCTTCACTAGAAACTGAATTGGCTAAAATCTAGATCTTGGACTTCTACCCTCCAGAACTTTCAGAAAATAAATTTCTGTTGCTTAAGCCACCCCGTCTATGGTATTCTGTTACAGCAGCCTGAGATTAGACAACCAGGAATTGATGTACTTAGTGATATGATGAAAAAGACTACTCCATTTGAAATCTGGATCTTTATCCAACGAAGTTGTTGTTGTTCAGTTGCTAAGTCATGACCGACTCTTTGTGCCTCCATGGACTGTCGCTCGCCAGGCTCCTGTGCCCATGGGGTTTTCCAGGCAAGAATACAAGAGTGCTTTGCCATTTCCTCCTCCAGGGGCTCTTCCTGACCCAGGGATCAAACCTGCATCTCCTGTAGTGGCAGGTCGATTCTTTACCACTGAGCCACCAGGGAAGTCCATCCAACTATATACTTGGAGGTAAAAGACTTTAGCCCAATATTTTGTTCCCTCATCTCCAATATGGACAAGTCTAGACCACTTTATTGACTCTTAGTGACACTACAGGAGCAGAGAACCTCTGAATCATCTTAAAGAGCTTCATGAACGCAAGGCTGTGCAGCATTGTTATTACATGCAGAGCCAGGGTCCTTTCCAGAGCACCCTGACGATCAGGCTCCAGTGGCCTGAGGCCTGGGCGGGCTCTGGAGCCTCTCCTGGAGGCCCCTCTCTACACACCACTGCTGCTAAGTCACTTCAGTCGTGTCTGACTCTGTGCAACCTCATAGACGGTAGCCCACCAGGCTCTCCCGTCCCTGGGGACATTGTTTGCTAATTGCTTAATTAAGAAAGCTGATGGCTAATATGTTAACTAAAGCGGTATGTTCTGTATATTCAAAGTGGATGAGGAAAAAACTACCTAAAGAACATCTGAGGCTCCACTTCAAAATGGTAACTGGTTATGTCAGGGTCAGGTGGTTATGGGCATGATTATAGTTTTCTTTTTTATATTCGTGGACATTCTTTAAATCTTCAACAAACAATTGAATCATTTTTGAATGAAGAGAAAGAGAAACCAACATAGGGTGCAGGCTGTTGATTCTTCTAAAGAAAAGACCCATATCCCTGTTGTAACAACCTCACACGGCCACTCCCTCCAGCTGAACAGAGAAAGGAACAGCCCTGGAGCTGGCGGAGGACCGCACGCCCCTCCAGGAACCTCCCTCTCCCTGTGGCCTTCCCTCAGCGAACCCGAGAGCACTTGCCACACTCCCAGACTCTCTTCTCCATCAGCTCAGGTCACTGAGAGCTGCTTCCCTTCCCAAATGTCCAGGATGTCCAACTCCAACCCCCTGCCCTTCCTAAAACACCCCTGCCTTCAGAAGGAAATGCCAGCTCATGCCCAAAGCACACGTGTAGCCCACTGCCAGGCACACAGAAGGTGCTCAGTCAATGTGGTTTTCCCTTCTTACTGGGCCCCACACAGAAATCTCCCTTTTAGATAAAAGTGTCATTTCTGGTGCAGAGACATTTGCTATAGAGGACTTCCCTGGTGGTCCAATGGTTAAGACTGGAAGCTTCCACTGCAGGGAGCACGGGTTCCATCCCTTGTCTGGGAACTAAGATCCCGCGTGCCACTCAGCTTGCCCCCCTTCCTCCAAGAGAAAGAAATTTGCTATACACAGCACAGTCTAAAACTTTCTGTACATAGTCACAGAGCTATGCAGAAGTACAAACTGGATCTGCTTAATAAACATGGAGGCACTCCATTCTGTTGTTGAAAACTCTGCATGCTAATTTTCTGAAAGACAGAAGGCGATTGTCACACAAATTAAGTTTCCTCACAGACAAAAGCAGCTGTCTTACCTCACTTCCCATCCCCACGGTCCTGTTCAACAGCTCCAGCTTTGAAACTACTGCTGGAAGTATGTTTAAATTTGAGAGAAAATATAGTTCTGGACATCTGGATTCATTAAAAAATAACCTAGCCCCTTCTCTCCCTAAGGATAATAATGATAAACCCACCCTTAATGTAGTCACACTCTTATGCTACACCCTGAGTATATTTAAAAAAAAATATTCTGTTTATCATTAATCTAAGAATATGTTTAACCAACAGGTTGTGCCTTGATTACAGACCATCAATATCCATTAATTAATAACACTTATTTGGGTTTCACATCTGTGGCTAAATTTTGCCTTGTAATAGAAAAGAGGGATTAAAAGACTAACCAAACTTTCTGATGCCAGCACACACATGCAATTTCTACATAAATCAGTATTTTTTCAGGAAATAAACTTCAAACATGAAAGCAAATCATGATACCGCTAACCATCCTTGTGTGTGTGTGTGTGTGTGTGTGCTCGGTCACTCAGTCATGTCTGACTTTTTGCAATTACCCCATGGACTGTAGCCCACCAGGCTCCTCTGTCCATGGGATTCTCCAGGCAATAATACTGGAGTGGGCGGCCATTCCTTTCTCCATGGGATCTTCCCAACCCAGGAATCAAACTCGGGTCTCCTGTAGCTCCAGCTCCTGCACTGGCAGGCAGATTCTTTACCGTCCTTACTCTATATTAAATTGCAAATCTTCAGTTGTGTTCTCAATAGAGGCTAAATCCTAAAGCATCTGCCAGAAAGACAACGGAGGGACTATATCACAGGAGAGGGAGCAGAGCAAGCCAAGGGCCAGCGTGAGAAGAGAGAAGTGGGTGGGAAGAGCACACACAATAAGGAAGTGTTCAGGGAAACACTGACTAAATGGCCCACCCTGGCCAGGCACCATAGTAACCATTTGCATGAGTTATTTTAGGACAGGAGGTCCTAGTGAGGAACACAGAACTAACAAGGCACCACCAACTGGAAGAATTCAAGAAAGGTCAAAAGGAGACGCTATATGTTCTACCAGCCTCCCAGAATCCTCCTGGTTGGAATCCATCTTGGCTGAGCAACCCGTGGCCACCAGGAAGGACCCTGTTAGAATGATCAGCCAGAGACAACCTCGAAACTAATCCCATCATCAAAAACTCCCAAGACTGCCAGCCACATGGCAGAGCAGTTCCATGAGGTGCCTTCACCCTGCTTCTCCACCCCCAGCCACCCCTTCCCAATGAAGTCTCTTGCTTTGTCAGCCCATGTATCTCCTGGGACAGTTCATTTCTGAGTGTTAGATAACAGCTTGGTCTTCCCTGGTAGCTCAGCTGGTAAAGAATCCACCTGCGATGCAAGAGATCCCGGTTCAATTCTTGGGTCAGGAAGATCCCCTGGAGAAGAGATAGGCTACCCACTCCAGGATTCTGGCCTAGAGAATACCATGGACTGTATAGGCCAGGGATTGCAAAGAGTCAGACACGACTGAGCGACTTTCACTTTCAGTCAATAGCTTACTCTCAGGCCCTGGAAAGGGTCCCCCTTTCAGAAGAAGTGATGCAGGATCTTTAAAATCCATCTCAGCTCTGAAATCCTCTGATTTGGGTGATCAGAGCAGATCTGGGCTTTTTCTGTGGCTCAGACTTAGGAAAGCAGAAATAATTTTGGGCCCCCAGAGCAGGACATGCATTTAGACCAAACTGCTTTGTCCAGACACAGGTAGGAGGCAGGTGCTATATCTGAGTTCAGCAAAGTCAGAGACTGAGCTTCTCTTCCCAGCTGAGCCTCTAAAGTGCTCCCTCCCCAGGCTGAAGCACAGAGCTGGGCCCCCAGGCTGAGGGTTTGGGCCGGACACCAGCCCAAACCTTGAGCACGGGATCCCTACTGTTCTCAGCCTGCCTCTTTCCTCTCCCACTGGACCTGACGTCGTGAATGCATCAGGCTCCCACTAGGGGCGGAAGCACCTACCTGATGAGAAAGGCAAGACCTGCCCAGTGATCCCTGAGGAGCCCATCCTTCCAGCAGAGCAGAGTGCTTAAGACATCTCCTGACTTGGCCACTTACTCACCTTTGAACGTGACAAGCTACTTATGCTTTTTACACATTAGGGTCCTTATTTGCAAAATGAAGAGAAAAAAAAATGCCCTCTACCTCACTGTGCGTGTAGGTGTGTGTGAGAGATAACAAAAAGTATTTAGCAGAGTAAACTACAGAGTAAAGGCTCACTGTTAGTTTTTCATTTTTTTGGCTGGGATGGGTCCTCCTTGTGGTGCGCACGGGCTTTCTCTAACTGCAGCACTCAGGCTTAGTTGCTCTGTGCATGTGGGATCTTAGTTTTCCAACCAAGAATCGAACCTGCGTCCCCTACACCCCTGCACTGGAAGGCAGACTCTTAACCACTGGACCACCAGGCAAGTCCCAAGTGTTAGCTAGTTTTGTTATGGTTGGTCTCTTTAAAAGACAGTTAGGGGGCATCTGGCTTCTCATATATCTTTGCAAGTCCAAGCTTTTCAAGTTAATATTTATAATATCACCTCTATAACTATGTGAAAATTCCCTGGTTAGTTAGACAAGTCATATTGATGTTCCAAGGTGGCCAGTGTGCAGCTAAGAAGCCATTATATAAACTGAATGCACTCCTGCTGGTGAGCTTGGAATGTCTCTTATTAAGAATTAACATCTCCAAAAACAGAACCTTTGGGCCATGAAAAGGCAGGTTTCTCTGGAAAGCATTCATTCATTTATTCAAGGCACTGATGGCTTATTATGGATCAGGTACCATTAAGGAGTTAGTGGTACAGGCCTAGACAGAAAGCAGATGATAATCTTTGCCCCAGAGGGGTTTACATTCTGGTAGAGAGAGACAAAAAAGAAATGAAGAAAATAAAAAATCTGATGATTGGAACTGTGGCAAGAAGGCAGGAGAGGCAGGCACACCACTCTGCAGGCAGGTAAGAGTCTTCACGGCATCGCTCGAATGAAGGAGGTGCAGGGAACCATGTGGGCGTGATGGGGAGAGGGTGCCAGGCTGATGACTCAGCCCAAGGGAAGGCCCTGGGGTGGAGCAGGCTGCTCTGCCTGGGGGCAGGAACGACAGCACTGTGGCAGGAGTCAACGAGATAGAGAAAGGGGAAGATGAAGTCGGAGAGAAACCAGGTCCCGATCTGCAGTCTTTGCCAAGTTGACTCAGAGTCAGAGAGGAAGCCATTAGCGTTCTGAGCAGAGAAAAGAGATGATCTGACAAAGGTTTAGCATTATTACTGAGCTGAGGTGTTGAAAAGACCACAGCACAGAAGGGGAAAAGTGAAGACCAATAGTTAAGAGGTTTCTGCAACAATCCAAAAGGGAGATAATGGTGACCTGAACCAAGGTGAGAGCAATAAAATGTGGTCAGATTCTGGAGCTATTTAATTTAAAAATATATAATAAATATATTTAATATATAAATTTATAATTTACAACTTCATACTATATTTATTACAGTTATTAAATATATATACATAAATATATGTATATACATGCATGTCATGGAACTGGACATGAAACAACAGACTGGTTCCAAATAGGAAAAGGAGTACATCAAGGCTGTATATTGTCACCCTGCTTATTTAACTTATATGCAGAGTACATCATGAGAAACGCTGGGCTTGAGGAAGCACAAGCTGGAATCAAGATTGCCGGGAGAAATATCAATAACCTCAGATACGCAGATGACACCACCCATATGGCAGAAAGTGAAGAAGAACTAAAGAGCCTCTTGATGAAAGTGAAAGAGGAGAGTGAAAAAGTTGGCTTAAAGCTCAACATTCAGAAAATGAAGATCATGGCATCCAGTCCCATCACTTTATGGCAAATAGATGGGGAAACAATGGCTGACTTTATTTTGGGGGCCTCCAAAATCACTGCAGATGGTGATTGTAGCCATGAAATTAAAAGACGCTTACTCCTTGGAAGGAAAGTTATGACCAACCTAGACAGCATATTAAAAAGCAGAGACATTACTTTACCAACAAAGGTCTGTCTATACAAGGCTATGGTTTTTCCAGTAGTCATGTATGGATGTGAGAGTTGGACCATAAAGAAAGCTGAGCACCGAAGAATTGATGCTTTTGAACTGTGGTGTTGGAGAAGACTCTTGAGAGTCTCTTGGACTGCAAGGAGATCCAACCAGTCCATCCTAAAGGAGATCAGTCCTGAGTGTTCATTGGAAGGACTGACGTTGAAGCTGAAACTCCAATACTGTGGCCACCTGATGCGAAGAACTGACTCATTTGAAAAGACCCTGATGCTGGGAAAGATTGAGGGAAAGAGGAGAAGGGGACGACAGAGGATGAGCTGGTTGGATGGCATCACGGATTCAATGGACATGAGTTTGAGCAAGCTCTGGGAGTTGGTGATAGACAGGGAGGCCTGGCATGCAGCAGTTCATGGGGTCGCAAAGAGTCAGACACGACTGAGAGACTGAACTGAACTGATACATACATTTACATATATGTACTATATATGTGCATATACATATATATATGTATATATATACATAATTTATATAATTGAGACTCCAAGCTGGAAGGATGTCGGAGCTGCAATTATTGAGGAATATGGCAGAAGAAGCAGGTATGTGGGATAAAGACCTGGAGATCCATACTGGCCATGTGAAGTTTCACATGCCTTCTGAAGATCCAACCTGTATGTTGAGTGAACCACTGAATATATATGAGTCTGGAGCATGAGGGAGTGTTAGGCCAGAGCTCTTCAGTAGGATCTATATAGATGGCATTAAAAGCCTCGAGACTAGACATCACTAAGGAATGCATCTTCCTTCAGAAAAGAAGTGAACTGACCCCAGGGTATCCTGCTGTTTCGCAACAAGGGAACCTAGAAGACATCAGCAAGGGAGGATGAGAAGGGAGGGGCTGCGTGGTGGGAGGAAAGTCAGTGTCTCTTTGCTGGAAGAATGAGTATCAAGAGGCAAGAAATGAGGGATTGTGTCCAATATTGGTGATGGGCCAGCGAAGAGGAGGGCTGAGTGCTGACCACTGGATCTAGTGATCACGGGGCCACTGACAGGAGTATTTTCAGGGGCATGATAAGGATGAAATGGAAAGGAAGCGAGAGAAACAAGAATAAGCAACTATTGGGACTTCCCTGGCAGTCCAGTGGTTGGGAACCTGCATTTCCACTGCAGAGAACCTGGGTTTTGCGTTCAATTCCCGGTCAGGGAACTAAGATTCCACATGCCTTGCAGTATGGCCAAGATAAATCAATAAAATGAAACAATTTTTAGAATGATCCTCTGCTTAAAAAAAAAAAGAATAAGCAAATCTTTAAGGAGGTTCAGTGACAGAGGAGCAGAAAATGGGGCAGTGTCCTGAGGAAGATGTGAAATCAAAAGAAAGGTTATTTATTTATTTTTTTAAGATGAAAGGAATTCCATCATCTATGCATGCCATTAGAAAGTACAGGAAAGCAGGAAAGAGACAGTGCAATAGGAATTTTCATTCAGAATCAGGCGACCCAGAACTTGGTCCCCACACCTGAGCCTGGAACTAAAACACAGGTGAGAGGCAAGGAAAACTGTCCCCACCTTGATGAGCCCTAGAGTCGGACCTGGGGGACTAACCCTTCCCACACTGGAAGCTTCCAAATCGCCAGCCAACGTGTGTGACTGAAATCACAGGAGAGGTCATGGAGAGAACGCCTGCTCTCGTGTGGACCCCACAGGGTTACCTATGACTGTTTTTACAGCTCTGCCCCTCTTCTCCTCGAGGCCTGACCTCTTGCCCTGACTCCAGGAAGCCGGGCCTGGTGCTCACAGTGGATTATCTTCAGGTTCCAGAAGTTCAAAGGAGGAGTTGTCAGTACATTCACAAGGAATGGACAGGGAGGGAATGACATGGGAAACCTTTCTTTTCCCAGATCAGGTTTAACTACCCTTCACCAAAGAGCTAACCAAGCGTGGTCCCAGCAAACCAGGAGGATTTTTTAAAAATGCAAATATCTGATTTATGAGGCTCATTCCCTAGCAACATTTTTTTAAAACTCATAACACAAAACGGAATTTTAGATGCTATAGGTTTTGTTTTAGTTGCAGCAAGGTCCTTATCTTCCTGCAACCCCAATCTGAGGGGTGGAGGAAGGAAAGCAAGCAAGATAGGCAAACACGTGCAGATTTACAATATGGGTAAACAAACAGATGATAAGAATGAACGCAAACATGCACATTAAAACACAGAAGGCATAAATTCATTCACTTACTGATGTACTGCCCTGTTCCAGGCAAGATCTGAAATGAGGAAATGCGTAAAAAAGCCAGGCTGCAGAGCTGAAGAACAGGGCAGGCGAGAAGCAGGCTCAGGTCCTGATCAGCTCCAGGCTCTCCCTCTGTCCCTCTGAGTCATAGTCTCATGGCTAAAGCAGCAGGTAGAACCTGATGAACAGGGTCTTCTCGATCTCAATGCTTTTTTAGAATATTTGTTTATTTGCTTATTTGACTGCAGCAGGCCTTAGTTGCAGCACGTGAGATCTAGTTCCCTGACCATGGATTGAACCCAGGCCCCAGCACTGGGAGCACAGTCTTAAGCACTGCACCACCAGGGAAGTCCCTGCTGCTGCTGCTGCTGCTAAGTCGCTTCAGTCGTGTCCGACTCTGTGCGACCCCATAGACGGCAGCCCACCAAGGCTCCCCCGTCCCTGGGATTCTCCAGGCAAGAACACTGGAGTGGGTTGCCATTTCCTTCTCCAATGCATGAAAGTCCCTACCTCAATGCTTTCTTGACTTCACAATTCATCTTATTTCCCAAAAAGTATTTCTCAGCCCAGGAGTGACTTCTGTTTGACAAATGCATGCCTCCACACACTTAGATCAGAGACAATGTATTTGCTCTGCAGCTTTCCTGCAAATGGTTTCATACTCAGGCCAATTAAACAAATGCCATAGCCTTCAGTTCCATGGCTAGTCCAACGTGTCCACAGCAGACACATCCTGGAAAAGCTGCCCCCTGCAACACGTGGCACTCTGGAGCAGACTGGCTCCTTCCAAGCCAGCACCACAATGTTGAAGATGGCCGCAAGGGCTCAGAGCAGTGGTCACTAAGCTCAGCGGCTTAAAAATCCAACTCCACAAAGCAACTCATGGAAAGCAAAGCTGGCTTCTTCAAGAAGTATTATGGCTGTTAGTCGCAAACCAAAAGAGAAAAAATGATGGGGATCACTTAGAGGGGACCACAAGTATTTGGAAGGGTGAGGGGAGATCTTAACCACAGCAGAAAAAAATGTGAAATAGAAGATGTGGAAGAGGACTTCCCTGATGGTGTGGTGGTTAAGAATCCACCTGCCCATGCAAGGGACACGGGTTTAATCCCTGGTCCAGGAAGATTCCACATGCCATAAGCTCATGAGCCACCACTACTGAGCCCACGCTCCGGAGCCTGTGCTCTGCTGCAAGAGAAGCCCCACAGTGAGAAGCCCACACACGGCAATTGGAGCATAGTCCCCACCTGCTGCACCTAGAGAAAGCCTGCATGCAGCAAGGAAGGCCCCGTGCAGCCAGGAATGAATCAATAAATAAACACATAATTTTTACAAATTAGACTTGGAAGATTTGGAGTTTGCCTATTACTCTGCACAAAATTCTACTTCCTGACAGTGGCATTTCTGATTCAAAAAGCAAGATAGGAAACCCAGGTCCAAAGTAAGAGCTAAATATGGCTACAGTAGAAGATACTACACTGTACATCATCGGGCAGAAGAAGAACAGTTAGGACTCTTGATGCTTCTGAGTAAGTTTCTCAACCACGCTGCACGTCAACTACCCTGTGATACCGCCATAGCAAGTTCTCAGTCCAAACCACCTCAGGATGGAGATTTTTAAACACCACTTAAAGGATCTTCTCCCCAAAGAATCAAATGACCATGTATGAGTCTATTCCTCTATTAAAAATTAATAAATTTACTAGCTCCTAGATAGAGGCCTTCATTTGTTTTATAATGAAAGAAAAGCTTTGATCTGCAATTCTCCAAGGCTTCGATTATTGTTATTCTTCAGCACTTCTCATTAAAAATAAATACCTCCATTTTCTAAGATACACCTGCAAAGCACTTAAAACACCCATTTGAACAATAGGAAACCTATTTTCGTCTCCCTGCAGAAGAACCCAGTGTTTCAAATGCTCCTGCAATGGGAAAAGCACTTTTTGTCTGTACCCAGGCACCATTCTGGGTGGTGAAGGACCAAAATTGAAGGTTTGTGACTAATCAGTATTTACAGAGCAAGCTCAAAGGGCAATGTCTTAAGGCTGAAGATCTGAGCTATAATCAGAATTCTTCACGTATTGTCTTTTGCTCAAGAGGAAGTAAAGAGCCAACGTGAAGTCACAGATTGATTCATTGAATACTTCAGGCTACACCCCTAACACAGCCCAAACCACCAGGAGTAGCTTTTCCTAAATACATGCCACAAGCCTTAATAGGAAAAGGCAAGTGAGCTCTTAGTATGTAACCTAAAAAAAAAATGGCTGGCAACAGCTAGAGGTTTTCTCCCATGCTATCACTAAAATAAAATGCTCATAATCGGGCCCCTAAGTGTTTAATATGTGATTAAGACAAGGGAACTGTGAGGCTTTTCAAAACAAACTAGTTATCAGAGAATATTGCTGCTGCACATGCGGTCATTTAGGAACACAGCTACACCAAAAACATGTCCCAAATTTAAATAACAGGACCCATTCCACTCCAGTAACTATTTGTTGATTACATAGCGAACAAATACAGTACGTTCCCTCCCGTGAGTATAAGGGAAGGTTTCACAAAGCTATTTCCAGAATTTGGGCACCCACATCCTTCACCCACCACCAGATTATCCAGGCTTCTGCAACATGAAATTTAGAATAATCAAAAAGCCTGGACCGATGCTGTCACTGGCAGTGATTGCCTGCCTAGAAGTTGATAAAATAGGCTTGAACCCTGAATTTTTCCAATCCACCGACACCGCACACTGAATCTCTGTAATAAATCATCTACTGGAGTGACAAAGCATCACCAGCGAAGTGTATCCCCACTGCCAAAACTGGGGAGAGTTTCCCATTAGGAAGTGTCTCTGATCTAAAGCCTGGAGCCAGCAGGAAAGGGAGGCAGTCATTCCCCGGGGAGAGGAGGGAGTCATGCTGTTGTCGAGGAGCAGCCTCTGCCAGCACTCCCATCTTGGGGAAGAGCATTCGCAGCAGTATTCAAGATGCTGCCAAGCTGTTCACCCGCTGCCTGCCATCCTGCCCACCGGGCCCGATCATCTTCTGAGGAGGGGCAGGCACGCAAATTGGGACATTCTAGAAAACAAAACACAGAATCCCCTCAATATGCTGCCATTTCCACCCTCTACTGCCTCAATTCAACACACAGAGGCAAACGCATAAGTGCCTAGAGAGAATTTTTATTCGTTTTGGCATGGAATTAAAAATACAGGAATGCCTCCCCTTAGACAAAACACTGCCATGCACAACGGAGCCAGATCGAAGACCCTTCTGCCAAGATCCTGCTTTTCCCCATGTATAAAGGAAACAATTCCAAATTGGACTAAGAGATCACTTCATGGAAACCGAAAAGACCTAACTGCCTGCGCCCAGGTGTCACACCGATGATCAAACAGCCACACGAGTAGATGCTTCAAGTGAGATGCAAGGAAGGGAAGACCCTCTGAACAGAACTCGGCCAGCACTTCACAAGCGCACCATCACTTCAGCCCCAGTATGCCAACTCTCTCCCATTTCTCCGCATACAGTTGCATAGTCCACTTACTCCCATTCTGGAAAGTCTGTTTGGCAAAACAATGGTAATAATAATACCACATTAACAGATAACAGCTTGTTCCCAGGAAAAAACTGGATGTGTACACCCATGTGTGTCTAACTGGAAAAACAAACAGACTGGGTAGGTTTTCCGAAGACCCAGCTGCACGTGGAGCTGTGTACATGCAACTCACAAGCAGAGCCTGCCGAGCTGTCTCCACTGCACTGGGCTCTCTCACTCCTCCCCTGGGACAAAGGGAAGACATCAGTTCCATGCTGTCTCCACTTTTCCAAACCCCCCCGTTTGCGTCCCAGGGAGAGCCACTGGGCTGATGACAGCCCACCGCCCCCTGCCCTCCTCTTTCTGCTCCCCCAGTCCCCGTGGCATGAGGGCTGCAGGAACAGAATGCCTGCAGTGTCATTTTCCCAGGAGAAAACGCTACTACCCATAAGCTAGGAGCATCCACCTCTGATGTGGATGGAAACTTCTGTTTCTGATGCCCCTGAGGTGAGCAATACTGTCTTTGGCTATATTTCAGCAACTCAATTCCACTCAGACGATATTGACAGAGGCTCCTCCTCGTGCCAGCACTGCACTCAAGCTGGGGAGACAAAGTCGTCTCAGCCAGTGGTAGTCCTCTGTGCCAAAGACTGATCTGCAAGCATCCCCTGGACAATGGTATTTGAGGTGCTATGTTGGAAGCACGTGCAAAGAGCTGAGGGGCAGAGTGACCAAGTCTTCCAAGCACTCAGCCTCTGCAAAGTTCATCTAAAAAAAAAAAAAATCCAGCGCAGGTTTGCTCAAACACAGCATGGCCCAAGGTTGACAAATGAAAATAACACGCAAGTACTCTCCGCTGGGATGGGCCCTTTCCAAGCACACTGGCTTTCTTCCCATCCTAGTCCTATTCAGTCCTGAACTCCTTGAGGATTTGCCAGGCTCTGATCCTCATAACATGATATTCCCTTTCTCGTCCCTCACCTTTCTGTACCTTAAAACCTAAGAGATGGAGTCTTTAGAACTGGTGCAAAGGTCAGCGAGCTGCAAATTTATCAGCTATTTGTTGCCTTTTTTGCAAAGCCCATATCAGATCCCAAGCTCCTTTTCCAACATGATTCCCATTTTCTTACCTTGGTGAATCCCACATTGCATACAGAAGGAACCCCTCTTGCATTCACAGAGGTTTGAACGCATTTCCATTTCTGTATCTTTAACATGCTGCCTCCACTGCTGTGATGCCCTCTCTCCTTTTTCTTCACGTCCATCCTGCAAAGCCAGCTCAGATGCCACCTCCTCCACCATCTTCCCAACAGAATTGTATTTCATCCCACAGGTATATGTTTACATATTCATCACACATTTATGAAAAACCTGTGCTGTGTTGTGCCTGGTTACTAGGGAGGTAGAGATGAATGAACAGAATCTGTGCCAAGTTCTCACAAAACTCAGAGATCTGGATATACAGAAATGCAATACAATAGGATACAAGATTTAATAAAGTCCCAAGAAACCTTTTGTGTTTCTTGGGACTTTATTACCATCTACCTCAATGAGTCAGCAAAGGCTTTAAAGCAGAAGTCAGCTTTAAATTACTTTGAATTTACTTTAGGGCAAGGTCAGGGTCTGGTTAGTTTCTGCAAGGTACAGTAGCCCAGTAAACAGTGAAATAAAGGAATAAATGCATGCATGAATGAATGACATAGCCAACTCATCCTGTGGCTCTCATTTTGTTCAAGGCAAAGACTTTCAGAAAGCACCAGGATTCCAATTGCACGGAGGGCATCACTAGCTCTTCCTGAATTGAAGGTGAGACCAGAAGCTTACTCAAGTGAGTGCGGCCATCATTAACTGCAAATGTTGCAAAAGAAACTGGATTCAACTCTTTAGGGCATTCACTGAACTGATAGCTAAAAATTCTCTGAAACCCAAACTAGGAAAACCAATGAGTAGAGAATCTAAGAGGTATTACAGAGCCCATGTTCTGATAGAACCAGGCCTACCTGACTGTCACAGTAGCAAGATGATTCAGAAAGTGATCTAAGGTTTAATTCTTGAGGTGGCAGTTTGGTGTCAAAAACTCTGTCTGATGAATTTTATAATACTCCAACCTACCTGTCAAGTAAAAAAAAAAAAAAAAAAAAACTCCTAATGCCCCGCAACTCAGGGGCAAAGCTTGCCACAGATAAGTAAGCCTCAGATTTGGTTTTGCTTTAATGGCGATAAAATAGTTACTGGTATGATCTTTTCTGGGGAGATAACACCAAGATGAGAGAGGAAGGTTTTCCAAAGAATTGGTCTGAGCTGTAGACAGAGCACTGAACTAGGATTCGCACAGGAGTAGAATTCTGAAGGTAATGTTCCAGTACCAGCCCCATAATTTAATTTTGACTGTGGAGAAATCATTTCAACTCTACACCCCAGTTTTCTCACCTATAAAACAAAGATAAGCATACTTACATCACAGGCTTATTTTGTAAAAGCTAAATCAGATTGGAAATTTCAGGTAAATTTCAGGTAACAGCAAACAGAAAAGACAGAAATGATGGTTACTGAAGTCCCGAGCGGTGCTGAAATTTCCTGCGTTCACAGCAAAGCTAATGCTCAACAAAAATTAATTCACACTTCCCAAGCAGCCTCTTCAGAGGGGGTCAAAGAGTATTACTGGGGCTCCCCAGGTGGCGCTAGTGGTAAAGAACCCGCCTGCCAATGCAGGAGACATAAGAGACACGGGTTCGATCCCTGAGTTGGGAAGATCCCCCTGGAGGAGGGCATGGCAACCCACTCCAGTGTTCTTGCCTGGAGAATGCCCTGGATAGAGGAGCCTGGCAGGCCACAGTCCATAGGGTCACACGCAGTTGGGTACGACTGAAGTGATGAGGCACAGCACAAAGAATATTACTATTCTTTTTGCACAAATGAAACAATAGAGGAAGGATTAAGTTCTACTCATTCTATTTTCCAAACATCCCTGCACCATTTTACATTGTAAACTCTCAAGCTCCATGGACATAACACCTCCTGCCACCCACACTTAGCCTCTTACCCACTCACATGAGGCGGAGTCCAGTGGCCCCCCAGCGGGTCCCTCTCCTCTCGGTATCCCCCTGACTCCCGGTCTTCCTCCCCACGAACCTTTCCCCAGGCTTCACAACATGGCCTTGTCATCCACAGGGAGGCTCACGGCTTTAAGCAAAATTCCAAACTGCCTCCTCCGTCATCCCCTCCCACCCTCTTCTTTTAAACTAAGACAAAGGACCTCTTTGCTGTCCTCCAATTCATTTTGTCATCCACCACTTTTATTTTTCCCTCCAGCCATCTCCACCATCTACCATTTTCTATACCACTCTCCACACCTTACCCATGCTTCAAGACTCAGCTATGTTACTTCCTCCGAGAAGCCCTCATAGATACACCTAGAAGAAATCAAAGATACACCTATTCCTCAGAGTCCCCCGGACACTATATATTTATCATTGTACTTATCAAAGTCCATGTTGTATCGCGTCTATACACAGTATCTCCTATGAGACTGAGAAATAATTCTGTGGACCAGGAGTCGTGCTGTCTCATCCTTCTCTACAGTTCTTCTCACAGCACTTTACAAACGGCAAGCATTTTGTACCTTCTTGTTGAAGTGAATGGAACTGAATGTATTTATCCTTCACTGTGTTTTCCATAAATATGGACAGAATGCCTTCTATTAATACATACCAGACACAGTCATAGGCTCTGGGGAAACCGCTGTGAACAAAACTACCATTCATCTTTCCATCTACTGGAGGTTAGAGAGACATAAATAAGTAAACTATATATGTCTGCTGGTGACAATGATTATACAGAAAAATAAAATAAAAATCAGATAGGGCTTCCCTGGTTGCTCAGTGGTAAAGAACTCGCCTACCAATGCAAGAGACATAAGAGGCACAGGTTTGATCCCTGGGTCAGGAAGATCCCCTGGAGGAGGGCATCACAATCCACTCCAGTATTCTTGTCTGGAGAACCCCATGGACAGAGGAGCCTGGTGGGCTACAGTCCATAGGGTTGCAAAGAGTCAAACACCACTGAAGTGACTTAGCATGCAAGAGACACTCAAGTTCTTGGGCAAATAAAATTTTTAGTTTTAGATTGACTGGTTAGGGAAGATTCAGGTAAGAAAAATCCCTAAGGCAGAATTGGTGACACAAGGACACAATCATTTACAGAGCACCAACTATGTACAAAATTATAATTTTAAGAATTATAATTATTATAATAATGATGTAAAATATAAGTACATTATAATAATGTACAAAATATAACAGGCACTCACTGCTAAGAACTGAAATCTAAACAAGACATGCTTCACACCCTTGAGGATCCTTAAAGTCTCCTCACCTTCACAGAATAAAGGGTGTAAACAAAAATAACAAATACAAGGCAAGAGACAGGCAGTCCTGATAAAGAGATTTCAAATCTCTGATAAGACCAAAGACATGAGGAAAAGCTTCAGGGAGCTGATGGCATTTGAAACAGAGCTGAAAGAAGAGGCAGTTTGTAGAGGTCAGATGGTGGGGGTGGGGACTTGAATAGTAGGGCACCCTTAAGTGTGAGGACTTTGGGTTAAGTTCCAAGAAAAGCAGCCTTCCAAACCCACCGTCTTTGCTCCCAGGTCCCCATGCTCTCCAGGTCTCCTGTTATCACACAGCAGGCCAGTGAACGAGGAGGTAGCTGCCTAACTCTGGAGGAGGCGTCCTTGCTGGTTTCTGGGTTCATGACCTCTGACTGAGCACTCATCATAGGGAAGCTATGTCATTGAAGGCTCCTGTCTGCCCTGAAGAATATCACAGTCTGGGACTGGGAGAAATGAACAGATGAGTGACTAGCATCCGGTAGCACAGATGCACAACTGAAGCTGAGCACAGAGCCTGAGGAAATGTGAAAGAGAGAGAGCCCCGTGGGCAGCGGAGGTCCTGGAAGGCTTCCCAGGCAGGTGGACCCTTGAGCTCATTTGCATGTGTTTAATTAGAATTGTGTTCTTGATTATAAAATACATGTACAAGTGGAAATATAAAATACGAAGTGGAAACTTGGAAAACATAATAAATTAATATAAATATTTTATATAAATTGTATTTATTACATAAATAAAATATAAAGAAAAATTAAAATCACCTATAATTCTACCACCCAAAGAGCTTCTATCACTTTTAAGATATTTCCTTCTAGTGATATTTTCCAATCTGTCTCTTCCCCTCCTCATTAAATAGAGGAACAGACACTAAAACTAATAAATGAGAATAAATATACATATGTTTGTGTGTCATACTCTTCTAATTTAATATTACAGATGTTCTCTTATGTTATAAAAAAATCTATGAAAATGCAAGTCTAATGGAAGGTAAATGCAGTATTGCATGGTGTTTATTAAATCATTTCCCAACTACTGGATATTTAAGTTGTTTCAAAGACAGTACTTTTGCTATTATAAACAGTAGCAATAAACATATTTGCACATAAATATTTGTTTCATTAATGTAAATTATTAGAAGTGGAATTATTAGGTCAAATAGAATACTCATATTTTAACCACGCTTGAGTTTTGAAGGGGAAATACAAGTATTATGAAAAGAGAGCCACAAGTACTTGGCTCAGTCAGTAAAGAATCCACCTGCAATTCAGGAGATGAGGATTCGGTCCCTGGGTCAGGAAGATCCCCTGGAGAAGGGCATCTCAACTCACTCCGGTATTCCTGCCTGGAGAATCCCACAGACTGAGGAGCCTGGCGGCCACAGCCCATAGGGTCGCGAAGCGGCAGACAGGACTGACGCGACGGGGCACGCACACAGTAGGGCACGGAAGGGCCATGTTGATACAAGGAATAGTACATGGACATGAAACAACCTGACAACTTTCAGGAGCTTCAAGTCGCAACTGGGCAAGGCCAGGTCAAAGGGGTACGTATGATGAGACAAGGGAGTAGCTGAATGGAGGAGAAGCTGAAGAGACGGCCAAGGACCAACCCATAGACACAAATTGTCTCGGGGGTTGAGGTACTAGGATTTAACTCCGTCACAGAGTTAGTTACCAGAAACTCTGAAATTTAAGTTTAGTTTAAGGACATGATGAACATGCTTGTATTCATGATTTAGAGGTCATGCTTGTGGAAATGATAGATGAGGGGTACATTAAAAAGGAAAAGGCATCCTGGAGACCTACTTGAACATTCCAGGAGCAAACGAAGAATGCCCTGGAGCTACCTAAAGAAACTAAAGACCTATATATAGAAAACTATAAAACACTGGTGAAAGAAATCAAAGAGGACACTAATAGATGGAGAAATATACCATGTTCATGGATTGGAAGAATTAATATAGTGAAAATGAGTATACTACCCAAAGCAATTTATAGATTCAACGCAATCCCTATCAAGCTACCAACAGTATTCTTCACAGAGCTAGAACAAATAATTTCACAATTTGTATGGAAATACAAAAAACCTCGAATAGCCAAAGCGATCTTGAGAAAGAAGAATGGAACTGGAGGAATCAACCTACCTGACTTCAGGCTCTACTACAAAGCCACAGTCATCAAGACAGTATGGTACTGGCACAAAGACAGAAATATTGATCAATGGAATAAAATAGAAAGCCCAGAGATAAATCCACGCACATATGGACACCTTATCTTTGACAAAGGAGGCAAGAATATACAATGGATTAAAGACAATCTCTTTAACAAGTGGTGCTGGGAAATCTGGTCAACCACGTGTAAAAGAATGAAACTAGACCACTTTCTAACACCATACACAAAAATAAACTCAAAATGGATTAACGATCTCAACGTAAGACCAGAAACTATAAAACTCCTAGAGGAGAACATAGGCAAAACACTCTCCGACATACATCACAGCAGGATCCTCTATGACCCACCTCCCAGAATATTGGAAATAAAAGCAAAAATAAACAAATGGGACCTAATTAACCTTAAAAGCTTCTGCACATCAAAGGAAACTATTAGCAAGGTGAAAAGACAGCCTTCAGAATGGGAGAAAATAATAGCAAATGAAGCAACCGACAAACAACTAATCTCAAAAATATACAAGCAACTCCTACAGCTCAACTCCAGAAAAATAAACGACCCAATCAAAAAATGGGCCAAAGAACCAAATAGACATTTCTCCAAAGAAGACATACAGATGGCTAACAAACACATGAAAAGATGCTCAACATCACTCGTTATCAGAGAAATGCAAATCAAAACCACTATGAGGTACCATTTCACACCAGTCAGAATGGCTGCGATCCAAAAGTCTACAAATAATAAATGCTGGAGAGGGTGTGGAGAAAAGGGAACCCTCTTACACTGTTGGTGGGAATGCAAACTAGTACAGCCACTATGGAGAACAGTGTGGAGATTCCTTAAAAAACTGGAAATAGAACTGCCTTATGATCCAGCAATCCCACTGCTGGGCATACACACTGAGGAAACCAGAAGGGAAAGAGACACATGTACCCCAATGTTCATCGCAGCACTGTTTATAATAGCCAGGACATGGAAGCAACCTAGATGTCCATCAGCAGATGAATGGATAAGAAAGCTGTGGTACATATACACAATGGAGTATTACTCAGCCATTAAAAAGAATACATTTGAATCAGTTCTAATGAGGTGGATGAAACTGGAGCCTATTATACAGAGTGAAGTAAGCCAGAAGGAAAAACATAAATACAGTATACTAACGCATATATATGGAATTTAGAAAGATGGTAACAATAACCTGGTGTACGAGACAGCAAAAGAGACACTGATGTATAGAACAGTCTTATGGACTCTGTGGGAGAGGGAGAGGGTGGGAAGATTTGGGAGAGTGGCATTGAAACATGTAAAATATCATGTAGGAAACGAGTTGCCAGTCCAGGTTCGATGCACGATGCTGGATGCTTGGGGCTGGTGCACTGGGACGGCCCAGAGGGATGGTATGGGGAGGGAGGAGGGAGGAGGGCTCGGGATGGGGAACACATGTATACCTGTGGCGGATTCATTTTGATATTTGGCAAAACTAATACAATTATGTAAAGTTTAAAAATAAAATAAAATTAGAAAAAAAAAAAAGAATGCCCTGGAGCAAGGCAACGAAGAGGCACAGAAGGGCTACATACAAAGCATAGTAAGCTGATAGAATCTGCAAGATGTGGAGACCGATTTCAAAGACAGAGCACTGCTAACAAGAAGACCTGTAGGTGACCTGTCCCATTTGAGAGGGAGAGGGTGGCACGGACTGATGAAGTTCTAGAAGGACCTCCAAGTCCCTCTTCCCAAATCCACTGTTCAGGTTCTCTCCAGAACCTTCCCTCTGTAGACATTTATTCAATATTCTTCCTTACTTCTGACAGATATGTGTTCACTACCTTAGAGCTTGGCCTCCAAATTGACCTATACTTGCCCTGTATACAGACGGCCTCAGCAGTAGTCAGTGAAGGGAGGCTGAGCCATATGTTGGGATGGGTCACACCAAGGACGGGAGACAGGTGGTACCTGATGGGTATTTAGACAAACCTGCATACCCTACGATCATCTTATGGATGGTATAAAAAGCTTAAAAATTCTGCCATAAAATGAATAGTAGTGTGACTATAAATGATACCACTTTTCTTTAGACCCATCTCTGTACTGCTCAGACTAGAATTCATCCTCGTGGGAGAGGCATTTCCTAATGCAGAGCTTTTGTTTCCCTTACCTCTTCTCCTGATGTTCCTGTGGTCCTTGGAATCCAGTAGTGTCCAGCACAAAGGACAGGAAGCCACCCATGATGAAAACATTAACTGGCCACACAATCAACCAACACTGTATTTATCATCCTTGAGACAGACTGTCTCTTGGGATGGGCTGGTCTCCAGAAAAATGTCCCTTACTCAATCATGGATCTTTTCTAATTGGCGCTCATGGCAAGGGGACCTAACATGAATCACTGCGTGATGCAGATTAACTTTGTACAAACAGGATTCAAACCTATAGAGCTCAATCACAACCTGTCTTTACTCATCCATTTATTTTGATATGTGCTTATGACTTCCTCATATAGGGACAGAATATATAGATATATATACACACTATAAATTTATGAAGTATATTTATGGTTGTATCTAGATGTACTTCATAAAGAATACATATGTAAAATATTTATATATAATCATTCACCCACCTCAGCTTCCAGTTTCTATTAGTATATATTCTCTAAAATTACTTCTAGATTTAATAAGTCCAAAATTTCAACCCTTAAAATTGTACACTGAAAATCCAAAGAGCCCCAGCAAATTCTAAATGTGTGGAGCATCCAAATAAATGCCTATTTACAAGGAGAAATACTATAATAAAGAACAAACAGGAAGAAATGTTTATTCCAATAGTCAAAACCTCACAAATTTCCCAAAAATTGTCTACAAGGAAGCAAACTCCAATTAAATATTCCTAATAAAGCTTCTTTTTAATCCAATAGTTGTGTCAATGGATCAAAAAAGGTGATAGGAGAGTAAAATAGGAAATCATGTCTTAAACATGTAATTTTAACATAAAATACATGGATATAAGTTCCTTTCAGTTCAGTTCAGTCCCTCAGTCGTGTCCGACTCTATGCGACTCCATGGACCACAGCACGCCAGGCCTCCCTGTCCATCACCAACTCCTGGAGTTTATCCAAACCCATGTCCATTGAGTAGGTGATGCCATCCAACCATCTCATCCTCTGTCATCCCCTTCTGCTCCCATCTTAAATCTTTCCCAGCATCAGGATCTTTTCAAATGAGTCAGGTCTGCACATCAGGTGGCCAAAGTACTGGAGTTTCAGCTTCAACATCAGTCCTTCTAATGAATATTCAGGACTGATTTCCTTTAGAACAGACTGGTTCGATCTCCCTGCAGTCCAAGGGACTCTCAAGAGTCTTCTCCAACACCACAGTTCAAAAGCATCAGTTCTTCAGTGCTAAGCTTTCTTTATAGTCCAACTCTCACATCCATACATGACTACTGGAAAAACCATAGCCTTGACTAGATGGACCTTTGTTGGCAAAGGTTCCTCTACCCATCATTAGAGAAGACCAAGTCTTCTCTCAGCTCTGTTTTATATGAATGGCACACACAGGTTGTTGTCTATGATTTCTAGTTAGGCAGAAGCAGGAGACCTAAGTTCAATCCCTGGGTCAGGAAGATCCCCTGGAGAAGGAAATGGCAACCCACTCCAGTATTCTTTCCTGGGAAATCCCATGGACAGAGAAACCTGGCAGTTTCAACAGTCCTTGGGGTCACAAAACAGCTGGACACAACTTTGGGACTAAACACCACCACCAACAACATTCTTTAAAGTAAAGTAATAAGTTAGGGATACTTTCAAAGCAATCTTCAAGAGCTTACAATTGTTTTCCATCCTTATACAGTTACCTCACTTGCCTTGACAGAAACTTTTTGGAAACTAGCTTTCCCCCAGTATTTAATATGGAAAGAAACAACTATCTTTACACAAATGTATTTCACTAATAAGTACAACTGGTATCAGTAAGCTTGAGCACAACCAAAACTTATTACTGGAAGCACCTAATGACTGTTTTGAGCAGAAGCATGTGGGCACCTTGAAGAAGAAGCTACCAGCTGCCTGTGATCAGTGAGTCACCAGCATCAGTCAGACTGTTTTATCAGAGTGGGAAGGGAGTGTCTGTGAGCCCAGAAAGGAACTCGGAAAGTGAGTTAGTTAGGAAAGATTTTGCCAGAAACAGAAATGACTTAATAACAAATATGGTTGTCCTATGAGTCTATATCAATTAAATAATGTCACAATTATACTATATAACAAATACACCAAATTCAATGGAATACGATCAATCATAAGCATTTCATTCTCATGCCCATAGGTCCACAAGCCAGCTCCTATCTCAGCAGGTCAGCATCTCTGCTTCAAATCGTGGGCCAGCTGAGCTTGATTCCTCACTGCAGGTGGAGCTGGGTCTGCTCTGCACACATGCATTCAGGCACCCAGCTACCTGCGGTGGGGCGGGGAGGGGTGGAAGTTCTTCTTATGGCAAAGCCAAAGCATAAGACACCTTTCAAACCTCTCTTCATGTCATGAGTGTTAATATTCCAGTGGCTGAAGGGAGCAAGTTACCAAGGAACAGGTAGCAGATTCTACCAACCTTGAGGACAAATCAAGTGAATGGTCAGTCCAAGATTCCAGAGTGAGAAAATATATTTCTCCCATGGGGACAGAGATGGAGTGAATATTTTCAACAATAATCTAATCTACCTCACAGGCCAAAGTAAAAGGCTTATTTGTAGTCCTGAATATGTCAAAATTCTGGTTAAAATTGATTTTTAAAGTCACTTTTAGCTCTATCATTTTATGATCTCACAATTTTGTGACTACTTAGATAAAAATGCATTGCTAGACTGACTGATAATGTTAATAGAAACAAAAAGAATTAGTGTTCTCAGCACTGTTTTTGTTAAACAGTTTGAGCTAAAGACATTTTAATTCAGGTCTAGTTGTCCATGCAGATTCAAGCACAGAGATATGCAATGTAGTAGATAAAAATGTTCCATCATGACAGCCAAGCAGCCTCCTCTTCACATTCAAAACTTGATGTAGTGAGGTATCAGTTCAGCTCAGTTGCTCAGTCGTATTCGAATCTGAGACCCTATAGACTGCAGCACGCCAGGCCTCCCTGTCCATCACCAACTCCCGGAGTTTACTCAAACTCATGTCCATTGAATCAGTGATGCCATCCAACCAGCTCATCCTCTGTTGTCCCCTTCTCCTCCCACCTTCAATCTTTCCCATCATCAGGGTCTTTTCAAATGAGTCAGTTCTTCGCATCAGGTGGCCATAGTATTGGAGTTTAAGCTTCAACATCAGTCCTTCTAATGAATATTCAGGACTGATTTCCTTTAGGATGGACTGGTTAGATCTCCCTGCAGTCCAAGGGACTCTCAAGAGTCTTCTTCAACACCACAGTTCAAAAGCATCAATTCTTCAGCACTCAGCTTTCTTTATAGTACAACTCTCATATCCATACGTGACCACTGGAAAAACCATAGTCTTGACTAGGCGGACCTTTGTTGACAAAGTAACGTATCTGCTTTTTAATATGCTGTCTAGGTTGGTCATAACTTTCCTTCCAAGGAATAAGTGTCTTGTAATTTCATGGCTGCAGTCACCATCTGCAATGATTTTGGAGCCCAGAAAAATAAAGTCTACCACTGTTTTTGTTTCCCCATCTGTTTTCCCTGAATTGATGGGACTGGATGCCATGATCTTCATTTTATGAATGTTGAGCTTTAAGCCAACTTTCTGAGATATCAGGTCCTTTCAAAAAATCTTACCCTACATGTACCACATACATATAATATTATAAATATATGATAAACTATGTACACAAATTTGACTCTAATTTTAATGGTGAAAATATTCTAAAGATGAGACATTTCATTTTATAGCTTAGGAAAGTTGCTGGAAAACTTGAATTATTGAAAATGAAAGATTGAGATTAATAAGCATAAATGTAAATAAGTCTCAAATTTGGGAATCATTATCATCAAATTGGACACTTAAAAGGTGCTCCTTATTTTTCAAAGTGCATGTGCTCCTGAAAAGTAATCATTCAATTGGTAGTTTATTTTTTAATGATGCTATATCTATTTATTTATTTATTTTATTATTTGTTGAGTATAGTGTGTGCAGTGTGTATAGAGTATAGTGAGTACAGTGTGTGTTGGTTTCTGCTGGACAGGAAAGTGAATCATTTGTACATATATCCACTCTTTTTAGACTATTTTCCCATATAAATCTTTATAGATTATTGATATACAGTAAGCTATTAGTTACCGTTTTATTCATAGCAGTGTGTATATGTCAGTAAGTTTTTTGTTCGTTTGGTTGGTTGGTTGGTCGAGCAGTGGCTTATGGTACTTTAGCTCCCCGACTAGACCAGGGATGGAAGCTGGGAGCCCTGAAGTAAGAACACTGAGTCCTAACCAAGGGACCGCCTTGGAAGTGTTCATCAGTGATAGAGACTCATGTCTGTCTACCAAGTGAGGAAGAGCAGTGATTTGGGTACATGGTGACGGTAAGAATCGAGATGGACTTTAGAAGATAGACAAGTTTTGGTAAAATTAAGATGACTTAGGAAATAGTCCAGAAAGGCTGGGGGAAGGGAGCCATAATTGATGTCTCGGAAATGAGAACAAGCTTGGTGTGTTTGCCATCAGTAGAACCAAAGACTGAAACAGGGTCTCTCAGCATTTACAGAGAAATTAGGGGGAATACAGAAGCTGAGACCAATGATGGCAGCTTGGGAAACCCAGGCACCAGAGTTTGGATTGACTATGGTGGGGAATTTAAATGCTGAAAGCAGCCGAAAGGGAGAATTCCCTCTAGCAACAGGGAATGACAACTAGGAAGAAAGGAAAAAGAGGAGTCCTGCAGAGGCTGAGTCCCTAATTCAGCATGAGAGGAGGAGAGGAGGGGCTGGCTGGTCTGCAGCGCCTCTCAGGGAGGGAGAGCAGGGTGAAGAAGGCTTCCGGTATGATGCCAGAGAAGACGGGAGAGTCAAGGCTTAGCATGCAGGGTTCGTCTTGCAGCAGAAGTCCCGGGTTATTGTTACCACTCTGATTTATACTGCATCAAACATCTGATATGCATTATTAAAATGCAGAAGTGACCATCATGTATGTGCGCAAACAGATCTTTTTATGAAAAATGTCTCCTAATGCCCATTTACAAAGTCGTCATTCTTTCATATGGATCTACGGGTTTCCAACAGCTGTGTAAAGCTCTTTATATTAACATTCATAAAAGCAAATAACACAGCAAAATAAACATAGGAAAGGCTAGACAAATGTGAGTGCCTACGGAGTCACAGGAAAGGTCAGGAATTCTGTGTTCTATTTTCCTCTGGGTTTATCAGAATGGGTAAAATGAGACTCCTAGGATGATAGCAAGGTCAAAATACTATAGTTTTGTCCCTAAGCTAATAAAGGAAGCACAGAAATACAATGAAATAACATAAGTATAAAACATTTTTAGAGATTTAAAAGTATATAAAAACCTTTGGCCAAAATATTTTCTAGAAGATAAGTCCTACACAACTTAATTATTTAAAAATGCTTTATAACTTGGCATATTGCATTCACAGAAATGAGATTTGAAAATCAACCAGAAGTAATAAAACAAATTAATGTATCTAAAGTGCTCAAAACTCTGGGACTTTAAATCAAAATTTGCAATATGTAATTGCAATTAACTGCAATATTATTTAATTTTTTAGAAAACACTCTTCTTATCAATAATTCTGAGTCAAACATTAGTGACCCTTTGAGTAATCAGATATTTTTAATTGAAGAGCAAATCAAGAAAATGTGCAGTATTACTACAAATATAGTTACAAAAAGAAGTTACTTTGTGAAATAATATAAAAATACACATAAATATTATATATACATAATATATATATAATATTATATGTATACATACATGCTGCTAAGTCGCTTCAGTCGTGTCCAACTCTGTGTGACCCCATAGATGGCAGCCCACCAGGCTTCCCCGTCCCTGGGATTCTCCAGGCAAGAACACTGAAGTGGGTTGCCATTTCCTTCTCCAATGCGTGAAAGTGAAAAGTGAAAGTGAAGTCGCCCAGTCGTGTCCGACTTTTAGCAACCCCATGGACTGCAGCCTACCAGGCTCCTTTGTCCATGGGATTTTCCAGGCAAGAGTACTGGAGTGGGTTACCATTGCCTTCTCCCATATACATACATATGCATGTACATGTGTATAAAAATACACATAAATATTATATATATATAATATGTATATACATATGCATACGTATACATACATATACATATACATATTATATATATGTCTCAGTTGTTCAGTTGCTAAGTCATATCCGACTCTTTGCAACCTCATGGATTGCAGCACGCCAGGCTTCCCTGTCCTCACTATCTCCCAGAGCTTGTTCAAACTCATGTCCATTGAGTCAGTGATGCCCTCCAACCATTCCATCCTCTGTAGCCCTCTTCTACTGCCTTCAATCTTTCCCAGCATCAAGGTCTTTTCCAATGAGTCAGCTCTTTGAATCGGGTGGCTAAAGTATTGGAGATTCACACACAGACACACACACACACACACACACACACACACACACACACTGGTCTCTGCCCCCAGTTCCTGGCACAGAGTTACTAACAAGTTTCTAATTTCCTAAGTGTTAACAGCACTAGGAGCATCATTCTGTTCTAATCTTTGGTCTTTGACTGGTTCCTGACAAAGAGCTCCTAAATCTCTTGGAATTTCCTGATCAATGGTGATGCCTTTTATTCAAATTAGGTGACTCTTGGTGAGTTCCTGTATAGCTCCTGTATAGCTTCACCAAAAAAAGACTAAGGAGTGATTAGAAGCTTGAAATTATCAAAACTAAGCTATGATTAGAAGCCTGGAACTTTCCACCCCACCCTCATCCTTTGCAGACAGGAGACTGAGTTAATGACTGAGCATGGCCACATGATGAAGCTTCCATGAAAATACCCAAAGAATGGGTTTCAAGAAGCTTCCAGACTGGAACATGTGGAGATGCTGGGAGAGTGGTGTTCCCAGAGGGGAGATGGAAGCTGGTGTACTTCTTCCATCTTGCTGTTCATCTGTATCCTTGATTATATAATAAACTAGCAGATGTAAGTGTCCCCCTGACTTATGTGAGCTGTTCTAGCAAATTATGGAATTCTAGAAGAGGGTCATAGGAACCCAGATTTACAGCCCAGTCCATCAGAAGACAGGCTTCCCTCGTGACTAAGTAAGTAAAGAATCCGCTGCAATGCGGGAGGACCTTGGTCCGATCCCTGGGTTGGGAAGATCCCCTGGAGAAGGGAAAGGCTACCCACTCCAGTATTCTGGCCTGGGGAATTCCATAGACTATAATCCATGGGGTCATAAAGAGCCAGACACGACTGAACAACATTCACATTCACTTTCTTTCCATCAGAAGACAACCTGAGAGGAGCCATTGGTGCCCTAAGATGTGATAGTCTTGTGAAACTGAATCCTTCCTTCAAAGAAAGTGATGCCACCTCCAGGCAGACAATGTCAGAACTGAGTTGAATTGTAGGATACACATTTGGTGTTGCAGAAATGCCTGCCGTGTGGAAAACCCACACATCCGCTGTTGGACATGAAGTGTGGTAGTAATATGAGAGTAAAGGAAATAACAGGAAAGTGTTTTTTTCCAACGTGTGCCTATTTTCTAAAAAAAAGAAAGCGAAATCTCCCTTAATTGGGCTCCACCTTTCCTCTATAATCACATTCATGTAGATTACACATGTGAAGGAAACAGTGACAGCACAGCGCCGATGAAAACGTGAAACTTCAAGAATTTTAGTGCTCGAGGAAGATAATGGGAGCACAAACTGATTAAAGTAATAATGAGTCTTAGACATATTGAGACCTGATTTTTAATAAGAAAGCTGAGAAATACCATCATAATTTTCATTAAATTTTTGATAACAGCAGACATTTCATTATACGCTATAAAAACCAACGCATTGAGCTATGCACTAAACTTGAAACCTGCTGATAGCAGGCCCCTCATAAAGTCAGTTTATTATACCGGAAATGTTGTAATAAACATAATCATATTCTACAAATCAAGCAACTTTGCATACTAACTTACATCAGCAAGGAAGAATAATAACGGTTAAATCAAATGAGGGGTTCAGACCATCATTTTCTACTCCCTATAGAATAACAGGGGCCCAGAGACTCAGAGACCCTTGTTGACATGAACTTGATTTTCATAAATTTATTCTGGCTACAGAAATTTATACTTCTCCCCTAAGTTAGCCCTGTAGGACTAAATATAGTCTGTTCTTCCTCCTTCACCAATTTCTAGACCCTGTGACTTTCATTTTACACAGAGGTTCCATAACAACTTCATTTGCCAGCTTTTAAATTATTTTGATAAAGTGTATGATATTATACAGTTATTACAACTAGGACCACAGGAAACATTACCAGATCGATATCACCATCTCCCATTAAAAGGCGATTCAGTGTGTCAGTAATTTCCTTTCATTGCACTTCAAATCCTCAAAATACCCAAGATCTTTTATTATGTCGATCCCTGCAGGCTTAGAATGTTACAGAATCTGGAGAGGGTGGGGAGGACGACAAGGGCAGGGGAGGGGAGAGATGAAGGGGCTGGACTTAATAGGACTGCTACAAAGATGGTGAAGAAGTCATTTTATTTTTTCCCCAAAGCTGTAATGATTTTAAAGGCAGAAGACATAAGTTGCATATAAACAGATTCAGCATCTCAGCATCACATATAAATAAAAGACATGAGATGAATGGTAGGTGGTTTATAATTTGTGAAAACATATAACTGGTGCATCAGACTCATGATTTCCAAATACTATTTTAGGATGAGATTCAGTTTACTTAAGTAAAACAGAAGATCAATTTATAGAAAACTGTGACCTAAGTAGGAGGACAGGGTACCCATCAGTGACATTTCAGGAGAAGGGGACACTTGAAAACCTGACTTGGGAAACCACTCATACTGTTAACCTCTGCTTTCGGAAGTGTGTTTAAATTATTCAGTGCTAAGAAGCATCTTTTCCTTCGTTAATGCTTGTTCAGAAAAGGAAAGC
Organism: Bos grunniens; assembly: GCF_055505025.1. Taxonomy (NCBI): domain Eukaryota; kingdom Metazoa; phylum Chordata; class Mammalia; order Artiodactyla; family Bovidae; genus Bos; species Bos grunniens. Next base: position 48,961,533 of record NC_141193.1, on the reverse strand, counting down.
ACAGTCTCAGCAGTTGAAGGTTCTCCATCATCCAGCCAAAGCAAAAGTTTCCCTGGCCCTGGCTGGTAGGGTATGCCAGCTCCACTGTGTTTCCAGATGCTCCCACTGTGGTAAGGTGAGCTAATGGAGAACACTTGGTCTCCTTTCTGTTTGCCGTCATAACTTACTGAAATAAAGCACCTACCAGTGTCGGATCTAAGAATGCAAAATGATTTCATATCAATATAAATAAGACTATCTTCTGCAAAAAAGAAGTAGACCTCAGAGTCCATGGGGTAGGCATCTCCCAGTTTCCCTGCTCAAAAATACAATACTGCAAAGGTGTAGGGTCGGATCTCCATCAGAAGCTGGACAGCAGGTTTGCAGATTTTGAGTGTATTGGGCTCAACAGATCTTACTACTGCAACAGGTCTAGCAGGCTTCCTTGGCAATCCTTTCTTTAATGAGGCTGTCCAAGGTCATGGACAACAAGAAGGACCCCTGAGGGTTACCCTTCCCTAACACTTCAGTCATTTGGGGCACGTTTTCCCCAGCTGCCCTACCCCCACAGCACCCGAGCTCCTCAAATGACCCCTCTTCCATGAAACCTTCCCTCTTCATCTCCCTACACGCATCCTTCCGCCAACCTACATGGGCTCTCCCCCTTTCACACTCCCACCACATTTTGCTTCCTTCTTTCTTCTGGCCTAAATCACATTATGCCCTTTATGTTGATTATTTTCATATTTATTAAGAGCTCCCTGAGCACACGATCCATCTCTTTTTCATCTTCCCAACCACTGTCACCACCCATCCTCAGTAACTCACAAAATATCACACATTTATGAGCAATGCAGAGAGGAGTCTAATTGTGCCATGGCAATGCAAAGTTTATGCTGGAACAGGGAAACCTTAGCCAGCAAGCTGGCAGAGACCACTCAGCCTTACTTGCTGGATTTCTATCCTGCTTGGCCATCTGTAACCAGGTGGGACTCGCAAGGATGCAGAGAACTGTGAACAATAGTACCCCTCCTCAATTTCCCCTCTGACACCTTTCAGTGGCTTCCCTGTTCCTTCCCATCATCACCTCTACATCTGATGTGAGCAGAAATTCACAGCAACATCAATGAAAGAGCTCTCTTTGATGAATAAGCCAGGGATTTTCCCTTCTGCAACCCCAGAGCAGTGAGCTGAAGGATGATGACTCCTTCAGAGAAGGGATCTAAATTCTTACACAACTTCATAATGAAAAAGATGCAATCTCGAGGCAAGCCACTCCCAATCCAGGAGAGAAGGGAGAGAAGTCAGTATAGTCTGCTTCTAACAGTTGTAACACACAGGTGAAAAAAGGGGGCAATGGTTTTACAACGTAAAATAAATCCACTTCCAAAACGGGTATAAGAAGAAGACAAAAAAGGGGAAGCTACGTTAAAAAGATTAATAGCCTCTGGCAGGGTAATGCTTTAGATGAACGCGGCACATCTAACTTAGTCTAGCATATCAAAGGGAATTGTTACCTCTCTTTTTAATAAATAAATCAAAAGAGCTACAGAAACCAAGAGGCAAATATAGTCGAGCAGTCCTTAGTGAGCTGCTACTATGTACCGAGCAGCAGCACTACGGACTGCACAGTGTACTGTTCTGAGTACTGAGGGAGCAGCAGTCAACCGACAGGCGCCCAAGGACCAGAGCTGCTATGGTGGCTGACAGAGCAGAACATATGAACACAGCCATTTCAGTATTAAGATGTGCTGTGAAGAAGACGAAATAGGATCATTCAAAGACAGAGGGTTGAAGAGGAATTATTTCAGCTAGGACAGTCAGGCATGTGTGCTTGGAGGGAGTGAGTCAAGATATAAGTGATAGAACGCAGAAGAGAGATGACCCGGAGGAAAAGGAAGCAGATGGTGCAGTGGAAACAAAGGTGGCGGAGCAGGACATCTATGACACAGAGAGAAGGCCACGCGGCGTGACACCCAGAGACACGTAGTGGAGGGAGGGAGGTCAGACAGAGACAGGCCAGGTCACAAGAAGCCTTCAACCTGTGGTGAGGAGTCTAAGCTTTATACCGCTATCAGTGGGAAGCCACCGAGAGGCTTGAAGCAAGACAGGGATGTGCCTGATCAACCCTCTGGTTTAGTGTGGAGGAGGAATTTTAAAAGTAGGAGACTGGACGGGAGCTGCTGCAGTGGTCCAGGGATGAGATGCCCATCATCTAAACAAGGGTTGTAACAATGGAAATGGTGAGAAGTGGTGAGGTTCAGGATATACCTGGGAAGTAAAACAGGTAGGAGTTGATAATGGTATGGATGGGGGAAATGAGGTTAAGGGAGGAATTGACGGTGACTCCTAGGTTTTTACCCTGAAAAAAATGGGTGGATGATGGTGCCATACATGAAGGTTGAAAAGGCAAGGGGGTAAAATCAGCTTTCAGGATGGGGACTGGAGAACAGGAGTTCTCTTTAGCTACATATGTACACAAAGTCCTTCAGACATGCACATGAGAGGTTGGATATGTAAATTGAAGTGTAATTAACCTACGGCTGCTGCTGCTAAGTTGCTTTAGTTGTGTCCAACTCTGTACGACCCCATAGACGGCAGCCCACCAGGCTCCGCCATCCCTGGGATTCTCCAGGCAAGAACACTGGAGTGGGTTGCCATTAACCTACAGATGGTATTAAAACCAGTGGACTAAACGATATCACTAGAGGTAAAGAAGGAGAATGCAGATGAAGAGAGAAGAGGGTCCAAGTTCAAGATCCAAACACTCTCAATATTTAGTGGTTGGTAGGTGGTCAGTGGGCTTTCCCGATGGCTCAGCAGGTAAAGAACCCACCTGCCAATACAGGAGGCATAAGAGACATGGGTTCCATCCCTGGGTTGGGAAGAACCCCTGGAGGAGGAAATGACAACCCACTCCAGTATTCTTGCCTGAAAAAAATCCCGTGAACAGAGGAGCCCAGTGGGCTAACGTCCAATGGGTCACGATGAGTCAGACATGACTGAGCAACTAAGCACAGCACACAGGTCAATAAAGGAGACCAAGAGCGAATGGCCGGTGAGAGGGAAGGGTAATGCTCCATACCACCAGGACAGGGTAATATCACTGAAGACCAAAAATGAAGACGTTTCAAGGCAAAGGAAGTGGTCATCTATACCAAAGCTGCTGAGAAATAAATCTCACCACCTCTGGCAGCTTAGAACCTTAAAATACATATCAACCAGATGTCATCAATCACCTGGAGAGAAGGAGCCTTAATGGAGAGGAGAGTGGCCATAGCCAAAATAGTAAGGGAACATCTTTATTCTTCAGATGGTTTCACCATCAATTATTTCTGAAGTGTCCAAACTAATAACTTAATGCAAGTTACAAAGTGAGTTGCAACAGACATCAAGATAATGAATTACTGGGGAGCACTAGAGGATGTCAGGTAGAACACTTCCCAAAGCCCAACTTTCCAAATTCCCAAAGCTGCCAAATGGGAAGGGGAAGTGGGTCATAGTGGGCAGACTGATGTCGAGAGAACAGCATTCTTAGTTTGATTCAGCAAATCATCTTACTTGTTTCTACAACGGTGATCGGAGAAGGCAGTGGCACCCCACTCCAGTCCTCTTGCCTGGAAAATCCCATGGACGGAGGAGCCTGGTGGGCTGCAGTCCATGGGGTCGCTAAGAGTGGGACACGACTGAGCAACTTCACTTTCACTTTTCACTTTCATGCACTGGAGAAGAATATGGTAACCCGCTCCAGTGTTCTTGCCTGGAGAATCCCAGGGACGGGGGAGCCTGGTGGGCTGCCGTCTATGGGGTCGCACAGAGTCGGATACGACTGAAGTGACTTAGCAGCAGCAGCAGCACAACGGTGATACTCAGCATTAGGTACATGTGGATAAGGAAGAAGCCCGGTAAATATTTCACTGCCTGAGAGCATTCCCTGCATATGCACACTATTGTATATTGTCCTTTCTTTTGACATCATTTCTAATGAGAAATAGTTTCCATCTTATGACTTCAAGCCATAGGCTCTTCGACAAATAAACTTCGGGCTTCCCAAGTGGTATTAGTGGTATGGAACCCACCTGCCAATGCAGGAGACGTAACAGGAGAGGGTTCAGTCCCTGGGTGGGGAAGATCCCCTGGAGGAGGGCATGGCAACCCACTCCAGTGTTCTTGCCTGGAGAATCCCAAGGACAGAGGAGCCTGGCGGGCTGTGGTCCACAGGGTTGCAGAGTCAGACACAATGGAAGCTACATAGCATGCATGCACAATTAACTTAAAGATGAACTGAAGAGCAGAAAGTTCTGTTTGTTCAAATTATATGACCCGGTATGACCCAGATTTATTTTTTCATGGGATGTGGATAAAAACAGGAAAATGAAAATAAACCAATAGAACAATTTCCATTCTCATGTAAATAGCTTGTGGAAAAAACCAGTGGGAATCTCACCCAGTACACACTTGCCTACAGATCTAACATACACGCAAGTGATCTGAATTCAGGGTACTTCTGAGTGGTCGAGGGGCTAAATGGCCAGGCAAGAGTGTTTTTAGTTCATTAAGACCACACATCTCTCAGCTCCTGCGGCCTTTCTGGAATCTGTCAACATTGTGAGTCATATCATAACTATAAGGAAATGTTTTAAACTTAACTTTTGACCTTCAGTCTAATGAATCCTCTAATTCTACCAGTTCAAACTGTTGAATAATTCAACAAACAGTGTTCTGACCCAAAGCAATTTAAGATATGGTGATATTTTTGCTCTGAGATGAAAAGGAGAAAAGAGCTGATTCTGCATTCCATTCCAGCTCATCGTGTTAAAAACACCTGAATACATCCATTTTTAAATTTCTCCTATGCCAAGGAAAAGGCTGAAGTGGAATGAAATGAAAAAAATAATGGTTTCAAACCAGAATCTCTTTACTGTAACCAAAATCTCCCTTGAAAATGTCTCTTTTCCCCTTCCTTAAAAGGAAGAAAATTGTAAGTTGGAGCACTGCTTACCAAGGGGTATATTTGTGCATGTTTTCTAAATGCCAGAAGTTTTCTGAAGCCAAGGGTAACTTATATTTTAGTCAATTCTGTATGAATGCCTGGGGAAATATGTAAAATATTAATCAGGCTAACTACAATTGCATGCTTATCATCTGAATGGAAAAGAAATATATACAGAAGGGCAACCAGAGATTAAAATTAAGTTAGTGAAGCATCTGAAAGCTCAATTAGCTTTTATGCAAAAAAAAAAAACAACCAAGCTTAAAAATAGGGAAGGAGAATTGTGAAATTATAGTCTTGAGGAACATTATTTTTATTTTTGAAAAAATTAAGAAAAGGAATTCTATATTAATCTTTTTTACAAATGACATATATGTTCAAATTTTTCCAAGTTAACTAATATATAATATATTGGAAAGATCATCGTTTAGGGGAATGTGATACCTGGATCTAGTCCATTCTTCTTATCACTGACTAGCTGAATAGCCTTAATTTGGGGGTCTTCATGGAAGGAACACAGGCACTGACACTAGACAGATCTAAATTTAAAATTAAAATCTGCCTTGTGTTGTGTTTCTCTAAACAAGCTCCTTAACATCTTGGAGTATCAGTTTCCCAATATGTGAAATGAGGATAATAGGCCACACTCAAAGCTAAGATTAAAAAAGTTACTGATCCGAAATAATTAGCACAAAGCTGGTACCAGAAATTATTCTCCTTCCCTTTTCTTGTTTTAACTATTCTTTTTTAATTAATGAGGGACTTAGAGCAAATAACTCAATTTCCTTTATATTCTAAAAGCCTATGTTAGTAATGCACACTGAAGAGGAGATTCACTTTCCAATTATTTAAGGATCTCATGAAGAAGTGCTATTTCATTTAATCTGAAGAACTAGCTCCCCAAATCCTAACAAATAAGTGTTCATGTACATCATTATGCAAAGGAAGTACCCTTACACAGCCCCATAAAAAGATTTTCACAGACTCGATTACTTAAGAATTTCAGGACACGTTTATTATGTTAAAGTATGTGGTGCTAGTGGTAAAGAACCCGCTTGCCAATTCCAAGATGTAAGAGACACCAGTTCGATCCCCAGGTCTAGAAGACCCCTGGAAGACAGCATGACAACCCACTCCAGTATTCCTGTCTGGAGGACATAGCCAGGTGGACTACGGCCCACAGGGTCACAAAGAGTGGGAAAGGACTGAAGCAACTCAGCACACATGCATGTTCCCTCTGTGCCTACTTTCTAGAAAGTTTTTATCATATATAGATGCTGAATTTTATCAGAAGCCTTTTCTGAATCTATTAAGATGGTCATCTATTTTCTCCCTCAATTTGTTCATGTGGAATATCACACTGATTGATTTGTGGATCCTGAATAATCTTTGCATCCCTGGGATAAATCCCAATTGATTATGGTGTATGATTCTTTTTAATGTGTTGTTGGATTCAATTCCCTGGGACAACAGGGGGGTGAAGGGCACCTCTGCACACTCCCAAATCCACTTATAATCAGCCCTCCATATCCCCAGTTCTGTGTTGGTGGATTCAGTGATCCATGGAGCATGTAGTATTGTAGTATTTACTACTGAAAAAAATATCCACATATAACTGGACCCTCAAGGTTCAAACTGGTATTGTTCAAGAGTCAATTGTATCCCCAAATAAATAAGGGTAACAAGTAGCTTCTGTCAAGAACTGTCAGAATTAAGCTTTGCTTTTTTACTTCCCTTTAACATAAAGCCACTTAGAGGATTAAAAAAAAAAAATGGACAGGATGTGAGTGGTCTAATTGGTAGATGTATTTAGGGGGTTCATTTACCATCACGGGCTTCCCTGGTGGCTCAGGGGTAAAGAATCCGCCTGCAACGCAGGAGACACGGCAGGAGAAGCAGATTAGATCCCTGGGCTGGGAAGATGCCCTGGAGCAGGAAATGGCAACCCATTCCAGTACTCTTGCCTGGAAAATTCCATGGACAGAAAAGCCTGGCAGGCTACAGTCTATAGGGTCAGAAAGACTCGGACACTACTGAGCGACTGAACACACACACACACACACACATATTTACCATCACATGACATCATTGCTTTTTTCCATACTTCCAAAACCCTTCAGTTGTTCCTTCCTAAAAGCAATTGCTCCCAAGTATCACTTCCGGCCCAAGGACCTTCCCCAACTCCTAAGCACTTCAGGCTGGAAGGGGACCTCTAGCTTCTGTGCTCTTCTTCCCCTAACCCCAGCAAAACACATCTATCGTATTATTTTTATACATAAGATTAACTAATCAGAATGGATTAACTAATTAGATTTCTGGTAAGAGGTTTCAGCATTCATTTAGAAATTCTTTACAAACATAAATGAATAACCTATAATGAGCAATCTCTACACTGTGTTCACCTTTGAGAAGTGGTGGTGGTGTTGTTCAGTCACTCAGTCATGTCCAGCTCTTTGCAACCCCCATGGACTGCAGCACGCCAGGCCTCCCTGTCCCTCACTATCTACCAGAGTTTAGCTAAGCTCATCTCCATTGAGTCAATGGACATGATGGTTGATGCTATCCAACCATTTCATCCTCTGCCACTTCCTCCTCCTCCCGCCTTCAATCTTTCTCAGCATCAGGGTCTTTTCCAATGAGTCAGCTTTTCCCATCAGGTAGCCAAAGTACTAGAGCTTCAGCTTCAGCATCAGTCCTTCCAATGAATACTCAGGTTTGATTTCCTTTAAGATGGACTGGTTGAGGAGTGGAGGGACATATTAAAAAATTGTTTTCTGTCCCATTGCTTCTGTTCTGAATAACAAGTAATATGATGAACTCACAGAGGCTGAGTAGGTTTCTTTTGCAGTAAATGTTTTCAATAAATGAGGTGGTGCAAAGCATCAGCGTGGCGTGCATTTAGGGAGCTCTGGCTGGTGACAGGCAGGACACTATCAGGCGGACAGCCTTTCAACGCCTTTCCACAGCAGAGCCGAGCGGTGGCCGACTCCAAGGTTCTTCCAGAAGTTTCCTATCAGCACAGGGGAGCATGCAGACACATGCCAATGGACAATTTGCTTATGCATATTACTCTGTGGGTGACATGCTAGAATTAACTAAGAATCTTGGGGCATGAGTCACAGGGTATGAAAATCATCAGATTAAATCAGGAAAAGGCACTCAAAAAGCATACCCAAATTTTCTGATGGTGTTTCCATAACATTTTGGGCAAATAGTCACCCTACAAAAAGAAGATATACTCTCTCTGCAAAACAGAAATGCAGATGAGCTGAGTATCTGAGAACAATTCCTGCTACCCCTCAGCAGAAGGCTTTCAACCAGAGGGTAGATAAAAAGGGTTTTCAGTCACAACCCCCTAGACAGAGCAGGCTGAGGTTGTCAGAGTGGAAAGGGACATGAATTTCTCCAAGGCAAAATGCTGTACTAAATTCCCTAAAATAAAACCTACCCACTAGAGTCAATAAAGGAATGAAAGCACCCTAGATTACACTTAATTTTCTAACACAGACAGTGATAAAAGCTGAAACGTACCTACCAACTGAGGCCACACAGCTCAATATGCCTCCCTAATGACATTTTATCAAGGAGGATTTGTACGTGTCAAACACGAAAATAAATAGCATTTTGGGTCTGAAGACACTCCTTTAGCTCCTGCCCATACTAAAGAGAAAATACAGTTTCAAGGATGTTTGGGCATAATTTTTCATTGTGAGGCCAGCTTCTCAAACTAGAGAACGAGATGAACAGCATGAACTGCTCAGAGAGCTATGTTGATGAATTTTGAAAAGAAATGTAGCTTATTTATTATCCCCTTTCTCTTAATGAAAAACTAGTCAGTATTTCTCTAAAAGCAGCATTTAGAACCTGAGATAAATCTCCTTCTAAGTTAAAGACTGGGAGGAAAATATTGCAAATCATGCCTTATGTTTAATAATAAAAAATAGTTATTGAAGCCATAACTTAAGTTGGGACAAATATTCAAGATAATCTCCAAAAACAGGAAGAAACGAGGGAAGGAAAGGGGAAGGGAGAAAGAAGAGGGGAAAGAATCCTGGAGTCTCCTGCTCTGCCCCCTGAGCCATTCTCCAGGAAGTCTTTCCAGCCCCAGAGGCCTTGGGTTCCCCTTGCCCGCTCAGGGAATGCTGAGTACCATGCTGTGGTCTTCTGTCTACCCATCGGCTTACCCCTGAGACCGGGGACTTATGAAGACAGAAAGACACGTCTGCCCCAAGCGCCACGCTGTCCACAGCTCCCAAAACAGTGCCTGGCGCTCAGTCCATACCGGAGGATGGAGAAAGAAGGCGAAGAAAAGAGAATGGAGGGGCTGCAGGGAGAGGGCCCGGGAAAGCATCGGGCAGCAGCGCTGTACTCCTTAACACCTCCTAAGCAGCGTATGGGTTTCCCAGGTGGCACAGTGGTCTAGCATCTTCCTGCTAATTCAGGAGACACGGGTTTGATCCCTGGGTTGGGAAGATCCCCTAGAGAAGGGCATGGCAACCCACTCCAGTATGCTTGCCTGGGAAATCCCATGGACAGAGGAATCTGGTGGGCTACGGTGCATGGGGTCACAAAGAGTTGACATGACTGAGCACACAGTCACATAAGCAACATTTATTGTTAGCCTAGCAGAGTAGAAGCCAGTGCGCGTGCTGTCTTTCATATAAACACAGGGTTTCAGCATGCAAACGGCTGAAAAATTGTTGAATCATCTACAGCTATTTGATTCTTTAGTAGTCCTCTTAATTCATACTGTGGGTCCCAAAGAACGAACCCCAAAAGAAAAAGCCCCAAGGAACCTTGGGGTAATTTCCAGATACTTGGCTTAGTAACCGTTTCGTTTCTTTCTCCTCTCTTCTTCTCTTTTCTTTCCCGAATGCCAAGAATCTCCCCTCAACACTCACACAAAATATTCACAGGTTGAAGTCCTTACCACCTATAAATGGGGGTCTGGGTATCTCTGATTCTGAATCCTCTTTACCCAAGATTTAGATTTCAAATCCAAGTTGAAATAAATATGTGCTGATCTTTGAATAAGAACAGTGAGGAAAGATGTCTAATCTCTCATCATAACTGTCCTTAAGAGGAGTTGGCAGCATAGCTGAGTGACATCCAAGCTGAGTTCCAGGACCTCCACTAGGAGATGAGAGCGAAAAAGAGAAATAATCGCATTAACTCTGAAGAAATATGCCTAATGTCTTTCTCACTTCTTTGTAATATGAAGTTAGAGAAGACAAATATGAACTGTGAACTTAAGGAGTATTTCAGCTTTGTGTGTTTATACTCTAAAAAGGAGAAAATAAAAATATATCCATTGTCACAGTAACCTGGATTCACCCACAGTAAGTATATGGTATGTGACAGTGGTCATCCTGAATTACTGGTTAAGCTCCCTCTAAATGCATTGTGTGTTCTACTGGAAAAGGGGAATAGATGACTTTAATGTCCTTGAACAACCCAAGATTGGTGTCTGCAACTTAACCATTTCAATACACATTTCATTTACATTACAGATAATTAACTTCAGGCTCAGTTCTTTAGATGTGGAAATCAATGCATTAAGACCCACTATCCTGAAATAGGTATAAGAAGAAAACAAGGCTCAAAATTCAAGTCCCAAGTTGTTCCAGATTCAAATATGAAATAAATATATAATATTAGCATTAGGATAACATCCCTTGGGGGTTTCCCAGGTGCCACAGTGGTAAAGAATCTGCCTCCCAGTGCAAGAGACACGAAAGACGCAGGTTCGATTCCTGGGTCCAGAAGATCCTCTGGAGAAGGAAATGGCAACCCACTCCAGTATTCTTGCCTGGCAACTTCCATGGACAGAACAACTTGACAGGCTACAGTCCAGGGGGTCACAAAGAGTCAGCAGGACTGAGCGCGTGCGCACACACACACACAAACACACAATCTCCCTTGGTTTGTCTCGAGACAAGAAAAACATCACATTGCCCTGGTTTCTATTATGTATCACTTCCATAGTTAAATTAGCCAAGACCAACAAAATGACACCTTACAATACACAAGAAGAGGGGAAATGGTGAAATTGAAATGAGACCGTGGGCTTGGCAGTGCTTGGTCTGTAGTCCAAAGATAACTATGGCCCTGAAGTACTTAACTACCCTGCAGCCCAATTTCTCAGTGGAAGTAATAATACCTGCCTCCTAACTCTTCTCTGAGCACTGCCTTTCCAGCACAAAACCTAGAAAAACAGTGGCTGTTCAGGATATGTCAGTATTCTTTCCTCCTAAGAAATAATACCAACTGTAGTTCCTTGCTTTGGGGTGCCTTAGAAAAGTAAGTCAAGTTGAAAAAGAGAGTCAGAAGACTAAAAGAAATACAAAGTAGGATATGCCAAATGCTAATAGATGATAAACTGGGGGATTATTTCATCACTTGTTCATGGGGAATCATTTAGAATATTATAACACACATCAGTTCAGTTCAGTTCAGTTCAGTCGCTCAGTTGTGTCCGACTCTTTGCGACCCCATGAACTGCAGCACACCAGGCCTCCCTGTCCATCACCAACTCCCGGAGTTTACCCAAACTCATGTCCATCGAGTCGGTGATGCCATCCAACCATCTCATCCTCCATCGTCCCCTTTTCCTCCTGCCCTCAATCTTTCCCAGCATCAAGGTCTTTTCAAATGACTCAGCTCTTTGCATCAGGTGGCCAAAGTATTGGAATTTCAGCTTCAACATCAGTCCTTCCAATGAACACCCAGGACTGATCACCTTTAGGATGGACTGGTTGGATCTCCTTGCAGTCCAAGGAACTCTCAAGAGTCTTCTCCAACACCACAGTTCAAAAGCATCAATTCTTTGGCACTCACCTTTCTTTATAGTCCAACTCTCACATCCATTCATGACTACTGGAAAAACCATACTTGACTAGATGGACCTTTGTTGGCAAAGTAATGTCTCAGCTTTTGAATATGCTGTCTAGGTTGGTCATAACTTTCCTTCCAAGGAGCAAGCCTCTTTTAATTTCATGGCTGCAGTCACCATCTGCAGTGATTCTGGAGCCCAGAAAAATTAAGTCAGTCACTGTTTCCACTGTTTCCCCATCTATTTGCCGTGAAGTGATTGGACCAGATGCCATGATCTTCATTTTCTGAATGTTGAGCTTTAAGTCAATTTTTTCATTCTCTTCTTTCACTGTCATCAAGAGGCTCTTTAGTTCCTCTTCACTTTCTGCCGTAGGGTGGTGTCATCTACATATCTGAGGTTATTGATATTTCTCCCAGCAATCTTGATTCCAGCTTGTGCTTCCTCCAACCCAGCATTTCTCATGATGTACTCTGCATATAAGTTAAATAAGCAGGGTGACAATATACAGCCTTGACATACTCCTTTTCCTATTTGGAACCAGTCTGTTGTTCCATGTCCAGTTCTAACTTTTGCTTCCTGACCTGCATATAGGTTTCTCAAGAGGCAGGTCAGGTGGTCTGGTATTCCTATCTCTTTCAGAATTTTCCGCAGTTTATTGTGATCCACACAGTCAAAGGCTTTGGCATAGTCATTAAAGCAGAAATAGATGTTTTTCTGGCACTCTCTTGCTTTTTCGATGATCCAGGGAATGTTGGCAATTTGATCTCTTGTGCCTCTGCCTTTTCTAAAACCAGCTTGAACATATGGAAGTTCACGGTTCACGTATTGCTGAAGCCTCGCTTGGAGAATTTTGAGCATTACTTTACTAGCATGTGAGATGAGTGCAATTGTGTGGCAGTTTGAGCATTCTTTGGCATTGCCTTTCTTTGGGATTGGAATGAAAATTGACCTTTTCTAGTCCTGTGGCCACTGTGAGTTTTCCAAATTTGCTGACCTATTGAGTGCAGCACTTTCACAGCATCATCTTTCAGGATTTGAAATAGCTCAGCTGGGATTCCATTGCCTCCACTACCTTTGTTCATACTGATGCTTCCTACAGCCCACCTGACTTCACTTCCAGGATATCCAGCACCAGGTGAGTGAAAGTGATCACACCTTCATGATTATCTGCGTCATGAAGATATTTTTGGACAGTTCTTCTGAGAGTCCCTTGGACTGCAAGGAGATCCAACCAGCCCATTCTGAAGGAGATCAGCCCTGGGATTTCTTTGGAAGGAATGATGCTAAAGCTGAAACTCCAGTACTTTGGCCACCTCATGCGAAGAGTTGACTCATTGGAAAAGACTCTGATGCTGGGAGGAATTGGGGGCAGGAGGAGAAGAGGACAACAGAGGATGAGATGGCTGGATGGCATCACTGACTCGATGGACGTGAGTCTGAGTGAACTCCGGGAGTTGGTGATGGACAGGGAGGCCTGGCCTGCTGCGATTCATGGGGTCGCAAAAAGTCGGACACGACTGAGCGACTGATCTGATCTGATCTGTGTATTCTTGCTACCTCTTCTTAATATCTTCTGCTTCTGTTAGGTCCATACCATTTCTGTCCTTTATCAAGCCCATCTTTGCATGAAATGTTACCTTGGTAGCTCTAATTTTCTTGAACAGATCTCTAGTCTTTCCCATTCTATTGTTTCGTCTATTTCTTTGCATTGATAGCTGAGGATGGCTTTCTTATCTCTCCTTGCTATTCTTTGGAACTCTGCATTCAAATGGGTATATCTCTCCTTTTCTCCTTTGCTTTTCACTTCTCTTCTTTTCACAGCTATTTGTAAGGCCTCCCCAGATAGCCATTTTGCTGTTTTGCATTTTTTTTCCATGGGGATAGTCTTGATCCCTGTCTCCTGTACAATGTCATGAACCTCCGTCCATAGTTCATCAGGCACTCTGTCTATCAGATCTAGTCCCTTAAATCTATTTCTCACTTCCACTGTATAATCATAAAGGATTTGATTTAGGTCATACCTGAATGGTCTAGTGGTTTTCCCCACTTTCTTCAATTTAAGTCTGAATTTGGCAATAAGGAGTTCATGATCTGAGCCACAGTCCACTCCCGGTCTTGTTTTTGCTGACTGTATAGAGCTTGTCCATCTTTGGCTGCAAAGGATATAATCAATCTGATTTCGGTGTTGACCATCTGGTTATCTCCATAATATGCATATATACTTATATTTAAGTGCCACACTTGTCATATCACACTTTATTATAAATGGAATTTTACCTAACAGATCCAATCTTCACATTTTATGTAGACATAAGAAAGGAAATTTGAGACAAAGGATAAACAGTGTTTTGCAAACCATTAAAATTTTCATAAAGCAGTGATATGGTTACTACTCCAACAGACTTGATGATATGAAATCTTTCTCAAGAAATCAATTTTCTATTTACAGTTGTCTAATACAACCAACCTAGACAGCATATTAAAAAGCAGAGACATTACCTTGCCAACAAAGGTCCGTCTAATCAAAGCTATGGTTTTTCCAAGAGTCATGTGTGAATGTGAGAGCTGGACTATAAAGAAAGCTGAGCACCTAAGAAATGATGCTTTTGAACTGTGGTGTTGGAGAAGACTCTTGAGAGTCCCTTGGACTGCAAGGAGATCCAACCAGTCCATCCTAAATGAGATCAGTTCTGGGTGTTCATTGGGAGGAGTGATGTTGAAGCTGAAACTCCAATACTTTGGCCACCTGATGCAAAGAGCTGACTCATTTGAAAAGACCCTAATGCTGGGAAAGATTGAAGGCAGGAGGATAAGGGGACAACAGAGGATGAGATGGCTGGATGGCATCACCAATTCAATGGACATGAGTTTGAGTAAACTCCCGGAGTTGGCGATGGACAGGGAGGCCTGGCATGCTCCAGTCCATGGGATCACAAGGAGTCAGATACGACTGAGAGACTGAACTGAACTGAATGTACATAATGTCAACACTATACATACAGTGAACCTGTTGACTCAGAAAGTAAAGAATCTGCCTGGAATGCAGAAGATGGAGGTTTAATCACTGCGTCGAGAAGATCCCCCAGAGAAGGGAATGGCTACCCACTCCAGTATTCTTGCCTGGAGAATTCCATGGACAGTGGAGCCTGACAGGTTATAGTCCATGGGGTCGCAAAATAGTCAGACATGACTGAGCAGCTAACACTTCCATAATACATATATATGAATATGTATATATATATGTGTGTGTGTGTGTGTATGTATATGTATATATATATTTCCAGACTGTGATCTGACACAAAAACCCTGAAGAAAACTAGGTTAAAAAATTGAAAAAGAAAATGATGGACAGACCTCAATAAATGTGGAGCCCAGCAAGGGTTGGCAGGGTTACATAAAGATGCCGCCCCACACGCAAACCATTATCTCTTCAGCACTGTACTTTAAACATTGAGAACAGAGCCACCAAAAATTCCCAGGTGGGTGTGACCAGTATTCCATTTATTAGAAGAAACAACATGGGGTATAGCAACCAGCTACAAGGTGAATGGGCATTAAAAAGGAAAAGAAGGTCAAAGGTAACTCTATAGGGGCACTGCAGGCCCAAAGAGGCATGCCTGCATTTCAGAAGTGACTTTGACCAGAATGAGTCTCAAGTTCTCTGAGCTTCTACTATCCTGTTCTTTACAGGACAGAACTGACAAGCATCCTTCAGAAGCATTTATGATCATTTGCTTTGGGACCAGGTGTTACAGATTTGGAACCACGGTCACTGGCACCCTCCCTTCTTCTGGGAATGTTCCCTAACCCTGGTATTATTTTGGTCCAATGTGGAATCTTCTAATTTCCTCAAGAAGGGTATGGAGAAACTCCCAAATAATTATCAAAGGAAAACTTGATTCAATTCTTCCATTAAATTATTTGAAATATATCATGCTCTGCCCATTTCATAACGGACTAGCAAAAGTCCCATTGGATGGGGAAACAGATTTAATTCACTGAGACAGTGAATGTGTCATTAAAAGGTCTACCAGGCCACGGATACCTTCAAAGTCTCTCCTAATAGTTCAGGGATTGGACTCTCCAAATTCTAAGCTAAGGTTTCTTCAGTTGATGGAAAGAGTTTAATATATCAAGTGACTCCTCTGAATTCAGTGAAAGTGGGTATATATTTGTTCTTTCTATCCAATCCTCAAAAGAGTCACTAAAACTACTTCTGACATCTATTCACAAGAAAATATAGAAGGAAAGACAAAGAATCTTGAAATATATTAAAACTACCCACAAGCAGTTATTACCAATTGCAGGCAACTAAAAAGGGCTCCTTCTATTTTGTGATCTGTTCAAGAAAGGAATTTCCAATTAAATGCTCCTTCTCTGGACATTCTTATCATAATTCTGTCATTTCAGATTCCTCTAGTAGCAAAAGCCACATCTAATATGGTAGCCTTTGTGCAAGTTTCTTTAAGTCACATGGAAGCAAAATAATGTTTATTTACCTTTCTAAAGACTAAAGCATTTTTTTAATGTAGAGAAAAAAGCAAATATATAATAAAGGGAAGCAATATAGGCATAAGAAAATCTGGAATTCAGGGGAAAGAGGATAATGTAATTTAATTGGAAAATTAATTAGAAGGCATTAATTTGGAGAATCCTGAATGAAAGGAATGGTTAAAATGCCTTGGCGTCCAGCCAGCATGAGTAAGTCAAAGAACCACTGCTTTGGAGATTCAAAATACACTGCCCTTAACTTAGTTCTGGCACTATTCTGCTTTTAGAAAGAAATCTTTTGAGAAATACAGTACCAATATATAAGATATGTAGACACTGAGGGGTTGGAATAATACAAAGGTTTGGAAATTACAAAACCCTAAGATTGAATGCTGTAACTGAACTGGGTTCAGCTGGTGACTGCAATTTTGCTGTTCTATTCTGAGCTGGGCTAAAATGTCCATAAGTAAGACAACAGCCAAATCAAAAAACAAAGACAGAGCAAACTAAAGCTTGGTTCTTAGAATTCCTCACCATAAAGCACAATTCTCAACCCTTGTGCATATGAGGCCCTTTTAATACTCCCCCTCCACAAACAGAAAAGGACTCAGTTTTTACTCATTAAGCCTGCGGGCGATGGAGGTCTGACACAACTGAAATAACCCGGAGGTCTGAGGCCCCAGGCTGGGGAGAGCTGTGTTGAGATATCTTTAAACTGGGTATATTCCTCCTTACCTTCCCTATTTAATGATAGGAACTCAGTAAATGGCTTTCTTGCTTGGATGAATTCCTCCTTACAGTCTAAAATTCCTCCCATGAAGAAACTGAAATAATTTTGCCTCTGAAAATACTATCTTTTCAAAAATCCCCTGAGCACAGGGATTTGGGATGATTTATGGGAGCAACACTCATCTGAAGTAGAACATTGTCACAGCATTTTTTAATATGAATAATGATATGGCTCTTTCTTTTCCAGTAACTCTGCCCTACAATAAACTAGCATCACACTACCCATGGATAATGATATAACATTTTTTTCCCCAGCTATTCATATTGCTTAATATCTCCAGACAAAAAGCGAATAGGATAACCACTACTTAAGTTATTTTGCTGTCTATCTGATGTCCCATGTGTTGGCATACTCAACCTGCAATTCTCAAAATCTCAAGTCTTCTATTAAAGGACTTTCTAATGTCCCCTTTAACTTATCAAAGACAGGCTGGCCAGTGCACGTCCGCCTTCACGTACAGCCTCAGGTTGTAACTACATTGTCTCGACCTCAGGATGACAGAGGATGAGGTGATAAGTTAACGTGATGCTCTATTTATTAGGGGTGCATAAAAGAGGCTTCCTGGTCTAGATTTCGTGTCTTGAATTAGTTTATGGTCCTTTCCTGTAACATACCTGGATGGAAGCTTATTACACTGATGCATTTACCCACAGGGCTTTTAAGGCCCTAAAAGAACTGTTGAAAGCAGGAGTTTACAAAGATTTTAAAGAAACTCTCAGCAAAATTCAACTAAAGGAAATAAGTCTAGCTATTTTTATGCCATCTGTTCCAATTTCATGCCTTACCACTTTTATAACCAAATATGAAAGCTGATAAGGATTTCTGCTCTTCCTTTTCCCTATGGGGCAAAAGTTTCAGAATCCTGAATCAAGTTTTTTTTTTTTTTTTCTTTTCTTTTCTATTCTTTTCTTTATAACTCCTGGAAGACAAATAGGAGTCTGAGCTCAAGCACACAAATGGAGACTCTTAAAAACACACACATACACGTACTCACACACATTCCTCTTACAAGCTGCTAAATCTGAAACATTCCTAATAGGAAACAAAAACAAGACTGACGAAGGAACATGGCTAGCGGGGAAAGAGGCCAGATCGCCAAGGGCTGCATATGCCCAAGAAACCAGGTCACACTGACAGGTTTTATAAATGGGGTGCTTAGAATTCTGCATGACAGCTGTACAAAGCTCTTCAGCCTCACTTTCCTGCCTCAAAAATAGCAGCTGCCCAGGGTGTAATAGATCCAATCCCTGGTAAGTAACACTGTCTTATCCTTGAATGACTGGAGGGCAAACCCGAGTCCCAGCTTAGAAACACTCCAACCAAGTCTTCTGTTCTCCATCCCTTACATGAAAAATACCCAGAGGAAGGAGATGAAAGCAGGTTGAAAACTTTCTCCTGGAAGGTCATTTAGGTGCTCTCCAGTATTTAAGGAAGCTCAATCCATTCGTTTTCAATGACAGGTCTGTTTCCTTTCCAAATTATTTCAACTCAACAAAACTTCAAGTAGCTTAGAGCCATAAGGTTATTTACAAATTGTTAGATGTAGAAAAAGATTTCAGTTCTTCCTGAAGTGCTGTTTCGAGCACTAAATACACCCACCTATACCACCAATTCAAGGTGGTCCTCTTCTTCTTATGTCATCTACCATATACAAAGGCAAGACAAGAACTTAAAGGTAGGCTTTTTTCAGCTTGTAATACTCATTGCATGTCCATTAGTGTGGGTCTCTTTGGAAATTTCAACCCATTTCCTATGTATTACCCAATGCACAATTAGCCTTGATAATAAAGCTGGCCAATGTAGATACCACCCCAAAATATAGCCATCATAAGTGACAAAGGCGGAAACTTCCTCTTCATTAATTAACATATCCTTCCACCATTCACTTAAATTGTATTTTTTTCGCTTTAAATGTCAAGAGCTTAAATCTTATGCAGCAGCAGAAAGTTCAGAAGATTTTCATATTCCATTTCCTGTTCCTCTCTCCTCTTAAGTTTCTGAGAATTGCTGGAACCATTCCATTCTCTATTTTTTTAAACAAATAACATTTGAAATAATAAGTAGTAAAAATTAAAGATGTCTTTTTGCAGATGTAGACACATGTTTCGGGGGTGGGGGCGGTGTGGAACTGCCAGCCCAAGATTACAGAGCTAAGGAAGCATCAGATCAGGTTCTGAAAGGCGGCCAGCGTGGCCGCAGCTCTTTCCAATTCAGTAGACCCACCTACCCCTTACACACACACACACACGCACGCGCACACACACTCATCTCCTTTCTCACCTAACTCTGCCACAGCCTTTCTCTCTGTCGTCCAGACTGCTCCCCACCGCGCTCTAACCGTACAGAACCAGGCCCTCCACCACAGGCTCTGCGGCCGAAGCACCCTTGGGCTCGGTCCCCACCTGCATCCTACCTCCTCTGCGTCCATCCCCCATCGTCTGCATCCTGATTCGTCTGATTCTTTGTGTCAGTCTCTCCTGCCCTCACGTTCCTCCCACGGTGCACACCACACTGCCTCCGGGTAACTCTACAGTAATCGTGGTTCTCACAACAACGCCAAGAGGCTCACATCTTTTCAGCAAAGCCGGAGGAATCAAGTCCAAGCTCCCTCCCTGGCATTCACAACTATTCAAAATCTGGCTCCGATTTTCTCTCCCACTACCATCCTCCACACAACCAACACTTCAGTCAAAGGAAAGCATGCACAGTGCCCGTCCAGTCACGCCTGGGCTCCCCAGTCCTGGGCCTCTGCTGCTCTACCAGCTGAACCCTCACTTCCTGGCACGGGCAAGACTGTAACTAATTCAAACCATCTCTCCTCCCAAGGCGAAGTCTCCCTCATCTGAACTTCACACCACTTGGATCCTTCAAAGTCCTTGCCATAACATACCAGCTATTTTTTAAATGTTTATTGTGTTAAAATCACATATTATAAAACTTACTATTTTAAACATGTAACTGTACATTTCAGTGGCACTAAGTATATTCACTAGGTACAGGTGGCCCACTGGTAAAGAATTCACCTGCCAATGCAGGAGACGCAAGTTCGATCCCTGAGTCAGGAAGAAGGAAATGGTAACCCACTCCAGTATTCTTGCCTGGAGAACCCCATAAACAGAGGAGCCTGGTGGGCTACAGTCCATGGGATGGCAAAGAGCCAGATATAACTTAGAACACACACATACAGACTCTAAGTACACTCACGCTGTTGTGCAACTCTCACCATCATCTGCCTCCAGAATTTTTCATTTTCCTTAGCTGAAACTCTTTCCCTGCTGCTGCTACTGCTGCTAAGTCACTTCAGTCGTGTCTGACTCTGTGCGACCCCATAGATGGCAGCCTACCAGGCTCCCCCGTCCCTGGGATTCTCCAGGCAAGAACACTGGAGTGGGTTGCCATTTCCTTCTCCAATGCAGGAAAATGAAAAGTGAAAGTGAAGTCGCTCAGTCGTGTCTGATTCTTAGCGACCCCATGGACTGCAGCCCACCAGGCTCCCCACTCCCCTCCCGACCCTTCCACTCCCTGCCATCTACCAATGTACTTTCTGACTCTATGAATTTGACTATGCTATATATCCGGTATTTTTGGTTCTTCCGTAAATGAGTTACTTCTCCTGCTCACAAAAGCAGCAAGTCAGTGTTTGTTTCAAGTGTGGGTCCCTCGCAGCTGTAACACAACATAAGGCACACAGCAAGCACTCACACATTGGTCTGAAGAGCGTATGTGGAATCACAGAAGCCGGCTCCCTCTATTGTTGCTTACTCACTCAGTCGTGTCCAACTCTTTGCGACTCCATGGACTGTAGCCCTCGGGGCTCCTCTGTCCAAGGAATTTCCCAGGTGAGAATGCTGGAGTGGGTTGCCATTTCCTCCTCCAGGTTATCTTCCTAACACAGGGATCGAACCCCAGTTCCCTGCACTGCAGGCGGGTGCTTTACCACTGAGCCACTAGGAAAGCCCCTATTCAGTCAATTCAATTCAGTCACTCACTCGTGTCCAACTCTTTGCAACCCCACAGGCTACAGCACACCAGGCTTCCTTGTCCATCACCAACTCCCAGAGCTTGTTCAAACTCATGTCCATCAAGTCAGTGATGCCATCCAACCATCTCATCCTCTGTCAGCCCCTTATCCTCCTGCCCTCAATCTTTCCTAGCATCAGGGTCTTTTCCAATGAGTCAGTTCTTCACATCAGATGGTCAAGGTACTAGAGCTCCAGCTTCAGCAGCAGGCCTTCCAATGAATATTCAGGACTGATTTCTTTCACGATGGACTGGTTGGATCTCCTTGCTGTCCAAGGGACCCTCAAGAGTCTTCTCCAACACCACAGCTCAAAAGCATCAATTCTTCAGCACTCAGCTTTGTTTATGGTCCAACTCTCACATCCATACACGATTACTGGAAAAGCCATAGCTTTGACTATATGGACCTTTGTCGGTAAAGTAATGGCTCTACTTCCCTATTGGAGCATATTTATCCCCAAAGTCATGCACAGTTTTATATACATTGGTCAATAATAAAAGTTAACTCCAATACTCTGGCCACCTGATGTGAAGAACTGACTCATTCGAAAAGACCCTGATGCTGGGAAAGATTGAAGGCAGGAGGAGAAGGGGACGACAGAGGATGAGATGGTTGGATGGCATCACGGACTCGATGGACATGAGTTTGAGTAAACTCCTGGAGTTGGCAATGGACAGGGAGGCCTGGTGTGCTGTCGTGCATGGGGTCTCAAAGAGTCGGACATGGCTGAGTGACTGAACTGAACTGAACTGAGGACAGCAAGAGATACTGTGTCATCCTGGGACAATCTGAATAACAACAAAATGCATTAAAATAGAACAGTTATTGGGATGTATCACGGTGGGGGACTGGGTTTAACATTCCTGGTTTCAGATACAATTTCCAAGCAAAATGGAAGTGGGGGGTGGATGGTGTTCTAGGTGAAAACAGATTGCATAATGAGCCTCTTTGAGCAGGAAACCCTAGTATACAAACAGCTAAGCCACTCAACAAATATCCATATACTCCTTCCATGGAAAAACAAAATGCTCCATCATAATTAGGTTATATTGGTCATTAAAATATACTTTCAGCTGTACCCAAAGCCATCTTGAATAGTGCAGAATCTCAGCACACAGCACTGATTCAGAAGGGGGAAATGAGGCTACAGAATTTGTGAGTTTCAATCACACTTCATTTCTTTCTTCCACATGCGCCGCTCCTGGCTTGTCTCTGACTGAGAACACACCCATTCTTCAGAGGTGAGACAGGCCAGCAGTTTACAATCCTGAAAAGAAATCGAGGTGGTTCCATTTCACGTTTCTGTTGTTGTTTTTTAAGGCAATTTTTCCTTTCCTAAAATTTTAAGAAATGGAAAATCCATTAGGTAATTATGGCCAACCCAAGAGACCAATTCAAGCTTGCTCCCTACAGTTCACCCTCCAGCAATTTTCCAGTCCACTTCCCTGGGGAAATGCTCAAGTTGTCTCCCCCACAGCTCCTTTCAAATTTAGACTGAACCTGGTACCCCTGTAAAGCTTTAAATGTAAACTTCATAATGAGACCTGAGCTGAAATTGCAAACAGCCATGAAAACCAGGACCTCTGCTCTTTGCAAGGGGGCAAAACAATCCTAGGCACAAATGGAAAAGACCACGTCAGGTTTCCGTGCATTTCTGAGTTAATCTCACCATAGCTGTTCTCCCCAGCAAGGTTCCACACGTGGCAATTTATTTTTCAGTGTTGTCATTCTCAAAATAAGTAACAACCTGAGCTAAAGTATGCAGTTTTCACTTAGATTCGTTTAAGTCAATACCTGAATGGTCAAATGCAGGTTATAGACTTCTAAAACTGGAAAAAAAAAAAATTACTAAAGGAGAGAAGCAAGATTTGCTCATCAACCTAAGATCAGTTGCTTGTTGTTACCAAAAGCCCACACTTCCCAAGGGTGGAGAGTATGTGAAGCACTGTATCAGGGCAGACCCAGGTTCCAATGCAGACTCCACAACCAATTGACTATACAGTCTCAGACCCACCAGATAATGCCCTGGCCTCTGTTTCTCAACTATACAATGGGTATAATAACACCAACCTCAGAGAACTACGATAATCTTGACACAGCACAAGTGAAATGTTAAACACAAAACATCCTATGGCTCAGAGGAAATCCAGGGTAAATGCAAATGGTTAACAAAAAAATGCTTAAAGGACTCCATTCAGTTCCTTTCAGTTCAGTTGCTCAGTTGTGCCCGACTCTTTGCGACCCCATGAATTGCAGCACGCCAAGCTTCCCTGTCCATCACCAACTCCCAGAGTTCACTCAAACTCACATCCATTGAGTCAGTGATGCCATCCAGCCATCTCGTCCTCTGTCATCCCCTTTTCCTCCTGCCCCCAATCCCTCCCAGCATCAGTCTTTTCCAATGAGTCAACTCTTCGCATGAGGTGGCCAAAGTACTGGAGTTTCAGCTTCAGCATCATTCCTTCCAAAGAACACCCAAGGCTGATCTCCTTTAGGATGGACTGGTTGGATCTTCTTGCAGTCCAAGGGACTCTCAAGAATCTTCTCCAACACCACAGTTCAAAAGCATCAATTCTTCAGCGCTCAGCTTTCTTCACAGTCCAACTCTCACATCCATACATGACCACAGGAAAAACCATAGCCTTGACTAGACGGAACTTTGTTGGCAAAGTAATGTCTCTGCTTTTCAATATGCTATCTAGGCTGGTTATAACTTTCCTTCCAAGGAGTAAACATCTTTTAATTTCATGGCTGAAGTCACCATCTGCAGTGATTTTGGAGCCCCAAAAAATAAAGTCTGACACTGTTTCCCCTGTTTCGCCATCTATTTGCCATGAAGTGATGGGACCAGATGCCATTATCTTCGTTTTCTGAATGTTGAGCTTTAAGCCAACTTTTTCACTCTCCTCTTTCACTCTCACCAAGAGGCTTTTTAGTTCCTCTTCACTTTCTGCCATAAGGGTGGTGTCATCTGCATATGTGAGGTTATTGATATTTCTCCCAGCAATCTTGATTTCAGCTTGTGCTTCTTCCAGCCCAGAGTTTCTAATGATGTACTCTGCATAGAAGTTAAATAAGCAGGGTGACAGTATACAGCCTTGACATGCTCCTTTTCTTGTTTGGAACCAGTCTGTTGTTCCATGTCCAGTTCTAACTGTTGCCTCCTGACCTGCATATAGGCTTCTCAATGACTATTAAACCCAAAAGAATCACAGTATCTTACACCTAGAAAAGGCTTGATCATAAAAAGAATGAAATATGGGACTTCCTTGGTGGCCCAGTAGCTAAGACTCCACGCTCCCAGTGCAGGGGGTCTGGGTTCAATCCCTGGTTAGGGAACTAGATCCCACAGGACACAACCACAAATTCACACGGCACAACCAAAGAGCCCATGCTTGGAGGAAGAGTGAAGGTTCCACATGCCACAACTAAGACCCTGGGAAGCCAAATAAATCATTTTTATTTAATTTTAAAAATGTAAGAAGGAAGGAATACTGGCATTTGCAGCAACATGGATAGATGTAGAGATACTTAGTGAAGTCAGACAGAGAAAGACAAGTATTATGTATCACTTATATGTGGACTCTAAAAAGTAACACAAATGAATCTACATATAAAACAGAAACAGATTCACAGACAGAAAACAAACTTACAGTTACCAAAGAGGAAAGGGAGGAGAGAAGAGGTAAATTAGGTGTATGGGATTAACAGATACACATACTATATATAACATAGATAAGCAACAAAGATTATGCAGGGAACTATTATTCTTTTACTAACACATAATGAAAAATAATCTGAAAAATACAAATATATATAATTGAGTCGCTCTGCTATACACCTGAAACACAATATTGTAAATCAAATACACTCCTGATTATTTTTTAAAAAGGAAGAAAAGGCTTGATTCATACATGCTAAATGACGCCTGGATTTTCTTTTGGCTTCGTACTTTGGTTTTCTAACTCACTATCTCCTTTTTATTTATTTGTCTCCTTGTTTGTTCATAATATTAGCAATCTTAAATTTGGAGGGCTTCTGTATCTTATGATCAACAGTGCTTTATAACCTTTACAGATGAGTCATGTACAACCTTGCTCACTTGGAAACCCCTTGATCATAAATTCCAAACATTTAAAGCATTCCTATGTCACTGAAGGAAACCATGAGTGTGTGTGAACTGAGTGTGCACTTTTCCCAGGTGGTCTCCTCTGGACGCCCTCCTCTTCCCAGAGCAACACGCCCTGCTCCACGA
Organism: Bos grunniens; assembly: GCF_055505025.1. NCBI lineage: Eukaryota > Metazoa > Chordata > Mammalia > Artiodactyla > Bovidae > Bos > Bos grunniens. The sequence goes on along the minus strand of NC_141193.1, from coordinate 48,936,169 downwards.
AGCACCTACCGCTGTGCTAACAAATGGATGCCAAACCCTTTCAAAGTGAAACTCGGCAACAATGAGACAGAACAGTCACTCAGTGTCACTCAGACAGAACAGTCACTCAGTGTCAGAACAGATACTCAGTGTCACTTAGGTTAGGGGACAAAAAGGTAACCATTAGCACACTTCAATATCCAGATATGAATCATGGGTTTTTGTATACTGTACATCAGTTTTTCACAAAAGTTAAGGGTATCTGCACTCATCTCACATACTAGTAAAGTAATGCTCAAAATTCTCCAAGCCAGGCTTCAGCAATACGTGAACCATGAACTTCCAGATGTTCAAGCTAGTTTTAGAAAAGGCAGAGGAACAAGAGATCAAATTGCCAACATCTGCTGGATCATTGAAAAAGCAAGAGAGTTCCAGAAAGACATCTATTTCTGCTTTATTGACTATGCCAAAGTCTTTAACTGTGTGGATCACAATAAACTGTGGAAAATTCTGAAAGAGATGGGAATACCAGACCACCTGACCTGCCTCTTGAGAAACCTATATGCAGGTCAGGAAGCAACAGTTAGAACTGGACATGGAACAACTGACTGGTTCCAAATAGGAAAAGGAGTATGTCAAGGCTGTATATTGTCACCCTGCTTATTTAACTTATATGCTGAGTACATCATGAGAAACGCTGGGCTTGAGGAAGCACAAGCTGGAATCAAGATTGCCGGGAGAAATCTCAATAACCTCACATATGCAGATGAACCACCCTTATGAAAGTGAAGAAGAAATAAAGATCCTCTTAATGAAAGTGAAAGAGAAGAGTGAAAAAGTTGGCTTAAAGCTCAACATTCAGAAAACGAAGATCATGGCATCTGGTCACATCACTTCATGAGAAAATAGATGGGGAAACAGTGGAAACAGTGGCTGACTTTATTTTTCTGGGCTCCAAAATCACTGCAGATGGTGATTGCAGCCATGAAATTAAAAGACGCTTACTCCTTGGAAGGAAAGTTATGACCAACCTAGACAGCATATTAAAAAGCAGAGACATTACTTTGCTAACAAAGGTCTGTCTAGTCAAGGCTATGGTTTTTCCAGTGGTCATGTATGGATGTGAGACTTGGACTATAAAGAAAGCTGAGCGCCGAAGAATTGATGCTTTCAACTGTGGTGTTGGAAAAGACTCTTGAGAGTCCCTTGGACTGTAAGGAGACCCAGCTAGTCCATCCTAAGGGAGATCAGTCCTGAGTGTTCATTGGAAGGACTGATGTTGAAGCTGAAACTCCAATACTTTGGCCACGTGATGCGAAGAGCTGACTAATTGGAAAAGACCCTGATGCTGGGAAAGATTGAAGGCAGGAGGAGAAGGGGATGACAAAGGATGAGATGGTTGGATGGCATCACTGACTCAATGGACATGGGTTTGGGTGGACTCCGGGAGTTGGTGATGGACAGGGAGGCCTGGCATGCTGCAGTCCATGGGGTTGCGAAGAGTCAGACACTGAGTGACTGAACTGAACTGAAGGGTATTTGCATAGGAGCTCAACTTTCTAGTTTTACAATCAACCCCAAAGAGGCTTCCCTGGTGGCTCAGACAGTAAAGAAAGAAACTGCCTGCAACGCAGGAGACGTGGGTTTGATCCCTGGGTCGGTCGGGAAGATCCCCTAGAGAAGGGAATGGCTACCCACTCCAGTATTCTTGTCTAGAAAATCCCATGGACAGAGGAGTCTGGCAGACAGAGGAGCCTGGGGTGGCAAACAGTTGGATATGGCGGATCAAGTAACATGTTCACTGTTTAACTTTCACTTGAACAACAAATATGGGTTTGAACTGCATGGGCCCACTTACTTTTTTCAATAGCAAATATTACAGTACCACGTGGTCTGCAGTTGGTTGAATCCATGGATGAAAAACCTCAAATAGGGAGGAACTGCTGAAACAGAGGGATAAGTTATATCCTGATTTCCCACTGTGCCCCTGACCCCCATATTGTCCAAGGGTCAACTGTACTTGATTTTCCCTGTTGTAATGGGGTAGCTGTCACCTCCATATTAATTACTTGGGCAACGAATGCCTTCTCTGGTTTCACCCACTCCTGACGTCCCTGTCCTAGTAAAGGCCCTGTTTCTAATTAGTGCCAGTCTGAAACACACATGGCAGGGAAGCTTGTCCCTGCTTAGTCAAGAGCCCATTCATTCATCCTTACCCCAATCCTCTCGAGCACTCTCTATGTGTCAGGTCCCACTTCCTATTCATAAAACTCTACAGGATACGGGGCTATTATTCTCACCTATTTACACAGAACATTAAGACACGGTAAGGTTAAGTTAATTTCCAAAGCCCTGAAAGCTGGGGAGTGGCAGAGTCAGACTCAATCCAGAGTGCATGTGCCTATGTGTTCGGTCGTGCCCGACTCTTTGTGACCCTGTGGGCTGTAGCCCGCCAGGCTCCTCTGTCCATGGGATTTCCCAGGCAAGAATACTGGAGTGGGTTGCCCTTTCCTCCTCCAGGGTGTCTTCCTGACCCAGGGATTGAACCCGCGTCTCCTGTGCCTCCTGCTTTGAGCACAATGCCTATAACTACTCCGGTAGCCCGCCTCCTTTGTATCCAAAATGCCCACATCAGCTCCTTTGCCCAAATAAAAATGTAGAAATCTGATTGTTTCAGCACTCACTCGTTCATTCATTCAATATGCTCATTTGATTAAGTTTCTATTATATGGCAGGAGCCGTGCAAGATAACAAGGTTCCAATAACGAAGAAGACAAACACTGTATCTGCCCTCAAGGCAACTACTGAGAAATTTTATTCAAAACCTCTAATATTAAAATTTAACAAATAATTAAATAAAACTTAACCAAGAAAGCCCTAAAATTAAGAATTATGTAAGTAACTAATTAAATACAGTCAAAATCATTGCTACAAGCCTGGGAGGACCCTGAGAAAGGATGCATACACCCAGGATGGAGGGCACCACCCTGGTCTGGAGGGCCAGGAAACACAGATTTTTGATGTCAGGTCTAACTTCAGCCACAGCATCAACAAAAGCAAAGTAGCACTGGATTTGTCTCTGGAACACCTGGATTCCTGATTCCAGTCCAGTAGAATTGTTCAGTCATTTGCTAATTTTTAAAAATATTTGGCAAAACTAATACAATTATGTAAAGTTTAAAAATAAAATAAAATTTAAAAAAAAGAAAAGGAAAAAAATAAATAAATAAGAAAAATAAATTAAAAAATAAAAAAAAATAATATAGGATGGCTGTCAATAAAACTTCAAAATGCCAACCTCCCCCCACCCCTTTCTGGTTGTCTATACATGCCTAGAGATTAGATAAGTTCCTCTAAAAGTCTGATAAAATAGTTGGTCATAAAATGCTTTCCCCAGCCCTAAAATTTCAAGTAGCTCTCTACCATCTAGCCTGGAATCCATCACTAGTTTGGACTTTATCTAAGGCTCCTCTCTAGCTAAGGATTTGGAAGTTTCAATATATAATGGCTTTAAAATATTGCAATGCCCTATTTTTCCCAAATGCTTTGTGAACAGGGTTAATATTTCTAGCCGTCAAGGTCTTAACTCTTTGAAACTTTCTTTTACACTTTGTCCTTTAAGATCCTTCTTTTGCATTAACACAGTGCTGTATCTTAGTAACAGTCTGGTGACTAAAATAAAACTGATCTCTGATTAACTCAGGATCTTGGATTCTTCTGTGGGATTTCTCAGGATGTCAACATTTCTTAAATCTTGTCTCATGACCATATTTGGGTGTGCAGAATAGGACCTTTGGCATGGGAAAGATGGTATAGTTTACTAGATGACAGTGAGCAGGCAGAGTTGCTGGATTTCCACTTGTCCTCTGCCCTCCATCTTTCAGTCAGAAGCACACATACAAGGCAGAAAGCACCAGGGGATGATGTAAGAAGCCTTAGTTCAGAGCCCTCTTCCTCTGCAGTTAGGGAATTTTGCTTTCATCTATTTCAAATCTGGAGCTTCCAGGGAGAATTTCAATGTTAAGTAAGGAGGCCACTGCTTTCAGGGGTTAGAAAACTATCAATACCTGACTGGAATTAGTTCAAGTGTCCAAACCCAAATGAATTAACTCTCAGACTGATCTAGGAATTTGCAATGTGATCTTTTCAGTCCAGAATTCAACAGTAGAAGACAGACAATCTTTCTTAAATCTCTTCGAACTTGAGATTCCATGACTCGAATCTGTTGTCAGCCCAGACCACTTACCTTGGACTTTTCTGCAGTTCAAAAAAAAAAAAATCCCCACAAAGGCTGACTTTCTTAAAAGTTTCCTTTAAAAAAAACTACTAGGAAGAAAAAATATGGCTAACTCACATTTGCAATTTAAGGTTCTTCCCATCTGAGAACACTATTACTTCACATTAAAAGAAACTGAATTACTATTAAAAAATGGTCTCTATAAATTCCAAGTACTAAGTAATTATCCTCAACCTTTCCAGCTGGTTTCCTTTTCAAAGAGCCAATAAATATGTCCTAGGTGCCCTTAGCAAGCAAAGGCACCAGGTCCTGTCACCTGGGGGGAAAAAAATCCCAACTCAGAGTAGAAATCAAGGAAAGAAGCAGGAAAACCTAGCAAGAAGGAAGAGGAGTGAAGGGAAAGTCACCAACTCTCTGCAACCCCACAGACCATACAGCTGTGGAACTCTCAAGGCCAGAATACTGGAGTGGGGAGCCTTTCCCTGCTCCAGGGGATCTTCCCGACCCAGGGATCGAACCAGGGTCTCCTGCACTGCAGGCAGATTCTTTACCCACTGATACCAGGGAAGCAAGACTAAAGGGCAATGCTTTTAACTATTAAGCTGGTGTTTTAACATTATAGGTTTAAATATACCAATTGACATATAAGTTGAAGAGAGCTCTCCCCAAAAAGAGGAAGGACCAAATCTGAAATGTATCGGTGGGAAAAAGACAAATAGAAGCCATCTAGGATGCAGGGAGGCGAAGAAAAGGGGTAGCTCCTTTATGGTGTGATGGACCAATTTTCCTCCCTCTCAGTGGATGTATTACCCAGATCCACTCTGCAACATGGGACAAGGAGAGCCCTTGAGCATCATAGTGAGAACCTTGGGCACATGTGTGAAGGTCCTGCTCAGGGCCATTCGCAACTGCCCAGAGGGAATAAAAGACACACCTCCAGGTTGCTCCCTGGAGCGGGGCTGGGGGAGGTGAGGTGGGTGGAGGGGTTGGGAGTGACTGAATTTATGCAACAGGCCCAGGTGCCTGCAAAATACTGCTTGCAAAAAGGCAGCAGCAGAAGGAAAATATGCAATGATTTTAGAAAGAGCAGGAGGTACCTGGGCTTGAGTACTGATCTCAGAGTGACAGTCAAATCCCCTGGGAAGAGCAAGATGGAGTATGTGTGACTTACACAACTTACTCCACATCCAACATTTTACAGGCAGGAGTAGAGGAGGGAGGTGAAGAGAAGATGCCCTTCCTGCAAATTTGACATAGGAGTTGAGAGAAAGAGAGTTACTTATTGCTATTGGAAGATTGGGCTTTCCTGGTGGCTCAGATGGTAAAGAATCTGCCTGCCAATGCAGGAAACGTAAGAGATGGTGAGTTTGATCCCTGGGTAGGGAAGATCCCCTGGAGGAGGGCATGGCAATGCACTCCAGTATTCCTGTCTGGAGAATTCCACGGACAGAGGAGCCTGGTGGGAGCCTACAGTCCGTAGGGTCACAAAGAATTGGATACAACTGAAGCAACTTAGCACGCATTGGAAAGATTACCTGTACTTACTTGCTATTCCTTGCCAAGGAAATTGACTTGAGACAGCAGGACCCAGGAATCTCAATCGTAGAGCTCCCCTGATTCTAACTCATAGCCAAGTCTGGGAACCATGGCTTAGGAAACAGCTCTGACACTAACACGCTGTCAGAGACGGTTAGAGACCTCAGGCGATGGGGCCAAGAAACTGTGGAAGGAAAGGGAGTGACCTGAGGCTCCGACGCAGCTCTTGCAGCCCAGTAGACTGTTTGAGATGTTCAGTAACATGGTTTACTTCTCTCCTTGATGTCCCCTCCAAGAAGAACCACAGCACAGGGTCCCTGAGAGACGGTCTAGAGCCCCCGGCCCGGCAGCTGTGTGCCTGTGTCCCTCAGGGCAGTGCAGCCTCCGGGGCCACAGTGGGCAGGGGATCCACAGGATCCCCTCCGGTCCAGCCTGTCTCTGCCCAGCCCTGACGTGGATACACAACCTAGGAGAAAGAGCTCTCAGCTCCAAAGACTGTGAAAAGCTGGTCTTTGGCAAAGTCGCTAAATGTATTTTCTGCGTTCTTTCCTCGGCACTTCCTTTCCTCAGATAAGCGGTCGCTGACACCCCAGGGCCTTCTAGAAGCACCACCTGACCGAGTGGCTTCTGATGCATTTACACATTTATGATCAACACTCAAAGCCTTGTTAATCCATCCAGTGTTAGTTGTTGAAAGAGACGAGGAAAAAATCAGGAGTTTGGGATTAACATATACACACTCCTATAACACTTGCCTGATAGGCCAGTGGTAAAGAATCCGCCTTGCAACGCACGCAACTTGGGGGCCATCCCTGGTTGGGGAACTAAGATCCCACATGCTGTGAGGCCTGCACGCCACAAGTGCTGAGCTGTAGCTAAATGAATACATAAATAATTTTAAAAATAAATAAAATAGATAACGAACAAGGACCTACTATATAGCACAAGGTCCTCTACTCAATATTTTGTAATAACCTATAAGGGAGAAAAAAAATCTGAAAAAGAAGACATATATATATGTGTGTGTGTATGTGTGTGTGTGTGTGTGTGTGTGTGTGTGTGTAAACACATAGATGTCACTGAATCACTTTGCTATATATCTGAAACTAACACAACATTAAATCAACTATACTTCAATTAAAAAAAAAAGAGTATTATGCAACTCCAGATAATCTAATCACATTTTAAAAAGTAACCAATGAATTACTTATATGGACCTTTCAAGTTTGTTAAAGCAAAATGGGAGAGAAGATTTTCCCAAGTAAACTAATAATACTTATCAATACATCAGTTGCATAGAGTCGGACACGACTGAAGCAACTTAGCAGCAGCAGAGTCTTTCCAAATGACAGTTAATTCAAATGGATAAAAAAAATCAAATCTAGTTATTAGCTATCTTTTCCCTCAAAAAACTGTAAGTTTCATGAGGACAAGACTTTGTCTGTCTCATCCCCATGTATCCCTGGCAGCGTCAGAAAGCCTGGAACAAAGTAGGCACTCAAATTTCATGTTCATTCAATGAATTACTGAAAAGGCAACTTTTAATTATGAAATATAATTTGTGGCCTTTTCCCACAGATTCATCTCTTTTAAATTAATTTCTACTTTGATTAATACTAAAATAAACATGAATTCCTTAAACATGTTACTGGAGACATAAGAGGTAAGAAAACCAGGGTAGACAAAATATCTGGTTGTGGAAAACCATGAAGTCATTGTACTTCAGTTACTCCATCAGTTCTTTTTCTTTGTTTTAACAACTGAATGCCTGCTTTTATGTCTAAATGCTGTTGTTGTTCAGTCACCCAGTCGTGTCCGACTCTTTGCGACCACATGGACTGCAGCATGCCAGGCCTCCCTGTCCCTCACCAACTCCCGAAGTTTGCCCAAGTTCACGTCCATTGCATCAGTGATGCCATCCAGCCATCTCATCCTCTGATGCCTCCTTAAATGTTAAAGGTTCCTACATGTCTAAAAGTTCATTAAAAATTAAGGCAAAAGAGACACTGATGTATAGAACAGTCTTATGGACTCTATGGGAGAGGGAGAGGGTGGGAAGATTTGGGAAAATGGCATTGAATCATGTAAAATATCATGTATGAAACGAGATGCCAGTCCAGGTTCCATGCACGATACTGGATGCTTGGGGCTAGAGCACTGGGACGACCCAGAGGGATGGTATGGGGAGGGAGGAGGGAGGAGGGTTCAGGATGGGGAACACATGTATACCTGTGGCGGATTCATTTTGATATTTGGCAAAACTAATACAATTATATAAAGTTTAAAAATAAAATTAAATTTAAAAAAAATTAAGATGAATAATTGGATGAATTCAAATAGTATAACCTGATACATTCTACAGTTTTTTTTTAAAACATTTATTTGGCTGCGGCACTCAAGACTCTCTAGTTGCAGTACTCAGGCATAGTTGCGTCACAGGATGTGGGATCTTAGTTTCTGGAGCAGGGATCGAACCTGCATCCCTTGCATTGCAAGGTGAGTTCTTAACCACTGGGACCACCAGGTAAGTATCTATCCTACAGATTTTGAAGAAAGACTGTGATTGCAGCATACCTGGTTTCCATTACTCATCACATGTGGAACTCAGGCGCCTACCTCAGGCTCGGTTTCCTCATCTATAAAGATGAAGGACAGGATCACCAGCAGCAGCCAGGGGCGAGGACGCTTACGTGAGACCACCTGGACCACCACATCCTTCAGGTAACTGTGCTGCCCTTCAGGTAACAAGGATGCTGATTTGTACTAAAGTCTTGAAACACACTTTATTTTGGTTTTTCAAATTCTGGTTTCAAGGGAATTCCTCTGGCTCTGTTTATTTACTAAAAACCATCTCAAGAAAACGCCACGTGAACTGCAGACACTGATCCACAGTAAACGTGGCCACCATTTATCACCTCACTTCACGATGGGCCCTTCCATAGCAACCTGGTGAGGGCTCATGTCATTTTACTAACCTAGTGCGGAAGACACACTTCTGCCTGTAAATGCTCTTTGCAAATGCTGTGAAGAAAAGACAGCCATTCCCAGAACATTTCCCATCCTCCTTCTGCCTCCGCCTCACAGAGAAAATAGAAGCCGTGGCTCTGAATCACCAAAGAATACACTGGTTCCCAGCCTCTCTTCTCCAGCCTCAATTGTTTTGCTCTTTCAAATTACGGTCCCTTCAGAATAAGCCACTTCTCACATGTGAGAGCTTAGTGGTCTGGAGTGCTTCAGAAGTCAGCTCTATTAATTACAGACAACCTCAATGGCAGTTTTTGCTTTCTTTTTCCCTTTTGATGCATTAAACTGGCTGTCAGAAATTAAATTAATTCAGAAAGGAATGACTGAATATCTCCAAATTAAATCAGCTATGAAAGAATGCCTGGAATATGATTTTTTTGTTGCTAATGCTGGGCGACCAATCTACAGAGTAGACTTCCTTGTTATTTAAGGGGACAATAGACATTATTATTATACAACCTCATAGGCCTTTCCATAAAAGTTCCACATGCCTGTTTTATATTAGCATAAAAAATGCTTAGATGCCAAAAACATGAAACTATACCTTCAGTGTTAACATCCCACTTTGTATCAGTACGTTTTTTAAAAAAGGGTATTTTAGGATTCATCTGCAAAATAAGAATTTTAAATAACTTTATATTATAATGAAAAACAGGTGCTAAAAAAGAAAAAAAAATTCTTACAGAGTTTAAATATCTGTTTGTATCCAGAAATAGAAGTGAATGTTTTAGAATAAAACAGGAATTTAAAATGTTCACAGCAAAGAGAACAAGGACTGTTTTTTTTTTTTTTTTTTCACGAAAAGCATGGTAACAAACTTTGATTTCTAAGATTTATGAATTTGAAAAAATTTTAGGAGCAGACGAGACCACAGGTATCAAGCCTTTTATTATTCTACTGCAGGTACATGACAGACAGAGGGCACATAACCCTCCATGACAGACAAAAATCCATTTTATCCTATACCAGGATTATGGATTTGCAATCAAGTAGAAATACCTGCAGGTTTCTCTGGTGGCTCCGTGGTAAAGAATCCGCCTGTGATGCATGAGACACAGGTTCAATCCCTGGGTTGGGAAGATGCCCTGGAGGACATCATGGCAACCCATGCCAGTATTCTTGCCAGGAAAACTCCATGGACAGGGGAACTTGGTGGGTTACAGTCCATGGGGTAGCAAAGAGTCGGACTTGACTGAGCACTCTTGAGTATGTACCCAAGAATATCTGCTATTATTTGCAAGGGGGGCACTTCATGACATGATTAGTGCTGAATTCTTTTCTTGGTTGTGAAGTCTCTCCAGATCTGTCTAATCTCTCCATGAGTGTAAACTTCCACTAAACTCAGGAGGGCTGGTTGCTACGAATCCAGGTTTTTACAAGGTGTTTCCACTGCTTTTAAATCAGTTTCATCATAATGACACTGTCTTTTGATGCTTCACTCTTGCATATGAAGCTGAAAGAGGAAAGATGAAGTTCTTTGTTACTCTGATTCAAGTATCAATCTTTTCTAGTACTCTCAGTCTGCACACACAAAAGCCAAAAAGCCTTTTAAAGAAGGTGATTTATGAACTTGTAAAACCCAAGAAGTCAATCAATATGTAATGAAGTAAAGAGAAAGAGAAAGAAAAGCAGGCAGGTGTGACAGAACGCTCGGTCGATCGCAATTACTGACATGTCTGGATTGAAAGCATTCAGTTCTCTTACGAAGACCTCCAGTTCTGATAAACACGGATTGATGAGTGAGAAGCACATCTTGGATGACACGTGCCTCTGCGTTTTCACTTTTCCTCAAAGTCGCAGGTGGTGGCTCGGTGGTCACAGACACAGGCTGCCTTGTTCCTGTCTCCCATTCCCCATCTGAGCATCACATTCATCTCAGATACTCCCTTCAAGTTCATCTGAGGGGATAGAGTTTGTTTCAAGAATGATTGGAACTGTCAAAATGTTCCCGTATTTTGTGAGCTAAATGCAGGTACTTTAACTTATTTTCAAATCACAAGTAAGTCCTGTAACATGCCCACCACAACTTGAAATTCAGCCTGCAAGTGCTAAAGTGCTTAAACCTAGATGACTAATCAGGGAACTAATACAGGACCTAGATGGAGTGCAGAATTTGTATTTTAGAATATTCGAGTCTAGCCCCTCACTAGGTCCCAAACTAGTTTCACGATCCTGGGAAATTTATTAGCCCTCAAAATTTCAGTTGATCTGTAAAGAAAGGAGATTAAGTCAGACTCTCTCCAAAGTTTCTTTCAGTCCTAAAACGCCACACTTGTTACATCTCTTCAGGACGCTAATGGAACTATGGTGTTAGAACTCACTCTGTCTCTTAGGAATTGCCTATCTAATACAGATTATTCAAATGCCAAACAAACTCTATGCCTTATCAAAATGTGTGTCGAAATGTCATCATCATGTAGTCAGTTTTGGGATCCTATTTGTCTGTTGAATACAGTCAGAAAAACATCAGTTGTTTTTCTTTTCTTCCAATATCTATTATTTCCCCCGATGACAATATAAATAAAGTTGGGATAGAGTATTGAAAGAAAACTTTAAATTTATTTTTAATGCTTTAGTTCTGAAAATACTGATGGATGTCAAGTGCAGTGTAAAATTTTCTGCACAGATTTCATCAAAGGGAAAACATTTATACGTTCCAGCCAAACAGATAGGGCATTCATAACATCTGACAGCTATTCTAATAATCTTTCCCCAACATTCATTACCTTTCATATTCAAGTCTTTCCTTTGGCAATTCCAAACTGGAGGGAAAATATGCAAAGGATAATGCTATCTGTATAAGATATGAAATCTAGTGTGAGATGTGATGATTCAAATATTAAAAAATGATATACTCTTCAATTCATTTTCTCTGATTTTTCAACTGATAGAGGAGACAGCATGAGATATAAATCAAGCCATTCCTGTAGAAAAAAAAAGAAAAACTTCAGAAACAAAGGTAAATTTAAAACACAGTCCTCTTTTCTGTAGGTGAAAAAATAATGGTTGTATAGAAAAAGAGGAGAAAAGGGGAAGGATTGGGGCCGGTGGGGAGAAACTTCTCTATAGAGAGAAACCATTTAATTATTTCTTTTAGGTTCCTCTTAAATTTTCATTTAAGTGTTATTTTTATTTAGTTTACTAAAGTTATCATACATGAACTTGCATATTTTAGTAGAAAAGGATCCAGGTCCTTTTAGAGGGTAATTTGCAACCAAAAGCTGGTAAAAAGATAAGTGAGCCCAAATATTTTACAACAGACAGGCTTCCTCAAAGAAGGCAGTCACAACACAGACTCGAAGGTATCAGTAAGTGTTCAACAATGCCCCAAAACTTAGCAACAACTTAGGGAGAAAGAGTGCTCTCTCTTTCACAGAGGAACCTGGAAAGCAGCTCTCTTCTGATTTGCAAAAAATAGTGATGGAAGTTCAAGTGTCCAAGAGAGAAGCACCCGAGAGGTGGGGCAGTGTTAGTCTATCATCTTTCTTCATGCTTCTGCCAGGGTGGGGATGAAGAAACAGGAAAATGTGCAGTGAGTCGCTTCAGTGGCCACAGAGAAGACACGCCACACCCAGCAAGGGCAGAGACAGCCCAGAAGAGCAAGGGCTGCGGAGCCTCACAAAGATCAGAAGAAGGCCGTCTGCGGGCTCCCTCAGGTCCAAGAGGAGGCAGGTCCCCCCTGCTAGAGCAAGAGCTGCCTCCTCTCCCGCCAGGATCTTTTGTGACTTTAAGATCCACCTTGCTGGGGCTTCTCTGGTGGTCCAGTGGTTAAACAGTGCTCCAGTCAGTGCAGGGACCCAGCTTCGATTCCTGGTCACTGAACTAAGATCCCACGTTCCTATGCCCTTCAACCACTGAGCCCACAGCCTCAGTGCAAGATCCCACATGAGGCAACTGAGACCTGGCCCAGCCAAATACTAAAATAAGTAAATGCTTAAAAAAGAAATCCACCGTGCTAACCTACCCAGCATACTCACCTCAATCCCTGAAGATACACCCTTCAGCTCAGCTTCAGAGCCTGATTCCACAGCCACACCCCAAACCCTTGTCCATCTCCGAAACCACTAAGAAACCCCAGCGTCTCCAGTAACTTCCAACCCGCCTCAACCCCCTCTCGTCTCCCTCCACACCTACTCTTCTTCATCTTCACCAAGACTTCAGCCTGTGACACTCTCGGTTTCCTTTCCTTTCCACTTCCACTTCATTTTTCTTCATATTCCCATTCACAAGCATCTCCAGTTCTATCAGCTCATGCCTTTCTGACCAACATCTCTTGACAACCTGCAATTTCTGCATAACCCTCCATCTGTTACATGTTCTGCATTTTCCAGGCAGCTAAGACTACAGGAAAGTCCCATGTATCAGAGTGACGTGTGTGTGTGTGTGTGTGTGTGTGTGTGTGTATTAGTTGCTTAGTCATGTCCGACTCTAGATGTACACAAATAAGCTTCCATCCCAGCAGAGTCTCCACGCTGCATGGTAAATGTGGTACTTTCTGCCTTACTGCCTACTCCAAACCATCACAATTTCCTTAAAATCCCTGCTTCCCACAGTCTCTTCACTCTCGCGGAGCTCCCAGCCTTTCCAAGGAAACCAAGGCTGTGGGTTGGGAAGTCTCTTTCCTTCCTGGGAAAGAAGCGAGCTCACCCACTCCTGTCCTGGAGGAAGCATTTCCCTTCTCCAGTCCAGGGCAGTCTCCGCGGGCTCTCTCACTGCCTTCCTACTGCTGCCTTGACAACTTTCCTCCATGAACGCTCTCTCCTCTCTTGGATTTTCATCCGCTCCCTGTTCACTCCCTCTGCACAACCCGGCGGGCACCATCTTCTGAGGACACCCTGTGTTTGCAGCCCAGGTTGACTCTTCTATTGGCCCTTTCCTCTCTGCCCACAAACATACTTGTTTTTCTCTTATGCTCAGAAAAAGCTTCTCGGACCCAATTTTTTCCTGAAGCTTTGGCCTCGATGCCCTCATGTCCTTCACGGCCAAATTTCCTAAAAGGGGACTCAGCACTTGTTGCCTCCACCTCCTGCACTTCCCCCCACCGCCATCTGGTGCATCCCTCCCACCGTTCCATTCAGACTACTCAGCTAGCAGTGTCATTACAGCCTAACCGCCCATCCAGAGGCCTCTTCCAGCATCCATCTCCTCCCACAGCCTCAGCTGCCCAGAGACAACAGACAAGGGTGATCAGGCGTCCATTCTTGAAAAGCTCGGCTTCCTTGGCTTTGGGACTACTCCACTTGCCTGGGTATCCTACCATGGCTCAGATCATTTGTCCTCAATCTCCTTTTCTTCCACTTGGCTTTTAAACCTGGACATCCTCAGTGCTTACCTTTCTTGCAGCCTAGAGCAGGGGCTGCAAACTGAGGCTGACCCAGGGGCCCAATCAGGCCAGCATCCAAGTCTGGTAAAGAAAGCTTGACTGAAACAGAGCCACACCCCTATTCATTCACTTACACACCACCTACAGCAGCTGCAGGAGGCAGAGTCAGGGTGAGACAGTCCAGCCGACAGAGCCTAAACTCTTTACAATCGGGCCTTTACCTAAACTTCAGTCGTGTCTGACTCTTTGAGACCCCATGGACTGTAGCCCACCAGGCTCCTGTGTCCATGGGATTCTCCAGGCAAGAATACTGGCATGGGTTGCCATGCTCTCTTTGAGGGGATCTTCCTGATCCAGGGATCAAACCCATGTCTCTTAAGCCTACTGCACTGGCAGCCAGGTTCCTTACCACTAATGCCACCCTGGGAAGCCCCTTAGGAACCTTAGATCAACACAATGACCCTAGGCAATCTCCAGGGCTTCAAGTACCACCCCTGCATGTGCCAGCAACTCTTGAGTCAAGCTCTACTGTGCTCTAAGTTAGCATTTTGAACTAACGCCTGGATATTTCCCCTTGGAGGCTCATTCAGTCATTCAACAAACCCCTTCTCAATACTCTCTATAGGATGAACTGTGATCTGTGCAGGAGTTGAATGGACAGATACAAATATGTTTCATGTAATATTGGGGATATACTTATGCAAAAGAATTGCTGGTTGTTCAATTCAAATTCAATGAGAGATTTGTGCTTTTATTTACTCCACCTAGCAGGAGCTATAAAGTGAACATAAAAGAGTAAATTTTTACTCGAGTAGTACAGAGTTCAATCAGGAACTCAATGACATAAACACAGTATAAAAAATACAGTTACCCTCAAATTCTCACATTTCAAAAATATTCCTCCCCTCTTCTTATGGGGGAAGAGGTTAACAGTTCCAAGGTCTTTTTGGGCTAAGCTACTTCAAAGGCCTCTTCTAAATTTTCCCCAAAAAGAGATTCTGACCCTAGAATTGAGGGAAAAATTGTAAGGCAGAGAGGAGCATTCTAATCAAGTGTGTGTATAAGAAAAGGGTTGACATATGAATCACAGTGGAAAGATAAAGGCCTTAAATTAACTCGGGTGCTCATTTCTTTAAACTCTGATCTTTATCCATTGTTATATATAATGAACAGTAACAGAGCTGTTATTTACTATATGTTAAAGGCATTTTAATAAAGATTGGATCCATAGTTTAAAAAAATCATACCCAGTGAAAACTTCATGATTTGGAATTTGGATCTAAAGTTAAAGTCCTTGGCTTATGGTTCGGACCACAGACTGAAGCCTTGTGGCTCATCTGGTAGCATTTTTCCCTATTAGCAGGCCAAGGATCCAGGGAGAGCTCTTTGACGTTGGGTTTACGAACCCTGATGACAACAGTGAACGTAGAACAGTCTATCAACCAGCATCTCTGGCAAAAAGAAAGCCGATTTCTGAAACAATGGATTGGGGAGGATGCAAAATGTTTGACCTGCTAATTTTTTATTTTCTGACAGTTTTCTAAAACATAGAGCAAGGCAATTAAAACAACAACAACAAACAACAAAAACCCGGGTTTCCAGCAAAGAACATCTCTGTCTAACTCTTAACTCCGAGCGAACTCATTTTTAAAACTTTCCTCAAAAGCCCCAGAAGAAAACTTATACTGTGATAATTCACCCATGCCTGAAAGCATTCCATTGAATCATCTGTGCTAATGGAAACAATGACAGCAGAAACAAATGATATTCAGACTTTATCTCATTTTAGCTTCTACATTCTCTAGCCCTGTCTCCTCTTTTCATTTTAATCAATATTGGCTGATTTCAATTCAACAGGTCCTACACTCAGCACCTGGCTGAGGCAGAAGAATGATGGCTATGGAGAAGGGGCAGCTGCCAGGCAGCAAGATGGTCTGCAGACCAACTCAGGTTATCCCCGGATTTTAAAATATGGAACACTGTTTGGTAAACCCAAATTTACAACTCATAAATGATATCTGTCTCTTGATAAAACAATAACTTGGAGGGCCTCTTTACATAAAAAGATTTCATAACAAAAACAATTAAAATTTTTAATTTAATTTTTAAATTAAATTAAAAAATTTTAAATTTTAAAAAAATTTTTTAAAAATTAAAAAAAAAAATCTCTGAAAATGACATATTCTGTTCCCTAGCTTCCCTGGTGGTTCAGACAGTAAATAATTTGCCTGCAATGCAGGAGACCTGGGTTCAATCCCTGAACCAGGAAAATCCCTTGGAGAAGAGAATGGCCACCCACTCCAGTATTTTTGCCTGGAGAATTCCACGGACAGAGGAACCTGGTAGGGGTTCCATGGGGTTGCAAAGAGTCAGACATGACTGAGCAACTAATACTTTTCATAACACACCTCCTAAATAAGATTTCCTTCTAAGTGCTCCTTGAATAAACAGCAATTGTCAGGATAGATCAGGAACATCAAGTTGAGAAATTGGACTCTTCAAGCATTAGTTATTAGATAACTGGCCACCCATAGTTTCTGTATCAGAATCTTTCAGCATTGAACAGGGAGTCCTGCCTTCAGTTCAGTTCAGTCGCTCAGTTGTGTCTGACTCTTTGAGACCCCATGAATTGCAGCACACCAGGCCTCCCTATCCATCACCAACTCCTGGAGTTTACCCAAACTCATGTCCATCGAGTCGGTGATGCCATCCAACCATCTCATCCTGTTGTCCCCTTCTCCTGCTGTCTTCAGAGGTGGTCACAAGAAACAGATGAGAAATCAACTGCCAGGGGAGGTTCAGAGAAAACACTTCTGTGTCCAAACCAGCAGAGCACAGCCACTGTAGCAAAACCATGACTTACTCCTTGATGGTTACTGGTAGGCCTTATCTCACCCCCATATCTTAGCTTTCCAGAGGCCAAGAACAGTGTTGTATTTACATCCTCAACTCTCCCAGCACCCAGTAAGATGCAGAGTGTAACAGGGTCACCATGAATGTTTAGGATCCAGTAAAGAACAGGAGAGGAGGTGGAAAAGCACAGAGAAGGGTGGTTCTAAGCTTTCACTCTAATCCTGCATTGAACCACCCCTTGAAATACTGTTCCACTATTTTAACTACTAGTACTTCCTACTGCCCTTGATCAAAATCATGAAGGTGTAATGCCACTCTCAGCAGAATTCCAGATAACCTGTCATTATCAGACGTCTGAGCAGTCCTTCACGCCAGTAGGCAGTCAGATATGACAGTTTGAAAGGTACTGGTTTCTAAAAGGCCAAAATAGCTTTTAAAAAATTATTGTAGTTGATTCAGTACCTTAATCCAAAGACATGTGTTAATCCATGAAAGGGGTCAAATCCTCATTCTGGAATCCTCATGTGAACACAGAGCTGCTCAAATCACCCCTCTCATCAGTGTCAACATTTCAATTCTTAATGTGGAGGGGAGCGAGGTGCCAAATGAATGCTCTTCTCCAGATGCCTAGGCCTTCAAACACAGAGTGTAAGGTGTGCTTTCTTTGAGTTAGCAGTTATTCTAGCCAAAATCTCAGAACTCAGTGTTTACACAGCTCAGCATCTGCCTGTGTGTAAAGAAAACCCACTATATTGAAATAACCACTGAGAGAATAATGACTTAATGAATCAGCCATTTAAAATATAGCCAGTTGCTCAAACTGCAAAAGGCTCCTTCAAAACTGGAATTATGAGACAAATTGATCATACTTTTATAATCATATTTAAAAAAACAAATCACAGTAGTGAATTAAAGCCTCCCTTTAACCAAGCAAATGTAATACCAGCAATAATCTGTACTCATTAAAGTTTCTTACGGAATTAAAATCAGATTCCACTGCCTTCAGTAACAAGTGTACTTACTATTAACGCATCTGCAAAATCAGATGAAATCAAGTTTGAATTGTGAACAATCAATTTTAAAGGAAGTATTATGTGAACAGTCAGCCCAGACACATTTTTCTACAGAGTATATGCAAGAATTTGTGACAGATGCAAGTGAATAAAACATCTACCTAAATATATAGCAGTTAGCAAAGATAAAAATACCTGAGACAGTAAAGGAAACACCACAAATGAGCTTTCCCAATACTGTCTTGGCATAAAAACAAGTGTATCTTGCGAACAGAAGTATGGGTTTCCTGAGGTACCCACAGACTGAGAAGCAGCGTGGAGATGCAAAGAGGTCCTTAAAATGAAAACATCCAGGAAAGAAGGAGCTGTTGAACTCAGCAGCCTGGACTAGCAGGTTCAGAGTCAACAAACAGTTAAACACCTAGGCCAGTTCAGTAATGAATGCTTAGTAAGTTTGGCCAAGGAATATCAAGTAGATACCAGGGCTAGAGTGACTGCTAAAGAGATGACCTCCTTGAATCTCATTTACATAGCAATGAGATGTCACAAAGGCATTAAGTCTGCAACTGCAATGCTGTTTCTAATCCATGCTTTATTTTGTTGTGACATTTAGCACACTGGTTTTTAAAGTAAAACAGAAATGATTCCAGCAGTGCAAGGATGGGCTGGGGGGGCAGCGAGGGAACAAGTATGGATTATAAAACAGGCTGGAAAACAGCTATGGAAAGAGCTACTGAGTCACTCTGTGAGCAAAACCAGCTGAAAAGAACAATAAAATAGTAGCTTCCAAGCATATTTCCAAAGTGAGACCAGGTAAGTTGCTGGCTTCTGTCAACCGATGTGTATTACTTGGGCCAAGAATAATGCCTGTCTGCTCACAACAGACAAAACAACAAGTCAATAAAACAAGCCAAACTCTCACCAAGCTTATCTGTTACAGCCTTAGGCTATTGCCTGTAATGATGCAAAAACCTTCAATTGCAGTTTGAGGTTTGTTTTTGTTTTGCCTTAGTTTGCTTTAAAGAATTGTGCTTGCAAGTATTATTATCATTAGCTACCACTAAGGGAGACTGAAGGGCTCTTTACCACTTAAGAATGCAACTTCTTTTAAATACATTGGATTAAATTACATATACAGTCAAAGCTGCAAAAGAACAATGGAAAAAAAAAAAACAGTACTGAAGTCAAGTTTTTGTGTTAAAACAGATACAAACTGAAAAGGCATGCATTAAAATAATGAATATTGAAGCTCTACCTGTACTTTAAAAAAAATACTTCCAAACTTCAAATGTCACAAGTTCATTTCCCTCTTAGAGTCTTAAGCAGCAAATCTAAATCCAGTCACAGTGCAATTAAAGGAAAATAAACAAAAACATTTCCTGCGTGATGCCTTAAAGATGCAACTTACCCAGAGACGGTTGTTTCACTGCTATAATTACCAAAGAACATAAAGAGTTTTACCCGTTTCTGTCAACAACACAGGCAAAATGAGAGTGGGGTTTTAGCTGCCTGTTAAATTTCTGAACCACCTTTCCAAAGGCATAAGAATAACTCTTCCACTTGGTGATTTTGACAGAACCTCGAGTTATTCAACAGACCATATGAATCTACTTTGGGCAATGAAATTAATATTTCAGTAAGTCTTCGTCCATGAAACGGGAAGCCTTTTAGTAACGACCTTGGACCGGATAATAAAAAAGCGAGAAGAGCTGGGGTCCAAAGCCAGAGGGTAATTGTAATTCAGAGACTCTTTTATGCAAATAAAGCCCCTAATCAAGCTAATGCAATTTTCTGCATTTTTATCTTCCATCTTTTTATTTACATTCAGCTGAGAAATCAAAATTAGAAAATAGCAGATTTCCAGCTTCTTGATGCAAACCGTCCTGGGTAAGCAACAGCCATGGATAACTGTATGACGGTCACCGGGAATCTAATCGCCCAACTCCCAGGAGTCAGATCAACTCAGATCAGCACAGAAATTCTGGTTAGTTCCAGCAAGGTTGCAACAACCCACATTTACAGGTACTGGTTAACCTTTCTGTTTCCGCTTGTGTTGCCCTATTATCCTGGAAGGGAAAACTAATTTTCAAGAGGGAACATCTCAGCTCTTCCTATGACCCTCTCAGTTCAGTTCAGTTCAGTTCAGTCGCTCAGTCGTGTCTGACTCTTTGCGACCCCATGAATCACAGCACGCCAGGCCTCCCTGTCCATCACCAACTCCCAGAGTTCACCCAGACCCAGACTCAATTTGCTTCCTCTGTCCTGAGTTGCATTCTCAAGTTTTAGAAACTCAAACCAGATTTGCATGCACCGGCAGATGTTTTCAAGGATACTGTAGCCTGGAGACATCTGGATGTTTCCACAGATCTCTGTGTGTTAGTGGTTCAGTCCTGTCCGACTCTCTGTGACCCCATGGACTGTAGCCCATCAGGCTCCTCTGTCCGTGGGGATTCTCCAAGCAAGAATACTGGAATGGGATGCCATTCCCTTCTTCAGAGGGTCTTCTTGAGCCAGGGATCAAACCCAGGTCCCTCACATTGCAGGCAGATTCTTTACCATCTGAGTCACCAGGGAAGCCCAGGATCACTAAGGGTCACTATAAACAATGACCGAGGCTGAGGACAGGCCAGCGACTCAGAACTCCACCAAGGAAAGAAACAGCTGGTAGCCCAGTGGAGGGATAAAGAGCACAGATTACACAGTTAGATAAAGCTGAATTTGAATCCTGACCCTGACACCTGCCAAAGTCTGTCATCCTGGGCAAGTCACTTGTCAACTCTGTGCCCCGATTTCTTCATCTGTAGAGAAAATAATGATACCTGCCTCAAGGAGTTGCTGATAGGCAAATGAGATACTATATATAAATCTCTTATCAATGTTAGCTGTTGCAAGCAAATGCAAAAATGAATGATGAATTATAAATAGTAAAGTTCTAAAAAATGCAGTTATTATTAATATTGTCAAGAATTACTTTCTAAGAATCTTCCATGAATTCAGTGCCTGCTGACCAGTGGAACTTTAGGAGTATTCTGTTTTTCAAGGATTGTTAATCCAGATTCTCCTTTTCTCAAGTGTCTCCTATAAGTTTTATCATCCATACAGTAAAACTAGGATAAAATGCCATTTATAACTAACCAATTAATCACAGGCACAGCAATTGTTTGGGGCATCATAATTATCACTCAAATAATGCAGGGAAGTAGGGTTCTGTGCCTGCTTCTCAAACTTGGATCCACAGCAGTTACATCAGGAAGCTTAAAGCTCCTGGATAAATAAGACAAAGTCACGGGAAGTTTTAGCACCCTTCTCCTCACTAACAGCCCCAGGTCACTGCAAATACACATGCAGTCTAAGTAAAAAACCACACTTTAATGGAACAAAATTTCAAGATAGGTTCCTCAATCGCTCTTCCAACCAAACTGCCAGCTCTGATTCTCTCTTCATGGAACGCCCATAGGAGTCCCAGAGGACACAGGAGGAGCAACTTTAGGTGGGTTCATTGTAAGTTAAGACTTGGGACAGAAAAATTAAGTACTGGTACTTTGATAACCAAGTAATTTAAAATATGATTTCACATTTAACCAAACACAGTATGGAAGAGACTATAAAATTCCCATAAATATTTGTAGAAAAACACTCGGCCTTGAAAGAAATCTGCCTGGTGCTCATGGCCTATCTCTGGGCTGCACCACCAAGCTCCGACATCCTCCTCTGCTGGTAAGGGGACTTGTACAGCTTCATTTGAGAACCCTGCTTATCAACTAGGGCTGTTGGTTCAAATCCTGACCCTGCCGGTTAAGGTCTGTCGCCTTGGTTCAATTCCTGGTCACGTATTTGTCACCTGTGAGATGATGGTAACAACCACCTCCAAGAAGATGACGGATGATGGAAGGAAAGTACACATGCAAAGAGCCCGAAATAGTAAATGCTCAATAAATCGTAGCCCTTTCTTCTTTCATACCCCATTCCCCTTGCCTCCTTGTTATTCTTGATCTCTGATCATAATGATCTTGGAACTCCACAATACATGATCTACAATTTCTCACAAAGATGCTACATCATGCCAGCATCCCAAACGTATACAGCAGCTACCATTCACCCATCCAGCCGGCAGGTATTTTGTGCATACATTTTGTGGCAGACATTGCATATGAATGAAAGGACTAGGAAGCAAGAAAGGATGTGTGTGTGTGTGCATGCCAAGTCGCTTCAGTCATATTAGACTCTGTGCGAAGCTATGGGCTGTAGCCTGCCAGATTCCTCTGTCCATGGAATTCTCCAGGCATATAACTATTCAGGTCATCACTCCAGAGATGAAGTAGCTTCCATGATACCAAATGGCTACAGAGCCTTCTCAGTTTAAGGAAAGAGGGAAGCAATGACAAAACATGCTGAAATTCTAGGTAATTCCAGTGTGGTTAATGTTCCCATCAGTGTTCACTAGGACACTGGGATCTCAATTCAGTTCTCATCAGGGATATCAGTAATAACCAAAAGCTATTAGTGAGGCCAAGAAAAAGAAAAGGCCCCAGACCCAAATAAAGAAGAAGGCTTCCCACAGCAAAGAGCCACCGAGAGGAAGCTGCTGGAACTTGGTCCCCCGTGCCTTAACTACACAGCCTGCCCATTCAGTCTCTTTCCGGGGCAGCGGGACAGTCATCCCACCATTCAGACGTGGCCCTCACAAACTGCTCCAGCCTGCCCGGAAATCTGCATGGAAGCAAAGGATCAAAATGCCTTTTCATCTAAAGAACTGTGAGTTAAACTCTCTGCCTTTTAATTACTCTCAATTACTTTCCCACTATTTATAAAGATTTTTTTTTTTGCATAACAAAATCCAACTCTAATCAATATATGCAGTATATCCCAGCTGATTAGGGTAATTCTGACTCCACCGTGATGCTGGAGCTGTGCCAGCCTTACCTAGCACACAATTAAATGTCTGCTAGTGCCTGCTGCTACCCAGCAGGTCTCGTGAGTTACCAGCGAAAAAACGGGATTCACATTTGCCTCTACCAGCCCCCAAGTGCCCTCGCTGCCTCTCATCTGCTTGTAGACACGTACGGAGTGTGCCTGCACGAATAAGGGCCTTGCACAATTCACACAGACCTAAAAGGCACAGGAGCCTCAGAAAAAGATGCCCCAAGTCTGACTCATCTTCTCATTTCAGCAAATCCTTCCAGGAATAAGCTATCACTCTTTCCACCCCCTATAACAATAGTGCACTTGTAAGCACATTCTAAGTACAGAAAAGACTCAGATATCTAGACTCACCTAAATCCAATATTATGAATTATGTTCAGTGTACCTTCAAGCCAATTTTCAATAAACACAAATCACTTAATAAGAAATTAAAAGCATTACACATTTCTCATGCTCCCATGCATTCGGTGTTAATGAGATTTTGTTTGTTAAGCTCACAGAATGATGGAGTGTCTAAAAGACAGACACAGCCTTTTTTCCATTGATTCAAGATATAGTTAGTGAACATGTTTTGTAATATGACATTCCTGAGATGCACATCTGGTCACATGTTGATTTTACCGGCCAGCTCCTCAAAGAATGCTTTCTAGTGCAATGTAGTTTAAAAAAGAAAAAATACTTGGAATTTTACAAGACTTGCTTTTAATCTATTCTAACTGCCAGGTAACCTTGTGCATTCATGTATACACGCACAAGCTTTATTATGTCTCGGACACTGTAAATTCAGCCCTTAAAGTAGGATTCTCTTACCCAGGATGGTCAGAACGGGGTGAGCGATATCCCTGGGGAAGCTCTGTATCTCGGTACTCACTGGAATGGTGCATTGATTATAATTGAGTATAACAAGAGTTACAGCAAAAAGGTTTACAAATAATTTCATTTTAAATATAAATGTAAAAGTCTCCAAATGTTCTTGCAATAAAAACATTCTCACATATGTAGTCTATGCTGTCCTTAGAAGACTCAGCACTAAGAAGTCTCCACCTCCCCATAAATTTGACCTTTGACTGTGTACATCAATATTCACGTGTATGTACCATTAGGCTAAGTAACTGCCTATCAGAACCTCCTGGAAAACAAAGTGATGCTCCTAAAAAGTGACAAACATTTGGATATACATGCCTTTTCAGTGTCTTTATTACACTCGCTGAGAACTTATTGGAAAGAGTCACAGATTGATAAGCCAATCAAGAACTTGGGTATACATGCCTGGAGGGTTTTTTCTTCAACTAGACAAGAAGGACCTCAAGTCTACTACAGCCTTCCCTCAGAAACCACAGGGGGTTGGCTCCAAGGCTTCCCTGAGCACCAAAATCCGTAGGTGCTCAAATGCCTTATATAATATAGCATAGTGATTGCGTGTAACCTACATACCATCCTCCCAAATACTTTAAATCATCTCTACATTACTTATAATACCAGCTGCTGCTACTAAGTCACTTCAGTCGTGTCCGACTCTGTGCGACCCCATAGACGGCAGCCCACCAGGCTCCCCTGTCCCTGGGATTCTCCAGGCAAGAACACTAGAGTGGGTTGCCATTTCCTTCTCCAATGGATGAAAGTGAAAAGTGAAAGTGAAGTCACTCAGTTGTGTCCAACTCTTAGCGACCCCATGGACTGCAGCCCACCAGGCTCCTCTGTCCATGGGATTTTCCAGGCAAGGGTACTGGAGTGGGGTGCCATTGCCTTCTCTGACTTATAATACCTAATAAAATGTAAAAGCTAGGTTGTGTTGTGCTAAGTATCTTCAGTCATGTCTGACTCTTTATAACCCTATGGACTGTAGCCCACCAGGCTCCTCTGTTGGTGGGATTCTCCAGGCAAGAATGCTGGAGTGGGTTGCATGCCCTCCTCCAGGGGATCTTCCCAAGTCAGGGATCGAACTTGGGTCTCTTAACTCTCCTGCATTGGCAGGTGGGTTCTTTACCACTAGCACCCACCTGGGAAGCCCCAAAAGCTATGTAAACAATTATAAATGTGATGTAAATGCAATGCATAATAAACAGTTGCCAGTGTGGCATCGGACAAGGCAATGGCACCCCACTCCAGTACTCTTGCCTGGAAAATCCCATGGACGGAGGAGCCTGGTGGGCTGTAGTCCATAGGGTCGCTAAGAGTCGGCAAGACTGAGCGACTTCACTTTCACTTTTCACTTTCATGCACTGGAGAAGGAAATGGCAACCCACTCCAGTGTTCTTGCCTGGAGAATCTCATGGACGGGGCAGCCTCATGGGCTGCCGTCTATGGGGTCACACAGAGTTGGACACGACTGAAGCGACTTAGCAGTGTGGCATGGGCTTCCCAGGTGGTTCAGTGGTAAATAATCCACTTGCAATGCAGGAGCCACAGGAAACATGGGTTTGATCCCTGGGTTGGGAAGGTCCCCTGGAGAAGGGCATGGCACCCCACTCCAGTATTCTTCCCTAGAATATCCCACAGACAGTGGACCCTGGTGGGCTACAGTCCATAGGGTTGCAAAGAGTCGAACATGACTGAAGCGACTTAGCACACACGCAGTGTAGCAAATTCAAATTTTGCTTTTTGAAATCATTTGGAATTTAAAAAAAATATTTTCTCTTCCAATTTGGATTCCTTTTATTTCTTTTTCTGCTCTGATTGCTGTGGCCAAAACTTCCAAAACTATGTTGAATAGTAGTGGTGAGAGTGGGCACCCTTGTCTTGTTCCTGACTTTAGAGGAAATGCTTTCAATTTTTCACCATTGAGGATAATGTTTGCTGTGGGTTTGTCATATACAGCTTTTATTATGTTGAGGTATGTTCCTTCTATTCCTGCTTTCTGGAGAGTTTTTATCATAAATGGATGTTGAATTTTGTCAAAGGCTTTCTCTGCATCTATTGAGATAATCATATGGTTTTTATTTTTCAATTTGTTAATGTGGTGTATTACATTGATTGATTTGCGGATATTGAAGAATCCTTGCATCCCTGGGATAAAGCCCACTTGGTCATGGTGTACGATCTTTTTAATGTGTTGTTGGATTCTGATTGCTAGAATTTTGTTAAGGATTTTTGCATCTATGTTCATCAGTGATATCGGCCTGTAGTTTTCTTTTTTTGTGGCATCTTTGTCAGGTTTTGGTATTAGGGTGATGGTGGCCTCATAGAATGAGTTTGGAAGTTTACCTTCCTCTGCAATTTTCTGGAAGAGTTTGAGCAGGATAGGTGTCAGCTCTTCTCTAAATTTTTGGTAGAATTCAGCTGTGAAGCCGTCTGGACCGGGGCTTTTGTTTGCTGGAAGATTTTTGATTACAGTTTCAATTTCCATGCTTGTGATGGGTCTGTTAAGATTTTCTATTTCTTCCTGGTCCAGTTTTGGAAAGTTGTACTTTTCTAAGAATTTGTCCATTTCTTCCACGTTGTCCATTTTATTGGCATATAATTGTTGATAGTAATGCAAACTAGTACAGCCACTATGGAGAACAGTGTGGAGATTCCTTAAAAAACTGGAAATAGAACTGCCTTATGATCCAACAACCCCACTGCTGGGCATACACACTGAGGAAACCAGAAGGGAAAGAGACACGTGTACCCCAATGTTCATCGCAGCACTGTTTATAATAGCCAAGACATGGAAGCAACCTAGATGTCCATCAGCAGATGAATGGATAAGAAAGCTGTGGTACATATACACAATGGAGTATTACTCAGCCATTAAAAAGAATACATTTGAATCAGTTCTAATGAGGTGGATGAAACTGGAGCCTATTATACAGAGTGAAGTAAGCCAGAAGGAAAAACATAAATACAGTATACTAACGCATATATATGGAATTTAGAAAGATGGTAACAATAACCCGGTGTATGAGACAGCAAAAGAGACACTGATGTATAGAACAGTCTTATGGACTCTGTGGGAGAGGGAGAGGGTGGGAAGATTTGGGAGAATGGCAATGAAACATGTAAAATATCATGTAGGAAACGAGTTGCCAGTCCAGGTTCGATGCACGATGCTGGATGCTTGGGGCTGGTGCACTGGGACGGCCCAGAGGGATGGTATGGGGAGGGAGGAGGGAGGAGGGTTCGGGATGGGGAACACATGTATACCTGTGGCGGATTCATTTTGATATTTGGCAAAACTAATACAATTATGTAAAGTTTAAAAATAAAATAAAATTAGAAAAAAAAAAATATTTTCTCTCTGTGGTTGGTAGAATCCACAGATACAACACCCATGGATATGGAGGGCCGACTGTAAATCCTACAAGAATCATAAGGAAGTCTCAACACTCAGGGGATGATTTTCAAGGTTTGGTCTTAGATGTTCCACTGTGAAAGTCAATGATACATTATTCAAGCTGGAACATCAACAGATATGGTCATATAGTTTAAAATAGTAAGCACTGATAAGCTACAGCAGTGATAAGAGTGGTGGTTCAAAGATTCGTGTTATGTCACTGAGCCCGTGGAATGCAGGTCTGCAGGAGACAAGAGACACCAACACAGGTAAGTTCATTGCAAGGCAGTATTAGTTGTAGTAGTTGTCATGATAGTAACGCCAACTGTAGTGGGCAACTGCCTATAGAAATATTAAAAAGCAGTACAGCAGGTTAGGTTGAAACAAGACGTTCAGGATGGCACAGGGCTCTAAACAGTGGCTGCAGGAGCTGGGCAGGGACAAAGACACCAACAAGCACAGAGAACAAAAGCCAGGAGAAGGGACCGTGGCAGCTGAGGAGCCCTGAGCCAAGGGACCCTTCTCCGGATGCTCCAAAGGCTGGGGAGGGGGCTGGTCCCACTCGGCATCCTTACTGTGCTGGGATGGACGCTGCAGCCATCAGACGCCACAGCTGCCCCCGAAGGTGAGAGCTGAGGCTGGGAAGAGGATGCCAGTCATCAAGCTGTCAGACGCTGCACCCCTCAGCCCAGCATGCATGCCCTGGGAAGACTGAGGATGAAAAGGCACAGGATACCTGCCCCAGAGAGCCGAGGTCCACATCAAAGGTGTGATTTCAGTGAGCCCAGACTCCTGCATCTTCCCACACAGAGAAAAGCTCTAAATTCCTTGAGATATCTGGTTCTGTTTTATTAATAGTCATATTTTGACATTCTGACTACTTGGGCTCTGTTACAAACACCCCTGTATATCCTGACTTCCTCCTTCACCTTTCAGAACAGTCTCTCAGAGTTACCTGAGATGCTGGATCCCAGGTTTAAGTCCTCAGTTTTGTCCACCGAATAAAACATAACTCTCAAATTTTAGGTTGTGATTTTTTTTGTTTGTTTCAGCCAATGTCACAAAGGAGCAGGTATCATCAGAGGTGTAACTCTGGGTTGCACTGGCCTGGCTCTATGGCACAGAAATCCTCAAGCTTTCTAACATTTCCTCAACCTCCACGATTGACATGGATGTCCCCACCCTCTCTAAATCCTGGCGTGTCTTCCCTATTTAGCTTCCCCTGTGATGCCTCTCTTCAAAGCAGTGCAGAGGGAGAAGGTCAAACTTTCAGTTCATCACATGTTTAAAAGCAAATATATTTCCCATAGGTATATGCTCTTGCCTCTGAGAACTCTGATATACAAACATTTAAAGTTGAAACATACATAAATTAAGGAGAAACAAAATATTCTTTACTTTATAAAAGAATGTGACACAGGATCTGCTCAAATAGTGGAGAGTTTTCCCTAATTGAATGCAGTTAAAATGTGATTTGCTTTAAAAAATGGGTTTTACACTTCCACTTAAAACATATGTATTGTATAAGAGCAATCTAAGTTTATTCACTTTGATTATTATAATAACCACTGATGAGCTCTATGACAGTGGCAAATCTTATAAAATACCTGTATCTCCCTCTCTCTCTTTTGAGAGGAAGTATGATATTAATCCTATCTAGTTAACAGAAATAGAGTATAAATTGAACAGGCTGTGTGTTACCACTGAATACAACTTGGGAATGCAGTGATTAAGACAAATAATTACACATATAAAATTTGCACTTCCAAAGTAAAAGATTATCTAATTATTGGATAATTCAAGGAGATCTAGGAAATTGATTTGGCAAGGTAGTATGTTTTTGTCTTACATTTCCTAATCAATCGCCTAGATTGCATAATTTCCTCACTGTAGTCACTGTCTTCTAAATATAAATGGAAGGCATTCTGTCCCCTTGCTAATGCGGGCATTTCCAAGTAGGTGACATCACTTCATCTCAATAAAAGATGTTGGTGCCATCTTTCTGACTTGGGTAGCACATGCATTTTGCTCTTTTCTGGGCCTATCTAGAGAAATAAGAGTCAATTGAAAAAGCTAACTTTCGAAGGATCAGGCACCACATTTGTTTAATATGCTCCATGTAAAATCAGTCCAAGGTAATAAGAGCACGTCAATGCACGTTTGCCAACAATGACATGAATCTGAAGAACTCGGCACAGGCCATCAGAAAGGCTAACAATGGAATGTGTACTTAGTTTTCCCAGACTGTGCGTGATCTGCTATGTCTACAGGAAAGATGGAATGCTAGAGTATGCTAAACTGCTCCTAGTTAGAGAACATAACCCATGAAGACAAGGAATTAAGAAATCGTGTCAAACTAGCTGTTCACATTCATACCAGTACAGGAGGCAGCTAAAATCTGAACTGTAAACAGGTAGCAACAAATCCTCAAGGATCAGGTGAACTGTGTTTCACCCTCTTCCTCACTCAGTGTCAACATTCCCAAATTATTTATTATTTGCAGTATTTTCAAGCATTTAGAATCATCAAATGCAGCTGAAAAAGAAATAGATCACACAGCAAGGATATGAAAAAAGAAAAAAAAAAGTCCCATTCTCCTACATGTCTGGGGA
This sequence comes from Bos grunniens, assembly GCF_055505025.1. Lineage (NCBI taxonomy): Eukaryota > Metazoa > Chordata > Mammalia > Artiodactyla > Bovidae > Bos > Bos grunniens. Next base: position 48,906,414 of record NC_141193.1, on the reverse strand, counting down.
AACTCCAGCCACAATCTGGAGTAGAAAGGATTGTCCTACCAACTGACCAACCATAAAACTGAGAAGGATACAGAGAAGTGTGAATTTCACTATTAGATAAATATAATACAGAGCTGACAGTATGAGGAAGAAATTCATCTCAACAAATTCACAAATTACTTTCAAACTGCTAGAGCGCACATCCCACTGTAATAATTTCACTTTCCCATCCTTGTTTTTCAGTATGAAGCCCTGTGTGATGGTCTGGTGACACTTCATAATGTTAGGAAATATCACAGGTTCAGTCCTCAGGAATACACATCCACTGGGAGAAGCAACATCATCTGAATCAGTTGCAAAGTTAAAAAAAAAAATAATAAAGTCGAGAAGCACAAAATGGCAAATGGTCAAGTTCCAACAGCTAAAAAGATCCAAGACATTATGAGCTTTTAATGAGTGAAGCATGCCATGAGAAAGAGACCTTTTGTCAATAAATCCAAGCCTTGCTTCACTAATTGAACCATCGAATACAGTGTCTGAATACGTAGACACCAGACTTCAACATTTCTTAATTATATTCAATTCCAGGCATATCTTTCCATTTAATTGACATCCTGAAATGCCTTTACAGTCCTATCAGATAGGTACCAAGTTCTCAAGGGATATTACGACACACTTCTGACTTTTGGCTCATCTGATTGAAATGATTAGTATGAAACTTTCTTTTTTGAAATGTGGGAAAGATTCACGTTTTTCTCCCTAACTCCAGCAACGTTAAAGTCGTCTGCATTTGGCCCACTTTCCTGTGTACATTTCTTTATGGAGAGGCTCTCTACAGCCAGGCCAATCTGATGAAACCGTAGCCACATGCTCCAGCCTGGTATGGGACCACGCCACACGCATCCCACAAGGCCCTTCTCAACCAATCGTGGCGCTAAGGGCCATCATTTAGCCACCACGTAGAGCCAGAGAATTTCAAGCCACAGTCTTTAAAACAGACTTCAGATGCCGCAAAATATTAATCAGACGCTCAGATTCTGGAAACATCAACAAAACGTCATTTGTAATAGATGCTCTAGGTATCAAAAAAGGCCGAGCTACCTCTTCTCCCGAGATACAGCCTCCTCCTGCTTTTGAAGAAAATGTACACACTCACTGTTTATCTGATAGAAAAAAGTGATATTTATACTGTCATTAAGCGCATTTGTCACTAGATGTAATCTGTATTATGGGGCGTGCTTTCAGATGTTTACCCGTGTTAAGTACTGTTCAACGATATTTAGTAGCACTAATAATTTTGAGTTTATTTCAAAATGTGAAATGTAATAGCTGCTCCAGTGCGCTCACTTTTTAACCTTTCTACTGTAAAGGCTATAATTTTTATCAGATTGTTGGGAATTTAATTTAGTCGAAGTCCTAAAGTTACATTTAAACTTCTAGTTAACCTTTCCTATCTGTGCATCACTCAACAGCTGGGCTTATCTCTGACATCTTGAAAAAGAAAAGAAATAAAGAATAACTGAAACAGTATTTGCAACTGCTTTGCAAAGTAAAAATATCAGCAACTCATGCTGAACCTCCAAGGTAAAAGTTCTGGCCTTTTCACCCATCTTCTGAAAGCTAGCATTACAAGGCTTACCATTTATTTTAATTTTTTTTTTTTTTTGAACATTAAAAAGCCAGCAACAGACCTGAATGCTGAATTTCTAAAGGACCGAACACCTCAATGTTCTCTATGCTAGAGGTAACTGTGAGATGACTAAGGGGCAGAGGGAAATGGAAATAAGAAGATGTCAATTACAAGATGCATGGGAATTAAGTATCTTCCCCACACATGCCAGAAGCATGCATGCCTCTGACCCCCAATATTAAACAGTGCTGTGATTGTTTTTCCTTAAGTGTACACATTTTGAGCTCTAACAACTGTAAGCTTCTTGAAGGCATGATTCATTTTTTTTTTTTGTGCAGTGTATTTCTTATACTCCTCACAAATAAAAAGAAAACTGAGCATGTATCAATGGACTGCATTTCAGTCGTTTTTCAAATTCAGACTTACATAAAGACTCCAGATATGATGAGTCCAATATAAAAACGGGAAGAATTTCTGCTCCTGAAGATGTTTCAAACTTTGCAAATATCATTTACCAGTTCCTGGACCATATCATGACTAGTAGCTGGAGACGGCATCTTGGCCAACTAGAGTCAAACTGAGGACAAAGCCACATTAGGCAACAGAAAGCGTTAAACGCCAGCAAAGCAGAGAACCAAAAGAACACTGGAGTAAGAAGCCATGAACCTTCCCAGCCACCTCCTCCAGCGCGAGTCCCGCTTAACTTCAACTTTGTGCAGAGTCCCAGGGGTTACATTCACAGCAGGAGAAGGCAGACCATGTGTTTATGATTTTCATTCAAACTCCCCGGGGCCTGGGAGCTTCCTGAAAGAGTGAACTCTAACTCCAAATAGGAGGCACAGCCTTTATAGCAGTGGTCCTCGACCTTGGCTACCAGCAAAATCCACCGGGAGGCTTTAAAAATACCGGTGCCTGGGTCCTACCCCCAGAGAGTCCGGTTTGAATGGTTTGGATGCCACTGGGTGGCCAAGGCTGAGCTCCAGGCTGAGGTCTCTGCGACACACAGCAAATTCCCACAGGCTGTCTGTTTTACTGTGGTAACACACGTTTCAACAGAGGGGTGGGATGGAGCAGGGGTGGGAGGGAGGTCCAAGAGCGAGGGGACACGTGGCTGATTCACATTGATGTACGGCAGAAACCAACACATTATAAAGCAATTATCCTCCAATTAAAAATAAAAAATAAAATACAATTAACCGTTAATTAAAAAAATGGTCGAGACTTGTGAGTCATTTGTTTTAAAAGCCCCTGGGGGATTCCAAAAGCGCAATCGAGGTCAAAGACTCTCACTTTAGGATCCCTCGGGGTAGCTTTGGGTGGTATGAGAAGTCTCCCAGTTAACTGTTGAACAGCAACAGACTGTGATAGAGGACCCAGTCAGTTTGATGCAAACAGCAAAAATGAATGATTCTTTAAAGGACCCCCTAAAGGGCAGTCCTTTTGTCCTTTATTTGCACCCATACTTTTTAAACACTATCAACAGGGAAAAAACTTAAAAAACCCCAGAATTGGTGACAGAAACACAAGGAAGCCAGTGTGTGCAGGTAGGGCTGGAAGCAGGGGCCCACGTGGGCACTGGTGTACAGGCTCCCAGACATGCTTCAAACACCTGCAGCTCTTCTCTGAAGCTGGGGGTGGGGATACCACAAAAGGATAATGGAGAAAAGGGCCTGAATAATTCAGGTGTCTTACCAAAATACTGAAAAACATTCCAACAGTCTATTTGGCCTGATCCATGAGTATGTTCTTCCCAAAAGGAGCACTGTCCTAAGGAAATCAAAGACTTGATTAATTCTGTACTGTCTTGACTACATTAGAGTTTTACTAAGAATTATTAAATTGGATTATATTCACTTTATGTGAAGAAAGCTGAGCACTGAAGAATTGATGCTTTTGAACTACGGTGTTGGAGAAGACTCGAGAGTCCCTTGGACTGCAAGGAGATCCAACCAGTCCATTCTGAAGGAGATCAGTCCTGGGTGTTCTTTGGAAGGAATGATGCTAACGCTGAAACTCCAGTTCTTTGGCCACCTCATGGGAAGAGCTGACTCATTGGAAAAGACTCTGATGCTGGGAGGGATTGGGGGTAGGAGGAGAAGGGGATGACAGAGGATGAGATGGCTGGATGGCATCACCGACTGAATGGATGTGAGTTTGAGTGAACTCTGGGAGATGGTGATGGACAGGGAGGCCTGGCATGCTACGATTCATGGGGTCACAAAGAGTCGGACACAACTGAGTGACTGAACTGAACTGAACTGAACTGATTCACTTTATAGTCCTCAAATCAGTTAATCCTAAAGGAAATCAATTTTGAATATTCATTGGAAGGACTGATGCTGAAGCTGAAGCTCTAATACTTTGGCCACTTGATGCTAAGAGCTGACTCATCAGGAAAGACCCTGATGCTGGGAAAGATTGAAGGCAGAGGAGACCTTCTCCTCAACCTAGGACGAGATGGTTGGATGGCATCACCCACTCAGTGGACATGAGTTTGAGCAAGTTCTGGGAGATGGTGAAGGAGAGGGAAGCCTGGCATCCACGGGGTTGCAAGGAGTCAGACACTACAGAGCGACTAAACAGCAACAATACTCCTCCTAAAACTTTGCTCCAGCTCACATTAATCTCTCTTCCTCCAGGACCCTGTTCAGCGACACTATGTCAAGTAATATGTCCTGGTGTTGATTTCTGGTTTGCACACAGGGGTATCTCCCATTTCCCCAACAATACAAAGAAGCAAAGGATATATTTTACTTTGACAAAGGGTATATCTGAATCCTGTGTGATGCCTTCAAAGGGACGTAGGGTCAGTAAATACTACTGAAAAGAATTCAGTGAAATAAATTCCTTAAAAAAATAAAGAATTGCAATTCTTTTTTCTATTTCCTTCACCATCACTGACTTTCCGACTAGTACTAGAAACTCCTAACCGGTTTCTCTGCATTATTTTTCTTCCCACATTTCCACAGTGAGTTCTACTCCAGAATTAATCAGAATAAAGCAGTTTTATCCTGTCTCAACCCAACCCTCCCAGTGACTCCATTTTTATATTCAGCCTGACATTCTAAGTTCTCCGTAACTTCACCTCCTACTTTCTCAACCTTAATGCATGTATGCTCAGTCCCTACATCATATCTACGGTTTGTGAATCCATGGACTGCAGCCCACCAGGCTCCTCTGTCCATGGAATTTTCCAGGCAAAAATAATGGAGTGGGTTGCCATTCCCTTCTCGGAGCCAGGGGTGGGGGATCCTTCCAACACAGGGATCGAACCCACATCTCATGCATCGACAGGCAGATTCTAAGCCACCAGGGAAGGTTGTCGATGTTAGCTTCTACCCCTTTTCAACATAAATGATGTACTGTCACTAATTTCTAACACTTGAGAACTAAATGGATATGAGGAGCCTCATGTTCACTTCAGTATAGAACATGTTGAGTTTCAGAAGATGACATTGCAGTTAAGAAAGAGAGGTTCTGAAGACAGGTAGAGACATGGAGCTAGAGCTCAGAGAAAAAGTAGCACGTGAAAGAGAATAAAAATTGATCAAATATCAAAAACGTAAAGTTTTTTTAAAAGAGAAAAACTGAAAGAACTTTAAATTCAATGTGATTTAACAGAATAAAAATTGAGGGATAAATTTAAGACATAGAAGGGCAAGAATTAATTGAACGAATCTTCTTTATTAAATACTGGCTTCCCTGGTGGCTCCAACAGTTAAGAATCCACCTGCAATGCAGAGTTTGATTCCTGGGTTGGGAAGATCCTCTGGAGAAGAGAATGGCAACCCACTCCAGTATCCTTGCCTGGGAAATCCCATGGACAGAGGAGCCTAGCAAACTACAGTCCATGCGCAAGGAGTCAGACAAGACTGGGTGAATTTCACTTCACTTTATTAAATAGAGGTTGTAATCCACAATCTTGGAACCTGGAAGATCAGAAAGATGAAGTACTAAAATCTGCTCACAGATCCCTTTCAGGGTCTCGTGAGGGACCTTGACTTATCTGTTCAGGCAAGGCAATATTCTTTCATAAAGCATTTTCTAAAGAAGGACAATTCACAACCCTCCCCAGATCGCCTCCAAGGCCTCCACATTCACACATATCTATCTAGCAAAGGAAGCAACACATTAGTTATATGAAAAGTGTGATCATTAAGTTTTGAAATCTGTTCTCTATTTTCCCCAACCATCATCATGGCAGGAAATCCATTCTCAAATTTTCATCCTTTCTACTTTAATACAAAAATATCTCAATCCTAGAATTGACTAATATTAAGACTAACCGGGGAGTGCCATTCCAATCCAGAACTACTAGAATGGTCATTTGTTACTGTTATGTAGCAGATAGCCTATTCTAGTAGACCAGGAACTGGCTCACAGCCACTAGACAAGTGTCAAATACGTTCTCAATAAATTCAATCTGTGGCATTAAACTGAATCTTTATGTTTTAATTTCTTTAAGGAAAGGTTAGCTTTCCTAAAGTTATTCTTGGAAAGAAATTTGGGGGAAAGGGTCAGTGTAAACAAGGGAAGAAAAAAGCTCATTAAAGAAGCAGATACTCTTCAACCGACAGAAAAAAATCACTAAGTTTGAGAAGGATGCAGAATCAAATTGAGTGAAATACAGAAAGATGTGTACCATTGGGGTCATCATAGAGGAAGTCACCCAAGCCACAATGCTTCTTCTGAGTCTATTAGGCAGTAGGGACTGTGGTCATTCTCAAACGACGGACTATAAAAAGAGACCCAACCCTCGAAATGTAGGAGAAAGATGCTTATAAAGATACACTCAACAATTAGAGATTGAAAAGCATTTCAGAAAATTTTATCAATAAGCAAAACAATTCACACTGGGGTTGGCTGTCTTTAATTCTTTAAGACCCTGCACATCTGGGGAAATCGGGGCTGTCTTTTCCTCAGGAAGGAGCTGAGGGGCAGACATACCCTCCACTAGGTCTGGCAGGGCTCTTTCTGTTTAATTATCATTCCTTCCTGGTGTCTGTCACAATCAGCAAAGACAAGGGTTCATCAATAGCCCTTCCCCAGCAATCAAAGGAAATCAATCCCAAATGTATGGTCCCACCTGATCCCATCAGAAGATCGCCGCTGAGTGCTCTTGCAGAAGGAAAGGGCCAAGGAGTGACCCCAATGCAAGAAACCAAACCCTTCAATGTGGCCCTTTCCCTCTGTGCTCGCAGGAAAAAGCCAACCTACAGTCAGCTGCACAGAAGGAATGCCACACTTAACTCTGCCAACAGGAAAATAAAGCCACCCTGGTCCTCCTGGCCTCCATTAAGATAGCATAACAACACAAGAGCCATGGGGAGCAGCCTCAGACCAGCTGCTAATGCCTAAGTATCTTCTCTCTGGTAACTGCCTACTGCTTTCTATTTAACGTAATTCATCAGCCAGATTAGAGTAGGTCATTCTGCAGCATATGAAGAAAGCAAGGCTGATAACATAACCTGACACATCAAAAATATTCTTCTGCGAACAGCCTGAAGAGCTGTTGTTTACAAAAAGCTGTGAGCAAGCAAAATAACCATATAGTCTGCCTACAGGTCAGTGGGCAGTCAGTCTGTTTATTGCTACTCATTTCATTTTTGAGTAGCTCAGCACAACTGTAATTGCTAGTTAACAGATAGACTGGGTCCTAACTATCAAAAAAAAAAAAATTCTCAAAATGACTCTGCCAGGAGGCAGAATAAATAAATTTGAAAAAGGGCGGTGGTGGGGGGTGGGGAGACACCCAGCCAGTCACTGGTCAACAAACACTGGCTGTGAAAATCCCGGGACTCCAAGACAGGAAGCCAGCCTAGCAGCTGAGCGATTTCTGATCTCCGAACCAGCTGCCTTTGATGTGAAGTTCTCCGTGTGCCTCCAATATGAAGACATTATAACTGGGCAGTGCTGGGAACTTTCTCATCGCGGTTCACTGTGTTCAGAAACTGGCCCCAGCACCATTCACTGTCCGAGTTCCAAAAAGGCAACAGGGATCCATGATTGAAGACCAGCATCCCCTAATTCTGAGAGGCAACTTTTCTCCTGGTAAAACGTGAAATGCCCTTCCCCCACTCCAATCCAAGAGGGAAAAAATGCACATCAAAGCGCTAAAGTTACTATGCATTTTTTTTGGCCTTTGTCTCTTGGTGCCCTGGTTTTCTTGGCTGTCCTTTATTCTCTCACTGCTCAGCTGCTCCAATTTAGGAATAAGAACTCAAAAAAAAAAAAAAAAAAAAAGGAGCAGCTGGCTTGGTGCTGTTTCCAGGATTCTGCAGAATCTCAGTCTCTCCATCTCTTTCCTTCCCTCTCTTCCATCCCCTCCCTTTCTTTCCTTCTCAGATTCAAATCTCCACGTCACAAACCAGAACGCCATTCAAGCCTTCCATAAACGTTAAGAGAAGTTCCGCGCCTGCCAGGGGAAGCGAAATCCGGGCTGACTTTGATCGACACCGAGAAGGGGGTACCTCAGTCCTGCGTTCCTAGATGGCGGGTTTGCTCGGTCCACCACCTAGCCCTGCCGCCCGGATCCGGGGCAAAGTCGTCCGCAGTCTTTCAGGCCGGTTCTCAGCCTCTGCCTGTGTTGTAACTCAGCCCGGGCTCAGAATCGAATCCCAGCAACAAAGCCGGGGGCGCAAACCCGCCGTGATGAACCGGTCGGCCTGCCCCCCAACCCCTGCCTCCTCCCTTCCCGACTTGCCTTTGAAAAGACAGGCGTTGGGGCCAGAAAAGGAATACGTCCGAGGCGAGGAGGACGGAAGCAGCGGGACACAAGTGGCCTGAGTGGTCTGGGGGTCGTGGTTTGTTTACGTGTCTCTTAAACACCCAGGACCCACGGAGGTGAGCCCGGCGAGTCGGGCGCCCCACGGGAGCCTCACCGCCCCGGGCGCTGCGCAGACCGCTCGCCCCTCGCCCACCGCCCGTCTGGCGGGCCCGGGGTGAACGAGGAGGCTCGCGCGGGTTTGTCTGACACTTGTAAATGGAAGTGGGATCCAACTTGGGAAACAAACGCGCCGGGGTCTTGGGACGGGGAGGGGCGGGAGACCGGGGAGAGGAGAAGAAAAGCCTCTTCATCCGGCGGCGCGCTGCGAGCTCCCCGCCGGCCTCCCGCCGCAGCGGCTGCAGGTTACCCGGCCCCAAGGCCGAGCCGGGACCGGCGCGCGGGGAGCGGGGCGCGGGGCCGGGGCGGGCTGGGCCGGCAGAGGGGGCGAGCCGAGGCTACCGAGCGCCCGCTCTCCAGGCCACCGGCACCTCTAGCTCCCGGGAGCCTCCCCGAGCCCCACGCCACGTCCCTGCAGGCTCGCCCCCTCCGTCCTCAGCCTTCCTGGGATCCCCTTCCACTGCCAGCTCTGCCCCTATTATTACGTGGAGCTACAGCCGCAGGATGCCGCCAGCACATACACACACACCGGGGGCGGGGGGGTGGGGGGCTCCTCTCCTCTCGTTGCAAGCTACCCCGAGGCTCGCTGAGCCCGCAGCCACACTCCCGCCACCCCCGCGTCCTTGCCCCCAGCGATCCCCAGCCCACGAAAGCGGGGCTAGGAAAAGCGAACAATGAAAGTTGCTTTCCGCGAAGCCTCATCGCCGTCTCTGTTTAACTGTCTCGGAAAGCACGCGCGACGCGAGTAGGCGAGAGAGGCGTGCAGACCACAGCAAGGCTAAAAACACCCGGGCTCTGCGCCCTGCGCCGGCCTGGGAGCCCGATGCACTTTAGCTCAGCGACCCCCACTGGCGGCGCACGAGCGCGCCGGGCGAACACACTCCCGGCCACCTCCGCCGCCGCGCCCGCGCTCCGCAGACCCCCGCCGGGACCCCGCACCCACACTGGTCCCGGCGCAGGCGTTCACCCGGCACCGCCCGGGAAGGGGCCTTGAGAGTGGAGCTGGCGCACGCTTGCATTCGATCCCACTCGGCAATCCAGGGCGGACCGCAGCGCACCCGCTAGGACGCCCAAACCCGCGCGGCTTTCTTTTCAAAGACAAGCCACCTTCACGCACGCCCGCCAAAACCCGTGCTCTCCCAAGGCACTCCGTTTGCCTGTCCCCAGGAGAGCAAGGAAAGTCCCACCTCCCCGCCACTCCACAAAAAAATCTGTCGCCCCAGTCCCAGAGTCTCTGCCGCTCGGTACACCTCACCCCGCCCGTGACCCCCGCACACCAGAGTCACACGCGGAGCGGACCCGCAGAATGTCTCGTAACCCTTTCCCCTCCCTGCTCAGAGTGGAGTCTGGGCTCTGCTACAGCCGGCGCCTCGCCAGGCGACGACCCAACTTGAGCCTCGGGTCCCGAAGTGCATCCTTTGGCTTCTGAATGTCCCTACAGCGCCCCACCGGCAGCGGCCACCGAGCAGGCTCGCCGCCTGGCCCCTCCGATCCACCTGCAGCGGGCGGGCGGCCGGGAGTCGGGGGCCGGGTGCACCGTTCTGAAAGCCGCCCCCCGCCCCCTTTTCCAAATCCTGAGCCCCAAACTTGGCCAACTCTCCATGCCAACCTCCCGGCTACCGCCGCCAGACCGAGCCTCCTTCTCCTCCTCCTCGCGGCGGCAGCCAAGGCTGCTCCGAGCCGTGCCGAGGCAGGAACTTTACCAGGTGAAAAGTTTCCCCCGCGCGCCCCGCCGGCTCTCGCCTCCCCGAGACCCCCAAGCCCCCCGTTCCAATCCGGCAGCTGCAGCTGTGTGTCTGGCGGCGCCCTCCAGCCGAGGCACCCGGCAGCCAAAGCATCGCGTTCAAGATGCCCACGCACCCTTGCCTCCGCCGGCGACGCTCCGCTCCACCAGGCGCTGTCCGCGAGCTCTTCCTCGGCCGGCGCTCCGGTCCGGGCCGAGCCGGCCACCCGGCCGCGGCCGCCGCAGTGCCCGCCGCGCGCCCGCCGGGGCTGGAGCTGCTAGAAGAGGCGCTCGGGACGCCGCCGCCGCCGCGGGGGCTCCCGGGCGGAGGGGCGAAGCCGGGAGGAGGGGGCCGGGGGCGCCAGACCCCGATCCGCAGCGCAGCTCGCGGCGCAGCTGCCGGGAGGAGCGCCGGCTCCGCGTCTGCTCCGAGCCGCCGCCGCCGCCGCTAGTGCCTGCCGCCCGGCTGCTCCGCGCTCCCCATCACCGCCGACGCCGACGCGCGGCCAAGCCCCTCTCCCTCGCCGCCCCCCTCGCGCTTCTCTCCCGCTGTCTCCTCCTCCCAAACCGCCAGCGCAAAGGGCGAGGGGGGAGAAGCCGCGGCAGCCCGGATGACTCGCGGGCTCGGAGCGCCGCGGGCGGGGGGACGGGGGAGGGGGCCGGGGGCGGCGCGGCGAGCCGGAGGGTGCTCCCGGCGCCCGGCCTGGAAGCGGGACTAATTTTAGATCTTGGCTTCCCCAGCCGCTCCCTGGGGCTCCAGGACACCGCGAACGTGTCTTCCTGGCGCGGGTGGTGTTGGTGATGCTGGCTCCAGGAAGCTCACCCTCATCGCTATCTCAGCCCCGCCACAGCCCTGCGCCGAGGTCTCACACGTGCTGCTCTCACGAGACCGGGGAGGAAACTGAGGCACGTCGAGGTTTACACAGCTTATCTAAGATCCTGAGGTGACTTTGTAACTGGAAACCATAAGATGTTGCGCATTTTGATTTTATATTGCTTCCCAGACTGGGCTCCTGGTACTTGCCCACACATTTTTGGATCCTGGGGTTCCCCTGTGGAGGAAGGGTATTTTTCCGTGGCCCATCTTCTTCCCTTTCCCCAAATCGTTTTAAATCATTTCGGTCGAAATGGAGGAGAGGTACTCTCGGTGGAGTGAGGGAGTGACTTGGGGCTTGGTGATTTGCAAGGCCAATCCATCAGTCCGCCTGTTCCAGTAACTTCTGCGCCCTCACCCTTCCTAGGATCCCAGCCCACGCTCTCACCCCACTGCCGCGCACGCCCTGTTGCTACGGGGCCTAACTCACCCCTGTTCTGTGTATCCCGGCCTTTCTTCCCCTCAAAACTGAGCAGCCACCTGAGAACCTCCAGCCCCGGGCCCCTTTCCCACTCCCCACACGCAGCAGCGCATGTCTGTCCCTTCGGCAGGCGCACAAGCTGGCGCCTTCCCTGGGATGCTCTCTGCCAGGCAGTTTCCCCACTGACTACCGCTGGCATCATAGGGAGGTGCCCCAGGCCTGCGGATCTATTCTCCAAAAGAAATCGTTACTTTTTTAAAAACCATAAAATTCTCCTTGGGGAATGAGGTAGGGGTAGCCACTGGGGACTTTGTGCTCAGTCACGAGAGCGAGCCCTTGGAAGAATCAGCTGAGTCTGCCTTTCTGCCCTTCCAGCTCTCGGCCTGTGACCTCTGCTTTGTCGCAGCTGCACAGTGGCCCCACCGCCCTCCGCAGGTGGAGGACTTCCCGCGAAGGCCTGCAGCAGCCTCGCCGCCTTGACTGTCCCATAAAGTACCAGCACGCTCTGGTCATCGCCTGGAGAGTTTAATGTGAATACTGAAGAACAGGGAGGGCTCTCCTTACATCAGCTAACTCTGAGGCCATCAGCATGATGTTACCTAGGGCTTCCTTGTCTCGGAAGGCTGGAAGATGGGTCTGGAGGGAGGGAAAACCACCAACGTGGCTAGGAAAACGTTCCAGTCCTCCAAAATATTATCAATTGAATAATTTAGTTCTGATTTTATGTTTATTTCACTACCTTTCTAAGGCGTTGGGAAGTTTATTACATGTGTGTGATATATATGAACATATACATATGTACATATACAAACATATATATGTGTATGTATATGTAAGGGGCTTTCCTGGTGGCTTCCCTGGTGGCTCAGATGGTAAAGAATTTGCCTGCAATGCAGAAGACCCAGGTTCCATCCCTGAGTGGGGAAGGTGCCCTGGAGAAGGAAAGAGCAACTCACTCCAGTATTCTTGCCTGGAAAATTCCATGGACAGAGGAACCTGGCAGGCTACAGTCCATGTGGTCGCAAAGAGTTGGACCCGACTTAGCAACTAAACAAGGATAACAAAGATATATATATATAGTGGGTATACTTGTCCCTGGCATGACATCTTTCTTGTGACCAGCAGAGTTCAGCTAACTGCGTCAGAGGTTTTAACAAATCAGTGCATTTCCCACCCAGGTACTTCTATGGAAGTGTTGAAACAAGTTGGCACCTGAAACCAGGCACTTTGGTCAGCTAGCAGTTGTTTGGCCACTAGGATGCTCAAGGAAAGAGTGCTGGCAAGGAGACAAAGCATCTTCCACCCTCTGCCTGGGAAGACTGCCAGGTGAATATAGGTGTGGCTACTGCTACAGCTGCTACCCTTCCTGGATTTCAGCTCCTCAGAATGTTCACTTATGCCTCAGAGGCACCTTACAGATAAGTACAGAAATCTGTCTAGGTTTCAACTTCTCCTATCCCCAGGCAGTACATAGATAATAAAGTAAATAGTCTTCACTCCCTTGGAAGACATAAGCCATTACAGCAGGGGGTGAGACACTTCCTACAAGAATGATAAAATGTTTCATCTAGTGGGACACCCCTCTGGTCATTTAAGATCTGCATAACATTAAATACTCATTCTTAAAAGGCTGTTTTATTTCTTTAAAAAGTGCCTACTGTGTGATAGTACTGTAGTAGGCTCAGTGTTGATAACATAGTAAGCTTTATGACAGTGGGGAATCTGTTTATAATAATTATGTTTCTATCCCCAGTTCCCTACAACGAGGCCCAACATACTCAATGAATATTAATAAAACTCAATAAATATTCAAAGGGTAAACAGATAATGAAAGCTTGATAATCGCCTGTTAGACCCAACGAATATGAGACATAGGATATAATTGAAAAAATGTAAACCTATAAGAAAATAATGTTATGTTACTTGCTATATCACATCTCCCATTTGCCACTTCCTATCCTTTGGGCTCCACACGTGTCTTTTAGCCAAGTTCTAAACGGGCTCCAGCTAGGTTTAGTCTGACAGTGTCTGACCCTCAACCTCTCTTACATCTTTCCTCCCACCCAGAGGCTTTTTGGTTGAAGTTTTGGTGTAGACTGAAGCCCCAAAAGAAGTGTGAGAACTTAAACACTTGTGATAAATCTTTGACCAATGGGAGCCCATAGATAAATGTTCCCTTTACCATCCTCCAACAAAGGATCCTGAAATGTATTCCATAGAGCTTCCCGGGTGGTCTTCCCGAAGAGGCAGTCTTCCGAAGCAGTGGCCAGCTTGATAACGCATCCTTGTACTGGCTCTCCATCCTTAGCTGGGTCCCTTCCGCTGTCCCGCACATGCTCCCTGAGGTCACACACCCCAATAAAGTACTTCAAGTCAGTCTTTGTTATCAGGCTCTTTGTTTATCATGATCCCAGAGAATCACTCACCATCAATCTTAAATATTTACATTAAGGAGCAAATGAGTTTCCAAATGTGCTGTAGCGCATGCGCGCGCGCGCCCACACACACACACACACACACACACACACACACACACACACTTACACTGGCTCCTCTTTGTGATCAATTAAATCCCACACAGACCTGTTCTTAATAACCCCATTCACTTTGTTTCTGTGCTCATAAAAACCTGCAGAGGAACTTGTCTGTCTCATTGCTAACCTTCCATAAACATTTCACAACAGTTTGCCTATTGGACTACTGAGAAACGTGATGGAATTTCTTCCCTGGAAGTATTTAATCAAAGGATAGGTGTTTATCAACTTGGGATAGGAGTGGATCTGTCCAGAAACTGTGGTACTAGGATGTTTTGGAAACAGATAAAGTCAAGTTATGCGATGGCAGGGAGTCAGTTCAGGGAGGTGTGAAATGAGCAGGCCCTGGAGGGAGGCAGAAAGACTGAGTTAGGATCCTGGCTTCCCATCTTTATCTTCTGTATTATCTTGGATAAGTTACCTAATTTCCCTAGATTTTAGTTCCTTCATATACAGCTTGGAGCAGTACAATGATAAAATTATTGTAAGAATGCTGCTGCTGCTAAGTCACTTCAGTCGTGTCCAACTCTGTGTGACCCCATAGACGGCAACCCACCAGGATCCTCTGTCCCTGGGATTCTCCAGGCAAGAACACTGGAGTGGGTTGACATTTCCTTCTCTAATTGTAAGAATAAATAAGATAATTCATAACAGCATGTACTCAGTCTGTAATAAGTACCCAAAAAATCTTAGCTATTATTGTTCTTTTAGAGACAAATCATTAGGCAACTATTTTATAGCATCTGAGCTTAAAGTCAGTGCTAGAAGCCAGAACAAAGTTCAGACTTACTATGCTAAAATTCTGTGATACTCACTTCAGACCTGGAAGGGTATCTTACTATTCGCCTTGCCAGTGAAGGCCAAAATTTTATTTAAATACAGCAAAATGATGTTCCAGATATTCAGTATCATGCAGTCCATAAACTGTGTGTATAAGGGGATCACTCACAGGTGGATGAGGACATCTGTGGATAGTTTGCACCTCATTGATAAACAGACTTGCTCAGGTTTCTTTTGGTGGGGCTTGCCGTGCTGGGTCTCTGCTGCTGCACAGGCTGTCCTTACCTCTGACGAGCAGGGGCCACTCTAGTTGTGGCGCATGGGCTCCTCATTGGGCTGGCTTCCCTTGTTTCAGAATGTGGGCTCTGTGGACATGTGAGCTCCAGTAGTTCCAGCTCGGGGCTCTAGAATGGAGGCTCAGTGGCTCTGGCCCTTGGGCTTACTTACTCCATGGCGTGTGAGATCTTCTCAGACCAGGGATCAAATCCATATCCCCTGCATTAGCAGGTGAATTCTCAACTACTGGACCACCATGGACAGCTCATCTTCCTTAGATTTCAAATTCACCTTTTGCAAGATTATATATTATAATTAACAATGACATACAGTGCATGCATGAGTGCTCAGTCACTCAGTTGTGTCTGATTCTTTGTGATGCTGTGGACCGTGGTCCGCCAGGCTCCTCTGTCCATGGGATTTCCCAGGGAAGAGTACTGGAGTGGGTTGCCATTTCCTCCTCCATGGGATCTTCCTGACCCAGGGATGAACCTGAGTCTCCTGCGTTGGCCAGTGGATTCTTCACCACTGAGCCACCTGGGAAGTGGCCACCATATAGTGCATATATGACTAATTATAATTCAAGTATTATCATAGAAAAACGTTTCCTCATTTGACTCTGCGTATTATAAACATCAAAGAATACAGACGAGATTTTTGGATACATGTTATGCTTTTTGAGTCACGCACATCTTTGATTAAACTTACAGAACCTCTTTTTAAAAATACACGTACACACACATATGCATCTTGCTTTCTGTTTCAGTAGTTTATGAGTCCCTCTAAGGTCCCTCCAAAGAATCCAGATTAAGGGAAAGGTTGTGCATGAAAAAATTGTCCTGAAATTCAAGTTCTGTTTCTTCAAGATTTTAGTCACTGAGCTAGCATTGCTCCTGCAGATTTACTAGAAGTAATATGTAATATCTCAGGGTTTGGAAATGGAAACCCACACCAGTATTCTTGCCTGGAAAACTCCATGGATGGAGGAGCCTGGTAGGCTACAGTCCATGGGGTCACAGAGAGTCCTACACGACCGAGTGACTTCACTTTAGCTCCAGGGTTTGGAGGCATAAACTGTACCTGAAATGAACTTGGATTATTTCAAACTCTTAAGAACTGACTCTTAAGATATACATGTATACCCAAGGCCACGTGTGTTGGGGGACCCACTGTGCAACAAGAAGTTATCTGAATTAACTTCCACTTAGACAAAAAAGCTTATTAAAAGACAAGGAATTAAAATGGGCTAATTTGGAGTTTACAAACTCCAAATTAAAACTCAACAGTAACTAAACTACAATAATTTAACTGCAGGGTTTTTTCAGAATTTAGAAAAAGAGAGATCTTGTTACAGAAGAATATTTTATCACTGATGTTTTTCGAGTTGCATGTCTATAGTAATACTGAAGAACAGACAGGACTTCCCAGGTAGTGCAGAGGTAAAGAATCCATCTGCCAACACAGGGGATGCAGGAGACTCAGGTGTGATCCCTAGGTCAGGAGGATCACCTGGAGGAGGAAATAGCAACCCACTCCAGTGTTGTTTTCTGGAAAATTCCATGGACAGAGGCACCTGGCAGGCCACAGTCCGTAGAGTTGGACACAAGTGAGCACGTATGAGGAGAGAAAGAGAAGGCTGAATTCTTTTTTCAAATTCTCTCCATACAGCTAGCACTTCCATTCAATCCAACACCTGCACGCGGGTCAGATCTCTCCTACTGCCCCACCTTTTGAACACAAGCCACTGATTATTCTTGCAGGGGTCCTTTTTTTGCCAGAACTATTCTAAAGCTGACTAATCCCAATCTCCCTTATTTTGGAACAACAACCAAAGAAAACTTGGGCAGTCCTAACCACTTGGCTTTCACCAAGCAAACTGTCTTATTCTCCTTATCCTTTGGAAATTTCTTTTTATACATCTGTCTTTAGCTGCAGCTATCCCCTCTTTGGCTACATGGAGACTAATAATAAATGAAATATCAGACACTAATTTTTAACACATCTACAATTCTACATTTTTTAGACCACTCCCTCTTTCTTTTTTGTTAATTCAAAAATTTCATTTCAAAAAGTTCTACACAGTTGGCTGTCTGCTAAGTACTAAGATTTTAATGGTTAAGAAAAAATAATGCAATATCTGCCTCCTTGGATCTTTGGGCCACTGGAGAAGTCACTCTTTATTAAATGGATGATACAAAAAATGTAACAGAAAAACTGCAAATGAATACTTCAAGTTGTTTGTTTAATGATCACTGCCACTTAGAGGGAACTTTCATTTATCCTTTTTCTTTATTCATAAATTAAAGTTGAACACTAACTATGGCTAATAAGCAAACAGGATATTCAATGCTACATCTGATTTATGTTTTGAGATTGTAATACATGATAAATGTCATCAAACACTAAGATATTAGAGTTTTTTTTAATTTCAGAGGTTTCTTATTCAAAACCACTCCCTTTCAAATTATACAGTATTGGTACATATTGTCTTCCCCTGTATTTCAATAAAATACATACTTTATATTATAAATAAAATATGCTTATGTGCACTAATCTAATCAGATGACTATTTATAATATTTTTCTGTGGGAAAAGTATTTCACATTCAAAACAACTGGTTTACAAACTTTTGCACATGGCTTGTTTATAAAAGATGTCCCATTCCCATAGTTGCTATATAACATAAAAGTGAGGTAATCATTTATTACAAGTTCCATAAAGTCTTAAAAGTTGGAAAAGTAGAGTTTTCTCTTATGTCTTTTAATTTACCTGTAAGTCATAGCGTCTTATTGCTTCGCCTCTAGTGCATCTCAGAAAAAAGCAGTCTAGGTGCAGAACAAAGAAAGACTTTTGTCTACTTGCTAAAAGGAAGAAATATACTATCTTCTACCCATTCACTGACTAATGCAAAAAGGAATGTGAAAAAGAAATCCATCTAAACTCAGGGGTCCCTGAACCAAAGAAAAGGAAAAAGCCTTTTCAAGAAGTTAGTGAACAAATTATAGCAATTGATTTTATTACCTGATCTTAATTGAATCAGCACAGTATTATTAAAAATAAATGTTGGCATATTGCCTTAAATTAAGGAACATAGACCCCCTTTTCATTTTGAATTCATGAAGAGATCTACTTACTCTTATTTTTGGAATACTTTAGCTCAACAAATTAATACCTATTTCATTTCACTGGGCCGAATGTTAGCCATGAATGTTAGCATAATTTTTCAAAAATGAACTGCATCAAACTATTTGCATAACAAAAATGTCACTGTGAACCAGCACCTTGCTGCCCCTGGTATTGTCAGAGGAAGCTGTAAGAGCATCATCTATTTTTATATCTGATAACTTTGTTCATCCCCAAATAACTACTTGTCAAATACAGTTAATTTTCAGTAAAGTGAAAAAAAAATGAAAACTACTGACTCTGAGGAAGTAGCAGGTTCAAGGATTTGATCGTAGGATTAGGTTGGTTTTTTAAAATTGATTAATTAATTTACTTTTGGCGGTGCTGGGTCTTTGCTGCTGCTTGAGCGTTTCTCCAGCTGTGACGCCGGGGCCGATCTCTAGTCGGGGTGCGCAAACTTCTCACTGTGTTGGCTCCGCTTGGTGCGGAGCACGGGCCCTAGAGCACCAGGCTTCAGTAGTTGCCGCGCAGGGGCTTAGCTGCTCTGTGGTATAGGCAATCTTTCCGGACTAGGGATCGAACCTGTGTCCCCTGCATCGGCAGGCGGAATCTTATTCACTGCGACACCGGGGAAGTCCCAGCTGTTTTGTTTTTGTTTTCAAATTTCAAAATCTGCCAGTCCAAATTCACACCAGATTTGTGGTGATTAAATGTTCTTTTCCCTAGATTCTGATTCAAGGATCAATTTGAAGCAAGCTGCTTCTCTCCGTACATTTTCATTGAGTAGATTGAGTCATCGCAGCATTGAGAGCAACTCATTAACACACTGAAACCCTACTATGTGCTGAGGGGCAGATGTTGGAAGTCTTTGTGGCGTAAATGGTTCCTGATATCAGGAAGCTTACCCATGGCAACCAGCCCTTGGATTCAGTAAGGCTGATGTTTTTGGATGTCAACAGAAATGGGAATCTCTGTTTCTTAATTTCCCTGATAAAGAATCTACCTTCATTGCAGGAGATGCAGGTTCAATCCCTGGGTCAGGAAGATCCCCTGGAGAAGGGATTGTTCACCCACTACAGTAATCCTGCCTGTGGAATTCCATGGACAGAGGAGCCTGGTGGGCTACAGTCCATGGGGTCACAAAGACTTGGACACGACTGAGCGACTGAGACTTGAGCACATTTGTTCTCAGTTCTTTGCTACCACACCAACCCGGAAGCGTTTCCTAATGAACCTCCAATCCCAGTGGAGTGTCTGTGGTCTGTGTTCCCAGCAGCAACTGGTCTTTACCTCTATGAAACCACTTCTCACTCTGCCTCATTCTCACCTTCCTCTGGTTTTGTCTCCATCTCTCCACCAGAAAGGGAGACTCTTGAGGATAAAGAGTGGTGTTTATCTCTCTCTGCATCACCAAGGTGGGCATCACATGGTGCGTGCTCATTGAGAATGTTTGCAAGTTGAATGAATCATCTCAGCCTTGTTTGTTCGGGTTTCCAGGATGTGGGAGAGCATGGAGTTGTCATTTTTCTGAGACAGAGGCCTAGATCAGTGTTTCTCAAAATGTGGTCCCTGGACCAGGGGCATTCACATCAATTGGTAAAAGGATGTATTAGAAATGCACATTCCCAGGCCCCACGCCAGACCTCAGCTTAGTTCAGTGGCTCAGTTGTGTCGGACTCTTTGCAACCCGTGGACTGCAGCATGCCAGGCTTTCCTGTTCATCCAGGCTTCCCCGTTCTTCACCATCATGCCAGACCTAGTGAACCAGAAATTCTGGATGTGGAGCCTAGGGATCTGAGTTTTAACAAACCCTCCTGTTGTTTCACTCTTCTGATGCTTTTTAAAACTTGAGAACCACTGTTCTTCACATGCACACAAGGGTTCAGAGATCAGAATAAGCCCATGTGAGGACTGATCTTGCATCCTCAAGGATGGAAGTGCCACGCCCCTTTATCTGGAAATCAGTGCACAGGCTGCAGTCAGTTAGTCTGACTCATTTGGCAAAGCTCCACATTATTCTCTCTGCTCCCAATGATGGGGAAGTGTTTGCAGTTGAATTGCCAGGTAATTGCTTCAGTTAACCAATTCATCTTGCTTAGGCAGGCACAGCTGGTAGAGAAACCATCTACAGTTCACAACAAACTGTGGAAAATTCTTCAAGAGATGGGAATACCGGACCACCTGACCTGCCTCCTGAGAAATCTGTATGCAGGTCAAGAAGCAACAGTTAGAACCAGATATGGAAAAACAGACTGGTTCCACATTGGGAAAGAAGTGCATCAAGGTTGTGTATCGTCACCTTGCTTACTTAACTTGTATGCAGTGTACATCATGAGAAATGCTGGACTGGATGAAGCACAAGCTGGAATCAAGATTGCCAGGAGAAATATCAATAACCTCAGATATGCAGATGATACCACCCTTATGGCAGAAAGTGAAGAAGAACTAAAGAGCCTCTTGATGAAAGTGAAAGAGGAGAGTGAAAAAGTTGGCTTAAAACTCAACATCCAGAAGACTAAGATCATGATATCCAATCCCATCATTTCATGGCAAATAGAAGGGGAAAAATGGAAACAGTGAGAGACTTCATTTTTGGGGGGCTCCAAAATCACTGCAGATGGTGACTGCAGACATGAAATAAAAGATGATTGCTCCTTGGAAGAAAAGCTATGACCAACCTAGACAGCATTTTGAAAAGCAGAGACATTACTTTGCCAACAAAGATCCGTCTAGTCAAAGCTATGGTTTTTCCAGTAGTCATGGATGTGAGGCTTGGATCATAAAGAAAGCTGAGCGCCAAAGGATTGATGCTTTTGAACTGTGGTGTTGGAGAATACTCTTGAGAGTCACTTGGACTGCAAGGAGATCCATCCAGTCCATCCTAAAGGAAATCAGTCCTGAATATTGATTGGAAGGACTGATGCTGAAGCTGAAACTCCAATAATTTGGCCACCTGATGTGAAGAGCTGACTCATTGGAAAAGACCCTGATGTTGGGAGGGATTGGGGGCAGGAGGAGAAGGGGACAACAGAGGATGAGATGGTTGGATGGCATCACCGACTCAATGGACATGAGTCTGAGTAACCTCTGGGAATTGTTGATCGACAGGGAAGCCTGGTCCATGGGGTCGCAAAGAGCTGGATATGACTGAGCACCTGAACTGAACTGAAAAGTGTTCTAGCCCGTTCTCTTCAGGTTGGAGCCAGCTGCAGAGCTTCTGGGAAGGGGATATGCACGCCCCATCTGCAGAGAGAACAGAACTTCTGTCTGCCCTTACTTGGCCCTGTTTACACGTTTCTCTCCTTTACACCCTGATTCATTCGATTTTATGCTACCAGGGTCTGGCACCTGAATGATGGAAGGAAGTGCTTTCCTGTATGGAATCATGTACAATTCGGGTGCATCTCCCCCACCATTAGAATCAAAAGAGGGGAAATGGACTAGACTGGGGAAATTGCTGCTGCCTCAGCAGCTTTGATTTTCCTGTCAATGTTAAGTGCAGTTTTGCATGGATATGAACCTGAATTTGTCTCTGTACCTTATGAATGCTGTAGCCATAATAGTCACTGGATTTGTGAATTTTTGAGACGACAGTTTTGAGGCAGGTAATTACAAGTAATCCTGGTTGGTTTTAAGAAGCAGTCGGATTAGTTACATGGATTAGACACCTGAAAAAAAAAAACTGAAAGACTGTTTAAGGAGTTACATGGAAACTATTTTCATTTTCTTCAAGTTGTGCCTAAAATCAGTAACTTTTTTTTAGCCCTGCTGCAGGTATTACCTTCCTTGAGATATTGGAAACCTGGTGCCAATAACTTTTTATTTGCCTTTAAGACAAAATTGACTCACTTTATAGAGCTTTCTATCTTTCCAAGTTGGAAGGCTTAGGTGAAGAAATGTCTGAAGAAAATTTCATTCCTCAGGACATATTTCTAAGCTTGTTTGGGAGTGACAGTAATGGCATTACAAGGTATTGAAGCGCTGCTCCTGGAAGCAGGAGGACAGGCCGGAGCGGTGTGGAAATCAGCGGATCTGCGGAATGTCCTCCAGCTCATGAGGGCAGCACAGAGTGATTTTCACAGAAGCTGGCCCCCTCTTGCTATTGACAAACAACATTTAGAGATCACGTCAGATTTTTGCTTAGTATTTTTGAAGTGGAGACAGAGTATTGTTTTTGTTTTAACTCTAGTGGATATGCATGCTGTAGCCCATGATGGCTAGCATATTTGGAAGCGCTAGAGAATTCATGAAACACCAGCATTAATTACTGGAAGTTTGAGTGTTAATTCTGATAGAGGATTCTGATAAGGTTAAGGTTGGAGCTTCCCACGTGGCTCAGAGGTAATGAATTTGCCTACCAAGCAGGAGACACATATTCTATTCCTAGATCAAGGAAGATCCCCTGGAGAATGAAATGGCAACCCATTCCAGTATTCTTGCCCGGAAAATCCCAAAGACAAAGGAGCCTGGTGGACTACAGTCCATAGGGTAGCAAAAGAGTCAGACATGACTTAGTGACTAAACAACAACAAGGTTAAGACTGGACTAATAAGCTCCAGAAGAACCAAGAAGGGAAAAGACTACTACTTGTATCCATTTACTAGCCATGTGTTCCCTTGTGCAAACATAAATGCATGCTGTACACATCGCTGAGCTTCTGTTGTGCTTCAGAAGCAGAGAGCCCAGAGGTTAATGGGACAGAGTTCCTGCCTCAAGGAGCTTGCATCCTACTCTAACTGTATCTGCTCACCTTTTCTGTGTCCCGGAACATGTTAACAGGGATTTTAATTAAGCTTATGCTTGCTTCCTCCGCAGGGTCCTGTCCTTTTCAGAGTATCTCTAAGTCCCTAACTTGCTTACTATTTTAAAAAAAACCTCCACGGAGAAGGCAATGGCACCCCACTCCAGTACTCTTGCCTGGAAAATCCCATGGATGGAGGAGCCTGGCAGGCTGCAGTCCATGGGGTCGCTAGAGTCGGACATGACTGAGCAACTTCACTTTCACTTTTCACTTTCATGCATTGGAGAAGGAAATGGCAACCCACTCCAGTGTTCTTGCCTGGAGAATCCCAGGGACGGGGAAGGCTGGTGGGCTGCCGTCTATGGGGTCACACAGAGTTGGACACGACTGAAGTGACTTAGCAGCAGCAGCAGCAGGAGGCTATAGCACAGTGTTACTATCGGTAGTCTGCAGCTGAGCACAGCTCCTAGGCCCCAGGTGTGTGTCTGGAAAGCCTGGTGGGATGTCCCCGAGTGGGGACCTCGGGGCACATGGAGACGGCAGCCGCCTGAATGAGGGGAGACCGGTAGAAGGGCTTTGAAATTGATGAAGGCCCTTCAACAGCTAGATTAGGAAGGAAGGAAAGGGGGTGGAAAGATAGGTTTACCAGTTTCCCGTTCTGATAAAAGCTCCTCTGAAGTGCTAACTGATATTAGGTAATCAGTGTCAATGTTAAGGTTTTTTGGTGTTTTGACCATATTACTAGCACTGGGGCAATTTATCCAGTAGCATTTTTTTTTTTTTTTTTGGTCCAGTAGCATTTTTGTGTAGCATTGTTCCAAGTTGAATAAAGGCTGCTTATTGTAAAGGGCACCTTGACCTTGAACTTGACTACATCAAAACAAAATTTGACATCTGTCTTCAGATAGACAGTAGCTTCTCTGAACTATGATTGTTTTATTTGTGTGTGGCCAAATTAAAATCTTAAGTAAATTTAAAAAAAATAAAAAATAAAAAAATGAAAAAAATAAAAAAACATCCAGAGCAGCTACTAGGGTCTCAGGTGTGTGTCACTACTTCATGTGGTTTGGAAGCCCCAGGGTTGGGTCCTGCACAGTCCCCAGGGGATTATTCCCAGTAGTGATCGCCGTGAAACAGAAAGAGCTAGTGATGGGCGACTGCTCAGCGCAAACCATTGTCTTGCCCCCGAGGGGTTAGAAATAGCCCTTCAGAGAATGGACTTGGCAGCCTCTTTATTGAGGTGGCACGTGTGGTTACATCCACTCTGACAGGGCACCTCCTTGGTCAGTTTCCTTAGCATTTCCCTAACAATTGACTGGGGCTTCCCAGGTGGCTCAGTGGTAAAGAACCCACTGCCAACGTAGGAAAATTGGGTTTGATCCCTGTGTCAGGAAGATCCCCTGGAGAGGGAAATGGCAACCGGCTCCAGTATTCCTGCCTGGGAAATCCCATGGACCGAGGAGCCTGGCGGACTACAGTTCATAAAGTCACAAAGAGTCAAACACGACTTAGTGACTAAGCAACAACTGATTAACTTGGAAGGAAGACTAGTGTTTAGTCTGAATGATCCTTTCATCCTAAGTAGAAACAGTGGATCATTGTGGTTTTGCATTAACAAGTCTTGCTGAATAACAGTCTTTCCCAGTTCTTGCTTTTGCCGGTGCTGTTCCCTAACTTGGTCAAACATCGTCGGTGGTCCTCCGTCACATTGCTGGGGAAGACACTGAGAAACTGCATCAGCAGTGACCTGGAAGCAGAGTCTGCCACTCACAAGTCCATAGCTCTTGAATGGAGCCAATTTGAAATCTTGCCCAGGATCTTTGAACTCCAGACTGGCCTCCAGGCTACCGTGAACTTGGATTTGTCTCCTTAATGGCTGTCTCCCAGCATTGACAGTCTCTGCCCTGCAACAGAGACACAGAAGCGCCCACCCAACCAAAAAGAGCAAAGAGGCAGAGAAAGAGAGGAGGGGAGGGACCTTTTACAGTCTTTTTTTGTTCTTAATCAAAACTTCAGAGCTATTTTCATTATATGCCATCTAGCTAGCTTAACCTAAAATATTTAGTTGCCTTAACCATTTAACCAATTGTTCTTAGAAGATAGAAATAGTTTTGTTTGTTGCTGGCTGTATTCCTGACTCTCAATATGCTTAGCCTCTAGTTGTAGAGACATGTGTTAGACTCCTAACAAAGACCAACAATCACAAGGAACATTTCCTAGCTGCCTAGAGAGTAGGACACTTAATGAGAGATTTGTCCTTTCTGGGAAATGAGAAATTACTGCATGCTGAGACAGTCAGAAGCTTCATTGAAGAGGTGCAGCATGGGCAAATCCTAAAGGATGAGAGGGGATTCAAAGAGATGGGCAGGACAAATGGATCATTTCAAATGGCCTGGATGAAAGGATCAGTATGGAGGGTGGTGAGAGTACCAGGCTAGTGCTTTTCTGTGGGAGTTTTAGTGGAAAATAATAACGTGAAGTTCAGATTTTAAAGATCGTGGGAAGGTGGGCAAGGGAGTCTGAACATCATCGTAAGGCAGCTGAGAGACACTGAGGATTTTTAGTTACAGAATGACAGGAAGACAGCGTTTCAGGGCCCCAGTGGTGGTATGCGTGCCCTGCTTGGAGAAGGGACGAGCCCACAGTCAGGGAAGCTGGCGGCAGTGAGGAGGGCAGCGGCCGGGAGAGGGGGCCTGGCACTCAGTGGGTCTGGGTTCAGCCTCAGCCGCTTCACGTCCTAGCTGTGCAGGCTACTTCACCCTTCTGAAACTCAGGTGTGTGTAATCACCTGTGTCCTCATCATACATTCAGTGAAAAGTCCTGAGAACCTGCTCTGCCAAGTACTTTTCTGGGCACTGGGGATATGTGGGTGTATGGGCTCAATCATGTCTGACTCGTTGCAACCCCATGGACTGTAGCCCGCCAGGCTCCTCTGTCCATGGGGTTCTCCAGGCAAGAGTACTAGAGTGGGTTGCCATTTCCCTCTCCAGGAGATCTTCCCGACCTAGGGATTGAACCCAGGTCTCCTGTGTCTCCTGCAATGGTAGGCAGATTCTTTACCACTGTGCCACCTGGGAAGCCTGGGACGCTGGGAATACAGTGGAGGGAAGATGAACAGATTCCCCTACCCTGAGCTCCAGCTTTCCACGGCTGTAGAACTTGGAGGATGATACGAGGTTATGTGGTGTCCATGGGGTACAGTAGATGCTCAGTAAGTGGTGACAAGAAACTCCCTGGTGCTTGAAGGCTGGTAATGAAGCAGGAAAACTTCACAGCGTGCTTTTCTAGAGCCATTGGTTGCCAGGGAACAAACACGTGTATACCTTTCAGGATCTGGATTCCACGGCCCTTGCTGTTTCTCAAGGAAGCCTTGATCCTTTTATTCCATCTGGGCTGGACTTCAACCACTTGAACCTCTCACATTTGCATGGACTTATCTTGCTCGTCGCAAACCCACTGTGTGAGACCAGTGACCCAGGAAGCGTTTCCCCTCTCTGGATGCCTGGGCTGTGGAATCAGCCACAGGCCTTCCCTCAGCCCCAAGCCCAGAGCCCTTCTTTCCCTTGGACAGCCCCATCACCTCCTGCATTCCACCTGAGAAGAGGATGAGAACTGGGATTATCTCCTCAACATCCCTGTGGTCAGGCCAACTCTGCTAAAGCAAGATGTATCCTTAAAGGATCTGTTCATGATGTGAGCACCTATATTTTCCCTCGCCAGCTGGTGGACCAAAAGAACAAGCTATGTTTGATATCTTTGATATCCCCCAAAGCGATGCCAAGGAAAGCACTGAAATACATTTTATTTTTATTCTGCATTTGCAGCTCTATAATTTGACTTGGAGTCGGCTGCCAGTGAGTTATTAAACAACATTTCCTCACTGTCCATTATGTGCAGAATATTGTGCTGGATGTTAGGGTTGAAAGTATGGAAAAGTCCGGATTCCTCATTGTTATACTTCAAAGGAAGTATCAGTAGACTCAGAGGCAAAAAACAACAACAACAACAACAACAACAAGGGTTCTGGCTTGGCATGGTTCTGGCTATGGCATGGTCCTGAACAATGCATTTAAATTCACTGTGAAATCTGAACAATGTAAAAACAGTTAACATTCGTTGAATTACTATATGCTTGAAGTACTAAGTGCTTTACATATATTATCTTATCTTATTCTCACAGCAACCGGATGAAGTGCATATTATCATTATTCTTTTTTTATACATTAGAGAAGTGAGGCTTGGAACACACACCTCCCCCCTCCCCCCACAACCCCACGACCACTAATGGAAAGACCAAAGTTGAAACTATGTCCCTCTAAATCCAGAGCCCTGAGGCTTAGCCTTCATTCCCCAGGGTTATTATAAACATCTAGCCAGTTAATATATATAAAAGTGTACTTGGAGCTTGTAACCAGTGTAGAAAATGCTTTTTTTTTTCAACTGTAAAAGCTTTGAAAGAAAGGGTTGTATCTGATTCCTATGTGTATTTTATCCATTCTTGGTGTGAACCAGTGGGTGGTCAAGGCGTACTGGATGGACAAAATATTTGTATACCTGTGTTACCTTATTCCCAGCCCCACTGCCATATCAAATTAATCTCCATGTCCACCGAACTGCCCCAAACGTTGCTATTTACAGAATGGAGAGTGGATGTCATTTACATACTGAAATGAAGTGTCCCTAGCTCTCAAATTCTATTTTAAATTCCTACTCAATTTTGAGGACATGCATATCTGTAGAAGGCTAAGCTGTCAGAGTTAGGAATTTCTACCTTGTCAAACTGAGAATCCACCCTACAAGACTGTCATGACTGCAGTATGAAGAGAGCACAAAAATGCCAGGGGAGAACCAAGCAAGCGATGATCATTCAGGGGGAATAAATGATGAAAGGCATCCCAGTGCGGTTGTTTTTAGGAGGAATTTGAAGGAATGGCAGGAGGCTGGAATGGCAGGAACGACTGTCCGCTTGGGATATGACACACAAACCCCTCTTCCCTGGTTTTCTTAACTCATACCTCTCTTGGCCTCCTAACGTTGTTAAGACTAACTGTAAAACTGGTCGGTCTTTTAAACATTTACTGGTGTTTGATCTTGTTTTGTATTTTAAACGGTGGTGAAGTCGCCGACAGAGTAGACAAGGCATTAGATCAGACGCTGCCCCACTTCCCTGTCTTTTTCCACTCAGCACCAGCTGCTGGGACCTCATGTGGTCCCAGCTGACCATGACTTGCCTTTGGCTGATGACCAGGGATTCACCTGGTGTCCATGTATGTGCAAACCCAAAGTGCAGGATTAATGCTCTGAGGACTGAACTGCATCCCATGGGAGATGGGTACTCGTGGATAAAGGCTCTTCCTCTGTCCTATGGATAACGTTGGGATTCTTGGTGTATAGCTTGCTGAACTGTCCTGTGATGGCCAACTTGATGATGCCTCCTCATGTTGGCTCTTTTTCCTCCCCCACTCCTCTACTCCTCTTCCCCTCCCTCCCAGTAAGTTGAGAGAATATATACACTCTGTCACTGACTCTGCTTTCTGAGAGACTCAGTTTATAACAAATATCAAGAATGGGAGGTCAGTATCTTAGCCATGAATATCCTTAAAATGGGATCTTTATTTTTTTGACTGATGAATACCAAATGTGACCATGAGAGGTGTAGACGTGAAAAGGAATTCTTTAGTTTGTTGAATTAAAAGCATAAAAATCATCCCCTTCAAGAATATTTAGTGAAAATGATCTGGGTTAACACTGACAACATTAAAGGTGAGTAAAATTTTTCAATATTCACAAATCAATCATTGTGATACACCACATTAACAAATTGAAAGATAAAAACCATATGATTATCTCAATAGATCCTGAGGAAGCCTTTGACAAAAATCAACAGCCATCTATGATAAAAACCCTCCAGAAAGCAGGCATAGAAGGAACATACCTCAACATAATAAAAGCCATATATGATAAACCCACAGCAAACATTATCCTCAATGGGGAAAAACTGAAAGCATTTTCCCTGAAGTCAGAAACAAGACAAGGGTGTCCACTCTCACCACTACTATTCATCATAGTTTTGGAAGTTTTAGCCACAGAAATCAGAGAAGAAAAAAAAATAAAAGTAATCCAGATTGGAAAAGAAGAAGCAAAACTCTCACTGTTTGCAGATGACATGATCCTCTATGTGCTGCTGCTGAGTCACTTCAGTCGTGTCCGACTCTGTGCAACCCCATAGATGGCAGCCCACCAGGCTCTCCTGTCCCTGGGATTCTCCAGGCAAGAACACTGGAGTGGGTTGCCATTTCCTTCTCCAGTGCAGGAAAGTGAAAAGTGAAAGTGAAGTCGCTCAGTCGTGTCCGACTCTAGCGACCCCATGGACTGCAGCCTACCAGGCTCCTCCGTCCCTGGGATTTTCCAGGCAAGAGTACTGGAGTGGGGTGCCATTGCCTTCTCCAATGATCCTCTATGTAGAAAACCCTAAAGACACTACCAGAAAATTACTAGAGCTAATCAATGAATATAGTAAAGTTGCAGGATATAAAATTAACACACAGAAATCCTTTGTATTCCTACACACTAGCAATGAGAAAACAGAAAGAGAAATTAAGAAAACAATTCCATTCACCATTGCAATGAAAAGAATAAAATACTTAGGAATAAATCTACCTAAAGAAACAAAAGACCAATATATAGAAAACTATAAAGTACTGATGAAAGAAATCAAAGATGACACAAATAGATGGAGAAATATACCATGTTCATGGATCGGAAGAATCAATATGATGAAAATGAGTATACTACTCAAAGCAATCTATAGATTCAATGCAATCCCTATCAGGCTACCAATGGCAGTTTTCAGAGAACTAGAACAAATAATTTCACAATTTGTATGGAAATACAAAAAAACCTTGAATAGCCAAAGCAATCTTGAGAAAGAAGAATGGAACTGTGGACTCAACCTGCCTGACTTCAGACTATACAACACAGCTACAGTCACCAAGACAGTATGGTACTGGCACAAAGACAGAAATGTAGATCAATGGAACAAAATAGAAAGCCCAGAGATAAATCCATGCACCTATGGACACCTTATTTTTGACAAAGGAGGCAAGAATATCCAATGGAGAAAAGACAATCTCTTCAACAAGTGGTGCTGGGAAAACTGATCAACCACTTGTAAAAGAATAAAACTAGAACACTTTCTAATACCATACACAAAAATAAACTCAAAATGGTTTAAGATCTAAACATAAGACCAGAAACTATAAAACTCCTAGAGGAAAATATAGGAAAAACATTCTCTGATATAAATCACAGCAGGATCCTCTATGACCCACCTCCCAGAGTAATGGAAATAAAAGCAAAAATAAACAAATGGGACCTAATTACACTTAAAAGCTTTTTCACAGTGAAGGAAACTATAAGCAAGGTGAAAAGACAGCCTTCAGAATAAGAGAAAATAATAGCAAATGAAGCAACGGGCAAAGAATTAATCTCAAAAATATACAAGCAACTCCTGTAGCTTGATTCCAGAAAAATAAATGACCCAATCAAAAAATGGCCCAAAGAACTAAACAGACATTTCTCCAAAGAAGACATACAGATGGCTAACAAACACATGAAAAGATACTCAACATCACTCATTATCAGAGAAATGCAAATTAAAACCACAATGAAGTAGCCTCTCACGCCAGTCAGAATGGCTGCTACCAGAAAGTCTACAAACAATAAATGCTGGAGAGGGTGTGGAGAAAAGGGAAACCTCTTACACTGTTGGTGGGAATGCAAACTAGTACAGCCACTATGGATAACAGTGTGGAGATTCCTTAAAAACTGGAAATAGAACTGCCTTATAACCCAGCAATCCCACTGCTGGGCATACACACTGAGGAAGCCAGAATTGAATGAGACACGTGTACCCCAATGTTCATCATGGCACTGTTTGCAATAGCCAGGACATGGAAGCAACCTAGATGTCCATCAGCAGACAAATGGATAAGAAAGCTGTGGTACATGTACACAATGGAATATTACACAGCTATTAAAAATAATGCATTTGCATCAGTTCTAATGAGGCGGATGAAACTGGAGCCTATTATACAGAGTGAAGTAAGTCAGAAAGAAAAACACCAATAGAGTATATTAACATATGTATACAGAATTTAGAAAGATGGTAACAATGACCCTATATGCGAGATAGCAAAAGAGACACAAATATAAAGAACAGACTTTTGGACTCTGTGGGAGAAGGCAAGGGTGGGATGATTTGAGAGATAGCATTGAAACATGTATATTACCATATGTGAAACAGATCACCAGTCCAGGTCTGATGCATGAGACAGGGCTCTCAGGGCTGGTGCACTGGGATGACCCAGAGGGATGGGATGGGGAGGGAGGTGGGAGGGGGGGTTCAGGATGGGGAACAGATGTATACCCATGGCTGATTCATGTCACTGTATGGCAAAACCACTACAATATTATAAAGTAATTAGCCTCCAATTAAAATAAATTAAATAATTTTAAAAAGATGAGTAAAAAGTAAGCTATCTTTTCTATAAAATATGCATTTATGTGTATGCCAGAGTAACATGAAAGAAGGATGCCAATGCTTTACTTATGGTTATCTCTGGGTGATAGCATTAGGGCTGATGATTTATTTAGTCTTTTTATAATTTTCCCTAATGTTTATGATGTGCTCTCCTCTTATTTTTTATTTGTCTTTGGTTGCCCCACAGGACTTGTGGGATCTGTTTCCTGACCAGGGCCTCCTCAGTGAAAGTGCTGAGTCCCAACCACTGGACCACCAGGGAATTCCCTTTATCTTTAAAATTAGAGCAAAAAACATCTTGTTAGTAGAAGTGAGCCTAAAGAATCCTTTATTCCTTCATTTAAGATTTTTTTCTCCATAAAAACAAATGTGTGTTTCTGCCACAGGGAGCATTCCAGAGCCTTCTTTTTTTCCAGGTCGAGAGTTGATACGGTTTATGTGATACTTCAGTTGCCGGTGGAAGCCTAGAGATGGCGTCACCCTTGGGGTGTGTGGGAGCCTCCATGGCAGGGAGGCGGACAGCACGTGTGCGGGTGGGAGGGTAATGCTAATGACAGTGATGTGGGGAAAGACACGCGGAGTGAGTGTGGACGGCATGAGGATGTGTTCAGAGCACAGGCAGATGGTCTGAGGTCTAAACTTAATTTACGTTTACACAGGACATCCTGACAGCCCCGAGGGCCACCCTCAGTTGCTGAAGATTTATGAGGAGACATAGGTACAGAGACTTTTTGGGGCCTTTAGCATCTTAATCCCTTTATATATGGGTAAAATAGGTGGCTGCCCAAGGAGAGTGGGGGCTTCTCTGGGGGCTCGTGCTGAAGAATTTGCCTGCAATGCAGGAGACTCAGGTTGGATCCCTGGGTTGGGAAGATCCGCTGGAAGAGGGCATGGCAACCCACGCCAGTATTCTTGTCTGCAAAAATCCCACGGACAGAGAAGCATGGTGGGCTACAGTCCATGGGGTCACAAAGAGTTGGACAGGACTGAGTGACTGAGCTGGAGAAGGCAATGGCACCCCACTCCAGTACTCTTGCCTGGAAAATCCCACGGACGGAGGAGCCTGGTAGGCTGCAGTCCATGGGATCGCTAAGAGTCGGACACGACTGAGCGACTTCACTTTCACTTTTCACTTTCCTGCACTGGAGAAGGAAATGGCAACCCACTCCAGTGTTCTTGCCTGGAGAATCCCAGGGACAGGGGAGCCTGGTGGGCTGCCGGCTATGGGGTCGCACAGAGTCGGACACGACTGAAGCGACTTAGCAGCAGCAGCAGCAGCAGCAGAGTGGCTCAGCATGCACACATGCATGTAGGGCGGTGGCGGGGTTGTGCCTAAGCCCTCAGTCCCTCACAGGTGCCAAACCCCTCCATTACTACCCCTTTGTGAGAGGCTGAGAGGTATCCACTGTCAGCTGAGACAGAGTGCCTCAGTGTAGTCCTGAGAAGACATCATATTATCTCATCATCAGTTCATGTTTTATACTGAATATCAGCTTTTTTCATCTCGGACAGCAAATTAAGAGCAGATTAAAAGGACAAAGAGTGAAAAAAGGAGGGAGTCTGACGTCACATACTCCATGTATGGGTCTCCAGCTTGTGAACTCATGCTGGTGAACTGAGGTGGAGCTGATGTAATAATAATAGAAATAAAAGGCACAATAAGTGTAATGTGCTTTAATCATCCTAAAACCATCCCCCCACCACCCCAGTCCATGGAAAAATTGTCTTCCATGAAACCAGACCCTGGTGCCATAAGAGTTGGGGACTGCTGCATAGGAGCAAGCTATTGCCTACTGTAAAGAGACCCAAGGGACTATATATTACCAAAGTAATAATTGCACATATTTCTACATCACTCTATCTATCTATCTACCAATCTATGGATCATAAATCTATCCACACATACCCTAATGCCTATTTGACTGTAAACCCCATAGGGTAGATTGCCCCCAATTCTTCACCATTTCTTTATTTGTTCCCTTTGCCATGTGACTTTACAGTTGCTCCCTTGAAACTCTGAACTAGGTGACAAATCTTGTTTTGACCAAGGATGTATGAACAGATGTGGCAACCCTCCCTTATTTCACTTGCTCTCCTTCTCTTCTGCCGTTGTCAAGATAAGAGTATGCAGCAACCGGCCGACGGAACCAGGATGAGAGCTGTCTGAAGCAGAGCCTGTGCAGAGAAGCACAGCCTGGATCAGCTTGCCCAGCCGAGCCACAGGTGCAAGCGTGCATGGGGGTATGCTCAGTTGTGTCCAACTCTTTACGACCCCCTGGAATGTAGCCTGCCAGGCACCTCTGTCCCTGGGATGATCAGTAATTAATGACCGTTATTTTCAGCCCCCAAGTTTGAAGTGATCAATTACACAGCAGCAGCTGGGTGATACAGTGCTCTTTTTTTTCCCCTTACATCCTAAGTCCACTGGCTCATAGCTCAAATGACACTGAGCATCATGTGGACAGGAACCACTTTTTTTCCCTCCTGCACAGTGTTTGGCACTTGTTATGTGATTGATGACTGTCTGTTGAATGAATGATTCTTTACAATAGTTCCCAATTGACCTTTTCAACCTTAACTTTATATTATAGGTTAAACTGAGTACCCCTAAATAAATGGTGAAGTAACAGCCCCTGGTACTTTAGAATGAAAACTTATTTGGATATAGGGTCTATACAGTGTAATCAAGTTAAAGTGAGATCAGAAGGGTGGACCCTAATGCCATATGACTGATGTTATATGAAAAGGGGACATTTGGGTACAGAGGCAGACACATCAAGAGAAAAGAGATATGAAGACACTGGTAAGAAGATGGCCAGGTGACTAGACTGAAGCATCTACAAGCTAAGTGTGAGTATGTGCTCAGTCTTGTTCGACTCTTTGCGACCCCGTGGACTGTAGTCCACCAGGCTCCTCTGTCCATGGAATTCTCCAGGAAAGAATACTGGAGCAGGTTGCCATTGCCTTCTCCAGGGGACCTTCCTGACCCAGGAGTCAAACCCATGTCTCTTGGATCTCCTGCATTGGCAGGCGGGTTCTTCACCAGCTGAGCCACCATACTAAGAACTGCCAGCAACCTCTAGAAACTTGAAGAATACAAAGCAGGATTCTCTCCTAGGGCTTTCAAAGGAGTGCGGCCCTGGGAACACCTTGATTTCAGATGTTTAGCCTCCAGAACTGTGAGACAATACATTTCTACTGTTTAGGACATCCAAGGTTTGATACTTTCTTAGAACAGCCACAGGAAACCCATCCATGCAGTCCTCTCTGCCCTTTTATTGAATACATGAAATTCTGGTTTTGGAATTTTACTCTTTGTCTTCCTCAGCTATTTAACTTCCTATTCAGCTTTCAAACTCAACAGAAAGCTCACCTCCACTGTGAAACCTGATCTACTGCAGGGATAGTTCATTTCTCACCCTATGTCCTTTTTGTTTTTTTTCTTTTGATATGGACCATTTTTAAAGCCTTTATTGAATGTGTTAAAATATTGTTTCTCTTTTATGTTTTGGTGTTTTGGCCAGGAGACATGGAGTGTCTTAGCTCCTTGACCAGGGATTGAACCCATACCCCCTGCAGTGGAAGGTGAAATCTTATCCTCTGGACCACCAGGGAAGTCTGTCTACTATTTTTTTTTTTTTGGCTTCATAACTGTCTTGCAATATTTGTCATACTGTAGTTCATTATCTGTGAATGAATTTTTCCCCTTGTAAGACTGTAAACGGGGCTTCCCTGTTGGCTTAGTGGTAGAGAATCTGCCTGCCTATGTAGGAGACGTGGGTTTGATCCCTAGGTGGAGAAGATCCCTGGAGGAGGGCATGGCAACCCATTCAGTATTCTTGCCTGGGAAATCCCATGGAGAGAAGAACCTGATGGACTACCCAAGTCCATAGGATTGCAAAAAAAGTTGGACACAACTTAACTACAAGCCACAACCCCAAAGACTGAACTCCTGTAGAGCAGGACCTATGCATATTTATCTCTCCTTACATCTTCCAGATCTGCTATAGTTTCCAACATAAGTCCTTGTTATATACTTGCTGACTGACCACAAAGGCTTACAGAATGAGGTTTCCTTTGGGAACAAAGGCTAGGAGTGGCCACAGGACACCTACATGGTGGCCAGGGAGCCTGGTGTCCATGGGGAGAAGGCATTCCATGGGGCTGGAGAGGTGGACAAAAAGGAACATACAGGCTGGCTACTCAAGCTTTTTCTTAAGGGAGAGTCCAACTCTCCCCACAGCAAAGTGTGAGTAAAGGGGCACTTCTGGTTCTCGTCTGTACATTTATCACCTGATTGTTGCTGATGGAAGTTTCTCACTGAAGAGAAAAAAATGAAGGGGGCTGCATGCCCCTTCTTGGAGGTCTCCTATTAGAATACACAGTCATGAAGGAATAAACAGCAAGCAGGGCCTTTGAAGTCAGGAAGACAGGGGTTGGAATTTCCTTTGTATCACTTGTCTGCTGTGTGACTTTGATCAAGTTCTTTAACCTCTCTGAGCCTCTGTTTCCTTATTTATAAAAATGGAGATGTTACTTTCTGCTTCATAAAGCCACTGTAAGGATCAAAGTATACACAGCATCTGAAAGAGATGGGAGCATAGACGGTATTCTTCAACATCAGTTTGCCTGTTTTAGGCCTAATCAATGAATAATTCAATCCGGAACAGGAATGTTGCCTCTTTGGCAACAAGAACAAGCCACTAGAACGTTCTGATCTTTAGATCACATTGCTTTATCCTGTGCCTTTCACAGTAAAATATATGAAAGTGATTAGAGAACAGAAAAGAAAATGTGTGCTAACCCTACAATTCTGAATAATTTACATCAAGTTCAACCCTTGATACAGTTTTACAGATGAAAACTTACAGAAATCAAGGTTAAAATGAAAATGGACAGACTTCTAACTCAAGCAATAAAAGGGGCCTCTTTTTGTAATGATATAAGCACAGTAACCCTTGGTTAAACTTTATCAGGGTTCACAGGTTTTTCACTGCTGGATAAAAAAAACCGCTGTATGGTACCTGGACTCAGGAAAGAGTATAAATAATATATTTATAAATGCCAACAATTTTGTGGTCTCATTTCATACCTGTCACCTTGCATTAGGAAATACATCTTTCTGTGGGTACTCAAACACACCAACCTTCCTTTCGTCTTTAGAAGAGTTTCCATTTCCATTATAAAAGCCTGTTCAGGGGCAAATCTTGTTCTTAAAAATTGCAGTTCATGAAACCTATTTTCAAACTGAGCAAAATTATTTCCGTAGCATCTGGTTCCTTCGTGTGCTCATTTATTTTTATTTATTAGAAGAGATTTTCTGACAGTCAAATACAGACTCAGCAACAGGTTGGCAGATATGCCAGGTGCTTGAGTGTCCTTATAGCCTTGGGTCAACCTCTACTCAACAGGGTCACTCCAGAGGCACCTTCCAAATGCGGATTGCTCTCAGCCTCAAAGAAGGAGTAGAGACCAAGCTTTGCTTTATGGTGACTACAAATATATTTAAAATATATTTATCCCCGGAGGTTTAAGTTTTACTGTGTATAAAAAAGAGAATGTGAGTTTTAGTGCCTTTCCTAACCAGGATCTCCTATTAAATTCTTTAAATTACATATGAGAAAAATAAAATTAAAGAAAAGCAATGTAAATAACAGAGTTGCAGAGCATATAAAATAAACACCTCTAAATCAGAAGGGCTCATAAAAATAATATTTGAAGCTTTTGCTATTAATATTAATATAAGACAGTTTACGTTATATACCTACATAGTGCTGCCCTTTTTCCTCCAGGAAGCTGAAACTGTTTCACGGATACTATTAGCCAAACGTTAACACATGCTACAGGGTGTGGAAAACACAGAACTTATTTCTCCTGATTTGTGTAGAAGGCGACCAGACCATAGAGAGGTTGACTGAGTTTCCTGATTGTTAATCCCCATATTACAAGTTTAAGATTACACTTTTTCGAATTCTTTCACAGTGCATCTCACTTTACTCTAACCCAGAAGATCTGGCTTTAGTCTTCCCACACTGCCTTCTCCCAGCCAAGTGGTTTCCTTTGTAAATCTGGCGTTCACGCCGCCTTTCCAATTATGAAGTCACTTGATTCATCTCCCAAAATCTGTCCTCAGGCAGAAGCCAGCTCAGATTAGGAGGGTTTCGTGCAATCTCCTTCCTCCCAAGAGCTCCTAATAATCAGATATTCCTCAGGGTACTAACTCCGATGGTATAAAACTAGCTGAGAAATTCAAACATGAAAGGCAAGGGTCAGCCCCAACTACTTCAAGCCTCAAGATAGTCCTGTAAGCAGGAATGACCTTCTCCTTGAAGGGAGTCCTTCATGCCTGCACTGACTCATGGATAAGCTGTGTTCATCACTGGGAATACAGAGATAAGAGACCTTATGTTGACATAATGCTGTGAATTGTGCGTTTAAGTGCCATTCTCTCTTCCAGATAGAAAAAAAAAAGAAACATAGAATGAGAACTTTTACAAGAGATTTTGTGTTTTAAAACAAGATGATTAGGGACTTGCCTGGTGGTCCAGTGATTGGGCCTCTGCCTTCCAACGCAGGGGGGTGCGGGCTCCATACCTGCATGGTTGGGGAACTAAGACCCCAAAAAACCAAAACATAAAACAGAAGCAATGTTGTAACAAACTCAATAAAGACTTTAAAAATGATCTACATGCAAAACAATAAATCTTTAAAAAATAAGACAATTATCCCCAAGGACCAGAAATGAAATGTAAGTGCAAAATCAGGAGCAAGGCTGAGAGACTGTCCTGTTGGCCTCCTGGCCGCCTGTCCACAAATAGGCAGAACCCATCAGGAGGCCAGATTATGGAGGACGACTGGACTGAAAGTGCTTCTCCAGGAGGTGGGGACCTGAGCCAGCTTCACTACTTGATAAGGGGCAGGAGAAATCCCACTGGCATCCCCCACTGGTGAAAACATGTGCAAAAGGAATTGTCAACTGCTTTCTAGACTGGAGTCCCTATATAGCTGTATAGTTATGGAAACTGAAGGACACATTATCACATTAGGAGGTCCAAGCAGTGCCAATTTGAACTGGATCTGCTGAGAAGCCAGAGAAAAATGTAAAAATCAAGATGACTTAAAATATTGATCTGTTTCTATTCTGTTAATGATGAACACTAAGTATAAATTGTGTCTGAAAATCTAACACTATGGTAGCTGGAAGCCATTGTAATCATCAAGATACTGAGAAAATTATTGAAAATGATATATTAAATTTTTTTGTATTACATGGTCAGTTCAATTGCTTAGTCATGTCTGACTCTTTGTAACTCCATAGACTGCAGCACACCAGGCCTCCTTGTCCATCACCAACTCCCGGAGCTTACTCAAACTCGTGTCCATTGAGTCGGTGATGCCATCCAACCTTCTCATCCTCTGTCATCCCCTTCTCCTGCTTTCAAACTTTCCTAGCATCAGGGTCTTTTCAAATGACTCAGCACTTCACATCATGTGGCCAAAGTATTGGAGCTCCAGCTTTAGCATCAGTCCTTCCAATGAACACCCAAGACTGATTTCCTTTAGGATGGAATGTTTGGATCTCCTTGCAGTCCAAGGGACTCTCAAGAGTCTTCTCCAACACCACAGTTCAAAAGCATCAGTTCTTTGGTGTTCAGTTTTCTTTATAGTCCAACTCTCACATCCATACATGACCACTGGAAAAACCATAGCTTTGAATAGACAGACATTTGTTGGCAAGGTAATGTCTCTGCTTTTTAATCCACCATCTAGGTTGGTTATAACTTTCCTTCCCAGGAGTGAGTGTCTTTTAATTTCATGGCTGCAGTCACCATCTGCAGTGATTTCGGAGCCTCCAAAAATAAAATCTGCCACTGTTTCCCCATCTATTTGCCATGATGTGATGGGACTGAATGCCATGATCTTTGTTTTCTGAATGTTGAGTTTTAAGCCAACTTTTTCACTCTCCTCTTTCACTTTCATAAAGAGGCTCTTTAGTTCTTCTTCACTTTCTGCCATAAGGGTCGTGTCATCTGCATATCTGACTTTATTGATATTTTTCCTGGCAGTCTTGATTCCAGCTTGTGCTCCATCCAGCCTGGAGTTTCTCATGATGTACTCTGCATATAAATTAAATAAGCAGGGTGACAATATACAGCCTTGACCTACTCCTTTTCCTATTGGGAACCAGTCTGTTGTTCCATATCCAGTTCTAACTGTTGCTTTCTGACCTGCAGACAGATTTCTCAGGAGGCAGGTCAGGTGGTCTGGTATTCCCATCTCTTTCAAAATTTTCCACAGTTTGTTGTGATCCAGACAGTAAAGGCTTTGCAAAGTCAATAAAGTAGAAATAATTGTCTTTCTGGAATTCTTTTGCTTTTTTGATGATCCAATGGATGTTGGCAATTTGATCTCTTGTTCCTCTGCCTTTGCTAAAACCAGCTTGAACATCTGGAATTTCACAGTTCACGTATTGCTGAAGCCTGGCTTGGAGAATTTTGAGCATTACTTTACTAGCGTGTGAGATGAGTGCAACTGTGTGGTCATTTTCACATTCTTTGGCACTGCCTTTCTTTGTGATTGGAATGAAAATTGACCTTTTCCGGTCCTGTGGGCACTGCTGAGTTTTCCAAATTTGCTGGCATATTGAGTGCAGCACTTTCACAGCATCATCTTTCAGGATTTGCAGTAGCTCAGCTGGAATTCCATCACCTCCATTAGCTTTGTTTGTAGTGTGTTTTCTAAGGCCCACTCTAGGTGAGTGATCACACCATCATGATAATCTGGGTTATGAAGATCTTTTTTGTACAGTTTTTCTGTGTATTTTTGTCCCTCTTAATATCTTCTGCTTCTGTTAGGTCCATACCATTTCTGTCCTTTATTGAGCCCATCTTTGCATGAAATGTTCCCTTGGTATCTCTAATTTTCTTGATGAGATCTCTAGTCTTTCCCATTCTACTGTTTTCCTCTATTTCTTTGCACTGATCACTGAAGAAGGCTTTCTTATCTCTCCTTGCTATTCTTTGGAACTCTGCATTCAAATGGGAATATCTTTCCTTTTCTGCTTTGCTTTCTTTTTTTTTTTTAATTTTATTTTATTTTTAAACTTTACAATATTGTATTAATTTTGCCAAATATCGAAATGAATCCGCCACAGGTATACCCACAGCTATTTGTAAGGCCTCCTCAGACAGCCATTTTGCGTTTTTGCATTTCTTTTTCTTGGGGATGGTCTTGATCCCTGTCTCTTGCACAATGTCACGAACTTCTGTCATCAGAAGGAGCTCATCAGACACTCCGTCTATCAGATCTAGTCCCTTAAATCTATTTCCCACTTCCACTGTATAATCGTAAGGGATCTATACTACATGTAGATTTACAACATATGCTATTTTTCAGAAAAATAGCATTGCAAGTATATTGCAAACACATATACATATATTCAACTTCTACTTCAAGTGTGGTTCACTGATAGGAGGCTGGTATCAAATAAAGGTGGAGACCATGCCATGGAGGAGATGCTTATGGTGCAAAGTGATGGGGCACTTGACACAGGTGGGTGAAGAGGCACAAGGGAAGCCCATTTGAGGAGAAGTAGTCCAGCCTAGAGGGCTTCCCAGGCGGCACTGCTGCTGCTTCTGCTGCTGCTCAGTCTCCTCTGCTAAGTGCTCCTGCTAAGTCTTTTCAGTCGTGTCGGACTCTGTGCAACTCCAGAGACGGCAGCCCACCAGGCTTTCCCGTCCCTGGGATTCTCCAGGCAAGAACACTGGAGTGGGTTGCCATTTCTTTATCCAATGCCTGAAAGTGAAAAGTGAAAGTGAAGTTGCTCAGTTGTGCCCCACCCTTCACAACCCCATGGACTGCAGCCTACCAGGCTCTTCCGTCCATGGGATTTTCCAGGCAAGAGTACTGGAGTGGGGTGCCATTGCCTTCTCCGCCCACATGGCACTGGTGGTAAACAACTCGCCTACCAGTGCAGAAGATGCAAGTTCGATCCCTGTGTTGGAAATGTTCCCTGGAGGAGGGCATGGCAACCCAATCCAGTATTCTTGCCTGGAGAATCCCACAGACAGAGGAGCCCAGCAAGCTATAGTCCATAGGGTTGCAAAGAGTTGGAAATGACTGAGGCAATTTAGCATGCAAGCACCCAATCCAGCCTAGAGGAAGTCAAGGGTGAGAGCCAAAGGACAGATAATTCAGAGCCAAGCACAGAGGGCATGGAGGGCATTCCAGGCAGAAAAAGCAAAATCAGCAAGGGCGTAGCAGACTTGAAGTGTTCTGTTGTGAGTCACACTGATGTCAAATTTTCAGTGTTTCCCTTGGGAAGGAATAAAACATACAGGCTTAACAAAGAAAAAAAAAATAAAAAAGACACACACAGGCTTTAGTGTCAGACAGACCGAA
Organism: Bos grunniens; assembly: GCF_055505025.1. NCBI lineage: Eukaryota > Metazoa > Chordata > Mammalia > Artiodactyla > Bovidae > Bos > Bos grunniens. The sequence continues at coordinate 48,864,507 of NC_141193.1, read as the reverse complement.
GTTTGAGCCCAAGCTCTGCCACTTGTTCCGTGAACTTCCATTGATTCTCTTTGATGACCATGGATGCTTCATCTGCAAATGGTAGTAATCATACCTATCTCACAGGATCACTTTGAGCATCACTAGAGATGCTGTGCTCTTACTTAACACCATGGCTGGCCTGTGTCCAATGTTGGGTGATCGCTGTAGGTGGTAAGGATTTTCTAGGAAATGTTCATGTGGGGAGGCAGCAGTGGTCCAGACCCACCAGGGGCACCCTGCAGATTGCACTGCCATTGAGGACACTTTTTGCTGGCACATTCTGCCCTGAACCTCGCATGGTGTAGAAAGAAGCCTTCAGTGCTGTAAGGTAATAGATGAAAAAAATGAGGGGCAAGGAAGAGACCTTTCGATGAATTGTGTTGGGATGGAATGGAGTGTTGATGGAGGTAAGAAAGCACTTGGAGAAACTCTCTGGGAAAAGAGCATTTTGAACTGGGAGAAAAATGACGCTTCTCCCATCTCTTCGGAAGGAAAATCTGGCATACACCACTGCCAGGCTCTGCACTCAGGGCTGGGACTTGTCTCTTCCTGTCGTGTGTCTTCAGCAATGCTCTGAGGCAGGCATGGAAGCACAGTTAGTGGCATCGTAGACAAAGCAACGTCTGGGAAGAATTTCTATCACCAAAAAAAGAAAGGGGAACAAAAGAGGGGAGAGATAGAGCTGGTGTGTGTGTGTGTTTGCCTAAAGGGAAGGATGTTTTGTTCTACTCTGTTGAGGAAATCACTGGAAGAGAATTCCGTCGGTCTAGGTCAGGAAAAATTAACTCAAAAGAACGTTAGAAATCAAAATAGGAGGTAGAGTTCTCAGCTTCACAGAGGGTTGTTACTCAATTGCATCATTTCCTCGTGTTGTTGTTATTGTTTTATTCACAAGACCATCTTGACCTTTGTCTGTTTCAGCAGCTTCTAGAGGGTACAGGTTGAAAGACACAGGGAATGCCCACCAGCCTGAATTTGCCTTAAGTCCTTGTCTGCAATGTTCAGGCTCTTATCCTTGTATGTATGTCTGGTGACATGAGCTAGTAATTAGATGGAGGCATCTCTCACCTTCAGCACATTTCAGAGGAACATGTCTCTTCTAGGTAGCAATAGGGTTATATATGTCCTCTCCCCAAATCTGCCCTTTTCATAGGAATACCCATTTTTTTTCTGTTGGATCAAAGAATGTTGGTTCTAGCCACTGTACACTTTTCACTTCCATGAAGAAGGCTTATCCGCATGTGGTGTGATGGAAAGAGTTCTTTTTGTCCCTGCTCCACCAAGTACAGAGGATTTGGTTTTGGGCAAATTACCTAACTTTTCAGAGCCTTAAATTTCTCATCTACAAGTGGGAAAACAATACCCATCTAAAAGAATTGTTGCAAAGACTGAATAAAACAGTATGTTTCAAGTACCAGGCACAGTGGCTGGCATATCCGAAGAATGCAACCAATGCTAATTGCTTCATTTCAGATGGTAAGGAATCTGCCTGCAATGCGGGTGACCCGGGTTGGATCCCTTGGTTGGTAAGATCCCCTGGAGAAGAGAATGCCTACGCACTCCAGTATTCCTGCCTGGAGAATTCCATGTTCAGAGAAGTCAGGTGGACTCTACAGTCCGTGGGGTTGCAAAGAGCTGGACACAACTGAGAGACTAACATTTTCACTTTTTTCACCAGGCACATTGCCTAGCATACCCAATGAATGAAACAAATGCTAATTACATCATTAAATTAGAAATTACATTTAGTTCATTTAACTTGAGTTCTCTGGAAAGGCCTTCTCCACTTGGTGAGGAAGACGGCTCCGGCCGTGATCTGTCCTCAGTGCTAGTGATCCCACAGACAAGAGGGTGGCCCATCTCTTGGTATCAACATCAATCTTCAGAGCACACCGACCAGTCCTGTTTTGCTCACGTGTCTACCCTCAGACCAAGACAGTGACTAGAGTGAAGAGGCACTTGGAGCAGCCTACGTCATTTGACCACTCCTGTGGTAGGCAGCGTAGACAGATAAAAAACAACTCCTTATTCAAGTGTAAACTCCCTATTCATTTACACCGGATGGGAAAGATACAGGATGGAAGCCTCGCAAGGCTAGACCCAGCTTTCAATGAGCCCTTTGACCTCCTAATCTTAAGGTTCTTCCCATTCCTTTAATTTCATCATTCAAAAGCAACTGGCCATTTGTTCTAAAAACACACCAAGTAGAAATAATATTGTGTATTTAGTATTAAGAAGAATGAATAAAATAAAATGCAATAGGGAAAAATAAATTATCTGGGATAACTGGACCATGAGATAAAAGCCTGAGAAACTATCACAGGCTATCTTTTGGGCTTTATGAACATCTAACTGCACAAAATCATAGGAGATCTGCTGCGTGGATACATCTGGTGGGGTGAATATCTGTCTCTGATTTCTATAAGGTGGCCAGATAATCCTGGAGAAATCTGGATGAAGCAACAAGAAAGAAGTCAGATGTGTGAACGTGACTCAAGGAGACGGCAGGAAAGGCAGCAAAGAGATGCTGAAGCAGTATCTGGGGAATGGATCCCAGGTAGGAACAGAGTTGAATTCACATTTTCAAGAATCTAATAACAGCCTTAAAGATGATTTAAAAATAGCTGCATTTCTATAGCATGCATTGTATGCCTATACTGAGCACTGCATGTATCAGGTAATTCTCACAAGAGACCTCACAAGAAGTAAGGATAGGATATTGATCTCATTTTGACACCAATTAGAGGAGACAAAAACAATGAGAGGGTAAAAGGCTACTTATTAAAGGAAATAACATTTTCCCCTGACGAATTGCAACTTTCTTTTACCTATAGGAATGTCGATTTGACACTATCTTCCCCTAGCATAGCAATTATCTTTAAATATTACCATCAATTTATTTTATGTAAATTGGCATGCGAGAAGCCATGTCATTACAACAGGAGAGCTCTTCCAGGTTTAATGGGGGCAGTCTTAGGAACCATTATCATCTGGCGGCATTTTCAGAAATTTTGCTTGTTACTTTTGGCCTTGTAAAAAGAACAACTGTTTATTTCTGTCCCTATAGAAGGAAAAACATTTAATTTATAAGCATACCCAAGTTAGAAATAAAGCATTTTCTATTTAATTAACAGCCTCACTAGAACGTATTTTTCACTTTTCCTAGTTAATGACAGAGATGACACTCAAGGGGATTAAAGAAGGAATGTTCAGAGACTGACCATAGCTATTTCAAAACATCAGATTTGATAAAGGATGTCAGCTGACCACCCAAGGAAGTGTAATCTATTTAAGCACTGTTTAGCTTTATCTGTAGCCTTTCTACAATGCAGACTGAGCTTTGTTCCATCTATCACTCTTTCAAGAAACTATGATGACAAGCTACAGAATTGCTTATTTCTCACGGATACCTGGTGAGCCAGGTTGCTATTTCAGTCCTTGGAGGTGAGAAACAGAATCGGTGAGGCCAGACTATGTAACTCATGTCAGTTACAAGGTGAGAGCTGGGTGTAAAACCTGAATTTGAATATTTCTTTCTTTAAGCCAATTGCTTCTCTTCACAATCATGTATATATTTACAAGAGAATTAAAAATATTTAATATAATGGAAAACATGACTAATAAACATATCACTTTATATTTAATGATAGTTATCACTTGCTAGTCCTTGCTTAATAAACATGCTAGTCCTTGCATGAATAAATATCTTATACATGTGTATTTGACAGTCCAGCTTTTAGGTCCTACTCTCATTTTTAATTCCCAAATACTAATAGCCAGATTATTAATTCCTACTATATTCCAGGAATAGCAATCTGTTTTTAGGTTCTTTTTCTCCAAAGTTTCTACATATCCCAAAGAAAGCTTGCATGTGCATGCTCATTCATGTCCAACTCTGTGCAACGCTATGGACTATAGCCCGCCAGGCTCCTCTATCCATGGGATTCTACAGGCAAGAATATTGGAGTGGGTTGCCATGCCCTGCTCCAGGGGATTTTCTTGACCCAGGGATCTTATGTCTCCTGCATTGGCAGGCAGGTTCGTTACCACTATCACATCTGGGAATCCCAAAGAAGGCTTCAGTTCAGTTCAGTTCAGTCACTCAGTCGTGTCCTACTCTTTGCAACCCCATGAACCGCAGCACCCCAGGCCTCCCTGTCCATCACCAACTCCTGGAGTCCACCCAAACCCATGTCCATTGAGTCGGTGATGCCATCCAACCATCTCATCCTCTGTTGTCCCCTTCTCCTCCTGCCCTCAATCTTTCCCAGCATCAGGGTCTTTTCAAATGAATCAACTCTCCACATCAGGTGGCCAAGTATTGGAGTTTCAGCTTCAACATCAGTTCTACCAATGAACACGCAGGACCAATCTCCTTTAGGATGGACTGGTTGGATCCCCTTGCAGTCCAAGGGACTCTCCAGAGTCTTCTCCAATACCACAGTTCAAAAGTGTTCCACAAATTCCATTCTGCTACAGAAATGGCCCAGACCCAGTGATGTTTTGTATCAACAACTGGGTTGCTGGAGAAAAAAAAAATGTGTTCATACATATGTACATAAAGATAGCACTAAGTCGTGTTCGACTCTTGCGACACCATGGACTGTAGCCCGCCAGGCTCCTCTGTCCATAGGATTCTCCAGGCAAGAATACTGGAATGGGTTGCCATTTCCTTCTCCAGGGGAACTTACCGACCCAGAAATTGAACTCAGGTCTCCCACATTGCAGGCAGATGATTTGCCGACTGAGCTATGCAGGAAGCTTGTATGTACATAAGTTTATTATTAATTTTACTGATATAAAGGATGTAACACAATTTACAATAACAATAAAATATGCAATATTTTTATAGTAAATTCCATATCACAATTGGTTCTCAAGGAATGATTTCATTGATTTTTGCAGAACTGTTGTGCCCTAGATAACATATGCTTGCAATTTACAAGTGTACTTCTAACATAAGTGGTTGACATTTTGGGTTATATTAAGGAATATAGCAAAAGTGAAACAATGAAAACATAGGCTGAGCTTCAATCATTTCGTTTTTGGCAATGTTTGGAGCTATTCACAATGTAATGGCTACAGACATAACACAATTTAAAGGTTAATCTGGATTTTAAAATATTTTCTGTATCACTTTCTTCGGTCTGCAAGTCAACAAAACAATAAATCAAACCCTATTTTATAGAAGTTGCCAATTTCGTGGTGTAAATGGAACCACCATGGCTGATTTCAAGCTATTAACAAGACACCATCAAACGTGAGTTGGAGAGAGCTGTGTGCAGTGTGAGTGTGTGCTAAGTCACTTCAGTCATGATCGACTCTGTGCAACCCCATGGACTGTAGCCTGCCAGGCTCCTCTGTCCATGGGATGCTCTAGGCAAGAATACTGAGTGGGTTGCCATGCCCTCCTCCAGGGGATCTTCCCCACCCAAGGACTGAACCCTGCTGTCTTCCGTCTCCTGCATTGGCAGGTGGGTTCTTCACCACTGGCACCACCTGGGAAGCATTATCTATTATACGTTATTTCCACCATACAGATACTGGGAGTGTAAGTAACTTCAAGAGCACAGGTGGTAGTAAAATATAACAAAATAGGAAGTGATGAGTTTTGAGTATTTGTTAACTTTATTTATTCATTTATATCTTTTTTTTTTTTTTTTTGCTGCACTGCACAACTTGCCAGATGCTAGTTCCCCGACCAGGGATTGAACCCAGTCCCTCGACAGTGAAAGTGAGGAGTACCAACCACTGGACCACCAGGGAATTTCCTAACTTTATTTTTAATAAAATTTATTTAATTGTAAGAGTATATAATGTAATTTAATTGTGTTAAATTGTAAGATTATATGACAACATTTAACTGGATAATTATATCATGAATTTTCAATAATGGCTGCTTTTAACAATGATCTCACAAGATTCCTGAGAATTTAGCAAGTGGGTTTTTGGAGCCACCATGAGCTGGCTTCAGTGCATTATTCCCTAACCCATGCTTCTACACAGAGGTTAAACTCCAGCTTCTTTGAAAGACCCTCTCTTCCACAGCTACCCGATGGAGGAGAGGGGATGGGAGGCTCAGGATGTTATTAAAAAAGGAAATAAAATCTACAGAGATACATACGTCTCTACTTGCATTAACGACCAGATCATTATTACACAGAGCAGTTAACCTCCACACATCTTCCCATTTCACAGAAGGATTTTTGCTTCCCTCTGTGTAACTAAAATCTCCACCAAAACATTCCTTTATGGACAAATGAATCATCTGCTCCAAAGGCAAACTTTCCTTTCATCTTAGAAGGCGGACCCTGCTTAGAACTTTTAAAATAGATCTTCCTCTCTTTACAATCAGGATTGGCTTTAAAAATATGCAAGAGAATTCTATGTTCTAATGGACTCAATTGCACTGTAAGCGTTCTGTGTACCTAAAGGTATATATATTGTAAACATTATGTTAATCACATTGTAAATGTAATATACAACTGTAATTTACATAACATTTCCTATTTTGCTTGACTTACATACATAATGTATTGTATACATTTACCTATTGGGTTTGCAATTTCCATTTCACTGGCTGTATATAATATAGAATGTTTCCTACTTATTATAGTAACTGAAGTTCATTTATTCATTTAGCAAAAAATTTATGGAGGACCTATGTGCCAGTCTTTTGATGCAGGCAAATCATGAATGAGGCATAAAAGTCCCATGATCCCCCTTCCTGCAACTCACAGTCTAGTGGAGGAGAGAGACATTGTAGCAAACACACAACTACTTAGAAATTGGCCTGAAAGCTGAGTGGAAAGTTCAGCACATGTTCGGAAGGAATAGCAGAGACAAGACCATGTAGGGTTGCAGACCATTTTAAGAAGATTAAATTTTATTTATTCTGAGTATTATGGGAAGTCTTTGAAGGTTTTTTTTTTTTTTAATACTCAATGTTTTGATTTATTTCCTTCTAGTCTTTTTTTGTTGAATATTGTTTCACATAGTTAAGAGTAAACCATATGTCTAACTTGCATTATACATATGGATGTAAATGTTCACAAGTGTTCTTTCATAACATTAAAAAGCCTTTATAAAAACATATTTTAATAGTGCATATTCCTCTTCTTCATCTTCATTTTTCCCCTTCTGTTTGAAGCATTTTAGTAGAGATTAGATGGAATGCAGTTTACATCTTGAAAGCTCTCTGTGGCTGTCCTTTGGAGAATGGGAGAGGAGCAAGAACGTAAGTGAAGGGATCACTCTGGAGGCTGGGGAGAGCTGTGGTCTGGGGCAAGGCTGGAAGGAGGCGGAGTTAACTGACGTGTCCTCTGGGGTTAGCACTGACGGGATGTGGAAGCGATGTGATAGAGGGGTTCGAGGAGCTATGTGGAAGGAGCCGTTCAGAATTCAGAGAAAGCGGGGTAGGATCACACTTCAGGGGCTGCGATCATTGGCAGTGGAGGGTCAAGGACTCACGGTGTTTGTTTTTAATTTAAGCATATTTGCTACTTCAAATTTTGGCAAGATGAGGTTAATCTCTCTACCTGTTTTCTTTTCTGATGACTAACATATAAAGTAAACTTAGAGTCTCAGAGAGCAAATTAAAGGATACATCTTAAAGGCAATAAGATATACAAGAAGCAAAAGAGCGTAGAAAACTACTAGAGAGAAGAAAGAAGAAAAAAGTTTGAAAGTTTCTGTCAAATCACAAAGAATCATCAGAAATATACTGTGTTATGAAATTCTGTAAGAACCAGCTTGTTATTGGCATACAGTGATTGGCAGCTTATAAGTTTCTTGCATGTAATTTTTCCTACTTAATAAAGTTGGCTTTTGCTTAAACCGTAAAAGAGTTACATAGTGTCATAAAAAGGGAAAAACTCCTTAAAAGTGATTTAGCTTATATTGAAGTTATATCTAAGATGATCTGAGTTATAAGAACTTTGAATAAATTGCAAGGATACTTTCAGTTTCTTTTCTAAAAATAAAAGCCCTTCTACAGAGTAATACCACAAATATGAACAGACTAGATTTGGAGAAGGCAACGGCACCCCACTCCAGTACTCGTGCCTGGAAAATCCCATGGATGGAGGAGCCTGGTGGGCTGCAGTCCATGGGGTTGCTGAGGGTCAGAGACGTCTGCGTGACTTCACTTTCACTTTTCCCTTTCATGCATTGGAGAAGGAAGTGGCAACCCACTCCAGTGTTCTTGCCTGGAGAATCCAAGGGACGGGGGAGCCTGGTGGGCTGCCGTCTATAGGGTCACACAGAGTCAGACACGACTGAAGTGACTTAGCAGCAGCAGCAGCAGATTTGGTTACTCTGTGGTTACTGGTACTTCTAAGCTGATCTGTCTGCTCTGGGCTCTAGAACATTGGTTGTGATTGCTATTTGGGTCCCACAGATTCAAAGTCTTCCCTCAAACAATATCTTAAAATGTTTTTTTATGGGGGACTTCAGGAAGACATCCAATATATAAAAATAAATATACAAGTGTTCAGGAAAATACACATAATATCACAGAGCTATGTTCCTGGAGGAGTTGCTTGGCTTGTCTCAGACTGGGTTTCCTTATATGAATTGTATGGACAGTAATATGTAATTCATAAGGTTACTTGAGGATCAAAGGAGATCTTGTTTATAAAGTGTTTCTCACTGTACTTGGCAAAGAGTAAACCCTTAATAACTAGTAACTATTATTATTTTATTTACTGAGGTCTGTGTTGTCATTCTTTTATCTCAAATTTTTCTCAATAAGGACTTGTTAAAACCCTTGTTTTCTAAGCATTACTAGAGTTTGATCTTTTTGTCACTTTATTCCATAATGTCTGCTTATCTTGTGTTGGAATTTTCTTCTGCACACATTGCTGCAAGGCTGTCACTTACTGAGTCACTACCATGCGTTAGAGGATGTTTCAAATGGACCATTCCTGCCTCAGTTTGAGCCGGGGCCCCAGATCAGTAGGTGTGAGTGTTACAGAGTCCAAGCCCAGACTGTCTGTCAGATGACAGTCCAACAAATTGAGAGATGAGCTGTTGGAGCATGAAATACCAGCTTTATTTGGGAAGTCAGCAGACCAAGAAAATGATGGAGTAGGGTCCCAAAGAACAAATCTCCTTGAATTAGAATTTAGGCGTCTTTTACTAAAAGAAGATAGGATATGATTGGTTGTTTCAAACTTCTCGGTGTCAGAATCCTCTGTTCTTGCATCTGTTCATCAGGGTCAGGTCACAGTGTTCAGGTTCCTGTAAACCTCCAATGAGACAAATGTTATTCTCTGTTCTGCAATTTTTTATCTCTGTATGAATGGGATAAGTGCTATACCTTTAATGGTCAGAGCCTTCAGAATGGGCTATCCTGTATATTTCAGGATATAGGCAACATTCTCACCTTTAGCAAAAGCAATCGACTATAGAGGTTAAATTAAAGGAAACATATCCAATATGGACTCAGGCTTGTTCTTCCCTATTATACAAACACTCTTCTATAATAGAGTGAGGTACCAAGCTATCTAGGCAAGGTTTACTAAAAAGGTTTTGAAGTCCAGTTTTGTAGTCCTTGAATAAACACCTGCTTTTGAGGGAGAAAAGTAGAGAAAGTGTGTGGAAAAGCTGTCAGAGTTCTGAGGCATTTTCTCTCATATCTCATTTTGTTGTCTAAACATCTCTTGGTGTAAAAAAAAAATGAAGATTTTAACAGAAGTAACCGTAAAGGACTCTACCCATTAATATCATCATGTTACCTCAAATTGTAATGCAGAATCCCAGAAAATTCTTTTAACAAATTTGTCAGCTCGGTGCTGTGTGATGATGTAGCGGGTGGGACAGGGCAATGGGAGGGGACTTCCAGAGGGAGGGGACACACACTTAGAGTTTATATATGTATCTGCTTCACACTGTTGTACAGCAGAAACTAACAGCATTGTAAAGCAAATACCCCAATTAAAAGGTAAATGAAAAGCAAGAAATTCAAGGGTTATGGTACTGTTATGCTTTCTCTGCTCAGTTCAGTTCAGTTCAGTCACTCAGTCGTGTCCAACTCTCTGTGATCCCATGAATCACAGCACGCCAGGCCTCCCTGTCCATCACCAACTCATGGAGTCTACTCAAACTCACGTCCGTCGAGTCAGTGATGCCATCCAGCCATCTCATCCTCTGTCGTCCCCTTCTCATCCTGCCCCCAGTCCCTCCACGCATCACTGTCTTCCAGTGAGTCAACTCTTCACATGAGGTGGCCAAAGTATTGGAGTTTCAGCTTCAGCATCAGTCCTTCCAATGAACACCCAGGACTGATCTCCTTTAGTTGCATCTTCTTGCTGTCCAAGGGACTCTCAAGAGTCTTCTCCAACACCACAGTTCAAAAGCATCAATTCTTCAGTGTTCAGCTTTCTTCACAGTCCAACTCTCACATCCATACATGACCACAGGAAAAACCATAACCTTGACTAGACGGACCTGTGTTGACAAAGTAATATCTCTGCTTTTCAATATACTATCTAGGTTGGTCATAACTTTCCTTCCAAGGAGTAAGCAAGCATCTTTTAACTTCATGGCTACAGTCACCATCTGCAGTGATTTTGGAGCCCCCAAAAATAAAGTCTGACACTGTTTCCACTGTTTCCCCATCTATTTCCCATGAAGTGATGGGACCAGATGCCATGATCTTCGTTTTCTGAATGTTGAGCTTTAAGCCAACTTTTTCTCTCTCCTCTTTCACTTTCATCAAGAGGCTTTTTAGTTCCTCTTCACTTCCTGCCATAAGGGTGGTGGCATCTGCATATCTGCTTAGTCGTGTCCATCTCTTTTGAGACCCCATGGACTGTAGCCTGGGCTCCTCTGTGCTTGGAATTTTCCAGGCTAGAGTGCTGGAGTAGGTTGCCATTTCCTATCTAAATTCAATGATTTGTTGGTGATTGCTATTTAACTCTTCTTTATTAAAGAGCTAAATGTTTTTATGTTTTTTACATTTTAAGTCAAAATAGAATATACATTCATTCCTCATCCTAATTCAGAAATGTAACAAACCCCTCGGGGTTCTTTTCTATGTCAAGGTGGATATCAAAGCATAACTGCAGCCACAGTTAAAGAAATGCAAAGGCTATGGAAAGCCTTTCTCATCTAAGTTCTCATGATTTAAACATTGTATAGCAACCAACACTTAAGGTGAACATTTTTTATACTTAATTTAGAACTCATTTTCTTAACACCATTCATGTTCAGGCCACTGTGCCAGGTACTGTAAGGGACAAAAAGTAAATAATCTGTGGATTCTCTGACCTCAAGAAGTTTATGATTTGGTGAAGATAACAAAAAGTGAAGCGCTACAGAAGAAGAAAGTTGAGTTCAGAAAGTAAGGGGGGAAATGAGGAGAGGAGGAAGTTGTAAAGAAACAATAGAAGTAAACTTAGAGCCGAGTTAGGGCAAGACTTTTGATTGAAAGCCCATCAGTACAGAGGAAGGAAAAAGAAAAGCACCATAATGATGTGCTGACTACCTGTTCGTCTCTCTATATTCACTCTCCACTATTCACCACTTTCTAACATGATGGATAACACCATCTGGTCCCCAGCCCTCGGCTCGTGGGTGGGTTTGGCCAGTGGGAGTCCTAGTGAGAGATGCAGAGGGGAAGAAGGTAAGCTTGGGGTGTTTATCTGAGGCTGCCTCTGTGTGGAGTCTCTTCAGGCTGATTCTGTCCCTCGACCAGCCTGCCGTCAGGATGCTTTTCTGGGATTCCCTGGCCTTCCTGTCCTTCCTTGTCCCATTGAGCTCAGGAGCGGTAGCAGCTCTGTAATGATCCTAAGTCACGACAGCATCCTCTGTGACTCTCCCGCATCTCCCTTATCCAATACTGTCGTAAATATTCTCCAGGCTGTGTGCATGCTTGCCAAGCTGCTTCAGTCCTGTCCGACTCTGTGCAATCACATGGACTGCAGCCTGCCAGGCTTCTCTGTCCATGGGATTCTCCAGGCAAGAATCCTGGAGTGGATTGCATGCTCTCCTCCAGGGGATCTTCCTGACCCATAGTCTCTTATGTCTCCTGCACTGGCAGGCGGGTTCTTTACCACTAGCACTGCCTGGGAAGCCCCATCCTCCAGACTACTCCTCCTCAATACTTCTTTATTAACTTGAATGGGCCGTTGCTGGAGGAGGTCACTGAGAAGGCATGGCTGCAAAGTCACCGGAGACCTGGGCCCAGGCAACCTAAGGCTCTTTACCCTTCCCGGTCCTTGGAGTGTATGTTTCCCGCCCCCCATCCACATCTCTGGACTCATTTCAAGACAAGGCACAGACTTGAGGGAGCAACATGTTGTTGAGACAGTCTATGTGACTGAACCAGGGTAAGGACACTAAATAAACGTGTAAGACTCCAGTGGGTGGGAGGGGAAGTCTATGCATCTTTTGGCCGCCCAGGATGAGCCTTGTATGTGAGTTCCCTTGCTTATTAAACCTACCACCTACCAGTCTGGAGTGGTGAGCCTCTTTCTTTGGTCTCTTCTTTGTACAGGAGAACTCCTCAGGTTACACACAACGGTCATCTGTTCTTATGAGAATCCTGACTGATAAGCTTAGGTCAATTGTCATGAAATTTCAAAATATCAAGGAAACAGAGAAGGACTTGAAAGCTTCAGAAAGGAAAAAACCTATGGTAGGTATCTACAAAAGAATGAGAGACAAATTAGCCAAAATTCTCAACAACACTGGCTGAGAGATGACAGCAGAAAGATGCCTTAAATATTATTCTGAGGGAAAACTATTTTAAATCTGGAATTCTGTTCCCAGCCAAGCTATTTTGAGGGCAAAATAAAAACATTTCATATACTCATACATGTGATCAGTTTTTCCTATCACATCTCCATGCACCCTTTGCAGAGAGTGAGACTCTAGGGAAACTTAGGTGAAAACCAAGAAAGAAGATAAAGAATTCAAAATATTGTGGGACTAAACCAGGGTATGATTAAAACTTACCCTGTAATGATAATTTGTGCAGAGGTCTAAAAAGAAAAGTTGTAAATGGCAAAGATAGAAGTTTCCATGAAGAAAGTCCTCATGAAAAAAATGTAGTGGATTATAAGCCGCAGAGGGAATAATCAAGGAGCTGAAAATTGGCAATATTAGTGAAACTATGAACTATTTTGTCAAGAAGAAAAATGACAGGCAATTAGAAACTTATGGGAAAATTAAATAGAGGGTTGTGTTGAAAGTCATGGTCCGAACGTGAAGGAAATAAAAGGTATTAGATGAATTAAAAACATATGGGGTAAACATGAGTGCATCAACTTGATCTGGATAGTGGAAGCATTCTCCTCAGAAGGGAGGTGAGGTGGAATCAAAGGTTCAGTTCAGTTCAGTTTAGTCGCTCAGTCGTGTCCGACTCTTTGCAACCCCGTGAATCACAGCACACCAGGCCTCCCTGTCCATCACCAACTCCCGGAGTTCACTCAGACTCATGTTCGTCGAGTCGGTGATGCCATCCAGCCATCTCATCCTCTGCCGTCCCCTTCTCCTCCTGCCCCCAATCCCTCCCAGCATCAGAGTCTTTTCCAATGAGTCAACTCTTCCCATGAGGTGGCCAAAGTACTGGAGTTTCAGCTTTAGCATCATTCCTTCCAAAGAAATCCCAGGGCTGATCTCCTTCAGAATGGACTGGTTGGATCTCCTTGCAGTCCAAGGGACTCTCAAGAGTCTTCTCCAACACCACAGTTCAAAAGCATCAATTCTTCAGCACTCAGCTTTCTTCACAGTCCAACTCTCACATCCATACATGACCACAGGAAAAACCATAGCCTTGACTAGACGAATCTTTGTTGGCAAAGTAATGTCTCTGCTTTTGAATATGCTATCTAGGTTGGTCATAACTTTCCTTCCAAGGAGTAAGCGTCTTTTAATTTCATGGCTGCAGTCACCATCTGCAGTGATTTTGGAGCCCCCAAAAATAAGGTCTGACACTGTTTCCACTGTTTCCCCATCTATTTCCCATGAAGTGATGGGACCGGATGCCATGATCTTCGTTTTCTGAATGTTGAGCTTTAAGCCAACTTTTTCACTCTGCACTTTCACTTTCATCAAGAGGGTTTTTAGTTCCTCTTCACTTTCTGCCATAAGGGTGGTATCATCTGCATATCTGAGGTTATTGAGATTTCTCCTGGCAATCTTGATTTCAGCTTGTGTTTCTTCCAGTCCAGCGTTTCTCATGATGTACTCTGCATATAAGTTAAATAAGCAGGGTGACAATGTACAGCCTTGACGTACTCTTTTTCCTATTTGGAACCAGTCGTTGTTCCATGTCCAGTTCTAACTGTTGCTTCCTGACCTGCATACAAATTTCTCAAGAGGCAGGTCAGGTGGTCTGGTATTCCCATCTCTTTCAGAATTTTCCACAGTTTATTGTGATCCACACAGTCAAAGGCTTTGGCATAGTCAATAAAGCAGAAATAGATGCTTTTCTGGAACTCTGTTGCTTTTTCCATGATCCAGCAGAATCAAAGGTAGGAACATTAATATTTGTAAAAATGTATTTATTTTTAGCTAAAGAATAAATGCTTTACGATCTTGGTTTCATTTCCACCATGTATGGATAGGAATCAGCCGTAGGTGTACGTGTGCCTTCCCTCTGGAACCTCCCTGCGACTTCCCCCACCTCCCACTCTTTCCCACCCATTTAGGCTGGTTCAGAGTCCCAGTCGGAGTCCCCGAGGCATGCAGCAGGTCTCCATGGGCTCTGGGGCCGTGAAGAGGAGTCCCGGCGCTCTCTCCACTCACCTTCCCTGCCCCCTCCCTACCGTGTCCGTAAGTCTGTCCTCTACCTCTGCGTCTCAGTCTGCAAAGAGGGTCATCAGTACCATTGTTCTAGATTCCACGTACAGGGGTTAATGCATATTTGTTTTTCTCTTTCTGACTTACTTCACTCTGTATAATAGGCTCTAGGTTCATCCACCTCATTAGAACTGACTCCGATGCCAGGAACGCATTATTTTCACTGCACATAACGGAGAGTCAAGGTGTATTTCCCAAAGTTGATGAAAAAAGATTAGCAAAAATAAAAAAACTGGGAGAGAGTAAGAATATGGAAAACAAGGTAAGTAAGTTGAAATTTATTCTCTCATGGCAGGAACTAACATACAATATTCTAAGCTTATAACTCAAAAAATATGATAGCTAATATCTAGAAGTACTAGTATACAAGTCCTGAAAAATGGTTACCTTTAGGCATTGGGAAAATCCCATGGATGGAGGAGCGTGGTAGGCTGCAGTCCATGGGGTCGATAAGAGTCTGACACGACTGAGCGACTTCACTTTCACTTTTCGCTTTCATGCATTGGAGAAGGAAGTGGCAACCCCCTCCAGTGTTCTTGCCTGGAGAATCCCAGGGACGGGGAGCCTGGTGGGCTGCCGTTCGTGGTGTCTCCCAGAGTCGGATACGACTGAATCGACTTAGCAGCAGCAGCAGCAGCAGGCATTGGCAAGGTTTGGGGGGTTGCCTAGTAAGATAAGGAGGATCAAACACTGTTGCTTTTCATGAGGACTCATTTTGTATGATTTTAAAATCATCATTATATGTTTATATTATTTGATTTAGTTGTCTTGACACAAAATAAAATAAAACCGTTTGAAAGGTACGCACAAAGAAATACAATGAGACACGTTATGAAGTGAGAGACAAACAGTAAAATATGCTTGAGGAATCAATCGGGGAGCGATCATCAGGACTAAGAGAATTCGAGAAACTTTCAGGAAGTAAGGAGTTTTAAACCAAGGTAATTTCTTTCTTTTAAGAAGAAAAATTTAGGATCAAGCCATTTTAGGAGGGTGTGTGTACCCACAGCGAGATGTGTATGTAATAATTACACTAACAAAAACCGTTGCCTTGAGAACGAAATAAACAATGTGTTGTCCTTTGGTCAGAGACAGCTGTAAAAATCAAATGCAGTTAAACTGTAGTGAAATAATTAAAAATGACCATTTTTGTACCTCTAACACCTAGCAAGTTGAGTGACACAGTGGCTGCTTGGTAAGTACAGGTGAGGCAATTATTAATAAATGAGTGAATGAATCACTTGTGATTAAGGAATTACTTTAGGAAAGTGTGCAAATGTACAGCAACAAAGTCACGGCTTGATATATGTGCTGTGCTCAGTTTCTCAGTCGTGTCTGACTCTTAGCGACCCTGTGGACTGTGGCCCTCCAGACTCCGCTGTCCATGGAATTTTCCAGGCAAGAATACTGGAGTGGGTTGCCATTTCCTTCTCCAGGCTTGATATATAAAATACATCAACATACCATATGACAAATGGGCTCATAGAGTGGAAAAAGCCCCCCCACTGAATGCCAAAGCTATAGGACACGGCCATTATCAGCTTCGTGTTCTATAAATCACAGAGTGCACATAAGGCTCAGTAAAAACAGAGGTATGTGATGAATGACTTGTCTCTGCCCTTTGTACTCACATCATTTCAGATACTAATTGGAAAGAGGTTTAAGGTAAGGTAATAAGCAACCATGCTGAGGAAGTCCAGATTTAGTATCCAGGATACAGAAACAAAACAAGAACAGAACTGAATTCTAAGCAGAGGCAGTCAATTAGAATTTGGCTGTCTTCTCATGATCATGACTACCTGAGAGTTTCCTGGACATAATTAAGTAAAATAAGTCAGGATGCTCTCTGCATTTCTACTTTCTCAACTATACGTTTTGCATTTCGGAGGAAAGAACACTTCATTTGATAACTTTAACCAGGTCTTTCTCAGGCTGGAAACACATGTACCTGTTTACTAGCATATTTCCAGGCTATACAGTTCTTGGCCCAGAGCAGGTGATTGATCAATAGCGTTTTAGGAAGAGAAGACAAATGCTGAAATTCTGACTTATTAATTCACTTCAGAATTGATCTCACTGTTCTCTGAGCCCCTTCAATGATGGTGAATTCACACTGGCTGAAGAAAGGAGATCCTATTTGTAGATGGTGATACATGAGTCATTACCCTTCCTATGTTGTGGGCCCAGATCCAAATTACTGCCCCAGATGACCTCTGCAGTAGAAAACAAGGCACTGCTCCCTGCCTTAAAAACAAATAAAAATGGCTTGTTTACTTATCTGCATATTTGCTTTTACTTTGGGCTGTATTGGCTTCTGACTGCTGTGCGTGGGGAGCGGGGGCTGCTCTCTGAGCATGGCGTGCCGGCCCCTCACTGTCGTGCTTTCTCTTGGCACAGCGCTTGGGTTCCAGGGCACTCGGGCTCAGTGGCTGTGGTGCCTGGTTTAGGTGCCTCGTGGTGTTGTGGGATCTTCCCGTACCAGGGATCGAACCCATGTCCTCTGCACTGGCAGGTGGATTCTTAACCACTGGAGCACAGGGAAGTCTCCCCTGCCTTTTTTTGAATTCTGTGTGTCTATTAAGAGTGTACTGACTTTTGGTCCTTCATGCCAAGGAGTTTATTCATACTGAATTCATAATTATTTCTCATTCTTCTGCATGTATGCAATAATATCTTTCTCATTTTGTATTTATGAATTTTGTAAATGAAGTAAAATAGTCCATGGTTACCCATGTTATATTTTTGAAGGGAAATATTTTTCATTTAAAAAATTTCAGTGTATTTTGCATATAGTAAAATTTACTGCCTTCACTGTACAATTCTTTGAGTTTTGACAAATTTATACAGCCATGCAGCCACTACTACCATTATCAAGATAAAGAATTTTGTTGCTCCAAAATTTTTCCCAGTACAGTTTTGTAGCCAACCATTCTCCCATTCTCACGTCTGCAATCACCGATCTATTTTCAGTTCCTACAATTTTGCCTTTGCAAGAATGTCTTTTCAGTGAAATCATATAGTATGTATGCTTTTGACTATAGCTTTTTTCACACAGTAGAATTCACTTAACATTAAATAATATTGTTGTGTGCATCGTGTGTGTTTGTTTCTTTTTTGCTGTTGAGTAGTATTCCATTTGGAGAAGGCAATGGCACTCCCACTCCAGTACTCTTGCCTGGAAAATCCCATGAACGGAGGAGCCGGGTAGGCTGCAGTCCAGGGGGTCACTAGGAGTCAGACACGACTGAGCGACTTCACTTTCACTTTTCACTTTCATGCATTGGAGAAGGAAATGGCAACCCACTCCAGTGTTCTGGTCTGGAGAATCCCAGGGACGGGGGAGCCTGGTGGTCTGCCGTCTCTGGGGTCACACAGAGTCGGACACGACTGAAGCGACTTAGCAGCAGCAGCAGCAGCAGCAGTATTCCATTGGCACCCCACTCCAGTACTCTTGCCTGGAAAATCCCATGGATGGAGGAGCCTGGTAGGCTGCAGTCCATGGGGTCGCTGAGAGTCAGACACTACTGAGCCACTTCACTTTCACTGTCATGCATTGGAGAAGGAAATGGCAACCCACTCCAGTTTTCTGGTCTGGAGAACCCCAGGGACAGGGGAGCCTGGCGGGCTGCCGTCTCTGGGGTTGCACAGAGTCGGACACGACTGAAGCGACTTAGCAGCAGTATTCCATTTTACAGATATACTGGGAGTTTATGTATTCCTCAGCTGAGAGACACTTGAGCTATTTCTAGATTTTGGCAATTTACAGATAAAGTTGTTCTAAACATCTGTGCATATCTTTTTGTTAAAACATAAGTTTTTACTTACTTGGGTTAATATTTGGTAGTGGAATTTCTAAGTTGCATTGTAAGTCTATGTTTAACTTTGTAAGGAACTGTCAAAATGTTTCCCAAACATGAAGTACCATTTTGCATTCCTCTGAGAAATGTTTGAGAGTACCACTTACTCTGCATCTTCATCAGTACCTGATGTCAGATATTTTTAAAAAATTAGATTTGATTCTAATCAGATCAGATTAGATCAGTCGTTCAGTCGTGTTGGACTCTTTTCGACCCCATGAATCGCAGCACGCCCGGCCTCCCTGTCCATTACCAACTCCCGGAGTTCACTCAGACTCACGTCCATCGAGTCAGTGATGCCATCCAGCCATCTCATCCTCTGTTGTCCCCTTCTCCTCTCGCCCCTAATCCCTCCCAGCATCAGAGTCTTTTCCAGTGAGGCAACTCTTCGCATGAGGTGGCCAAAGTACTGGAGTTTCAGCTTTAGCATCATTCCCTCCAAAGAAATCCCAGGGCTGATCTCCTTCAGAATGGACTGGTTGGATCTCCTTGCAGTCCAAGGGACTCTCAAGAGTCTTCTCCAACACCACAGTTCAGAAGCATCAATTCTTCAGCGCTCAGCCTTCTTTACAGTCCAACTCTCACATCCATACATGACCACAGGAAAAACCATAGCCTTGACTAGACGGACCTTTGTTGGCAAAGTAATGTCTCTGCTTTTGAATATGCTATCTAGGTTGGTCATAACTTTCCTTCCAAGGAGCAAGTGTCTTTTAATTTTATGGCTGCAATCAACATCTGCAATGATTTTGGAGCCCCCAAAAATAAAGTCTGACACTGTTTCCACTGTTTCCCCATCTATTTCCCATGAAGTGATGGGACCGGATGCCATGATCTTCATTTCTGAATGTTGAGCTTTAAGCCAACCTTTTCACTCTACACTTTCACTTTCATCAAGAGGCTTTTGAGTTCCTCTTCACTTTCTGCCATAAGGGTGTTGTCATCTGCATATGTGAGGTTATTGATATTTCTCCCTGCAATCTTGATTCCAGCTTGTGCTTCCTCTGGTCCAGCTTTTCTCCTGAGGTACTCTGCATATAAGTTAAATAAGCAGGGTGACAATATACAGCCTTGACATACTCCTTTTCCTATTTGGAACCAGTCTGTTGTTCCATGTAATAGGTATATATCAATGGTTGTATTTTATTGTGGTCTTAATCTTCACTTCTCTAGTGACTATTGATGTTGAGCATCTTTTTATGTACTTAGTTGCCATACTTGTATCTTCTTATATGAAGTGTCTACTCAGATATCTCCCTATTTTAAATTGGCTATTTTTGAATGTTGAGAGTTCTATTTATAAGCTGGATACAAACTCTTTATTAGAAATATGATTTACAAATATTTTCTCCCTCTCTAAGGCTTCTCATTTTGATATTGGCTTCCAAAGAGTAAATGTTCTTAATTTTGATGAAGTCCAATTTATTGAGTATTTTCTTTATGGATTGTGCTTTAGGTGTTGTATCTAAGAAATCATTGTTTAGCTCAACAAAACAGCATTTTTTTTACATTTTTGTTTTTTTTTCTATTTGATTGCCTTTTATTATAATTCTTTTTAAAAAATATGTATTTATTTTTAATTGATTGATGATAAGTTTACAATATTGGTTTGATTTCTGTCATACATTTTCTTTTAGAAGTTTTATAGCTTTAGGTTTTACATTTAGGTCTATTATCTACTTTGAGATAATTTTTGTATAGTGAGAGGTATGGATTGAGGTTCATTTAAAAAAAACAAAACGGAATTCCCCACTGTTACCTAATTGTCCCGGGACCATTTGTTGAACTTATTTTCCTTTCTCTATTGAATTACCTTTGCATCTTCATAAAAAATTAAGTGATAGTACATGTGTGCACCTGTTTCTGGAGTCTTTATTTTGTTCCATTTATTTCTATGTATTTCTTCTCACCAACATCAGATTGTCTTGACTTCTGTAGTTTTATAGTAAGCTTGGAAATCAGGTAATGTGAAACTTCCAACTTCCGAAAACTTTTGGATTATTCTAATTTCTTTGCCTGTATATATAAATTTTAGAATGTTTATTTTTTAAAAATAATCCTCTTGGAATTTTGATTAGGACTCCATTAACTTTGTAGACCAATTTGGAGAGAACTGACATAACAACTTTGAATCTTTCCATCCTTGAAATAGTATATCATTGCATTTATTTAGATCCTCTTGGTTTCATTCATTAATATTTTATAGTTTTTAACATACATTTAACATACATATAGCTTTTAACATAATTACTTGGTGATATTTTTTACAAATATTTCATTTCTGGTACTACTGAAAATGGTGCTTCAAAAAATTTAAACTTCTCATTATTTACTTCTAGTATATAGAAGTACCATTAAATTTTTATATTGATATTATATTCTTCAAGTATGATACTCACTAATTAGTTTTAACAGCTTTTTAAAAGGCCTTTGAGTTTTCTATAACGTCTCTATACAGTTATGCCATTTGCAAATAGAGACAGTTTTATGTCTTTCTTTCCCATCTTTATGCCTTTTACTTTTCCTTGCATCTGTTTTATCTATATCTGTATATCCGTATCCATATCCACATGCTGTGCTGTACTTAGTTGCTCAGTCGTGTCTGACTCTTTGCGTCCCCACGAACGGTAGCCCACCAGGCTCCTCTCCATGGGGATTCTGTAGGCAAGAATACTGGAGTGGGTTGCCATGCCCTCCTCCAGGGGATCTTCTCAACCCAGGGACTGGACTTAGGTTTCCTGCATTGCAGGTGGATTCCTTACTGACCTAGCCACCTGGGAAGCCCAAGAATACAGGGTGGGTAACATATCCTTTCTCCAGGGGATCTTTCCAACCCAGGAATTGAACCAGGGTCTCTTGAATTGCAGATGCTTGACCAGCTGAGCTCCCAGGGAAGCCCATCCATACCCGTATCTATATCTGTTTACATATTTAGCCCATTGTTCTGACCTGTTAAGTGGGCTTCCCAGGTGGCTCAGTGGTAAAGAACCTGTCTGCCAATGCAGGCAATACAGAAGACACAGTTTTGATACTTGGATCAGGAAGATCCCCCAGAGAAGGGAATGGCTACCCACTCCAGTATTTTTCCTGGAGAATCCCATGAACTGAAGATTCTGGTGGGCTTCAGTCCATGGGATCGAAAAGAGTCCAACATGACTGAGCATGAATGCACTAGCCTGCTAAGAATCTTGGAATCATGAAACTGGCACCTAATTTTTTTACTGTTGACCAGAAAATTCACCAGTTCCCATTGTAGTTTTTAAAGTACCAAACTAGATAATTTTTGTAGACAAAATAGATTTGCTTTTTATTAGGAGACATTTGAAGTATCTATGTTGTTGTTGTTTGGTCTCTAAGTCGTGTCTGACTCTTTGTGACCCCATAGACTGTAGCCCACCAGTCTCCACTGTCCTTGGGATTTCCCGGGCAAGGATACTGGAGTGGGTTGCCATTTCCTTCTCCAGGGGATCTTCCTGACCCAGGGATCGAAAATTTGTCTTCTGCATGGCAAGTGGATTCTTGGCCACTGAGCCACAGGGAAGTCCTAAAGCCTCTATGTGTGTGTCGGTCACTCAATCGTGTCCGATTCTGTGACCCCGTGGACTGTAGCCCGCCAGGCTCCTCAGTTCATGGAATTCTCCAGGCAAGAATACTGGAGTGGATTGCTGTTCCCTTCTCCAGAAAGCATCTATAGCTATGCGGAAACAGTACAACGAACACGTCACTCCAATCAGAAAGCATCAAAAGTTACCAACCCGTGGCCACTCTTGCTTCTTCTATACCGTCACTGGCTTCCTCTTTGTGTGCTTACCATTGGGTAATTTTAAACAGCATAGTGTGTTCAGATAGAGATACTATAGTGAACACCTCCACTATGCTATAAGCTATCCAAAGTAAGGAATGCTGTCTTACTTATAATTTTATATCCACTATAGAGCTCAACACCTTGCACATGGAGTATATTTTCAAGATATTATTGTTGAACTAAATTTTTGTGGAATCTCTCACTTCAGTATAGTTCTAAATGCCCTTTCTCCCTTTGTTTTCTGAAAATCCATCTAGTTTACTTTGAGGTCCTTTCCTATATTTAGTTGCTTATATAATCGTTTTGAAAATATTTTATTTAAAACTCATGACAAAACATATTAATGCATATGTATCAAAGCATAGTAATGCCATGTACACTCAACACCCAACTCAGGAACCAGGATTTCACAAGATTACTGGGGGTTCTGTACTCCTTATCTCCTTCTAGAAGGAATCTCTATAGTGAATTTTATCATTCGTATTTTAAATAGCTATATACATAAGTAGACTCTGTATCTTTGTCAGTCCATGATGTTGTTAGATATTTTTAGAAGCATCTTTAAGAAACACACTGTTTAGTTTTGCCCATTTTTATTAGTTTAATTGCTTTATAATGCTGTATTAGTTTCTGCTATATAATTTTGCTCATTTTTGAAGCTTGTAAAAATGGTATCATATAGTTAAGAGTCTGCAAATGATTTTTGAAATAATGCCATTCAGACAATTTCATTTTATATAATTATTGGTATCATTTGCCTTAAGTGTACCATAATTGCTTTCTGTTTGTCTGATCTGTTCTTTGTTTCTTTTTTGGCTTTTGTTGACTTCTTTTGGATTAATAGAATATTTTTGAGATTCTCTTTCACTTCCATTTGTTTCTTCTAATTAAATTTCCTTTATAATATTTGGTGATAGCTCTAAGGTTTAAGGGAGAAGGCAATGGCACCCCACTCCAGTACTCTTGCCTGGAAAATCCCATGGACAGAGGGGCCTGGTGCGCTGCAGTCCATGGGGTCGCTAGGAGTTGGACACGACTGAGTGACTTCACTTTCACTTTTCACTCTCATGCGTTGGAGAAGGAAATGGCAACCCACTCCAGTGTTCTTGCCTGGAGAATCCCAGGGACAGGGGAGCCGGGTGGGCTGCCGTCTCTGGGGTTGCACAGAGTCGGACACGACTGACTCGACTTAGCAGCAGAAGCAGCAGCTAAGGTTTAAAATATGTGTTTTAACTTACTATAGTCTATCTTCACATTTATTATATCACTTCATACAGATTATGTGAGCCTTGTAACAGGATTCTTCCCTTTCTTCCCTCCCATCCTTTGTACTATTGTCATATGTTTTACTTCTCATATATTATAAAGTTTGTAATACAGTGTTACTACCAACACTTTGGCCACCTCATGGGAAGAGTTGACTCATTGGAAAAGACCCTGATGCTGGGAGGGATTGGGGTCAGGAGGAGAAGGGGCCGACAGAGGATGAGATGGTTGGATGGCATCACCGACTCAATGGACCTGAGTTTGGGTAAACTCTGGGAGTTGGTGATGGGCAGGGAGGCCTGGTGTGCTGCAGTTCACGGGATTGCAAAGAGTCGGACATGACTGAGCGACTGAACTGAACTGAACTTATGCTTTAGACAACATGTTTCTCTTAAAACTATTAAGAATAAGAAAAAATTTCTCTACCTGTTCCCCTTTTCCTTTTGGTATCTGAAAGTTTGTTTCCTGTGTCTCTCACTCCCTGTCTGTTTTGGAAATAAGTTCACCTGTGCCTTTTTTGTCTTAGAGTCCACATATAAGTGGTATCATATGAGATTTCTTTATGACATCATATCATATGTCCTTCTCTGTCTGGCTTACTTAGTATCATAATCATTAGGTCCATCTATGTTGATACAAATGGAATTATTTCAATCTTTTTTAATGGTTGAATAATACTTCATTATGTATATATATAGCACATATACAGTTCAGTTCAGTTCAGTTCAGTCGTTCAGTCGTGTCTGACTCTTTGCGACCCCATGAATCGAAGCACGCCAGGCCTCTCTGTCCATCACCAACTCCTGGAGTTCACTCAAACTCACGTCCATGGAGTCGGTGATGCCATCCAGCCATCTCATCCTCTGTCGTCCCCTTCTCCTCCTGCCCCCAATCCCTCCCAGCATCAGAGTCTTTTCCAATGAGTCAACTCTTCACATGAGGTGGCCAAAGTACTGGAGTTTCAGCTTTAGCATCATTCCCTCCAAAGAAATCCCAGGGCTGATCTCCTTCAGAATGGACTGGTTGGATCTCCTTGCAGTCCAAGGGACTCTCAAGAGTCTTCTCCAACACCACAGTTCAAAAGTATCAATTCTTCGGCGCTTAACTTTCTTCACAGTCTGTGTATAATTGGATAGCTGTGCTGTACATCTGAAACTTACATGATATTGTAAATCATCTATACATCAATACAAATTTTTAAGATAAAATAAATGAAATAACTATGAAAAAATGGGATTAAGCAATCATCTCAGTTTTAGTCAGTGCCCTTGTGCCTGGGCCTTGGGGATAGGGCATGCTTGGTGTTTCCATCAGTCCCACCTGTGGCAACAGAGCTCTGCCTTGGATCTGCGGCAGGCATCCAGAAGAATTCCTGCCCCCGCCTAGGGTATCAGCCTTCTGCTCTGCGTTGGTGCAAAGCACGGACACAGAGATTTTCAATTGTTCCTACCCTTCCCTAAGAAGCTTTCTGGTGGCAGGAAGGGGAGTGTCATACTCTGCCTCAAGAGGCTGATGGCTTTTGCTGCCATCTCTTCTCCAGTGACCCTGGACACCAGATGATTTTCTGTTCTTCCCAAAGCGGCTTTTGTTTTTGATGAGAGATGGATTTGCTCCTGAATCAAGCAGAAGCTGCTCTCCATCCATGTACACCCCTGAAGGGAGATCTCTCTGGTCTCCTGTCCCACCCCTAATCTTTCTTGAGGGCGTCACTGGCACCATGGAGAAGAGCTGGTGTGTGAGTGAGAACTACCCTGGATCTGGGGCTCCTAGTTATTCTAAACTTATATCCTAGGCCACATTTGGACTTTAGGAATTTGTTAAAATTTTAGCTGATGCCTTACCCTCTGCTGGAGTGATCTCCTATATTTCTTGATCTCTGCAAAGGTGAAATAATTTCCATGTCTTGTCTTTCTTTAAAGAGACTTGTCTGGTTTTGAAATTCAGTTCTTATGGCTGCCTTGTGACCTCAGCTCCCTGATGGGTTCAAGATAAGTTATAATTTTACATATTATCCTTTTTTTGTTGTTATTAGGATGGGAGAAACATTCTCTTGCAACTTTCTATAGCTTATGCAGAAATGGGGTTTATAAAGCTTATTTTCTTCACTCAGTAGCAAAGTTTTAAGATTTATGTTAATGCATGTAGCTGCAGTTCATTTATTTCTCCTGATGTATAATATTCTACTATGTATATATATTACAAATTACTATGGATATATATATTACAAATTCTCCTGTAAATAGGCATTTGAATTGTTTCCAGTAATTTATTTTTATAAACAACATTGCTTTGAACACTCTTAGTCCTGTCTGTTGATCTACCTTTGCAAGTTTCTCTAGCCTGTATAAGGGGTGCTCTGCTATGCTATGCTAAGTCACTTCAGTCATGTCCGACTCTGTGCGACCCCATAGACAGCAGCCCACCAGGCTCCCCCGTCTCTGGGATTCTCCAGGCAAGAACACTGGAGTGGGCTGCCATTTCCTTTTCCAATGCATAAAAGTGAGAAGTGAAAGTGAAGTCACTCAGTTGTGTCCGACTCTTATCGACCCCATGGATTGCAGCCTACCAGGCTCCTCCGTCCATGGGACTCTCCAGGCAAGAGTACTGGAGTGGGGTGCCATTGCCTTCTCCCTTAGTTCCTTGACTAGGGGTCAAACCATGTCCCCTGCATTCTTAACCACTGGACCACCAGGAAGCCCCCATATTAATGCTATTACTTCACGTCTTGATTTTTATCTCTTAGTTTTTTTAAACATATTTTTGCTTGTATTTGCTAACATTTGCTTGAATCTGCTAACATTGAAATAGCTAATATGTGTTGAGCTATAGATTGTAATAGCCCTCATTTTACTCAGCCCCTGATCCCCATCCCCAGCTCTCGGTAGCGGAGCCAGCATCCCGACCTAGTATTTACCCTTTGGCCTCCTGTGTGTGTGTTGGTGGGCAGGTCATGCGTGTGTGCATGTGCACGCGTGTGTATTCTTATCCAAACACATGAAGTTGAAATAACTCTACCAATTACTGTCCTTTAGGTAGACTTAATTTTGTTCTGGAAACTGGTTTAAGTAATTAACTATTCACAACTCCCAACTGCATTTCTCTTCTTAGTCTTCAAGGATATTAAGAAAGATAATATTGAGGTTTAGACAGTTTAGGACTCGGTGATTTTTTTTTTGTCCCCCTTCACACTGTAGGTGACTCAGAGAATTTGCTTCATAAAACACAAATTAAGATTTTTTCACGGAATTCACAGATTCACAGTGAACTTGGAGAACTCCTCCTAGCTGTGAGAAACCATGTGATCTTGGAGGTCCTGGCACCACGCTCAGGCCAGGTCCACACCTGATGACTGACCGATGACTGGCTGATACAGGGCACAGACGGCCGAACTTCTTGCCTCTGGAGCAGGGAGAAGGCAGCAACTCTGTGATGTGATTCATACTCTAGAGAAGGAGTCAGCAAACCATGGCCCCTTGGCCGAATCTGATTGCTTTTGTAAACAAAGTTCTATTGGAACAAAGCAAGGCTCCTTTATTTTATTGCCTACAGTTACTAATGTGCTACAAAGGTGGAGCTGAGAAGCTGCGAGATGATGAAATCTGCTGACTCTTGTTCTAGAGCTTTATTCCCAATCGCAGACCCCCACCAGACACCCACACTCTCGCTTGGCTCCCTCCTCTATTGTCCTGCTTCCTCTCCGCCCTCACAGGTTGCACCCAAATCTCGTCGTCAGGCTCTGCTTTCTGACAAGGGAGACTAACACATGTACTCATACGCTTCTTCATTTTCCTGCTATTTTCTTTGTGTCTCCATTGGCTCTAAGGGGAGTGTCCCAGACCCACGTGCTGACATTGCTCAGCAATCAGCTCCCTCCCAATTGGTTTTTTGAATCAGTGATGCTCTTCTCAGAAAGGGAAAGTGCTCATCATTTCTGCAAACTTAACTTTTCTTTCTACAGCTTCTCTGATAGAGTCACACTCATTGCCCAGAATGATCTTTGTTACCCTGGTTTCAAGAATCACAGATTATTATTATTTCATTTGCATTTATAATATTTTTCAGATCACCGGGAGCCTCCATGGCATTTATCATCATATGATGCATGCTATAGCCCATGTCCAAAGACCTCTGGGAATATAAATTTCTCACCCCAACTGCCAGTAATGATTAAGTTGTTGTTGTTTAGTCGCTAAGTCGTGTGCAACTCTTGCGACCCCGTGGACTATAGCCTGCCAGGCTCCTCTGTCCATGTGATTTCCCAGTCAAGAATCCTGGAGTGGGTTGCCATTTCCTTCTCCAGGGCATCTTCCTGACCCAGGGATTGAACCCATGTCTCTGGAATTGGCAGGCAGATTCTTTACCACTGAGCCACCAGGGAAGCCCAATGATAAAGTATGGGCAAGAATTAGGTAAGGATATTGTTGCAATTAATTATATTAAAAATAAGAAGGAGAAAATATTTTGTCTACCATTTGTCAAGCATCACACAGAAAGAATGAAGTTTTGTTTAAGTAGCACCCAGTCCTGCCACCTCCCTCCTGAGTTGCCTGCCTTCATGCTAATGAAACAGCACTGAAATCTTCCCATGATGGGGGTGTCTTCCTTTCGTGATTACTTGCAGTTGATGCTTAGAAAGATATTCATGGTTTCTAATGCAGTATGCTTAAATTTTTCTTCTTACTGAGAAAATGAAGAAGTAGGGCTAACACAGAAAATGAAAAATATAATTACCATCAAGAGTTGAAACAAAGTCATTTTCTGAAAGGATAAAGAGGGGAATGAGGAGAAAGAGAGAAACTTATTAATGAAGTAGGATCAGGTGTGCTGAGGTTGCATTTTAATATTGGCTGAGGATCTGAGCTGGGATGAGCGAGGTAGGGACTGTTCATGTATGTGTGCAGAGACAGTGGATCGTTTCAGAAAGGCTAAGGCTGCTTCTCAGGACACAGGGGAGGTGCAGAGTCTCTTTTCTGAAATGCGTGTTTTCAGGTCAGTGTCCCACTGGAGGATTTTCAAATGGGTGGTTTCATTCAGCTTGCAGGAAAGTGCTGTATGTTTGGCATAAGAATAATCTCTTTACCAGAACAGGAATTTTATGAGCAGAAAGTTAATTTAGAATGTCATTTGTTGATGAACTTCAGCAAAATATTTTATATCTAAGGGACATTTACCAAAGCCCTTTTCAGTTTTCCAGTTGATTAAAAATCATTGCTGAGTGCTAATAGGTGAATAGAGGGGGACTCAAGATTCAGAATTAGATACTCACATACAGCCATTCAATTTTAAGATAGTAATTCAAACCTTCCAATGACCAATATGATGGTGTAGCATACAATAATACGCTTCACATTTGTACATTACTCTAGAATTCTTTCAATGTACTTCCGTGTTTTTAATTTTATTTTACCTTCACAGTAATATTGCAAAGGGGAATAGGTATTTAATTCATTAATGAACTTAATAATCAAGCTCAAAATAAGCTTGTTATAAAAATTAACATATATGTATTCTATATAATTAATGCTGTTAAACAGATACATAGCTGAGTCACAAATATGAGCATGTACTTTGGACAAAATTAGAAAAAATATCTGGGCTCAAGCACTGATCCTGACTCTTACTGGTTTGGTAACATTGAGGATGCTGTTGGACACACCTGAACCTCATTTTAAAATGAGGAATTTAAAATGAATATGGTCTTAATGAATACCACTTAAGGCTGTGAATGCGAACTACCTGACCCAAAGTTCAGTTCAGTTCAGTTCAGTTCAGTCGCTCAGTCTTGTCCGACTCTTTGTAACCCCATGAATTGCAGCATGTCAGGCCTCCCTGTCCATCACCAACTCCTGGAGTTAACTCAGACTCACATCCATCGAGTCAGTGATGCCATCCAGCCATCTCATCCTCTGTCATCCCCTTCTCCTCCTGCCCCCAATCCCTCCCAGCATCAGAGTCTTTCCAACGAATCAACTCTTCGAATGAGGTGGCCAAAGTACTGGAGTTTCAGCTTTAGCATCATTCCTTCCAAAGAAATCCCAGGGCTGATCTCCTTCAGAATGGACTGGTTGGATCTCCTTGCAGTCCAAGAGACTCTCAAGAGACTTCTCCAACACCACAGTTCAAAAGCATCAATTCGTCCTAATGTTTAGCAAATTTGAGTGACTTTTCTACTTACTTTCAGCTATATGCCTCCCAAATTTAAAAAAGATAAAAGACAGCTTCCAAGATAAACCTTGTGTAAAATGGGTATGACTGAAACAGAAGAAACACTATCTAAAAAAGAGCCACCACCAAATAGATAGTGCCATCAACTGAAGATGAGTTAATTCCTGAGGTATGTATGGATTTAGCTCTGAGTTTCCTGATATCTGAAAGGAAGCTCATTAGTTACCTAATGTTCTCTCCAGACAAAAGAAAGCACACATTTACTGCAAGAAATAAAGCTTGGAATTATGTTAAACGAAGTACATTTCCATGGGCCTTTTGAAAATTGATGTTTGCAAGTGTAGTGGACATTGCTTGGCTCCAGCTTTGAAAATTCAACAGAAATACAGATGAGACAACTTTCCTATCGACCCTCTGCAACAGCTCAGGCAAAACCTTCCATCATCAATCAGTGAAGGCATTTCTATGAAGAACTGAGATGATTTGGTCCAAGTACGTGACTTCTTGATGATCTAACTTAAAAAGCAGCAAGATTTAGAGAGTCTAGAAGAAAGGGTACTTAGCATGTCCATTACACTTTCTCTTTCAAATATCAGATGCCTTAAGTCAGCCCTTGGCAGGTGTTGTGTGTAGACGCTCAGTTGTGTCCAACTCTGTGTGACCCCATGGACTGTAGCCCACCAGGCTCCTCTGTCCATGGGATTCTCCAAGCAAGAACACTGGAGTGGGTTGCCCTTTCCTCCTCCAGGGGATCTTCCCAATCCAGGGATCGAACCCACATCTCTTGCATCTCCTGCTTTGGCTGGTGGATTCTTTACAACGGCATTACCTGGGCAGCCCTGGGCAGGTACTGGCTCACAGACAAACCCTGACTGAACAACTGCCTGTGACACAGCTGTTCTACACTACTGGCTTGTGTGCTTTAGACACCAGACATGAGGGAGGCAGCATTATCGTTATGTCATGAATGTTAAGAGCTTTACTTACATTTTGGCCAAGTTGGAGGACCAACCCATTTCAGTAGCTGCTTGGAAAGTGGGTGGATTTATAGGTAAGGTTACTCTTTCCCTTACAAGAAAGCACTGACTTTTCCCTGTGGGCTTGCATTCCTCAAGTTCTGTGACTTACAGTGCAGGAAAGACAAGTATCATCTTCATACACCAGCAGCATAGGTGTTACTAGAATTTTCCTTCTCCGATTCCCTGGACCAGAGGGGTTTACAGTAGTAGACACTGGGTAAAGCTGTGGAAACAACCCAATTATGAAGACTTCAGTTTATTGCTCTGGCATTCCTTCTGGTTTAATCCATTTCAGATCAAATTCTCAATAATTCTGTTTCATGTCCTAAAATTCTGCTTGCTTGGGATGTGTGTTTCCACGGATGATATTTTTCATACTTGGCTGGTTACCCTGGTGTCAGTATATGTTTTCAAGGACTTTGGTCCAGTCATGTAGGGAGGACCCAATTCAGTTCAGTTGCTCAGTCATGTCCTACTCTTTTTGAGCCCATGAACTGCAGCATGCCAGGCCTTCCTGTCCATCACCAATTCCCGGAGTTTACTCAAACTCATGTCCCTTGAATCGGTGATGCCATCCAACCATCTCATCTTCTGTTGTCCCCTTCTCCTCCTGCCCTCAATCTTTCCCAGCATCAGGGTCTTTTCCAAGGAGTCAGTTCTTAGCATCAGGTGGCCAAAGTATTGGAGTTTGAGCTTCAACATCAGTCCTTACAATGAATATTCAGGACTAATTTCCTTTAGAATTGACTGGTTGGATCTCCTTGTAATCCAAGGGATTCTCAAGAGTCTTCTCCAACACCACAGTTCAAAAGCATCAAATTCTTTGGCATTCAGCTTTCTTTACAGTCCAACTCTCACATCCATACATGACTACTGAAAAAAACCATAGTTTTGACTAGACAGACCTTTGTTGGTAAAGTAATGTCTCTGCTTTTTAATATGCTGTCTAGGTTGGTCATAGCTTTTCTCCCAAGGAGCAAGCGTCTTTTTATTTCATGGCTGCAGTCACCATCTGCAGTGATTTTGGAGCCCAAGATATAAAGTCTGTCACTGTTTTCACTGTTTCCCTGTCTATTTGCCATGGAGTGATGGGACCGGATGCCATGATCTTAGTTATTTGAATGTTGAATTTTAAGCCAACATTTTCACTCTCCTCTTTCATTTTCATCAAGAGGCTTTTTAGCTCTTCTTCACTTTCTGTCATAAGGGTGGTGTTATCTGCATATCTGAGGTTATTGATATTTCTCCCGACAATCTTGATTCCAGCTTGTGCTTAATCCAGCCAGGCATTTCACATGACATATTCTGCATAAAAGTTAAATAAGCAGGGTGACAACATACAGTCTTGACATACTCCTTTCCCAATGCGGAACCAGTCTGTTGTTCCATGTCTGGTTCTAACTGTTGCTTCCTGACCTGCATACAGATTTCGCAGGAGGCAGGTAAGGTAGTCTAGTATTCCCATCTCTTGAAGAACTTTCTAGAGTTTGTTGTGATCCACATAGTCAAAGCCTTTGGCTTAATCAATAAAGCAGAAGTAGATGTTTTCCTGAAATTCTCTTGTTTTTTTCTATGATCCAGCGGATGTTGGCAATTTGATTTCTGGTTCCTCTGCCTTTTCTAAATGCAGTTTGAACACCTAGAATTTCATGGTTCGCGTACTGCTGAAGCCTGACTTGGAGAATTTTGAGCATCAGTTTGCTAGCATGTGAGATGAGTTCAATTGTGTGGTAGTTCGATCATTCTTTGGCATTGCCCTTCTTTGTGATTGAATGAAAACTGACCTTTCCAGTCCTGTGGGTGCTACTGAGTTTTCCAAATTTGCTGGCATATTGAGTGCAGCACTTTAACAGAATACTACCTTTTAGGATTTGAAATAGTACAACTGGAATTCCATCACCTCTACTAGCTTTGTTCATAGTGATGCTTCCCAAGGCCCACTTGACTTCATACTGCAGGATGTCTGGCTCTAGGTGAGTGATCACACCATCCTGGTTATCTGGGTCATGGAGTCCTTTTCTGTATAATTCTTCTGTGTATTCTTGCCATCTCTTCTTAATATCTTCTGCTTCTGTTAGGTCCCTACAATTTCTGTGCTTTTTTGAGCCCATCTTTGCATGAAATGTTCCCTTGGTACCTCTAATTTTCTTGAAGAGATCTCTAGTCTTTCCCATCCTATTGTTTTTCTCTATTTCTTTGCATTGGTCACTGAGGAAGTTTTTCTTATCTCTCCTTGTTATTCTTTGGAACTCTGTTTTCAATGGGTATATTTTTGACTGTGGCTCAGATCATGAACTCCTTATTGCCAAATTCAGACTTAAATTGAAGAAAATAGGAAAAAGCACTAGGCCATTCAGGTATGACCTAAATCAAATCACTTATGATTATACAGTGAAAGTGACAAATAGATTCAAGGGATTAGATCTGATATACTGAGTGACTGAAGAACTATGGATGGAGGTTCATGACATTTTACAGGAGGCAGTGATCAAGACCATCCCCAACGAAAAGAAATGCAAAAAGGCCAAATGGTTGTCTGAGGAGGCCTTACAAATAGCTGTGAAAGAAGAGAAGTGAAAGGCAAAGGAGAAAAGGAAAGATACACTCATTTGAATGCAGAGTTCCAAAGAATAGCAAGGAGAGATAGGAAAGCCTTCTTCAGTAATCAGTGTAAAGAAATTGAAGAAAACAATAGAATGAGACCCAATTGAAAAAAAAAAAAAAAAAAAACTATTTCTGTTGCTCTTATAAATGTGTGTGTGTGTGTGTGTGTGTGTATGCAAGCTCTAGTGTGCCCAACCCTTTGTGACCCCATGGACTATATAGCCTGTCAGGCTCCTCTGTCCATGGGATTTTCCAAGCAAGAGTACTGGAGTGGGTTGCCATGCCCTCCTCCAGGGGATCTTCCTGACCCAGTGATCCAACCCACGTCTCCAGTGTCTCCTGCATTGCAGGCAGATTCTTTATCACTGAGTCATCGGGGTGCCCACTCCTATAAATATTGCCAAGTATTTTTATGATTTCTCTTTCAAGAGATGGTAATTCCAAGATTTGCAGGACAGGACGTGCTTTGGAAGTTTAAAGGCAGCCACTTCATGCACATGTATGACACAAGTGGAATTATGTCAGTGCAGGTGGCATTTGTCTGAAAGAATAAACTGATGTTTGTACAATATCTGCTCACTTATTTGTAAGGTTCTTTACCTGATGGTGTTGCAACTTCCACATGCTAATACTGACATGCAATGCAAAGTGGGATTATGGCAATAATACATGAGCTTAATTTTCTATCCAGTGTTGCACCTGGATTCCTAGTTAATGAAGTATTTCTTTATTGTTATCTGTCTTTTGTAAGAGAAAATTTCCCAGGCATGCAAAATATATTCTCCTGAGTCTCATCACAGAATTAAAATTTAGCAGTTATTGCCTCCATCTTTATGGTTTTTTATTGCAAACATGAAAGTCCAC
This sequence comes from Bos grunniens, assembly GCF_055505025.1. NCBI lineage: Eukaryota > Metazoa > Chordata > Mammalia > Artiodactyla > Bovidae > Bos > Bos grunniens. The sequence continues at coordinate 48,830,098 of NC_141193.1, read as the reverse complement.
GTTCTGAAATGTTCAAAGTGAAATATGGAGCTATTAATAGTTCTTACTCCAATACCATCCCTTGAAATTTTTTGATTAATATTTTGTCTCAGTTTAAGGATTTATCACAGAAAGAATATGTTCATAAATATTTTCACTCAATAGATTACATAAAATATCATAAAATATTTTGTGCTTGGAACAATGATAGCTGGTTAGTGAAGTATTTTTATAGGTGAGTGTTTGATTTTTAAGCTCTGATTAAAAACCAATATATCAAATAAAAATAATGTGAAAACCCTCCAATAGTAAAACATGAAGAATCTCCATTCCAACAACTCTCCATTCCAGAACCAATCAGCAAAGTCATTGAGAAGGAATTTTATTCTTCCTTTTTGCAGGCTCACTCCATCAGGCACAAGTAGATGGAGTTTTCGAGGGCTGAAATAAAAACTTCTGCCTTAGAAATTTAGAGAATAGTTTTCTGGTCTTTAAGAAGAATGTCTTCACTAATAAGCTTGTGCAGATGAATCATCTGCATATTTTTATCTACTCTGTAAACGTTTCAACTGGGAGGGGCATTCACTTAGCAAGATTGAGCACAGTGAGTTAATGACATATAGCCCTGCTCTGAGCCTTTGCAAAACATCTCCATTTATCTCAGGATAGGATCAGCAGGACCCCTACAGCACAAAAAGAAAACACAGAGGTGTGTGATGAAGGTCTGAGTTAATCAGGGACAAATGCAAGCTAAGGTCTCTAAATCCTTTTGTAATTCGTTTTCGATTGAGTGTAGAGACTGAGAAGTTTTCCAGGATCCCTTAGGCCTGGGTTAACTGCATCTCCTAGTTTCCATGGTATCCTGTGCACAGAGAACACTCTATAATCACTGCAGGTTACTTGAATTTCCAAACTGTAAGCCCTTTGAAGGTAAGAATTTTGTCTTATTAATGATTGTCTCCCCATCTCTTAACACATTTCTTGACCCATAGTGGTATCTCCATAAGTATTTACCAAGAAAATAAATATATAAACACACAAATAAATGTTTACTAAAATTTCCAACCTCATCAATAGCTTCCAAGCTCTAGCTTCAGGGTTTTGTAAACTGTTAACAGGTTTACATGTTAAGCATGGTCACTAAACATGCTTAAGAAGGCTAGCTTGCTGTCTTCTGAGACACGTCTCAGTTGTCGTGACTTTGAGGATTCTCAGAGAGGGGGAGCTATTGTTCTGAGCTATGTACTGATTTGACACCCTTCTAAACAGACACATGTAAGAATTTAAGAGGGTGCCTCTCATTTGTATCATGTAGAACTCTGTCTCAAGAGCTGCATATCCTCTTAACAGGCAATGCTATTAAGGAAGGGCCAGAACCTGGCTTATTTTGCTTTGAGGTTGGAGACAGAAAGAACCTGCTGATCACTGCCTGGACGCTGGTGGGCATCCCCTGTATAGGGCACAAGGCGGAACACGGCCTCTGAGTGGCAGCGGTGCTGCTGCTGTGGGAGACGGGCGGGCCCCTCGCACTTCACCTGCCTGTCCTTTGGACCTCCACTCAAAAAGTAAGTTTTCAGTAAGAGTTAACACTATTTCCTGTAACTGAATTATAATTGCCTGGTTACTTGTCTTATTTCTTCATGAAGTGACAAACCCCTTGAACCATGATTTTATCCTGCTCATTGTTGTGATTTAGCTCCTCATGCATTGATGTAATACAAGAAGTAATGTAAAGTGATTATTTCTGCTCAGCGTGGGAGATTTCTCAGGTAATATTAAACTTGGAAGTTATATCAGGAAGATGATGAAGCCAAGAACACGTCCTTATCCTTCTGTAACTAAGCAGAAACAAAAAATTATAGCAGGCAGTGTCACCAGAAATATCAGCAACCTCAGATATGCAGATGACACCACCCTTATGGCAGAAAGTGAAGAGGAACTAAGGAGCCTCTTGATGAAAGTGAAAGAGAAGAGTGAAAAAGTTGGCTTAAAGCTCAACATTCAGTAAACTAAGATCATGGCATCCGGTCCCATCACTTCCTGGGAAATAGATGGGGAAACAGTGGAAACAGTGGCTGACTTTATTTTCTGGGGCTCCCAAATCACTGCAGATGGTGATTGCAGCCATGAAATTAAAAGATGCTTATTCCTTGGAAGGAAAGTTATGACCAACCTAGATTAAAAAGCAGAGATGTTACTTTGTCAACCAACGTCCGTCTAGTCAAGGCTATGGTTTTTCCAGTGGTCATGTATGGATGTGAGAGTTGGACTATAAAGAGGGCTGAGTGCCAAAGAATTGATGCTTCTGAACTGTGGTTTTGGAGAAGACTCTTAAGAGTCCCTTGGACTGCAGGAGATCCAATCAGTCCATCCTAAAGGAGATCAGTCCTGGGTGTTCATTGGAAGGACTGATGTTGAAGCTGAAACTCCAATACTTTGGCCACCTGATGCGGACAGCTGACTCATTTGAAAAGACCCTGACGCTGGAAAGATTGAGGGCAGGAGGAGCAGGGGACGACAGAGGATGAGACGGTTGGATGGCATCACCAACTCAGTGGACATGGGTTTGGGAAAACTCTGGGAGTTGGTGATGGACAGGGAGGCCTGGCGTGCTGTAGTTCATGGGGTCACAAAGAGACGGACACGACTGAGTGACTGAACTGAATTGAGGTGTCACCAGGTATGTGCTGGAGAGCTTGCCCCCAGGTTCTTGCACTGCACAGACATATCCAATTAAGTACAACCATATACAATTAAGTACAACCATACTTCCCAGTGGCTCAGTGGTAAAGAATCTGCCTGCAATGCAGGAAACCCAGGTTCCATCCCTGGGTTGGAAAACTCCCCTAGAGAAGGAAATGGCCTCCCACTCCAGTATTCTTGCCAGGAAAATCCCATGGACAGAGGAGTCTGGCAGGCTACAGTCCATGGGGTCACAAGAGTTGGGCATGACTTAGTGACTAAACCACCACCACCACTATACTGAGAGCTACAGAAATAGAAATAGAGACTCTCCTGACATTGTTAATTTCTGGAATTAGTTTCAAAAACCATAAAGAAAGGGGAAAGGTTTCCTTATGGGAATTGGTAAAATCAGTGAACGGTGCAAAAAAGAATGAAGCAAGATCAGGTCAGAGAACTTTAGTTCACAAACTCCTTCTTGGAGTTCACAAATTCCCTTCTCAAGAGAAGTTAAAGTGAAGAATAATGTCTTCATTCGTTCATTCAACAACTATTTTCCAGGCAATGTGTTAGGTTTGGGGGATTTAAAAAGAGTAATTAAGGCTTCATGGAGTGCATTGTCTAGAAAGGAACAGACAAAACTAAAACAAAATCAGAAAGTAAGTAGTAAAGCAAGGCTAATAAGACTTTTTTACTTTAAGCATAAAATAGTACATAGAAGGGAAACACTGCATCTTGAAAGATCAGAGAGCAGAAAATGTGACGTCCAATGTTTTGGAAAGTAAGGATCAAGACATGGAGTTATTGGAGATGAGATTGAAGGGCAAGCAGAGTCACTTCTTTGTTACCGTGATAGGATCTTGTACCTACAGTGTAAGTCATAGAGAATTGAAGGGTGTTAAACCACAGAAACTTATCTGGATGTTTTAAACCACGAAAATAGATCCGGATGTTAGAGCAGTGACTCCTCATGACAATGTAAATCATGCGGAGTCATTGAAGGGTTTTAAACCATAGAAACATATTTGGATGTTACATAAGCATATTTGGGGGTGGTGACTGTTTGGACGATGGACACCAGAGAAAAAATAGTGAAGATAAGGAGATGTGCAAGTGGTCCTGAGAGAAGGGATGAGGGTGTAGGCCTGGGAAGTGGTTGTAGGAATGGAACGCAAGGGCATCTTCTGGGAGACACTGCAGACGTCCAGCTGGAAGTATTTATAACTCACTGTAATGTGGGGATGAGAGGAAAGTAGAGGTGTGGATGCCTGCTGCTGGTTCCGAGGGTGGATGTTGACATGAATGGGGAGCGACAGGAGGAGGACAGAGAAGACGGTGAGTGTAGTTTGTGGCTGTTGAACAGAGAAGTCTGACGTTCCTGCTGAATATATGGGAGTAATATTAACAGATGAGGAAGAAAACATATATATTTATATATGCCATCAGTATACAGTTTGAAATCACCAGAAGAACAACCTTGTACATTGTTTTATATTGTACATATTAAATACTTGTATATTATAGTATATAATTTGCTATATTTATGTCAGAAGTAATATTTATATATTCACATGTAATATTGTCAGTACTAAATGAATATATTATAATACAATATGGATTTGTGGATTATATATATTTGTATATTGTATGTCTGTGTGTAGTCGTCACTCAGTCATGTCTGATTCTTTGTGACCCCATGGACTGCAGCCCACCAGGCTCCTTTGTCCAGCCAAGAATACTCCAGTGGGTTGCCATTCCCTTCTCCAGGGGATCCTCCCAAACCAGGGATGGAACTCAGGTCTCCTGCATTGCAGGCAGATTTTTGACCATCTGAGCCACGAGAGAAGCTCATGTTTGTATGTTAAACGCATATATATATATATATGTTTAATATTTACATTTTTGTATTTACACTTAAGCTACTTTTCTGATGGGGCATATTTTAGAAGGAAATTACTCTATATTCCCCCCAAACGGGGATGCAATGTGGTCCTTGGCCCTATGCTTCACTTCTAATACTCCTTCAGCCAAGAGTGAATGGTTGGGCTTAGTGAGTTCGGGCCCAGTGGTTGTTAACCCTTCCTCTAGTTCACAGACCCTCCTCACATTTTAGGAACAAGGGGTTGTCTGTAAAATTCCAGGTCTCCCATCCTTTTATTTTCTAACAAAGAAATGTGTTCTGTTTGAAAAGTGTAACCATTCCAGAGTAATCAAATGAATCCTGTTTTAACTTACTAGACTGCTCTGTATGAAAAGACTCCAAAAAAAGAATCAATAATCTTAACAGGCATTTTAGCTCTATAACATAAACAGGATTTAACATCCACACAATGCTATTTTCACACTATTAACTAAGAAGTATGCAAATCAACACTGGTCTAGTCTGTGCTGACATTTCATTAACACTTCATTAAGAAGAGTCGGGGCTCTTGGTACTTGAAGTTGTGCCAGAGATGGGATATTTCTTTTCCTTGAAAACCACATATTTTTGCCCAAAGCTCCAGAGCTTCTTGGAATATCTGTTAATATTTATATATATTTCAGCTGTTATTAAAAAAAAAAAACACCCCAATGGCTTCACCTAACATCCTATATCTCACAGAAGGCCAGAAGTTCTGAGTGTCCTTCTAAGGACTCATTTTAGATTCAAAGTGCTCTCCTTGAGAGTAGTTGCCCTGGCAGGTGACCCAGCAGTGGTGGAGTGATGGAATAATCAATGATGGGGCAAGTTTGCTCCATTCAACTGTGCTTTTAACCATTCAGCATTTAGTAAGCACTTATGATATTTATCAGAGAAGGCAATGGCACCCCACTCCAGTACTCTTACCTGGAAAATCCTATGGATGGAGGAACCTGGTGGGCTGCAGTCCATGAGGTCGCTAAGAGTCGGATATGACTGAGTGACTTCACTTTCACTTTTCACTTTCATGCATTGGAGAAGGAGATGGCAATCCACTCCAGTGTTCTTGCCTTGAGAATCCCAGGGACAGGGGAGCCTGGTGGGCTGCCATCTATGGGGTCGCACAGAGTTGGACATGACTGAAGTGACCTAGCAGTATGGTATTTATTAAGCACTTAGAGCATTCTAAGCACCCTGTAAGGTTTTGTGGATAAAGTATAAAGAAGTTTCAATCCTTGAGGATGGATTCACTGATTGCGGAATGTGTAGTAAATGTAAATACATATCTTATAATGTAGTGTATTAAATTTCACAATCGGATTATGAATAGTGTGCTACAGAAGCCCTGCCTCTAGGACACTGACATGGAGAAATGGATATTTAGTCTGAGCATTTGATCATAATTAAAAATTTTCCATATGGAGAAAAGTGTCTGTGTGTGTGGAGGGGTCATTGCTGTGTGTATTCCTGAATTTGGAAATGGAATGGGTTTTCACAAACCCCAACTGTGTCTTGAGTACAAGAGGAAATGGTATACTGAGAAGATAAAGTGCTATTGAAGCCTTGAGTGTTGGGCCAGAGACGGAGGCCCATCCTAGTTCATTTTAGCTGGACAGTTGGACCTCAATCAGTTTCAGCTCCTGGAGCCCTCTTGGAAAGCCTAAGAAATTTCCAGTGTGTAAGATTATGACTTACTGAGCAATATCTTCAATGATAATAGACATCTGAGTCTGAAACATCTGGGTCCTAAGTCTGTTGAGGTCCTGCGCTGAAGATCAACAAGGACCCAGTTTTTCCTTAAGTAAACTTCAAGTCCTGGGTTAATGCAGTAGGTGGAGCATCAGTTGCTCGTGACTTTCAGGCGTATGTCTATCTGCAATGCAACCCAGACCTCATTTCTCCTTGTCTGTGGGGCTCTAACGCTATCCTGAGAGAACAGGCAAAATAAATGTCAGCCTCTGCATCCTCAGCATGCTGAGGGGTTCACGTCTACACTTTCAGGAAGGTACCTGTGTGCAGCCTGCAGACAACGTACTCAGACAAAATGTCACTTTTGTGAGAAGGAAAAATGTGAGCCACATTTAATAGTGGCATTTCTGGAGTACTGAGTCAGTTTCACAAGGGACTGATTGTTCTTCATCAATTAACCCCTGCTGAATGCCTAAGATGGGATTAACACTGGTTGGGATGAGTATTCCTTGTAGAAGGAATTCTAGTTGGCAAAATCTCTTTGTCCTTTCAAGATCCTGGGGACATTCTATTGCTTGTTGAGGACAGTGGCTGTCTCTTGTTCAGTTGTATTTACGTGGCACTTCCAAAAGTGTTTACTATTTTTGAATTAAAAAAAAAGACTTCTTGGATAGTGTTATCTAAAATTTTTCTTATAAATATTTAAAGTTCTGTTATTTAAACTTGCTGCTGTTGCTGCTGCTAAGTTGCTTCAGTCATGTCCGACTCTGTGTGACCCCATAGATGGGAGCCCACCAGGCTCCCTCGTCCCTGGGATTCTCCAGACAAGAACACTGGAGTGGGTTGCCATTTCCTCCTCCAATGCATGAAAGTGAAAAATGAAAATGAAGTCGCTCAGTTGTGTCTGACTCTTAGAGACCCCATGGACTGCAGCCTACCAGGCTCCTCCGTCCATGGGATTTTCCAAGCAAGAGTACTGGAGTGGGGTGCCATTGCCTTCTCCAGAGAATAACAAAAAACAAGGTAGATATCAGTCTATATACCAGAAATTTTCTTATATTCTTGTGATCTCCCCTTGGAAGCAAAGAGTAGCAGAAGTCATGAACATTATAGGTTTCAGATAGTGTATCTTGACTTAAAATAAACAGAGCAACTGCCCCGCCCCACACACAATTTATTCATATCAGTCAGCGTGACCCAGCACCCCCCACAATTTATTCATATCAGTCAGCATGACCCAGCTAGAAAAGTGTTTTAGCTTACTATAGTTCTCTAGTTAAGACAGAGCAGTTAAGCCAATAGCAGTAAGACCCTAACCCTTTGCTGTAGGTTTCAGAAGAGACAACAGAAGCAGAAGGGAAGCCCTCATATTTAAGGTAACGGCCTCGGCGGAAGGAGACAGCTAAGTGAGCTGGTAAGGAAGTGGTCATTGAACACTCTACAAAGCTCTAAGCGCTTGTCACAGCCTGGGACTGACGTTCACAGTTGTCATCACGTTTGTTCAAATGACCCCTTGAGACCCAACTCTCCGTCTCCATTTCTTTCCAGGGCAGGAAAAGCCAGACAGCACAGTGAACCCTAGTCCAGAAGGGGTCGTCGGAGCTGCGTCTGCTTTGACCTGTGTCTACCGTGACGGTCTCATGCTTGGTGGCCAGGGTTTATAGCATAACCACGTGCCAAGCTTCCGGGAAGGGCCGTTCCCATTGCTGACCACTGGAGCATTGCTTGGAGGCTCAGGGAGCAGTGTGGCCACGGGCAGCCCTGACCTTCCCTGGGGGGTGCAGGACTGGACACATGGCAATCGTGGAGGCGGTGTGACTCCTTCCTTTTATCCCAACTCCAAATAATAAGCCTCTTTCCCCCCTTTTAAAATATAAGCATCACACATTGCTTACCTTGTTTGAAACAGGTAAATTAGAGAAAACATAAACAGAGTGTCTGCAAACAACTCAGTTAGGTACAGTCAGCCTTTCTGTGACTCCAGCTAGAAGCAACCACTTACAGGACAAGAAGAGTAAGTGCCTATCTCATTTACATCAGCCAATGCCTGTTGGAGGAGGGGCTCGCTGACCTTTTCATCTTAATTTTAATTATCTATCAATTATTTACCTCTGTCGGTGAGCCATAGACTGTCTTAGATGCTTAATAATTTCTTCCTGGAGGAAACTGCTCACCATCTTTGCAGGAGAGATCCACAGCAAAGCTGCTTCCCTTCTTTTTCCTCTCTCTCTCTTTCAGCATTTTATATTTAAAGGAAATAGAGTTGATCTATAAAAGAGGGGAAAATAACTCAGTAGTTCTGCTCTTAGCATTGAGGGGTTCATTAGGAATATGCAATTGACAAATCTACTGTAGCCCAACAATTGCACATTATATATTGCTGACCTGCCCTCTCTGGCCGGTGGCCGTATTTTGGTGATGCATTGGCAGGACAGTTGGTTTCACAGCTAGATTGCTCCCTTGATCTTAGTAAAACAAGGTTTCTGTCACACATGACTTCAGACATCATAATTCTTAGAACAAGAAACAGCATTTCCAAGGAAGTTTTTTAGCAGTTGCTTGGAGCAGGTTAAATTACGACTCAGTGCAAGGTTAATATGTTTCCTTTGATAAAATTTCAAAGAAAATAAAGCTGTAGACTCACAGGATGACCTTGGAGGATTTGTAAAATAATCATTATCCCCATAATTGGTAGGAAGTTTTGGTGCTTTTATCTGTACCCATCCACCCGTCCATTACGTGCTGTTGTGTCTGTCTCTTCTTGCGACCCCCTGGACTGTAGCCCACCAGGCTCCTCTGGTTCTGGGATTCTCCAGGTGGGAATACTGGAGTGGGTTGCCCTTTCCTCCTCCAGGGGCTCTTCCTGCCCCAGGGATTGAACCCTCGTCTCTTGCGTTGCAGGCAGAGTCTATACCTCATGAGCCATCAGGGAAGCCTGCTTTTATCTACATAGCATTTAAGAACGTGATGTGTGATAAAAAAAAATTATCCATGTTGATTGTCTTTAAGTAAAAGAATTTCAGAAGGAGCAATCTCCTTATTTACTTGAGGTCTTAGTTGTTGCTGTTAACAAAATCAGAGTACAACTGTTTCACCTCACGCAGGGGTTAAAGCGCAGCTTAGAGAGAAAATGATGCTGCTGAGCCCTGTGAATATTTCAGTGGCACAGAAATGCCTATTATCAATAATAATAGTAATAAGCAGTGAGGGATTCAGCTGAAGAAGCTGAAGGCGAGACACTGTCACATTGTTTCCCTAGAATTAAAAAAAAAACAACTTTGGCTCTCTTGTGCACATGACACTTTCAATTGTGTGGGGAGAAGAGAGCTCTAAATGCGGTGCTTGGTTGTCTGAGGAATTCTTGATGGAGACAGACTTCACAGGAAGTCTAAATTGTGTCACTCACTGTCTGAGTTTTTGCATTCAGATCTTTAGAAGATAATTTGTTGATTCTTCATGTAACCTCAGGCTGAATTCTCTCAGGTTATCACAGAAGAAATGTTACCCCAAAGCAGAAAATATCCTGGAGATTGCTTCAGGCTTGAGCACAAAATTTCTTGTCAAAAAATTAAGTCCAATCTTGAAGGTTATCAGTGTTTGCATATATCCCCCTCTTCTTTCCATTTCCCTGGGACTGAAAGACCGAGGAGAAGTGGGAGGAAAGATTATTCTTATATTGAAAAATACTAAAAATTGGTTGATAGAGTCAAACTCATAGAGTCAGGAAGTGCATTGGTAGATGCCAGGGCGGGGGGATAGGGGAATGGGAGTGAATGTATTTAGTGGGGATAGAGTTTTGGTCTAGGAAAGTGAAAAATTCAGGAGACGATTGATAAGAAGTGTCCAACAATGTGAATGTACTTAGTGCCACTTAACTGTACAGTCAAATATGGTTAAAGGGTATGTTTTATATTATGTGACTTTTACCTTAAGAAAAAACCATAAATAAATTGGCCGATAGCATTTTCCAAGTCTGAGTACATGAAAGATGTTTGTATACCTGCTTGAGTCTGTATCCCTGAGTCACTGCAAAGAAATGTTTTAAGCTTTTAGCTTTGCAGACAGGATCCACAATTGTTTATATGCAACTACTTTTACCATTTCCTCTCCAAATATCAGTCTATTTTAGGAACAGGTACTTTTTAAGTATATATGAAATTACATATGAATTACTTTGTGGGTAATGTGACATTATTGCAAAGGGCAAAGTAAAAGTATTTTCTCTGTATGGCATGTTTTCTGTGTATTTTCTCTGTGGAAATTAGAAAGGCAACATTGACAGGGCTTCCCTGGTGGCTCAGATGGTATACAGACTGCCTGCCATGCAGGAGAATGGGGTTCGATCCCTGGGTCAGGAAGATACCTTGGAGAAGGACATGGCAACCCACTCAAATGTTCTTGCCTGGAGAATCCCATGGACAGAGGAGCCTAGTGGGCTACATCCCATGAGGTTACAAAGGGTTGGACTTGACTGAGCAACTAACAGACATCCACAGTAAATTCATTTGATTTGGCAATGTTCTTTTGCTCATGGAAAGCAGCCATGGATAGAAGAGTAGATATTTTGGAAAATTAGGCAGAAGGGAGCAAGGGGATGGAGCTCGGTGAGCTGCTGGGGGCGTGGGTTCCTCAAAGCCCACCCATTCACCACCTCAACAGAGGGAAAAGGGTAGGATCTCATTCTGTAATTACAGCCTGGGTCTCACTAGTGATCTGATGCATTCTGGAGTCCAGGATATTTCTTGATGAATTTCAGATATCAAGTTACCCTAGAGGAATTTTGTTTTTATTTTTAAGGAGATGCTCACAGGACTACAATCTTGTTAAACACCAGCACTAGGGAATTGTTATAGATAGGAATGCTTCTTGTCCATCAGATAGATTGGTTTGGCAAAGAATTACTAAGGATTTGGGAAATTCCAGAATTTGGTGTTAGGAACACTTTATGCTGAGGTCAGAAAGATGACTTTGAACCTCTGGGGGTAGCCAATTACCTAACCACACCTCAGCTGTTTTATTCAAGACACCACCCTAGGCCTTTAGAGAGGCACCTTAAGAATTATAAGACACAGTCTCTGTGGCCAAAGAGCTTGCATTTATTTGCAGAAAAATTCAGAAGTGGATGAAAAATGAATGGGGCAAGGCAGTATCTGGAAAGTGCCAAGTGAAAGACAGGGGAAGAGAGGTTACAGGGAAGAGGGGGTATGAGTTAAGGTTCTTTGATTCAAATCAACAATAATGCTCTTTACTTGAGCAAAAGATAATTTATTTGAAGAATTTTAGGAACTCACAGAATCAGACACGACTGAGCAGCTGAAAAACAGCAAGGAACTTACAGATTTGTCAGGAAGTATCGAGTCTTGCTTGGAGGCCTTGGACATCAAGCTTGGGAGGGCTTAGAAAGCAGCCTTGCAGGAGCCGTCCAGAAATCTGAGGGTGTCATCAGTCCTGGGAGTTGAAGAAATTACATGTTAGATCACTCTAAATGGTGGAAATGATTTAAAACATTTTTATATTCCACCAGAGGTGTAGAAATGATGTTGCTTGTATTCTTGGAATGAGGCAGAGTTCCTTTTGCTTGGAAAGTGTTAGGTGCTCAGTTGTGTCTGATTCTTTGCGACCCTGTAGACTGTTGCCCACCAGGCTCCTCTTGTGGCTGCTGCTGCTGCTGCTGCTAAGTCGCATCAGTTGTGTCCGACTCTGTGTGACCCCATAGATGGCAGCCCACCAGGCTCCCCCATCCCTGGGATTCTCCAGGCAAGAACACTGGAGTGGGTTGCCATTTCCTTCTCCAATGCATGAAAGTGAAAAGTGGAGGTGAAGTTGCTCAGTCGTGTCTGACTCTTAGCGACCCCATGGACTGCAGCCTACCAGGCTCCTCCATCCATGGGATTTTCCAGGCAAGAGTCAGTCAGTCAGTTCAGTCACCAAGTAGTGTCCGACTCTTTGCGACCCCATGAATTGCAGCACGCCAGGTCTCCCTGTCCATCACCAACTCCCAGAGTTCACTCCAACTCACATCCATCGAGTCGGTGATGCCATCCAGCCATCTCATCCTCTGTCGTCCCCTTTTCCTCCTGCCCCCAATCCCTCCCAGCATCAGAGTCTTTTCCAATGAGTCAACTCTTCACATGAGGTGGCCAAAGTACTGGAGTTTCAGCTTTAGCATCATTCCTTCCGAAGAACACCCAGGGCTGATCTCCTTAGAATGGACTGGTTGGATCTCCTTGTAGTCCAAGGGACTCTCAGGAGTCTTCTCAAGAGTAGAGGCCCTTATAAAAACAAAATAGAGTCTAATATATGCTTTCTGCCTCTGTAACTCAGCTTGCCTCTTGCATGATCACTATAGATCCTCACTATAGTTTTGGGGAAAAACAGCAATACCAGGAGCTTAAACTTACTTCACTCACCCTGCCTCTTGCAATTACCCAGCCTCTGTAGTCTTGCTTAGCCATGCTTGTCTGTGTGAAGGTCAGGTAGTTCCCTGGCCCCTCCCCATCCTGCATGCCTAAAGTATCCAATACAACATACAGAACGCAAACCTGGAATAGGACCCTAAGAAGGAACTGTGCACCCAACGGTCAGGGCTCAGAGCTTGGAGTATTAACTCCTCTGGGCCCACCAGCATAATAAACCTGAGTTCTCCAACTCTCAGAGTGTCCCTTGGTTTCTCGACAGCCAGTTTCTGCAACACTCTGTCCATGGGATCCTCCAGGTAAGAATACTGGAGTGGGTTGCCATTGCGTTCAATGGAACCCAGGTCTCTTGCATTTTAGGCAGATTCTTAAGGAGAGAGATCAAGTTGGTAAAGTAGGAGCCAGATTGTGGAGTGCCTTCTTGAAATTATCTTACTAACTGGGGAGCTATTTGGCAAGTTTAGCAAGAGTTGTTGTTATTGTCTAGTTGCTAAGTCATGTCCGACTCTTTTGTGACTCCATGGACTGTAGCCTGCCAGGCTCTTCTGTCTGTGGGATTTCCCAGGCAAGCCTACTGGAGTGGTTTGCCATCTCCTTCTTCCTGACCCGGGGATCGACTCTATCTCCTGCTTGGCAGGTCATGGTCTTCCCCCTGAGCCACCTGGGAAGCCCTTAGCACAGCAATAATAGCACTGTTTTCAACTCTGCTCTTTGCATGGTGTTTTCAGAAGCGCCCATGCCTTTCCTGGTTTCTGGTGCTTTCTGATTCAGCCTGTGGCTAGTCTCTTCCTAACTACTCGCCTTCCTCAGAGCAGTCTCCAGCCCGCTTTCCCTAGGGCAGGGTTTCTAAAAAGAGCTTCACAAGGCTGCTGGCACTGGAAGTAACTGGGGAGATTTGTTAAAATGCATCTTCTGAGGGCTCTACAGAATTAGAATCTTTGGGAGTGGGGGCAGGACTCTGCATTTGTAACAATTTCCCTAAGTGATTCTTTTGTGCACAAATATTCATAAACCACTGCCTTGAGGAATGCTTAAATGAACAGATAGATGCAGAGTTTATGGGTAAGACTTGATCATCTTTTTTCTTGATCATCTCTTCCTTTTCCTTTCATTTTCCAAATTCTGTTTCTCTTCCTCTGTCTTCTCTGACTCAAGAAACACTTCCCTTGTTGAGCACCTATGTGTGCAGAACGCCGCTGAATGTTTTTCACGGACACTGTAGGCTTAAAGACATACCTGAAGGTCTTAGAATATGTGTCTGTTCCAAATAAGCATTGGCAGAAAATCAGTGCTATTTCAGGGTGAGCCTTTTATGGAAAAGTTGTTTAGCATTTGCTTTGAGTAAGGCTGACTTTGATTTGCAAGCCTGGTAAGACTTGAGTCAGGAATATCTAAAAAATTTTGGCTGTTGATAAAGGGACAGCAGCTGGTGAAATGAAATGACAGTGGTCAGGGTAAGAGAGTCTCCTTCAGATTAACTCAGAACCTCAGTGAGTAGGCAGAGCCAGTTAGCAATGCTTGGATTGGTTCTCTCTCCCCTTATTCACCAGTCTTGCTTTGTTTGAGATATCATAAAGAGAAACAGCACTTATTTAACATAGCTCATGTTTTATAGATAGCATCTTATTACTAGAATAATACCAAGCACACAGTAAGGTTTGAATAAATATTTTAAAATATTTTATTTTTTATTTATTTGGCTTTGCTGAGTCTTAGTTGGCATGCAGGATTTTTTTTTTTGGTTGCAGCCTGTGGGATCTTTAGTTATGGCAAGTGGAATCTAGTTCCTTGATCAGGGATCAAACCTGGGCCTTCTGCACTGGGAGTGCAGTCTTAGCCACTGGACCAGCAGGAAAGTCCTTGAATGAAGACTGTTGTTGACAGACTCATTCAGTTAATCAATCAGTGAACACTAAGCAATGTTCCAGGCACAGGAGATGCAGCAAGGAACAAAAAACAAATCCCTGCCCTCATGTAGCTTATCTTCTAGTGCTGCCTGTTATTTTATGTCAACTCTAGGTGGATAATATAATCTCCATTTGACAGATGAGAAACTGGAGCTTGGAAAAGTCAGCTTGCTAGAGGTCAGACAGCTAGGAATTTGTGAAGTCTGTAGGAGACAGATTCCCACATCTGTTTGGCTTCCAAACTCATATATTTTCTACGACATCATTACAGCCTCAGGCCGATTTTTTTTTTCCTAATTTTATTTTATTTTTTAAACTTTACATACTTGTATTAGTTTTGCCAAATATCAAAATGAATCCGCCACAGGTATACATGTGTTCCCCATCCCGAACCCTCCTCCCTCCTCCCTCCCCATACCATCCCTCTGGGCCGTCCCAGTGCACCAGCCCCAAGCATCCAGCATCGTGCATTGAACCTGGACTGGCAACTCGTTTCCTACATGATATTTTACATGTTTCATTGCCATTCTCCCAAATCTTCCCACCCTCTCCCTCTCCCACAGAGTCCATAAGACTGTTCTATACATCAGTGTCTCTTTTGCTGTCTCGTACACCGGGTTATTGTTACCATCTTTCTAAATTCCATATATATGCGTTAGTATACTGTATTTATGTTTTTCCTTCTGGCTTACTTCACTCTGTATAATAGGCTCCAGTTTCATCCACCTCATTAGAACTGATTCAAATGTATTCTTTTTAATGGCTGAGTAATACTCCATTGTGTATATGTACCACAGCTTTCTTATCCATTCATCTGCTGATGGACATCTAGGTTGCTTCCATGTCTTGGCTATTATAAACAGTGCTGTGATGAACATTGGGGTACACGTGTCTCTTTCCCTTCTGGTTTCCTCAGTGTGTATGCCCAGCAGTGGGATTGCTGGATCATAAGGCAGTTCTATTTCCAGTTTTTTAAGGAATCTCCACACTGTTCTCCATAGTGGCTGTACTAGTTTGCATTCCCACCAACAGTGTAAGAGGGTTCCCTTTTCTCCACACCCTCTCCAGCATTTATTATTTGTAGACTTTTGGATCGCAGCCATTCTGACTGGTGTGAAATGGTACCTCATAGTGGTTTTGATTTGCATTTCTCTGATAATGAGTGATGTTGAGCATCTTTTCATGTGTTTGTTAGCCATCTGTATGTCTTCTTTGGAGAAATGTCTATTTAGTTCTTTGGCCCATTTTTTGATTGGGTCGTTTATTTTTCTGGAGTTGAGCTGTAGGAGTTGCTTGTATATTTTTGAGATTAGTTGTTTGTCGGTTGCTTCATTTGCTATTATTTTCTCCCATTCTGAAGGCTGTCTTTTCACCTTGCTAATAGTTTCCTTTGATGTGCAGAAGCTTTTAAGGTTAATTAGGTCCCATTTGTTTATTTTTGCTTTTATTTCCAATATTCTGGGAGGTGGGTCATAGAGGATCCTGCTGTGATGTATGTCAGAGAGTGTTTTGCCTATGTTCTCCTCTAGGAGTTTTATAGTTTCTGGTCTTACATTTAGATCTTTAATCCATTTTGAGTTTATTTTTGTGTATGGTGTTAGAAAGTGGTCCAGTTTCATTCTTTTACACGTGGTTGACCAGATTTCCCAGCACCACTTGTTAAAGAGATTGTCTTTAATCCATTGTATATTCTTGCCTCCTTTGTCAAAGATAAGGTGTCCATATGTGCGTGGATTTATCTCTGGGCTTTCTATTTTATTCCATTGATCAATATTTCTGTCTTTGTGCCAGTACCATACTGTCTTGATAACTGTGGCTTTGTAGTAGAGCCTGAAGTCAGGTAGGTTGATTCCTCCAGTTCCATTCTTCTTTCTCAAGATCGCTTTGGCTATTCGAGGTTTTTTGTATTTCCATACAAATTGTGAAATTATTTGTTCTAGCTCTGTGAAGAATACTGTTGGTAGCTTGATAGGGATTGCGTTGAATCTATAAATTGCTTTGGGTAGTATACTCATTTTCACTATATTGATTCTTCCAATCCATGAACATGGTATATTTCTCCATCTATTAGTGTCCTCTTTGATTTCTTTCACCAGTGTTATATAGTTTTCTATATATAGATCTTTAGTTTCTTTAGGTAGATATATTCCTAAGTATTTTATTCTTTCCGTTGCAATGGTGAATGAAATTGTTTCCTTAATTTCTCTTTCTGTTTTCTCATTATTAGTGTATAGGAATGCAAGGGATTTCTGTGTGTTGATTTTCTCTTGATATGTTGGTCACCCTTTGGAATCGAAGTGAATTTCTTCAAAAACTGCCTTTAGGTAATGTGAAGAACTGAGAAGGTGCCAAACAAGGGATCACTCCGTCTCTTGCACCCTGTGTGGAAATCAAGACTCCAGTTAATTTCTTAGAAACCGAGTTGAACTGGAAACTTACATGGTGTTTGGACATGTCTAGTATCTAAAACACACTCCTGTCTCTGACATTTCTCCCCATTTCTTTTGGGAAGAGTTTTGCACACCTGCCTATAAAGCAGCCAACCTGCTCCACGTTAAAAGTCCTGCATGTTGTTCAAGTAGCTGAAAAGTTATCCTCCCAACCTCTCACTCACACGCTACTGATACCTAGCCCAGCCCTGTGGGGCTCTTGAGGGCAAGGCCTTTCTGTGCCTCTATTTCTTTGATTACAGGAAATAGCCTTCATTTAGCCAGAGGAGCCTGATGGGCTGCCATCTGTGGGGTCGCACAGAGTCGGACACGACTGAAGCGACTTAGCAGCAGCAGCAGCAGCAGTAGCCTCCATGATCTTCCCTGAGTTCCAATGGGCAGATTCAAGCAGTTGTTAGTTAGGGAAGGAAGGGGATGTAAGACCAGGGAGGAATAAACAGTCAGGAGAACCAATAGTGCAACCTTGGGGCAAGGTCTCGGTTCCCCATCAAGGGATACACATGACAATATCTTTGAGCTGTTTTGCAGATACTGAAACACCCTCCAGGTGGGAGGAGATGATGACTAACTGCCCACAAGCATATAGATCACAGAACAGTTGGAACCTGAGGGTCGATTATGCTGATTCCTACTTACCTCCCTTCCAGCCCATCAAAGTGTTCACAAGATGATCACACCCTCTTTGGACCATTAATATAAACCTTCTCATTACCCTCTTCAAGTTGGGGCACTCAGTTTCCCAAGGCAGAAGACTGCTGTGCCCCGCCTTGCCTGGCAAAGTAGTGAAGCTATTCTTTTCTACTTCATTCAAAACCCTGTCTCCAGGCTTCAATTCGTCACCAGTGTAAGAGAAGCTGGGCTTTCAGGATTACTATTTCCTGTTTCCTTTCCATCCCACCCTCTCTTTTCTCTGACAACCCAGTGTACTGGTATTCCCAGAGCCTTTCAGATGCAGCAGAATATGATCTTAAAAATGACTGTGTAAGACATGTGATATTTCTATTTTCCAGTTTTTGCATTTTAGAAGAGAGTACAGTTCAGTTCAGGTGAGTTGCTCAGTCGTGCCCAGCTCTTTGTGATCCCATGGACTGTAGCATGCCAGGCTTACCTGTCGATCACCAATTCCCGGAGTTTTCTCAAACTCATGTCCATTGAGTCGGTGATGCCATCCAACCATCTCATCCTCTGTCATCCCCTTCTCCTCCTGCCTTCAATCTTTCCCAGCATCAGAGTCTTTTCTCATGAGTCGGTTCTTTGCATCAGGTAGCCAAAGTACTGGAGTTTCAGCTTCAGCATCAGTCCTTCCAATGAATATTCAGGGCTGATTTCCTTTAGAATGGACTGGTTGGATCTCCTTGCAATCCAAGGGACTCTCAAGAGTCTTCTCTAACACCTGAAAAGGGCACAGCTGAGCCCAAAGGACTGACCCCTGTCAAGGATGGCTGAGAGAGGGTGCAGTCTCTGACGTTCACTCCACTGTCCCTTCCACTCTACAGATTTCCTCTTCTCCCAAGCAGAATTAGTTACTTTTTTCCTTTGAGTCCATAAACTTCTGCTAATACCAATGCTTATCATAGCGTCACCTGTTTGATAATCAGTTGTTATCATGGCCTTGCCATTGGACAGCACTGGACTTGCATCTTGGAAACATTTGAACACAAGTAGAGGCTACAGCAGTCTTTGCAGGAGCTCCACCATGGTTTGGTGTGCTGAATGGAACTGAAGAAGTCATTCTGAGAGAGGGCAAGTTAAAAGAGTGTGAACTTGACTTTGCGTCCATTCAGAATCACTTGCCAATGATGTAAATAGGTGCAGGGAGAAGAGTTGGGCTTTCCAAGTCGTTCTCTAAAGAAATCGGCTGGGCTTCCCCTGCTGGTTCAGGGGTTAAGACTGCAGAGAGAATGGGTTTTGATCCCTGGGCAAGGAGCTAAGATCCCCCATGCTGCATAGTGTGGCCAAAAAAACAAGCAAAGAAACTATAAAGACATCAAGTAAATGTCATTGTTTGGTCCTGACCGTACACTTAAACAATGTGAATTTGGATAGACTGTCCCTTACTAGGTGGCGCAGGGGTAAAGAATCCGCCTGCCAATGCAGGAGATGAAGGAGACATAGATTCAGTCCCTGGGTCCGGAAGATCCCCTGGAGAAGGAAATGGCAACCCACTCCAGTATTCTTGCCTGGAGAATCCCATGGACAGAAAAGCCTGGTGGGCTACAGTCCATCGGTTTGCAAAGAGTTGGACGGAGCAACTAAGCAGGCATGAACGATTTTGGATGAGTTACCTTCTCTCTCAGTAACTCAGTTTCTTTATCTGTAAAATATGCTAATTGTGAGGATTCTGTGGGGTAAAGCCATGAGCACACACCCCAGCACATAATAACTCCTCACTTATTATTACTTCTATTCTCACAATATTTTGAGAGTCATGATACCTTCATTTTACAAATAAAGTAACACCAGCCACTATCATTTATTGGGTGCAATCTTTTGTTGAATTTTTACAAAAGGCTTGTGGGGAGGCATGGTGATCACCCCTGCTTTCTCCAAGAGCAACCAGGCTGTATTTGCAGTCACCCAGCTGGGTGAGCAGTGGAGCGGGAATTCAGACTTAGCTCTGATGAACTTCTGAGGTTTCATTCTTGCCACTATGACAAGCTGCCTGTAAGGAATGATTGCCACTTCAGAATGGCACTCAGCCTTCTTAAAATACTTCTGTTCTTTAAACGAAATCCCTCACGTCAGTTCTAAATCTGTAATACTTGGGGAATTAGAGTCTCATCTCATGTAATGTTGCAGTGTGCTCTCTGCACTGCTCACGCCTCAGACAGCAGGGTTCTTGCCCCGAGGCATCTGCATTTCACGAGTGGGTGGCTGATCTCTATACCATCTATGAGGTGCTCTGACAGCTCTCTGGATGAAGGATGGCTGCAAATGGAAGTCAGTATTTCTGCACAAGACGACTGTGTTCCCTCTACTGTTCCCACTAATACTGAATGTATTAGTTCATCCTGTTTACCTGGAATACTGAGAGCACATGTACAATGAACGTTGCAACATGCATCCATTTCACACCCTGAGCTGGCATTTTACAAGCATCCAGTTATTAACATGTGAATTTGAACTCTTGCTCCCTGCTGGAGGTAACAGATAGCAGAATAAAAATCGTTGACTATAACTTCAACATTCAAATGCGAATGGATAAGACCAGAGCAGAATCTTCTGATTGGAAACTGGCCCCTTGCCAGCTCTTGAGTTCTGAGAGAGATCTAAGACCTGGGGGAAAAAATAGCCAAGATATAAAATATGATTTCTGTTTGCTTTCACTTTGTTTCTTCAAACGTAACATACCCATGTAGTTCTCAGTTACATTTGATCACATCAAAGCTGGCTTGGATACATCTTTTGAAACTCTCAAAACATTTTGCTGAATAACCTAGAGAGGTCATTTATTTTAGTGTGAATAAAATCTAGATCTATTAGAAGTAATTGCCAATCTTTTTCCTCCCATATCTGTACTAGTCCTAGACAAATTTTCACAAATCTTTGGCAAAATGAAAAAAAATAAAAAAGAAGGGTGATGTGGCAGATTTTCCATGATGCTAAATACATCAGTGAAAGTGCTGACCTCTATTTTGAGAACTGACTTTGCAAAATACTTTGTGTTGTAATGAAATGGTAGTATTTTATTATGAAATGGTAGTATTAGTAGACTTAAGTTTTTGCTTCTCATGTTTTTGGCAATATCCAAAGTTGCTATCTCTATTTCTGTCTGCCATTTTTCTTGTTATTGTTAATTTACTGGCCTGTATAATGCAAATCTAGAAATCATCAGAGAAGGCAATGGCACCCCACTCCAGTACTCTTGCCTGGAAAATCCCATGGATGGAGGAACCTGGTGGGCTGCAGTCCATGGGGTCGCTGAGAGTTGGACATGATTGAGTGACTTCCCTTTCACTTTTCACTTTCATGCATTGGAGAAGGAAATGGCAACCCACTCCAGTGTTCTTGCCTGGAGAATCCCAGGGACAGGGGAGCCTGGTGGGCTGCCGTCTATGGGGTCACACAGAGTCGGATACGACTGAAGTGACTTAGCAGCAGCAGAAATCATTGGTGTGGTAAAAAGAGCATAGGTTTTGAAAGTAGAAGCCCCTCTGTTTCCTTCCTTGTTGGATTTGCTAAGACCAGATGAGCTGAGTCCTTACTGGTTCTTTGTGAATTCCAGTTTCTCCAGTGGTCATGTAAAGGTGAGGGCTTCCTTCCTGGCAGAGTGGTAAAGAGTCTACCTGCAATGCAGGAGCTGCAGAAGACACAGGTTCAGTCCCCAGTTGGGAAGATCCCCTGGAGGAGGGCATGGCAACACCCTCTAGTATTCTTGCTGGAGAATTCCCCTGGAGAGAGGAGAATGGCAGACTACAGTCCAATGGGTCACAAAGAGTCGGACGCGGCTGAGTGACTTAGCAGGCACGCACACAGTGTAAAGGCGATAGAGTCGTTGAGAGAATTAAATAAGAGACCACATATACAAAATGTCTAACTCACGATCCTACCTAATAAACGACAGTCTCTCCTCTTTTCTTTTTCCTCATAGAAGTTCAGTTCATGAGGAGAAGGAGAGTGTGGTCACTGGTTGAGATTTGGGGGTGGAGCAGGTTAAGGGGGACAAACCATAAAATAGTGAAGGTCTCAAAGGCAGGTTGTGTTTGGGGGAAGCCTTTCTTTCTATACCTTCCAACATTTTCTGATTCTGAGGAAGCTTGGAGGGTAGGAACATATCGTGTTGCTTTTGATTCCCCACCAGCTGGTCCAGGGCAGGCAGCACTTGCTACAAGTGGCACGACCTGGGAAGCAGCCTTTGATTCAACTATTTGCATGCGGGAGTTTATAAGGGTGTGTTTTCCAGTTTAATGCCTGCAGGGGAAGTGAAGGAAGAAGGCTTAGGCAGAGATCTCTGCCAATATTGCAGGGAGTTTCGTCCCTGGGATAACTTTACAAAGTTGTTCTGACTTGGGGCAAAGGATTCAGACCCTTTACACTCCCTTCATCGACCACCATGGATTGTGGGTTACAGGGAGGGGGTGTGACTTGGGAGAGGTGGCTTTCCTCAGCAGAGGACAGTCTCAGGAGGGGTTTAGCTGTTGCTCTCAGTGGCTGCGATGGGTAGAATTTTGTCCCTCCAGAAGATGTTGAAGTTCTGACCCCTCGACACCTGTGAATGTGACCTTATTTGGAAATGGGTTTTTGCAGCTGATCAAGATGATCAAGGTTAGATGAAATCACTAGGGTGAGTCCTAATCCAATATGATGTTATCAAAAGGGGGAAATTTTGACAGAAATGAGGGTCTAGGACTTCCTCGGTGGTTCAGACGGTAAAGCGTCTGTCTATAATGTGGGAGACCTGGGTTCAATCCCTGGGTTGGGAAGATCCCCTGGAGAAGGAAATGGCAATCCACTCCAGTACTGTTGCCAGGAAAATCCCATGGACAGAGAAGCCTGGTAGGCTACAGTCCATGGGGTCGCAAAGAGTCAGACATGACTGAGTGACTTCACTTTCAGAGGGAAAACAGGGCTTCCCAGGTGGTGCTAGTGGCAAAGAATCCACCCACCAACACAGGAGACATGAGACCCGGGTTTCATCCCTGGGTCAGAAAGAACCCCTGGAGGAGGGCATGGCAACCCACTCCAGTATTCTTACCTGGAGAATCCCATGGAGAGAAGAGCCTGGAGGGCCAGTCCAGAGAGTTGCAAAGAGTTGGACATGACTAAAGGGACTGAGCACACAGGTACACGTGCAGAGGGAAAATAAGGTGAAGACCCAGGCAGAGTGACATCTACAAACCACAGAATGCTTGAGGCTACCAGAGTTCAGGAGACATGGACCACATTTTCCGTTACAACCCTCAGAAGGAACCTGCTTGCTAACGTCTTGATTTTAGCCTTCCGGCCCCTAGAACTTTGAAACAATCAATTTCTTTTGTTTAAGCTGCCTAGTTTGTTTGTGATACTTGGTTACAGTGGCCCTGGGGAACTTCAACAGCTCTGTGCTCTGGAGAGCCGTGCTGGGTGAGCCTGAGTTCTGAAGTGGGGATGCTGGGGGAAGCACACTGACTGAAACCCCTGTCCTGACCAGGCACCAGAGTCGCCGTCTGCATTAGTTATTTTAAAACAAGAGGTCCTGTAAGGAACAGGGAGCTAACAAGCCAGTACCAACCATTAGAGTTCAGGAAAGGTCAAAAGGAGGCGCCATGTGTCCGGCCACCTCCCAGAATCCTCCTTGCTGGACTCCATCTTGGCTGAGCAGCGCGCTGGCCACCAGGAAGGACCCTGAATCAGGATGACGGGTCAGAGACAACCCGGAAATGAATCCCGTCAGCGCAGGGCCTGAGAGCTCCGTGTGGCAGGAGCAGTCCCCCTGGTTCTTCGTCCCTCAGCCTCCTGCTCTCTGCCCGGCCGCGTGTTCCCAGTAAAGCGTCTTGCTTTGTCAGCACGTGTGTCTCCTTGGGCAATTCGCTTCTGAGTGTTAGACCGGAGCCCCCTTTCAGGCCCTGGAAGGGGCCCTGCTTCCCGTACAGGGCAGTGGTAGCCACAGAACTCCACGCTGTCTGCAGGCTGAAGGAGCCTTCAGGTGACAGTTCTGAATAATGCTGGCTCAGGTTACTCCCTGAGACAATTCACTTAACACAGCAGTAGACCGTCCTTTCTTCTAATGACGTCCACGCACTTCACTGTGATGAAATACCCCGTCATGTGAAGCTACCCTGAGGCTGTGCCTGGAGACTGACAGAAAGAGAGGGCTGCGCACATGCTTCGCACACCCTGAATCTGAGGTGCCCTAGAAACGAGGGTATTTGTGGAGCTGGGGCTTAAGATAGGCTAGAGCTGTTCTGGAGCTTATGGCCACCACTCTAGCATTGTCAGTTTGAAAAACTTGTTTAAGGACATGAGGTTTTAAAATACATCGACAGTCCTGGCTTTGGAGAAGGAGGGAGATATCACAAAGTGAGTATAAGGATTCTTTATTGTCACAATCTTGCTCCGCATAAACGCTAATGAGCAATTCTCTTAGGGTAGAAGAGAGATGAGGCTGGATTCACATAATTATAAGTTGATGTTTGCTGGTGTGACATGTTTCTCTGTTATCTTTGGATTTTGTCCAGCTTTCAAAGGCAGGGATGTATCTTATTCATCTCTGTAATCTCGTCACTAAGCAGAACGCCGATGCTGGGGACTGAATGTGTGTTTAGAGCTGGTGGTGTGGGTATATGAAATTGGCTTGCATAATCCTTTTGCGTCTTCCTGCAAGTTGTGGGTGTTAGTTATATTCTTCTTCCATCAATAGAACAGTGGGAGGGGAAGAATCCATTATCTCACTCAGACCAACAACCAAATTGTCATCAGAGTTTGAATTGCAAAATCTTTATTTCAGGTCAGAGACAGAAAGAAAGAAACCATTGGCTTTCTGCTGAACTCCAGGTAAGTACTCAGGGCTTGAGGTTAAATCAGGTCATTGTTGCATGGATATGGAAGGCACGATTAAAGCCTTTCAGTACTCTCTAATTTTTGTTTTTGTATTATATATAAGTTTATGCCTATTAAGGAAATCACACAGTTTAGTGCAGGAAGGTCCAGACATTCACTGCCTGCTTGCAAATCATACTGTACAACCCTGAGATTCATGACAAGCACGTAGCAGGTGCTCAGTAAATGTATTCGGACTGCAATCCCATGCTTTACAATAGAAACAGGTTCCCCAAAGGGAACAGGCCAGGTTTCCACTGCAAGGTCCTTCAGGAGGGGACAGCCATCTTTTAGACTGCATTCTTCTCATCTTCCCTTCTTCACCCTTCCCAGCCCTTCTTCCTTTTCCTGTGTATCTGTGAGCCTCCCACTCACGTCCCGGTCTGCAGCTCCAGCCCCAGGGAGGAGGCGCAGCAACGGGGCCCTGGGCAGCTCTGCCTGCTGGGTGCAGTGTTGGTGAGAGCTGCAGGGTCCTCTGTAGGGAGGCGACGCTCGCTGCGGAGTGACGAGGCTTGCTGTGCTTTTCCCGCTCTCCTTCCCTGTGAAGGGCAGAAGCTCCCTGAGGGGCTCCCTCTCGGTACCCAGCTGCTCTAGACCGGGGTGGGGTGAAGCAGGAAAAGTCTTCCCTACCCTTTTCCATGTGGCCATCTTTGGTTTTTGAGCTCAGCTGGGTTTCTGCTGCTGCTTCATTGTAATCTAGAACTTTCTCAGAGCTATTTGGAAAACTCAGCAGTGGCTACAGGACTGGAAAAGGTCAGTTTTCATTCCAATCCCAAAGAAAGGCAATGCCAAAGAATGCTCAAACTACCGCACAATTGCACTCATCTCACATGCTAGTAAAGTAATGCTCAAAATTCTCCAAGCCAGGCTTCAGCAATATGTGAACCGTGAACTTCCTGATGTTCAAGCTGGTTTTAGAAAAGGCAGAGGAACCAGAGATCAAATTGCCAACATCCACTGGATCATGGAAAAAGCAAGAGAGTTCCAGAAAAACATCTATTTCTGCTTTATTGACTATGCCAAAGCCTTTGACTGTGTGGATCACAATAAACTGTGGAAAATTCTGAAAGAGATGGAAATACCAGAACACCTGATCTGCCTCTTGAGAAATTTGTATGCAGGTCAGGAAGCAACAGTTAGAACTGGACATGGAACAACAGACTGGTCCCAAACAGGAAAAGGAGTTCGTCGAGGCTGTATATTGTCACCCTGTTTATTTAACTTCTATGCAGAGTACATCATGAGAAACACTGGACTGGAAGAAACACAAGCTGGAATCAAGATTGCCAGGAGAAATATCAATAACCTCACATATGCAGATGACAACACCCTTATGGCAGAAAGTGAAGAGGAACTCAAAAGCCTCTTGATGAAAGTGAAAGTGGAGAGTGAAAAAGTTGGCTTAAAGCTCAGCATTCAGAAAATGAAGATCATGGCATCTAGTCCCACCACTTCATGGCAAATAGATGGGGAAACAGTGGAAACAGTGTCAGACTTAATTTTTCTGGGCTCCAAAATCACTACAGATGGTGACTGCAGCCATGAAATTAAAAGACGCTTACTCCTTGGAAGGAAAGTTATGACCAACCTAGATAGCATATTCAAAAGCAGAGACATTACTTTGCCAACAAAGTTCCGTCTAGTCAAGGCTATGGTTTTTCCTGTGGTCATGTATGGATGTGAGAGTTGGACTGTGAAGAAGGCTGAGTGCCGAAGAATTGATGCTTTTGAACTGTGGTGTTGGAGGCGACTCTTGAGAGTCCCTTGGACTGCAAGGAGATCCAGCCAGTCCATTCTGAAGGAGATCAGCCCTGGGATTTCTTTGGAAGGAATGATGCTAAAGCTGAAACTCCAGTACTTTGGCTACCTCATGCAAAGAGTTGACTCATTGGAAAAGACTGATGCTGGGAGGGATTGGGGGCAGGAGGAGAAGGGGACGGCAGAGGATGAGATGGCTGGATGGCATCACTGACTCGATGGACGTGAGTCTGAGTGAACTCCGGGAGTTGGTGATGGACAGGGAGGCCTGGCGTGCTGCGATTCATGGGGTCTAAAAGAGTCGGACACGACTGAGCGATTGATCTGATCTGATCTGATCTGAGGGAGACAAACATTGGGACCTTCTGGCCCACCATCTTTTTGACATCTGTCCAAGATCTGGAAAAGATCTGTCTTGAAAAGATAGACCCTACTACTGTTGGAAGCATTCACCTCAGGAACATCCTTCCAGCTTGAGGAAAAAATGAGCAACACAGACCTACAGCCTAGCAACTTCCCTCAACAGTCTAGAGTTGAGAGATGCTCTAGCCAAGCTGGAATGAACTCTAACTCCTAATGTGATTCTGAAACTCAAGAGCACATCGTATCATATAGACTTTTCCAGAGTGTCAGCCCTGTCGGGTCACCCTGAGGCCCCCTATTGTCATATAAATCTTATAATTTGTTGTGGGGTTCTGGAGAGCAGAGACTATCCATCACTTTCTTGAACAAATGGCACCACACAGGCACCTCTTATAACTGATCCAACAAATATTTGCTTGATGACATAATGGCCTGTGAGGATTGGACCCTGCTATTAGCTTTGAGATTTAGGCAACTTTGAAAGTGACACTGAATTAACTTTCTTGACACCTACTATATAGGATTTTGAAGTGAAGTGAAGTGAATTTGCTCAGTCGTGTCCAACTCTTTGTGACCCCATGGACAGTAGCCTGCACCAGGTTCCTCCATCCATGTGATTTTCTAGGCAAGAGTACTGGAGTGGGTTGCCATTTCCTTCTCCAGGGAATCTTCATGACCCAGGGATCAAACCCAGGTCTCCTGCATTGTAGACAGATGCTTTACGGTCTGAGCCACCAGGGAAGTGACATATAAGATTGTGGTAAACATCAAATGAGGACTGCCCTGATGGCTCAGTGGTAAGGAACCTGCCTGCCAATGCAAGAGATGTGGGTTCGATCCCTGGGTCAGGAAGATCCCCTGGAGAAGGAAATGGCAACCCATCCTGGTATACTTGCCTGGAGAATCCACGGACAGAGGAGCCTGGCGGGCTGCAGTCCATGAAGTCACAAAGAGTCAGACACGACTTAGTGACTAAACAACAACAACCAAGGTCAAATGAGAGAGTGGTACCAAAGCCCCGGCACACACTGGGTACGTAGGCACTGCAGGTCTCTCTATTTCTCTCTTCCTCCTTCCTGCCCTGTCCCAGGCCCTCCCTCCTACTGGCCATTTACCTGTCATTGCCACCTCAGCACTCAACACAGGACCCACAGTCTTCTCTTCTTTCCTCATCCTCCAATGCTTCCTTCTTCCTCAGCCTTTTCTCCCTTAGCCTCTCTCTTCAGCACCTCTATTCTGACTTTCTTTTTACTTCACATTCAGCTCACCCTGTACCTGGCTCCTCTGCCTTTCTGAAGGTTTTATTTAAACACCTAGATCTTCTCGCCCACTGAAAGACAGGTGATGGAGACTGTGCTCCTGAGGTTTAAATACCAGTTCTCAACTGCCTGCGGGAAAAAGACTCCTTATGGAGCTTGTCTTCTGCTCCCCACTGAGACAAAAGGGCTCCCCAAGCCCATGCAAGCCGCCTGCTGAAATATTAATAGGAAAAGACAGAAAGGCGAGGGCACACACGTTGGGTGCGAGCCCAGCAGGTCTTCTGGAGCTCTGCTCTCTGCGGAGACCCACAGGACGGTTGACATTCAGCTTGCCTCCACCCGGAGATGCAGATGGCTGCCTAGCCTATTTCAGGGAGCAGAGAGGGAAGGGGGTGGGAGAGACTGGCAGAAGAGAACCACAGTTCCTTCCCGTGGCAGCAAGATGCCAAGACACAAAGACAATTAAAAATGGATAAATTGAGGGAACACACACAGGGAGACAGTTTGAGCCTTATTAAAATGCATTGAAAAACTTTTTTTTTTTGTAAATAGCAGGAAAAATTAATCTGATTTGTTTTTAAGCTACAAAAAGTAAATATCTCTCAAGACTGGCCTCTCCTAATAGGGTCAGTAGGGGCATGGCTATTTAAAAATAAATCCAATAGGACTTCCAACAGTATTTTCCTTAAAAAAGATGCCAATAAATTTGAATACTGCCAAGTTCCAGAAGAACAGATTGAATTACTCAGGATTAAAAATTCAAAAAATTTTTTCCATTTTAATTTCTTTTGAATTGCAAAATCTTTATTTTTGATTTTTAAACTATTTTATTTTAATTTTTTATTTAAATTTATTTTTCATTTAAATTTAATTTTTAAATTTAGTTTAATTTCTTTTCCTAGACTACTCCAGGGTGGGGAGGGGTCACTGTCTTTTAATCGTTTCTTCTTTTGCTTCCCCCCACCACCCCAAGTGGTAGGCTCTAGTTGCAAGAGATACAAATACTTAGGTAGATTAAGTTAGAAATCACTTTGGGATTTCCCAGTAACAGCCCAAGATGGGAGCAGTGTCCATATGTGAAGATGGTGCAACTATTAGCTCAGCGTAGTTTATTATTTTCTGATAGTGCACTCAGGGCTGGGCAAAGCCCGTCTTCTCAGTCTCACTCACACGAAGCCAATTTGTCTTCATTTAAAAAGTATGCTACTCTTTTCCTTTTGGTCCTGTCTTCACCGTTATAAATGTACTGACTGCTGTTGTTTAGTGGCAAAGTTGTGTCCAACTCTCTTCCGACCCCATGGACTTTAGCCCACCAGGCACCTCTGTCCATGGAATTTCTCAGGCTAGAATCCTGAGTGGGTTACATCTCCTTTTTCAGGGGATCTTCTTGACCCAGGGATGGAACACACATCTTCTGCATTGGCAGGTGGATTCTTTGCCACTGCGCCACTAGGGAAGCCATAAAGTTTACTAGCTCATGTTTATCGTATAGTGCTTAAGAGCTTCGGAGAAGGCAATGGCAAAGAGCTTAAGCTCGAAAGCTGGATTTTCTTTTGGGTTCTCATCTATCCATTATTGTATTAGTTGAGTGACTTTGGGCACATCGCCTCATTTCTCTGAGCCTTGGCATATTCATCCATAAGATGGGGGTATTAACCCTTGCCCCCGATGACAGTGAGAGTAGCATGGGGTCAGCTTGTAAAACCCTGAGCAGGCTGAGTCTGGCAGGCATGTGAGGAGTCCATGTTATATTGACTAATATTATTTCTGCTGCTGGAAGAGTTTGTTTGACACCAACATAATAACTTCTGATACTTTCATAGCATTTTGAAAATTTCAAAACATTTCCGCTTTCATCACATCATGCGTCCTGTGAAGCTGATAGGGCAAGAATAACCTAATCTCCCTTAACACATTATGTTTAGACACTTACCCAAAATCATGCAGTTAGAAAACACTAGGTCAGGCTTGAAGGTCAGTGCTTTCTTAGTCCATTGCTACACTTATGAAATATTTATATTATGTTTAAAATGCAGTGAGTCCTTACAATGCACAAAGCACCGTTTGATGTGATTTACATCTATGATCTCATTTAATTCTTACAATACTTTGATTCAGGTCCTCTTATTTCTCCATTGTACAGATGAACAAACTGACGTTTAAACATTAGTATCTAGTCTCTTAACATAGTCACTTAACATTTTAGGTAGAAACACTCAGAACTACTTTAAGCACATCTGAATTTTCCAGTGTGTAATCTTGAGGAATTTCTTTACATTTTTGCTACCTTCTCTGTAAATTGGGAATAATAATTCAAACCCACTTCCCAGAGTTGTGAGGATAAATTAAGACTTTCAAATGTCCTTTAGAAAAATAACACACAAGTACTAATTATTATAAATATGGCAGTAAGTCAGTTATACAGATATGTAGCTAAAATGACCACCAATGATGTGGGTATAATCATCTTTTTCCCTTTTAAAGTCCCATTTTGGCAATCTATGGACACAGTTATGAGAAGAGCTGCCTAGGAGCACAACAGCTGTATCATTGCGTTTATAACAACTGTGATTTCTTCAAGAAATGGCCAAATTAGCAATGTTAATGGCACCCCACTCCAGTACTCTTGCCTGGAAAATCCCATGGACAGAGGAGCCTGGTAGTCTGCAGTCCATGGGGTCGCTAAGAGTCAGACACGACTGAGCGACTTCACTTTCACTTTTCACCTTCATGCTTTGGAGAAGGA
The DNA here is from genome assembly GCF_055505025.1 of Bos grunniens. Classification (NCBI taxonomy): domain Eukaryota; kingdom Metazoa; phylum Chordata; class Mammalia; order Artiodactyla; family Bovidae; genus Bos; species Bos grunniens. The sequence goes on along the minus strand of NC_141193.1, from coordinate 48,799,431 downwards.
AATGGCAGCCCACTCCAGTGTTCTTGCCTGGAGAATCCCAGGGACGGGGGAGCCTGGTGGGCTGTCATCTCTGGGGTCGCACAGAGTAGGACATGACTGAAGTGACTTAGCAGCAGCAGCAGCAGCATAGCTCAGATAATTTGACTTTCAATGCCTTAATTCTCCACAGCCAGATCTGAGTGGGTGCTGGTGTTTCCAGCTCATGGCTTCTGCACTGACGGCCAGTAAATTCTGGACATCACTCTTTATTGGAATTGAAGTAGTTCTAAATTCATGAATGGCATTTTAATATTTGTGCAGATAATCCACAGGGAGTCAGCAACTGCAATTGATTTTGGCTGTTCATTCCTCAACTTGAAGTCCACTTAATGCAGTTGTTTGAGGAATGATGTCTGAGTAAACATCCGTGTGCACAGACCTGGGAGCCCCTTCACCGGTGTTGTTTACCTTCCTGTTTAAGGAAAAAAAAAAAATCAAACAGTGGTGAATGAAAGACAAGACTACGAGCCACTGTACTGTCTTCTTCAAGAGCATCTCCAGGCTTGCAGGCTGCCATGTCTTCTGAAATGTGTTAGCATCCGTAGAGCCTGGGCTCTGCCCATCCAGTAAAGGATCCCTTCCTCTTCCTTCGTCTGTGGCTCCCCACTGCCTGAGTGCAGAGCAGAAGCCTGGTGTGGGCTCCTCTACCCAGCACCTTGCTGGGACTCCCGACTCTGTGTTAGCACTGCGGCCTTAATCTTGATGAGTTCCCTGACTCTTCTCCTCATCTGTCAAATGGGGATATTAGTAGACAGTTTTGGATTAAAGACAATGAAGATGCTACAGGTAAAAGTGCATATAGAAAATCTGTATAAAAATTATTTCACGGACCTCTCTGGTGGTTCAGTGGTTAAGAGTCCACCTTCCAAGGCAAGGGGTGTGAGTTCTATCCCTGGTTGGGAAAATGAAATCCACAGGCCACATGGTGCAGCCAAATAGTAAAAAAAAAAAAAAAAAAAAAAATCATTGCTGCTCAGTGAGTTCTCTACCATTGACACTCTTATATTATGAAGTTCTAAACCACAGGCCTTTAGGGAAAGGGTCATGGAAGGTGGGATAGTTTAAAATGTAGAGTGCTTTACACTCATTATTTTGCTTTATCCTCACATGCATTGTTTTGTTTTATCCATGAAGTGGGTACTGTCATCTTTATCTACTCCATAGAGCCTGCAGAGAGTGTAAGTCATGAGTCTGGAGTGCCCCCACCTAGTTGGTAGATGAAGGATTCAGACTTTGAACGCTGTGTTCTTTGTTGAAGAAAACACCAGATTTGGCATGACTTTTGTTCACATGACCATGGAGGAGGTAATATTGCCTGAACCTTATCCATGCACTAGGCCTGTGCTAAGCCGTTCCATACCAGCTCTTCATGTTCATAATAACACTCTCCCCATTTTATGTGCAAGTGAACTGCGAGGTTACCTGTCTAACTGCAGGTCAACAGGTACCTGGCAGAGTCAGGATTTGGCCCCAGGCAACCTGGTTCAAGACTCTCTGCTTTCTGTTCTGCACAGGATTAACCGAGGCCGCCCTCAAGCAGGACACTTCTCTGCTCTGGGCCCCCAGCTTGTTAATTGGCAAGTGAGGAAGTCATTTGGACAAAGCATGAAGCCCTTTCCTTGGCTCTATCCAACAGAGCACATCAATGCAGTCATAATAAACAATCGCATCAGGGCATCTCCTGCAGGTCAGGCCCACCCTCACCATTCAGTCCATGAGTAACAGGGGCTGGGTGCCTTTTCTTTTGTTTCTGAGCTGCTGACATGAAGCTGAGGTTTACTGGGTTCTAGAGAAACATGGTGTCTCTATGGTAGGACCTTTCTGTCCTCTGAGGTGATTCCTCCTTGCTCTCCTCGTAATTTTCTCCCCAAATTTGAACTTCCTTTCACTATAATCAGAGTCAAGATACAGGTGGCAAAAGGATGGCTTATTGCTGGGGCTGTGATCCTGGTTCCAAGTGCGTAGTGTAATAGATGTGGTTGGCACTCAGCAGAACCTGGGCATTGGTTTCTAGTTCTGTACAGTGAAATAGGCCAAACTGAAGCTCTCCAAACTTCCCCTCGAGGAAATGAAATTGTTCGCACATGTGTCCTTACACATGTTGTAATGTTAGCTAGTCACGCCACCCTCACCATTGGTGGTCCCTGTCTTATCCCCGTTTGCTTCACCAGTCTGAACCCTGCAAAATCCAAGTGGATCATGGTGGATCATTCAAATATAACCAAATGTTAGTGCCAATGGCAACTCTATACTGGTATGGTAACTTTCCTAGAGCCTAACACAGTATACTACTCAGCCATTAAAAAGAACAAAATAGGGCCATTTCCAGCAACACGGAAGCAACTGGAAATAATCATACAGAGTGAAGTAAGCCAGACAAAGACAAATACAATATGATGGCACTTACATGTGGAATCTAAAATATGCCACAAACAAACCTATTATAAAGCAGAAGCATACTCACAGACGTAGAGAAAGGATTTGCGGTTGCGGAGGAGACGGGGTGGGGGAGGGGTGGACTGGGAGCTGGGGTTAGCAGATGCAAACTGTTACATATAGAATGGATGGACAGCAAGGTTCTACTGTGCAGCACAGGGAACTGTAGTCAGTGTTCTGGGATAAACTGTAATGGAAAACAGTGTAAGAAAGAATGTACATGTACGTATAACTGAGTCACTGCTGTGGAGAAGGCAATGGCACCCCACTCCAGTACTCTTGCCTGGAAAATCCCGTGGATGGAGGAGCCTGGAAGGCTGCAGTCCATGGGGTCGCTGGGGGTCGGACAGGACTGAGCGACTTCACTTTCACTTTCCACTTTCATGCATTGGAGAAGGAAATGGCAACCCACTCCAGTGTTCTTGCCTGGAGAATCCCAGGGACAGGGGAGCCTGGTGGGCTGCCGTCTATGGGGTCGCACAGAGTCGGACACGACTGAAGCGACTTAGCAGCAGCAGCAGCAGCAGAGTCACTGCTGTACAGCAGAAATTAATACAAAACTATAAATCAAATATACTTCAATTAATTAAAAAAGCCCACACAGACTTAGGTACATGGTATGATGCTGCTAATTAACTAATTGTCCATACTCATCAAGAAGTATGATTAGGAGCGGTTCACATTCACAAGGGACAAGTAGAAACACACATTCATGGTCTAGTGACAGCACCATGAACTCTTCTGTTCTCTGCCATAATATATTCCAAAAGGGCCTTGACTGTCTGGACGATTCAGAGCATCACATTAGTCTACAAAATTGATGACATCATGTTATTTGACCCGATAATCATTAAGTAGCAAGTACGTTGGATGCCTTGAAAAGACATAGGCACTGCGGAAGGTGGGTGATAAGCCTTACAAAGATTCAAGGCCTGCCACATTGGAGATTTTAGGGACTGAGTGTTCTGTAATATGCCAGGATGTCTCTTTCACAGGAAAGGACAAGTTATTTCACCTTGCTCTTTCTACCACAAAGAGAGAGGTACAGCACTTAATAGCATTCTTTGGATTTTGGAGCCAATCCATTTCACACATGGGAATTCTGGCACAACCGGCTCACCAGGTGACTCAGAAGTCTTTTAGCTTTGACTGGAGATGGAGCTGAGACTCATGTGCAATCTCTGGCAGAACCCAGTAGGAGAGTCACAGAGTCTTGTTCTGGAACAAGGCTCTGCCATCTGCAGCAGAGCACTACATATCATTCTAAAATCTCTCTGATGTGCTTCTGGGCCCTGATTGAAATTGATCCCCTGACTGTGAATTATCAACTGACCATGTGACCAGAGCGGTAGATTCAGCGATGTGTCCTGTCAAACCCACCGTGGTGTAAGAATGAGAAGTTCCAGCAGCAATCCATCAGTACATAGAAGTGGTGCATCCAGGATCAGGTTCCAGAAGGCCTAGAGGGATCAAAGATGCAAATGTCACTTATTATATGTCACCTTTCCCTCAACTCACACCAGATCCGCAAGGTGGGGACTCCACAGGATCAGCTGGTGGCAGAAGAAAAAGCCCCAGTTCAGTTCATGAACGGACTGGCTTTGTGTATGTGAAGCATGAATCATACGGAGACTGCTGCTTCACTACAGCCTTGCTCAGGAGTGCCCTTAAAAGAGAGCGCTACATAACCATCTTTCCAATGTACTATATTTGAAGGAAATGAGAGAAAGAAGGAAAAGGAGAAGCAGAGAGAGAGAAACACACACACACACACACACACACACACACACACGTTGAAAACACATGAAAATCTTAAAACGTTACTGAAAAGTTAGACAAATCGCCCAGTGGCCTATATATGCAACGGTACTGCTGTTCTGTAAGGACAATGGGCAGAGCTTTGGGCTTTGAACCCTGTTATCCATTTTGTGTTGAGAGAAACAGTTTGGAGCAAGGGTATATGTAGACTTACGCAGTGAATATCTTAGTTGGTCAGAGGTGGAGTTTGAAAGTGCAAGGTTGGATACCTGCAGACAGAGTCCTAGAAAGAGTATATAGATAATCCCAAGAAAGTGGGGAAAATATGTTTCACATGTCATCACCTATTAGAAAACATACATGGTGGAAGAGGATTAAACTTCCAAGCAGATGAGCTAATACAGTCAGTAGGTGTGAAGCAGCCTCTATCATCAAGGACTCCAGTAACCAGATTAGTCCTGATGGCAGAGATGGAGGCAATTCACGGGTTCACCAAGGCTGATGTAGCTATTACTACCGCTGAATGTCCAACCTTCCAGCAACAGAAAACCTGAGACTGTGTCATCTTTAATAGAGACCAACAAGTTGGCAAATTGACAGACTGGACCGCTTTCATCTTGAAAAGGCCAGTAATTCATGTTTACTGGGATTGATAATAATCTAGATTTGCCTTTGCCTGTCTGCCATGCCTTAGGCAGTGCCACTATCCAAGACCTCATAGAGTATCTGACTTACCAACGTGGAATCTCCTGTGACATTCCTTGGATTCACTTTACAGCAAAGGAGATGGGGCTGGCCGCACATGGTTATGGCATTCATGGGTCTTACCTCATACCGTACCATCCAGAAGCTTATAGCCTAAGTAGAGCAAGGAAAATAAACTCTTGTTACTATAGCTGGATCATAAGTATTGAGAAGACCTCATGCAAAGATGGAGTGCTAACAGCATGTACTTATCCCGTTAAGCATTACATATTGTCTTTCGAATAGTTATTATGGAATATATGGCTCTGAAAACCAAAAAAGTGGAAGTGGTAAAGGCACATTTTGACTCCCTATAACCCAAGGACTTTTTTGAAAACCTTTTCTGCAAATTTGAGCTCTGAGGTTTCAGATTGCTAAGGGGGCTCCTTCCATCTGTAGACTGCTAAAGTACTTCTCATCTAAAGCTGTGGTTGTCATCTGCTCACTTTGGGATCCTCAAGCCGGGTGACCATCAACAAAATAAAGGAGTAACCATAATGGCTAATCATGAAGTGGTAGGATTGCTCATAGATAATTAAGGTAAGGAGAATACACATAACATAGAGACAATCCCCATAGGTATCTCTCGCTGCTTTCATGCCCATTTGTAAATTCAAGTTGACAATTAGAATAATGACATCCTAATAGTAGCATAGTAATCAAGATTTCAGACCCTCTAGGGCTAAGAAGGAGAAGGCAATGGCACCCACTCCAGTACTCTTGCCTGGAAAATCCCATGGACAGAGGAGCCTGGTAGGCAGCAGTCCATGGGGTTGCTAAGAGTTGGACACGACTGAGCGACTTCACTTTCACTTTTCATTTTCATGCATTGGAGAAGGAAATGGCAACCCACTCCAGTGTCCTTGCCTGGAGAATCCCAGGGACAGGGGAGCCTGGTGGGCTGCCGTCTATCGTGTTGCACAGAGTCGGACACGACTGAAGCGACTTAGCAGCAGCAGCAGCAGGGCTGAGAAAGAGCTTCCCTGGTGCTTGGCTGGTGAAGAATCCACCTGCAATGCAGGGCACCTGGTTTCAATCCCTGGGTTGAGAAGATGCCCTGGAGAAGGGAAAGGCTACTCACTCCAGTATTCTGGCCTGGAGAATTCCATGGACTGTATAGGGTTAAGCATTTGTGGCAACTCATCAGACAAGCCCCTAGTAGAAGCACTGGCCCAAGGGGAGGGAAGTCTCCTGGGTTTTAGAGTTTAGGGATGATGACAATTTCCGTTATGCCTCAGCAGCAGGTGGAGATATAGTTCATCTTGGAAATTTTTCCAAGAAATCGAGACCAATGAGAATCCTGAGAAACTATACTCAGAAGGAGTAAACTTAACATAAGAATCACATGAATACAAGTGGTGCAAGGGGTGAACTATAGTGGATGCTTTTTACTTTGCCTAGATTTAAAAAAGTCAACCAGTACACTCATGGCGGCCTGAGAATACTGCACAGATATTCTCTTTCTAGGAGAATTGCCAAAGGATCACCTCACCTTGGAGGCTATCTCTCCTTCCCTCTTCTGAGACAAAAGACTCACTAGCATAGTGTTATAAAAGGTCAGCCAGCCCACTTGCCTCAAGGTGGGACTAACAACATGATGCAATTTGTTCTCCAGAGCTTCCCTGTGACGTCTGAATGATGAGACATCTAGATGAGACCGTTTGCTCTCCCTGCCTCATCTGGGGTCATGTGCTCGTTTCGCTTGAGAATGTGCTGTTGTTTACCCGCTCAGTCCTGTCTGACTCTTTGTGACCCCATGGACTGCAGCACGCCAGGCCTCCCTGTCCATTACCATTTCCCAGAGCTTGCTCAAACTCATGTCCATTGAGTCGGTGATGTCATCCAACCATCTCGTCCTCTGTCGTACCCTTCTTTTCCCGCCTTCAATCTTTCCCAGCATCAGGGTCTTTTCTAATGAGTCAGTTCTTTGTATCAGGTGGCCAAAGTATTGGAGCTTCAGCTTCACCATCAGTCCTTTCAGTGAATATTCAGGTTTGATATTCTTTAAGACTGACTGGTTTTTCCAGTGGTCATGCATGGATGTGAGAGTTGGACTGTGAAAAAGGCTGAGCACCGAAGAATTGAGGCTTTTGAACTGTGGTGTTAGAGAAGACTCTTGAGAGTCCCTTGGACTGGAAGGAGATCCAACCAGTCCATCCTAAACGAGATCAGTCCTGGGTGTTCATTGGAAAGACTGATGCTGAAGCTGAAACTCCAACTTTGGCTACCTCATGCGAAGAGTTGACTCACTGAAAAAGACCCTGATGCTGGGAGGAATTGGGGGCAGGAGGAGAAGAGGACGACAGAGAATGAGATGGCTGGATGGCATCACTAAGTCAATGGACATGAGTTTGGGTAAACTCCCGGAGCTAGTGTTGGACAGGGAGGCCTGGCGTGCTGCGGTTCATGGGGTTGCAGAGAGTTGGACATGACTGAGCAACTGAACTGAGCTGAGGACTGACTGGTTTGATCTCCTTGATGTCCAAGGGACTCTCAAGCATCTTCTCCAGCACCACAGTTCGAAGGCATCAGTTTTTCAGCACTCAGCATTTTTTATTGTCCAGCTCTCACATGACTACTGGAAAAACCATAGCTTTGACTAGATGGACCTTTGTTGGCAAAGTAATGTCTCTGCTTTTTAATATGCTGTCTAGGTTTGTCATAACTTTTCTTCCAAGGAGCAAGTGTCTTCTCATTTCATGGCTGCAATAACCATCTGCAGTGATTTTGGAGCCCAGAAAAATTAAGTCTCTCACTGTTTCCACTGTTTCCCCATCTATTTGCCACGAAGTGATGGGACTGGATGCCATGATCTTTGTTTTTTGAATGTTGAGCTTTAAGCCAGCATTTTCACTCTTCTCTTTCACCTTCATCAAGAGGCTCTTTAGTTCTTCTTCACTTTCTACCATAAGGGTGGTGTCATCTGCATATCTGAGGTTACTGATATTTCTTCTGGCAATCTTGATTCTAGCTTGTGCTTCATACAGCCCAGCATTTCACATGATGTACTCTGCATATAAATTAAAGAAGCCTTGATGTGCTCCTTTCCCAATTTGGAACCAGTCCATTGTTCCATGTCCAGTTCTCACTGTTGCTTCTTGACCTGCACACAGATTTCTCAGGAGGCAGGTAAGATGGTCTGGTATTTCCATCTCTTGAAGAATTTTCCACAGTTGTGATCTACACAGTCAAAGGATTTAGTATAGTCAATGAAGCAGAAGTAGATGTTTTTCTGGAACTCTCTAGCTTTTTCTATAATCCAACAGATGTTGGCAATTTGATCTCTGGTTCCTCTGCCTTTTCTAAATCCAGCTTGAACATCTGGAAGTTCATGGTTCACAAACTGTTGAAGCCTAGTTTGAAGAATTGTGAGTGTTACTTTACTAGCAGGTGAAATGAGTGCCATTGTTCAGTAATTTGAACTTTCTTTGGCATTGCCCTTCTTTGGGATTGGAATGAAAACTGACCTTTTCCAGTCCTTTGGCCACTGCTGAGTTTTCCAAATTTGCTGACATATTGAGTGCAGCACTTTCACAGCATCATCTTTTAGGATTTGAAGTAGCTCAACTGGAATTCCATCACCTCCACTAGCTTTGTTCATAGTGATGCTTCCTCAGGCCCACTTGGCTTTGCATTCCAGGATGTCTGGCTCTAGGTGAGTGAGCACACCATCATGATTATCTGGGTCATGAAGATCTTTTTTTGTACAGTTCTTCTGTGTGTTCTTGTCACCTCTTCTTAATATCCTCTGCTTCTGTTAGGTCCATACCATTTCTGTCCTTTATTGTACTTATCATTGCATGAACTTTTCCCTTGGTAGCTTTAATTTTCTTGAAGTGATCTCTAGCCTTTCCCATTATATTGTTTTCCTCTATTTCTTTGCATTGTTCACTTAAAAAAGCTTTCTTATCTCTCCTTGCTGTTCTGTGGAAATGTGCATTCAGATGCTTATATCTTTCCTTTTCTCCTTTGCCCTCACTTCTATTATTTTCTTAGGTAATTTTTAGGTCTCAGACAACCATTTTGCCTTTTTGCATTTCTTTTTCTTGGGGATGGTTTTGATCACCACCTCATCAATGTTACTAACCTCTGTCCAAAGTTCTTCAGGCAGTCTATCATATCTAATCCCTTGGATCTAGTTGTCATTTCCACTGTATAATCATAAGGGATTTGATTTAGGTCATATTTGAATGGTCTAGTGATTTTCCCTACTTTCTTCAATTTAAGCCTGAATTTAGCAATAAGGAGTTCATGATCTGAGCCACAGTCTGCTCCCTGTCCTGAAAATACTTCTTGAATAAATCACTTGAATATATTTTTGGGGGACCCTAACACATCCTATTGGAGAAGGAAATGGCAACCCACTCCAGTGTTCTTGCCTGGAGAATCCCAGGGATGGGGAAGCCTGGTGGGCTGCTGTCTCAGGGGTCGCACGGAATCGGACACGACTGAAGCGACTTAGCAGCAGCAGCAACACGTCCTATAACTTTCACTCCTTGTTCATTGTATTGGGCTGGCCAAAGTGTGTGTGTGTGTGTGTGTGTGTTTTCTCATAAGGTGGCTCTAGAAGCACTTAGTTGTCTTTAACTCCATTTGACATGACTTTGTTAGATTATATTATGACAGCTCTCATATCAACATGCATTCAAAAAAAAAACATCAAAATTAGTTAATTTTTGTGTAGCCATTTTAATATTGAAGATGGAAGTAAAAAGCAACGTTTTGGCATAGTACACTTTCTTCAAGAAAAGTACAAGTTCAACTGAAACTCTAACCCACCCCTCCCCCTCCACCTGACAGATTTGTGCAGAAGAGTAGAGAAGGTGCTATAACTGATCGAACATGTCAAAAGTAGTTTGTGATGTTTCATGCTGGAGATTTCTTTGGATGATGCTCCATGGTGGGGTGGACCATTTGGAGTTGACAGCAATCAAATGAAGACATTAACTGAGAACAGTCAACGTTCTGCCATGTGCATATACTCAAAATATCCAAATCAGGCATTAAAAATCATTTGTACCAGCTTGATTATGTTAATCACTTTGGTGTTTGGTTCCATATAAGTTATGCAAAAAAATCTTCTTGACCATGTTTCTACATATGATTCCCTACTTAAAGGTAATGAAAATGTTCCATTTTTAAAACAAGCTGTGATGGGTGATGAAAAGTGGGTATTGTACAATACTGTGGAATGGAAGAGACCATGGGGTAAGCAAAATGAATCGTAACCAATCACACCAAAGTCCAGTCTTCATCCTAATCAAGTGATGTTCTGTGTATGGTTGAATTGGAAGGCAGTCTCTTATTATGAATTTATTCTGGAAAACCAAAAAATTAATCCCAAAAAGTATTGCTCCCAATTGAAGGCAGCATTCAATGCAAAGCACCCAGAATTTGTCAAAGGAAAACATATAATTTTCCATCAGGATAAGACAAGACCACATGTTTCTTTGATTACCAGGAAAAAACTGTTACAACCTGGCTGAGAAGTTCTGATTTCATCTGCCATATTCACCAGACATTGCACCTTCAGACAGACATTGCACATTTGGATGTCCATTTATTTTGGCCTTTACAAAATTCTTTTAATGGAAAGACAATCAATTCCCTGAAAGACTGTAAAAGGCATCTGGAACATTTCTTTGCTCAAAAAGACAAAAAGTTTTGGGAAGATGAAATTATGAAGTTGCCTGGAAAATGGCAGAAAGTATTGGAACAAAATGGTGAATATGCTGTTCAATAAAGTTCTTGGTAAAAATGAAAAATGTGTCTTTTATTTTTACTTAAAAATCAAAGGAAATATTTGGCTAATCAAATACAAAAGAATGGGAACTCTTTGTGCTAAAATATAAGGGGAAAAGTAAAGCATGATATGGTCATAATAAATTTTCCAGCTTTTCACTTTTACAAACTCCCAAACTGAGGCCTCTTGACACCCACCTCTAAACTCATTTCCTTACTAGTCTCTCAGAACAACCTGGTTTAATTCTAGAATGGCTTAAGGAGGGATAGTTAAGAAGCTACTAAGGCATGCCATCATATTTCACATTTTGAGGGTTCCTCACCTTCTACTTCAAATCACTGTATCTGAGTCTCACCGCTAAAACTTAAGTTCCTGCTTTTCTACCTTGCCTGGTACTTATGTTCCCTCAAGACTGAGAAGTGCCATAGTTTAGATGAGTCCTGCTTGCTTCCACAGCCCTGGCTTTGAATCCTATTTGAGCTGTGATGTCTGTCTTCATGACACACAGCTGCACTGATGCTAACTGTTGTGTGCCTGGATCTCTCGTTTCACCTCCTCTGAAACCAGCCCTTGTGCCACTTCTTAGACCATCCTATCACTACAGCATATTTTTCTGGGTCCTGTGTCCCACCTGCCTGCCTGGGCTCCCTGCAGGCACCTTGTCCAAGGACTGGCTCATCCCTATGGGTGCTGCTTAGATTTCAGAAACCCTTTGTCCCTCCTTGGCTTTTTCACTCAGTTTTATATGATCTTGTGAATGTTACTCAACATCTCAGTTCCCCATCTCCTCATCTAAAGAATAAGTAGGACTGACAATTTATGGAGAATAAACAAGAAAATATTCATAAAGCTTCCAGAAAGGTGCCTAACATAGCATCACTCAATAGTGGGAATTATTCTTGTGAATTAGTTGTTACAATCTATGGTGCGGGTCTGTCAGGAGAACAAAAGCCACCTTAGGAATTTCAAGCAGAAGGAAATTTGACACACTGAGAAAGAGGCTTTTACCACGTTGAAGGACCTGGGGCAAGAAGATTTAGCTGCTACTGCTAAATTTCAGAACACACTGATGTTTAGGAACCACAGAGCAGCCACCGCCTGTGGAAGCCAGCCTCAAGGAAGTGGGTGACAGTGACTGTCAGGTGTTTGCTAAGAAGTTTCTGGAAAAGTGCTCTACTTCTCAATGCCCATATGCCCATATATAGCTGAAAAAATGACTTTTTTCTTTTCTCTTTTATGAATCTTATGCAAGTACCTCACTGGAAGAGTATAAATCTTGAAGGAAGAATCATGAAAAATCATAGCTTCTAAGTTTTCAGTCCTTGCAATACAGGGGTGCTAAGAAATGCATGGATGGTGCTAAGGATCAATAGATAATAAATGCCACAGTTTTTGTTGTTGTTGTTGTTGGTGGTGGTGGTGGTGTTGGTGTTTTTAAAATGATTGCTTCTCCAGTTTTAATGTGTTAGAAGTCATGTAAAGGGAAACCTGAGATGGAAGTCAGAGGATGTGATAATTGGAAGTGAGCACCAGAACCTTCCTAGAGGATTCTGAGTGGTTACATAGTTGGCTGATCTGCAGAGAGGAATGAGCAAGCTCAGAAATAGAGCTGACATGGTTGTCTAATGAAGACATGCCAAAAGCCTTGTTATGGATGTTCTTGGGCAATATATTGCTAAGCCTCTCAAAACTGATAAAAATGTCAGAAACAGAGATTATCCTGTAGAGAACATCATCTCTGGGGCTTTTATTGCTGATGCTACATCCCATGTCATCTCATCACATTTGCCTCCGGCAGTCAGGCTTCTCCCTGCCACACTCAGGACCAGCCTCTCGGTGCTGGCATTGTCCACAGAGATCTAGATACAGGATATTCTCACAACACTAGTGTCGGGAACTAAGAGTAGAAAAGGCAAATTACAGGTCGCTCCTGTATTTCCAGTGGTTTGTACTGTGCCTGTCATGTAGAAAGTGCAATTGTATGATTTGTTACATAAATGAAAGACTATTTAATCCAACAGCTATGCTTCAATGTCAAAGCCCCACAGCTTCTAGGGGCAGTTTATTCCACTGAGGATTCTGATTGCAAACTCCAAATAGCCTTTCAAGTTTTTGGGGATTGTGACCATGAAGGTGAGGGAACACTGAGGTGTAGACTTCATGGTTCCACCTGGGCAGCTCTTGAGCAGTTTATCGTACCTGAAAAAACAGTGAATTCAAGGTCACTGCACAGATGCTGAGCAAATAAATGACATGAGGGGATGTATAGGCTCTGTGGAAGGAAGAATATCCCCTTTGGGAATACTGAAAGGCTATGCTAAGTGTTCTCTGTGATGCTTTGAGAGAGCAGGAGCTTAAGTCTGAGGACCTTGGGGTTCCCTTTACACTTGGCAGAAGATAAGCAAACAGATCTCTTTCACATTTCCTAGGGTCACAGAATTTTAGAATCAGAAAGACTCTTGGAGACTTTCTGGCCGTACTCTTGTCTGGTACCTGAAATTCCTTTTTATAATTTTCAAGAAGTTGTTGTTGTTTTTCAGCCACTAAGTCATGTCCAACTCTTTGCCACACCAGGGACTGCAGCACACCAGCTTTTCCTGTCCTTCACTGTCTCCTGGAGTTCATTTAAACTCATGTCCAGTGATGCCATGCAACCGTCTCATCCTCTGTCGCCCCCGTCTCCTCCTGCCTTCAATCTTTCCCAGCATTAAGGTCTCAGAATTTACTGTCCCGCTATTATTTGAATCAAGGAGCTCACTACCTTCCTAGTCACTGCATTCCTTTTTTAATTTATTATGATATCACCTCTCCCCAGGAGTTATCAGTGTTTTGATTTATTGCTCCATGGAGCCCCCAGTTTCCTCATCTTCTTTCCTCCCCCTTCTTAAATCTTCTCTAGAGAAGATCTGTTATCCAGTTCACTTTAACCCTCCCTTTGTGAGGGACCGTGTCATTAACAAGTGATAAAACCAAGATGGGATCCCAGGGTTGTTTGAAGTCCCAAGCCTGGACTCCCAACCATGACATTTATAGTGTTGGGCCAAAAATGTGCATTCATGTGCTCACACCATGTTGTTTATCTTTCCATCAAGTCAGGTGCTCCTTGTTAAATTTCAGTCCCTAGAAATGTCTTTCACATGAGCCTCATGGAGCAGATGTAGTTCCTCAGAGCTCACAGACCCCAGGAGGGATGTTTATGTGGTAATTCACCTTCCTTGCAGACGCTTAACTAGACTGTCCAGGCCAGAAGGGTTATTCAGTTCAGTTCAGTTGCTCAGTCGTGTCCGACTCTTTGCAACCCCATGAATCGCACCACGCCAGGCCTCCCTGTCCATCACCAGCTCTCGGAGTTCACTCAAACTCACGTCCATCGAGTAGGTGATGCCATCCAGCCATCTCATCCTCTGTTGTCCCCTTCTCCTCCTGCCCCCAATCCATCTCAGCATCAGATTCTTTTCCAATGAGTCAACTCTTCGCATGAGGTAGCCAAAGTACTGGAGTTTCAGAGTGAGTGTTAAATAAGTCTCTTATTTTATTAAAGGGGATATCAGGACCACAGTGTGAGGTGATGGCCCAACTTCTCTCGGGTAAGGAGCTGAAGAGTCAGCCCTAGTCTCAGGACTCCAAAACACTGCCTGGTGAACAGCAGTGCCTGGTGCTGTGCTGATCACAGCAGGCCAACCACACATATCAAAACCCCACAAGACTGAGACCTGGATCCTTGTCTATCTTTTTATCTAGTCTTTAGCCTGGCCTTTACCCTTCTTTGGAAACCCAGACTAATTTTTCTGTGTAATTCTCTGCTCTTTTTACTCAGTAACTCACATCATTCACAGTTATCTATGTGGACACGAATTATTGTTAAATAAGAGAGCTGGCGTGGAGGAACAGATGGAAGGGTCCCCAGTGAAGGCCCAGGATTAGAGCTACACTTCCTCTGTAACATGAGACCAGACCTTCATGACCTCAAGAAGCATGGCAGTGATAAGAGATTGCAGATGGCAAATCTGGATTCAAACTTTGCTTCTAGAACTTTATACTTGAAAGAGTTTCCCACTCCTGCTTGGCCTTACGTTCCTTAGCTGTAAAATAAGATTTTGTAAGGATAATGAGAAACATGTACATAAAAGTACTTTGCTTGGCAACTGGGACATAGTAAGTACTCAGTAAATAACATACCCTATTATTATTATTATTGAAAGTGAAAGTCTTAGTCACTCAGTCATGTCCAACTCTTTGTGACCCCATGGACTGTAGCCCGCCAGGCTCCTCTGTCCATGGAATTCTCCAGACAAGAATGCCAGAGTGGGTTGCTATTCCTTTCTCCAGGGAATCTTCCCAACCCAGGGATTGAATTCTGGTCTTCTGCATTGCAGGCAGATTTTTTTTTTTTTTTTTACCATCTGAGCTACCAAGGAAGCTGATTGTTATTACAGTGAATTTAATCCCTTGTTCTTTTTCCATAAAGTGAGTATTCAGTAGATTTCTGTTGACTGAGTATATAAAATCTACAAGCTCCTATTGTTACAATAAGGGAGGAAAGATGGTATCTTTTATTCACAACCCTGATAATGTGAGGAAGAGGGCTCCTGGTATCAGGATAGTGAATGCAGATCTAAACCAGGGCTTGGCAAACTCCAGTCCACTGGCCAATCACTCCACTTCCAGATTTTGTAAATAAAGTTTTATCAGACCACAGGCATGATTGTTCATTTCCACATTGCCTATGGCTGCTTTTACATTACAATGAGAGTTGTGTCATTGCCGCAAAAGACATAAAGCCAGATTTGATATCTTGCCTTTTATATAAAGAGTTGGCTGTCTCCTGATATAAACAGATATGAGCCAGTTGGGTGCATGATGTACATCTCAGAATGTCTACATCTGTAAGCAAAGGTACATGAAGGAGAAAAGAGAAACAAAGTCATTGCACTGCGTGGGTTAGTGGAGAGGCTATGAACTTAAAGTCAGGAGACCTGGGTGACAGTCTCACCCTCTCTAGCAGTTAGCTGAATGACCTTGGGTAATCACTCTGTTCCTCTAGGCAAACTTACTTATCTGCAAAATGAAGGAGCTGGATCAAATCAGTCCTATGGTCATTCAATCGCCAATGGTCTATGATTCTTTGGAACTGAAGGCTAGGGCAGAGAGGAGGCAAGGCCTGGCCTGATATTAGCTTGATAAAATGACATTCTATTATCTCTTTAGGATGTAGGAACGTCTGGGAAAGGAACCTGGAATGATACAGAAGTGGACTTGAATTCAGAAAGAATTGCAGATTACACCTACTTTCCCCTCAAACTGGAAGTGAAGTATAAACTTTATTAATACTTTTCAAATTCTAAGGGGAATAAAGAGGCTGCACTTTATAAAGCTATTTTTGGCTTTTGTCAAGTGCAATAACCACATGGTTCAGCTATAAGAGCCAAGCACTAAAAGCATTAGGGGGAATTTCTTTCCACAGAGCTTTGCTAACATGAGATTATGGCAACAGAGAACTTAGGTTGAAAAGTTTAAAGAGTGTTTTAGAAAGTTACTTGGGAGAAATAGATTTTAGTGTTTAAAAATTTATATAAATATATGTATATATACACTTCTTGAGATATAGATGAATGTATCATTAACTTGCCCCTAGCCTGACATTTAGTAGTAGTTGAATAAACCCTTTTGAATGAATGAATAAAATCCACTTAGAGCTGCTACATTATACTACTTACACCTTAAACATATGTTCATTTCATGGCTATTATTTGGATTATTGAGGCTTTTTCCAGAGGTTACCACCTTACACAGTGTAATGAGTTCCTTTTAGCACTCCAGATGTTATTAATAATGTTCCTTAGATGAAATCCAAGGAGGGAATCCCAGAATAATAGTTTGAGAGTTGACAGGGGCCAGACAAACCCCCTTAACTCTTAAATGTCTTCTTCCTCTCTTACCCAAGTTCCTAGGGCTGAAAGCAGTTAGATTTTAGATTTCTAAAATTCTTTTCTTTCTTTAGACTCCTAATTAAATGTTTTTTCCTTTACAATACCTCAACTTACATTTTCGAGTTTTATAATGGCATTCTAACACAAAGAATCCTTGACCATGAGAAGGAATTTGGGTGTTCTTATTAATGGCAATATGGTTAATCTATTCATTCATTCTTGAGCACGAGTATTAAGTACATGTCATAGCTGTTGAAATTTGACAGCCTTTCCCATGGATGAAACAGAAGGATCACACAGCCCCTTCCCCTGACTCCTCCGTCATCTGCAGATTCCCCTGAACCTCCTCTGCTGCCTTGGGCTCACCTCCAGCAGTATGACTGCCATGTTACTCTGTAGTGTCCTGTTGACCATCCCTCCCTTTTGTGAGTCTGAAAGACACTTGAGGGCACAGACTCTAATCACTGGACACATCCTGTCCCTTTCCCCCATGTCCCAAGTTATTTGATCTGCTATTCCAGGGAGAAAGTAAATTATATATAGGTTGCTGGTTTAATACAATATGTTATGGACTGAATGTTTTCTGACCTCTCCCCTCCACACACACACGAATTCTAAAGCCCTAGGCCTCAGTGTGATGGCATTTGGAGATGGGACCTCTGGAAGGTAATTAAGGTGAAATGAGGTTATGAGGGTGGAGCCCTAGTCTGATGAGATTAGTGCCCTTATAAGAAGAGAGGAAATGGCAACCCACTCCAGTGTTCTTGCCTGGAGAATCCCAGGGACAGAGAAGCCTGGTGGGCTGCTGTCTATGGGGTCACACAGAGTCGGACACGACTGAAGTGACTTAGCAGCACAGAGCTCTCTCTCTTCTTCTTCTTCTCCTCCCCGCCCCTCCCTCCTCTTCTCCTCCTCGCCCGTGGCACTGGGAAAAGACCATGTGAAGTCCCAACAAGAAGGCAGACACGTGAAAGTCACAGAGCCTTCCCCAGGACCTGACTGTATTGGTACCCTGATCTCAGACTTCCAGCCTCCAAAACTGTGACAAAATAAATTTCTGTGTTTTTAGGCCATCTAATCTGTATTTGTTTCAGCAGCCTGAACTGATTAATACAAAATACTAAATCATATTTTTTTGCATTATATCTATACTGAAAATCAGGGTCTTCCCTCATGGCTCAGTGGTAAAGAATTTGCCTGCAATGCAGGAGACAGGAGATGTGGGTTCACTTCCGGGGTCAGGAAGATCTCCTGGAGGAGGAAATGGCAGCCCACTCCAGTATTCTTGCCTGGAGAATCCCATGGACAGAGGAGCCTGGAGGACTGCAGTCCATGGGGTCACAAAGAGTCAGACATGACTGAACATACGCACGCATGCACGTGCGCACGTGCGCACACACACACACACACACACACACACACACATACACTTCTTCTCAATAAACCTGAGAGATGGGAAATACTCACATTGTTAAAGCTGTTGAATACCTCATATGAGGCCCTATACTAATGGTAAAGCCAGTATTTAACTAAGCCCTCACTAATTTGTAGGTTTTAACCTCAAATGCAAGCATTTTTTCTTTAAACAACAGCAAAAACAACAACCTTATAAAGCATTTTGGGATTCCTTGTCTTAAAACTTAAAGAACTCTTTTTCTAATGTCTGCCTTGAGAATTATTCCATCATATATTCAGCCACAACCTAACAGAGGTCAGGTACACAGATTATCTGTTGCCTGATTAAGTTCTTTAAGAGTCTATCTTGCTCCTTCTTTAGGTCAGCTCATCCATCAGCCTCTCTACTCATCTTCCCTTTGTCTTGGTAATCCATATCATCCCTGAAGCCATTTCTAAATGCTAGGTCAGGTGTCAAAGAGAAACTCAATGAATCTTGCCTGGACTCCAACTTTAGCCTGAAGTTAGTTTTTGTATGAAGAAAGCCTAATTCTCATACTGCTGTATTCAGTCACTGCATCTTCAAAACCAACCTGAGACATGAGTTCAGTCAGTCCACCCTGGATTTGAAACTCTCCTATGCCCTCGCCTCTCTTCCTCATCCTCTTTTTTGGACCCTGATCCCCAGCCAGAAGCACATCCGTGTACCAGCCCCACTTAGCTCTGCATGGGTTTTTCCAAGGCAGTTGGAAGACTCATAATATTATTTGCAATTGTATTTCTGCATTTTGCAGCTGTTTGAAAAACTCCAGATTGATTTTCAGCCGAGCAGTACAGCCTCAATCCTAATAAGGTTCAAGCACTGAAAAAGTACAGCGATGAACCATTGATTAAGTTGACACTGCAATCTATTTTCTCTGCCCCTGGTAGGCTGAACTGCCTGCTTGCACTTGCATTTGTTAAATGTTCCAGGCTTTTGTCTTTGTGAATAATCTTATCTGAAACCAGAGACGGTCCTGTTCTTGGTTGCTCTGTCTGGGTATCTGTCAGCGCCTCTTTCTAGGGATGTTGAAAATGAAGGCTGAGGAAATTAAGGGATGCCCACAGGGAATTCACCAATCTAAAAACCTGGTGTCCTGCTCTGCTACTGTGTAGTCCCAATTTTAGAGCAAAGAAGGAAGACCATGTTTGGAAAATGAACATGTCTTTGGGGGAATAACACAGCAGGAAAGCACACTACTGAGTGTCAAGTTTAAGGCAAAGATGGCCTTACCACATTAGGCAGGTGTCCCGAGACAGGGGCAATTCTGTTGCAAACATAAATCACTAAGATACACAACAGCAGATCATCTCTCCATCCTAACTCATCTACTTCCCCAACTTCTTTGAAATGATGGATTTCATGGTGAATCAGATTCTTAAAACTTACCTGCTGTGTGTGTGCTCTTGGAAAAACCTGAACTTACCTTCAGTATCTTCATCTCTAAAATGGGTCTCTTACTGATCCAGCCCTCATGGAATATTGTTATGATCAAATAAACTAATGGGTATAGTAAGCTTAGTTTACAGTAATCATTTGATACATTAATACTAATGAAGCAGAGTTTCAATTGGAGATAGATAAAAGCATGTTGGAAACAGTCCATTTTAACAAAGAATTTTTTTTTTTTCATTGCAGCAATGTTTAAATGAGTGGATAGAAAGAAGTGGTGTGGTTCATTCCCACAGTGAGAAGGGATGGGAGGGAACAGCCTGACCACCAGAGAGAGCCCCTGATGGAGTTGTCAGCCACATTCATAATGTTAAGGCAGCGAGTCCTTATATCAGCAGTGGCAGGATGGGAAAAAAATGGCTGGGAAAAGGTATCTTGCTCCCAAGCTGCCCACCCTTGTCCTCTCTGCCTCAGCAAACGCAGCCTCCCTGCCCTCCTGTCTTCAGAGTGATTTCTAGTTGCATAACAGTTGTTCTAGGATAGCAAACATTGGGTCTTTCGAGTCTAATGTAGATGAATTTTAACCGTATGCATAGAATAAATATATACACACATCCATACACACATATAATCTTCCATGAATATTTATGGAGAGTATATAAATGATTCACACACAAATCCCTCTTATCTAGGAGAAGAATGGAGAGATGCACTGTTCTTTGACCTGACCTCTCAACCCCATCAGAATGCAAATCATCTAACCCTGGACGTGTAATTGCTCCAATAACACCGGTCCTAGAGAACTGATTTTCATGTGGAGCACAGCCACACTCCAGACGCGTTCATCAGTCTGCACCTTTGACAATAGATACCGGACATTTCCCACCAGCTCCGTGCCTGCCTGTTGCTTATTCTGAAAAGATTGTTGCCTTCCTGTTGGTGAATTTTAAAACATAGATGCATGCGGAAGGAAGCTTGAATCAGACTCTAGAGGAAGTTGTTGCCTTTGGAGGTGGGGGCAGAAGAAGGCCTTTCGACCAGCACTGTGCAAGAGCACTTTCTGTGAGGATGATGTTCTTTGTTTGTGCAGTCCACTATAATCACCAGGGCCATGTGTGGCCAGGGGGCAGTAGATATGTGGTAGGTGGGAAGGAGGCACTGATTTTTATTTAATGGTGACTTTGAACTGTGGTGGTGGAGAAGACTCTTGAGAGTCCCTTGAACAGCAAAAAGATCCAACCAGTCCATCCTAAAGGAGATCAGTCCTGAATATTCATTGGAAGGACTGATGCTGAAGCTGAAACTCCAATACTTTGGCCACCTGATGCAGACAGCTGACTCATTTGAAAAGACCCTGATGCTGGGAAAGATTGATGGCAGGAGGAGAAGGGGACGACAGAGGATGAGATGGTTGGGTGGCATCACAGACTCGATGGACATGAGTTTGAGTAAACTCCTGGAGTTGGTGATGGACAGGGAGGCCTGGCGTGCTGCAGTCCATGGGGCCCCAAAGAGTCAGACATGACTGAGTGACTGAACTGAACTAAATTTTTAGTGTTTATTTTTCAGTTTTTTTTTTTTTTTTTTAGTATTTTAAAGTCTTTATTGCATTTGTTACCATATTGCTGTTTCATGTTTTGGTTATTTGGCTGCGAGGCCAGTGGGATCTTAGATCCTCGACCGGGGATTGAAGTTGCATCGCCTATATCAGAAGGCAAGGTTTTAACCAGTGCAGAACCAGGGAAGTGCCTTAACTAGTTTAAATTTAAATAGACGTTTGTGACCTGAGTCTACTGTATTGGAAAGCAGAGCTTTAGAAAACAGCGCAACCTTCTTTTAAGGAGACAAATAGGAAGTAGATGGAGAGGATCGGGTGAATTGGAGTGGGAGGAGTAGGAAGAAGCTGATAACATCATCTTCTGACTAAAATACTCAATCTTGGGGCGCTCTAGGTCTGTTAGCATGAGGACAAATGGAACATTTGAAGATCGCTCATCAACTCCTTTGTCATTTGCTAAGAACTTTAGTGTCATTTGATATCCTCATTCCGAAAGCAAGTGGGGATGAGGGAATGAATACAGTTAAAAAGAAAAACAGCACATATACTTTGGCCCAAAGTCTGTATATTCAGAACATCAGACAGGCACACGTTGTAATAACTATCTACTGTTTAGTAGAAGAGAGGCCATGAAAAATATCTGAAATATTATTACATTTTTGAAAGGTATAGTTAATTTGGACTGGAGTTGACAGTTCTTATTCATAATGGTATTCAAGAAACCCAAAATAGAGCTACATGAAGTTTATAAAAAATTGAAATATAGTTGATAAACAATATCATATTGATTTCAAGTGTATAGCATAGTGATTCAACATTTAAATAAAGTATGAACATATTACCGTAAGTCTAGTCATCAATCGCCTGTCCCCACACAGAGTTCTCACAGTATTACTGATGGCATTGCTTATACTGTATGATGCATCCCTAAGACATTCGATTTCTAATTGGAAGTGTGAACATCCTAATTCTCTTCTCATATTTCACACAACCCCCCCGCCCCCTTCTCCTTGGCAACCACTCATTTGTTCTCTGTATTTATGATTGTGTTTTCATTTTGTTTTGCTGCATTTTTTAGATTCCACAGTTTAAGTGAAATCCTACTGTATTTGTCTATCTCTGACTTATTTCATTTACTATAATACATCCTGAATTCATCTATATAGTGACAAAAGGTAAGATCTCATCATTTTTATGGCCCCATAATATTCCATTGCCCGATTTTTAATCAGTTTCTTTGCTTTTATGCTATTGAGTTGTACGAGTTCTTTGTATATTTAGAATATTAGCACTTCATTGGGTATCTTCTCCATTCAGCAGGTTGTCTTTTTGTTTTGCTGATAGTTTCCTTCTCTGTAGAAAAGCTTTTTAGTTTGATATAGTACCATTTGCTTATTTTTGCTTTTGTTTCACTTGACTGAGGAAACATATCCAAAATGCTGTTTCTAATGTCAAAGAGGTATTGCCTATGCTTTCTTCTAAAAGTTTTATTGTTTCAAGGTTTGCATTTCTCCATCCTGAATTTATTTTTGTGTCTGGTATGAGGAAGTGGTCCAGTTTCGTTCTTTTGAGGGTAGCTGTCCAATATTACCAACACCATTTACTGAGGAGGCTGTCTTTTGTCCATTGTAAGTTCTTGCCTACTTTGTGATAGCTTAATTGATCTATAAGCATGGGTTTATTTATGGGCTCTGTTTTGTTCTGTTGATCTATGTGTCTGTTTTTGTGCCAGTACAATATTGCTTTGATTACTGTAGCTTTGTAGTACAGTTTGAAGTCAAGGAATGTGATATCTTCAGCTCTGTTTTTCTCAGGATTACTTTGGCTATTCTGAGTCTTTTGTGTTTCTGTACAAAATTTAGGATTATTTGTTCTAGTTATGTGAAAAATGCCGTTGGTATTTTTATAGGGATTTCATTGAATCTACAGATTGCCTTGGATAGTTTTAAACTATCTGTACCAGGCACTTTCATAAAAGATAGGAAAACCCACAGAATAGTGAATAGTTTCCTGGGTTCTGTCAAGATGGAGTAACCCTAGTCCTCCCAGGTTATAAAACAACAAAAAGACCAGAGAGATTCTGAAAGATTGAAAGAAAAAGGTGACCTGCATATTAATATTGGGATTTGGGAAGGAGCACAATGATAAGTTCCTAAGATTTCCTTATTGCCTCCAATATATCCCCAACAGAGTTTTGAAGAAGCCTCTGTTCCAGATACATCAACAAACACACATAAAATTCTCTAAGAAAGTCTTATTCCCTTTAGTCAAAGGACAGGGGAAAAAGTGTCCTAACAATAGAAAGCCTTGTGGCAATATCGACATTAGTCCAGTCAAATACTAACAAAAAAATCCTGTCATGCTTTCCCTCCACTTCTGCTGGCCAGCCAAGAGCTGATCTTTAATGCTCCCTCTTAGTCCTTATCCTCTGGGAGTAGAAGGTGTGCCCCAATCCCCCACTGGCTGATGTCACAGGTGGGGCAGGGACCTGTCTCTCCATTTCCTGCTTGCCAGAAGCTGGTGGCAACAGCCCAGCTTCCCCACCAGCTGACACTGGCAGGCTGAGTGGGAAGCTGGCCCTCCATCCACATCCCAGCAGACCTGGCAGTATCTGACTCTCGCACCAGCTTAATGTTGTTGCCTGTCTGTTGGTGAGCTGAGCCTCCACCCCTACCTGGCGTCAACAAAGCTGACAAGGTGGTCAAAGTGGAGAGTAGCCACTTGATTTCCCCACTCCCAGCCCATGTCAGTGGGGCCTGCTGGGGACCTGAGCCTCCAAGCCTGACCTGCAGCAACCAAGTGTCGGGAGTCAACCCTCTGCTTGTCCTGTATGCAGCCCAGAGGCAGGACCTAAATTTCACTCCTCCTTGGAGACAACAAGGGAGTATGATCATCGATGCCGTGTTTTTAAAAGAGGAGCAAAGAGGGGGCTGAATGTCTTCTCCACCCTGAAGTGGGCGGGGTGAGTCAGCACTCCTCTGTTGCTGGATGGTGCTGTGGGCCTCCTGGCCCTCATGCAACAGCTCAGTAGAAGGGCAAACTGATAAAACAAGGAAAAGATTAAATAAGGTCCAGTCTCATAATATCTCATATGCTCAGGTAAATCACTTATTACACCAAGGATGAGGAAAACCACAAGAATGATAGGAGATAATAAACAGAAACCAATGACAATCCGAATCAGAAGTCAAAATTATCAGACAAGTATTTTAAAGCAGTTATCATAGAAATGATTCAACAGTGATCTTGGAACAGAATAAAAATTAGAAAATCTAAGCAAAGAAATGAATGTTATAAAGAACCAGATATAAATAATTTAATTGAAATGTACAATATTTGAAGTAAAAAAATAAAACCTCACTGAATGAGCTCACAAAATAGAATGGAGATGAAAGAGATAGAAGCAGTGAACTTGAAGATAGATCAATACAATTTACCCATTCTGGATATATATGAGAGAGAAAACAGATTGAAACAAAAATGAACAGTCTCAGGGACCTGTGAGGCCATAAAAAAATTGCTAACATTCACCATTGGAGAGCTTGAAGGGGAGGAAAGAGTGGTACTTAAGAAGTATGTGAAGAAATAATGACCGAAAACTTTCCGAGTTTGTCAAAGCATGAAATCCTTGAAAGGCACATCAAAATTGAGCTTCTGAAACCAAAAAAAAAAAAAAAGAAATAGAAGTGATGCATTCCTTTTTAGGAGAACACCAGTTAGAATGGAAGTACATTTCTTATCTCGACCCATGATTCTTACCTTGACCCAGTAGGAAGTGGCGCAGCATTCTCTGAGGACCGATGGAAAAGCAGGGTCATGTCTGAGTTCCGTATTCAGTGAAAATAGCCTTCAGGTGTGAAGGGGAGGGAAAAGACATCTTTCAGATGAAGAGAAACACAGAGAATTAGTTGCTAGGAAACCTGAAGAATAGTTAAAGAAAATTCTCTGAGCAGAAAGAAAATGATAGCAGAAAGAGGCTTGAAATTTCAGAAAGAAAAAAAGAACACCATAATGGGTACACACAGGCAGAAATGTAACAGGTCATCTTACTTCTTGCGAGAGTTTCTTAAATGAACATTTGATGACTGAAGCAAAAATTATAAACATCTGTTGTGGCTTTCAATGTATGGAGAGGAAATACTGAGGATAATTATATGTTAAAAGTAGGAAATGTAAAGACACCTATATGGGAACAGGTTTCCACAGTTTACTTGAAGTGCTGAAGCACTGATATCACTGTCACAGACAGCAATATATATGTAGGTATATTGAAGTACCTAGAACAACCACTAAGAAAACTATACAAAGTGATATCCTCAAAAACACTAAAAATAAATCAAAACGTAGTGAAAAATGTTCAAATAACTCCTAGGAAGGTAGAAACAGGAAGCAAGAATGGGGAACGGAGGAAACAGAGGAAACAAACCATCCAACATAAAACAGTAGACTTAAACCTTGCTGTATCAATAATGACCGTCAGACCCTATCAGTTTCAGTTTCAGTTCAGTTGCTCAGTCCTGTCTGATTCTTTGGGACCCCATGGGCTGCAGCACGCCAGGCCTCCCCGTCCATCACCAATCTCTGGAGTTTACTCAAACTCATGTCCATTGAATTGGTGATGCCATCCAACCATCTCATCCTCTGTCATCCCCTACTCCTCCCACCTTCAATTCTTCCCAGTATTAGGGTGTTTTCCAATGAGTTGGTTCTTCGCATCAGGTGGCCAAAGTATTGGAGTTTTAGCATCAGTCCTTCCAATGAATATTCAGGACTGATTTCCTTTAGGATGGACTGGTTGGATCTCCTTGACTGTCAAGAGTCTTCTCCAACACCACAGTTCAAAAGCATCAGTTGTTTGGCACTCAGCTTTCCTTATAGTCCAACTCTCACATCCATACATGACTCCTGGAAAAACCATAGCTTTGACTAGTTGGACCTTTGTTGGCCAAGTAGTATAATATCTCTGCTTTTTAATAATGACCATAAAAGTTTCTGAATTAATTAAAATACAAGAAAAAAATAGCCAGGTGGACAAAAAAAAAAAAAAAAAAACAACAACCAAAAACAGCAACAAGATCCAAGAATATACTGTCCACAAGAAATTCACTTCAAATATAACAACAGTGGTGTACTGAAAGTGAAAGAATGGAAAAATTAACACTATGCAAACCATAATTTAAAAAAGAATCAGGAGAGGTTCCAATATTAGATAAAGTAGATTTTAGAGTAGAGAAACAGTCTCTGCAATGTAATAACAGTTCGGTTCAGTTCAGTTCAGTCACTCAGTCCTGTCCGACTCTTTGCGACCCCATAAATCTCAGCACGCCAGGCCTCCCTGTCCATCACCAACTCCTGGAGTTCACTCAGACTCACGTCCATCGAGTCAGTGATGCCATCCAGCCATCTCATCCTCTGTCGTCCCCTTCTCCTCCTGCTCCCAATCCCTCCCAGCATCAGAGTCTTTTCCAATGAGTCAACTCTTTCCATGAGGTGGCCAAAGTACTGGAGTTTCAGCTTTAGCATCATTCCTTCCAAAGAACACCCAGGACTGATCTCCTTCAGAATGGACTGGTTGGATCTCCTTGCAGTCCAAGGGACTCTCAAGAGTCTTCTCCAACACCACAGTTCAAAACCATCAGTTCTTCGGTGCTCAGATTTCTTCACAGTCCAACTCACATCCATACATGACCACAGGAAAAACCATAGCCTTGACTAGACGGACCTTTGTTGGCAAAGTAATGTCTCTGCTTTTGAATATGCTATCTAGGTTGGTCATAACTTTCCTTCCAAGGAGTAAGTGTCTTTTAATTTCATGGCTGCAGTCACCATCTGTAGTGATTTTGGAACCCCAAAAAATAAAGTCTGACACTGTTTCCCCATCTATTTCCCATGAAGTGATGGGACTGGATGCCATGATCTTCGTTTTCTGAATGTTGAGCTTTAAGCCAACTTTTTCACTCTCCTCTTTCACTTTCATCAAGAGGCTTTTGAGTTCCTCTTGACTTTCTGCCATAAGGGTGGTGTCATCTGCATATCTGAGGTTATTGATATTTCTCTCGGCAATCTTGATTCCAGCTTGTGCTTCTTCCAGTCCAGCGTTTCTCATGATGTACTCTGCATATAAGTTAAATAAGCAGGGTGACAATATACAGCCTTGACGTATTCCTTTTCCTATTTGGAACCAGTCTGTTGTTCCATGTCCAGTTCTAACTGTTGCTTCCTGACCTGCATACAGATTTCTCAAGAGGCGGGTCAGGTGATCTGGTATTCCCACCTCTTTCAGAATTTTCCACAGTTTATTTTGATCCACACAAAGGCTTACAATAATGTAAATAACAATTTTCATGTTGTTAGAATGTTATATTTTCAATTTTTGGATGGAAAACTGTAGTTAACTGCCACCAAAGCCAGATCATGGACTTGGAGATGCAACTAAGCAGTGATTTCAAGTTAATTTCTTTTCTTATATAATCAGCCCACGTATTTATTTTAATGTGAACTAATCATCGCCCTGAGTGCTCTTGGGTGATGCACCTAATAGGGAAATTCCATGTGAAACATGGCTCAATGAGATTTTCAGTGATTTCTAAGGTTTAGAGAAGTGATTTTTTGAGTATCAGACATATTCAGGTGTTTTGTAAAAGCATAGGTAGGACAAAACAAGACTTTCTTGTTCTCATAGAAATTACAGTGAGCATAATTAAGAAATAATTAACTTGCAAAGCTGGGAAAACAGGATAATGATGACATCAGATTAAGGGGAGTTAGAAAAGTGTTGGTTGCTCAGTCGTGTTTGACTCTATTCAACCCCATGGACTGTAGCCCGTCAGACTCTTCTGTCCATCGAATTCTCCAGTCAAGACTACCAGAGTGGGTTGCCATTTCCTACTCCAAGAATATAAGGTAATTTTTAGAATACCTAAAAATCTCAGGAAATGGGTAGGATGAGCTGGAGAAGGAGCAGAAGGCTCAAGAGTTCTGCTGCCCAAGTATGTGTGATCTGAAGGTGGAAAGGAGGGTAGTGACCCCGTCCTCATCACAGGCATGGGCATCTGGACCACTAAGCGTGTAGCTGTCATTGCTAGAGCCTGTCTTTTGCTGAGGCTCATGTTTTAGGATGTTTTTTCCAATGCTGCATATGTATTGACTTGGTTTTCCCTTCATTTATCAAAAAGGCAGATATAATATTAAAGATACTTCACACTTGCTCTTTTCTGAGCATTTTATATCATCATCAGTCTTTATGAGAATACTGTGAGGTAGACACAGAGTTATATACATTTAGGAGACAAGGATTCCACATATAAATGGCATCATATGATATTTGCCTTTCTCTATCTGACTTACTTCTCTGAGTATGATCATCTCCAGGTCCATTCATATTGCAGCAAATGGCATTTTTCATTCATTTTAATAACTGAATAATATTCCACTGAATATATGTACCACATCTTCTTTATCCATTCATCTTTAATGGACATTTAGGTTGTTTCTGTGTCTTGGCTATTATAAACTTGGAATCTAAAAAGCAAATGATACAAATGAACTTAATTTACAAGCCAGAAACAGAGACACAGATTTAGAGAGTGAACATATGGTTATTAGTGGAGAGGGAAGGATAGATTGGGAGTTTGGGATTGACATGTACACACCACTGTATTCAAAATAAAATACCTTCCCAAGAAAAAATTTAATTTAAGTATATTTAATTTAAGAAAAAGAGAAAAGGAAATAGACTCCACCACATAGTACCTGTGGAACTTTTGGCTATAAACCTATGGCTCAGTTTCTTTATTTATAAAGTAGTGATGAGGATACTATTAAATCAGAAGGGAATTTATGCAATTCATTAAAGAAATTACATATAAATTACTTTGAACAGAGCCTGGCACATAGTAAGGAATCAACAAATATTAGCTGTTATTATATTTCTTAACTTTCAAGGTTTATTTAATCCACTGGTGGTGGTAAGACTACAACCCTGTTTCCAGCTTTCCTGAATCCTATATTTCTTGAGAAAGTAGTGTGGAGAGAAGGAAAAAATGTAGGCATTGTAGCTGAGAAAAAAAAAATAATCCTTGTTTGCAAATTTAGGTTTTTTAGGAATCTGTAAGAAGTTGGAAACCTGTGAATCTTGGTTTCCTCATGTTTAAAATGAAGGTAGTGATGACAGTATGGATGGTTTCAGGTTTAGCCTCGGTGCTTTAAAATGCAGAGCCTGAGTAAAGGATTAATTGCTTGATGCCATCCCAGGGCACTCCCAGGGAAAAAAGAAGTATAAGCAGGTAAGAAAGTGAAATTAAAATAGGCAACAGGGTGAAGCAGCATGCCTGCCCCTCTGGCATGATCGACACAGACCCAGCCAGTCACTTGGAAGGTGTGCCTTGTAGGATGTCTCCAGACAAACAGCACTGTGCTTCCAGACCTGCCATCGGTGAGAGGAGGGAGAGGGGTAGCTTGTCTGCAGCTGGCCACACCTTATCCCACAGGGAGCGAACTCTGACAGCTGCTCAGAGAATCAGAGCTCACCTTCTTTCACTTGGCAGCATAGCAGAATCTGGAAGCAGAAGTGGTGGAGGAGCGAGCAGCTACAGGAATGCGACTCGTCAGTGTGTGGAGGCAGCATCTCCAAGGCCCACACAGCGGTCTCTGCCCTGGCTGTCCCAAGTGAGGGCAAAGCAGCCAGGGGTCCAGGGGTCTGGGGAGGGTCTCCAGATGGGCCTGTTACATCCACAGAGGGCAACAGGGCTTGCTTAGTATGGGCTGCTATTCCTATTGCCGACAGAATAGGCTGTTGCTGCTGCTGCTGCTAAGTCGCTTCAGTCGTGTCCAACTCTGTGTGACCCCATAGACGGCAGCCCACCAGGCTCCCCTGTCCCTGGGATTCTCCAGGCAAGAACACTGGAGTGGGTTGCCATTTCCTTCTCCAATGCATGAAAGTGGAAAGTGAAAAGTTAAAGTGAAGTCACTCAGTCGTGTCCGACTCTTGACGACCCTATGGACTGCAGCCTACCAGGCTCCTCCATCCATAGGATATTCCCGGCAAGAGTACTGTTACCTGTTGACAGCTTTGTTATCTGTTCATAGCTTTTTTTAAGGTTGAGAAGCCCAAGATCAAAGCTTCAGTAGATTCAGTTTGGTAAGGGTTCATCTCCTGCTTCATAGAGGATGGTCGTCTTCTTGTCGGCTCACAAGGCAGAAGAGACAAGGGAACTCTCTGGGGTCTCTAAACAGGCTCTAATCCCATTTATAAGAGCTCAGCCTCATGACTTAATCACCTCTCATGGCCCCACAGCCCAACACCGTCACACTGGGGACTGGATTTCAACATATGAATTTGGGGACACACAAAATACAGTACGGTCTATAATAGGTGGGCTGTACTAATATTAGTTAGTAAATTTCATCCATCCTGGATTGAATAGTGGTGGCAACAGGAAGACAGACTGCTGAGTGGAACTCTAGAAGGCACTTTCAAAATCACAAAAGCTGACGTGTATTAGATCCTCTGAGAAACAAAATCATCTACCAATGTGTTTCTGAAGGCAAGGCCATTACAGGTATTCAAGTGTGACGTTCATTTCCTTAGCAGGGGAACTTAGTGGTCTGGCACATGAAGAACAGTAGCTGGGAGCTACTAGCAGGAGCAAGAATTATATTGTACATTATTTAAACAAATGCTTATAAATTTAGAAACCTCTATCTCCTATAGTATGATGGCCACACTAATGTATATCTTATCTCAGATGACCTACTTACCGTGTAATCGTGATACTCCTCCATAAGGAGGTAGAGTCTACCCCTTAAAACTCGGGGAGGGACTTTGTAACTGCCTCACCCAATAGGGCACAGTGGAAGTGATGCTGCATTTTTCCCCCCCAGACTGGGTGATAAAAGGCAAAATACTCCCCCTCTCGGCACATGCATCTTGAGAATCTGATCTAATATTAGAAGTCTAGCCCTCCAGAAGCTGCCTATTGGAGAGATGATGTGGACAGACCTGAGTCTGAGCTGTTTCAACCCTTGCTACTGGAATCTTCCACTTCAGGCCCCAGACACTTGAGATAAGAAGACTCTGAAATGACCCCCAGCCACCATCGCTGACTGCAGCCTTATGAGAGAACAGAACCACGGAGCTGGTCTACACAGCTTGCCAGCCCACAGTAATCATGAATGAAAAGAAATGATTATTGTTGCTTTATGCTGCTAAGTTTAGGGGAATTTTGTTTTCAGCTATAAAAACTAGAACATCTGTGGAGCCCCAGGTGCTTTGATATAAGACTATCATGGCAGCTGTTTTTAAAAGTGTTTTATTCCATTTTGCTTAGAACGTTTAGCTTTAATCACTTTGTTAATAAATAAAATATTTATTGAGTGCCTACTCATTGCCCAAACTGATCTAATTGCAAGGGGTATGAAGAAACAAAAACAGTCCCTGACGTCATGACACTTGGAGCCTACCTGGGATGACAGGCTTACAGGTATATAAAGAAGAGCCACGTGGTACAAAGATGCCATCCATTTACCAAGCTATTCTTCTCCCTTTGGGGAAAAAAAAAAAAATATATATATATATATATATAACTATGTACATATGTATATATGCCTATATTTATGTATATATATATACACAGTATAATTTGCAAAAGTAAGATATTGTAGCTGAAAGCATTTGAAATTGCTAACTGAAAAAAAGATGTACGACTTAAAAGCTGAGAAGTGTGCTTTATTCCATGGACTTTCCGAGCATGTAAGCCTGGAAGACAGCCTCTCAGATAGCTCTGAGGGACTGCTCTGATGAGGTAAGAAAGGCGTTAGGATACACAGTTTTTGCAACAAAAACCAGGTGGTTGGAACATCAGAAGGTTACGGTTAATTAAGGAAAACCAGATATCTCAAGTTAAGGATTTCAGTGCTTTTTTCTGTGCGGGAAGAGTTTGGGCTCGTTGAAATCATTCTTTTGAGACACCGTAACCTTCGAGGCCCAGTGTCCCATCCTGTTGTTTTCCGTCCTGGGTCCCCTCAGGGCTCAATGTTGGCAGAGGCTACAGTGTCGTTGGCTTGATGACGGCAGCATCCTTTGTTTATTGACGTGGCAGGTGACATTTTTCATCCTCACAGCTCATGTTTCTTTCTGCTCCGGTTTCTCCCTCATTGTTCCTCCCCTCCTGTTGGGTGGTGTTGGAGGCGTCATGACCTTTATGGTATCCTCTAAGAGGAGGCTTTTGATTTGACATTAGTGGGTCATGTGAACATGGATTCCAGTTAAATTATTGCTAGTCACCCTGGTGTGGGAATGGTTTCCAGGAATACTCCTGCTACCCACTGTCCTGACTCAACCAAAGTCGTGAAACAAAAGTTCAGAACTTGAAGTTGTGAGATAGTTTGCACTGGAAGTTCATTAGCAGTTAGAGAGAAGCATGTTTAATATGCATGGGGCCAGGAGCTGATCTGTGGAAAATTCTTCTCAATCTAAGACATGGAATTGCAAGCCCTGGATTCCATTCTCACTGATACCTGGTCAAAAGAGAAATACTCTTCCATCAGGGGGATACTCAATTCTCAATCCAGTGTATACAAATCTAAATGCATACGATTAAAAGTTGACAAATAGCTCAAGCATTTCAAAATCAAGAAGAATAACATGATTGTTTTATTATTTAAGCATCAAGTCAGCAAGAAATTAAACTCATTTGCAATGTTTTTATATGATTCACTCCTCTTCATTAACTGGATTACCAAACAACACCGAAGTCTATTTATTAACGCTATTCAAAATCCATCTCATCCTTTTCATAAATTATTGCCTTGGGTACGATTTGACAAAATTATTTTTACAATTTTCCTCTTCATGTCAAAACAGTTTCTATTGATTTCAGTGCTTATCTTGTTTGCTTTCCTTTCATATTTCATTAACTTTTAATTTGATTTTTTCTCCAATCGTTAATAAGTAAATATAAGACAACAAAGAAGGTATGCTTCCACGTAATTTTTCACTTGATTTAAATTTTTAATGATCGTGATGTTTTTCTCATTGTAGAGAAGAAAGAAAAAATATCTAATTTTGAATGCTTTTATTCACAGCAGTAGGGTTTTGGGGAGACCACTTAATTACTGCGAGTTTTGATATGCCTATGTGCGTAGGATTGGCCCAGATGCAACAATGTGGAAGACTGGGAGATGCGGTCACACTTAACTGTGTTTCCATAGAAATTATTTGAATGTTTGTTTTATATGGATTTTCACTCACTTTTCAAACCTGCTGCTAAAGAGCGCCCCTCAACTGCCGAGCAAGGAAGCACACTCACAGCTTGTCTATTGGGAGAATGGGCCAGAAACTTAGTGATGCAGCTCATCTTTAAAAAAATAAAGTATCTTGAAATTATAAAAAATATACCTAAATTTTGAATGCTTCCTTTTATTAAAGAAAGAAGGACATCCAAATTACAGAAGCTTTAGGTCTCATTCCTAACTGGATTTATTCCTGTCAGGACGTGGGGGAGAGGGGCTCTTAAGCCCAGGTTGAGCACTCTTGATTTCCAAATTGTCCTGCGCTGATTTCTAGAGCTCACCACTCCAAACCAGATGCATACTTTTTCTCCTAAAGCTTACAACAATTCTATGAGGTGGTGTGATACACAGTTTTATGTGTCAACTTTGCTGGGATGTGGCGCCTAGTCGTTTGCTCAATGTTAACCTGAATGTCACTCTGAAGGTACATTGTAGATGTGATTAGTATCTATGATCACTTGTCTTTAAGTAAAGGAGATTAATGTAAGTGGACCTCATGTAATCAGCTGAATATTTTCAAGGCAAAAGTAAGGTTTTCTGGCTATGAAGGAATTCTGCCTCAAGTGTAATATAAGCTACTGTATAGCACAGGGTACTATATTCAGTATCTTGGAATAACCTAGAATGCAAAAGAATCTTAAAAATAATATATATAATATATAAATAAAAGATATATAGCTTGCCATGTGGCTCAGATGGTAAAGAATCTGCAGAAGACTGGGGTTCAGTCTCTGGGTCAGGAAGATCCCCTGAAGAAGGGAAGGGCTACCCACTCCAGTGTTCTTGCCTGGAGAATTCCACGGATAGAGGGTCTGGCGACTTACAGTCCATGGGATCGCAAAGAGCTGGACATGACTGAGTGACTGGCTTTCTCACTATTCATGTATCTATATCTAGATATATACATACATACCTGATACTGGGAAAGATTGAAGGCAGGAGGGGAAGGGGACAACAGAGGATGAGATGGCTGGATGGCATCACCAACTCGATGGACATGAGTTTGAGTGAGCTCTGGGAGTTGGTGATGGACAGGAAACCTGGCGTGCATGGGGTCTCAAAGAGTCTGACATGGCTGAGTGACTGAACTGATCTGACTGATATATATACATATAATTGAATCACTTGGCCATACACCTAAAATTAACAGAACATGGTAAATTAACTATATTTTGATTTTTAAATGGTTAAAATAAGCAAAAAGAGTATAATATAAAAATTCTGAGTTTCCAGCACACTGAACTGCCCTGTGGCTGTAAGACGTGCTGGCCCCCACAGTTTTATGAGCCAGGTCATTAAAATAAATCTTTTTCTATCTCTGCCTTTCAGTGTACACACTCACACACACACACACACATACACCCTGTAACATTATATTGTTGGTTCTATTTCTGTGGAGCACCCTGACTGGAAAAGGTAGCAATCATTAGTATTTTATGGAAAATAGACAAGGTTAGCAAGTAACTGATCTCAGAACACCCAGGAGGCAAGTGTTAGACCAGGTCGGTAAACAGATCTTGCTCTCTGCTCTGCAATGCTGACTCTTTCTGAGTCAGAAAGCCTCTTTAGTCCAACCTTGTCTCTTTGGGTAAAGGGGTCTTAGAGGTTTGGTCCCAGCCTCCCACATTTTCCCTTTCCTCATGTGTCAAGTGTGGTAGCAATGGCTCTTGATTTAAACCCATCCCCTGGACTGTTTTAAGGTTCAGTGAGAGAAGTGGGTGAAAGCAAAACAACTCTACAAATATAACTCATTGTTAAGGAAGAAATGAACTTCATGACTTTTTGCAAAGAAAGAACTGCTTTTCCCTTTTCCTGAGTGTTAATCTCTTCCTCCTCTTTTGCCCGCTTCACGGTTCCTTTTCCTTTCCAGTGGTATTATGCTAAAACATTTGTGTTCTCATATACAATATTTTGTTTAATCATCGGACCATGCTTGGTTATATACATATTATGCCCATTTCACAGATGAGGAATTGACACACAGAGGTGTTCAAAATAATATATCCAGTTAACAATAGAGTTGGAGTATTCTTTTACTATATCGAAGTGGAAGAAAAAATTATAAAAATTTAATCAATTTGAACCCTGGAACCATTGCCATTAAAAAGAATCCCTTACCTTGCAGGAAGAAATGTTTTTAATTCAAATCCCCTTACTGCCCTAAAGGGAGCAAATTATAATTTCAGTGATTAAGCTTTTAGAGTCAGTATTTCCATTGGAAGACTCTGTGTCTGATTCACCTGCCAGTACATAACTGAAGCTATCAAACATTTGGTGCCCAGCTGGCTGAGGAAGATTAAACTCCGGAAAGGTATTTAAATAAAATTTAAATAATTCATAATTTGCCTCCCTCTGAATAGCAAAGCTTCTCTAGTGCAAGAAGTAGTGGCAAAGTCTTCAATAGAAGGTTGAGTTAGGAGAGGAAGACTATTTGGAATCTGATTTTCCAAGTAGACTGGCAGACAAGGGGACCTGATATCTTTCCTTTCTGAATCTCTAAACTAACGGCTTACAAACGGCTTTAACTTAAAATTAAAGTGCGCAGAGAATGCAGTTTGTATTGAGACTAGAAATTGGTTACCATAGTTTCAGCATGGTATTGACAAACCAGAGCAACATTTTAGGATTGTGAAGACCCTGTTGTAAGAGTCACAGCTGAGGAGCTGGTGATGATCAGCCTGAGGAGGGCTCAGAGGAAATAAATGATTTTTCAGTATCTGAAGGGTAAATATTTACCTTCAGAGGGCCCGTGAGGAGACTGTAAAAGGAAAGCAGTTAAAAACCCTTAGTAACAAGGAGCGTTACCCAAGCATGAAACGGGTTGGTTAGTGACGTGGGGCTCCGTGGGCTAAAGGTGGGGACCAGTGGTGTTGATGTCTGAATCTTGCTTTCCAGTGTGTGGTGTCACTGTGTTAGTCTCTCAGCCGTGTCCAACTCTTTGCGACCCCATGGACTGCAAACTGCCAGGCTCCTCTGTCTGTGGAATTCTCCAGGCAAGAACACTGGAGTTGCCATTTCTTGGACTATCCCAAATTTAAGGTCTCTTCTATTGTTAATGTTCAAAGATAACATGTTGATAGGAATTGTCTTTCCATTTAAAATAGACAGGATTGAATCCATTTAAGCAGAACGCAATGGCTTGCTCATTTAACTTGTCTCAAGAGTAACTGCTGCTGCTGCTGCTAAGTCTCTTCAGTCGTGTCCGACTCTGTGCGACCCCAGAGACGGCAGCCCACCAGGCTCCCCGTCCCTGGGATTCTCCAGGCAAGAACACTGGAGTGGGTTGCCATTTCCTTCTCCAATGCATGAAAGTGAAAAGTGAAAGTGAAGTCGCTCAGTCGTGTCCGACTCTTAGCGACCCCGTGGACTGCAGCCCACCAGGCTCCTCCGGCCATGGGATTTTCCAGGCAAGAGTACGGGAGTGGGATGCCATTGCCTCCTCCAATATATTAAAGACCTTCTGTGCTGTGTTGTACTAAGTCGCTTCAGTTGTGTCTGACTCCTTGTGACCTTGTGCACTGTAGCCCACTAGGCTCCTGTCTCCAAGGGATTCTCCAGGTAAGAACACTGGAGTGGGTTGCCATTTCCTCCTCCAGGGGATCTTCTCGACCTAGGGATCAAACTCATGTCTCCTGTGGGTCCTGCATTGCAGGCAGATTCTTTACTGCTGAGCCACTAGGGAAGCCCATTAAAGCCGTTTTACTCCTTTCTAAAAATCTGCTTTCTAAGTCTCAGATTCTTTATACATAGAATGGGAAAACCACTGTGCATCCTTCAAAAGGCGATTGGGAATTTGAGATGACACATGTCAAGTGTTCAGAACCTGGCACATCATAATTCACTAATAAGTGCTAACTATTATTATTGTTGCTGCTATTATACGTAAATTTATTCTGCGTTATAACCTTGTGAGCTTGATGATGTTATCACCTTTTAAAAAATAAGGCAGTAGAGGCCTCTACGTCAAATAAACTGCTTGAGTTCCTGTAGTTAGAAAGATGTAGCAATGAAAGTGTTTGACTACGTCTTTCTCATACCAAAGCCTCCAGATTCTTTGGTATTCCATGTGGATGTAGCATCCTTTCTTGTTTTCTCAGACGTTTGCCTTTAAAATGACCCTGTTATTTCATTTTGATGTTTAACCATTCTGAGTTCCAATGGAAGCAAAACTGTGGCTTGTGTTACATATATCCACACACACACACACACACACACATTCATACACACAGCCACAGTGACTAGTGTAGAAACTGTAGGTATTAACGTGACTCTATTATTTGAAACATCATTTACTGACGGCTCCGGCAAAGCTTTTGATCATGCCAAGCTGTGTGGCTCAATGAAATCCATGTATAGAATCCTATCTAGCTGCAGAAAGATTGCATCAGAGAAGGCTGAATGGTTCAATTGCTGCTATCCTAAAGCCAGCATTCTGGGGAGAGCATTAGTATTCACAAACATCAAAAGAGTCGCTAGAATGGAAATTGACCCTGTCTTGTAATATAAACAGGTCAGCTGTTTGAGAGTTTTCAAAGACAGTTATGATGTAATAGCCTATATACAGTACTCACAGCCTAATCTGTTTTAAGCTTCTCCTCTGGCATTTCTCTTTCCCAGGAATGAAATAAAAGGAAAAGTGAATACAGATAAAGAAGAGAGCTCATCCCTTTTGCCATTTAAGAAATGGCCTATTGTCCGGCCTCTGTAAGGAAATGGCGTTGCTGGTAAACTCAATATTTATGTCACTGGGGCTGTTTTCATGTGAGCCTTTTTTTTTTCCACGTGAGATATTATCATCTTGTTATTTGTGAACTATGCATCTCGGCTGACATTTTTTTCTAAAGTTTTCATTGTTCATAAATGTACTTGACACCAGACAAATAGCTAATACTGATCGTGTTGACTGCAGGTGCAGCAGACAGTTTAAATAAGAACACAATTAAATGGAAATCTGAATTCTAGCCAGCAGGATGTTAACAATACTGCAGTACATGGGGTGCCCTGTTGCATCGATCCTGTGGTGTTTCTATAAGCAAGAGCTCACAGTGCATTTGCCACCAAATGATGGACGTGCTTTTTCAGCAGAGCCCTCTCCCACTCAGTGGGCTAGGTTGTAGGAGGGCTTGAGCTGACGCAGTCCATTCGGATGTAGAATGTAAGTCAAGGATGAAATTATACTGCATTTTATCCATGCTCTCCTTTTCTTTTAAATTTGCTGATTTCACTAGTTTCTTAACAATCCCTCCCAAAAGTCCTACAACAATTATTGGTGAGTATAAAAATTAAGAGTGAAGAATTAATTTACACTGAAAAACAAAATCACAGCTTTTCCAAAGTGACTTTTTCTAAAATGAAAGGTGAAAAGCCACCAAGAAATTGCAATTGGTAGAAATGTAGACTGATTTAACTCATGGCTCTAC
This sequence comes from Bos grunniens, assembly GCF_055505025.1. Taxonomy (NCBI): domain Eukaryota; kingdom Metazoa; phylum Chordata; class Mammalia; order Artiodactyla; family Bovidae; genus Bos; species Bos grunniens. Next base: position 48,760,685 of record NC_141193.1, on the reverse strand, counting down.
AGGCATTAAAGAGAACACAGAGTTATAACATCTTATGAGCTTTACCCAGGCCAGTCTTTTGGGGGTCATGTTTAATCTGTAAGACTCAGACCAAATGTCATAATCTTTCAGAAATAGGTTAAGAGGTCCATGACTCTGAGTCAAGTCAAAAGCATGGTGACTTTTTCATATGGCTGGAGAGTTTTCAGTTGTGTCTTTTCACAATCCACACTGTGAATCTCTAAAGATTTTTTTCTCCCCATACACTTATTTCATCATGGATGATGGCAAACATGTTAACAATGTTGGAAAATCTCTCAGTATATGGCTTCAAAAACAGAGATTAAATGGCTAAAGTACCTTACTAAATGTATTTTCCAATTTATGATTTTTTTTTGCATGTGTAAAAGTTAACAGTCCATTAGCCAGCCTATAAAATCAGCTGCACTAGAGTAGGTCTAAGGCCAGTGAGTCCTATGGCCACTTCCCATTCTCATAGAATCCCATGAATCCCCACAGTTGTCCAGTGGCAGTCAGAGTCTCTCATGCTGCCCTGACACTCATTTCGGTGTGCACCGTCTTCTTTGTATTCCAGCATTAGATACCCCATCTACCCTCACAGCTCCATTTTCTACATAAAAACGTAGAAAGAGCAACTTAATCGGAGAAACTAAAGCCTGAGTTTCAACTCTGCTCTTTCCTGTTTGATTTTGTTCAATTGCTTATCTCCTTTGACTTTTGGGGTTTCTCATCTGTAGATAAAGATATACTACACACACTAGAAGGAATATTTCACAGAGCTGTGAATGTTAAATTAAATAATGAGTGCAAAATTCCTACTACAATGCCTAGTATATAGCTGTTGGTCAGTAAATATTGATTATTTTTTCTTTGTGTATAAGAGATGCAATGAATCTCTTATACACAAATGTTTCTCTTATCTTGATGCAAATTAAAAGGGATCCCTTGTAAACCAAAAGGAATAAAATATTGACCGTGGAGTTTTAGAGAGGAAGGCAGACTGGAGTGAGAATTACTGTGAGAGTTATTTTTAAGTCAGGAGACACTCCAGTTTCACTAAATGTCACACCTAGTCCATCTGTGTTTCTGTTAACACAGAAATAAGAACATTATCATAATAGTGCATTAAATAATGCCTCTCATATCCTCAATGATCCTGAGTTTTAGGAAATTAAAGATCATTATTATTTGATCAAATTTAATTAAACAGAACCCACCACCTTAGAGCTCCTGGGCTTCTCTAAAGAGAATATGAATGCAATGATTAAATTAAGTCACAGCCAATAAAGATTCTCATCAGAAAAGAAAATGGAAGGAGTTATCTGATTGAGAACTCTGAGTCAATTACATGCCTTGTGTGTTCCACAAGAAGTCACTGAAATTTACCTGTGCTGAAATGGAGAAGAGACCGCTTAGAAAATATAACTCATTTATTCGTCCATTCATTCATCTCATGTGGTAGATGCTTTGCTGGACATCTTGTGAGAGATAACAGGATAAATGAGATGAATTCCCTGACTTCCTCCCAAAATTTGGAGTACAGAATACTCCTAAATGAATATATTCCATAGAATTTGGGATGCGGAAAATATATCAATTTTGAGCTGAAAGTGTCAGGAAAATATTCTTTGAGAAGATGATGCTGAGTTCAGGCCAGAGTTAAGATGATCCAGCAAAAGTAGCTCAAGTGTTTTCCATTATATCCTTACCAGACGTCAGGAGCTATCCTAAGTCCTAGGGATACAGTTTCAGAGGGAATGAGATCGTATATCAGCTTTGCTGTTTTATGGTTGTGAGCTTTAGTAAAAATTATTTAATCTCTCAAATGCTCCGCTTCCTCAACTCAGATAAAATAAGTTTTGAGCTCATAGGTGAATAGTGAATGAAATAATGCACATAAAAGGAATTATGTACTCAAAAAAAGTTAGCTATTGTTATTTTAAAATTCCATTGAGCTCCTCTCTTTCTTTGTCTTTTTCTAAGCTCTCTTATCTCTGGCTGTCAGTTTCAATCTCATTAAGCAAAATTTTACTGAACAAAATCTAAGAAAACATTTGTTAGCTTTTCAGCATCTCTTGAGAAACTCTGAATACTTTGCTTTTATATTCAAGGTGTATCATAACCTGTTTCTAACCATTTTATGATTTGTACTGCCTAGTTTCTGGATAAACCATATTCCAGGATGTTGTGTAAATGTTTCCTGGGTTCTGCTGCCTTTGTGTCTTTAGACATCTTTGAGGGAAAACGATCTTTACCTTTCCTTTGATTAGTATTCTTATTTCCTGAAATAATATTCAAGACCTAGCTGAAATGTCACCTCTTCTGGTAAGCCCTCCCTGATTCTGCTGCCTCATCACTCTTTTTCGGATATAGTATTGATCATGTTAAAATACTGCTTAAGAACTTTGTTGGGTTTTCCTTCCCTGGTGAATCAAGTCTAAGCATTTTAACAGACATGCCCTTTATAATCAGACTTCCCTGGTGGCTCAGACCGTAAAAAAAATCTGTCTGCAGTGCAGGGTACTTGGGTTTGATCTCTGGATGAGAAAAATCCCCTGGAGAAGGAAATGGCAACCCACTCCAGGATTCTTGCCTGGGAAATCCCATGGACAGAGGAACCTGGCGGGCTGCAGTCTTTATAACCAAGTCATCCCCATGATTTCCCAAGCATGCTGTGTACTTTTGTGCTTTCTTCACACTCTCTTCTCCACATGGAATGTTCTACACTGCTTCAAGATCTTTGGTCTTTTTAGTGGTCAGATCTGTGGAGGCTTTCTGAAATGCCTCAACAGAATTGATCTCATCCATCCTTCCAACACCTCATTTATATTCTATTACAGTACTCAGCGACCTCTCAACACACATAGCTAGCTGTATGTTCCTACCTTCCTTCAAAGGATATGAATTCCTTAAGACACTGACTAACTGTTATTTATCAGTAGATGACCTGTCACATACTGGGGCTCAGTAGATGTTAACGGAATGACTTCACGAGCACAGCATGTCCTGGGGACAGAACAGTGGTTTTCAATGTGGTGTTTTTTTCGCTGATTCAAGATGTGGCTTGTTTGGGGTTCTGTGCCTCATTTCAGTGTTATGAGCAAGTGGAACGAATTCCTCTTGGGTTTCTTCATCTCAGAATTAGAGCTCTTGTTAGGTGGCTTGCATAAGTCATTTTGCTTGCAATGGGCTCTAAAACCAGAAACCTTGAGGGAGCCGTGGGGTGGCAGTCCCTCTGGGGGCAGTGAGCACTGGGGAGCTCTTCAGGAACTGAGCAGACTCCTGGCTTTGGGCTCCATGCCCAGGCTCCCGTTTCACCTGATAGGTTTTGTCATTGTCTTTGTAAGCGCTAAATAGTGGTGTGTCTGGCATCAGGTCTGGAATATCATAGTTTCTCAATAAAACTGAGACTACCCTCTTTCCTTTCCCACCACTCAACCAGTTTAGGACTGGTTGCATATTAATAGCATATATAGTTAAAGAATAATCTCTCTCTCCAAAAACGTGCATGAAATCTTGAGACACAGTGGTTGGAATGTGCCACTGCCATACTTCAGGTCCGCTCTACAGCCTCAAGCATCGTCTGCTCCATACCCACTCAAGGCCTCCTTCTCAAGGTCGATGGCTGGATCACATTCTGGCTTCTGAAGAGTGGCCCACAAACTACCAGGCAACATCAGCCTGGTGGCTTCATTTCTTGGATACGTTTTAGTTGGGAGAAAATTCCCTGCTTGGTTTTCTTCGGGATGTGTATTTCTCTCTAGTGTTTGCTAATCAGCTGCTCTGCTCTGTTACAGTAAGTCCCTTAAATACAGATGAGTTCTGTGCCAAGAGTACGTTTGGAAGTCCCTGTTTGTTCGTAAGGCCAACAAAATTAGCCTAGGTACCCAACTAATGCAATCAGCTATCTTATACTGTACTGTAATAGGCTTGTAATATTTTAACACAAATAATACATAAAAAAGAAAAAACCTCAAAAAATAAAGAAAACATTTTTAATTTTACAGTGCAGGGCCTTGAAAAGTACAGTAGCCCAGTGCAACAGCTGGCACACAGGGGCAGGCATTGAGGGAACAGGGGAGAAGAGCGACCGATGGAGGAGGGAGCGGACGTGGGAGCTCATGGAACCGGGAGTCGTCAGTGACAGGAGACGGGGGTGAGCTGTAGCTTCACTCACGCCTGACACTGATGGCACAGGTTCTGGCCCTGTGCTGGAACCAGCTGCATGTTCACATGTTTGAAGGTTCACAACCGGAAGGCTTGTATATAAGAGAGCTGACGCATCCTGCACGTGAAGGGAGAGGTGAGTCTAACAGCCTTTCTGTCTCTTCTCTCTGGTTCCTGATGTTTTGCTGAGAGCGAAGATGGGGGTAAAGATGGGAAGGGAGGGCAGAGAATTATAATAGTGACGTCAATGACACAGTTGGTAAAAGATAAAACTGCCATTAAAGTCTATGCCGAAACAGGCTCTGTATTTTGGTTGCATTAATCCTGAAATACGGTATAAAATTCAAGTCATTGTTTTCCATGTAATGAGCTCCTCATTAATGGTGGCATGCACATGGCAAAGACTTTTGGAGGAGACACAATGGAATCTCATAATTAGTTTTATCTCAGTTGTGAGAGTCTGTATTTTCATGAAGAGATGACCACAACTCTCATGAGCCCCTACATCTGCAGACATCTGTGAGACCACAGGTGTGATAAGGACTCCAGAGGTCCAGGTGGTAGCACGGAGCTGCCCAAGGGACTGCAACTCCCACTGCCCGTGATGTCTATCCATGGTCATTCTCTTGGCTATCAGTTCAGTTCAGTTCAGTCCAGTCGCTCAGTCATGCCTGACTCTCTGTGACCCCATGAACCGCAGCACTACAGGCCTCCCTGTCCATCACCAACTCCCAGAGTCCACCCAAACCCATGTCCATTGAGTCGATGATGCCATCCAACTATCTCATCCTTTGTCATCCCCTTTTCCTCCTGCCCTCAATCTTTCCCAGCATCAGGGTCTTTTGAAATGAGTCAGCTCTTCACATCAGGTGGCCAAAGTATTGGAGTTTCAGCTTCAACATCAGTCCTTCCAATGAACGCCCAGGACTGATCTCCTTTAGGATGGACTGGTTGGATCTCCTTGCAGTCCAAAGGACTCTCAAGAGTCTTCTCCAAAACCACAGTTCAAAAGCATCAATTCTTCAGCGCTCAGCTTTCTTTATAGTCCAACTCTCACAACCATACATGACCACTGGAAAAACCATAGCCTTGACTAGATGGACCTTTGTTGGCAAAGTAATGTCTCTGCTTTTCAATATGCTATCTAGGTTGGTCATAACTTTCCTTCCAAGGAGTAAGCATTTTTTAATTTCATGGCTGAAGTCACCATCTGCAGTGATTTTGGAGCCCAGAAAAATTAAGTCAGCCACTGTTTCCACTATTTCCCCATCTATCTGCCATGAAGTGATGGGACCAGATGCCATGATCTTCGTTTTCTGAGTGCTGAGCTTTAAGCCAACTTTTCCACTCTCCTCTTTCACTTTCATCAAGAGGCTCTTTAGTTCTTCTTCACTTTCTGCCATAAGGGTGGTGTCATCTGCATATCTGAGGTTATTGATATTTCTCCCGGCAATCTTGATTCCAGCTTGTGCTTCTTCCAGTCCAGCGTTTCTCATGATGTACTCTGCATATAAGTTAAATAAGCAGGGTGACAATATACAGCCTTGATGTACTCCTTTTCCTATTTGGAACCTCCTATTTGGAACTCTCTTGGCTATGGAAATGTCAAAATCCACTTCTCTATGGGTAAAAGAATCGAACCTTCTGGGCCCACGTAAGGACCTAAGGGAACGTCGCAGAGTCTCTTTCTTCTTTCTACCCTTCCTGGCAGGCTTCAGCTGACAAATGTAAGGGGAGGAAAATGAAGGGAGAGCTCTGGTCCTGAGAAAGAGTGAAGATTGGAAGGATCATAGCATCCTTCAAATTTTAATCTTTAAAGCTCTCCTCACTGATGTAGTTAAGAAAAACTAAGATGGGAACATCAAGAAATTAGAGCTGGTTTGAAATTGAGACTAGATGGGCTTTTTCTCATAATACAATCTTTCTGGTGATCCTGAAAGGATTTGAGCATTGATGTCACCAGAAAATAAAACAGAAACTCTTATTGTAGGCGAAGGTATTCTCAAGCAGGCAAAATGTAATGACATTTGATCAAATAACATAAAATCCTCCGTTGTTCAGCTTTCTGTTCTATCTGCTCTGATCCTGTAACATCCCCAGGCCAGTTCATGATGGGTAATATCACTGGAGATGTGAACTTCCTGAAGAAAGCAAGTGAATACTTAATTCCATACATGGCAGTGAGAGAAGTTTTTGCAGGATTTGCAGACCTAAGTGTCAGGCAAGGTCATCTTCAGAAGGAATGAAATCTCTAAATGAATTCAGTCTCAAAGTATTTGCAATAGCACTTTTAAGATCCAGGACCAAGAATGATGTGAATAATAAAGTTAGTGGATCTCACCACTGAAGAAAGTCAAACATTTTAAAGTGTCTTTTTAAAAATAACAGTTTTAATGATATATAATTCACATACAACAAAATTTACCCTTTGAAAGTGTACGATTCAGTGTGTTTTGGTGTATTTACAAAGTTGTACAACCACCGGCACTACCTAATTTTAGAACAGTTTCACTCACCCCCGAAAGAAACGCACAGCCACGTTCAGTTGTTCCTCATCTTGTCTGCTGCCAGCGCCTGGCAGCCACAAACCTATTTTCTGTCTTTGTGGATATACCTATTCCAGACATTTCATATAAATGGAGCCATACAATCCCTGGCCTTTTGTGTCTGGCTTCTTTCAATTAGCATAATATTTTCAAGGTTCATCAATGTTGTAGCATACACAGTACATTTTCCCTTTATATGGCTAAAAATATTTAGTTATGTGGATATACGATATTTCAAAAAATCCATTCACCAGTTAATGGAAACCTTGTTTTTTGCTTCTACTTTTTTGGCTATTTGAGTAGAGCTGCTGTGGACATTTATGTACAAGTTTTTGTGCATACATAAGTTTTCAATTCTCTTGGGTGTATATACATATATATATATATATATATATATATATATATATAGAAGTGATATTACTGGGTCACATGATAACTCTATGTTTAACTTTTTGAGAAACTGACAAACCGTTTTCATTGAAATGACTGCACCATTTTACATAAATACATAATGTCTTTTTAATCTCCTGTGTAGATGAAGAAGTTTATTCTGCCCTGGAGACCATGTTGTCCTAGAACTGTGTCTTTTTAAAAAATCCATCACATTTTGAGGGTATTAAACCTCACCCATTCTGGCTCTCTTCCCTCTGCCTTGGCAGAGTCCCCCTCATAAACATTTATAGGCAGTCCGATTATATTGAGAAAAGGCCTAAGCCAGAGAGTGAGACAAGGCCTTCGGCTACTGCACACCACTCAACCTTGAAATTATTTCCCATATTCTTCCTCCACTGGGAACTCTCCAGTTCTCTTTGTCACATTTGCACTATCTAATTTCAATAGCAATAAGAACATAGGATAAGTGAGTGTCTACTTTGTGCCATGTAATATATCTATTCCTGGAGAGAGTAAGAGGTCTGACACCAAACTACCATTCAAAGGTTTCACAATTCCCCATGGGCACTGATAAATGCTACAAAAGAATATATATTTTCAAAGACAGAGTGATATAAAGCAGAGCTTTTAAACTTCAGCAATTGGTATTCCTCGTCTGATGAATCTATATTGCAAGTGGCTGTCCTAAGCGTTGCGGGATGTTTATCAGCATCTCTGGCTTCCATTCGCTATGTGTCAAGAGAACCCCTCCAACTGTGACATCCAAAAGTGTCTCCAAACACAGCCAAATATTTCCCTGGAGCAACATTAGTCCTGGCTGAGAATCACTGGCCGAGAGTTTAGAGCAAGTGCTTAGGCAGGATCCAGGTTTCAGGATGTTGGAGAGGTAGCTGAATCTTTCTGATATTTATCTTCAAAAAATAGAACTGATACTAGCTACCTTAGAGGTCTAGTGTATGGGTTAAACAAGATAAGCATACAGGACCCCCTCATGAATGCTGGGGGGCACTTCTCTCTCATACTGTAATGAAGGCCATTCAGGAAGCCTTGGATCTCAGTTTGAAATTCCTGGAGAGGATGACTCTGGGGTTTTACTTTCCTCTCATGTCTTCTCTTTTGCTAAACTTGAATTGTAAAATAGTAAACTGGGAGAAAGCATAAGGAATGAAGAAGCGGGCTTTTTCTGAGTATCCGTCTGTGAATGCATGGCTGGAATGCTGGATGGTTGTGGAACCGGACACCTGTTCACTCGCGTGTTCACTCATCCATTGTTTGTTCATAAGAAAGATTTACCGACTGTCTGGTCTAGATCCCTTTCTGCCCTTCTGCTCTCCAGTCACTTGGGTTATTTCTTTGACTGTTGCCTGCTCCCTCCTGTCTCAAGGCTTTTCCATATTTTCTGTCCTCAGCCTGGAACACTTATTCTAGTTCACTCCTGTTCATTGTTGAGACTGCAGTTCAAATTTAGCACTTTCAAAGCTACAACCACTGACACTTCATCCTAGATTAAAGCAGAGCCCACAGAGTAAGCACTCGAAACCCCTGGATTATTTTATTGCTTTAGTTCCTGTGAATCCCACTAAACTCTGAGCCCTATCAAGGAGGCAGTTGTGTCCATTTTTTCCCATCACTTCTCAGCACAGAGCCAAGCATGTAAGTATTTGGTAAATATTTTCAAACCAGTTTTCTGCTGACTGGCTGATGGAATGAATGAACAAGTGTTAGGCACTGGCTAGGTTTTTTCTGGCTTTTCTTAAAAAATGATGGACATGATGGTGACTTTCACCTGTCTCAGGAGTGATGAGCCCTTGCTGGGCAGGTTGTCTAAGGCTGATCAGTGAGTGTCTTCTGATGGTAGGACAAAGGGAGAGACAGGCTTGGGAAGGGATGGGCAGAGGGCCTGGGCTTCTATTAAAGTTGGGCCTAAAGTCTGACTCATTAGAAAAGACCCTGGGAAAGATTGAAGGCGGGAGGAGAAGGAGATGACAGAGGATGAGATGGTTGGATGGCATCACCGACTCAATGGACATGAGTTCGAGTAAACTCCAGGAGTTGGTGATGGACAGGGAGGCCTGGCATGCTGCATGCAGTACATGGGGTTGCAGAGTCGGACATGACTGAGCGGCTGAACTGAACTGAAAGTCATTTCAGGGCAGAGCTGCCATCTTTACCTCAAGCATTGCAGTGACTTTAGCCATAAGAAAAAGTCCTCCCTTTGCTCTCCACTTGACACATGCACTCTGTTTTCATCACTTGAAGCTAAAATCCTATGTCATCATCTTTCTTTTTTTCTTTTTCCCTAGGAAGTAGAGATCCTTCATTTTTGAACACAGTTTTCTATGCCAAGCAACTTTCCATAGTCTGGTCAGAAATCGGGTAGCCTTTGTGTTTCTTTTGGCTTGTTAGTACTAGGTATGATCATTGGGATGGTCAACTATGTTCTCAATGTACAAAGAATTCATTCTCTAGGCTTGTGCTCACTTTCTCAGTCTTTGGAAGCCCATGGACTGTGGCTCGCCAGGCTCCTCTGTTCTTGGGATTCTCCACGCAAGAATACTGGAGTGGGTTGCCATACCCTCCTCCAGGGGATCTTCTGGAACAAGGGACTGAACTGGTACCTCTTATGTCTCCTGCATTGGCAGGTGGGTTCTTTACTGCCACCTGGGGGCCCATTCTCTAAGCCTATAATCTGCAAATTTAAAATATGCTTATTTGTTAAACAGTCCTTGGGCCGCTCAGGAGAATAGCTTAAATTTTTTTTTTTAATTTTTCTGATTACATAAATGAGAGGAAGCAGCCTTCACCTGGGTTGGCAATGTGTCCTGTGAAATATTGACCTCTCGTCACCTATGAATGAATGCCTCACTTGGCACAGACTGAGAGCCTGCTGCTTTGTGACAACGGCACTGTTGGGTTCGCAAAGAATCTTGCTCGTTTCCCTGGTTAAGTGTGAAGCAAGGCCTTGCTCCCAGTCTTTTACCTATTTATTTAGCTTCGCTGTGTCTCTGTTGCTGGCTGTGGACTATCTCTAGTTGCGAAGAACAAGCACTCCTCGCTACGGGCAACGCGCAGGCTTCTCACTGTGGCAGCTTCCCTTGTTGCGGAGCAGGCGCTCTGAGCGCATGCGCTTCAGCAGTTGTGCTCAGGCTTGGCGTGTGAGATCTTCCTGGACCAGGGATCCAACTCATGACCCCTGCATTGCAAGGCGGACTCCTAACCACCGGACCACCAGGCAAGCCTCTTGTTCCCAGTATTGCTGTTGCCTACCAGCTCTGAACATACTTCTTGTCGAACCAGACTGGAGGCCAATAATGCAAAATAACCAGCATCTTCCAACGTTAAACACTGACACTCTAACATGAATATTTATTTGCATTTTGCAAAGCTGCTCCTTTTTCCTGTGGCCGAGGCTGGAAAGCAAGACTGATGATCAACTGAAAGTGCGGTGATGAGGAGGGAGAAGAGAGATAGTTGGGTTGTATATATATGCCTTGATCCATCTCCTGGTTCTGATGCAGTTTGGATGAATGAGTCTATTTTCCACTCCTTTCCTGGAGGCTTGTGAGTCTTCTGTAAGAGAATCTTCCTTACCCAGTTTAATTGTGTATTCTGAGGAGGCCACTTTCAGCATCTCATATTAGAGGTATCATCTGTGGATGGGGTTTTTCATTTCTTTGTTTACAGCAACCTGGAATTAGACTTGTTTTGTTATTCACAACACTTGTTTGTACAGTGGTCTCAATAATTAAACCAAAATGTCACTAGATCCATATGCCTTTCCATATCTTATTTTCTTGTTGAAAGGTTTATCCCATAGGAAGTAGCCCAGTTTCAGTCAAGTTCTGATTTTGCCTTGGGGAAAGAAGACACACAAAAATAACTTGTCTTTTCAAATGTTTTACTTAAACTGTAGGACAATTAAAATTATTTATCTACAACCATGCCACAGAAGTAATGAGATGATTAAAATATTCTTAATGAGCTTGCATTTTCCAATTGTTTCACTTGATGTAGCAATACATATTTATGATTTTAATTATTGTTTTGGCCTCAGAAAGTGTCTGTTTTATAAAGATCAGCAGGGTTCATGAGAGACTTGATATGTTGACTTGTTGACTTTTTTTTTTTCCTTAGACTATTAGCAATTAAAATAATACACTGCGGTGGGGAAGTAGTTTAATAAATTCATTTAAACATGTTAAAGCCTTTAAGAAATATAATGCTGAGACCTCTTTTCATTTTAAAGTAATTATAAAGCCCACAGGGTCTGGTGAGCATGGCATAATCCATGCAGCATGTAGAGTGATTAACTTGTAAACTGGGGGGAAAGTCTCACATGCCACCTCCCCTTTCTTTACCTCATTCTCATCTTGGTAGATGAGCAGTGGCTCCAAGAGGTGGAGGTTAATTAAATCTGCCGTCTGTGTGTGCCCAGTCATGTCTGACCCTGCGACCCCATGAACTGTATCCCGCCAGACTCTTCTGTCCATGGGATTTTCCAGGCAAGAACACTGCAGTGGGTTGCCATTTCTTCCCCCAGGGGATCTTCCGGACTCAGGGATCGAACCTGCATCTCTTGCATTGGCAGGGAGATTCTTTACCGCTTCTCAACCCGTGAAGCCCATCTGGGCTCTGGCACTTCTATTCCCCAGAGACTCAACTCATCAGCTATTCCTCTGTCCTGTTTCTTCAAGCTCGGCCACTGCCTGTCTCTCTGCCTAAAAAATGTTCATTTCCTTCCATTAATATAAAATAATATCATTAGAAAATCCTTCACCTTTTAACAGAGATCTCCATCTCTTGCCTTTTATATTCCCCTTGACTTCTAAGTTGTCTTTTCTTCCTCACTTAGTTATTCTTCAATCTCAGTTAATCTACCTTGTACCCCATTTCTTTGTGGAAAAGGAACTCCCTTTATTCCACATCATCTCCAGCATTCATTTTGTAGACTTAAATGTCTATTTAGGTTTTCTGCCCTTTTTGTTTTTTTGTTTTTGATTGGATGGTTGGTTTTTTTGTTATTGAGTTGTATGAGCTGTTTTTATATCTTTGAAATTAAGACCTTATCAATTGCATTGTTTGCAAATATATTCTCCCATTCCAAAGGTTGTCTTTTCATTTGGTTTATGGTTTCCCTTTCTGTGCAAAAGCTTATAAGTTTGTTTAGGTCCCATTTGTCTACTTTTGCTCATTTCCACCTTAGGTCATCTTTCTTGCTCTAGGTCAAGCTTTATTAACCAAATGGATTATTGTATTAAATATTTACAAAGGCCTACATGCCAGGTTTTCCTCCATTCTATTCTTTGTAACAAAATCATGTTTCTAAAGCACACATTCTTCAAAATATCTTATTATTGTGAGGAAACAAGCTCATTATGTTCATGAATGTTTTTTGCCTTTTTCTACAGTCATTCCTTAAGTCACGTCTGGTGGTGACTATCTATATGGAACTCCACGTGTTTCTGAGAATTCCTCATACTTTGTTTCACAGGGGACTTTTAACTACTGTGTAAGATGCTATAACGATAGGGGACTTCCCTGGTGGTCTGGTGGTTAAGAATCCGCCTTCCAGTGAAGGGGTGGCAGGGCTGATCCATGGTCAGGGAACTAAGATCCCACATGCTTTGGGGCAACTAAGCCCGAGTGCCAAATAAATGAATATTCAAAAAAAGGTATCTATAATGATAGATATATGTCATTATACATTTATGAAAACCGATAGCATATGCAACACCAACTATGGACTTTGGAGTGATAATGATGTGTGGTTTCACAAATTACAACAAATGAACTAGTCTGGCTTGGGATTTTGATATTGAGGGAGGCTTTGTACATGTGGTGGCCAGGAATATATGGGAATGTGCTGTACTTCTGCTCAGTATGGCTGTGAACCTAAAACTGAAAAATAAAATCTGTTAAAACATTACTTCATTTCAGCCTCCACTCTATGTGTCTATACTAGCTCTTCCCAACAAGAACCTCTTCAGTTTTCTGCTTGTCTAGTAAGACAGACAAGCAAACCCTTGCTCTCTGTCTTTAACTTAGCTACTGCTAGCCTGTCTCTACCAGTTTATCTCACTCCGTATTCCTTAAGCAAGCATTTCAGAAGTGTGAATCTCTATAAACCTTGTTAGTTTCACTTCGTCCTTTTGTTTCCAACCCTAAGTCATCAGCAACATTGTGAACTGACAATGCAGTCAACAGTGACTTCACGTTGTCAAATGTAACAGGCGCATTTTGATCCTCATCTCATTGGACTTCTTGCAGCATTGGCACACTGTGCTGATCTTCTAGAACTCTTTTCGTCTTGATTTTTGTGGCACCTTCTTTTCCCCAGCTCCTTACCCCTCCTGCACAATACCTTCCAGGACACTCTTCTCATTCCCTCCAGGGTTGATGCCCCCATCCCCAGCAAGGCTCTGTCTGTAACCCACCTTTCTTCATACTACCTATTAATCCTGAAGTAGCAGCAACTGGGGCGTGAGTTTGAAAAAATTCTTGTATGCAAATGATTCCCAAGTCTACATCACTGCCCCTGATCTCTCCTCTTACCTGAAGACTCCAGCTCCTTTCTGATGATGAATCTCCATTTGGCGCCTGCAGGTTTACTCTGAATTCAACACGTTTAAAACTGGGGCCTTCCCTGGTGGTCCAGTGGTTGGGAGTCCACCTGGTAATTCAAGGGACCCTGGTTTGACCCCTGGCCTGGGAGATTCCCCATGTCAGAGAGCAGCTGGGCCCCTGCGCCACAGCCACTGAGCCTGTGCACCGAGAGCCCATGCTCCTCTGCAAGAGAAGCTGCTGGAGTGAAGCCTCATGCACCAAAGCGAAGAGGAGCTGCCGCCGCCACTGCTAGAGAAAGCCTGCGCACACAGCAAAAACCCAGCACAGCCGAAAATTAATAGATTAACTGAAAAAATTGATTTCACTGTCTGCTCCTCTGACCCCAGCCTCTTCACCTCCCTTTATTCACCATCTCCTAACTTCTCAGTGTCACTCTCTGGCTCACAGGCTTCTAGTGGGCGTAAAGTGAGTCAATATGTGATCGTGTTTATCACAGGGCCTGGCATATATTTGCATCTGAACAAATGTGGTCTATTATTGCTACAGCAAGTCCCCTGAAAGTGAAAGTGAAGGTCGCTCAGTCATGTCTGACTCTTTGTGACCCCATGGACCATACAGGCCATGGAATTATCCAGGCAAGAATACTGGAGTGGGGAGCTTTCCCTTCTCCAGGGGATCTTCCCAACCCAGGGATGGAACCCAGGTCTCCTGCATTGCAGGTGGATTCTTTACCAGCTGAGCTATGAGGGAAGTAAATCCCCTACCTACGAACAATTTCTGTCCTGAGAGGATGTTCATAAGTCCAATTTGTTTGTAAAAGTCCAGCAAAGTTAGCCTAGGTAAAAACTAACACAATTGACTATATAGTCCTGTACCCTAGTAGGCTTATAATACTTTTCCAACAGATAATACAGAAAAAAACAAACAAAAAATACAGAAAACATTTTAGTTCTTACAGAACAGTACATAAAAAAAGTTAAGAGTATAGCAGCCGGCACTGAGCGAACAGGCAAGAAGAGGTACCGCCTGGAGCAGGGTGAAGCTGGAGGATCGTCGCGGTAGGAGGCGGAGCGCTGCTGCAGTTTCACTCGCGCCTGGTAATGGCGCAGGCTCCCGTGGCTTGCTGGGCTCCATTCTACCGAGACTCTGGAAAAACAATCCAGTGATGCCTGTTCGCATCTGTGAGAGTTTGAAACTTGAGGGTAGGCATGTAGGGGATTTACTGTGTTATTATTCCAAAGCCTTTGACTGTGTGGATCACAATAAACTGTGGAAAATTCTGAAAGAGATGGGAATACCAGGGCCACCTGACCTGCCTCTTGAGAAATCTGTATGCAGGTCAGGAAGCAACAGTTAGAACTGGACATGGAACAACAGACTGGTTCCAAATAGGAAAAGGAGTATGTCAAGGCTGTATATTGTCACCCTGATTATTTAACTTATATGCAGAGTACATCATGAGAAGCGCTGGACTGGAAGAAGCACAAGCTGGAATCAAGATTGCCAGGAGAAATATCAATAACCTCAGATATGCAGATGACACCACCCTTATGGCAGAAAGTCAAGAGGAACTAAAAAGCCTCTTGATGAAAGTGAAAGAGGAGAGTGAAAAAGTTGGCTTAAAGCTCAACATTCAGATAACGAAGATCATGGCATCTGGTCCCATCACTTCATGGCAAATAGATGGGGAAACAGTGGAAACAGTGTCAGACTTTATTTTTCTGGGCTCCAAAATCACTGCAGATGGTGACTGCAGCCATGAAATTAAAAGACACTTACTCCTTGGAAGGAAAGTTATGACCAACCTGGATAGCATATTGAAAAGCAGAGACATTACTTTGCCAACAAAGGTCCATCTAGTCAAGGCTATGGTTTTTCCAGTGGTTGTGTATCAATGTGAGAGTTGGACTGTGAAGAAGGCTGAGCGCCAGAGAATTGATGCTTTTGAACTGTGGTGTTGGAGAAGACTCTTGAGAGTCCCTTGGACTGCAAGGAGATCCAACCAGTCCATTCTGAAGGAGATCAGTCCTGGGTGTTCTTTGGAAGGAATGATGCTAAAGCTGAAACTCCAGTACTTTGGCCACCTCATGCAAAGAGTTGACTCATTGGAAAAGACTCTGATGCTGGGAGGGATTGGGGGCAAGAGGAAAAGGGGACAACAGAGGATGAGATGGCTGGATGGCATCACTGACTCAATGGACGTGAGTTTGAGTGAACTCCGGGAGTTGGTGATGGACAGGGAGGCCTGGTGTGCTGCAATTCATGGGGTCGCAGAATCAGACATGACTGAGCGACTGAACTGAACTGACTGATTCTTGTCTTGCCTAGTGGTATCCCGGGACCACATACTCCAGCCTGAATATCGAAGGCCATCACGAGTTTCCCCATCTTCCCCAAGCCTCTCTTTCTCCCTCATAACCCAACAGCTGCGAAATCTGGCCTCTGCCTGCCTGCCCATCCTTCTCTCCTACCACTCCCTGCTTCGTGAAGTTTGTTCTAGGAGGACTAACTTATTTGAGAATTTTAAAATTCCCTCTCTCTCTTTTCTTGTGCGCCTATGCCTAGAGCCCTCTTCCTTTCTTTCTTTACCTGCTTCATTTTCTGTTGATTCTTCACATAGTTCAGCCTCATGTTCTTCAAGAATCTTCAGTCTCCTAATCCTAATCCAAATGATTTGGATCTTTATTCTCTGTTTCAGCAAAATGTCCCAAGCTGTCTTGTATCACACACAGCCTTCTACATTGGATTGTGAGTTTCAAGGACTATGTCTTACTCATCTTTGTTTGCGTTTCACTCAGTGGAGTGCCTGGCATATACTGTATATACAACAAATACTAGCTGGATTAAACTAAACTATTGATTCAGTTTAAATACTAAGTGATAACCTCGAGACCTTGTGCCGTGTCTCCTCAAATGTTTCAGAACTGAACTCTTTTAAGTTATAGAACCACAGATAGATCTCCATTAAATTTTCTTTCTGTTGGATTCTATGTGTATTTTGAAAATTAAGGAGGATGTCTTTTCAGATGCTGATCTTTCCATTTTCAACTTGACGAACAAGACATCAAAGTACGTAGAACAAAGTATCTGGTTCAAAATTCAACAGATTCTAGACTAGAATCCCCAGAATCCTTATATTTACCAGTAAGTACTATAAAGTGTAGACTGTAAAGTATTTTTTATTTTTACTTGTAAAAATTGTGGTTTGCATTTTCCCCTAATTACAATGATTGGAAAGTTCAATATGTAAAATTATACATAGAAAGCATGGAAATTCACAGAGAAAGAAAACAAAAATTAGCTACAATTCTACCACAAAGATACTTGAAATGTTAAAATTTGCTTCATGATCTATCAGGATTTTCCATAACTTTTCTCTGTATAAGTACTATGATTTAAGAATTGTCCTGTAGTCTGTTTTATTTTTCTCTTAGCAATATAACAAAAACATTTTTTCCATGTCAATAGAGATTTGGCTATAATGCTATTTTAAAATTTCTACTTTTTAAAACTATTTTATTGTGTGGATATAATCCTTTTTATTAAATATTAAATCCTTTATTATTAAACATTGAAGCTTTTCTAAAAATTGTAATACAAATTTTATCCACATACTTTTGCTATACCTATTTAGATATTTTTGTGTGCTGGGGTACTTACATATACATATGAAAATAGAGTTTAACCATGCAAGTACAGTTTAAAATCTTCTCTTGTTTACACTGATGAGTGTTTTGGAACGTTGACCAAAAGGGGCCCCTGATGATACATATTTCCAATTTTGTAGCTCAGATGAAAATAATACTTCCTTGCAGATTCCTGGTGGTGATTTGTAAGTGATTCATTTGTGCAAGATTAGTAAGGAACATAACTTTATGTTTCTCAATGTTTTACTCATACAATGGAACTACTAATATACTTGTCTCCAACTTTTGTGGAAGACAGGAGAGTGTATTAAAGCACAGAGGAGTATGTTGCTACATAGAGTTTTCATGATTATTATTTTTAAAATTTTTCTTATTGTTCTTTTATACTGTAATTTTGGGGTATTTTTGCGGCCCCTCCCATCTTATGAATGAGTGGTGACTCTAAAGTATAATTTCTTTTCTGTTTGTCTGTGTCCTGTGGCTTGCTTTCTTTTTTTATAAGGCAATATTTTGTGCTACACTGCAATACATAATAAATATATTTCTAAATTACATTTCAAAATGAGCTATTGTTTCAAAGTGAACCTCAAAATATGGGAAGTCTCTGAAGTGGAGGAAAAGATGAAACGGACAGATTAAATGAGATGTGGCCACCTCAGGGGACATTCTACTTCATACAAGTCCCAGAAATCTCAATGAAATCACTACATAATTTAGGCATGTTCATAAATAATCCATCTCAACATTTTTCTTTAAGGATTCAGTTTTCAAGTGCATAAACTAAGCAATCCTGGTGACCCACCTCCAGCATGAGATGGGGAAAATATATTTCAAGTCTAAAAAAATGACTTCATGGGTTGTGGTTAATGGAATATTTGCTGGTTGCTTTATCAAGGCCAAAGGGACATTAGCAAATGCACACCCTTTGATCATTTATTAATGTATCATGTGCTGTGCCTGTTAAAATAATTTTAGCATTCAGGAGCTGGCTTATGAGAATGGAAGAAACTTGAGAGAATGGCTAGGCTGTATTTTGAAAAGTGCTTTTACCATCTTCACTGAACTGTGCTACATAATCCTCTCCCTTGCTATGATTAGACACAGGTATCACTGTTACAACTCCAGTTTTATTAGCAGGATTAAAAAGTAGCAAAGGAGATAAAGGGTAGGGTTTTGTTTCTGGAATGATTCAGAGTCTGCCCAAGGAAAGGGAACATTAGGGTCTGATGCAGAATTCTAGTGTCCCACCTCTGAGGTCTGCATGCCAAGCCTTGGAAGTGTCTCGAAGTATTAAAGAGCACAGGTTTTCCCTCACTGATGGATGGGGGTCTTGCCTTAGCCAGGGTAGGAGGCTCATGTGTGGCTAAAAACAGGGGATTAGCCGTGGGGAGACCAGACATGCTCATCTTTATCTTTCCTGAAAGTTATTCCATGGGCGAACAGACCATTCATCATCAGTGAAAACACAATTCACTTCCGTCTTCTCACACACAGGATTGGTCTCCCAAATGTGCACATCTGGAAATATTATCTAGGCCTGTGTAATGACCAGTGTTTAAGCATAATCTGTGTGTAAGTGAATTCAGCTGAGAGGGAGTTTGCCTTTTGGCTTTTACTGTCTGAAGCCCTGGTACTACTGAGCTTTCTTTCTTGAAGTTTTATCATCTGCCCAAGAAAATGAATAGGAGCTAGGAAAGAGACCCTAGACGGCTGATTTTACAAAGAATGTGGCCATGCTTCTTGCAATAATATTGTATAGGCTGGTTAGCACTGCTGGATATCTCAGTGGCTTTCAAAGCTCTGAGTCAGCTTTTGTGGTCAATTTGGATTAGGAAGTCTTCTAATTACAAGGGTGTGTGTCCACAAGGAAGGGCAGGTATAGCACAAAGGTCTAGACTTTGTTTTCCTTACGCATCACGGACACAGAGTGGTCCAGTTGTCTGTTTTAGGTTATCTCAAATAATCCCTACAGAGTCTTGTATGCACGTGTGCTTACTCACTCAGTTGTGTCTGACTCTGTGACCCCAGGGGACTGTAGCCCGCCAGGCTCCTCTGTCCATGGGGATTCTCCAGGCAAGAATACTAAAGGGGGTTGCCATACCCTCCTTCAGGGGCTCTTCCCAACCTAGGGATCGAACCCAGGTCTCCTGCATTGCAGCGAGATTATTTAGTGTCTGAGCCACCTTCAAGAGAGGCATTGTTGCCCAGATTTATAGATGACAAAACTGACGGTCAAAGGATGCAGTGACATACCTAGGAAGTGTTATGGCAGATACTGAAGACCTTATAACTTCATAAGTTTCCTCTACATATCGCTTGTGGAACTCAAGACTCCACCAATGCACATATGCTGACTTTTTTTGGTCTACTACATGATTCTCTATATCTGTGAGTCTGCTTCTTTTTTGTTATATTCTCTATTGTTATTTTTAGAATTTCACATATAAATGAAATTATTGTACAGTATTTGTCTTTCTCTGTCTGATTTATTTCACTTAGCAAAATGCCCTTCAATTCCATCCATGTTGCTACAAATTGTTCATTCTTTTTTATGCTTGAGTAGTATTCCATTGTGTATCTATACAACGACTTCTTTATCTACACATCTGTGGATGGACATTTAGGTTTCTCCCATATCTTGCTATTGTAAATAATGTCGTATGAACATTGGGGTGTGTTATATTTTTGAAGTAGTGTTTTCTTCTTTTTCTGGACACATAACTTGGAGTGGAGTACTGGGTCATGTGATAGCTCTACTCTTACTTTTCTGAGAAACCTCCGTACTGTTTTCTGCAGTGATTGCACCAATTTGCACTCACACCAGTAGTGTATGAGGGTTCCCTTTTCTCCACGTCTTTGTCAACATTTGTTATTTGTGTTTTTGATGACAGTCATTCTGACAGGTGTGAGATGATCCCTGTTGACCTTTTTCTTCTGTCCAACTGCTAGAGCGAGGGATTGGAACGCCATCTCCACCAACGAAGAGAACCGGTACATGTGAAAAGACCACGTGGCGATTCATGGAGCAGCTGCTGGCTTGGGGGTAGATGATGGACGTGAGTTTGAGTGAACTCCGGGAGTTGGTGATGGACAGGGAGGCTTGGTGTGCTGCAGTTCATGGGGTTGCAAAGAGTCGGACACGACTGAGCGACTGAACTGAACTGAACTGAACTGATGTCACTGGGGGCCCAAACTAAAGGAATCACACATTTTCCCACCTACCAGGGGCTTCCATGTGGATGGTTGGTGGTGGACTTGTTTGGAGCATTGCTGGAAGTGGTTTCATCACAAACCTCTTTCCAACTGTGTGTGTGTGTGTGTGTTCAGTCGCTTAGTCATGTCTGACTCTTTGTGACCCCATGGTCTGTAGCTCACTAGATTCCTGTGTCCATGGACTTTTCCAAGCAAGAATACTGGAGTGGGTTACCATTTCCTTCTCCAGGGGATCTTCCCGACCCAGGGATTGAACCCATGTCTTTGTGTCTCCTGCGTTGGCAGGTAGATTCTTTACCACTGTGCCAGCTGGGAAGCCCCCTTTCCAACCATGGCTGCTCAATATCTCATCTGTAGCTTTGCAGAGAACCTGGGCTTTTACTGAAAGCTCAGAGTCTCTGAATAATGAGGTGACAATGGAAAGAAATGCTACTTCTGAAGAGTCCTGCTACTTCTTGTCATCTCCTTGAGAAAACTGAGAATGTTTCAGTTTTATCAGGCTGGTACTCGGTGCATCTCTTTAGTTAACAGCTTGGACTCTATATTCAGGCAGATCTGAGATTAAAGTGTGGCTCTGCCAAGTCTGGATTCTGTGACCATGGTAAGTTGTTTAACCTTCCTGAACTTGTGCCTTTGTGTGTAAAATGAAGATGTTTGTAATTCCTTACCATATAGGATTATTTTGAAGGTCAAATGAAAGAGTAATGTTTATGCACTTAGCCACAGCACCTGGGACTGTTGCTGTTGATTGTTCCTTTTATTTTTAAAAACTCTTTCAAGTGATTCCAGAAGATATTTACAAAATTGTTAAGCAAAAATAGTAAAAGGTGATATCCACTACTGTTGAAAAGTCACAAAAATGATTACAAATGAAGGCAGAATAGTTTGGCCATATAGACTTGCCTTTAAGTCTGACACGTCTGGGTTCAAAACTTGATCCGTCTCATCTCTACGTGATCTTGAGGATTTTTTCCTTAACCATGCTAAGCCTCAGTTTTCCAGTTTGTAAAATGGAGTTAATTATAGTTTTAATATCTTCAGGGTGCTCTAAAGATTAAATGAGATAAGTTCTATAAAGGTCTAAGCCCAGTGTCTGACACATAACAAAAGACCAACACATAATAAATATTGCAAGGCAAGAAGTATAGTTGTGCTAGTGTGATGAGCTTATCAGCATTTTAAATTTAAATAGAATTTATCTACTCTTAATACTATCTTTACACATGTAATCTCAGTCAAAAAGTAGAAAACTTCTCTCCCTAGAATCAATGCAACCAAAGTCTGCCCTTAGAATGAGGATTCAGTAGGATATTTATCATAAAAGGACCTATCCAGGGAACAGAAACAGCCTCACAGACACAAAGAAGAGATGTGTGGTTGCCCAGGCTGAGCCAGGAGTGGACGCGGGGAGGACTGAGCGTCTGGGAGGAGCGATGCAAACCGCTGGATGTAGAAAGGATTAACAACACGCTTCTACTCTGCAGCACAGGGAAATGCATCCAGTATCCTGGGATAAGCCACAGTGGAAAAGAATATAAAAAAGAGTGCATGTACATGTCTAAGTGAATCACCTTGCTGTACAGCATAGATTGTCATAACATTATATATCAACTATATGTCAAGGAAAAAGAAAACAAAGAGAACTTAAGAACTCTATTTATGATTTCAATATTTATGCCCATGACTCTTGTGATCATTTTTAACAGCCTGAAAAACAGCTGAGGAAGTCTATCTTGTGACAACCCCAGACTGAAGATGACAAATCAAAGGAAGGGAAAAGAGGGAATGAACTGGTCTTTGTATGTTTGGAGCCGTGACTGGTGTTTGGGAATATTCATTTGCAGATAAGGACACTGAATTATGAAGAGAACCCCATTCCACGCCTTGTGAATGGAAAAGTAAGGAAGCAGGGTGGCGACCCCGGTAACGCCAGCACTATCTCATAGGTCCACAGAGGTCCCAGGAGATGCACGCGCGGGTCTAGGCCTCCGAGCCTGTCACACGGAACCCAGGTGTCAGCACCCAGAGTTACCCTAGCAGACACCTTGTCAAACCTCCTCCTTCACAGCGTGGGGAGGTGAGTTGCCCTTTTATGCAGCTGATAAGTGGAGCTGCTCCTGCTTAAACTTGCTCTTACAGCTCCAGTCTTCTGCCCTTTCCACTCTGTGGGAACCTCCCACCTACAGGTAGTTTTGAAGAAATTTCTTAGAGGGGCACGCAATCCATAAAGAAATGAAGATGGTATGGGAACCTAGGACAGTTCCTTAACCTCTCTGAATTTCCACTGCCTCAGCTGCACTGGGCTGGAAAGATTCCATTAGAAAAGTCTCCATGACAGCAGCTAGATAGCAATAAAAAGTAGCAAAAGCTGGGCCCTCACTGGGCTCCCCAGGTGGTACTAGTAGTAAAGAACCTGCCTGCCGATGTGGGAGACGGGAGACGTGAGACCAGGGTTCCATCCCTGGGTCAGCAAGATCCCCTGGAGTAGGAAATGGCAACCCACTCCAGGATTCTTGCCTGGAGAGTCCCATGGACAAAGGCGCTGGTGGGCTACAGTCCATGGGGTCACAGAGTTGGCACATACCGGCCCTTACTATGGGCAAGTACTACTCTGATTGTTGACTTATATAAGTATCTCACTTAATCTTCACAACAACCCTGCAAAATTGATAGTCGTAGATATCCTAACCAAAGCTTAAAAGGATTAAATGAATTTCCCAGTGTACATATAATTGAAAGGTAGTGGAGTGAAATTTTATAGATTTCTGACTTCAAAATCCACATACCCAATCTCTCTAAAATTCTCCCTCCATCATTGGTGCTCTGTACAGGGAAGACACACTGTCATGACCAGATCCACACAAAGGTATCTGACAATCTAAATGATAATGACATTGCTTTATGGTAAGGGCTGTGTCAGTATCTCTGAAACAATCTCAGCTAGATGGTGACATTCCTAATAACTAACCCTGGCTGTTTGGGTTCTTAATGACTGTAATGGCAAAGTGGCCTTGGGTGAATGGGGAGAGGTCTCTCAAACTAAGGAGTATACTTCTGAGAGATGCTTCCCCCTTCAGAAGGGAGAAAGAGAAAAGACACTAAAGTTTGTGAGGTGCTGGCTGTAGGTCAAGTACCTTGCCATTTGATTTGCGTGATTCTCTCTGTTAAATCTCACCATCAGCATGAAGGTACATGGGACTGTTCTGTTTCACTGAGAAGTTCACTTAAGCACAGAGAAGTGAAGCCACAAGCCCAAGGTCATACGACATACTCAATGTGAGAGGAAGACGGAAACTGAAGTCTGTTGGTCACCAAGGTCTGTGCTCTCCCCTATCACACTAGCATCTTGAAATGTTTGTTTTCACATTGTTACCTCTCCTGACCACACAGAGGCCAATGCACACTCCCCAGTGCCCCTGCATACCTCTCCCCCGCCACACCCTGCGTATAACACCCGCAGACTGCATCCCCGTCATCTTTCACATTGGGTGGGCCCTACAATTATCCTGTGATTCTTCACCATGATAGACTGATTCTTAGGAACTGACGAAGCTGGAGGTTCCAGATCAGTACGTGCTGACGGAGGTTCCGAATCACTGCCCTAATGCACTACACCATCGATTCATCTACGCTGATCTCTAAGCTAGATGTGCATTGAGACAAAGTGGGGACTCCTTGTAATAAAACCCAGCTAAGCTTGCAGAGTGTACTCCACTGGGCATTTAAATTCTGAGGCAAGCATCAGGCTGCCCCGTGAACAGGGGCTGCAGCTCAGTCCTGGAGGAATTACAAGAAGACGCCGAGTGCACCCAGAAGCCTGTGGGGGTCCCAGGTGGTAAATAGGAGCTTCTCCATCAGTGTCCAGGGCTCACACTCAGGCCTATCTTCTGGCCTCACATCATCAGACTGAGAAAAGTGTGGCTTGTAACTTGCAATGAGGTAGATGCCGTGGTCATTCATTTATTTATTTTGTCGTTCATTCATTTCTCTTTTTTCAGTAGAGTATTTGGTTGTGCCATGGCATGCAGGATCTAGTTCCCTGACCAGGGACTGAACCCAGGCCCTCTGCATTGGTAGCGCAAAGTCTTAACCACTGAACCGCCAGGGAAGTCCCTATTCATTCATTTCTTTAACAAGCATTGAGAGTCTATGTTAAGTGGTGAGCTGACACCATTGAACCAGATACAAACCTGGGAAGGACTTGAATACAGGTGTGTCTGTTGAGATACAAAGCATCACTGCCTTTCATCTGTCCTCACTCACGTGATGACAGTCTTGGGCACAGTGACTGTCATTGCTCTGCTTCTGTGTATAATTAGAGTTCTTCAGTGAGTTACGCTTCCCAGAGAGCTCAGTGGTGAAGAATCCACTTTCCAGTGCAAGAAACGCGAGAGACGTGTGTTCCGTTCCTGGGTTGGGAAGTTCCCCTGGAGGAGGGCACTGCAACCCAACTCCAGTATTCTGGCCTGGAGAATCCCAAGGACTGAGGAGCCTGGCGGGCTATGGTCTGTGAGGTCGCAAAGCGCCAGACACAACTGAGCACAGACACACACACAAAATTGCAACACTCTGCACAAGGAGGGATAATGATTCAGTACACATGGTCCATCTGTTATCAGCCAACCTCCTTCATATACCTCACACTGCAGGGTCCTTTACTAAGTAATCAAATCACGGGATATTGGATATTCACACCCTTATTAGGCAATGTGATGTGACAGAAAGCCTACATATCTGAGAATGCATCTTAGGCTTGCCACATGTTAGTCAGCGATGAAGGACAATCTCTCAGCCACAGGGATTACTTCCTCTGTAAAAAAGGGTAAACTTTGCCCCTGAGGTCAGGTGGGAGGATTAATGCGATAAAGGAAATAAATGTTCATCGCCCACACCTTAAGCAATTACTTAGTTTCACAGCAGTTCTTTTGCTCCCCAGGAAAGCATGTTTGGAAATATTTGACTCAAGATAGAAAAAAATCCTTCTGAACTGGGCCCAGTTTATCCTCTACCCTCACAAGGAGCGAGTGAATGATCAGCCAGCTCTGTCCACCAGACTGGGAATCCTGAGGGGCTAGAGTCATAGTCAATTTATTCTTGTATCTTTAGCTCAGTTCTGGTTTGCCATGTTATGGGCACTTCCTAAATGCTTGCTATGTTAAAGGATGTCTCAATCTCAGAACCCCACTGCTATATGCCAAGCACCTCAATGACTTTATCTTTATGATGGCATTTGAATTTCTTCACCATCAGATTAGATCTTATCTCCCGAGTCTCCTTCATTTCCAGAGCTGTTATCTGCTTAGAAAACAATAATTTAGAAAGACTTTGTATTAAGAATGTCATTTCAAACCGCTTGACTGTCTTGGGTTATAGCCATTTGATTATATAGCCAAAAGTGGTACTGTGAAAGCCTGCAGCTTTCTTGGAAAACCCATACGGCTCATACTCGATTATAAAATCACGTTTGCTACAATTGCAACAGAGCTTGTGTCAGCAGAGTTTCTCTAATGAGAAGGTGATTTGAACTGAAATGTCTACATTGTTTTGTTTACTTGAGGTCTAAGTGTGTGACCATTTCTTCATGCTTCATTCAATCACATTAAAGCCTTACTGTAAAACATCTTACTCAAACACAGGATTTAAAAAATTTAGTGAATTCCAAGGATGGGGAAATGTACATTGCTCCATTATTTCTATTTTAGGGGTAAAAGAAAAATGAGACTGAGACTAAAATGAGTATAGGTCAAAGAGAAGCCCAGGCATCCATACAATATTATTTTGGATTAATGAAGGGGAAAGGTCTGTGTAAATTAGTGAAATCTGAATATGTATTACAAAAGTACAAGATTATTATTTCCAGTGACATAAAATTATGCAGAGAAAATCTTCCTTGATATGTTCTACTTAGCAAATTATTTGATAATAAGACAGAGGGAGTTGGAATTAAAATTGATTTTATGCAACATTGATCCTATAAGTGAGAGCAGTCACTAAAATTCTAAGCTAAACTACTGAGTTTCCCCACATTTCATAGAAATTAAAAATAAGGGAGGAATAGTTGATTAATCATGATAACAGATATCAAACTTATAGGGAGAAAGTATCACAGTGGCCTTGGGCCAAGCACTAAGGATCGCACGAGTCCGGTCTTGGCCCAGCTTTGCTTCCTTGGTTGGAAGTCTCTGCGGAGGTCCATGTACAAAGGGCATGCCCCCTTTTGCAGGGGACACTACCCTTTATTACTTAGGATTTTGGTCCAGTAAGTTAAGCTGGAACCATAAGGAGGGTTTCTTTTTCCTAGGATATTTAGGATTAAAAGTACACAGAAGGTGAAATGTAAGACCTAGTCTTGCTACTTTTTAAGTGCAAAGAGGAGTTTTCCATCTTTCCTCTTAGTGGGAAAAGAAGCCATCTGAAGCAAATCAGAGACAGCAAGGGGAGCTAGGACAGAGGGGCAAGGTGGCTTCCCTCATGTGTGGGCTGAAGTGGCCCAGGCTTGTTTCCTCTGCCCTGCCGTGCTGGGGAGAGAGAGCAAGACAGACAGAGGGACAGACAGAGAGAAAGAGAACAAAAGCTAATAAGCCCTGGATATTCTTCCCACTCAGATGCAATGGAAAAGCTAGAGAAGAGAATGAATTCCTACTAGGAACAAGGATCGTTTAATTCTACTAAGTGACAACATTTACGGAGAAGGCAATGGCACCCCACTCCAGTACTCTTGCCTGGAAAATCCCATGGGCGGCAGAGCCTGGTAGGCTGCAGTCCATGGGGTCACTCAGAGTCGGACAGGACTGAGCGACTTCACTTTCACTTTTCACTTTCATGCATTGGAGAAGGAAATGGCAACCCACTCCAGTGTTCTTGCCTGGAGAATCCCAGGGATGGGGGAGCCTGGTGGGCTGCCATCTATGGGGTTGCACAGAGTTGGACATGACTGAAGTGACTTAGCAGCAGCAGCAGCAAACTGAACTTCAATGAATTGGGGAAATTTGCCCAATTCATAGAATCAGTAAGCCATGGAGATTCTACCACAAGTCTGACTCCCAAACCAGATTTGGCAATAATTCCAGTGCCACCAATGATTCATTGCTTGACCTCCAGCAAAGCAGATGAATAAAAAGCTATTGGATGAGTAAAGTCCCAGATGAAGTTAACAGGTTTCCTAGCCCAAGAATAAGTAATCCCTACTTCCTAGGGTTGCTGTAAAGATTAAATGATATAGATAAAAGATAAGTGATAGGTGGGTGTATAGTAAGACTCTTAAAGGGCTGAAATAAATTCTGACTGATGAAAAAAGGCTTGCTAGGACATTTTGTTCTTAATTGATAATGTTGAGGTACATGGCAGAAGGAGCAAGTTCTTTTGCTATCTATTGTCAGTAATCTAATGAAGAGTGAGACTGTGCAGTCCTCTGATTGGCTACGACCACTCTGATATTCTTATGTTCATGTACAATAGGTGCTTTTAAAGTGCTTTCAAGCACTTAGTTCCCCAAAGAAATAGAAAAGTTCTTCCTCACTATTTTATGTGCATGATTATTTTACCTGTCTGCTTCTTTTCTTTGCTAAGTACAAACACACCAATTCAAAGATGAATAATCCCATTTTCAAAATAAGTAAAGAATTAGTGAATTTTTCCTCCCTGTGTAAACACAAGTTCACCCAGATACCCGATGAAGAACCACGGATCACCTGAGTTACTCGCAAGCCAGCCCTCTGGTGACGTTTTCATCTGAAGTAAGACTTGTGATATTTGAGACCCCTGGACTGTACCCTCTGCCCATGTGCTCACTCACTTCACTTGTGTCTGACTCTTTGCGACCCAGTGGACCCAGTCCACCAGGCTCCTCTGTCCATGGGATTCTCCAAACTAGAAACACTGGAGTGGGTAGCCATTCCCTTTTCCAGGGGGTCTTCCCAACCTAGGGATCGAACCAGCACCTTTTAGGTCTCCTGCATTGGCAGGTGGGTTTTTTACCATTAGCACCACCCGGAAAACCCGGACACTACCTTCTACTTGGAACTTTTTCAGTAATACTTGGTGCCTTTTTGAAATCACTAGCTTCTCTGTGTTTAAATCACTTAAATTTGGAGAGATTTGTCAGAACCACTCAAAAATACTGACGGCTTCATCAAGGATTGCCTTGATCATTCATCCCAGGAGTCTCAACACATATTCTATATGTTAAACTTGACACAAATCCCTGCCCTTTTTATAGGCCTATGCTACGCTTTTCCTCCACTCACCACGTGTAATTCCAACAAAGTACCTTGGAATTTCCGTTCCTCACTCTCCCTAAGCAAACTGAGAATATATCTTAGTCCTAAGAAGTATTTGATTTTAATCAAAATATTGTCTCCTTTGGCTCTTGCCATACTTCTTATTATCTCTTGAAAGGACCTACTTTATCTTCACTTTTTTCTTATCTTCTACTCCAAGAGACACCTCTATTTTCACAGCTGAACTCTGAGAAAACACAGAAAAATTAACACATTTTATTTGGATCCTACTGATAACAACATCAACAGAATTCATCCTCAGGTGCTAATTTGCTCTTGCCTCCTTTTTTTAATCAGCATCATCATTCATCTATGTCACCCAAGGTGGGAGAACTGCCTCTGAGAGCACATTTGGTCTGCAGCCTTGATAAGAGAGTTTTATAACTTGCAACCCTGATTCCCATATTTTATTCATGATTTTGATACTCCCAGTCATTATTTCCAGTAACCTTCCACTCAAAGGCTTCAGGTTAATGCGTATGGTAACTTTCTCTGCCGGTGGCTCTAACAATTGACTGGTATGGCTACAGCAGTCTCTGGCAAACAGTATTAGGCTCTTGGTTGGTGATGCAATTTTAAGTACAGACTAATTCAAGGGGACCTAAACTATTCGAGGGAAGGTGCTCAAGCAAATTACGTTTCTACAGTGTGAATTTTAAGGATCAGAATTAAGCTCATTTTAAACACTGTAGTCCATAGCCTTATTTTTGTAGCATTTTAGAGGGATGAGTCTGAATTCATTTTACTGAGATAACTAGAACGTCCTTCTGTGTAAAACATTGAGCTATAACTAATGCTGGACTGGAAGACTCAGTTGTATCAGTAATTACCTGTGACCTTAATTAATTAAATTAACTTCTTTGGGTCTTAGTTTTCAGATGTTGGTTCGAATTCTTTGATAATAGAAGATCAGCAAGTACTGTTCAATGAGTGCAGTAGAATGTAAAATCTTCTGTGCAGCCAAAATTTTATTTGGCAACCATACAAATAAAATTGTTCCCTCTATTTCTCTTCTCATTCTTTTAGTTCAAATCACTATCATCACACTCTATGATTATGTCAACTTGCCTGTTTTCCTACTTCTGATCTTACCCCTCTGTTTATATCTTTTCCACAGCACAGTAAGAGTGATTTTTCTGAAGCACACACTTGATTGTCATTTTCAAGATTGAAGTTTTTGCCATAGACTGAATTTCTCTCTCCCTTCCCCACCCGACCCCCCACTCTGTATGTTGAAGTCCTAAACCCAGTGTGATGTTATTTGGAGCTGGGGCCTCCAGGAGGTGATTAGGGCTGGAGGATGGAACCTTCACGAGTGGGGTTAGTGCCCTTATCAAAGGCACCCAAGGAGCTCCTCCACCTCTTCTGCCACGTGAGGTCACACAAGGAAGAGGGTCATCTATGGAACAGGAACCGGGCCGTCTCCAAACACAGAGTCTGCTCCAGCCTCTAGAGCTGTGAGGAGTAGACGTTGGTGTTCAGGCCGCTCAGTCTATGGCTTTCTTCCTCTACTTCCCTTACTAAAAGCTGCAGGTTCTTTGCCATCGCTTAGAATTAGCTCCAGGGACTTCTTTGGCAGTCCAGTGGTTAAGAATCCACACACCAGTGCAGGGGACACAGTTCAATCCCTGAGCAAGAAACCAAGTGCCTCTGGATAACTAAGCTCCTCTGCCGCAGCCACTGGACCTGCGCTCTCCAGAGCCTGTGCCACAGATAGGGGCCCACCCTGAGCACTGTGAGGATCCCGTGTGCCCCAGCTAAGACAAGGAAAGTACTAAAAAACCACAAAAAACATTGGCTCCAGGTTACTTCTCAAGCTTCATTTCCTCACTCCTCCTTTCCTCTTTGAACACTTTGAACTTCTAGAAATTTTCAGATGTTCTCTCACCTATTTCATGTGACATTCTTTCTCTACAAAATGCTAGTCTCTCTTCCCTGACAAACTGACTCTTCCTACTCATCCTAGGCCAGACCTTGCAACTTGTTTTCTCTAGTAAGCCATTGCCGATGTGCTGAATTTAGTGTTGTTGTGGCCCTCTCTTCCTCACCTATCTCAGCAGGCTTTACATTGGAGGGCAATAGCCCACTTCTTTATCTATAACAATCCCTAGACTGTACAAAGGATAGGAGATACATTCGTCTTCTCTTCCTCACCTATCTCAGCAGGCTTTACATTGGAGGGCAATAGCCCACTTCTTTATCTATAACAATCCCTAGACTGTACAAAGGATAGGAGCTACATTCGTCTTGACCATTGTGGAATCACTAGTCCCTAGCAAAGTGCCTGGCATGCTATGTATATTTGTGAAACATATTAATACATGCACTAGAGGGGAGGATGTTGCTAGGTTCTTTTTTTAAAAAAAAATGATTAATTAAATTTTGGCTCTGCTGGGTCCTTGTGGCTGCATGGGCTTTTCTCTTGTTGCAGTGACGGGGGGCTGCTTTTCGCTCCAGAGTTCAAGCTCTAGAGGGCGCGTGCCTCAGTAGTCAAGGCCCGTGGGGGCTCCTGGGCTCTGGATCACAGCCTGTGCTGCTCTGGGGCATGAGGGATCTTCCCAGACTAGGGACTGGGCCCATGTCTCCTGCATTTGCAGGCAGAATCTTTACCACTGAGCCACCAGGCAAGCCCACTAGGCTCCTTCATTCTTTATCTATAGAACATGAAGGTGACTGTGCTACTTTGTACTGTTTTCAATTTTATACTGTCTCCTGTAAAATGCATTTTATACATACAGAGAAAATAGGAAACAGAAACAGAAGAGAGAAATATGTGAGTATTAAGAGATGGTAATAAACGAATGATTTCTTTTTTCACTAATTACCATACAGGCACAGTAAGCTAAAAATGGTACATCCTTGAATTGTATTAATAGGCTCTCTGGAGGGCTCTCTTATGTGCTTCTGGGGGAAAAATAGCTACTTTCTAATAATGAACTAGCTGTGAGACATCAGCATCTGTGGAGAAAGAGATTTAGAAAAAAATAAAGCTGAGATTAAACCAAAACATAATTTTATTTTGTTTAATATGTTCAGAGAAGAAACTCAAAAACATAGTTTCAGATGACATATGCTGATTGTTTAGTAGGTTTGTGACATTGTACAGAAATCCATGTGAGGATTGGCATGGGGCAATACTTAAATTATCTTTCAGGAACTTGAACTGTATTTTTTTTTAATCTATCAATATTTTTGGAATGGTTGGTTCTCTGGTTTAATACTTTGAAATTAGAGCCAAAGGGATTGGCTGATTAATTGGATGTGGGTGTCAGAGAAAAAGAAATCAGTCAAAGATGCCTATAAGTTCTGGCCTGAGCAAATGGACAGATGGCATTGCTAACCAAAGGGAGAAAAAAGGCTGAAGATAAAACAGATTTGGGGGAGAAGATCAGAAATTCAGCTGCGGTTATGCTAAGATACATGCAAATGGAGATGTTGAGTAGGCAGGGGATAGATGAGTCTGGATTTGGGGAAATAAATCTGTGCCTTGAGTACAACATTCTACATGTTTGAGACTCACAGGCATACAAATGATACCTGCAGCTCTAGGTAAGATCACCCAAGGAAATGAGGGTAGATAGAGAAGGGGGGAGGAATAAGGAGGGAGTTGGGAATGTTCCGATGTTAAAGGTAGGGGAGGAGGAAACAGTCAAAGAGAGTGAGATGGGAGGACCAGTGAGGGAGTAGGAACCACCAGGAGAGAGTGGTGTCTGGGAAGTCAAGTGAAGAAAGTGTATTGAGGAGCAGCAAGTGATTTTCTGTGCTTAATATGTGTATTGTTTGTAGAGCCATGGGATGAAGGCTGAGAACTTACCATTAGGTTAGCAGTGTGGAGTCACTGGTGAGTTTGGGAGGAATGAAGGAAGACAGAACAAGACTCTGAGTAGAGTGGGTTGAAGAGAGACTGGGAAAAAAGGAACTTTAGACCGGAAGTGTAGACCACTTTCTATAATCCTTGTAGCATGTATTTAAAAGCATTTTTGACTCAATTCTGAATGATATTTTTCTGAGTTTTTACATATTAAATGTTCCATGGAACTAGAATCACTCTTTTTTCAATGAAAACAATTCCCTAGTAACAAAAATACAATGTACGTGAGCAGCAGTGAAGAAGCATATGGGTTTTAATGATTGCTAAGAATACTACAACCCACCTACAAGCTTGCTGGTTAGAAGAATTTTATTTTAAATGGCATTTGCCATGAACATATTGGCAGAAATATATCAAGTGTCTTCATGAAGACTGTGGGTCTCCTGGTTTTCCTAGTCTATTTCCCCTGAAATCTGGTATCTAACTGCTTTGTTCAGTGTCAGTTCAGCTATTTTAATATCTTTCACATTATATAAAAGGCTCCTGTTATGCTTATTGGGCTTAAAGAGGACCTTATGGACCAGTGTAAGAATGGAAAAATGCCCTGAGTTTCATTAGCTATTGTGGCAGTTCTGAAATAGGCATGCTTTTCATTAGCCTGCTGTCTGTGTCATGGTCACAAAGTTAAGAGATTGTATTTGACCCAAGGATGGGATCTCTTCCTTAGATTAGTGCTATAAGTATCAATCTCTTATAGCTCTAAGTAGCTGCCCATAGTGAATGATCGGGTATTAGTCTGAAACTCGCTATTTCTACTGTGTAGGGTCCTTGGAAGTAAATTGAACACACAAGTGCCTCTGTGAGCATTGCCCCCAAGTGTGTCTAGTCCATTTAGTGGACTGTCCTGTGGGTTCACTTTCATTCCATGCTAGAATGGCAGCTTGATCTACTCATGCCCAAGCAAAGGATCTCAGCAAGGATATAGAAATTTCTTTTCCTTCCCTCAGATATACCTCCTCTAATTAAAGGCCAGAGCAGTTCAAGGTACCTCTGTTGGGAACCTTATTACAGTAACTGACTCATCTTTGTGTGTCGGTCTTTTTTGTCATCAAGTTCATAAGCAAAAGAGCCCAGGGATGCATATGTAAGTTGGAATATATTGTGTTAAAAACTGTGATTGAGTTTGTATGTGAAAAGGCTGTGGGGACATAAAGGAAGGCAACAAATACCATCAGACATTTGAACTAGATATTCAAGCAAGGCTAGTAGTTGACCAGATGGACAAGAGTCATAGCACATGTGGCGATGGGACTGACAGCAAGCACGAACAGAGGCTTGGAGGTGGCGCCAGACATATGTGCTGGGACAGTGGGTGTGCAGGATGGACGTGCATGCAGTGAGGCTTATCGTCTTATTGCTGGATTACTACTGAACCGAGACACACGAGACGTCACTTCATCAAAGGTTTTGTCTTCAGTTAACTATTTTGGTCGTTTCTTTAATAAGAGGCTAATCAACTCTGAGCATCAATTAGCAAAGAAGATAGAATTCATCAGTTCTATGGGTCAGGCAGAATGAAAGGACATCATACCTGAGGACTGGGAGGAGCCATCCTCCTTGGCATATTCTCTAAAGATGGCAGCTGGCTTCTGGGGCTCTGCCTTGGCATGACACTTTCATCTCCCAGAGTTTCTCCATGCCTCTGTGACCATGACTACAAGTTTAAAATTTAAATAGGAAGAGTGACAGATGACCTCTTTTTAATATCCTTTGAAGCCAAATCCAGCCTCTGTACTCCAACACTGAATTAAATCTCAGAGTTTTGGGTGAAGTAGAAAAGAACAGCTTTGTTCCATTGCCCAGCAAAGGGGGCCAGAGCAAGCTAATACCCTCCAAACGAGGGGTCCTGACCTGGATGGGTAATGAAGAGTCTTATAGTAACGGTTCAGTGAGGGTGTGATCAGCTCATGGACATTCTTCTGATTGGTTGATGGTGTAGTAAGTGGGAGTCAGCAATCTCAACCTTTTGTTTTCAAGTGATTTGGCGTCTGCAGGCTTCTGAGCAGCATACAGGTAATTTCTCCCACCTGGTGGGGGTTTCAGTATCTGCAAAACACTCAAAAATTCTGTTGAGTGTGTCCCTTGATGGGACACTGGGACCTTGCCCCAAGGCTGCACTAGCGTTTCTTGATTATTCTTCCCTGATTTCTGTATCCCCTCCCTTCCCTGATTAGCAACTCTTTGAACCTGCCTGTTGGAACTCAGAGAAGTTTGTGGAAGCTGAATGAAGGCTATTTCTTGTAACCATAAAGGTTTTTGTGCCCAGGAGCCCCACAGGGTCCTACTCAGACATTCTTTTGTTCAGTTCCAGCGAGAGAAGCTCCTGATGTCGTGGCATGTCTTCTCACTGGCTGTCTGCCTTTAGCTCTGCGTGGGCAGAGTCCCTCATGGCAGAACGTACTTTTTCTCTGACCTGATCTCTGTTCCAATCACAGAGCACTTCTCTCCTTGGTCATCAGAGAGCAAGTGGGAATAGAGTTCCAAGGCTATGACATTTTTCACTCAACTTCCTGCTTATTTCCTAGGGCAGAACTGAAGAAACTTCAGTCCTACCTTCTGAAGTAAATTTCTGTCTCTTATTCTAAGTCACATCTTCTTTTACTAAACTTTTATATTTTGAGGTATCATTAAATTGCATTTTAGAAGCGTCTGACAAAAATGAGTAATAAATAAGAGATTTCTCCTTTGCCTTTATATCTTATTAAAAAATATATATTTATTAGCTTTCTGGAGAATGAGTCAGTCAATGTGACTAACTTGGAATGTAGCTTTTATCTCCAGCTTAAAATTCATAATATAATTAGGTCATGGTTTCCTATGTTGATATTTGCTCCACGGTAATTCTGAGAGCTGATAGTTTAATTGAATTTTCATGTGTCTGAAACAGATGCTATAAGCCAACTCCCCCATCAAAGTGGAAATGTTAGTCATGCAAATTTAGAGGACAGAGTTCCCTCATTGTTCATTCCTGCATTTCAGGGCTATAGCTGATTTAACAATTGACTCATTTAACCACAAACACTGACATTACTCATAAGAGTTGTGTGTTTAACTATAAGTGGCTACCAAAAGACATTTTAAAAAATGATTTAAGCCAATAGTGTGATATAAACTCTTTTTAAAATTGCTTTCCATAAGCAAATGCTAGGAAATAAAATGACTATGCTTTTCATGATTCTACGTTATTTAAACAAAATTTCAGTGTGTCAAAAATTATTTTGCTTTTCCTCTTGATTAATGTCAGAGTATACTGTGTGCATTTTTGGTTTAATGACTGAAATTTGGGGGAAACAGATGCATGCATCAAGAGAACCTGAAATAACATTACCATGAGTTCTATTATATCATATGAAACATCTAGGATTTAGAGTAATTACACACAAACTTATAAATAATGGAAGAGACTTAATCACGTTGACCTTGCTCCATCATAAATAACAAGGCTGCTTTCAACTCACTGTAATTGCCCCCTCATTATACAGAAACTTTTCTAATCCTTTCCAGCCCTGGGAAGCTGTGTGACAAGCTACAGCACTCCTTTGGGTGGATGGATTTCTTTTTGAGAAATGATTCTTTGGTTATACCTTTTTCTTTGCACTCTCCCCTGTTCTTTGGGCGTCATCTGCCGTGTGATCTCTAGCTTAATGATACAAGTGATTCTCCACGTGTTTGTCACAGGAGCTCTGAAGTCTTGGGAGTGCCTACCCATGCAGAGACTTAGACAACACTTGCTGCCTTTCAACTATGGCACACAGAAGTACAAAATTTCAGTGTTGAAATTACCACTGCTGTGTAGAAAATTATACGAATAATCCCCCCATAATGTTGTTAATGCTTTTGGAGAAACACGACATAAAAGCAATGTGAGAATTATGTCTGTTTTTTAAAAAACAAGACAACATGTGTTTGGGGGACATAACAGAAAATTAAAGGGACATAGTAAAATTCTATTGCATTATTTATATAATAATAAGAATAAACATGAAGAAATTTTTTTTTTAATTTAAAAAAGATCTGGGTTGAATACTTATATCCCCTGCATCTCCAGTCAAACACTTGGAAGGTATGACCAGAATACACCAGACCATATTTTTTTTCTTAAAATTGTATGTATGATAACCTAATATGAAAAAACAAATCTGAATCCATATTAGATCTGTTTCTTTAACTTTGGTATTCTATGGCTTTTTCTTTAAGAATGACCTGAAACATACATGACAGCCCATTCTCAAGGCTCTCATCTTTAAGGGTGTAACACTTGTCCATCCAATAGCGATAAAAGTTGCAGAATACAGACTAACACTTGTCTTATGGAAGGTTTAGGAACATCATGACCTGACCTCCGTGGACAGCTGCAAGAACCGACGATTCTGACACCAGGGAGTTTGCAGCAACGTTGGTCACCTTGCCAGCCCTCTGTCACCTCGCCTTTAAAACCCTTTGGCGCTCCTTTAGGGAGTGCAGGGTTTATGGTCCGGCAATAAACTTTTTTTGCTCCAAACTGTGATGTCTCAGTGTATTGTCTGGCCTCACTCTGCATCAGGCACACAAACTTGAATTCAGTAACAACATAAAGGCAACTGGTCTTCTCTGGTGGCTCAAATGCTAAAGAATCTGCCTGTAATGCAGGAGACCCAGGTTCGATCCCTGAGTCTGGAAGATCCCCTGATGAAAGGAATGGCTACCCACTCTCGTATTCTTGCCTGGAGAATCCCATGGACAGAGGAGCCCAGTGAGCTACAGTTTATGGGCCACTAACACTTACGTGGTTACTTATGAAGACAACTGTGCTAAGTTGCTACAGTCGTGTCTGACTCTGTACTCCAGGCAAGAATACTGGAGTGGGTTGCCATTTCCTACACATATGTAAACATACAAACATACATATACATGTGTATGTTTATGTATATGTGTAAAACAAACCCTGGGCATTAGAAAAAGGCAACATACATTAAGATATTAATGATGACTATTTTTTGGAATAATGTGAAACAATAAAACAATTAATGTTTTTCTACTTTGTTTTCTCAATATACTATGTCACATTAGAATGACACATAACTTTACAAACCTAGGATATAAACCGTGGCAAGGTGTTTGGACTGACTTGTACTCTGTACGTGTTAGGCCCAACTAGATGGACATCGGAAGTCTGGTGCTACATGCTCTGATACCCACATCCTCTGGAGGAGGGGTCACTCAGAACTAATTACCAAACTCCCCTTTGCTGCATGTAACACAGCACGGGGGTGAACATAAAGAAAGATATAGTACAAATAAGATAAAGGATTGCTATTCTGGTCTTCAGTCAGTTCAATTGCTTAGTCATGTTCAGTTCTTTGTGACACCATCGACTGCAGCATGCCAGGCCTCCTTGTCCCTCACCAACTCCCGGAGTTTACTCAAACTCATGCCCATTGAGTGGGTGATGCCATCCAACCATCTCATCTTCTGTCATCCCCTTCTCCTCCCGCCTTCAATCTTTCCCAGAATCAGGGTCTTTTCCAATGAGTCAGTTCTTCTCATCAGGTGGCCAAAGTATTGGAGTTTCAGTTTTAGCATCAGTCCTTCCAATGTATATTCAGGACTGATTTCCTTTAGGATGGACTGGTTGGATCTCCTTGCAGTCCAAGAGACTCTCAAGAGTCTTCTCCAACACCACAGTTTAAAAGCATCAATTCTTTGGCACTCAGCTTTCTGTATGGTCCAACTTTCACATCCATACATGACTACTGGAAAAAAACATAGCCCTGACTAGATGGACCTTTGTTGACAAAGTAATGTCTCTGCTTTTTAATATATTGTCTAGGTTAGTCATAGTTTTTCTTCCACGGAGGAAACATCTTTTCATTTCATGGATGCAGTCACCATTTGCAGTGATTTTGGAGCTCCAAAACATAGTCTGTCACTGTTTCCATTGTTACCCCATCTATTTGCCATGAAGTGATGGAACCGGATGTCATGACCTTAGTTTTCTGAATGTTGAGTTTTAATCCAACTTTTTCACTCTCCTCTTTTACTTTCATCAAGAGGCTCTTTGGTTCTTCTTCGCTTTCTGCCATAAAGGTGGTGTCATCTGCATAACTGAGGTTATTGACATTTCTCCTTCTATCTGGTCTTAGCATTAGTATTTGGTCTTAGCGGTTAGTATTTGGTTAGTTTTGGTCTTAGCAGTTAGTACTTTTTGTCTATGTGACTTGGGCATGAATAAATAATGGACGCAGATATACTGTTTGGTCTCTCTGTGACTTTGTTGTGAGCATGCTGTTCTTATCAGTGGGATAAACTGAGAAATTCCTGGAACCCAGGTTGTAGAATAAACTGTGTGAGCTAGATCCACATTAGTTTCCCCTATTATTCCTGCCAGCTTGTAAGATTTGTCCTGTAAGTTTCCCTGGGCATGCTACTAGCCACTGAACACATATTTCTGGTTAACAGCAAAATTCATCAATAAGCAAGTGGAAAACAAATCAGCATAGCAATAAAGTTGAAAAATAATCACAGCCTCATAGAAGAAACCTACAAGGTGACTTCACAGTAAGAATGATAGCAAAATTGCTGGGATGTGACTCGAATTTACACTGCAAATGACTGTCACGGGGCCGTACTACCAAGTGGCAAATGATGCTGACATGATGGCTGTGAAAAAACATATTTGTGCTTTCCAGTTACAGACAGAATGCCAAGAGCTTTCAGCAAGAATGTAGAAGCTTTGAGTACTTTGTCATGTGCTATTTCAGAGTAGGAGTGTTCTTGTCCACCATGGACTCACACTGTACAAAGAGAGCAGGCATCATCTTATTGGCAGGTGGCTTCTGAAGCATTTGATGATGACAAAAAATATAGATACATTTTTGCATGTTTCCTAAGCATTGTGCTAATGATTTTAATATGCCTTGTTTACTGACCTCAAATTCACGTGAGCTCTTCAATGGTTATCTCATTATTTCCGGACTGACTTTCTGTCCTAGACACATACTTTATTCTTATTGTTTGGCTGATAGGTCTGACCTTCTGGATCTCCTTCTCAGTTCTTCTTTCTCACGTGATTTCTCTGTCCTGTGCTTAATACTCCCAAGGTACGTATAATAATCCTGATAGGAAAGACTACTCAGATGCTTACTACATGCCACTGAGAATTATTCTCTCTCTTTATTTTTTTTTTTTTTTCTGAAAAAGCAAGGGAGCAGGGTTATCCAGATATGGTTTATTTTAAGGACTATGGTTTATTTAAGGACTTCCTTAAAATAAAAAACTTTATTTTAAGGAAATGTGTCATCTTTAAATCAGTCAGATACTGAATTAAAAGCCCTCTCTGCCTAAAGAGTAAAGCAGAAGAAGCTGTATTACTGCAAAGTCCTATTCTCTCTCTTTAATCTATCATCAATGCACTTCAGTCAAAATCCTCATGAACCCCAAAATTGACCAAGTGGAGTTTATTAAAGTTATCTAGAGGGAGAACACAGGGGAACAGGAGAAGGGAACGGTGGGGTGTCTCAATTATAGGATGTTAGAAAGTACTTATAAAGTATTTAGGATCTAATTGCTCAAAATTCTCCAAGCCAGGCTTCAACAGTACGTGAATTGTGAACTTCCAGATGTTCAAGCTGGATTAGAAAAAGCAGAGGAATCAGAGATCAAATTGCCAACATCTATATGATCATTGAAAGAGCAAGAGTTCCAGGAAAACATCTGCTTTATTGACACACCAAAGCCTTTGACTGTGTGTATCACAACAAACTGGAAAATTCTGAAAGAAATGGGAATACCAGGTTGCCTGACCTGACTCCTGAGAAATCTGTATGCCAGTCAAGAAGCAACAGTTAGAACTGGACATGGAACAACAGACGGGTTCCAAATCAGGAAAGGAGTACGTCAAGGCTGTGTATTGTCACCCTGCTTATTTAAATTATATGCAGAGTATATCATGTGAAATGCTGGGCTGGATGAAGCACAAGCTGAAATCAAGATTGCCAGGAGAAGTACCAATAACCTCAGATATGCAGATGACATCGCCCTTATGGCAGAAAGTGAAGACAAACTAAAGAGCGTCTTGATGAGAGTGAAAGAGGAGAGTGAAAAAGTTGGCTTAAAACTCAACATTCAGAAAACTAAGATCATGGCATCTGGTCCCATCACTTTATGGCCAATAGATGGGGAAACAATGGAAACAGTGACAGACTTTATTTTGGGGGCTCCAAATCACTGCAGATGGTGACTGCAGCCATGAAATTAAAAGATGTTTTCTCCTTGGAAGAAAAGCTATGACCAACCTAGACAGCATATTAAAAAGCAGAGACATTACTTTGCCAACAGAGGTCCATCTAGTCAAAGCTATGGTTTTTCCAGTAGTCATGTATGGATGTGAGAGTTGGACTATAAAGAATGTTTAGTGCCGAAGAATTGATGCTTTTGAACTGTGGTGTTGAAGACTCTTGAGAGTCCCTTGGGCTGCAAGGAGATCCATCCAGTCCCTCCTAAAGGAAATCAGTCCTGAATATTCATTGGAAGGACTGATGCTGAAGTTAAAACTCCAATATTTTGGCCACCTGATGCAAATAATTGACTCATTGGAAAAGACCCTGATTCTGGGAAAGTTTGACGGTGGGAGGAGAAGGGGATGACAGAAGATGAGATGGTTGGATGGTATCACCAACTCAATGGACATGAATTTGGGCAAGCTCCAGGAGTTGGTAAAGTACAGAAGCCTGGAATGCTGCAGTCCATGGGGTCACAAAGATTTGGACATGAGTGAGAGACTGAACTGACTGAACTGAGGATCTAATTGAGGGATTTAGGGGGAAGGTCTAAAGAAGCAGGAATTTTTCCTAAATTGGATGCTGTCAAAAAACAAGGTCATACTTATGATGGAGGATCTCTTTAAATCTTATACAGAGTGGGGATTTTAGAGGCAGAATCAAGTTGTGGTAAAGTTACTCATTTTAGTCAAGAGGGTGCTGTGTGTAGCATTTTTCTAGGCAGTTCAGTCACCTTGATTTTGTCTGTGCCTCCCAGGCAAAGTTAGTGGTAAAGAAGAGCGCCAGAGAACTGATGCTTTTGAACTGTGGTGTTGGAGAAGACTCTTGAGAGTCCCTTGGACTGCAAGGAGATCCAA
This sequence comes from Bos grunniens, assembly GCF_055505025.1. Classification (NCBI taxonomy): domain Eukaryota; kingdom Metazoa; phylum Chordata; class Mammalia; order Artiodactyla; family Bovidae; genus Bos; species Bos grunniens. The sequence continues at coordinate 48,718,890 of NC_141193.1, read as the reverse complement.
CCAGTCCATTCTGAAGGAGATCAGCCCTGGGATTTCTTTGGAAGGAATGATGCTAAAGCTGAAACTCCAGTACTTTGGCCACCTCATGCGAAGAGTTGACTCATTGGAAAAGACTCTGATGCTGGGAGGGATTGGGGGCAGGAGGAGAAGGGGACGACAGAAGATGAGATGGCATCACTGACTCGATGGATGTGAGTCTGAGTGAACTCTGGGAGTTGGTGATGGACAGGGAGGGCTGGCGTGCTGTGATTCATGGGGTCGCAAAGAGTCGGACACGACTGAGTGACTGAACTGAACTGAACTGAGTGGTAAAGAATCCACTTGTCAAAGCAGGCAGCAGGAGACTTGAGACGTGCGTTCAATCCCTGGGTCAGGAAGATTCCCTGGAGGAGGAAATGGCAACCCAGTTTGTTATTCTTGCCTGGAGAATCTCTTGGACAGAAGAGACTGGTGGGGAACAGTCCATAGGGTCGTAAAGAGTTGGACATGACTGAAGTGACAAAGCACAGACAAAATTATATAGTGGCTTTTCTTTCTCTTACTCTCTCATGGTCTCAGAGTAACTTTGGCTGGGGTTGGTATTTCATGAGAATTTTTAGTGCCCAACGGGAGACTAACATGGCCTGGCTGTGAGTGCCTGGCCAGAGTCCACATGTTATGGATGGTTCTTTTCTATTATCAATCAATCTGTCAGTCATCTATCTATGCTCATTTAATAATCACAACAACTCTCTGGGATAGGTATTATAGTTATTTCCATTTTATAGATGATGAAATCAAGAAGCAGAGAGAAGTAATGTGCTCAAAGCCTTCTGCTAACACATAAAGACCTGGGATTCAGTCTCAGGAAGTCTGATGCCGAAGTCCACGTGAGTCATCGCTCTCCTGTACTGGTTGACAATGAAGTCGTCTGTTAGGTATTTCATCCTTGCATCACAGGTAGCCTGGACCTTTCTATAATGACCTTCCACACTGCTGTTTCAGTGCAGGAGTGATAGAATATTGAACTAGTTACAAAGAAAGCAAGTTCCTGATATGGAAGCCTGATGGGAAGGGATTTTTTTTGTGAAGAAGAGATTTAAGAGAATATAACTTTCATCTTGAGGTGTGTGCATGTGTGTGTGTGTGCTCAGTCATGTCTGACTCTTTGAGATCTCATGGACTGTAGCCTGCCACGCTTCTCTGTCTATGGGATTTTCCAGGCAAGAATACTGGAGTGGGTAGTCATTTCCTCCTCCAGGGGATCTTCCCGACCCAGGAATCAAACTTGAGTCCCTTGGGTCTCCTGCATTGGCGGGTAGATCCTTTACCACCTGAGGACAGCCATCCAGTTCACCCAGGGTTAGCTCTGAGTGGGCTGAGCAGCTTCGGGCATGTCAGCACCAGAGAGCTGGGGAGAGAGCTGCACCGCTCTGTGCTTCCTCACCTCCTGGGAGGAGAGAGTGTCTGAGGACAGGATGAAAGGTACACTCATCTAGCCAGGAGGAAAAGCAAGAAAAAAGAAAGACAGACTGAAAAGTTGGAGTGGGGTGGAGAAGGGTAGGGGGCGTGAATGGGAAAAAGGAGAAGCAGGCTCTGCTCTTTGCCTTACTTCCCTTGGGTCTAAGAGTGGGACAGTCCCCAGGGTGCAGAAGCAGGTGGCCAGAGCATCCTTTGTGTTGTTATGGCTTTGACCCATGGAGGTATTTGCCCATTAGAGGCTGATTGCTATGTTACTCTAGAAGACTCTTCCCCTGGAAACCTGGGTCTGTCCACATCTTTGGGACAGAGAGAGGGGATAATATGGGAAGAGAAATAAAGAGAAGGCCCAGATTCTGCTGGAAACTAACAGCAGGAAGGACAAAAATAACACATTCATGGCATCGGTCCTGGGCTTTAATCTAAAAATTCAAAAAGAGTAGGAACACTTAACCTCAGGACTGCTAGTTTATCAGGTTAGACACATGGAAATTCAGAACAACAACAACAACAAAACCCAAAATCCTAATTAAACAGACGTTAGTGACATACGGCACAGTTCAATTCAGTGCAGTCGTTCAGCCATCTCTGAGTCTTTGCAACCCCATGGACAGCAGCATACCAGGCTTTCCTGTCCATCACCATTTCCCAGAGCTTGCTCAAACTCACGTCCATTGAGTGGGTGATGCCATCCAACCATCTCATCCTCTGTTGTCCCCTTCTCCTCCTGCCTTCTATCTTTCCCACCACCAAGGTCTTTTCTAATAAGTCGGCTCTTCGCATCTGGTGGCCAAAGTATTGGAGCTTCACTTTCAGCATCGGTCCTTCCAATGGATATTCAGGGTTGATTTCCTTTAGGATAGACTAGATTTATCTCCTTGCTGTCCAAGGAACTCTCAAGAGTCTTCTCTAGCACCATAGTTCAAAAATATCAATTGTGAGGTACTCAGCCTTCTTTATGGTCCAATTCTCACACACATGCATGACTAGTGGAAAAACCATAGCTTTGACTGGATGGACCTTTGTTGGAAAAGTAATGTTTCTGCTTTTTAAAATGCTGTCTAGCTTTGTTATAGTTTTTCTTCCAAGAAGCAAGCATCTCTTAATTTCATGGTTGTAGTCACCATCCGAGGTGACTTTGGAACACAAGAAAATAAAATACTGCTTCCATTGTTTCCCCATCTATTTGCCATGAAGTCATGGGACTGGATACTATGATCTTAGTTTTTGAATGTAGAATTTTAAGCCAGCTTTTTCACTCTCCTCTTTCACCTTCATCAAGAGCCATTAGTTCCTCTTCATTTTTTGCTGTAAGGGTTGTGTCATATGCATATCTGTGGTTATTGATATTTCTCCCTACAAGTACATATTGATAATTTGAGGTTTAATATTTTTACTCTCCCTTTTATTCTTTCCATCATTCATCACCTGTTTATTCAGCATTTGCTGTGTTTCAGGCACAATGCCAAGTCTGGGGACACAATGATTAATGAGTCAGTCAGACTCTCTGCCGGGCACAAAGTAAGCCCCAGACACTAGGTCATACCACTACTTCAAAGACGAGTGGCCTCCAAGTCTTAAATGTATTCTGATTCATTTCTCTCACTCATACTCTCACAGATTCTGAGAGTACCTGTGAATTTGACTTTTAAAGTGTTAGATTTATACCAATTGGGATGCCATGTGGGAATCAGCTTACCTAGTTGGAAGAAATGTGATTTGAATTTTTGAATGGCTGTACTTCCATCCTGGGTCATTTATGCTTCTTGCTTCTTCAGGAAGCAGACAAAAGCCTGGCTCTCCATGACTTACCCAGAATTCCTACGTGATTAGGTGGGTTGAATTTGCAAGTCTCATCTTTCTCCACCTTTGCTTTCTGTCTTCTTTTTATAACTTAGGAGCTGAAATCCTAGTTGGATCAGTGCTTCCTCAGGTGCCTAGTGGAATGCAGTTGCTCAATAAATGAAAATAGGATATTGTCAAGGTAAAGAGACCTCTGAACTCAGGTGAATGGCACTTCCTAAGTACTGCGTATCACTGTTCACTCTCCTCTTCCTTTTTAACTCTCCCCAAGGGAGGACGGGTTAGTTGACAGGTCCCAACCTTTCCCACCTGAATTGAGTCTTCTAACTACCCACATAGAGTCATTCCTCCAAGACTCCAGAAATGGGCAATACGTCCAGTCACAAAAGAGTATTCAGGGATTTTGTTTCTCAATAGAAAGAAAGTAGGGGAGAAAATCTCTCTGATACCATCACTCTTTTAGCTTTAATTTCTCATTACAGAGATATTTCAAAAAGTCTAAAGAAAGCTTTCAATAGCCAGACTTCTTGTGAATGCAAGCTATTGTGTTGCTAAACTGTCAGTGTCGTAAAACACGAAGTCTGAGTGAGTCTGTCCTGTTGATCCACTCTAGATACCTTTCCACTGTCTGTAAAGAACCTTTCATCACAAACCTTTTACCTTCTCATTCTCAGTGGTTGCAGATTCCCTGGTGGCTCAGATGGTAAAGAGCCTGCCTGCAATTCGGGAGACCCGGGTTCGACTCCTGGATCAGGAAGACCCCTTGGAGGAGGAAATGGTAACCCACTCCAGTACTCTTGCCTGGAAAATCCCAAGGATTGAGGAGCCTGGCAGGCTACGGTCCATGGGGTCGAAAAACATTGGACACAACTGAGTGACTTCACCTTCTTTCTCAGTGGTTACAGAGCAGTGAGGCTTTTAGTGTAGCTCAGTAGCTGATGAAAGTGTCATCTGGTTCAGTTTTAATTTCTTGTCTTTTCTAACAGGAAAATCCTCACAGATACTACCTCCTGGAGTTAGACAATGAGATTTCTGAGGAAAAAACCCTCACCTTTAGCAAACTAAAACCAAACCTCCACCACAAAAATAAATAAATAAATAACCAAACAAATAAAAAACAAAACCCCGAAAATAAAAAGTGGAGGAACAAGAACAAAAACAAATCCCAATTAAAAAATTAAAACCCCTATTCTGAAGGAGATCAGCCTTGGGATTTCTTTGGAAGGAATGATGCTAAAGCTGAAACTCCAGTACTTTGGCCACCTCATGTGAAGAGTTGACTCACTGGAAAAGACTCTGATGCTGGGAGGGATTGGGAGCAGGAGGAGAAGGGGACGACAGAGGATGAGATGGCTGGATGGCATTGCTGACTCGATGGACATAAGTCTGAGTGAACTCCGGGAGTTGGTGATGGACAGGGAAGCCTGGCGTGCTGAGATTCATGGGGTCACAAAATGTCAGACACGACTGAGCGAATGATCTGATCTGATCTGATCTGAAAGGGTGATTTTCATCCTCTATCTCAGACAACAGTCTTCATGAAACCTTATGCAGTCTACATAATAAATTTACTTCTGCTTTAAAATAGGGGGATAAGGACATGTTCTTATAATGTCTGAGATTGCAACTGAAAAGTGTCTGGGCAGTCAGGGTACCATAATTGCACAAAATTGGCAATTTATCAGCCATTCTTGCAAGTAGCATCTATGATTGTTAGCAAAGAAATGGATTTCTATAATGTTTTCCATTGGATTTTAATGAGCAGTCATCTCTTGAAGAGAAAAAGAGGGACAGTGAGATACTACTGAATTGTCACTAGACAATGTGGTGTCATTCCCTCTGCTCATGCCTATGCCATATAGTCTCACATCTGATCAAAATTCTAAAACTGTGGCTTCAAATCTGGCTCTTTTATAAATAATCTCAACAGAAGGTGCACTGGCCTCATGAATCAGATCCTGTGAGGTTTGAGTCCAAAATTTCCTGGTTAAGGATTTGTTTGGCAGTAGTGTGAAGAACAGAGAAGGGGATGGCACCCCAGTCCAGTACTCTTGTCTGGAGAATCCCATGGACGGAGGAGCCTGGTAGGCTGCAGTCCATGTGGTCACGAAGGACTACACGACTTCACTTTCACTTTTCACTTTCATGCATTGGAGGAGGAAATGGCAACCCACTCTAGTGTTCTTGCCTAGAGAATCCCAGGGACGGTGAAGCCTAGTGGGCTGCTGTCTATGGGGTTGCACAGAGTCAGACACGACTGAAGCGACTTAGCAGCAGCAGCAGCAACAGTGGTGAAGAATCCGCCTGCCAATTCTGGAGACATAAGAGACACAGGTTTGATCCCTGGGTTGGGAAGATATTCTGGCGGAAGGCATGACAACCCACTCCAGTATTCTTGCCTGGAGAATCCCATGGACAGAGTTGCCTGTTGGGCTACAGCCATTGCGTCTCAAAGTGTCAGACACGACTGAAGCAACTTAGCACACATGCAAAATACCAAATTGGGAACCTACCCTTGTCCATGATTTCTTTGGAATCATTTAATGACTCACTTGCATTATCTCTGCCTTCCACAGTAGAAGGCTTGTTAACAGTTGGAAGGCTTGGAAGGTTAGTTAACAGTTGGAAGACTTGGAAGGCTTGTTAACAATCTTTTAGGGCTTGTTAATTATATTTCAAGATCTAAGCATGGTGTAGGCTGAATAGGTACTTAAGAGTTATTCATGTATCCATATTTATTTTTTTATCAATAGTTATATATGAAATGGAGAAGGCAATGGCACCCCACTACAGTACTTTTGCCTGGAAAATCTCATGGATGGAGGAGCCTGGTGGGCTGCAGTCCATGGGGTCGCTAAGAGTCAGATATGATTGAGTGACTTCACTTTCACTTTTCACTTTCATGCATTGGAGAAGGAAATGACAACCCACTCCAGTGTTCTTGCCTGGAGAATCCCAGGGACAGGGGAGCCTGGTGGGCTGCCGTCTATGGGGTCGCACAGAGTCAGACACAACTGAAGCGACTTAGCAGCAGCAGCAGCACATATGAAAAGGAGGGCTTCCCAGGTGGCGCTAGTGATAAAGAAACAAACTACCAAGGCAGAAGACAAGAGACATGATCCCTGAGTTGGAAACATCCCCTAGAGGAGGGCATGGCAACCCACTCCAGTATTCTTGTTTGGAGAATCCCACTGATAGAGAAGCCTGGTGGGTTACAGTCCATAGGATCACAAAGAGCTAGACATGAGTGAAGCAGTTTAGCACATGCACATTTATTAAAAAATAAAACACAAGAATAAATAAACAAGTGGCTGAAGGAATAAATGGATTTGAAAAGTTTTGAGTCTTCGAATTCCTCATACGAGGGCAGATGGAGTCTTTCCTGGTGCAGATATGAACACATGTTTTCAGGTGCTAGGAAATGAGATAACCCAGCAACGTGTCTGGCACACGGCAGGTGCCACCCAGAGGCCAGCTCTCTTTCCACCGCATACCTTGGTGGGGGTTTGGTTGAATTCTGAGGAGAGTGGAATCTGGAAATACACAGAGCAGGACAGGCCTTGGGTGGTCAAAGGGCAAAGAGCTGTTGTAAAGGATGTGGGGAGAAACCCAAACCACGCTTTACCAGACCCACAGTTTTCCTTACATTGGGCCTGAAGCACTACCCGAATCGCCAGTGTCCCCTCCTACTCGGGAATCCTAATTCAGTAAACCACCTTTATTAGAATTCTACTCAGTGATGGCAGGATGTCTTGAGTAATAATAATGTTTACCTTTCTACTTGTGACCTTACATAATATGAAAAAAAGTAATTCCAAATGAACCAAAGACCTAAATGTAAGACCAAAAACTACAAAACTCTTAGAAGAAAACAAGGACAAAGCTTCATGACATGGGATTTTGCAATGGTTTCTTGAATATGACATCTAAAGCACTGGCAATAAAACAGCAAAAAAATAAATTGGGCTACATCGAAATTTCTATTTGTGACAGGTCTAAATACTATCAAGGGTTCCTCTTTCATATTACTAAGCTGGGGTTTGTGCCTTGCAAGCATGGGTGGACACACACACTGTCTCCTGTGCTGACTTCACAATGGCAAAATACATCTGAACAGCACCCCTTCCCACAAATCTTACAGTTGACTGAAATTATTCCCTCTAAGCCCTGCAAAGTTGGGGTATCATTGCATTTTCTGTTTTTGGTTGTTTTGGAGTGTTCTTAGGCTTTGGTTTCTGAATAATTTAAGCTATACTAATAGCATATGAGTTGCCTCACAGAAGCAAAAGGACATTTGAGGATCCACTGTGGGAAAGGTTTGGAAACAAGGGAGCTCTTGGGAAATCAGGTAGCAAGAGTTAACTCCTGTCTCATCAGAAAACACTGAGGACCAGTCAGCTCCAGTCACCTATTCGAGTCCTCCGTCTCTACACTCAAGGTTGTATTGGCCAAGAATGAATCGTGCATCTCCCAGTCTTCCCTTCAAGAAAGAAATGATATCTTTATTTAGGATCCACCAAGACCAAGGTTCAAGACCTCTTTCTACCAAAGGGAATAAAGTGCTCTTTACAGTGAAAGGGAACTCACTATGCAGCAAACACACAAACACATCAAACCAACCAACCCAAGTCCACATGCTGTGAATTAGCAATTATCACCTCTTCATGGGGAGAATCTGAGATCCAAGAACTGGATCCAAAAGAAATGTAAAAAGTGGTACAGATGTCTTTGAAGTTGCTGTTTTTCACCTGAATTGTATTCCTATGTTAGTCTCCTTGAGCCCTACCACAACACTTGAGGCTGTTAAGAGTTAAAAGAGAAAAAACTTGTTTCTCATTGCAGAATAGTCATTTAGTCTTTAGCTATGTTAGACTGTCCTGTTTCAGGTTTATGGCCATTTTTATCAAACAGAGCTGTTGAGTTCCGAGTGTATATGGAGATCTGAAACTCTGGATCATAGCCTGATGGCATGAGCTCTTGGTCTCTCTCCTTGATCTACAGTGTGTAATAGTGATTTCAGTAGGAAAATAAATAGGCTTTCCTAAAAAGTCTTCATCCTGATTATTGTTCTGCTGTTCCCTAGGTCATGCTTCAAATATCCATAGGCAGTAGCACAGCTTTGCAGCTCCTTGCAAAGTCTACTGAATTGTTATCCTATCAATAATCATCATCCTCTCCTATTATCTTTGCTGATGAACAGAACCACACCAGTAGCTCACACGTTCACAGCGTATGAACAGTTGCTTTCTCAGTCAATTCTCATAAAAAATCTGGGAAATCCTACATGCAGGGCAGCAAAGGAACACAGACAAAAAGACTTTTGGACACAGTGTGAGGAGAGGGTGGGATGATTTGAGAGAATAACATTGAAGCGTATATATTACCATATGTAAAACTGACAGCCAGGGGGAGTTTGATGTATGATGCAGGGAACCCGAAGCCTGTGCCCTGTGACAGCCTGGAGGGATGGGGGCCAGGGAGGGAGATGGGAGGGGACTTCAGGAGGGAGGGGGCACAGGTGTGCCTATGGCCAATTCATGTGGATGGCAGAGGCCATCACAATACTGTAAAGTCATTGTCCGCCAACTAATATAAATAAATTAAAGTATTAAACAAAATCTGGGAAGAGAGAGATTTACCATTCCCATCTTACAGATGAGGAAATGAGGCTCAGATTGGCCATGTCTTTAACCAAAATCACAGAACAAGTCAAGTAAATGATAAGGCCAGGTCTCTTGCTTCTAAATTGTAATAGGCAACACTTGCTCAAGTGAGAATCATCTTTTCTACTGCCTTAAATTATTACTTTTTAAAATTTCTGATAACATGGAGTATGATGGTGGATAAAAAGATGTTACTCTGAACAAATGCAGAGGGAAGAACAGATTTTATACTCTCCTAGTGATCATTTTTTTCCTCTTATTCACTTTTTCCTTCATTCCTTTTATATCTTGCTATGTTTTTAGTCAATTTCTCAATCATTCTCAGCTTAGTTTACATTCACTCATGTTTTTTAAATACTGGAGGGCATAATGATATCTCTATTTGCATCCGTTCAGTTCAGTCGCTCAGTCATGTCTGACTATTGGTGACCCCATTGACTGCTGCATGCCAGGCTTTCCTGTCCATCACCAACTCCTGGAGCTCACGCAAACTCATATCCATTGAGTAAGTGAAATCATCCAACCATCTCATCCTCTGTCCTCCCCTTATCCTCCTGCCTTCAATCTTTCCCAGCATCAGGGTCTTTTCCAAGGAGTCAGTTCTTCACATCAGGTGGCCAAAGTATTGGAGTTTCAGGTTCAGCATCAGTCCTTCCAATGAATACTTAGGACTGATTTCCTTTAGGATTGACTGGTTGGATTTCCTTGCAGTCCAAGGAGAAGACTCTCAAGAGTCTTCTCCAACACCACAGTTCAAAAGCATCAATTCTTTGGCGCTCAGCTTTCTTTCTAGTCCAACTCTCACATTGATACATGACTACTGGAAAAACCATAGCTTTGACTAGATGGACCTTTGTTGGCAAAGTAATATCTCTGCTTTTTAATGTACTGTCTACCTTGTAATTTCATAGCTGCAGTCACCATCTGCAATGATTTTGGAGCCCCCCAAATAAAGTCTGTCACTGTTTCCATTGTTTCCCCATCTATTTGCCATGAAGTGATGGGACTGGATGCCGTGATCTTAGTTTTCTGACTGTTGAGTTTTAAGCCAGCTGTTTTATTCTCTTCTTTCACTTTCATCAAGAGTCTCTTTAGTTCTCCTTTGCTTTCTGCCATAAGGGTGGTGTCATCTCCATATCTGAGGTTTTTGGTATTTCTCCCAGCAATCTTGATTCCAGGCTGTGCTTCATCCAGCCTGGCATTTCACATGATGTACTCTGCATATAAATTAAATAAGTAGGGTGAGAATATACAACCCTGATGTACTCCTTTCCTAATTTGGAACCGGTTTGTTGTTCCATGTCCATGTTGCTTCTTGACGTGCATACAGATTTCTCAGAAGGCAGATAAGATGGTCTGGTATTCCCATCTCTTGAAGGATTTTCCAGTTTGTTGTGATCCACACAGTTAAAGGCTTTGACGCAATCAATAAAGAAGAAATAGATGCTTTTCTGGAACTCTCTTGCTTTTTTGATGATCTTACCAATGTTGGCAATTTGGTCTCTGGTTCCTCTGCCTTTTCTAAATCCAGCTTGAACATCTGGAATTTCACAGTTCACGTACTGTTGAAGTCTGGCTTGGAGAATTTTGAGCCTTGTGTGGTAGTTTGAGCATTCTTTGGCATTGCCTTTCTTGGGATTAGAATGAAAACTGACCTTTTCCAGTAACTGAAAGATGAACTCCCCAGGTAGGTAGGTGCCCAATGTGCTACTGGAGAACAGTGGAGAAATAACTCTAGAAAGAATGAAGAGATGGAACCAAAGCCAAAACAACACCCAGCTGTGGATGTGACTGGTGATGGAACTAAAGTCCGATGTTATAAAGAGCAATATTTTATAGGAACCTGGAATGTTAGGTCCACGAATCAAGGCAAATTGGAAGTGGTCAAACAGGAGATGGCAAGAGTGAACATCTACATTTTAGCAATCTGTGAAATAAAATGGAGTGGAATGGGTGAATTTAACTCAGATGACCACTATATCTACTACTGTGTGCAAGAATCCCTTAGAAGAAATGGAGTAGCCATTATAGTCAACAAAAGAGTCTGAAATGCAGTACTTGGATGCAATCTCAAAAATGACAGAATGATCTCTGTTGGCTTCCAAGGCAAACCATTCAATGTCACAGTAATCTGTCTATGTTCCAACCAGTAATGCTGAAGAAGCTGAAATTGAATGGGTCTATGAAGACCTATAAGACCTTCTAGAACTAACACCCAAAAAAGATGTCCTTTTTATTATAGGGGACTGGAATGCAAAAGTAGGAATTTGAGAGATACCTGGAGTGACAGGCAAATTTGGCCTTGGAGTACAAAATGAAGCAGTGCAAAGGCTAACAGAATTTTACCAAGAGAGTGTACTGATCATAGCAAACACCCTCTTCTATTTGCATAGCACATAGTTCTTTTTTATAAAGAACATTTACCTGTATTAGCTCACATGACTTGTCTGATACTCTTAACAATTCTGCGAAGTAGTTATTATTGTTCTCAGCTTCCAGATGAGGCAGAGACTCAGGGAGCTTAAGCTTCCACTTTAACTTCATATATCTGGTGAGACCTGGAACAAGTTGTGTAACTGAGATTTGAATCCAGATGTTTTTAAAACTCTACACACTGTCTTTTCCTATTGCTCACATTGTCTCCCATCAGCTCATCAAAATGCAAGACAGGACGTACCAGAGACCGAAGTCTTTGCAGCCTCCCTCACCTGTCCCCCAGCTGTCTGCTAGTCAGGATATTTTCTCACTGGGAAATTACTAGATTGTATATGTGTAATAATGAGTGGAAGATAAATTTTTCATGCTCACAAACAATAGCATTGCCTAGAGGTTTCCTAAATATAATATTTGTTTAATTTTATCATGCAACAGTGCTTTATGTCATGAAAATGTGCAATCTGGTATTTTTATTGCATTTGATTTGATTCAGATTTACTTTGCTGAGGACTTACTGCAAATGGAATAAATGACACTTGGAACATTGGAACAACAGATAGATATCCACTTAGTGATGTTATAGAACATTGTATTTCATGACTGAAGTTGGGTTCCATTACCCTCAATGCTTCATCCATAAGCTTTAGTGAGGTGATCTTGGGCCAGTTACATACAGATTAGGAAAAAATGATATGGAGAATGAATATGTTGTAGGTAGTAAAAAAGATCTTTTAAAAATGATTTAATTTGGCCACTAGTAATCTATATGGAGTGGATATAGCAGCATAAAGAATATGACTTTGGGAGTGAAGTAGAAATGGCACCCCACTCCAGTACTCTTGCCTGGCAAATCCCATGGATGAGGAGCCTGGTAGGCTGCAGTCCGTGGGGTCGCTAGGAGTTGGACACGATTGAGCGACTTCACTTTCACTTTTCACTTTCATGCCTTGGAGAAGGAAATGGCAACCCATTCCAGTGTTCTTGCCTGGAGAATCCCAGGGATGGGGGGACCTGGTAGGCTGCCATCTCTGGGGTATCACAGAGTCGGACACGACTGAAGCGACTTAGCAGCAGCAGCAGACATACTTTAGTGGCCCTGGGGAAGCATTTACCCTCTTTGAGCCTTAATTTCTGAATTGCAAGTTGGGAATAATACTAATATGCCTTTCAGAATAATTGTTTAGTTAGACATAATTCCTGCAAAGGTCTGATACTTAGCATATGTTGTTGTTGTTGATTAGTTGCTAAGTCATGTCTGACTCTTTGTGACCCCATGGACTGTAGCCTACTAGACTCCTCTGTTCATGGGATTCTCCAGGCAAGGAAACAAGTAGATAGCCATTTCCTTCTCCAGGTGATCTTCCCGACCCAGGGATTGAACCCGTGTTTCCTGCATTTGCAGGCTGATTCTTTACCACTGAACAACCAGGGAAGTCCCTGACATAGACCAATATATTATATTGGCATATGACTAACACAATTAAAATGGTAAATAGTTAAACCACAGAAACCATACTGTTTACACACTTAGATTTTATTAAAAACTAACTCTTTCACAAGACTTTCCTTTCATAAACCTGCTTTCTTCTTTGCCTCTCTCTGGGTGCACAGTTAGACAGGGTGTGCAGCCTGGGATGTGTTATCGAATGCCTTGCTCAGAGGGCCCTGTGCTCAGTCACCTCTCTGCTGTGGCTGGCCTAAAAATTCCTGATGATGTTGTTTTTGATCTTGTGTTTTGTAAGTCAAGTCCAGTGGGAAAGCAGAGCATGTGCACAAGCAGGGGGACTACCTGTACCTGGCATGCCCGCTGCTCTCTGCTGTCCCGTGTGCCTATGGCTTTTGCAGTGCCTCACGAGCACAGAATTCTGATTCACTGACCACGCCTGGGACTTCAGTGAGACTCAAAGCAAGTGCAAGGCCAATGTGCTGTATGTAAAAGAAGTCACTGAGAGCCTGATGAGACCGCCTTGAGAGACCTTTAGAACCTGAGCTTGTTTTGAAAACAGAAGCCAGTGATGATCTAAGAAAAATGACCAAGAAACACTATCATATCCTTTCTTACTTCCTGTTATTAGCTTACTCTGAAAATGACAACATAGAAAGAAAGGGAAAGATAGATTAACCTATACTTCCTTTTCCTTGCAGTTCTTCCTTACTCCTCACAAAGTCAAAGGTAGAGAGTGTTGGCAGAATGTATCAGGAAGTGAAATAAAAAGAGTTGAATTCATTCTGTGCACTGGTTCCACTGTTCTGACAAGAACAGAATATGCATACATGCACATGTGTGCAAGCTACCAAAACCAAATTGGGAATCTCAGGGACTCCACATATGAATTAACTATCATATTTGCACAGAGAGCTGGTATTGTACAATACAGAGGTGAATGGAAAATTCATGCTACTAATCTAGAATTTATATTCTTTCCTTAGAACAACTGTCAAAGGAAATCAAATTTAAAAAAACATTATGAAAAAGAGAGCACAGAAGAAAAGTAAAAGCTTCATATTTTGGTATCTTTTACAGCATATTTTCCTGCTTTTTCAAAAAAGGTCCCCACCTTTTCATTTTGAACAGGCTAGAATCCATTTTTCAGTTTTGACTGTAGTTTGGTACAGCTCTGTGACTGAGTTCCCACCGGTAGAATATGAAAGAAAGGGATGGGTGTTGCTTTCAAGTTCGTAAAACTGTTATTTATTACACACACGAAACTCTTCCTTTCCCGCTTGAGAGAGCACCTTGAGAGACCCTCTGAACCTGCGAATGGCCTATCAAAGTTCCAGGCGTCCTGAAAGGGAAAGTCCCTCAGTTGTGCCTGACTCTTTGCAACCCCAGGGACTATACAGTCTATGGAATTCTCCAGGCCAGAATAGTGGAGTGGGTAGCTGTTCATTTGTTTCTTCAGGGGATCTTCCCAACCCAGGGATCAAACTAGGGTCTCCCACATTGCAGGCGGATTCTTTACCAGCTTAGTCAGGGAAGCCCTAGGAAAGCACATATTCAAGATGACAAAGCCTCTATGTGTTTAGATTCCTAAGTGCTGTTTTGGTAACAAGTCCTCCAACTGATTTGGACACAGTTTGGACAGTATGCAGAACATACATGAAAAATATACACACACCAATTCATGTTTCAGCCCATGTGTAATGGGGCCATAGTAACCATCTGGCTTGCAATTCTTTTATCTCTCTTGTGCTGCAGTTCATGGGGTTGGAGAAGAGTTGAACTCGACTGAACAGCAACAAAACTCTTACAGCACTTTTTTGTCCCTACCACAAAGTTGATAAATACTGCATAAAATCTATTGTTATTTGATTTTTATATATTCCCCCCCCCCCCAGATAAAGTAGCTTAGGGCTAGTCTATCTCCAGGGCCCTAACCATACCCTTTTGGCATTCACCATTCTTATTCATTCCAATCCAATATCGTGCTGGTCTACTATGTTGGTGATACCAAGCTAATCTGACTTGATGAGTAGGAAGTGGCAAGCACTATAAAGTCCTATATAAGGCACTAAAGTGTGGAGGATAAAACGTATAATGTTTCAGGGGTCTGTGCTTTAGTAAAGTAGTCTAGGGCAAGTCAGGATGCTCCTTTTTAAGATAAACTTCCTGGTCCTGCACTTTTAACATTGTACTTTCTAGGCGGTTCAGTGGTAAAGAATCTTCCTGTCAATGCCAGAGCCACAGGAGATGTGGGTTTGACTCCTGGGTTGGGAAGATCCCCCAGAAGAAAAAATGGTGACCCACTCCAGTGTTCTTGCTTGGAAATTCCTATGGACAGAGGACCCTGGTGGGCTACAGTCCATGAGGTCCCAAAGAATCAGACATGACTTAACGACTGAGCACATGTGCACCTTTAACCACTAGAGACACATACAGAAGCTTAGAGAATATTTCTGGATTGTATACATATATATGCCATACTTGAAAATATTATTCCAACCTATTTTAAAGTGACTCTTAGAAGGCCACCAGTTTTGAGTCAGCCTCAGAGCAACAGGGTAAGAGGAATTCTGCCTTTTGGACCATAAAACCTAGTAGATGCAATGGTGCTAAAGGTATCTGTCTTAGATGAGAAGGTTGAGTGGAATCTCTGGCAAGGCTGAGGGCAAAATCATAACTGCTAAGTTGCGTCAGTCATGTCCGACTCTGTGCAATCCCATAGACGGCTGCCCACCAGGCTCCCCCGTCCCTGGGATTCTCCAGGCAAGAACACTGGAGTGGGTTGCCATTTCCTTCTCCAGTGCATGAAAGTGAAAAGTGAAAAGTGAAAGTGAAGTTGCTCAGTCGTGTCCGACTCTTAGCGACCCCATGGATTGCAGCCTACCAGGCTCCTCTGTCCATGGGATTTTCCAGGCAAGAGTACTGGAGTGGGTTGCCAGTGCCTTCTCCAAAATCATAACACATACTGCTAAGTCGTAGAGCAAGGGCAGGGCGTCCACAGCAAGAGCTAGTCACTGCTCAAAGGCAGTTCCTACTGTGATGTTGAGTCTTAACAGAGATGAAATGACTGACCAGGGGACCGTCAGTGACTGTGCAGCTGGAGTTGCCTGTTAAGAGTGTTGTCAGAACAAACAAGTCATCAGTTTGGGAAAGCGGAGTAGTAATCCATTAAATGATGCCTATATGATGGATATGGGCTTCCTGGTGGCTCAGAGGTTAAAGCGTCTGCCTGTGTCTGCCTGCAATACGGGAGACCTGGGTTCGATTCCTGAGTTGGAAAGATCCCCTGGAGAAGGGAATGGCAACCCACTCCAGTATTCTTGCCTGGAGAATCCCATGGACAGAGGAGCCTGGTGGGCTGCAGTCCCCAGGGTCGCAGAGTCGAACACGACTGAGCGACTTCACTTTCACTTATGATGGATATGGTAATGAGACATCAGACCTGAGCAGGAGGGCAAGGTGATTTACTTGGATAGGTAGCAAAGAATTCCAAATTACCTATATCTGGTGCACTGGCATCTTTCCTTCAGCTCATGCCTGAAGTCCCATGGTGTTCTCTCTATGGCCTGATGGAAAGTAAAAATCTCGGTTTTTACACATTATCTTCATGGGCTCTGGGGGCAACGGGAACTAATGCAATGATTTTGATGTTCATGCTGCTTGCTGTGCCTTGAATGATAAAGCTCTTGGTCTCTGGTCCAGGAATTAGGTATCTTCTGCTTGTGCCCATTAAACAGCAGCAGCAGGCAAATCAAACGCCAGATCCAGTGACGTGTATACGTGACATATGTATGTCTACATATGTGCGTGTATAGGAAGTATGCTTATGTATGTCTAAATACATACTTATATATATTTGTATAAGCAAACATAATTATCTCTAGAAGTAATAACATTGCTTCAGGCTTATTTTTCTCATTTTTGTAACTGACAAATTCTTTACAATCAGGAATAAAGCAAAAAATGCACTTTTAAAATTAAAACAAGCAAAAATCACAAAGCCCCAAATAAAGCTAGGGCCCAGTTCATGAATACATTAACTTAATATGCTGCTGCTGCTGCTGCTAAGTCACTTCGGTCATATCTGACTCTGTGCAACTCCATAGACGGCAGCTCACCAGGCTCCCCCGTCCCTGGGATTCTCCAGGCAAGAACACCGGAGTGGGTTGCCATTTCCTTCCCCAATGCATGAAATTGAAAAGTGAAAGTGAAGTCGCTCAGTTGTGTCTGACTCTTCTCGACCCCATGGACTGCAGCCTACCAGGCTCCTCTGTCCATGGGATTCTCCAGGCAAGAACACTGGAGTGGGGTGCCATTTCCTTCTCCAACTTAATATGCTAGTATGAACTAAAAGATAGTGCTCTTCCCAACTCCGAGGTGAAAGACATGGTGAAGGGGACTTTTCCTAGTGGACGGAGATCTGAAGAGTTGTCCTTCTGTGAAGGGTAGTCAGAGATAAGAATAATGATGCACATACTCCTGGGAAGTGGAAGGTGGCTTGGCTGGTCGGTCTGAAGCCTGGAAGGAGCAGTATTGGAAGACAAGAGTCAGGAAGGCCTGGGGAAGGGGCAAGTAGACGGGCCTGGGAGAGTGTGGATCCACAGACGTGTGGGTCTCTGAGTCTCATGACAATGCCCATCAGACTGTGGCAAACAGATGCTAAGATGGCTCCAATGATCCTTGTCTGATCCTTGTCTGCCTGTTATCTATGCCCTGTGTAACAAACACCCTTCTCTTTGTTGTGGGCTGACCCAGCTACTATATCTGATATATTGTAGCAAAGACTGTAATGTTCTTTCCAGATTTTGTTACATAAGATAGCTATTTCCATCTTGCTGGCAGTTTCTCTCCCCACACTTATCTCTATCTCTCTATGTCCATCTTTCTTGCTGGCTTTGGTGAAATAAACAACCATAGTGAGGGGACCCACTTAGCAAGAGCTGAAGGCTATTTCTAACCAATAGCCAGGAAGGAACTGTGTCTCTCAGTGTAAAATCCTGCAAGGAATTGAGCCCTGCCAACAATCCCTTGTTTGGAAGCAGATCCTTTCCCAGGTGAGCCTTCACATGGGATGAATCCCAGCCCCAGTAGAAACCTTGTTGTGACTTTGTGAGATACTGGAAGTAAGGGACCCACAAAATCAGCACCCAGATACCTAGCCCATGGAAGCTGATGTAATAAGCATGTATGGTTTTAAATTACTAACTTTAGGGCAATTCGTTATGCAACACTCAGCAACTAGTACAGAGAGCATGTATGACAGAAGAAGTATTGAAAAGCCAGGTGAGTTGGTAACTCATCCAGGTAATGCCAGCCAGGTTTGGTCCTCCACTCCCCAGAATCTCACAGCACATCAGTGACAGGGCAGTCTGAGCGGCACAGACAGGGATCATGCATGTCCACAGCAGGGGCCCCCTCTTGCCGCGGCTGACCTGGCTACTTCTGCTGCTGGATGTGCGACCTGTCACAGCAGAGGCAGCGCGGACTCTTCAATATGTCCCTGCTGCTGTTTAGTTGTCTAGTCATGTTCGACTCCTTTGTGACTCCATAGGCCATAGCCCTCTAGGCTCCTCTGTCCGTGAGATTTCCCAGGCAAGAATCCTTGAGTGGGTTGCCATTTCCTTCTCCAGGGAATCTTCCAGAGCCAGGGATTGAACCTGCATTTGCTGCATTGGCAGTCAGATCTTTATCACTGAACCTCCAGGAAAATCCACAATATTGTTCCTGCTGCTGCTGCTGCTGCTAAATCGCTTCAGTTGTGTCCGACTCTGCAACCCCATACACAGCAGCCCACCAGGCTCCCCTGTCCCTGGGATTTTCCAGGCAAGAACATTGGAGTGGGTTGCCATTTCCTTCTCCAGTGCATGAAAGTGAAAAGTGAAAGTGAAGTGGCTCAGTCGTGTCCAACCCTCAGTGACCCCATGGACTGCAGCCTACCAGGCTCCTCCATCCATGGGATTTTCCAGGCAAGAGTACTGGAGTGGGGTGCCATTGCCTTCTCCGAATATTGTCCCTAAAAGAGACCAAATAACTACTTGAGCTATCTGAGCTCAGAGTAAAACTTAAGTAGTAGAAAGACTAATTATTAAGTTGCCTCCTTATTATAGTTACCTTCTGTTCGCTATAACTTTGCTATGAAAATGTTTTGGCCTCTTCACTTTTACTGACAGACTGGCCCTATAATTGGAATCACTTTCCTTAAGGCATCGTAAAATTGATATTCCCCAAATTTAATTAAGCAACTATGAAAACCCAGTAGCTCTAATTAAGGAGGGACACAAATACAATTATTTGGAAGGAGAGAATCTAGGAGAATGGCTAGAATGTATTTTTGTCATATTAATGCAGAACTCTCTGGAATGCTGTGCTATTGATTTATTCTCCTCAGTAAAGAGCAATACTTTCATCTTTTGTGGCCATTTTATTAAGCAAAACCTTTTTGAAGCCATCTAGGTGTGTGGGTATTATTTCTGATTCCAAGGCTGAAGAATTTAACTTTCAAAGGCTCGTGTTAGAGGCCAAAGGCTATCTATGTAATTCCAGAGCTGAAAATAGATGCTGGGACTCTCGTTCCTCGCTGTATCCATGTCACTTAGCTTTCACCCTCAATTTATTCACCATGAATTCCCACTGACCTAGGCACTGTACAAAACATACATCAAAATGGGACCCTGCTTGCAAGGACCTACCTTGGCAGCAGGCAGAATCTGTATCAAATGAATTGTAGGTGTGATTTTCCATGTCCCCTAGGTCCTCAGGCTGCGTTCCTTATCTTTACTTTTTGTCTTTAACAAGGAAAAGAGAAACCTCAAATCCTTTTAGGAAAACAATATTGGAACTTATCTTTAAAAAGCTAACATTTACAGTGAGCCTGGAAAAAGCCAGTTCACCCCCCTTTTCTTTTAATAAAGATGAATACCTATGATTTACAAAACATTATGTTAGAGATAAGTAAAATGTGAACTCTTCCCTCAAGAAATTTTTTAGACAAGTCAACAACTGAGTATAACAGAAGACAGGATAAAGTAAACTCTGAAACAGAATCCCTGTGCAGAAGCTCTGGAAACACGGGGCAGTGGCAGATGAACTGAGAACCGTACAACTTGACCGAGATGGAGCCAAAACCATCCCCACTGGTCACGCTCAAATCTTCTGTGCCAGTGATGCACTTCCTTATTCTGCTTTTTCTTTGCCTCCACTAATACTTTAGAAAAAATTTGCCTATCAAACAGGATTATTTACAAGTGATTAATGAATGCAGTGTTATTGCCTGGCGATCAGAAGTACAGTTAAGCAAAGCTTGTTTGTTGGATGGGGAAATATTGGAAAGCCAAGGAGGAGAAGTGAACAGTGAAGGCAGTAAAGTCGTAAGAGAGGGAGAGAGCAAGAGAAGTAAGAAGACAAGGCCCCTTATGGCGTGAGAGGGGTTGGAAACAAGGGTTGGCAGTTAGTTCTTCCTTGAGGACAGGTGAGGGGATGGAGAGAGGGTGAAGAGCTGTCAGGGCTAGGGTGGGGAGGCTGGAAGGGTAAGAGTCGGAAAGGGTGCTTCTGCCGCAGGAGGAGAAAGGAAGCTGAGGAGGTTAGAGGGGGGAGATCGCACTCTTCTAAGGCAGGAGGCCATTCTGCCTCAGGAGATGAAGGAACGGGAGCACCAGCAAGGGCGTCAGAGGCGGTGGACAAGGGTTGGGAAGGCGTGAGAGCACTTGGTACGAGGGTATTTAGGAAAAAGAAGAGGGATCAGTGGACTCCGCTAGAAGTGCGGCAGAAATGGCATACGGTTGCTCTCGGGCAAATCAACTGAGTACTTTGATTTTTGCCAGCAGCCCCGAGCATTCTGGAAATAAGACTGAAAGACCGGCTGAGTTAGGGGCCAGGGAAGCAGCAGGTGCCGAATGCAAAGGGCCTAAAAGAATACGGGGTGTTTACAGGTAATTGGGGGTCTTGGAGCCAGGCGAGTTCCTGAGAGGCGCAGTGTAAGGAAGACAGGTGATACATTGGGATGGCAGGGGAAGTGGCGAGGACTAGGAATTCACCACGGTGCCAAAGGTCAGACTCAGTGAGCAGAAGAAGGAGAACAGGATGTCAGGGACACCTGCAGCACAGGGAAAAGTGGAAACAGTGACAGGTTTTTTCTTGGGCTCAAAAATCACTGTGGACGATGGATGCAGCCACAAAATTAAAAGACGCTTGCTCCTTGGAAGAAAAGCTATGACCAGTCTAGACAAGGTACTAAAAACCAGACACATTACTTTGCTGACAAAGGTCCTTATAGTCAAAGCTATGGTTTTCCCAGAAGTTAGGTACGAAAGTGAGAGTGGACCATAAAGACAACTAAGTACTAAAGACTTGATGCTTTTGAACTGTGATGTTGGAGAAGACTCTTGAGAGTCCCTTGGACAGCAAGGCAATCAAACCAGTCCATCCTAAAGGAGATCAGCCCTGGCTGTTCATTGGAAGGACTGATGCTGAAGCTGAAACTCCAGTATTTGGCCACCTGATGCAAAGAGCTGACTTATTTGAAAAGACCCTGATGCTGGGAAAGATTGAGGGCAGGAGGAGAAGGGGACAACAGGGGATGAGATGGTTGGATGGCATCATAGACTTAATGGACATGTGTTTGAGAAAACTCCAAGAGATAGTCAAGGATAGGAAAAGCTGGTATGCTGTAGTTTATGGGTTTACAAAGAGTTGGACATGACTTAGAAGCTGAACAGCAACAACAGCAGATATTTCCTGTGACACAGGGCAATGTGTGAGGCCAGCTGGAAGCTGAGGGAAGATCTCTGAAGGTCAGCAAGTTCACAGATTGTGAGGCTAGGATGTTTCTGGAAAATCACTTACAGGGATGATGAGGTTGCTCAGGGAGCTGAAAGATAGAGAAACAAATGGGTATCTTCTTCCTACTGCAGAGTTTTCTGATGGAAATACTCTTAAGACCAGATCTGCAGCTTCAGATAAGGGCTTCTTTTTATTTATTTTTTGAAAACATCTTAGAATAGTTTTAAATTTTCAGAAAAGTTGGAAAAATAGTACAGAGTTCACATACACTTCACATGAAATATCCCCTAATAGTAATATTTTACATTAGTACCAAACATTTGTAACAATTAACTGTACCAATTGTGATGCATTATTATTAACAAAAGTTCATACTTTATTCAGATTTCCTTAGTTGGTACCTTACATCATTTTTGTCTCTTACAGGATTCTGTGTAGGATGCATGAGTGCATGCTAAGTCACTTCAGTCCTGTCTGACTCTTTGCAACCCCATGGACTATAGACTCCAGGCTCCTCTGTCCATGGGACTCTCCAGGCAAGAATACTGGAGCGGGTTGCCATGGCCTCCTCCAGGAGACCTTCCTCACCCAGGGATGAACCCACATCTTGTGTGGCTCCTGCATTTACTGCTGAGCCACCAGGGAAGCCTTCTGGAGAGGAGACCAAATGATATTAACTTATCCTGTCTCTTAAGCTCCTCTTGGCTGTGATACTTTCTCTGACTCTTTGTTTTTTAAGACTGTGACACTTTTGAGGCACTACTGTATGGTCAGGTATTTGGTAAAATGTTCTTCTATTGGGGTTTGTGTGACATTTTTTCATGATTAGAGTGGGGATATGAGTTTTTGCAAGGAAGGCCATGGAAGTAAAGTGCCATTCTCGTGATTCCGTGTCAAGGCCATATGCTACCCGTATGACCTAGCTCTGTCAGTGTTGACCTTGATCACCTAGCTGAGGTGGTATTTTCCAGGTTCCTATTCTGTAAAGTTCTTCTTTTTCATCTTTCCTTACTGAACTCTTCAGAAGGAAGTCTCTATGGGCAGTTCAGATCACTGGGAATTACATTCCACTTCTGTAAGGGCAGAGCATCCACATAAATTATTTGGAATTCTGCTGCACAAAGAGATCTGTCTACTTTTTGTATTATTCACCAATTGTTTCGAATTTAATTTTTTTCTGAGGAGCAGCACACTGGTGAATCTGGCTTCAAGCTACACTCAAAGTAAGAGCAAAGATTGCCCGAGGGCCTTGCACCATGCAAATAGCACAAGATTCTTTGTCCTGCTTCCCCTTCTAATCCTTAGGTTCTGAGATTTTAATATCTGTTTGGCATTATTTTTGCTATGAGAGAAAGGTGAAGCACACAGAAGCAGAAAAACCACTAAAATATGCAGTGTTAAATATATATATAATAATTATATATATATAATATTTATATTTTATATTTATATTTATATATTTATTTTTATATATTTATATTTTATATATAATATTTATATTTATATTTATATTATTTATATTTATTTATATATATATATAATTATTTTTAAATGCTTATCTGAAAACCAAAAAATTCAGAGTCATAAAATACTGATAGATCATGATAGAAACATTCTGAAATTTTTCCAATCCTTCCCTCATTTGAACCACATATTTTGCTATCAGGCATTTCCCTAATATCAGACTCCTGAAAGTTCCTTGGACAGCAAGGAGATCAAACCAGTCAATCTTAAGGGAAATCAACCCTGAATACTTGCTGGAAGGACTGATGCTGAAGCTGAAGCTAAAGCTCCAGTATTTTGGTCACCTGATGTGAACAGTTGACTCATTGGGAAAATCCCTGATGCTGGGAAAGATTGAGAGCAGAAGGAGAAGAGGGGGTCAGAGGATGAGATGGCTGGATGACATCACCGATGCCACAGACATGTACTTGGGCAAACTTTGGGAGATGGTGAGGGACAGAGAGGCCTGGCGTGCTGCAGTCCATGGGGTTGCATAAACGGATACAACTGGGCAATGGAACACCATAAGGGCAGGGACGTGTCATTCATTCAATCAATAAACAAATATTAATTGAGTGCCTACTACATATTTGGGCTCCAAAATCACTGTGGATGGTGACTGCAGCCATGAAATTAAAAGATGCTTACTCCTTGGAAGAAAAGTTATGACCAACCTAGACTGCATATTAAAAAGCAGAGACATTACTTTGCTGACAAAGGTCTGTCTAGTCAAGGCTATGGTTTTTCCAGTAATCATGTATGGATGTGAGAGTTGGACTATAAAGAAAGCTGAGTACCAAAGAATTGATGCTTTTGAACTGTGGTGTTGGAGAAGACTCTTGAGAGTCCCTTGGACTGCAAGGAGATCCAACCAGTCCATTCTAAAGGAAATCAGTTCTGAATATTCCTTAAAAGGACTGATGCTGAAGCTGAAACTCCAATACTTTGGCCACCTGATGTGAAGAACTGACTAACTGGAGAAGACCCTGATGCTGGGAAAGACTGAAGGTGGGAGGAGAAGGGGATGACAAAGGATGACCTGGTTGGATGTCATCACTGACTCAATGGACGTGAGTTTGAGTAAACTCCAGGAGTTGGTGATGGTCGGGGAGGCCTGGCGTGCTGCATTCCATGGAGTTCCAGAGTCAGACGTGACTGAGCGACTGAACTGAACTTCAAGTGTATGGCAGGAACCAGTCAAGTGGCTAGTGATACAATGATGAATAAGACTACGAGTGCTGAAGGAGTTTCCATTCCAGTGTTTGCTGGTGGTGGTGAATGGGGAAGCAGTCAACCACTAAATAAACAAGTGGATGAGATAATACAGATTGCTAATTATCACTGTGGCCTATGTACATTGATGTATTCCTTAGCACGAAGTCTAGTGTGTAGTAGGTCTGTAGTAGGTACAACAATTATCTGTTGACCAAAACATATAAATGGATACCTAGAAACTCATTTCCTCAGAGTTCAACACTCTGCTTTTTTTCAACAGATAACTTAGTTGAACCAACATATGTTGTCCTAAATGTGCATTTCAGCAGAACTTTGGTTAACACTGAACCAAAATGCGACACTGAAATGGAGCATTGGTAGAGCCAGTTTGAAGCTGGGGCTCAGAAACCTTGGGTCACCTTTTAGCTTTCACTTTATTATAGCATCTCCTCTCTTTGAATTAAGGTCCATTTTTCAAACAAGTGAGATAATACAGTGTTAATAAGTGAATGGAATTATGAATTGCTTGAACATAATTCAGGTCATTATTTAATTAAATACAAGCTTGCTGAAGACTAAATTCAACATGTAGAAAACTTAGATGAATTATTTGGTTAAATGCTTGCTAAGTACAAGTGTAAAAATAAAACCTTAAGAGAACTCTTGAGGGGATAAGATATTTTACAAGGACTTGGGATTCTTGCTTGGGCTTCTCTGGTGGCTCAGTGGTAAAGAATCTGCCTGCCAATGCTGGACACATGGGTTCAATCCCTGAGCTGGGACGATCTCTTGGAGAAGGAAATGGCAACCCACTCCAGTGTTCTTGCCTGGGAAATCCTACAGACAGTGGAGCTTGGCAGGCTACAGTCAACACAGTCTCAAAGAGTCAGATAAGACTTAGCAGCTAAATGATAACAGGATTCTTGATAAAGAATGTGTATACCTGTGGCGGATTCATTTTGATATTTGGCAAAACTAATACAATTATGTAAAGTTTAAAAATAAAATAAAATTTAAAAAAATAAAATAAAATTTTTTCCATGGGTTCAAAGAATAACTATTTTTTAAAACTTTAACTCAATATAATATTCTATAAGCTAAAGATCTCACTTCCTTTGCACCATAATTTGGTTGCTTGATTTTTATAAAAGCAATAAATGGCTATAAAGGATAATATGTAGTAGAATTTAAACCCATGCACTTATGTGAGTTATATGCTTAGTTGCTCAGTCGTGTCATAGTAGAATTTAATCTAGTTTGCTTAATCTAGTTTGCTTAATTTAATCTATTTACTTAATTAACAATTTAAAGACAATACGGCATGAAAATAATTGAAAAAATAATTCTAAGTTTCAAAAGATAACACCCTATTTGTTTATATTGATTAGTTTTACAACACTATATATTTCAGTACACTCTCAATTCTGAGGAAGGAGGCAACATTAACAGTGAGGCTCATGGAACTGGGAATCAGATAACATCAGCTCTTCCAATTATAAGCTATGTTGTCTTGAGAAAATGAAAAAGTTACTTAACTTCTTTGACTTCCCGCTCCAAAGCTATACAATTTGAAGGTTGGAAAAGGTAATATACTTTCTTTCTAATATTGAATGGCTTTTTTGATGCCTGATTTTAATGCTTTAATTGCTGAAATAGGCAAGAACCATTTCTTTAATATACAAGTAAGAATTCCTGATAAATTAAGCACAATATAGTCTTACTTATTGTGTGTCCTGTATCAATGGTACTTAAAATATTCTGACTTCATTTCAGATTTTTCCTTCTCAAATGATACTCATGCAATTTGTCTTCTGGTTATTAAATACCAATTTGAGTTAGAGAGTTCTCATTTTTAAAATTCCTATGAATTAATTATCATTCTCTTAATTAATTGTTAGTAAGGTAATGGTCCAGTACTCTTGCCTGGAAAATCCCATGGACGGAGGAGCCTGGTGGGCTGCAGTCCATGGGGTCGCTAGAGTCGGACAGGACTGAGCGACTTCACTTCCACTTTTCACTTTCATGCACTGGAGAAGGAAATGGCAACCCACTCCAGTGTTCTTGCCTGGAGAATCCCAGGGACGGGGGAGCCTGGTGGGCTGCCATCTATGGGGTTGCACGGAGTCGGACACGACTGAAGCGACACAGCAGCAGCAGCAGCAGCAGCAAGGTAATGGCCCAGAAATATAAAAACAAACTAAAGGATCTAGATAAATTCTCTAGTTTTTATTTCCCCAAATTACACAGGATGAAATTTTTGCTACAGGCTGTGAAGGACTTCCCAAGTGAAGCAGTGGTAAAAAGAGACGCAGGTTCGATCCCTGGGTGGGAAAGATCCCCTGGAGGAGGAAATGACAACCCACTCGAGTATTCTTGCCTGGAGAATCCATGGACACAGGAGCCTGGTGGGCTTCAGTCCATGGGGTCACAAAAAGTCAGATACAACTAAGTGGTTGAGCACACACACACACAAAAGAAGGACAAACTGATAAGGAATTGCTCTTCCAATGTGAGGAACTAGCACACTGGGCAAAACCCATGATGCAACTAGGTTCAGACACTGGAACAGAAAGAGGCTGTGCGGGCTGTGACCCCCGCAGCCACCCTTCCCTGCATGCCCCCTCCACCCCACCCCCTCTCCACCCTACCCTCCCCCGCCTCCACCCCCCCTCCACCCCACCCTCCACCACCCCCTTCAGCCCACCCCCCTCTCCCCAGCCTAGAGAAGCGTGCTGAGGAGTGTCCTGTGATCGCTCTGGCTTTCTACCTGGAAGCAGTTTATGGTCCATTGTGCAAGGAGGAAGAAGTCAGGTAGAGCATGGTGCCTTGTAAACTGTGAAATAAAACTTTAGTAGATGAATGTAGTAGAAGATTAGATTCTACTGAAGAAATGATTGCTGAACTGGAAACCATTGCAGTAGAAAACCTGGACAATGCAGAACAGAGAGAAAAAGAATGAGGAATTTTAAGAACACCTCAGTAACCTGGTTGGAGAGGGCAATGGCACCCCACTCCAGCACTCTTGCCTGGAAAATCCCATGGACGGAGGAGCCTGGTGGGCTGCCTTCTATGGGGTTGCACAGAGTCAAACTTAGCAGCAGCAGCAGCAGCAGCAGCAGTAACCTGGTGGGCAGTAACAAGGAATTTACCTTTGCTAATATGTAATTGAATTCTAAGGACAAGGGGAGAAGGAAAAAATAGTTTAAAAATTTCCATATTTGAAGAACACTTCTATAGTTTTTGATACACAAATCCATAAATTTCAATGAATTTCAAGCAGGGTATACTCCAAAAAACAGACCAAAGACAAATTACATAGAGAAGAAAGAAAGATAAAAATGTCTTCAGATTCTATTCAAAATCAGGGAAGGCAGGAAGCAATAGAAAAACATATTGAAAATGATTAGAGAAAAAAATTCAACCTAGAAAACTATAGCCAGTGAAATCGTATTTCAAACATGAAGGCAAAAATGAAAGCTTCTTCAGACAACCAAATCTGAGAGATTCCGTGGCTGGAAGATCTGCATTATAAAAAATATTAAAGGAAGTTCTTCAGACAGATGGAAAACAATACCAGATGGAATTATAGATCTGTGTAAAAAAATAAAAAGTAGAAATACAGGCATTAGAGATTTTTCTTTTTATCTCTTTAAAAAATACTTCAGTGTTTATCTCTAATAAAATAAGATAGGGTTTATATCATAGTAAATTGTAAGTCACAGAGCAGGACAGGGAAAACACATTTTTTACATTAAATGTGAAGTGGCGGAATATTCGATCTGCTTAGGATGTACACCCCAGGACACTTGCTTGAAGGAAAAAAGGGAATATACAGCTAATAAACTTATAGCATACATAAAATGGAATTTTTTTTTCAACTACAAGTCTGTTCTTTAAGCCTGTGAATCTCTTTCTATAGAAACTTAATTTCTTGTTGGTAAGAAGAGGAATACTGTCTTATTAGCAGCATTTTATAATTTAATTTTACGTAATTCAAAAATTCCCTAGTGATTCAGTGATTGATTAGGACTTGGTGGGCTTTCACTGCTTGGGGCCAGGGTTCAGCCCATGGGGAACTAAGATCCCACAAGCAACGTGGCAATAAAGTTTTTTAAAAAAGAAGTCCTACGATTAAAAATTCACTTAAACCAAAGAAGACAGAGAATATAAAATAATAGATTATTTTATTACAAATAGAAATAACTGAAATAACAGTATAATAGATTGAAATCAGTCATATTGATAACTACATTATATGTTGTCTAAACATGGCATTTAAAAGCTGAGATGATTGGACTGGATTAAAAAAAAGTCTAATTAAATATGAATCCCTGAATAAATTAAAAGTAAATTAATGCAAAGCAAACATGTATTAGAAGAAAATAGGAATAGCTATATTAGTATCAGGCCAAGTGTTCTCTAAAATAACAAATATTACCCATGATAATAAGGGAATTTTGCTAATGATTAAGAGGTTAAATCATTATGAAGAAAGAACAAATTTCAATAAAAGGAGATGTTATAAGCATTTAGAAAAGGAAGCAGTGCCTATTATTAGAATTCAGGGATTGTCCAAGAGTAAATCACCCACGGTAGAATCATTTCCTTCTTTGGAGAGGTAGGTATATACAGTACTTGTTTAAATTTCAGCATGATGTTGGAGTCCCCTATGATATCTTTGAATAGACGGAACAGTAAGAAGATAATTTAGTATAAATAGAGTAATTCATAGGAAGTCCAAGGGCTAGATTCAAAGGATCAATGTTTATCTGAATGGGGATATTTCTAGAGACATGGGGCCCTTCATTTAACCTTGTGTGTGTAATTTTTATTTGCCTTTTTTTTTTTTTTTTGCATTTTAAACAATGTCAGGTTGTTTTTTTAAACAAGTTCTTCTATTCGTAGAAAATACTTTACACAAGGACTTATTATTTAAATATGATATTTTAAATAATTTCAGAGTGAAAGTGAAGTGAAAATTACCCAATTGTGTCCAACTCTTTGTGACACTGGACTATACAGTCCATGGAATTCTCTAGGGCAGAATACTGGAGTGGGTAGCTTTTCCCTTCTCCAGGGGATCATCCAACCCAGGGATCAAACCCAGGTCTCCTGCATTGCAGGCGGATTCTTTACCAGCTGAGCCACAAGGGAAGCCCAGGGTCATGCTGACTAGAATTTCATATGGTTCAAAATTGAGGAGGATAGTTAAAATATTTGGTTCTGAAATTGTTATCCATAAGAAATTCAAGTTACTCTTAAATAACAGGTGAACATTTGAAAGAAATAAAAGTAAATAGGCAAAGGTGAATTCATGCCACTGGTTTCACAATGAAATTATTGTACTAGTGAAATGTGACATATAAAAATACTTAAGGATTTTAAGGTAATTGAAAATGGAATATATATTAATCATTGATATGCCTCTCCAAAATACCAAAATTTGTAGTAATAGTTATAGTTTATTGAATGTCTATCATATGCCAAGCGTTATTAGATCAATTTTGGATACATTTGCCTGTCAGTTTTATGTCCATCTTTAATTTTTAAGGTTAAGTTTTGCAATTTTATAAATTAAGATATTAAATTCAGAGAAATGAAATAAGTTGCTCACAAAGCTAATGAGAGTAGGGACTAAGATTACTGATCCCAGATTCTTTTTTTCACAAGATTCTTTTTTTCTTTCCACCTCATTACTGTGATTGCAGAGTGCATTAAGGTGTGCGTGTGTTAGTCGCTCAGTCATATCCGACTCTTTGTGACCCCATGGACTGTAACCCACCAGGCTCCTCTGTCCATGAAATTCTCTAGGCAAAAATACTGGAGCGGTAGTCACTCCCTTCTCCAGGGGATCTTCCCAATCTAGGGATTGAACCTGGGTCTCCTGCAATGCAGGCAGATTCTTAACCTTCTGAACCGTCACAGAAAAATACCATATTAAAGTGAGAATTTAGATGGTAAAGAATCTGCTTGCAACGCAGGAGACCCAGGTTCAATCCTCAGATTGGGAAGATCCCCTGGAAAAAGGAATGACTACCTGCTCCAGTATTCTTGCCTGGAGAATTTCATGGACAGAGGAGCCTGGTGGGTTATAGTCCATGGGGTCACAAAGAGTCGGACACAACTGAGCAGTAAGGTAGAAAAAATAATTAAAATAAAGGATGTAATAGGCACATTTTAATTTAAACTATTTAGAGTTCCATTTGGAGTTTTCCCTTTGATTGAGAACATTGCAATTTAAGAAGAAAGCTGGATTTCTAGAGTAACAAGATGAAGAAGAAATTTGAATTTACTTTACATGAGGAATAATCCAAAGAACTAAGAATTTTTGATTGAACAACTGAGCCCATGGTAGCTTAACATTTGAAGAACTATTATATGAAAGAGAGGATACATTTTCCTCTGTGACTGCACAGAATGGAACTAAGACTAATAATTTAAAGTATCATGAAGCCGGCTTGCATAGCATAAGTTAAATTTTTCCAACAGAGCTGTTGGAAAGTGTACTGGAATCTCTGCGTAGTGGTGAGCTGACAGGCACTGGAGGTATTCAAGTAGAAGGTAGCTGATCGCTTAGTTGGAAACCAGTATAAAATCACTGGTAGTCTCAGCTAACTTTTAAATTTCCTTTCAGTGTTTGGAGTCTTTAATATTATAGAAACTGCCATGTATTTACAGAGTGGGTGTTAGCACACCTTTCTTAAAAGGTAATTTTATCGAATACTTTCATTATGGAACTAGATTTAAACAGAAACAAGTAACAACAACACGGCTGCAAGTTAAAGCAGGCAAGTAGTCGGTATGGAGAGAACAGGATTTATGTACAATTCCGTTCACTGTTCTAAACATTTGCCAAACAATAATTATTTACTTTTGGAGGAAAATCCCTGGTGTGTGTTTCCGACATTCTTTAAGGGAACTGATGCTGAATGTTTTTCTCTCCAGCTCCAGCTTGAGTCTTAAGTCTTGGCAAAGGAAGAAGCCAGGGGAACCTTTACTCTGCAGAAGGTGAATGTTCTTGGCTGTGATCGAGGTAACTCTGCAGTTACATGGGGCTCATTATTTCCATCTCATACATTGAAAAGACCTCCCAGGAAGAGCTGCCAAGATGTCCACAGCACACGTGGACGCCTCAAGCAACACTAGGACCTTTGTGGCCACACGGGGGGCCATCATGCAGCACTCTCAGAAGATAAGACCTGTTCTTCCCACCCTCGCTCTCCGCCGAAACTCCCACCGCCACTTTTCTTTACTGATCTGTAGTTAATAAAAAATCATGCCCATCTGAGTAAAATCTTGAAAGCCTCCTTTTGTATTTTACAACCTTGGTACTCAAAGTGTGGTCTGTGGACCAGAATCAGCATCAGAGGGAGTTTGTTAGAAATGCTTAGACTCAGAACAGACCTGCTCAGCCAGAGCCCCCATTTTAATAAAATCTCCAAATGATTTCTATGCACATTAAAATCTGAAAATCTCTCTTTTAAAGTATCTACTCTTGATATTACACATTTTATAAGCATGCTCTATGGTTTGGTAGTTCGTCACAGTGTTCTATAGTTGTTCTTAGCCAAAAGGCCAAGAAGTGATTTCTCTCACATTGTTCTAACTTCACTTTTCAGTCCTTCAAGGAGTATCTCTTAGGTTGAGGATGATAAGATTTTTGGAATCTTCAACTAATCTTTGCTCTCAATCCTCAGCACCCAATTGCCCACCAATTATAGAACTTTAAATCTTCCCTTCTGATTGTTCCCCTCGACTACTGGCTACAACAGACCGGGTAAGCCTCCATCATCTCCATCTGGACTCTGAAGGTTTAGCTCACATGATGTTTAATTCATAACAATGACTCAGTTTTGTTCTAAAGGGAAACAGTACATTGGGAGGTAATCAAGGCAAGGGGCAGAAATATTAACCATGGAAAGTGATATGAATCCAAATTCTAGAGTTGGAAGGCAGGGGTGAGGCTTCATCACGGAAAGTAAAGAAGCCTAATAATTCGAACTAAGATGTAGCATTAGAGGATTCCCTGTGACCAGTCATGATGCTGAGGTCTCTGAACTGAAGCTACTGTGGACTGACTCCAGTGGCCCCAAGTGGGAGATGCGCAGATGGTGCAGAGCTGGAGAGCAAATCGCACCCGTCTGGGGTGACCTGCAGGGACCTGCTTAAAGTGTGATGCTGTGCTTTCCACTGTGTTTCTGCTGTACTTCCTGCTGACACCCAGTGCTCTGTGGGTCTTAGGACCTGAGATTCTTCCTGCCTCCATCTCTCCTTCCCTCCCACCTTCCCCGCTCTCTCCCCTTCCCTTCCTCCCTCCCTCCCTTCCTCTTCCTCCTTCCCTTCCTTCTTTCCTTCTTTCTCCCTCCATCTCTCTCCTCTTCCTTCTTTTTTGATCTTCATTCTCTCAGATGAAAATTCCAGAAAGATCTAGCAAAGCTAATTTAGTGACAATGTCTATTTGTTCAATATACACTCAGTTAAAACCAACAGACAGAGCACACACGGATGAAGACAATTGTCTGTCACTATCGGCGCTGACAGATTTGAACTAATGTCCTAGAATGGAAAGTGACCTGCCGCTTTCTGTAAGTTAAATGCAGTGATTCTGATTGAAGAAGACAGTACTAAATTAGAGACGTAATCCATAAATTAAAAAAAAAAAACTGAAAACACCTTAAATCTTGATCCCTAACATGTGTCCTGAAAAGGCTTCATTCTTGGAATACTCATTTATCATCCAACAAACCCTTGTTCACTTTGAAGGGAAATAGGAAGTGAGAAAGAGGTGCATTTCCTAGGATGTAGCCTGTGTACGTAGGACTCAGATGACTTGGGGATTTTAGGATGGGAGAGCGGATGTAGACCTGTGGTCTGTTGGAGTCCAGTCGCAGATGGAGCCGGGAGCAGGCTGCTCATGGGCATGCACCGGGGTGCTCTCATAGGTGTGCGCCACATTTTAGTTCATTCACATCAATCTTTGCTGCAACTGAGTACATATAATGTCTTAGGAAGTTGGGGAATATGGTATAGGAGGAGAGCAGTCTACTGCAAAAAGAAGAGACAGAGTGTGAGGCCGGGCTGGTACTAGAAGAGCGGCATTGATTGGATTACATGAGAACCTGGCCTGTGAGTGTGAGACGAGCAGTTACGCAGTGAACAATTTCAATCGTGCAGAAATGTGGTGGTGAGGGGCAGACGACAGCTAGATAAATTATGTAATGACTG
The DNA here is from genome assembly GCF_055505025.1 of Bos grunniens. Lineage (NCBI taxonomy): Eukaryota > Metazoa > Chordata > Mammalia > Artiodactyla > Bovidae > Bos > Bos grunniens. The sequence goes on along the minus strand of NC_141193.1, from coordinate 48,685,365 downwards.
TGGATGTTTCTGCCAGAGAAGTCACTGGGCTACATTTTTTTGTTTGTTTGTTTATAGGTCTAATGTCTTGGGTCTTTGTTTCACTCAAGTTTGACCTACAGTTCTAGAGTTTAAGTATGCTAAAGGAAAAAAAAACACACACATATAACAGTGCTCTTACTATTTTCTATTCTTTTCTCAAGTTTGTAAAAAGTATGAGGAAAAGTTTATTTTTACTACATAGCTGCTATGTGCCAGGTTGTACCCAGTATTTTACCCATGTTGTTTCATTAAATTCTCAAAATCATGAAGGTAGAGATTAACATTTCCATTTTATAGATAAAGAAACCAAAGTTTTGAGGGTTTGAATAAGATTTTTAAGATCACAAAGCAACTGAAAATAAGTTTTAAATATAGGTTGCTTAGAATACACACACACATATATGTATATGTATATATAATATTTATATATATTTAGTAACTAAGTCGTGCCTGACTCTTTTGCAACTGCATTAACTGCAACCTGCCAGGTTCTTCTGCCCATGGGATTTCTCAAGCAAGAATACAGGAGTGGGTTGCCATTTCCTTCTCTAGGGGATCTTCCTGACACAGGGATTGAACTCACATCTCCTGCATTGACGTGTGGTTTCTTTACCACTGAGCCATCAGGGAAGCACGTATATATAATATACACACACACATATATATATAATGGATAGAAACAAATGGGGACATATATGTATACATATAAATACATATATATGCATTTTCCCATTTGTTTCTATGGCTCTTAGATTCTTAGATTACAGGGCTCACAATCTCAAGATACCCTGAGACAGACACCAACCTGGACTCTGTTACTGTCCCCACTACTAACTGTGTGACATTAAACAAATATCAGTTTTCTAATCTGCCATATTAGAGGATTTGGGCCACTTTCTTTCTATAACCCTTTCACATACCAATCTCTGATTCCAAGGTTATAAAGTTATACTTGAGGACAAAAATGTTAGAATCAATAGACCTGAATAGCACAAGGGGAAAACTTTAGGAAGTAGAGTTCCTGGCTTAATGGGGTTGGAACTAGCCAGTCTGATTGGAGTGTCATGGGCTTCACGGTGGGTGAGTGGAAATGGAACGTTCACTGGGATGAGCTACTGTTGAGACTGTGTCAGACTGTGGTACGGTAGAAAGAGCATGGAAGAACAGATACCTGGCTTTGAACCCTGATGTGATCAATTACTAGTCGTATAACCTGAGCACAATTCTGCATCTCAGTTCCCTGCTCTGTGTTTTGGGAGTGACCGTGAAGCTCATGTGAGAATGAAATGAGGTCCCTGGAAGGAACCACCTTGCCCGTGACACAGATCATGGTTGGTTCTATGAGCGCCAGCTTCCTCCTCTTCTCTCCTATGTGTGTGACACTGGCACAAACTTTGCACGTTAACATCTGAGCCACGTTGGTACCAAATTCCCCAGGTGATATCTCCGGACCATCAAACAATTCCAGGAAGATCAGAGTTGCAGAGAGGGGTCTAGACTGTCTCCATTCCCACCTCCTGTTCCAGAAGCCCCCCAACGTTCCTTTGTCTGGGCTTTCTGTTTTCTAACAGTCTCTGAGTAATCCCCCCTGCACTTTTTGAGGAAAGTTTGATGTGTGTGGACACAGTCCTGGCCACACACCAGGGATGTTAGATTTTCCTTCTCCCACCATGTCTCTTGAGGAAGTCTTAATCCGAGCTGTTGCCCAGGAATGAGGTCTCCACGTTCTTTCCAGCAGCTGCTGTTAATGTATGGTGTCTGCTGGTGTTTTAACACCTGGTTCAATATTTACCTGTGAGGGCTTCACTTTTCTCTCTGACCTTAGTCACAGAATGGGAGCTGTCTGGATGATGCCACCTTGGGGATTGCTACAAAGTAATCCCAAAGCTGACCACTCAGGATTCACTTGTCTTTCCAGAAACATTCTTCCAGGTAGCAGACTCTGAAATAAAGTCTGCCGCCACTTCCCCCTGGAGTCTTGGAGCTGTGAACACCAGGCGCGTGGTGAACTAATGCAAAGAAGCATGTAAGTGTGTGGGTAACTGAAAGTTAGAAACAAAGGGATGGTAGTTTTATTGGCCTCACTATATACTCTTATGAGTCAGAGAATAAAACAAAACTCTTTGACTCTTCGACTCTTTTTCAGCTTCAATAGGCTTCCCTGGTAGCTCAGTCAGTAAAGAATCTGCCTGCAGTGCTGGAGATGCAGGTTTGATCACTGGGTTGCAAAGATCCCTGGAGAAGGAAATGGCAACCGACTCCAGTGTTCTTGCCTGGAGAACCCCATGGACAGAGGACCTGGTGGGGTACAGTCCACGGGGTCACAAAGAGTTGGACAGGACTGAGCGACTCAGCATGTGCATGAGGGGTCATGTGTTTGACTCTTTTCAACCCTGTGGACTGTAGCCCACCAGGCTCCTCTGTCCATGGGATTCTCCAGGCCAGAATACTGGAGAGGGGTTCCCACGCCCTCCTCCAGGGGATCTTCCCGACCCAGGGATCGAACTCAGGTCTCTTACATCTCCTGCCTTGGCAGGAGGGTTCTTCACCACAAGCACCACCTGGGAAGCCTTTTCAGCTTCAACACCCATTTGCAAAGTCATCTTTGTGCTGCTGCTGCTGCTAAGTCGCTTCAGTCGTGTCCAACTCTGTGTGACCCCATAGACGGCAGCCCACCAGGCTCCGCCATCCCTGGGATTCTCCAGGCAAGAACACTGGAGTGGGTTGCCATTTCCTTCTCCAATGCATGAAAGTGAAAAGTGAAAGTGAAGTCGCTCAGTCGTGTCCGACTCTTCCTGACCCCATGGACTGCAGCCTACCAGGCTCCTCCGTCCATGGGATTTTCCATGCAAGAGTACTGGAGTGGGGTGCCATTGCCTTCTCCCAGCACCCTGCAATAAATATGGTGTTTTCAGATGCACTGTTTCATTCCAGTGTCTGCATGTGTCAGCACGTGGCTGGTGTTATTATCTTAAAGATGTTGGGTAACTTTTCAAGCTATTCCAAACATTTTGCTGAATGAAACAGGAAGTAACCAAGCAAAATAATACACATGCATTAAATAGTAGGAAACACATATGATCACTTAACAGCCAGATGTATGGTAGGACTTTTACCATCAACCCATTTCACAGATGAGAAAACATGGCTAACAATCCTGCCTTAATTTGCCCAATTATATCAAATACTTTTCAGAGTGATGGAGTAGATGCATTTGTGCATTGTTAGAATAAAATGATTGTGGAAGGAAGTATGTCATGGATTTGGGGGTATGGACATGGGTGAAAAGCCTTTTTGAATCCTTATTCTCCTATAGAAGAACTTAACTCTTCTGTTTTTTTGTTTTTTAAGAATTTTTTTTGATGTGGATCATTTTAAAAGGCTTTGTAACAATACAACACTTCTGCTGCATTATGTTTTGGTTTTTTGGCTGTGAGTCATGTGGGGTCTCAGCTCCCTGACCTGGGACTGAACCTTCACCTCTAGCATTGGAAGGCAAAGCCTTAGCCACTGGACTGCCGGAAAGTCCCAGCTCTTCTGGTTTTGATCCTAGTTTCTCATCATTCTATAGCTCAGTGTCCTAATTTTTCATTTGGGCATGGATAACTTCTAATTAGCACTGTTTTAAGAACTGAAGTCAATATTGTGTCTGGTATATGGAAGCTGGGAGAGACTCAAGGCTGGATCACACAGTGGAGATTTGTGGTCAGTGTTTACGATTCCAGAAAGGTGCTCACACCATTTTGGTTTGTCTCTATTTTTGGCTCAGCCTCTGGGAATTGAGGAGAGAGAGGAGCTTGAGGCAAACCATCCTCGCATGTACAGAGTCCTGGCTGGCTGGCCAGGACTGAGTCCTCTGTAATTACAATGACATCTCAATATGTTTTTATGTCTCAAGTAGTCTTGCTTGTATCACATTTGCATTTGAAAGTTACAGCTCCGGATCCATAAATGCTGAAAGGTCTCCAGGTAACTTGATGCTGTTTGGAGTAAGAAGCTCGCCTTCAAAACGCTGCCAGGAAGATTCACTTTTTATAGCACTTTTTATAGGAATTCCCGAGGAGGAGAATTCTCAGGAGAAGAATTTGGCCTCCCGGTTTGAAGCACATCTGGTTCTTTGAGTTGTCAAGGAGTAAGTAGTCCATAACAGTGGAGAAAATGAGGTAAATGTGAAATTCAAGCCGGACAAAGTCAGGAGAAATTCAAATTGCTGACAGCTTTGTTTATCTTTCAAAACATCCTGCTGGTTCATAAATTAGATTGTGTTCCTTAAACTAATCAAAACGAAAAACCAGTGGCACCCCAATGAGGCTATGATGATATAATTAATTCTCTTTATTCAGAGGCTACTTAGCCTCTGTAGATTTTCCAAGACCCTTACTTTCCCCTTTTACATCCAGTTGTTGATGTATTTGTCAGTTCTCTGCCTAACGCTATCTTCTGGAATGTGTGGGTAGAGAAGGCAGAGGGGACCGAGGAAGTGAACTATTACTATAATCTAACAGCTTTGTCTCAGCAGCAGGTATGCACTTATGAGATATATACTAGATGAAGGAAATCTGCTACTTCTGAGCAGTTCTGAATTAATTAGATTCTGGGGTTGCCATGAAGTTTGCTAATCTATTTTATTCTCACTCCCTATATAGGTAACTGAGCCCTTAGAAGTCATAATTAGAGGTTTTCCTTTGGGCTCTTTGTATTTTCATGATAGCCCATGGGTTAGAGAAAATATTCAGATTTGGAGTTTTGTGAAAATTCAATTGTAACCAAACCAGGAGAGATATCCAATTATCTTAGTCAGAAGAAGCTTCCGATTGCTCTGGACTCTTATTAACTAGCAATAAATATTTGTGTGTCTTCCTTTGGCAATTCCCACATGCCCTGCGTTATACTGTTTTGGACACAGAGCATCTCCCCCACTGGACTGTAGTGCTGGCACCCTGACGGCATCTCGTATTCGTCATCTCCAGGAAGACTATCATGTCAGCCCCATCTGTAATTTACCATTTCCTAGTGGTCACATTAATTAAAATAAAAATAGAAGAACAGATGAAATTAATTTTGACAATATATTTGCTTAAGCCAGTCCATCCAAATTCTTATCATTATAACATGTAAGTGATATTGAGGCACGAAGTAGATGAGCCTCCCCCTCCCCCCGCCTCGCCCGCCCAGGGTAAGCAGCTGGAGTTCATTCCCTGTGGGCAGAAACTCCAAAGTATCAACAGCAGGGGAACAGAGAGAGGACGCTGGGCCCTGCCCAGATTAGAGGGAAGAGACCACTCATTTCTCCTTCTTGAAGTCAAGGAAACCTTCCTAACTACAAATCTCCTTGGAGGTCAAACGGGGAATGATGTCAAGTCTACCCATAGGTCTCTTCTCTGGAATCCATCTTGGCTGAGAGAGGCACTCGCCTAGATGGGAGGATCCTGAAATACACCAAACACGGACTTAGAACCAGGCAAAGCAAGATGATTGGCCAGAGGAGACCTGGAGGAAACGCCCCGTTAAAGTGATTCAAACTACCGCAAGGGCGCAACTCTGAGTCCAGCCCTGTGTCTGTCTGCACGTGCTGTACTTTTTCCTCCTAATAAACACTTTACTTTTTTCACTGCTTTCTATCTTTGTAGGAATTATTTTCTGCAAAACTGAAGGACCAGGGGCCTTGTCACTGACCACTGATTTAGGGGCTGGGATTCAGCTCTCTCTCTGCCATGACCCGACCTCAATCTCTGGCTGGGAATCTAAAGTCTGCTTCAAGTCACTGTAGGCTGAGCCCACCTGAGATCAATATAAGAAACTATTATAGATGTCTCACATTTAAAAAAAAAAAATGAAGGTCTTCAACATCTTGTATGTATTTTATACTTGTGGTATACTTGTATTTTACACTTGTGGTACATTTCAATTCAGACAAGTTGGATTTCAAGTGTTCAATAGTTACATGTGGCTACTGGCTTTTCTCTTGGACAGCTGAAATCTAGATCACTTCATTGTCAAGGTGACATAGCTCTCTGCTAGCAGATTCTGAATCCTGTGGGTTCAAATCCCAGCTTTACTGATTCTCCATGCCTCAACTTCATCTTCACACCTAATAATGATAATGAGACTACTTGGCACACATTATGCATTCAAAAGGCATTTGTTCAATGAGTGAAAGTACTTTTCATAGATGGTTGTTTGAGGGGTGATTGAGATCATGAAAGTCTCTCGATGAAAGTGAAAGTGGAGAGTGAAAAAGTTGGCTTAAAGCTCAAAATTCAGAAAACGAAGATCATGGCATCAGGTCCCATTACTTCATGGGAAATAGATGGGGAAACAGTGGAAACAGTGTCAGACTTTATATTTTGGGGCTCCAAAATCACTGCAGATGGTGACTGCAGCCATGAAATTAAAAGACGCTTACTCCTTGGAAGAAAAGTTATGACCAACCTAGATAGCATATTCAAAAGCAGAGACATTACTTTGCCAACAAAGGTCCGTCTAGTCAAGGCTATGGTTTTTCCTGTGGTCATGTATGGATGTGAGAATTGGACTATGAAGAAGGCTGAGCACTGAAGAATTGATGCTTTTAAACTGTGGTGTTGGAGAAGACTCTTGAGAGTCCCTTGGACTGCAAGGAGATCCAACCAGTCCATTCTGAAGGAGATCAGCCCTGGGATTTCTTTGGAAGGAATGATGCTAAAGCTGAAACTCCAGTACTTTGGCCACCTCGTGCGAAGAGTTGACTCATTGGAAAAGACTCTGATGCTGGGAGGGATTGGGGGCAGGAGGAGAAGGGGACGACAGAGGATGAGATGGTTGGATGGCATCACTGACTCGATGGATGTGAGTCTGAGTGAACTCCGGGAGTTGGTGATGGACAGGAAGGCCTGGCGTGCTGCAATTCATGGGGTCGCAAAGAGTTGGACACGACTGAGCGACTGAACTGAACTGAACTGAATGTCCTTAGCCCAGGGTATGATACATGGAATCTCTTCAATAAAAATGAGCAATTGCTGTTACTATGATCATGTCTAGACATTAAAATGATTCAGTAGATATATCCCCCCTCATGTCTCATGGCCAAACTTTTAGCCACATTTTAATACCCATCTCACAGAGGCTCCCTTTGAAGCCTTCCTCCTTTCTAATCAAATCCATAGGAACTTTTTCTTATGTTTTCTCACAAAAGTTAGTTCATTCTTTTAAAATTCCTCATCACATTATAACATAAAGATTTTTGTGTTTTCATTTTCTAGCAGATTGTAAGCCCCCACACAACTTCAGGGGCACTGTCTCTTTATCCAAGGATCCTTCGTGATGTGCCACACATTCACTGGTAGGAAGTAAGCGCTCAGTACATTTTTAATATATAATAAGTAAATACTTCCATTTCTTTGTAGCATAGGAGGCTGAGATCTTTTCCAGAAGAGATCTTGATGGCTTGCTTTTCTATTCTGAACTGCTCTTAGATATAAATATGCTGTCATGATAAATATGCTGTCAGCCGAGTTTCCTCTCAAACATTTATTGGTCTGATAGAGATTTCTTGAGATATTAAAACTCATAACCAGTTTTAATATGACAGTTACGGGCCCCGAGGAGAGGACAAAGTGTTCATGAGTGCTAGATGATGGAAACTTTGTAAAAAGCCACTGAAACTAATATAAACAACACATTTAAACTGAGGATAATATGTTCCTTTTCCATCGTGGGTCACAGCTGTGTAGGGCACCAGCTAGTTCATGAAGGGTGTATAGTTACCAAGGATTTAAACTTAGATAAACTCCAAATCTGCAGCTGCCAATCACAGAACATTCCCAGCGCTGGGCAGAGTGGAGCTGTCACACAAATCTGCTTCTGCTTCTAGGGTTTGGCCCTGTGGGGCACATCAGTTTTGGCCCCAAGAAGCTTCCCTTTCTGGGGCTAATGTTATTCCTTTACTTTTATCAGATAATGTGGCCATGGGACTGAGGTCATCATTTCTGGTATCAGTCCAGTCAGTTTTATGTGTCTCCAGATTGTGTGAAAGATGTTAACTTTTTTTTTTTGCTGTTCATTATACCTGCTCTTGACTTTCATTTCTATTTTCTCAGTCTTCCTGTATAGTTTAAGTGAAAGTATTAGTAAATAGTGCAATCAACAAAAAGCTATAACTCAAAAAGATACATGCACCCCAATGTCCATTGCAGCACTGTTTACAACAAGCAGGACATGGAAGGAACCTAAATGCCCATCACTGGAGGAATCAAGAAATAAGATTTGGTACATATATACACTGGAATATTACTCAGCCATAAAAAGGAACAAAATTGTGACATTTGCAGAGGCCTGGCTGAACCTGGAGACTATTATACAGAATGAATTAAGTCAGAAAGAAAAACACAGTGTATATTAGCACATGTATGTATGGAATCTAGAAGAAAATGGTATAGATGAACTTATTTGCAAAGCAGGAATAGAGACAGATACAGAGAACAGATGTATGGGTGCCGAGGGGTGGAGAGAGGTGAGATGGATTTCGAGACTGGGATTGACATGTGTGCACTATTGATATGAATAAAATAGAAAGGACTTCTCAGGTGGCATAGTGGTAAAGAATCTGCCTGCCAATGCAGGATAAGCAGGAAATGCAGGTTCAACCTCCGGGTCAGGAAGATCCCCTGAAGGAGGAAATGGCACCACACTCCAGTAGTCTTGCCTGAAAAATTCCAAGGACAGAGGAGCCTGGCAGGCTATAGTCTCTGGGGTCACAAAAAGTCAGACACGACTGAGCGACTCGGCACACACATAAAATAGATCACTAATGAGAACCTACTGTAATTCTTTTTTTAAAATTCAAAATAGAATGGAAAAAAAGCCCCAAGTGTTTACTTATTCCACTGATATTGGTGTCACTGTGTTAGGCTTTCAGGCACAGACGTGAGCAAGAAGTGGCCCGTCCTCTCACGTGTGGTACGAGAGATGGACAAATGTGCAATACCAGGAGTGTTGCCGGGTACAGATAGGTGTGGAATGATAGAGTAAGGATGGTTAGTAGTTGTGTATTTGATAAAAGTCAAAACAGAAAAATCACAAGGCTCTATCTCTTCTTGGCCAGGTAGCCATGAGCAGGTGAAATAACCCGTCTAAACCTTGTGTTCTTCAATTGCAAAATGGGGACAGCAACCCACTCCGGTCTTCTAGCCTGGAGAGTCCTGTGGACAGAACCTGGCCGGCTACAGCCCAGGGGGTCGCAAGAGTTGGACACGACTTAGCGACAAAACCACCACCACCACCAAACCTTGTGTTCTTCAACTGCAAAATGGGGATAATTAAAGTACTTGTCTCTGTGAATGGAGTTGACTGCAACCATATGCCAAGCAGCAAGAGAACTGGATACATAATCCGATGCCTGCAGAACACTTGGCACAGTGATAAATGTTGAGTAAGTGTTTCCTATTGCTGTACGTATCCAAACCTGAGATAATTCTTTGAAGTGTATTGGCCCCTGCATTTTTTTGCAATGGGACAGATTTTGACAGAACTTAATTGTATATTTAGATTCAGGATTTTCTCATGACAGTATGAAAATTCATAATTTTTTGTCAAGTCAGTATGTTCTAATTCAATTCCAAGCTGTATGGAAGAGTAATTAAAGAGAATTTGCTCTGTCAACATGAAGAGATATTATAAAGCCAAAACCATTTAAATTCATGATGTTGGTAAAAGAATAATTGGACAGATGACTAAATAGAATAGACAATTCAGACATAACTTTAGTTTATACAACTTTATATATGAAAAAAGAGACATTGCAAATTAATAAAGAATGAACTGTGTAAATTGTGTTGGGAAGTTGGCTATTTGGAAAGTGAAATCAACATATACCCCTTTTTGAAGACTATATAAAAATGCACCCCCTGTGAATTAAGGTCTAAATATGAAATACACACACATACTCACAAAACACGTATGACCAAATCCTTGCTCTTTGGTTAGAGAGATGATTTCCCACTGCTTTTAGACCAAAGTCTAAACTTTTTAATACAGCTTAAGAGACTCTTTCAGCTCTGCCTGGTACTTCGCTCTTAATCAAAATCATTCTGCCACCCTACTCTGTGATCCTTCTCAGGGGACTTCTCTCAGTCCCTCAAATATCCTAACTTGGTGGTTACTTTTTCTGGATGCTCTATTTCTCCTCTCTACCCTCACCCCTACTCCCCAGCCCCTAAACCTTGTTTTAGTCAGCTTAGCTATCACACCTTATACTTTATATAATGTTAAATACCATTTGGGGGGTGTGATTGTGCAGTATTCTGAATGTTTCCTTTCTTAGGATCCTCATATGTGTAATTAAAAGTTACATGAGAGCAGAGCCCAGGTTGGTCTGGCTCACTGCTGTTGCTACTTTAACCATTGCTTGATGTTATATGATGGCACTTGAAGACTAGATCAAGGGAAGAAACCAAGGCAAACAGAGATTTGAGTAGATCAAAATGAAAATAAACAAGAAAACCTTTCATGCCATTATAAATCATTGGAGAAGAAAAATGATTTCAAATGGTAAAGACCTTTCCACTGTTTTTTCCTCTACTCATAAATCACCCCAAAAACAAGAACTAAAGGCAAAACACAAATACCATCTGCAATGAAACTCTGACAAATGAAAGAATGGTAAGTTAATCCATGGCACAGAGGAAAATGAAAGTTAAATGCCTACGGATTACGGCAGCAGTGAGAAACATTCTGCCTTTTTTGTCAGATTTCTTTTGTGCTTTATTATTGGCTGAACTGGCTCTTTGTTGCTGCACATGGGCTTTCTCTAGTGACAACCAGTGGGGGCCACTCTTGGCTGCAGTGCGTGGGATTCTCATTGTGGGGGCTTCTCTTGTTGCAGAGCATGGGCTGTAGAATTCAAGCTTCAGTAGTTGCAATGCACAGGCTTAGCTGCGGTTTGTGGCATCTTCTTGTACTAGGGATGGAACCCGTGTTCCCTGCATTGGCAGGTGGGTTCTTAACCACTGGCCAACCAGGGAAGTCCTGGAACCATTCTGATTTAATCCACAAACTTTCATAAGGCTCTGGAACTTATTTATAATAAGACCCTGGAACTTGTGATAAGGCCCTGGAACTGATTTAATCCACAAACATCAATAAGGCACCAAGCATAAGTTATGGATAAAGAGAGTGTATGGGGGTGTATGTGTGTGGTGGGGGAGGTTAAGGAGGGACTTTTTGGGAACAGAGGATTTGCTTGAAGTCTTTTTAGAAGCAATGAGATACCTAGTGCATTCAAAGTGCTACATTCAACATGCCAGCAAATTTGGAAAATTCAGCAGTGGCCACAGGACTGGAAAAGGTCAGTTTCCATCCCAATCCCAAAGAAAACAATGCCAAAGAATGTTCAAACTACCGCACAATTGCACTCATCTCACGTTCTAGTAAAATAATGCTCAAAATTCTCCAAGTCAGGCTTCCATAGTACATGAACAGTGAACTTCCAGATGCTCAATTTGGATTTAGAAAAGGCAGAGGAACCAGAGATCAAATTTCAACATCTGTTGGATCATCAACAAAGCAAGAGAGTTCCAGAAAAACATCTGCTGCTGCTGCTGCTGCTGCTGCTGCTAAGTCAGTTCAGTCATGTCTGACTCTGTGGGACCCCATAGACGGCAGCCCACTAGGCTCCCCTGTCCCTGGGATTCTCCAGGTAAGAACACTGGAGTGGGTTGCCATTTTCTTCTCCAGTGCAGGAAAGTGGAAAGTGAAAGTGAAGATGCTCAGTTGTGTCAGACTCTTAGCGACCCCATGGACTGCAGCCTACCAAGCTCCTCCATCCATGGGATTGTTCAGGCAAGAGTACTGGACTGGGGTGCATTGACTTCTCTGAGAAAAACATCTACTTCTACTTTATTGGCTGTGTCAAAGGCTTTGACTGTGTGGATCACAACAAACTGTAGAAAATTCTTAAAGAGATGGGAATATCATCTCTGACCTGCCTCTTGAGAAATCTGTATGCAGGTCAAGAATCAACAGTTAGAACTGGACATGGAACAACAAACTGGTTCTAAATAGGGAAAGAATTACTTCACAGTTGTATATTGTCACCCTGCTTATTTAACTTATAAGCAGAGTACATCATGAGAAATGCTGGGCTGAATGAAGCACAAGCTGGAATCAAGATTGCCAGGAGAAATGTCAATAATCCACATATGCAGATGATACCACCCTTATGGCAGAAAGCGAAGAACTAAAGAGCCTATTGATGAAAGTGAATAAGAAGAGTGAAAAACTTGGCTGAAAACTCAACATTCAGAAAATGAAAATCATGGCATCCGGTCCCATCGCTTCATGGCAAACAGACGGGGAAACAGTGGAAACAGTGACAGACTTAATTTTTTTAGGCTCCAAAATCACTGCAGATGTGGACTACAGCCATGAAATTAAAAGATGCTTGCTCCTTGGAAGAAAAGCTATGACCAATGTAGAGAGCATATTAAAGAGCCGAGACATTACTTTGCCAACAAAGGTCTGTGTAGTCAAAACTATGGTTTTTCCAGCAGTCATGTATGGATGTGAGAACTGAGCTATAAAGAAAGCTGAGTGCTGAAGAGTTGATGCTTTTGAACTGTGGTGTTGGAGAAGACTCTTGAGAGTCCCTTGGACTGTAGGGAGATCCAACCAGTCCATTCTAAAGGAAATCAGTCCTGAATGTACATTGGAAGGACTGATGCTGAAGCTGAAACTCCAATACTTTGACCACCTGATGTGAAGAACTGACTCATTTGAAAAGACCCTGATGCTGGGAAAGATTGTAAGTGGGAGGAGAAGGGGAGGACAGAGGATGAGATGGTTGGATGGCATCACTGACGCAATGGACATGAGTTTGAGCAAGCTCTGGGACTTGGTGATGGACAGGAAAGCCTGGCATGCTGCAGTCCATGGGGTCACAAAGAGTTGGATATGACTGAGTGACTGAACTGACTGAGATCCCTAGATGCTGACTCCTTACCCAGAAGAAGCAATGGCTCCAGTAGAATGGAACAAGAGAGATGAGAGTGAATGGTATGCATGGAGAAATGAGGAACTGAGGCCTGGAACAGCATGTATTAGTAGAGGGACTAAGTACAGGTCTTCTTGTTGAGCAGGGCCCCTTTCCAGATCTTAGCAGCCAGCCTGATATTTCTCAGGGAGAGTTGAGAGAGACCTTCCCTGGAAAACCGGCACCACCACTGAGAAAATTCTAGCGTGTACTTGCTTTTGACCACACCATTGAGAAGGGCTGCTGGCCCCTTGATTTGATCACCCGATCACTTCTCACAGACAAACACTGGCCGATGGCATTACTTCACCTCCTCCCGCAGAACTGCTGGTCAGTGTTTCTGTGTTCCACTCAGGAAAACGTAGAATAGCAAGGGTCATTGACATTTGAGGCAGTCCAAGAAACAAGGATATTAAAAAACTAAATAAATAGTGAAATAGATAATAAAAGGGAAGGTTGGAGTGATAGCAAATGCAGGAAGAAGAAAATATCACAAACAAATAAGATTACCACTAATATCTTTGAAGAGTCATAAACATATATTACATTCATAAAACAAGAGTGAAATGTTAAATATATTATTTAACAAATGAAAAAAAGGACTCCTGAAAATTAAAATTTGGGGGTTTTAAATTAACATTTTAAATTAAAGTGAAAGGCCATTTATTTATGCAGAAAACATGTTTGGAGTGCTTATTATGTGCCTGGCACCTGTCTAGGCACAGATGGATGGAAGGCATTGTTCTCTAGCAGCCTGCATTCCAGTTGGCAGAGACAGATAATAAGAAAATACAAGTAAAACACAGGGGTGATCAGCTGGATAAGAAGTGCATGGGAGAAGTAAGATGGGGTAAGGGAGAAAACACCAGGAATGGGGGAGGTTGCTCTTTTATAAAGGGTGATCAGGGAAGTCCTTACTGCCCAGGTGACATCTGTGCAGAGATCTGAAGTAACTGATGGAAGGGGACTTCCCTGGTGGCCCAGTGGATAAGATTCCTAAGCAAGGGGCTCAGAGTCAATTCCTGGTTGAGAAACTAAGATCCTGCAAGTCATGTGCTGTGGCCGAGAAAATATTAAAATAAAATAAAGTTAAATGGAATTGTTAGAAAAAACAAAAAATCCCATCAAAAACCCCACAAAACTCTGATGTAGAGTCATGTGAACATATGAGAGGAGATAGTCAGGGAAAAGGAATGTCTATGCAAAGGCCCTGAGGCACAACCATGCTTGGATTGCTAGGTGAGGAGGTGAAGTAGGGATGGAAGTGACTGGGCCTTGATGACCTCAGAGGTGACATTGACCAGATTATATAAAGTGCACCTATTAGACCCAATGACTTATACCATAGCAAATGTTTTGGAATACCTCCTATATTTTCCTGAAACTAAATTCATAGATAATATGATAACGGTGGTCTTCCCATGTCGAGCAGTGGTAAAGAACCCACCTGCCAATGCAGGAGACACAAGACACTTGGGTTTGATCCCTCGATCAGGAAGATTCCCTGGAGAAGGAAATGGAAACACACTCCAGTATTCTTGCCTGGAAAATTTCATGGGCAGAAGAGCCTGGAGGGCTACAGTCCATGGTGTCATAAAAAGTTGGACCTAACTGATCACACACTCACACTCATGACTTTGTACATAATTTCAAAAAAGCTTCTGTAATTCCCTGATAGGAAAATATGTGAGAAATTTCTAAAAATATATGTAAATTCTAGTGCATGATTACCTCATAAGACATAATGGGTAATTCCCTGGTGGTCTAGTGGCTAAGACTCCACGCTCCCAATGCAGGGGGCTCAGGTTCGATCCCTGGTTGGGGAACTAGACCCCATGTGCTGCAGCTAAGAGTTCACATCCTGCAACTGAAAAAAGATTCCACATATGCCACAACTGCAGATTCTGCAGGCCACAGTGAAGACTGAAGATCCCACGTTCTGCAACCAACAGTGTAGCCAAATAAATAAATCAAAATGAGTATTAAAAAAACAGGACATAATGAAGCAGTCAGATACTTCACCTTTGGTCAAAATATCTATAAACATGACATGAAAATGTATATTGATACAGACCTGATACAATGGTAACTCAAATATCATGAATGGCAATGCCACTGATGACATGGCTTTGTGAAAAGAACAATTCTTGGTAAAATTCTGAAGGAAGTGATGCATAATATCCAGAGAAAATGCCAGGAAGCCAGGCAGGAGGCAAGGAGACTCTCATTGTGTGGGCTGTCCATGCATTTCCTATCATTCAGTAGCGGTGCCCTGCTCCCTAGATGAAGGAGAAGGCCACTCACGGTCATAGCAGAAACACCCTGGAGAAATTTACAAAAGGACAATTTCATTGCCTTACACCTCCATTGAGAAATACTGACTGAAGGCCTTGAAAGCCATTTTAAAGGTTTTTGGCATTTCTAGGGACTGCTATGGAAAGCCACTGGAAGAGTTCCATCAGGAGAATAATATGATTTGACTGACGTTTTAAAAGAAGACTGTGTTGACAACAGGCTGTAGAAAGGAAGGGCAGATGCAGAAGTTTTGTTCAGGGGTTCTGTGATCAGCCAGGACAGCTGCCTCTCACGGTGTCAGTGAGAAGTGGCTGGAAACTGCATACTTTTTTTTTTTTTTAATGTAGCAGAATTTACTGATGAATTGCATGTGAAAATAATAAAAAAGGGATGGATCAAGAATAGGTATTAGAGTTTTCTGAGGTGGTGTTTGAACACATTGTCCGTGATTCTTTTCTCCGTCTTTGTTGGCATGGAGGCTAATCGTACATTGTCAGATTTTGCAAAGATACACCCTTTGCTTGTCACTCATCTGCTAGGTTATAATTCCTTCATTTTTGCCATTGACTTGTCAGTTGCTATCCATGGAGACCAGAGCTATGACTAGAATATTAAAATGTGTACTCATCTAGAGTTCCTTTAATGAAGGCCTAGGTGTGGTCCCAAACTGCAAATCTCATTATCCTGACCAACATAACTTCACTCTACTACCTGATCATCTTACTCATGCACAGCCGGGAAACTGGAGAAAGAGGTGAGATGAGTGTTCCAGCCCTCAGGGGAAGAGGTCAAATCAACACAAAACCTCTGCTTTTCATGAACAATATCCTTCAAGTCTAGAGGCTAAGCACTAAAAACAGAAGTCAAATTTGGATTAACATATACATATTATTACATATAAAATGGATAACTAATAAAGACCTACTGTATACCACAGGGAACTCTACTTACTTCTCTGTAATGACCTATGTGGGAAAAGAATCTAAAAAAGAGAGGATGTATGTATTTGTCTAACTGATTCAGTTTGCTGTACACTTGAAACTAACAAAATATTATAAATCAACTATATGCCAATCAAAATTAAAAAAATAAAGCTATTATAGGGCAATATTTTAAAACTCTCAAATCTTACAGCAGTGAGGAATCAACATGATCTAGCAGCTGGATGAAAGAATCAGGGACTGAATCTAAAATGGCCTTCAGTGGGTAATAAAGTTCCTTAAAATCTTATGTTTTGTCTATAAAATTCATGTGAATTTTGTATTCTACTCCACATTATTTTTATGCTTTCTAACAACCAAAAAGTAATGTTGTAAATGATTTGCTATTAAGTAAGATTGATGTTTTTGCTTTGGCTCCATCTCTTCATTCTTTCTGGAGTTATTTCTCTACTGATCTCCAGGAGCATGTTGGACACTACCAACCTGGGGAGTTCATCTTTCAGTGTTGTATCTTTTTTCCTTTTCATACTGTCCATGGGGTTCTCAAGGCAAGAACACTGAAGTGGTTTGCCAATGCATTCTCCAGAGGACCACATTTTGTCAGAACTCTCTATCATGATCCGCCCATTGTGGGTGGCACTACAGGGTATGGCTCAAAGTTTCATTGGGATAGACAAGGCTGTGGTCCATGTGATAGAGAAATAGCACCAGAAAGAATGAAGAGATGGAGCCAAAGTGAAAACAACACCCAGTTGTGGATGTGACTGGTGACAAAGTAAAGTCCAATGCTGTAAAGAGCAATACTGCATAGGAACCTGGAATGTTAGGTCCATGAATCAAGGTAAATGGGTAGTGGCCAAACAGGAGATGGCAGAGTGAACATCAGCATTTTAGAAATCAGTGAGCTAAAATGGACTGGAATGGGCAAATTTAACTCAGATGACCATCATATCTACTACTGTGGGCTAGATGTCCTTAGCAGAAATGGAGTAGCCATCATAGTCAACAAAAGAGTCTGAAATGCAGTTCTTAGGTACAATCCCCAAAACTTCCGAATGATCCCTGTTTATTTCCAAGGCAAATCATTCAATATGACAGTAATCCAAATCTATGCCCCCACCAGTAATGCTGAAGAAGTTGAGGTTGAATGGTTCTATGAAGACTTACAAGGCTTTCTAGCACTAACACCCCAAAAGATATCCTTTTCATTATAGGGGACTGTAATGCAAAAGTAGGAAGTCAAGAGATACCTGGAGTAACAGGCAAATTTGGCCTTGGAATACAAATTGAAGTAGGGCAAAGGCTAACAAAGTTTTGCCAAGAGAATGCACTGGTCATAGCAAACATCCTCTTCCAATAACACAAGAGAAGACTCTACACATGGACATCACCAGATGGTCAACACCAAAATCAGATTGATTATATTCTTTGCAGCCAAAGATGGAGAAGCTCTGTATAGTCAGCAAAAACAAGACTGGGAGCTGAATGTGTCTCAGATCATGAACTCCTTATTGCCAAATTCAGACTTTAATTGAAGAAAGTAGGGAAAATCACCAGACTATTCATGTACAACCTAAACAGAATCCCTTACTATTATATAGTGGAAATGACAAATAGATTCAAGGGATTAGATCTGACAGAGTGCCTGAAGAACTATGGATGGAGGTTTGTGACATTGTACAGGAGACAGGGATCAAGACCATCCCCAAGAAAAAGAAATGGAAAAGGGAAAAATGGTTGTCTGAGGAGGCGTTACAAATAACTGAGAAAAGAAGAGAAATGAAAGACAAAGGAGAAAAGGAAATATATACCCATTTGAATGCACAGTTCAAAAGAACAGCAAGGAGAGATAAGAAAGCCTACCTCAGTGATCAATGCAAAGAAAAAGAGGAAAACAATAGAATGGGAAAGACTAGAGAGCTCTTCAAGAAAAAGTAACGATAACCCTGTATGCGAGACAGCAAAAGAGACAGAGATGTACTGAGCAGTCTTTTGGACTCTGTGGAAGAGGGCGAGGGTGAGATAATATGGGAGAATGGCATTGAAACATGTAAATTATCACATGTGAAACAAATTGCCAGTCCAGGTTCGATGCATGAGACAGGGTGCTCAGGGCTGGTGCACTGGGATGACCCAGAGGGATGGGATGGGGAGAGAGGTGGGAGGGGGGTTCAGGATGGGGAACACATGTACATTCATGGGAGATTCAAGTCAATGTATGGCAAAACCAATACAATATTGTAAAGTAAAATAAATTAATTAATTAATTAAAAAATAAATTCATAAATAAGGAGAAAAAAATAAAGAAAAGTAGTGATACCAAGGCAACATTTCATGCAAAAATGGGCACAATAAAAGACAAAAGCGGTATGGACCTAAAAGAAGCAGGAGATACTAAGAAGAGGTGGCAAGAATACATAGCTATACAAAAAAGATCTTCATGACCCAGATAACCACGATGGTGTGATCATTCACCTAGAGCCAGGCATCCTGGAATGCAAAGTCAAGTGGGCCTCAGGAAGCATCACTTCAAAAAAAGCTAGTGGAGGTGATGAAATTCCAGTTGAGCTATTTCAAATCCAAAAGATGATGCTGTTAAAGTGCTGAACTCAATATGTCAGAAAATTTGAAAAACTCACCTGTGGCCACAGGACTGGAAAATGTCAGTTTTCATTCCAATCCCCAAAAAAGGCAATGCCAAAGAATGTTCAAAATACCACACAATTGCACTAAACTCACAAGCTAGTAAAGTACTGCTCAAAATTCTTCAAGCCCGGCTTCAACAGTATGTGAACCTAAACTTCCAGATGTTCAAACCGGATTTAGAAAAGGTAGAGGAACCAGAGATCAAGTTGCCAATATCTGTTGGATCATCGACAAAGCAAGAGAGTTCCAGAAAAAAACATTTACTTCTGCTTCATTGTCTACGCCAAAGCCTTTGATTGTGTGGATCACAACAAACTGTAGAAAATTCTTCAAGAGATGGGAATACCAGACCACCTTACCTGCCTCCTGATAAATCTGTATGCAGGTCAATAAGCAACAGTTAGAACCAGACATGGAACAACAGACTGGTTCCAAATAGGGAAAGGAGTATGTCAAGGTTGTATATTGTCACCCTCCTTATTTAATTTATATGTAGAGTACATCATGAGAAACGCTGGGCTGGATGAAGCACAAGCTGGAATCAAGATTGCTGGGAGAAATATCAATAACATCAGATATGCAGATGACACCACCCTTACAGCATAAAGTGAAGAAGAACTAAAGAGCCTCTTGATGAGAGTGACAGAGGAGAGTGAAAAAGTTGGCTTAAAGCTCAACATTAAAAAAACTAAGACCATGGCATCTGGTCCCATTGCTTCATGGCAAATAGAAGGGGAAACAGTGGAAACAGCAACAGATTTTCTTTTTTGGGGGTACAAAATCACTGTAGATGGTGACTTCAGCCATGAAATTAAAAGCTGCTTGCTCCTTGGAAGAAAAGCTCTGACCAACCTAGATAGCATATTAAAAAGCAGAGACATTATTTTGCCAACAAAGGTCCGCTTAGTCAAAGCTAGTCATGTATGGATGTGAGAGTTGAACTATAAAGAAAGCTGAGTGCCAAAGAATGGATACTTTTGAACTGTGGTGTTGCAGAAGACTCTTGAGAGTCCCTTGGACTGAAAGGAGATCCAACCAGTTCATCCTAAAGGAAATCAAACCTGAATATTCATTGGAAGGACTGATGTTGAAGCTGAAACTCCAATACTCTGGCCACCTGATGTGTAGAACTGACCTATTGGAAAAGACCCTGATGCTGGAAAAGACTGAAGGCAGGAGGAGAAGGGGATGACAGAGAATGAGATGGTTGGATGATTTCTCTTACTCGATGGACATGAGTTTGAGTAAGCTCCAAGCGTTGGTGATGGACAGGTAGGCCTGGCGTGCTGCAGTCCATGGGGTCACAAAGAGTTGGAAATGGCTGAGTGACTGAACTGAAGATTGATATATTATTTTTTGTGTGTGGCTTCCTGTACCCTCATGTATGCTGCATGGGTAACCAGAAAGCATTTGTATTAAATTGAATCAAAAGACAATGCAGACAAACAGGAATTGAAGAATGTCCCATGAAGGCATCATTTTTAATGCAGACAGGCAGAGTTAAGGAAAACCAACATAGAATAGTGACGTACTATAGTGGGTTGAATGGTGCTATGCTAAGTCGCTTCAGTCGTGTCCAACTCTGTGCAACCCCATAGATGGCAGCCCACCAGGCCCCGCCATCCCTGAGATCCTCCAGGCAAGAACACTGGAGTGGGTTGCCATTTCCCTCTCCAATGCATGAAAGTGAATGGAAGCCTCCCCCCAAATATCAGTATATGTCCACACCCTAAACTCTCAGTCAGACCCTAATTGCCTTCTCAAGTGTCCTTGGAAGAAAGAGACAACACAGAAGGGAGATAACAGAGGAGGAGGAGGCAATGTGAAGGCAGAGGCAGAAATCAGAGTGATGAGGCCATAAGCCAAGGAATGTGGACAGCCATCCAAGTTCACAAAGGCAGAGGAAGGGTTTTCCCCTCGAGCCTCTGAGTGTGACCTTGTTGGCACCTTGACTTCACACTCTTACCTCTGAAGCTGAGAAAATAAAGGTCTGTTGTTTTAAGTCACCTGATTTTGTGCTAAGATTGGGGCAGCCACAAGAAAGTAACATAGGCATCTTTTTGCCAGCGATGATGCAGAACCATTAGCATCACTAGGACAGAAGCATCACAGCAGCACTGGGACAGGGAGATAGCTGGAGCTCTAGATGCAGCCAAAGGAGGGAGCCACTTGGCAGTGCAAGAGGGTCTGACAGAGGAATGGCCCCACAGGAAGGGAGCCTAGGGTGTGAAACTCGGCCCTCTGTGTCCGTTCACCTTCTGAGCCATTCCCCACAGTTCCCGATGAATCCAGCGGGAAGCTTGGCCTCAGAAGAGACTGGTTGATACAATCCATAGAAAACAGCCTCCTTGAAGAGAGCAGAGTGGAGCAGGATGGTCAAAGAAGAACAGACTCTCCAGCATCCTATTTGTGCCTTAGTCTCTTTGGGATGCTGGGAAGAGTGCTATGAAACACTTCAGAAGCTGGAGATGTCTCAGAGACCGTCAGCTACACCGAGGCTTAAAAGGAGAAACAGACTTACACATGGCACGTGACTGTCCAGGTCAAAGCAGGGACCCCATCTCACGTGTCGGAGTGTCCGCTCTTACTTTTCTAGGCTTTGTGGAAGAACCTACTGTCACACACTGAGAGAAGCAGGACATAGAAGGTAAGCAGTCGAACATTCCCTCTTGGAGCGCAGGCTCAAATTTTCTGGGAGATGCTGTGAAGCATTGTTTCTGCTCCTTGCACTTCTCCGCCTGATGCTTCCTGCCCCATTCTCTGTCCAACCCTAGCTCAGAGAACCAGTGAAAATTCTATTCCTTAGGGATGCCTTTCCTGACCTACCAAAGTAGACCTGTTCTTAAGATAATCCAGGTCACCTATGCACTTTGTATGTTTCTCGATGATTTCACTTATTGCATTGTATTTCTGATATTAAAATGTGTGTCTGACTCTGCCCTTCAACAGTAATTACCTCAAGGGCAAGACAAGTGTTGTGTTTCTCCTTATCGTCAATTTTTAGCACAGTGTCTAGCACCTGAAAAGTGAAAATATTAATTGCTCAGTCATGTCTGATTCTTTGTGACCGCATGGACTATAGTCCACCAAGCTCCTCTGTCCATGGGACTTCCCAGGCAAGAATACTGGAGTGGCTTGCCATTTCCTCCTCCAGGGGATCTTCCCAACACAGGGATGGAACCCTGGTCTCTTAAACTGCAGGCAGATTCTTTTACCAACTGAGCCACCAGGGAAGCCCTAGTGGATATTTAATATCACTTGTTTAATGGATGAAAGGAGTTGCAAAGAAATGCATGAACTTGTGTAAGAGGATTACTTTGCCAGAATCTAGATGTACCTAGGTATTTGTACTATAGGCATAGATTCACTCTGCTGCTACTGCTGCTAAGTCGCTTCAGTCGTGTCCGACTCTGCGACCTCATAGACGGCAGCCCACCAGGCTCCCCCGTCCCTGGGATTCTCCAGGCAAGAACACTAGAGTGGGTTGCCATTTCCTTCTCCAATGCAGGAAAGTGAAAAGTGAAAGTGAAGTCACTCACTCTAGGATTCAAAAATAGTTCAATCAAAATGTATTAATTCAGGCTGGCTCGTTGACTGTCCTACTGTTTTCCATCCACCTGAGTGATCCCATAGCTTCTTGGACAAATGTCAATCTAGACTATACCATGGTAGAAAAGTTATCTTTTTGTCTGTATCTCCTACTATTTGGGGAGCCTCTGGGGATTAAAACTATTTCTCATTGTATTTCTAGCACATATCACAAAGTCTGGTACAGAATAATCAATTACAGTTTATTAAAATTAATTGAATGTCTACTAATTGACATTAATTTTATTTCTTTGACAATTGTCAGAGTATATACGAAATGGCTGAATAGATTTTTACCATTTGTTCGATCCTGTGTTTGGAAATGTGTTTGTTGCTGTTGTGTGGTTCAGTCACTAAATTGTGTTCCACTCTTTGGGACCCCGTGGATTGTATTCTGTCAAGCTCCTCTGTCTGTGGGGTTCAGCAGGTAAGAATACTGGAGTGGGTTGCCATGTATGATATAAATTAAAAAAATATATATGTAGTGTATGCAAGACTTGGGCTTCCCAGTGGTAAAGAATGCAGTGGTAAAGAATCTAGCTGCCGATGCAATAAACATGGGTTTGATCCCTAACTCTAGAAGATTCACGGCAGGAGGAAGTGGTAACCCACTCCAGTATTATTGCCTGGAAATTCCACAGACACACGGGGTCGCAAAGAGTCGGTCATGACTGAGTGACTGAATGTGCACACACACATGCAAGAGTTATTTTTGCAGGAGCCCCAGGAAGGAAGTCAGAGTCGGTCTCTGGAGTACCTGAAACTGAGTGAGAGTGAAGAGCCCTTGATGCTTTAGACCCAGAGAGACACGGCACACGTATGAGAAATTATGCTGTGCTTTCAAACAGATCCCCAAAGCCAAGTCACTGGGGTAGGTGTTTTGAACCGTCAGCACTGATTGGTGTCCAGGCTGCTTCTTGGGTGTGGGTCAGGGCATCCCTGTGTTGCTTGCTCCAGGACAATGAGCAGCAGGGATTTTTAATTTAATTACAGGTTAGTGATTCTCTCTAGCAACAGGAGACAGCCAGCTAATTTTCATGATGGCAACTGCTTTACAAATACCTTCTTATATTATATATATATATATATTTATATTAATCCATTTGCTCCTCCCAATAACTGTGAGGAAGTTATTTCACCCTCAATTTAGTGACGAAGCTGAGGCTCAGAAAGTTTAAGTGACTTGCCTGAGCCCACGGGGGGCACTAGTGGGAAAGAACCCGCCTGCCAATGCAGGAGACATAGAGATGTGGGTTCAATTTCTAGGTCGGGAAGATCCCCCAGAGGAGGGCGTGGCAACCCACTCCAGTATTCTTTTTTTTTTTTTTTTTCTTAACTTTCATGTATTTATTCACATATACATACACATGAGTAAATATGTACAACTATATTATGAAGTGTGGTAGTACCCACTTATGAGATATAATTAGTAGACGAAACCAGAATTTCCTGGAAGACATTGATAAACACTTAGTGGGTTTTAAGCCAAGTAGGATTTTATCTCTAATTGCTTTTGAAAACATAGAAGAAAACCTTAGAAGAGATAACAAAGAAGTAGGAATGCAGATTTGGTCTTACTACTTTTGTAAATTTGTTTCTGAGTTTTTCACCTGCATAAAGACCAGAGGCATGACCAATGTTCATTTAAAACACTGGTTCCCAAACTTGTCTGCATATTGGAATCAGCTGCAGAGACTCCAAAACTACTGAAGCTTGTATCTCGCTCCAGAAGTTATGATTTAATTGTTCTGGGATGTGGCCTGAGCTTTGGAATTTTTTTTTTTTTTCAATCATTTTTTTTTTTTTTTGGATTTTTTTTTCTCTAATTTTATTTTATTTTTAAACTTTACATAATTGTATTAGTTTTGCCAAATATCAAAATGAATCCACCACAGGTATACATGTGTTCCCCATCCCGAACCCTCCTCCCTCCTCCCTCCCCATACCATCCCTCTGGGCCGTCCCAGTGCACCAGCCCCAAGCATCCAGCATCATGCATCGAACCTGGACTGGCAACTCGTTTCCTACATGATATTTTACATGTTTCATTGCCATTCTCCCAAATCTTCCCACCCTCTCCCTCTCCCACAGAGTCCACAAGACTGTTCTATACATCAGTGTCTCTTTTGCTGTCTCGTACACCGGGTTGTTGTTACCATCTTTCTAAATTCCATATATATGCGTTAGTATACTGTATTGGTGTTTTTCCTTCTGGCTTACTTCACTCTGTATAATAGGCTCCAGTTTCATCCACCTCATTAGAACTGATTCAAATGTATTCTTTTTAATGGCTGAGTAATACTCCATTGTGTATATGTACCACAGCTTTCTTATCCATTCATCTGCTGCTGGACATCTAGGTTGCTTCCATGTCTTGGCTATTATAAACAGTGCTGCGATGAACATTGGGGTACACGTGTCTCTTTCCCTTCTGGTTTCCTCAGTGTGTATGCCCAGCAGTGGGGTTGCTGGATCATAAGGCAGTTCTATTTCCAGTTTTTTAAGGAATCTCCACACTGTTCTCCATAGTGGCTGTACTAGTTTGCATTCCCACCAACAGTGTAAAAGGGTTCCCTTTTCTCCACACCCTCTCCAGCATTTATTATTTGTAGACTTTTGGATTGCAGCCATTCTGACTGGTGTGAAATGGTACCTCATAGTGGTTTTGATTTGCATTTCTCTGATAATGAGTGATGTTGAGCATCTTTTCATGTGTTTGTTAGCCATCTGTATGTCTTTTTTGGAGAAATGTCTATTTAGTTCTTTGGCCCATTTTTTGATTGGGTCGTTTATTTTTCTGGACACTCCAGTATTCTTGCCTGGAGAATCCCGTGGACAGAGGATCCTAGGGGTGGGCTAGGGGTCATAGGGTTGCAAAGAGCTGGACACGACTGAAGTGACTCAGGATGCAGATGTAGACCTAACAAAGAGTCACTGGAATGCACAGCCCCATCTCCCAGTGACAAAGATGAAGACTGTTTCACCATGTCACCTCCCTTCCCCAATAAAAGTAGCTAAACAATGTCAGTCTTCAGATGGATGGATTCAGTGCTCTCATGAATCCTGGTCTTCCTCCTCCCTTCATTGATGGATTCACATATTAATGAGACAGAAGCCTGAGTAACTCGGGGCTTAATCTACTGCCTGACTGCTCTGAGGTTTCTGTCTCTTATTAAGTTTTTAATTTAGTCTGATGATGGAGACTAATGACACAGTTAGAAACTCAGAATCTTCCAAAAGAAAGCTCAAAGAGAAAGCTTTCTGAATGTGGTTGAGTCCTTAAATTTTTTTCCCTGCCCATATCTGTTTTAGACATTGAACAGGAATTAGAGTGGAACCAGTGGGGACTTCAGATGCTTAGTGGTGGTGGAAATAGGGAGACCTGCCACTTACCATCAGGAAACATGTCTTCTACCTGACTCTTGCCAGGACTGGGCATTTATCACTTGCCTTCAGGTTCTGGTCTCTCTGACAAGATGACTGTCGTTCAACCTCATTTGCCACCAGGTTCATTCCCCCTGCCCTCCCTCCTGCCAGGTACATTTGGAGGGACGGTGAGTGTTTCCAAAGGGTGATTTCCCATTGATCCCTTTGTCAATGTGGTTGGGAGAGGAATAGGCTGGTGGGCAAAGGTGAGAAGACTAGAAGGAAATCTACTCTGCAAGTGAGTTAGCTAAGATTTTTGCCACCTCCCACTTTTAGCTGGCCTGGAATTTTGATCTCTGTTGTCTGGCTTAGCTCCTTTTCCAAATCAAGTGGGATGACGGTTAACAGTGCAGTGTGAATATGATGCTAAAAATTCAGAGAGACAGTGGATGTGACGCTAGAGGAGCAAGGGTGTGCCATGTGCTATAATTAAAATGACCTGTGGGGACTTCCCTGGTGGCACAGGGGATAAGAATCTCCCTGCCTTAGCTTTCTTTCTTTTTTTTTTTTTTGCTTTTTAAATTTTATTTTATTTTTAAACTTTACATAATTGTATTAGTTTTGCCAAATATCAAAATGAATCCACCACAGGTATACATGTGTTCCCCATCCTGAACCCTCCTCCCTCCTCCCTCCCCATACCATCCCTCTGGGTCATCCCAGTGCACTAGCCCCAAGCATCCAGTACTGTGCATTGAACCTGGACTGGCAACTCGTTTCATACATGATATTTTACATGCTTCAATGTCATTCTCCCAAATCTTCCCACCCTCTCCCTCTCCAACAGAGTCCATAAGACTGTTCTATACATCAGTGTCTCTTTTGCTGTCTCGTACACCGGGTTGTTGTTACCATCTTTCTAAATTCCATATATATGCGTTAGTATACTGTATTGGTGTTTTTCCTTCTGGCTTACTTCACTCTGTATAATAGGCTCCAGTTTCATCCACCTCATTAGAACTGATTCAAATGCATTCTTTTTAATGGCTGAGTAATACTCCATTGTGTATATGTACCACTGCTTTCTTATCCATTCATCTGCTGATGGACATCTAGGTTGCTTCCATGCCCTGGCTATTATAAACAGTGCTGCGATGAACATTGGGGTACATGTGTCTCTTTCCCTTCTGGTTTCCTCAGTGTGTATGCCCAGCAGTGGGGTAACAATAACCCTGTGTACGAGACGGCAAAAGAGACACTGATGTATAGAACAGTCTTATGGACTCTATGGGAGAGAGAGAGGGTGGGAAGATTTGGGAGAATGGCATTGAAACATGTAAAATATCATGTATGAAACGAGATGCCAGTCCAGGTTCGATGCACAATGCTGGATGCTTGGGGCTAGTGCACTGGGAAGACCCAGAGGGATGGTATGGGGAGGGAAGAGGGAGGAGGGTTCAGGATGGGGAACACATGTATACCTGTGGTGGATTCATTTTGGTATTTGGCAAAACTAATACAATTATGTAAAGTTTAAAAATAAAATAAAATTTTAAAAAAATGTAAAAAAAAAAAAAAAAAAGCATCTCCCTGCCAATGCAAGGGACATGGGTTAGATACCTGGTCCAGGAAGATTCCACACGACTTGGGGCAACTAAGCCTGTGTGCCACAACTTCTGAGTTCTAGGGCTTGACAGCCACAGCTGCTGAGCCCAAGCACCTAGAGCCTGTGCCCTGCAACAAGAGAAGCCACTGAAAGAAACCTGTGCTCTGCAGCAAAGAGTAGCTCCTGCTCCTAGAAACTAGAGGAAGCCCGCCCACAGCAATGAAGACCCAGCGCAAAGACAACAGGAATGACCCGTGGAAGTCATGTCTTCCCAGCCTTAGCTGGGGCTACCGGCTTGGGCTTCAAAGACGGACACCCAAATTCAAATCTCTACATTCCCATTTTATAGCTGTAGGACTTTGGGGAACTATTCATCTCTTTGACTCTGTTTCTTCATGAGTGAAATAATAGTGCTTGCCATGTAGAGCTGAGAGGATTAAATGCTTAATGATGTGACCATGTTTACTTAGCATCCATAAGCATTCATTCTTACTAGCCTTTAACATATTATAGTCTCAATATTGGTTACACATGAGAATTATCCCGGGAGCTTTTAAAAATCCCAGTGGCCAGGCCACACCCCAAATCAATTAAATCTGAATGTCTGGTGTTAGACATCAATAATTTTTAACATGTCCCTTGGTGATTCTAATGTGTGGCCAAGGATGAGAACTACTGTTAAAATCTATTATTAGCCCATAAAATTTCATCTTGTGCAGATTGTATCTGGATAAAAATGAATGATGGGAAGAAGTTAAATTATACTTAAGACCTATCGTGCCTGGTGCTTCTCACAATATTCCCATTTAATGGGTGAGCAAACTGAGGGGTTCAGGGAATTAAAGTAGGGTGTTGTGGAGCTAGAATGCTAATGCAGGGCCACCAAATGTCAATCAATGCAGTTTCTGTTGCAGGTTGCACCCATACTCTTTTTAGGCTAGTCTTATGGACTGGTGTTTGGATTCTTTCAGAAGTGCTCTTCTTGTTAAATTTTGGATTAAGCCCTGCAGGAAGAAAGCAGGTGAGCATTATACAGTATTTGCTGTTTTTTTCCCCATTATCACGCAGCTAAGAGGAGATTACAGCTGACAGTGGGTGGTTATTCGACTCAGTAGAGGCCTGGGAGTCAGATGTCAGTACAGATTCTGCTCCTATTATGTTTGACCCAGATGGTCTTAGACAGGTTGCTTAGCATCTGAGCCTTCCACTCCTCAGCTATAAAAGGACAAGAGAAAATGCCCAGAGAAAATCTTTTGCACGGTATTTATTTATAATTGTCAAAAATTGCTTTATTTATAATTGTCAAAACTTAAAAGCAACCAAGATGTCCTTTAGTAAGTGAATAGATAAATAAATTGTGGTACATCCAGACAATGGCTTATCATTTCACATTAAAAAGTAATGAATTATCAAGCTATGATAAGACATGGAAGAAACTTAAATGCCTATTACTAAGCAAAAGAACTAATCTGAATAGGCTTCATAATGTATGATTCCAGCTAGATGCCATTCTGAAAAAGGCACAATTATGGAAACAGTAGTTGTCAAGGACTAGGGGGCAAGGAGGATTGAGAAGCAAAGGACAGAGCAATGAAATTACTTTGCATGGCATTGTAATGGTGAATATATGGCATTATACATTTGTCCAAACCCATAGAATAGACACCACCCAAGACTGAACCTGAGATAAACTATGGACTCTGGGTGATAAGGAATTATTAATGTAGGTTCTTCAGTTGTAGCAAAGGTACCACTTTAGTGGGGATGTTGGTAGTGGGGGAGGCTATGTATGTACAGGAGCAGGAGGCATACGGGAAATCTCTGTACCCTCTGCTCAATATCTCTTTTTTATTGGAGTATAATTGATTTACAACACTGTGTCAGTTTCCACTGTACAGAGAAGTGAATCAGCTCTACGTATACATGTATCCCTTCCATCTTGGACCTTCCTCCCACTGCTCAGTATTTCTGTGAATCTGAAACTGTTTTAAAAAACAAAGTCTATTAAAGAAAAATAGGGACTTGAAAATTCTGATTATTTCTTTATTTTTTATGGTGAAATTAGCAAAGAGAGTTGAAACTCATGCAAGACTTTCTGACCATCACCATCTGGGTTAGGTCACCTAGGTTGTAGAATAAAAAGTTTACTGAAGAGAAAGAAGTGCAGTTGTCAGTGTTGGGGGCCTGCAAAGGCTCCACCCTGGAGCTTCCAACCAGTGACCTGGGTTAATTACGGGCATGGACACCCCTTGACCTTCTCTATTCTTACAGCAGCCGGGATGCGCTGAGGATGGCCAGAGCCACAGGCGTCCTCCTTGGCCCACAGAGCCGAGTCCATGCCCTGGGGTCATGGGTTATGATCCCCGTTTTTGCAGATCAAGCTGCGAAGAAGCTACAAGAGATGCTGCTTTTGTTCCTCTTCCTCCCTCACTCCCCTCCGCTGAGTTCTGTCCTGGTCATCAGGCACTGAGTGTGCACTTGTGCTAAGTCACTTCAGTTGGGTCTGACTCTTTGCGACCCTATGGACTGTCCTGCCAGGCTCCTCTGTCCATGGGATTCTCTAGGCAATAATACTGGAGTGGGTTGCCATGCCCTCCTCCAGGGGATCTTCCTGACCCAAGGATTGAATCCTGGTCTCTTATGTCTCCAGCATTGGCAGACATGTTCTTTACCACTAGCGCCACCTGGGAAGTCCGTCAAACACCAGGGAGGCTCTGAAAAGGATGTTTACCATAACCTCTGTTGTCTGTTGTGGCCACAGGATCCTGGGAATACGAGGTGACTTCGCAGTGGCCTTGAGAGACACTGAGGGCCCGCTGAGGGCTCAGAGGCTTCCTTTGCTGTCAGTTATGGACAGCCTGAGCCCGTGTTGGCAGTGTTGCTAGGTAGCTTAGCCCAGTGTCTGATCCCCAAAGAGGGCTGGGACAGCAGTGATTTTATAGTCACCCGACGGGTTTGTGCTTAAAGCTTTATGTTGCTATGCAAGGAAAGACAGAATTGGCCACTGGAGTCTCTGCCCTTGTAAAGGAAAACTTAACATTTTGGTATGCTTAGGCATGTTAAAGGGCTTCCCTGGTGCTTCAGCAGTAAAGAATCCACCGGCAAAACAGGAGACGCAGGAGACATGGGTTTGATCCTTGGGTCAGGAAGATTCCCCTGGAGAAGGAAATGGCAACCCACTCTAGTATTCTTGCCTGGAAAATCCGATGGACAGAGGAGCCTGGCAGGCTACAGTCCATAGGATCACAAAGAGTTGGGCACAACTGAGGGCCCATGCACACACACACTCTCACACAGCCACATTAAAGAGGATTTGGAGAGACCTTAAATTCACTGTTCTAGGAGTTAGACTGTGAAAAATCTCTCAGACCTAGGAAACAGAAAGACTGTTAATAAAGTGCTTGAAAGTGAAACCACTTTACTTTGTCTTAATTCAATTCTTATAGAAATAAGAGAAATCTAAAGTTTATGACAAGTTTGGCTGGTGACTAACGTTACAGGTGAGACTTATCCCTCGGAGACTCATTATTTGCATCAAATATGTTTAAAAGCCAATCAGAAGAATGGATACCTGGTTTGGACATCACTAACAGGGGCTTGGGAAGAGAGTTTCCATCTTCAGAGAAAGAGAAAGTTACTTTCACAAGAATCTGAAAAATGGAAGGAAAGAGTGGGCGGATTTATTAAAGTGGTGGATAAAGGTTCAGAAAGCCCTAAACTGTCTTTGAGGAGAGTTTTTCATAATAAAGAAAGCCAGGTCAAACTTGTAGGTGAGTCTTGCTGAGGATAGGGAAGTGGACTGCTCCCCAGAGTCCCTCCAGTGTGACCCACCTCATCCTCGGTTGGCAGGTCCCCACAAGACGGAGCTTGTCTTGGCGATCCTCACGTAGCAATCTGTTTAATTCTCCCATGTGATAGAGGAAGAGGCGGCATGAATGCTTGTCCCCCACAGTATCCTCCCATCAGAGATCAGATGCTGGAGAGGACACCAGGAGGAAGGTCCTGGGTGGAGAACACCCTACCCTCTCGTCTGTTCTAGCAAGGGAAGATGAAGACCCCCAAGAGGCCTCTTCACCAGAGTCATCCTTGGCTCAGCACTACCTTCCGTTGGCAATAAGGAACATCGCAACACCAACCACAGGTCTGCTTCCAAAACACACAACCTAATACACAATCTGACAGCCGATGTGATCCGCCTTCTACTAAGTTTTATTTTGAAAATATAAAACAACAGCAAGATGCTTTTTGTATCTCTCTACCAATGGCATCACCGACTCAATGGACATGAACTTGAGTAAACTGGGAGATAGTGAAGGACAGGGAAGGCTGGTGTGCGATAACACACAGGGTTGCAAAGTTCTGGACACATGACTGAACAACAACAGCCAGATAGTCTTTTGTCTTTTTTAAGTATTATTTTACTAAGAGACTATGCAATGACTCAATTCAAAACAACATGGGTTATAGTTATTGGAATAACTGTATAATTAGAGCTGCAGAATATATATATATATCAATTGATTTCATTTCATGTAATTCACAGAGAGTATAATTAGAGAATTTTTATTGTCATTAACTAAAATAAACCAGACACACAGTATATTGTTTGCTGTTTTACCTGCCCCCAACCATAAGATCAACCTTGCTCAGAGTTTTACATGAAAATTTCCCCAGTGGAGACATTTCAAAATTAAGATTTATTTCTATATAATGAGGGCTCATTACTCTCTGGTTATAAGATAAATATTATTTACCATTATAAAATATGATTAATTCAAAAAGCCAAAAACCTTTAGAAAGTGGATAATAGACCCACATTTCTGAAGTACTTTTGCTTCTCATTGGTCAAGTATATGAAAAATTAATTATCCAGTATTACTGAGTTATTCTGGAAAGTAGTAGATTGAAAATACTTTGTATAATGCTACACTTTTGTCTGCTTTTATGATGGTCTAGCCCCTCTCAGTACTTAGTGGTGAAAACACAGCCCAGAGAAGTGTTAACTTGGCCAAAAAGATAGTGGGTTCATGTTCGGGGTAGGAATATATGCTAGATTTAGGATCCCTTTCTTTTTTGTCTAAATGATGGTGTTCAGTCTCCTTCCATCAAGGTACCTGCTAATTGTGAAATGTTTTGAACCTTGTTGTTCTCGTTCAGTTGCTGAATTGTGTCAGATTCTTTGTGACCCCATGGACTGCAGCACGCCAGGCTTCTCTGTCCTTCCTTATCTCCTGGAATTTGCTCAAACTGATGTCCATTGAGTCGGTGATGCCATCCAAACATCTCATCCTCTGTCCCCGTTCTTCTCCTGCCTTCAATATTTCCCAGCATCAGGGTCTTTTCCAATGAGTCACCTCTTCACATCAGGTGGCCAAAGTATTGGAGCTTCAGCTTTAGCATCAGTCCTTCCAATGAATATTCAGGGTTGATCTCCTTTCGGATTGACCGGTTTGATCTCCTTATTGTCCAAGAGACTCTCAAGAGTCTTCTCCAAAACCACAGTTCAAAAGCATCAATTCTTTGGCGCTCAGCCTTCGTTATGATACAATTCCCACATCCATACATGACTATTGGACTTAATATTATAATTAGCAACTAGAAAATTAACTCGACTCATAGTGGGCATACACATTTATACAAAGGAAGGATTCAGCATCAATCCCTCTGTTTAGAGCGCTAATGGAGTATCAGTGTTTCAGGTCACCTGAATCATTCTGCTACACTTACACGTTATTGCGATTGCTATATCATGTAGCTTGTATCAGGGTTATAGAATTAATATTTCATTTGAGTTGAGAAGAAAATATTTAAGCTAATGCTTAGAACTTGACTAATACTTGAGAACTAAATTGGAAAGTTTGTAAAATATTTAATTTTAGGATTTGGGAATTTATAGTAAAGTCATTTTATGTCTTCAGCTTAATGTGTCTGCAAGGTCAATGATTGTTACTGAACACTGCAGTGTCTGATAATGCCCATGGTTTGGCAGAGAATTCACTCCAGGGCATACCCATGCGTACCTTCAGGAGGAAGTCCCTTGGCATGGATTGCTCTGTGTCTGATGTGTGCCCAGGGACCTGAATTACTTCCGCGCTGGTGTGGAGGCTGAATGGCTCTTATACTCACTGCCACCCAGGGCCGCTCTTCATCAAGCACGTTGCCATGCGTCAGAAAGGACAAGGGCTTTGTGCTGAAGTGCAGTAGGGAAAGTTACATGAAAGACCCTGAAAAGTCTGTAACAGAAGTAGGAACTGGTAGAATGAGATTCAGTCTTGGTAAATGCGATCTGATATGGATGGGGCTAAAAATCAGGTGAACTACAGGTATTAAATGGGTTAGAAAAACCCAGGGAGCATTGACGGCGGAAAAAAAAAAAACAAAACCTTACAGTCTTGCTAGTAGATGATAAATTAGATTTGGACTTGTAATGGGCAAGCAAAATAAGCTCATGCTATTTTTGGCTAAGGAGACTAGCTTAAGTGCCACACTATTTGAGATATAATCTAATATCTTTAAAAAAATACTATTATTCTTTTTCATCTACTGCTATTCCATTTTCATCAATTTATGCAGCCCACCTCCCCCAGATTTTTCTGTAGTGTTGCAGAAGCTGCCAGTTTGGTGGGAGACAGGCCTGCAGAACTTGCAATTTTATCTCTGGGACGTCTCATTCCACAGCTATGTGTACCATTTAATGCGTTGAAAATGACTTGGTAGTTAACAAAAATGAAAGAGAAAAGAATAAATTAATCTTTTATGGAGTAAGTAACTTGCATTTCCCTAGTGATTAGAGGCAAAGGAATAAACTTATTCTGTGTAAAAACAGATCAATTTCCGTAGGAGAAACTCAACGTGAGCCCACCAGCGCTGTGCATACATCCGAATGCCAGCTGGCAATTAAGTAGATTTAGGGTTTTGTGTACATGGCCAAGACCAAGAGGTTTGAGAACGGTTGGTCTAGTGTCTTAAGGGATTATGATTGGATTTAAAAGATTGAGAGTCCAAATTCTGGTTTGATTTTAAAAATCCAAATAATTCATTCATCAGCTGTACCTTGACATCCATAGACTTGTTTTGATAATGAATTACTTATAAATGTTTCTCTATCGAGTCCTTTTTAGTGTTTATGTGCTATAGTAAATGTGGAAATTATTCTCCACAGTCTGAGGGACTGGCTGCTATATCTAAGTGTAAGAATTCTGAGCAAAATTTCCATAAGAGGGTAAAAAATAATGAAATAGTTACATACTGAACCCTTCCAAGAATTTCTATTTACGCTGGAAAAGTGACCAGAGAGGTCAAGTTTAGAAGATTAAAAAAATAAAGCCCCAGAAAAAAATATGTAAGTAGGAGAATCAACATTGCAATAAAATAACTTTCCTTCCCTGTTTCCTGGGTGTTCTGTGGCTCAGTCATGTCCCACTCTTTGTGACCTCATGAACTATATAGTCTGCCAAGCTCCTCTGTCCATGAAATTTCCCAGGCAAGACTACTGGAGTGGATTACCACTTCCTCCTCCAGGGGATCTTCCCGGGCTGTGGGGTTGAATTCATGTCTCTTGTATCTCCTGCATTGGCAGGTGGATTCTTGACTACTCTGCCACCTGGAAAGCCCTTCTTCCCCCTTACTATATTTTTTTGGCATACTTACAGCGTATTCATTTGTCACTGTATCTGTTGTGTGTTCATCACTCTATTTGTTGTGAAGACCTAGTGAGACTGAGTAGACATGATGAAGAATGCAACTGGACCCAGTATAGAGACACAAACAAGCTAAGATGGTATCTCAGATGGAGTTAAATGCCTTAATATTAGCACTGACTTCTTAGGGTTACAGACTAAATGAGCTTAGCACTGAGTCTGACACACAGCAAGTTGTTATTAAATTTTAATTCTTGCTATAAGATTATGATTATTATTCTCAAAAATCTATAGAGATAGAAAAAGTTTAAGATAAGATGACAGGGAAAAATAAAGCTTTAGGACTGATGAAAAGAACTTGACAGGAAAGCAAAGGCTAGACTGTTTGTTCTTCAACTTGTACCATCCTTATTACCTGCCCTGGATGTAGTCAGAGCTTTTCAGGCCTGTCTTAGCAGGTTTTTAAAAGATTCTTTAAACCAATAGTTCAGTTCAGTCACTCTGTTGTATCTGACTCTTTGCGACCCCATGGACTGCAGCACACCAGGCCTCCCTGTCCATCACCAAGTCCTGGTGCTTGCTCAAACTCATGTCTATTGAGTTGGTGATGCTATCCAACCATCTCATCCTCTGTTGTCCCCTTCTCCTCCTTCAATCTTGACAAGCATCAGGGTCTTTTCCAAAGAATCAATACCTTATTGATTTTAAATTTAGGGGAGAAAACATAATTTTCTTCAGTTAGTATATCCCCACTTAACTATGTGTAAAATTTGAAAATTAGCAATTTGCTTATATAATCTTTTTCAGTAAGTCTATATTTGCTCAAAGGACAAAGTTGTCTAGATAGCATGGGAAAAATGTACAAGGGACCAGCAATTGCTCACATCAAATTCCCAAGAAGGTCCGTGTGCAAACTGATTCTAACTCTGCAATACTAGGTTTAAGAGCATGCTTCACTGAAACTCGGAATGAATGAAAAGAGCATCTTGGGAGAAAAGGGGCCCATGATGAACCATACATTTTGCAGCATGTGAAGGTTAAACTTGTTTTAACTTTTAAGGAGTTGCACGGTTGTGTTCCAGTCTGCAGTGCAGTCATGAGTACCAGAGCTCATTAATGTCTTTCATTGTGTTCTCTTCACATCTGAATTGAATCTCTATATAGATGTTCATACTCCAATCCAATGATGTGACTCATTTTCTCAACTTGCACAGACCCATAATCACCATGCATCAAAGAGCTCTGTGATCTAAGAAGATAACATTCAGCCCAGAAAAGCCTGATATTAAAACACCCTTGTGTGTATAGAGGTTTTTCAGACTCTTTTCAAGACACTTTCTGGATAGTGTAATAGTTCCTCAATTTAAAAAGATTTTATTGAAGTATAGCTGATTTGCAATGTTGTTAATTTCTGCGTACAGCAATGCGATTCAGTTCATATATATATATATATGTATATATATTCTTTTTCATATTCTTTCCAATTATGGTTACTCATAGGACATTGAATATAGTTCCCTGGGCTGTACAGTGGGACCTTGCTGTTTATCCATCCTGTATATAATGGCTTGCTATTTCTTTAATTTGGAACACATACAACATGTTCCAAATAGATTGAACATAGATAGAATATTAAGCATAGATGGAACATTAAACACTAGAAATAAACATAGAAAGCTTTAGCTATCCATACAAACTTAAGTGTCTGTCAGATTATTTGCAAATGACATGTAATTCTTTATGCAAACCTATTTCAAAATAGTATCCCATGGCCACAAGGCAAAAATGCTGAATCTTCTACCCAACTCACTTGGAAAAGTCAGCCTCCAGTGTCTGCCTTCGTCACAGGTAATTTAGAGCGGTTCCTCTCCCTTTATTATCAGTCGTCAGGTTTTTGTGTGTGTGTATGTGTGAAATAATATTTAATTCAAGCTTAAGGCTCAAATACCACACAAATCCCAATTAGGAGCGGGGCACGATTAAAAATTAATAGAGGAGCCCGAGCGAAATCCAGTGACTGAAGGTGCCACTGACAGGTGCCATGGAGCAAACTTTACTTCACATTCTGGTTGGATAAAAGTGCCTTTGATTGCATTGCTGACATCATTTAAAAAAAAAAGTATTCTGAATCCCTCTTTAAAATATGTAAATGTTATGTGCTTGGCGGAAAAGAATAGAAAGTTCTTGGTCTCGTGTTTTTATTAAAAATTTTTAAAACTACTTTTTATATTCCTTAGGGTAAAAGGCAAACTATAGCAAGGTGAGAAAGTGAAAGTTAAGTCTCTCAGTCGAGTCCGACTCTTTGCGACTCAGTGGACTGTAGCCCACCAGGCTCCTCCCTCCATGGGATTCTGCAGGCGAGAATACTGGACTGGATTGCCGTTTCCTTCTCCTGGGAGTCTTCCCGAACCAGGGATCGAAGCCGGGTCTCCTGCATTGCAGGCAGACGCTTTAACCTCTGAGCCACAGAGAAGCCCCTATAGCAAGGTGCTGTGGACAAAATGGTGGATTTGTGGAATTCCTTTGAAGAAGCCCTAACACTCAATGTGCCTGCATTTGGATAGAGGAAGTTTAGGAGGTAATTAAAATCAAATGAGGTCACGCAGGTTGGACTCTCACTTAATAAGACTGATATCCTTATAAGAGGAGACACCTACTTAACCTACACTTTGATCTTAGACTTCACCGCTTCCAGACTGTTAGAAGTAAATTTTAGTTATTTAAGCTGCCCAGTCTTTGGTGCATGTTTGCTGTGACAGCTTTAGCAGACTAATACTAAAATCAAGAAGTTGGGTACTGTTGTGAAAGTGAAAGCGAAGTTGCTCAGTCGTGTCGGACTCTTTGGGACCTCATGATGTATAGCCTACCAGGATCGTCCATCCATGGGAGTACTGAGTGGGCTGCCATTTCCTTCTCCAGGAGATCTTCCCAATCCAGGGACTGAACCTGGATCTCCCGCATTGTAGGCAGACACTTTACCTTGTGAGCCACCAGGAAGTCTGGGTACTGTTGTAGCAAGTAACTAAAAAGGTAGAAAGGGCTTTGGGGCTGGGTGATGGGTAGAGGCTGGAGGAGTTTGGAGGTGCATGCTGGAAAAATCCTGGAACAGAATATTGATATAAATACAATATTAAAGGCTTTTCTGGAGGGATCTCAGGTAGAAATGAGGAGCAGCTTATCAGAAACTGGAAAAAAAATTATTCTTGCCACAAAGTGGCAAAGGACTTGGTTAAATCATGGTCTAGTAGTTTGTGGAAAATAGAACTTGCAAGCCATGAAATGAAATATTTAGCTGAAGAAATTTCCAAGCAAAGTGTTGAAGGAGCAATTTGGTTCCTCCTGATCAGTTTAGGAAAATGTACAGGAGAGAAATGGATTGAAGAAAGAATTGTTAAGCAAAAAGGAACTGGGATGAAAGATTTACAAAATTATCAGCTGATCCTTACTGTGAGAAAAATGAAGAAGAGAGAGCATTTTGTTCTGGAGAGAGCACCAAAGATGGAGCTGGCTAATCGCTCCACAGAGAGATCACCCATGATGTTCATCAGCCTTCTCAGCAGAAGCCAGGGATAAAGATGGGACGATGCCAGCAGAGAAACTGCCAGTGTGGACCACCGGGGACAGAGACAGTGGGACAGAATGAAAGAAAGCTGTCAGGCTTCTTGGATTGTACAGGACCCAGTCATCTGCCTAGTCCACTGGGAACATGCACTGTTCTCCAGGAAAAGGGAGGAAGGACCCCACAGTTAATTCAGCGATCATCAAAGCTGCCTTGTCTACTGTGACCTGGGGTAAGAGGGCTTCCATCTTGGTTTCAGAGGGAAGGGCCACCACTGAGAGCTTCAGGGTGACGCTGCCACCCCGGGCCAGGGAGGAGGGGCACTGGGCCAAAGGAGGTTATTCCCAAACCTTAAGATCTACTGGAATTTGTCTTACTGGGTTTTGGGTTTGCCTGGGACCTGTCACCTGTTTCTTCTTTCTCTCTTTTGGGATTGGAATGTCTATCCTGTGTCCTTCCCATCATTGTATGTTGAAAGCACAGAACTTGCTTGTTTTCACAGGTTCACAAGTGGAGAGGAATTATACCTGAGGGTGAATTGGACCTTGAGTCTCATCCTTCCTGATTTAGATCATAGGTGGTGCTGATTTAGTCACTAAGTTGTGTCCGACTCTTGCAACCCCATGGAATGTAGCCCGCCAGGCTCCTCTGTCCATGGGATTCTCCAGGCAAGAATATTGGAGTGGGTTGCCATTCCCTTCTCCCGGGGATCTTCCCGACCCAGGAATCAAACCCAGGTCTCCTGCATTGCAGGCAGATTCTTTACCAACTGAGTTATAATGGAAGCTGTTGATTTAGATCATATTTGTTTTTTTTTACTTGGAGGAAGATTACTTTTCAATGTTGTGTAGACCGTATTTAGATAAGGCTTTAGACTGAAATGCTTTATGCTGAAATGAGTTAAGACTTTGGGGGTTGTAGGGATAGAATGAATGAATTTTGCAGCAAGGGTATGAATTCTGGGGGGCCAGGGGCAGAATGCTATGAACCTAATTGTGTCCCCTGTACGTTTATACATGAAATCCTATACCCCAATGAGCGGGATTTTATTCTGACAGAATTGTTGTCCTTATAAGAAGGGAAAGAGAGATCAGAGATCACTCTGCATGCTCACGTACTGAGGAAAGGCTCTGTTAGCAAACAGAGAGAAGGTGGACATTGGTGTGTCAGGTAAAATAACCTGGCCTCACTGGTACCCTGGTCTTGGAATTCCAGCTTCTAGAAATGTGAGAAAATAAGTTTCTCTTGTTTTAGCCACCCCAGATGGGGTATTCTTTGTGGCAGTTCTTTCTGAGTAATATGGATTAGGACCGTTCGGACTACATTTGTAGCCTCTCAAATGTATCCTGCCCCCCTTACCCTTTCACCTTTAACCCCACCTCCAGGAGGCTGGATTTATCCATGCTATTTTTTTCTATTTTAGTTCATTCTCACCTGTAATGGGAGGCACATCTGACATGTAACTTGTAGCAGATTTCCCTCCTCACTCCAGACAGAAGACTTGTATCATGCTGCCATGTTCCCTTCGAGCTTTACACATAACTCAGATGATAGTCATTTTTCACACAGTTATACAATTATTGATTCAAGTATTTGACTCACTATACTGATCATGAAGGTAAAACTTGATTGTCAGTTCAGTTCAGTTCAGTCGCTCAGTCATGTCTGACTCTTTGTGACCCTCTGGACTGCAGCACGCCAGGCCTCCCTGTCCATCACCAACTCCCAGAGTTTACTCAAACTCACGTCTGCTGAGTCGGTGATGCCATCCAACCATCTCATCCTCTGTCGTCCTTGTCTCCTCCTGCCTTCAGTCTTTCCCAGCATCACAGTCTTTTCCAATGAGTCAGCTCTTCCCATTAGGGGCCAAAGTATTGGAGCTTTAGCTTTAGCATCAGTCCTTCCAATTAGTATTGAGGACTGCTTTCCTTTAGGATGGACTGGTTTGATCTCCTTGCAGTCCAAGGGGCTCTCAAGAGTCTTATCCAACACCACAGTTCAGAAGCATCAGTTCTTCAGTGCTCAGCTTTCTTTATGGTCCAACTCTCACATCCCTACATGACTCCTGGAAAAACCATAGCTTTGACTAGATGGACCTTTGTCAGCAAAGTAATGTCTCTGCTTTTTAATATGCTTTCAGGATTGGTCATAGGTTTTCTTCCAAAAGCAAGTGTCTTTTAATTTCATGGCTGCAGTCACCATGTGCAGTGATTTTGAAGCCAAAGAAAATAAAATCTGTCACTGTTTCCATTGTTTCCCCATCTACTTGACATGAAGTGATGGGACTGGATGCCATGATTTTTGTTTTTGAATGCTGAGTTTTCAGCCAGCTTTTTCACTCTCTTTTTTCACTTTCATTAAGAGATTCTTTAGTTCCTCTTTGCTTTCTGCCATAAGAGTGGTGTCACCTGCATATCTAAGGTTATTGATATTTCTTCTGGCAATCTTGATTCCAGCTGGTGCTTCATCCAGTCCAGCATTTCACATGATGTACTCTGCATATAAGTTAAATAAGCAGGGTGACAATACACAGCCTTGACGTACTCCTTTCCCTATTTGGAACTAGTCTGTTGTTCCATGTCTGGTTCTAACTGTTGCTTATTGACCTGCATACAGGTTTATCAGGAGGCAGGTAAGGTGGTCTGGTATTCCCATCTCTTGAAGCATTTTCCACTGTTTACTGGGATCCACGCAATCAAAGGCTTTGGCATAGGCAATAAAGCAGAATTAGATGTTTTTTCTGAAACTCTCTTGCTTTGTTGATGATCCAACAGATGTTGGCAATTTGATCTCTGGTTCTTCTGTCTTGTCTGAATCCAGCTTGGACATCTGAAAATTCCTGGTTCACGCACTGTTGAAACCTTGCTTGGAAAATTTTGAGCATTACTTTGCTAGCATGTGAGATGAATGCAATTGTGCAGTAGTTTGAACATTCTTTGGCATTGCCTTTCTTTGGGAATGGAATTAAAATTGAGCATTTCC
Organism: Bos grunniens; assembly: GCF_055505025.1. Classification (NCBI taxonomy): domain Eukaryota; kingdom Metazoa; phylum Chordata; class Mammalia; order Artiodactyla; family Bovidae; genus Bos; species Bos grunniens. The sequence continues at coordinate 48,643,715 of NC_141193.1, read as the reverse complement.
AGTACTGTGGCCATTGCCAAGTTTCCAAATTTGATGGCATATTGAATTCAGCACTTTAACAGCATCATATTTTAGGACTTGAAGTAGCTCAACTGGAATTTCATCACCTCCATTCTCTCAGTTTGTAGTGATGCTTCCTAAGGCCCCGCTGACTTCCTATTCCAGGATGTCTGGCTCTAGGTGAGTGATCACACCATCATGGTTATCTGGGTCATGAGGATCTTTTCTGTACAGTTCTTCTGTGTATTTTTGCCACCTCTTCTTAATATCCTTTGCTTCTGTTAGGTCCATACCATTCTATTGGTATTTAAATTCTCTGGACTCCTAGGGAACCATGGTTCAGGGGTCAAGGTCTGGGACTTCGGTCTCAACACCTATAGATCTCTCAGTGATTAACTTGGACAAGGGGCTTCCCTCGTGGTCCAGGGGCTAAGACTCCATGGTCCCAGTGCAGAGGGCCTGGCTTCAGTCCTTGGTCAGGGAACTAGGTCCTGCACGCCACAGCTCAGAGCTCACAGGCCACAGCTGAGGATTCCGCATGCCATGACTGAAGATCCCAGTGCCACAGCTAGGACATGGAGCAGCCACATATACAAACAAAGACTACCCCAGAGAAGGAGACAACAGGATGAGACGGTGGGATGGCATCATCAACGCAACGAACCTGAGCTTGAGCAAACGCCAGGAGACGGTGAAGAACAGGGAAGTCTGGAGTGCTGCAGCCCATGAGGTCCCAAAGAGTTAGACAGGACTGAGCAGCTGAGCAAGAACTCACACAAAGTATTCAACCTTCCCTAGTTTCTTCATCTATAAAATGGGCATGATAACAAGGTTAATTGTGACTGGAGGACTTGGTAAAACACAGATGGCTGGACCACACCAGAATTAAGGATTTAGTCGGTCTGAATGAGGAGCTCAGGAAGATGGTCAAGGGATCAACTGTGAGAATCATGGCTGTCTGAAATTCACAACAAAGTGACTCATATATTCATTTAATACATATTTGCTAGGTATCTTTATAAGTCAGATTCCAGATCGATGTTAGGGAAGCAATAGTAAGTCAGTCAGTTTATTTTCTTAGAGACCATAAAAATCTCTGTTGGAAACAGATGGAAAACAACAATAAATAAACAATGAAGCCAACCAAAATAACTTCAGATGATCAATGTGAGAAGACAGCTTTGTGAAGAGTTTTTAATTAGATCGGTGAGGAAAGTCCTCTCTGAGGAAGTGATATTTGATTTGAGGCCTGAGGATAGGAAAGAATCTGCTCTGTTGATAACATGGTAACAAGGTTTGTAGGCAGAGGGGAAAGTAAGTATAAAGTTTCAGAGCAGGGAAGAGCCTGGCTTGCTCAAGGGACAGAGAAGAACCCATCTTGCTAAGGGACAGTATGTGCAAAGGGAAGATGATCTGAAGTCAGAAGGCAGGAGCCAGACCACCTTACTGACTTACCGATGGTGAGCTGTTTGAATTTTATTCCAAGTGTGTGTATATACTAAGCTGCTTCAGTCATGTTCAACTCTTTGTGACCCCATGGAGTGTAGCTCCCTAGGCTCCTCTCTCCATGGGATTCTCCAGGCAAGAACACTGGAGTGGAAGAGGCATGTCATCTACTTTACATTTTATTATTTAAATTAAAAAAAATTTTTTAGGTATTTTTGATGTGGATTGTTTTTTAACGTCTTTATTGGATTGTTAGAATATTGCTTCTATTTTAGGTTTTGCATTTTGTCTGCAGGCATGATCTCTTTGGTAAGGGATCAACTCTCACCCCCTGCATTAGAAGGTCAAATCTCAACCACTGGGCCCCTGGGAAGTCCCTACTTCACATTTTGAAGGATGACTGGCTGCTACATGTGAGGGAGTGGGGGGTAAGAGAAAAGCCATCCTCAGGTTTTGCAAAGGTTCAGGGAAGAAATGGATGTGACTGACATTAGCATAATGGAACAGGGTATGAAGAGCAGTGGACAAGATGCGAGAAGGCTTTTGAAAACAGTGCTGGTAGGACTCAATGATGGATTAGCTGTGGGGATGAGAGGTTGAGTATGTTCAATAGAAATTGTTTTCAATAAAAGAAGTGTAAATGATTGAAATGCCTTCAAAAATGTCTATAGGTTCCATGCCTGACTTTTACTTTATTAAAAATAGTAAATTATCATGGATAGTGGATTTATTTTTTCCCCTGGTAGACAACTGCTGATTAAAGCTGCCAAGATACTTCAAGCACCGTATCTGAAGATGCAGGCACACACATCTGGAGCATGGACGGATGCGCTCATTAAAGGAAGTTATGATGGACTCTGGATGAACATATTTCTACACTGAACTCTTAACTGTGCAGCAAATCAGGCTCCTACAATAAAGACAGCAAGTGGTTTGGAAGAGAATGGAGGCTGAGCAGTAACAGGCTTTTTCTTCTACCCAAATCTCTGTATCTCCTCTTACTAAGCCTCATTCTCAAGTCTTCTTAAAAATTCCCTTTATGAACTTCAGAAAATAATGAAAAAATAGTAGCAACCTGTGTTCAACAGCATGGGATATGTGAACGCATATTGGCACACGAAGGCAGTGAAATGCTGCTACTGAAAGTAAATGCTGTTTGACATGGAACTAAATGCATTTTCTTTCCTTGTTGTGTCTGCCCCTGTCCTACTTCAATTACAACTGGGCTTTCAGGTTGAGGTTATGTCTCTTTAAAAGACAACAGAGACATCAGACATCATTTCTTTGAGTTTCAAACAATTCTATTTTAAAGTTAGTAGGTAGACTTTCAACTCAGACAGGTAAGATTTTACATACAAAAATAAATTACGTAGAAACTTGGTTTTCAGTTCAGTTTAGTTCAGTCGATCAGTCCTGTCTGACTCTTTGTGGCCCCATGAATCGCAGCATGCCAGGCCTGCCTGTCCATCACCAACTCCCGAAGTTCACCCAAACCCATGTCCATCGAGTCGGTGATACCATCCAGCCATCTCATCCTCTGTCATCCCCTTCTCCTCCTGATTTTACCGAAAGTCAAAGAAAAGCCAAGAGGAGGATGTGATAAAAAGATGTTTGTTATTTATTAAAGAGGAAATTGCTTTGTAAAATTGTGAGTGGGTAGGATAAAACCAAGAGAGAGAAGAAGATGAGATAAAAACCAGGGACCCAAATGTCATGGTGGCTTCCTTGTTACAATGCAGGTAGACATAAGAGGCTTGGCTTTGACCCCTGGGTCAGGAAGATCCCCTGGAGGAGGGCATGGCAACCCACTCCTGTATTCTTGCCTTGAGAATCCCATGGAGACAGAAGCATGATATAGTTAATAGGGTCACAAGAATTAGACACAACCGAAGCAACTTAGCATGCATGCATGTTTTAAACAAGAAGCCATAGGGATACCTTCACTTGGCAAATTTAATGCTTAATCCTCAGTGGGCATGAGAGCTCAATGATGCATAGAGATCTGTGAAGGAAAAGAAAATTTTGGGCATTTATTGATATATTTAATATTTTTGTATATCTGTGTAAACCTTTAATCCAGCTGCATTTATATTATGTAATCTTTTTTTAAATGGTGGAACAGAGCACATTGATATAAAACACTTTGTCACCTTTAAAGTTTATAATGGAAAGGAGGCCATGGAATATTTTCTATAGCATGAAAATTTTGTGGAAAGAAACAGTACAAAAATGTATACATCAAAGTTTAAATCATGACCTGTAGGTGATGGCATTATGAGTAATTTTTCCTCCATGATTCTTTTAGCTTCCTATACATTTAAAAGGTGTTATTTAAAATCAATTATATCAAAATATGATTTACATATAATGAAGGGCAGAGATTTTAGGTACACAGTTCAATCAGTTTTTACAAATGTATAAAGCCATAGAAACATCACCTTTATTAATGTCATACAATATTTGCTTGTGTGCCTTTGGATTTGAAATATACCTTCTGCCTCAAACATTGATGTGATTTCTAGCACCATAAACTTCGCAGAATTTGTTTGGCTTCTTTGGGCAAAATAAAGTCTATGAAATTTATTCATGTTGTTTTCTGTATCAGAAATTCATTTTAAAAAGTTTCTAGCTAGTATTCAACTATATAGTTCATCTATTCACCTATTAAAGGATATTTGATTGCTAAATAGCATTTAAAATTCATTTTAATTAGTTCCTCTAGATACTAGTATTAATATATGACATTTTAAATTATTACAGTCAGAATTATATTGAAACATGTTACATGTCACTCTACAAAAATCATATTTCACAAACGTATAAATGCTATAAATCTTGTAATAGTTTAATTTCATTTGCTCCATTCTTTATGCTGTGGTTTCCATATATTTTAATTCTTTATAGGTTATAGACGGATATTACAGTGCTATTATTTTTGTTTCAAACCTTCACTTTTCTTTTTAAAAAATTAAAATAAGAAAAATACCAGTCTTTTTTATTAGGCACAGGTTACTTTTTCCTGGGCTTTTCTATTCTTTATGTAATCAGTCCCTACCCTGCACTATTTTCTTTCAGCCTGGAAGAATATCCCTCTAACATCCATATGAAAAAGATATGCTGGCGGCACGCCCTTCAGGTCTCATCCCTCTAAACACGAAATTGTTTTCTTCTCACTTTGTAGAATATGTGCGTTTGATGTGTTATTAAGTCCTGTCTGACTCTTTGGGACCCTATGGACTGTAGCCCGTCAGGCTACTCTGTCCATGGGATTCTCCAGGCAGGAACACTGGAGTGGGTTGCCGTTTCCTCCTCCAGGGGATCTTCCCCACCCAGGGATTGAACCTGCGTCTCTTGCATTGGCAGGCAGATTATTTACCACTGAGGCACCTGTGAAGCCCCTGAAATATGTTCACTAAACTTAAAGTTCTTTGTGGACAGTCTTTCCCTCTGTTCCCTTTCCCCTTCCCCAAATTCCAGTTCTTTAAATATGGACACTCTTTTTGTCTTCTGACCACCATTGTTTCTAACGAAGAATCAATTGTTCCTTTTTTTTTTCCTTTTGTACATGACATGCCGTTTACCTCTGGGGGCTTCTAAGGTTTTCTTTTGCTTTGATTGATTTTTAGCAGCATGACTGTGATGTGAATAGATTTGGTTTCATTTGTACTTATTCTCTTGAAAGTTACTAAACTTGTAGGGTCTGTTCATTGATGTTTTTCACCAAATTTGGGAAAAATTTGGTCACAGCTCCTTTAAATATTTTTTCTGCCCCATTTTCTCTCTCCTCTTATTACGAGACTATGTCCATAGGTCAGTGAAGATTTTTTTTTTTTCTACCCTATTTCTCTGCTTTTTCCAGTGGCTTATTTCTATGAATGACTTAAAGTTTATTGACTTTTCCTATTACTATTTCTAATCTTTTATTAATGTCAAATAGTGACTATTTTAAAATTTCAGAAGCTATAATTTTCCATTGGTATATTTCTATTCATCTTAAAAAGATAATTTCCGTTTCTTGGCTGCAATTCTTCTCCAGGTCACTTATTAAGAGCTATTTTTGGTTAAATCCTTCAACATATTTCACAGCTGCTTTAAAGTCATTGTCTGCCAATTTTAATGCAGGGTCATTTCTCTTGGATTGACATTTCCCATGATCATGGACAATATTGTTCCTGCATTTTGTATGCATAGAAAAAATTTTAAATTGTAAGCTGGACGTTCTGGAGTACATATTGTAGAGTTTGGGCTATGTTGTCTTCCGTTATAGAACATTGAGTTTTTTCTGACAGGCAATTGATTACTGGAAGGTTTCATTCATCTTACTGAAGCTCTGCTTAGTGTTTGTAAAGGTGTGTCTAGAGTAGCTTTAAACTAAGACATGGTTCTTAAGAAACTCCTGAAATGTTGCCATTCTGTGGTTTAAGCTATGTGTTCAGTATATTAACAATGCCTTTTTGCTCTCACTGGCCAATGTTTCATATTATTCTAAAATATCTCCATAACACTATCAACCCAATAGCAGTCACTTGGATAGACATTACAGAATCTCACACTGAACATACACAGGCTAGGACTTGTCCAGGGGTCTGGGACTTCCCTGGTGGCTTAGACTGTAAAGAATCTACCTGCAATGCAGGAGACCTGGGTTCAGTTCCAGGGTCAGGAAGACTCCTTGGAGAAGGAAATGGCAACCCACTCCAGTATTCTTGCTTGGAGAATTCCATGGACAGAGGAGCCTGGCGGGATACAGTCCCTGGGGTCACAAAGAATTGGACACGACTGAGTGACTAGCACTTAATCACCTACATGTGGTACTCGGTTACCTCTTCCTCTCTGCTTTTCTTTGCTACTATTCAGGTGCTTCTGCAGCCCTGCGCTCGGACCTTTGCCTCCTCATTAGAGGGACCACTGAACTGTGCTTGGGTTCTAATTCCCTGTGCTGTGGTTTTGAAAGAAGTTTTATGTATCCATATCTATCAGATTAGTTCAGTTCAGTTGCTCAGGCATGTCCGACTATTTGCGACCCCATGGACTGCAGCACGCCAGGCTGTATCCATGTGTAGAGTCTTCTCTTGTGTTGTTGGTAGAGGGTGTTTGTTATGACCAGTGAGTTCTCTTGGCAAAACTCTGTTAGCCTTTTCCCTGCTTGATTTTGTACGCCAAGCTCAAACTTGCCTGTTACTCCAGGTATCTCTTGACTTCCTACTTTGCTTTCCAGTCCCCTATGATGAAAAGGACAACTTTTTTGGTGTTACTTCTAGAAAGTCTTATGGGTCTTCATAGAACTGTTCAACTTTAGCTTCTTCAACATTAGTGATTGGGGCATAGACTTGGGTTACTGTGATATTAAATGGTTTACAGACCATACTTTGCAGAGAGCACTGTAAATCTTGGGGCTTACCTTTTTTCCCCCTCTGGGTCAAGAATTGCAGTACTCTGTGGCCTATTCTGGGCTTCCCAGGTGGCGCTAGTGGTAAAGAACCTACTTGCCACTGCAGGAGACAGAAGAGATGCAAGTTTGATCCCTGGGTTGAGAAGATCCCCTGGAGAAGGGCACAGCAACCCACTCCAGTATTCTTTGATGGAGAATCCCATGGACAGAAGAGCCTGGAGGGCTACAGTCCATAAGGTCGCACAGAGTTGGACAGGACTGAAGTGACTGAGCACGCACACATATGGCTTGTCATCCAGTGCCTAAAAGTGGTAGCCTTATATATTTTGTCCAGTTTTTATTTAATGCAGAAAGGTAAGTCTGGTACCTGTTAATCTAACATGCAGGAAGGAGGAATTTTTCAACTGAGTATTACTTTTAGAAATTTATTTTATTGAAGTATGGTTAATTTACAATGGTGTGTTAATTTTTGCTACTTAGTGAAGTGATACACACACACAAACACACATACACATATACTGTTTTTCATATTCTTTCCCATTGTTATTTATCTAAGGACATTGAATATAGTTCCCTGTGCTACACAGTAGGACCTTGTTGTTTATCGTTCTATATATGATAGTTGACATCTGCTAACCCTGAATATCACTGTATTCCTTCCTCACTCTCTTCCCCCTTGGTAATCACAAGTCTCTTCTCTATGTCTGTGAATCTGTTTCTGTTTTGTAAATAAATTTTGTGTAATATTTTGTGTAATATTTTAGATCCCACATGTAAGTGATATCATATGGTATTTGTCTTTCCCATTCTGACTTACTTCACTTAGTATGACGATCTCTCAGTCCTTCTATGTTGTTGCAAATGGCATTATTTCATTTATTGTTATGGCTGAGATGGCACCCCACTCCAGTACTCTTGCCTGGAAAATCCCATGGACGGAGGAGCCCTGTAGGCTGCAGTCCATGGGGTCGCTCAGAGTCGGACAGGACTGAGCGACTTCACGTTCACTTTTCACCTTCATGCATTGGAGAAGGAAATGGCAACCCACTCCCGTGTTCTTGCCTGGAGAATCCCAGGGACTGGGGAGCCTGGTGGGCTACCGTCTATGGGGTCGCGCAGAGTTGGACATGACTGAAGTGACTTAGCAGCAGCAGTATTCTGTTGTGTGTGTGTGTGTGTGTGTACCACATCTTCTTTGTCCATTCATTTGTTGATGGACATTTAGGTTGCTTCCATGTCTGCCTACTGTGAATAGTGCTGTTGTGAATATTTGGGTGCATGTATCCTTTTTAAAAATTTTATTTTAATTGGAGGCTAATTACTTTACAATATTGTGGTGGTTTTTGCCATACACTGACATGAATCAGCCATGGGTGTACACATGTTCCCCATCCTGAAACCCCCTCCCACTTCCCTCCCCATCCCATCCCTCAGGGTCATCACAGTGCACTAGCCCTGAGCACCCTGTCTCATGCATTGAACCTGGACTGGTGATCTATTTCACATATGGTAACATACATGTTTCAATGCTATGTATCTTTTTGAATTATAGCTTTGTCCTGACATATGCCCAGGAGTGGGACTGCTAGATCATATGGCAACTTTAGTTTTCATTTTTTAAGGAAACTCCATAGTATTTTCCATAGTGGCTGCATTAATTTACAATCCCACTAACTGTAGAGGGTTCCCTTTTCTCCACATCCTCTCCAACATTTATTATTTATTACTTGTCAATTTTTTAAATGATGGCCATTCTGACTGGTGTGAGGTGATATCTTATTGAGTTTTGATTTGCATTTCTCAGTTGGGTACTATCTTTGATGATAGGAATCTACGTCAGCTTTATTAAACTTTAGTGCATATGCCACTTGGTTATAGGAGAGCCTTGAGTTGCAAAGTCGAGAAATCAGTATTCGTTCAGAGATATGGGTCTGCAGCACTGACAATTTTTTATGTTGATATGAATTTTATTTCTGAATTCAGATTCTTTCTCTGTTATTCCCAGATTATACAATTATCTTCAGAGTGTGACAGAGATTTTCATGGATAGCTCAGGATCAAGGCAGGAAATGGCCAGCCTGTGTTAACCCTATAACAGGAAAATTGATTTTATTGTGTTCTCTGTGAATGGTTAGGAAAAAAATAAAAAAGAAATGTTGTAGTAAGCGTTTTAAACTGCCCATCTATATGAACCAAACAATCCTTTTCTTATCCCCTCTCCCACTTTCCCTCTAATTCTTTCCTTCATTTTATGTGTTTATTTTTTCTTTTGTCTTTAATGTTAATCATTGGATATACATCTAGTCTTTGCTCTATTTCTCCTTGCTTTATATACTCTGCTGCTGCTGCTGCTGCTAAGTCGCTTCAGTCGTGTCCGACTCTGTGCGACCCCATAGACAGCCCGCTAGGCTCCTCTGTCCCTGGGATTCTCCAGGCTGACTCAGAGGCTTAAATAAATGGATGCTTCCTATAACTTGTCAAAAGGAAGACCATTTCACTGTTGATTTAGAAACTGATTTAGATGTTTTAAAACGTCTTTAGTTATACCCTGATATAGTGGTTATATACTTTATTCGACCTTTAACCACTATATCAGGGTATAACTAAAGACGTTTTAAAATATCTAAATCAGTTTCTAAATCAACAGTGAAATGGTCTTCCTTTTGACAAGTTATAGGAAGCATCCATCTATTTAAGCCTCTGAGTCAGATCTGGAAGAGCAATGCCTGAAAAAAGAAAGATGTCTTTATTTTAAAATGTTAAATCAAGCAATTCTTAACTATGCAATTGATTTTCAGTATGACTTTCATAGCACAATATACCTATTTGTTATTGTTGTGGGACACTTTCAGACATTTATAGAGAAATTTTACTCTTTTTGAATTTTTATATTTATTGTTTCATATTATAATACTTTGGATATTTGCCCATCAGTCTCCTGGCAATGGGGCATCAAAACACAAAAGTTTGAGTTACTAATTTTAATACAATTCTTTTGCCTTTAGTTTCTCTGCACACTACCCATTTTGGCAATTTTCCCATTTGAGGAAGAAAAATAATCCGAGGTCTGTCAACAGACATACCAGCGAGCCTTCCCATCCTGAAATACTCCTGGAAAGATCTATTCATGGGACATTGACTCAACGCTGCACCACTGATCATTTAGCTTCATGACTAAATTCTTCTCTCAGATACACTTTTACACAGCTCCTATTCTCAGTCATATCAAATTTTAAATGGTGCCTGAAACTTCTGATACAGTAAGAAACAGTGGAAAGTGCACGGAACATGGAATCAGATAAACTTGGATTTGGTTCTTGGCTTCATTGCTTGCAAGCTTTGTAGACCCTATAAACCATAGATTTTTCACTGCTGCTGCTGCTGCTGCTAAGTCGCTTCAGTTGTGTCCGACTCTGTGGGACCCCCATAGACAGCAGCCCACCAGGCTCCCCCGTCCCTGGGATTCTCCAGGCAAGAACACTGCAGTGGGTTGCCATTTCCTTCTCCAATGCATGAAAGTGAAAGTGAAGTCGCTCAGTTGTGTCCGACTCTTTGCGACCTCATGGACTGCAGCCTACCAGGCTCCTCCGTCTGGATTTTCCAGGCAAGAGTAATGGAGTGGGGTACCATTGCCTTCTCCGAGATTTCTCACTAGTAAGATTCAAATCATAAATATCATTCATATGTCCTACACAGGTACATACCTTGAAGAATTTATGACCCAAGGTAGGAGCTCTTAGTAAGTGTATAATATTTGTAATTCTTTATAAAATCTAGTCACTTAACTATCAGGAAACCTGGAAGTAATAGATTCTCTTTTCACTGGAGTTGATTTATCAAACAAACTCTTCTTTTTTTCCAAATAATTAATGTTGTCTTGAGAAGAGAGCCCATGCCACCCTTTAGGTAATTGGAGCCAGCGGGCTATCTCATATTAACCAAGTCATGTGGGAGTGACATTTGGCATTTCTCAAAGGAAAACAGAAGTTTGTTTTGCAAATGTCTGAATTCTTTACTCTGCTATAGATCTCATTCAAAGGTCACATTTTAGTAGGCTTTTTTAAGCCATTTTTAAAGACAGACCACAGGCTCTAAAGCCAGAGGGAAACAGAATAAAATTCCCAATCTTTCTACTTCCTAGCCGCATGCCATCACTCAAGTTACCTATTCTTCATGAATCTCATCTTTCTTCCTCATTAAATAGGAATAACATCACTTGCCTTGCAGGATGTTTGTCGTGATTAAAAGAGGTAGCCTATGTAAAAATGTTCACCCTTGATTGTCAATCAAATATTAACTGCCTTTCCACTTTTCTCTTCCACCTCTGATCTATGTTACTGAATAACAACTTGAAAGATTTCCTGGAATTTAGAAACCAATGTGCTCAGTCTTATGACCAAAAAAAAAATGTATCTTGCATTTTGGTTGGGCTTCCCTGGCGTGGTGGTAAAGAGTCTGCCTTTCAATGCAGGAGATGCAGATTCAGTCCCAGGGTTGGGAAGATCCTCTGGAGAAAGAAATGACAACCCACTCCAGTATTCTTGCCTGGAAAATCCCATGGACAAAGGAACCTGGTGGGCTAAGGTCCATGGGGTTGCAAAAGAGGACTGAGCAATTAAACAGCAACACCAACAACAAATTTTGGTCATTTGTGTTGGTCTAACAATCCATACAATTTCTGAATCTGAATGTTAATTTAAAGTTTTAGCATGAAAACTAGATCTCTGCAGTGATTGAAACTGCATAAATAGAATAATTTTAAAACATTTTTCACTTAAACTATGTATGCCATTGTGGCATTTCTCTTAATGTTATTAAAAAGAATACTTTCATTGCAAACTGTGAAGCCCAACAAACTATCTCCACTCCTTTTGGCCACATACTTGGGATCCTTACTCACATATCAAGATGCCCTGTGTGATATGTATAACATCAGGGCACAAAGTTTTTGAATCAGTCATAAGGAGAAAATGCAAAAAACCTGGATTTCTCTTAGGGCTCTTACTGGCTGGCCCCAATTAGGCTTTATTACTTAAACTACAATATTGAATACCTTGATAAATGTAAAGTTTGAGATTATTGTTTACCTATCTTGGGTATTCCAAGGGGTCAAACCATGTTAATCATTCTAAAAGGAAGTGAATTTTAGCATGGGAAATCTTACATAAGAGACGGGTTTTGTTATAAAATAAGAGAAAAGTTATTTCTTTTTCCTGGAGCTGAATGACAGTTTGGTCTACATATGGAGCCATAGAGATGACCAGAGCCTTTCTGACAACGGGGATGGGAACGTGCACTTGTTCCAGGGAGGCAGCCCAGATGGTGCAAGAGATGGCTCTTTTTTTTTTTTTTTTGGGGGGGGCGGCTACAACCTCCAGCGGCAAACCTAAACACCAGCAGGGCTCTCTGGTGTCTACGCGGTTTCCCAGCAACCGCCACCACGGAGTGCCCGCTCGAACCTTGACCGGCTCTTTTTTTTTTAATTGGAGTGTTGTTAAAGACTGCTCAGATGCTCAGTCTGGAGAAGGAAATGGCAACCCACTCCAGTACTCTTTGCCTAGAAAATCCTATGGACGGAGGAGCCTGGTGTCCATGGGGTCGCAAAGGGTCGGACATGACTGAGCAACTTCACTCACTCACAGAGTCAGACAGGACTGAAGGGACTTAGCAGCAACACCAGCAGCAGATGCTCAGTCATGACCACTAGCGCCACCTACAGTTGCTTTACACTGTTGTGTTATCTTCAGCTGTACAGCAAAGAGGATGCGTATATCCTCTTTTTTGGATTTCCTTCCCAATTAGGTCATCAGAGAGCATTAAGTAGAGTTCCCTGTGCCATATAGAAGGTTCTCATTAGCTCTCTATTTTATACATGCTAGTAGAGTGTATATGTCAATTCCAATCTCCCAATTTGTTCCACTCCTCCCCTTTTCCCACTCAGTGTCTATAAACTTGTTCTCTATGTCTGTGTTTCTATTTCTACTTTGAAGATAGGTTCATCTGTACTGTTGTTTCAAAGAGCCATCTCCTTTTTTTATGGTAATACAACAGAATACTACCATAAAAAGAAGATGGCTCTTAAAGGAACATTGGGATTTGCCTACACTTTGGCAGTTTGTTGTAAATTATTCTGTGTTTTGCTTGTTGCTTTTGCATTATCCCTGGACCATCCATGAAGTGAAGTAGGTCAAGAGAAAAACCTTTATTGTATATTAATGCATATATATAGAATCTAGAGGGCTTCCCTGGTGGCTCAGATGGTACAGAATGTGCCTGCAATGCAAGAGACCTGGGTTCGATCCCTGGGTCAGAAAGATCCCATGGAGAAGGGAATGGCAATCCACTCTGGTATTCTTGCCTAGAAAAATCCCATGGACAGAGGAGCCTGGCGGGTCACAGTCCATGGGTTTACAAAAAGTTGGACACGACTGAACTGCTCCTCCACTTCACGGAATCTAGAAAGACGGTGCTGATGAACCTGTTTGCAGGGCAGTGCTGGAGATGCAGACAGATAGAACAGACTTGAGGTCACAATAGGGGAAGGAGAGGGTGGGACAGGTTGAGAGAGCAGCATGGGAATATACACGTTACCGTATGTAAAACAGACAGCCAGGGGACTTGCTGTATGATGCAGGGAGCTCAACCCAGTGCTCCGAGACCACCTAGAGGAGTGGGATAGGACAGGAGATGGAAGGGAGGTTCCAGAGGACACATCTACAGAGGACTGACTCATGTCGATGTACAGCAGAGAGCAATACAATATTGCAAAGAAATTATCTTCCAATTAAAAAGAAATAAGTTTAAAAAAGAGTAATAGAAGAATCTGTCTTATTTTGTGAGAGATTAAGGAGAAGGGCATATTTCATCCTTGGAAGAATATAAGAAAGGAGTAGTTAACAGTGTTTCTCCAGAGACAAGAGTAGCAATCACACCTAGGTAACCAGCAAGGACAGCTGGGGACACTGAAGCAGTGAGCTCTCAGAGGTTTTGGCAGCAAAAGCAATCAGCGGCGGCCCATCAGGAAGGGGAGAAGAGCTGGGCTGAAAGGACACAGACGCGTTTTTCTGGAGACAGTGTCATGGAAGTCGCTGACAAAGCTGTGAATCTGCCAGTTACCAGCAAGGAAGGCAATGGAGGCTCTTACTTTTGGAACTTGAATTACACATAGGCTGTTTTGAATTGTCATGAGTATTTATAGAAAGAATTCAGAAAACTCAAATAGTTCAGTTATAAAAAATAGTTAATATATTTTATGTCAATCTTCAAAGTGGAGTATTTTAAGCAAGATCATAAATACTCGTAATCCTTGCCACTAGGAAAATAATTTTGCAAATTTGGAAATGCATATGAACAAGTTAGAGTGGGAAGAAAAGACCAAAGAAATGGAATGGCAGGACTTTCATATCTATGCTAGGAGCATGGGTGCAGGTGGGAGAGGAGATTTCAGAGCAGCTCTTCGGTGAAAGTCATAGAATACAGTTTGCAAAGATATTTGAGCTAAAGAGAAGGTACACATTTGAAGCATTTGAGTTGTGTAATTAATATTACTTTATTTTTTTAATTTTATTTTATTTTTAAACTTTACATAATTGTATTAGTTTTGCCAAATATCAAAATGAATCCACCACTAATATTACTTTAAAAAAGCTAAAGTTTGTTCATTATCCTTTAATCATTTACCATCTAGTGTCTGTGATGGTATTCGTCCAGCAAGGATGTACTGGTTCATTTGGCCAATATCAATTATTTTCCTTTCTTTCCATCAGAATTTGAAATAAACATTTGCGTCAGCATTCTTTTAAAAAAAAAAATTCTGTTTTTTTAATCTTTTGGTTGCAACACATGGCATGGGGGAATCTTAGTTTCCTGTCCGGGGATCCAAGTCGCATCCCTTGCATTGGAAGCATGGAGTCTTAACCACTGGACCACCAGGAAATCCTGTGTTAGCATTCTTATGTGCATTAAATCCTGGTGGCTCAAAGGGTAAAGAAACTGCCGGCAGTGCAGCAGACCCAGTACCCTTGGTTGGGAAGATCCCCCGGAGAAGGGAATGGCTACCCACTGCAGTATTCTTGCCTGGAGAGTTCCATGGACAGAGGAGCCTGCTGGGCTGCAGACCATGGGGTGGCAGAGTCAGACACGACTGAGTGGCTAACACGACGCACTAAAGCATCAGGAAGTTGGTCACCTTTTACTTGTAGGGTTTAACATTAAACAAAGAGAATTACAAAGACTGCTTAAGGTTCCACATTGTCTCTCAAGAAAATATCTCAGTAGGTTAAACCTCTTATTTTAATGGCTCTCTTCTAGGTACAGGATCTCAAATAGCTGAAGAATATTAAGGATAAAATAACCTTTTCTCTTTGGGAATTCTCTTAGATGTCATCTTGTCTGATCCTCTTAACCAATCAGGAATATTTTCTACATTATATCTAATACTTCTGTTTAAATGTTCTTATTTCTTGTAAGTAACACCATTTGAGACAATTCTAGCACATTTGACTTTTCCAAATATGGAAAGGGGTACATCAAGGCTTTATATTGTCACCCTGCTTATTTAACTTATATGCAGAAATCATGAGAAACATTGGCCTGGGTGAAGCACAAGCTGGAATCAACATTGCTAGGAGAAATATCAATAACCTCAGATATGCAGATGACATGACCCTTATGGCAGAAAGCAAAGAAGAAATAAACAGCCTCTTGATGAAAGTGAAAGAGGAGAGTGAAAAAGTTGGCTTAAAGCTCAACATTCAGAAAACTAAGATCATGGCATCTGGTCCCGTGACTTCATGGCAAATAGATGGGAAACAGTGGAAACAGTGGCTGACTTTATTTTTGGGGGCTCCTAAATCACTGCAGATGGTGACTACAGCCATGAAATTAAAAGATGCTTACTCCTTGGAAGAAAAGTTATGACCAACTTAGGCAGCATATTAAAAAGCAGAGACGTTACTTTGCCAAC
The DNA here is from genome assembly GCF_055505025.1 of Bos grunniens. Classification (NCBI taxonomy): domain Eukaryota; kingdom Metazoa; phylum Chordata; class Mammalia; order Artiodactyla; family Bovidae; genus Bos; species Bos grunniens. The sequence goes on along the minus strand of NC_141193.1, from coordinate 48,627,912 downwards.
AAAGGTCTGTCTAGTCAAAGCTATGTTTTTTCCAGTAGTCATGTATGGATGTGACAGTTGGACTATAAAGAAAGCTGAGTGTCGAAAAATTGGTGCTTTTGAACTGTGGTGCTGGAGAAGACTCCTGAGAGTCCCTTGGACTGCAAGGAGATCCAACCAGTCCATCCTAAAGGAAATCAGTCCTGAATATTCATTGGAAGGACTGATGCTGAAGCTGAAACTCTAATACTTTGGCCACCTGATGTGAAGAACTGACTCATTTGAAAAGACCCTGATGCTGGGAATGATTGAAGGCAGGAGGAGAAGGGGAAAACAGAGGATAAGATAGTTGGGTGGCATCACCAACTCAATGGGCATAAGTTTGAATAAACTCCACAAGTTGGTGATGGACAGGGAGGCCTGTTGTACTGCAGCCCATGGGGTCACAAAGAGTCGGACACAAGTGAGCGACTGAACTGAACTGAACTGAAAAGTTATGAACTTTCTGAAGTTTAAGCGATTTATCTTCAAATTCCATACAAAGAAGGCCCTGATGAACTTTACAACCACCTTGCCCCCTTTAGCAACTTAGCAGTCTCCTCTGAACAGTTAGGAACTTTCCTCCTTTTTTTTTTTTAAACAGGAAGTTAAAGTCAGCGACCTTTAAGATCACTGCCTAATTAAAAACTCTTTGGTTATTTGGAAGCCAGTGGTTTGGGAGTATGCTGAAACTTTGATGTCAGCAGACCTCTGCTCTAGCTGTGTTGGCAGATCAACCAATGTTGAGAGATCCTCATTCGTTGCTGAGAGATCCAGAGCTCGCTCTTTCCTATGGGTTCTTCTGTTTGGGACGCTTCCTCCGCTCCCTCTCTGTGATTGGTCAGAATGAAACATGAATAGAGAGAAATCATCAACCACAATATAGCTAGACACATGCTTTAAGCCCTCAGGGCTGCAGCTAAATATGAACTGCCAGCTCTGATCAATAGTAGTGCTCCTGGCACAAGCTACAGGACATGCTAGCACCTTCTGGAAAATGAGGAAAGCTACAACAGGATTTTATCAGGCAGGATGTTGAAACATATTGGACTTGTGGTTGGGTGCTCTTCCTCCATCCATGTAGTATCTCCACATCTACACTGCTTGCTTGGAGCTGGTGGGGTTCTTAGTCTGCTCGGCAGGATGTGATAGTAAACCCTTGGCTAACTTGGTAGGGATGGCTTTCAGAGCTGTCTGTCAACAGTATGTCCAGCAACCATTCACTGCATACCTGTTGTCCCTGGCACAATGCCAAAAGCTTCATCTTATTTTTTCATCACTAACCAGTAAAGTAAGCGTTATTACCTTCAGTTTACAGGTAAAGAAACTGAGGCGCTGAGAAGGTTAAACAGTGGGCTCAAATTAAGTTGCTAATGAGTGGCACAGTTATTCTTAAACACAAACTCCTATATTAGTTTTTAGGGCTGTCATAACAAATTACACAAACTGAATGGCTTAAGAAAATAAAACTTACCATCTTACAGTACTGTAGGTCAGAAATCCAACATGGTCCCCATTGGGCTAAAGTCAAGGTATCCACAGAACTTTGCTTTCTGAAGACTCTCTGGGAAAATTGGTTTCCTTGCCTTTTCCAGCTTCTAGAGACCACCTGCATTTCTTGACTTGTGGCTTTCTTTTTTTATCTTCAAGCTAGCATCTCTGAACGTCTCTGACTCTGTTTCCATTATAGCGCTTCTTTCTCTCCACAGCTAGGAAAGTTTCTCGGATTTTAGGGGCCTAGTAGGAGGATTGGGCCTGAGAGAATCTCTGCATCTCAAGCTTCTTAACTGAACCACATCTGCAGAGTCCCTTTGCCGTGTAACATATCATAGTAACAAGTTCCTGGGACTGGAACACAAACATATGGGGACATTACTCTGCAGAGCACCCCTCCTTTTGATCCTATTTCCATAAACTTATTGTTCCAGACTAGCCTTGCTTCATAAATTCTGTGACATTTCTAGCATCTGACCTATTCCTGACAGATGGTGAATACTCAATAAATATTTTTGAGTAAATGTATAAAGATACTAAGGGCTCCAGGTGGCTCAGAGGTAAAGAATCCACTTGCAACACAGGAGATGCAGGTTCGATCCCTGGATGGGGAAGATCCCCTGGAGAAGGAAATGGCAACACACTCCAGTACTCGTGCTTGGAAAATCCCATGGGCAGAGGAGCCTGGTGGGCTACAGTTCATGGGGTCACAAAGAGTTGGACATGACTGAGTACATACACGCATAAAGGTACTAGAATACCAGAATTTGGAGGTGGTGTTTCCCTGAACACAAATGGACTAATAATGATTGATTCGAGGGGTAATTGTTTGTAACATTCTGGACTTTCAAATTGGAGGATAAAGGTTAATCAGTTTTCCTAGCTGAGCTGAGCTGCTTACTCGGTGTGCAGGTGAAGCAACAAGATGTGCTCTTGCCGTGCAACACTGGCTAATTAGTTGACAGCACTGCTAACACATGCATTATTGGGAATATTATGGATGCAACCCATCTCTGCTTCAAGGGTGATCTCTTTGGTCTGGAAGCCTTCTGGGAAAAGAGTATTCAGAAATTTCAAGGAAGCTAAAAATTCAAACAGAGAGCACTGATGAAGCTTTCCTAATAAGTTTTTTTTTTTTTTCCCCTCTTCGCCTAGTTCAAGTGGAGACTGGGTATAAGCAATTAGTCAGGATGCCAGAAAATAAGCCCCTTATGGATGTACATTAATTGGAGTCAGTGGGAATACTGCAGGAAGGCTTCCTTGAATTAAACACACGGTGTTATCTAGCAAGAGAGGGGGAAAATGAAAGTCTGGCAGTTTGGTAAAAGGTAGTGCTTCTGGTATTAAGCTTCACTGGGCAGGGGGTTTATCTCCTCCCCATCTGGAGGCAATGATGACTGAACCAAGATGGGCTACCTGGCACGTCGCAGAGACCCATCTGACTGCTGAGACTTGGGGATGGGCTTGCAGCCAGTATGCTCCCTGGATACTGCTACAAACAACTGCAATCGGTGCTAACGCAATTTTTAGACAAAGTGTGAAATTAGATCAAAGACCATCAGGGTACATAACAAAATAACACCTTGACTAGGATTTGGCATCTTTATGTGATTAAAGAATTCCATTTAAACACCCTGTGAAAGATGGCACGGTGCTGGTAGCAAGTTTCCAGAATGCCCAGTGTCCCTCTTTGGCATGACTCTGGTCTCCCTAGCGACAGGTACCTATGGACGTCACACAACCAGAACAGGCAGCTGAATGAGGCAGGCAAACTAGAAAGGGGAGACGGTGTGCCTTTAATGAAAAACCCAGGGTGTCGATGTGGGCTTCCCCAAACAGAGATAAATACATGCATTTCTCAGCAGCCCCGAAAAATAACTGTGAATGTAACAGCAATGTCACTTCAAATTGCTTACTGCTTGCATTAGGGGAGGCAAATGTTTTATTAATAAACGGGCAGTTAGAGCACTATTTGTTCCCAACTTTCTGAGTCTGGGAGGGCAGGAGAGGCCCAGCTGAAACCTCTGATGAGAGAAACGATTCAGTGATTCCGTATGAGTGACAGGCTGAAGAAGAAAAGGGGCGTGACTGTGCAGCATCAAGGAGCAGCTGAAGGGAGGTGGTTAGAGCTCTGGGAGCCCTAGCTTTGCTGGAATGGAGAGCTTGGTCACAGGAGTGTGATCTGGACTGATTAGGGAGGACCTAATCAATCCCACCCTGGGGAGAAAGACAGAGAGACATGGAGAGGGGAGGGTGGGGGAAAGGAGATGCTGGGAAAGATACATGCTGCATTTGGTACAGAGTATAATTTAGGAACTGCACATTCACCCATCACGGGCTGGCTAATAACTAATAGATGATTGCAAAGCCCTTGGAAACTAGTAAGTTTTCTACAAATGCTAAATAACAAAAAAATGCAGGAATTTGGTTCAGGACTGCAGCCAAATCTAGCCTGCCAGGGAAAGCTAGGAAGGTTATTCGCTTTGGGAAGGGTGTGTATGACTCTAAGACTCTCAGTGTATAAATCACAACTGGTTTCCTTAGGCTTGCAGCTGAAAGTGGTGTTGAGTTCGGGGGCAAATTGACTGTGGTTTCATTAGGGGTATTGCACTCCAGGGGGCACTGTTACTCTCCTGGGTTCTTTGTCACTGCATTCAAACTGGCCTGCTCCAGGGACAAGCTCACGTGTCTCGTTGGTATGAATGAAACTTCCCTATTAGAGGCTGCACTGGCTATGATTTATCCACGTAGAGCTGTCACAATAAACTCACTGTCAAGACAGCTAGCATTTACTACCAACTCAAGCCCTACCTCCTTTTGCAAAAGGCTGCAGCTTTCCGTAGACATCTGTCCTTTCCCCTAGGAACAAGAGCTCACAGTCTGGTCATTCTTCACCCATGACAGCTCTTTGAAGAGGAAAAAGCAACACACTTTTGATTCCTAAAACTCCTTCTGCCATTTTAGGATCTGTGGTAGCTCTCTACCTCTATCATGGTTTCTATAATCATTTTGTTTATTTTCTAGAAAGAGAGATATAGCTTCTCCTCTTTAGGAAATTTAATTGCCCCAGTGTTAGCCCGTCAATTTCAGGCTGTTCAGTGAATTCCTATTGCAAAAACAGCTGTAGCCAACAATATTGCAATAGCGTATTCTTAAGCAAACAGCAACTTCTCTGGACTGTGTGTGCATAAATATTAATTAGGAGGAGAAACAAGACAGCAATAAAACAGTTTCTATTAATTATTTTGGCTTCTTTTCAAATTTGTTACAGTTTATCTGACTTTCTTTTTGGGAAGCTCTCAGAACAATCTGTCTTAGCCTACTTAATGCACTGAAGGTGTTTAAAAGTCAGGGACTAAATTTAGTGGTAAATCCTCTTTAGAAGAAAAAAAATTTTTTTCTTCTTCTTTGCTAACCTGGGCCCTTGGTGAAGGCAGAGAGGAATTGTTTTGATTTCCCCTGTTTTGGCCAGATGGCTCTTGTGAACAAGCTGTTAGGGGATTCCCAGGACTTCTTGGCTCTACCTGGGCCTTTTCCCCAATAATTATTGACTCAAAACTTCCCAGAGTCTTGTGGGACGCAAGAGCTCAGATAGTTCCCATTGAAAAGACAAAAATAAATAAAATGCCAGTGCAGCGGATTCTTAGTCATTCAGATGAATTTACTTGGAAATATCCATTCTCTGTGGGCTTCCCTGGTGGCTCAGTTGGTAAAATACCCACCAGCCAAAGCAGAAGGTGTGGGTTCCATCTCTGGGTCAGGAAGATCCCCTGGAGAAGGAGATGGCAACTCCCTCTAGTATTCTTGCCTGGAGAATTCCACGGAAGGGGGAGCTGGTGGACTACAGTCCATGGGGTCACAAAAGAGTCTTACGATTTTAGTGACTGAACAACAACAGTCCATTCTCTGCAGCACAGTCAACACCCGGAAGCAGAACACAAAGTTCTCTGAGGAGCTAAATGATCTCCCTGGAGCAAATTTCCAAGTTAATTTTGCGTTCATTTGGCAAAGTTCTAACTGGTCTATTTTCCCCCCAAGCTGTTTATTTACTCATTCATTTGAGCCCAGGGAAGATTAGAAAATGTGAAGATGGTAAGTACAGTGCAACTGCTAGAGATGTGTAAAGACAGGGGTCAGAAGGGCTCACTGACGCCGTTAAGAGAGATGAGAATAAGCAGACACAGCAGCAGGTCTGAGAGCCGTGGCTCAACCACTGAGAACATGGAGGCAAAAACCCGCCCTCCCCCTCAAGAGAGCTCAGCAGAGAGTACTCCACGTTCTGAACCACAGCCTTGTATCGTCAAGAACAGTATCGATTTAGTTCACAAAAGAAGAATTCCCAAATGGCCAACAAAGAGACGTTTGCCACAGGTAACCAAAGAAATGCAAATTAACTCTGAAAAACGTATTTATTTATCTGTCAAATGGACAAAACTCTAAAAAACAGATGATAGCCAAGGTTGCCCAAGGGGCAAAGAAGCAGGCGTTCTCAGCTGTCTTGGGCACAGAGTGAAGCTTGCTAGTGGGTGCTTTGGCAGCGGTTGGGAAAACCTTTAAAATGTGTAATCTTTTGACCCAGTAAATGTAAGACTTCATTCCCCTAAACATTAAGTGTGTTCATAATGTGTCAGGAATTCAGCTGAGCTACATCATGGTATTGCTGCCTCAGCATCCATTTAGTTAGCCAAGTGACCCCTGGGGGCCTTCACACAACTCTAGCCCCCCTGGGCAAGCTGATACCCTAGATCACACAGTCCACAGAGCCACGAGCCCTAAGTTCCTGATCTGACCTTCCCAATAGCCCTTGTGATCCACAGTTTACCCACCTCCCAGGGCCAGGTGCATCCCCCAGGTAAGACCTCTCTTGGAGCTTAATCAAATCCCCTTCTTTTTGGATTGTTGAACGCTGCCTTAGTTTGAGAACCCTGAGGCACTTCATCTGTGGACCCCAGTAAAAGCAGGCACCCCAGTCCTGCCCCTCCATCTGTGTACACTCTACCTTTGTTTCCCTGTGGGACCCTTTAGGTGTGCCTGAACTTCCTCCAGGATTGGTGAGTAATAATCTTCTCAGTTTCAAATTCTCCTGTGATCTTTTGTGGAACCCCAGCTCACCATTCAGAGCCTATTCTCCTCTTAACAAATGTTGATTTAGCAAAATTAAAACATGAAAATTTGACTTCAAAGATTGTTAGCAGAGAATTTCTTGTTGCAAAAGAAAAATATTCTGAATCTAGCCAAGTAAAATAATGCAAAGTCACTACTAAATATGAAAGAAATTATTTATTGATATGGAAAGATTTTCCTGATAATTAAGTGGAAAAAACAAACAAGTCACAAGAAATTTACTAGTATAGCTCAAGTTCTGCTTTGTTATTGTCCAGTAGCTCAGTCATGTCTGACTCTTTGTGACCCCAAAACTGCAACATGCCAGGCTTCCCTGTCCTTCACAATCTCCTGGAGTTTGCTCAAACTCATGTCCACTGAATTGGTGATGCCATCCAACCATCTGATCCTCTTTCATCCCCTTCTCCTCCTGCCTTCAATCTTTCCCAGCATCAGGGTCTATTCCAATGAGTCAGCTCTTCACATCAGGTGGCCAAAGTATTGGAGCTTCAGCTTCAGCATTAGTCCTTCCAATGAATATTCAGGATTGATTTCCTTTAGGATGGACTGGTTTGATCTTACTGCTGTCCAAGGGAATCTCAGAAGTCTTCTTCAGCATCACAATATGAAAGCATCAATTCTTCGGTGCTCAGCCTCTCATATCCATACAGGACTACTCGAAGAACCATAGCTTTGACTAGATGGACCTTTGTCAGCATTTGATCTCTGCTTTTCAGTATGCTGTCTAGGTTTGTTACAGCTTTTCTTCCAAGGAGCAAGTGCCTTTTAATTTCATGGTTGCAGCCACCATCCACAGTGATTTTCTAGCCCAAGAAAATAAAGGCTGTCACTGTTTTCATTTTTCCCCCATCTATTTGCCATGAAGTGGTCGGACAGGATGCCATGATCTTCATTTTTTGAATGTTGAGTTTCAAGCCAGCTTTTTCACCCTCCTCTTTGGCCTTCAAAAAAACACAGAAAATAGAAACATATATATCAAAATACTACTAATAATCTTTGAGTACTGGATTTGACTGGCTTTTATATTTTCAATGCTTTTTTAAAAATTATTTTCCTTTTTGACAGAACAGATAATACTTATGTGTTAAAATGGAATAAAGGTTCAAATGATGGTAAACATTTGTCAGTGAATTCTATGTATTTTATAAGGAAAGCATTAAAAAGAAAGACAGACCGGTTGTATGAGCATGCATGCTCAGTTGTTCACTCATGCCTGACTCTGGACCCCATAGACTGTAGCCTTCCAGGCTCCCCTGTCCATGGGGTTTCCAAGGCAGGAATACTAGAGTGGGTTGCCATCTCCTTCTCCAGTGATCTTCCCAACCCAGGGATCAATGCAAGTCTTCAGTGCTGTCTGCATTGCAGATGGATACTTTTACCATCTTTTACCATCTTGAGCCATCATGGAACTACTATATGAGCATATTCTAGTTTAAAAACGATAGGAAATGGTGCAGCATATTTGAGAACAATCTCTTTTAATGATTTATTCATTTACTTGTTTTCTAGCAGTATATTCTGAGCACCTACTATGGGGTAGGCACTAAATATACAGCAGTGAAAAGGAATATGTTCCCTTCTAGGAACTTGATGCACACATAGTGATTACAGTTATTAATACTGTATTGTATACTTGAAAGTTGCTAAGAGAGTTAATTTTAAGTGTTCTCAACACAAAAAATAATAATTATGTGATATGATGCAGGTGTTAGCTAACATTAAGGAACTAATCATTTTGCAAAGTATAAGTGTATCAAATCAGCATGTTTTAGGCCTTAAGCTTACATAATATTATACGTCAAGTATGTCTCAGTAAAGCTGGGAAAAAACGTAGGTCCTGCCTTAGTGAGGCTTACAGTTAACACAGGGAGATGAACAACCCTGTAATCGCCCATACAAAAAATTGCCACCATGGCAAGTGTGTATAAGAGAGACAGTGAGCCTGTCAGAGAGAATTAGGATGGGTGCAGAGGGCTATTGGAGGGAAGGGAGAGTAGATAAAGTGCAGCAAATGAGGGGCTATTATGCCAAGTGTAGGCCCACAGATAGGTAAGAGAAATGGATAGTATAGGTCCTTGAAGTCCGTTTTAACATTTGCCTCAATCCCTTGTAGGGGAGCAAAATTTGCCACTTCATACCATCTCTTTGGCATGTGGATTATTTCAGACTGAAAACAACAAGAGTCTAAAAGACTCAGGAAGAAACTTTGACTCTACCCTAACTGCCTAAAAGAATTTAGACAGAGGGCCTGTTCACTAATAGAGCTGTAGCCAAGCATATCTGCGAGGAACATTGGCCTTCTGTGGTGGGGAGAATCTAGGCAGGGCTTAGGATCAGAATTTCTGCTCTGTGCCTGTCACTGCCTGGCCCAGTGAACACTCATTTACCAAACATTTGCTTCTCCATCTCCCTGTGCATTACCTTCCTCCCCATAGAAATACTTAGCTGAAGATGGTATTAGGGTGAGGTTTTCTGCCATTTGACAAGTTACTTAGTTCTACTGGATCTCTCCTATGTACACATGTTATTAAAATTTTGCTTGATTTTCTTCTGTTAATCCATCTCATGTCAAATTAATTCTACACCAACTAGAGTAACCTAGAAGGATGCAGGAAATTTTCTTCCCTCCCAGCCCCCTCCTAAGAACCATGGGAAGCTTTCAGTGCTTTCAGGCATAGATGTGAATAATTGCCTTTTGAAAAGGTAATTCTGACTCTTGCAGAAGACACAGCAGAGAAAGGCCTGAATGGATGCAGATATAAAAATTATAATCTTATGAAAATAAGAGGAAGTAGAGAGGTAGGAGAGGAGCTTTCCTTGAACCACATGGTGATGGCAGTGGAGAGGGAGAAAGGGAATTCCACTTGAACGTTATTTGAGAAGTTAATTTAGTACAGAGGCTCATTAAAAACCTAAAATCAGAGCTACCACATGATCCAACAGCACTACTCCTGGGCACATATCCAGAAATAATATAAACTCTAATTTGAAAAAAATACATGTCCCTCAATGTTCATAGCAGCACTTTTTATAATAGTTAGAATATGGAAGCAACAAAAATGTTAATTGACAGAGGAATGGGTAAAGAATATGTGGTACATATATTCAAAGGAATATTCAGTTCACTTCAGTCACTCAGTCGTGTCCGACTCTTTGCGATCCCGTGAATCACAGCACGCCAGGCCTCCCTGTCCATCACTAACTCCCGGAGTTCACCCAGACTCACGTCTGAGTCAGTGATGCCATCCAGCCATCTCATCCTCTGTCGTCCCCTTCTCCTCCTGCCCCCAATCCCTCCCAGCATCAGAGTCTTTTCCAATGAGTCAACTCTTCGCATGAGGTGGCCAAAGTACTGGAGTTTCAGGTTTAGCATCATTCCTTCCAAAGAAATCCCAGGGCTGATCTCCTTCAGAATGCACTGGTTGGATCTCCTTGCAGTCCAAGGGACTCTCAAGAGTCTTCTCCAACACCACAGTTCAAAAGCATCAATTCTTCGGTGCTCAGCCTTCTTCACAGTCCAACTCTCACATCCATACATGACCACAGGAAAAACCATAGCCTTGACTAGACGAACCTTTGTCAGCAAAGTAATGTCTCTGCTTTTGAATATGCTGTCTAGGTTGGTCATAACTTTCTTTCCAAGGAGTAAGCGTCTTTTAATTTCATGGCTGCAGTCACCATCTGCAGTGATTTTGCAGACCAAAAAATAAAGTCTGACACTGTTTCCACTGTTTCCCCATCTATTTCCCATGTAGTGATGGAACTGGATGCCATGATCTTTGTTTTCTGAATGTTGAGCTTTAAGCCAACTTTTTCACTCTCCACTTTCACTTTCATCAAGAGGCTTTTTAGTTCCTCTTCACTTTCTGCCATAAGGGTGGTGTCATCTGCATATCTGACGTTATTGATATTTCTCCCGGCAATCTTGATTCCAGCTTGTGCTTCTTCCAGTCCAGTGTTTCTCATGATGTACTCTGCATAGAAGTTAAATAAGCAGGGTGACAATATACAAAGGAATATTACTCAGCCATAAAAAAGAATGAAATATTGCCATTTGCAGCAACATGGATGGACCCACAGATTTTCATACTAAATGAAGTAAGTCAGAGAGAGACAAACGTATGATGTCAGTGATACAAATGAACTTATTTACGAAGCAGGGAGAGTTGCATAGGTATAGAAAACAAACTTTGGTTGCCAAAGGGAAAAGTGGGAGTGAGGGGCAAATGAAGACTTTGGTATTAAAATATACACATTGCTATGAATAAAATAGATAAACAGTAAAGATCTACTGTACAGCATAGAAAACCATATTCAATAGCTTGTAATAATCTATAATGGAAAAACATCTGAAAAAGAATATGAAACCCTTTTCCATATGCATGAAACTAACACAACATTGTAATTTGAATATACTTCAATAAAGAGCGATCAGTGTGGTGATGAAGTGGATGTGGGGCTGATGGAGAGGAGGCTCAAAGAAGATGACTACGGTTTTGCCTGCATCAGTACTGACAGTGTTGGTACCACCCTTCGAGGAAAGGAATATCGGTCAGCACCCAAGGCTGGGGCCAGGAGGCTATCTGGTAATGATAGGACTTTGGACACATAGGTCTGAAATACGCTTGAGACCCTCAAGAGGCAATGTCAAATGATAAGTGATAATCCTGGTGAGAAATTGAGAGAAAAGGGAGGCATCACAGAACTTTCAGAAATCTGGCTTTTTATTGTCACCTGATCCAAAAATTTGTCCTATTTTTGTTTTCTTTATTTTCCCTAGAATAACTCTTTCCATAGCATTCATGTATTTTGAGGGGGTCTCGGCAGACTCTTATGATGTAAGGTTGTCATATGTGACCTGAAGTTTCGTTTGATGCAAAGACTGGGATCCACAGTGGGCACCATCCTGGGAGGTAATAGTGAGACCTATATTCTGGTTGTGTCATTGTGTGCTGCTATTATCATTTCCTTTGAGGGCAGGTGATGTATTTACACCTTCCTTTGTTTTTGAATAATGCCAAACACAGGGTAGTCATTTCAGTTTGTAGTTGGCAAAAGGTAGCTCAGTAAATGAATCAGTGTGTGAATTCAGCTAAGCCCATCACCACTACTCCTGAGCTTATGTTTCAGAGCCCTGGAGCCACAGCTACTGACACCTGTGTGGCCTAGAACCCATGCTCTGCAACCAGAGAAGTCAGCACGGCGAGAAGCCGCACACCGCAGCAAAGGGCGGTCCTCACTCGCTGCAACTGGAGAAGTCCACACACAGTAGTGAAGACCCAGCACAGCCAAAAAAACCCCCTCAATCAATCCTCACAAAAGCCCCATGAGATAAGCACTCCATTTTAAAGGGGAGACTGAGCAACAGGGTGACATTATTTGACCAATGTTTTAGAAAGGTTTATCTGGGAGCCAGTCAATACTAGAGGAAATCAATCCTGAATATTCATTGGAAGGACTGATGCTGAAGCTGAAATTCCAATACTTTAGCCACCTGATGGGAAGAGCCAACTCATTAGAAAAGACCCTGATGCTGGGAAAGATTGAAGGCGGGAGAAGGGGACGACAGAGGATGAGATGGATGGATGGCATCACCAACTTGATGGACATGAGTTTGGGTAAACTCTGGGGGTTGGTGATGGATGCGGAGGCCTGGCGTGCTGCAGTCCATGGGGTCACAAAGAGTTGGACAAGACTGAGTGACTGAAAGACGACATCTTGGAGCCAAAATTTGAAGTTGTAGTCAAAAGAACAGATAGGGAAAGCCTGAATTGGTTTAGGAATGAAGTAAAGAAAGAGGACAGCTGTGGGCGCCTCTGTGGAGGCAACACTCACATGACTTAATCACCAAGAAAATACAGAGGACACCTGGGGGCCAGATACCATTAGTCTCCTTGGGCTTGTAAACCTAGGGAACTGGAGAGAGAAGACTGATTCATAGCTAAAAACTAAATTCTACCAGCTATTTGTATTTGTACCCTTGAGTTGATATGGGTTGGAGATACAGCAGGCTACTCACCAAGAAAGGTTATGACGTGCCAGTCATTGGATTACTGAAAGGCCCAAAATGGACTTGATCCTATGTGAGGAATATGTGAGGAGAAAATGAGTTCAGAATTAGTCCCAGCTATTTCCAGAACGAAAATATCATGATATCCATTTTAACATTAGGATCAAAAACCAGGAATGTGATGTCTGTTGCAAGTCTAAAGTGTTCAATAAATTTACGTAGTTCATAATACTTATTGACCTGACTTGGAGTTATTTTCCAGTTATCATATATAGATGAGGAAAGTAATTTATCCCTGGTCACACAGATGGCAAATGACAGAGACATCTTCTGACTTTAATTTCAGTGCATTTCAGACCACCAAAGAGGCCAATGTTGCTTTTTCCTACATTTTTCTTTTTTACTTAAAAAGATGATTTTTTAAAGGTTGAGCACTTGCTCTGGTTTCTTCCGCAGTCCTGTTCTTGCCCAGTGGTCCCACTCTGACACATACCAAATGCCTATGAATTCTCTGGTCTGTGGCTCACATAACTCTTATCACTGGGCCGTGGCACAGCCCAGTAACACTTGCCTCTGAGGCATTTCAGCTTCTTATTCACCACCTTCAGGTCCTGCTCCTGGAAAAATAATATAAAACAGTTTGCTTTTAGTGTTCTGTTTCATTAACCATGTCCATCATTTCCTTGATGCCCTTCTGATGCTCAGATATCTGCACTGGGTGAAAATCAGTTTTATTCTATCTTGTTCTACTCTATTCTTTTCTATCATGTATCATCTCCATAAAATGTATGTATCTTGTATATCATTCTTTCAGAATCTAGAGAGATGACTAGGTAATTTGGTATTGCAATATGATGCCTTTTTTTTTTTTTTGCTTTTCCTATTAAAATTTGACCATATTACTCATGATTCTTCAGAGAAATTTAAGCAAAGAGATGTGTGTGTGTGTGTGTGTACACATATATATGATTATATATGATTTGTTATAAGGAATTGCCTCCTACAATTATGGAGTCTGAAAAATCCAAATATGCACTGTCGCCTGGCAGATGGAGACCGGGAGAGCCAATGGTGTGGCTCCAGTCTGAAGGGCTGCAGGTAAAGACCCAGATTAGCTGATGCTGCAGATGAAGTCTGAAGGCAATATGCTGGGGTAGTCCCTCTTGCTCAGGGAGGTTGGACTTTTTGTTTCATTCGGGTCTTCAACTGATTGGATGAGGCTCACCCACGGTATGTAGGGCAATCGGCTTTCTCAAAGTTAACAGATACAACTGTTAATATCATTCAAAAAACTTTCCATATTGATTTATAATATTAACCATCATGTCCTTTTACCAGTCATTCCTGAATAATGCATTTCAAGAGGGATAATAATTAACCTATTGGAAAGTCAATAAAAGGGATTTTTGAGTAAGGGATTTTTCCTCAGTCTCCAGAATTATCACTGCATAGGTCACTAACTTTCTCTGATGTCTCTCTGGGTCTCCCTAGAACTTAGAAATGTTTGCCTGTATTGAGTGAGTCACTTTTGTGACTGGGCTGGCACTCTTTATCAGAGTGCCTCAGAGGAGTAGCTTCCAGGTGCATACATACAGGAAAGACATAACAAATAAGAGAAAAAAATCACCCACTTGCAATTCTCATCTAGGTTTATTCTCCAATTTATTCTGTAAGACTGAATTAGACACATGCATTGTGTGGCAGCCTGGACTCCTTCCCTTCTGTTTGGAAACCTCTTAAACATTGGGCATATCTACTTCCATATGGGACCAAGCTGTACACCCTGAGGCATGAGGTGTTCTTCCCCAGATTTATAGATGTTGCTGATGCTGCCAGAGGTTTTGGCATTCTTCCTAATATCTGTGAGATATGTTTGGGAGGCTAAATGAATGTTTAGCAGAGGTACAAGCATTGATTATCAGGAGAATGTCCAACTGTGACAGGATTCCAAACTCATATACGAAGCCGGAATGGTAAGTAGATGTGTCCAATATGAGAAGGACTTGGCAAGTTGGGGAGCTTATGCTTCCTCTAATGGAGGCAGTCACTATTTAGATAGAGACTCACAGACTTAGAGGATGTAGTTAGGATTGTCTGGGGGGAAGGGGTAGTTAGGGAGTTTGGGATGACATGTATACAGTGCTATATTTAAAGTGGATAACCAACAAGGACTTACTCTATAGCATATGGAACTCTGTTGGATGTTTAGCGGCAGCCTGGATGGGAGGGGAGTCTAGGGGAGAATGGGTATATGTGTATGTGCAGCTGACTCCCTTCGCTGTTCACCTGAAACTGTCACAACATTGTTAATCAGCTATGTGTGTGTGTGTGCGCGTGGAGATATTTATTGCTTTACCTTATTTAAAAAAATCCAATAATTTCACTAACATTGTATCTTCATTCATTTTTTAAAATTTATTTTGTATTGGGGTATAGCTGACTACTCCAATACAAAATAAGTTTGTTTTTTTTTAATGGGATATTGCTGATTATCCAAATTATTGTTGTTGTTGTTCAGCTGCCCAGTCATGTCTGACTCTTTGTAACCCCCAAGGACTGCAACACGCCAGGCTTCCCTGTCACTCACCATCTCCCAAAGTTTGCCCAAGTTCATGTCCATTGTGTGGGTGATGCCATCCAGACATCTCATCTTCTGATGCCCTCTTCTCCTTTTGCCTTCAATCTTTGGAGTTTCAGCTTCAGCATCAGTCCTTCCAATGAGTATTCAGGTTTGATTTCCCTTAAGATTGACTGGTTTGATCTCCTTGCAGTCCAAGGGACTCTCAGGAGTCTACTCCAGCACCACAGTTTGAAGGCACCAATTCTTTGGCACTCTGCCTTCTTTACAGTCCAGCTCTCACAACTGTGCATGACCCCTCGGAAGACCATAGCCTTGACTATACAGACCTTTGTTGATAGAGTAATGTCTCTGCTTTTCAACACACTGTCTAGGTTTGTTGTAGCTTTCCTGCCAAGGAGCAAATGTCTTTTGATTTCATGGCTGCAGTCACCATCAGCAGTGATTTTCGAGCCCAAGAAGAGAAAACCTGCCACTGTTTCCACCCTTCCCTCCTCTATTTGCCATGAAGTAATGGGGACTGGAGAAATATCAATAACCTCAGATATGCAGATGACACCACCCTTATGGCAGAAAGTGAAGAGGAACTAAAAAGCCTCTTGATGAAAGTGAAAGTGGAGAGTGGAAAAGTTGGCTTAAAGCTCAACATTCAGAAAACAAAGATCATGGCATCCAGTTCCATCACTTCATGGAAAATAGATGGGGAAACAGTGGAAACAGTGTCAGACTTTATTTTTCTGGGCTCCAAAATCACTGCAGATGGTGACTGCAGCTATGAAATTAAAAGACGCTTACTCCTTGGAAGAAAAGTTAAGACCAACCTGGATAGCATATTCAAAAGCAGAGACATTACTTTGCCAACAAAGGTCCGTCTAGTCAAGGCTATGGTTTTTCCTGTGGTCATGTATGGATGTGAGAGTTGGACTGTGAAGAAGGCTGAGCACCGAAGAATTGATGCTTTTGAACTGTGGTGTTGGAGAAGACTCTTGAGAGTCCCTTGGACTGCAAGGAGATCCAACCAGTGCATTCTGAAGGAGATCAGCCCTGGGATTTCTTTGGAAGGAATGATGCTAAACCTGAAACTCCAGTACTTTGGCCACCTTGTGCGAAGAGTTGACTCATTGGAAAAGACTCTGATGCTGGGAGGGATTGGGGGCAGGAGGAGAAGGGGACGACAGAGGATGAGATGGCTGGATGGTATCACTGACTCAATAGACATGAGTCTGAGTGAACTCTGGGAGTTGGTGATGGACAGGGACGCCTGGCGTGCTGTGATTCATGGGGTCGCAAAGAGTTGAACAGGACTCAGCGACTAAACTGAACTGAACTGAATGGGGATGGATGCCATGATCTTGGTTTTTTAACATTTAGTTTTAACCCATCTTTTTCATTTTCCTCCTTCACCCTCATCAAGAGGCTCTTTATTTCCTCTTTGCTTTCTGCCATTAGAGTGGTATCTGCATATCTGAGGTTGTTGATGTTTCTCCCACCTGTCTTGATTCCAGCTTGTAACTCATCCAGCCAGGCATTTCTCATGATGTGCACAGTGTAGAGATTAAACAGTCGTTTCTCAATCTTAAACCAATCAGTTGGTTCCATACAAGG
The DNA here is from genome assembly GCF_055505025.1 of Bos grunniens. Lineage (NCBI taxonomy): Eukaryota > Metazoa > Chordata > Mammalia > Artiodactyla > Bovidae > Bos > Bos grunniens. Next base: position 48,611,083 of record NC_141193.1, on the reverse strand, counting down.
TTCTTGCTTCTTGACCCACATACAGGTTTCTCAGGAGACAGGTAGAACAATTTGGTATTCTGATCTCTTTAAGAGCATTCTTCAGTTTATTATGATCCACACAGTCAAAGGCTTTGGCGTAGTCAATCAAACAGAGTTAGATGTTTTGCTGGAATTCCCTAATTTTCTCTAGGATCCAAATTATAGAGAAATCATAGCAAATGTTAGCAATGTGACCTCTGGTTCAAATTGATTACCCCAATACAAAATAAAATTTTTTAAAAAACATGAATGAGGATATAATGTTAGTGAAATGATTGGATTCTTTTGTAAGTGGAAACAATAAAGATCTCTAGATTACTCCATTCACCAAAATAAATACATACCTAAATATTATTACATTTTAAAATTCATATTAAGACCAGAAATCACTATAGATGAAGAAGATTTATATGACTCGAAGGGAAGGAAATCTCCAAGAACTATATCAAAGCCCCAAATCAGAAAGCATGAAGAAACTGGTGGATAGATTTGACTACTAAAAATCTAAAGCTTAAAAACAGCTTTTGGCAAAAACACAACTTTGAGATAATCATGAAATGATGGTAAACTATTTTAGACATATAAGAGAGAACAGGTTAATATTCTTATTACATGGTAAAATATTTACAACTATTTTTCCTAAAGAAAAAATACTTTCATAATAATGGGGAAAGGATATAAGGAAGCAGTTCAGGAAAACACAAAATTGTTTAGGCTCACAGGTAATATAACTTTCAAATTAAAATGTAATGTAATTATTTACCAACTAAATTGGAAATATTTTAAAATGATAAGTAGCAGTGGGGGAAGGCGAGGGTGGGATGAATAGAGAGAACAGCACTGAAACATGCACATTACCGTATGTGAAACAGACAGCCTGTGGGAATTTGCTGTATGATGCAGGGCAGACCCAGTGCTCTGTGACAGCCGAGAGCACTGGGATGAGGCGGGGGATGTGGTGGGATGGGGTGGGAGGGTGGAGGGAGGTTCAAGAGGGAAGGGACATATGTACACCTGTGGCTGATTCATGTTGATGTATCACAGAAACCAACACAATATTGTAAAGCAATTATCCTCCAATTAAAAATAAATGAATTAAAAAAACAAAAACAAATAAATGGCAAGTAGAAGGCTGAGGCAGTGGGAAATTACAAATCACATTCCTTGTTGGTGGGGAATCAGTTTGAGAAAAAATTTCAGAAGGTAATTTGGTAAGAGGTATTGACAGACTTAAAAGCTTGCTTGCTGTTTGATACAAGAATTTTGCTTTTTTGCTTCTCAGAATCTACCCTAAGATTGGTCAGTCATGTCTGACTTTTTGCAAGTAAAACTGGCAGGCTCCTTTGTCAATGAAATTTTCCAGGCAAGAATACTGGAGCGGGTTGCTATTTCTTCTTCCAGGGAATCTTCCTGAGCCAGGGAATCGAATCCAGGTGTATTACCCACTCCAGTATTCTTGCCTGCAGAAATCCATGGACAGTGGAGCCTGGTAGGCTACATCTATGGGGTCGCAAAGAACCAGACACAACTGAGTGACTGAACTGATGCTTTTACTTGATCCTAGAAAACTGTCTGTCATATAGTTTTGCTGTTGTTCAGTCATTGGTCATGTCCGACTCTTTGTGATCCATGGACTGCAGCATGCTAGGCTTCCCTGTCCTTCACCATCTCCCAAAATTTGCTCAAACTTCTGTCCATCGAGTCGATGATGCCATCCAACCATCTTGTATTCTATCTTCCCCCTCTCCTCCTGCCTTCAATCTTTCCCAGCATCAGGGTCTTTTCTAATGAGTCAGCTCTTCTCATCAGGTGGCCAAAGTATAGTTTCAGCTTCAGCATCAGTCCTTCCAATGAATATTCAGGGTTGATTTCCCTTACAATTGACTGGTTTGATCTCCTTGCAGTCCAAGGGAGTCTCAAGAGTCTTCTCAAATAGTTCAGAAGGATCAATTCTTCAGCACTCAGCCTTCCTTATAGTCCAACTCTCACATCCATACATGAACTGGAAAAATCATAGGTTGACTATATGGACCTTTGTCAACAAAGTAATGTCTCTGCTTTTTAATATGCTCTCTAGGTTTGTCAAAGATTTTCTTCCAAGGAGCAAGTGTCTTTTAATTTCATGGCTGTAATCACCATCTGCAGTGATTTTGGAGCCCAAGAATGTGAAGTCTGTCACTGTATCCATTGTTTCCTTATCTATTTGCCATAAAATGATGGGACCAGATGCCATGATCTTCTTTTTTGAATGTTGAGTTTTAAGCCAGCTTTTCAGTCTCCTCTCTCACCTTCATCAAAAGGTTCTTTAGTTCTTTGCTTTCTGCCATAAGGGTGGTATCATCTGCATATCTGAAGTTACTGATATTTCTCCCAGCAATCTTGTAGTATGTAGTCAATAAATGTTTGTTGAATGCTGGATATCATTTTTTTTTAATTTATCAAGGACCTTGGCACCTTAGAGCGTGTCTAGAGAAGAGTGACTAGAATGTTGAGGAATTTGAACTTATGTCATGAAAAAGCATGATAGAAGAACTCTTGGAGGAGCAGCCAGCAAAGGATCTGATAACTGGCTTTGAACATGGGAAGAGGGATTTTATTCATTCTGTACAACTTCTAAGTGAAGAAATAGATCTGTGGATGCAATTTATAGAAAGGAACTGTGCAGGCTCTATTTAAAGAACTACTTTAAAACAACTTTAGCTATCCAAAATGGATTTGACTCCCTTGATGATAAGCAACTCACTATGGCTAAAAATGTTCAAGCAAAATTAATTATAGAAAGATCCATAATGCAGAATAAGACCCTGCCTGGGTTTAAGTGCAGATTTTCTCTGCTAAGCAGGCTCGCCTCCCCTTCCTCCCCAACATCACCGTCTACATCTTCTCTCCTTTCAGTGTGAGCTACTCCTTCTTACTTTCAGATGCCATTCTGATGTTACTTCTCTCTAGAGCACTTCCCCAACTACTCATCGAACATTGGTTTTTGTTTATGGCTCTTACAGCCATCTCACTTTTCTCTTCTTGTCACTTAGAGTGCATTTTAATTTTCCTTTTACCTGACTGTCCTCCACTAGGATGTCCTCCACTAGGATGCAAGCTTTATGCAAGCTCTATCCTTCTATCTTTTTTTTTTTTTAACTGAAGTATGGTTGATTTACAATGTTGTGTTAGTTTCAGGTATACAGCAAAGTGATTCAAATATATATCTATCTATAGGTTATTGTAAGATATGAACATAATTCCCTGTGCTATGCAGTAAGAATTTGTTTATCTACTTTATATATAGTATTGTGTGCCTGTTAACCAAACTTCTAATTTATCCGTCCCTTCACCTTCTGTCTTACTCATCTTGTTATACCTGGCGTCTAGTACAGCATTTGATACATAGTAAGATCAAATTAAGCTTAATAAGGTAGGTACAAAGGTTTAAATAACTTGATATCTAATTTCTTTGGGAACCAGGGGTCCCAGAATCATGGAGGCACATCTTGTTTGCTTCCTGTGTATTTGGTTTCCAGTGCTCATGGTTCTGTTCATCTTGGGAGAGCTTTGGCCAATGCATACGCCTTAGGGACTCTAATGAGAGGACTTATGATGGCCTTGTTCCCTCTTTGCTCCTGTAGGCCTCCAATCATCCCTGGGGGTTCACTTAGTCATTATGTACAGGTGCAATGCAGCCCCAGTGATGGCCTAAGTCTGTTGTTCAGGAGATTATAGAAAGCTTGGTGAAATTCTCCATAGGTTCAGCATGCTCAGTTGATGTAAAGCCTTTCTCACATATTGACTCAAATTCTGGAAGGTGACTATTGTTTTTCCAAATTGGAATTAGTTTTATTAAATTATAAATGTCAATTATATTTATTATAAAAATTCAGGTAAAACAGGGATAATGCAAAATCAGCCATAATAAATCTAAATATGACCTATTAAATATACCTCTTTCAGACTTAAAAAAGCAAGCATTTTATGGCAAAATATTATCACAGTACTAAAACTAATTTATAACATACTTTTCCATATGACATACTAAGAAATCCTCTCCAGGTTAATAAACGTATACTTATACAATCTTTTTTATCATGCCTGTATAGCATTCCAAAATAAGAATATTCCAGTTTATTTAAATGATTTTCTGCTTTAGAATATCTAAGTTTTTTCAAATTGTCACATTTAGGAGCAATGATACAATAATGCTTCTTGTCAGATATCTAATTGCATGCAATCAATTATTATATTAGCATAAATTCAAAGATAAAGTCCTATAATTAGGATTCTTGGATCACAAGGTACCTACAGTATTTTAGCTTTGGTATATATTATTGCCAAGTTGCACTTGAGAAAGTTTGTAGTAATTTCCACAGGTCCAGTTAGTATAGTGTCATTGCTTGATTGGCTCACTTACTGTTTCATGAATTTTAAGATAAAGTTCTTTTCACCTTGCTGCTGCTGCTGCTGCTAAGTCACTTTAGAAAACAGGGAAGTTGGTGAGCCCTAAAGCAAGATAGTAAGCATATACTCTTATCCTTGGCATGTAACGGAAAAGTGTTTTTTGACTGTTTCATAAAACTGATGGGAATTAGGAAAAATGCGTTTATTAACTTAAAAGTTACACGGAAAATTCCAGAGATTGCGTTGATTCATTTGCCAAAAGTTTTACATTTAAGCACACACTTGTCACTGGCATCTCTTCTTTTTTCTTTCTTTTTTAAATTATTAAAGCCATGATAAGGTTTTGTTATCAAAACTTTATTATATACATCTGACTCAAAGAAAATTAGACCAGTTAGCTGATAAAGTTGATCCTTTCTCTTGCAATCAATCAAGCCTCCTAAAATAAAAAAATGGATTGACTAGAGTGTAATAAAATGTAAGAAACCTACCATATATTGAAATATCTCATACTTTTGGTATTTCTACCATCACTTTAAAAAATCACTGGTATTAAATTTTGAGATAGACATTAACAATTTGGGGGTTGAAAGAGGAGTAGAAACAAACACCCAACTGAACCAAGGAACAGATCCGATAGCATGGTTGTATTCAGCATCCAAAGAACTCCAGTACACTTATAGCTTTGTATTTCTTTTTAAACGGAATATCATGTTAGCAGGTAAAGAAGCTAGCATTTTTAAATGGATGCTTAAGAGCACAGTTAAACTAACCATCTTCAGAAACTATAAGAGAATTAACCATATCTGAACTTCAGCTAAGCTCCAACACTCAACAGATAAAGGACCTGAAGTCAAAGCTGTTAGTTCTTGTTGAATAAAGTATCCAGTTTTCCCTTAGTTGAATAGCCCCAAGTGTATGAACTGGCTTAAATCTTTAGACTGTGCTTTATAGGGTATAGATCCTAACTGCCTGCCTGCCTGCTGAGTTGCTTCAATTATGTCTGACTCTTTGTGACTCTGGACTTTAGCCCTCCAGGCTCCTCTGTCCATGAGATTCTCCAGGCAAGAATACTGAAGAGGGTTGCCATGCTCTCCTTCAGGGAATCTTCAGGAATTGAATCTGTGTCTCATGTCTACATTGGCAGACAAGCCCACAGATCCTCACTACTGATGCTTAAATTATATTTCCGTCTACCAGACTTCTATGTGCCAAGCTATATCATTGTGGACTGCACATCCATTTTATTTCTAGGAAACTTGTGATCAGTTAACTATTGTCGTAGAACCCTATGGCAGTTAATCAGAACCAAAACACTCTGATCACCAATACTCCATATCTTATTGTAGCAATTGCATGCACCTTTACTCTAAGAGTTAAGTGCCACTATTTGGGCTTCCCTGGTGGTTCAGATGGTAAAGAATCTGCCTGCAATGTGGGAGATCACGGTTCAATCCCTGAGTCAGGAAGATCCCCTGGAGAAGGGAATGGCTACTCACTCCAGTATTCTTGGCTGGAGAATTCCATGAACAGAGGAGCCTGGTGGGCTATAGCCCATGGGGTCTGAAAGAGCCAGACAGTGCTGAGCTACTACCACTTATACTCACAGTCATTCGGTTTACTTCACTAGCACCTCATTAGTCCCTTTGAGGCCAGGGACCATTCAGTGCAGCAGTTACCACCATTCTCTCCAGTCTACTAAACAGAGCTCTTCAGGAAACCGGGCACTCAGTCTTCCCTAACACTAACATTATTTTTCATAATAAGAAAGACCTGCTTTCTGAATTTCCAAATGAGATATAGTTTAGGGGATTGATGAGAACAAAGATGATTCACTCCACTGCTTCCCTTTCCTGAAGCCTTCTGTCTTCACTCTAAAACATACCTGAGCTTTTGTTTTAATCAAATATGAGAAGACGACAGATATGAGACTACTATCTTGAAAGAAGGGTTATTACTCACGGCTCCTGAGAGGACGGGCAGGTCATGCCGTGTGAGGCTGTATGAGGAAGCACCTGAGTCAGTCAGGAGGCAAAGGGACCAAAGGGAAGCTTGGACCCAAGGCTTTATGATATTTTTGTAAGGGAAGAAAATAGACAAAGTAGGGTAGGTATGCTGAGTAAACTTATGTTTGGAGCGTTTGCACATTTTCTGAGGCGCTGGCCTTTAGGGGCAGTTCCTAGGTGTTGGGTACTCAGTTCTGGGGTGATTTTGGGCAGGGGCAATATTGGTTTCATGTGTGAGAATTTGATAAAAGGAGGTGGTTGGGAGTCTATGGCTTCTGTATTGTTTGGTTTGCATATCAAAGGTATGCGCAAAGTCAAATTTGTCGCTGTTTCTAGGAATGACTTAACCCTCAGAAGGGCAATTTCTCCCTAGGCCTACAAGACTCTAAGATGTCAAGGCATCAAAAAGTACAAAACATACATGGGATTCCCAAGTCTGAAAGTGAAAGTCAGTCAGTCGCATCCGACTCTTTGTGACCCCATGGACAATACAGTCCATGGAGTTCTCCAGGCCAGAATACTAGAGTGGGGAGCCTTTCCCTTCTCTGGGGGATCTTCCCAACCCAGGGATCAAAACCAGGTCTCCCACATAGCAGGCAGATTCTTTACCAGCTGAGCCACAAGGGCAGGAGATAAATGACAAACCAAAGTTAGCATCTTAAAATGGCATCCTGAAACAAATTATTTAAAATTGGGTAATTAGAGAAAATTTTAATAAGCTATTTCTAAAAATAAGTGCCTAGTGTAGAAAAATGACAAAGGATAAAGCAGTTCACAAGGCTAGTAATAGTGGAGGTTGTTACCATTTCTAACTCTGAAACAGTAAGGAGTGGGAACAGTTAGCAGAACCTGGAGACAAAAAACTCTGGAAAAAGATCATTTAACAGAATCTGGGACCTTTGGCTGTGGACCAGAGCCAGCTGCCAGGGCTATTAGTAACAGCAGGAAAATAAATACCCTTATCTCATCTTTAGCCCTTATTTTGATCCCCTGTAGGGGTTCCTCATGGATTAAACTTAACTAAAAGACAAAGGAACTCATTGCTATAATCTTTATAAATCAGCCTTCCGGAGTGCAGGGGATTTCTCTTGAGTGGGCTGTGGAGATGGAAAGGCTAAGTTTTCATCTTGAGGTATATTCTAGCTTGATTGGGCTGGACTTACTCTCTTAAATGGTTGAAATCCAGGACTTGACTTCAACCATCTATGCACTTCATGCTGTCACCTAGAGAGAGGCTGGAGGGACAGGAAATGGGGCGAGCTCCTGAGGGGAGTGCCTCCAAGGACAACCCTTGATGTGTTAGTGCGTTCACTCTATGTTCTGATAGTTAGGACAGGATTTTAGCCATTATAGCAGGGGCTGGCAAACTTTATGCAAAATGCTACATAATAAATATTTTAGATTTTGCAGGTCAGATGGTCTTTGTCACAACTGCTTAACTCTCATCATAGCTCAAAAGCAGCCATAGGCAACACCTAAGCAAATGGATGTGACCAGGTTCTTATAAAACCTTATTTACAAATTAGATTGGGGACAGGATTTGGCTCAGGGGCCGTGGTTTCCAGACCCCTACTCTACAGAAGCTTGAATCAGGAACAGAACATTGAATTAGAAGCTCATTATATAGACTGGACTAACCCAACAATAGTTGGTGAATGGAGGGAATCAGTCAGTATAATTACATACTCAGGTTTTACCTCATCAAAATGACTCAAAGCAGTGAGTCTATGGTCACAAGATTAATTTCTGATCTCCTTGGCTATAAGGTTGATGCTGTTTTTCTAGTTAGGTTTGGTTCAGGAACCCAGTGGCACCAAGGCTCTAGGTAGGAGGCACCCTTGACTTTTCAGAAACATACAGATGCAACTGCCCTGCTCCAATGGGCTTCTAAGACCCCTGCACGAGCCTCCCTCTCCTACCAGACTCTTCCCTGTACGTTCTTGTACTTAGGCTTCCCTCATTCAATCTACTGCTCATTCTTGGGTCTCAGAACAGAGGGCTTGCTCTCCAGATTCTAGCTTTTCTTTATTTGACTAGTGTGGGTTAGGCAGAATATAGATTAAAATTGCTTCATTTCCAGCTTGTATCTTGTATATAGATATTTTTTCATTTACTCTCATAGCTAAAGCTTTGGTTTTATATTATTGGTTATTTTTAAAATGGACCTGGACTTGGTGCCTATATTTTTAAGCCATTAAAAGCTCTAATTGGAGATCAGGAATGAAATCCATTTGGACTTCCAGATTTATTAGCCTCTAAATCACACACAGCAGAAACCAGAACATCGGAGTGTTCTCATCCAGATTTGAGTTACTTCAATGTGGCTTCAACATAGAGAAGACACAGTTCAGGGCTTTTAGCTCCAGATTCACACACTTGATTGTGTAGAGTTCTGGAGTTTGTCCAAAAGTTCTGACACTTGAAAAAAAATATGCCATTTTCTTCTATAGAGGAGGGAATAGATTTCCAGGCACATAACGACTTTCCCGATGGTGCAGTCATGAACAATCCGCCTGCCAATGCGGAGATGCAAGAGACTCTGGTTTGATTCCTGGGTTGGGAAGATCCCCTGGAGAAGGAAATGGCTACCCACTCCATTATTCTTGCCTGGATATTTCCAAGGATAGAAGAGCCTGGTGGGCAACAGTCCATTGGGTTGCAAAAGAGTCCAACACAGCTGAGCATGCACACACACACACACACACACAATGACTTTTCCTCAGTCCCTCGACTGTCAGTCTTTCTGACCAGTGGTGTGCCTTCCAGTGAAAGGGGTTGATCTGAGAGTGTAGCCACATGGTACAGCTGTGATAACAGGCCAGTGCGGGAAGAACTGAGCTTTGTTTTCACCTTATGAATTGGACTAGGCAGAATTGTGAGTCAGCCTGGTGTGATCTTAAAAGCAGACCTGCTCATCACCCATCTAGTCTAGTGGCTGCTTGCCATTCGTAAGGCAGAATGTGAAAACCAGCAGCAGTGGCCGCCTACGCTTACTCTTTGGAAGGAAAGCTGTGACCAACCTAGACAGCACATGAAAAAGCAGAGACGTTACTTTGCCAACAAAGGTCTGTCTAGTCGAGGCTATGGTTTTTCCAGTAGTCATGTATCGATGTGAGAGTTGGACTGTGAAGAAAGCTGAGTGCCAAAGAATTAATGCTTTTGAACTGTGGTGTTGGAGAAGACTCTTGAGAGTCCCTTGGCCAGCAAGGAGATCCAACTGGTCCATCCTAAAGGAGATCAGTCCTGGGTGTTCATTGGAAGGACTGATGTTGAAGCTGAAACTCCTACTTTGGCCACCTGATGTGAAGAGCTGACTCATTGGAAAAGACCCTGATGCTGGGAAAGATTGAGGGCAGGAGGAGAAGGGGATGACAGAGGATGAGATGGTTGGATGGCATCACTGACTCAATGGACATGGGTTTGGGTAGACTCCGGCAGTTGGTGATGGACAGGGAGTCCTGGTGTGCTGCCGTCCATGGGGTCACAAAGGGTTGGACATGACTGAGCGACTGAACTGAACTGAACTCAACTGTTCTGAAGGATATCCAGAGCAGCTGCGGTGGGCAGGGAGGTGGGGGGAAAGTACAGAGATGCAGGAGAATCCATAGGATTTCTCTCAAGACACCAAGCGGGGTTAGGACAACCACATAAGTGTCAGGACCGTGACAGAGAGGAAGTGCTTCTGTCTGCGGTCCGAGACAGTTACATGCATCCTGCTGAGCATCAGAAGGCCTGAGCTTGGGCAAGATTGCAAGTTCAAAGGAGTCTTTATGGAGGAACATGAAATCAAGATTCCAGTCCTAGCTTTGCCTTAATTGCTATGTAAGTGAGGTCTAATCATTCAGCCTTCTGTGGGAGTTGGTTTCCTTATCTGTGAAGTAGGGATAATTAGTCCTGCCCTATCTCCCTCAAAGAGATTATGACAAGTACCAAATGAGAACATTAATGAATGAAGAAGAACTTTGAAAGCTTTATAGAGCAAAAGAAAAGGATAGTATTATCAACTAACTCACTAGCAACAGAATAGTCTCTCTACCAAATACGAACTTCTCATCCAGGCTTCCAAATCCTTCTTTCAACTGGACTTGACTTTAGGAGGAACTGTTATCAATCCCTTGCCTGGGATTGATAAGCAAAGCTATTCCCATGACATTTCTTTCCACACCACATTTTGCTCATCCCCATGTACACATTTTCTGTATTTTGTTTCTAGTTTCCTCCTAACTCTTTTTCAGTTCTCCTCACAGCCCCACCCTATGTCTGAAAGTTGGCTCTGCACGCCTCCCCACTCAGCCCCCTTCTTATTTAGAGCAGTCCATGGGAAGTGGCATCTCCTCCTGTGCATCAGCTAGCATCTACAGGCTGATAAGCTCTTCTCATTTCACATTTACTGACAACACCACCCCACCACTGGAAGTTAGACAGGATGAAATCTTTCCCTTTCCTTAATCCTTTCTCTCATCCTCAACATTTCCTTAGACATCAGGTCTTATCGCCTCTATCTCCTGAATCTCCGTATTGTTGGCACTGTTTTTCTCTGGGCCCAAATCTCTGATACTTTGGATTATTGTCACAATTTACTGATCAGATTCCCTATTTCCAGTCTGTTTTCCTGCCAGTATATCTTCCACTCTACTGCCAAACTGATGTTTTGAAGAAGCAAATCTGATCATGTCCTTCCCCTGCTTTGGATGCTTCAATAACTTTTAGAATTAAGAGTTTAATTTTAGAATGAAGTTCAAACATAGCACAGCAGCGCACAAACCTCACCACGGTCTTCCCCCACCTATCCCTTTCCCTACTGGGATGGGCCCTTTTTAGGCCTTGAACTCATGTACGGATTTGAGGAAACAGAAATTTCTAGGTAAAGATTTGCGACCAAATGGTTATTTGCTCCTGAAGCTCAGCCCTGCCACCTTTTGGGACCACATTTGCGGTCGCTCTTCAAGCCTTCCTCCCTGCAGTTCCTCACACAGACGCTGGGCTCTGGTCATGCAGATGCTTGGGAGTTCTTCAGCGATGGGTGGCTTCTTTGGTGCCTGCAAACTTTGTGTCTCCTCTGCTGGGAATTCCTTCTTGCTGTCTTTGTCTGGCTAAAGACAACTCGTCCTTCAAAACTTGGTTCAAATATTACTACCCTGATGAAGTCTTCTCCGATTCTTCATCTATTGATTCCCATCTTGTGGTTTGAGAATAGCTTGGATCGTCTTCTAACCCACCTTCCCTCAATAGAGTTTTAATCCTTTGTGTGTTTACTTGTTGGAAAATTTGAAGGCAGAGATTTTGTCTTAATCGACTGTATATTTGCAGCTTAAAGCACATTACTGTGGCATATAAGAAGCACTAGATAAAATGCTTGCTGAATTAAATTGAAGTGTTCTTATCTAGAATACTCTTCTCCCTCTCTCTAACTTATCTTATTATTCTCTTAAGGTTACTCTCAAAGACAATCTCTTTATATAATCTTGCTTTATTATCTCCATCATCATGAATGGTCTTCTGCTTGAATTTCTTTATTGCTAGTGTGTGTTTTTAGCATTGTGTGTTAATTTAGAGGTGGCTTTGAAATATATCATGCCTCAATCACTGTTATGCTTTAAATATAAAATACAATGAGGGGTACAGTACGCTGGGAAAAGAGTCAGAAGAGCTTCTTTTAGTTTTACTCTGCTATGAACTAAATGTGTGGCCCTGGGCAAAATATTGATTTCTTTTTCCCTCTTGGTTTAAATTTTCTAATTTTGAAAATGAGGGATCTATACAATCTTTAAGGTACCTGCCTGTTAAAAGACTACATGACACTGATGTCTTTAATTCTTTTCCATATTACATCTCATATATTTCACTTTTAAAATCACACTGAATATTTTGCATGCAGGAGATATTTTGTGCTGCAATCTCTTTTGTCTGTGGGTCACTGACTATACATCTTAATATCTACATAAAAAGAGTGCTTAGTAAACTTAGTAAACTCTAAGCATCACCTCCAGAGATTGTGTGAAAGAATGATGTAACAGAGGGTTAACATAATCATTATATTTTTTTTTACAACTTCAAATCTCTAGATTACACCATGAGTTATGTGTGGTTAATGAATCTCATGGATTCATCCCTATAACATAACGAGTCTATCCTTTAGAAAGAAGGCCAGATTGAATCTTCAAACCTTCTTTTTGAAGTAGGAATTTCCTTCCATCTTGGGAAAAGATATATTCTGATTCAAAGTGGGAAAAAGAGCTCTAAGAGACCCTGAAAGAGCTTCAAAGGAATTTTTGGAATCCAAACTATGGCAAGAAAATTAAGAAAAAATAAATCAGAAAAAAGTACAATTGATTTTTTTCTTCTTAATCTAAGGGAAGATGTGCTGTGATACAGAGCCTAATTTAGGGTTTCCCCAGACTATGACTTTCTGACTGGTGGTCAGAGACGTTTTTTCTGATTCCAGGGAAAGACCAAAGGTGAGTGGCCGCAGTCATAAGTGATGATATTTATTGCAGTCATACTGGCTTTAAAAAATAAAACTGTGTTTATCCAGCACAGGGGCTCTTCATTGTCTTTCATCTTAGCTTTTGAAAATCAGGAGCCTTCTTCCCCAGCACTGGCCATATATATAGAGGTCGCAAGCTTGGGCTACAGAGATCAAAGAACTGCAGTGGGAGCAATGCTGCAGAGCTGAATATTGGATCCTAAGCACCAAACACTCTCTTTTAAAGAGTAAATAAAGTTTTTCCTTGACTAATTCAGATCAACTGTGTTGTTGAAATTGCAACAATCACTAGACCTTTAATCCACCTCAATCATCTGTTTTTTTTTCTGTTGGTCAGGGTAGGTGGGAAATGGCCTTGATGTTCTAATTAAAGGATCACAATGACAGTAACTACACATTTATTGGGCTTCCATGGTGGCTCAGGTGGTAAAGAATCTGCCTGCAATGCAGGAGACCTGGGTTCAATCCCAAGGTATGGACGATCCCCTGGAGGAGGAAATAACAACCCACTTCACTAATTCTTGCCTGGAAAATTCCATGGACAGAGGTGCCTGGCAGGCTGTAATCCATGGGGTGGCAAAGAATTGGAAATGACTGAGTGACTAACATTTTCACTTTGCATGTATCATTATTTATTTAGTTTTATATCTCTACCAAGTGCATATTAGAGTATTTGACACCTAAAGCAGATCAATCTTAACCCTCCCCACCTCTATACACAAAATTATTTTCTGTAATGATTATTATTCTCTATGGTACCCAATACACTACACTATGAATACCTTGAAGTCAGATAGTATGACTTATTTATCTTTGAATACTGGAGTGAGTTGCCATTTCCTCCTCCAAAGGATCTACATGACCCCAGCATCAAACCTGCCTCTCCTGCGGCTCCTGCATTGGCAGATGGGTTCTTTACCACTGAGCCACTTGGGAAGCCCCTTTAAATCTTCAAGGTCTAGTGTTCTTCCTGACTTTTTAGTAGGTGCTCTAGAATTGCTTACAAATTGAGTGGATAAATGAATAAATGGATAATTCTCTGTAGCATAGCCAGGATTGAATACTAAATGACTTTTAGCATGCTAGAGATAATACACTGTATTAGACAGAGGTCTGCATTTTCCTTGGTATGCCTAGGCAATACCTAGAGAATTCTTTAAAGGAGTTATACAGTTCTACCAGAGAAAGCCTATGGACTTGACAATAGGTTCATATATTCCCATGTCAAGTATGATCTCTTCAACTCTTTCAAAGCCATAGCTCCTGGCATTTCAAGTTCTTGAGCTATAGGCCCAAAGTGGGTCAGACGCCTGAACTGTCATAGTTAATTTGCTCTTACTATTGAAAGTCTGTGCTGGATGTCAAAAATCACACAATTATGTCTCTTACCCTCTAATTGTTACTCAATTTTCATTTTTCACACTCATTTTGCAAGCACTGAAGTGCAAATTAAATAGTAATTAGGGGGTAATAATATACAGCTACACAATTCTTCAGTCTTCTGTACAATACCAGTTGCTCCACTGAAATTCTCAGTAAAGATGCTAAAGCAAGCACCACCATTCAAAGAATTTGAGTTTTCTGTCACTCTCAAGGTGATCCATTTAAAAATAACCTTTCTGCCAGAATTTCTGTTTATCCATGGCTACAAAAGCAAGTAAGCAAGAAGAATACAAGCAATCTTTAACAAGTAACTACTTTGCCAATTTCACAACTTAACCCTGAAAAACAGGAGAGTTATGTCAGTGACTAAGATCTGAATTTGCTTCCCAGGCAATTGAGATAGTTTTCCACCCCACAAATGTAAGAGTAGATTCATTTATCCAATTAATATTCAGTTCAGTTCAGTGACTCAGTCTTGTCTGAGTCTTTGTGACACCAAGCACGCCCAGCTTCCCTGTCCATCACCAACTTCCAGAGTTTGCTCAAACTCATGTCCATCATGTTGGCAATGCCATCCAACCATATCATCCTCTGACCTCATTCTCCCCCTGACCTCAATCTTCCCAGCATCAGGGTCTTTTCCAATGAGTCAGTTCTTCACTTCAGGTGGCTAAAGTATTGGAGTTTCAGCTTCACTGTCAGTCTTTCCAAAGAATATTCAGGACTGATTTCCTTTAGGATGGACTGGTTGGATCTCCTTGCAGTCCAAGGGACTCTCAAGAGTCTTCTCCAATACCACAGTTCAAAAGCATCAGTTCTTCAGCGCTCAGCCTTTTCTATGGTCCAACTCTCACATCCATACATGACCACTGGAAATATCATAGCTTTAACTAGATGGACCTTTGTCAGCAAAGCAATGTCTCTGCTTTCTAATATGCTATCTAGGTTGGTCATAGCTTTTCTTCCAAGGAGCAAGTTTCTTTTAATTTCATGCCTGCAGTCACCATCTGCAGTGATTTTGGAGCCCAGAAAAATAAAGTTTGTCACTGTTTCCATTGTTTTCCCATCTATTTGCCATGAAGTGATGGGACTGGATGGCATGACTTTAGTTTTCTGAATGTTGAGTTTTAAGTCAGCTTTTTCTGTCTCCTCTGTCACTTTCATCAAGAAGCTCTTTAGTTCTTCTTCGCTTTCTGCCATAAGCGTGGTGTCATCTGCATATCTGAGGTTATTGATATTTCTCCCGGCAATCTTGATTCCAGCTTGTGCTTCCTCCAGCCCAGAATTTCACATGCAGTACTCTGCACATAAGTTAAATAAGCAGGGTGACAATATTCAGCCTTGACGTACTCCTTTCCCAATTTGGAACCAGACCATTGTTCCATGTCTGGTTCTAACTGTTGCTTCTTGACCCGCATACAGATTTCTCAGGAGGCAGGATGCAATTAATATTAAAAATATCTTAAAGAATATCAGGTCTTAGGAGGCAAGCAATATGTATCTTACAATATGCTTTGGAAATTCTTCAAAGTGTTCCAGTCTTCAAAGTGGAACCAGGGTGGTGGAGGAGAGTGTGAGCTCTAGGATCTCCCATGATCTGGGATGGGAGGGGGTGTTATTAGCCTCCAATTGCATAAAATAGTTAAAAAAATAAATATCCCTCTTGATTCATGCCCTGGTAATTCAGAATCTTGCAGAGATGATAATGCTAATGCACAGTGACCTAGATACACAGTGACCACAATGACCTAGAATAATCCCCCCCCTTTTTTTGACATTTTTTTTTGTTCTGTTATTTGTATATGCTTGGCACTCTGCTAAGGCAGCTTTGCATGAATTAGATAATTGACTAATTCTCTCAGTTACCATGTGAAGTAGCGAAGTAGCTTTGATTTCTCTTCTTTTACACATGAGGCAACCGAGATGTTCAGGTAATTAACCAGTATTTGAAATCAGATTTTCTTGTTCGTTCATGTGCAGTATTCTTTTTATAAAATGACAGGAAGGACTCTGGGAAAAGTGGTCAGTGGCCTCTGAGTGACTTTTCCCTTTCTATGGCTTTTGGTTTGTCTGTTTTCCTTCAAACATGAGTTTTAACTGCATTGACCGTTTTCCAGTTTGTTAAATTTATCATGCCTTCTCTCACACCTCCTGGCTTTGCACAGGTTGTTATCAGAGATCACTACTTCCTTTCACAGTGTCTGATAAAGTTCTCCCTACTGGAGCCATCAGAAAAGTTTTAACTACCTCTGGGAAGTCTGCAATTTCCCTTAGCACCTGGTACTTCTACAGTTATGGTGCTAATTACATGCATCCTAAAGCCCTGCTTACTGTATTATCCATAGCTGTAAACCTTGTGAAGGAGGGAGGGGTTATCTGTAGCACCCAGGATAGCACCTGGAGCCTAATAAGTGCTCAGAGCAGACCACTGATTGGCTGTGGTTGCATGCGTGAATGCGTGCTCAGTCGCTAAGTCCCATCCAACTCTTTGTGACCCCATGGACTGTAGCCCACCAGGCTCCACTGTCTATGGGATTTCCCAGGCAAGAATACTTGGGTGGGTTGCCATTTCCTTCTCCAAGGGATCTTCTCAACCCAGAGATCAAACCTGCCTCTCCTGCATAGGCAGGTGGATTCTTTACCACTGAGCCACCAGGGAAGCCCAACTGTGGTTGAGTCGGATTGTAATTTCTCTGCTCTCTCTTTAAACCCCCAGTCTAGAATGTGGCAAGAACACTAACAGTGGTGATCTCTGGAGTCGGAGAATGGAAACCAGGTGGGAGGGGAGCATGTTTTCCTTTGTATACCTTTGGTGTAAATAATTTACTATGTACAGGAATAAAATTGTAAATAAAGACAAAAAGTATTAAAAAAAAAAAAAAAACCCTCTGGCAAGGTGATTTTAAAAGGCTGCACATTCCCACACATTGTCTTTATCTAAACTCTTTCTATCTGTTGGCAAACCAAGAGCTCTCAACAGAAGCACTGATGGATCCACTGGAGAAACATTGGTGCCGGAACAGGAATCTCCTATTTAGCTCACTCAGTAGCACTGGCTGTGAACCGCAATCTGCTACTACTGGGTGCAGCACAGAAAACCAAACCTTGTCCAGAAAAATTCTCACATTCAAGGCTTACAAAAGAGCCATGCCCAATATATTTGTTTGATCTATAAAAATTTTTAATTTTCCCCAATGTATATTATATACCATAAATCACTTGAGGCTTGAGAAAAACGGAGATAGTTTGGCTGAAATGTAATAGGACGTTCTCTTTTGATAAGAAAACAATATAAATGCACTCGATATGAATCAGCCCCAATAAATAATCCAGGAGATTTTTAAGGTAGAAAAATAAGTTTTTCAGGGCTATAAATCTATAAGGAAATAGACTGCTAGAGAATATATTGAACTAACTGGGAGGCAAACTCCATTAAAAGAAGATTAAATTAAAAGCTCAGAATGACTTCAAAGTGCCCTTGTTTCGAGGGAGAACATGGAGACCCACAAGTGGAAATGGAATGTAGAATAGTTAACAATAAATATGATCTGTTAATAAAGGAGCAAAAATTAAAGTTATTTTAATTCAACAAATGGTTATTAAGTGCCTCTTCAGAACATGGAAAGCTCTCTCAGCTAGTGCAAAGCATACAGGATGCAAGGCCAAGTCTTTGCATTAAGGGAATTTACAATCCAAAATGGTGGTGATAAGAAAACTATTCAAGTAACTTCAGTGACCAAAAATTTAGAACTATCTCCTGAGGGGTATATACAATGCCCTAAAATGTACAACTGGGGGACCTCATGTAGGGTCAAGTCGAGACTTCCTTCATGGCCACTGGGGTTTCGGGTCTGCAGTGGAGCAGGAAGCATTCTAGAAAGAAGGAATAAGTGGAGCAGAGAGTTGGTGTTGGGAGCAAATGTAAAGATTAAAGAAACACACACATAAAAATGATTTTTTGTATGTTGGGAGGGTCTCAGCTGGAGAAACTCAGCTATGTTTTTCAACTAGAATTCAGTCATGTGTTTCTTGCCATGCTTTGGTTCCTGAAATGTATTTCTGAGTGCCCCCAAAGAGTTATCAGGAAAACAACATGTTCTAAAGGAAGAAAGGGTTGAGGAATGAAAGGCAGTATATGCTGTGGATAAGAGTACACACTCTGAAGTCAAACCTGGGCTTGAATCTTGACTCCTTAGTGCTGATAAGCTAAGCAATTTCTCTCAGGGATGGAGATAATGATTGGTGTAAATGACGTAATGATTAATGTACTTCAAATGCTTAATAGAATGCCTAGCAGCTATCACAAGTTCAATAAATTAGGAGTATCATTAATGCTTTTAGTGTTACCATTATTTTTATGCTTGCTTTCAGGACAGGGGCAGGGTTGGGGTGCAGAGGTACCAGTCAGCTGTATTTTCTGGTTAATGCAGTGCCGTGGAGTTATGCCTGAGATCCAGGGAGAGGTGTGGCAATAGTACAGTGGGTGAAAATGAGGAGAGTGAATCTGAGAGGCTCACGAGGGAGCACTCACACCAGTCCACGAGGCAGACTGATGGGGTGCTCACGGGTGAAGGCTGCTGGAGCCCACTGAACCCGGCAACCAGCCATCAAAGCCACCGAGCGCACACAATATGTTTAGAACGAAGAGCATGATACAGTGCAGTGGCCCCTCTGTGACAGCCATAGATGACGCCTACAGCAGCAGCATTTCAGAGATCTAGAAAAGAAGGAGGGAAAAAGGGTGGAAGGGAGCCTATTGCTTAGGGGAGAATTTGAGAGATGGTATGTCCA
Organism: Bos grunniens; assembly: GCF_055505025.1. Classification (NCBI taxonomy): domain Eukaryota; kingdom Metazoa; phylum Chordata; class Mammalia; order Artiodactyla; family Bovidae; genus Bos; species Bos grunniens. Next base: position 48,592,006 of record NC_141193.1, on the reverse strand, counting down.
TCATGTCTCTGAGGACTTAGGGACATTCAGGGAGAAATCTGAGGAAGCTAGGCTAGGAGGCAGTCAGTTACTATTTAGTGACTACTCTGAGCCTCTTTTACCTCTGTGCCTTCCACCCTGACCCCCAACCCCAGCTATTGCCCCAAGCTGATGTGATGTAGGGTAACACTCGTTACATTGAGGTGGGAGAACAGAACCAGGTTTGGGAAGATAGCAGGGTGCAGGGGAAGAGCCTGGGGGAGACATTGGAGCAGACAGTTTCCTCTGATTCTTCAAGCTGGATTCTCCTCCTAAGAATGTGGGCAAGACATTTCATTGTCAGAGGAAAGAAAATGTTAGATCACCTAGGTCTATTTCTTTAACAAAAATGACAGGAAAAAAAAAAAAAAAACCTTTAACTAACACTTAGATCCTATTTGACACCAACTTCTTGATTTCATTTCTCATATTAAAGGGCGAGAATCCTAATTAAGACCTACCACAATAACTATTAATCACTTTTAATTGAACTTAGATAAAACCATCTTGTGCTTCAATAGATGAGGCTTTGTTTTGTTACACTTTATGGCAATTAAAGGCTTTAGACAACTTGTCATTTTAGCTTCTTAATAGCATGTTGCTGCTTCAATATTTACTTTAATATTTAGCAACACATGCTTTTGGTGACCATACAGTATTACTCCAATGCACCTCTTGATTCCTCGATCCCCTATTCTCTTGGGATAGTTGTAAAAAGGGTTTTCCTTCCACCCAGCAGGTGACTTTGAAGACATATTGCCATATGGTGCTAAAAACATTGTAATACATCACCACTTATTTGCCAGCTGTTGTTCTCCTCTGCTAGGCAGTGATTCAGATGCTCTGGGATGACTTTGAAAAATGAATCTTGCTAAATGAAAGAGTTTTCATTGTCACATCCCATTTCATTATTATTAGCTGGATATTTCAAACATACAAAGAAAACAAACAACTTGAAAAGAATCCTTTATATATGAAAATAGTATTTTTCTGCTGTCCAGGCACCTACCAGCCTCGTACGTGACAGCATTCGCATTTCACAGAATGGGAGATGGAGCCATCGGATACTGATTCCATGGGGCCACTTGGATGTAGATGGACAACATCAAGGGTTCTTTCAAGGCACTGGAATCTGAAGCTGCTTTCTACCTTGTCTGAGCAGAGACAAGCCCAGACTTTCTGCAGCTGCGTAGCCAGCTGCTTTTGTGGTATGGTTCAAGAAGGGCCAGGAAAGTCCCCTACTGTCTCTCTATGCAGCAGTGCCTGCCTTTCCACCATTGCTGATCTAGGATTTGAAGTAAGGAACTTTTCCTCCAGAATTTCTCTTTGAAATCTTCATATGTTACACGGGTGGGACACAGTTTATAGTGTGCAAGGATTAACACTGAGACCCAGCCTTTGGTTTCCTTTGCTTTATATCCATCTTCACCTAGGTATCCCTAGTACCTACTAAGCACTCAATGACTGCTCACTGATGAGTAATTGAATGGCTGAATGCATGAACAAAAGAATATGACCGGCCTCCATCGAAAGAGCACTGGTTAAGAATGCATCCCTCGGCATATGTACGGAGCAGAGAGGCTTGGCGTGGGAGGATGTTAAAAATGTCTAGTCAGTTCACTACCTGACATGCCATGGAATTCCAGGGCATGTTTTGGTAGAAAGAGCTTCCTGTTGCCATCTCTGTGGAGTTACTGAGCAGCTTTATGAATGACATATGTACCCCCCAATGCTGTGTGCGGACAGCTGCTTCCTCAATGCAAGGGCCTTTCAACCCTCAGCAGATGAGAAGGCTTTCTGCAGGATACTCTGTACTGATCATGGTATAGCACCATTTTTTTTTAACCAGCTAGGGATCAAAGTGCAGTCTGACCAGTTCTACTATCACTGATGGAACTGCCATTCTGGAAGTCAACAAACCATCACTGAATTGCTGTCCGATGCTTGCCCTCAAGTTTTGGCAGTTGGACGGCAAGTCTTCTCCTGGCAAAGTGCCAGATTCTAATACAAGTATGTTTAACATGGATTCATGCGTTTGAAATCATTAGAGCAGGACTTGGATTCATAGGCAGGTTTGGTATTCACAGCCACAAAGGGAAACATCAGATACTGATGAATTTATGATAGTCCAGAAGGAAAGCTTAATCCAGTAGGATGAAGAGGTAAAGCTGAAAGAAAGCCTGTTCTGAAGGTGATGACTTCAGTGAATAGCAACAGGACAAAATTTAAAATTTCACTCTGCGAATTCAAACAATGGTGAGAAAATGCTAAAAATTCTACCACAAGAACTGGAAATTTTAAGATTTGAAATTGTTGGTGGGTTAAACAAGTAATTCAGCTTCTTTCATTTTGGAAGGAAATGGGGAAAACTTCATGTTAACAAGCATTTGATATATCAGATCATATCAGATCAGTCGCTCAGTCATGTCCGACTCTTTGCGACCTCATGAATCGCAGCACGCCAGGCCTCTCTGTCCATCACCAACTCCTGGAGTTCACTGAGACTATACTTACTGTGGTAATAATTGCTTGACCATTACTTATGTGCTAAGCATAGTGCTAAATGTTTTTTGTTGGTCATTTCTCTTTATTCTCATTCCACCCCTATGACATTGCTACAGGCATTGCTGTTTTTCCTGTTGTTTAGTTGCTAAGTTGTGTCCAACTCTTTTGCAACTCCATCAGTGTAGCCTGCCAGGCTCCTCTGTCCATGAGATTTCCCAGGCAAGAATCCTAGAGTGGCTGCCATTTCCTCCTCCAGAGGATCTTCCTGACTGGTTAAGAATGGAGATGGGATGGTATGGGGAGGGAGATGGGAGGGCGGTTCAGGATTGGGAACACGTGCATACCCGTGGCGGATTCATGTTAATGTATGGCAAAACCAATACAATATTGTAAAATAATTAGCCTCTAATAAAAAAAAAAAAAGAATGGAGATTGAACCTGAATCATGTCTCCTGCATTGCCAGATGGGTTCTTTACTACTAGCGCCACCTGGTGCTGTTTACACCTAGGTGTAAATAGCTCATAGGTGCAAAGAGAGGAGCCTTAAGAGTCAATTTAGCCAGTCTTTTAAAACTAGCTCTGTTCTCGCCCTCAACCCCTTGGCTAGGCACCGTGGGAAGGCGGGAGATGCAGTGGTGTCCACAAACTCTCCTGCACCAGGCTGTGCCCCTGCCGCAGCTGCTGGGCAGATGCTCGTGGGTTGCAGATGCCCCACCCCATCCTGAGTCCCCTTCATGGGCTTGCTAGTTCTTCCCCACCATTGCGGCTTGCTGCACATCAATGTTTCAAGGCAGGCATCTTTGTGCCATTGTTTCTGTCCTAGGGAGTCTTACTCCATGCACAGGACCAAGAATGTACTTGACTGAACCACTTACCACTTTCCTATCCCCTGCTCCCTCCCTGTTACAAACTCATCCTTAACAGCACTTTGTTAATAAAGCTTGTCTAGAAGGCAATGGCAACCCACTCCAGTACTCTTGCCTGGAAAATCCCATGGACGGAGGAGCCTGGTGGGCTGCAGTCCATGGGGTCTCTAAGAGTCAGATAGGACTGAGCGACTTCACTTTCACTTTTCACTTTCATGCATTGGAGAAGGAAATGGCAACCCACTCCAGTGTTCTTGCCTGGAGAATCCCATGGACGGAGGAGCCTGGTGGGCTGCTGTCTATAGGGTCACACAGAGTCGGATACGACTGAAGCGACTTAGCAGCAGCAGCAGCAGCAGCTAAATCCTCATCTCAGGCTGTGCTTCTAGGCAACCTGATCAATGAAGAGTCATGCAAACTTAAATATAAGAAAAAACTTTCAAAACAGTGCCATTTAAAGATGGAACCAGTGGTCTGGGTCAATGCTAAGCTCCCTTTATTAGGAAGGATACAGGACTCCCTGGATCCATGATCTGGACAGGGTATTTTGTAGGCACTTCAGGCAGGCACTAGGAGGAGGAACTACACCAAGAGTCAGCCTTTCCATGAGCTGACATTTGATGGTGATGCCTTTCTTATGTGTTTCAGCCTTATATTTTTCCTAGAAATTGTGTAGCCTCACGATTAAGAAAATAAATACTGTACTCTCACTTCTTGGATTCAAATCCTAACTCCGTTATTTATGTGCAGTATAACCTTGGACAAATTTCTTTACCTCTCTGTGCCTTAGTTTCCTTCTTTGAAAAATGAAGATGCAGTTGTACCTATCACGGGGATTAAATAAACTGCTAACATGGGAAATGCTTAGAAAAATAAGTGGCATATAATAGGTGCTCAATCCATGTTCGCTGTTGCTTTATGTGTGAAAAAACTCAGCAATGCTTGTTGTATTGACTAGTGAATATGTTTGGTTTGTACTGTGAGTGATTTCTCTTTTTCCTTCTTTGTTGTTGCTGTTCAGTTGCTAAGTTGTGTCCTACTCGTTGCGACCCCGTGGACTGCATGGTGCCAGACCTCCCTGTCCTTCACTATCTCCCTGAGTTGCTCAAACTCATGTCCACCGAGGCAGTGATGTCTTTTTACCATATTGTAAATTCCTTGTTTGGAAGGAACTCTGAATTTGTAAGAAAATTTAGGTATAATTTACATACCATAAAATTTGGTCTTTTGAATTGTACCCTTCTATGACTTTTAAGATATTCACAAGGCCATGCAACCCTCTCTACTATATAATCCCTTAATATTTTTTCCACCTTAAACAGAACTTATGCCTGTTAATAGTCACTTCACATTGCCCTGTCCTTCAATCCCCTGGCAACAGCTAATCCATCTTCTGTGTCTATGGATTTGACTGTTTCAGATATTTTGTATAAATGGGAACATAATAAGTGGTCTTTTGTGACAGACATTTATCATAATATTCTTCAGGTTCATTCATATTATAACATGTATCAGTACTTCATTCATTTTAATAGCCAAATAGTATTCCATGTTCTGTTTATATATTCACTAGTTGGTGAACATTTCCCCCCACTTTTTGTCTATTATAAACAATGCTACTAAGAACCACCTGAGTGCATGTTTTTGTGTAAATATATGTTTCCAGTTCTATTGGTTATTTGCCCAGAAATGGAATTGTTGGGTCTTATGATAACTTTATGAGCTTCCCTGGTAGCTCAGCTGATAAGGAATCTGCCTGCAATGTGAGAGACCCTCTTTTGACTCCTGGGTCAGGAAGATCCTCTGGAGAAGTGACAGGCTACCCACGCCAGTAATCTTGGGCTTCCCTGCTGGCTCAGAAGGTAAAGAATCTGCCTGCAATGTGGGACACCCAGATTTGATCCCTGAGTTGGAAAGATCCCCTGGAGGAGGGCATGGCAGCTGACTCCAGTAATTTTGCCTGGAGAATTCCAGGGACAGAGGATCCTGGCAGGCTAAATACAGTCCATAGGGTCACAAAGAGTCAGACATAACTGAGCAACTAATCACACTACATAGCACGATAACTTTATATTTAACTTTTTGAGGAACTCTTTAATGGTTTTCCAAAATGGCTGTATCATTTTATATTCCCACTGTCAAATATAATGATTCCAATTTCTCCACATCCTTGCCAACAATCTTTATTGTCTATCTTTGTGTGTTTAATTTTTAATTTGATGATAATTTTCTTATGGTATTGTGTTCGTTTCTGCCATACATCAACATAGTTAACCTAGTGCTTATGAAGCAGTGTCTCATTGAGATTTTGACTTGCATTCTGTAATAACTAATAATGTTGAGAATCTTTCCTTATGCTATTGACCATTTGTATGTATTCTATGTAAAAATGTCCATTCAATTCTTTTGCTCATTTTTAATTGGGTTATTTGCTATTTTATTATAGAGGTATAATAGTTCATTGTGTATTTCAATATTATTCTTAATCAGATATATGATTTGCAAATATTTTATTCCATTGTTTGCATTGCCTTATCACTTTAGATAGAGTTCTTTGAAAAACAAAAGTTTTAAACTTTGAGGAAGTTCACTTTATCTGTTTACCTTGTACTTTTATGTCATGTCTTATAGTTTAGGTGTCATATCTAAGAAACCATTGCCAATCCGAGGTCATGAAGATTTATTATACTTGTGTGTTCTCAAACTTTGCCTCTTTTGACTTAGGATCCTTAATGAAAAGCATGCTATCTGGAACCTAATAGATTCTCACATTTTTGGTTGCACTAACGTTGGGTGCATTGGAATGGCTGGCCAGACTGTGTGGGCATGGGTTGCAGTGTTTTCCTATCTCTGCATTTTTCACCTAGCATCCGGCATTGGCCTTGCACTGTAGGTAGGGCTTCAAATTTCTTGGACACTTGGTCAATGAAATCAATAAGGCTTATGATATTCTCCCTACAAACTTGTGATTGAGGCAAGGGAGGTATTATTAGATCCACCTGATAGATGAGAAAGCAGAACTAGAGACTACATGAATTACTCAAGGCCGCTTAACTAGTGGTAGGGTGCTGCCTCCTCCTGAGGGCTCGCCCATTCAGCTCAGATGTGCACCACCCTCTCTAGGTTTACTGGTCACCATGGTTTCTTGGCTTTTTTTTTCTTTCTTCAGTCACACTTTCCCTCTGTGATTTCTAGGTGAATAATTAGCCCTGTGTGAATTGAGTACACAGAAATTTGATAAATATTCAGACAAATAATCCCCAAAGTATTTTAGCCCTTATTCTCTTGCTCTTTTCTCTTTGCCTTTGGCAATATTTGCTCCGTTTCTTTCTTCTTTGTGGACGAACTTGACTTGAGACCTGCAGAGCTCTTTCTCTGAGCACCATCAGTATTCTGTTGCCTGTGCTGCAAAAGTCACCATTCAATTACTATGTGGGATGTGCTACTCTAGATAGCTCTTCATTATTTTGAATGGGAGATTCTTTTCTACTCAATTTAATTGTTAGGTCCTTGAGCACAGAGATGATACCTTATGTGTTTCTTTTTTTTTTTTTTTTTCCCCGACAACTCTCCACATTAGCCAGCAAAAAGTTTTCATTATTCTCTGACATCTGTTAAGTTTTGTTTTATATTCCCATCCTGTTTGTCTTCACATTTACTGAACATTCAGTTTGCCCAGCATCTTCTCCAGGAAGGCTCTGACAGCCCTGCCTTCTTCTGAACACACGTGATTCCTGGTCTGAAGAGCTCATGTGTCACTTGCTCCACACTACTCCGTGTCATGGATATTTACAATCGTGCTTATTTTTCTTACGACTCCTACCCAATTCTAAGGTTCTTGAGAGGAGCCATTATGTATTATCCAATTTTATGCTTTTCTGTTCCAAACAAAATCTGTGTTTTGATCATACAAGGCCTCAAACCAAATATATGCTTCTTGAGACTCCTTAAAGTTGGGAAAACTGGATAGGATTTGGACTCATGAGACCCAAGCAAATTTCCATCTCTGCTATTGTGTGATCCTTGCAAGTTACTTCTTTTAGTGGACCTCAGATTCCTCATCCTCATCCATTATTATTATTAATATTAATAACTTATTATCTCAAATGAGAGTTGGAAGGATCAACTATATTTAAACTTCTATGTAGAAAATGAAGATTTCTTGTTCTTTGAGGTGTTAAGCTCTAGCCAATCAGGTTCTGTCCCCTTTAGCCTAATGCATCTGAACTTAACTTCTTAAGTTCAGTGTAATAATATATAGAGAGTGTAATTCAAAGTTTATTAATTGCAATGATAGGGTTTTTTTTGTTGTTTTGTTTTGTTTTTTGTTATCACTCTGAAATAAAAGACAAGACTTGAGTTCATCATCAATAAACATATATTGCATTGAGGCATCTGGTCCCTACAAAGCCAGTAACAGATGCTAAAAATCAGCTGAAAAGAAAGAAAAAAAATCTCAGGAGGTTCCCAGGCATAGGTTAAGTGCTCAAACATGTGCGTTTTGATGCTAGAGAGTTTGCTTTCTCTTTAGGGAATTCCCAGCCATAACCAGGTCTGTGTCTTTTTATATAATACAGCTTATAAGTCTGCCACATGCTTAATTTTCCCATTGTTGACCAATATAGTGCAGCAACTGAGAAGGAAAATGCGTCCCTATGCAACACAGTCTCAAGCTCACTGTTGGTGTTTAATGAATGCTAATATTAGATACCTAAAATAGAACAACTCCTATGGTAAGGAGAGAAAGCATTTAACATAAGTTAGCCATTCTACTTGTTAACACAGACAGAGAATTGCTACTAAAATGAGTTCAGTACCTTGCATGTTCCCTGAGAAGAGTGAGCACCCTTTAAAAACTTGCGTGGGGGTACTTAGCACAGAGTTTCACTGATAATGTTAAGGAACCTGATTTCATTCAGTTCATCATTCACCATAAAAACAAAGCTGCCCAGAACTCTTAGTTGCTGTCAGGGCAACTAAGTAATTGATCTTCCACTGAACATGTATGTAAGAATGGAGAGCTACATTACTTTTCGTTGTGATTATTTTTAACCAGTAAATGAGAGAGTCAAACTGATCCAGGTTAAACGGAAGGCAGTCCTGGTCCCACCAGCCTTTCTCCCAGGGCTGTGCCCATGGAAGCCTTCCTGTGGCCTTGGGGAGCAACCACTGGAGACTCCTTTGCAGCGCCTTCACCCCCTTTGGCATCCAGGTCTTTCTCTGCAGAATGGGAACAGGACAGGCATGTAATGATCAGTAGTATAGCCAAGATGTTTCTTTTTTTTTCAAGATGTTTCTTTGTGAGCTCCAGAAATAGGAAATTCAGTGGATACAGTTATCTCTAGAATGGCAGAGTCTCAGCTAATCTGTGCAGAAATTTGACAAAACATGATAAGATATTTACATATCTCAGGTGTGTGTTAGGAATTAAGAAGCTGCCTTCTTATTGATTACCCAAATCTAGACTATTCAGGGAGAAGGCAATGGCAGCCCACTCCAGTACTCTTGCCTGGAAAATCCCATGGATGGAGGATCCTAGTAGGCTGCAGTCCATGGGGTCAGTAGGAGTCGGATATGACGGAGCGACTTCACTTTCACTTTTCACTTTCATGCATTGGAGAAGGAAATGGCAACCCACTCCAGTATTCTTGCCTGGAGAATCCCAGGGATGGGGGAGCCTGGTGGGCTGCTGTCTATGGGGTCGCACAGAGTTGGACACGACTGAAGTGACTTAGCAGCAGCAGCAGCAGCAGCAGACTATTCAGAGAACTTCCAAAGGAAACTGAACACTGTTATAGGAGAAGATGTGGCATGTATTCTTTCAGGCCTTTATTCACAAACATTTCTAAAATTCCCACTACACCCCAGGTACTTGAGATATAGACATGGTCCTATCCTCTCATAAAGGCATTCACAAAAAATAATAGACAAAAAAAATGAATAAGCAAAAAACGTAGTCTCTACCCTTAAAGAATTTACAATCTAAGAGAGAAAACAAGTGGAAAAATATGAAACAGAGAGAATATTTAAGTCATATGGGTGCAGATGGTGACTGCAGCCATGAAATTAAAAGATGCTTACTCCTTGGAAGGAAAGTTATGACCAACCTAGAGAGCATATTAAAAAGCAGAGACATTACTTTGTCAACAAAGGTCCATCTAGTCAAGGCTGTGGTCCTTTCCAGTGGTCATGTATAGATGTGAGAGTTGGACTGTGAAGAAAGCTGAGTGCCAAAGAATTGATGCTTTTGAACTGTGGTGTTGCAGAAGACTCTTGAGAGTCCCTTGGACTGCAAGGGGATCCAACCAGTCCATCCTAAAGGAGATCAGTCCTGGGTGTTCATTGGGAGGACTGATGTTGAAGCTGAGGCAACTTAGCTTAACTATTCTCTCTGTTTCATATTTTTCACTTGTTTTTTCTCTTAGATTGTAAATTCTTTAAGGGTAGAGACTATATTTTTTGCTTATTCATTTTTTTTCTTTATTAATTTTTGTGAATGCCTTTATGAGAGAAGAGCACCATGTCTATATCTCAAGTAGCTGGGTGTAGCAGGAATTTTAGAAATGTTTGTGAACAAGGGCCTGGAAGAATAGATGCCACATCTTCTCCTAAAATAGTGTTCAGTTTCCTTTAGAAGTTCTTTGAACAGTCTAGATTTGGGTAATCAATAAGAAGGTAGTTTCTTAGTTCCTAACACACACCTGAGATATGTAAATATCTTACTATGTTTTGTCAAATTTCTGCCACAGATTAGCTTTGGCCACCTGATGAGAAGAGCTGACTTATTTGAAAAGACCCTGATGCTGGGAAAGATTGTGGGTAGGAGAAGGGGACGACAGAGGAAGAGATGGTTGGGTGGCATCACCGACTTGATGGACATGGGTTTGGGCGGACTCTTGGAGTTGGTGATGGACATGGAGGCCTGGCGTGCTGCAATTCATGGAGTCACAGAGTCAGACACGACTGAGCGACTGAACTGAACTGAACTGATGGGTGATTAAAAAGGCAAACAGAATTTTTCTTAAACATTTTTGGGTACAAAGATATCTTTGTTTCCAATAAAACACAAAGAAAATTGTATTTACTGGAAAACAGAACATGAGCACTCACACATAAAATTTTGAATACAACTTCAGGGAAACAAACACATTGATGACACCAAAAATAGGAGCTCATGTAATAAGTGTCCGAATCTTTGCAACCCTTGGAATTCTCCAGGCCAGAATATTGTAATGGGTAGCCTTTCACTTCTCCAGGGAATCTTCCCAACCCAGGGATTGAACCCAAGTCTCCCGCATTGCAGGCAGATTCTTTACCAGCTGAGCCACCAGGGGATCCCAATAGGTGTCCATATAAACCTATTTCATATAAAATACTTTCACCAAGGTAGGCTGTGTGGATGAATTAGGACTTGAAGAAATGGAAGGTGAGAGAATAAAAATTGAGATAGCTTTTGTAATTTTGGTGAAATTCTAGAGGAGTTTTACATTTCTAAAGCAAGAAGATTTGATTAGGGGGAGACTTAGGAGACAGGGATTCTGGCTGGGTCAACTTGCTTGAACAAAAGCAGAGAGTAGGGCAGTAAGCTTGCTGTGTGGGTACTAATTCACCAGCCTGGGACAGAGATTCAAAATTGGAAGCATTGAGATGCAAGGTTAGATGGATAATGAGATAGGAATTTGAGGGTCATTGTTGGCCTTTGCACAGGGACTCATTACAGAATTTTAAAAACCCAAAGAAATATTGGAGCTGATTGAGTCCAACCTCTATACATCCCCAAACCCTGTCATGTGGTCATTTAGTTTGTGCTTGAACATATTAGTGGGTGGACCAGAGTGGATATGCAAACTATTCCATTGTTAAATGGCTCTAATTGATAAAAAGTACTTCCTCATATCAAGATTAATTTTAAAAAGCTTCTACCTTCCCATCCCATGTATATCATCATGATTTTGGTTCTCTGGGAACATAAAACAAAGCTTATCCTTTTTTTGCTTGATAGTCCTATAGCTGCTTAAACATATTCCACTTAAGTATTCTCCTTAAATACTATCTTCAGGCTTCAGTCTTTTCTGGTGAGCGTGATATTTAAAATTAGTTTGGCAAACCTGTGTAAGACATGTTAAATCAGGAAGAAAACTACCTTTGGGGAGACTAGTTGGAATACTATTACAATGATAGCAATTAGAGAAAAGTGGAAAGGAAATGAAAAATGAAGTTTTAGATGGAAGGATTGATAACTAGTGGACAAATGGCCATTTGAGATAAAGAAAAGATGTGATTCAAAGATATCCCATAGCTCTGGCCTGGGATACTGGAAGAATGATTCTTTTGTAACCATCAATTTCTGAGAGGGAGGTTTGGCATTTTTTTTCTTAGCAAGAAGTATCTTGGTATAGTGGTTAAGAGCATGAATTCTTAGTGGCAGAGTGACGGGAGATTCAAATTCTGGATTTAACACTTACGTTATATGACACTGGGCAAATTACATGGCATATTAGTATCTTGATTTTATCACCTATAAAACATAATATTATGATAAATATTATATATAATGATATATCATTATATATACATGTATATACATGTATCATTATATCATAATATCATTATATATACATGTATATACATATACATGTGTGTGTGTGTGTGTATATATATATATATATATATTTACATATGTTGTTGCTTGACTGGAAGAGACAGAGAAGAAGCCCTAAACAACAACAATCTATTAATTCTTTTATGGGTTTAATTGGAGGGAGTTGAAGTCCAAACTGAAAACTTCAAAACTGTCTGGGGAGGGGACAGTCAAGACATGGTCAAGTCATCAGGTTAGAGTAGGAGGAAATACTGCAGATGCAAATGAGGTTGGAGCCTGAAACAGCAAAGTCATTTCCAAGGTCAGAAGCAGCACAGGTCAGACTGGAAATATAGGTAATTTATTGCTTTTTCAAGATAAGTGGCAGAAACAGGTCAGGCTTGAGGCGGGATTTCTCTATCCCAGGAAGTAAGCCTTACATTTTAAATACCTGTATCCCCATGCACTGCTTCTCTTTGTCTGCCCTGGATTATGGGTTGATCCTCATATACACAGATATTTCTTCAAGATGAGGAGGTTAAGAAGGTCACCCCATTGAGGATGTCAAACTCCAGGCAATGGACAAATACACAAGTAGAGATGTTTTATGAGCAGTTAGAACTCAGCTGGAGATGTAGCTGGTGGCAAGGAGAGGTCGGTTTATAGGTGTTGGTGGGTATTTAGTATTGGCTGAGCTCACTATGCATTAATGCATTCAGGTGTCTGTATCTCTCAGAAATTCTCATTTTGTAAGGCAATGGCACCCCACTCCAGTACTCTTGCCTGGAAAATCCCATGGACGGAGGAGCCTGGAAGGCTGCAGTCCATGGGGTCGCTGAGGGTCGGATACCACTGAGCGACTTCACTTTCACTTTTCACTTTCATGCATTGGAGAAGGAAATGGCAACCCACTCCAGTGTTCTTGCCTGGAGAATCCCAGGGATGGGGGAGCCTAGTGGGCTGCCATCTGTGGGGTTGCACAGAGTCGGACACAACTGAAGTGACTTAGCGTCATGAAATAATCTTCTCCGATCCTTAGAAATTATAAGATAGTTTGTAACCCAAGTTGATAAAGGACATGCAATACAAAAGACAGAGCAATCCAGATAGTTTTAATCAGGGGCAAGACAATCACCTTTCAGAGCTTGTTTCATCATCTGTAAAATGAGAATAATAACAACACCTACTTCATGGAGTTATTTTAAGGATCACACAAGATAGCATTTACACAGTTTCCTTGCATAGCACCTCGTGCTTGGAGGCCCTCAAATAAATGTTAGTTTAAGTGGATGGTGACTATAATCAATTACCTATTGAAACTCATACTGTGAAAATATATATGGTGTAAGCTATGATGGAGAAGCTGGGTCTAATTTGCTTATTTCTCAGTATTATTTTTATTTAGTCTATCTAATTCTCACCTCTGTGTTTCTGGAAACCAGGCAAATGTAACCAGAAGTTGTTTTTTTTTTTTTTTTTTAATTTTAACTGCCTTGGCTGCAAATGCTTGGTCTTAAAAAAACCATTCCATATGTTTATTCACCTTGAGAAGCCCAGTTTGCTGTACCCAATTTTCTTGTTTACTCTTCCCATACTAATGTTGCTGAGCATGTGAAAATATCATTCTTTATCATTCCAAGTAGGTCTTGGGTTTAATTATGGATTATGAGAAATGAGCTAAATGTTTGAACATTTTGGAGCCTGGTGAGACTGATTTGTTCGGGATGGTTAAAGGCATTTCATTCCTTTGGAAAAAAATAAGCCTGGTGTTGCTCACTTGTGCTACATGAAAGATGAAGTGTGGTTGAATTCAAATGATGGGACCCAGACCTCACTCAGTCACAGATTTATTAGGACCTGTGTCAACTTCTCCTAAGAAGGACACATGTGCTCAGATGCTCAGAGGATGGAGAGGACATATGTAACCGCTCGGGAGGAGAAGTCAGCTTGGAGCATTGCCCTTTGAGTTGGGAAAGGAGTGATGGGCCTGTGGACATTGCTGAGCGGCCATTTTCTTACACTTCTTTCCTGAGCATCCCAGGGGCTGTGCTTGGTATAGCAACATCTCCCCTACAGGGAGATTACGAGACCGTGGAAAAATTGCACTTGGCAGATAATTAAAAATACATCGGTTTAAATTAATACCTAGTATCCATCCTGAAAGAGATCAAACTAGTAAATCCTAAAGGAAATCAACTCTGAATATTCATGTGAAGGCCTGATGCTGAAGCTGAAAGTGCAATAATTTGGCCAACTGATGCCAAGAGCCAACTCACTGGAATAGACCCTAATGTTAGGGAAGATGAAGGCAAAAGGAGAAGTGGGTGGCAGAGGAGGAGATGGCTAGATAGTATCACTAACTCAACGGACGTGGATTTAAGCAAACTCCAGGAGACAGTGAAGGACAGAGGAACCTGGTGTGCTGCCATCCATGGGGTCGCAAAGAGTTGGACACAACTTAGCAATTTAATAACTCCTTCCTGAATAAGGAAGACTGGGGATGTATGGAGGCATTTAGAGAAAAAGCACACTTATGAATTCATTATAGGAATTCTAAACGTATAAAATAAGAGTTAGGCCTTTTACAGGGGTAAATAGTATTTCTAATGAGAGCAAGTGAAAACTGACACTCACACACTCATTTATTCAATTTTTAAGGCAACAAGTATTCTTTGAACTCTTATCCTAGTAGGTACTATGCAAGCCACAGACGATGACAAACGAGACACAGGAGAGTCTCTGCCAGGAGCCGAAAGGCTCACGGTGTGGGTGCCAGGACCGAGGGCAAGCAAGAAATCTAGGTTGAGGGGAGCCAGGGGGCCCTAGTGAATGATAGGGGAAGGAAAGGTAAATAATTCCAAGGAGTCATTCAGAGGGTCTTCCATGAGAAAGTGGTGGAGGAACCAGGACTGGAAAGAGGAAGATGAGGTAGCCGGTTGATGGAGGGTGAGGAAGGCCTTCCGGGGGCTTGGAAAAGCCGTGTGCAAGGACTCAGCACCGTCAGGACCACAGAACTGAAGACAACAGCAGTGTGTCTACCTCCAAGGGTGTGATGGGGAAACTACGAGAGACGCTGTTGGCAGAGGCAGCGGCTAGGTGGAGTTCCTCTCAGTAAAGTCTTTGGGGAAAGATAGCTTTTATTAATGGTGCAAGCCACCATCAGAAACTTCCTCCAAACCAGCTAAACCAAGTACACAGCATTTAGGAATCATGCGACTTTTGTTACCATCGACAGTAACCATCCAGCTCATCTCAAATCCCACAGTCCTTTTTTCTCTCTTTGTAATATGTGTGCTACTCATTCAAGGTCAAGGATTCATCTCCTCATTTTATTTCTTCATTCATCAGCATCCCTCTTTTCCAACAATAATGGCTGGGGGCAAATACGGAAGCTTGGTGAGTTCAGGGATGGGATGGTCCTTGTGAAACGAAAGCATGGCCTTGATTAAAAGCTAAAGTTGACACCTGTGTGCCTGCTTTTGGCTCTAGCTTCTGAGACATCTGGTCACCCAGGCAGTTCCGCACAGATGGAAACACAGTGCTCAAGCCTGAGGCACGGAGTGTGCTTTCTTTCTGCTTCACTGCAGTCTCGCAGCATTGCTGCTATGTCTGCGATATGCTTTAGGGTGTTTGTGGAAATGTCAGGTCCATGGTCTCTGGGGATTGCTCAGGGAAATGCTGTATATCAGAGAGTGAAATCCATAATTGACATAAAAAGGACGTTGACAGATAACTCTGCTGCATGCACGTAGAGGTAACCGAGATATTTGACTGTTTTGCTGGTAACTCCAGCACTATGAGGACATGATCTACAGTTGGCCTTACTTGTTTTGACTGACCATGAACTTGGGATGGGTGTGCTGGAGCTTGGGTGGGTCAGGGAGGCCTGAAAAGGATAGATATGATTCCCCAAAATGGGAAGCCTGTGGGCCCTCAGGCTATAAACATTTCCAAAATGTTTTTGTGTATTGATTTTCACTTTTGATTCAGCTCCATAGTACTCAAAATCCACCAGCTTTGATGCATTTAATGTGAAATGTCATGAGGTTAGCTTCTTAATTTAAATGATTCAATTTAAATATATGCAGCCAAGCCTCATTATTCATGGATTCTGTATTTGAAAATTTGCCTACTAGATAATTTATTTGTAACCCTTAGATCAATACTCATGGTGCTTTCATGGTCATTCGAAACCAAGTGCAGAGTGATGAAAAATTTCAGTTGCCTGACATGCGTGCTCCCAGCGGAGGTCAGACAAGGCATCTCTTCCTTCTTTTTTCATTTCTCATCCTGTAAACAAGTATTCTTTCTGCAGCTGTATTAGTAGTACTTTTTAATATTTTTTTGTCCTCTTTGTTGGTGATTTCCCTACTTAAAATGGCCCCAAGCATAATACTGACACTTTGTCTAGGTTCTGAATGCAAAAAAGCTGTGATATGCCTTAAGAGAAAAATGTTTGCATTGATAAACTTTCTTCAGGCATGAGCTATAGTGCTGTTAGCTGTGAGTTCACTGTTACTGAATGATCAAGAATGTTTTTTACTATTTTTGGGGGGAGTGGGGGCATGCTGTGAGGCTTGTGGGATCTTAGTTCCCTGACCAGGGATCAAACTGATGCCCACAGAAATGAAGGCATCTCTTAACTACTGGATGCCAGGAAATCTCTTAACAGGAATATTAAATAAAGTATCCTTAAACAGAAATACACATGAAACAAGCATATATATTGATTGGTTGATCAAAAACATGGTGACCAGAGACTCTCAGACACTGAATCCCGTGTTTTTCCTTGGAGTAATGGTTCAGTATTTACTAATTCAGCATTTAAGGTGACTTTTTGGAACGTAATCATCTTGAGTAATGTTGTTATTGTTTAGTTGCTAAATTGAGTCCGACTCTTTACAACCCCATGGACTGCAGCATGCCAGGCTTCTCTGTCCTTCACTATCTCCCAGAGTTTGATCAGACTCATGACCACTGAGTGTGATGCCATCCGACCATTTTATCTCTTGCCACACTCCTCTCCTTTTCAATGGTACATGAACATGTATGTGATATGTATGTATACATATATATATACACACACATGCATAGGTATACACACACACACACCCATATACAAAAGCATAAAACAAAAGCTAGTGAGCATAAATGAAATATTAGCAGCTGGTGGATTTGGATACCATATATATGGCTGTTTATTGTACTATACTTACCAAAATGCTTTTAGATTTGAAAACTGGCCACTTGCCTCTCAGGGCCTTAATTTCCTCAAATAAGGAAGACCATATTGCCTCAAGAACCTCTTCCAGCTCTGCTATTCTGTCATTTTACATTAACCCAAGACAGGAGCCATTTAATTTAGATATTTAGGAGAGATTTAGTCTTAGAATCCAGTCCAGTGTTAGTCATATGATACTTAAGTATAGAGTTAAAAAAAGGCACCCAAGAAATGAAAGAACAACGATAACTTGATTGACAAATATCCCAGGGAAGGAGATCCTCTGTACAAAGTGAAAGTGAAAGTCGCTCAGTCGTGTCTGACTCTTTGTGACCCCGTGGACTATGTAGCGCGTCAGGCTCCTCTGTCCGTGGAATTCTCCAGGCCAGAATACTGGAGTGGGTAGCCGTTTCCTCCTCCAGGGGATCTTCCCAACCAGGGTTCAAACCCAGGTGTCCCTCATTGCAAGCTGATTTTTTACCAGCAGAGCCACCAAGGAAGCCCAAGAACACTGGAGTGGGTAGCCTATCCCTTCTTAGGGGATCTTCCTGACCCAGGAATTGAACTGGGGTCTCCTGCTTTGCAGGTGGAGTCTTTACCAGTTAAACTACCAGGGAAGTCCTATATAAATTTAGTCACATTAAACAAAGACTTTCAAATAATATGGGAAGTATCTAGTGATGACGGAAACTTGTCATTTGAACAGTTTTTATTTGTTTCTATTTTTGATTAAATTAAAAAGGACTTATAATAGACAAGATTACTTATTTGGAAAAATGTGCTATATATCCATAGCCTTTTCTTTAAACGTCCTCTAAGCCATTGCATAATAGAAAGATCATGGGATTTGGATTAAGTCAAACCTTACTTCAAAAATTTTTGTTTTTCCAAATAGCCTATTTGTATGTTCTTAACAGAATTGTGTATCTTCTCTGAACCCTAGTTTCTTTGTCTATAAAAATGGTGACATTATTTTTCCTGTAAGGAGAAAATTATTAATATGTGAAATAATCTTGTGAAAGCATGAAAGCATCTGGCAATAAGAGGGGTTCAAAAATGCTAGTTCCATTTTTTCTAGCCCACAAATGACCATTATTTTCTAGGAAGACTTATAATGTACTACTTAAGAGTGCAGTCTTTGGGACTATGATACCAGAGTTTAAATCCCTGATCCACCATTTACAAGCTGGGTGCTTAGACCAAGTTATTTAACCTCTTGTCTCTCTTCTTTTTTGTCTGTAAAATAGGGATGATAATAGCACCTACCTCATAGAGCTACTGTATGATTTGAAATATTAATATCTATATAAGTTGCTTAGAACAGAATGGGAAACCTTATTAGTGTGTGCTGTTATTATCGGTATTTCTAAGAACTGTTAGAAATCTTATGTAAGCTAATAAAGGTAGAGTAATAGAAAGTCTTGACTTGTATAAGGACTTCACATGAAGGTATATTTTAAGGTAAAACTGATCTTGTACTTTTAGACTGACCAGATAAAGGATTGATGCTTAGTCATTGATTACTTTATTGCTTTGTACTTCACAACAGTTCCATGATTTTATTTTAAAACCTTCATCCTTGATTTAAAATCTTTGAATGTATCCCTAGTTGTTCCATGTTATGTGTTCTTCTGGCAGAGTTGTTCAGATGCGTACTTTTTACTAATAATAATGGCTACTTTTGTTGAGCAGTTCCTAGGTATCAGGTCAGGGATTTAGCTCTACTTGTTAGTTAAATGGATTAGCGTGTGTTATGGATGCTGAGAAGACACAGACTCCTGGATCAAGCATAAAGGACTTTTTATTGCTTGTGGTACAGCAAGCATCATGAGCATCATCAAATGCAGTGGTTCTCCTCACCCTTTGCCGAGTCTCACAGAGATGAAGTGCTAAGGGTCCCGTGGATGCTCTGTGCATCTTCAAATTTTGTTGCAGCTGAGGAATATTACATTTGGGGACCTCATCATTTTGCAGCTAACAGTAAACAGCGTTCTCTTAGATACAGAGGGAGACAGTTCTTCATCCTTCAAAGTTGCTCCCTGCAAATACAATTCGGAGAAATGTTTGGGCAAAAACAATTTGGGCTTTGCATTCTTGGTACATCCAGCAAGAGGTGCAGGGGTTGGGACTCAAGGCAGATTGCCTTTCTCAACACTGGTTCTAGGAACAATGCCAAATGCTTTAATTGGGCAGTGTTTCCTGGTAGATCACTATGTAGCTAATGTTCTGTGTATGTCTTACTCCTTTTAACAGGGTTGCCTCTGGGCAGTGTTATAAATTGGGCCCATTTTGTTTGTACCCCTATCTTCCTGTGGAAACCTCTTTTCCTTGCACAAATTCCCACATTCACGACTTACATTTTAATGGCTCTAATCTGATCTTTGAATGTCCATTTTCTTGGCCTGAGCCCATGCCACATTCAGTTCATTTCTTTTCCTTCTTTGTCCTGAAACAAAATTTACCCATTCTATGGCCATTTTCTTAGAACTCTTCTCACTTGTAAAAGGGTCACTGAGAAAAAAATGGAAATTAAAATATGTTCATGTATAGAAGGGTGGCTCATCAGAGAACAAAAAATTTTAAGAGAGACCTTGTGAAGACATACTTTAGCCAAGGAATCATTTGAATGGTGGGAATTTGGGATTTCAAGACTATATATACAACTCCATATGTTTGCTCTGTGTATGGTGAGCCCTGGATCTCAGGGATATATTTAGTTTGATTTTATATGAAGCATTGGTTTTTGTGTTCTCTGAAAAGGAAAAAGGATATTTTGAGGTATAGATTTAAAAGCCATTTCCTTTTCCCTCCCTATCATCCGAGAGCTTATGAGATAAAGTTTTAGATCTTAGTGAAAGCTACAAGGGGTCGTGACTAAGTCTTTATAATATTAGGAGCTGCTCTCCTCCTAATAAGCAACCATTACCCAAACCATACTTTTTAATGGAAATGCTGCCCAGGGAGTTCATGGCAATACATTAGAACGTGGAAAACGAAGCTTACTTAGGCCACAAAGCAGCGGCTCCGTGACATAACACTTCTATTGGCACCTGCATTTGGAGTCTGTAATGTTTTCCTCACTGTGCTTTCAAGACCCAAGCGATTTAAAAAGAAGTGACTGTGTTCATAAAAATGGGAAACTATAAACCAACATAAATGTCCGTTTTTATGTTGATATTTACATTTATCCCATGGAGAGACTGAATTGTGTAGTAATGTGATTCAATATTTGGGGTTCAGATATTTTGGTAACATTTACAGATCAATAAATTAGACACATTCCATCTTAAATGATCAGAAATAGCTTCGTTTTCCAATGCGAGGCCAACTTAAAATTTCCAGCAGGGTACATTCCCTGAAGAATTGTTAATTGCACAAGTCTATAATAGTATTACATTTTAACTACAACTGTGGTAGATTTTCAAGCATCTCAGAGGTTATAAACTAGTCATTAAAATTCATTCCTGTTGGCAATTGGGTCTGCAGAGCCTCTAGCCAGAAAAGCACGCTTCTAATATTTATGTGATTTCCATTTTAACACAGCCATTTGAATTGCTTGTAATACTCCAGCCTTTGTAATGTGCTCCCTTTCCTATCCTGCCCCTACAATTCTCACCAGGAAAGAGTGAGATTCCCTACATTAAAAAACTGTTGCTCACCCCTCCCCCACCCCAGGCTCATGACTTCTTCTTCTAGTAAGCCCATGTGGTAAAGGCATGTTGCTTACAATGATAGCGGGAAGGTCATTTTTATACTGCTGACGTGAAAGAAAAAAATAGGGGAAGATATAAGCTGTGTGTACTTCATCACAAGTGAACATCAGGCAGAGAGCTGGTACTATTTATTTCCAGGTCCTTAAAAAATAATGGACCAGGTGCTCACCAGGGAGCTGGCTTAAAGGAAACCAAGTTGTACTTACCATGACATTGATTTGTGTCATTCTTCTGGTCCATCTTGGTTTTCTTTCCTCAAGTGTGAGTTAGCACTTCTGTGTTGTCTAACATTCATTTTTTCACTCATTTTCCCTTAGAGTGGATGCTGCTGAGAGCAGGACCCATTCAGGGGTCATCTTTTCCTCTTTGTCCTAAGCATCTAAGTCGGTGCCTAACAGTTAATAGATGCACCATCATGTGTAGTAGTAGGTTAATGTTCTTATGGATTTGTTTTATTTCACTTCAACTTGAGAGTTTAGCTCTAGGCAAGCCTTGACACTTTAATTCCAGTTTATTTTATTGGGTTGGACTATGCTGAAATGAACATTTATGGATTACCTACTTGGCAATTACAAAAGATGGAAAATGTGATGTGGTTTCTGTCCTTTGAAAAATTCCAAATACTAGAGTGGAAGATAAGAAGACTAAGAGAAATAAGATGTGCCACCTAAAAGTTATTTTTAAAAATTAATGAATTTAAAAGGATCATACTGAACTTGTATGACATGGAATGTTTGATGTAAGGCTTTCTAAATGAAGTAGGATACAGTAAAACTCACATAGGATAACTTGGGAGAAAAGTTTTTTGATTAGGGAAGTGACATGACTTGTTAGAAAGCTTAATTTGGATGAAAAAAAGTTATGACAAACCCAGACAGCATATTAAAAAGCAGAGACATCACTCCGCTGACAAAGGTCCACATAGTCAAAGCTACGGTTTTCCTCGTAGTCATGTATGGATGTGAGAGTTGCACCATAAAGAAGGCTGAGCACTGAAGAATTAATGTTTTCAAACTGTGGTGTTGGAGAAGACTCCTGAGAGTCCTTGGACAGCAAGGAGATAGTCAATCCTAAAAGAAATCAATGCTGAAGCTGAAGCTCCAATACTTTGGCCACCTAACATAAAGAGTTGATTCACTGGAAAATAACCTGATGCTCGGAAAGATTTGAGGGCCAGAGAAGAAGGGGGACCCAGAATATGAGATGGTTGGATGACATCGTGAACTCAATGGACATGAGTTTGAATAAACTCCAGGAGATGGTGAAGGGCAGGGAAGCCTGGCATGCTGTGCTCCATGGGGTTGCAAAATGTCAGACACGTGTGAAAGACTGAACACAAGGTGATGGTATCTTTCTAGAAATGCTGTGGAAGCAGAATTTGCAGGACTTGGTAAACAGAGGAGTTTAACATGACTCTGGTTTTGAGCCTGTATGACTTGGAAAGAAGAACTGATGACATTAAAAGAAATAGGGAAGGCAGGATGATGAATGCCACAGGAAGCAATCAGAAAAAGATGGTGATTGTGGATGTCAGTGTTCTAGGTGTTTTGAACACTGTGAAACCTCCTGTGTCTAGTAAGTTGTAATACATGAGGGTGGATAAGGCTAACAAAGAAGATGCCATTAGTCTGATGGATAAGGCATCTTGTTAGTTGCCAGCTCTGTGACCTAAGACAATTTATCATCTGACCCCCTCTATTTTTCATTTTCCTTGTTAGTATCAGAAAGAACTGGCTTTAATAAAAGCTAGCTTAACATATGATGAATTCCTGGCAAGTATGAAGTGATTGGGAACCTGTTAAGAGATTCCTTGTGGGCCAAGGGAATTTGCCCTGGATTCTCTACTCACTTCGGATCATGGCTGTTATCCCCCTATGGCTCCTCCCCAAACTTGGAGATTTGCTGTCACTGAGGTCATCAAAGCTGTCCAAATTGATGCTCATAGATGTTACCAGGGCCTCTGTCTTATGAATCATGAATCTTGTTGGTGAAAAAGGAGGCCTTCACAAGATGCATGCTGTCAAATGTGCAAAAGTCTACTTCCATTAAAAAAAAAAAAAGGCCCAATTCACTGCATCACTTTGTACCCCTTTCTCAACTTTTAGTAAAAATATAAAACACCTTCATAATTTCCATAGATAAAGACAAGCGCAATCACAGATAATCTTCTTTGACTTTGTGAGAAGTTCCTCACTGAGACAGTTGAGTCCTCAATTCCCCTTTTAAGCACCTACATTGTAATTCAGCAACATTTGATTGAGTAGAGTGATGCTGCCAATGTTCAGTCAGAGTTAACCTCAAAATAGAGATAGAAAATGGTGAAAGTGTTGCTCAGATGATTCACCTGCATCTGATGGAAAAATTTGACTTTCTGCCTGGGATATTTTCTTATATAATTAGAAATGTATAAGTTTGATATTTATAGCTGAGAATATCTCCCTGCTGGTTTTTGGTTCATTTTGTTTCTCATTAACCTTTATAAATATTCTAGTCGGAAATACCCTTCTATTTAGGATACAGTGCTTTCTTAGATAAAGAAACAAATAATGTTTTAATATTCCTGTTATTTCCCTCTATCAACCATTCTGAGAGATACCACAGAGAAAGGCAGTATGACATACTTGGAAGGAATCTGGAGGGATAGAAACCTGGAATTCCATTCTGACTTTGTGACTTACTAGCTGTGTGACCTAAGGCAAATGGTCACCCAGCGTTTCCTTGTTTTTGTTTTTTCACTGACATGATAGGTTAAGACCTGAACACCCTAGTGTTGATAGGATCAAGTGGAATAATGGTAACCTTTGTCCTAAGGTCTTTAAGCCCTGTGTGTGTGTATGCTTATCATTCAATTGTGTCCGCCTCTCTGTAGCCCCACAGACTGGACAGCCCACCAGTCACCTCTGTCCACGGGATTTTCCAGGCAAGAATACTGAAGCAGTTTTCCATTTCCTGCTGCAGGGGATATTCCTGACCCAGGGATTGAACCTGCCTCTCTTGCATCTCCTGTATTGCAGGCGGATTCTTTACTTACTACTGTGCCGCCAGGGAAGCCTAAGCCTTGAGATTCTAGTTTTACTTCATGGGCCCAAAGCCGATTATACTCTGGTCAAGATATTTTACATCTTTACAGTCCTTTCCTCATCCATAAAATGAGGATTATAGTAATACCTGTTTTATAAGCTTCTTATGATGGTGAATAAGCAAAACCACAAAGAACATAGTGACTGGATAATATTAAATATCCAGTAAATGTTGTTAATAGCTATTTCAATTAGTACATAGTAGGGGCTCAGTAAAAGGAAGCTTCTCTCATTTTCCTCCTTAATAATCCTTCAGGGTTTCTCTTCCATGTATTAAGCAAAACAATTCTTAGAATATTGGAGAAAAAAAACCCTGACGTTGTGCTGTTAATTTACAAAAGAGATCATTCGTTGATTTTAGCTTCTGACTTGTTTTGAATATAAGGATTGGGAACTCTGAGCTGAAGAGTCTCCTTTCTTTAAAGCAGCTATGAATGTGTGCAGTCTTCTAGTTATTGAAATTTTAAGTTACTCTGGCTATCCCCTGTCTATTGTCCTAGCTTGCAAGATATTTTTAAAAAACCCTCCAGGTGCTATCTTTCTTTTTAGTTATCCTTTGCCTCACTTCCCCCTTTCTTATGAGAACATTTCTCAGTTCCTCTAGGCACTGATTTTTCTTATGACAACTCTGAAATTTGTCGGTTTCTGTAGAGCCCATTTTCTTTGGGCTTAAAGCATTTTGGCTAGTAATGTTAAGAATGTAATATCAAAGAAATAAATAATCAGTTCTGCAGTTTCCTAGTGTTAGCCACTCAGTCATGTCCAACTCTTTGTGACCCCATGGACTATATAGTACTTCAGACTCCTCTGTCCATGGAATTCTCCAGGCAAGAATACTGGAGTGGGTAGCCATTCTCTTCTCCAGGGGTCTTCCCGACCCAGAGATTGAACCTGGATCTCCTGCATTGTAAGCAGATCCTTTACCACCTGAAATCCTCTATAAATAAGATATGACATAAATAAGGTAGGAAATAACAAAAATGCTTTAAAATTTTCCAGAAGTCAGAATGTAGAAGATAGAGCAGAGATCCTAGCACAGTTCAGGATGAACCATTCCACATTTATCTACTCATCTGCTCAATCTCTCACTGTATAGTTACTAGCTACCTAATGTAGGTACGATGTTAGAGACATAATACTGTACAATGACTGTTTAGAACAGTAATTGTTATGGATTGAATTGTGCTCTCCAAAAATTCACGTTGAATGAACTCAGTGCTTCAGAGTGTGACTGTATTTGAAGGTATAGCCTTTAAAGAGGTAACTGAATTAAAATGAGGCTGTTCTCATGGGCCCTAATACAATCTGACTGGTGTTTTTATAAGAGGAGAAAATCTGGCAACACCGAGAGACAGTGGGGTACTGACACAGCGAAAAATGACCGAGTGGAGACACAGTGAGGAGGTGGCCGTCTGCAAGCCAAGGACAGAGACCTCAGCAGAAGCTACTTGCTGACGCCTAGGTCTTACCTCAAACTGATAAAGTGTATTCCTGTTATTTACACTCCCCATCAGCCCATGGTTATTTACTCTCCCCATCAGCCTGTGATATTTTGTTATAGTAGCTGTAGCAAACTAAAAGAGCAATATTTTAAATTTGTACTATATTTACAATTCTCTAACTTTCATGTTGTCTTCACATTCATAGTATATAGCATAATTTGCCAAAAGCATTGACTCTGAAACTAGATTCAAATTATCACTTGTGTGGCCTTAGGCAAGGTACCTAACCTCTTTGTTCAGTTTCTTCATCTATATAATGGAAATGGTTATAAAATTATCTACTCCATAGGATTACTCTTTTACCAGCTGAGCCACAAGGAAAGCCCACGAATACTGGAGTGGGTAGCCTGTTGCTTCTCCAGAGGAGCTTCCCCACTCAGGAATCAAACTGGGGTCTTCTGTATTGCAGGCAGATTCTTTACCAACTGAGCTATCAGGGAAGCCCCCTCCATAGGATTACTGTTTGAATTAAGCTAGCTAATGTTTTAAATTATTTTAACACTGCTCAGCATATAGTTAATTTTTAAAAGTTATTTCTTAAATTAATAAAAAAGAGCATATATCTTAGTTCATTTCATTCTTCTTAAATCTTGTGAGCTAGAGAGAGAGAGAAGCTAAGGGATATAACCCTTACTGAGTCTTTATGATGGAGTAGACAATGTGGTGACAATTTCACTCACATATATACATGGGAGATTAAATTTTTGCCCACATTTACATGCTGCTAAAAAGTGGTGAGCTTGGAGCATTCTTCTATCTTAAATCTGAATCTATTTTTTTTTTTGAATTTTATTCAGCGTGGTCAAATATAGGAACAAAATCTACATATGATTAGGATCAAAATAAAATGGAAAGGATAGCCATCAAATTAAGTATTGTATCAATCAAAGTTCAACCAGAGAAGCAGAACCAGTAATGTGTATATACATTTACATACCTATATGCCTACATACAGATATATTGTGAATCTTTCTATCATGAGCTAACAGTACACTATTTTATGTAATTAATTTTGATGGCTAAGCAAATCTGCAGTCCACAGGACATTCATGAGTAAACTAAAACCCCATGGACACAAGGCAGAGTTTGTTATCCACAGGTGGGAGTGTCTGTCTGTCTATCTCTCTCTCTCTCTTAGAGAGCAATACACTCTTTAAAGGCTTCCAACTGATTAAGTGAGGCCCACCAGGACAATCTATCTCATTTAAAGTCAGTTAGGACTTTAATTACATCAGTAAAATATCTTCACAACAGCAACTGGAATTTAATTAAACCGTCAAGAGAAGGTACGCTACAAAATGACTGCTACATTCCATTCTCTCACTGTCCTGAAAAATCATCTCCTGTGGCTCACCCTATCTGAAAACATACTGGAAGGGGGCATTCTAAAGAATGCAGTTTAGCTTAGTCAACTTGAGACACTTCAAAGTCATTGGGGATATTTTTAAAATAAAGACTGCCATTTACTATACCTGGAACTGGGACACATTTTAATATGAGCTTCTTTTTATTAAATAGTTAACTCTCACAGTAGCCCTTGAAATGTTATTGCCATTTTATGAGTGAGAACATAGAGGCTCCAGTGGTTTAAATAACTAGCCCAAGTCACAAAGCAAGCTAGTATGATAACTACAATTAGAAGTCAGAGCTGACCCTGAAGACCACATATTTAAAAGCAGTAGGAAATCACCTCAAACTACCTCTTAAGTTGTGATGGAACTTGTGGTAGAGGAGAAAACAGTACTGGTTGGGCCTTAGCTAAGCTGCCTTTTGAGCAGATAGGAAAAAAGAAGTAGAGGAGGGGAATCTGCAGTTTTAACCCCCTCCCCAGGACCAGGCTGTGGGCTCTTCAGAGTCTCCTCTGGGAAGAACTGCATTTACAGGAAATTAGGAATTACTCTTTTCCAGAGGGGGTGTGTGTGTATGTATGTGTGATATATTATTCTAAAAAAGAGAGCTTTTGGATTTATATTTTGGGTATCTTCTTAATGAATCACATAGTACCTTTTCACAGTTCTGTGACAGATACCGTGATTCATGAAATAATGCTATTTATGAAATAAAATAAAAATGCCCATATTTAAATATTTGTTAATGATTCAGGCCACTTGCAAATTGGTGAGTAGACTCACTGTCATTATAGTCATTTTTATCATTTTGGATTTTACTATGTGCTAAGAAGTCTGCTTGGAGCCTTTGAACAGCCTGCTTCATTTAAGCCTTACAAAGACTGTGAAATTCACTGTATCCACACGTGGCTGACGAAGAAATGAAGGCCGAGGAAGGATAAGCAGCTTGCTCCAAGTGTACTGTGCTTGTGTGGAAGAGTTACAGTGTGAGTGGGATCTGGCTAATTCCAAAGGCCAGATACCTAATAATGAAGGAAGCAAAATCCTCACAGAATGTTTCAGTGACAGGCAATTATTAAAGCTATAAAGTTGTCTTACTTTAAAAAAAAAATAGTGCGAAGATTTAAAAAGATGAGTTTTCAAAGTTATTGCATTGATTTTAAGTCAATCAACTCAAATAAAGTATTGCAAATGAATGACCCCTGATCTTTTGAAATCTTGTTTTGAAGCCCAGGATAACTTGTCTTTGTGAATTTCATTTTTACAATTCTTTGGTGAGAACAGCTGAGACCTGAAATCACAGAGCCAGTCACCCTGCCACAGACTCTAGTCCCATTTTCTACTGATCCCTCATGATCAATTCTAATTCTGCAAGAACTCTTCAAATACCCATTGGTTTACACACAATGGAAATTCAGGAAAATAGCATTTTTAATGGGAGACTTTCCCACAATTATAACACCATTTGGTGCAATTAAAAGTACCAGCTAACTTTAGTGGTAATAATCTGACACCCTTAACCCGTAGGACAGAATGTATACTAGCATGTGCAAACAGAACACCCTTATTAGAATCTTGTTTTAGTTCTATAGTTAGAAAGTAACCATTTGTCAATAATCCTGTGCTTTTATAATGGCTATATAAAAATATATGAAAATACTAAGCAAGGCTGGCGTTCATTGAGAAAATTAGGGACATATGATTGGTATATGCTTCTGGAATTCTGGCGAATCACATCTTAGTGATAAGCTGTAATGACTATAATAAGCCATGGAAAATTCAGTCCAAATTTCAAAATGGGGTTCTAGTTAACAATAGAAGTTTAAAGGCTAATCTAATTAATGAATGTGCTTGCAGTATTTTAAAGTGTAGTTATTTGAGTTTGGACATATAAGGCATTTAAATCATTTTAGACAGGCACTCAGAAACCATATCCATTGTACTTAATAGCTGAAGACTGTATTTTTACATGGAGAGTACAATTTACATCAGAGCTGCCTGTTGCAGTCACCACAAGTCCCTCAGATATTAACTGAACACATAGTTCTAAAACTCTAAATCCCTGGGAGAAAAGGCATAGTTGTTTAATGTGAAAGAAAACTAAAGCACACTGATCAATGAGAAATAATACTGAAGCTGTAAAGCTGGGCAAATTAGCTCACATCTAAGCTTATATTTTCATGGACAGGTGATTTGGTTTTTCTTTTTCTTCATCAGCATATGTTTCCATCCACACAAAGTAATGTAAATCAATGGTCTCTCACAGTGTGACTTTTCTTTTTAAGAAAAAGAATGCATTTAAATTTTACCTTCTAAAGTAAGGAAAGGAATAAAAAGATCAACCATAACACTCTATAATTTATTTAGTGAAATGGATACAAAATTTGGTGAAGTCTCAAAGGAACACAACAATACACACAGACACACACAGACTCACACAAATAAAACTCCTGAGACATCCATCGTGTTGAGGCTCAGATGTTATTTTTCCTATGAAAAGAACACAGATAAAGTGTTCATCAAGTCCTCACAAAGCCTTAACTCAGGATAAACAGATCAACCAGGACAAGCAAATCACTGAGCAAGCACCCTGGATGGGATGGTTTTGCTGTTTGTGGTGAGGCATTGAACTGTGCTGCTTCTGGGGAGAGAGAGAGGGAGAGGTTGGGAGGGAGGGGGAGGCAAGAACCAGGGACTCACACTGGCCCTGAAATTGCTATTTACCTCTTAAAATAGACGTAAATAGGTCTCACCTAGACCTCACATACGTATCCTAAGATTATCTGCGAATCTGGCTTTAATTAATGGGCCTGGATGTCCCTGGCTGAATCGCGTGGAAGCAACATTTTTTAGGTGAGCTGTTTACCACCTAAACTGTGCTGAACTGAAATGAGAACAGTCCCGAAGGCACAACCGAGCCAGACCTTCTGGGGAAAACCAGGCTACCACTGCCCACGTTTCACTCTGATTATTCAAATGACAGTGTGCAGGAGGTGAGGGGGGAAAGGGTATATGACCCTCATGCCTAGAAGTGACTGCATGCTGTTTTCCAGAGAAGAGTCACACCATTTGTCAGGAAGCAGAATGATACAAGGCAGATGAGAAAATGTCTCCATTTAGGGTGTCATTCTGGAATCTAGTTGCAATACAGTTCATTTGCATCTCATCTTTTGTTTGCTTGCTCGATATTCACAGAAGGAAGAAGGGAAGGAAAGCAACAATAGGACTGGCTCCCTGTGAACTCAGTTTTTCCTTCCTCCTTCACTTGCAATGTAAGCTCCATCCGATTTTCAGTGGTCTAAATAAAATACATTGAGGATCTACTATTGCCGAGTCAAGGTGCCCCCTGAACGACATGCCCAAAGATGATTGATCCATAAGTCAGGTTCACAAAAGGCCACTGGGGATGAAATCAAGCCTGGGGTTTGAATCCCAGGTCCTATTACCAGCTTCATGACTTTGAGTGATTTACCTGATTTCTCTGAACCTCAATTTCCTGATCTGTAAGATAGAGATAATAATAGTTGACACTGTCATCCTCTTTGACATCATCATAATTTCTTATAGAATGTTAAGAATCCTGAAAGCAAATGCATGTAAAGAGATTTTATAAAATTAAAAGCTATATAAGGCTACTCATTATCATTGCTATTTTAAAACCACCTTCATCTCATCTCATGTGCTATTTGACAAGTTGCTCCTCTATCAGTCAGCCTTTCCTGGGACTTTGCAACCCTATCCACAGATGGCAGTGAACTAGAAATGCAGAACCTAAAAAGTATTCTTTTTGGAAGTCTTGTCATTTTGCCGGATAGTTCTGTCTCTCTCACCTGGGATGACTGTACATTGCTTGAGAAGATTACCAGTTGGTGTTGCTTTGGGCCTAAAGAAGAGAAAATGTGGGGAGAAAAAGAATCCTTCTATTGGCAGCTAAGTATCAATTCATAAATCTATCCAGTTTAATGTAAAGCATTGGAATAATGACTTCCTTAAATAGCAGCCTTATAGTGACTATCAGGAGAGAAGGTTATGGGGTAACCTACCACATAACACAGACTGTATGAATTTTATGCTGGCTGTTTTAAATACTTTTTTCCCCCCACAGTAGTTAATAAGCTAGTGAAAAAACAAAGGCAATCTTTTGAAACACTGAACACTCTGGCTGAGAGGTTTTATTTCCTGGTATGGGAAACTCCTGTAGACCAGTAGCTGGACCGATAAGCTACTGGTCCTGACGGTTACTTTGATGATTTAACAAAAATAAGGCATTGGCCTTCACACCTGATGTGAAGAGTCCAACTCATTGAAAAAGATCCTGATGCTGGGAAAGATTGAGGGCTGGAGAAGGGGTCAACAGAGGATGAGATGGTTAAATCGTATCACCTACTCAATGGACGTGAGCTTGAAAAAGCTCCGGGAGATAGTGGAGGACAAGTGAAGCCTGGTGTGCTGCAGTCCATGAGGGGGCAAAGAGCTGGATATGACTTAGCAACTGAACAACAATAATAACAACAGTAGCACCAACAAGCATTGGGAGATGCTTCAGTAGACTGAGAAACTGGAATTTGAATGCAGACAGATCTGGGTTCAAGGAAAATTCAAGCACTTCATAGCTATGTGATTATTTTTAACCTTGATTTATCAATACTATAAAAGCATTTTCATCAAGACTTCTTGGGAAGACAAAAACATGTGACAATGGGTAAAAAGACATTGGGAAAAAGTATCATCAGTTCTGAAATTAGCTACCTACTGCTGTGTAACAAAGTATTTCAAAATTTAGTGGCTTAAAAATAAACATTTATTATTGCAGTTTCCATAGATCAGAAATTTAGGAACAGCTCCTCTGGATGGTTCTGTCTTGGATCTTCAATGAGATTACAGCCATGATGTTGGCCAGGGATGCAGGCATCTGAAGACTTGACTGGGATGGGAAAATCCAGTTCCAAGAGAGCTCACTCACACGGCTGTTGGCACGAGGCTTTGGCTGCTTTACTGGCTGATGGCAGGAGGCTCAGTCTCTTGCCACGTTGGCCTCTCCGGCGGGCTGCTTGAGCGTCCTCGCCACATGGCAGCTGGCTTCTGCCAGAACAAGTGACCGAAAGAGAGCAAGAAGATAGCCACCGTGTCTTTGATGACCTAGCCTTAGAAGTCACCAGCTACCGTTTCCGTGATATCCTAATGCTTACAAAATCAGCCCTAGTAAGTGTGTAGGAGAACGGCTATACAAGAGCAAAAATACTATGAGGCAGAGGTCATTGGAGATCATCTTTGACACAGGCTACCACATATGGTAAAAGTAAAGCTATTTGTATAGTGCATTCAGAATGTCCCTAAAGCAGAATGTCCCTCAGCTCTGAACACTGAAAGAGTCTGAGGGCTACTGTGTGTGTGATAAAGAGGGACTCAAAGAAAGATGCAGGGGAAAAGAAGACTTCTCCTAAGTACTGTGGAATTAGGCAGTCATAATTCTTTTATTCTGAATTAAGCATGTAATTAAATTTTCCTTATTCTCTCTAGGGAGCTCATGTCACGACCTAAATAATCAGGGTTTTTTTTGGGGGGGGAGCTAAAAAAGTGACATTTCTTAAACTATCCAAAAGGAAAGCCTGATAATTTTTTTTTTAACTCAGTTCAGCCTAGAAAAAAGAGAATTGATACTTTTAAACAAATATAAACATCCATTGAGTGACTTCAATCATATTCCTTTGAAGCTAAATCATACATGGTAGGATATAAAGCCAGTCCACGAGTCTGCTTTACTAGAGGTGTCTTGAAGGGTCTTCCTTATTAAGTAAAGTGAAAGTCGCTCAGTCATGTCTGACTTTTTGCGACCCCATGGACTATACAGTTCATGGAATTCTCCAGGCCAGAATACTGGAGCGGGTAGCCGTTCCCTTCTCCAGGGGATCTTCCCGACCCAGGTCTCCTGCATTGCAGGCAGATTCTTTACCAGCTGAGCCATCGGGGAAGCCCGTCTTCCTTATTAACTCTGTTGTTCCTTTTCTCTGTTATACTATTATAATGAGTCTTTGTTTTGGGTGATGGTGGATGACAGAGATTAACAAGAGTCAAGGGCCTCAAGCAGGCTTCCTGTGACAGGAATGAGAAATCAAATGTATTGTAAATAGTACTTTTTTTCTGTTTATCAGTGTTTTAACTAAAGGTTTATACATTTAGTATGCTAGGGATCAACAGTGCCTGTAACATGCAGGCCTCCACTCACTCCACCATCTTCTACCTTTGAACAAACTAGTAACCTCTTTGCAACTCAATTTTCTCATCTGCACACTGTGAATATTACTAGTCTCTATCTTTTAGGGTTTTGTAGGGATTAAATGAGCTAATATGGGTGAAGTATTTAGAACAGTGTCCCATATCTGCCAATCATCACATGTTAGTAATCTAAAGAGCAGCTGCATGCATTCATATCAATATCACTCCTCCCTCCCTACTTCCGTTCTTTGCTTCTGTGTGAGTGTGTGTGTGTGTGTGTGTGAAATTTTTCATCTTTTAGCCAATTTGTTAAAGCAAGATTTATATTCTTAACCTTAATAAGGGTCACTGGGGAAAAATTTTCATTCATTTATTCTTTGATTCAATGAATCTATTTTAGCCTCTACTATGTGGTAGAAACTGTAGAAGGGGCAAGTCCTGGAGTAAAATCATAAATGTAAAGACACACACACACATAGAGATTCATATAAAGACATTAAAATCCAGGGATACATACAGGCATGCTTATACACAACTCTAGACCAGTACACATATCCCAGGGTTATAAGGGTAAAAAAGAGGCTTACACAAAATGCAATGGTTCTGTGAAATAGAAAGCAATCACTTTCAAAATGGGACTATTGATAGAGGCATCATAGAGAGGGATGAATTTAAGCTGGTCTTTAAAATGAGTTGGTTCAGGCAAACAGAAGATGTACAAAAAAAGGAGAAGGGCACTCTAAATAGAAGGCACAGCAAGAAAAACTTACACAAGAGAGAAAATGCCCATTATTGGAGGTGAGTGTGAAATACATCAGCATTCCTGGACCTTGGACTTGCAGGTCATGAGTGGAGTTGATGGAAAAGCCTTGATACTGAAGACATGAGACTACAGCTTATAGATGTTCAGAGCCCCGCACACGCCCATTGCTGGTATTTGAAGGTGTTTATAACGCTTTTCCTTTGAGATATTTATTTAGTTATTTGGAAGATTTGTTTTCCTGGAAAACAGGGAAAACTTCAAGTGAAAAGCCACAAGAAATAAGACGCAGTGAAATCAGTGTAATCATCTACTTGGGAAATGCTTGGGAGCTGATTTGCACAAAATACATTTGTGCCTTCCTTTGGGATTGCAGTTTATCTGAATTGGCTGCCCTAAGGCTCAAAGGATCCATGTATGCAAGAATGATGGCTTCCTTGAAGTGGAAGGCTGGCCCCAGGCATGACGCCCTCAAACAAGGAGTGCTGGAGTCAGTCAAGGGGCAAAAGGAGGGAGGAAATGAAATGGTCATGAGCAAAGGCTTTGGAGATGGGACTTATAACCCAGAGGAGATGTACTGTTTCCTCTCTGTGTGATTTAAAGCAAATCACTTGTTCTCTTATTTAAGACTCTTCATCTGTAAAATTATAATAATCAAACCCTATTGACTCTATTGTTTTGAGGATTTAAGACATCATTCATATAAAGTGCTTGGCACTTGGCTCACAGTAAGTGCTCAGTAAGTGAAGAAAATAATTTTTGGTGTTGTTGATGTGTTGTGGTTAATCTCATAGGTAATGGTCAGCATGGAGAGAGAGCTGAGTCTAGACACAGTGAACGTAGTAACTGTGACTGAGGTTTCTGAGCTTCTATCATGTACAACATCCTTGTATTGAGAACTTCCTGCCCCATTTTTCTGTAAATGGAAAACAAGGGCTAATTTGGAGAGTACCAGGTCATCTTACCTTTGTGATATAAGAGCAGCCTTTTTATCTACAAGGAGATTATTATTATTATTATTATTATTATTTTTGAGAGTGCATCAGTGGGAGTAAAGAGTGAGAAAGGAGAGGGTCTCTGTTCAGCCAATCAGAAGAGCTGAATGACTGAATGATGCTTTTCAAATGCTGCTGTTTGTATTTCCTTCTCCCAGCTTCTGAAGCAGGCATTAATGTACCTTGTCTGTGCTTCCCTAGCACTCAGTGTAATGTCAAGTAGGATGTAAGAGCAGAAACTCAGAGGTGAGGTCTTTCTGTGCCTTCTGTTTGTCATCTATAAAATAGGATACTTTTGTATGGCTTAACTGATCTGATTTATGTAAGCCCTTATAGCAATGACCAGAACAGATGCTCTACAAGTGTTAGCTTTTATTTTAGATGATCACAACCATATACTATAATTGTGAGGCTGACTGTTTATATCCACTGTTAGATTCCAAGCAGATTTATTTTGAAGAACATATCTGAAACAAGATATATATCCCTAGAGAAACTACAGGAAAGTGAAAACTTAGGGTTCACTCTGACAAGTAGTGAAGAATGCCCATTGTCCTTCAAAAGACGGAAGCAATCCTGGTCTCGGACGCAGGTGGCTGAGACCCAGAGAGGACCTGAGCCTGGCATCCTCTAATGTCAAGTCATGCCAGAGCCTGATGTTCACTCGTGAACCAGTGTGTCCATGCCAAGAGCATCCAGGAGACCAGGCCAGCATTACACAGAGCAGGCGCTCTATTGGCTGAACCTCCTGGAGGCCTTGCCAGCGAAGGTGGGACCGGGCAGAGACCATGGGAAAAGGCCTGGGAAGTGAGGCTGCTGAGAAAGGAAGACGCAGCCGAACATATCTCCCAGTCTCTGTCCCTCCATCCCCGACCACTGCTTCCCATCCAGTCAGTTCACAATGGCAGCAACAGACGTGTGGTGCCTGAAAGGTACTACCCTTTATAAGCCACTGAGGTTTTGAAACTTATTTTTGGAATAATGGCTGTGTGTATTCTAAATTCCAGGAAGCCCAAGTCAAAGTTGCTCCAGAGAATCATAAGCTTTGGAAATGATACACCTTCTGGGAAGGTTCTATTGTTTAGTATCAACTCCATCATTAGGCCCAGGGCCATCAGAAAACTGCACTTCAATCTTGCCCTTTTAATCCCCAGAACTGACACTGACAAGGGTCATGGTTGCCACCCAAGCTCTAAGAAGTTGGATTTAAACTTGGTCCTTTTTTCTTGCATTTTAGCATGGGATCAGAAGGCTAAGGGATAGCATTGTCTGCATTGTCTCTGAATCACTTCATATTAAACACTTATTTCCAGTCCTTTCTTCCTTTCACTCACTTTACTTCTAGGCTCATATTATTTTATTTTTATTAATTTATTTTTAGGCATGTTTTGTTTTACCCATTGGGCTTTTTGTTTCTGATATAACTCATAATAGTACACTTGAGAAATAAAAAACTAGAAAAATAAAATTTTGATGTTTCACCATTCAATATACTGAGAGATGACTAAACAAACGCAAATGATCATATTTCTAGCTTTTTTACAATTATAAATCATGTGGCTAAAGTAATCCTTGGACATATCCTCTGTTGTGTATATGAAAGAAGCTATATAGGGTAGAGCAAGAAATTCTATGCAGCAGTATTACTGGGTATTAGGAGATTCAGAACTTTAGTAGATAATACTGGCTTCCCTGATAGCTCAACTGGTAATGAATCTACCTGCAATGCAGGAGACTCCAGTTAGATTCCTGGGTCAGAAAAATCTGCTAGTGAAGGGATAGGCAACCCACTGCAGTGCTCTTGGGCTTCCCTTATGGCTTAGCTTGTAAAGAATCCACCCGCAATGCAGGAGACCTGGGTTCGATCCCTGGGTTGGGAAGATCCCCTGGAGAAGGGAAAGGTTACCCGCTCCAGTATTCTGGCCTGGAGAGTTCCATGGACTAGATAGTCCGTGGGGTCGTGAAAAGTCAGACACGACTGAGTGACTAAAGACAGCACAGCAGCACAGAAAGGTAAGGGTTCTATTGCTCCTAATTCTCAACACTTGGTTTTTCAGACATAATTTTTTTTTTTTACCATATGGCAAATATTATTCACAGTATTTATTCTTAAAAATTGTTAGGGAGTTTTGTTTAATTTTTGTATCTCTTTGTGTTTTGAAGCTTGTAGCCTTTGTGAATTTGGGGCAGTGTTTTTTTTTTTTAAACTTATGGCTGCCAGCCTCCAAGTTGAGCTACAACAATTTCTGCTTCCAATCTCCAGGCCTTTACATAGTCTCCTTCTACCTTGTTTCAGGGTCTTTCTGTTTGGTCGAATGTGGCAGAGTGACTGCATATGATCCCCAAGGATTTGTTATAGAACACGTTAGATTGCTCTGTCCGGGGGAAATCAGCTGCCATTGCTGTGTACACCCTCAAGCAGTCCCATGGAGAGGCTCATCTGGGAGAGCACTGAGGCCTTCTGTCAATAAGCATGTGAATGGATGATCTGGGCAATGACTCCTCACCGCCAGTCAAGGGTTTAAGTGACCGCAGCCCTCCTGAGCCACCGTAATCTGGATACTGTGAGCCAGAGCCACCAGCTAAGCTGCTACTGAATTCCTGACCCACAGAAACTGAGATAACAAATGTTGGTTGATTTCACAGCTACATTTTGAATAATTTGCAGAGCAAAAGATAAATAATACAATATTGATTTATAGAAGCATCTCATATAAATGGTTATAAAAGTATTAAAAAGTTCTTACTAATCAAATGCCTTGCAAACATTTTATTAGTTTCTCATTGAATTATACCTTTAAACAAAATATCTTTTGCCTTTTAAACTGAATTTTCTCTGGAATTCTAGTAGATTTTTATATATTAAACCATATTTTTATTTTTCTATTATGTCTTTACCAGAACTTATCATTATAAACTTATTGATTTTTGTTATTTTTAACAGCACATGATAAGACTGCTTAGACCTAGTTTTAGATTATTTGCATTACAATTATAATGGTTAACCTGTTTTCATCTATTTTGAACAAATTGTTTTTATTGTTAAATTCTTATTTATGTTTTCCATTTTTTTTTCTGTGTGTTGCCTTGCTGATACATTTTTATTACATATATACATATGTATATTTCGTTTTTAAGTGTATTTTTTAGACTGTAGATCTTACACATCTGTATAAAAATTTTTATTTCCAAGATGTGTTTATAAAGTAATAATTGAACCAACATCTTAATTATAAAAATCAAGAAAACACAAGGTCAAAGTCACTGATCTTTAAAATGTGGGTCACAACACATTAGTGGGTCATAAACCCAATTTTGTGCATTGTATTTCAAGTCTTGAGCTGTGATCCACATTAAAAACTCATTTTACCTCACAATCAAATATAGCAAGATGCTGAATAAGAAAGATGCGTGTTTTTGCCGGATAATAATGAAAAAGATGCATGTTATTGTGGATTATAGTCAAAATAATTTAAAAAATCAGTCTTGTCTATTCAACATTTATCTATAAAAATGATAAAGTTGATGTGTCTTATTTTTGCCACCATTCCCCTACACACTTTCTAATTTTTATTGTTAATAACAGGATTTTATTTTTTCCTTTTCAGAAAATAGCTTTATTGAGGTACAATTTATATACCATAAAATCCACCATTTTAAGAATCATCCTTA
The DNA here is from genome assembly GCF_055505025.1 of Bos grunniens. Lineage (NCBI taxonomy): Eukaryota > Metazoa > Chordata > Mammalia > Artiodactyla > Bovidae > Bos > Bos grunniens. The sequence goes on along the minus strand of NC_141193.1, from coordinate 48,553,528 downwards.
AAGTGATCCTTAAGTCATTTCAGTACATTTCCAGATTCATGCAATCATCCCTCAGTCCAGCTTTGGAACCCAGCCACACATACAGTGATTATTATTAATACTTATTGTATCTGATGCATCTTCCAGTTTTTAAAAATCTGATTTTCTATTTGTAAAAAGTATATATCAAAATTATATTTTTGTTATATTTAATTGATTTAAATGTTTATCAGAATACTATTATTCCCATAAGAATGTAGTTATTGAATTTTCAAATTTGATTCTTATTCAGGTTTGCTCTAGAACCTCAGGGTAATTTGTTGAGGAAGGTATTATTACTTATTATATTCATTATCTTTTTACTTTTTATTTTTTATTTTATTATCAAGATTTTTCCAGTAGTCATGTATGGAAGTGAAAGTTGGACCTTTAAGAAGGCTGAGTGCTGAAGAATTGATGCTTTCGAATTGTGATGCTGGATAAGACTCTTGAGAGTCCTTTGGACTGCAAGGAGATTAAACCAGTCAATCCTAAAGGAAATCAGTCCTGAATATTCATTGGGAGGACTGATGCTGAAGCTGAAGCTCCAATACTTTGACCACCTGATGAGAAGAGCCGACTCATTGGAAAAGACCCTGATGCTGGGAAAGATTGAAGGCAGGAGGAGAAGTGGGCAGCAGAGGATGAAATGGTTAGATAGCATCATGGACTCAACAGACATGAATGTGAACAAACTCTGGGACATAGTGGAGGACAGAGAAGCTTGGTGTGCTACCATCCATAGGGTTGCAAGAGCCGGACACCACTTAGCAATTGAACAACAACAGCAGCAAGAAAAAAATTATAATTTTATTAAAAATAAATTATTAACCCTGGAAACTAGAATAGTATGACTTGAGTAACTGAATTTTTATATATATAAAGGAGCTTTTAATATTCAATATGTGTAATAGATATATTAAACAGTTTTTAATCAACAAGTATTTTAGGAATATGAATTATTTGCCAAACCTTTTGGACTTTAAGAATGCAAAAAGAATCTAACTGTGAGTGGTTCACAAAGCAATTGGATTGGATCCCATATGTAGTACTTAATTACAGTGTTACTGAAGAAGATGAAGTCTCAGAAGTACTTAATGGTCATGCCTGATGCTGTTTAAAAATCTCTGAGGAGGAGCCAAGATGGCGGAGGAGTAGGACGGGGAGAACACTTTCTCCCCCACAAATTCATCAAAAGAGCATTTAAACGTCGAGTAAATTCCACAAAACAACTTCTGAATGCCGGCAGAGGACATCAGGCACCCAGAAAAGCAACCCAACTCTTCGAAAGGAGCATTCCTCCCTCCCTCCCCACAGCGCGACTGAACAAGTAAGCCTAAAAAAAAAAACAAAAAAAAAAGTGTCCTCCACCATCCCCTTTGTGTCAGGGCGGAAACCAGATACTGAAGAGACTAGCAAACAGAAGAAGATATAACAGAGGGAAACGCCTTGGAAGCTACAGGCAATAGACCAAAACCCTGTGGTTACTACGGGCTACATAGGAAGGGGCCTATAGATCTTGAGAAATATAAGTCTGACCAAGGAACTAGCCAAAAATGAACTGAACCCACAACAACACCAAGAAAGTCCTAGATATATTTTTATTATTTTTACGATCATTCTTTCTTTTTTTTTAATTAAAAAAAATTTTTTTTAAGTCCTCTATTGTTCCTTTAATTTTCACTTTTATAACCTATTACTTTGCAAAAAAAAAAAAAAAAAAGACCTTATTTTTTTCTTCTTCAGCAAACTTCATATATATATATTTTATAATTTTTTGACCTTGTTTTTTTTCTTTTCTTTAACATTGTATTTTTGAAATTCCAAACTCTACTCTAGATTTTTAATTTTCGCTTTTTGGTATTTGTTATCAATTTTGTACCTATAGTTTTTTTTTTATATAATTTCTGTGACTTCTTTTTTTCTTCTTCTCTGTTTCTTTCTCTTCTTCTTCTATATAACATTGTATATCTGAATAATATCAATTTTGTACCTGTATTTTCTTTATAATTTTTGTGACATTGTTTGTTTTTGTTTGTCTGTTTTCTCTCTTTATTTTTCTTCTTCTTCTTTTTTTTTTAACATTGTATTTTTGAAATTCCAAACTCTACTCTAGATTTTTAATTTTTGCTTTTTGGTATTAGTTATCAATTTTGTACCTGTACTTTCTTTACAATTTTCGCGACCTTGTTTGTTTTTGTTTGTTCGTTTTTTCTCTCTTTCTTTTCCTTCTTCTTTTCTTTAACATCATATTTTTGAAATTCCAAACTCTACTCTAGATTTTTAATTTTTGCTTTTATGTATTTGTTACCAATTTTGTACCTTTAAGAACCCAATCTTCAGGACCCATTTTTCACTAGGGAGCAAGAATACTGGCTTGACTGCTCTCTCTCCCTTTAGACTCTCCTTTTTCTCCACCAGGTCGCCTGTGTCTCCTCCCTAACCCCTCTACTCTACCCAACTCTGTGAATTTCTGTGTGTTCCAGACGGTGGAGAACACTTAGGGAACTGATTACTGGCTGGATCTGTCTCCCTCCTTTTCATTCCCCCCTTTTATCCTTCTGGCCACCTCTGTCACCTTCCTCCTCCTTCTCTTCTCTGTATAACCCCATGAACATCTCTGAATGGTCCAGTTGTGGAGTGCACATAAGGAAGTGACTACTGGCTAGCCCACTCTCTCCATTATTGATTCACCTCATCTCATTTGGGTCACCTCTAACTCCCTCCTCCCTCTTCTCTTCTCCATGTAACCCTGTGAACCTCTCTGAGTGACCCTCATCGTAGAGAAACTTTTCATCTTTAATGTAGATGTTTTATCAATGGTGCTGTATAGAAGGAGAAGTTTTGAAACTACTGTAAAAATAAGACTGATAATCGGAAGCAGGAGACTTAAGTCCAAACCCTGACTCCAGGGAACTCCTGACTCCAAGGAACATTAACTGACAGGAGCTCATCAAATGCCTCCATACCGACACTGAAACCAAGCACCACACAAGGGCCAATAAGTTCCAGGGCAAGACATACCAAGCAAATTCTCCAGCAACAAAGGAACACAGCCCTGAGCTTCAAGATACAGGCTGCCCAAAGTCACCCCAAAACTATAGACACCTCATAACTCACTACTGGACATTTCATTGCACTCCAGAGAGAAGAAATACAGCTCCACCCACCAGAACACCAACACAAGCTTCCCTAACCAGGAAACCTTGACAAGCCACCTGTACAAACCCACACACAGTGAGGAAACGCCACAATAAAGAGAACTCCACAAACTGCCAGAATACATAAAGGACACCCCAAACTCAGCAATTTAAACAAGATGAAGAGACAGAGGAATACTCAGCAGATAAAGGAACAGGATAAATGCCCACCAAACCAAACAAAAGAGGAAGAGATAGGGAATCTACCTGATAAAGAATTCCAAATAATGATAGTGAAATTGATCCAAAATCTTGAAACTAAAATGGAATCACAGATAAATAGCCTGGAGACAAGGATTGAGAAGATGCAAGAAAGGTTTAACAAGGACCTAGAAGAGATAAAAAAGAGTCAATATATAATGAATAATGCAATAAATGAAATTAAAAACACTCTGGAGGCAACAAATAGTAGAATAACAGAGGCAGAAGATAGGATTAGTGAATTAGAAGATAGAATGGTAGAAATAAATGAATCAGAGAGGATAAAAGAAAAACGAATTAAAAGAAATGAGGACAATCTCAGAGACCTCCAGGACAATATTAAACGCTACAACATTCGAATAATAGGGGTTCCAGAAGAAGAAGACAAAAAGAAAGACCATGAGAAAATACTTGAGGAGATAATAGTGGAAAACTTCCCTAAAATGGGGAAGGAAATAATCACCCAAGTCCAAGAAACCCAGAGAGTCCCAAACAGGATAAACCCAAGGAGAAACACCCCAAGACACATATTAATCAAATTAACAAAGATCAAACACAAAGAACAAATATTAAAAGCAGCAAGGGAAAAACAACAAATAACACACAAGGGAATTCCCATAAGGATAACAGCTGATCTTTCAATAGAAACTCTTCAAGCCAGGAGGGAATGGCAAGACATACTTAAAGTGATGAAAGAAAATAACCTACAGCCCAGATTATCGTACCCAGCAAGGATCTCATTCAAATATGAAGGAGAAATCAAAAGCTTTTCAGACAAGCAAAAGCTGAGAGAATTCTGCACCACCAAACCAGCTCTCCAACAAAGACTAAAGGATATTCTCTAGACAGGAAACACAAAAACGATGTATAAACTCGAACCCAAAACAATAAAGTAAATGGCAATGGGATCATACTTATCAGTAATTACCTTAAACGTAAATGGGTTGAATGCCCCAACCAAAAGACAAAGACTGGCTGAATGGATACAAAAACAAGACCCCTACATATGTTGTCTACAAGAGACCCACCTCAAAACAGGGGACACATACAGACTGAAAGTGAAGGGCTGGAAAAAGATTTTCCATGCAAATAGGGACCAAAAGAAAGCAGGAGTAGCAATACTCATATCAGATAAAATAGACTTTAAAACAAAGGCTGTGAAAAGAGACAAAGAAGGTCACTACATAATGATCAAAGGATCAATCCAAGAAGAAGATATAACAATTATAAATATATATGCACCCAACACGGGAGCACCGCAGTATGTAAGACAAATGCTAACAAGTATGAAAGGAGAAATTAACAATAACACAATAATAGTGGGAGACTTTAATATCCCACTTACACCTATGGATAGATCAACTAAACAGAAAATTAACAAGGAAACACAAACTTTAAACGATACAATAGACCAGTTAGACCTAATTGATATCTATAGGACATTTCATCCCAAAACAGTGAATTTCACCTTTTTCTCAAGCGCACATGGAACCTTCTCCAGGATAGATCACATCCTGGGCCATAAAGCTAGCCTTGGTAAATTCAAAAAAATAGAAATCATCCCAAGCATTTTTTCTGACCACAATGCAGTAAGATTAGATCTCAATTACAGGAGAAAAACTATTAAAAATTCCAACATATGGAGGCTGAACAACACGCTGCTGAATAACCAACAAATCACAGAAGAAATCAAAAAAGAAATCAAAATTTGCATAGAAACGAATGAAAATGAAAACACAACAACCCAAAACCTGTGGGACACGGTAAAAGTAGTCCTAAGGGGAAAGTTCATAGCAATACAGGCACACCTCAAGAAACAAGAAAAAAGTCAAATAAATAACCTAACTCTACACCTAAAGCAACTAGAAAAGGAAGAAATGAAGAGCCCCAGGGTTAGTAGAAGGAAAGAAATCTTAAAAATTAGAGCAGAAATAAATGCAAAAGAAACAAAAGAGACCATAGCAAAAATCAACAAAACCAAAGGCTGGTTCTTTGAAAGGATAAATAAAATTGACAAGCCATTAGCCAGACTCATCAAGAAACAAAGGGAGAAAAATCAAATCAACAAAATTAGAAACGAAAATGGAGAGATCACAACAGACAACACAGAAATACAAAGGATCATAAGAGACTACTATCAACAATTATATGCCAATAAAATGGACAACGTGGAAGAAATGGACAAATTCTTAGAAAAGTACAACTTTCCAAAACTCGACCAGGAAGAAATAGAAAATCTTAACAGACCCATCACAAGCATGGAAATTGAAACTGTAATCAAAAATCTTCCAGCAAACAAAAGCCCCGGTCCAGATGGCTTCACAGCTGAATTCTACCAAAAATTTAGAGAAGAGCTGACACCTATCCTGCTCAAACTCTTCCAAAAAATTGCAGAGGAAGGTAAACTTCCAAACTCATTCTATGAGGCCACCATCACCCTAATACCAAAACCTGACAAAGATGCCACAAAAAAAGAAAACTACAGGCCAATATCACTGATGAACATAGATGCAAAAATCCTTAACAAAATTCTAGCAATCAGAATCCAACAACACATTAAAAAGATCATACACCATGATCAAGTGGGCTTTATCCCAGGGATGCAAGGATTCTTCAATATCCGCAAATCAATCAATGTAATACACCACATTAACAAATTGAAAAATAAAAACCATATGATTATCTCAATAGATGCAGAGAAAGCCTTTGACAAAATTCAACATCCATTTATGATAAAAACTCTCCAGAAAGCAGGAATAGAAGGAACATACCTCAACATAATAAAAGCTATATATGACAAACCCACAGCAAACATTATCCTCAATGGTGAAAAAGTGAAAGCATTTCCTCTAAAGTCAGGAACAAGACAAGGGTGCCCACTTTCACCATTACTATTCAACATAGTTTTGGAAGTTTTGGCCACAGCAATCAGAGCAGAAAAAGAAATAAAAGGAATCCAAATTGGAAAAGAAGAAGTAAAACTCTCACTATTTGCAGATGACATGATCCTCTACATAGAAAACCCTAAAGATTCCACTAGAAAATTACTAGAACTAATCAATGATTATAGTAAAGTTGCAGGATATAAAATCAACACACAGAAATCCCTTGCATTCCTATACACTAATAATGAGAAAACAGAGAGAGAAATTAAGGAAACAATTCCATTCACCATTGCAACGGAAAGAATAAAATACTTAGGAATATATCTACCTAAAGAAACTAAAGACCTATATATAGAAAACTATAAAACACTGGTGAAAGAAATCAAAGAGGACACTAATAGATGGAGAAATATACCATGTTCATGGATTGGAAGAATCAATATAGTGAAAATGAGTATACTACCCAAAGCAATTTATAGATTCAACGCAATCCCTATCAAGCTACCAACAGTATTCTTCACAGAGCTAGAACAAATAATTTCACAATTTGTATGGAAAAACAAAAAACCTCAAATAGCCAAAGCGATCTTGAGAAAGAAGAATGGAACTGGAGGAATCAACCTACCTGACTTCAGGCTCTACTACAAAGCCACAGTTATCAAGACAGTATGGTACTGGCACGAAGACAGAAATATAGATCAATGGAATAAAATAGAAAGCCCAGAGATAAATCCACGCACATATGGACACCTTATATTTGACAAAGGAGGCAAGAATATACAATGGATTAAAGACAATCTCTTTAACAAGTGGTGCTGGGAAATCTGGTCAACCACGTGTAAAAGAATGAAACTAGACCACTTTCTAACACCATACACAAAAATAAACTCAAAATGGATTAAAGATCTCAACATAAGACCAGAAACTATAAAACTCCTAGAGGAGAACATAGGCAAAACACTCTCTGACATACATCACAGCAGGATCTTCTATGACCCACCTCCCAGAATATTGGAAATAAAAGCAAAAATAAGCAAATGGGACCTAATTAACCTTAAAAGCTTCTGCACATCAAAGGAAACTATAAGCAAGGTGAAAAGACAGCCTTCAGAATGGGAGAAAATAATAGCAAATGAAGCAACTGACAAACAACTAATCTCAAAAATATACAAACAACTCCTACAGCTCAACTCCAGAAAAATAAATGACCCAATCAAAAAATGTGCCAAAGAACTAAATAGACATTTCTCCAAAGAAGACATACAGATGGCTAACAAACAGATGAAAAGATGCTCAACATCACTCATTATCAGAGAAATGCAAATCAAAACCACTATGAGGTACCATTTCACACCAGTCAGAATGGCTGCGATCCAAAAGTCTACAAATAATAAGTGCTGGAGAGGGTGTGGAGAAAAGGGAACCCTCTTACACTGTTGGTGGGAATGCAAACTAGTACAGCCACTATGGAGAACAGTGTGGAGATTCCTTAAAAAACTGGAAATAGAACTGCCTTATGATCCAGCAATCCCACTGCTGGGCATACACACTGAGGAAACCAGAAGGGAAAGAGACACGTGTACCCCAATGTTCATCGCAGCACTGTTTATAATAGCCAGGACATGGAAGCAACCTAGATGTCCATCAGCAGATGAATGGATAAGAAAGCTGTGGTACATATACACAATGGAGTATTACTCAGCCATTAAAAAGAATACATTTGAATCAGTTCTAATGAGGTGGATGAAACTGGAGCCTATTATACAGAGTGAAGTAAGCCAGAAGGAAAAACATAAATACAGTATACTAATGCATATATATGGAATTTAGAAAGATGGTAACAATAACCTGGTGTACGAGACAGCAAAAGAGACACTGATGTATAGAACAGTCTTATGGACTCTGTGGGAGAGGGAGAGGGTGGGAAGATTTGGGAGAGTGACATTGAAACATGTAGAATATCATGTAAGAAATGAGTTGCCAGTCCAGGTTCGATGCGCGATACTGGATGCTTGGGGCTGGTGCACTGGGATGACCCAGAGGGATGGTGTGGGGAGGGAGGAGGGAGGAGGGTTCAGAATGGGGAACACATGTATGCCTGTGGTGGATTCATTTTGATATTTGGCAAAACTAATACAATTATGTAAAGTTTAAAAATAAAATAAAATTTAAAAAAAGTAAAAAAAAAATAAGAAAACTAAAAAAATAAAAAAAATAAAAATCTCTGAGTATCAAAACAATTTAATATTCAGAAAACTCTAAAATGTAGGTGCTACTGCTATCCTATTTTATATTTAGTGAAATAAAGGCACAGATACTTAAATCATTGACTCAAGTTGAGTAGACAAATAGAACAGCTGAGACTCCATATCATGAGCTCCATAACCTGTATTTTAAATTGATACTTATTTCAATATGATAAGGTTTAGGTTTAAAATTCTTTTAGAATTTATTTCTGCTACTTTTTTTTTTAACTAAAAATCTATAATGGGTATCTTTTAACTGTAATATGGTGGGTTGAGCTAAGAGAAAGTGTCTTATTACTGATAAAAAGAAATACTAAATACAACATGACCAAAAAAGAAAGAAAGAAGCATCTGAGTTCAAAAGAAAGAAGTGAAAATTCTCACGTGCTAGAAACACAGAGGGCGTTTAAAACAATATTCTAAAGGTGGACACGTGGAAACTGTGGAAGAGCCTACGACAGGGCAGAGTGAGACCTTGGAAAGGCTGCCCTTATTTAAAAAAAAAAAAAAAAGGTGAGAAAAACACCTTCTATCAGCCAGTGTAAAGCCAACTTCTGCTTGGAGGGGAATGAGAAGCCACTGAAGGGTTTTGAGTGGGCATTGCATGATCTGAAAAACATTTCTACCAGGACCCTTCTGGCCACTGTTTTGAGAGTAACCTGTAAGGGGAAAAATGGGGGAATAAAGAGGGCAATTAGAAGGCGATCTCAGAAACCTAAGGGAGAGATAATGATTAGGACCAGGGTAGAGAAGAAGACAATATAAGTAACGAAATTTTGGATATATTTTAAAGTAGAGCCAAAATGTGTGTAGAGTTGATGTGAATATTATAGAAAGAGAGGGTAGGATGATGAAGTGTAATATGAGACTCTGATAGGAATCCTAGAAGGAGGGAATAGGGAAAACGAAGTAGAAGCAATATTCAGAACGATTTTAGCTAAGAACTTTCCAATGTAGATGATAGAGAGAGTAATCCTCAGATTAAAGAAGCGTACCAGAATTTTCACCCAGGAAATCCCCTGGACCGAGGAGCCTAGTGGGATATAGTTCATGGGGTTGCAAAGAGTTAGACATGACTTAGCAACTAAACCACTACCATGCTCTTAAAATCTGTCTTTGTTGGTTCAGGCTGCTATAACAAAACAAGACAGACTGGATAGCTTATAAACAACAGAAATGTATTTCTCACAGTTCTAGAGACTGAAATTCTGAGATCAGGGTATCAGCTTTGTTGGTTTAGGGTCCTCTTCTGGATCACAGACTTCTAGCTGAAGCCTCACATGCTCATGGGGAGCAAGCGAGCTCTCTGGAGTCTCTAAGTGCGTTACTCACACTCATGAGACACCTAATGATCTAATCGTCTCCCAAAGGCCCAAGTATGCTGTAAAGAGCAATACTGCATAGGAACCTGGAGTGTCAGGTCCAAGAATCAAGGCAAATTGGAAGTGGTCAAACAGGAGATGGCAAGAGTGAACGTCGACATTCTAGGAAATCAGTGAACTGATGGACTGGAATGGGTGAATTTAACTCAGATGACCATTATATCTACTACTGTGGGCAGGAATCCCTTAGAAGAAATGGAGTAGCCATCATGGTCAACAAAAGAGTCCAAAATGCAGTACTAGGATGCAGCTCAAAAACGACAGAATGATTCCTTTCATTTCCACGGCAAACCATTCAATACCACAGTAATCCAAGCCTATGCCCCAATCAGTAATGCTGAAGAAGCTGAAGTTGAATGGTTCTATGAAGATCTACAAAACCTTTTAGAACTAACAGCCCAAAAAGATATTCTTTGCATTATAGGGGACTGGAATGCAAAAGTAGGAAGTCAAGAAACACCTGGAGTAACAGGCAAATTTAGTCTTGGAATACGTAATGAAGCAGGGCAAAAACTAATAGAGTTTTGCCAAAAGAACGCACTGGTCATAGCAAACACCCTCTACCAACAACACATGAGAAAACTCTACACATGGACATCACCAGATGGTCAACACCAAAATCAGATTGATTATACTCTTTGCAGCCAAAGATGGAGAAGCTCTATACAGTCAGCAAAAACAAAACTGGGAGCTGACTGTGGCTCACATCATGAACTCCTTATTGCTAAATTCAGACTTAAATTGAAGAAAGTAGGGAAAACTAGACAATTCAGGTATGACCTAAATCAAATCCTTTATGATTATACAATGGAATGAGAAATAGATTTAAGACTCTAGATCTAATAGACAGAGTGCCTGATGAACCATGGACGGAGGTTCGTGACATTGTACAAGAGACAGGGATCAAGATCATCCCCATGGAAAAGAAATGCAAAAAAGCAAAATGGCTGTCTGAGGAGGCCTTACAAATAGATGTGGAAAGAAGAGAAGCGAAAAGCAAAGGAGAAAAGGAAAGATAAATGCATCTGAATGCAGAGTTCCAAAGAATAGCAAGAAGAGATAAGAAGCCTTCCTCAGGGATCAGTGCAAAGAAATAGAGGAAAACCAAAGAATGGGAAAGACTAGAGATCTCTTCAAGAAAATTAGAGCTACCAAGGGAACATTTCTTGCAAAGATGGGCTTGATAAAGGACAGAAATTGTATGGACCTAACAGAAGCAGAAGATATTAAGAAGAGGTGGCAAGAATACACAGAAGAACTGTACAAAAAAGATCTTCATGACCCAAATGATCATGATGGTGTGATCACTCACCTAGAGCCACACAATTGCACTCATCTCACATGCTAGTAAAGTAATGCTCAAAAATCTCCAAGCCAGGCTTCAGCAATACGTGAACCGTGAACTTCCTGATGTTCAAGCTGGTTTTAGAAAAGGCAGAGGAACCAGAGATCAAATTGCCAACATCTGCTGGATCATGGAAAAAGCAAGAGAGTTCCAGAAAAACATCTATTTCTGCTTTATTGACTGTGCCAAAGCCTTTGTGTGGATCACAATAAACTGTGGAAAATTCTGAAAGAGATGGGACTACCAGATCACCTGACCTACCTCTTGCGAAACCTATAGCAGGTCAGGAAGCAACAGTTAGAACGGGACATGGAACAACAGACTGGTTCCAAATAGGAAAAGGAGTTCATCAAGGCTGTATATTGTCACCCTGCTTATTTAACTTATATGCAGAGTACATCATGAGAAACGCTGGGCTGGAAGAAGCACAAGCTAGAATCAAGATTGCCGGGAGAAATATCAATTACCTCAGATATACAGATGACACCACCTTTATGGCAGAAATTGAAGAGGAACTAAAAAGCCTCTTGATGAAAGTGAAAGAGGAGAGTGAAAAAGTTGGCTTAAAGTTGAACATTCAGAAAACGAAGATCATGGCATTGGTCCCATCACTTCATGGGAAATAGATGGGGAAACATTGAAAACAGTGTAAGACTATTTTTTTTGGTTCTGAAATCACTGCAGATGGTGATTGCAGTGAAATTAAATGAAATTAAAAGATGTTTACTCCTTGGAAGGAACGTTATGACCAACCTAGATAGCATATTGAAAAGCAGAGACATTACTTTGCCAATAAAAGTCCCTCTAGTCAAGGCTATGGTTTTTCCAGTAGTCATGTATGGATGTGAGATTTGGACAGTGACGAAAGCTGAGTGCCGAAGAGTTGATGCTTTTGAACTGTGGTGTTGGAGAAGACTCTTGAGAGTCCCTTGGACTGCAAGGAGATCCAACTAGTCCATTCTAAAGGAGATCAGTCCTGGGTGTTCTTTGGAAGGAATGATGCTAAAGCTGAAACTCCAGTACTTTGGCCACCTCATGCGAAGAGTTGATTCATTGGAAAAGACTCTGATGCTGAGAGGGATTGGGGGCAGGAGGAGAAGGGGATGACAGAGGATGAGATGGCTGGATGGCATCACGGACTAGATGGACATTAGTTTGAGTAAACTCCGGGAGTTGGTGATGGACAGGGAGGTCTGGCGTGCTGTGATTCATGGTGTCGCAAAGAGTCAGACATGACTGAGAGACTGAACTGAATGAAAGTTATGCTAATTTTCTAGCTAGATTAGAAACTGCTATTTCCCTTACTGTGATCAGAGAAGAAACCAAGAAACAGCTAGGTAAATTACTTGCTAATAGAATGCAAATCAAGAATGTCAAAGAGCTATAGCTCCAATTCATGAGACTGGGACTATTATTGATTATATGAAGGCTTGTCTTAATCTAGGATCAGACACTCAAAAGAGGCAAATGCTAGCTGAGACAATTGCTACTGTCTTTAGAAAGGGAAATGAAGGATGCTTTACATGTGGAGACAAAAACCATGTAAAAAGGGACTGCCCTAAGAAGACTAATGAAAAACCTCCAAGAATCTGCCCTTCCTGCAGTAGAGGAATGCATCGGGCCAAAGATTGTAAATCTAAATTTGATATTGAAGGAAAATCTATTGCGGGAAACTCCAAACAGTGGAAACCCCAGGTCCCCTACAACAAAAACCAGGGGCAAATTCTGTCTTTTCCCTCAAACCCTCAACATCCGGCAGTGCTGCCGTTGATATAACAGCCATAAATGATTTTTTCCTTTACCCTCAAGGAGTCCCTTCTAAAGTACCTATAGGACTTTTTGAATCCCTGCCGCAACACATATATGTATTATATATATACATTTATATATTTATAATGTAAATATTGATAAAATTTATAAATTATATATAAATATATATATTATACATTATATATATAATATATACAATTACGTATATATATGTATATATGTATATTATATGTATAATATAATATGTATATATCAATATGTATATATTATGTAATATATATAATTATACATATTTTATATAGTATGTATTTTATTATACATATTAATATAATTAAAATGTATATAAAATGTAATATAATATGTATATTATCTATGTATAATTATGTATATATAAAATATATATAATGTATATAATATATAATATAATATGTATTATTATAATATATATAATATTATATATTAATAATATATATTATATATGTGTGTATGCTGCTGCTGCTGCTGCTGCTGGGTCGCTTCAGTCATGTCCAACTCTGTGCAACCCCAAAAATGCAGCCCACGAGGCTCTGCCATCCCTGGGATTCTCCAGGCTTTATATATGTAATGTATATATCATTATATAATATATAATATATAATACATATTATTAATATATAATGATATATATACATTATATATAATATATATAATATTTTATATATATTATATATTATACATATATATCATATATATAATGTATATATTATATATCATATAATTATATTATAATTAAATTAAATTATAATATTCAAGTATATTAATAATTATATATAACATTATAATATATTATATTATATTAATATATTAATATTTTCAGTATTAATATTAATATATATTATATTATATTGTATATTATATATTATATATGTTATGTGTTATATTGAATTTTATATATTATATTTATTATATTTATATATTAATATATAATATTAATATAATATATATTGATATTAACATATTAATTAATATATTAATATATTTAATATTATAAATATAATATATATTATATTTTACAATGTATAATATCATATTATAGTTAATATCTAATTTATATTAATTTAATTTTTATAAATAATTAATGTATATTAATACTTAATATTATATTAATATAATATTAAATATTTATAAGTATAATATATATTATATTATGTATTATTACATATAATATTATATATTATGTATATCATACATATGATGTATATTATATTATGTATTATTATAAAGTATATATAATATAATATATATTATGTATTATTATATATTATTATATATTAATATTATATAGTATATAGTATAATACATTATATTATATATTATATATTATATATTATATATTCAGTCATGTCTGACTCTTAGCGACCCCATGGACTGCAGCCTACCAGGCTCCTCCGTCCATGGGATTTTCCAGGCAAGAGTACTGGAGTGGGGTGCCATTGCCTTCTCCCATATTATTATATACTATATATTAAATATATAATTTATATATTATATAAATTTATAGAAATATATTTATATATTTATAAATAAATTTACATATTATATAAATATATTTATATATTTATAAATAAATTTACATATTATATAAATATATATTTCATATATTTAATAATATATTATATAAATCATTATGTATATTATTATATATTTATAAATAAATTCATATATTATATATAAATTTATTATATATTATATATAATATAATATATAAATTATATATTCAATACATAATATATTATATTAATAATATATTAATATTTTATAATGACATTATATCATATAATATATGATATATAACATATCAATATATATTATATATAATATATGTAATATATTTATAAATATATAATTTATATTTATATATCTGTATGAATATAAATATATATATATGATTTGATAAATATATTCACCTATCTAAAAAATGCTAATATACAAGACACTTCATAGTTGCTAAAGAAAAGTAAAATGTATGCTTTTAATAAAAGAATGTTAAAAATGGCAAATAAAATGATGAATATATAAAAAACGTTTATAACTTATGAAAGAGAATTTAATGACAAATGGATTTAACTCATTCTTTGAACTTTTCACCTCTTCCTTCCTATATGTCTCGATCGATACAAATTCTTCTTTTATATAGGCCACACCTCTTAGGTGAAACTACACGATATGTTATAACCCATCTATCAACTTACTTTGCAATAATGAGAACACCTAATTCTATGAAAACTGACAATGGACCTGCCTATATTTTAAGCAGTTCAAACAATTTTTACATTCATTCTGTATTAAACAGACTACAGACATTCCTTGTAATCCACAAACACAAGACATAATTAAACAAACATATTACACACTAAAACTACAAATAGAAAAGTAAATATGAGGAAATACACAGGAACACTTTTATCTTCCTTATCCAGAACAAAGTTTACTAGATTTTAATGCAATATATTCTTTAAGGCTATAACTATTGTTAATATAGCTTTATTTCTGTTTCCAATCTATAAGATTCTTAAAACATTAACTTCATGCCTGTTTCACAATACAAAACAAAAACAACGTAAAAAAGACACCATTTGCCGAATAAGTTATTTGTTCCTAAGAGTATCAAAAATGCAAAATATTCATCTTCTTTGGTCTGTCTTGAAAGTATAATCATCTTCCTTGACTCTCTGAACAGAGACATTCAACAGCTGCCAGGCTGAGTTTCTTTTCTGGGGACAAGGTCAAATATTTGGATGTGAGCAGCATTTCATTTGTCAAGTTGTTCTGCATCAGCTTTTCAGTAATTACACTTAGGAAAAAATGTTTGAATGTTTGCTCCCAATCCTTTGCCCCAAATAACACAAACCACTTAAAATACAGATCCCATTTATCTTTTTATCAGGAAAAATGTATGTACTGAATGAGGAAGAAATCAACCCATTATTTCAAAACCACAGCCAAATTTTCATGGTTAGTCAATGATGGCAACAAGACTGTGGTGCCTCATGGGACTTATGGCAAGCTTGCTTACTGACACGTTGCTTAGTTGGAGCTGATAAGCTCTACGTTAGACAGACTGTGCCACCAACACCTGGGCCTAATGAAAAAATATTTTTTAAATGGATGCATATGTCTACAAAGGCTTGCTTTAGGCCAGTGACTGTCCCATCTGTTAAGCATGAGGCATAAACTGTATCAACCGGAAAAACCCACCTCTAACAACACAGTGTTGTCAGTCCAAGATACCCAAAGACCGAGAAGTTAACTTAAAGCCAAAATTGGGTCTATTTGATTTACATGTGTGAAAAAGAGAAACAGCACGTAGGAATCCTCCTGGTAAACATTCCATGACATCCCAACTTCAATCTTTCCCAGCATCAGGGTCTTTTCAAATGAGTCAGTTCTTTGCATCAGGTGGCCAAAGTATTCAGACCTTAGCAATACCCAATTCAAAGTCACAATAAGAAACAAAAATAACTAACAGGTCTCACAAACTTAGATATAAAAATTATAAATAAAGTACTAGCAGACTGAATTTAGCTATACATAAAAAGAAGATTCCTCAAGGCTAATATGGATTTATTCCGGGACAGCAAGGTTGGTAACATTCAGAAACAAATCAATTTAAATAATTTTATGATGTATGTAAGTCAAATAATTATGCTGTACATCTTAAACTTCCTTAGTGCAATCTTCAATGATATTTCAATAAACTTGGGAGGGAGAAAAACCAAATCAATTTAAGACATCATATTAACAGAGTATAAGTCACAAACCTTATAAAAAATCTCAAAAGACGTAGAAAAAGCATATATTAAAATTCCATATTTATTCCCAGGAGATAAAATAGGAAAATCTTCAGGGTAGAAGAAATGTTTAAGCTGAGACTTGAAAAAATAACTATGAGAGTTTTCTAGGTGAAGAAATATACATGTGCATGCATACGTGTGTGTGTGTGTGTGTGTGTGTGTGTGTGTGTAAAACGGGGTAGGGAGTGGAGGTAGGGGAATCGAATACCAGGATGGCTGCAAAGTTATTTGAGAGCTTCAGCGTTTGGGAAACTACCTTAAAGGAATACATCACAGAGGTTAGAAACAGTCCCTGGGTTCTCCTAGGTGAGTGTTAATATCCTGGCTTTATGAAATATTCAACTTGGCTAAATCTGACTTTTTTCACTTGAAACATAGGTGGGGTTATCAACTACTGTAGCATTTACTTCATAGGCAGCGTGGATTTACACAGAAGCTTCTTCCTCGTCTTGAGCACTTAGGAGGAGCTGGCATAGGCCAAGACATTTTAGGTCTGCGTACTTGTTAAGCCGCTCCCGTCCTGTCTGACTCTTTGCCACCCTATGGACTATAGCCCACCAGGCTCCTCTGTCCGTGGAATTCTCCAGGCAAGAATACTGGAGTGGATTGTCGAGTCAACCTCTGGGGGATCTTCCTGGCCCAGAAACCAAACTGGCCTCTCTTACATCTCCTGCATTGGTAGGCGGATTCTTTAACACTAGGCTACCTGGGAGGCCGCACAGAAGTTAATGAAGCTCATTTACAAGGGCTCATTGCAAGGCCTCTGCCCTGAGAGGGACTTGAGCAATATAAATACACGGGTCTACTTCTCATCAGGGGCTTCCCTTGCGGCTCAGCTGGTAAAGAATCCGCCTGCAATGTGAGAGACCTGGCTTCCATCCCTGGGTGGGGAAGATTCCCTGGAAAAGGGAAAGGCTACCCACTGCAGTATTCTGGTCTGGAGAATTCCATGGGCTGTACAGTCCACGTGGTTGCAGAGTCCGACAGGACTGAGTGCCTTTCACTTTCACTTTTCATCTATTGCAGAGAAGAAACTATGTTTGAAATGCGTGGAACCAGAAGTTAGACTGGAATCTAACTTAGCTCAAAGGAAAAGAGTTATAAACAGCTTCAAATACTGGCAATGTAAGTACTTGTAAATACTTTACAAGGTTGGTAACAAACTTGATCCAGATTTTCCCAAATGTGAAAGCAGTTCTAAAACGTTGCTGACAGTACCATTGATGCGTCGTGGAGTTGTAAAAAGAAAAGGTTTCCTAAATCATTAATAATAAAAACAAATTTTAATCAACCATGTTAGAGGAATAGCTAATTTATCATTCTAATGTCACCGTCAAAAATAATACTACATAGGTGATCAAAGAGCCTATAGCCAAAACATGAATGATAAAGGTGTGACAGATATATGATGAAGTTATTTAAGAAAAGTAGTATGTTTTCTGGATTTTGTCATATCCTTGGTACTTGTACATTCTTAGAAATTTGCAATTTATCATGATTTCACTTTGCATTCTAAAATAAATATTCACTTTGTACATAATTTTCGATTTGTAAAAACATTATGCCTGGCTCATTGAAAGTGCTAAATGAATACCATGGTTACTGCTGCTGTGACATTATCAGATGTTGATTTCCCCAAATACAACAGTCTATGGAGTGGATGCTTGTATTGTAACTTAGGGGTTCAAAAAAGTGGGCTGTAATAAAAGGTAGAAGAGACTCTATTAGGCTTAGAGGTATTCTGCCAGCACACTGTCAAGGAAGGCAGAAATTTCTCTTTTTGGGTTCTTGTGTCTGGGCTAATAATAAAATTAACATAAGACAAATTAACAGGAGAAAAAGAGACAAAGTTTAATTTCTGCACATGGAGATTTCATAAAAGTAGAATTCAAAAAGTGGCCAAAACGGGCAGATTGTACACTTTTTAGACAAACAGTACGTTTGCGATGAGTTGACAAGACAAAGAAACTTAGATTTTGGGTGCTGAATTAGTGAAGACTCTAAACAGATTTTGGACTTTGGGCAGTAAATTAAAGAAGTAACACGGTGTGGTTAGACAGGCTTTTCTGCTCTGAATTCCTTATCTCTGGCGATAAAAGTGTTTTTCTACACCCAGATGCAGGCACGGCACCTTTCACATGAGAGATTTATTTCTGCTTACAGGAGAGAGAAAGGAAGATTAGAGTATCTCTTTTGCTTTGACTGTCTGTTAAGTAACTTTAATTCAAACAGTCAATGTGCCAATGTGGCATATTTTGGGGTGACTTGCCCTGACCCCCAATAACAGAAACTGCCGGATTACTTGGCAACAATAAATACAGGGTTTCAGTATCAAACAGGAGGTTGGACTAGGTTGTCTTTCATGTCAATTCCAATGCTCTAATGTTGTGATGATGAGCTTTACAACGACACCTTCTCTTGCTCTGGAGTATCATTTTCCGTGGCTTCCCTGGTGGTTCAGCAGTAAAGAATCCGTCGGCAATGCAGGAGATGCAGGTTTAATCCTTGGGTTGGGAAGATCCCCTGGAGAAAGAAATGGCAAGCCACTCCAGTATTCTTGCCTGGGAAATCCCATGGACAGAGGAGGCTAGTGGACTATTAGTCCATGCGGTTACACGAATCAGACACGACTTAGCAACTAAACCACCTCTGCCACCACTGTCATCTCTGGAACAGAGTTCTAGAGCCCTGAGGGTTTTAGAAATGGTGAAACTACATTTCTCCGCAGGGACCTCTGTGTGCAGCCATGGAAGGGTAGCTTTGGGATGAGTTTAAGCTGTGTCACAGGAGGAGGGTGGAACATGTCTTATTTAAGCTTTGTTTAAAATTCTGCAAAGTGCACACATCCCTTCTTACTTGATCAAAAGTGGTTGGATCATTCCTTAAATGGCACGTGGTGGCAGTATTTAATTTTTTCAGCTAAATACCCACCTAACATATTACAGAGGATTTTGCATATATTAGTAAGTCACAGAGCTCTCTGACGTGCACAGAGTGCTCACTGTGAACCTGAGCCTCTGGTTTTCATGCAACTGTTCTATTTTTTCCCTCTTCCAAGTACATGCCACCAAGAGAAATGCTTTTCACATGATAATGAATTTCTGTCATCCCACAAGCAGTTAGTTTGATCAGAAATTAAAGTTAAATATAGACTCAAAGGGAATATAAGTGCAATATTTAACTGTGGAAGGTTGCATTTGTCTTTCAGCAGTCTGCAAAATGGCATTGGAGCTTTGCATCCTATCCAGTGCATCAGACAGAGCTGCTCTCAGAAGCAGCTTGGACACTGCTTTGCTTTGACAAATTTGGGTCATTTATTCTCTTCCTTTGACCTCTCCCATGTTTCTTTTTTTGATGAATGTATATTCTGTAAGGCTCCTATCTGCATACTCTGGTTCAAATGAAATGTGTGTGTGTGTGTGTTTGAAGTCTTTCATACTAGGAACCTGTGAGAGATTAGGTTATATAAGAGAGCAAGATGAGATGGGAGTGAGATTCCTGGCAGCCCAGAGGATATTTTCCATACACTCTAGTGGAAATACGGCCTTTTCTTCTCAGCAATATTTCCCACATCATAAAAAATACAAATTCCTCCTTGGTCAAGCTCATTTTATCTGAGGCTCCCTGAGTATGTCCACACAAATCTAGGACAACTCATTGATTCATGGAATCACTAACCAAGCCTGTCAAATTACACTGAAAAGTTCCAGCTGGTATTTTGGCAGAAACCGGACTGGATCACTTTACATAATGGGTAGCATTGTGGTTTGTTTTTTTTTTACCAACTTCTGTTTCCCATACTTGCCATTTTTCTAAGATAACATTTATTCATTTATCAAATTCACTAAAGTGTTTGGGTGTCCAGTAACTCTGCTAGCACCATGGGAAATGTGAAGATATGTAAGATGTAAATACTTCTCACAGGAAGTTCATCTTAGTGAGACCGATGCATAAATGATTATTATACACAATGAGATGCAGACCAGTGGGCACAGGGTGCTAGCTGCGACACATTTTACATGATGTAGAATCATCTCATAATTGAAATAGGTCTAGACCCACAACATATGTGAGAAGTAGAGCTTAACTCTTTTTCTATAACTTGACAAGTTTTTTTTTTTTTTATTTTTTATTTTAATGTGCCACTCTGTTAGAGGGTATGGAAGATTTATTTCTCAATTTGGGAATCATATTTCAATATTTTCCCTGGATTTCCTTACATCCTAGAGAGTTCATTTTGTAACAAAGCATTAGAAAGTTGGCCCATTGAGTCCTCTTTGTCATATAATAATACAAGCATCCTCTAAGACTCCTATTATTCCAACCAGAGTTGGGTCAGAAGTACATTCAAGAGTCCCTTGGAGACATCTCTTGCTTCTAACTGCTTGAGGCTTCAGGTCTAGCCGTCAGATGGGACACATCTTGGCCATTCTTAGGAAATGCAGGTCATCCTCCTGTACCATGTTCTAGGTATTGCAAAATGCATGCGGTTCTCTAAGGCCCCATCTATCAGACCTTGTCTGAGTGCCATGGAGTCATTTCTCATCTAGAGTCTTTTTTTGACGAATGTGTATTCGATAAGGCCCTTATCTGCATACTCTGGCTGCAAGGAAATGTGTGTGTGAGGGTGTGTGTGTTTGAAGACTCCTTCTTGAAGATCAGCCTAAGATACAGGGCCCCGTTCTCTGCAGCACAGGCCACCTCCTAGAGCTCACGCTGGAGTCCAACCACTGGGATGCACAAAATCACCCCTGTGGTCTCTGCCATCCCTCTCCTTTCAGTGGAATATCCTTGAGAGTAAATGCTGGGGCAGGCTGACTAGTCCTTATGATTATTTTCTGCCTGGTTTATTGTCTTAGATGTATGTACTTTATATTTTCCCAAGTGTGTAAAGTTTTAATGCATAAAAATAGAAAGAGGGACTGCCTCTCTCTCTTGCTTTCTCTCTTTCTTCCAGGGACTGCCATTACTGTTTCCTAAGTCCTTGGGCACAAAAACCTGACTGTTAAAATGGTTAGAATGGCAAAACACACAAAAAAGAAAAAAATCACAAAAAAATTAGTTTTATTGTATTATGACACATTTATTTTTAGTAGAACATCATTTTAGACACATTAATTGAAAATCATCTCAGGGGCTCAACTATTAATACTATAGCTTCACTCCAAATGCTGGGATCTTTTCTACACACGTGTAGTGGGCTGTAACAGGAATTTGATTTCTTGGCTGGGAAGGGTTTATGTTGGAATTGAGGCTTTCCTGTTTATGATGAGTTGATGTGGTTCTACACACTGCTACCCAATTGAACTCTTCGTGGATCTCATCATATAATCCCTCCATTTGAAAATGCCCCTTTCAATCCCTTTCCATCCTTTTTGGCATTTCATTATCTTATGTGGATGAATACAACTGATTTGGAGTTTCTGCCCTAGTTCCCACCCCTGTTTCTGCTAACTCTTGTAAACTCTGCTGCTGGGTTAAGCTGTCTGTACCCTACCTCATATTTAATGCTTCCCATGGCACCCTGCATGATTTAGTTCCTATGTGATAAAAGTTTATGTCGGCAGCTCTGAGAGCTACAGTCCAGGCTCAGTGGTAAAGAATCTGTCTTCTAATGCAGGAGATGTGGGTTTGATCCCTGGGTCGGAAAGATTTCCTGGAGAAGGTAAAGGCAACTCACTCCAGTATTCTTGCCTGGGAAATCCCTGGGCAGAGGTGTCTAGTGGGCTACATGGGGTTGCAAAGAGTTGGGCACAACTTTGCAAGCAACTAAACAACAACAGGAAAAGGCAATGGCACCCCACTCCAGTACTCTTGCCTGGGAAATCCCATGGACGGAGGAGCCTGGTAGGCTGCAGTCCATGGGGTCGCTAAGAGTCAGAAACGACTGAGCGACTTCACTTTCACTTTCCACTTTCATGCTTTGGAGAAGGAAATGGCAACCCACTTCAGTGTTCTTGCCTGGAGAATCCTGGGGACGGGGGAGCCTGGTGGGCTGCCATCTATGGGGTCGCACAGAGTCGGACACGACTGATGTGACTTAGCAGCAGCAGCAGCAAACAACAACAAGGAGCCCTGAGGGGGTCAAACCTTACACATTCTAAGTAAAGAGCCGGCCCTTCGCAGGGTCTAGGAACTGCCCCTAAGCCTTCGGAATACCCTACCCGACAAGGGAGTGTATCTCGCTGGGGGCTCTGGGACAGGACAGAGTTTGGCTAACCGTGTGATTCATGCTGCCTGCTTTGTGCTCTTCTGTAGCAGTTTGACCTCTGCCAGGGCTGCAGACAAAGCAACTACGGCAGGTCAGAAATGCTCCAGGCCTCTGCAACTCACTCCTGGTATAAACCATGGACCTCAAGGCTTGAGTGGGCTTTCCTGATGGGTAATATTTCACATCTATTGTCACACACTATGGCTGGGAGGAGGACTGAGTGCCTTCCCGGGGACTCCACTGGGAGAAGACATCTAGGACAAGAGTGCAAGAGGAGCTTGTACCGCGTCTCTCCTGGGCTCTGCCCTGTGTGCTTGGGACCTTTGCTGATCTTACTCTGTACTCTTCTGCTGTAATAAACTGAAACCACGAGTATAATCACTTCTCTGAGTTCTTCTAGTCTTTCTAGAAAACCACTGAACCTGGAGATGGCTTGGGGATCCAAGACACAATCCCCAACTGTCTTTGACTCTCACACCTGCTTCTAGATACTCAGCTTCTCACTCAAATGAAGGGGTTTCCTTTCCATCACGCTTGCTCCGGGCTTTCCAATGCCCAAATATTTATTTACCTTGCTTCCTCGCCATAGGACTCACCTGATGCTTATCAGTGGGTGGGTGAAGGCAGAAGTATCAAAAGATAACCTATTCCAGATCCTAGGCTGTCTGCATCCTTAGACTTTTGAATTCCGGTGGATTCGCTCTTAGGCTTATTGGTATTCAGAAATTGGTTTAATTACTAATTTAAGGTGTCCTAGTCAAGCTCCCAGATCTCTACCAATTTCCCCACAATGCTTTAAATTCAAAGTTTCTTCCTGCTTTCTTTTTCACCGGAACAGAATGTATCACCTGAACAGATATGAATTCTGTCTGAGGAGCTGCCGGTTGTTTTGTTTTTCAGATTAGCAAATAGCATTCTTCTGATGCCATAAGGAATTTTGTCATTCTCATCTCAGATCCATATACAGAACAACTGTTTTTAAATGCTGGAAGTGTCAGATGATTTGAAGAGCATTGTAGTCTCAGACCTAGCAACCTCTCTGGCTATGCAAATCTGAAGGCTGTGTGTACTATTCCCCTGGGCAACAAAATGCACGCATACATCTTTGCATAGATTCTTGTTGGTGAATGGAATCTTAAGTATTCCCTGTACAACTATGAATAATTGAGGGTTGAAAATTTTTATGCTTTATTAAAATGTATCTTCATAGGAGAGATGTACAATTTTCTCTTCCGGGAAATCCCAATTGTTGGTAACAAGATAAAATAACAACATATCAAAGGCAAACAAGTAAATAATTTACATTCCTAAGTAGCAGAGCCTGGAAACTTGCAAGCTTACATTGGAAATTCTTTAAGATCTTACATAAGGAAACCGCATAAATTATCAGTTGCTTTGTAGAAGTGATGAGTGAAGCCACAAGGGCATGATAGATAAAAGAGTGGTTAGTTGGCCTCTACTGCTAAGGTCTGGGATAAAACAGTTTCTCCCCTTTAGTTAGTGCTGCTCCAGGGCAGATTTTGTTTATTAGGCGACTGACTCCCTGTTCAGGTAAAATTTGGAACAATCAAGTAAAAACGCTTCTGGTTTTCAATGGCAATCCACACCTAAATATGGCTCTCTGAGACATCACCTTGGAATTCGTAATAAGAGATTTCTTAGTCTCCTCTCCCTTAGAGGACCATTTCCATGATCTCCACCCTTCTTGCCTACTTGCGCTATTTGGGAAATAAATGTTTTTAGATAAATCTCATTTCCTCAGGTCTTGCCTAAAGATTTGAAGCTTGTCTGGTAGTGTTGGATCTAGGAATCAGGAGACCTAGTTTTTGAGACTTGGCTTTGCCATTTAGAGCTATGTGACCTCAGGCTAGTTATTCAAATGCTGATCCTCAGTGTCCTAATCTGTGAAATGGGGGATTATAACTAACCACCCTACTGCACAGAGCTATTGTGAAGGTCAGCTGTAAGAATGGATGTGAATTACTCAATATTAAGCCATGTGCACATGTAAGGTTTGTCTTTTCTTTTTTTTTTCTTTCCTGAATATTATCAAACACCTTCTTCATAACCCAATGTGTACAATGATATGTGTGTGCCCAGTTACTCAGTTGTGTCTGACTCTTTGCAACAGCCAGTACTGTAGCCTGTCAGGCTCCTCTGTCCATGGAATTCTCCAGGCAAGAATACTGGAGTGGGTTGCATTTCCTTCTCCAGGGGATCTTCCTCATCCAGGGATCAAATCTGCATCTCTTGTCTCTGGAATTGGCAGGCAGTTTCTTTACCACTGAGCCACCTTATATCCATGGGCTATAATGAGAGGATGCTTTTAATATATTTTTGCCATCTCTGCCCATCCATGAACCTGCTGTGCCTGTGTTGCTTGTGGACAGGTTTCTGCTGCTTTTGTAAAACCAAGGTGTGGGACCAAGAGGTGTTATGCCTGAGGGAGGAGAGAAGGAACTCTCAGAGGAGTTCTAGTTCACAGGATTCGAGTAGCATTTAACCCTTTCAAACTGCACTTCTCAGAGAGTGTTTTACCTTCATGGGGTTAACCTACTTTTATTTTTTATTTTTTTCTATTTTTAGATTTTTCTTCCAAATAATATTTATTTCAACAGATCAAAGCTGGAAAGAAACAGCAGCTCTGGGACCAAATAAAATACTATATTTCTGATTGGAGATAGCATATGTGGGAGGGAATATGATGAAAAGACAGGGTGTTACCTCAAGACTTTTATAGTCTAGTTGTGAAACAAATATGTAATTAAACAAGGCAAAAATATAATCATATGGAGGGGCCCTAGGGACGATGTGTGGGGTGAAGATGGGGCTAGAGGTGGGGTTAGTTATAAGAAAAACAAAAGGAGACTGGCTGTTTGGTTAAGAAAGAGAAACAGGCAAGGCTTTATGGGAGGGGAAGATTGGAATAAAGACATACAGATGCTTAGTCGGGAATGGCCAAAAATTCCTTAGGAGGAGATCCACTACTCTATGGAAAACTTGATGAAGTAAAGGTAATAGTGAAAGACGAGACTGAATTCAATTTCTCCCTTTAATTGTGGACAGGAAGCGAATGGGCGACGGTTCTCAGAACAGTCAGGGACAGAGCTGGAGCAGGATGAGGGCTGTGCCCTTCCTGGGACAAAGCCAAGGGAGAGATTTCTTGTCTTGTCCTAGAGAAATGTTCTCTGCTTTCTCTCACTGCTAACTTTCTTGGTGCCTTGAGCCAAAGATGGCTTTAAGTATCACCAAGAATGTCTTATGTGTGCAAATATGGAGAAAGTGTGTGTGTGTGTGTGTATGTCTGTGTGTGTGTGTGTATGTCTGTGTGTGTGCAGAGGGAACAGGCTTAGGATGGCATAGGCGAGAATGACACTTAAAAACTGCAAAACAATTTTCTACTCAGTATTTAGCAGATGGACTTCCCTGTTGGCCAGTGGTAAAGAAACTGCCTGCTAATTCAGGAGATATGGATTCAATCCCTGAGTCAGGAAGATCTCTGGAGAAGGAAATGGCAACCCACTCCAGTATTTTTGCCTGGGAAATCCCATGGACCGAGGAGCCCGGTGGGCCCCAGTCCATGGGTTCACAAAAGAGTCAGACACGATTTAGAGATTAAGTAACAAGAATTTAGCAGACATTTATTAAGCATTATCTGTATATCAGATATGAAGATAGGCTTCAAGGAATATAGTAAAATTCAAGGCAGATAGGATCTGTGTCCTGATTGAGTTTATAATCTACAACTCCTGGAATATTGGCAATTGTCTGGTAGGCTAAGGTAAGAGTTACATTTCCATAAGAATGTCATTTCTTTGCACTGAAATGGAGTATTAAGAATTTAGGTTAAGTCATAAATGTGATCAGCACAGCAAGCTGCCCCAGGAGGCATAGTGATGAAGGCCACAGGGAAAGCTTAACATGTAATTGATCTGTCCTGCACCCAGGCTTCCCAAGCCTCAGCTATGATAAGAGAGCGAAGGGAGGCAGGCTCTGATGTTGAGCAAAGCTCCTCAGAGCCGGGATCTGCCCTTGCACAGCGGCTTGGTGTCTGGCTGTTGCAGGAATTGCGTGTAAATATGGGCAGTGAGACAGGGGAGGGGCAAAAGGACCCAGAGGGAGTCAGAAGAACTCTTTCCAACCAGCAGTGGTGTGGAGGAAGCCTGACACAGAGGTTTCTGTAGCTGAAAAGCTACAGATCAGGTGAAGTGGAGGTTTCTCGGTCAAATTGTTTTATTAAAACCTGGCATTGCACGCTGTCTCAGAGAGATGCAGGAGCCCTGGGTCCCAGGGTGTGGCAGTGAGCTTTATAACTTCCTGGTGCTAGTTCTTGTGTATTACCCTCTGTGTATTTTTCTGCAGTTTCTGGCGGTAAAACTGTTCTTTTTAAAATGTATTTATTTTTAACTGGAAAATGATTGCTTTACATTATTGTGTTGGTTTCTGCTATACATCAACATGAATCAGCCACAGGTATACACATGTCCCCTGGCTCTTGACCTCCGTACCGCCTCCCCATCCCACCCCATCCCAGTGCTCTAGGCTGTCACAGAGCACTGAGTTTGGGCTCCCCGTGTCATAGAGCAAATCCCCACAGGCTCTCTATTTCATACATGGTGATGTATATGTTTCAGTGCTGTTCTGTTTGTCCCACCCTCTCCTTCCCCTACTATGTGTAAGCAGTGGTAAAACTCTTAAAACAAAGACGTGTATATTTTGCTTCAGAGGCCACGGAGATTTTAAATCACCCCCCGCAGCCGTGCTCACCGGCCGTGTGGTCAGGCCACTCAAGATGCCGCCCTCCTGCACACCCCCTGCCCAGCCAGCCTGTGCTTCACCTACACCTGACTCACGACTGACCCCCTGCCTGCTTGCCCGGGCCCCAGCTGCTGATGGTCTCATCAAAGGAGAGGTGCCGGCGCCCCTCTGTTGGTTTCCCTGGTAACTACTGAACCTACACTCCTTCCCTTCTGAGAGCAGAGACTGTGCCTGTCCTGCACACGGGAAGGTGTGGCTCCGGCACCTCGCTCCAGAGGCTCCCGCCCACCTCCGTTAAACCCCTGGAGACACAGACAGAGGACAGACTGGTGGACACAGTTGGGGAAGGGGAGGGCGGGGTGAATTGAGAAAGCAGCATTGACAGATATCCACTACCACGTGTAAACAGCGGGCCAGTGGGGAGCTGCCGTGTAACACGGGGAGACCACCCTGGCGCTCTGTGACACCTTGAGGGGGCTGGTGAGGAGGCAGGGCTGGGGAGGTGGGGTGGAGGTTCAGGAGCAGGTGTGCGTTCACTCGGTCACGTCTCACTCTTTGTGACGCGTGCAGCTCACCGGCTTCTCTGTCCATGGGATTCTCCAGGCAAGAATGCTGGAGTGGGCTGTCATTTCCCCCTCTAGAGCGTCTTCCTCACCCAGGGATCCAACCCGCATCTCCTGCTTCTCTTGCATTGGCAGGCAGATTCTTTACCACTGTGCCACTGGGAAGCCCCCAGGAGGGAGGGGGTATATGTGTGTGTATATAGTTATGACTGATTTGCGCTGCTATATGGCAGAAACCAACACAACACTGTAAAGCAATTATCCTCCAACTAAAAAAAAAAAATTATTTCTCTTTTGCTGACTCTTGGCTCTTTCTTGGACCTTGAAGCTGGGCAAGTACAGGGTTTACAGGCCTTCTGGGTGCAGCCCAACACCTCCATCCTTGTGGGGGAAAAAAGAATGGACATGGACTGGGAACCACCCACACTGAGAAGAAGGGCAATTGCGTTGTATCCTTGCGTCTTTTGCTTGAAGGAATTTAAACTGGATGCTGACTCTGGGCTAAGCCTGTGTGAAAACCCTGAAGTTGGTATTAGACTGGATCCAGATTATATTTTCCTTCTTCTGTAACGATGTTGCTCATTTGCACACTTTAACTTTTGCTCAGTGCTGTCAACACACCAGACCTATCTTGTGTTTTCCTCCATCCTCTTCTGTTCCCCAGGGAGACCAACAGTTCAGATCATCACATAGGCTCCTCTGCTGTCTGAATTCCAGTGGGAGTCATGGGAAGCACTAACGAGACACTGGGGTGTGAGAGGAGAGAGGTCGGAGTATTTAGTTCCTACTTCACTTCCGTCGCACACTGGGCCACAGCCTGTGGGAGTGACATACACCTCTAGGTGCCACGTAGCTCCTGCCAGATGGCTCTGCGCCAAGGCTTCATGTTTTACGGAACCTCCTAGGTAAGATTTCCTCCTCTTGCCTTTTCTTCTTCTTTTTAAAATTGAAGTATAAATGCTATGTTCTTGGGCTTCCCTTGTGGCTCAGCTAATAAAGAATCTGCCTGCAATGTGGGAGACCTGGGTTCGATCCTGGGATTGGGAAGATCCCCTGGAGAAGGGAAAGGCTGCCCACTGCAGTATTCTGGCCTGGAAAATTCCATGGACTGTATAGTCCGTGGGCTCACAAAGAGTTGGACACGACTGAGCGACCTTCACTTTCACTACAATGTTGTGTTACTTTCTGCTGTATAGCAACATGAACCGTTATATATATGTGTGTGTCTCTTCCCTGCCACCCGCCTCCCACCCCTCCACCCCACCCCTCGGGGTCATCGCAGAGCGCTGAGCTGAGCACCCAGTGTTACATGGCAGCTTCCCACTAGCTGCCTGTCTCACACGGTGGTGCTATGTCAGCGCGGCTCTACCAGCTCAGCCCGCCCTCCCCTTCCCTTGCTGTGTCCACACACCCTTCTCCCATCTTTTCAAATGTCGGCATGGTGGTGGCCCCTCACTCCTCACCCTGGCTGGTTACTGTCTTCTTCACCTGCCTACTGACTCCTCTTGTTTTGCTCACACCTGTGTAGATTATCCTTCTTTAAAGTCTGAGAGGGATTCTGTTTCCTCTCAGGTCCCTGAACAATATAGTTTGGAAGTCATTTAAAGGCAGGCGCTGTGTATAATCAATAATTTGAAACTAATTTTTTTCTTTCAGAGCTTAATCAAATGCTAGATACTTAAGATGTGAATAGTTTCTTCTGTTTTCATCTTCCTGCCATATCCAACCTATCAGGAAATCCAGCTGGTTCTATTCTAAAATGTAATTTAAACCCGTTACATTTTTTTTTTCTTCCCATTTCTAATACTATGCTCTAGGGTTGTTAACTTCTCTGGATTCTGCAGCTGACAATAGCCTCCACCTAGTCCCTTTGCTTTCTTTCTTGAACCAGATTGTCTGCTCGCTACATCAAAACCTGAGCGATCCTTGAAAAATTCAAAGCCAGATCATATCACTTTCTGTTTAAAAGTCTCTGCCGGCTTCCCATTGTCTTAAACCAAAACCAAAGGTTGTTCTCTTGGAAAACAAAGCTCTACACCATCTGGCCCTTGCTTCCCTCCTAAAGTTCACCTGTCTCTGCTCTCTTTTGTCACCAATCCCTTGTCACTCTGTCTTCCTTGAACAAGACAGACTTGCTTCCCGGAAAGCAGCATCTGCACTTGGTGTCTCTTCCGCTCCAGACCCACACATGGTTGGCTCTTTCTGGTCACTCAGATTTAGCCCTGACTTTCTCAAGGGTCTTCCTCCGGCCTCTCTAATAGTGTGCCTCGGTCTCCGCAGCTTATTGTGGCACATCGTGTCATGTTATTTCTCCACATAACTCATCTGCATCTGAAGTTACTGTTTTTCTTTACTCACCTCCTGACTTAGAGTCTGACTCTAATCAGAACTGATGATCTCACACCTTGCCTATCTTGCTTATCACTGTCCTCTCAGAGTGCAAAAGTACCCAGCCCCTGGCCTGTGCTCAATGTATCTGTGTGCGCACACACACACACACACACATACAAACACCCAGAAAGGGAAGATTACTGATCAACACCCTTTTAAATGCTTTACATGGATTATTTAATTTAATCCTCACAACAACCTCATTCATCAGGAACTATTATCATCCTTGCTTTACAAATGAAGAAATGGAAACACAGTTCAGTTAGATAACTTGCCAAAATATACACCCAGTTAGGAAGTAGCAGAGCCAGAATGTGAAGTCTGGCCATCTGGCTCTTAGACCATGTTCTTAACCGTTAAACTATACAGCATCTTAACATTTATCCAATAAATTAATGAACAGGTCCCGTCAGCTTCCTCCGTTTCTCACTCAGACTTTAGAAAGAAAGAAGCTGTCTAATTTTTAAATGTGGGAGCCTGCCCAACCCTATGCAGAAGGGTTTTTTACCTCTGATAAAGGTTGCTCTTTGCCCTAGGTAGACAGAGAAGCACAAATCTTTCTTGAATACCAACAGTTTGGGGAAAATTCCCAAAGAGCCTCAAAGGTGATGAGTCTCTGGACTGCCAAAAGTGTGTTCTGTTATACAAAGTGAAGTAAGTCAGAAAGAGAAAAACAAAGAGTATATTAACGCATAAATATGGAGTCTATAAAGATGGAACTGATGATGAACTTATTTGCAGGGCAGCAATGGAGAAGCAGACACAGAGAACAGACTTCTGGACACAGTGGGGAAAGGAGAGGACGGGACAGATTCAGAGAGTAGCATTAAATATATCCATTACCATGTGTGAAATAGACAGCTAGTGGGGAGCTTCTGTGTAACACAGGGAGCTCCTCCTGGTGCTCTGTGACCACCTAGAGGGGTGGGATGGGCTGGGAAATGGGAGGCAGGTTCAAAAGGGAGAGAACACGCATACCCCAATGACTGATTCATGTCGATATATGGCAGAAACCAACACAATATTGTAAAGCAATTATTATCCAATTAAAAATAAATTTATATTTTAAAAAAGTGTGTACTTTCACATCCCTGCAAAGAATATTTTTCCAGTTTTCCATCATTAATTGATACAGAAAACACTGAATAAGCATATCTAATGTACTCAACGCTTGGGACTCAGAGATGAACAAGACAAGGTCCCTGTTCTCTATAAGCTTATAGGTTAGTGAAACACCAACTCCACCTTGGAACACAAATTCTACTTGTTCAACTATTTTTTCTTGAATCAATTAAAAACGGGAAAACAGACCAGATGTTATCTGAACTGACTCTGTGCCTGGTTTGAAGATGCAGCCTTGTCAGAAGGTCAGAATCTGTCTCGGGTTCAGACGCACTTTCCAAAGAGCTGCATGTGCATTCTCCTTTATATCTGCGGCGGTGTTGCTTTTACAGGTCTCTGGATGGCTGTGTTAAGGTTGCTGCCCATTTGGAGGCACTTATCAGCTTTTCAAAACCACCTTTTCTTTCCTGAGACTTAGTCTTCTTTTGACAAGTAGTAGCCCAGCTTCCCAGGTGGCACTTGTGGTAAAGAACCTGCCTGCTAATGTAGGAGACTTAAGAGACCTGGGTTCGATCCTGGGTCAGAAAGATTCCCTGGAGAAGGGCATGGCAACCCACTCCAGTATTCTTGCCTGGAGAATCCCATGGACAGAGGAGCCCGATGGGCTATGGGCCATAGGGT
This sequence comes from Bos grunniens, assembly GCF_055505025.1. Taxonomy (NCBI): domain Eukaryota; kingdom Metazoa; phylum Chordata; class Mammalia; order Artiodactyla; family Bovidae; genus Bos; species Bos grunniens. The sequence continues at coordinate 48,520,982 of NC_141193.1, read as the reverse complement.
CGCAGAGTCGGACAGAACTGAAGCGATTTAGCACAGCACACACCCCAGCCAGGCATTTCCTCACTAGAGCCCACGTCATTCCCATGCTTATCATTGTCTTCACTGTCCCTTACCGTGAGATGACCTACATCAGTCCATCTCCCTTTCTGGGTGTTCAATCACTCCCATCCATTGATTGTTTCCATCCCTGACTTCCAATATCCCGCTGTTTACCTATTTCACTATCACCCAAGTGCCTGAAAACCAAACTTGATCTAAGCCATGGCAGCCTCCCCTAGGGGTCACCTTGCAACCATCTGTGGCCATGAGACTTAAAATGCAGCCAAGAAATGTGTTCTGGTTTTTATTCCGCTCCCTTGCACCATAAGCTTATGTTGAAGTATCTAATATCACCTTCCTGTTCTTTTTTTCCCTTTTTTCTTCCTCGACTTGTTGCTTTCCAGGCTTCTCTCTGGAAATTGAAATAGCCATGTTTCAGGTTCCCTTCCTCCAGCTGTATTAGCTTTCAGGCCTTCATGCTGAGGCTCATTTGGTAATTTCCTGCCCATATTTCTGTGCTCTGCAGCCCCTTTATGTTACTTGCCTGTCCTTCGTGGTTTTGCTATGCCTTGCGTTTCAGCTTGATCTGCAGATTTAATTAGTGGGCTTCGTGTCCTTCCATTTTAAAGAACACATAAGATCATGGCAATTCTCTGCAGCAGCAGGTGGATAGTAGAAACAAGGAAGGAGCGGGGAGCACCAAAAACAGCTCTCTGCAAAATAAGGAGTGGGAGGAGTGAGCAAAGATGTGGATTACATGAGCAAACAGCTGAGAATGTAACCGTCTTGTAGCAAATGCCTCCCCATGCCCCCCAGTTTGCCAGGCTCTTCCGCACAGATGGTGTGGCAGCACCTACTTGTGCAATTTCAGAAACAAAAATGCAAAGGCTGAGCAAGGTGAGACAGAGAGATCTCAGTTCAGGAAAGGGCCTTAGGGGGATGCCACTATGAATGATTTTTGCAACACAGTCTCTAAGAATAAACCTCACATCTGTCTTGGGTCAGGTTTCTGGAAAACAGACTATATGAGATGCAATTTGACTGGGGGTGCTCTCAGAAGCAATGCCTGTGAGGGAGGGAAGGAGGCAGGAAGGGGCAGAGAGAGGAGCCGAACTGTCCTGCAGTGTCAACAAGGAGCTCAGCCGGTTTCTATGGAGGTTCTCTTGAGCTGGGCGCCCTGTAGAGTAGCTGTGCTTCGCAGCCGGGAGTCTGTGCTTTATATCCACACAGGGCCAGACCTTGTACTTGGGTTGCCTCTAGAGGGGGAGCATGGGGTCTCCCAGGTGGCTCTAGTGGTAAAGAACACGCCTGCCCATGCAGGAGACGTAAGAGGTGCAGGTTCAATCCCTGGGTCAGGAAGATCCCCTGGATGAGGGCACGGCAATCCACTCCAGTACTGTCACCTGGAGAATCCCATGGGGAGAGGAATCTGGTGGGCTACAGTCCATAAGGTCACAAAAAGTCCGACACAGCTGAGGGATTTGTCATGCGTGCGTGCATAGAGAAGGAGGATTAACCTGGCTGAGGAAGATGGTTCCTGACAAAGGACTTAGCTGAGAGTCATCATAGCAAACTTTCCTAGCAGCTGGGAGGAGGAGGGCTTCAATCCTGACAGGGTCTGAGTGGCACTCCACATCATCCACTACAGAGTCCTATGAGACCATGCAAGCTCTCAGCAACATTTGGCATCGTGAACATTCCCTGTCCAGCAAGAGGCTTTCCTCTTTGGCCTTCTGTGACCCAGGTATCTTTTGCCTTCTTCATTGTTCCTTCCTAGTCTCCACTCTGGTTCTTTCTCCTCTTTTCTCCCCCAGTTTTCTTTTTGAATATGGATTCACTCATTAGTTTCATCCATAAGTAATTATTAATTGTTCATTTATTCCAGATTTCCCATAATTTAGTATTTTAACCTCCCCCCCCCCCTTTCACTATTTATCTTCCTGAGGAAATCTTATCCACTCAGATTTTTGCCTTTTTCTTCTCATCTAGTGATTTCCAGCTCTTTAGGTCAAGTGGTAGCCTGTTTTAGAACAACAATCTGATCTCTAACTCTTGACTGGAGGGTCTCAAACAGAATGTGTCCAGAAATGGAATCAATATTTTCCTCTGATCCAAAAAGTTCACATTTAATGAAACATATAGCCATCCTCACAAGGATGATATAGTTAGGAGTTGTCCCAAGTCTTGCTACTTAAAACATGTCCCATGGACCAGCAGCTTGCTAGAAATACAAAGTCTTAGTCTCTACACAGATCTAGTGAGTTGAATCTACATTTTAACCAGATCAGTGATTTGTAAGAACATCAAAATTTGGGAAGCACAGATCTAGAACTTTCTTTTTCCTGAAAATCTATATCCAGTGAATAACCAAATAATTTTGTCTTTTAATTAATCAAGGATATCACAAGAACCTTCTACATGATACTTCAGTTCAGTTCAGTCGCTCAGTCATGTCTAACTCTTTGCAACCCCATGGACTGTCACACAACAGGCTTCCCTGTCCATCACCAACTCCAAGAGTTTGCTCAAACTCATGTCCATCGAGTTGATAATGGCATCCAACTGTCGTCTCCTTCTCCTCCTGCCTTCAATATTTCCCAGGATCAGGGTCTTTTCAAATGAGTCAGCTCTTCACATCAGGTGGCCAAAGTATTGGAGTTTCAGCTTCAGCATCAGTTCTTCCAATGAATATTCAGGGTGGATTTCCTTTAGGATGGACTGGTTTGATCTTGCTGTCCAAGAGACTCTCCAGAGTCTTCTCCAGCACCACAATTTGAAAGCATCAATTCTTCAGGGCTCAGCTTTCTTTATACTCTCCCATCCATACATGCCTACTGGAAAAACCATAGCTTTGACTAAACGGACCTTTGTTGGCAAGGTAATGTCTCTGTTTTAAAATAAGCTGTCTAGGGTGGTCATAACTTTCTTCCAAGGAGCAAGTGTAATACTTACAAGTTACTAAGTAGCTTCTTATTTACTGCTCTCAATCTCTCTCCTCTAATTGAGCCTTCATACTGATGTATAGAGCTTCTCCCATGGTTCAGTGGTAAAGAATATGCCTGCAATGCAGGAGGTGCAGGAAATGCAGGTTCGATCCCTGGGTCAGGAAGATGCCCTGGAGGAGGAAATGGTAACCCACTCCAGCAGTCTTGCCTGAAAAATCCCATGGACAGAGGAGTCTGGCATACAGATCATGGAGTCACAAAGAGTTGCACATGATTGCACATGATTGAGCGACTGAGAATGCATGCACTGATGTATACTGATCATTCTAAGACATATCATGTCTTGTTGGACAAACTATAGGGTATGCCTATAGGGTAAATTCCAAAGTCCTAACATGTACTCATGGGGCTTCCCAGGTGTCACAGTGGTAAAGAATCCACTTGCCAGTGCAGGAGGTGCAAGAGAAGTGGGCTTGATCCCTGGAGGAGGAAAGGGCAGCACACTCCAGTTTTCTTGCCTGGAGAATTCCATGGGCAGAGGAGTCCGGCAGGGGGCACAAAGAGTGAGAGGCTGACGCGCCTGAGGGAGCACACAAAAAGGTGCTCACTCCCTAGGTTTCTATTTTTACCTTCTACTGCCCTCTTCCACACACCACTGCTCCAGCCTTCCTGGTCCACTCTTAGTCTGATACACATGCACACCACTGCACCATCATTTATGGTATTTCTTCTGAAACATCCTGTCACCCTTGACTTTGCTTGTCAAAGTCTCAGGTCTAAATGCCTCATCTTCCAAGAGTCCCCTCAAGCTCTTACTTGAAATCATCTCAAAACACATTGGTCATCTCCATTTTGCCACACTTTCACTCTTCTTTGTGTGAAGACTAAATAGCAACAAACTAACAAGAGAAGGAAAAAATCTCCAAACGAAATCTTCAGTCAGTTTAGCTCAGTTCAGTTGCTCAGTCATGTCCTATTCTCTGTGACCCCATGGACTGCAGCATGCCAGGCCTCCCTGTTCATCACCAGCTCCCGGAAATTACTCAAACTCATGTCCATTGAGTTGGTAATGCCATCCAACCATCTCATCCTCTGTCATCCCCTTCCTCTCCTGGCCTCAATCTTTTGCAGCATCAGGGTCTTTTCAAATGAGTCAGTACTTCGTATCAGGTGGCCAAAGTAAATCTTAGCACCTAGAAAAAGGCTTAGCATGTGGGTGTGCATGTGTTTGTTATTGGTAATTAAATATATCCATGAATGAAATCAATGAACATCTATAATCAGCAAAGTTTATACATACAGTAATCTGTTTGACTAGAAAACTGGTCATCTCATGGGTTTCCCAACCATAGCATATAGATTTTCTGAGATAATCCTATTTTAGGAAGGTTTCCATTTTTCTTACATGGTCCTCTCTTTCATGGTCTCTAAGCTGCATCACTTAGTCATCCCTGATATAGGCTTTAAGTAAGAGTGCTGCATAGTTCCACTTAATGAGTGATGGATTATGTTGAGGGTCCCAGAGCAGTTTCATCTGAGATTCCCCTGTGGTTCCCCAAGCCTGGCTGCTCACCTTAACATCTACACGTCACGCCCTCCTCCCTTCTCTTTCCCTGCTGCCCCTGGCTTCCTACTGCCAGAGTGGAAGGAGAGAGAACCATTTCCTTTTGTTAGCTCTGGCTGAAGTGACAGAGTTGATCGATGAGTTGCTGTGCCTGTCCAGGAAAACCAGTTTGATTGCCCTCCTGTGGCTGGGCTGACAGCATTCCGCCTTTTATGAACTGAAGAGTGAAGGACTCTTTGGAGCTCAGTTTTGCCTGTTTATGATGGATTCCAGCTGTATTTTCTATGTCTGCTGTTGTTATATCATTGCCATTAGTATTAATTTCTGGTTAGTTTATTGGCTGTGGATTTATAATGACTTTACATCATAAACATAAAAAGAGGAAAAGCAATTGAATGAACTTTAGATAGCGAGTAGACCCAAGTGAAAAGGAGAAGATACTTGAGGCTAATAAGATTCACGTAGCTGGACAAGTCTAGCTTGCAGGCAGTTGTGCTTCTGGGAAATGGAGCCCTATTTGGATTGTAACACTTTTCCATACTTGTTGAAAATGAAATAAGATATTGCTGTAGCAGCAGAAAGGCTCATTGCTGGTGTATGAATCCTTTTACAGTAATCCTAACACTCAGAGGAAAACAGAAAACAATATGGAGTGAGGGGCCCTCTTTGGCTGAGGATCTATTTGATTTTTAATACCAATGATGTAAAGTTGCTTCAGTCATGCCCAACTCTTTGTGAATCTATGGACTGTAGCCTGCCAGGCTCCTCTGTCCATGGGATTCTCCAGGCAAGAAAACTGAAGCAGGTTACCATGCCCTTTTCCAGGGGATCTTCCTGACCTAGGGATCGAACCCACATCTCTTATGTCTCTGGCATTCCTTGGAAGAAAAGCAATGACAAACCTACACAGCGTGTTAAAAGGCAGCTTTGCCAGCAAAGGTCTTTCTAGTCAAAGCTATTGTTTTTCCAGTAATCACGTATGGATGTGAGAGTTGGACCATAAAGAAGGCCGAGCACCAAAGAATTGGTGCTTTTGAGCTTTAATGTTTGCTATGACCAGTGTGTTCTCTTGGCAAAACTCTATTAGCCTTTACCCTGCTTCATTCTGTACTCCAAGGCCAAATTTGCCTGTTACTCCAGGTGTTTCTTGACTTCCTACTTTTGCATTCCAGTTCCCTGTAATGAAAAGGACATCTTTTTGGGATGTTAGTTCTAAAAGGTCTTGTAGGTCTTCGGAGAACTGTTCAGCTTCTTCAGCGTTACTGGTTGGGGCATAAACTTGGATTACCGTGATATTGAATGGCTTGCCTTGGAAATGAAGAGAGATCATTCTGTTATTTTTGAGACTGCATCCAAGTAGTGCATTTCGAACTCTTTAGTTGACTATGACGGTTACTCTATTTCTCCTAAGAGATTCCTGCTCACAGTGGTAGATATAATGGTCATCTGAGTTAAATTCAGCCATTCCGGTCCATTTTAGTTTGCTGATTCCTAGAATATCAATGTTCACTCTTGCCATCTCCTGTTTGACCACTTCCAATTTGCCTTGGTTCATGGACCTAACATTCCAGGTTCCTATGCAATATTACTCTTTACAGCATCGAACCTTGTTTCTATCACCACAACTAGGTACTGTTTTTGCTTTCGCTCTGTCTCTTCATTCTTTCTGGAGTTATTTCTCCACTGATCTATAGTAGCATATTGGGCACCTACTGACCTGGGGAGTTCATCTTTCGGTGTCCTATCTTTTTGCCTTTTCATACTGTTCATGGGGTTCTCAAGGCAAGAATACTGAAGTGGTTTGCCATTCCCTTCTCCAGTGGACCACATTCTGTCAGACCTCTCCACCATGACCATTCCATCTTGGGTGGCCCCACATGGCATGGCTTAGTTTCATTGAGTTAGACAAGGCTGTGGTCCCTGTGATCAGATTGGCTAGTTGTCTGTGATTGTGGTTTCAGTCTGTCTGCCCTCTGATACCCTCTCTCAGTGCCTACCATCTTACTTGGGTTTCTCTTACCTTGGACATGGGGTATCTCTTCACGGCTGCTCCAGCAAAGCACAGCCACGGCTCCCAGCACTGAATGAAGCAAGGCAAAGCCTAACAGAGTTTTGCTAAGAGAATGCACTGGTCATAGCAAACACCCTCTTCCAACAACACAAGAGAAGACTCTACACATGGACATCACCAGATGGGCAACATTGAAACCAGATCAATTATATTCTTTGGAACCAAAGATGGAAAAGCTCTATACAGTCAGCAAAAACAAGACCGGGAGCCAACTGTGGCTCAGATAGTGAACTCCTTATCACCAAATTCAGACTTAAATTGAAGAAAGTGGGGAAAACCACTAGACCATTCAGGTATGATCTAAATCAAATCCCTTATGATTATACAGAGGAAGTGAGAAATAGATTTAAGGGACTAGATCTGATAGAGTGCCTGATGAACTATGGACAAAGGTTCATAACATTGTACAGCAGACAGGAATTAAGACCATCCCCAAGAAAAAGAAACACAAAAATGCAAAATGGCTGTCTGAGGAGGCCTACAAATAGCTGTGAAAAGAAGAGAAGCCAAAAGGAAAGGAGAAAAGGAAAAACATACCCATTTGAATGCAGAGTTGCAAAGAATAGCAAGGAGAAATAAGAAAGCCTTCCTCCAGCGATCAGTGCAAAGAAACAGAGGACAATAAGAGAATGTGAAAGTCTAGAGATCTCTTCAAGAAAATTAGAGATACCAAGGAAACATTTCATGCAAAGATGGGCCCAATAAAGGATAGAAACCGTATGGACCTAACAGAAGCAGAAGATATTAAGAAGAGGGGGCAAGAATACACAGAAGAACTGTACAAAAGCGATCATCACTACCCAGATAATCACGATGGTGTGGTCATTCACCTAGAGCCAGACATGCTGGAATGTAAAGTCAAGTGGGCCTTAGGAAGCATCACTATGAATAAAGCTAGTGGAGGTTATGGAATTCCAGTTGAGCTATTCCAAATCCTGAAAGACGAGGCTGTGAAAGTGCTGCACTCACTATGCTAGCAAATTTGGAAAACTCAGCAGTGGCCACAGGACTGGAAAATGTCAATTTTCATTCTAATCCCTAAGAAAAGCAATGCCAAAGAATGCTCAAACTACTGCACAATTGCACTCATCTCACACGCTAGTAAAGTAATGCTCAAAATTCTCCAAACCAGCCTTCAGCAATATGTGAACCGTGAACTTCCAGATATTCAAGCTGGTTTTATAAAAGGCAGAAGAACCAGACACCAAATTGCCAACATCCACTGGATCATCGAAAAAGCAAGAGAGTTTCAGAAAAGCATCTATTTCTGCTTTATTGACTATGCCAAAGCCTTTGACTGTGTGGATCACAATAAACTGTGGAAAATTCTGAAAGAGATGGGAATACCAGACCACCTGACCTGCCTCTTGGGAAATCTGTCTGCAGGTCAGGAAGCAACAGTTAGAATTGGATATGGAACAACAGACTGGTTGTTTGTCAAGAAAGGAGTTTGTCAAGGTTGTATATTGTCACCCTGCTTATTTAACTTCTATGCAGAGTACATCATGAGAAATGCTGGGCTGGATGAAGCACAAGCTGGAATCAAGATTGCTGGGAGAAATATCAATAATCTCAGATAAGCTGATTACACCACCATTATGGCAGAAAGTGAAGGACTAAAGAACCTCTTAATGAAAGTGAAATTGGAGAGTGAAAAAGTTGGCTTAATGCTCAACATTCAGAAAACTAAGATCATGACATCTGGTCCCATCACTTCATGGGAAATAGATGGGGAAACAGTGGAAATAGTGTCAGACTTTATTTTTGGGGGCTCCAAAATCACTGCAGATGGTGATTGCAGCCACAAAATTAAAAAACACTTACTCCTTGGAAGGAAAGTTATGACCAACCTAGACAGCATATTCAAAAGCAGAGACATTACTTTGCCAACAAAAGTCTGTCTTGTCAAGGCTATGGTTTTTCCAGTAGTCATGTATGGATGTGAAAGTTGGACTATAAAGAAAGCTGAGCACCGAAGAATTGATGCTTTTGAACTGTGGTATTGCAGAAGACTCTTGAAAGTCCCTTTGACTGGAAGGAGATCCAACCAGTCCATCCTAAAGGATATCAGTCCTGGGTGTTCATTGGAAGGACTGAGGTTGAAGCTGAAACTCCAATACTTTGACCACCTGATGTGAAGAGCTGACTCATTTGAAAAGACCCTGATGCTGCGAAAGATTGAGGGAAGGAGAAGCAATGAAAGAGAATGAGATGGTTGGATGGCATCACTGACTAAATGGACATGAGTTTGAGTTAACTGTGGGAGTTGGTGATGGGTAGAGAGGCCTGGCATGCTACAGTCCATGGGGTCGCATAGAGTCGGACATGACTATGCGACTGAACTGAACTGTGATGTTGGAAAAGACTCTTGAGAATTCCTCAAACCACTCCATCCTAAAATAAATCAGTTCTGAATATTCACCGGAAGGACTGATGCTGAAGCTGAAACTCCAATACTTTGACCACCTGATGTAAAGAGCCAACTCATTAGAAAAAGCCCTGATACTAAGAAATATTGAAGGCAGGAAGAGAAGGGGACAACTGGGATGAGATTGTTGGATGGCATCACTGACTCAATGGACATGTGTTTGAGCGAGTTTTGGGAGATGGTGAAGGACAGGGAGGACTGGCATGCTGCAGTCCGTGAGGTCGCAAAGAGTTTGACATGACTGAGCGACTGAACAACGTTTGGCAGGCTAGTTCTTTACCACTAGCGCCACCTGGGAAGCCCTTAATACCTGTGAATAACAGGTTAAAAGATTCTTTTCAAAATAATTTCCACAAGGACCTACAATTCCAGCTTAGGATAGTGGCCACAATCTTACAACTCCACAGTCTATGATTTTCATAGCAAAGCATGAGTTCCAGATTCCTCCATGGTTGACAGACACTATAATTTTCTTGGCTCATATGTTTTGCCTAAAAGTGAATGCATTTGTCAAAGCAGGAAGATACCTGTGATAGGTGCCATGAAAATAATTAGATAGATAATCCCCCTTTGATAGGTGAGCCATTTAAAAAAAATTAAAATTTAAAATATATCCAGACTTCAACTTGATTAACATATTTTATTGAAATACCTTAAAATTCTTTTCTGGAAAATTTGAACAGACAAATAAGCCTTAGTGAAGAAGAAGATGTTTTCTGTACCTCTGTATTTATTTTCTCCTGATGAGATGGCTCTGTTGTTAACACCTTCTTGTATAGGAAAGACACTTCTTATCATAGGAAGAAGTAAAAAGAGGATTGAGATCCTTCAGATACTTAAGACAGAGCTTTCAATTGCCAGCAATTCCTGCTACTTCTTGAAGCCTCATATCTGTCTCTTCTTCTGTAATGCTTTAATGATAGGTTCCATCTTTTTTGCCACTCCTAGGCAGAGTTGATCACTCTCTTTGTTATCCTGTTGTCTCTTTTTGATTCTTTTTTGTGGTGCTTTTTCACACTGTTGAACAATAATTCAGTTCTGTATCTATGAGATTTCAAACTCCATATGGTGATATCACCACCACCACCACCACCACCACCATCATCATCATTTCACCTGCATTATCACCTGAGCATAGCTAACATTTTTGACATTAATCAACTATATGAATTAGCATGTTTCATTCTCCCAATGATTCTGTGAGAGAGGTACTTTAAAAATCCTCAGGTTAAGGGAACTGAGACGCAGGGGGTTTTATTCAGTGTGATTCACTTTTATGACCTCCTTGCTTAGCACTCTTGGCACAGAGCAGGCCCCTGATCCTTATAGAATGAGTGTCTTTCTAGATAATCTCTATCAGTTTATTGTTTAGTTATAAAATGACCTATAAGGTTGAATATAAATACCATGACTTAGAAATGTTCCCTCCTGCTTGTTCCACTCAAATTTAATTCAACAAACGCTTTTCATTTCCATACTGATTGGTTTTGCTTCTTGTTGTCAGAGATGGTCTGAAAGTTCCCGAGGAGATGCATGTGTGAAATGGTAGTGACATTAGGGGTACTATCAAGGTCAACTCTTTCAAGGCATTGGGCTCTAATGCATGTATACTGTCCCCTAATTTACCCTAATCATTTTCATATTCATGTCTGTGACCCTGCTCATTGATTGTTTGATTTATTCATTCAGAAAGCCGTTAATGCTAGACCCTAAGATACAAAAGTAAATGTAACGAGAGAAGAGCAGCTATCAGAATGCTTATGGTTTAACGGTGATAGGTCAATAAGAAAGGCTAGAAGTAGATAGATACCATCAGACACATCAACAAAGAAGCACAAAAAGGTACCTATTATTAACTTATGAGAGTTTGGAGAACACTTCCTCCTAGATTAAGGCCTAAGAAGTAAGTGGAAAAGGAGCAAAGAGAATGTAGGTAGAGCATTCCAGGAATAAGCAGGTACAAAGATCTCCAGGAGGAACATGTTTGGGAACATGCAGACCGTTCAGTATGACTTGCATACCTGGTGTCATTACAGATGAGGATACAGACAGAAATAGAGGCCAAGTCAGAGGCCTCTTGAATGTCACACATTATAGTTTCAACAACCTAAAGGCAAAGAAGATACATCAAAATGTTGCAAGGAGAGAGCAAAGCAAGGTTTTTTTGTTTTGTTTTGTTTTGTTTTGTTTTTATCTCATGGTTTCCTATCGGAGAAGGCAATGGCACCCCACTCCAGTACTTTTGCCTAGAAAATCCCATGGACGGAGGAGCGTGGTAGGCTGCAGTCCATGGGGTTGCGAAGAGTTGGACATGACTGAGCGACTTCACTTTCACTTTCCACTTTCATGCATTGGAGAAGGAAATGGCAACCCACTCCAGTGTTCTTGCCTGGAGAATTCCAGGGACGGGGAAGCCTGGTGGGCTGCCATCTATGGGGTCGCACAGAGTCGGACACGACTGAAGCGACTTAGCATGGTTTCCTATTTTTCACTTAATTTTTTATTTATGGTTTTACATATACACGAATCTATTCTTTTAAAATTATTTTCCCATGTAGGTTATTACAAAATATCAAGCAGATTGCTGTGTACTATACATTAGGTCTTTGTGGGTTATCTATTTTAAATATTGTGTGTACACGTCAATCCTAAACTATCAATTTATTCCTCTGCACGACCCTTCTTCACTGATAATCATAAGTTAAGTCTGTGAGTCTGCTTCTGTTTTATAAATAGGTTCATTTGTATCATTTTTTTTTGATTCCACACATAAGTGATAGGATGTAATATTTGTTTTACTCTGTCTGACTTTACTTAATATGATAATCTCCAGGTCCATCCACATTGGTGCAAATGACATTATTTCAATCTTTTTTAATGGTTGAATAAGACTCCATTGATTATATGTACCAAATCTTTTTTATCAAATCAATTCATTTGTTGATGGACATTTAGGTTGCTTCTCTCTCTTGACTATTATAAACAGTGCTGCAATGAACACTGGGGTGCACATGTCTTTTCGAACCACATTTATCTCTGGATATATGCCTAGATATGGTATTGCTGGATCTATGGTTGTGACCCCATGGACTGCAGCGTGCCAGACTTCCCTGTCCTTCCCTATTTCTTGGTGTTTGCTCAAACTCGTCCATTGAGTCGGTGATGCCATCCAACCATCTCATCCTGTCATCCACTTTTTCTTTTGCCTTCAATCTTTCCGGGCCTCAGGGCCTTTTCCAGCGAGTTGGCTCTTCACATCAAGTGGACAAAGTACTGAAGCTTCAGCTTCAGCCCTTCCAATGACTATTCAGGGTTGATTCCCTTTGGGATTGATTAGTTTGATCCCCTTGCTGTCCAAGGAACTCCGAAGACTCTTGTCCAGCACCACAATTCAAAAGCATCAGTTCTTCAGCACTCAGCATTTATGGTCCAACTCCACATTCATTCTTGACTACTGGAAAAACAAAGACAGATCTTTGTCACAAAGTGATGTCTCTGCTTTGTAATATGCTGTCTACATTTGTCACAGTGTTCTTTCCAAGGAGCAACCATCTTTTAATTTCATGGTTACTACTGTCCACAGTGATTTTAGAGCCCAAGAAAATAAAGTCTGCCACTGTTTCCACTTTTTCCCCTTCTATTTGCCATGTAGTGATGGGAGTTGTTGCTTTAATCTTTGTTTTTTGAATGTTGAGCCTTAAGCCAGTTTTTTTTCACTCTCCTCTTTCACACTCAACAAGAGGCTTTTAAGCTCCTCTTCATTTTCTGCCATTAAAGTGGTATCACCTACATACATGAGGCTGTTAATATTTCTCCGGGCAATCTTGATTCCAGTTTGTGATTCATCCAGCCTGCCATTTCACATGATGTACACTTCATAAGCAAGGTGACTATATACAGTCTTGACATACTCCTAGCCCAAACTTTGAACCAGTCTGTTGTTCCATGTCTAGTTCTGTTACTTCTTGACCTGCATATAGATTTCTCAGGAGACAGGTAAGGGGGTCTTGAATTCCCATCTCTTTAAGATCTCTCCACAGTTTGTTGTGATCACACAGCCAAAGGCTTTAGCATAGTTGATGAAGCAGAAGTACAGGTATTTTAGGAATTCCTTTGCTTTTTCTATGATCCAATGATGGGACCAATTTGATCTCTGCCTTTTTAAAATCCAGCTTGCACATCTGGAAGTTCTTGGTTCACTTACTGTTGAAGCCTAGTTTGAAGGATTTTGAGCATTACTTTGCTAGAATATGAAATGGGTACAATTGTACAGTAGTATGAATATTCTTTGGCATTGCCCTTATTTGGAATTAGAATGAAAACTGACCTTTTCCAGTCCTGTGGCCATTGCTGAGTTTTCTAAATTTGCTGGCATATTGAGGACAGCACTTTAACAGTATTTTTAGGATTTTAAATATCTCAGCTGGAATTCCATCAATTCCACTAGGTTTGTTCATAGTAATGCTACCTAAGGCCCACTTTACTTCACACTAGAGGTTATCTGGCTCTAGGTGAGTGACCACACCATCATGGTTATCCGCATCATTATGACTGTTATTGTATAGTTCTTCTGTGTATTCTTGCCACCTCTTCTTAATATCTTCCACTTCTGTTAGGTCCATACCATTTCTGTCCTTTATTGAGCTCATCTTTGCATGAAATTCTCCCTTGGTAGCTCTAATTTTCTTGAAGAGATCTCTAGTCTTTCCCATTCTATTGTTTTCCTCTATTTCTTTGCACTGATCACTGAGGGAGGCTTTCTTTTCTCTCTTTGCTACTCTCTGGAACTCTGTGTTCAGTTGGGTATATCTTTCCCTTTCTCCCTTGCCTTTCACTTCTCTTCTTTTCCTCAGCTATCAGTTAGGCCTTCTCAGCCAACCAGTCCTTCTTGCATTTCTTTTTCTTGGGGATAGTGTTGCTCACCGCCTCCTCTAGAATGTCACAAACCTCTATACATTGTTCTTCAAGCAGTCTGTCTACAAACCTAATTCCTTGAATCTAATCTCTTGGATCATATGGCAGCTCTATTTTCAACTTTAAATTAACTCCCATTTTATTCTTCAGTGGCTGTACTGATTTAGATTCCCACCAAGAGTGTAGGAGGATTTCATTTCTTCCACACCCTCTCCAACATTTATTGTCTGTAGGTTTGTTGATGATGGTCATTCTGACAGGTGTAAGGTGATATCTCATTTTATGCACTGCAGTTTTGATTTGCATTTCTCTAATAATTAGCAATATTGAGCATCTTTGCATATACCTTTGGCCATCCATATATTTTCTCTGGAGAAATGTCCACTTTGGTCTTCTGCCCATTTTTTTGATTGAGTTTTTTTTTTTTGTTATTGTTGTTATTTGTTTTTAATGTTTCAAGCCAAATGAGCTGTTTGTAAAGTTTGGACTAATTTAAATTTAGAATATGCTGACTACAAACAATAGACAGATTTTTCATTCCACAGGTACTTATACAGTACTTAATATGTGTCAAAACGCAGTAATATTCAATACTTGGATGAACTGGAGAAGTAGAATGGTGGAGGCAGGTAGATCAGCAGAGAAAGAAAGAGGTTGCTGGAATAAATACTGAGGAGTTAGAAACAAAAGCAGTGAGATTTATTTATAGTCAGTTCATTTCACTAATATTTCCCCTCTAATTACCACCTACAGAAAAATCATTGAATAAGAGCTTATCATTCAGTACACCTAGACTTACCATTAGCTTAGGCTTTTTCCACCATGTTTGTTTATTTAAGGAACATTCACTAACTATCTTGGCAAATGGTTGGATAACTAGCCAGGCAAGCGAGAAGGATAGTGCTTTGGAAACAGATAAATATGGATTCAAATACAGCTCTGTTGCTTCTTAACTGAGTGATGTTAGGACCTGTCTCATGTAGGTTTTTAAGATATGAAATCCTATTCCTTTTTATTTCATTCTGGAAATCTCACCTTGACATGGCTTCCATTTCTGTTTTCATTGTAAATTATTGCTCTTATAGGCTAGTGCCATTAAAAAAAGGTCAAGACTAGAACACAAGAGCCAAGAATGAATTATAACTCAGACATTTAGACTTATGGCTCTTTGAAGAACAAACTCTTTGGTCAAAATTTTTGCCTCAGAGAATGCTAGAAGAGTGTATCTGAATGCTACCTTTTCTGTGTTTGGTAGATTGTCATAGCAGGGGTTATTTAATCAACTTTATGCCACTGTCCTAAAGGTAGTGCGCTAAGTGCTTTACATAAGTGAACTCATTCAATCTTCACCATAAACACATGAGGCAATTACTATGTGTTCATTTTATAGTTGAGAAAGCTGAGGCTCAGACATGTGGAGGGATGTGTTCCCAAAATCACTGAGAGAGCTGAACCCCACATAAGCTGATAAAGCTCTAAAGTGCTATTTCTCGCAGGATACACTGTGTCCTTTCCCTTGTAAGAAATATACCAGGCACAGAAAGGAAACTGTGGCAAAGGAAGGTACTATTCCTCCCTGCCCTTAGGAAATGCATAATATAGTATAATACACAAATAGCAACACAGTTATAGTTGTCGGTCGCTGTGTGTCACCTGACACAGGCTGATCCTGTTGACCAGGACACCAGTCCTTATCCTGCTTTATTCCTACAAACTTAACACTAAGACCTGGACATCTGTCCAGTTTTTTTTTTGTTTGTTTGTTTGTTTTTAACAAGACAAAGGAGGGGTGAGGTATTCCCACAAGTCCATCGTGTACTGCCTGTCTCAACTGAGGAGTAAAATCAGTGCCACTGGAGCAACCGAGGCCACACATGGCTCTGAAGGAGTTAACTGCTCAGCCTGAACAGGGTTCTGTACAGTGAACCAGAAGGACTAGGCTCAGCCATGACTCTCCTGAAAACGAACAGTCTCTGGGCAGTTCAGTTCTTGCAGTGTCTCCTGTGGGAGGTTTGGCTAGCCTGGCTTGGTTGACCAAGCCATATAATTAGCCAGGAATGTTCAGAAGTAAATATTGTTGAAGGAGAAATAAGACAGTTATCCATGGTTGCATCTACCTCAGAAATGGCCAAAACTGCTCCTGGAATGACTAAGTAGACCAAAAAATGCTGGGCTAGTAACTCTAGATGAGAATTTAAACTAAGAAAGAGTTCAATTTCTCTCTGTAGGGTTGGTCCATTTTTAGGTAAATGTTGCCTCTTCCAACCTCTGGTTTACATTACAAGAGGCTTTTCCCTAATTCTTTCTGGCTGTTCTCCCCACCCTTTATTCACTCAGCACCCTGGGGAGGACAAGCGCCTAACTGATCAGTAGATTTGTGAAGAATAAAGCTCAGGTCAGTGCCCAGGGTCGAGGGTTTCTTCAGTGCCCCTCCGTTGTGCAAGCCTCACCTGTGTGAATCTTGGACTTGGAGGGGGTGCTATAGAGAGGAGTAAGTCTGACCTAGTCTGAATTTTTAGTTAGCCTAAGGTCTCATGCTAGCTGATATCTTCTACCTCAGCCATGAGGAGTCATTAGGGATATTTGACCGCTTTCTTTCACTCATTTCTCAATTTGCTCAGGAGGTAAGGAAGAAGGTCATTAATTATCCTGGCTTGCATGGAAGCCCCCTCCTCACATGAAAGTAACAATGTAATAAATCAGGTTATTAAGTTGAGTAGAAGTGGGAAAATGGAGGAGGACAGAGGCACATGTGGTCTTTATTTCCACTCAAGATAGACTCTCTAGATGGGGCTGAGCCTGTCACAAGTGGGTTTATCTCTGACATGTGGAAAAGTTCCTGACTGCATTGGGTGCCTGACGAGAAGAAGGGATTACCAAAGAGCCCTGTGGGATTGTTTCCCCGCAGATACTCTTAAGAGCTTATATATGTCCAGGCGGAATTAAGAACAGGTAATCATGATAATCATCAATAAAATGGCTGAGCTGACAAGCGCCTCGGAAAGCCTGCATTACTTCCAGTGACAGACATGCAGCCATGCTGACTCCCTCAGGCCCACAGGGCACTGGTTACCTGTAATGACTTCTGTGGTGAAGAAGTGAATTGGAACTCTAGTGTTACTGAATTGCACATTCATTTTAAATAATTTTTTAAGTGTCTATTGAATTTGTTGCAATAGTGCCTCTCCTTTTGGCCATGAGGCACGTGGGATCCTAGTTCCCTGATCAGGGAATGAACCTGTGACCCCGGCACTGGGAGGCCAAGTCCCAACCACTGGACCGTCAGGGAAAGTCCTTCACATTCCTGCTAAAGAAGACATTTGCAGACTCCTAGATGGCAATCTGGAATTAATTTTTTCTTATTGTCTTCTTCTCCCTCATCTCATTCTTTACCAACACCCTCACTCACCTAGTTGAGATCTGTGCTTTTTTAGCTCTTTCATATATTTTCTTCTACTTTATTGAAAATAGAGCCTGGATGGCAAAGATTTTGGAGACCTCGGTAGAGGTTAAATTGGAAAAAAGTGAGGTTGAGATCAGGTATTAATGACCACTCATGAGGCTTGTTAGATTGTGAGGAAAAGGTATAAAGGTAGATAGAAAGGAGAGAGTTTTGGATACCAAAACTCTGGATTGGGGAAGACAGTAAACGGAGACTCTGGGGCTCAGTAGTCTGGTTGCGGAAATGGTGTGCAGAAAGATAAAGGGTTTAGAAGTTGGGAATGACATAATGTGGCTCTAAGAATTCTTCCTGGTCTTCCCTGTTCAGTCTGTGTGTTATTGGACCAAGTACTCCTGGAGCAGTGTTATCCTAGGCCTCTTGAAGGTACAATTTATTTTTTTTAAGTAATTATTTTCTACATTAATTCTGATATTCAACAGAAAAAAATGCTCAGTAGAGAGGAGAGGAAGGAAAAATTGTTGATGTACGTGGTGGCCAGAATGTTGGTACTTTGTAAATACTTAACTGCTCCAGGGTTAACATTCTGTGATTCAATGGATTGAATTAAATTAAACCACCTTGAATTTTCAGCATAATGGGAGGGTAAAGAAGAATAATGGATGTCCTCATAGTACAGGCAAAGAAAGACATCACATTATTTTATTGTTGGAAGTAATAAAAATTTCCCTAATCCTTCAGGGGGCAAATGATTCTCAGAGAGAGGTGTTGGGGTCAGGCTATGGTTTCAAGGAGAAGAGATTTGCAGGAATTCACTAATGAAGACATGAAAATGTCAAAACACAACTGAAGCATTAAAACATATCCAAGGGCATGGATTTGTAAAAGTGCCTTCTTTAAGAAAATGCCACGGTATATATATCTCCAAGAACTAATTGTTATTGGAATATGAAAAAGGGCCCCTGGTTATAAATTCAAAGAATACTATTTATAATGGCTTTGGAGGCCCTGCATATCCTAACAATTAGCCAAATCTTCCTTTAGGAATTTTATGAAGAATTGGCATTAATGAGGAGGGATCGATGCCCTCCTTCTCACTTCTGTAAGTAAAAAAGTCAGAGTTTTTGTTAATAAAGTTCATTCAGTCAAGCTATTTACTTGAAAAGTGGATTTCCCCAAAGACATTGCAAATGGTAGACTATTCGGGACTCCACCAGCTCATATGACTTCTTATAGTGAACTAGGGAGCCCTTTGGGGGAGGTGCATATTTGCTGCTTCCATTGAGCAGTTCAGCATGTCCCTAGGCCCAGAGCACCCTTGGGGAGTGGAGGTGGGGATGGTAGTTTTCAGCCCCGTCGGGCCCTGTGGGAAGGACACTCCCGTGCAGTGACCTTGCAACATACTTCTGTGGAAATCCTATAGCGGGCAAACCACACACTGATTTATGTATCTAAGCGCTGGACAGAGATTCAGATCATCATAAAAGGTGACTGCAGCCATGGGGCCCGGTGAAGAGTAAGAGGGACCAGGTACAGCTGAAATGACTGATTCTGACTCTTTAGCCTGTCACCCTGGATATTTTCTTCCTTTTTAGGGGTCACTGAGCATTTCCAGTGTTCCTGCCAGGATTCTCCTTGGCCTTATCCAATTCTGTTATCCTCAGCAAACTTCCAAGGAGGACATGGAGAGGTTCTTGGTGCCCCTTTGTAAATTCTGAAGAGATTATGCCATTCTTGGCAGACTCGCTTCTCTTTTGAAGCTCTGGGTATTCTTGTCAATAAAATGAAGATTTTACGCACATAATTTTAAGGCCTCTTCCAGCTCCAAAGTCTGAGCTAAGCAAAGACACATATTTTCTGGTTACTTATATGAAAACTCCCAAATAAACTGCCCGGAGAAATACTGGCACATTTGTTAACAATATTTCATTTGTTGTAAAATGTAGCAAAGAGTTTTTGGGTCATTGTACATTTCTTAAAGTGAAGTCTAGTTTATTCTAAAACCACAATATCTATTTTTGCTTTAATTTGTAGGAATCCAAGCAAAAAAGAAAAAAAAAGCATAAATTATTTAATTTCCAGTCAATCCTCAGAAGAGCCCACAGTTAACACAGTATGTATAAACATTTCTGTAGCGTTTCAGGAGGTAATGTTGATGCTAGCCGAAAGTGAGTGAATGGCAAGCTTTCAGCCTATGAATCATATGTTAGAAAGCTCTGAAATAATAAGTACTAGTTTTTAAATTGCCAGTCATTCTTTCAAAGTGGTTGTTTAAGGAATATAAAGGGCTCTTACTATATCAAAATTCAGAAATATATACATTTTAAAATTTCAGATAAATTGTAGAAGATGGGTCAAATGAGTGAGCACCAATTTTAGCAAGAAGAGCTCCCCAAAAGGCAGTTTTCTGATAACAGTAATATGAAAAATATATTTTTCTTTCATCCTACAAAGTTCAATTTACTATACTCTGGGTAAAGTCCACAAGGCTTAAAAAAATCTTGCCAAGAGAGCACATTTTCAGAGGAATACACTGGGATGCTGAACTCCAATTTGTGCTTGTCTAAACAGAGTTGTGGGGTGATAAAGATATTCCAGAAATACCAGATGCTACAGATAGTTCACACTGTTTAAGAACATTAGCATGCAGTTTTCAAAAAAAGTAAAACAATCTAGATGAGTTAATATCAACTATAATAAATTATTTACTAGAGGTTCTCTTCCCTTGGTCCAATTTCAAGTAAATGTCTTCAGGATGCCCAGGAGGATCTAGAAAGTGTCTCTCTGAGAAACCATCTTGAATTAATTACATTCTTCCAGCCATAAAAAATTAAAGAAAAAGAGAAACTAAAGCAAAGGGAATTAAGAAGAGAGTACATTTAGCTCAAAATATTTACACTACGCTTTTAGTTTCAAGCAGCATTTCTTGGAAAATTTGAAAAAAGAGTACAGCTTCATGTGAGACTGATGAAATAGTAGCTATCTGTGCAGATTAACCAGATCGTCAAATCGTGGGCATCCTTGGCCTTCATACATTTTGTAGCTGAGGGTATAGGTGTGGGCCAAGGAGAAGCAGGCACTTGTGCTTGGAACAGCTCCATCTTTTTCTGATTTTTCCCTCCATCCTAAGCTGCTTTCCTTTCTGACCATCTCTGCCACCCTCAGGGTCCCTCTTCTTTTTATCCACACAGCCCAGCTCACTGTCTTGGCTCTCTGTTGCTTCTTCTCTGGTTTTTGTGTCTAAGAGATACAGAAGTTAAACAAAAAAAAAAGCAAACTGATTTAGATTATAGATTACCAAAAATCTGTATTCATCTTATTTTCTGTCTTTTAATGTTCTTTGTTCCAAGGGGAAATTGTCAGTGCCTCAGACACTGACACCATTTCTGGACACCAGGCCTAAAATAGCTCCCATTCCCCCTGTAATCAGACCTGTGGTGTTAGAGATGGCTCTTGAGAGTCCCTGGGACTGCAAGGAGATCCAACTAGTACATCCTAAATGAGATCAGTCCTAGTATTCATTGGAAGGACTGATGCTGAAGCTGGAGCTCCAATACTTTGGCTACCTGATGCGAAGAAATGACCCATTGGAAAAGACCTTGATGCTGGGAAAGATTGAAGGTGGGAGGAGAAGGGAACAACAGAGGATGAGATGGCTGGATGGCATCACTGACTCGATGGACATGAGTTTGAGTAAACTTTGGGAGTTGGTGATGGACAGGGAGGCCTGGTGTGCTGCAGTCCATGGGGTCACAAAGAGTCGGACACGATTGAGTGACTGAATGACAACACAGTGACCAACGCATAGAGAGAGAGCTGAGTGGAGAGTGTGCAGGCCCTGATCTTGCAAGAAGTGAGCAGGGAAGAGGAGCCCCAGTGCCCCTTTCCCCTCTTCTTCCGTTTCCCTTCCCAGCCAGGGCGCTCCCATCGGCAGAACCCAAACTGGACGAAGCAAGTAGCAAAGGCTCAGAGTGGATCTGGAGGGAAGAGAGGCGACTCCCCATATTGACTTCACTCTCTGCCACGTTACTTCATTTTACTCTTCCCAGAGCCTTTGAGGTTATGCGTAATGCTATCCTTTGCTTGTTGGTTGATTATTTTTGTGGTAGGAAAGAAACTTTATGGAAACAGGGGATTTATTTTGGATTCTCTGCAGTTTTCTAGAATGCTTCTGGACACACAGTTTGCACTCATTAAGTATTTGTGAAGGAAAGGAGGAAAGGAGGAATTGAAAAAAAGAAAGATTTAAAAAAAGAAAGAAAACATAAAGAAAATAAAAAAATTTACACTTATGCAGATGCTCAGGAAAATCTGTTTTTCTTTTCCCAGTGGTATGTGAGGTGATTTTAGCTGGTATGTGAATTACTGCTTTTCATTTAATTACCACGTATCTATTTTAATGATTATTAGATGATATTTTTCCCTATCATAAGTCTTGAATAGGTATTTAAATATAAGAAGCAAAGTTATGGAAAAATATTAGATATATGTTATTAAAAGTAAACAATGCTACCTAAATACATGAAGTTTGGGGAGAAGGTTGAGTGAAATGTTCTTCAAAACTCCATGTTTTTATTTTTGAAAATCTTTTTATTTTTAAAATTTATTTTATCAAAATATACCTAATTTACAATGTTGTGTTAATTTCTTCTGTACAGCAAAGTGATTCATGTATACATGTATATACATTCTTTCTCATATTAATATAGCTCAATGCTTTTATAAGCAACAATAACAATAATTCGCTTAACTCCATGTTTTTATAAGCAATGTTAAGAAGCACAGCTCTTTGTATCTTCAGAGCGTTTTGTTGTTCAGTTGCTTACTCACATCCCCCTCTTCGCAACCCCATGGATTGCTGCACACCACCAGGCTTCCCTCTCCTTCACCATCTCCCAGAGTTTTCTCAAACTCATGTCCATTGAGTCGATGATGCCATCACACTATCTCCTTTTCTGATGACCCCTTTCTTCTTGCCCTCAATCTTTCCCAGCATCAGGGTCTTTTCCAATAAGTTGGCTCTTGGCATCAGGTGGCAAAGTATTGCAGCTTCAGCATCAGTCCTTCCAATGAATATTCAGGACTGATTTCCTTTAGAACAGACTGATTTGACTTCCATGCTGTCCAAAGCACTCTCAAGAGTCTTCTCTAGCACTATAGTTCAAAAGAATCAATTCTTCAGTGCTCAGCCTTCTTTATGGTACAACTCACACATTCGTACATGACTATTGGAAAAACCATAGCTTTGACTATGTGGAATTTTGTTGGCAAAGTGATGTCTCTGGCTTCCCTGGTGGCTCAGATGGTAAAGAATCTGCCATATATATGCGTTAGTATACTGTATTGGTGTTTTTCTTTCTGGCTTACTTCACTCTGTATAATAGGCTCCAGTTTCATCCACCTCATTAGAACTGATTCAAATGTATTCTTTTTAATGGCTGAGTAATACTCCATTGTGCATATGTACCACAGCTTTATTATCCATTCACCTGCTGATTTAGGTTGCTTCCATGTCCTATGGAATTTAGAAAGATGGTAACAATAACCCTGTATACGAGACAGCAAAAGAGACACTGATGTATAGAACAGTCTTTTGGACTCTGTGGGAGAGGGAGAGGATGGGATGATTTGGGAGAATGGCATTGAAACATGTATAATATCATATATGAAATCAATTGCCAATCCAGGTTCAATGCACGATACTGGATGCTTGAGGCTGGTGCACTGGGACGACCCAGAGGGATGGTACGGCGAGGGAGGAGGGAGGAGGGTTCAGCATGGGGAAAACATGTATACCTGTGACAGATTCATGGTGATATATGGCAAAACCAGTAAAATATTGTAAAGTTAAAAAAAAAAAAAAAAAAGAATCTGCCAGCAGTGCAGGAGATGTGGGTTCAATCCCCATGTTGGGACAATCCCCTGGAGAAAGAAATGGCAGGCCACTTCAGTAGTTTTGCCTGGATGATCCCATGGACAGAGGAGCCTGGCAGGCTATAGTCCATGGGGTCGAAAACAAGTCAGACATAACAGCGACTAAACAACTGGTGTGCTTTCACAACACTATGGTCCAGAGAGTTTAAAAAGCATTGTCCAGGGTCCTGGATGAGTTGGTGATAAATTCAGGAACGCGGCTCACGCATTCTCATGTGAGAATAGTTCTCCCGTGTTGTCCTTAGCATGGCACTCCACATGGAGACAAGCAGTGAGTGTGTGTGTCCATTTCTCCTGGTCGGGAATGCTGAGTTCCAAGGATGGACTGCCCTGGCTCAGCCCCTGCTCCAAAGTCACTAGGGCTTCCCTGGTGGCTCAGGTGGTAAAGAATCTACCTGCAATGCAGGAGACCTGAGTTCGATCTCTGGGTCAGGAAGATCCTCTGGAGAAGGGAATGGATGCCCACTCCAATATTCTTGCCTGGAGAATTCCATGGACAGAGGAACTTAGAAGGCTACAGTCCATGGGGTCACAAAGAGTTGGAGAAGCCTGAATGCTAACACTTCTTTCCCTTTCTGATAAATTACTAGCTTACTCTGTGCCTTGGTTTCCTCATCTGTAACTTGGTGTAACTGTAACTCTTCTCCTGTTGGGCTGTTGCAAGGACTGAAGAAATTAACACGAGCCCCTAAAAAAGTGTCTGGGACATAGTGTGCTGATTTTCTAGTTGTGAAAGTATTTCTATTCACCTGGAATTCCAGTCTGCTTTTTTCTGTCCTTTTCCTCCCTCTGTTATGTGTGCAGAGAAAGATTTGAGCAGCATGCTGCTGCTACTGCTGCTAAGTCACTTTAGTCGTGTCCGACTCTGTGCGACCCCATAGACAGAAGCCCACCAGGCTCCCCCATCCCTGGGACTCTCCAGGCAAGAACACTGGAGTGGGTTGCCATCTGGACCAAAAATATATTCATTTGAGGTGCTCAGCATTGATATATTGCCCTGGAGTCCTGACAAATGTATTTTAATAATTGAACTCTGAGTGAGTGGGCATTTCATAGATGTGGGAGATAAGAGAATCTACTGAAATGAGATGAAATGTATATGCCAAAGTTATCATCTCTGGGAGAATGCAATATATATAGATATATATAGATAGAGATAGATAGAGATAGATAGAGATAGATAGAGATAGATAGATGTGAGGCATAAAGTAATTCTATTAATAATAATGGTGCCTGCATTTTTGCTTTTCCCACTGTGGGCACACACTTGAATTTATTCACATTACAGAATATTCTCCCATGTGCCATGCATCTGGTATTGACTGAGCTTTCCTAAACCTTGCTGCATTACATATGGTTAAGTCATTATAAATTTACATAAAGTTACACACCCATATATGTAAATTATCTCTATGTGTAAAACAGTGTTCCTACTTGACAGGACTGTTATGGTCTTCTGGCACTGTTTTAATAAATTCCTGTTTACTTGTAAATAAATTCTTATTTGTTCTCCTGCTGCACTTTTGGTCAGTACTGAGATGATGGTACTGAACACAGCCAACTAGCAAACATAGCCTTCAGCTCTGGAAGTTATCCAGTGTTCCAGTGAATTCCCACATATTTTTTTAACTAGTTTTTTAAAAACTGGACAATGTGAATAGGAACAGAGGATTCCCCTTTGTACACCTCTGTGTAATTAAGAGAATCTCACTCTTTGTCCCAATTCAAGGGCATGGATCCAGAATTAATGATGGCATCACTTCTGTTGGAAAGAAAACAGATAAATTAACAATAAAGCAAACAAAAATCCAGGAGTTCAAAGTGTCAGCAAAGTTTTCCTGAAAGAAAGTGATCTTAAGGCTCAATAGGAACTGTCTAGGTCTGATGGGATAGCAGAGTGGTGATATCTTCAAAGAATGACAGTATCAGGGTTGTTCAGGGTTTGGATACCAACTGCAGTTCCTTTAGGAAAAGCTTTAGACAAAAGATGCCATGATTACCTCTTAAGATTATAGATAATGTTTCTATTTTATTGATGATATTCTGCTTCATAGAAGATTCTATACTATTTTTGGGGAAGGGGAGCATTAATGTGAGAATTTGCTCCATTTGGGCAAGTGGAATTAGATGCTTTTGAAAAAAAGAGAATTATATAAATTTTAATCAGTTGAGAATTCCATGGACAGAGGAGCCTGACAGGCTACAGTCCATGGGGGTCACAAAGAACTGAACTGAGTGACCAACACTTTCACTTTCAATCCGTCGATCATCTCTAGTTTACAGCAAAACTTTCCTGTTTTTCACCTATATGGTAAAAAATGTGTTGATTTATTAGAATTCTTTGTGAAGTCAGTTAGTGAAGGACTTAAAAATATAGCCTTGATAAGTCTCAGGTCTTCACACATCCTTGAGCATGAAGATGGGGAAGGTTAACAAGATGCCAACTGGGAGAAGTAGCCCAGACTTTGGGCTTGATTGGGTAAGTGGAGTCAGAGATTTTGAGCAAACATGGCTTAGACCAGATTGAGGATCAGCACTGCTGCTGCTGCTAAGTCACTTCAGTCCTGTCCGACTCTGTGCGACCCCATAGACGGCAGCCCACCAGGCACCCCTGTCCCTGGGATTCTCCAGGCAAGAACACTGGAGTGGGCTGCCATTTCCTTCTCCAATGCATGAAAGTGAAAAGTGAAAGTGAAGTCGCTCAGTCAGACCTACCTAATCAAGTGGGGTGGAGGATTTAATAGATGGACCATTAGGAAATGGGACAGATACAAGACAGAGGGAAAACTCCTCAAGAATCAGGCCATAACTGGAGTTGCAATTTTCTCATATGTTTTATACATTTTTTTGTATTGGGAGAGTCCCTTGGACTGCAAGGAGATCCAACCAGTCCATTCTAAAGGAGATCAGCTCTGGGTGCTCTTTGGAAGGAATGATGCTAAAGCTGAAACTCCAGTACTTTGGTGATGGACAGGGAGGCCTGGCGTGCTGCGATTCATGGGGTCGCAAAGGGTCGGACACGACTGAGCGACTGAACTGAACTGAACTGATAACCAGTTAACAACATTGTGACAGTTTCAGGTGAAGAACAAAGGGATTCAGCCCAACATATACATGTATCCATTCTCCCCCTCCCCCTCTTTACCTTCTGGCAATTTTCTCATATTCTTAATAGGAATAATGATAGTACATATTTCATAGGGCTGCTGTAGGAATTAATTGAGATTGAAAAATATAAAGCTTTTAGCAAAGTGCCTGGAACTCAACAATAGCATCTTTGCTTTTGTTTTATAATAATAACAATATAATAATCAGTATTATAATAATTATATAATAATAAGTATTGAAGCAGCACAGAGGAGGAAAAGTTCTTGCTGTGATGAAATGTTCCAATAATTCTTTTGTAACTTATTTAAGAATCATATATATCTAACCTTGAATGTCTAAGAGAGACTTGGGCAAAGGCCAGAAGGATTTTTAAAAATTTTATTTTCTACAGCACTGCATGTGAGTTGGGAGTGAAGAAGCAGACAGGATAACAGATGAAGAAATTTCAGTGAGACAGAAAAATGCAGTTCTGAGAGCTTTTCCAATTTTATACCAAGGATGACCTGCATTTTGTCTCAAATTATTATTTTAGTCACATGCAATGCTCTCCAAATGGTCTCATTAAAAAAGATGCCACTTCTCCTTACAAAATGTGAAGTGAGTTAAGTTTCAAATCTGGCCTTTTGCTTTGTTTTCTTCCTGTACAAAGACAGCGACTGTTGCTCTAAACTGGCTTTCTGTAGAATGATTTAAATAAGCATATCATTGTCAAAATGCAGAGCTTCCAGAAGCCAACAGCCTCAGGTTGAATAAAACCTTGATGGTGATGTCTGTAATGATGTTCACTTAAGAGGCCTGCTGTTAATGTTTGAACTGTGATCTCTTTAAGGCCTGGTATATAGAAGGCCCAACCTTCAGGATCTCAGCATGCAACCACATTTGGAGATAAGGTCTTCAAGCAGGTGACTAAGTTAAAATGAGATCTTTATGGTTGAGGTTCTCTAGTTTCATGGGCTTCCCAGGTGTCGCTAGTGGTAAAGAGCCCGCCTACCAATGCAGGAGACATAAGAGACATGGGTTTGATCCCTGGGTCGGGAAGATCCCCTGCTCCAGTATTCTTGCCTGGAAATGACATGGACAGAGGAGCCTGGCGGGCTATGGTCCATAGGATTGTAAAGAGTCAGACATGACTGAAGAGACTGAGCAAGAATGCACACCTATAGTCCCATAGTCCTTATAAGAAGAGGCAGAGACACAGAGCAAAGGCCATGTGAGGACACAGCCAAAAGGTGGTCACCTTCAAGGCTGGGCGAGAGGCCTCAGAGGAAGACTAAGCTGCTGACACCTTGACCTTGAACTTCCAACCTTCGGAACTATGAGAAATTAGATTTCTGTTGTTCTGTTGCCGTTCAGTCTGCAGTATTTTGTTAAGGCAGCAAATTAGTACACTTGCCTTGCTCTAGAATCTTCAGTCTAATCTTTCATATTATATGGAACTCAAAGTTCAAGAAATATGAAGAGTAGGGCTGAGAGTCCCTCCCTCTGTATTTATTTTACAGTAACAAGCTTGCAAAAGCAGCCAAGTTGTCTGTAGGTGACAAGTTAAATATCTGAGTGATCCTCCTGGTTAGTGCCAGGCTACGGTCAGCAAGATGAGGCTACAGTGTAATCCCAATCCACAGAAACATGCTCAGGAAATATGACACAGCTGTTTGGAAACATCCTTGACTTTGCTGTCACTGATAAAGACATGCACATACACACAAGTGCATGTATGTATACATTCACATACACACACACACACACAATTATACACATACGCACACAATTATACACAGATGTCCACATCTTTAAGGAAATAAAACAAACTCACACAAGCCTCACTCAGTGAAACATCCTGGAGTCACGAGGAGCTATTATTCATCAGAAACAAGAGGAAGTATGAGAAAACCACTGAGAAGACATGCAATCAATCTCTCTCTGTCTCTTTTAATGTCTCTCCTTTTTTCACTGGACTAATGCTGTTATGGCTGGACATACTACTATCAGATGCTCCTTGGAGCTGCAATCTCACTTTCATAAAGCTTTAGGAGTAATCTGAAGAAACTTCCTGTACAGCCTAACATTAAGGGGGGAGGGGGAATGTTAGTGAGGCTAGGAATTCCAACAGTTCTACTTTCTTCTGTCTACCCAGTGGCTTGTGAAGCCTGCATCTCTCTCTCTGCCTAGTCACCCATGTGGTCGTGACTGTGATGGCCCCCGTCAACTCTCTGCCTGCCATGCGACACTCACTGTCCCTGGGGGAGACACTGCATCACACGAACTCAAACAGGGCTGTCCACCCACAGTCTGGCTGGAAGCGCAGCTGGTCCTGGGGAAGAGTGTGGCACTTCATCATCCATTTCGTTGTTAGTAATGTGGTGAAAACCACAGTCAGCTCCTCTCCTAAATCACAGACGTCACAGGCGGCAGCGGTTCATAGGGGATCCACATGTCAGCTCCTCTGGCTGTGTGCTACGGGAAGCCAGGAACAGCTCCGCTTCTCAATTAGGTGAGAGTGACTTTGGTATGAAGGGTGGACAAGCACCTCTTTCTTCCACCCGGACAGACTCCTGCCCGCCTGCCCTGCTTCTCTCATTAATGTGAGCTTGCAATTAAGACACGACGCTCTCAGGACGCACGTGTTCCTTCATGCCGAGGATGTCTGTGCCTTTTCCTCCCTGTGTGGAAATGCTCCCGCCCATCTGAAAAGTCCAGAAATAAAGCTGTCAGTGTGAGCACGTTAAATCAAGAAATGATGAGAGCAAAGCCACTCACAGATCCTGTCTCCCAACAACGAATCTCTGGAGGGACATTTTCCTGTCAGGGAAGCTCTTTCTAGGAGTGTCCACCTTTGAAAACATTTTGCACTCTTGAGAGAGGCATTAAATTTTATTAAGTCTAAATGAAGTTTATTTTACTTTTATGTGTTTTAATCTGTCTTGGAATGCCATGGGAGCTGTTATTGATGGACACATCTCAGTCCTGTTTGAGTGTGAGCCAAAGATGCAGCTGATTGAGCCAGATTCTTAAACATTATCCATTAATGTGTTGAAGGCATCTGAGCAGTAAAACCATCCAATGGATATTTATAAACGTGAGGCTCTATCGCTGAGATGCCCAGGCATGGCGGATCTATAGAAGGAAAAATTCAATCAAGAGAGATGGATAAGTGTCTGGTGAGCCTAAAATAAGTGGACACAAGTATAAAACACATTAAAAGCTGGAAGCAAAATAAAAAAGGGACAAATAAAAGAGAAACAATAACTTACAGCAGATATGAAGGCAATCATATTGTCTCTATAAAAAGTCTTGCTTCTGGGGAGTTTAAGCTGAATGTTTGATTAGGCATTTATTTAATAAATATGTGTGGTGTCCTTACAATGCACCTAGCACTCACTAGGCACATAGGACATAATGATAGACTTCCTGTTTGGGCAGACACCACCGTCTGTTGGGGGAGTGAGACTGGCTTCACTCTAAAAACTCTGAAGGTGTGGAGGAAATAGTCAGGGGAGCAAAGAGTCTTAGTCGAGGCTGGGGATCAGCCTCAGGCACTGGGGATACTGCAGAAAGGCTTTCTGAGCGGCGCAGCGAGATCGTGAGCAAAGACGAAGATACAGAAGAGGGCGTCTGGTGTGGGCCACGGAGGGAACAGAGTGGGGGCAGAAGCTTGACTTGGGATGGGGCGGGGAGCACACGCGTGCGATCTGCCCGCTCCGGGTGGTGGAGAGCCCCTGGTGCCCAGACACGCGGAGAAGGTGCGGAGACGAGCTCAGGAGTGGGCCGCTGGCCCGAGCCGAGGCACGTGTCCTGTGTCCCAGTAGTGGAGAGCGCACTAAAGTCGCTGAGCAGGCACAGTCAGCTCTGCTTTCCTGCAAGACCATTCTGTCCATACGCAGCAGGTGCAACAGGGCCGAAGCGGGCAAGTGGCACCAGATGGAAGCTTTTAGGACAGTTTGCGCCCCTTGACGCCCTTTGCTGTTCCTTCTTCCCTGAGCAATGGAGGTCGGCAGTTACACACTCTAAGGAGGTCCGTTCCTGGCTCTGCCTTCAGGTTTGACCCTGCCTGCTCTCCCTGGCGCCTGCTTCAGCGCTTTCGCCTGGCGTTGCTCTCTGTCCTCGGGGTGGTGGCCATGCAAGTAGAGAGGAGAGCGAGGTTTGAGAGACACCCCGGAGACACAGTCTGTGTGTTTATCACTTCAGTCGACCCAGTCCACACACTGATTAACATTTGAAAATTCCTTTGGTAAACTACCTTTATTTTTTCTTTCCTATTTCTTCTTAAAACTTTTTAAAAATATAACTGATTTATAATGTTGTGTTAATTTCAGGTGTACAGTAAAGTGATTCATATATATGTATGAATATATATGAATATATATATACTTTTTCAGATTCCTTTCCATTATAGGCTATTACAAGATATTTAATTTCCTATACTAGTGCTGTAGCGGAGAAGGCAATGGCACCCCACTCCAGTACTCCTGCCTGGAAAATCCCATGGACGGAGGAGCCTGGTATGCTGGAATCCATGGGGTCGCTGAGGGTCGGACACGCTGAGCAACTTCACTTTCACTTTTTACTTTCATGCATTGGAGGAGGAAATGGCAACCCACTCCAGTGCTCTTGCCTGGAGAATCCCAGGGACGGGGGAGCCTGGTGGGCTGCCGTCTATGGGGTCACGCAGAGTCGGACAGGACTGAAGTGACTTAGCAGCAGCAGCAGCAGTGCTGTATATGCAGTAAGTCTTTATTGGTTTTCTATTTTATGTATAGTAGTATTTGTTAATCCCCAACTCCTAATTTATCCCTCTTGTCCTTTCCCTTTGGTAACCATATGTTTGTTTTCTATGTCTGTGAGTCTATTCCCATTTTACAAATAAGTTCATTTGCATGATATTTTTAGATCCCACATATAAATGGTATCATATGATATTTGTCTTTCCCCGTCTTACTTCACTTAGTATGATGACCTCTAGGTTCATCCATGTTGCTGCTAATAGCATTATTTCTTTCTTTTTTATGGATGAGTAGTATTCTATTGTATATTTCTTACATACACACACACACACATATATATATATATTGCATTTTAAGTGTCATATATAAATATACATATATCCTGAATGTATATTCTTTATCCATTCATCTGTCAGTGGACACTTAAGTCTGCTTCCATGTCTTGGCTATTGTAGATACTGCTGCTATGAAAATTAGGGAGAGTGTATCTTTTTGAATTAGAGTTTTCTCTGGATATCAATTCAAGAATTCCAGCTTTTTTCCCTCTCCAAACAAATTTCTCCCCCCTAAGGTTTCCATAAAGATCATGTTAATGTAATCTTCACCTAAAGAAGTCTTTATAACATAAAGGTATAATACATATCTACCAGGTACAGATCTAAATGCTTTGCATTAATTACATCATTTAAGCCCACAGTGTTAGGTACTTCAAACATAAAGACTCTTTTAATCATTAAAAAAAAATGCATCTTATGGTATAAGTATTCTTGTCATTTTATAGATTTGGAAATTGGGGTCCTTTGCAGTTTCAAGCATATGGGAAATATCTTTTTTGATGATAAGCTTCTTTATGGTCCTCAAATCACTCTATAGACATCAGACTTCTATCAACTTCATCAATCAATAGAATTCTAGATTCTCAGAATGAGAGAAATTTTGTAGGTACTTTTTCCAGCCCCACAGGCAAGGTTCCTATACATGTTCTGGCCCTAGAGTACATTCATCCCTTTAGTCATTCCCTCATTGCCCATCAGTTCAGTTCAATTCAGTTCAGTCGCTCAGTCGTGGCCAACTCTTTGGGACCCCATGGACTGAAGCACACCAGGCTTCCCTGTCTATCACCAACGCCCAGAGCCTACCCAAACTCATGTCCATCAAGTCGGTGATGCCATCCAGCCATCTCATCCTCTGTCGTCCCCTTCTCCCCCGATATGGACCGCTGATTCTTTGTCTAGATGATCACTGCTGTTAAAGGTGCTCTGCCTGTCCTGTCATCCTCCTGAGCTTGGTTTCAGCACTTTTAGTGACAGGGAATTCACTGCCTTCTTGAAGCAGCCTATTCTGTTGTATATTTAGTTTCTTCATGGCCTGGGTTCAATCCCTGGTAAGGGAACTGAGATCCAGCAAACTGTGTGGCCCAAAAGAAAAAAGAATGTGGTCTTGCTTATTTAGTCTGTGAGATTTCTTATACTGAGCCCAGACCTGCTTCCATCCAACTTGCAATCACGGATCGGAATTTTATCCTTTGAGACCATCTAGAGTAAGTGTAATCTTTTTTCCATGGAACAACTCTTTTAATTGAAGGACCTTTTTCTTTGGGTAAATTTTCACTCCATCCCACCAAGTCTTCTCTTTCTTGGCTCTACATCCTTCATACTTTATGTGGCTCAGTTTCAAATTTCCTTAGCATCGTAATTCCTGTCCTCAGGTTGTTCATATCTAAATACATCCCACTTCATCTACATGAGCCTTTCTACGCAGTGTCCAGCACTCTGGCAATTTTCCAAGCCTTCTCTCTTCTAAGAAGGGCAGAGAGCAGTTTTCCCTCACTTCGCATTGCCTTGCCTTAACTCATAACATTTGTAATCACGTCCTTGTGTTGGTGTCTTATCCCATGCAAGAGAGCGAGAGGGGCGAAGATCATGAACCAGTTTTGTTTTCAGTAGTATCTATAGCACAGTGCCTGGCATGAATAAATGTGCCACGGATGTTTGTGAAATGAATGAATGACTAACTGAATGAATGGTTCACTGCTCTTAAGACACCAAAAAAGAGCATGCTGGGTTTTCTAAATTGCAGTGAACTAGAAGATTACAAATGGCCAATAGGTATATGAAAAGAAAATGCTTCTTGTCACTAACCAATCAGGGAAGAGCAAGTCAAAATCACAATGAAATATCACCTTACATCTGTCAGGATGGCTATTGTTCAGTTGCCCAGTTGTGTCCGACTCTTCACAACCCCGTGGACACACATCAGGTTTCCCTGTCCCTCACTATCATTCATTTTTTAATCAAAAAATGAAATAAAATAAAAAGACATGCCCCCCAAAATAGTCATCTAGAGGTAACTTTTGGAGATGCGATATCCCCATCAGCCCATCTTCAGGAAGGAAAACTGAGACCAGAGAAGTAAATTATTTGCTTAAGGTCACACATCAATGCTCAGAGCAGAACTCTGGCCCATTGATTCCCACTTCAGAGCCAGTGAGTGAAAGGGCCACCCCAGGTCTCGGTGGGGTATGGTGGTGGTGGCGGTGAGCATGAGACAGGCGTTTGCAACGTCTGAGTGCCAGGCCCTTGGGCTCTGCTGGGACCCTGGGCAAAGCACAGGGAGGTAGCCTTGCGGCCCAGGCCTCACTTCCAGGGCAGGAGCTAACTCAGTGGGACGGGGCTGTGTTCAAGGCAGCTTTGGGCCGCAGCTGTTTTTCAGGGCTTTTCCAGAGCCTGCATAAGGCTCAAGTATTGATTTAGCATCTCTCATCTAAGATCTCCTCAGCTGTACTGGGAAAGGACTGACAAATAAGAAACCGCTAGGGATATACCCGGAGAATTATTCCAGGGAAATGAAGTGTTGGCAGCACCATGAAATAAATTCCGTTTTTGTTCTGCTCAGGCTCACCGAGAGGAAGGAAGGAAGCCGAGGCCATTACCGTTCTTAGCAAACAAAGCGAGTCTGGATGTCAGTTGCTGCTTTCCCCTGTAGATGCTGTTCATAGATGTGTCTGGCCTGATCACAGGAGAATTATGGCTCTCATACCATAAACAGCACTGATCCATAGCCTCCCTCTGAGACTATAAGGGGGATTCTGCATTAGTATTTTACGGCTTGAAACAATGTATAATGTAAGCCCCTAATCTGATGGTAATGGTCCACTCTGTCACCCTGAGCTACACCAGCGCCAGTGACAGCCTGAGTGACGCCTGCCCGTCTGGGGCTCTGTGGCTTGGCATGACTTCATTCACTCCTCACAGCAGCGCTTACCCCCATTTTATAGGTGAGGGAATGGGGGTTCCGGGAGAGCCAATTTTGAAATCACGTCTCCCTAACTCTAGAGTCAGTGTTCTTAACCCTGTGCTCTGTGCTTGCATAGTGTGCTGGGAAAACGACTGTTAACCTAATTGTGGCTCTCTTGTTTTAGGCAGAAATTTTCTCTTCCTGGCTTTCACATATTGCTTTCTGCTCTGAGTGTCTTTACGATCCTCCTGCTCCAACTTTGTGTGTGTGTGTGTGAACTCAGTCGAGTCTGGCTTTGAGATCCCATGGACTGTACTCCACAAGGCTTCTCTGTCCATGGGATTTCCCGGGCAAGAACCCTGGAGTGAGTTGCCATTTCCTACTCCAAGGGACTTTCCTGAATCGAATCTGTGTCTCCTGCATTGGCAGGCAGATTCTTTACCACTGAGCCTCAGAGTACCCTGTCTCTACTCATCTTCCTGGATTCCACGCAGGTACCGCTACTTCTAAGAATCTCTCTTTGGCCCCTCCTTCTCATCTGACTTTGCCTCTCCCCTCCATCACAGTTCTGCCATTAAATTAATGATTCTGTTTCCCCACTGCTAGACCGTGGAGCCTTTGAGGTCAATGGCCATTACTTATTGAGCCTGTGTCCCCAGTGCCAGGCATAAGTTGGTTTTCTTTCTAGATTTCACTTACTATATGAAAGATAAGACTCTGGAACACCTGAAAATTGGTAGTAGCATTTTTCTAATCACAAGATGGTGGGAGGTGGTTTAAAAGTTTACCTTCCTCCTTGCTTTCGGCAGTAACCCCAGGAGAGTACCTGGCTGGAGTAGATGCGCAGTGAAGTGCATATGGGGCTTCCCTGGTGGTCCAGTGGTAAAGAATCCACTGCAATGCAGGAGACGTGAGAGACACTGGTTCAATCCCTGGGTTGGGAAGATGCCCTGGAGAAGGAAGTAGCAACCTGCTGCAGTATTTTTGCCAGGAAAATCTCATGGACAGAGGAGCCTCATGGGCTGGAGTCCATATGATTGCAAAGAGTCAGACATGACTGAGCGTGCATAGTTGGTTTCAGTTCAGTTCAGTCGCTCAGTCGTGTCCAACTCCTTGCCATCTCATGAATCGCAGCATGCCAGGCCCCGCTGTCCATCACCAACTCCCAGAGTTCACACAGACTCACATGCATTGAGTCAGTGGTGCCATCCAGTCATCTCATCCTCTGCTGTCCCCTTCTCTTCCTGCCCTCAATCTTTCCCAGCATCAGGGTCTTTTCCAATGAGTCAGCTCTTAGCATGAGGTGGCCAAAATTTCAGTCTCAGCATCAGTCCTTCCAATGAACATCCAGGACTGGTCTCTTGTAGGATGGACTTGTTGGATCTCCTTGCAGTCCAAGGGACTCTCAAGAGTCTTCTCCAACACAACAGTTCAAAAGCATCAGTTCTTCGGTGCTCAGCTTTCTTCACCATCCAACTCTCACATCCATACATGACTACTGGAAAAACCATAGCCTTGACTAGACAGACCTTTGTTGACAAAGTAATGTCTCTGCTTTTGATATGCTATCTAGGTTGGTCATAACTTTCCTTCCAAGGAGTAAGTGTCTTTTAATTTCATGGCTGCAACCACCATCTGCAGTGATTTTGGAGCCCCAAAAATAAAGTCTGACACTGTTTCCACTGTTTCCCCATCTATTTGCCATGAAGTGATGGGACTGGATGCCATGATCTTTGTTTTCTGAATGTTGAGCTTTAAGCCAACTTTTTCACTTTCATCAGGAGGCTTTTTAGTTCCTCTTCACTTTCTGCCATAAGGGTGGTGTCATCTGCATATCTGAGGTTATTGATATTTCTCCCAGCAATCTTGATTCCAGCTTGTGCTTCTTCCAAGCCCAGCGTTTCTCATGATGTACTCTGCATAGAAGTTAAATAAGCAGGGTGACAATATACAGCCTTGACGAACTCCTTTTCCTATTTGGAACCATTCTGTTGTTCCATGTCCAATTCTAAGTGTTGCTTCCTAACCTGCATATAGGTTTCTCAAGAGGCAGTCATGTGGTCTGGTATTCCCATCTCTTGAAGAATTTTCCAAAGTTTATTGTGATGCACACAGTCAAAGGCTTTGGCATAGTCAGTAAAGCAGAAATAGATGTTTTTCTGGAACTCTCTTGCTTTTTCCATGATCCAGCAGAAGTTGGCAATTTGATCTCTGGTTCCTCTGCCTTTTCTAAAGCCATCTTGAACATCTGGAAGTTCACAATTCACGTATTGCTGAAGCCTGGCTTGGAGACTTTTGAGCATTACTTTGCTAGCATGTGTGATGAGTGCTATTGTGCAGTAGCTTGAACATTCTTTGGCATTGCCTTTCTTCGGGATTGGAATGAAAACTGACCTTTTCCAGTTCTGTGGCCACTGCTGAGTTTTCCAAATTTGCTGGCATGTTTAGTACAGCACTTTCACAGCATCATCTTTCAGGATTTGAAATAGCTCCACGGGAATTCCATCACCTCCACTAGCTTTGTTCATAGTGATGCTTTCTAAGGCCCACTTGACTTCACATTCCAAGATGTCTGGCTCTAGGTGAGTAATCACACCATAGTTGGTTTTGTTGACTGTAAAAGACTCAGAAAGTCCTACCAAAAATATACTCAACTAAAAAAAAGAAAAGACCAAGCTCAGGAGGGAATGATGAAGGTCATTCAAGATATCCAAGCACAGTAGGAACAACTTGGGACTCTGGTGTGAGAGAGACCTGGGTTTAAATCCTAGCTCTATCTACCTGACACTTGACCTAGCAATTAAATCACTAAAGTCAGTTTATCCATCTAGAAATGGTAGATGATAATAATAATGCCAAAATTAAAGATCCAGTGAGGGAATTATTTACAATACTACCTATAAGAATCTTAGCACAAAGCTCAGCATCATGTTTGCACTAATGAGTGTGACTATGTACTTCACCCTTTGCAACAGATCTATGAAGGTCTTGAGATATACTTCTCTTGAAATAAGTGTTGCTAATCTGATTTGTAGATGGAGGTAAGTAGGTGTCCATGATTTCACATCAGTGGTATATAAAATGTGGAACCAATTTTTTCACATTGAATTCTTGGCATAAGCAAACCTTCTTCCACATGACATTCTTTTAGTAAAGTCAGTCACTTGCACATACTGCATTTTATAACTTATGGCAATTTTTATATCATTTTTTTTCTATACTGAGAATTACTTAAGGCAGAAGTTGTCTCAAAGTCACCTTTCCTTGGGATTTGGACATAGTACAATGCCTGGCATACAGTTGATAATTTTTAATATTTATCACAACTCTCCTTGAACTTTTTTTTAAAATGCATTATGTTTTGGGCTTCCCTGGTGGCTCAGTGGTAAAGAATCTGCCTGCCAATTCAGTTAGATCCCTGGGTCTGGAAGATCCCCTGTAGAAAGAGCTATAGGTATGTGTGACACTTACCTCCTCTATAGGTTATTCTGACTTCAGAATGCCTGAGAGTTGCCTGGAAAAGTGGGTAAGATGCAGGTGAAGGTGCTGGTAAGGATGGAGGAGACAAATACAGTAAGTCCCCTGCAGGCACTAGTGGGAAAGAATCTGCCTGCCAATGTAGGAGACAAAAGAGATGTGGGTTCAATCTCTGGGTTGGGAAGATCCCCTAGAGGAGGACATGGCAACCCACTCCAGTGTTCTTGCCTGGAGAATCCCATGGACAGAGGAGCCTGGAGCATTGTCTATGCTCAGACTGAAGTGACTGAGCATGCACACACAAGCAAACTTTGAATTTGTGTACTTTCAAGGATGTGAGTGTGCCCCTCCATGCCAGCTGTTGTACTGTACT
Organism: Bos grunniens; assembly: GCF_055505025.1. Lineage (NCBI taxonomy): Eukaryota > Metazoa > Chordata > Mammalia > Artiodactyla > Bovidae > Bos > Bos grunniens. The sequence goes on along the minus strand of NC_141193.1, from coordinate 48,482,771 downwards.
ACCGTACTTTTCAAGATATTGTACTGCAAGATTAAAAATGTTTTCTTTATTTTTTGGGTTTGTTTTTAATGTATCATTTGTGTGAAAAGTAGTATAAACCTATTACAGTACAGTACTAGATAGCTGACTGTGTTAGTTGGGTACCTAGTTGGACTTAAGAATGAATTGGACTTAACAGACACATTCCCAGAATGGAAGTTGATTATATGCAGGGGATGTACTGTATAAATGCCGACAGAAACCTTATTACAGCAGGACAGTATGCCTGCTGTTCCAGGGCAACTCCAACAGCCGCAGAACTTGGATGTGAGTCCAGCAGGCTGGTGACGGGTCACTGAGGGAGAGACACTCTCGGAGTCCAGGCGGGGGAAAATCACCAGGCAGCCCTGAAATGTGACCAGTCCTTAATCACTGGCTTGAACATGAGGGAGAGATTGGGTCTCTGGGAGATGGACTGACTGGGGCTAAGTAGGACTTCTGTTGCAGAGGCACGGTGCTGCCGGGGACATTGCTAAGTCAGGTGCAGAAACAAGAACTAGCACCTGAGATGGGGTCTGATGGGCCGCATCTTTTCTTTATGGCACAGACACAGCTCAGGCATCTCTCCACTGTACTTCCTTCTGCTTCTTGCATTGCAGTCATCACACTGGTACTGCAGTGATCTGCTTATATTTCTGCGTCCCTCACTCTATGGTGAACAGCTTGACAGCATCAGCCATGTATTGTTGTTTATTTGTCTTCATGTCCATAGTACTTATCTCAGAGCTTGGCTGATGATACCTGCTTTCTGAATTATGGAATAAGTGAATGACTTATTTTCCTTCCCTTCCTCACACCCCTGTTAGGAGAGAGGTGTTTACATCCCTCTAGCAGGAAAGAGGGCTTCCCAGGTGGCTCAGTGAGCAAAGAATACGCCTACCATGCAGGAGATGCAGGTTTAATCCCTGGGTTGGGAAGATTGTCTGGAGAAGGAAATGGCAACCCACTGCAGTGTTCTTGCCTGGAGAATCCCATGGACAGAGGAGCCTGGAGGGCTACAGCCCATGGGGTCACAAAGAGTTGGACATGACTGAAGTGACTGAGCACAGCAGAAAAACAGGGCCCCCCTGGGAGCTGAAGAAGGGTTGAACGTGCCTGTGGGAATTAAATGATCCAATTGTGGGAAAAGGCGAACCAAAGAGGTGGGGACCCAAAGAGGAAGAATTGGACCACTAGACACTGGTCACTGACACCCTAGTGTGGCTGAATCTGTGATGCCTTTTTTTTTTCTTTATCAATACAGCTAATCAGAGAGTGATGAAGGTGGGAAGGAGGAAGAAAAAGTTTACAATGATAATATATTCTTGCAGTTACTTTATTTATATCTTCAAATTTAAATCTTAAACAATTCTTGTAAAATGGATCTATTATTACCCCAACAAAGATGTGGAAATGGAGCAATTTGCTTAAGATCACAGGGGTACTCCAGGGCGGTCTGAAGTCGGTGGTACTCACTGGTGAGTGCTTACCTTAACTTGGGTCCTGAGGATAGAACACGGGAATTATGAACACATCGGACGCCTGAGGGGAGGGAGTCTGGTCTCCTATTTCCTGTCGGTGTGTCTGATACACCCAACAGGACCTCTAGGACATGAAGTGCCTTCTAAGGAGGATGTCATCAGTTCTAATTGGCTTCTTACTGATAATTCTGGGTGTTGCCTGTGGCTTCTGTGTAGTTTTATTATATTGATTAAGCTAGTTATCTGTCATAGGAAAATGGTTATATCCAGAAATTTGGGGGAATGCATATTCTGCAGCACTTGGTTCTAGAGACACAAATATAATAAAAATATAATTACCCGTTGTTGAGTAACTGGAACTATGCTAGCGCTTCCCGAGTGTTCTTCTAATTCCTCCTCACGTGAACTCTACCAAGTAGGTATTATCACCTCAAATTGGCAGATGAAGAAAAGAGGCTCTAAAGGCTAACCAACTTAGTTCTGTATGTGTGCTAAGTTGCTTCAGTATTGTCAGACTCTTTGCAACCCTATGAACCATAGTCCACCCAGGATCCACTGTCTAGGGGATTCTCCAGGCAAGAATCCTGGAGTGGGTTGCCATGCCCTTCACAGGGAATCTTCCTGACCCAGAGATCAAACCCTTGTCCCTGGCATCTCCCTCACTGACAGGTGGGTTCTTTACCACTGCCACCCGGGAAGCCCAGCGTAGCTCTACTACTTTCAAATTCTGACCTTGGATGATTCTTTCTGACTTCAACTCCCTTCTCCTTTGTATTACTGCTTGCCTGGATCAGGGGTTCATTTGGGGAGATAGACTGTAAATACACAATTAAAGATAATAACTGACATAAGTGCTTTGATAGATGTTCCAAAACACTGTGGAGCTGCTCAGTTCTTTAGTCGGAGAAGGTGGAGGTATGGATGGGACATTCAAACTGAGTCTTAAATGAGGAACAGCTTTTGAAAAATTGCTCTTCTGCCTTGTGTGTTTAAGTCACTTTACATTTCAACAAACAGGTGGGATGGAAAATATGTTCGTGTGTGCAGCCTCCCTTTGCCCTGGAGCCTATCACCTCCTGTGCTCCCTTGGGTCGTGCCTTTTTCTACCCAATACTGTTGGCTGCTCCCCCTGGGTTCATGTTCATAGTTAAACTGATGGTCCAACTGTTCCCGGTGAAAAGAACAAATATTCTGATGCAAACTTGAATGTAGATCTGTCACATCATTAAGGCAGAGCTGTTAAACATCTTCTCTTCCAAAGATCAAAGTACATTTTTAGCAACATGTTCGTGTGTCTATGTTGCTCATTCAAGGCTGGGCTATAATCAAGAATATTTCAAGAGATTCCCTGCTGGTGCTGGAGGAGTTTGTGCATATATTTAAGTAATAAATTGTCAATAATTACACATATGAGAGGAACGTTCAATATCCTAGGGAAAAATTGATAATTGACTCTTTAGATAGCACCATCTTTATGAGTTTTATTTCCCTTTTCTTTTCATTATATCTTTTTACTAATCTGGCTTCTTCTAAGTAACCAAAACATGATTTCAAAAATCTGCTCTTTTTTTTTTTCTCAGAGGTTTATATTTTTTGCTTTTTTCGAAGTATTTTCCTGGTGTGGTGCAGTGCTCAGTTGTGTCTGACTTTTTGTGACTCCATGAACTGTAGCATGCCAGGCTCCTCTGTCCATGAAATTTCACAGGCAAGAAAACTGGAATGGATTGCCAGTTCCTTCTCCAGGGGATCTTCCTAACCCAGGGATTGAACCTACATCTCTTGCATCTCCTGCAATGGCAGGCAGATTCTTTACAAATAGCACCATCTGGGAAGCCCCCTGGACAGTGTTGCAGTTATCTGTCCTGGGATCTTTGGAAGCTGTTCAGTTGTGTTAGCTCAGAGATTTGAGGCCTTAAGCCTTGCTTCAGTTGTAGCTCCATAGCTTAACAAAAGTTATGCAAACTCTTTAATACCAGTTTTCTCATTTGTAAAATGGGATGATGATAGCACTGATCTCATTGACTTGGTGTGGCATCAAACAAGATAATGTTTGTAGAAGGCTGAGTATTATTCCTGGTAAAGAGGGAAATCTCCAGGAAATGTTAGTTATTATGATGTTTTCTAGCACAGTTCTTGTTACATAGCAGATACTTGAATTTTTCTGTTAATGGCAGAAGACACAAGTTATGGGAAAAATGACTAACTTATTTAAGGAACCACATTTTATGGCAGAACTGAAGTGTTGTTATTTTTCAGTAGCTAAATGATGTCTGATTCTTTGCAACCCCATGGATTGCAGCACACCAGGCTTCCTTGTCCTTCACTATCTCCTGGAGTTTGCTCAGACTCATTAACTGAACTGAACTATGGTCCCCCTCTTTCCAGCCAAGGCTATTTCTTTTCCTAGTAGAGCAATCTACCTTTCTTCTTTTAAAAATGCCATTTGTCCACATTTTAGTCTATGAAAAATGGCTTGTGTTATTTCTATTTGTATTTATTTATGTCTAAATGCTTCTCACTTCCAAAAAATTGTTTCATAAAAAGCCATAAACCACAGAGACCATCACTTAACAGATACTGGAAAACACTAATCCAAAACAGAGAGAGAGGGGATAAGCAATCACATATCAAAGCCACAGTATGAGGGAGAGGCAGTACTGCGCCTCAGCGTGTGGCTCTCTGAGGCCAGCAGTTGGGCACACGGGCACGTGTGCCCAGAGGCGACTCTCAAGTTTTGAGCCCCCAGGGATCCACGTGAAGCTGTTCCTAGCAGTGTAGAGAGGCCTCATCACTGATATGTCTGCAGTCCCTCTTGACATGCTTAACACAATCTACAAGGTCAAAGACTGGGCAGCTATCAGATCGTCCCTCAACTGCTGAAACCTGGTTTAGCAGACATAGACACAGATCTGCATACTTAACCTTTCACCAGAGAAGCTTGCAGCTGAAAATACAGCTGGACTACAGCACCGTAAGCCCATGGTCCTTCCAGCTGCTCAGGCAAAAGGTCAAGTTGGAGAGTAGCCTGAGTCTGATGTTTCAGTTGAAACGGGCTGCAGATGGCCTGTTCGTTTAGCCTGTCAGGTCAGTCACTGCTTGCTCTTTGCAAAGTGATAGTCCAACCAAGGACAGCTTTATCACTATTCTTTATAACTATAACTTTACCCTCAGAGATAATTAGAAGCTTGCAAGGTGATGTGCAGCTTCTGTGATTCAGTTATGTGTCCTGCCGACTGCAGAGTGGACCTCCTGAGTTTTTACGCAATACCTGGAGTGTTAATTGGCGTTGTCCAAGAAGGAAGGAAGTCTCCAGCTACCTAGAGAAAATACATCCATCCTCCATTTTATGAGACATGAAGAGAAAATGCTGTCTTGGTGAATTATCTTCTGCTCTGGAGGGTATGTGAAGAATTTATTCAGAATCCAAAGGTTGCAGCCTAATGTCAGAAAGGTCTTCTATTTGATTGCATCTTCAGAGGGCCACTCTTTCAAATATTGTGGCCAAGCTATATCTTCTTCTGAATGCTTCTGAAACAAAACCACTTTCAAAACCTGAAAAAAAAATCAGTCATTCATATACTGGTCTATCCAGTGACTCATACATACAAAAAAGACTTTAGTATACTATTTGTTAAAGAGTTTGGTTGTCATTACAGTTACATAAAGTTGAAAAATTGTGATCTGAAACTCAAAGAACTTAAAGAAATATTTAAACTTTATTCTGGAAGGAAATGCAGTGTTTATTTTTTAGTCTAGCTATCTTCACAAGAAGTCTGGGCAAATTTGATTTGCTGAAAAATGTTTTTAATGACAAAGGAACTATACTAACACTGTACGGTGTTAAAGATGTAAAACTGAAGTGCTATGGGTTCTCAGGTTGTGGAAAGACTATTTGAGCTGTCAGGGAAGATTTCACAGGGCAGGTAGCATTTATTTGGTTCTTAAGAAATGGTCTAGTGCCTTGAATGCTGGCCCCAAAAGATGTCCATTGCAAATCTCTAGAACCTTATATGGAAAGCACACATTAAAAGAGTAAACATTTCCTTATATGGAAAAAAAAATCTTACATGTGATTACATGAAGGATTTTGCATGGAAGAGCTTATCCTGGATTATCGGGGTAGATACTTCTCAATCCAATGAGGAGAATCCTTTTAAGAATGAGGTAGAACCTAGAGATTGTCGTATACAGTTACATAAGTCAGAAAGAAAAAGATAGGTATTGTATAATATTTCATATATGAGGAATCTAGAAAAGTGATTCAGATAAACTTATTTGCAAAGCAAAAAAGAGGCACACCTGTAGAGAACAAACATAGTTATCAAGGGGTGAAGGAGGATTAGGATAAATTGGGAGATTGGAAATGACATAATACACTATTATGTGTAAAATATATAACTAATGAGGACCTACTCTTTTGGCCACCTGATGGGAACAGCCAACTCATTGGAAAAGACGCTGATTCTGGGAAAGACTGAGGGCAAAAGGAGAAGAGACAGCAGATAATGAGATGGCCGGATGGCATCATTGATGTGATGGACATGAGTTTGGGTGAACTCCAAGTGATGATGAGGGACAGGGAGGCCTGGCATGCTGCAGTCCATGGGGTCATGAAGAGTCAGGCATGGCTGGGTGACTGAGCAACAACAACAATAGCAGAGGGAACTCTACTCAATGCTCTGTGCCGACCTAAATGGAAAAGAAATTCAAAAAAGAAGGGATTTATTTGTATATATAACTGACTCTTGGATGTACAGTGGAAACTAACATAGCATTGTGAAGGAACTATGCTTTTGAGCTGTGGTGTTGGAGAAGACTCTTGAGAGTCCTTTGGACTGCAAGGAGATCGAACCAGTCCATCTTAAAGGAAATCAGTCCTGAATATTCATTGGAAGGACTGATGCTGAAGCTGAAACTCCAATATTTTGGCCACCTGATGTGAAGAACTGACTCACTGGAAAAGACCCTGATGCTGGGAAAGATTGAGGGCAGGAGGAGAGGGGACAACAACGGATGAGATGGTTGGATGACATCACCGACTCAACAGACATGAGTTTGAGCAAGCTCCGGGAGATGGTGACGGACAGGGAAGCCTGGCGTGCTGCAGTCCATGGGGTCGCAAAGAGTCAGACACAACTGAGCAGCTGAACTGAACTTCAGTATAATTTTAAAAAAGGAGTGAGGCAGAGAAAGATATGACAGAAGAGAAAGTGGCAGCATGATCACAGTGGTGGGGACTGGAGATAAAACATTAGCAGAAATGTGGGAGCCAGATGCTAGGGGAGGCCCCTGCACCCTCCAGGGGGCTGCATGCCTGCGGACAGTTGATTTTATACCTTCGGCTTCCAGAACTGTGACAGAATAAAGTTCTATTGTTTTAGCCACCTAGTTTGTGGCAATTTGTTACACAGCCACAGGAAACCAGTACAAATATGTAGGATTTTATCAGGTCAGAGAAACTGGGCAACTAAGGTAGAAGGAACAATGTGAACAACAACAACAAAAAACACGGAGACAGAGGAAGCCTGGGGTCCAGGAAGGGCTTGGTGTGTCTGGAGTACAAATAAACGTAAATTACGCCCGCCATTTATTGAACACTGTTAGATGCCATGCCTTGTGTACAGTGCTCTCCATGCAATTTCTCGTTCATTCCCCACAGATCCCCCCGAGACAGATTTTCTCATCTCCATTTTATAGATGAAGAAACAGGCAAACACATTGAATCAAATGCCCACAGTCCCAGAGTTAGGAAGCATTTGAGCTAGTATTCTGAGTCTGTCTGTCTGTCCAGGCACTAAACCTCTATGTCATCTGGTCTACTTACTTAGAAATAAAAGCATGGGCTTTCTGTGCTCCTGTATGCGTGTGAAGTCACTTCAGTCATGTCTGACTTTTTGTGTCCTTATGGACTGTAGACCTCTAGGTTCCTCTGTCCATGGGATTCTCCAGGCAAGAATATTGGAATGGGCTGCCATGCCCTCCTCCAGGGGATCTTCCCAACTCAGGAATCAAACCCACATCTACCAGAATCTCCTGCCTTGCAAGTGGATTCTTTACCATTGAGCCACCAGAGAAGCCCCTTGTTTCTCCTACTAGACTATAAAGTCTATGAGAGAAGAGAATGTAATTCCTAATCACCAATGATCCCCCGGGCATGGCATAGTAAATTACAAGTATTTACAAACTATGACAATTCGTTGGAAGGACTAATGCTGAAGATGAAACTCCAATACTTTGGCCACCTGATGCGAAGAGCTGACTCATTGGTAAAGACCCTGATACTGGGAAAGATTGAAGGCAGGAGGAGAAGGGGATGACAGAGGATGAGATGGTTGGATGGCATCACTGACTTGATGGACATGAGTTTGAGCAAGATCGGGGGTTGGTGATGGCCAGGGAAGCCTGGCGTGCTGGAATCCACTGGGTCCCAAAGAGTTGGACATGACTGACTGAACTGACAATTGTTAAGCTCTGTAAAAGGATGCAGGACAAGAACCAGAAAGCATTGCTGTGAATCTCTTAATTGGAATGAGGTAAGAGAACACAAAGGCCCTCTTCTACTCCATCTCTATATCACAAAAGGATTTTCTTCTCCCTGAAGGAAACATTGGAGATGTGTGTGGGCAGAGGGTAGGTGAAAGCTGGTAATCTCCATAAGAAAGAATTACTCCAAGATCAGGTCCTGTGCATACAATGAGCACCACTGGCGGAGTCTAAATTCCTTCTACTGCTCTGTAGATCCCCACAAAGAAGGACCCACTGCAATCTTGCTCATGGATGCTTCTCAGACTTTTGAAGGAAATCGGAAGCAGCATATGGCATTGTTGTTTTATCCCTTGGAAAAATGATTCCCTAATGGGAAATTTTTTTCTTTTAAGAAACCAGTCTCTTTTTGCTTCAAAGCCAAGCTTTCCCAAGTAGATTTCCAGTTCTTACTACTGCCAGTTAGGACAGAATGATAGATGCCATCTCTACTGTGGAACACGGGCCTCCCTGGTGGCTCAGACGGTAAAGAATCCACCTGAAATGAAGGAGACCTGGATTTGATCCCTTGGTTGGGAAGATCCCCTGGAAGAGGGCATGGCAACCCACTCCAGTATTCTTGCCTGGAGAATCTCCATGGACAGAGGAGCCTGGTGGGCTACAGTCCATGGGGTCACAAAGAGTTGGACATGACTGAGCAACTAAGCACAGCGCTACTCTGGAGTGCAGCTTTTGCTTTAGAAGTGAGAGGCTGAATGAAGCTCGTGCTGGAAGGTGCTGGTCTGTAGAGAGGTCTGTGATTAGAAGCAGCAGAAGTGGAAACTTGTCCTGGAGAGAGTATGCTGGTCTGGATGCAGTAATAGAGTCATGGACAATAAAGGCAGCTACATCAGTAAATTGGGAACAAATCACACAAGAGGAAAAATGGCATAGAAGGATTCGAAATGAAGCATTTGTGAAAGAGGCGAGAACAAGAAAGAGTGCAACGTGGAAAGCAACTTAGCATAAGAATTTTTATGGAAGGCAGTTCAGTTCAGTTCAGTTGCTCAGTCATGTTCAACTCTTTGAGACCCCATGAACCACAGCACACCAGGCCTCCCTGTCCATCACCAACTCCCAGAGTTTACCCAAACTCATGTCCATTGAGTCCGTGATGCCATCCAACCATCTCATCCTCTATTGTCCCCTTCTCTTCCTGCCTTCAATCTTTCCCAGCATCAGGGTCTTTTCAAATGAGTCAGCTCTTTGAATCAGGTGGCCAAAGTATTGGAGTATCAGCTTCAACATCAGTCCTTCCAATGAACACCCAAGACTGATCTCCTTTAGGATGGACTGGTTGGATTTCCTTGAAGTCCAAGGGACTCTCAAGAGTCTTCTCCAACACGACAGTTCAAAAGCATCAATTCTTCAGTGCTCAGCTTTCTTCACAGTCCAACTCTCACATCTATAAATGACTACTGGAAAAACCATAGCCTTATGAGATGGACCTTTGTTAGCAAAGTAATGTCTCTGCTTTTTAATATGCTATCTAGGTTGGTCATAACTTTCCTTCCAAGGAGTAAGTGTCTTTTAATTTCATGGCTGCTGTCACCATCTGCAGTGATTTTGGAGCCTCCGAAATTAAAGTCTGTCATTGTTTTCACTGTTTCCCCATCTATTTGCCATGAAGTGATGGGACTGGATGCCATGATCTTAGTTTTCTGAATGTTGAGCTTTAAGCTAACTTTTTCACTCTCCTCTTTCATTTTCATCAAGAAGCTTTTTAGTTCTTCTTCACTTTCTGCCATAAGGGTGGTGTCATCTGCATATCTGAGGTTATTGATATTTCTCACAGCAATCTTGATTCCAGCTTGTGCTTCTTCCAGCCCAGCGTTTCACAGGAGCAGCAGCTGCGTGGCACAGGAGCAGCCGAGAGCAGCTACCCCATGGAAGGCTACACTTCCCTAAAAGAAATGTTCGTGTTATAAACCTGGTGACCCTCTACAACTGCACCCATGCGCGCACGCACACACACACACACACACACACACATGCATGCTAGCATAGAGAACACACGAGAGAAAAAAAGAAGTTAACCTATAGGGATGATGGATCTGACTCTGATTTATTTACTTTCGTATCCAGAAGCCTCCAATCTTTCTCCATTTAAAAAAATTTCCAACTCTCCATCTTCTCAACTTCTGGATTTCAGCTGTTATCTAAATTTTGTGTTATTGTTTCCGGCCTCAGTTCAGGCCTGTGCATGCAGCTTGTATTTCCCTGTCCATAAATCTTTCACATTCCCTGTTTCCCTTCCTTGGTATCTCCATTCACAGAATCACCTCAACATGGATTTGCAGTATTATTTCTTCCTCTAAGTACTTCCCTCTCATCTCCACCCTTTAAGGCCGAATAGAAGCTAACATAATTTATCCATTCATTCTTTCATATATTGGACCAATATTTGTTGAGAATTTTTTCTATTAGCACAGGTAACACCACTTCCTCCTGTTATTTTTGTTGTTGCAATTGCCCTTCCTTACTGACGGGCTTCCCTGTAGCTCAGCTGGTAAAGAATCCGCCTGCAATGCCAGAGACCTGGGTTCGATCCCTGGGTGGGGAAGATCCGCTGGAGAAGGGAAAAGCTACCCACTTCAGTGTTCTGGCCTGGAGAATTCCATGGACTGTATATAGTCCATGGGGCAGCAAAGAGTCAGACACCACTGAGCGACTTTTTCACTTTTCCTTGCTGATAGTAGCTGTTTTAGCTTTGTAACTCCAGAGTGTCTTGCGTATGCCAGTTCTCACGGGTTTTTTGAATAAATGATTCCCTGGCAAGAAGGGTCTTTTGCCAGTTAAAATGAAACTCACTAAGGATGTTGGCCATGAATCGACATATTTAATCTTGCTGTTTAGTAAAATTTGCTACGATTTGTCACAGTGTGGGATGGACACCGCCCAGAAAGGCCTCGCTATTCAAGACCACATTGCTGTTTCTCTAGTACGGTACCACCTCTCCCCTGGCTGGCTGCAGCGGCCCCCCGGTGATCCTGCTGTCTTCAGTCATGCTGCTTTGAATCTATTTTCCAACCCACAGTCACAGCAATCTTTCTAAAACACAGATCTGATGGTGCTCATCACTGCTGAAAGCCCCCGAATGGCTTGCTCTGACTTAGAAGGTGCTGCAGCGTCTCCTCACAGCTTGACTCTTCAGAGAAAATATGCCTAATTTTCTTGCCACTCAACCCACCTCTGCTGTTCCTTCTGCCTGGAATGATGCTCCCCACACCCCAGCATCATGCATCCCAGACCCCTGGTTAGCTCTTAGTTTTCTCTTATGTGACCGAACGCCCTCCTTCCGCCTCAGTCTGAGATTCTGTTTATGTAGCATTCTGTGTATCCTCAGCTGTGGCATGTTTCTTGCCAGTTTTAATTGCCTGCTTATTTTTATCTAAGCCCCATGAAACTTAGGATTTGTAAAAAGACAAGCATCCTGTCTTGTTCACCAACTAACACAAGGGTCTGAGACAAGACAGCAAGGGAGTTGGAGCACTGAGTTTAGTGGAATCTCCTTAGGGAAACTTAACAGGACACTTATTCTATAAAAAGTTCTTAAACAAGAATAGCACTTTCTCATTCAATATCACTAAACAGGTTACTTAGAGAAAATGGAATGACCCTTCTGGAGTCTGTGTATCTTCACTTAACTGGCTAAGAGAAGGAGGAAATGCCTTTCAAGAAGGAATGTTTCACCTGTTTCCTGGGACCACTCGGGCCTGACCTGCTTTGCAAGAGCTGTGATTATAAGTTACAACCCTTAGGAAAGAATAATAATCTGTACTCGTTGAGTGCTTTCAACATGACAGCTGCATTTAATACATATTTTTTCTTGGCATATAATTTATTTACTTTTGTCTCAAATTCTTTTATTTTTTTAAAACTGGAATATAATTGCTTTACAATGTTGTGTTACTTTCTGCTGTACGACAAAGTGAATCAAATATATGTATACATACATCCCCTCCCTCTTGGACCTCCCTCCCACCACCACATCCCACCCTTTGAGGTCACCAGTGAGCACCAAGCTGAGCTCCTGTGTCCTATAGCAGCTTCCCACTAGCTGTCTGTTTCACACGTGGCAGTGTATATATGTCAGGCCCACTCTCCCAGTTCATCCCACCCTCCCCTTTCCCACTCTGTGTCCACGTTTGTTCTCTGTGCCTGTGTCTCTATTCCCGTCTTGGAAATAGCTTCATCTGTATCATTTTTCTAGATTCCATATATATACATTAATATACAATATTTGTTTTTCCCTTTCTGACTTACTTCACTCTGTAAGCCCAACCCTGGGTCCAGCCACATTTCTACAAATGACCCTATTTCATTCTGAGTGGCTGAGTAATACCCATTATATACATGTACGTCTTTTGTTACCCATTCATCTGTCATTGAACATTTAGGTTGTTTTCCTGTCCTGACTATTGTAAACAGTGCTTCAGTGAACACTGAATGACACTGGGGTCCATCTATCCTTTTAAATTATGGTTTTCTCAGGCGATCAGAGAAGGCAATGGCACTCCACTCCAGCACTCTTGCCTGGAAAATCCCATGGACGGAGGAGCCTGGTGGTCGCTAAGAGTCGGACAAGACTCAGCGACTTCACTTTCACTTTTCACTTTCATGCATTGGAGAAGGAAATGGCAACCCACTCCAGTGTTCTTGCCTGGAGAATCCCAGGGACGGGGGAGCCTGCTGGGCTGCCATCTATGGGGTCGCACAGAGTCGGACAGGACTGAAGCGACTTAGCAGCAGCAGCTGCAGGCTATACGCCCAAAGATGGGATTTCTGGATCATATGCTAGTTCATATTTTTAATACTCAAAACTACCCCATAAAGCAGCATCATTATTCTTTCATATGAAGAAGCTGAGCTCAGAGGTAAGTTGCTTGCCCATGGATTCCAGAGTTATTAATAGTAAGTCACAGAGCCAGTGTTCAACCAGAGCTGTTTCTTATTCCAGAGTCTTTGCTCTTCGCATTTACCAAGCAGTCTTTCTTAGGGTTTTCCCATAACACAGGCTGATAATGGAGTAGAGACTGGAAAAAATTGGCTAAGTAGACACAACAGTGGGTGTCTCCTAGAAACAGAATGTTGGGAAAACATTGTCCCTGTTCAAAACCGAATCAGCTCTTTTTTATTTGTGAGTCCACTGTTTTGATAAAGGTAAGGAATGATTTGGGGGAAAGTTTTAAAGGCACGTGAAAGTCTGCTAGTTCAAAGTCTATATTTATCCATATCCACTTAGCAGTTAGCTCTGAAAAGGATGAAAGACCTATTAGCACTGCAGACAGTGCTGCTGCCAACAGCTGTTCACTGTGGATCTCAGCGCCCAGGACATCATCACGTGTCCAGAAGATTAAAATGAGCCCTGGTCTCTCTGACCCATGACAGGTTCCGTCATCCAAGAGACAGCTCCGGAGATACATCTCAACCAGCTGAGTGAAAACCCAGGGTGTCATCATTGAGCTGTTACCAAATGGGAAACTTCCTATGATTCCAAGATACAGTATGCTAAATGGCCAGTCATTTTTATTGATTCTCAGTGCTATTAGTCAAGAAGTCATGAGTACATGATCTTCGCTGATCTTGTGATTCTTGGAAATGAGAGTTCAAGCCAGCAGCTGGCTTTGTGGAAGCGTGAGATGAAGCTGGCAGTGCCTCTTCTGTTGCCTTATTCTTACATGACCCCATTCACTAACAGCCAAGCAGGACTCCTGTTAACTCCGTGCTTAGGAGCAAGAGTTGAGGATCAAAGTCTCAGCAAAAGTGCAAGTATGAGATTATGTGAAAATGTCAATAATTTTTAGTAATTTTTTTTCCTACAGCTTAAGACCTTAAATTCTACATTTGAGAAAAATAGGGTGATGCCCATGATCACTCAGCTCATTTAGGGAAACTCCTGAAACATATAATGTCATATACCAATTTTACCTCAATAAAAGCTATATTATTAAAATTTGTCCATATTCTTGCAATTTTTATAGGTGAAATTTAGATCTCAATGTAATTTTCATTTGTATCTTTTTGTATTTCAAATAAGGAACATCTTTTTAATACTTACAGCTATTTTTATTTCCTTCTCTGTAAACTAATTGTTCACATCCTTTGCATACTTTTTTTTAATGTGTCATTGGTCTTTTTAGCAATAAGATTTTAGGAGATCCTTGTATATTGGTAATGTTAGTGCTTCAAATATCATGCAAGTGACATACCTTTTGCCCAGTTTTTCTTCCTTCTTTCCTCCTTCCCTCTCTCCCTTTTTTCCTTATTATTATTATTATTTTTTTGCTATTTAGAAGTTATATTGTGAATTTGTTTTATTTGTTATATCGTTATATTTGTGAATTTGCTATTTAGAAGTTATATATTGTTATATAATTTTTAAAAATAACTCTGGATTTCTAATCATGATTAGGAATAATTTTCCTCTGCAAGATACACAAATTCCTCCAAGGTTACTTTTTTCCCCCAGTTCTTTTGGGATTTCAATTTTACATTTAAATCTTTGATCCAACTGGAATTTATTTTGTTGTACGAATAAGTGTATTTAACTTATTCTTTTCTCCAAAGGCTATTCAGTTGTTTTCATACCATTTATTGAATAGGCCTTTCTTTACCAATGTGATTTGAGAGGACATTTTATACACTTCTGTATTTTAGTTCATTTTCATTCTTTTAATTCTCTCCAGTTTGTCTATTCATGTGCCAAAACTGTAGTTTTATTACTGTGGCTTGATAATTCAATGTGATTTATTGTTAGACTATAACCCTCACATTGTTCTTCTTTTTCAGTTCCAGCATTTTTATTTATTAAATTTTAATGAGCTGTCCCATCAACTTGTCTAATTCCTCTCTGTCCCCATCCCAGTGATAATAATAGCAACAAAGAACAATTTTGTTGTGATCTTGTTAAATGTATAAGATATTAATACTTTGGGGGAAATGAACACCTTCATGATGTTAATCATGAACCCATTCCAAGAAAAGTTCTTTGCATTTTTCTTCTTTTGCATGCTTTAACAGTAACTTAAAATTTTCTTTAGAGATTTTGCACATTGCTTGTTATTTTATTTCTTCTAATTTTGTTGTTTTTATTGCTACTCTGAGTGGGATTTTTCTCTTTTTATTTTTCTAGCAGATTTTTTTTGTGTATATGAAATCTACTGATTGATTTCTGTATATAATCATTATTATATTGTTTTTATTCTCTAAGCTTTCTGAAAACTCTCAGTATTTGTAATCTTCAGATTATTTTCTTGGTTTATTTTTTAGGTACACCATTATATCATTTGATTATAATTCCTTTTACTTGCCTAGTTCCTTGGCTAGTTCCTCCAGTTCAGCGCTAAATGAGACTGATGATGGGCATTCTTGCTTTCTTTCTTGAGAACTGTGGTCCTTTTATCTCATAGATTCTGATGCATATATCAATTTCATTAGCTTTCTTTTCTTGAGATTCTATAATTTTGTTTTTATTTCTACTTTGAATCAAAAGTTTAAAATGGAGGGTTTTACACATCAGTGTCTTTTCATGTTATTATTTTTTTTCATGCAAATGGTTTTCATTATCAGTTTTGAAACATTTCTGTTTGTGTAACTACCACCACAATCAAGATACAGAAAAGTGATCATCGCTGTAGCACTCTCTTATACTACCCTCTTTAGTGATGCCTCCCTCTTACTCTTAACTTGTGACAATCACTGATCTGTTTTCCATCACTCTCTTTAACCTTTTTAATAGTGGCAAATAAATGAAATCATATAGTGGCAAATAAATGAAATCATAGAATATTAACTCTTTGAAACTGGCTTCTATCCCTAAGCATAGGCAAAATATCTTTGAGATTCATCCAGATTGTTGCCTGTATTAATAGTTTGGTCCTTTTTACAGCTGAATAGTATTCCATTGAATACTATTTACCAAAGTTCATTTTTCCATTCATTTGCAAGACAGTTTGCTTGTCTGAAGGTTTTTGGTGTTACAAATAAATCTGCTAAGAACATTGGCATATAGGCTTTGAGTGAATTTCAGTTTGCACTTAACAAGGGCAAACACCCAGGAACAGAAATGCCAGGATATATGGTGAGTATATGTTTAACTTTGTAAGAAATTGACTGCATTAATTAGGGTTCTCAAGAGAACAGTACCAATAGGGGGTGTGTGTATAAACACACTCACGCACACATGTTTGTGTATACACACACACACATGTTTGTATAGGTACCCACATTCATGTATATTTATGTATGTATGCACATGTGTATGTGACTTTCATCTATCTATCTATCTAGAGATTTGTTTTAAGAAATTGACTCATGGCTCACATGATTATAGAGGCTTGGTGAAAACAATATCTGATAGGATAGGACTGCAGATTGGAGGCTCAGGAAAGAAAATGCAGTTTGAGTCCCAATGCAGTCTTCTGGAAGAGTTTTGTTTTGGCTCTGAGGTTAGTCATTGTTCTAGTAATGTCTTTCACCAATTGGGTAAGAACCACCTACATTATAGAGAGCAATCTGCTTTGTTCAAAATCTACGGACTTAAACATTAATCTTGTTCACATAACCCCCTCAAAGAAACATCAAGAATGGTGTTTAACCAAACATATGGGCACTGTGGCCCAGGCAAGTTGAAATGTGAAATTAACCTTCACATTACCACTCATCATTCTGGCAGTGTCATTTTGCATCCTCACCAGTAATGTGTGAAAGTTCTAAAATGATGTTCTACATCCTTTTCAGCACTTTTCAATATTTTTGCTCTGGCCATTCTAATAAGGATATAATGATTAACACAGTGGTTTTTAGTGTTTGCTACCCTATTTGCTAATGATGTTGAGTTTTTTTGAGTGCTTATTTGTCCTTCTTATATTCTTTTTTGTGAATTTTGCATATTTTGGATTAGATTGTTTTCTTATTACTGAGTTTTAAAAATTCTTTATATTCTAGATGAAGTCCATTGTTGGACACGTGATTTGCAAATATTTTCACCCAGTCTGTATCTTTGCAACCCCATGGATGGAAGCACACCAAGCTTCCCTGTTCTTCACCGTCTCCTGGAGTTTGCTCAAACTCATGCCTATTGAGTCAGTGATGCCATCCAACCATCTTACCCTCTGTCACCCTGTTATCCTTCTGCCTTCTATCTTTCCCAGCATCAGGATATTTTCCAATGTCAGCTCTTATCAGCTGTCCAAATTATTAGAGCTTCAGTTTCAGCATCAGTCTTTCCAATGAATATTCAAGACTAATTTCCTTTAGGATGGACTGGTTTGATCTCCTTTCAGTCCAAGAGACTCTCAAGAGTCTTCTCCAGCACCACAGTTCAAAAGCATCAGTTCTTTGGTGCTCAGTCTTCTTTATGGTCCAACTCTCACATCTGTACATGACTACTGGAAAAACCAGAGCTTTGACTATATGTCACTTTGTTGGCAAAGTGATGTGGCTGCTTTTTAATATGCTGTCTAGGTTTGTCATAACTTTTCTTCCAAGGAGCAAGCATCTTTTAATTTCATGGCTGTAGTCACCATCATCTACAGTGATTTGGCATCTTTACTGTGTGCTGTTCTGGACACTGGGACACAGCAGAGACTGAAACCACCCAAGTCCTTGCCCTAAAGAAGCACACTCTTAGATATTAAAAAAGAAAGAGCTAAAGGTTAATTGAATTCCTATTTTGTTGTTCAAAGTAAGGATTATTCATGGGTGACTTATAATATTGTAGGATATTATTTTTTCAAATTATTTTTAATACCTGACAAGCATCTACAAATATGCCTGCCTCATCCAACAGAAAGGCCAGCCATGTCTTGGTAACAACATTCATGCCAAGGGAGGATCCTGAAAGGAAATAAAAAGTTTCTCCAGGACCTCTAAAATTTAGCTTCTCAATGATGATGATGTTTTCTCCAAAACCTTTAGGGAGTAAAAAAAGAAGTCTGCAGGAGAATGGGTATGTGCAATTTACACCCAGTTATCTGGGTATATTGGAGGCAAACCTGGTGGAAGTGAGGACAATAGGAATTATGAGGTGCCTCAAAAAAGTCGAGAGCCTCACTTGAAGAAATGTATTCATCATTTTATCTTAGTTACAGATGTCCTAATTCAGATCAGATCAGTCACTCAGTCGTGTCCAACTCTTTGTGACCCCATGAATCACAGCGCGCCAGGCCTCCCTGTCCATCACCAACTCCCGGAGTTCACCCAGACTCATGTCCATTGAGTCAGTGATGCCATCCAGCCATCTCATCCTCTGTCATCCCCTTCTCCTCCTGCCCCCAATCCCTCCCAGCATCAGAGTCTTTTCCAATGAGTCAACAGGTGGCCAAAGTACTGGAGTTTCAGCTTTAGCATCATTCCTTCCAAAGAAATCCCAGGGCTGATCTCCTTCAGAATGGATTGGTTGGATCTCCTTGCAGTCCAAGAGACTCTGAAAAGTCTTCTCCAACACCACAGTTCAAAAGCATCAATTCTTCGGTGCTCAGCCTTCTTCACAGTCCAACTCTCACATCCATACATGACCACAGGAAAAACCATAGCCTTGACTAGACGAACCTTTGTTGGCAAAGTAATGCCTCTGCTTTTGAATATGCTATCTAGGTTGGTCATGACTTTCCTTCCAAGGAGTAAGTGTCTTTTAATTTCATGGCTGCAGTCACCATCTGCAGTGATTTTGGAGCCCCCAAAAATAAAGCCTGACACTGTTTCCCCATCTATTTTCCATGAAGTGATGGGACCTGATGCCATGATCTTTGTTTTCTGAATGTTGAGCTTTAAGCCAACTTTTTCACTCTCCTCTTTCACTTTCATCAAGAGGATTTTGAGTTCCTCTTCACTTTCTGCCATAAGGGTGGTGTCATCTGCATATCTGAGGTTATTGATATTTCCCCCTGCAATCTTGATTCCAGCTTATGTTTCTTCCAGTCCAGCATTTCTCATAATGTACTCTGCATATAAGTTAAATAAGTAGGGTGACAGTATACAGCCTTGATGTACTCCTTTTCCTATCTGCAACCAGTCTGTTGTTCCATGTCCAGTTCTAACTGTTGCTTCCTGACCTGCATACAAATTTCTCAAGAGGCAGGTCAGGTGGTCTGGTATTCCCATCTCTTTCAGAGTTTTCCACAGTTTATTGTGATCCACACAGTCAAAGGCTTTGTCGTAGTCAGTAAAGCAGAAATAGATGTTTTTCTGGAACTCTCTTGCTTTTTCGATGATCCAGTGGATGCTGGCAATTTGATCTTTGGTTCCTCTGCCTTTTCTAAAACCAGCTTGAACATCAGAAAGTTCACGGTTCACATATTGCTGAAGCCTGGCTTGGAGAATTTTGAGCATTACTTTACTAGCGTGTGAGATGAGTGCAATTGTGTGGTAGTTTGAGCATTCTTTGGCATTGCCTTTCTTTGGGATTGGAATGAAAACTGACCTTTTCCAGTCCTGTGGCCACTGCTGAGTTTTCCAAATTTGCTGGCATGTTTAGTGCAGCACTTTCACAGCATCATCTTTCAGGATTTGGAATAGCTCAACTGGAATTCCATCACCTCCACTAGCTTTGTTCGTAGTGATGCTTTCTTAGGCCCACTTGACCTCACATTCCAGGATGTGTGGCTCTAGGTCAGTGATCACATCATCGTGATTATCTGAGTCGTGAAGGTCTTTTTTGTACCAGTTCTTCTGTGTATACTTTCCACCTCTTCTTAACATCTTCTGCTTCTGTTAGGTCCATACCATTTCTGTCCTTTATCGAGCCCATCTTTGCATGAAATGTTCCTTTGGTATCTCTGATTTTCTTGAAGAGATCTCTAGTCTTTCCCATTCTGTTGTTTTCCTCTATTTCTTTGCATTGATCGCTGAAGAAGGCTTTCTTATCTCTTCTTGGTATTCTTTGGAACTCTGCATTCAGATGTTTATATCTTTCCTTTTCTCCTTTGCTTTTCGCTTCTCTTCTTTTCACAGCTATTTGTCTTAATTCAGAGGAAGTGCAAATCTTCAACCTTCTACTGCAGTCTACTCAAGTTCATAGCTTCTACAGTCCGGACTGCCTCACGCTCATTTCTCCGTCCACCATGCGTTATATCTGGTAGTCGGTCTAATGTCTGGGCTCATAGAAGAAAGTGCAAAGCAGATAATTCAAAACAAGAAGTGATCAGAGAGTTATTGATTTTTCTTTTTTTGGTTTTGGTGTTTTTACCTTTTTATATTTTTCTCAAAGCACTATTCAAATTAGGCTTCCAGTCCCATAAATACAGCTGGATGTAGTGAAACATTGAACTCATATGTCCTGACTCCTTCCCATGTGACAGTGAAGTTATATACCTTAGCTCTGCTAATCTTCAATTCGGTATTCTGTAGTAAATTGTCTTCATTAGCTTCGTTTTGTAGATGAAGAAACTTAGCGTTAGGGAGGAAGAATGACTTGCCCGAGGATACACAGCTAACAACTGTGAGAGCCCAGAGTCACATTGTGATGTCTTTTTTTTTTTTTTAAGTTTTAACTTATTTATTTGTTTATATTTTTTTTCTGGCTGCGCTGGGCTGCCTCTTGCGGGCTCTCTCGGGTTATGGTGAGTGGGGACTACTCTAGTTGCAGTGCGGAGGCTTCTCATTCTGGTGGTTTCTCTTGTTGTGGAGAGAGGACTGGAGATGTGTGGGCTTCAGTAGTTGTGGCACATGGGCTTAGTGGCTCCACAGCGTGTGGGATCTTCCCTGAACACGGACTGTCCCCTGCGTTGGCGGGCAGATGCCGAACCACTGGCCCACTAGGGGAGTCCTGCGGTGTCTGCTTTAAAGCTGGGGGAGGGCCTGATGCTGCAGCACCTGTGCTAAAACTCCACTTGAGGCTTACCAGTCACTATTTCAGAGTCTGTTTTTTGTTTATTTGTTTAATGGGGAATAATTATATCCTCTTGATTAATGCATGTGTGCTCTGTTGCTTCAGTCCTGCCCAACTCTTTGCAACTCTATGGACTATAGCTGGCCAGGCTCCTCTGTCCAGGGAAGAATCCTGGAGAGGGTTGCCATGACCTATTCTGGGTGATCTTACTGACCCAGTGATCGAACACCGATTTCCTAGCGTCTCCTGCATTCAGGCAAATTCTTTACTTCTAAGCCACTGGGGAAGCTCCTCTCGATCAGTAATAAATGCTAATTATTGACAGATTAATAAACATAATACTCCTTACATAGTCCTCATGACAACCTTAACGCAGCATTAACATACCCCTTTTATAGATGAGGAAACCACATTTCAGAGATATTAAGCAACTGAAACCATGACACAGGTGGTAATGTCACAGTTGAGATTTGAACCCACTTATATTTGGTTCAAGCCAGTAGTTGCTCCATTACACTGGGGGCCCAGGTGGCATATATTTTTGGCTTTGTAGTCCATGGGTCTGTTTTGCACCTATTCAACATGGCTGAGTTCCAATAAAGTTTAATTATGGGCATTGAGTTTCACGTACCATACTCATACTTCTTTTGATTTTCCTAACATTTAGTAATGTAAACAGCATTCATCAAAGCTCAGCCAGGTGATCCAAGTTTGTATCAGTGAAAAGTTATATTAAAAATATGTCAGTACCATTGATATGATGTGATATTGAGAGTCAGCTATATAATTGGAGATTCTCTGGATTAACTTCCATGAAGAATATAATGTTTCTTATAATACGTCATAAAATAGGTTAATCTGAAACTTACATATATGCTATTAAAACACAGAAGTAACCAGAGCATTACCTAAATGGGAAGGAAATCCAATAAAGGGGATATATGTATACATGTAACTGATTCACTTTGATGTACAGTAGAAACTAACAGAACGTCGTAAAGCAAATACACTCCAATAAAACTTCTTTAAAAAAGAAACAAAACTAAAAAAAAGGTAGCCACAGAAATTATTTATAACTTACAATAGTTTTGAAAGTGAAAGTGTTAGTCTCCCAGTCATGTCCCACTCTTTGTAACCCTATGGACTGTAGCCCACCAGGCTCTCCTGTCCATGGAATTCTCGGGGCAAGAATGCTGAAATGGGTTGTCATCGCCTTCTCCAGGGGATCTACCTGACCCAGGGATTGAACCCACTTCTCCTGCCTTGCATGAAGATTCTTTATTAATTTTAGGGGGACTAAATGTTATTACTGATATGGTGCCAGCCACATGCTGGCACATGGTGATGAAAAAACCAGATCAACTTTTAGTCATGTTCACTAGTGTGCTTAAATTTGCTATAGAATACAACATACCTCATAACTGACTATATTTGATAATGGTTCTTCCCCCTATATCACTGTATCACTCAGCCCTTGGGCCACCCCTATTCTCAGTATTTAACTCAAGGGGAAAGAAAAAACATTCTGTTCAGGCTGCCTGTTATGGACTAGTTGCATCCTCCCCAAAAAATATATACTGAAGTTCTAAGTACTTCAGAACATGGCTGTCTTTGAAGATGCAGCCTTTTACGAGGTAAGTTAAAAGGAGGTCATTGGGGTAGACCCTAACCCAGTATGACTTGTATCCTGGTAAGAAGACGGATTAGAACACAGACACACACACAGGATGATGTGAGACACCAGAAGGAAAGAGCCATGAGCCAGGAGGACTCAAAATAAACCAGCGTTGTTGACACCTTGACTTTGGACTTTCAGCCTTCAGAACTGTGAGTAAATACATTTCTGTTATTTCAACTGTCCAGTCTGTAGTATTTTATTATGTCAGTGCTAGCAAACAAATGCATTGCCTGTCCCAGAGGGAAGGGTTTTGTAGGAAAGGTGATGAATGAAGTGTTGAATCAATTCAGTCTTCACTCTCTAGGACAGTCCAAAATGTCACAACTGAATTAGGAAGATAGCAGTGAGCCAGATAAATGTATCTGCATCATCAGTATTTGCAAGGTAGCTGAAGCCACGAGAATAGATGAAATTACCCAGAGAGAGGGATAGAGGAAGAAACGGAAGGCCCGGGACAGATCCCCGGGGACAGCCTGCAGATCTGAATGGAAGTGCGTGCTTGCTCACAGAAACACTTGTGTCTGGGCTTCCCAGGTTGCCCAGTGATGAAGAATCCTCCACACAGGACACGTGGACTCGATCCCTGGGTCAGGAAGACCCCTTGGAGGAGAGCAGGGCAACCCACTCCAGTAGTCTTACCTGGAAAATCCCATGGACAGAGGAGCCTGGCAGGCTACAGTCCATGGGGTCACAAAAGACTGGAACAAAATTGAGCAACTGAACATACATGCACACTTAGAACCACCAGCTGGGGTTATTCACCAGAGGACATTTTGGAGATACTAAATTTTGGAAAGAAAATCATCTGAAAATAAGAATTGTCTCTGTAATAAACCTCAAAATGAACAATTTTCTAAGTGAAGGCAATGTACCCTTCTGATCCACCTGAACAATATTTAGCTTAAAAAACTGGAGAGAAATGAAGTCTGAGCTTTTTCTTTTAAAGGACACATAACTGGTAAAGTCTTGTTGAAGAAAAAGGTCAACGGAAAATATGGATTCCTGAAATCTGAGGTCTTTATGTACTGGAAGTGTCATGATTTGAATATCTCAGAATACTGTAATTTTCATGGGTATGCTAAGAAATCAGACCATTTAGTTTGAAAAGTTTGAAAATAATAGACAACTTCAAGACTTTAGTGAGAAAAATGTCATCAACACTTGAAATAAAAAAAATATCACAGGGCTTCTCCAACTTCAAAGTTAATTCAATGTGTGCGTGTGTGACAGATTTAATGTTGGATTTCAGTATATCCTCTTATTAGAAAACAATGATTTTATTTAAATAAGTAAAGGCTAATGTCTCTAATTTTTACTAGGCTTATATATAGTTACAGAATCAATCTATTAAAAACAAACTGCTGCTGCTGCTAAGTCACTTCAGTTGTGTCCGACTCAGTGTGACCCCACAGAAGGCAGCCCACCAGGCTCCCCCATCCATGGGATTCTCCAGGCAAGAACACCGGAGTGGGTTGCCATTTCCTTCTCCAATGCATGAAAGTCAAAAGTGAAAGGGAAGTCACTAGAAGTTTTTTAAAGCAACAAGCAAATATGCCTAAAAGTCCAGGGGTGCTCAAAATTCTCCAAGCCAGGCTTCAGCAATACGTGAACCGTGAACTTCCAGATGTTCAAGCTGGATTTAGAAAAGGCAGAGGAACCAGAGAGCAAATTGCCAACATCTGCTGGATCATGGAAAAAGGAAGAGAGTTCCAAAAAAACATCTATTTCTGCTTTATTGACTATGCCAAAGCCTTTGACTGTGTGGATCACAATAAACTGTGGAAAACTCTGAAAGAGATGGGAATACCAGACCACCTGATCTACCTCTTGAGAAACCTATATGCAGGTCAGGAAGCAACAGTTAGAACTGGACATGGAACAACAGACTGGTTCCAAATAGGAAAAGCAGTACGTCAAGGCTGTATATTGTCACCCTGCTTATTTAACTTAGATACAGAGTACATCATGAGAAACGCTGGACTGGAAGAAGCACAAGCTGGAATCAAGATTGCAGGGAGAAATATCAATAACCTCAGATATGCAGATGACACCACCCTTATGGCAGAAAGTGAAGAGGAACTATAAAGCCTCTTGATGAAGGTGAAAGAGGAGAGTGAAAAAGTTGGCTTAAAGCTCAACATTCAGAAAACGAAGATCATGGCATCTGGTCCCATCACTTCATGGGAAATAGATGGGGAAACAGTGGAAACAGTGTCAGACTTTATTTTTTTGGGCTCCAAAATCACTGCAGATGGTGACTGCAGCATAAACAAATGGAACCTAATTAAACTTAAAAGCTTCTGCACAACAAAGGAAATTTTAAGCAAGGTGAAAAGACAGCCTTCAGAATGGGAGAAAATAATAGCAAATGAAGCAACTGACAAACAACTAATCTCAAAAATATACAAGCAACTCCTACAGCTCAACTCCAGAAAAATAAATGACCCAATCAAAAAATGGGCCAAAGAACTAAATAGACATTTCTCCAAAGAAGACATATAGATGGCTAACAAACACATGAAAAGATGCTCAGCATCACTCATTATCAGAGAAATGCAAATCAAAACCACTATGAGGTACCATTTCACGCCAGTCAAAATGGCTGTGATCCAAAAGTCTACAAGCAATAAATGCTGGAGAGGGTGTGGAGAAAAGGGAACCTTCTTACACTGTTGGTGGGAATGCAAACTAGTACAGCCACTGTGGAGAACAGTGTGGAGATTCCTTAAAAAAATGGAAATAAAACTGCCTTATGACCCAGCAATCCCACTGCTGGGCATACACACTGAGGAAACCAGAATTGAAAGAGACACGTGTACCCAAATGTTCATCGCAGCACTGTTTATAATAGCCAGGACATGGAAGCAACCTAGATGTCCATCAGCAGATGAATGGATAAGAAAGCAGTGGTAAATATACACAATGGAGTATTACTCAGCCATTAAAAAGAATACATTTGAATCAGTTCTAATGAGGTGGATGAAACTGGAGCCTATTATACAGAGTGAAGTAAGCCAGAAGGAAAAACACCAATACAGTATGTTGCTGCTGCTATGTCACTTCAGTCGTGTCTGACTCTGTGTGGCCCCATAGACAGCAGCCCACCAGGCTCCCCTGTCCCTGGGATTCTCCAGGCAAGACCACTGGAGTGGGTTGCCATTGCCTTCTCCAATATAGTATACTAATGCATATATATGGAATTTAGAAATATGGTAACAGTAACCCTGTATACGAGACAGCAAAAGAAACACTGATGTATAGAACAGTCTTTTGGACTCTGTGGGAGAGGACGAGGGTGGGATGATTTGGGAAAATGGCATTAAAACATGTATAATATAATATATGAAACGAGTCACCAGTTCAGGTTTGAGGCACGATACTGGATGCTTGGGGCTGGTGCACTGGGACGACCCAGAGGGATGGTATGGGGAGGAAGGAGGGAGGAGGGTTCAGGATGGGGAACACATGTATACCTGTGGCGGATTCATGTTTATATATGGCAAAACTAATACAATATTGTAAAGTTAAAAAATAAAATTAAATTTAAAAAAATTAAAAAAAAATAACATAATCCTCAGGAGACCTCAAAACCCATACTCGTCTCCTTCTTGGCAGGATTACATTGCAACATATCAAAAAAAAAAAAAAGACACTTACTCCTTGGAAGGAAAGTTATGACCAACCTAGACAGCATATTCAAAATCAGAGACATTACTTTGCCAACAAAGGTCTGTCTAGTCAAGG
Organism: Bos grunniens; assembly: GCF_055505025.1. Lineage (NCBI taxonomy): Eukaryota > Metazoa > Chordata > Mammalia > Artiodactyla > Bovidae > Bos > Bos grunniens. Next base: position 48,456,496 of record NC_141193.1, on the reverse strand, counting down.
CTATGGTTTTTCCAGTGGTCATGTATGGATATGAGAATTGGACTGTGAAGAAAGCTGAGCGCTGAAGAATTGATGCTTTTGAACTGTGGTGTTGGAGAAGACTTTTCAGAGTCTCTTGGACTGCAAGGAGATCCAACCAGTCCATTCTGAAGGAGATCAGTCCTGGGTGTTCTTTGGAAGGAATGATGTTAAAGCTGAAACTCCAGTACTTTGGCCACCTGTTGACTCATTGGAAAAGACTCTGATGCTGGGAGGAGTTGGGGTCAGGAGGAGAAGGGGATGACAGAGGATGAGATGGCTGGATGGCATCACTGACTCGATGGACGTGAGTCTGAGTGAACTCCAGGAGTTGGTGATGGACATGGAAGCCTGGCCTGCTGCGATTCATGGGGTCGCAAAGAGTCGGACACGACTGAGCGACTGAACTGAACTGAACTGATGGTATTAAGATTTTAGCCACATTATTTCTTCTGCTTCTCTAGTTAGGTTTGATTTCCTGTGTATTTTTATCTTGGTGTGGTCTTTCTAACAGGATTGCAGGATAGGAATTCTTTCTTCCCTAGCTATCCTAGAGATCAAATCACTTTGCTGAGCGTACACCCACTAGGTGTGTACATATTTAACACAATCTTAAAGCTGATTGGTACCAACTCACCACAAGACTGTGTAAAGCACCATCTCACAGTAAATATAGAACATGTAATTGGAAAAACCTTTTACCAATGACACAGTTTTTTTTATGAGTGACCTTTATGATTTTTTTCTTTCCAAAATTAGGTAAGACTGTCTTGGCAACTATGTAACTGAAATGATTATTCTTAGATATCAGAGATGAGGCATATTGTAACGTCTTACAGCTGTAATCCATAAAATTTATAGAAGGGGAAGATAAAGATCAAAATCTAACCCCTCATTGTGGAGAAGGCAATGGCAACCCACTCCAGTACTCTTGCCTGGAAAATCCCATGGATGGAGGAGCCCGGTGGGCTGCAGTCCATGGGGTCGCTAAGAGTCAGACACGACTGAGCGACTTCACTTTCACTTTTCACTTTCTTGCATTGGAGAAGGAAATGCCAACCCACTCCAGTGCTCTTGCCTGGAGAATCCCAGGGACAGCGGAGCCTGGTGGGCTGCTGTCTATGGGGTCGCACAGAGTCGGACATGACTGAAGTGACTTAGCAGCAGCAGCAGCATTGTAAAAATGAAGACTCAGTCTCATAAAAGTCAAAACTAGCTAGGGTTCAATAAGAGGTTAAAGCCAAACTGAGAGCAGAACCCCATCAGTGTCAGTTTCAAGATTGACACCTCTACAGGAGGAGTTTAGTTTTGGAGTGGGACATGGAAGATGCATTTATAGGGCAGTTTACAAAAGACTCCAAAAACCAAACAGTTTAATTACCAGCACCCAACAGTAGGGTATGCTGATGACGGACATGGCGGGGGCGGGGGGGGAGGGGCGGGGGGGCAGTGTTAACTCCCCCAAGAGATTCCTTGATGCCCTATTTGACATAGATGCTAATGCGTATTTAGTTTTAAACACTTTATATTTCAAACCATCTGTGTCATGTGTAAATGCATGCTTCTTCTGAGATTGTTGGAATTCTCATTGACCTGCTTGAAATATAAAAGCATATAAAACCATCTCCTTTAAGAGGCATACCACTTTCCCTCACCCATCAAATGGGTTGTTGTAAAGATCAAAACCTTATGAGAAGGCTTCAAAAGCCAGGAAGGCACAGGGTAAAAATACAAAGTATTTGTTGTAATACTATTAAAACAAGTTGACAGAGAAAGACTTTTACTTGCTTAGTTTGAAACAGACTTTGAAACTTGCACAGTAAAATAAATACTCAATAAATACTATTGAATGAAAAAAAAGAGTCCAGGGGTAAGACTGGCCTCATTCATGCTTTATGTGAAGGCTGCTCCTGCTAAGTCGCCTCAGTCGTGTCCGACTCTGTGCGACCCCATAGACGGCAGCCCACCAGGCTCCCCTGTCCCTGGGATTCTCCAGGCAAGAACAGTGGAGTGGGTTGCCATTTCCTTCTCCATATGTGAAGGCATAAGAGCTCAAATGAGGAAAACAGGATCCAGTTAATCTCCTGCTCCATCCCTCAGGCTACGTCCTCTGGGTTAGATCGCCTCTCTGGCAGGCTTGCTTTCTTGGAAGCAAGATGACTACAGGTGGCTGCAGCTTTCCGTTCAAGTTCAAATGTCCAAGCAAAATTCTCACTGGATCTGATTGGATTATGTGTCCATTAAGGAACCACTTTAAGTGGCCAGAGGTCATATGAAGTGCTGATTTTCCTAAGCTTGATTCATGGCTCCACTTTGATTTGGTCTGGGTCTGCTGTTGTCCCTAAATTCAAGAAGGTTATATCTGCAAAGCTAATACCAGGTGAAGTGTGCATGAAGGCTGAATGGTTTTAACACACACATAGCACATGCACATACATATATGCACACACAATGTGTTTATATATACATATATAAAATATAAAAAATATAGTGCAAGCTAGGAAAAGAAAATTTCCGGGTGTTTCTTATGTCATTTTATTTGTGTATGTGAGAGGAACAATAGAAAGGGAAAACGACAAATACTTCAGCTCATTGATGTTTTAAAATTGCAATAAGACTGCTCCAGGAAGATAGATCTATATAAGATATCATAGAATATAGAAACATTCAGTGTTGTTTTTGTGGATTAATATTTTAAAATGTTTTCTTGGAACCTCTTATTTAGAACCAGAAAGCTGAAAAGCATTAAATCCTATTTGTATTTATATAGAAAATTTAATTAACTAGAAGTTTCAATGATTTCAGTTTAAATAATTAAGTCTAATATTATGAGATGGGGATGGTTAATTGGATTAGGGATAGTGTATTTACAGGAAACATGTATGTGTATGTGTGTGTGTGTATGTGTGTGTGTATGTGTGCACGCATGTCCTTGGCTTAACTTAGAAGGCCACTGTGTAATACCGTGTATAACACCATCAGAACTCTTTCATGTTTTATGAGGGCAATCAGTAGTGTGAAAGAAGCTCTTTATACACTTTCAGGTATTTGAGGAGCTTATACACATGTGGGATAATTCCTTCTACAGATGCTCTGGTGTAAAAGGAAATGGGGGAAAATTGCACTCAATTTCTCTGGATCCATCTCTACTTCCCATTTTCCCCATTCTCTCTGCATTTTGCCCCTTTCCCCTCCTCTTCCCACTTTGCAGCGGTCCTTTCTCCTCTGGCTCTGGGTTCTCCATCCCTTTGTTAAATCTAATGCTTAAATGTGTGCCACAATATCCAAAAGCTGGAAGGGGCCCTCGAGGGTATGTTTAGCCATCTCTTTCATTCTATATCTGCTGTGTTGAGTAAGAGGTAGTGAGCCCGGGACCTGCCTAAGGTCATATAACCAGTTAGCTCGTGACCTGGAAGAGTCCAGGGCTCTTTCCTCTAAGCCCTCTCATGCCAACATTCTCAGCCCACATACACATATAGCTCTGAGCTCCATTTTCTCTGTCTTCTCCATAATCATTTCCATCTTGCCTCGCATCAGTGGATTCTCTGTTATGATCAACTCCACCTTGACCTTCTTCTGACTTCTCAGTCAGGACTTAATCCAGTAGTAGTAACACTGTTGTTGTGTAGTTGCTCAGTCACTCTTTGTGATCCCAAGGACTCCAGCATGCCGGGCTTCCCTGTCTTTCACTATCTCCCAGAGCTTGCTCAAACTCATGTCCTTAATCAGTGATGTCATCCAACCATCTCATCCTCTGTCATCCCCTTGTCCTCCTGCCTTCAGTCTTTCCTGGCATCAGGGTTTTTTCCAATGAGTCAGCTCTTCACATCAGGTGGCCAAAGTATTGGAGATTCAGCTTCAGCATCAGTCCCTCCAATGAATATTCAGGGTTGATTTCCTTTAGGATGGACTGGTTTGATCTCCTTGCTGTCCAGGGGACTCTCAAGAGTAGTAGTGTAGTAACAATAGTAATATGATAAAATTACATATATCAAGTGCTTGTAATGGATCATTTATTCACCATTTTATATCTAAAACCTCATTTAACTTTCACACAACTCTGAAGTTGATGCTCTGCTGCTGCTGCTGCTGCTAAGTCGCAACAGTCGTGTCCGACTCTGTGCAACCCCATAGATGGCAGCCTACCAGGCTCCCCCGTCCCTGGGATTCTCCAGGCAAGAACACTGGAGTGGGTTGACATTTCCTTCTCCAATGCATGAAAGTGAAAAGTGAAAGTGAAGTCGTTCAGTCATGTCTGACTCTTAGCAACCCCATGGACTGTAGTCTACCAGGCTCCTCCGTTCATGGGATTCTCCAGGCAAGAATACTGGAGTGTGTTGCCATTGCCTTCTCCGAAAGTAGATGCTCTAGCTTTCCTTATTTTGTAAATGAGATTTAGGGAAGTTAAGTAACCTATCACACTGGAAATACAATTTGAACCCAGTTCATCTGATTTCAAAGTTGGAGCTCTTACCTGCAATACTGTATCGCCTGCTATACCGATGGTCCCACATTTTAAACCCTAGCACAGAGTATCTTGGTTGTGCTAATGGTAAAGAACACACCTGCCAATGGAGGAGACATAAGGAACGTGGGTTTGATCCCTGGGTCAGGAAGATCCCCTGGAGGAGGGCATGGTAACCCACTTCAATATTCTTACATGGAAAATTCCATGGACAGAGGAGCCTGGTGGGATCGCAAAGAGTCAGACACAACTGAAGTGACTTAGCACACACAGTGTGTCTGGCAGTCTGCTTGGTCTCATAACTAAGATGGACCAAGTAGTAAATGAATATTTGCTTTGAAATGGGGACTCAATGAGCTGTCCTCTGCTTCCATGTTAATTTTTCAACGCTAATCCCAAGTGACATATTCATTTCAATCTCAGTGTTGAAGCTGGGGAAGAAAGGGAAGCAAGCATACAAAGACTGTGGTTAAGAAAAGGGGGAAGGGGACAAGAAGTGTGGGAGAACCAAGGGTCAGATGGGAGGCAGAATGGAGCAACGTCTGAACGTGACTTTCCTTGCGTTTCTGACCCAACTGACTATCTTTGTGCTGTGTAACCTTTCTGTTTGTTTTCTGTTTTCTTACCCCTCTAGGATCTTAAAAACATCATAAAATAAAATCCACTTTAATGCAAAATACTGGGGGAAAAAAAAGTCCAAGTCATCATAAAAACTTACCAAATCCTTGTAACAGATATGGCAGGCGGCTGGCAGTCAAGCCAGAAGGACTCTCAAGTGCAACTAAGTTCGGGTCAATAGGAAGTATTTGTAGCTTGAACTCACGATTTACAATAAAGAGGAAATATGCCTGCTCTAAAGAGCAGAAGCCTGTAATAACCCAGTCCCAATACATTTCAAAGTTGTTTTTATTGAACTCTCGCCATCTATCTAATTTGTTCCCCAAGGCATTCTCAGAGAGTGATTTTATGATATATATAAATATATTTTAAAAGCTGGCTGCTTTCAAGAGTTCAGATTTATTTATTTTCCTCAGTCTATTAGGTGCCATTCAGTAATGGCATTTTTTTAAGCTATGGTAGAAAAATGCCTTCAGTAGGCAAATTAGAATATTTAACACGTGAAAATAATGAGACTAAATGTGGGAATTAAATAATTTACACAAAAGACATTGAGACTTTCAATAGAGTCAGAACTCATAAAGACTACACAAAGGAATGGAGAAAAGGGGTAGAATTTTAGCAAAACCTCTACATCAAGTTATCAGGAGGAGAAAGGGACGACAGAGGATGAGGTGGTTGGATGGCATCACCGACTCAATGGACATGAGTTTGAGCAAGCTCCAGGAGTTGGTGATGGACAGGGAGGCCTGGTGTGCTGCAGTCCATGGAGTCGCAAAAAGTCAGACAGGACCAAGCGACTGAACTGAACAGAACACTGGGCAGTTATTTCTGGGAAAATTTAAAAAAATGAGCTCAGGAAGAAGAGGCTCTGGGTGTTGAAATGTCTGGGACCAAATTCCTTCACCCATTTTGCACTTGAGCTGAGACCATTTGCTCCAGAGCTATTGACGGAGCTTAATGAGCTATCAATGGAGCTATTGATGGAGACCACTGATGGAGCTATTTTGGGAAGCTGGGCAGAGCAGGATGCTCTGCTTCAAGGATCCAGACTGGACTACTGCTGAGGCTTCACAAAGAAGCTGTGTAGTATTTGTGATAGTCTCTAAGCTCTGTTGCTTACTACTCGTGTGAACTTGGCCAAGTTATCCAACCACTTGATCCTTGGGTTTCTCCAACTGTAAAATAAAGGCCATAGTCACACTCACCTCCAGAGCCATACTCGGTGATGGCAATCCAATACTTACCCCAAGGCACAAAATTACAAATGATGATATAAAAGATTATCAATTTCATATCAGATTTACGTGTTTCCAGCGAACGCACTTTTCTAATGCACAGGACAAGGGAGTCTCTCACCTGGTCAGCCAGATCCTCCTTAGAATAAGGTGCTCCTGGAGAGTACCGTGGTGTTAACACAGGTCTGTGAGCCACGGTGGCTTCCTGGGTAGCTCAGTGCTGAAGAATCCTCCTGCCAATGCAAGAGATTCAGGAGATGTGGGTTGGATCCTTGGGTCAGGAAGACCCCCTGGAGAAGAAGCTGGCAACCCACTCCTGTATTTTTGCCTGAAAAATCCCATGGTCAGGGTAGCCTTGGTAGCTACAGTCCATGGGGTCACAAACAGTCAGACATGACTGAGCACACACGCACGTGAGCCGTGTCCGGGTTCCAACACTGACGCTGTAGCACGTTCTGTGTGTGTTGCTTGCTCACAACATACCTGGTTTCACCTTCACCTACGTTGTGAAGTTTAATTGAAATGAGGATTCTTTTTTTTTTTTTTTTTTCAGAGTAACAGAGTCTAATTCTAAACATTTAAATTACATTAAACAAAATGTTAGCTTCAATCCACGAAATTTTAAGTCCCACTCATGGGTCTTGACCCCCCGTTGAAAAGTCCTGGTTCTGTACTGGTATCCAATTCCTCAAGGAAAGCCCTGTGTACACAGCAGGCTCTATAGTTACTTTCCTGGTATAAAAAGCCTTTGATTCTTTCTGGGCGGCACACAGTGATCTGAAAGCACAGGCTCAAGCCATGTGCTAGTCTGTATTTACTCTTGGCTCATAAAAAGATGCTGGCCTTTTAAGTGAGCTGGCTTCAGACAACGTCTGTGTGACTGACCTGTGAGGACAGGAATGACTACCTCACAAGGGACTGAGCAGGAAAATGGCAGTTGTCTGGGCTGTTGCTTGCTCTCTTCCTTGGCTCACGGAAATTCTGGCTGGGAAGACTGGGCTGATGAGGGGCTGTGTGTGAGGAGAAAGCAGGGAGAATGCCTGCAGTGACCGGAAGGTAAGTTAAGAGTGCTCCAAGGCCCCCTACTTCAATTATATGCAGTTAAAGCATCATTATGAGCAATTAGTGTTCAGCCATATGGCACGTCTCTAAGTCTAACTGGTAACTGATATTATTCAGTAAGTCTGCTCGTTTCCCATCCAGGTGGTTGTAAGCAATGTAATCCAGTTTGAGTGGTGGTAAAAACGGAAACAAAACAAAACAAAAAAAACAAAAAGCAACCCCTTTCCCCAACACACACACACGAACACACACACACAGGTACTCCTCCTTTCAACAGTGTCCTGGGTTGTTTTATGTATTGGGTAGAGTTATGAGACTGATAGTTTGAGATGAAACCAATATTTCCATACAGTTCCTTCATGCAAGCTACAGATACCAATTCTGGCTAATTTAAGCAACAAAATGTCATTAAAAGCATGTGAAAGTATTGGGTTGGTCACTAAGTTCATTTGGGGTTTTCTGTAACATTGGGAAAAGCCAACCTAATAGTTGAAAAATAAAGAAAAGGCTGAAAAAGGTAGACGTCAAAAAAAGTAGGGTCCATAGTGGCTCCAAGGATCCCTGTGGATGGATGAAAAAGTATCAACTTTTTCTCGTATATGTGTGTGTAGAGAGAGTCGGATGACCAAAGCTTGTGTATCTGGATTGAAAGTTTTGGGGAAGCATTATTAAATGAGCTAAAAGAACTCCCCAAAGTACTTATACACTTAATGTAACAGTACCCAGAGCATAACTCAAAGTTTACAACTGCACATAATCTGAACCCAAGATCGCATAAGTGTTTTGGGAAACAAGTACCCTTATCTTCAAAACTTGTCTGAAAAGGAATTATCACAATTTAAAGGGTAATGTTCATGTAAGATTTCTTTTTCATTAACATCAAAACAAGTGATATAATAACAAAATAACAAAGACTTCCTTGGTGGGTCCAGTGGTTAAGAGTCTGCCTTCCAATGCAGGCAGGGTGGTGGTGGTCTAGTTGCTAAGTCATGTTTGATTCTTAAGACTCCACAGACTATAGCCCACCTGGCTCCTCTGTTCATGGGATTTCCCAGGCAACAATACAGGAGTGGGTTGCCATATGCTTCTCCAAGGGATCTTCCTGACCCAGGGATCAAACCCAAGTCTCTTGCATTGCAGATGGATTCTTTAACCACTGAGCCACCATTAGCCCCCAGCACAGGGGACTTAGGTTGTAACCCTGCTTGGAGACCTAAGATCCCACGTGCCTCAGGGCTACTGAGCCCATGTGCCACAACTAGCGAGAAGTCTGTGTACTGCAAGGAAAGATCTCACATGCCACAGCAAAGACTCAATGCAGCCAAAAATAAACAAATAAATATATTTTAAAATAAACATATTTAAAAAAATGAAATATTTTAAATATTTCATTAAATATTAAAATTTTAAATATCAAAATTTAAATATTTAATTATTTAAACATTAAATTTAAGTATTAATTTAAATATTAATATTAAATTAAACATTAAATTTATTTAATTTATTTAATAAATTTATTTAATTAAATTTATTTAATAAATTTATTAATTTATAAAATTTATAATTAATATTAATATTTAAATATTAAATATTTATTTAATTAATTAAATATTAAATATTAAAATTAAATTTTAATATATTTCATTTTAAATATTTGAAATATTTTTAAAAAATGAAATGCAGCCAAAAATAAATAAATATATTTTAAAATAAATATATTTAAAAAAATGAAATAACCAAAGTTAACATAAAGCAATGGGTGAATTCACAGTAAGGCATTCTAGTATGATAAACATAGAACAGTAAGATTTAATTTAAATAAAAGAAGTGTTCTTTCTTTTGCTTGCAGAAAATCATCAAAGACGTTTTAAGATGCTAATTTGCAGACAATTATTATATTGGAGAAATTTAATTTTGTGTCTTTCCTTCCCCACTTAATCCCTGTGAAGAGCCGAGGAGAGGAAGAAATGAGAACAGTTTACATTTGGAAGGCTCTTTTCTTTCCTTTGTGGCTTTAGCAGAAGCAGGATTCCCCGTTGATCCCTTCATCCGGAGGACACACAGCGGGCCAGCCCCCTTCCAGCCTCCGCTGCAGAAAGGCCCCTGCTGCGGAGCTGCTGGAAGACCTCTTTAAAGAGCCAGTCCGTGCTGTTTTTAGCTAGTCCAGAAGCTCTGTTTAATGTAACCTCGGGGTTTATTTGCCCCCAGAAATATGGCAGGATTTCTCTTTGTCAAAGGCAAATGGTGATGAATGTCATAATTAAACACTGAAGCCTATCACAATGAACTTTTCAACGAACAACCTAGTTTTTTGTCTTAATTACATAGGATGAGGAGGGAATACCTCTTCAGAAACAGTAACCGACTTCCAGCTTTTTGCAGTCTGTGGTTTTTGCTAAGGATTTCTGGGCAGTTGGAATACGGGCTGTGAATGATTCCAAAGCGTGGGCAGCCTTAATGACCACCACTGGCTCCTCCAGCCTCTTCACTGGGCAGTAAATCAACCAATACCTTCAGAGCAGATGTTGGTTTCTACAAAGGGAAAGGGGAGGGCTATGTTTTATATTAAAGTTTTTTCCTACTACTTTCAAACTAGGTTTTCAGACTATACATTTCCTCCCAGAAAGTGACATTTCTTCTGAAGTATTTGTAGCAGGAGGAACAGGCCCAGATACTAAGTGCTGCTTCCTCCCACTCTTATGTAAATGATGCTTTGATGTTATCTGTCTGCTCATGAAAGATGATCTCAGATCAGGTATAGAGGAATGTGTTTCTCCAGTTAGAACAAAAGCCTCCAAGTTTGTGAGTCAGGGCTTTTAGCTGGAAAATTCTGGACTTAACAGCTGCAGGGACCAAGTTACTTGCCCATATTCGAATTGTTTTAGGAGGTTCTCACCCATAAACCCTAGAAATCACTTTGGCACTTTGCAGCTAGACTGTGGGAATTTATTCCTGTTTTTTTTTTTTTTTTTTTTTTTTAACTTAAAAATTTTGAACCATAATGTGCCTGGTTGAAATAGGAAATGAAAAGGACAGAGTGGAATGGTAACAAAATGTGGAATCAATAGTCAAAAAGGCTTGAGTTGTCACCCTAGACTTATTTGCTGAGTAATCTTGGCAACTTTTTGACTTCTCTGAGATTGATTTCTTATAAATTATTTTAGTAAAAAGCTTCCAGCACTTAGAGTTTTTGGAAGGGATAGTGCATTGTAATTTAGAACAGAGTCCTTATGTTGAAATGGCATTTTTTGCAAATAACTGGCTGTGTGACTGGTTACCTATCTCTCTAAACCTTAGTTTCTTCTTAGGTAAAATAAAAGGATTTTAAAAATCCTTTAAGAGTTTTTAAAGTAATGAATGAGATAGTCCATGTAAAAGTTTAAGATAGTGTTCTTACAATTATTATTGTTACAAATGTTATTATGTGTAAGTGAAATGAATTAACGGCTAAAACATGTCCTGCAAAATTCTGAATTTCTATACACATAATAATTAGTGCATAGCAATTTGACATTTATAGGACAATTTAACCCAACATAATTTGAGTCTATAGTGCACTACATGTTTGGATCAGCTAGCTAGTGGGATGCTGTTGTATAGCACAGGGAGCTCAGCTAGGTCTGTGATAACCTAGATGGTGGGACGGAGGGTGAGGTGAAACGGAGGTGTAAGGAGGGGATATAGGTATAGAGGTGGCTGATTCGCGTTGTTTATAGCAGAAACTAACTTAACATTGTAAAGCAATTACACTCCAGTAAAACATAATAAATGAAAAAAAGGGTGAAATTCCAGTTGTCAATGGATGGGCTTCCAAGCTTCATTCCACACTCCCAGGATTGCTAGGAGTATATTTTACTTACTTATTTATAGAAGCTTGTTTCTACAAAAGCACTTTTTCTAGGTATTTGGTTTATTCCTAAAGAAATCTTACTATTTCCCCAATAGGATTTTATACAGGGAAAATGCTCAATCATTATTTTATTTGATAAGCAAATAAATTACAACTTACAACTTAAACTGTAAACCAGTGTCCTCAAAGCAGAGATTTAATCACCTAAATCAAACGCAGTGAGCCCTCATTATATGGCAATTTGAAGTAATAAAGGTTACGTTTCTCTGCAACAAGTTTAACCAAATTTTTCAACTGCTTTTGGAAGAAATCTTTCTACACTCACTGTATAACTTTATGTTTTCTGAAAAGGGTAGATTAAAATGTGACTTTATTTTTCAATGACTCAAAATGAGTAACATGGCAATTAGTAATTGCATTAAGTTCTAATACAGTTTTATTTTTTGCTTTTTTTTTATTATCTGTCAATAGTCCTTGCTAAGGTCAGTGTGCTTGCTTCTTACATCTATCTGCCTTTTTTTTTTTTTTTGGAATCAATTTGGGAACTCTGAAATTTATTTTTCTTATTGTGACCAACCATCTACCAGTAACATATTACTCCATTTTAGAATTTTTTATGGTGAGTTTCAACCAACTATAGACAGTATAATATTGAGGCTTACAAATTTGATAAATTTTTTATAAATTTGATAAAGAAGCAGATACAGTATAATAAAAAAATCAAACATTTGATTTGAAATCAAAAGATCCAGGGCAAATTCTCCATCACTTACTAGCTGGAATTTTTTTTTCCCTAATTTTATTGGAGTATAGTTGCTTTACAGGGGCTTTCCTGATGCTCTGTGGTAAAGAATCTGCCTGCTAATGCAAGAGACCCAAGTTTGATCACTGGGTCAGGAAGATCCCCTGGAGAAGGAAATGGCAACCCACTCCAGTATTCTTGCCTGGAGAACCCCATGGACAGAGGAACCTGGCAGGCCACAGTCCATGGGGTCACAAAAAAGTTGGATACCACTTAATGACTGCTGCTGATGATGCTGCTAAGTCACTTCAGTCGTGTCTGACTCTGTGCGACCCCATATACGGCAGCCCACCAGGCTCCCCCGTCCCTGGGATTCTCCAGGCAAGAACACTGGAGTGGGTTGCCATTTCCTTCTCCAATGCAGGAAAGTGAAAAGTGAAAGTGAACAACAGTAAATTGTTGCTTTACAATGTTGTGTTAGTTTCTTCTGTGCAGCAAAGTGAACCAGCTATGCACTTGCACATACCCTCTCTTTTTTGGACTTCCTTCACATTAAGCTCACCACGAGCGCTGAGGAGAGGGCCCTGAGCTGTACAGTAGGTTCTCGTTAGTCAGCTGTTTTGTACATGGTATCAATAGTGTATGTGTCAATCCCAGTCACCAATTCCTCCCAGTCACCTTCCTCCTTGGTATCTGTAAGTGTCCTTCTGCCTTTTAAATTCCTGTTTCTAATCACCTGAGAGAATTCAGATGACTAAGAAACCTAGTCTTGTATATAAATGAAGAGAATAGCCTCCTGTTCCTCAAAATGTTCAATTTTTAGTCCAGGGATTTGAGCAGTTAGTGTAGGATTTAAGGGTTTCTTTTCCTTATTTCCTGATTCTCAGTTGCACTAATAATGATTGATGATTCCAGGAAATTATGATTTCCTGGTATATAAGGAACTAAGTTATCAAAAATTTGGGGATACAAGTATTCCATGTTAAGAAATGCAATTATTAATTTCCTGACTTTTTGTAATCGATAAAATTTTATGACTTTTCCTAAATAATAAGAAAAATAATAATATTTAACATTAGTAAATGATTACCATGTGCCTTTATCTATTTATTTTATTTAGCTAATGTTACATAAAGCTTGTTTATAGATCAATGATTCTACTATGCTATATGCAAATATTAGCTTATTGAATGCCATTAAAATCTACGTGTTTATATTCATTCACTTCTCAAAACTAGTATTAATTTCAATTTATAGATGAGAAAACTGAGTCTTCGAGATGTTTTATAATTTGCTCACGGTCTCATAGCTGTTGAGTGATAGAGTCAATATCTGAAGAGAGGGATGCATGCCTCTAAGAATACAATCTGATGCGATAAGTCCTCTAGTAGACAGACAGCAATGAGAGGAGGAGCCCTGTATTCAGAATCTGAACCCAACAGGTTTAGTCTAGTGGCTCAGAACAAAAGTGGGATGATCCTCATACTGACAAAAAAAAAAAAAAATGGACTATGAGGAAGTTTCTACTTGAAAAGAAAGAGAGCAAATTTTGGAAGTTATTATTATGAGAGTGAAACATCTATTTTCACTCTCTGATTCTTTATCCAGCTCCTAATCTGGACCACAGAACACCACATACTGGTTTTCTCAATGTTTTGATACTTACTATGGATAAAAAGCACTGTCTCATTTTGGCGGATTCATTTTGATATTTGGCAAAACTAATACAATTATGTAAAGTTTAAAAATAAAATAAAATTTAAAAGAAAAAAAAAAAAAGCACTGTCTCTGAATTCACGTTACTTCCTTAAGACATGTGTTCTATTGTCTGGGTTTGGGGAATGTACATTGTCTGAGAGGTTTGCTCATCTGTGAATTGGTACAAGAATTATTTTGAGAGTCAAATGAAATAGTACTACTTCTTAGCAGACAGCATGGTATTTATTAATTAATCAATAAATGCTTCTCAAGATTATCACCATTTTGAAAATGTACTTCACAGAAAGCTGGCAACACAAACAGCTCAGGGAAAACAAGATCACTGTGGAATAAATCTGGGGAATGATATTCTTTAGTTCCTTCCCTGCTGGCTCAGACAATAAAGAATCTGCCAGCAATGCGGGAGACTTGGGTTCAGTCCCTGGATTGGGAAGATCCCCTGGAGGAGGGCATGTCAGCCCACTCAGTATTCTTGCCTGGAGAATCCCCATGGACAGAGGAACCTGATGGGCTACAGTCCATGGGGTTGCAAAGAGTCAGACACGACTGAGCAACTAAGCCCAGCGCAGCACAACAAATTCTTCAGTTCCATCACAGAATGTCATATCGGACATTGTCATAGTAAAAGCATCCTAAAAGTCTTCTTTTGGAAACATGTTCAGCTTTATTTAGCTCAATGTTTCCCAAATTTGTTTGCCTATAAAAGTTGTGTAGGTATGATGTGTGCATTTATGTGTGTGTTCTCACATACTTGTGTATGTGTGTGTGTTTGTGTGGTTAAACATCTGTCTTAAGGAACTAGTTTTCATGAAATGCATTGCTACATTGCTAGGATATTCTGCCTCTCACCAAATATCTGAAATGAGAGTGAGAGGAAATGTGTGGCGTGCAGACTGCTGGGACAGTTCCAGACCTAAAGTACATCAGTTAGGATCAAATATTAGCATGCTGGCTGATGGGGCAAAGGAACTTGGAACCTAGGTCCTCTGAAGGTTAACTTCTGGTGTTACTAGAAGAAACCCATAGGTTTGATCCTCTAAAGTTTAATCATTACAACCATCACCACCATTTTATCATCATTATTGGCATATATTCAGTGGTTTAATATATTTCAGTCATGGTGTTAAGTGATTTATTTGCATTAGTCATTTTGTCTTTACAGTCGTACTGTTAGTTAGGTCTCACAACTCTATTTTTTTTTTTTTAATTTATATTCAGCACATTCCATTCAGTGTAACAGAATGCAGTTCACTTTAAAAAACAGTTCTATAAAAATACTAAAATATATATGCAAAACCCAGTTCTTTTAGAAATTAAGGCTTCTACTATACTTCATATACCAATGACACTAAATAATATTAATAGGCCATAGCAAGCATGAGTTTTCTCTTGAAATATCCCCCATCTCTTTATACCATTTTGGATTAAATATTTTCCCCCAGTTTATTTATTTATTTTTAAATTGGAGTATAGTTGCTTTCAGATCAGATGAGATCAGTCACGCAGTCGTGTCTGACTCTTTGTGACCCCATGAATCGCAGCACAGCCAGGCCTCCCTGTCCACCACCAACTCCCGGAGTTCACTGAGACTCACGTCCATCGAGTCAGTGATGCCATCCAACAATCTCATCCTATGTCGTCCCCTTCTCCTCTTGCCCACAATCCCTCCCAGCATCAGAGTCTTTTCCAATGAGTCAACTCTTCGCATGAGGTGGCCAAAGTACTGGAGTTTCAGCTTTAGCATCATTCCTTCCAAAGAAATCCCACGGCTGATCTCCTTCTGAATGGACTGGTTGGATCTCCTTGCAGTCCAAGGGACTCTCAAGAGTCTTCTCCAACACCACAGTTCAAAAGCATCAATTCTTGGGCGCTCAGCCTTCTTCACAGTCCACCTCTCACATCCATACATGACCACAGGAAAAACCATAGCCTTGACTAGACGAACCTTTGTTGGCAAAGTAATGTCTTTGCTTTTGAATATGCTATCTAAGTTGGTCATAACTTTCCTTCCAAGGAGTAAGCATCTTTTAATTTCATGGCTGCAGTCACCATCTGCAGTGATTTTGGAGCCCAAAAAAATAAATTCTGACACTGTTTCCACTGTTTCCCCATCTATTTCCCATGAAGTGATGGGACCAGATGCCATGATCTTAGTTTTCTGAATGTTGAGCTTTAAGCCAACTTTTTCACTCTCCACTTTCACTTTCATCAAGAGGCTTTTGAGTTCCTCTTCACTTTCTGCCATAAGGGTGGTGTCATCTGCATATCTGAGGTTATTGATATTTCCCCCTGCAATCTTGATTCCAGCTTGTGCTTCTTCCAGTCCAGCGTTTCTCATGATGTACTCTGCATATAAGTTAAATAAACAGGGTGACAATATACAGCCTTGATGAACTCCTTTTCCTATCTGCAACCAGTCTGTTGTTCCATGTCCAGTTCTAACTGTTGCTTCCTGACCTGCATACAAATTTCTCAAGAGGCAGATCAGGTGGTCTGGTATTCCCATCTCTTTCAGAATTTTCCACAGTTTATTGTGATCCACACAGTCAAAGGCTTTGGCACAGTTAATAAAGCAGAAATAGATGCTCTTCTCAAACTCTCTTGCTTTTTCCATGATCTAGCGGATGTTGGCAATTTGATCTCTGGTTCCTCTGCCTTTTCTAAAACCAGCTTGAACATCAGGAAGTTCACGGTTCACATATTGCTGAAGCCTGGCTTGGAGAATTTTGAGCATTACTTTACTAGCGTGTGAGATGAGTGCAATTGTGTGGTAGTCTGAGCATTCTTTGGCGTTGCCGTTCTTTGGGATTGGAATGAAAACTGACCTTTTCCAGTCCTGTGGCCACTGCTGAGTTTTCCAAATTTGCTGGCATGTTTAGTGCAGCACTTTCACAGCATCATCTTTCAGGATTTGGAATAGCTCAACTGGAATTCCATCACCTCCACTAGCTTTGTTCATAGTGATGCTTTCGAAGGCCCACTTGACTTCACATTCCAGGATGTCTGGCTCTAGGTGAGTGATCACACCATCGTGATTATCTGGGTTGTGAAGATCTTTTTTGTACAGTTCTTCTGTGTATTCTTGCCATCTCTTCTCAACATCTTCTGCTTCTGTTAGGTCCATACCATTTCTGTCCTTTATCGAGCCCATCTTTGCATGAAATATTCCTTTGGTATCTCTGATTTTCTTGAAGAGATCCCTAGTCTTTCCCATTCTGTTGTTTTCCTCTATTTCTTTGCATTGATCGCTGTAGAAGGCTTTCTTATCTCTTCTTGCTATTCTTTGGAACTCTGCATTCAGATGTTTATATCTTTCCTTTTCTCCTTTGCTTTTTGCTTCTCTTCTTTTCACAGCTATTTGTAAGGCCTCCCCAGACAGCCATTGTGCTTTTTTGCATTTCTTATGTGTTAATTTCGGCTGTACAGCAATGTGAGCCAGCCATCTGTATACATACATCCCTGCTCTCTTGAGCCTCCCTCCCACCACTGCCCCCATCCTACCTCTTTAGGCCATCACAGAGCACTGAGCTGAGCTCCCTATGTTATACAGCCAGCTTCCTACTAGCTATTTTACAAAAGACACATGTACCCCAGTGTTCACTGAAGCACTATTTACAGTAGCCAGGGCATGGAAGGAACTTAAATGTCCCTTGACAGATGAATGGATAAAGAAGATGTGGTACATATATACAATGGAATACTGCTGCTGCTGCTGCTGCTGCTAAGTCACTTCAGTCGTGTCCGACTGTGCGACCCCAGAGACGGCAGCCCACCAGGCTCCCCCATCCCTGGGATTCTCCAGGCAAGAACACTGGAGTGGGTTGCCCTTTCCTTCTTCAATGCATGAAAGTGAAAACTGAAAGTGAAGTCGCTCAGTCGTGTTCGGCTCTTAGCGACCCCATGGACTGTGGCCCACCAGGCTCCTCCATCCATGGGATTTTCCAGGCAAGAGTGCTGGAGTGGGGTGCCATTGCCTTCTCCGACAGTGGAATACTACTCAGCCACAAAAAGGAATGTGGTTGGGTAATTTGTAGTGAGGTGGGTGAACCTAGAGTTTGTCGTTCAGAGTCAGTTCAGTTCAGTTCAGTTCAGTCACTCAGTCATGTTTGACTCTTTGCAACCCCATGGACTGCAGCATGTCAGGCTTCTCTGTCCATCACCAACTCCCAGAGTTTGCTCAAACTCATGTCCATTGAGTTAGTTCCATCCAACCATCTCATCCTCTGTCATCTCCTTCTCCTCCTGCCTTCAATCTTTCCCAGCATCAGGGTCTTTTCCAGTGAGTCAGTTCTTTGCATCAGGTGGCCAAAGTATTTTAGCTTTAGCTTCAGCTTCAGCATCAGTCCTTCCAATGAATATTCAGGGTTGATTTCCTTTAGGATTGACTGGTTTGATCTCCTTGCTGTGCAAGGGACTCTCAAGAGTCTTCTCCAGCATCACAATTCGAAAGCATCAATTCTTCGGTGCTCAGCTTTCTTTATAGTCCAACTCTCACATCCATACATGACTCCTGGAGAAACCATAGCTTTTGACTAGATGGAACTTTTTCAGCCAAGTAATGTCTTTGCTTTTTAATACTCTGTCTAGGTTTGTCATAGCTTTTCTTCCAAGGAGCAAACATCTTTTAAATTCATGGCTGCAGTCACCATCTGCAGTGATTTTGGAGCCCAAGAAAATAAAGTCTGCCACTGTTTCCACTGTTTCCCTATCTATTTGCCATGAAGCGATGGGATCAGATACTATGATCTTTGTTTTTATAATGTTGAGTTTTAAGCTAGCTTTTTCACTCTCTTCTTTCACTTTCATCAAGAGGCTCTTTAGTTCCCCTTTGCTTTCTGCCATAAGGGTGGTATCATCATAACTTAAGTCTTTCTAAATCTGTATTCCATTATATAAAAATTAGAGTTGTGTTCATCTCTATTCTTCATCTGCAAATAGGTTCATCAGCACCATTTTTCTAGATTCCATATATATGCATTAATATATGATATTTATTTTTCTCTTTTTGATTTATTTTACCTATATCATATTTGTGATATTTATTTTTCTCTTTTTGACTTACTTTACTTATATTTATGATATTTATTTTTCTCTTTTTGACTTACTTATGTCATATATTAATGCATATATATGGAATCCAGAAAAATGGTGCTGATGAACCTATTTGCAAAGTAGGACTAGAAAAGCACACAACTCTAATTTTTATATAATGAAATATGGATTTAGAGAGAGTTATATGCCCAAGATAAAGAGCTAACTATAGAACATACTCTTAAGGTCCTGGAAAGTAGCTTGACTCTTTACTTGTGAGAATAATTGCCAGTGAGAAAGGTGGCACAGTAGTTCTCCCAGGGGTGACCCTGGATCTGGGTAACCAGGTCTGCTTTCTTAGGACATGAGTTTCCTCAATAGCTGTACCAGACAAGTGTCCTTTCAAAGGCCCCAACTGCAGGGAATCTGCAGGCAGCAGCAGGAAGCAAGGCCCACCTAGTGATGGAGATCACTTGACTTCATCAGAGCACAGTCTCTTCTTAATATCTGAACAGCCAAGCTGAATTTCATCATGCTACTAATGTTAAGGGCCATTATAGGTTTTCATGAGCAATCAAAGAACCAGATTTAAACCTGGAGACCATTACGATGCACTGTACGACAGGGAGAAAATTATGTAGGACAGGATCTCCACACTATGGCCTGTGCAGCAAATCTGGCCTGCCAACGCTTATTGCACAGTTGGTGAGTAAAAGTGTTTCTTAACATTTTAAATTAATTGTACAAGTGTCTCTATAGTATTAGTATTATCAATTCTGTTTCTTGATTCATAAAGCCTAAAATATCTACAGTCTTGCTTTAAATAAATGAAAAAAAAAATTGGTCACCCCTGACATGATATTAATTTCATAGACTCTTCCCAATATTTTCAATTATTTTTAAAAAAAAATCAAGCACCAACTTAATTTAACCATTATTGTTGAAGGAGAAGTGCCTATCTGCAGGACATGTTAGCTATGGAAGGACCCTCAGAAAATCATCAATTAGTAATTCATGGAAAACTGAAGCTACCTATTTGAAACTCTGATAACCGTGAGAACATTTTGAGGAACAGGAGGCTTTTCTTTCCTGGCCTCTGTTCCCCATATGTGATAGGAACTGGACTGAACAAGTGACAAGTTATGCCAATCAGACTCTTTTTCCTCATGGATTAGAGACTTACATTATAGTTAGCAGCCAACTGGGCTTCCCAAGTGACTCAGAGGTAAGAATATGCTTGCAATGCGGGAGATACAGGAGATGTGGTTTCAGTGCTTGGGTTGGGAAGATCCCCTGTAGGAGGGCATGGCAACCCACTCCAGTATTCTTACCTGGAGAATCCCATGACAGAGGAGCCTGGCGGGCTATAGTCCATGGGGTCGCAAAGATTCGGACCGGACTGAGTGACTCCAGCTTCTTTGACTCTAAGAAATACTGCTCCTTAAAAATTCCATTCCTTCACCTCATCATCTTTTTTTTTTTTTGCTGAAGCTAGACTAAGTTCATTTTTGTTGATGCAAGCAAAAGATCCTTAACAAAACAATAAGCCCTTTCAGCATGCCAATTACAAGTACCTTATCTGTTGGGAAGATTTTATCTAATGAACCAATTTACCAGGGCTAAAAAGTTTACATGCCATGCCTTAATATTACATTAAGTAATATTAAAGCTACCATATATTGGATATTTACATTGAGTTGTATGTTCTTCTCCATGCTTTAATTTTTAAATTTCAGTAACATCCAATTTACAGAGGAGAAAATGAAGGCATTGAGATTGTTGTATGATTTGCCCAAGGTAACACAGCTAGTAAGAGGTGGCGTTGGTTTCTTTATAAACCCTCTGCTTTGGACCTTTAGACCATCTCAGTCATGAATTGGTGGGGTTTGTGCCAGTGACAGGGTTCGGTGTGATCATTTTGACTTGGTGGGCATGTATAAGGCATGAATCGGGTAGGGACGGTCCTGAGACCTTCCTAAGGGAGGCAAGAATGGTGGAAAGCTGGCTGAAAGAAGGAAAGAAATTGCTTTTCACGTTCTCCTCCCCTACTATGTGCTCAGATAACACCCTAGAAGCTTACATAGGATATCAAGTCCCTGATTTTTTTCTACTGTCCCACTCTTGGAAAAACTGGATTTTCCACAATCTCTGCAGTAAATATTGAACTAATCTAGCCCATCAGGTGGTCTGGAGAGATTGCAATACCTTGGGAACGTGCTTCAAGTCAGCAGAGCTTCTGAGAGCTGCAGGAGACTGGGACTCCCTTTGGTGAAGGACTGGCCTCACAATTTCCTGTTTTCTTGGCGGCTGCCTCTGCTGTTGAACTCACATTAGAACAGACTCCCCAGAGATGATCTCTTCTCAGTTCTCTGATTGGGACCTTGTTCTCCAAGAAAATGTAATTCACATCGTATGGGGAAACAAATTACTCCCAGATAGTAGTTTATTTTCCTTGGCTCTTCATAGGATCAGGCCCACTAATAAAAATCGTAATAATGATGAGAATGATGCTATAGAAATGCAGTCTTCGGACTGTTTTTCTTACAAAAGTCTGTTTAATAATGATAATTGTACTGCATATTTCAGTTGGTGAGGCAGTTGTTTAGTTTTCCTTCATCATCTTCTTTCGTCACTGGCGTACTGAGTTTCCAGATGCTTATTCTACTCTGTGCTTAATTATCTATTGAAACAATTGCATTAACCATGCTATCAATTAAAAAACATAAGAAAAATGTTTTCAAAGTGAAAGAAGAGTGATAAGACTATACTGAATGGTATCTTCAAATTTGGGGGGAAATGCATATTGAAATTGTTACAGGACAAGCTAAACCCTCACAAAAGGGAAGCGGGACAGTGAACTCACCTCCCTTGGTGCTGGGTGAGTGGCCCCATGAAGATGCATGGATCCCTTATGCTATCCTTTTAAATCCTACCCACCATAATGACATTGAAATGGTGGGGAGGGGAGAGCCATCCCTGAAACCAGGTGAAATTTATTTAAGAAATGCCTCTGGAGCCTCCCCACACATCTGCGAAATCTGCCTTGAGCACATATCACCAGAATACAATCCAGGGAAATCCTCAGCTATGCTAAGGAACCCCCTTTAATGCGCCTTTTGCAGACCTGTCCTTCCAGAAACCATCCAGTACTTTGAATTGTTCTTAGACCCCTCCCTATGGAAAAACGAGACAGAAGGTTCTGCTTTATAACTGCTCAGACCCTTCTGCTCCAATTCTACAGCCAGAACCCATGTATGTTTAACATACTAAGTGGGATCAGCCCTCTGAATCCCAAATGATGTCCACAGCGCAATTTTGTGTTTCCAAATTTTCTCTTCTTCCACGTATTTGCATTCTTCGCAAGGCAAGTATGAAATAGGTGAGCTTAATCACTTTGCAGTGCTTAAGGGGCTAGACGGACGTTTGGAGGCTCTGCTTGAGGACTGGAGTTTGCGTCTCCTCTTTCCTGCGCCTTTTCTCACCCCGCCCCCACTGCCCCGTCGCCCCCACCTTCTCGCGACCCGGGGCCTTTGAGGCAACTCTATACCTTTCTGATTTGACTTGCTTCTGGTAAACGAATTAAAGTATGAGTGCAGCCGGGCTCCATATTTCCTCTCTTAAAAGGAAAGTCAAACTCTGAAAAATCAGTCCACAGGAAGAGGTAACTTCAAAAACAAGGGCTCATGTTCCGCAAGCCTCTTGAGCTCTCATCGGCCCCCTGGACTATGCCCTTCCAAAGGGAAACTTTACAAAAGACCTCGGTAGAAATTGCCGGCAGCGCCTGAGTTGTCTTTGTTAGAGATAAGGAGTTCTGGTCACCTGTCATGGCTGTACAGCTGATTCCGGTGTTCATTTGGAAGCCTTTGGCTTCCACGGAAAAGAGTAGGCTTTGAGAACATGTAGGTGGCTGAACAAGTGGTGACTTGCAGGAGGGAAAATCAGAGGTTAGCAGTGTTCATCTCTCTCCTCTCTAAAAAAGAGAAGAGCAGGCTTTTCCAGTTTTAAGGTTCAACTCACATCCATGAAGTTGGGAACTATGGATAATTTAAAGAAAATGGTTTTTGTTTGTTCACTGTTTCTGTTTTCATGGATGTGATTAGCATCTTAGAGATTTGTATTGCTTGTGTCCTCTCTTCTCCCATCTCTTTGCTGACTTATTTGAACATAGGATGTATCCTGGGTCATAAATCTCTACTAATGAATCCAAGGATGCTTTGATATCTACAAATTGTTTAAACTAATTAAAAGAAAGTCTGAAGATCTTGCTGTTGGAGTTTTTGGAAGAAAATAAACTTATGGTTACCAAAGGGGGAAGGGGTGGAGAGGGATTAAATTGGGAATTTCGGATTTAAAGATCCACACTACTCTATATAAAGTAGATACACCACAAAGACCTACTGTATAGCACAGAGAACCATGCTCATATCTCGTCATAACATATAGAAAAAATCGAGAATGAATAGGCATAGATGTATATGAATATGTATGATTTCTAATATTTCACACATACAGCGAAGTGATTGTTATACATATACATGCATATGTACGTGTGAAACATTATAAATCAACTGTGCTTCAAACTAAAAAGACAGTACCAGTCACACTGGAGTGAAATCCACTGCTCATCTGGGCACACAGAGGCTACCATTTTCCTGTCACTGCAAGAGAGCCCTACTTCAGCCCTGCCTTCTCCCTACAATATTCTTGACTCACAGCAACCCCTGAGAGTACCTTTTGACATAGAAAAGGTACTCTTCCTCTGCTTGCCAGTGCCGGAGACACAAGAGATATGGGTTTGATCCCTGTGTCAGGAAGAACCCCTGGAGTAGGAAATGGCAACCCACTGCAGTATTCTTGCCTAGAAAATTCCATGGACAGAAGAGCCTGATGGGCTACAGTCCATGCGACCACAGAGTCAGACATGACTGAGCGGCTGAACACACACAGCACACAATAGATATTTACTGACTTGGGTGATAAAAGAGTTAGTTTCATAGAAACTATCCTCACAGATAACATATCTGTACTTTATTGGATCTTTCCACACCTTGGTCTCATGGAGTGATTTATAGTGAAACGTTTATGGCCCACGAGAGGCCACTGGGAGAATCTTTGAGGCTTGAAGAGGTCTTTTAATGGTCTGTAAAATGGTGCAGAAACAAAGCTTCCAGTTCTTTTTCTGCCAAAGTGTTGTTCTATTTTGTGGAATTCACTATTATCTTTATCATCAAAGTTCAAAGTTTGTGACCTGACTGCTTGTGTAATTTGATTTTAATGAACTAAATATGAGATAAAATATTGTTCATACAGCTTTGTATCAAACCCTCAGGACACTTCGATCAGCCATACCCACTGCCATTCTCCAGTGATAAAGGAATGAAACTTGAACACTGCTGCAGTTTCTGCTAAGTTGCTTCAGTCGTGTCCAACTCAGTGCGACACCATAGACGGCAGCCCACCAGGCTTCCCGTCCCTGGGATTCTCCAGGCAAGAACACTGGAGTGGGTTGCCATTTCCTTCTCTAATGCATGAAAGTGAAAAGTAAAAGGGAAGTCGCTCAGTCGTGTCCGACTCTTAGCGACCCCATGGACTGCAGCCTACCAGGCTCCTCCGTCCATGGGATTTTCCAGGCAAGACTACTGGAGTGGGGTGCCATCGCCTTCTCCGAAACTTGAACATACTAAGCACTAAATCCAAGTCTCAAGTCAGACTCCCTATAATGTAAGGTTGGCAGAATAGTTGATGAGTGTCCTATGACTGAGAGATTCCCAAATTGCTAAACCACTTCCCTATGTGCTGTGGGTATATTGGATAAAAGGAATAATACATGGAAGTTCTTAAATAGAAGGAAAAAAAAAACAACACAAGGCACTCATTGCTGTAGTTGTGTGTGTGTGTGTGTGTGTGTGATGACAGATGCCATTCAGATGCATTTCTTTTCAAATTTTAAAGTCTCAGAAATTGGGATATGTTCTAAGATCACTGCATCAGAATAATTAACAGCAGTTCTCCTTTCCTATGGGTATATAAAAGTATGGCTGAGTCTTTCAAAGGAACGGAGTAGAAAACCCTGGACTAGAGTGATGGTAAGAAGAGTGGTGGCCTTACTGAGTTAAGAAAGCAGGTCTATGCAGCGCTGTACTACTCGGTTGCTGAATCTGATCTTCCCTTGCACCATAGCAGAGATGGTACTGTCCGCAGAAATATCTTCTCTTTCAATAACCTGGTGTTGTTGCAGAGAGGTGACAACTCAGCAGGAGATCATACCTCCCAGAGTCATGTGCACTTCCTCCTTGCATTCAGAGGTGACCCTGTGATTTTTTCCCCTTAGAATACAAGAAGTGATACTAATTTCATCCAGGAAAGAGTTTTTAAGAAAAAGGTGTATCTTCTTCACATCCCTCTTTTTTCCTTTTATCCATTGGATGCAAACAGTGGATAATAAAGCTCTAGGAGATCAGACAGCCAAGTGACGTGATGATCCTGGGTGTCTGAAACACCAGGTAGAGAATAGCTACCTGCTAGCCAGGAATACCTGTCTTGGACTGTTATATGAGGGAGAAATAAACTCCTGTATTTAAGATACTGTGTATATATATATATATTATTATTATATATTATACATATATGTATAATATATATATATTGTTATAGCAGCTGGCATTACCCTGATACACTCACATTGCTTCAAGATACTAAATTCAAGATATGAAATTAAAAGTTAGATGAAAATGGCTGTTGAAGAAGAGGCTTAATATTGTACGATGTTGAGCCAAAAGAAAGAGGAACACTGAAGAGGTACTGCTATGTCTGAAAGCATCTGAAAGCCAGTCCTAAAGTAGAAAGGATGGAAATTTCTGTGAGTCCACAGGTTTTACCTATGAACAGTGCATGGAAGTGAGAGAAGCTGATTTCAGTCTAATTTACTAAACACACTCTTAATTGTTTGCTGTATTCTGAATGGCCTTGCCAAATTGCAACTCCCTGTCCCTAATCTTCTTTCAGCAGAAGTTGGATGAGCATCTAAAGGCACTCGGGCTTCAGGCAGCGTGCAGAGCAGATTATCTCGAAGGCAGCACTCCTCTCAGAGTGCCCACATGAGGTTACTGTGCATGCTTAAGTGGCATTTATCTATGGTGGAAACAGATGTTAGAAGTGAGGTGGGTCCTGACAGCAAAGACCAAAATCTTCTATATGGCCATATGCTGATAGACAAGCAAGGGAAATGAAGAGTTTCACATTTTCTCCAATAGATGGGATTGGAAAGGACAATGAAAAATTAATGTTACCACAGAATCGCTCCATCAGTACACAGTTACTGAGCACTCTGTGTGTGTCTGACACCATCCTAGGCAACTACAGAACAAGATTGCTGTTCTCAGGATGTTATGATCTATTAGGGAAGACAGGATGTGTTTACTTTTGAATATTCATAATTATATACTATAAGGTCGCAAGGGCAAGTGAAACAAGCCAGAAAGACAATATACTAGAGAGAAATAAACTCAACATTTAAAGTCATAAGAGCTAGATTCATGGTCCACTTCTGCCTCTTATTGGCTATGAGAATTTTAGTAATTAATCTGATACTAAGTTAAAAAAATTTTTTTTATTATAAACTTAATGCCTTCAGTTCAATTCAGTTCAGTGGCTCAGTTGTGTCTGACTCTTTGTGACCTCATGGACTGCAGCACACCAGGCTTCCCTGGCCATCACCAATCCCCAGAGCTTGCTCAAACTCATGTCCATCGAGTCAGTGATGCCATCCAACTATCTCATCCTCTGTTGTCCCCTTCTCCTCCTGCCTTCAATCTTTCCCAGCATCAGGGTCTTTTCCAGTGAGTCAATTCTTCTCATCAGGTGGCCAAAGTATTGGAGCTTCAGCTTCAGCATCAGTCCTTCCAATGAATATTCAGGACTGATCTCCTTTAGGATGGACTGGTTGGATCTCCTTGCTGTTCAAGGGACTCTCAAGAGTCTTCTCCAGCACCAGCACCACAGTTCAAAAGCATCAGTTCTTCAGTCCTCAGCTTTCTTTGTGGTCCAACTCTAATATCCATACATGAACTGGAAAAACCATAGGTTAACTATATGGACCTTTGTCAACAAAGTAATGTCTCTGCTTTTTAATACGCTCTCTAGGTTTGTCAAATATTTTCTTCCAAGGAGCAAGTGTCTTTTAATTTCATGGCTGTAATCACCATCTGCAGTGATTTTGGAGCCCAAGAATATGAAGTCTGTCACTGTATCCATTGATTCCCCATCTATTTGCCATGAAGTGATGGGACCAGATGCCATGATCTTCTTTTTTGAATGTTGAGTTTTAAGCCAGCTTTTCAGTCTCCTCTCTCACCTTCATCAAAAGGTTCTTTAGTTCTTTGCTTTCTGCCATAAGGGTGGTGTCGTCTGCATATCTGAGGTTATTGATATTTCTCCCTGCTATCTTGATTCCAGCTTGTGTTTCATCCAGCCTAGCATTTCTCATGATGTACTCTGCATATAAGTTAAATAAGCAGGGTGACAATGTACAACCTTGACATACTCCTTTCCCAATTTTGAACCAGTCCATTGTTCCATTTCTGATTCTAACGATTGCTTCTTGACCTGCATACACATTTCTCAGGAGGCAGGTAAGGTAGTCTGGTATTCCCATCTCCTGAAGAATTTTCCACAGTTTTTATCCACACAGTCAAAGGCTTTGCATAGTCAAGGAAGCAGAAGTAGATGTTTTCTGGACCTCTTTTACTTTTTCAATGATCCAATGGATGTTGGCAATTTGATCTCTGATTCCTCTGTCTTTTCTAAATCCAGTTTGAACACCTGGAAGTTCTCGGTTCACATACTGCTCATGAATTTAATGCATACTTAAAGCTTAAAATTGAAAGTATTAACAACTCTACAGCTTTTAATGACCATTAACTATTACTTGTAAACTTAGAGAGAAAATGTTAATATTTTAGGCATTATCTTTCACAATATTAGGCATATATAAGCCAGGCTATCTTAGTAACTACAGATTTGAAAATATAATGACTCCTACCCAAAGATGGGGCTACCTAGGTGGTGTTAGGGGTAAAGAACTTGGCTGCCAATGCAGGAGACATAAGAGATGTGGGTTTAATCGCTGGGTCAGAGAGATCCCTAGGAGAAGGATATGGCAACTCATTCCAGTGTTCTTGCCTGGAAAAATCCCATGGATATAGTCTGGTGAGCTATAGTGCAGGGGTCACAAAGACTCAGACATGACCTAGCCACTAAACAGGAGCAACACAATAACAAACTGTTAACTTTTGAACTCAGAGGGTGACTGCTAATAATTTTAGGCTTTCTTTTCTAAAATATTAGGTACATATAAACCAGACTATTTTAATATCTATCAGTTCAGTTCAGTCACTCAGTCATGTCTGACTCTTTGCAACCCCATGGACTGCAGCACGCCAGGCCTCCCTGTCCATCACCAACTCCTGAGGTTACCCAAACTCATGTTCATTGAGTCAGTGATGCAATCCAACCATCTAATCCTCTGTCATTCCCTTCTCCTCCTGCCTTTAATCTTTCCCCAAATCAGGGTCTTTTCCAATGAGTCAGCTCTTCACATCAGGTGACCAAAGTATTGGAGCTTCAGCTTCAACCTCAGTCCTTCCAATGAACGCCCAGGACTGATCTCCTTTAGGATGTACTGGTTGGATCTCCTTGCAGTCCAAGAGATTCTCAAGAGTCTTCTCCAACACCACAATTCAAAAGCATCAATTCTTCAGTGCTCAGCTTTCTTTATAGTCCAACTCTCACATCCATACATGACTACTGGAAACATCATAGCCTTGAATAGATGGACCTTTGTTGGCAAAGTAATGTCTCTGCTAACTTTCCTTCCAAGGAGTAAGCGTCTTTTAATTTCAGGGCTGCAATCTCCATTTGCAGTGATTTTGGAGCCCCAAAAAATAAAGTCAGCCACTGTTTCCACTGTTTCCTCATCAATTTGACATGAATTGATGGGACCAGATGCCATGATCTTCGTTTTCTGAATGTTGAGCTTTAAGCCAACTTTTTCATTCTCCTCTTTCACTTTCATCAAGAGGCTCTTTAGTTCTTCTTCACTTTCTGCCATAAAGGTCGTGTCATCTGCATACCTGAGGTTATTGATATTTCTCCCGGCAATCTTGATTCCAGCTTGTGCTTCTTCCAGCCTAGAGTTTCTCATGATGTATTCTGCATTTCCTATTTGGAACCAGTCTTGTTCCACGTCGAGTCCTAACTGTTGCTTCCTGACCTGCATACAGGTTTCTCAAGAGGCAGGTCAGGTGGTCTGGTATTCCCATCTCTTTCAGCATTATCCACAGTTTATTGTGATCCACACAGTCAAAGGCTTTGGCATAGTCAATAAAGCAGAAATAGATGTATTTCTGGAACTCTTCTGCTTTTTTGATGATCCAGCAGATGTTGGCATTTTGATCTCTGGTTCCTCTGCCTTTTCTAAAACCAGCTGGATATGGAAGTTCACGATTCACATATTGCTGAAGCCTGGCTTGGAGAATTTTGAGCATCTCACACATAATGTGAGATGAGTACAATTGTGTGGTAGTTTGAGCATTCTTTGGCATTGCCTATCTTTGGGATTGGAATGAAAACTGACCTTTTCCAGTCCTGTGGCCACTGCTGAGTTTTCCAAATTTGCTGGCATATTGAGTGCAACACTTTCACAGCATCACCTTTTAGGATTTGAAATAACTCAACTGAAATCCCATCACCTCCACTAGCTTTGTTCATAGTGATGCTTGCTAGGGCCCACTTGACTTCACATTCCAGGATGTCTGGCTCTAGGTGAGTGATCACACCATCGTGATTATCTGGGTTGTGAAGATCTTTTTTGTACAGTTCTTCTGTGTGTTCTTGCCACCTCTTTTTAATATCTTCTGCTTCTGTTAGGTCCATACCATTTCTGTCCTTTAGTGAGCCCATTTTTGCATGAAATATTCCCTTGGTAACTCTAATTTTCTTGAAGAGATCTCTAGTCTTTCCCATTCTATTGTTTTCCTCTATTTCTTTTCACTGATCACTGATGAAGGCTTTCTTATCTCTCCTTGTTATTTTTTGGAACTGCATTCATATGGGAATATCTTTCCTTTTCTCCTTTGCTTTTACTTCTCTTCTTTTTACAGCTATTTGTTAGGCTGTCTCAGACAGCCATCTTTCTTTTTTGCCTTTCTTTTTGTTGGGGATTGTCTTGCTCCCTGTCTCCTGTACAATGTCACCAACGTCCATGCATAGTTTATCAGGCACTCTGTTTATCAGATCTAGTCCCTTAAATCTATTTCTTGCTTCCACTGTATAATCATAAGGGATTTGAGTTAGGTCATACCTGAATGGTCTAGTGGCTTTCCCTACTTTCTTCAATTTCAGTCTGAAATTGGCAGTAAGAAATTCATGGTCTGAGCCACAGTCAGCTCCCGGTCTTGTTTTTGCTGACTGTATAAGATTGAAAATATAATGATTCCTACCCAAAGTTGGGGCTTCCCAGGTGGTGTTCGTGGTAAGGAACTTGGCTGCCGGTGCAGGAGACATAACAGATGTGAGTTTAATCCCTTGGTCAGGAAGATCCCCTTATGGCAACCCATTCCAGTATTCTTGCCTGGAGAATCCCATGATCAGAGGAGTCTGGTGAGCTATAGAGCATGGGGTCACAGAGACTCAGACATGACCTAGCCACTAAACAAGAGCAACACAATAACAAACCATTACCTTTCAACTCAGAGGGTGATTGTTGATAATTTTAGGCATTCTTTTCCAAAATATTAGGTACCTATAAACCAGATTATTTTAATATCTATAGATTTGAAAATATAATGATTCCTACTCCAAGTTGGGAATTATGGGATCAGAATGATTGCAGCTAGAGAGCAGAAAGAGCATGTCCAAACAGGTAATCCTGGACCACCAACAACTCCCCAAGGAGAAAGCCTTGTGGGGAGAGTGGGGGAAGCAGGGCCTGAACTCTATATTACAAAATAAAAAGATGAAAGAATAAATAGACCTTTTGAAGAGTGTTAATAATTCAGAAGGAGAAAGAGAACCAAACCCTAACATTTAAAAAATTTTCCCTATGTCATACCATTTAACACTCACAAGGATGGTGTAGGGCTGGTACTCTATTATTGTCCCATTTTACGGACCAAAATACTGAGACAAAGCTGAGGCAACTTTCATGTCCTGAAGGCTGAATTTGAAACAGCTTTGCATGACTCTCAGACTCTTGTACTTCCCTCCCCACCAAGGTAACACTGAAATAAAGGGAAACATCTTTCACTGTCGGCCAAAGTAAACTGCTCATGAGGAGAGTAAGAAAACTTATGAAGAACCATCTGTATGTCACGAGCCACTCTGTTGTAAATGTTTGCTTTGTGACTCGCACATTTTGGCATTGACTGAAATACTCAATCCCCTTCCCATTGTCTCCTAAGTAAGAGTTAAGGGAAAGATAGGGGGAAAGTTCAGTCAGGTGAGAGAAGTAACTTGTACCTTCTCAGCAATAAAGGGACCCCTTTCTGGGCTTGAGAGGAGGACAAAGCAGATGGAGGTGGCCAGTGTGGTCAGTGGTGAAGACCTGCTGCTCTGGGGGGACTCACCTTTTGTTTTCCTTTAGTGGTAATTTTTGCAGGGAGATTGATAAGGCTCTCATATGTTGGGGCTTCCCAGGTGGCACTTGTGGTAAAGAATCCGCCTGCAATGCAGGAGCCACAGGAGGCCTGGGTTCAATCTCTGGGTCAAGATCTCCTGGAGGAGGGCATGGCAACTCTCTCCAGTATTGCCTGGAGATTCCTATGGACAGAGGAGCCTGGTGGGCTACAGTCCATGGGGTCACAAAACAATTGAATACAACTGAAGCCACTTGGCACGCTCACATGTTGATTGTGTGAAATGAAGATATTTCCTCTCCTGCTGCTGCTGCTGCTAAGTCGCTTCAGTCATGTCCGACTTTGTGTGACCTCGTAGATGGCAGCTCACCAGGCTCCTGCATCCATGGGATTCTCGAGGCAAGAGTACTGAGGTGGGTTGCCACTGCCTTCTCCAATTTCCTGTCCTATTGGTGAGCAAGAAATGTCACAGCCATCAGCGATGATTTCTGGCCTCCAAAGGTGAACGAGGGCTCCTCAAATGGAACATAATGTCTGTGATCCAGCAGATGCCGCTTCCCCACACAGAGGAGCCCGGGGTTGGGGGAGGAATGCAAGAAGCAGACATCTGCCTTCCTTAAGGTGAACAAGGAACAGGATTCAGCCCCAGGTAGCTGAGGTGCATTTGAAAGGAATGAATTTAGTGGGCCCAGAGGCTTGCATCTTCCCATACATAAAATGCTAAATTACTTTACACGATCTCTGATTTTTCTTACCTGTTTGATGTTCAGACTGCCTGCTCCCTTTGTGCAGACTTGTATGTAGCCTGACTCCCCTTCCCAGCTCCTTGGAGCAGTGTTCTCAGAGCTACTGAGATGCTGTCTCCCAGGCTTGGAGACCTAAACATTCCCATCAAATAAAATAACTCTTTCAGGTTGTCACCATATTTTTTTAGCCTATGCTTGTAACCAAGGCTGTCAATTTAGCAAATAAAAATTGAGTTGGCTCAGTGAAATTTGAATTTCAGATTGAATAAAACTTTTTTTGAATAAAACTTTTTTTGGTATATTTTCAGTCTAAGTATGTCCTAAATTATTCTAAAAGATTATCCATTGTTTATATGAAATTCATGTTTGACCAGATGTCCTATATTTCACCTAGCATACCTAATTGTAACTGATTAGATTTAGGCCTAAGGTCAGTGGAAAAAGCTAAGGGTCAGGGACCTCAAAACTTACTGGCTGCCCAGGCCAGCCTGCCTACCCTTGCAGGGAGTGCGAACTTGGGGCGCGGCTTAGGGCTCCTTGCATAGGCTCATCTGACTTTCTTGGTAGTTGGCTTTCTGGGCTGTTCAGCCAAAGCATCTTAATTTAAAATGTTCTCTATCATTCTAGTTGAAGGGAGGAAATAATTATGCTTATTATCAGTGTAAATAATCAAATCAGTCTCTTAATTGTTCTCTCTGAAAGAAATGTTCTGTTTCCATCTCTGTGTATTTTATGTTTATTCATGATTTAGAAGATACTGTATTGAAATAGGAGTCAGCAGATTAGAGGACAGAATGGTCCTGCTTATCTATGAGACAATGGAAACAAAACATCTTGTTAATCAATCATCCTGCTAGCCATTTAGCCAGATTCTCCCTCATGAGAATCTCTCCAGAGCCATGTCATTACTAAAAGAGAAAATAAAAACAAACAAACCAAAATCGGTCTTGTTATATCTGGGCTCCCATGTGCTGCTCTTGCAAGGTCACAGCTGTTTGCTGAGTGAATGAAGCTTCAGGATTCGGTTCTTCAACCTGCTGCTGCTCCCTGTTAAATTACTGAATTCCTGAGAAGCAGAGCACATGCATTAACCGGAGAGTTTCAGTGTCAGTTTCATTCTTCACTTAATTACCCATCATTTTAGAGAAGATGGAATTTGAAAGGCTCTCAGTAAGTCTGGGTTGTCATTTGGGAAAAATTGTAGTCCTGAGACCCTAGAACTGGTGAGGGCTCCCAACACTGTATAACTAGGCTGGCAAAATGTTTCAGAACTTCTTATAGAAAATTAAATTCCAAGTAGCCCACACCATTTATATTACTGACACCCCCAAACCAAACTACCACGCCTAGTGGGTGTTCATGACTGACTGAATTTTCTATGAATTTATTTATTTATTGAAAGAACTATGGGTTTTGTTTTTCATTTTAAAAAATGTTTTAATCGGAGGGAAATTGCTTTATAATGTTGTGTTGGTTTCTGCCATAAAGCAACACAAATCAGCGATAATTATACCTGTATCATCTCCCTTTTGTGCCATCTGTACAATGAAATATTACTCAGCCATAAAAAAAAAACAAAAACAAAAAACGAATTTGAGTCAGTTCTAGTGAAGTGGATGAACCTAGAGCCTGTTACACAGAATGAAGTAAGGGAGAAAGAGAAAAACAAATCAAGTGTATTAACGAACATATATGGAATCTAGAAAAATGGTAGTGATGAATCTGTTTGCAGGGAAGAAATGGATATGCAGATACAGAGAACAGATTTGTGGACACACTAGGGGAAGGAAAGAGTGGGCTTTGTTTTTCTTAATGCAATTTTGTGTATTTATTTATGGCTGCACTGGATCCTCATTGCTGTGTGTGGGCTTTCTCTAGCTGTGGCAAGTGCGTTCCACTCCCCAGCTGGGATACGCAGGTTACTTACTGTGGTGGCCTCTCCCGTGTGGAGCCCCGGCTCTAGGGGTGCAGGCTCAGTAGATGTGGTGCATGGGCTTAGTTGCCCTGCAGCACATGGAATCTTTCTGGACAAGAGATGGAACCTGTGTCGCCTACATTGGCAGGTGGATTCTTAACCACTGGACCACCAGGGAAGCTCTCTATTGAGTTTAAATAAGATAAAGAGTTCTAACAACTAATAGTTAAATATCTCTTTACAGTTTACAAACACTTTCATGTTGAGCTTATTCTATTTAATCTTTTGATAATATAGTAATAAAATGGTAATGCTACAAATCACAGTAAAAATAGGGCAGCTAATAATCAATAAAAAGTTACTCTAGGCTCAGCCATGTACAAAGAACAGAGTGGGTGTGATTATTTACAGAACTGGAAACAGGCTTAGAGACATGAATAAACTCACTCTAATTTTCAGAGCTGGAAAAAATTGAAACCTGGATTTAAACCTGGGCACATCAGAGCCTCATGTTCTGCTACGAATATTATTACTACAATAGAAGCATTTGCTGGAGGAAAATATTTTTCCATGCCACAAAGGCATTTGTTGAGTAAAACAGTTTCCAGAAACACTTCCCTATTTTCTTCTGTCTTCATTTAGCAGATGTTTGTCTAGGGCCTTCTCTGTGAGACTCTGGGGATGCAGAGAGGAACGGAATCCCTAGGAGGAAGCACTCAGGAGCTGGGGAGCTGACAAGTTCAACCACTCAGTTTAGCCCAAGGGGATGTGAAGCTTCAGTGAGAACACACAGAGGATACAGTGGACCCTGTTGGAGGACTGTGGTAGGAGGGAGCGAAGGATCGGTTGATGGAGGAGGTGACATGAGCTGAGACTAGAATGAAGAAAGAAATAGGCAAGTGAGAGCAAGGGTATTTCAAGCAAAGCAGAGAGCGAGTGTTAAAGGCATCAACCTCGGACACAGCATGGTATGTTTAGGATCTCCTGGTGGTTAGGTGTGAGCTGCAGCATGGAGGACAGGGTGTGATGTCCAGGAGGCAACAGTCATTGGGAAAGACAAGGCTGTATGACATGTATTAACTCTCATCTTTTAGACAGTAAGTTAAAATAGGCAGATGACATGATTATGCTTCTATTTTGGAATAGGTATCACAGAAAGAATAGATTGGGGGGAGGGCAAAGATAACCAAAGAAAGAACCGGTGTTTTTTTTTTGGTGCATTATTGTTTGCTAACTTTAGATTCATTCCTTTTTAATTCAAACTGATCAGAATGCCACCCAAAAGCCTGAACTAATAACTTTTTTTAGAGCAGTTGTCTGGTGTTTCTGAGGGTGTTCCGAATAGTGCTAGTGGTAAAGAACCCATCTGCTGATGCAGGAGATATAAGAGATGCGGGTTCAATCCCTGGGTTGGGAAGATCCCTTGGAGGAGGACACGGCAACCCACTCCAGTGCTCTTGCCTGGAGAATCCCATGGACAGAGGAGCCTGGTGGGTTACAGTCCATAGGGTTGCAAAGAGTCCGACATGACTTAGTGACTTAGCGTGCCCACATGCTGGTCTTTCTGAGATCCATCCCAATTTCTTACTATCAAATTTTGTTTTTGAACTTTTATCGGACACACGTCAGGTGTTGTGTTGGGGGACACGATGGTTATTTGTATTTAATAGGAAAAGGGATGGCTCTTTGAGAGGTTAAGCAACTTCCCAAAGTCACACAGTTAATTAGTAATAAAGCTGAGTTTTAAACTGGGGAACTGTAGAGCATTTGCTCTTAAGGCTATTTTTAAATTACATTATCTTGATGCTTCCTGTGGATAAGAATTTGACTTGCATTTCAATTACACTCCAGAGGCTGGAGGATCACCTACCCCTTAAAATAATCTACCTGTAGTTAGTTACTACCTGACTGCATTTTACATGTGAAACCAAACCATTTTAGAAGTATTGAATATTTTCCTTCTAGGTCCTGGGTTCTAGGTTGAACTTCTGGAATTGGTCCATGTCAACAAAAAAAGTTGAAAAATATAAAATAGAATGCAGGGAGCTCAGCTTAGTGCTCTGTGATGATCGAGAGGAGTGGAAAGGGGCAGGGGATGCATGAGAGGGAGGCTCAAGAGGGAGGACATATACGTGTATCTATAGCAGATTCACATTGTCCATAGCAGAAAGTGTACAACATTGCAAAGCAATTATTGGGCTTCCCGGGTAGCTCAGTGGGTAAAGAATCTGCCTGCAAAGCAGGAGATGCAGGTAGACATGGGTTTGATCACCAGGTCGGGAAAATCCCCCAGAGTACGGCATGGCAACCCACTCCAGTATACTTGCCTGGAGAGTCCCATGGACAGAGGAACCTGGTGGGCTACAGTCCATGGGGTCGCTAAGAGTCAGATGCAACTGAAGCAACTGAGCATGCATGCATGCATGCAAAGCAATTATCCTCCAATTAAAAAAATAATATTTTAAAAATAATAAAAAATAAAATAAAATTAGAATTAAAAAAAATAGAATGTGGATTTTATTGCTGAAAATGTCCTGGGAACAGCTACTGCAGTGTTTCCCAGCATGAACTCTCAAGGCACAGCATCACGTTGGGAGATTAATAGGTGCTCAGTGATAAAAGCCTTCTGGGACCAAATGAGGGAAACAGAGAATTAAACATGATGGAACCGCTCTTTCCCCACACTGATGTTTCTTAAAGCATTGTGTATGCAAGAGGGTATTGTGAATTTTTAGGATTCAAGAAGATGGTATCTTTCAACCCGTTTTACTTCAAAATCTTTTCCTCTGACACCAGCACTTTGGACATGTACTTCCCTCACCTTTGTCCAGCAAGGAAACTGCAACCCAGAGAAAGCTAGTGACTTCGACAACTAATTCTGGGCCACCAGAAAATTCTACCGTATTGAGCTACCAATACTATGCTCATGAGATGCCTCTATATCAGTCCAGATAAATCTCCTCTTTCGGACAGTCTGAGGAGAGCAGTGCTATATCTGTACTTTCTGGAAGTAGACAGTTTCCAAATAGCCAGGAAGCAAGAAGCTGATATCCCACAGGGAGAGAAATTATTATCAGCCTTTATATCCCAAGCCAGTCACCAGTGAGTTCATTGAATCACGTAGTTTTGCATTGCACTTTCCAGTCAAAAAGCTTCCAAGTGGGGACTACTTAGGGCAATCCTGTTATTTCATTTGATTTGTTAAAGTTTCACTCTCAGCAAATTTAATCCTCACCCCTGGAATTCTGTTTCCTTGTTATAATGAGAGTAAACAACTGGTCCATTTTCTTAACTTTGTTTACAGTGCTCAGTTGGTTTTCCCAGTACCCACTCCTTTTTTTTTTCCTCCAGACAATGCCTGGCTCACTTTGTCTGGCTACTGTCTGACATGTCAGCTTACACTTCCTCAATCCCCAGCTGTTCTTCACTTTCATGGGATGGAGGGTTCTTCGCATTAGACTCAAACGTGGTTTTGCACTTCCAGAGGGCTAATCTGTTTCCACAGCAACCCATAAAATGAGGGTAATTTGATGCCAGACCTGCCTAAAACTTTTTTTTTTGCTAAAAGTTTTTGCATGTGTATATAAGTACGTATGTGTGCTTCCCAACTAAGCTCTGCTTTTAGAAAATCACTTCGCAAAAACTCTGACCAAATTTCCAATTAACAGCAGAGTTCTGTCAGCCTTCTGGCTTTTTTAAAAAATGTATTTTCAATAAGAAATTAAATTGAAAATCTATTTTATGAATAATATTTAGACTAAAAGTTATAAAAAGAAAATGACGAAGTATAGTGTCTTCCATGTCAATTTAAATATGACTGTATTTGACAGATATAAACCTAATCTTCATGGTTGTATATTGAATATGTATATATTCCTAATCATAACTCTATGAGGTATTATTTGTATTTCATAGAAGAGAAAACTGAGGATAGAAAGTTAGGTATTTTTTCCAAAATCATGCAATTCTTAACGAAGAAGTGGGACTTAAGCACATGCCCCTCTGACTTTCCAGCCTCCATTTTCTCATAATATCAAGCTCATAGGAAAACATTATAATACAGATTCAATTAAAATCCCCTTCATTCTTTTATTGGGCTTCCCTGGTGGCTCGGAGGTTAAAGCATCTGCCTCCAATGCGGGAGACCCGGGTGCAATCCCTGGGTTGGGAAGATCCCCTGGAGAAGGAAATGGTAACCCACTCCAGTATTCTTGCCTGGAGAATCCCATGGATGGAGAAGCCTGGTGGGCTACAGTCCACAGGGTTGCAAAGAGTCGGACATGACTGAGCGACTTCACCTTCATTCCTTTATTAGGTTTATTTTCATGCAGAACTAAAATATATTTCTTTCCATTTATTTAATGCATTTTAATTTAACAAATTTATATTTTTACTTGAAGTATAGTTGATTTACCATAATCTGTCAGTTTCAAGTTAGTTTCAGGTGGACAACAAAGTGATTCAGTTTCATATACATATATATACACACACATGTATGTATTCTTTTTCAGATTCTTTTCCAATATAGGTTATGATAGACATTGAATATAGTTTCCTGTGCTGTACATCAGGTCCTTGCTTATCTGTTTTATATATAGTAGTTTGTATCTGTTAATCTTAAAATCCTAATTTATCCCTCCCCCCTTCAATTTAACAAATATTAATTGAATATTTGCTATTTTCCGGTCATTGTGTCAATTATTGGAGAAACTGAGACAAATCAAATATGTTTTTTGCTGCCAAAAATCTCATCATGTAGGACTGTCTCATACTCTGACATAAACCTAAGAATCTAGTTGTTGATGCACACTAATAAAAATAATGTGCCTGAATTGCCAATGATACAGCCTCAAGGTTATCCTATTTTTTAAAAACACTGTAACAAGGTGATGTATTTCAACTGGTCAATTTGTGTTCTTTTCTTTGGCCAAAGCACAAATACAGTCAGCCTGTTATCAGGGGCAGTTTGACTAAACAGCTATTACCGTCACCAAATCTTAGGCCTAGCTTGATTAAGAATGTCGTTTAAATAACTGAGTTAAGTGTAATACTTAGGATAATTTCCTAATAGATAAAAGTCACTCAGCTAGTAAGCTAGTACTTATTTCTGGATCAGTAAAATTGCTTTTGTCTGTATTATTCATGGGCTTCCCTGATAGCTCAGTTGGTAAGGAATTTGCCTGCAGTTCAGGGGACCCTAGTTTGATTCCTGGGTTGGGAAGATCCAGAAGGGATAGGCTATCCACTCCAGTATTCTTAGGCTTCTCTTGTGCCTCAGAGCAGCTGGATGACACCCAAGTTGCTCAGGAGTTTCGGTGGAGCTGGGGTGCTGACAAGAACAGGAGCCCTGACTCCTGCCACAGAATCTGGAGACCACGCCCCCCACACCCCACATCTCCTGTGTGTAACTTCTCAGTCTGGAGGGAACTGCTGGCCTCAACTGGAGGTACCTGCCTCACAGAGCAGAGACCACCCAACCCGGGGTCTGCAGCTCTTATTATTCCACACTAAACACAATAGCAGTTTGTTGAACACTTGTATGTATACCTGGTCTGAGGTAATTATTGGGTCCCAGTACTAGAGGAGCATGGACTTGGGAGAGGCATGCCGAACAAAGAGAGAAACAAGTGTGGTGATTAAGAGAATTGGTTTAGGAGTCAGAGCTAGGATAAAATCTAGGCTATTCCACTTAGGTAATATGAGACTCTGGATGGAATACTGCTTTTCTTAGTTTCTTCATGAGAAAAATAAGTATAATCCCTCCTACACATGAGAGCTGTGAGGACTGTCATCTGCAAAGCAGGTAGCCCAGTACATACTCAGTGTCCAAAGATGAGCACCATTATTGTAAGTGAAACGCTGAGCTGAAGGCTCTAAAGGGCCAAAATCAGTGATACAGTATGTGAAGGGATTAGCCTTAGCATGTATAGACATGTTCACGTGTTGTGATGCCAGAGTTTCTCAGAGGACGAGCAGTGTGGGAGTCCATCGGGGCCCTCTGGGTATTCATGACGTGGCCTGGATCCAGCTGTTTCTTCCACCACTGAGTTTACAGTTCCTTGGCTGCTACATCATCATCCACCAAGGACCACATTCTTGTTCTTGTTCCATCTCCGTGAGATTGCTCTGAAAAATCAGTGGTTAACTCGGGGCAGATGGGAAAAGGATTCTGGCTCTGATTAATTTAGTCAAAAAGAAGACAGAGACCAAATGTGGAAAACCTCAGCCCAGAAGGAGAAAATGTCATTAAGTGATTAGCATCAAAAAAGAAAGTTTAAAATCAAAGCCATCCTGCCTCCTAAATGTGTCCCAACTTCTAAAATAGAAAAGCAAATACAGAAATGAGTTCCTGGGATGTGGTCCTCACTGTTCAGTGAAGTCCCCTCTCCGTTTCTGGGTAAGTAACCACCAAGTCAGCAGGCATCTAAGTAGCCTCCGTTTCTACTCAGGAATCCCAGGAACTCATTTCTCTTACGTGTCGCTGAGCGGAATGGTTCCTTGTAGAAGTGCTTGATTACCAGAAAATAATCTCATTAGTGTGATTTGAAGGTCTGAGCAGAAACAATGTCTTCCTTAGTTAAAATAAAACTCAAAACTCTCCAAAGTTGGCACTCTCTCTGGGCAAATTGAGGATGGTATACCAGGGCTGGAGCTTTTCTACTCCACTTTCAACTCAGATTAAGCAAGGGCCAAAACCTTTTCATATGTTACTCATAGTCTGTTAATATGGGGAAGGGCTGGGAATTTTTTTAAACAACAACACAAAGCCTTTTACAGCAAATGATAACATTCTACTCAAGTTGACATACTTCTGTGGGACTATATCAAGAAGTCAGAGGAAGGACGATATCCAGCACCACTTGATGAGGGATTCAATGATGAAATCGAGTTTCAATCTTCTTGCTCCACCATCCTCTTAAGGCCGGTGCCACTTAGAGTCGCAAGACGACTGCGCCAATTTCGGAAGTCATTTCCAGGCATCGTGATGCCCAGAGGAACAGAAGGACTACCTTTCTCATGTGCTCCTTTCAAAGAACAAGGGAGACTTTCCAGGCTGCTGCTTGTGTCTCACTGGCCAGCACTACATCACATGCATATATATGTCATGTGATAGTCACTGGTAATGAAAATGGGACCCTGCATAATTTCCTTGCATTGATCAAGACTCAATCCCTGAAACTTCCCAGATGAACGAGGCAGTATGAAACAGATCAGGTCATGGAACAAAAGGTTTTCTTAGGAAGGCAGAAGGAAGATGGGAGATGGATATCTCATAGGCAGAGTCAAAATGCAAGATTTAAAAAATCTAGTTGATAAAGCCAAAAAATACAGTGTCAGAAATTTGGAAAATGTGACATTGCATATTATAAGCTGTTTTCATGAGCTTGAAGTCTTTGTACCATTCATGTGGAACCCAAGAACGAAGCAAAATCTTCTCTATGTGTCTTTCTTCCTATTCCCAGATGGAGTTCACCAAACAAATACCATCTTAAAAAGTACCGTTTAGGACACCTCTTTTAGTCATTTAGACCAGTAATGTCCCTGACTGTTTTTTTACCAGCCAAGTCTAATAAATAGGTTGTTTGAGTCATTGGTATGAGATAAAATTTCTGAATCTATCTCTGAGCTCAGTGGGAAAGAGTGCATGTTACATTAATTGTGTCTTCCAAAGGCTGCAAAGACTTAAATGAAGAACCATATGCCAGGTACTTGCCATTCGTTTTTTGGTTTGTTTTTATGATTACTGGATATTGAATATGATTCCCTGTGCTATATGGTAGGACCTTGCTGTTTATCCATTCAATATATAATAGCTTGCATCTGCTAGTACTGAACAGCCAATCCACACCCACTCCCTCCTTTGACAACAGCAAGTCTATTCTATATATCTATGAGTCTATTCCCATGTCATACATAAGTTCATTTGTGTGGTATTTTAGATTCTACATATAAGTGGTATCATATCTTATTTGTCTTCTTTTTGTGATTTATTTCACTTAGAATGAACATCTCTAGGTTCATCTGTGCTGCAGCATATGACATTATTTCATTCATTTTATTGTTGTTGGTGCCGTTTCTCAGTCATGTGACCCCATGGACTGCAGCATGCCAGGCTTCCTTGTCCTTCACCATTTCCTGGAGTTTGCTCAAACTCGGGTCCATTGAGTTGGTGATGCCATCCAATCAACTCGTCTTCTGTTGTCACCTTCTCCTCCTGCCTTCAGTCTTTCCCAGTATCAGGGCCCTTTCTAATGAGTCAGCTCTTTGCCTCAGGCCAAAGTACTGGAGCTTCAGCTTCAGCATAAGACCTTCAAATGAATATTCAGGACTGATTTCTTTTAGGATTGACAGATTTGATCTCCTTGCATTCCAAGGGACTCTCAAGAGTCTTCTCCAACACCAAAGTTCACCATATCCATTTTTATGGCTGAGTAATATTCCATTGTGTATATATATTTTTAAAAAGATATATATATCTTTATATATATATGTATTTATATTTATATACAAATATATATTTATACATTTTATATTTATATAATATATATATTTATATGTTTTATATTCATATAAATATATTTTGCTTATTTTATTTATAATATATTTTATTTAAAATATACAAAATATATTTATTTATGATATATACATATATTATAAATATTATATGTATAATAATAGATATTATTTAATATATATAATTATACATATTATATATTATAATATATAATATACAATATAATATATTGTATATTATTATATTATTTATATTATTATATATTATATATAATATACATAATACATATAATTTTCTACTATATTTATATTGATAACATAATAATTTACATTTATAATATAATTTTTATTATTTTATAATTATTTATATTATTATTTATAATATATATTTATAAATATATAAATAATAATTATTTATATTATATTATTTAATTATTTATATTGATAATATAATAATTTATAT
Source organism: Bos grunniens (assembly GCF_055505025.1). NCBI lineage: Eukaryota > Metazoa > Chordata > Mammalia > Artiodactyla > Bovidae > Bos > Bos grunniens. The sequence continues at coordinate 48,413,483 of NC_141193.1, read as the reverse complement.
TTATAATATAATATAATCTGTTATTAATATATATTAAATTATATATATTATATAACTATAATATATATTATATATAACATACATATATTATATATATATATATAAATATATATATTATAATTCCAGTACTCTTGCCTAAAATCCCACAGACAGAGGAGCCTGGTGGGCTGTAGTCCATGGGGTCTCAAAGAGTCGGACACAACTGAGTGACTTCACTTTCACTTTTCCCTTTCATGCGTTGGAGAAACAAATGGCAACCCACTCCAGTGTTCTTGCCTGGAGAATCCCAGGGATGAGGGAGCCTGGTGGGCTGCTGTCTATGGGGTCAAACAGAGACAGACACAACTGAAGCGACTTAGTAGCAGCAGCATTATAACATATATTCTCTATATATTATATATAACAATATATAATTATAATATATAATATATAAGATATATAATTATATATAACATATATATTATATATAATGATAAATATATATAGATATATATAATGTATATATAATATATAAAATATACATATATATAATATATAAAATATATAATATATATAATACATAATATATATAATAATTATAAATATATATATAATTTTTATATATATCTCATATCTATATAATATATATAATGATCTATATAATATGTAATATAATATATATTATATTATATATAATTACATTGTGTATAATATAATTATATATAATATATATTATATATTTATATATAAATTATATAATATATATTAGATACTATATAATATATATATTCATAGTTATATTATATATTTATAATAAATTATATAATATATTTATATAAATATAATTATCTATTAATATAATATATATTCATATATAATTATAATTATATATATAATATATATTTATATTATATATTTTATATATTATAAAAATATATATATTTTATACATATCTTATATATTAGATATATATAATGATATATATGTCATTATATGTATATATCATATATAATATATAAAATATAATATATTTATATATAATTTATTGTAAATATATAATATTATATTTAATATATTTATTATTATGGATTATATATATTATATTTTATTATATTATAGCATAATATATTATATTATAATATAATATTATATATCATTATATATATATGATATATATTAATATAATATAATATATTATAATATAATAATCTTATATTATATTATATTATATATCATATATCATATATCATATAATATATAATCAATATTATTGATCATATATAATCTCTAATGAATATATTATAAATAAATAAATAAGTATATTTGTATATAATTATATTATATAATGTATATTATATATTATATATTTAATATGTATAATATAATATATAATATATATTTATATAATATATATAATCAATATAATATATAATTATATATTAGATATATATTGATATGTATAATATATATAATGTATAATATATACATATATATGTGTATATATACACCTATATATAATATATAATATATACACTATAAAGATATAAAAGATATGTATATCTTTTTTATTTATCTTTTTATAATGAAGAATTATATCTTCTTTAGTCATTCATTTGTCGATGGACATTTAGTTTGTTTCTTTGTCTTGGCTATTGTAAATAGTCCTTCTGTGAATATAGGGCTTCATGTATGTTTTCAAGTTATAATTTTTTCTGGCTCTATGCTCAAGAGTGAGGTTGCTGCCTCTTAAGGCAACTCTATTTTTAGTTTTTAAGGAATCTCTATGTTGTTCTCCACTGTGGCTTTACCCATTTACATTCCCACTAACAGTGTAGGAGAGTTCCCTTTTCTCCACATCTTCTCCAGTATTTGTTACCTGTAGGCTTTTTAATAGTGGATATTCTACAGGTACTTTTCATTCTTGGTAAGTTATTGGTCTACATTTAATCCAAGAGAAGTGGAAAATTCACCGTTCTTCATGGTTCCTCTCTTCTATCCAATGAGCAATCTTTTACCAGAGAATTGACACCAGAAAATGTCCTCTATTTCCAGGAAATCTCATCCTTAAGGATGCAGACTAGTCCTTTAGGTCTCCACCATTACAGTGGTCACATAGAACAGCTACTGATACAAGACACAAATTACAAATAAGAGGGTTGTCTTTTCATACACAGTAATGAGACAATATCTTCTGCTCAGTCATTCTCTTCCCAATTTTAGGTAATCAATTCCTCCTAAGTCTGAACTTATCCATGTATTCTCCTTGTTTTCTCTGAAAGTCACATTTTATACCTTTCTTCCTACATTAGTAAATGAGCTCAGTTGAATGAATCAAATCCTTTATTCAATAACCTGGGAAGAATTTTAAGAAGTAGAGCAAAGGATTCTGTCCAGGAAATTTTTGCTTACTTCAGAGGTCAATGAGATTTTCTCTTATTTCCTTACAGAAACATTTTTGTTCCATATTTTAAGTTTAGCTTTATTATTCATCTTAAAACATTTCTTGAGAATGGCATCTCATCAAGGTTCTTTCTTTCTTTCTTTTTTCTTCCTAATGTGCATCTAATTTTTCTAGCACAACTTGTTCAAAATCCTTTTCTTTCCCCATTTAATACACTGGAATTCTAATTAAAGCAATTGACATATTCACATGTGTCTATTAACAGATATGGACTCTGTGATGTCCCATGACCTATTTTCTACCCTTATGCAAATATCATACTGGCTTGATTAATGCAGTTTCATAGAAAGCCTTTTTAAAAAGATAGTATATGCAATTAAAACTAGTTCTTTTTTTTTCTCACTCTTAACCTAACACTGATAGGTATGTGGCATTTTATTATAAAATTTTAGAATTAGTCAATTGCTTCAAAATCTCTGCCATATTTTACAGTGGTATTACATGGAATCTATAGAAAAACACAGTGAACTGACACCTTAACAATTTTCAGTCTTTCATGAAAACGGTATCTTTCTCAATGTATTTATATCTTCACAAAAAGTGCTATAAAAAAGATACAGCAGATAACATAAATGTTATAAATATTTGGTCATCAAAATACACAATTAAGGAAGTACATAGCAAATAGCCTATAAATTGTCTTTGGCCTGTATCTCTGACAAAGGATTCACACTGAGAACATATAAAGCATTTCTACAAATAAAATATCAAAGAACAAGCAATCCAGTCAAAACGGCCAAGACTTGAACTTTCCACAACATATAATATATGAATAACAAAAAATCATATGAAAAGTTGTCAATATCATAAGTCATCAGAGAAATGTGAATTTAAATATCATTTCTTATTTTCACTCAGAGAAGTAAAATAATTTTTCTACAAAATCACTTGTTTAAGAATGTTTATAGCATCTTTATTCTTAATAATTTCAAACTGGAAATTGCCTTCCATCAAAAGGTGAATTAATAAGAATAGTGTGGTATATTTGTAAATAGAATATTCTCAGCAAGTAAAAAGATAAAACTACTGATACATGCAATAAAAAAGATGAGTCTCAAAACCATTATGTTGAGTGAAAATACTAGACTCAGAAAAATATATATCATATGACACCATATATAAGAAGCAATGAATAGGTAAAACAAATCTAAGAGTAGAAATTAGGACAATAATTGACTCATGAGCAGATGAATGACATTAATAGACAATGGAATAACAGAACTTATCGTTGGGGTAGAAGTAGTCCGTATCTTTGGAAGTGGGTTGATGTTTACAATAGTCAAATATTATAGACTAAACATACTACATGCATACTTTATTGTATGTAAATTATAACTCAAGAAAACAATGATTTGAAAAAGTCCAGGCATGAGAGTAGTGAATAGTAAGGATGGTCAAACTTCTCCTTATAATTTCTCCTTTAAATTGCAAATTAATAGTATCTATATACTGTTAAAAACAAACTTATTCAGTTTGCAGATATGTATTAATCAGTCAAGCAGAGATGCTGATTAGAAAGTTGAATATAGCAAACTAGATTATGGAGAAAAATTTGATCTGGAATATAAATATAAGAGTAGTTAAGATACATATGCCATTTATGCGGTTGGTCTGGACAAGGTCACTAACAAATGTAGAAAGTGGTGATAAAATATCCAGTAACTTATTCCTAGTGGCTATAACATTAGAGGCTAGAGGGAAGAAATAAAATCACCAAATGGGACTGAGAAGAAGCCATGAATTAATAGTAGGGATACTATAAAAATGTACTATTTGGGAAGCTGTAATGTACAGCAATGGCACCCCACTCAAGTTGTCTTGCCTGGAAAATCCCATGGATGGCGAAGCCTGGTAGGCTGCAGTCCATGGGGTTGCTAAGAGTCGGACGTGACTGAGAGACTTCACTTTCACTTTTCACTTTCATGCATTGGAGAAGGAAATAGCAACCTACTCCAGTGTTCTTGCCTGGAGAATCCCAGGAACAAGGGAGCCTGGTGGGCTGCCATCTCTGGGGTCACACAGAGTCGGACACGACTGAAGCGACTTAGCAGCAGCAGCAGCAGCAATGTACTATTTCAGAAGTGTATAGAATCTGCCTGCAAGGCTGGAGACCTGGGTTCAGTCCCTGTATTGGGAAGATCCCCTGCAGAAGGAAATGGCAACCCACTCCAGTATTCTTGCCTGGAGAATTCCATGTACACAGGAGCCTGGTGGGCTACAGTCTATAGGGTTGTAAAGAATCCAACACGACTTAGTGACTAACATTTGTACTTGCGCATAAGAGGATTGAAGGAGAGGACTTGAAAATAGAGATTATGCCCAGTTGTCTTTTAAGACAGAAGAAACAGAAATAATTTGTTCTGTGTAACTCGATGGACATGAGTTTGAGCAAGCTCCGGGAGTTGGTGATGGACAAGGAAGCCTGGTGTGCGACAGTCCATGGGGTCGCAAAGAGTCAGACACGACTGAGCAACTGAACTGAACTGATATATGCAGAGGTAAGGGACATTTGGGAGGAAGAAGCAATAAGAACAGGCTCAGGAAGATGTGAAAGCAGGGAGCAGGTTCTAGAGAAGATTGAGATGATTAGCTAATAGGGAATCAAGGGGAATAATGATTGATGGAGCAACAGGCAATGATATAGTTTGAAGTCACTGGATAAGTGACAGGAACAGAAAAGGAGGGGGAAGCACAGACAAGGAAGAGAGAATAAGAAAGATGGACACTGTTCCCACATTTTTTCAGGGCTTTTTCTAGGGCTCTCTGCTCATTTATAGCTTTTAGGAGGTGTGACAGGCATAGTGCCAGCAACAAGAAATGACTGGCTTCTTTCCCATTAAACTGGGGCCACATGTTGCTGTGTTGAGGGCAACATAAGGTAGTTTCTCAGCTGGAGAGAAAGCTGCAATTAACCTATTAACGTGGCAGAATGGGGGAACAAGGGATGCATTGATTATCTGAGTCCTTTCGGCATGTAAGTATGCACAGAAAAAGACTGGAAGCAAAAATTTACTATTTGTTATCATTGTCCCTAACCACTTCTTTCCTCAAGAGGAAGTATACTTTCACAGGAAAAAGGAATAAAATTGGTCAGCACCAAAGATATTATATCTATATTTCCAGCAGTGCTAGAATGCTTTTCCATAAAATATTAAATTGTATGTGTTTTCCATAGAATATAGTCTGTGAGATGCTCTAGGGAAACACAGTGCTCCGTGGTCAGATACGTTTGGCAAATGTGTATCATGTCTGCTCTTGGAGATTTACCGTCTACATTGGCTTTTTAAAGTCTCTGAGAAGTCCTGCACTGCACTCAGTAAAAATTGCAACCTTGTTTAATTAAGTGCTTTTTAAACTAATTTGATAACAGAATCTATTTTTGCTTAAAGCATTAACATTTCACAAAATAAGTGTTCTCAGAAATACACTTTAAATCATGGTGATAGTACCTGTTAGCAGAAACCCTTGATTAAGAAAGACTGCAGAAGTGCCATAAGCCAGGAGAATAACGTAGAAGGGTCTTTTTGAGAACATGTGATCATGGGTCATACTATGTCATGAAGGGAGTCAGCCAGTCAGCAGCTCTCCACTTAATGCATATTACACGCCTAACAATAGGTCAGGCATGGCTCCTATGGCTGTGGCCTTAGTGAACATAAGTCACTCGCAGGGTTTTCCTTTGAAGGTAAAGCATTAATAATGAGGAGAACACTGATGACAATTTAACAATCACTGATAAAACTGATTAATGGTCACATAGTTGACATAGCAATGGTTTAGAGGCTGAATCTTGATCACTCTTAATTGCTCCAGGTCTTCATTTTATCATTTACTGGTTGGAAATAGGATCAGTTCCATTTTCTCAACTCTATAAATCCTAGAATTTCTATATTAAATAAGTGCTGCTTGAAAACCAACTTTTTTTTTTTTCCTGAGCTCATCACTTTCCTCTCAAATGAATGATTTGTACCACCTGCCCTCATGGAGTTTGCAGTCAGATAGAGAAATTGGCACAGGCAACCACAGTTGGCCCTTAAAAAACATGTGTCCAGATGTGTGCCAGTGTTTTACCTGGTCGGTTGAAACAGAGAGTGTGGAGGTACTACACACAAAATGGAGGGACAACACTAAGTATACAGGATTACCCCCGTATTGTTCAAGAGTCACCTGTACTTCATTTTTACTAATAATACTAACATTCTGCTTTTCAAGTTCTTTTGCTAATGTCAGAAGTTTGTTAGGTAAAAATATTTACTTCAAAGTTATCTCACCTGACAGTTTTACCAAATATTTCCAAATATGCACAATTTGCATCACCATTTTTTAGCTTACAACAGCAATTTCCCTGACTTTCTTAATTCAGTACAACATATTTATAAATTTACATATTTCATCTCATTTCTAAATACCAATTTCTGTTAACAGTCACCTTAAACTGTGTTACCTGTGGTAACAAAAGGCCCTTTATAGCTTAGAGACTTCGAGAGTCAAAGATTCTTTCTGGCTTACATTAACGTCCAGCACACGTCTGTAGCTTTGCTCTACATTTCATTACGGACCTGCTCATCTCATAGAAGGGGATAATAGATAAGGCAGAATCATGCTCCCAATGCGTCTGATCATTTTATTCTCAATCATAATTCATTGACCAAATCAAAAGTCCAAGCCAAACTTTAATGCAGCAATAAATATAATTTCGTAAGAAGTGTCACTTGGGTATGGGTCATGGGGAGAAGCAGGAAATATATAATCTACTATGACTGAGATAATAGTTACATAAAATAGAACAATTAGAGTTTTAAAGTTGAAAGGACCTTAGAAGTCATTTAACCCAATCAACACTTCTGCTTTATGGATGAGGAAAGCGAAATTCAGAAACTGTAAGTAGCATATCCAAGCTCAAATAAAACACTGACTTAAAAATTAGTGCTGTTGCTTAGATTTTTAGATTTATATCCCTTACAGTGTTCTTAAACTATGATTGATGTATAATAAGCTATATAAATTTAAATATCACGAATTGTGACATATGTATAAATTGTGAAATTATTACTACAACCAAGATAGTGATATATTCATCAACTCCAAAACTTCCCTGTGATTCTATGTAATCTTTCTCCTTCTCTGCAACACCACTATTCACAGATAATGACTTATTTCCTTTCTGATGTATTAGTTTGCATTTTCTAGAATTTTATATAGGTGGAATCATATCTTATGTATTTCTTCTTTTTGGTCTACTTTCTTTTACTCAGCATAATTGTTTGAGATTCAACCATGTTGACATACAGGTCCATAGTCTGTTCTTTTATTACAGAGCAATATTTCATTGAATGGGTATATCACCCACTGTGTATCCATTTACCAGTTGGTTAGACATTGGACTGTTTCCACTTCTTAGATATTACCAGTAAAAATGTATGTGCAAGCTTTTATTTCTTTAAGTACCTAGAAATGGAATGCTAAATCATATGGAAGGTGTGTTAAACTGCTGAACTATTTCCCTAAGTTATTTAGTCATTTTATGTTTCTATCAACAGTGTGAGAGTTCTAGATGCTCTACAATCTAACCAACACTTTGTGTGATCAATCTTTTTAATTTTTGCCTTTCTTGTGTATGCATCCTAGTATCTTACTGTGGTTTTAGTTTATATATCTCTGATGCTGGGGGGGATTGGGGGCAGGAGGAGAAGGGGATGACAGAGGATGAGATGGCGGGATGGCATCACTGACTCGATGGACGTGAGTTTGAGTGAACTCCGGGAGTTGGTGATGGACAGGGAGGCCTGGCGTGCTGCGATTCATGGGGTCGCAAAGAGTCAGACACGCCTGAGCGACTGAAATGAACTGAACTGAACTGAATGAATATTATGCTCTTATTTGCCATCCATACTTCTTTGGTTAAGGGTTTTTCCAAGTCTTATTACTGAGTGCTAAGAGTTTATTATAGACTCTAAGTACAAATCTTCTGTTGATATATGCTTGAAAATAGTTCCCGTAAACTTTAGGCTGCTTAGTCACTTTCATAACTATCTTCTGAAAAGCAAAAGTTTTAAAATTTTGCTGAAGTCTAACTTACTGATTTTTTTTTTCCTTTTGTAGTTTAAGCTTTTTGTTCCCTGATTAAGGAACTTTTGCAAAACAAAGGTCCCTTATCCTTTTCTCATATAATTTTATCTCATGTTTAAGACTCTGATTCATTTCTAGTTAATTGCTGAATGTGGTATGAGGTAAGGGTTAAAGTTTATTTTATTTTATATGCTGCTGCTAAGTCACTTCAGTCGTGTCCGACTCTGTGTGACCCCATAGACGGCAGTCCACTAGGCTCCTCTGTCCCTGGGATTCTCCAGGCAAGAATACTGGAGTGGGTTGCCATTTCCTTCTCCAATGCATGAAAGGGAAAAGTGAAAGTGAAGTTGCTCAGTCGTGCCCGACTCTTAGCGACCCCATGGACTGGAGCCCACCAGGCTCCTCCATCCATGGGATTTTCCAGGCAAGAGTACTGGAGTGGGGTGCCACTATATATTCATATGCATTTGTATCATTGTTGATAATATTTTCTTTTCCCCATCTAATTGCCTCAGCAACTTGTCAAAGACCAAATGACTATATAGGCACATTTTAATTCTATTCCTTTGATCTATTTGTCAAATTCTGTTCCTTTGATCTATTTACCATCTGGTGGCTCAGATGGTAAAGAATCTGCCTTCAGTGCAGGAGACCCAGATTTGATCCCTGGGTTGGGAAGTATTCTTGCCTGGCGAATCCCATGGACAGAGGAGCTGGTGAGCTACAGTCCAGGGGACTGCAAAGAGTCAGCTATGACTGAGTGATCAACACTTTCATATCAATACCATACTGTTGTATCACTGTAGCTTTACAAAAAATATTGAAATCAGATAGCATAATCCTTCAACACAGTTTTTTTTTTTTTTTTCCCCTGAAGTCATTTTGGCTCCTGTAGGTCCTTTGCTTACATGATAGAAGTTTAAAAATAAATTTCTATGAAAAGCATTACTGGGGTCATACTTTCTTTTATCTTCTTTGTCATATGAATGATAATTATATTAATTATAGTTATAACAACTGTTTTAAAGTCTTTATCTACTAAGTTTATTATCTCTGTCATTTTTGTATATACTTTCATTGATAATTTCTCCCTTCATTGTGGCTTGTATTTTCTTTACTTGCCTGATTAATTTTTATTAGAATCAAGATATTATAGATTTTATCTTGTTGCATGCTAGGTACTTTTTAACTTTTGTGAATACTCTTGATTTTTATTCTGGAATGCAGTTAAGTTACTTGGAAACTCTCTGATTCCTTCATGGCTTGTTCTTGAGCCATTTTGGGTAGTACCAAACCAACCGTTAACCTTGGGAATTTTTTCTTCTCTACTGAAGCAATACCCTTATGAGTATCCTCCCTGTGTATTGGAAGGTTTTTCCAATGCAGCTGATGAGAACACAAACTACTCCAAGCCCTGTGTGAGCCCCAGGGGTTATCCTACCTAGTCTTTTCTTGGCGATTCTTTACCTGCCCCCAGGCACACACTACGATCAATGCTGAGCTGAAGACACAGAGGAACTCTGCAGGCCTGTGAATCTTCCATCCTCTTGTTCTCATTCTTGCTTCCAGTCAGAAAGCAGAAAATAATAGGCTCACTTTGTACAGTTTCCTTTTGGTAAGAGATCACTATCCTGAACCGCTTGTCATTTGAAGTCTCAAAATTATTCTTTCATATATTTTATATATATATATATTTTTTTTGTTATATCAGATGAGGAGGTAAATTTGGTCCTTGTTACTCCCTCAAAACTAAAAGACAAAGTTGGAGTTTTAGACTTGATTTAGCACTTTCTTAGTTTAATTAAGGTAGATATTCATTTATGCAAACTACAGAGCTTTTAGCAGGCTTATGTTACTGTCAGGAACTTAAGCAAACCTGATTTGCAAGTTCAACGAGCTCAACATGAACCTTTAGATGAGATTCGCTTTTGAGGACTGATTGAAACTAGTTCAGTTCGGTTCAGTCGCTCGCTTGTTTCCCGCTCTTTGTGACTCCATGGACTGCAACACGCCAGGAAACTAGTTAGTGCAGATTAATAATGAGAACAGCGCTAATAACATTAAGAGCAGAATTAAATTACATTGGTACTCATTAGAATTTATATATTAAATTTCTTAGTTAAAAAAGCCTCATGAATTTTACTAGCAAGGTAGCTGTGATTATGTTAGAGAGGGTTAACACTGTGATGTCAACTGAGGGAGTAAAGGGAAAACTCGTCACCCCAATTTTCTAGTACAAGAGGCTTGGAGAAATTGCTTGCTGAAAAGAATATGAGATACTATTCAAAATTTTTTCAGCTCTAAGAATTTGTGAAGCTTTAATTAGAATTTTTTTTTTCAAGTTAAATGGAAGAATTGGCCCCGTGGTTAATACTTGGTTTAGTCATGCTGTTAGTCCCTGTGGGGAACTGATTGTCAGAACATCCCAATTTGTTCATGCAGTCCCCTTCCACGCCCCTCAGGAGTGCTCTCACACTGACTCTAGCATTGCCCTTGAGGCTTGATTTGTGCACATTTACAGATGAAATGTAAGCGGGAGCTTGAAAAGCATCTGCACTTTGGGTCTTGCTTTCTTCCTCCTCTGCCGCTTTGTGTATAAACCCTGTCGCCACTCCACATGTAAATATGGGCTACCCTGCCGGGCACTGACAGACCACATTCAGGTCCAGGCTAGGGATCCGTTTGTCCCGGCAGCTGTCCTGGCTGAGGTCAACTTCTGGGCCTAAATCAGCTCGGCCAAGTCCAGATATTGACAGGATTGTGTGCTAAATACTGGATTGCTGTTTAACCACTAACTTTTGGTGTGTTTCTTATACAGCAAAGCTAATGGGCATACTCTTTAGCTAGTGTGACTTCAGATGAGATGGCTGGTGTGCTTCTTGAATTTAGCACAAGCCATACTGAAATTAAAGCATAGCAGAGCATACTGGAATTATGTCTTAGTCTGTTAGGATGACAATTTAAAAAATTAAGTAGATTGAGTGACTTAAACAACAAACTTTCTTACATTTCTGGGAATTCCAGAGATACTGGGAATTCCAAGATCAAGGCACGGCAAATTTGGCATCTGTGAGAGCCCGCTTTCTGATTGGCTACTGTAGGCCCAATACTGGAGGACGCGTTTGGGAGGTGGTTGGGTAATGGGGTAGAGCCCACGTGTCCTCACAGGGCAGAAGGGCGGGAGCTCCCTGGAAACTCTTTCCAAAAGGGCACTCATTTCATTCAGGGGGGCTCTACCCCATTACCCAGTCACCTCCCAGATGCTTCACCTCCAGTATCATCACTCTGGGGCTAGATTCATTTCAACACGTGAATTTGGGAGATTATAAGCCTCTAGTCAAAAGTAGATTAGTTGGAGTTTCAAGTTTTATAATTAAAAGTCTGCTCAAAGCACTCTTTTGTGCTTTGAGCAGAAAGCTCTTTTGGTGTCTCTTTTGGTGTCTTTTCTAAAATATAGAGCAATGAGGTTAGGCATTATGCGTTCAATTTATTGAAAGTCAATATTCTGTTTAATATGCTCTTGGGACATGGTAGCCAATTTAAGCCTAGCGACTTCACTTTCACTTTTCACTTTCCTGCATTGGAGAAGGAAATGGCAACCCACTCCAGTGTTCTTGCCTGGAGAATCCCAGGGACGGGGGAGCCTGGTGGGCTGCCGTCTATGGGGTCGCACAGAGTCGGACACGACTGAAGTGACTTAGCAGTAGAGGCATCAGTAGTGGTCAACCAATTCCTCAAATATTTCCCCAAATTCTGTTTGAATAAAAGTGGTTTCCTACAGAATATAAAATGCAATAGATTTTAAGAGTCCTAAAATCCTGTTCCTTCTTCTATATAATTTGTCTTAACCTGTAGCAGAACCATCTATATGTTCATCTTCTTTTCTATACTTTTTCGTATCATTCTCATCCAGTCAGCAAATCCTATTGTTTTGCTTTAAAAATTCCCTTTAAACCTAACTGTTCCACCTTAATGCCATTTACAAACTTAAATCTGGATTAGCTATCTCTTCACTAAAAATCTCTTTGTTGGCTTCCAGTGCAAAATCTAATTGGTCATTGATATGGAGATTTGTTTCTTTTCCTCAGAGCATTCATTCTTTCTTTTTGCCTTTTGAATAGTACTCCGAATTTTACAATACTGACATTTGGGAGCTAACAACTGTGCTTGGCTCTGAGAATGAGTTTTGACTGGTGTGAGCACATTATCCTCTCCACAAATCCCTGCCATACCAACTGGATCAGGGATGGGCACATGTGCCAAGTCAAGACATGGCCAAGTGGACTCGATTCTGTGACTTCAGCTGATCTGTTCGGGAAGGAGGTTCCCTTATTCTCCACTAGGCAACAGTCAGTAAACACAGAGCCAGGAAGCAAGGCCATTGAAAGGGGCCAATCTGTGGAGACAGAACTCAGAAAAGAGAGGCAAACTGAACCACATTGAACTACAGATAAAGCAGCATCTTGAACCATGATTATCCTGGACTAGTATCTCAAGTGAACCATTTTCTCTCTCCACCTTCTCTCTCCCCCCAGTACTTTCTTCCTTTCTTCTTCTTTTCCTTTTTCATTAGATATTTTGGTGCAAAGGATCCTAAATAATTATTTTTTTCATGGTTTTAACCCAGACATTTCCCCATATTTCAGTGGCATCTGTTTATTCATTTCCCCCAAGTAACATCATAAATAATCATTTAAATACATTTATGAGATTGGAATGAGTGCTGGGAAGGAAAAGTTCAGGATTCCCATGAAATCTGCAATGGGGGGACTCTATCAAGCTAGGTATTGGGGAACACTTCTCTGAGGAGGAGCCACTTTGGTTGAGACCTAAAGTCTGGTGACAATTTTACTCTTGTTTTGCTAGAAAGCAGGACTAGCCTTGCATGTCACAACCCTGGAACTCAAGAGAAGTAGGACGTCGGACTTCGGATGCTGAGCAGCCAGGGATAGAGCTTATCAGGAGACTCTTAGGGACATAGTACTCAGACATTTGGAAATTTTATTCTGAATAGTGGGTTTCCCTGATGGCTCAGCTGTAAAGAATCCTCCTGCAATGCAGGAGGCGTAGGTTCGACCCCTGGGTCCGAAAGATCACCTGGAGAAGGAAATGGCAATATACTCCAGTATTCTTGCCTGGGAAATCCCATGGACAGAGGAGCTTGGTGGGCTACAGTCCATGGGGTCAGAAAAGAGTCAGACACAAGTTAGCAACCCAGCAACAGCAATTCTGAATAATGAGATTTTTCTCTTTGCTTGTCACTCATTTGAAACATTTTTAAGGCAAATCTCTCCTGTTCCCATTTTCTTTTTAGATTTCTGCTGCCATTGGGTGTTACAGGATCAATATGTTGATCTTGTATATATACAAGGATCAATATACAATATATTGATCCATTCTTTCAAACATAACAGTCTTCAAGGGCAAGCAGAAGACAGTACGATCTCCCCCTTCTCTGTAGCTTCTTTTTACATTACAGTTTCCCCCATGTTGTGGAGAGTTCTTCGCCAAGCTTATAAAACTGATGAGAAAGTTCAGATCACAACAGGACACCCCTTAAAACAAACTGATGGACAGTCTGGTTCAATCATGAAGGAAACACTTGTTCACTACTTTCAGAAAAAGGGGGTTGCCTTTTAGCAGGGAACTGAGAATACAGCATCACAAACTAAGCACTGTAACACAGGATGTTGGGCACAAAATAGAAATTTCAGAAAATTGCACCACTTTTAGCAAGCAGCAGTTAGCATCATCCAGAGCTGAATACAAATATGACTTCACTCAGTGAGAGCTGTGAACGTGCTAGATCTGGAGGACTTCTGTGTAAATTAGGTTTTACATTTAAATGTTCTGGGAACATGGGTTGGATCATTCCAGGGGATTTGCCTTAGATATAGCCATTATCTGAGCTTCTGGCTTCTATTCTGCCAAATGGGGCCAAGAGCTTTCATGTCCAAATCCGTTCGGGAGGTGTCTTTTTATCTCAGAATCATTTTGGCTTCTAAAGTATTTTTGTAACTTCTTTCTAGTCATTGAATAAAATAAATCTAAAAGACGGAAAGATGCACTGGCTACTTTGATTCCTATCAGTATGGGAGAAACCAATGCTGAGTGTTCTGATGAGAAATTTCTTTCGGGTCTTATTTTGACTTTCTGGAAATATGGACCCAGTTGACCTCAATATATTGATCCATTCTTTCAAAATATTCATGGTTTGCTTTGTGACATACAAAGTGGCCCACTGGAGCTGTTTATTTACATGGTGATATACATTCAAGGGTTGGTGGTAAATATGAAATCTTTCTTAGAACCACTGAGGAATATGAGAAGAACTATCTCTTGGGGGGCATTTATATATCAGACGGGACTTCCCAGGCGGTGCTAGTGGTGAAGAACTCAGCTGCCAACGCAGGAGATACAGTAAGATGTGGGCTTGATCCCTGGGTTGAGAAGATCCACTGGAGGAAGGTATGGCACCCATTTCAGTATTCTTGCCTAAGAATCCCAAGGATAGAGGAACCTATCAGGCTACAGTCCACAGGATCACAAATAGCTGGACATGACTGAAGCAGAAGTATACATATATAAGAAGAGATTTATTAATCTTATGGAAAATATTTGAGCAAACATAATCTTGGGAGCTTAGTGATAGTGCATTAGACAAGTAGGAAGAATCTTTGCTCGTATCTATTCTTAGTCTGTGTATTATTAGCTGGGATAAATAAAGACTGCTTTTTACTCACTTAACTCTTTGAATAGATGTTGTGAAGTTATTTTCTCTTAAGACTGTAATCTAAATTAGGGGCTCAGAAGAATAAAATGGTTAAAGGGGTTTCCAAAATCCAAGTAGGCGTCTCTCTGGTTAAAACATTTCTTGAAACTCTTTCTCAGATACATAGGAGGAGTTCTTTCTCTTAAGAGATGTTTTAACTCTTCCGTGGATACATGTGGAGAAGGCAGTGGCACCCCACTCCAGTACTCCTGCCTGGAAAATCCCATGGATGGGGGAGCCTGGTGGGCTGCAGTCCATGGGGTCGTGAAGAGTCGGACATGACTGAGCGATTTCACTTTCACTTTTCACTTTCATGCCTTGGAGAAGGAAATGGCAACCCACCCCAGTGTTCCTCCCTGGAGAATCCCAGGGACAGGGGAGCCTGGTGGGCTGCCGTCTATGGGGTCATGCAGAGTTGGACACGACTGAAGCGACTTAGGAGCAGTGGAAACATGTGGGTGAAGCCCTCCAGTAGTATTATGTCTGATGTAACAATGTAGTGGTGCTTCAGTTGCTAAGTTGTGTCCAACTCTTGTGATCCCATGGATTGTATCTCCTCAGGCTCCTCTGTCCATGGGATTTCCCAGGCAAGAATACTGGAGTGGGTTGCCATTTCCTTTTGTAGAGGATCTCCCTGACCCAGGGATCAAATCCAGGTCTCCTACATTACAGACGTCTCCTCCATTGCAGGGGATTCTATACTGCCTGAGTCACCAGGAGTTCCCAGTAGGGAGCTACTGACTTCTGAATAGTAGTGAGATAGCATGTGAAAAAGATTCAGAAGGGGTTAGCTGTAATTCTAGAACATTAATATTTTGTAAAATTCTTATTGTCCTGGGGAAAACGTCATATTTTATAGCAGAGCAGGACTTTGTTAGAATCAGTAAAGTGGGCAAATTTGATACCATATTGTTGGTAGGATGTGTTGGGAGAAGTCATTATAGCTTTGTGTTGTGCTGTGCTCAGTCACTTCAGTCGTGTCCAACTCCGTGTGACCCTATGGACTGCGGCCCATCAGGCTCCTCTGTCCACAGGATTCTTCAGGCAGGAATACTGGAGTGGATTGCCATGCCCTCCTCCAGGGGATCTTCCTGACCCAGAGATTGAACCCAGCTCTCCTACTTTGCAGGAAGATTCTTTACCATCTGAGCCACCAGGGAAGCCCCATTATAGCCTTTTGGCTGCTAATTTATATAATCAGGCTTTTTAATTTGGGTTCATCGCAGTAGGAATTTAATACAACTTAGATAAACATCTAAGTACATGAAGAGATGAGTTAAGGAATGAATTGCAAAAATACAAATTCAGTAAAAAGTATATTATAGAAAGTGTTGATATCAATTGTTTCATTACAGAAGTATGAACACTGTTCATAGAATTTCCTATCAACCAAAGGCTTTTTATATCTGCCTTAATAAGTAAATTAGAAAAATTTGTATTTAGTATATTTTTCACACTTAGAGTTTGGTATCTTCTGCAGTACTATTAAAGTACTTGAAAAGAGTTTTTTCTCTTGAGCAAGCCAAGATCCTGCTCACAATTCACTTAGCTCATAAACATTTTTATCCCCAAAAATAGTACAAAGCATTCTTTTGTTGGAATGGTCATATGTCCCATGGATAATTTTTAATTTTTTGAAAATATTACCTTATTTGAAAGGATTGTGAAGAAGTTTGGACAGGAATAGTTATCCTTTTTAGACAATTTTAAAGACACATTAGAATGCAAACACATTCACAAATGCCTCTGATTCATCCATACTTGAGCCAAGGCTGGAATTCAGAAACTTCTCAAGCAAAATGGACATATACTGTTAATCTAATGCAACTTCACTGAGGCAATGAACATGAATTTGAGCAAACTCCAGGAGACAGTGGAGGAAGGGGAGCCTGGCATGCTGCAGTCCATGGGGTCACAAAGAGGCAGCTATGACTTAGCAACTGAACAACACAACTGCCTTTAATTTTCCTGTCAACAGTACCTTTCTTCTATGAGTAACTATACCTCCCCCGTCCCTCTATGTGGTCCCATGATGCTTCAAAAACCTTTCCCACCCCCTTCAAGCCTGTAAGTGGTCCATCTGAAGCATTTTCCCAGCACGATGTGAGGTTGAAGAGAACGTTCTCATCAGAGGCCTTCTGCAGGATATTCTGGTCTCAGGTGTTGGTCATGGTAGGGCTACGTCCTTTCCACTCTGCTAGTGGAGGGAGGAGGCTGGGAGACCACTCTCCCTGCCACATGAAGACCACTGGTGTGCAAGAGAACATGCAGGAAGATTATGGTATAAGAGAATTCTTGAGTTCATTTCCTGTTCCCTTTCCTGCCTTGTGGGGCATTGGTATGTTCTTTGTTTGATTTGTGGCCACTCCTAGTTTTCTTTTATAAATTTCCTTTCTTTTCTGGTGGCATGCATAATTAGAAGCTTGGGCTTCAGTGTCAAACTGTCTCACTTTCAAGTCATCTTACTCTCTCTATGGGTTTTGGACAAGTACGTTGAGTTCAATAAACTTAACTCTTCATCTGTCAAAAAAAGAGGATGAAAATAGTACTAACTTCATGGATTGTTCTGAGGATTAAGAGTTAAGATATATGAAATACTGGGCTAAATGTCTGGAATATAGTAAGCTCTCGATATATGCTGTTTGTTACCGCTTTTATCATTATGATTTAAGTTCGTCTCTGTTGGACATTTGCCGCTTTTAAGAATTCAGTCTTGCTTATTCATTTAGTTTAGTCAAATATTTGCTATCATCATTGCCTTACATAAAAATGCTAGATATATAAGATCTCAGTTAATGAGCTATTCTTAGAGTACATAATGTTGTGGAAATCAGCTTGCAATGTTCTCAAATAGGAATTTCATCTGAGATCAATGAGTGATTTCTCCCTGATTTGAAATGAAACCATGGCATTAAAAAATAAGATTTTAATTTTTTTAAACTTACTAAACTTTGATCAAACTGGAGCATTCAACTTTAGGAAAAAGTAAGTAATGTACATAATTTTTTTAATATAAATTTATTTATTTTAATTGGAGGCTAATTACTTTACAATATTGTATTGGTTTTGCCATACATCAGCATGAATCCGCCATGGGTGTACATGCGTTCCCCATCCCGAACCCCCCCCCGCCTCCCTCCCCGTACCATCCCTCTGGGTCGAACCAGTGCACCAGCCCCAAGCATCCAGTATCATGCATCGAACCTGGACTGGTAATTCATTTCATATATGATATTATACATGTTTCAATGCCATTCTCCCAAATCATCCCACCCTCGCCCTCTCCCACAGAGTCCAAAAGACTGTTCTATACATCTATGTCTCTTTTGCTGTCTCGTATACAGGGTTATCGTTACTATCTTTCTAAATTCCACATATATGCATTAGTATACTGTATGGTGTTTTTCTTTCTGGCTTACTTCACTCTGTATAATAGGCTTCAGTTTCATCCACCTCATTAGAACTGATTCAAATGTATTTTTTAATGACTAATACTCCATTGTGTATATGTACCTCAGCTTTCTTATCCACTCATCTGCTGATGGACATCTACGTTGCTTCCATGTCCTGGCTATTATAAACAGTGCTGCGATGAACATTGGGGTACACATGTCTCTTTCAATTCTGGTTTCCTCGGTGTGTATGCCCAGCAGTGGGATTGCTGGGTCATAAGGCAGTTCTATTTCCGGTTTTTTAAGGGATCTCCACACTGTTTTCCATATAGTGTCTGTACTAGTTTGCATTCCCACCAACAGTGTAAGAGGGTTCCCTTTTCTCCACACCCTCTCCAGCATTTATTGCTTGTAGACTTTTGGATCGCAGCCATTCTGACTGGCATGAAATGGTACCTCATAGTGGTTTTGATTTGCATTTCTCTGATAATGAGTGATGTTGAGCATCTTTTCATGTGTTTGTTAGCCATCTGCATGTTTTCTTTGGAGAAATGTCTATTTAGTTCTTTGGCCCATTTTTTGATTGGGTCATTTATTTTTCTGGAATTGAGCTGTAGGAGTTGCTTGTATATTTTTGAGATTAGTTGTTTGTCAGTTGCTTCATTTGCTATTATTTTCTCCCATTCTGAAGGCTGTCTTTTCACCTTGCTTATAGTTTACTTTGTTGTTCAGAAGCTTTTAAGTTTAATTAGGTCCCATTTGTTTATTTTTGCTTTTATTTCCAATATTCTGGGAGGTGGGTTATAGAGGATCCTGCTGTGATGTATGTCGAAGAGCGTTTTGCCTATGTTCTCCTCTAGGAGTTTTATAGTTTCTGGTCTTATGTTTAGATCTTTAATCCATTTTGAGTTTATTTTTGTGTATGGTGCTGGAAAGTGTTCTAGTTTCATTCTTTTACAAGTGGTTGACCATCTAGTAGGTAGAATAGGCGCTTAGCATCTAGGCTTTCTCTTTCACGAAGTCTGTAGATGAAACACTGACAGCGAAAGTGTGTCACACTCAGCAGATGCTGTCTTTACTCGGGACGAACTTTAAGTTTGTCAGTGCAGATGCTGTGTTTTTGTGAGTTTTCCCTTTCGGTCCATAGACACGTGACGTGTATGCCATCAAAAGAGGAAGGAACAGAAATGATGGGAACATAAAACATTGAGCAGAGCTGCAAAGAGAAAGAGACTTCCCTTTGACACATATTATACAACATTTCCAAAGCCTTGGAATGTTTTTGGTATATTTAACTGCAAAAGAGTTTTAAGTCTGTAGCTCTTTTCTTTTTTTCTTTATCAGCGACAGGACATGTATGGGCTGACAGTACTCTGCACACCCGTAGCTTTCATTACAGTCTGATATGCCTCCACCAGTTTGCTTCCATCATTCCTATTTTTGTGTTGGCTTGAAAGATCTTTTTAAAATAATATTAAGAGATGGCATTTTAAATTTTATTCTGGTTCCTGGAATTATGATTTTATATACTGAAATTACCAAGGCCAAGCACGTTGCTACTTGACACTAACATCATTCTCTCGCTTCTTTCTCTAACTGGAAATTTGGGACATAGATTAAAAAGGGGTCAAAAGACCAAATTGTGGAGGAGGAATTATGATAAAGTCTAGCTAAGCTTTGGAACAGATATTCAAATTTTTCTCTTGTGTCGAGGTACACTGACATAGAGAGAGCAAGAATAAAGCAATAAATTAACAGTACAGAAAAGACAGGACTGAATTAATTCAATGTGTTTGTAGTATATTTTCATTTCTGTTTGCGGAGATGGGAATAAGTAAGAAGATGCATGTGTGTGCCTATGAAGTCATGTACATTGGAAAAGGAGACAAGACCATGTTACTTGTTTTCAACTAGTTTTATTTTTCTTAAAGAAAAAAACAAGTACTTTCTTCTTGGGTCTACTAACTTTTATGGTCTGTTAGAAGACTTTGTAACGGAATCTCCTTGGGAAAGATGATTCACTAAATTATATGTGCCAGAGGCAATTATTTGCCTCTAGGAATCATCAGTGCATCTGAAATTGCAAAAGTCTACTATGTTTAAAGCAAGTTTAAAGATTTTAGTGAAATTCTGGATTATTTTTATAACTCTTTCTTTGTTTAGGAAATAGAGAACAATGTATTCTACAGAATGGCCTCTTTATTAGGGCAAACCATATCACTTTATAGATTCTACTGAGAAATTTGAAGTTTTACTACAAACTTATTTTGTGACTTTATAGAAATGACTCACTCTCTTATTCACTGTGATTGTCAGTTCCCTTATCTAGAAAGTGGAGTAATAATACCAATCACAGGATTTTTAAAAAAAGATTGACTAAGATATTACCTGTGAGTGATTTGTCCTCATTTTGGCACAAAATAATTGCTCAGCATAAGACCTGAGAGGTCTTTTAAAAACCTTGAATTACATAATTCCTGGAAAAGGGACTTCTCTTGAATTATATAACTTTTGGAAAAAGCATTTCTCTCACCTTGCCTTAACATAATGTTTTTTTGAAGTGGTTCTCCTTATTGAAAAATCAAGCACTGATCAAAAATGTCAGAATCTGAAATAATGATTCACAGCATTTACGGAAATAGATTTATTTCCCTGTCCAGTCTCCTTCCTCTATTTCCCCTGTGATACTCCCTGAGGATACCTGAGGAGAGCTATCTAATAGTCTTCTTTCCTTCTGTTGGACTACTTGGTTCAGTTCAGTCACTCGGTCATGTCCTATTCTTTGTGACCCCATGGACTGCAGCACGCCAGGCCTCCCTGTCCATCACCAACTCCCGGAGTTTATCCAAACTCATGTCCATCATGTCGGTGATGCCATCCAACCATCTCATCCTCTGTCATCCCCTTCTCCTCCTGCCTTCAGTCTTTCCCAGCATCAGGGTCTTTTCAGATAAGTCAGTTCTTTGCATCAGGTGGCCAAAGTATTGGAGCTTCAGCCTCAGCATCAGTCCTTCCAATAAATATTCAGGACTGGTTTCCTTTAGGATGGACTGGATCGGTTCAAGGGACTCTCAAGAGTCTTCTCCAACACCACTGTTCAAAAGCATCTATTCTTCGGTGCTCAGCTTTCTTTATAGTCCAACTCTCACATCCATACATGACAACTGGAAAAACCATAGCCTTGACTAGACGGACCTTTCTTGGCAAAGTCATGTCTCTGTTTTTTAATATGCTGTCTAGGTTGGTCATAGCTTTTCTTCCAAGGAGCATGTATATTTTAATTTCATGGCTGCACTCACCATCTGCAGTGGATTTGGAGCCCCCAGAAATAAAGTCTGACACTGTTTCCACTGTTTCCCCATCTATTTGCCACGAAGAGATGGGACCAGATGCCATGATCTTCATTTTCTGAATGTTGAGCTTTAAGCCAACCTTTTCACTGTCCTTTTTCAGTTTCATCAAGAGGCTCTTTAGTTCTTCTTTGCTTTCTGCCATAAGGTGGTGTCATCTGCATATCTGAGGTTATTGATATTTCTCTGGGCAATCTTGATTCCAGCTTGTGCTTCATCCAGCCCAGTGTTTTTCATGATGTATTCTGCATATAAGTTAAATAAGCAGGATGACAATATACAGCCTTGACATGCTCCTTTCCTGATTTGGAAGCAGGCCATTGTTCCATGTCCAGTTCTACTACTAGCGCTCAGGTAAGCTGGGGCCTCCTCCCTTTACAGAGCACCCAATAACCAGAGTGATTCCAGACACGGTGAACATAGTAAAACCTTTTAAAGGTCCTAGTAGCTTACAAGTCTTGAAGCACTTTGTAACAGATGTTTTTTTTCATGTTTCCATTCTGGGGTCGGTAATCACAGATTGTCATCAGCACTGTATTTCACTATATTTCTATTCCTTGTGCCATATTTAGGCTGTTCTTTCAGGCTTCTACTTGTAGTTGCAAGAGACTTGGTAAATGATGATATTGAAACATTCCTTTGCAGAGCCTTAGTTAGAATTTGGAACTTGGCTTACAATAGAAATAATGCTAGAAACAGTTGGTTCTTAGATTGCTTAAAAGATTTTGAAGGCCTTGGTACCAAATTGAATTCTGAATTCTAAGAGCCATTGGCCATTTTGTGTGAAAGAAAGGAAAATGTAGAAGAAGAAAGAAATGGCTGCCTTGTTTCTAATGTAATTTCATTAATCATGGCCAAGATTTTAACTGTCATGTTAAATCTTTTTTGACACTCTCCTACACCCCACTCTGCACCTTTCTTCTTCTGGCGACTTTTCTTTCTGGCACCTTATGCCTTTTCTTTTTTTTTTTTTACTTCTGAATAAACACCACTTCACTTTACATCACTCCAGGTTTTCTTTATTATTTTTTCCCCTTCTATCAGAATTCTCATTGCCTCAGTTAACTTGTTATTATAGGGATAGGTGACACCAACTAACAGATATACCTTTAATAATATTTCATATGCACCATGGGCTTCCCTTGTGGCTCAGCTGGTAAAGAATCCACCTGCAAT
The DNA here is from genome assembly GCF_055505025.1 of Bos grunniens. NCBI lineage: Eukaryota > Metazoa > Chordata > Mammalia > Artiodactyla > Bovidae > Bos > Bos grunniens. The sequence continues at coordinate 48,390,284 of NC_141193.1, read as the reverse complement.
GAGGGAGACCTGGGTTCGATCCCTTGGTTGGGAAGATCCCCTGGAGAAGGGAAAGGCTACCCACTCCAGTATTCTGGCCTAGAAAATTCCATGGACTGTACAGTCCATGGGGTTGCAAAGAGTCGGACACACTGAGTGACTTTCATTTTCACTTTCATACGCACCACACTTGGCTATAAGCATTTTCTGCAAGTCACTTAGCCCCACAAACATCCTGTGAGGTACATCCCACGATTGACATTATTTTACAGATGAGAAAATGAACATAGAATGAAATAACATTTATTGTTTATGTGACATAGTTTGCAAGAGTAGAACTGAGATTTGAACCCTAACAAAGTGACTCTAGAATCAATGTGTATAACCGTATTGTTTATCCAGTATTAGAGTAGGGGTAATTTCCTTGAAGAAATTTTAGGCATGTCCAGCAGTCTGGGGAAGATGTTTTGGGGCAAATGAACTAATGTGGGATGGGTCTAGCCTGGATCTAAACATTAGGGTCAAATCCCTTTTGTGTTTCTGAAATCCTTCCACTTTCCACTATGTGCTTTCAGTTTTGCCTTGAACCTAAAACTCCTCTAAAATAAAAAGCTTAAAAAAACTGCCATGAAGTAAGTACCTCAAATCAAGTCTTTGAAATAAACGAAATATATAACAGTGTTGTCCAGAAACTGGCTTCTTGGTGTGAAAATGAAAGGCTTGCTAAATTCCATCAACATTATCATGCATAACCTGAATTCAATTTATTGTGTGTCACTGAATACGCTCAATGCAAATATAAAGCCATCAGCTATTTAAATGATTGCTTTTATTTCAGTGTGGTCATAAAATAATGGCTTCACCAATTGTTTGATAATAAGCAAGTAAACACATAAACCTAAAAATTATGAGTCAGGATGAATGTTATAAGCTCGATGTGACTGAGAATAACAAATGGACTATGGTTACTTAGATAGGGGATTGGGAGAGTTTAGTGATAAAATGGCATGTGAATTGCAACCTACCCTCAAGGAACACGTAGCTGGGTGTGGAACACAGACCAGGGATTAATGACATATGATTCAGTTTGATAAGTAGTACCACAAATCTATGAGTGCAGTGATGAGAGAACAAAGAGGAGGGAACAACTCTCTGCTCTGGAAAATCTGCACAGACCTCATAAATATCTGGGCTGGGACACAAAGTAGGAGCATGCTAGATACAAATAATGTGTTCTCTATAATTTGCTAATGCCAGAGGGCTCATGGGATAGATTCATAATATGCTTTTTAGTACATGCTGTACTCTGTCACCCAGACTATCAATACCACTCAAACGAATCACTGTTTTAGAAATTCCTTCCATAATGATTTCCCTGGTGGCTTAGATGGTAAAGAATCTGCCTGCAATGCAGGAGACCTGAGTTTGATTTCTGGGTCGGGAAGATCCGCTGGAGAAGGGCATGGCAAACCACTCCAGTATTCTTGCCTGGAGAATCCCAAGGACTGAGAAGCCTGGCGGGTTACAGTCCTTGGGGTTGCAAAGAATCTGACACGACTGAGCGACTAACACTTTCACTTTCCATAATGAGAGAGAGCCTGTATTCAATAACTGGTCAATCTGGGGCAAGGGAGGTGCCAAAGGGCCAGTTCTCTCACCCACATTTGAAGACTTCTCTAAGCTCTGAAGGTCTGTCCAGGTTCAGAGCTACCTTAGAATCTATGGTTAGCTGAGGCCTTGGCTGTGACTTCATGGCAATTCAGCTTCTCCCTCCGCTCAGTCCCATGGCCTATACTCCCCTGCAAGTGTTCTTCAATAAACTCCTGCAGGCAATTATCCATCACAGTTTGCTTCCAGGGAAACTGACTTACAACGAATCCTCAATAAATACTTATTGATTGTCTGCTTGACTGAAATTTATTTAGAAATAAAAAGGGCATTAAAACATATATTAATTATTATTACTGACCGCTACAGATATGAAGGGTAACTTTTTCAAGACTGAGATCCATATCTTTCAGTAGCATTCATTTGTAAAGTGTGCTCAGTTTCACTTTTCTTTGTGCTTTGAATAAACTTCCTTGGTGTTTCAGATGGTAAATAATCTGCCTGCAATGCAGGAGACCTGAGTTTGATCCCTGGGTCAGGAAGAACTCCTGGAAAAAGGAAGGGGTACCAACTCCAGCATTCTTGCTTGGCGCATTCCATGAACAGATAAGCCTGGTGGGCTACAGTTCATGGGGTCACAAAGAGTTGGACATGACTTTGTGATGATCACTTTCACTTTTTCTGCAGGCTCTTCTATTACTTGTAATGTTGATGTTTAAAGATAAAGTAAATGACTCTCATCCTGTATAGCTCCCACACTAAACTCTTGAGGAGAGTTTCAGAAATGACAAACTTTTCTTTGATGGGTAATTTGGTTTTATGCATTATGAATTGTGTCCATGATGCTGCAGAGGTGTAAATGGAATTTATACTAAAGACATCATCGGGACCTCCAGGTGAACTCTGAACTTTCAAAATTCAAGGAGGAAGAATCGAGATGCAGGTACAGAAAAAGGTTAGTCATTGGTCACAATTCTAATGTCTATACTTTTCTGGAGTCTTTTTTGGTCATGGTTTGGTGCTGTCAAATGTTTGAGTCCATGATAAACTCCAGCTTTCAAATTATTATTACCCCATGTAACTTCTGATTTCAGAATACTTCCACAGCCTGGAAATGTTGGTACAGATAGTTTTGATTGTATAATTAGAGATGCCTCCCCAAAGCATTGTTATTTGACTTTCCTTTCCAGCTTTCTGTAGATTTTGAGAGAAGATGTCTAGCCTCCCCTAGGTGTGTCTATCAAATCCTGTTGATTATTATTCAGTGTAAGACTGAGATGGCTGATGAAATAAATGAGGAGAATAAACAGCAGAATTAGTTTTTAATTTTCTTTTTCCCTTGATTGCTCACAGTGTGTGTTTGCAAAGGCATGAAATTATGGCACCTCTTTTGTATGAGAAATGCCAAGAGCTTGTTCAGTTTGTAGTGCTGAAAATGATGATTTTTCAAAGACCCACTTCAATAAAGGTAAAACGAAAGAGAAGCATTTAAAAACAAAAAATGAAAACAAAATAGTTTCAGTTTTGCTTTCCTTAAGCTCTTTTCTGTACAGTTATCTTACATTTCTAATGAACAGCTTTACAGTGATAGGTGGGATATGAATCTGACAAAGTCATGGCTGCTTTCTTTTTCCTCCTCTTGTTTTCTTCCCTTCCTCCTTATGTCTTCTCTTGCTTCTTATTTTCTCCTCTTTTTTCTTCTCCTCTTCCTCCTCCTCTTCCTTCTTGTTGGGTGATATTTTAGAATTATGAATTATTGGAGAAGGAAATGGCAATCCACTCCAGTATTCTTGCCTGGAGAATCCCAGGGACGGGGGAGCCTGATGGGCTGCCGTCTACGGGGTTGCACAGAGTTGGACATGACTGAAGTGACTTAGCAGCAGCAGCAGGGTTAATTATATTAATGATCAAAGGGACTGCGGGCACGCGTCTTACTGAAAAGATACCATTCATCTCCTACGCTTTTTCCTGACCCATAGTCAACTCAATTTATCCCTAATATGTTAATGATGAGACGAGTCTAGACTCTTCTAGAACATCTTTTTGGGTTTTTACTCTGGACTTTTTTTTTGATCATACTAATAGCTTTGTTCAAGTCACTTAACTAATTAATTGCTTCAGTTCAGTTCAGTTTAGTTCAGTTCATTCGCCCAGTCTGTCCAACTCTTTGCAACCCCATGGACTGCAGAATGCCAGGCCTCCCTGTCCATCACCAACTCCCGGAGTTTACTCAAATGCACGTCCATTGAGTCAGTGATGCCATCCAACCAGCTCATCCCCTTCTTCTTCTTCTCTCACCTTCAATCTTTCCCAGCATCAGGGTCTTTTTAAATGAGTCAGCTCTTTGGATCAAGTGCGAAAGTATTGGAGTTTCAGCATCAGTCATTTCAATGAATATTGAGGACTGATTTCCTTTAGGATGGACAGGCTGGATCTCCTTGCCGTCCAGGGGACTCTCAAGAGTCTTTTCCAACACCACAGTTCAAAAGCATCAGTTCTTCGGTGGTCAGCTTTCATTATAGTCTAACTCTCACATCCATACATGAGTATTGGAAAAACCATAGCTTTGACTAGATGGACCTTTGTTGGCAAAGTAATGTCTCTGCTTTTTAATATGCTGTCTATGTTGGTCATAGCTGTTCTTCCAAGGAGCAAGTGTCTTTTAATTTCATGGCTACAGTCACCATCTGCAGTGGTTTTGGAGTTTCCCCCCCCACCGACCCCAAAAAAAATGAAGTCTGTCACTGTTTCCATTGTTTCCCCATCTATTTGCCATGAAGTGAGGACCAGATGCCATGAGGCTAGAAGGATAAGCAGTGACCTTATCTATGGTTCAGGATAGGTTCCAGAACTTTTCTTTATTCTAACAGGGTTATGAAAACATGGAAAGATTTTAAACATAAGAGTAACATGCTCAGATTTATTTTTTAAGTAAAGTTGGAGTCTGGGCTCGATAGAGAGCAATGAGGAGGCATATGACCTGTAAAGAGTTATAGCGAGAGAAGACATCAGTCTAGACAGGAGTTGGCAGCAGCAGTGGTGATTAAAGATGGAGGAGAAATAAATGGATTTTAGAGATTTGAGCTAACATACTTGTTGGAGGAGGAGGGAAATGAGAGAATAATTTATAGATTCCTGACTTAGGCACTGGGATGGTTAGATGGTCTTATCATTTGTGGAAATGGAAAATAACATTAATAGGTTTGAAGGGGAAGGTGGATTGAGTCCTCAGCATGTTGAAATGCTACTGAGGGGTGCAAGTGGAGATGGCAAGGAGTCAAGATGACATATAGATTTGGAACTCAAAAAAAGGTCTGAACTGGATATAAATTAGGCAGTCCATGATATATGAATAGTATCTGATGCTTTGGGCATAGATGCCTGGAAAATCCCATGGACAGAGCTGCCTGGTGGGCTGCAGTCCATGAGGTCGCTACGAATAGGACACGACTGAGCGACTTCACTTTCACTTTCCACTTTCGTGCATTGGAGAAGGAAATGGCAACCCACTCCAGTGTTCTTGCCTGGAGAATCCCAGGGATGGGGGAACCTGGTGGGCTGCCATCTGTGGGGTCGCACAGAGTTGGACACGACTGAAGCGATTTATCTGCAGCAGCAGCAGAGGCCATCTTGGGAAAACCCACTGCGTGGTGTTTAGAATGAGGGAAATGTAGGGAAGGAAAATAAGGGCCAAAGCCTAAAGATTGTGAGCATTTCAAAAGATGTGTCTTTGTATATGTGTGTGTCTTTCTCTGTGCATATCTGTGTATGTGTGTGCATGTGTATATTCACACATGTGTGCCCTCACATAAGAGACTGAAATAGAGAGAGGAGCAATTATGTGATCTGAGAAATGGGGCTTGAATGAGTGGTTTGGAGGCACAGAGATTTGGATACTGGAAATGAACAACCATGCCTGTGTGAGCTGGTAGCTGAGTTAAGTGGAGGAGAAGGCTTTGAGTATGAACAGGTCAACAAACAGAGATGTGAGTGGATATTACAATCACCCAAGATAACTGCAGAAATTGGTTAGTGCAGACTCTGAGCCACATGCCAGGAACTATGAATAAGGGGGAAAAGCATAAAGGTAATACTTCTGTAGTAATAATAATTCAAGAATTATATGGAAAAGCAGTAATATTAATAATGAAGATCTACTGATCACTTTTCTCTGCCAGGAGTTAATTGCTTTACTTGAATTATCTCCATTAATATTTACAATAAAACTAAGGACATTATTATCCCAACTTTAGAGCAGAGGAAACTAAAATCATACCAAATGCTTGATTAAAACAAGGGGCTGTCTGACTAGGGAACTCATAATTTTATCCATTATTTTATACTACCTATTCTATAAACTATAGCAAGGGTTAATTATAACTTGTAAACATGAAGAATGTATGTGGCTGTTGAACTCTAGAGTGAATACAGATGTGAAAATGTGAGATGTTAAAATGATTGCATTTTTGCTTTTCTTTCCTCCATGTTCAAGTAATTAAACCCATGCTTAAGTGATAAAAATCATGGCCTATTAGTCTACAGACAGAACAGGGATTTTGGTCAAAATAAATAGAATGCCTGGATTCATAAAGAATCAATGAAGACGTCCATTGTACTCATCCCAGTGCTGAGCTCATAGGTTTAATTCATATGCTGGCCCTTTTCCTGTAATGTCATAGAAAGTGAAGTTGCTCAGTCGTGTCCAACTCTGTGACTCCATGGACTGTAGTCTACCAGGCTCCTCCATCCATGGAATTTTCCAGGCAGGAGTACTAAAGTGAGTTGCCATTTCCTTCTCCAGGGGATCTTCCTGACCCAGGGATCAAACCCAGGTCTCCTGCATTGCAGGCAGACGCTTTACCATCTGAGCCACCAGGGAAGCCAGAAATGTCGAAGAGAATGTGACAATGAAGACTGTGGATACCAGAGAACATTTTCTTCTTCTTGATTAAACTAGGCTGGAAGCAAAGGTAGCCTCTAGGAAAAACTAAAAATAATTAAATAAATAAAGTATACACTATACTCAAAGGATATAAGCACAATTATAATGCAGAGATGGCAGATCAGGGTTAGAAGTCCTGAAAGACTTCATGGATAAGATGGATCTTAAGCTGGACCTGGAGAAGCAATGATTTGACAAATCCTGAGAATTGAATAGCATTTTTAAGGCCTTTTTAACAGTAGAATATTGCTGTGTTCTCTATCATTGAGAATTTTTAGTGTATTCTTACTGATTTACACCTGAAATGAATACTGAAACAATTCCTACAGAATATTCTGCATGCTTTCATGCTCAGTTGCATCCAATTCTTTGCAACTCTGTGGACTGTGGCTCCTCTGCCTGTGGGATTTTTTCAGGCAAGAACACCAGAGTAGATTGCCATTTCCTCCTCCAGGGTCTTCCTGATCCAGGGATCTAACTGGCATCTCCTGCATTGGCAAGGGGATTCTTTACTACTGAGACATCTGGGAAGCCCCTCACTAGGCTCTAGGATAGATTAAATAGATGAAAGACTGCATCTATATATGGTTATTAAAACTCAAAAGACATTGTATCTACAGTGGTATCCTTAGCTTTTAAATAGCATATGATAATGTTATGTACAGTTTTAAAAGTAGAGAATAGACATGGATGAAGCAATAGGTAGACATGGATGCATATTCAATCAATAGACATGGATTGGAATAATAGGCAGTTTTGTTTTGTTTTGTTTTGTTTTTGGTCTTGAGACTCTCTGAAAACTATTGATTACATTTTTCTTTCAGACTATCACGTGTGAGAGGAGATGGAAAGGGAACAGAAAATGGTTGAGAAACATGGATGTTCATTCTTCCTCATGACTTGCTTATTTTTAGAAGAATTTGGGCAAGTACCATGACATCTGTAGTCTCAGGTTCTTCATCAGGCAAATGAAAAATTAAACTTGAACACACAATTCCATGATTTTGAGTCTATGTGGAGCATCTATGAGCTCCTTTATAATGCCTCTACCTGGAGTGATGCTGGGAGGAGGCAACCCTGGTAATGGTTTCATATATTTTCCTGACTTCTGGGATATTATACAAGTCATTTCTAATAGAAATATCTATATCTATATCTATCTATCTGTCTGTATATATATTCCTTGGCTTCCCCAATGGCTCAGCAATAAAGGATCCACCTGCAATGCAGGAGACGCAAGAGATGCAGGTTCTATCCCTAGGTCAGCAAGATCCCCTGGAGGAGGCAATGGAAACGTGCTCCAGTATTCTTGCCTGGATTATTTTATGAACACAGGAACCTGGCAGGCTACGGTCCATGGGGTCGAAAAATTTGGGCATGACTGAAGTGACTGAGCAAAAGCACATATCCATTCTCAATGAGTAATCACACTTATTTAAGTCAACAACTTGACTAGAGTGAATTTGCCACTTGTTTGACTTTTTGTACAGAAAAGATAGGTTCACTGTGAATCTATCCTTTTTTTGCTCATTATTGAAATATCTCATTCATGCATATAGAGGAAGATCATTGGTGATGTATATTTGCAACTCTATGGTGACAACTATGCAAATGTTTTCATTATGTAGCTTATTTATCAGGGGATTAGACTTTTTCAGGGAGTGTCTACTCTTGGCAAATCATGAGTGAGCTCTCAAATAAGGATATTTAATTTTAGAATGTTGGCAGAAGACCGCATGGGACTCTTGCCTTCTCTCTCCATCTCTGACTCTGTCTCCTTTATGCTCTCTCTCTCACACACACTCCTAATGAAATGCAAAATAAAAACACGGAACCACTGGAGATGTAAGAGCTAGTATCTGTGTGCACTTCAGCTTCACAAAGAATCTAAATTAAAATGAAATTTGCCAGGACCTTATTTCTGAACAATTTTAATGATGATGGACACATGCTTGAATATGACATTTGAAGGATTCAAGTTTAAACATTCAGAGACTTCATTCTCTGAGCTATTATTTCATTGGCATTTGAGGCATGAAAGCTAAAAGAAAGTATTTTTTCACCCTTGGAAGCAGGCGCATAACTCCCATTAACTCCAGAAGGAGGAATTATACATGAGAATGAGGACAGACAATACACAAATAAGTGTGCAAATTCAGTCTCCAGATTAACCCCACAGCCTATGATAGATCTTTGGAAGCCTTTATACTCTATGAAATCAATAATCCATTATAGCTCATACTGGTAACTAAATGACTTCGGGGATTGGTAATGGCATCTGAAATCTTTTACCTTTAAGCCATGGCTTGTAGTAAATCCTACATTCTGAGGCATCACCAGCAAGTTGCAGTAAAGATTTTTGGATTCAACACCTTGAGGCAAATAATGGCAAATAATAGATACTCAATACATATTTATTGAATGAAAGGATCAACAAATAAAAAAAAATAGTCTTTAGTCCATACTCAGATCTCTTCTGATCCTCACTTTTTTAATAACTTGGCATAGTTGGGTTCTCTTTCTGCGTGCTAAGTCCCTTCAGTCGTGTCTGACTCTTTGTGACCCTAAAGACCATAGCCCATTAGGCTCATCTGTCCATGGGATTCTCCAGGCAAGAATACTGGAGAGGGTTGCCATGCCCTCCTCCAGGAGATCTTCTTGACCCAGAGATCGAACCCAGGTCTCCTGTGGCTCCTGCATTGCAGGCGGATTCTTTACCACAAGTGCCACCTGGGAAGCCCCAACATGTGAGAGCCTTATCAATCTCCCTGCAAAAATTACCACTAAAGGAAAACAAAAGGTGAGTCCCCCCAGAGCAGCAGGTCTTCACCACTGACCACACTGGCCACCTCCATCTGCTTTGTCCTCCTCTCAAGCCCAGAAAGGGGTCCCTTTATTGCTGAGAAGGTACAAGTTACTTCTCTCATCTGACTGAACTTTCCCCCTATCTTTCCCTTAACTCTTACTTAGGAGACAATGGGAAGGGGATTGAGTATTTCAGTCAATGCCAAAATGTGCGAGTCACAAAGCAAACATTGGCAACAGAGTGGCTTGTGACAGACAGATGGTTTATAAGTTTTCTTACTCTCCTCATGAGCAATTTACTTTGGCAGACAATGGGAGAAAATGCTTCCCTTTATTTCAATGTTACCTTGGTGGAGAGGGAAGAACAAGAGTCTGAGAGTCATGCAAAGTTGTTTCAAATCCAGCCTTCAGGACATGAAAGTTGCCTCAGCTTTATATCTCAGTATTTTGGTCTGTAAAAAACCTCTTTAATAGCTTGGTATAGTTGGGTTCAAGCTATAGTTGGGTTCTGTGCCTGCATGCTAAGTCCCTTCAGTCATGTCTGACTCTTTGCCACCCTACGGACCATAGCTTGTTAGGCTCCTCTATCCATGGGATTCTCCAGGCAAGAATATTAGAGTGGGTTACCATGCCCTCCTCCAGAGGATCTTCCTGACCCAAGGATCAAACCCGCATTCTTATGTCTGACCCTGTGCAACCCCATAGATGGCAGCCCACCAGGCTCCCCTGTCCCTGGGATTCTCCAGGCAAGAACACTGGAGTGGGTTCCCATTTCCTTCTCCAATGCATGAAAGTGAAAAGTGAAAGTGAAGTCGCTCAGTTGTATCCGACTCTTAGTGACCCCATGGACTGCAGCCTACCAGGCTCCTCCGTCCATGGGATTTTCCAGGCAAGAGTACTGGAGTGAATTGCCATTGCCTTCTCCCCCCGGAAGCCCTCTTTGGGTTCTAATACCTGCTAATTCCTTCTCATCTCTGACTCAATAGATGCTGGTTATACCTACTTCTATTCATCTCTTTACTTCAATCATGATGTTTCTTCTGCTAAATCACAGTAGACTTTATTTGTAATTGGACTTGCTAACCAATAGCTCTTTTTGAGAGAGAGAAAGTGTGAGGAGTTGAATCAACTTACTCTATGGAAGCAGACCATTGATAGTGGCTCTTAGCTTTTCAGAATTATCATTTCTAAAAATAACAGGCAGAGGAGAGAAAAGACCAGCATCCCTCATGTCTTGCATGAAATCTGGCAAACAGAGATATTAAAATAATGCTTGACAAATATAAAAATGAATAGAAGCAGGAGTAATAAAGTAACATGCTTCAAAAATCTATATGCAGAATGATATTAAAAAGTTTTATTTACATTTCTAAATTCTGTCAAGAATACTTAAAACCTTTGTCTAGTCTCCATTTTTAAAGATAACAAAACTTTGAAAGAAGGAACTTTCTCCAGAACACCTATCTTATATGTCACTGAACCAAAATTCTATTCCAGGTCAGTCTGACACAATTTTGGTTTTGCTGCTGTTATATTGTTCTGGACTGTATTTTTTTTTCCTACCACTATTTTTATATCCTGATCTTGGAGAGGGTTTATACTGGCAGTGAGAGGCAGTGTCTGAGCCTTAGTTGTCCTTTCATGGTATTTATGATCTCAGGCCCAAGCTAGGCCAAGTCACAGTGACAATGACTAATGTGTTTAGAGATACCATACCCTTTAGCTTGCATGTGTGTACTTTTAACCCACAGCATACCATTGGATCACTATAACAAGCCTGTGAGGAGGAGTGTGTGCGCATATTGTCATCATGCTGTTTTGCACCTGAGAAGGCAAAACTGAGATCCCTAGCACTGGCAAACTATAACACCCCAAATCCACAATCTACATTAGGGTTTATTTTTGATGTACATTCTATGGATTTGGACAAATGTACAGTGACATGTATTCATTATAAAACTATACAGAATATTTTCACTGCCCTAAAAATCCTCTGTTCTCTGCCTATTCATCCGTTACTCCCCCTATCAACTCCTAGAACTTACTAATTTTTTTTCTTCACATCAAAAGAGAAAATACTTTTCCCAGAAAAGTACCTCTGAAAAAAGGGAGATATGAGTCTTGAGGTCACAGTGCTCAGTTGTGGCTGACTCTTCGTGACCCTGTGGACTGTAGCACCCCAGGCTACTCGTTCATTGAATTTTTCAAGCAAGACTATTGAAGTGGGTTGCCATTTCCTTCTCCACATGAGGTCGATGGCAGACTTTAATTTTCTTTAACAGTAAGAAATGATTCTTGTTTATATGCTATGGGAAAATGATTTGGATATACAGAAGAAAATAGTTCGATTAATGGAGATGGAGTCCAGAAGAAGTGAGAAAGTGTAGAATTCACACCAGGAGTTTAAATTGACTTTTGCCAGCTGTTTACTAAAAAAAGAATTTCTATACTAGTCATTTTCCAGAATGTCCCTCTCCGCACCTACCTGTCTCTCTAACACACACGTACACACACACACTCACCTGGACCTTCTATCTTCTGAGTGTGACATTGTGTTTCCACATTGCCACACTTGCTAATGACATCACAAGGATTATTGACTTTTTGATTCCCACTCTTCTCAGAAAAATATAATAAAGTGTGATCAGAAACATATTTTCCAGTTTGTACTCCATTTGATTCCTCTGGTTTATAGAAATTAATACATAATTTAGAAAGTTTCACTAAAATTTCTTGGTAGATAAATATCTATTATCTATCATCTACCTACCTATATCTACTGATAGAGACATATTGATAGAGATATCTATTGATAAAGAACCCAGGTTTCCCACATTGCAGGTGGATTCTTTACCAGCTGAGCCATGAGGAAAGCCCAAGAATACTGGAGTGGGTAGCCTATCCCTTCTCCAGAGGATCTTCTGGACTCAGGAATTGAACCAGAGTCTCCTGCATTGCAGGCAGATTCTTTACCAACTGAACTATCAGGGAAACCCATATTTATTGATAGATAAAGGAGTACTTCAAGGTTGTATATTGTCACCCTGCTTATTTAACTTATATGCAGAGTACATCATGAGAAACGCTGGACTGGAAGAAACACAAGCTGGAGTCAAGATTGCCAGGAGAAATATCAATAACCTCACATATGCAGATGATACCACCCTTATGGCAGAAAGTGAAGAGGAACTAAAAAGCCTCTTGATGAAAGTGAAAGTAGAGAGTAAAAAAGTTGGCTTAAAGCTCAACATTCAGAAAATGAAGATCATGGCATCTGGTCCCATCACTTCATGGGAAATAGATGGGGAAACAGTGGAAACAGTGTCAGACTTTATTTTTCTGGGCTCCAAAATCACTGCAGATGGTGACTGCAGCCATGAAATTAAAAGACGCTTACTCCTTGGAAGGAAAGCTATGACCAACCTAGATAGCATATTGAAAGGCAGAGACATTACTTTGCCAACAAAGGTTCGTCTAGTCAAGGCTATGGTTTTTCCTGTGGTCATGTATGGATGTGAGAGTTGGACTGTGAAGAAGGCTGAGCGCCGAAGAATTGATGCTTTTGAACTTTGGTGTTGGAGAAGACTTGAGAGTCCCTTGGACTGCAAGGAGATCCAACCAGTCCATTCTGAAGAAGATCAGCCCTGGGATTCCTTTGGAGGGAATGATGCTGAAGCTGAAACTCCAGTACTCTGGCCACCTCATGCGAAGTGCTGACTCATTGGAAAAGACTCTGATGCTGGGAGGGATTGAGGGCAGGAGGAGAAGGGGACGACAGAGGATGAGATGGCTGGATGGCATCACTGACTCGATGGACATGAGTCTGAGTGAACTCCAGGAGTTGGTGATGGACAGGGAGGCCTGGCGTGCTGCGATTCATGGGGTGGCAAAGAGTCGGACACGACTGAGTGACTGAACTGAACTCAACTGATGCTGTTTTCTTTTTACAGAAAAGGAAACCATGATCAAAATGAAATTCAGCCTACTGAATGGGAGAAAACATTTGCAAATCATAAATCTGATAAGGGAATAATATCCAAAATATATAAAGAACTCATACAACTCAATAGCACAAATATACTATTGATTAAAAATGGGCAAAAAACTAAATATACATATTTTCAAAGAAGACATATAGATGGCCATGAAAAATAACATCGTTAATTATCAGGGAAATGCAAATCAAAATCACAGTGAGGTATCACATCATATCTATTAGAATGGCTATTATCTAAAAGATAAGAAATAATGGATATTGAAAGGTATGTGGAGAAAAAGGAACCCTTATTGGTGGGAATTTAAATTTATACAGCCAGTATGGAAAGCAGTATGATGGTTCCTTAACAATTAAAACTAGAACTACCATATTATCCAAAAATTCCATTTCTGGATATTTATCAAAAGAAAAAGAAACACTAACTTAAAAATATTCCCAGCCTCATTACTTACAGCATTTTTTATATTAGCCAAGATATGGAAAAACCTAAGGGTCTGTCAATGAATGAATGGATAAAAGGTATGGGTTTATATATACAATGGAATTTTGTGTGCATGTGCTAGTCACTCAGTCATGTCTGACTCTTTGTGACTCCGTGGATTGTAACCCACAAGGCTCCACTGTCCATGAAATTCTCCAGGCAAGAATACTGGAGTGGGTTGCCACTAAGTTCTCCAGGAGATCTTCCTGATCCAGGACAATGGAATATTATTCAGCTATAAAAAAGAACGAAATCTTGCTATTTGCAATAATATGGATTGACTTTGAAGGCATTATGCTAAGCGAAACAAATCAGACAAAAAAATTGTATGATATTTCTTTTATGTGGAATCTAGACAAAACAAAACAAAAACCAAGCTCACAGGTATAGAAAACAGATTGGTAGTTGCCAGAGGTGGAAGGTGAGGGGCAAGGAATGGGTGATTTTTTTTTTTTTGTCTACTTAAATTGAATACAATTTTTAAAAAGATTAAAAAAGAATGCAAAATAGTACAGATACTTTGGAAAACAGGACCTTTCTTATAAATGTAAGATTTACCTCTTATGTGATTCAATAATCTCACTCTTAATAAAATTTATTCAAGAGTAATGATAGCATATGTCCACACAAAGACCTGTGTGTGAGCATGCTTAGCAACTTCATCATAGCAAAAGTGGGAAACAGCCCAAATTTCTACTGATATATGTTTAAACAAATTGTACAAAGTTTGTACAATAAATACTACTGTACAGTAAAAGACAAAGTAACTATGGATAAGCAAAACTAAAGAGTACATCTCAGAAATCATTATGCTAGGCTAAAGAAGCTAAACAAAAAATGCTGTATTCTGTAAAGTTTCTTTTATATGACATTCTACATAAAAGATAAGCTATAGAGACAGAACACAGATTAGTGACTGCCTGGGGTTGGGTTTGGGAATAGGAGTTGACTATAAAGGGCCGTCTATGGGGTCGCACAGAGTCGGACACGACTGAAGCGACTTAGCAGCAGCAGCAGCATAAAGGGGCAGTGTGGGGATAATGGAGCATTCTATACGGAACTGTGGCAGCGGTACACAGCTACTGCATTGATTAAACCTATAGAACTATGTGTCGTGATGCGTAAAGTTTACTGTATGAAAATTATAAATGTTTGATATATACCAGATTATAAAGAGGTACCTAAAATGAAATGCAGACTGTGACAAAGGAATCTAACTGAGTTACAAATGACTCACCTAACCATGCTGAAGAAAGCCAGAAAGAAAGGAACCAACTTACATAACTCTGGAAACAGTGATCTGACTGAAAAACTGAGGGTTAAAGATGGACTGCAGCCTACCAGGCTCCTCTGTCCATGGGATTTTCCAAGCAAGAGTACTGGAGTGGGGTGCCATCGCCTTCTCCGAAAGATGAAAAGAACTGTCCAGAAACGCTGTACGCTAGTTGGTAAATTCCTTTCTCAGAGTGGTACGGATTCAGCAATTCTGAAACTGCATTGTATGTATACTAGGGTTGAACAAGTAAATATGCTGTAGATAATGAGTCATACTGCTTACAAATTACAAATCAGGATAGAGTTGACTATAAGAATGAATCATATGGTGGACTGGGTTGGGGTTATTAATAAAGCTCAAAGGTATGTTTTTTAAAATGTGTATAAAGTAAACAGAGTTAAGAAAGAATATATATATACATATATATGTACACATGAGTTATTATCCATACACATGGTTCCTAGATCTGTCCACTGAGAGCCTAGAAGCAGTTACTCCCAGGTAGAAATGAGAACTTGCAAGACTCAGACTTTGGTTTGTAAACATCATTCTCTGTTACGAGAAATCAAGGATTGTTGGAGAATTGACTGATTCTCTGGAAGAAGCAGAATGAACCATCTTAAACACCTCTGCGCTAAGTAGACCCACCAGTCCAGGGCAGTTCTGAGACAGGTGCAGGTATGAGAAGCAACCACCACCACCCCAACTATGTTCTCTGCATCTGTGGCCTTTTTATTTCTCCATAATTTTGCCTTTTCCATAATGTCATACAGTTGGGATCATACAGCATGTAGTCATTTCAGATGGGCTTCTTTCACTTAATAATATGAATTTAAGGTGCTCCATGTTTTTCGTGGTTTGATAGCTCACTTTTTTAGTGCTTAAAAATATATTATTTTCTGGATGTACTATAGATTATTTAATCCATTCATCTCCTGAAGAGCATCTTGGTTGCTTCCAGGATTTGACAATCTGTTTTATTTATTTATAAAGCTGTTATAAATATCCGTGTGCAGGTTGTGGACATAAGTTTTTGCACCCTCCCCTGTCTTTAGTTTATACTTCAGGGTTTGAAATAATTTATTATTGCATTTCTGGGAAATGCAATAATAATCTGCTCAATTCATTTAAAGAAATGAAACCCTTCTGAGCCTTGGTTTCTTCAGTTGTTAAAATATAGTATTTGTTCCACTGAACAGGAAAGAAGTAAAGATAAAATGAGGTAAAACAAGCAAGCATGCTTTCAGGTATTAGAATCACCATGCCAATGTAAGATATTGTCATTATTTTCAAAGGGCAAGAACAAAGAACAATGAAATGTGTTAGTGGGATATCCAGTATCAGCTCTTTGTTACAATTTTGATTTCCTGTTTTTCCAGGCAAGGTCAGCTTGTCTCAGACCCAAGCTTCTGATGATTCCCAATGTCCAAGGTTTTTACATTCAGGAAACGTGTCTGGATCATGCTTGAGTCCTGCATTGCGTCTTATGCATAAAAAAAACAAAACAAAACAAAAAAAAAAACAAAAAAAAAAACAAGTAAATGTGTGTGGAATGGAAGGAATTTGATTCCCTGGAGGCTAGTTCTATTTCTGCTAAGATAAAACAAATGTTTCTCAGTCAGATTCTAAGCCAGGTAATGGGTGATGTAATAAAAAATGCAAAGTGGAGGGAAACTCTATGTAATAGAAATGGAGGAAAAATACAAAAGGAAATTCTTTTGTCCTCCATGTTGTTGTCTCTACATTCAAAATGATTCACTTGCGAAGGTTTTATGGATCTAGTGCACGCTTTCTTCCTACCGCTGCTGCTGCTGCTGCTGCGTCGCGTCAGTCGTGTCTGACTCTGTGCAACCCCATAGACGACAGCCCAACAGGCTCTGCTGTCCCTGGGATTCTCCAGGCACGAATACTGGAGTATTGCCATTTCCTTCTCCAATGTATGAAAGTGAAAAGTGAAAGTGAAGTCGCTCAGTCGTAACCAACTCTTCATGACCCTTCCTACTAAGGGGACTCAAATCTTGAAATCAGTCTTTTCATCCTATAGAGTTTACAATTTTGTTACAGAGATAGGATATGATCACAGGAAACCATGAAAAATAAAAGTATGATTAAAACTAGTATTTATTATTTGTGTGTGTGTGTGTGTGTTCAGTTGTTCAGTCATATCCGACCCTTTCCAGCCCCATGGACTGTAGCACACCAGGCTGCTCTGCCCATGGAGTTTTTCAAGCAAGAATTCTGGAGTGGGTTGCCATTTTCTACTCCAGGGGATCCTCCTAACGCAGTGATAGAACCTGCATCGTCTTTTGTGTATCCTGAATTGGCAGGCAGATTCTTTACCACTGCTCCACCTGGGAAGCCCTGTTTATAATAAATACTATATGATATATTTATGATAAATACTATATGAGATCATATAGTATGTCTATACTCAATATAGTATCTCAGTACTATATGAGACATGCACACATGTCTGTATTCATATGCACAATTTCTAAGGCAACTATCATAGTTACACTAGTAGATATTATAGTTACCCTAACCATACAAATGGGAAAACAGGTAAAAAGGTTGATTTATTCATAGTCTCATAACTGTCACATAGAAGATCTGGGATTTAAATTCAGATCTGCATAAGACCAAATATCCAAGTTCTGTCGTGTGAATAAGCCCCAAATTTTGTGTTTCTGATGAAAATAGCAATGATAACACATGGTCTGAGCCATCAGCGAATGCTTTCAGTTTAAGTGTGTCCCTAAAGGATTAATGTATTTGGACAGGCTGGTAAGAACATTCATATTGTGAGGAAAGATCCTAAGAACATCTTTCCAAAAAAGAGAAAATTGCCAGGTTGTCTAAACATTTTCATATTGAAGGCACTTTTTAAAATTTAAATTGTATCATTTGAGTTATGACTTTCTTTCTTATTTAATATGTGTCCATCCAATCCAATCATCACCAAGTATCACCGTGTACCAGCCAGGTAGATTCCTAGGGTCTAGAAATACAGCAGTGAATAAAACTTAAAAATCACTACCCTGAATACAAGAAAGAGGCCCCACTTTGGAGATGCCGATGTGTGAGAAGTTACCAGCTGAGACACGTAGGAAGTATCTTTAGAGATACGTAGGACATCTGCTTCCCTGACTCTTCACTCCAACGAAACAGTCTTAAGACCCTTGGGGAGGTGAAGGGGATGTCGAAGGACATCCTTCCATCCTCAAAACCTCTGGAGAAGGGCCAGAAGCAAACTCACATGCTTCTGGGGAGAGAGAGAAAATGTTTCATATTTTACTCACTATGTTATAGCATTCCAAAAAAGTTAATGGAAGAGATGAAAAGAGGTATTGGATCATGCCTACAGGAGTCACAGGGCTTGTGTACCCTGTTTCCCCAAAGCAACTGCTGAAGACACAGTTACAGCTCGGGGGGTGTGGCAAACACCCTGTAGGTACTGTTGTGTTATCTAATAAGCTGTTTATAGTCAGTGACCTATGTATGGAACCGTTTCTCCCACCTCCAAAATACGCAGCAATGGGAAATAAGAGAGAGTGACTGCTGCACTCTTCCCTAATTGATCCGCTTGAAGCAGTATATTTCGGTCTTCAAGGTATTTAAAGTGGTATTAGGAGAAGCCATTATCTCCCAGAGAAATTAGGCAGATTTGTGAGCAGCTGCATGAGTTTTTCAGCAGCGTGTTCGCTAAGATCCTGTGTATCATGGGTGTTGCACACCACTGGGACCCTTGGTGGTTGCTTCTTGGAGACTCTTGACATTTTCAAAGCCTTGTGGGTTAGTTTTTAAGAATCGCCCACTTCAGGGCTGTGGGCAACTAGTATCTTTGGTAGCTACCCTTCTGGTCTTTGTTCTCAAGTCTTCCAATGTTATAGGATAAGTTTTATACTTACAGAATAAGCCCCTACTTCTATATTAAGTCACTCCTCCTGGAATACCTAGAATGGCTTCTGTTTTTCTCTATGAATTCTAGTTGATATAGTCTTTACGATTAGGGTGTGTTCTCAGTGAGTGATAACAAATTGCCAAAGTGGGTAGAGGTTAGGAGGCTGGGGTGAAATGGTGCATGCAATGAATTGGGAAAAAGCAAATATGTGTATGTAACTATGAGAAGTCTAGCCCACTGGAAAGACACCTTAAGGATATCTTTATATGTGGATATAATAAAATCTTTACTTATATGAAAGCTAACAGTAAATTCTGCCTATAGAGAATACTCAGCTTACAACACACTTTCATGTACACTAACCCTCTTAGATTTGAGAGAGGTCTCACAGTGGAGAGGTGATATATGTATCCTCTGTCCTCACCTGAGTCTACTCAATAGTCTTATCTCAACACCATAGCAACCCTGGAAGTTGCTATTTGCCCTTTATCTTGTTTATTCCTTTATCCCTTTGTAAGTCATGAAACTGAGACTTTGAACCATGAAGCTCATTTCGTTCACATATTCATTGAACAAACGCACATTTGTCACTTACTGTGTGTTAGGCGTTGTGCCGGGTACCATGGATGGGCTTCCCAGGTGAAAGGGCTTCCTTGGTGGCTCAGATGGTAAGGAACCTGTCTGCAATGTAGGAGACTTGTGTTCGATCCCTGGATTGGGAAAATCCCCTAGTGAAGGGAATGGCAATCCACTCCAGTATTCTTGCTTGGAGAATTCCATGGACAGAGCGCCTGGAGGCTGCAGTCCATGGAACCCCAAAGAGTCAGACACAACTGAGTGGCAAACAGCAACGACAACAACCAGGGATAAAGGAATAAATGAGAAAACCATCTCCTGGCCCTCATGCTTCTTTACTGAGAAACACTGACTTTAAATAAATGATTTTTAGTGCAAGAAACGCTTTTACCAAAGGGAAAGCAGAAGGTGATATGGAGACTTTAATTTTAGTGCTACACAGAGAAGGCCTCCCTGGGGAGCTAATACCGAAACTGTTACTGAGACCTGAAGAATGGCAAAGCGATGGTGCCTAGCTCAAACTCACACAGACGGGAAATGGAAAAGCCTAGAATGCAATTTGGGTTCCCTTTCTTCATGACACAATGTTTGGGTTTGACTGATTTCCTAATTTGGAGGAGGGAGGCTTTTCCATAATTGTATCAATCTGTAAATTAATAAGTTATCAACCCCTCTTTAGTTCCTTGAACTGCGAAGCAATCAAACCAGTTGATTCTAAATGAAATCAAGCCTGAATATTCATTGGAAGGACTGATGCTGATGCTGAAGTTCCAATACTTTGGCCACCTGATATGATGAGCCAATTCATTGGAAAAGACCCTGATGTTGGCAAAGATTGTGGGCAGGAGAAGAAGGGCATGTTAGAGGATGAGATTTTTGGATGGCATTACTGACTCAATGGACATGAGATTGAGTAAACTCTTGGAGATAGTAGAGGACAGGGAAGCCTGGCATGCTGAAGTCCATGGGGTCACAAAGAGTCCAACTTAACTGAGTGACTAAACTATAAACCCGCTATGGTTAGGTTGGTTGGGCTATTGCTTCCTTACAAACAGTATAAATCTCAACAAAGCATTCAAAATCTACGTGGCAGGGCCTAGGCAATCCTAAAACTTCATAAATATTCATTTCTTTTCTAAGGTGTATAAAGGGACATGAATTTATTAAATTGAATTATATGGATTTGCTGATGTTTAATCATTTTTACTTTAAAAAGGACAGTTTTATATACTAATATATATATTAGTATATATACTATATATATATATACATATATATATACACTATATATAGTTAGTTCAGTATATACTAATATATATATATACTAATACTGAATATTATATATATAATATATATATATATATACATATATACATATATATATATATATATATATATACTAATACTGAACTAGCAAACCCAGTGCAAGGTTGGAGTGTTCTATGCAATTCTTGCAAGTCCTTTGTCAAACATAAGATATACATCAATAAAACAAAAAGCACCATAGATAAAAAGTGTAAAACCTGAATAACCATGAAGTCTGGGAGAACTCACAACATTTCAAAAACTACCATGATAGTTACGGAGAGAAAGCACTTTTTAAAAGTTGTCTAATTACAAATTGACTTTACCAAGTCAATAATTCCAAAACCGAAGAAGAACTGCAGGATATAATTGACCTTCTGGTTGAATCAATAACAAATTGACTTAAAACAGTCTAAATTATAGTGAAGATCATGATGGCATTTAGAAGTACACTTTTTAAATGTAAATGGCTTGAAAGTTTTGAAATGAGCCATTGTCTCATAATGGTTGGACAAAGTCTGCAATAAGTAAATATTTTCAATCCTAGCATTTTATGCTAAGGAATATTTTCAAGCAAATAAATAATTTTAAGATTTCCACTGATAAAATTTTATTTAGAAAAATTTATGTAATTATTTTATAAACCCTATGGTTGCTTGTGAAGTGGAGAAATTTATTTCCATTTTTGACAAATCTTGACATTGATAATTACTTGGAGGGGAAGAATTTGACAATGTGTGCTAAAAAATCCAATGTATGTTTTCCTCACATAATTTCAACAGGGATGGTATCACCTGCAAGGGGGAGATAAATTGGTCAGAAAAAGAGGGAGGAATCTTAGTCTTTTAACATATAAAGTATACTGATACCCAATTTCCCAATATAGAAGATGATTAAACAAATTGTGATATATTCCTAAAATGATATGATGTGCACTCTCTGCAAATGTGGAAGAAATTTGGTATGGAACATGTTCATATTTTCATAATTGGGAAAATATTGCATAGTATTATCACTTGGTCAAAATGCATATTAGCATGTATACATAGAAAAAAATTGACTAAAATAATTCATATCAAAATATCTTAGTGATTATCAATGAGAGGGAAATTACAAATAATCTTTTCCTTCCTTTTCTCTGCTGTTTCTTTTAATTATTTGTTTCTATCAATTCAATACCTGTGCATAAGTTGAAATTTCAAACAATAATAAATGAATTAAAAATTAAATGAGAGATTTGCTATACTCATTCTTTTATTTCAGCTTCCATGAGGCAACAACTTTCAGCCATTTTTCCCCATGGTTACCTCTGTGTAATCTACTTAACTTACTATATCTTGATATCTTGACTTTTTGTTATTGCTGTTGCTTCCAGGTGTATTCTATTAACTTCTTATCATATTAAGGTTTATCTTATATCTTCTTCAACAATCAGAAATACCCTTCCTTCCACCATATATGAATATATTTATATCATAAATTTTGAATGCTCTGTGTAATATTTTTAATAGTGAAAATGTTTATTGTTAAACTACATTATTGGCTATTATTGTATTTCCTTTCTTATTCATATATTTTTCTTGAAGCTAATAATTATTTTGTTTGTTTTATTAACTTTATGACTCTAATCTTTGAAATTCTCTAATACTAGTGAAAATCCTCTCTGTATGAGAAAATGTTTCAGATTTATTTTTTTTCTTGCAAGCATTACTTCTGTAGTCTACTATCTTCCTCTCTTAATTGTTATTCACTGGTTAGGAATTATTCACGGCTGTTGTCTTGGAACTTTTCATTATTACTATCTTGGAAATTCTTTTTTCTCTTACTTCCCTTATTTTTTCCTGCTCCTTTATTTAGTTTGCTGTTTGTATTACTGAAGTACAACCTTTAGTGATTTCATATAAAAGAACATATAGGAGATAAAAATGTTTAAATCTGACAATACTGTAATTCTACTCATTTACTTTATTAATAGCTTGGCTGGGTATAGACTTTCAAGGATTCTAAAATAATTTTTCCTTAGAAGTTTGAAGAGAATGCTAAGTGTCTTTCAACTTTCAATGCTGGTGAAAAACCAAATGGTATTATAATTTCTTATACATTGCATATAACCTTTTTTTTTGGGGGGGGGTCTCAGGGATCTTTAGCATATTCTCTTTGTCTTTTGCATTCTAAACTTTCACAATGGTATACCTGGTAGAAAATCTTTGTGTTGTTGTCATTTATTATGTTGGGTATTTTGTGGTCTTTTCATTTGGAAAAACACCTCCCAGTTACAGGAAATTTTCTACTCTCTTCTGGAATTCTTATATGACTTAGATGGTGGACATCTTGAACTGAGTCTAATTTTCTCAAATAACTTCTATATTTTTTAATATTTTTCTGATTTTTGGTACTTTCCTTCAAGTTTATCTTTCAGTCCTCTATTCAAGAGCTTAATTCTTAATTCAAAAGCTCCCTTTTTATGCTATGTTCCTCTTATAAAAATCAATGTTTTCTTTTTACTTCATATATATGTATATACTTCACATATATATATATATTTCTGAAAATATACAGAATAATTTTTGAAATTATATTCTACTGTGTATATTTTATGTTTCTTATTGCTTTCCTTTTTGCTACAGCCTTTTAGGTTAGAGACTTTCCTAAGATATTTAGGCAATATAAAGTGAGTGAAAGTGAAAGCTGCTCAGTCAAGTCCGACTCTGCAACCCCATGGACTATACAGTCCATGGAATTCTCCATACCAGAATACTGGATGGATAACCATTCCCTTCTCCAGGGGATCTTCCCAACCAAGGAATCAAACTAGGGTCTCCTGCATTGCAGGCAGATTCATTACCAAATGAGCTACCAGAGAAGCTCTTAGGCAATATATCTATTGGAAATGAGGAATGAGTTGTTTTTTTAAAAAACAGTTTATTGAAAGATCTCTATACTTTGACAGAGCTTCTTGATTCACAGGCCTCCCAGTGAATGAATGGGTAGAGAACTGGCATTTATACTACTAAATGTATTGGTGGGTAATTTTTCTTGATAGGGATTCTCCAGTTTCTTTCACAGGGGTAAGGAATAGTCAGAGATCTTGGAGGAGATAAATTCTCTTCTTCACTCATGTGCCAGAGGGGATCTGGTTTCTAACAACTCCTTATGCAAAATTTCAATCTATTCTCCTATTTATGATCTCATCACATCTCATCACATTGAGAAATAATTGGACCCTCTAGCTCCTAGGTTTTTCTAGTATTTGGGAGAAACAATTTGTTTCTTTCTGGCTTCCCCACTGTATTCATGCAGAAAACCCAAGAAATTTGGAAGCTAAATATGTACTGGTTCTACTTTTTTTTCTCTTTCAAAATTCTACCCATCTAGAAAAATGGTACTGATAAACCTATTTGCAGAGCAGGAATAGAGACATAGATGTAAAGAAAGGACTTGTGGACACAGCAGGGGAAGGAGAGGTAGGATAAATTGAGAGTAGCATGGAAATATATACATTACCATGGGTAATGTACAGCTGGAACTCAGCCTGTGACAACCCAGAGGGGTGGGATAGGGGAAGGGGAGGAGGCTCAAGAGGGAAGGGATATATGTATACTTAGAACTGAGTCATGTTGTCGTATAGCAAAAACGAACACAACATTGTAAAGCAATTATCCTCCAGTTAAAATTAAATTTAAAGAAATGGAAAACAAAAACTAGTTCACCCATAACTGGAATGTAAAAAATAAACACTAAAAGAACAAACCGAACCAAACAAAAATAAACAGGTACAGAGTAGTGGTTACCAGAGAAAAGGGGTCGGGGAAAGGGTGAACAGCGTCAGGCCGTTCTTTGTGATGGACGAAAATACTGCAGTGTATACAGAAATTGAAATTTAATGTATCCATGGAACTCATGTCATAAAACAATGTTATTTCAATTTTAAAAAGTAGAGAATCAACAAGAGGCATTTCAAGTTAAAAATTAGCTATTTAAAGTTGTTGGAAAGTCTAATAAGGAAAAGGAAAGCCATTAGTATATACTAGGAAATCAGAAAATTTCAAAAATCAAAAACATTCCAGTAATTATTTATACTGTACACAATGTCGAAGAGTATAATACACAGAAAGAGTGCCCTAAAGACTCTGGCAGGACTCCACATTCACATCCCTGGAAGGCTACAGGCCTGCTACTGTTGTCAAATGAGCAAGAGGCTTGTCTCCAGGTCCGTCTCAGCAATCTCTCAGTCGTGGAACCCTTACCTCCACAGTGTTCCTCATACTGCTGCCAGGGATTCCCTACTGCACAAGGTTTGGAACTTAGGTTTTCATATTCAAAACCTGCTCCTGTCACAGTGTTCCAGAGGTGGTCCCCCTGTGGGACAGTGGCTTTTGATAACAAAGCTCTCAGAAGACTGATGCATCAATCAGAATACCAGACTCGCAAATTACAAGGAAAGCTAAAACTGCTCAAGAGAATAGATAATAGCACCAGACTGAGCTTTACTTTTAATCCCCATGAGCAAGCCACTCAAAAAGCCAGATTATCAGAGGTTACTGGTTGAGCATTAAATCAGCAAGGGGAGTTAATTACAGGGTTTGAACGTTTACTCTCAGGAGGCTGAGATAGTCTGCTGAATCTATTGTAATGGTAAAGATATATGCCCTCCAGGAAAATCCAGTAATCAAATTTGCTCCTTTGAATGGTACCTGTAAGAGACCCTGACAACATTTGGTCTTAGAAGCAGATGAAAAGTCTCATCAAGCCTCCATCTGATTGACACATTTTTTAATGTTAATCCATTGAGGAGGGTTGATGTCAAGTAAGGTTGATGAGAATGTATTTGGCACAATTATTTTATTTATTCTTATTTCTTTTTTAATTAAAAGGAAGAATCTTTGCTATCATCGGCATCTACAAGAGATCCTAAAAATAAAGATTTGTATTTAATATCCCGCATAATCTTTTATATGGCTTTTATTATGAAATTTAACTTTGAATTACTTAGTAATTAATTAAAATGTAACTTTTAATTACAAATTAGTTTTTAATTACTTAGCTTGACTGAATATTTGATGAGGGAAATGTCTTACTCATCTTCATTTAGTACAGATAGGTGTTAAAATTTTTTGATTAAATGAATGAATAATATCCAACACAAGTAGCTCCTGCCTGCTAGTAAGTACATTCACATCTTTGCCTTTGAAGTTTTGCTAAATAGATGTTGGATGAACACTTGTTAAAGATGTGTAAGGACAATCCTAATGCCAATGTGTGTGCTTAATTGCTCAGTCATATCCGACTCTTTGTGACCCCACGGACTGTAGCCCTGGTACCAGGCACCTCTGTCCATGGGGACTCTCCAGGCAAGAATACTGGAGTGGGTTGCCATGCCCTTCTCCAGGGGATTTTCCTGACCCATGGATCGAACCCAGGTCTCCTGCATTGCAGGCAGATTCTTTACCATCCGAGCCACCTAATGCCCATATTCATGTTTAAAGTTTGTAAATATTCCCTAAATCTTCATTCATCTTAGAAAGATGATTTAATAAGATTTAATTAATTTAATTTAAAATCTTCAATAAGATTTAACAGTGTGTGGCTGTCAAGGTACAGACTGTCAAGATACAAGGTGACGTAGGGAACAGCTAGTAGGAGAGAAGGAGGTGGCTAATGCTCCCAAACGTTAAGCAACTATTTCTTTTATTGAACTTATTTCAAACTTTTTTCTGGTTTTGTTGATATATATTTGACATTTAACATTTTAGAAACTTAAGGTGTACCATGTGATGATTTGATTCAAGTATATATTATAGTGAAATGATTACCACAATAAGATTAGTTAATATATCCATCCTCTCATATCATTAAACAATTATCATTCTTTCATCCATGTGATAAGAACATTTAAAATCTACTCTCGTAGCTACTTTCATGTATACATTACAGTTTTGTTAGCTATAGTCACTATGCCCTACATTAGGTCCCCAGAACTTATGCACCTTATGACCAACAATTTGTTCTCTTTAACCCATGTCTCATTTCCCCCACTCTCCAACCCTTAGACTCACTCTTCCACTCTCTGTTCTAAAAGTTTCACTATTTGGAGTCCACATGTAAGTCAATTTCACAATTTTTGTCTTTCTCTTAGCATAAAGACTTATTTCACTTAGAATAATGCCCTAAAGTTTCATTCATGTTGTCACAAATGGCAGAATTTCCTTCTTTCTCATGGCTAAATAATATTGCATTGTATATTTGTATAACATTTTCTCTGTCATCCCTGGAAGATAAAAAAGTTGTTTCCATGTCTTGGCTATTGTAAATGGAAAATGTGAAAGTGAGTGTTAGTCACTTAGTCGTGTCTGACTTTACAACCCCATGGACCGTAGCCCCCTAGGCTCCTCTGTGCATGGAATTCTCCAGGCAGGAATCCTGGAGCGGGTTGCCATTTCCTTCTCCAGGGGATCTTCCCGACCTAGGGATTAAACCTGGGTCTCCCACATTGTGGGCAGACTTTACTGACTGAGCAGCCAGGGAATACCTTAAAAAAATATGGAGCCCTTCACGAATTTGTGTGTCAACTATCAGGGAAGTCCCAGTTGTAAATAAGGCTGCAACGAGCATAAAGGAGTCGATCTTCGTGTTTCAGATGGAGATTCTATTTCCTTTGGGTACATGCCCAGAAGTGGAATTGCTGAATATTCTGGTAGTTCTACTTTCAATTTTTTAAGAAAACTTATACTCTTTTTTGCAGTGGCTAACCCACTCCAGTACTCTTGCCTGGAAAATCCCATGGACGGAGGAGCCTGGTAGGCTGCAGTCCATGGGGTCGCTAAGAGTTAGACACGACTGAGCGACTTCACTTTCACTTTTCACTTTCATGCATTGGAGAAGGAAATGGCAATCCACTCCAGTGTTCTTGCCTGGAGAATCCCAGGGACGGCAGAGCCTGGTGGGCTGCCGTCTGTGGGGTCGCACAGAGTCGGACACGACTGAAGCGACTTAGCAGTAGCAGTATATTCATTTACATGCCTATCAATAGTGTAAAGGATTCTCTTTTCTCTACTTCCTCACCAACACTGATATCTTATCCTTTTGATATAGCCATCCTAACAAGTATAAGATCATCTTATTATTGTTTTGATTTGCATGTTTCTGATTATGTGATGTGGAGTATTTTTTAATGAACTTCTTGGCCATTTGTATGTTTCCTTTTGAAAAACGTCTATACGGGTGGGGTTTTTTGGTTATTTTTAATCAGATTATGTGGCATTTGGGTTGGTTTGTTTGCTGTTGAGTTGTTCAAGATTCTTACGCATTTTGGATATTAACTGTTTGTAAGATTATTATATAGTTTGAAAATAATTTGTATCATTCTGTAGGTTGCCTTTATCTATCATGTTTTCTTTTCTTTTTTTGGTTCTGCAGAGCTTTTTAGCTCTAGGTAGTCCAGCTTATTGATTTTTTCTCTTTTTGCCTTTGTGTTTATGTTCCATTGAAAAGACAAATGTCATCAATTTTCCCCCTATCTTTTTCCAGGGGTTTAATGGTTTCTAGTCTGACATTTAAGTTTTTAGTCTACTATAAGTTAATTTTTATAAGTGATGTAACTTAGACATTTAGTTTCATTCTAAAATATAGTTTTCTGAATATCATTTATTGAAGAGCCTATCTTGTCCACAAGGTGTGTTCTTGGCTCTCTTGTAAAGTATTAGTTGGCCATATTAGTAGTTAACCACTAGTATAGGCTTATTTCTGGCTTTTCCATTCTGTTACATTGATCTATGTGTCTGTTCTCATGCCGGTGTTTTGATTACTATAGCTATACCTAATATAGTTTGAAATCAGGAAGTGTGACATCTCTAGCTTTGTTCTTTCTCAAGATTGCTTTGGACATTTAGGGTCTTTCCTGTCTTCATATGAATTATAAAATTGTTTTTTTCCTGTTTCTGTGAAAAATGCTGCTGAAATTTTGGTAAGGATTACATTCAATCTCTATATGGCTTTGGGTAATATAAGCATTTTAACAATATTAACTCTTCCAATCCATGAACGTGGGTTGTGTTTTTATTTATTTGTGTCTTCAACTTTTTTCATCAGTGTCTCATAGTTTTCAATCTGTACATTTGTCCTTGGTTCAATTTGTTCCTATTTCATTTCACTTTATTTTTTGATGTTATTGTAAATGAGATGGTTCTTTATTTCTTTTCAGACAATTCATTGTTTATGTATAGAAACACCACTGACTTTTGTATGTTGATTTTGTATCTTGAAATGTACTGAATTTTCTTATTAATTCAAAAGTTTTATAGTGAAGTGTTTATGATTTTCTATGAAGATTATGTCATCTTCAAATTGTGCATACATGCTTAGTCACTTCAGTTATATCTGACCCTTTGCAACCCCATGGACTGTAGCCCGCCAGGTTCCTCTATCCGTGGGATTATACTGGCAAAGATACTGGAGTTGGTTGCTGTTTTCTCCTTCAAGAGAACTTCCTGACTCAAGCATCAAACTGTGTCTTCTAGGCTCATGCATTGACAGGTGAATTCTTTACTACTGAGCCACCTGTGAGTAGAAATTCTTTACTAATGAGCCACCTTCTAACCGAGACTATATTATTTCTTTCTTTCTGATTTAGATGCCTTTTATTTCTTTTTCTTGTCTAGTTGCTCTGGCCAACATGTCCAATACTAAGTTCAATGGGAGTGTTAAGAGTTGGAATTCTTGTTCCTGACTGCAGAGGAAAAGTATTCAGCTGTTTTCACATTGTTAGCTGTGAGCTTATTATATATGACCTTTATTCTGTCAAAATATATTCTTTCTCTAGCTAATGTGTTGATATTTTTACCATAAAATGATGAATATTGTCAAAAGGGTTTTTGTCTATTGAGATGTCTGAGTGATTTTTATCTTTCATTATATTAATGTGACATATTGTTACTGAAAGTTGTGTGGATTCTGATTGCTTGCTACTTAAAAGGCAATAAACAGGTCAGATTTTTGAAAAGGAAAGTGTACTGTATTTCCAATGTCAGCGGCTTGGGGGTTGGGGGAGCGGGCTGACACCTGTCCAAAAGTTGACTTCCCTCCCCCCAAGTTGTTGGTATCTGAAATAAAGCAAACTTTCCTTTCCACCAAACTGTGCTTGTTGCCTTTTGAACAGTGAGCAGCTGCACCCCACACACGTTTTGGTAACAGATTTTGATGCCCAATGTGGGGCTGGCTACTGCTGGCAACTGTGCCTCCTTGGCACCTGGCTCTCCTGGGTTTTCCCCGGGAAAGCTGTGGTCATGATAGTGTCTAAGCCTACTGCTTGTGGCTAACACATGTAGGGGATTTGGGGATGTTCACCAGTTCAGTTCAGTCTCTCAGTCATGTCCGACTCTTTGTGACCCCATGGACTGCAATACGCCAGGCCTCCCTGTCCATTAGCAACTCTCAGAGCTTACTCAAATCCATGTCCATAGAGTCGGGGATGCCATCCAACCATCTCATCCTCTATCATCCCCTTCTCCTTCTGCCTTCAATCTTTCCCAGCATCAGGGTCTTTTCCAATGATTCAGTTCTTCCCATCAGGTGGCCAAAGTATTGGAGTTTCAGCTTCAGCATTAGTCCTTCCAATGAATATTCAGGGTTGATTGCCTTTAGGATGGACTGGTTGGATCTCCTTGCAGTTCAAGGGACTCTCAAGAGTCTTCTCCAACACCACTGTTCAAAAGCATCAATTCTTCAGCACTCAGCTTTCTTTATAGTTCAGGTCTCACATCCATTCATGACTACTGGAAAAACCATAGCTTTGACTAGGTGGACCTTTGTTGGCAAAGTAACGTCTCTGCTTTTTATTATGCTACAAACACCATTTGTTTCAAGAATCCTCCCTGTTTCTCTCATGCTCAGCACTGACTGCCAACTTACACTTTTCCTTGGTGGAATGGAAACTTGAATTTGGGATGAGCTGATGAGCTCTGAGACTGGATAAATCCAGGGGCATGCACACAGGCAGCCTTCCCATTTGTGAGCACTAGTACTATCTGAGCATTCCTGCCAGTTGATTCTGATGTATGTCTGATGTTGAGAACTGTTTGGGACATTTTGAACATTTTGCCAATTTGTTTTGATCTGTGTCTGATGTTGAGGATCATCTGTGAGCCTTGACTGCTATTTAGTTATTTTTGCCAATTGATTCTGATGTCTGTCTGCCATTGAGGACCATTTGTGAGCAGGAAGTGCTATTTGGGCGTTCTTGCCAATTGACTCTGACATCTGTCTGCTGTTGAGTACTGAGTGCCGCTTGGGCATTTTGCCAATTGGTTGTGATGTCTGATTATCACTGAGGCCCATTGTGCTGAGAAAGTACTTGTTTGGGCCTCTGTACCTGTTACACTCGGGGCTTCCCAGGTGGCACAAGTGGTAAAGAACCCACCTGCCAATGCAGGATACATAAGAGATGTGGGTTTGATCCCTGAGTTGGGGAGATCACCTGGAAGATGGCATGGCAACCCACTCCAGCATTCTTGTTTAGAGAATACCGTGGACAGAGGAGTCTGGTGGGCTACAGTCCATAAGGTCACAAAGAGTTGGACACGACTAAAGTGATCCAGCACAGCCGAGCACAGCACCAGTCACCCTCGGAGAGGGTTTGTGACAAATCTGTTGCTTGGTTTATGAATGTGTATTCCATTTGTGTGACTAGTATTCCTGTCACCTTAGGCAAAATGAGAAATTTAGGTTCAATTCATTAAGAAAAATTTTAGCTATGAAATTATGACTAAAGTAAAAGAAAGATTATTTTTTTGAACAATGTATGGCAACAATATGGGGCTTCCCTGGTGGCTCAGAAGGTAAAGATTCTGCCTGCAATGCAGGAAACCCAGGTTCAATCCCTGGGTTGGGAAGATCCCCTGGAGAAGGAAATGGCAACCCACTCCAGTATTCTCACCTGGAGAATTCCACCGACAGAGGAGCCTAGCGGGCTACAATCCATGGAGTCCCAAAGAGTTGGACACGACTGAGCAACTAACATTTTCACATGGAGAAATTGGTTAAGATGAAGCTATCTTGAAATTCCAAAAACCAGTTCTTTTTGTATATGCAGCTAGAAAAAACTAACTTAATAAAACACTTTTTCCAACCCTGAGAAAGCAAAAATAAACCTAGGAGAAAGTTTGAAGTTAACCCTTATCATGTTCTTGAAATACATAGTCCACTTTCCCTGAAACTTCAGCCTTAGGATAATTAATAAAACTTCAACCCAAGGGGGAATAAAAGGAGAGAAGCCTTTTAAAATTGAGTGGGTACATTTGGCTATTCTATTATTCATAAACTGATAAATTTAATTGCAATGTCTAAATCATGAAATGTAAAAAGTTGAAATCTCTGTTTGTCTGGTTTTATGTCTCAGTATGTGTTTTTGTCTTTGGATAACATTACTGAGGTTAATTTGTAAAGGAGTTCTACTTAATTGCTGTAAAAAAATTTGTGCTTAAAATTTGAACATATCTAAATGTACCTAATTTGCCTTCTTGTAAGTTGACTCATTGGAAAAGACTGTGATGCTGGGAGGGAATGGGGGCAGGAGGAGAAGGGGACAACAGAGGATGAGATGGCTGGATGGCATCACCGACTCAATGGAATTGAGTTTGGGTGAACTCCAGGAGTTGGTGATGGACAGGGAGGCCTGGCATGCTGCAATTCATGGGGTCACAAAGAGTTGGATACGACTGAGTGACTGAACAGAACTGAAGACCAACTAAAGATGTTTGGATTTATTAAACATGCATGCTGTACCATTAAAGAAAAATTATGCTATGAACAAATATATGTTTTTAGAGGTTATGGATTAAGTTTTCAAATAAGTTTGCAAATCAGAAAATGTTGGCTTAATGCTTCCATCATTTGTTCTTGGTTTTGTTAAGATTTGCAAGGGTTAAAAATTGTATTGCATAAAAATGCTAAGGGAAGCATTCAGTTTGTAAAGCAAGTAGAATATGGGTTGTTGGTGAAGAGGTGGTAGAAAGAATGGAAACATTTTTGTTGAGGAAAAATGATAATAATTTTGTCCTACAGTTATTTGCTTCCGGATGGAGAAATACAGGACAAATTTGTTTGGATACAGAAAGTGATAAAGGGTTTGTGAAAAAGGAATTTTGAGAAAAGAATTTTGTCCATCATCAGGATTATGATTATGGAAAAATTGTCCAGTGACAATTTTACTCTCACAGAGTAAAAATTCTCATGATGGGTAGCACTGCTGGCTTTGAGTTTACTAGTTAAAGCGCATGTAAAATGTTTGTGTGACAATTGGGTATAAATGATAACATGTATGGTCTATAATGTGTTTCCCTATTAACAAACCTCTGTGCCTTTTCATGATGCATGATTAGTTTTCCCCAAACACTGATAACTAGGCAAAGAAACAAAAAAGGAGACCAAGCACTGAAGTTCATGGATGGACCCAGAGCAGACCATCAAGTCACTCTGGCAACATTGGGAAAACATATTGATTGAACCTGCATTTCTCATGTCTAACCTGAGACATGAATTAGACAGGAGGTTCTTGTCTAACCTCAAGGTAGGTGGATTCTTTACCACTAGTGCCATCTGGGAAGCCCCCAGTCATGATTACTAGGTACCATATATATACCAGGTACTATGACAAGGTAATATCCCTTTTATTGATACTGCACAATATTGAGAAGTATCAAAGAAAAGGGGCGATTGAAACAGAGCAGGACCATATGTCCCTTGCTTGCCTTTTGTCTGTGGAGAACTTTAGTCAAAGAATAAGTTTAATCAGAGAAATGAGAACATGCAGAAACAAAGGAAAACAGTCAAAGGAGACCAAATAATAATAATGTACTCATTAAGTATAGTAAAGGACCTTTAGTTTCTCCTCAAGGGATACAGATACTATTCTGAGCCATATCCTGTGAATTGTCTTATAGAAACTGAACCCCTCACCAGACGAAGAAGTTACCTGATGACCAGACTGTAGCTGTGATGTAAGCTGCCACAGTTATGAGAACCGGCCTCAAAGAAATGCAAACAAGGCAACCCTGGAACTGAAGGTTAACTGTACCTAAAACAACCAAGATGATGCTGGTCAGACCACCAGCATGAAGATGACTGTCAGAGCTTTTCAGAGCTTGACCATACTGTCTCTGCAAGTAGCTCCCTCCCTCTGTCCATAAAAGCTCTTCCTCCTCTGGTTGCAGGTGAGGGGAATTCGCCTTTGAACAGATGTCCACCCTCCCCCCCAGTTTCTGGCATCTGAATTAAAGCAAACTTTCCTTTCTTTTTTTTTTTAAATTTTTTAAAAAATTAAAAATTTCTTATTTTATTGAAGGATAATTGCTTTATAGAATTTTGTTGTTTTCTATCAAACCTCAACATGAATCAGGCATAGGTTTACATATGTCCCCTCCCTTTTGAACCTCCCTCCCATCTGTCTCCCCATCCCACACCTCTAGGTTGATACAGAGCCCCTGTTTGAGTTTCCTGAGACATACAGCAAATTCCCATTGGCTATCTATTTTATATATGGTAGTGTAAGTTTCCATGTTACTCTACACCCTCTCCTCCCCTCTCCCCATGTCCATAATTCTTTTCTCTATGTCTGTTTCTCCATGGCTGCCCTATAAATAAATTCTTCAGTACCATTTTCTAGATTTTGTGTATGTGCGTTAGAATATGATATTTATCTTTCTCTTTCTGATTCACTTCACTCTGTATAACAGGTTCTAGGTTCATCCACCTCATCAGAACTGACTCAAATGTGTTCCTTTTTATGGCTGAGTAATATTCCATTGTGTATATGTACTACAACTTCTTTATCCATTCATCTGTCGATGGACACCTAGGTTCCTTCCATGTTCTAGCTATTGTAAATAATGCTGCAATGAACAATTGGATACATGTGTCTTTTTCAACCCTGGTTTCCTCAGGGTTTAGTCCTAGAAGTGGGATTGCTGGGTCGTATGGTGGTTTTATTCCCAGGTTTTTTAAGGAATCTCCATACTATCTTCCATAGTGACTATCAATTTACATTCCCACCAACAGTGAAAGAGCATTCCCTTTTCTCCACACCCTCTCCAGCATTTATTGTTCATAGACTTCTTGATGATGGCC
This sequence comes from Bos grunniens, assembly GCF_055505025.1. Classification (NCBI taxonomy): domain Eukaryota; kingdom Metazoa; phylum Chordata; class Mammalia; order Artiodactyla; family Bovidae; genus Bos; species Bos grunniens. The sequence continues at coordinate 48,355,296 of NC_141193.1, read as the reverse complement.
ATTCTGACCAGTGTGAGGTGATATCTCATTGTGGTTTTGATTTGCATCTCTCTAATAATGAGTGATGTTGAGCATCTTTTCATGTGTTTGTTAATCATCCATATGTCTTCTTTGGAGCAATGTCTGTTTAGGTCTTTCCCCCACTTTTTGATTGAACTGTTTGTTTTTCTAGCATTGAGTTGTATGAACTGCTTGTATATTTTGGAAATTAATCCTTTGTCACCTGTTTCATTTGGTCTTATTTTCTCCCATTCTGAAGGACGTCTTTTCATCTCGCTTACAGTTTCTTTTGCTGTGCAAAAGATTTTAAGTTTAATCAGGTCCCACTTGTTTACTTTTGTTTTTATTTCCATTACTCTAGGAGGTGGGTCATAGAGGATCTTGCTTTGATTTATATCATTGAGTGTTCTGCCTATGTTTTCCTCTAAGAGTTTTATAGTTTCTGGTCTTACATTTAGGTCTTTAAACCATTTTGAGTTTATCTTTGTGTATGGTGTTAGGAAGAGTTCTAATTTCATTCTTTTACATGTAGCTGTCCAGTTTTCCTGGCACCATTTATTGAAGAGGCTGTCTTTGCCCCATTGTATATTCTTGCTTCCTTTGTAAAAAAAATAAGGTACCCACAGGTGCATGGGCTTATTTCTGGGCTTTCTGTCTTGTTTCATTGGTCTATATTTCTGTTTTTGTGCTAGTACCATACTGTCTTGATGACTGTAGCTTTGTAGTATAATCTGAATTCAGGAAGGTTGATTCCTTCAGCTCCATTCTTCTTTCTCAAGACCACTTTGGCTATTCAGGGTCTTTTGCGTTTCCATATGAATTGTGAAATTTTTTGTTCTATTTCGGTGAAGGATGCCATTGGTAATTTGATAGGGATCACATTGAATCTGTAGATTGCATTTGGTAGTATAGTCATTTTCACAATATTGATTCTTCTTACCTAGGAACATGAAATATCTCTCCATCTGTTTATGCAATCTTTGATTTCTTTCATCAGTGCCTTATAATTTTCTGTGTACAGTTCTTTTGTTTCCTTAGGTAAATTTATTCCTAGATATTTAATACTTTTTGTTGCAATGGTGAATGGGATCGATTCCTTAATTTTGCTTTCTGATTTTTATTGTTGGTATATAGAAATGCAAGTGATTTCTGTGTATTGATTTTGTATCCTGCAACCTTGCTAAGTTCACTGGTTAGCTCTAGTAATTTTCTGATACTATCTTTAGGGCTTTCTATGTACAGTATCATGTCATCATCATTTACTTCTTCTTTTCTGATCTGAATTCCTTTTATTTCTTTCTCCTATCTGGATGCTGTAGCCAGGACTTCCAGAGCTATGTTGAATAACAGTGGTAAAAGTGGACACCCTTATCTTTTTCCTGATCTTAGAGAGAGTCTTTCAGTTTTTCACCACTGAGAATAATGTTTGCTGTAGGCTTATCATATATGACCTTTACTATGTTGATGTACGTTCCTTCTATGCCCATTTTTTGAAGAGTTTTAATCATAAATGGGTGCTGATTTTTGTCAAAGGCTTTTTCTGCATCTATTGAGATGATCATATGGTTTTTATCTTTCAATTTGTTAATATGGTGTATCACATTGATTGATTTGCATATATTGAAGAATTCTTGCATTCCTGGAATAAACTCAACTTGATCATGTTTATCAGCTTTTTGATGTGTTGCTGAATTCTGTTTGCTAAAATTTTGTTGAGGATTTTTGCATCTATGTTCATAAAAAAAAATTAGTAGAAGGAAAGAAATCATAAAGATCTGAGCAGAAATAAATGAAAAAGAAATGAAAGAAACAATAGTAAAGATTATTAAAACTAAAAGCTGATTCTTTGAGGAGATAAACAAAATTGACAAGCCTTTAGCCAGACTCATCAAGAAAAAAAGAGAATGAAATCAACAAAATTAGAAATGGAAAATGAGAGGTTACCTCAGACAATGCAGAAATACAAAAAATTATAATGGCACCAAACTCCAGTATTCTTACCTGGAGAATTTCATGGACAGAGAAGCCTGGCAGGCTACAGTCCATGGGATCGCAGAGAGTTGGGCATGACTGAGTGACTTTCACTCACTCGCTATAAGAGACTATTATGAACAACTATATGGCAAAAAAAAATGGATAACCTGGAAGAAATGGACAGATTCTTAGAAAAGCTCAATCTTCTAAGACTGAACCAGGAAGAAATATAAATTATGAACAACCCAATTACAAGCACTGAAATTGAAGCTGTGATCAAAACTCTCCCCAAAAAACAAAAGCCCAGGACCAGATGGCTTCACAGGAGTATTCTATCAAACATTTAAAGAAGAGCTAATGCCTATCCTTCTAAAACTCCTTAAAAAAAACTGCAGAGGAAGGAACACTTCCAAACTCATTCTATGAGGCCACCATCACCGTGATACCAAAACCAGACAGAGACAACACAAAAAAAGAAAACTACAGGCCAATATCTCTGATGAGCAAACTTTCCTTTCCATCAGTCTGGCCTGTTTGTTGGTTTCTGAGCAGCAGGCAGCTGGACCCTACACCTTTTGGTAAAAATACCATATTTACTGATTTGTATATGTTGAAATATATTTGCATTTCAGGTATAAACTTCACTTGATCAATGTGTATGATTCTTTTAATGTGCTATTGAATTCAGTTTTTTTAGTATTTTGCTGAGAATTTTTGCAAGTATATTCTTCATGGATATTGACCTGTAGTTTTATTTTCTTGTAGTATCCTTACCTAACTTTGATATCAGGGTAACATTGGCCTGTAACTCCTGTGTGGGAGTATTTCTTTTTCAAGTTTTTGGAAGAGTTTGAGTAGAACTGGAATTAATGCTTCTTTAAATGTTTGGTAGAATTAACCACTAAAGCCATCTGGTTCTGGACTTTTCTTTCTTAGGAGGTTTTACATTACTGATTCAATTCTCTTACTCATTGTTGGTCAGTTCAGGTTTTCTATTTCTTTTTGATTCAGTGCTGGTAGGTTGTATATTTCTAGGAATTTATCCAGTTCTAGGTTCATCCTCTTTGTTGGCATATAATAGTTCATAGTAGTCTCTTATGATTCCTTATATTTATATGGCATCTCCTTTTTCATTTCTAATTTCATTCATTTGAATCCCCTCTCTCTCTCTCTTTTTTTTTTTTTTCCTGGTAAATCTAGCTTATGATTTGGATTTTTGTTTAACTTTAGAAAAATCAACTAGATTTTATCAAACATTTCTATTTTTTTCCTATTCTCTATTTCATTTGTTTCTGCCCTGATCTTTGTTTTGTTCTATCTGCCAACTATGGGCTTAATTTGGCCTTCTTCTTCTAGTTCCTTGAGTGAAGAGTTATGTTGTTTATTTTAGACATTTCTTTTTTTTTTCTTAATGTAAGATTTTATTTCTGTAAACCTTGCTGTTAGAATTGCTTTACTGTCTCCCCAAAATTTAAGAATTTTGTGTTTCCAGTTTTATTTGCTTCAGGACTTTTTTTGCTTTTTATTATTTATTTGATCCATTAGTTGTTCAGTAATGTGTTGTTTAATTTTGAGGTGTTTGTAATTTTTTATTTTCCTTTTGTTAGGGTTTCCAGTGTTCTTGCCTGGAGAATCCCAGGGACGAGGGAGCCTGGTGGGCTGCCATCTCTGGGGTCACACAAAGTCAGACATGACTGAAGCAACTTAGCAGCAGCAGCAGCTAGTTTCATGGTCACAAAAGAAGATTGGCATGGTTTGAATCTTCTTCAATGTGCTAAGACTTGTTTTGTGATCTCATATATGATCTATCCTGCAAAATGTTCCATGTCCTCTTGAACATTACATTCTGCCACTGCTCTGTCTATATATAAATATGTGATAATGTTATACCTCTCTCTCTCTCTCTCTCTCTCTCTCTATATATATATATATAGTGTTAGGTCCCTTTGGTTTACAGTTTAGTTCAAGTCCAACATTTATGTATTGATTTTCTGTTTGGGGACAATCTATTTCTTGCTAAAAATAAGGCATTGAAATACTCTTCTATTACCGTATTTTGGACTTCAATGTGCTCTTAAAACATCCATCCAGAAGTGACACACATTACATCTGCTCCCCTTCCCTAGGCCAAAGAAAGTTACATGGCTATACTTAAGTTTGGAGAATAGGTAGAGAAGTCAAATTCTATCTGGAAAAGAAGTCTTAAGATATTTGGTAAATATGTCAAAGAGCCCACTGATTATCAAATATTTGGCTAATTCTTTTTTAGGCAAGTGAAATTGATCAGAATTTTTACTGAAGGAAAAATAGTACATCCAGTTTGAATGCAAGTTTAATCTACAAGCCTGAATTAAAGAAACGTGATATGTCCTAGGCACTACTAATACACAATGGTAGACCATTAGTACCAGAATTGTCATAACCTCCATTTGCAATTGATGAGGATGAAAGTTATCTGGTAGTCACCAGTAACTTTGAAATAGCCCTTGACTGACATTTTAAGGATCCTATTTGGTAATCTGACATAGTTGCTGCAGCCCATTGCTCATGCTGACCCACAGTTCTAAACTCTGAGAGACATTCCTTTTTCATAATTCTTCTTGTCCACATCTAAAGAGGGCATGAAAAATATTCCCTCCCTGGGGGCTAGGCAGATTTTTTCCCACATAAATGAATGAGGTTGTAAAGGTAATATTAAATCTTGCATAGATTTGCCATTTTTAAAATTTCACTATTCTGGTTTCTTTTCCTATAAAATGCTTTTAAATTATTTGAAGGCTTCACATCTATCTGATTTTCATCAGTCTTATATGTCAACAGCCCCAGCCATAGCTCTTTCTGAACATACTTTTTAGATATGCTGGACTTTCTTATCTGTCTGTCTTTCATTTCATGTCTGTCTGACTCTGTATCTTGGTCTATTTGCAGGACTTGGCCTATCAATATTAATGGGGAAATCTCACATTTAGTCTTTTTTGTCTAATTCCTCATGTCTTATTGTAGTGAAAGTCACTCAGTTATGTCCAACTCTTTGAGACCCCATGGACTGTAGCCCCCCAGGTTCCTCTGTCCATGAAATTCTCCAGGCCAGAATACTGGAGTGGGTGGCCATTCCTGTCTCAAGGGGATCTTCCAAATCCAGGGATCAAACTCATGTCTCCCATATTGCAGGCAGATTCTTTACTGTCTGAGCCACCAGGGAAGCCCTTTTTTTCTACTCACGGAGCTTAGCATCTAGTTCAGTCAATGATATACTAAGTGTTGAAAATGAAAGTGTTAGTCACTCAGTTGTGTCCAACTCTTTGTGACCCCATGAACTGAAATTAACCCAGTTGATCTCAAAGTATAGTTTCAAGGTTGACACCATCAGCATTACATGGAAACTTGTTAGAAATACAAATGATCATACACTACCCTAGTCTACTGAATTAGAAACTCTGGTGGAGTCCAACGATTGGTGTTTTAATGAGTCTTCCAGGTAGTTCTGGAAAAGGCAATGGCACCCCACTCCAGTACTGTTGCCTGGAAAATCCCATGGATGGAGGAGCCTGGTAGGCTGCAGTCCATCGGGTTGCTAAGAGTCGGACATGACTGAGCAACTTCACTTTCACTTTCCACTTTCATGCGTTGGAGAAGGAAATGGCAACCCACTCCAGTGTTCTTGCCTGGAGAATCCCAGGGACAGGGGAGCCTGGTAGCCTGCAGTCCATGGGGTCGCACAGAGTCAGACACGACTGAAGCGACTTAGCAGCAGCAGCAGCAGCCAGGTAGTTCTGGTCAAGCTGAAGTTTGAGCATAATAGTTTAATGCACTAACAGACTTTTTTTTTTAATCAGTGAATATAATGATCAAATTCTTAATCTGTTTTCATCCTTGTCTCAAACGGTTTCACTTGAACTTCATTACTCACAGAATTTCTCCTTTGTCTTCTTTAAAAACAAAACATTGTCCTCTTTCTATATTCCAAATTTCTGAATTTATGGATGCTATTCTCTATTGTTTCTATTTGCAAATGAATCCACTCTTCTCTGAGCTTATCCTTTCTTGTACTGTCTTACTAAATATAGCCAACCATGATCATGTTCAGTAACTTCCAATAATACTATTTAGAAAACCAATGAAATAGTCTATAAACAAAGGATTAAAGCAAGTTCACATGAAGATTTCTGATACAAATAGACCTCTGTCTCTATATAATCATCAAAATTCTGGAGGCAAAATTGGGAAGAGTACAAACTTTTAGAGCATCTGATTACCTCTAGTGTTTGGTTCACTCTATTTAAATAATGAGCCTCTTCTAAAACTTTAATAAATAGAAATATATTTGTTGGTTATATGAAGATTACACAAGAAAATATATGTGAAGAAATCTAATATACACTTGGAACATAATAGGTGCTCAATAAGGTTTGCTTGAGTATATTCATTCATATTCAACAAGCATTTACTGAGATCTGCTACAGGCTAGATATTGTTTTAGATGGTTGGGATTATCAGAGAATAAAACAAAAAATAATAATAAAAAAAGAAACAATATAATAAATGAGTAAATAAAACAGTATATTGTGTTTCTTCAGTGGCCAGTGATAAAGAATCCGCCTGCAATGCAGGAGATACAGGAGGCACGGGTTCCATTCCTAGGTCAGAAAGACCCCTGGAGGAAGGCTTGGCACCCCACTCCAGTATTCTTGCCTGAAGAATCTCATGGACAGAGAAGCCTGGCAAGCTACAACCCATGGTGCCGGGGACCAGCCCCGGCTGATCCAGGGTATTCGAAGGAGAGACGGCGTGGGTGAAGATCAGGAAACAATTGCTTAATTAAATGTTAATTAAGGATATAAAGAGTAATAGAATGAGGATAGCTCAGTAAAATTCAGTGAAGAAAAGAGGCTGAAATAAGGATAGCTCAGTGAGGAAATTCAGTGGAGAAAAGAGGCTGAATAATTCAGCCAGAAGGTAAGAGAAAGAACGACGTGGTGAGACCAAGTTTCGGTGAACAAGGCCCGCACTTTATTTTCCAAAGTAGTTTTTATACCTTAAGTTATGCATAGAGGATAATGGGGGAAGGGGTAGAGTCAGGCAGCAAGCCAGGCTTTCTTCCTGCAAACTTATCATATGCAAAAGCTTAGGTGATTTGCATCATCTTCTGGCCAGAGGCCTGTTAACATTTTAAGACCTTTTCTTCAGAAAACTTATTTTTCTCTAAAGGTGATTGGTCAGGAGCCACCCTCCAAAAGCATTAGATAAAGTTGCATTCCTACAGAGCAAAGGTGTGGTGGGCTATAACAAGAAAAAGAATTAACTCAAGGGTCCCAGGTTACAAACATTAAAGCTACTATTTACACCAACTATATTAATCAATACACTGCCAGGGACACAGCAGGTAAGGGATATGGAAACTTAGCAGCAAACATTGGCCCAACAAGTGAAAATCCCTTCACCAATACAATTTCTAATCAATCTTTTAACTACTCAAAAGAATCTGTGTTTAGACAGTTTAGAACATCTCCTGCCTCTCACAGTTGGGAGGCTCTGAACAATCACATGTGGCCGGAAAAACCTATTCAGGCAGGCTAGAGGACTTCCAAAGGAGTTTGTAGGTTAAACACTGTCACACCCAGGAATTATTAACTGGAGCTGTAAGCTAACTTTTTTCAGAGAGGTAGTGGGGGACAGCCCCCCGTAAAGTCAGAGGTGTAGGTGAAAGCACAAAGCAGAAAGTAGGCAGACTCTGGTTTTGGGTGTAAATGCTCGAGAATTTCCAGGGGGACTCCTGAAGCTCGATCCCACCTTTGCGTGTGCCGAGCCTCTTTCCTCATGACCTTTGTCATGGGCGGAGTTCCTCACTGGCTCCCAGCAGTGATAGAATTCCAGTTGAGCTATTCCAGATCCTGAAAGATGATGCTGTGGAAAGTGCTGCACTCAATATGCAATATGCACTATGCACTCAATATGCAATATGCCGGCTCCCGGTACCATGGGGTCACAAAGAGTCAGACACGAATGAAGTGAGTGAGCATGCAAAATGTGTGTGTACTAAATTGCTTCAATCATATTCGACTCTTTGCGACTCTATAGACTGTAGTTTGCCAGACTCTTCTGTCCATGGGATTCTTCAGGCAAGAATACTGGAGTAGGGTGCGATTTCCTCCTCCAGGGAATCTTGCCAACCCAGGGATTGAAAGAGTCTCTTATGTCTTCTGCTTGGGCAGGCAGATTATTTACCACTGAGCCACCAGGCAAGCCCTTAAGAAAAGGTATATTATATGTACTATAGGAAAATGTAACAGATATTTGGAAATCGTTGGGTGGTCAGTTTGCAATATTAAGTAGAAGTGGCCAGGAAAATCTTTCTTAAAAGGTGAATTTCAAGTAGAGAGTTGAAAGAAATGGAGGTGAAACCAGGAAGCTTTCTGGAGAAAGAACATTCCAGGAAATAGAAGCATGAAACAAAGGCACCGAGATGGAATGTGTCTAGCAGAGTAGTTGAACAGCAAGAAGGCAGTGTTCAGAGGGAGTGGAGAGTAAATAGTGAAGATTCAGTTAGAGAAGTACATAGATTTAGGGGTGGGGCTAGAAGGTGGAAGACCAAATCATGTTGGGGCTACTATTAGGCTATTATGAGAAGTGGGAAACATTAACGTGACTTGATATGCTTTATGCTTTATGATATTTATGATTTAGAAGTTGATGTTGGTGGTCTAGTCATTAAGTCATGTCTGACTCTTGTGACCCCATGGCAGTTTCCTCTGTCCATGGGATTCTCCAGGCAACAAGACTGGAGTGGGTTGCCATTTCCTTCTCCAGGGGCTCTTCTCAACCCAGGGATCAAACCCAGGTCTCCTGCGTTGCAGGTGAACTCTTTACTGAGCCACCAGAGAAACTCTTGAATTAGAAGTTTTTAGAATTAAATCTTGTTTGATAAGACTATCCTAGTTACAGATAGGCATGCACTTATACATATTCATTATTCACTGTTGTCTCTGAAAATATGAACTTCCTGTTTTACCACATGGGCTTCTTCTTCTTTTTTTTTTTTTTTTGGCCCCTGCCTCCTGAACAGCTATAACCAGCATACTCTGAATGCCACCATCCAGTTCCCTAGATTCAGTAGCATTGTTTATGTACTGTCAGTGGTTATTCTGACAAAAACAGCATTCAGTAGATACAACACAGAGTGTATAGACTACAAATCTGAAAGAATTTACTATCTAGTCCTCTATAGGAAAAGTGTATTAACTCCTGAACTAAATAAACCAAAGCACTGATTTCAGTTCTTGCCCTCAAGGCAAGATCAAGAGCAGGATAAATGGTTACAGAATCCAAGAGTGGCCTGAGTTAGTGATTGTATGCCTGAGTTGAGATGGAACTGGCTTCCTTAAGCAGATGAATGTCATGAAACAATTCTACAGAAAGCTATGCCTAGGAATATGGCGATATTCCAAACAGATGACAGGACACTGGGATAGTTTAGGATACTTTTTAGATGGAATGTACAAACTCTGAGAGTGGTGGCTTAAGGGATTAGCTTAAGAAGAAAGGAAGTTGGGGAACAGCCTGAAGCCTGCCATTCAGAAGATATCTGGGAGTCTTTTGAAAACATATTTGCACATTTAAAATAGAGAAAGGTCCATCTATGGGAGAGGGAGAGGGTGGGAAGATTTGGGAGAATGGCATTGAAACATGTAAAATATCATGTATGAAACGAGATGCCAGTCCAGGTTCGATGCACGATACTGGATGCTTGGGGCTAGTGCACTGGGACGACCCAGAGGGATGGTATGGGGAGGGAGGAGGGAGGAGGGTTCAGGATGGGGAACACATGTATACCTGTGGCGGATTCATTTTGATATTTGGCAAAACTAATACAATTATGTAAAGTTTAAAAATAAAATAAAATTAAAAAAAAAAGTAAAATAGAGAAAGGTCCAATCAGGAGAGGGTAAAAAGAAGCCAAATTAGATGATTAAAGGTGCATGGTCTTCAAGTTGAAATTATGGTGCTGAAACTTACTAACTGTGAGACCCTGGGCAAGTTATTTAACCTCCCTGTATGTCAATCTGCCCATCTGTAAAGTGAAAATGATTGAAAAGCCTTCCTAAGGCTATGATGAGAGCTAAATGATATATAAAAGATCAATGATTTGTTCCTTTTCTCATGCTGCCTCCATCTGTCTCCATCCTCCTCTCTTGCATTGTTTTAGCATCTCTTTGCGGTCTGTACTTTTCCCCATCATGGGAAGGGGGTGTTGACACCAAAGAGGAGCGGGATGCTTTATGAAATGGAGATACAGAGGAGAGAGCAAGAAAAAGAGGTGCTCATTGATCCAGGGTCATCATGGAAGGGAGGAGTGGCTGCAGAGCCCAACTTTGAGACCTCTTACTTCCTGGCATCTCGACTATTTCTCCTAATTGACTTTCTGCAGACTCTGCACTTATTGCTGTGTGTACATGCATGCACGCATGCTAAGTCACTTCAGTCATGTCTGACTCTTTGCGACCCCATGGGCTCTAGCCCTCCAAGCTCCTCTATCCATGGGATTCTCCAGGCAAGAATACTGAAGTAGGGTCACCATGCCCTTTTCCAGGGGATCTTTCTGACCCAGGGATCAAACCTGAGTCTCTTAAGTTTCCTGCATTGGCAGGCGGGTTCTTTACAACTAGTGCAACCTGGGAAGCCCTTTTAATTGCTGCTGCTGCTGCTGCTAAGTCGAGTCAGTTGTGTCCGACTCCGTGCGACCCCATAGATGGCAGCCCACCAGACTCCCCATCCCTGGGATTCTCCAGGCAAGAACACTGGAGTGGGTTGTCATTTCCTTCTCCAATGCATGAAAGTGAAAAGTGAAAGTGAAGTCGCTCAGTCGTGTCTAACTCTTAGCGACCCCATGGACTGCAGCCTACTAGGCTCCTCCGTCCATGGGATTCTCCAGGCAAGAGTACTGGAGTGGGGTGCCATTGCCCTATCAATTTGTTCCCTATTAGTAGCCCCGGATTTTATTCTCTGATATTGTTTGTAAGTTTCCTTATAGCAATTGACTAGCTCTGTTGTAGATTACTTCCCCCAACTAGGTACATCAACGCTCATTATTCTTCAAGTTGAATTTTGTTATTGTAAGGTCTGCTGAGGATAAAATGTACATTCTGTCCTCTCTGAGATAAATGGTTTTGTTTCTCTTGTGAGACACTATTTGGGCTCAAGACAATATTTCAAATAAACAATCTTTCTATTTCTTCTGAATTTGGACAGCATCCAAATTTACAACTTTGTCACGAAACTACAAAGAAACTGAAAGAATTTACCTGGATCCTTGCTTTATTCTCTAGTAGTTGCTGATGCATCTGTTGAGTGTAGTGAGTCTGGCATGGCTGCACTGGAATGCTGGCATTCCACTCAGGCTTTGATGAGAATGAAGACCTGAGGTTATTTTTAGAACCTAAAATTAATTTAGCAATCAAATGATTACTGCTTTTGAAAACAATATTTAGAATCATACTATGATACAAAAAGGGAAACATGTCCTCATTGTATATTTACACAAAGTTAGAAATATGTATACAGAAGCAGCATAATTTTTCAGTATGTTTATGGAAAAATTCAGCATTGGTCTCCTTTTTCAGTTATTTACTATGGGCCAACTTCAAAAACATTTTCTTCTCCCACAAAGTCCATGGGGGAATTTTTTTTTTTTTTTTTAAGGTTCATTAAAATAAAAGGATGGTGTTGGAAGAATTGGGAATTCTGACTTTTTTTCCTTATCATCTTCTTTTACTTTATTCGTTACCACATTATATGGATGGCTCATTCACCCACTCAGTCAATCATTTTTTAATTTCTTACTATGTGTAGGACAAAGTAAATACAGACCTCACTTTTAAGGTGCTTGAGGTCTGGCAGAGTACAAAGCCATTATACATATAATTCATTCTAACTGTAGTCCAGATTTATAAACGTGCTCAGTCGGTTCAGTCGTGTCTGATACTTTACTACTCCATGGACTGTGGCCCACAAGGCTCTTCTGTCCATGGGATTCTCCAGGCAAGAATACTGGAGTGGGTTGTCATTCCCTCTTCCAGGGGATCTTCTCCACCCAGGGATTGGACCTGTGTCTCCTGTATTGCAGGTGGATTCTTTATCTTTGAGCCACCAGGGAAGCCCAATATAGTAAATATGAAAGTATATAACAGGGAGCTTATCTACCTCTTCCTGATTGAAAGAGTGTGAAGGATAAGCAATTAGTGATGAATATATTCGCTGGAAAGCAGCTTTCTAAGCATGGGGAAGAATAAAATGTCCACAGGGTTCAGTAGAAGCCTGATGTCTATCAAGGGCTGGTGAGAATGGCAAGAGAAAATCCAGAGAAGTGTGGACAGTTATGCAAAGCAATTTGGGTTATTTTTTGTTTTGTCATTACCTTTCACTCCTGTAGTGTTTTGCTACTCTCAAAGTACTTTCAAACAAAATACTAGTTGGTTCATCTGTGCTATGCTAAGTTGCTTCAGTTGTTTCTGACTCTTAGCAATCTCATGGACTGTAGCCCACCAGGTTCCTCTGTCCATGGGATTCTCCAGGGAAGAATACTGGGGTGGGTTTCCATTTCCTACTCCAGGGGATCTTCCTGATGTAGGGGTAGAACCCGAGTATCTCAAGTCTCCTGCATCGGCAAGAGGGTCCTTTACTACTAGCACCATCTGGGAAGCCCAATCTTGTGAATTCTGGAGGGAAGCTCAGAGGAGAGATTAGAGGGCTATCCATATTTGCAACCTAAATCTACTTACTTGAAAGGACTTCTTTGCTGTCAGTTTATTTTCAGTATTGAAAGCATGCTGTTCAAAAATATGTAGAACTTAGTTTAGGTCCTAAATCACTCCTCCATTCTCTGTAATAATAGCTAACACTTATGTCCAAGTACTTTACATGTATTAATGCATTGAATCATCTTGTCCTTGCAAAGAAGGTACTATTATTATCCAGCATTTTGAAAAACAAATAAAAGAGGCATGTGTCTGGCTGCAGAGACTTAATACTAAACAATAATGTGACAAAATTTTACCTAAGCTTTTGCTTTTTGCTCCTGTTTAAGCTTTAATTCTTTGTTTTTTGTTAGAAATCTTACCTGTATGCCTTTATAGAAACAAACAGGCTTCCCTGTAAAGTCTCGGATTTTCTTTTAGATACAGTTTTCAATTAACCCAAAGAAAAGAGCAATTGACGTATAGTGGATATATATATATCAGTTCAGTTCAGTCACTCAGTCATGTGTGACTTTTTGTGACACCATGGACTGCAGCACGCCAGGCCTCCCTGTCCATCACCAACTCCTGGAGTTCACTCAAACTCATGTCTATTGAGTCAGTGATGCCATCCAATCATCTCATCTTCTGTTGTCCCCTTCTCTTCCCATCTTAAGTCTTTCCAAGCATCAGGGTCTTTTCAAATGAATCAGTTCTTTACATCAGGTGGCCAAAGTATTGGAGTTTCAGCTTCAGTGTCAGTCCTTCCAATGAATATTCAGGACAGATTTCCTTTAGGATGGACTGGTTGGATCGCCTTGCTGTCCATTGTATGTATATACAATTCAGCAAATACTATATCAAAAATATGTCATTATTATATTGGGCTTCTACAAAGGATGCAAGAAATATTTGAATATTAGAAAATCTGTTATTCAATTATTCTACTTTATCATCTCTAACCTTAATACACAGATAAAATACTAATCACTTCAACATTTGTTAATGATTAAATACTCTCAGACTATTAATAGGATAAGAAGGGAAAATCTTTACCTTGTTAGGAATCTATTATAGCTTGTAGCAAGAATCATATTCAATGATGAGATATAAGAAACATTCTCTTTGAAATTAGAAAGTAGCCTGCTGTTGTTACAACTTTTCATGGTAGTGGAGGATATAGGCATTGCAGTTAGGCGGAAAAAATTAAAATATAGAACTGAAAGGAAGAGACATAATGGAATCTATAGAGGAACTTTAGAAATAAAGAGTTCAGCATCATTCCTGACATAAGCTCATTATATAAAAATCAATGACAGTCCTACACATCAGAAATAATCAATTTATAGCAGGGAAAAAATCTCTTTATATGAAATAATAAAGGATCCACAGTATCAAGGAATTCATCTAACAAGGGCACACTGTTTTGGAGAAAGTTACAGTATAGTGTTGAGTGTTAAAACAGAGCAAAGCGAAACGATTAATAATATCCATGATTGAGAATATTCAATATGTCAGAAGATGGCAATTCTCCCAAAATCGATCTATAAATTCAATGTAATACAATTAAAACATCAACTGGTTTTGTTTTTGTGGAATTAGACAAACTGATGTCAAGGTCAATACGCATGAGGAAAAGGTCAAGAGCGAGACTTATTCCAGAAAAACAAGGAGGGAATGTATCCTATCATACATTATGCTTATTAGACATTTAGAATTCAAGCCACGTGGTATTTTGTTCATATGTACTCACTGATACACAAGTTTATCAAAAAGACAGAAGAGGCCAACGTATACATGTATACCAAGATAGGGAAAAAACAATGGGAACAGTCCATTCTGGTAGTTAGGAGTGTTTATAACTGACATTGCTTAGAATTTCTGGTACATGATACAGATGAAAAAGGATAATAAATTATAGGCAGTTTTACTATAATTTGAAATATATTCTATAGACAGTATTATCCTCACTGCCTTCTTCTAGGGAAGGCTACAGCCAAGTGTCTCCCTCTTGATACAAATTAAAAACACAGTACATATATATATATGTATGTATGCAAGTTTGGTATAAAATCAACTTGGTAGATTTTTATCCTGAAAGGCAATTTGCAGAAAGAACTAGAAAGAGGTTACATGTCAAGTTCTGAGAGAGATGAGGGGTCAATAGCAAAGAAGTGAATGTCAGTTCTTAGAGGATGAGCAAGGTGTCAGAAATGGGAGACAAAGCCATCACAACTCTGAAGGGTAGGGCAATGGAGTTCAGAGTCAGAACATCGTCAGAAACGAAGGTACACTCCCTGAGGACAAGACTCTCCCTGCTAGCAGGACTCTCCCTGAGAACAGGGCTCAGCTACCCTGTGAGCTTGGTGGCTAGGCAGGCTTGGTTTAAAGATCCTGGGCCGGGGCAAACAGAGACACCTAACAGAACCTTTTTATCCTGAGTCAAGTGGTTTCTGTCAGGGTTTCTCAGAAATACTTTGTTCAGCAACCCAGTTGCCATTCTTAGGGGAATAATTAAGATGCATGCTGAAAAATTCTCACATGATCAGACCTCTAATAAAAAGTGGCAGTGACATGATTTTCTGTCTAGATGAGACACAGGTCACTTGTTCCATCAGATAGAACAGGCAGTAGTGAGTGAGGGTAATCATGTTAGTTTGTCAGCTGGCTCTCAAGGACTCGGAGACTCCGCCAGTCTAGCTGTGGTCGCCTGTGCTTTCCTGACATGTTCAGTCTTCTTATTCCCAGGTAAGAGTGAGGCCATTTAGTAAATAGAATCTGAGTGAAGACCGGAGGCAGAAAGGAAGTTGTCCATCCTCTCTCTCTCTTTCTCAAGATGTCTGAGGATTATGTTGATCCCAAGAGGTGTGCCCAAGGGAACATGAATTATTGGTGAATTACCAATCAAGGTGAAGAAAGGGAAAATGTCAGGTAAATGTTATCTGTGTGTTGTTTACTTAGACTCTTCCCTGAGGGAAGAGGGCTGAGTCGTTGAAATGCAGTGAGTGGTTTTTGCAGGTCTGTAATTCCTCTCTGCTGACAACTGTCATTGTAACCTTGTATTTGACATTTAAAAAGCAGAGTGCTGGAGAAACAGAGTGAAGGTTCGAGAATGACTAATGCTGCTTTGCCGTCTTGCCTGTCTCTTCTTGAATATATCATTAGTGCAAATGGTCTTTTTATTTTTCTTCTGTGATCCAAGATGTTTCCCAATTTTGGAACTTCCCCTGGGATTTCTCAGGAATATTTTTCTACTGTTACTTTATTATGGCATGAAGCCTCAAGCATGTTTGTGAAGCAAAGTCACTATTTCATCAATTCTTGGTAGCCTTTTGGTGGTAACTGGGAGAGGCAATTCCCTGAAGGCAGTACTCTTTTTCTTATGGGCTGGGGAAAGTAAGTGGCTTAAATATCTCTAAGAAAAAATGTTGTGACCTATTTGTGGGTTCATATATGCTAGTTCTAGTTCATTAATGTATTAATTCATGTAAATATTTATTTTAGATTTATTGAATAATTACAAGTGAGAATTTCATGATAGTACATATAAATAAACATTTGATTTATGGTAAAGAATACACATACATGAAAAAATGGAACTATTTTTTTCTCATGATATACCCGGAGGAAAAGTGCTTAATAACTCTAATGTCCAATCCCTTTCACAGAGTTGTTTTCGTAAAGACAGCTGTCCAGGGAACTTCCCTAGCAGTCCAGTGGTTAAGACTTCACCTTCTAATGCAGGGAGTTCAGATTCCATTTCTGGTTGGGAAGCTAAGATCCCACATGCCTCAGGCCAAAAAACTAAAAATATAAAACCAAAGCAATATCGTAACAAACTCAATAAAGACTTTTAAAAATGGTCCACATTAAAAAAAAATATTTTCAACTATAATAGAATTATTAAAAAAAAAAAAAAAAGAACAAATACCCAGACTGAATGAAGCATAGGAGAGGTACGCCTGTCATCTCCAGGTCTATGATTTTTACCTTGGAAGTTATCTTTATGATTCCCTTTTTCTTCTTTTTTTAGTTCAACTCAGGAAACTTCAGTTTCCAGGAAGATAAAGTAAATGCCTTTTTTTTTCTCCTATCCCTCTAACTAAGTGCAACTAAAATTCTGAATATTGTATCCAAACCAAGAATCAGTAAACTCTGAAAGGTGGTGAAAAGAAGGCAGATATGCTAGGGACACAGGAACCCAAGGAAAACACGGTGGTGACTCTCTTGGCTTTCTTTTGGTCTCCTATGCCCCAGGCTTGGAGCTGAAGAAGCCAGCACCTCAGAAACACCTAGGAGTACAGACACAATGCTGCTGCTGCTGCTGCTGTGTCTCTTCAGTCATGTCCGACTTTGTGCGACCCCATAGATGGCAGCCCACCAGGCTCCCCCATCCCTGGGATTCTCCAGGCAAGAACACTGGAGTGGGTTGCCAAATCCCCAACAAAAGCCTGCTCTTCTGGCCAAAGCAGCATTAGCAAGACAGAAAGCTTGTGTATGTTACCTTCTATTGTAGCCAAACACCAAAGAATAAACTCTGTCCTCACCCCATCTGTGCCAGCAAAGAGGGAGTAGAAAACTGAAACTTCCATCCTTGCAAGACTGTAATGTTATGCTAAAAAATGGCTTGTGTCTTTCCCTTTGAGTCCAGATGTAAACTCAAACTCAACATAACATTGCTAGGCGATAATGAGCTCCAATCCCAAGAGTGTCAGTGGAGAGTGTATGGAGAGTCCAAATATTTACCCCCACTTGGTGGAAAGAAGCAAGAAGTTTCTCCCCTGCTGTGTGGTATCAGAAGAGACTTAGAGGGGAGTCAGGATTTCCGCAGAAATAATGGAGGTTACAGGGGCAGGGCAGGGAGTAGGGGATGGGGCGGGGGGTCCCTACCCCTCTAAACCAGGGAGATAGCAACGGAGGCACAGTAGGGTCCTGGAACTCCCAGTGCAGCCCAGCGCATTGTACTGATGACAGCTTCCTGGTTTTGCTGTTACACTATGAAAGGGAAAGTGAAGGTCTTCCCTGGTGGCTCAGATGGTAAAGAATCGGTCTATAATGCAGGAGACCTGGGTTTGATCCCTGGATCAGGAAGATCCCCTGGAGAAGGAAATGGCTACCCACTCCAGTATTGTTGCCTGGAGAGTTCCACAGACAGCAGAGCCTGGAGGGCTACAGTCTAAAGTGTCAGAGCCAGACACAACTGAGCAATTGACACTTTCACTTTGTACCAACGCCAGTTTCCTGTTTTGCTATTACACTCGAGTTATACAAAATGTACTCACTGAGGAAAAGTGGGTAAGCAGTGCATGGGACCTCTCTGTACGATTTTCTAGTGTCTCACACCTTTGCCATTACTTCAAAAGAAAAATTTAAAGAAAGAGAGAAATATACGTATCACAAATTTAAACGTTTGCTTACAACTTGATTTCCAATAAATCATTTCCACTACATGAAATCAAGGTTGACTATATAATAAAGTTTCAAGACAAAAATATGTGTGCTTTGAGACAAAAATATGTGCGCTTTGAGACAAAAATATGTGTGCTTGTATATCTCTTTTCCTCACTACTCTGAACTGCTATTAAAAGACGTCTAAAATACCACACACATATACACACAACTAGTTAGTAACCATTTCCCAGAAAAGGTTCTACAAGATGATTAACTATTGTTGCAGAGCCAGGCTAATCGTTTACTTGACTCAGATTTCCTTTCCTTCTGGATAATGTGTATCTAGATCACATTTCTCAGGCTTTCTTGTAGTTATGTGTGATCATGTGACTGAGATCTTGGCAAATGGAATATTATTGGAAGTGATATATGTTTCTTACAGACCTGGCCCTTACTCACATGCTAGGTGATTCCTCACCTTCCTTCTGCACGTGTAGCTGTATGGAGGGCACTCCAGTTATCCTAGAGGAGACCTGAGCCTCAAAGAGAAGGGGCCTGCATACCAGAAGGACTGTAAGGAGTGGAGCATCATTTTCTCCTGCAACCAATTGGATTTTCAGTGAATGACTAGTGAGTTATAGCTCTTAAAGTCATGTAGACCTTGAGACCTTAGGGTTTATCTGTTCCTGAACTTTTAGTGATGTAAGGAAGAGGTGATAAGTGTGTTGAGGATCTTCTCTAGAGACCAAAGAGGTTGAGATTCCAAATTATATTTCAAACCTGATACCTGATACCTCCCTTACAAGGGAGTGAAGGCTGGGGACCAGGTTCTAGCTTAATCTATGTTACTTCATCTTGAAAATGAGATAATTGTACAAGGTAATCTCCATGCTTCAACCCCAATAGTCAGGAATATATTAGCTTGTATGAGATACAGCAAACACTTTGTAACCTTGGCTTCCTTCTCCTTTACTCATGAAAGATGTTGGTAAAAAATTACCTGGGTGTTTCCCTCTGAGGTAAGATGTAGCCTCACACTACTCAGTACAGTGCTGCAGGCAGCTGCTATCAACCTATTTGTATTGACACAAGCAGTCAAATCTGTTGGTTAGTGTTAATCTATGCTAGTCATTTAGTTGCTAGGAAGTGTCTGACTCTTTTGTGACCCCATGTAGCCCACCAGACTCCTCTGTCCATACAATTTCCCAGGTAAGAATACTGGAGTGGGTTTTTATATCCTTCTCCAGGGGATCTTCCCAGCCCAGAGATCCAACCCACCTCTCCTGCATTGGCAGGCGGATTCTTTACCACTGAGTGCCAGGGAAGCCCAGTATTCCTTTAGATAGTGACCTAAAACCAAGTGTTGATTTTAACCCCTACCCCTATCCTATCTAAGGAAGCTGATCATGTAGGTGGCAAGTTTTGTCTCTTCTAACACCTCTAGGGCACATGCCTCTCACCCTACTATCTTTGTCTCTCTCTCACACCTACCTATCCTCATTTGAAATGATGGTATTTGTGAGAATAGTTATGTTTCTCAGGGAAATGTCTAGATTTTAAGACATGTCTTGAGAATTTCTGTCTTAGAGGTACTGAAGGAGAAGCAATCTTTAGGAAACTTTAGAAATAGGTAAATTTTTATTTTTGTTAATACAAAGAGATACCCTATATTTCATGTTTTGAATAGGGACCTTAGAGTCAGAGAAATATATTTGTAAATTTATTTTAAAAATGTGTTGAGGAAGGCTTATAATTCTGGATTATTCTAAGTCCTTTTGGGGGTATGAAATCTGCCCCCAGCTGTTTACTTTGTATGGAAACAGCAGTAGTGCTTATAAAATCTATTTATTCCTCCTCTTCCTTGTCCACAGAAATAAAATCTATTTGAGATGGTAATGAATGAGTCAAATGGAAAATCCCAATGGCTGAAACATGGAAGGAACCCCAGTGTCCACTGACAAAAGAATGAATAAGCAAAATGTGATATATGCATACAATGTCTGACTGATGGTTTTCAGGAGCTGGAGGGAAGGAGGTATGAAGAGTTATTCTATAGTAGATACAGAACTTCAGTTTTCCAAAATGAAATGAGTTACGGAGATTGATGGCAGTTCTGGATATACACACAATACATGTTAAATATGTAATGTCAATGAACTGTACACTTAAAAAGAGTGGCAATGACAAATTTTATGGTATGTGTATCTTACTACTATAAAAAAATTGAAAATGACATCCTAATGGCATACCTCAAAGGAACCCGTGAGAATGCCTTCCTGGCATGCAGCTTACAGGATCGTTAGGAAATATGGTCAGCGCACATGATATGTAAATAGGACAACACTGTGGCTTTCTGAGAAAGATAGCTCCTTCTGATGCGCACACTGCCCCCCTTTCTTTATCTTCTTCTTTGAATGCAGTCATGGTGGCTTCATCACAGCAGCCATTCAGAGATCATGATGGAAAGGACAACAGAATCACAGACATATTCGCCTTAACACTGAGGCACTGAGCCAATTCCAGCTCCCACGTCTCTCTAGACTTTATGAGAAAAACAAACTCATGTTTTAAAGCCAAACTAGTTAGGTTTTTCTGTACCTTGCAGCCAGATAATACGCTGTGTTTACCATAAATACCCATAGGAGAATATTTTCTTTTCCAATAGAGAAAGGATATATCACCTTAGTAAGAATTAGGAAAAACCTTTAACAAAGGAAGTTTAAGAATACAATTATGAAACACAGAGAGTGATCTAAAATGACCCTGGGTAGGAAATTTATAGACAGACTCTAAAGGTTATGTAAACCACATCATGTATATGAGTATATAACCTTTCTACCTTCCCCAGGAGATTGTCTAAAGCTTTACCAGATTGCAAACAGTTCTGTGACTCAGTACATTTTAAAACCATTATAAGAGTTTTAGGTATACACCATTGGAAATGATAATTTATCCAACATTAAGTCCTATA
Source organism: Bos grunniens (assembly GCF_055505025.1). Taxonomy (NCBI): domain Eukaryota; kingdom Metazoa; phylum Chordata; class Mammalia; order Artiodactyla; family Bovidae; genus Bos; species Bos grunniens. The sequence goes on along the minus strand of NC_141193.1, from coordinate 48,334,230 downwards.
AGATTAATATCTACTACCTTCTATAATATTAATATCTACTTTATAATATCTACTACCTTCTGGCAAGGTGCTACGTGGCATCTACCTCTCTATTATCTCCTTCATTCCTCACAACAACCCTATTAGGAAACAATCCTTTTTTCTTTCATTTAGTAGATGAGGACATTGACATCTTAAGTGGTGCAGTAACTTGCCTATAATTTTCAAACACTATTTTGTCTCATTCATAAAAATCTAGAATAATACTTGGTAACTAATAGGTAGTAAATGAATATTTTAAATGAATACTAAGTGCAGAAGCAGTCTTCTGCTTGTGTTATCCTGCTTTATTGAACACCCATTACACCACAGCCTCATTCTGAGCTCTTAGAATGTAAAATATCCTTAAGAGATTTCTCTTGTCCTTAAGAAAATGACTCTTGAGTACATACCGTTTCATGTAAACAGGTAATTTCAATGCTATAGGTAATCTTTTTTTTTTTACTAAGATAATCAAGAATGAATTCAGAGTTGATAAACTTCGAGCTATGAGCATAGTAAACAAAGAACATAGCAACTGCAAAGGCTGCTGCTGCTAAGTCACTTTAGTCGTGTCCAACTCTGTGCGACCCCATAGACGGCAGCCCTTCAGGCTCCCCCCTCCCTGGGATTCTCCAGGCAAGAACACTGGAATGGGTTGCCACTTCCTTTTCCAATGCATGAAAGTGAAAAGTGAAAGTGAAGTCGCTCAGTCGTGTCCGACTCTTCGCAATCCCATGGATTGCAGCCCACCAGGCTCCTCTGCCCATGGGATTTTCCAGGCAAGAGTACTGGAGTGGGTTGCCATTGCCTTCTCCAAACTGCAAAGGCACAGGCCTATTAAAAAATGGGTAAATAAGAATGTGAGAATGATTAACAAATAAAATATAAGAAGAGTGGTGATGGAAGATGAGTCAAATTTAGATTAAAGGATGTTACATACCAATCTAGGAAGTTTGGATTTTAGGATTTTCTTCTAAGGTTAATGAGGAATTAACATGGATTGCTAGGTAGTGAAGCCAAAGCTCATATTTATTTTCAGCGAGATAACTCTGGAATCAGTGTGGAAGAAAAAGCAAGAAGTGCAGGATTGTGGTAGCTGTCTAGGCATAAAAGTTGAAGGCATTTGGTTTGAGTGGATTAGATACATAGAGTCCTCATCAGGAATTTAATGAAAAACATAAAATTAAAGTGAGATTACTGGACACAGAGATTTGTAATAACTTTATTTAAATAAAATTATGGTTGATACTTATTATTTGCAGATTCTGTCTTGCAAATTTGCTTACTTACTCGATTTGTTTGTAACCCCCCAAATCAAAACTTGTAGCATTTTGGGTCATTCACAGACAGATACTGAGTGGCAACAAATGTGAGTCGCCCAAAAGGATGGTCCCAGCTGATGCTCTGCCTTCCTGTTGCTGTTTTCTTCCCTGGCTCTGTCCTCATGCTGGAGCTGTGTCCTGTGTGCAGTCTAGTACCGTGCTTTGGCCATTTCGCCAAGAAGGCAAAGCAAGAGCGTTTGCTGCGTCAGAAGACGCGGTGAGGCAGCGGGCAGGAGACCGAAGGTGCGGGCGGCGCTCCCTGCCGTCCTCGCCCTCCCCGCCGCGCAGGGGAAGGACGGCGAGAGCCCAGACAGAGGCGAGCGGACACGTGGGCCAGGACGCCGGTCCCTCATGCGGTGCGGCTCAGGCCCGCCCGGGAGAGCAGGCGTCGCCACAGCCGTCAGTGGAGCCACGGGCGAGGGGGAGGCCCGGCAAGGACAGTCACCAGGGCTGCCTTCGGCCTCCCCAGCAGCCTCCCCCGCCGCGGGGCAGAGAGGGTACGAGCCCCGGGGCGGGGCAGGGAGGGACGCCCGACGCCGGAGCCTCGGGGTGGGGGTCGTCCGGGCCACTCCGGGCGCCCGCAGCAGGGGGCACATGGGGCAGAAGACCCAGGCCGCCAGCCCCGCCGCCCTCGGGTTGGCCAGAGGCCAAAAGTGGCACCGCAAGTCGGGTCAGCCAGACGCCCACAGGCCCAGGCGGGGGTTTCCAGAACCAGGGCCAAATCCAGCGCTAGGTGGCGGTCCAAAGGCCCGGAGTGCAATGCGCATCCAGAAGCCCAGAGCCCTCGGGGGCAGACACCGAAGGAGACCATGTTTTGATCATCTGGTGGGAATCCCAGACCACCTGACCTGCCTCCTGAGAAATCTGTGTGCAGGTCAAGAAGCAACAGTTAGAACTGGACATGAAAGAACAGAATGGTTCCAAATAGGGAAAGGAGTACGTCAAGGCTGTATATTGTCTTCTGCTTATTCAACTTATATGCAGAGTACATCATGAGAAATGCTGGGCTGGATGAAGCACAAGCTGGAATCAAAATTGCTGGTAGAAATATCAATAACCTCAGATATGCAGATGACACCACCCTTATGGCAGAAAGTGAAGAAGAACTAAAGAGCCTCTTGATCAAAGTGAAAGAGGAGAGTGAAAAAGTTGGCTTAAAACTCAACATTCAGAAAACTAAGATCATGGCATCCGGTTCCAGCACTTCATGGCAAATAGATGGGGAAATAGTGAAAACAGTGACAGACTTTATTTTGGGGGGCTCCAAAATCTCTGCAGATGGTGATTGCAGCCATGAAATTAAAAGACACTTGTTCCTTGGAAGAAAATCCATGATAAACATAGACAGCATATTAAAAAGCAGAGACATTACTTTGCCTACAAAGGTCCATTTAGTCAAAGCTCTGGTTTTTCCAGTAGTCATGTATGGATGTAAGAGTTGGACTATGAAGAAAGCTGAGCACTGAAGAATTGATGCTTTTGAACTGTGGTGTTGGGGAAGACCCTTGAGAGTCCCTTGGACTGCAAGGAGATCCACCCAGTCCATTGTAAAGGAAATGAGTCCTGAATGTTCATTGGAAGGACTAGCTGAAGCTGAAACTTCAATACTTTGGCCTCTTGATGCAAAGAACTGACTCATTGGAAAAAACCCTGATGCTGAGAAAGATTGAGGGCAGGAGGAGAAGGGGACAATAGAGGATGAGATGGTTGGATGGCATCACTGACTCAATGGACATGAGTTTGGGTAAACTCTGGGAGTTGCTGATGGACAGGGAGGCTTGGTGTGCTGCAGTCCATGGGGTTACATAGAGTCGGACATGACTGAGCAACTGAACTGAACTAACTTTGACCATTTGGTGCTTTATCTTGCTGATTTCTCGATTCAAAATGGTATCCAGGGATAATGAAGTGTTGTCTAGGGTTCGTACATTCCAGAAGGCTGTGCTAAGCCTTAGGGAGAAAATGTATCTTAGGTAAACTCTGCTCAAACATGAGTTTTCATGCTTCTGGCTATCAATTTAATGCTAAAAAGTTAATACTGTTTACTAAATACAGTATCTTTGAATAGAAATACACATAAAGCAAGTATTTGTATTGATAGCTTAAAAGAATATTTTGATCAGAGAGATGCTCTCAGGCTTCCCTGGTAGTGCTATTGGTAAAGAATCTACCTGCCAAGGCAGGAGATGCAAGAGACACGAGTTTGATCCCTGGGTTGGGAAGATCCCCTAGAGGAAGGCATGGCAACCCACTTTAGTATTCTTGCCTGGAGAATCCCGTGGACAGAAGAGCTTGGTAGGCTACAGTCCATGGGGTCACAAAGAGTGGGATGTGGCTGCAGCGACTGAGCAGGAGCATGAGAGGCTCTCAGGAACCTAACTCTAGTTTTCGTCCTGGGATCAATGGCTTAGTATTTTCTAGTTCATTATCTGCAGCAATTGTACTAAAGATACTGAAAATGGACCGTATATAGAACAGAATATTTGAGTAGGAAGAGACAGTAAATAATCAAATTCAATGCTTTTATTATACAGAACAAGCTCAAGTTCAAAGGCCTAAAATTAAGTGCCCAAGATTGTATACTTATTTATCAGAGAGATTAGAACAGAATTAGAAGTCTTTATATATATATATATATATATATATATATATATAGTGCTTTTTCCACTGCACAAAACACTAACATTTAAATAGAGTACTGTCATGGACAGAAAATTTAAGCCAAAGTCTTAGATGATTAGATTAACTCCTTTTAATTGGAAGGAGTGCTTTCAATGGACACGCATGATGAATTGCACATAGGACACATACGTGCAATTGCTCTGTTGTGTGACTCCAGTCTAAACCTCCATAGGTTCAGAAACCAAGAGCCTTTCAAAGATGATTGGAAACATCTCTCATAAACACACTTGTGCTGTTGGAAATACTACCTTTCTCACACCAACTATCAACTTTCCGAGGAGTCATAATCTAGTATGGGGTCAAGAAATTATGGCCTATGGGACAAATCTGTTCCACTGCCTGCTTTTGTAAACAAAGTTTTACTGGAACTCATGTATGCTCGTTTGCTTAGGCGTTATCTATGGCTACTTTCATGCTACAACTGTAGAACTGAGTAGTTGCAACTGAGAGTATATGGGCCCTTTTTTATCATCTTGCCCTTTGTAGAAAATGTTTGCTGACCCCCTGGTCCAGCAGATAGCATGGAATTTGGTGCCAGTTTCCATGTAAATAGTCATGATAGTCTTTGAAAACATTTCATCAGTTGTTATGCCCTTAACTTATGGTTTAAGATACTATATTGAGGAATCTTATCAAAGTGTCTGGATCATGGGAAAGGATTATCTTTTCTAGTCTATGTCATCCAAAAATCTGAATCAATTTAACAAAGTGATCCATAATTTATTTTAGTACTTACTGAATTACATGTCAGTCACCTCGGTTTCTCCATTCAAGGACTACCATGTTAAGATTCTGAATCAACAGTGAGTTGCTTGCTCTAGCCCATCCTCATCAGCTGTCAACACTACCTGAACCAATTTTTATTGCACTGTCAAAGCTAACTGACATTCGAAATCAACAGCAGGACAGAATTAACTTCCCAAGTGTCTTTTCTGTTGCATAGGCATATGTAAGAAATGCTTTTATTTAGCCTGGTGACATTTGCTGCCCAAGTACTGACAAAACGGTGTGTCTAAACAAATGTTGATTGCACAGATTCATCTTCCCATGATAATGAATGTTAAATGCAGAGAGGTAATTATACAATAATCTGAAAACCGCACACAGTGACTTTGGCTCAGTGGAATTGCTTGGGAAAGAGTGTTTTAATTTTATAATATGACACTTCAATGAAAATAATACTGTGGTAAACATTTTAGCAGAATTTCTGCTATATTCCTATTCTTGTTAAAATGTATGTATGGAAACTTCCTGAATTTTTAAAAATATTTTTATTAATTAGTACATGAGTGATGAATTAAGACATCATTTCAGTTTCTTCTAGTCTCATAGACATCTTTAGTATGAACATTTAGTACCCCTAGATGGATATTTTATGAGTATTAAGAATTATGTTAAACCTTTGTCTCTGAATTTGCAAAGTGTGGGGTAGAGAGATTTAGCAGGACTTGGGGAATCAAATAAAGTACGAATAATTGTGATTTCCTTCCAGATATAGACCAGAGATTATTTTTTCATTGATTCTTTCTAAGGATTATAAGAATAGTAGAGTGGAAATGAAAAAAAAAATCATAATCATGAGTGAGGAATGTAGAAAGAAAAGATGTCTTGGGTTTAAATGCTCTATGGAGGAAAGAATGACAAGAACAGCAGTCAAGAATGAGAGTGAAACTACACAAAAATCAAACCAAAGTGGATTAAAAATTTGGATATAAAACCTAAAACTAGAAAACTCCTAGAAGAAAACATAAAGGATAAATAAGCTCCTTGCCCTTGCAATCTTGATTCCAGCTTGTGCTCAACATCCAGACAACTAAGATCTTGGCATCTGGTCTCATCACTTTATGCCAAATAGATGGGGAAACAGTGGAAACAGTGACAGACTTTAATTTGTGGGGCTCAAAATCATTGCAGATGGTCATTACAGCCATGAAATTAAAAGACACTTGCTCCTTGGAAGAAAAGCTATGACCTACCTAGACAGCATATTCAAAAGCAGAGACATACTTTGTCAACAGAGGTCCATCTTGTCAAAGCTATGGTTTTTCCAGTAGTCATTTATGGATGTATAAAGAAAGTTGAGCACCGAAGAATTGATGATTTTGAATTGTGGTGTTGGAGAAGACTCTGAGAGTCCTTTGGACGGCAAGGATATCAAACCAGTCAATCCTAAAGGAAATCAGTCCTGAATGTTCATTGGATGGAGTGATGCTGAAGTTGAAACTCCAATATTTTCACCACCTGATGCAAAAAACTGACACCCTGAAAAAGACCCTGATGCTGGGAGAGATTGAAGGCAGAAGGGGACAACAGAGGATGAGATAGTTGGATGGCATCACCGAATTGATGGACATGAGTTTGAGCAAGCTCCAGGAGTTGGTGATGGACAGGGAAGCCTGGTGTGCTGCCGTCCATGGGGTCGCAAAGAGTCAGACATGACTGAGAGACCGAACAGAACTAAACTGAAGCTCCTTGACATCGGCAAAGTTTTTTCTAATTCAATACTGAAAATAAAGGCAACAAAGTAAAAACAAATAGATGAGTCCACAGCTAACTAAAATGCTTCTACACAGGTAAGGAAACTATCAACAAAATGAAAAGACAACATAGAAAATAGGAGAAAATATTTGCAAATAGCATATTTGATAATGTGGTCAAATCACATTTTGATACCTAAAATATACAAGTAAACTCATACAACTCGATAGCATAAAACCACAAATAGCATACTTTTAAAATGGGCAAAAGATCTGACTAGACATTTTTACAAAGAAGACATACAAATGGCTAATAGGTACATGAGCAGTTGCTCAGCATCACTAATCATTAGGGAAGTCAAGTCAAAACGACAAAAAGCTATCTTCTCACACCTGTTGTGTCATCAAGAACATGAAAGCTAGTAAATGGCAAGAACGTAGAGAAAAGAAACCGTTTGTACACTGTTGGTATGAATAGAAGCTGATAAAACCACTGTGAAGAATAGTATGGAGATTTTAAAGGAAATTAAAAATAAAACTGCCATATGATCCAACAATCTTTCTTCTAGGTAGATATCCCGAGAAATCTAAATTATTTGCTAAAACAGACATTTGTACTATCATGATCATTATAGTATGATTGACAATAGCCATGAGAGGAAGACAACCCAGTGTCAGTGATTGAATAAATGAACTAAGAAATGTAAAGTATACATATACACACAGACTTCTCCAGGGGTTCAGTGATAAAGAATCTGCCAATGCAGGAGATGGGGGGTTGATCCCTGGATTGGGAAGATCTGGAGAAGGAAAAGGCAACCTATTCCTATATTGTTGTCTGGGAAATCCCATGGAAGAGGAGCCTGGTGGGCTACAGTTCACAAGGTCCAAAAGAATGTGACCCAATGGAGTGTATACACATGGTGCACGATGCTGTGTTTATGAAATAAGTTGTGATGTGCAAAAATGATCATTTCTAAACATATATATTTAAGAAATGTAAGTGATATTAAGTAAGGAGACTGAATGTGCTTTGGCTTTGGGAAGAGTGAGCTATTTGAGAAGAAACACAAAATGGGAAGATGGAAGTATTTAGACTGAGTTATACATCTAACTTCTGTAATTTTATATTGAATCAATTGACCTATGCTTCTAGTCTCAAACTCAAAAGTCACTATGAAATGTGCAAAGGCATGTGTGGTGGTAATCAGAAAGCACTGGCTACTTCAAAGTTGTTCTTCGGTTTGTAGTCTAAGCTGACCTTAGTTAAGCCTAAACTTTTCACCTATTCATAGGCCAAATGTGAAACCAGTGGCAATCCTGACAGTGATTTGTGATTTGGGGCTCATTAAAATGGCAACCCACTCCAGTGTTCTTGCCTGGAGAATCCCAGGGACTGGGGAGCCTGGTGGGCTGCCATCTGTGGGGTTGCACAGGGTCGGACATGACTAAGGCGACTTAGCAGCAGCAGCAGCATCACATATTTGACCATTCAAATCAATTAGCCTGTAGTATAAAGGCCACAGAGTGCTGATCTTCTGAATAACTAGTACTCAGTCCCTAAGAGCATGGACTTTAAAATCAAAAAGCTCAGCTTTGCCATTTATTTGGTGTGTGACTTTGGATACTTGAATTAACTCTTTCCAAACAGCAATGTCAAAAGCAACTCTTTCTGACTCAATAGACTTGAATTTGAACTAACTCCAGGAGAGAGTGAAGACAGGGGAACCTACTGTGCTGCAGTCCATGGGCTCTTAAGGAGTCAGACATGACAGTACTTTAATTATATTAGATAGGAGTGATAATTCACAAGACTGGTATCTTTACTAAATGAAAAATAGTCAGCATCGAACAATGTTATTATATAAAAAAATGTCAATGTTTAAATGTGATCATGGGCTAAATGAGAGGCTAAGTAATCTATATTCTATGAGCAATATGAGACAGGCAGAAATGAATAGAACAGGTAGGCTACCAAAATGCTATTTGCAGCCAGAAGAGAATAAACACTTATTTCTTAGAGTCTAATATGAATTTGATGTTCTCCTGACACTAGCAAAGATGTATTGCTTACATACCTTCACATTTCACCAGACATAATATTAAAATCCATGGGAGGATCCACACGATGACATTGCATGTGCAGATTCCAAGGAATTCCTGTTTCTGCTCTCACTCTTTGCAAATAGAACCCAGGCAGCAGGGTCTGAAATGGTGTTTTGCTCAACTGAGCTTTAAAGCCAATGTTCATCACTCCTCAGATTAGCACTACCTGATACACAAACAGATAAATTTAATACTTCTCCATTTGAAAAATAAAATCTGTAAAGTTGAGCTAGAAGATTGTAACTCAATCTCATAAGCGTAATGTCTATGCAGTAGCTTCTCAAAAGGAAAGAAAGCAAAATGATCTTATAATCAAGCCACCACATTTCTAAGAGATTAGAATTAGATCCCCAAGACAATGTTCCTATCTGTGTCAAGAAAAATTTCCACCTTGGGAGTCCTTTGTTTATTTTTAGAACTATTTGATAATGCCCCCTTCCCTCTGTTTTCTAAAGAAGAATCTTTTCCACACCTTCACGGTTTGGTGAAACAAAAACTTCATATAATTTTTCAAATAAAGAAATGGTATAGTCTGAGGAAGACATTATTTCAGGCCCTCTTTTAGGGCGGAGATTCACCTGCATCAGGATCTTCAGAATTGATCTCTATAGAGCTCCAGCAGCTCCTTAAACATTCCCTATGAGAAAGAAGGTACCATTGTCAAGTCTAAGGTAAGAGATTATGTTGGAGATTCCTACATGATTTCATTAAAAAATTGTGAGATGCTTCAGATAAAGCTACTTGTTTGCTATTGTTTAACCCAGAATTTCTCTATCATATTTATATAATGTAACCTTTTCTCCCCCAGTTTCAATATATTGTCATCTGTGGAGCTGCTTTGTCAAATGTACTTTGGGAAACACTGTCTCATCAATGACAAGTGGCCACAGGAATTTAGAAAGAATATTTAACTAATGACCCAATCACTTCCTGTGGGATAACACTGTTGCTTGATGGTAATTGCATATTTACTTTTTATGTCGTTGAAATCCTTTTCTTTGCACTGTGTGCTGTATTTTCTATCGATGACCCTACAGAAAAGGAATTCTCCAGGTAAGAATACTGAGGTGGGTAGCCTTTCCCTTCTCCAGGGGATCTTCCCAACCCAGGGATTGAACCCAGGTCTCCCGTATTGCAGGAAGATTCCTTATCATCTGAGGCACCAGGGAAGCCCTACAGAAAAGGTCTAACTTGTGATAATTGTCCTTGCTAAAACCCTTCTTATGGGGCAGACAAAGGTGAGTTCTTCCTTTAGGCTCTCTCTAGATAACTGTCCATAACTGTTTCATCCTTTTAAGATTTGCCTTTAGCTTTTTCTCCTCCCATGATTTTTCTGAAAATCCTTTTTAAGCCGGTACAGATACCAGAGGATGAGATGGTTGATGGCATTGCCGATTCAATGGACATGAGTTTGAGGGAGTTCCAGGAGTTGGTGATGGACAGGGAAGCCTGACATGCTGCAGTCCATGGGGTCGAAAGGGGTCGGACACAACTGAGCGACTGAACTGAACTGACTGAGAAGTACAAAACTCATGTTCTCTATTTTTTTAATGTCTAGGCCCATTCTAGGTTGTTTTGCATATTGTTTCCAAATCTATATTTAGACGGCTGTTTTTAATTTCCAGACTGTATCTTCTACTACCAGCTATTGACTATTTGCATATTTGAATAGATAATTACTTGATCAAGCCTGCTTTGCATTTAGTTTCTCTCTTTTTGAGTTTAATTAGTTTTTAAAAAACTATTACTTTCTGCAAACTGAATGAAAGGATCCTTCTTTCATCTACGACACTGATAATATTTTTAGGCAACTCAGATTCCAGATTCTTCCCTCCACCTCCACTCACACTTCTAAAAGTTTTCCTCAACATAGACCCACTCACTTACAAACCAACTGTGAATATAACTCCTCTCTGCACCTTGGATCCATGAAGTGTCTGTATATGGATTCTTATCAACGACTGTGTCAGAAAACATCATCATTCAACAGGCTTTATCAGAATAACATTGTCTGCATCATACATTCTGAGTTTACTGAAGAAAATATCATTTGGTAAATAAATGCCTTATATGATCCACAAATTGTATCTGTTATTTCTTTCATATTTACAGAGTTTTCTTTCCTATGATAATAAGAAATTAAACTTGTCTGTCACATACCTCCACTTCTGAAGGTCATGTTATCTTCATGCTAAACAGGTACTAAGCCAGATTATTGCTACCTCACACTTGTATCAAATTTATTTATTTTTGCATATTTCAGTGTTTCTGAAACTGGGATAAATCTTACAATTGATAGTATCCTAGCAATGTGCTAAGTTTAATAGGAGGAGGTTTTTCTTTCTTAACGATGTGTTTAATAATGATGAATCAGTTTCAAAAAAGATTTAAAGGAAATATGTATTTTAATCCTTCCAGTATGTAGACTATAATGCTCTATGACTTGGTGAGATTCTTAGAGGAAAATTAAAATATGATTTTAATAATTCATCCATTTATGGGCATCCAGGTTGCTTCCATGTCTTGGCTATTGTAAACAGTGCTGCAATGAAGTTTGGGGTGTATGTATCTTTTCAAAGTATGGTTTTCTCTAAATATATGCCCAGGAGTGGGATCGCTGAATCATACAGCAGTTCTATTCTTAATTTTTAAAGGAACCTCTATACTGTTCTCCATTGAGGCTGCACCAGTTTGCATTCCCACCAATAGTTTAGGAGGATTCCTTTTCCTCCATATTCTCTCCAGCCATTTATTGTTTGTAGGCTTTTTGATGATGGCCATTCTGACCGGTGGGTAGTGTGTTCTTTATCATACCCCAGGACATTAGATGGTAAAGCATCTGCCCACAATGCAGGAGACTCAGGTTTGATCCTTGGGTCAGGAAGATCACCAGGGGAAGGAAATGGCAACCCACTCCAGTACTCTTGCCTAGAAAATTCCATGGATGGAGGAGCCTGGTGGGCTATAGTCCATGGGGTTGGACACGACTGAGTGAATTCACTTCACTTCAGGACATCTCAAAAAAAAAAAAAAAAAAAAGTCACTCTACTATCAACCTGTAAGCATCAGTATTCTCTACTTCATGGTAAGATGGTTGTACAAAAGGTATCTGGGATCTTTGGTTACTCATACTTTAGGAAGTGACTAATATTTCTGTCTATGACTTTAAGGCAATGAGCTGTGTCTGATCATAAAGGTGGGGCTGTTACATTAAGAACCTTTGGATGTATCCAACTGACACTCCCTGGTAAGAGGAAGTGTGCTTAATTACATTGTGCTTGCTTTGAGTCTTCCTTGAGATTTCATCAAACAAGCGTTCCACCTGGCTGATAGTTTAGGGTTCACTGAACTGCTCCTGGGGCACTACCAGATGTTGCTTTTGGTGTTAAACTGTTCTAGAAGTTGGCTCCATCTGCCAGAATTCCTTCTGTGAAAACCTGCAGGTCAGATTATTTACATGAAAACACGCCAGAATTACAACTGGGGTATTCAGTATGGAATAATAACTTGATGCTGCAGCATAGCATCATCTGTGATAGCGATCCAGGCTGGGTGACCTCCTCTGGTCCTTCAGGACTGTACACCTGTCTCTCTCTTGTCTCAATTCATTAGATGTCTTCACACCTGCCTGGTTTTGCAGTCCATTCTTTCTTGACCATTTGTGTGTTTGTTCCTCTTTTTTTTTTTGTCCTTCTCTGGCTCTGGGTCTGTCTCTTTCCTGCTGTTCACAGAGGATCACTGTCAACAGAGTTTTGGTGCCATTTACGGTGTCACAGGTGAAATCTCATAGCTTGCATCCAGATTCAAGTCCTTTTATACATGCATATATAGGAATTGGGACCAAAATTGTAAAGTCACTAGACACTTGGGAAAACAGGTTATCCCAAAACATATTCTAAAACAGTAAATTTTCAAAATTAATATCTTTTGTAGTATGATACTATAGCATTTCTTTTTTGCCCTTGATAACTTGTTAAGCTTTGCTTGAATTACAGAAACCAACATGGGAAGCTTCTGGGATCAGGCACTGGGCTCATGAATGTAAAAAGAAATTTTGCATTAATATTGGTAGATGACTGACTTTATGGAATACCACCAAACAACAGATTGCATCTTTCCCAACACTTCCTTTCAGCTACTCAAAACCAAGCTCTTCTTGACATTATACACTGCTATGTTCTTGTCACTGATCTCTAAATTGGTAATTGTTCACTTTCTTGACTGTGATCACCTCAGAGAAAATTTCCCTGACTTCTCTATCTGAACAAATTTCCTTTTATTATTTTCTATCTCAACTCTTTTTCTCTTTTCTTCATAAGCTCCACTGTAACATGCTGTTACTTCCCTGATGGTTCAATGGTAAAGAATCTGCCTGCTAATGCAGGAGACACAGGTTTGATCCCTGGGTTGGGAAGATTTCCTAGAGGAGGAAATGGCAACTGCTCCAGCATTCTCGCCAGGATAATGCCATGGACAGAGGAGCCTGGTAGGCTGCAGTTCATGGGGTCGCAAAGAGTTGAGCATGACTGAGGGACTGAGCACAGCATGTGGTTGTTTTATTTGCCTGTGTTATTTGAGTTTTTGGTCTGTCACTGTAAATGGAATATAAACTTCATGTATCCTATTGAGAAACTGAAATAAGAAGGTATATCTCTATCTATCTATGTCTTTGTCCCACTTCAGCTAATATTCAGTCTTCAAACTCATTCAGGAGGGGTGTCCGACACAGAGCTCCTAAGTCCCTGGGAATTTCCTGGGTGATAGCAGTATCTTTTGCCCTTAGGAGGCAACTCTTGGTGGGTTCTTAGATGGTAACTAGTCACTAGAAGTACCAGGCCATAAATAGAAGCTTGGAACTTTTATCCCCACTGCTTATTCTCTAGAAAGGGGAGAGGGACTGAACACTAAGTTAGCAATGGATCATGCCTATTGGATGAAGTTTTCATAAAACAGTCCCTGAAGTAATAAGGTTTGAGAACCTTCTGGGTTGGTCAACACCTATGTACCATGAGAGTGGTGTGCTCCAATACCAGAGGGACAGAAGGTCCTAAACTCAGGACCCTTCTGAGATGTGTGTGTATCACTTCATCTGGCTGTTCATCTGTATCTTCTATCAGATCCCTTATTAGAAAATAAACTGGTAACTGTAAGTCAGTGTTTCACTGGGCTTGGGGAGCTGTTATAACAAATAATCAAATCCTAGGAGGGAGCTGTGAGAACCCTGACTTATAGCTGCTAAGTCAGAGGCCCTTGTGGCAAGCTGGGACTTGAACTTTACAGCTGAAGTGGAGGCAGTTTTGTGAGAGTTGAACCCTTCACCTGAAGAATCTGATGCTAACTCTGGGTAGATAGTGACTGAGCTGACTTGAATTGGATATCCAGCTGGTATCAGAATTGGTCATTATGAGAGTAAATCCCCAAATATTTAAAGTAGTATTAACAGTATAAAAAGAAAAGAGTGCATTTTCCCCTTTACAGGATCCAAATTTCCTTTTCATTGACTCCTAGTACACAGCCTACAGAATAATCTCAATAAATAATAGTTAATGTGCTGTGTGTGTGCAAGCTAAGTCACTTCAGCTGTGTCTGACTCTTGGGACGCTATGGACTGTAGCCCCCCAGGCTCCTCTGTCCATGGGATTCTCCAGGCAGGAATACTGGAGTGGGTAGCCATACCCACCTCTAGGAGATCTTCCCAACCCAGGGATTAAACCTGCATCACTTTTGCCTCCTGCATTGGCAGCAGGTTCTTTACCGCCAGTGCCAGCTGGGAAGCACTAATGTGCTATGCGTTATCCCAAATTCTTTACATCTGTTAACTCACTTATTCTTACAACAACCCTAATGGAGGATGTAATTATTATCTCTATGTTGCAGCTATGGAAACAGAGACACAGAGATCAAATAACTTGTTCAGGGCCACACAGCTTGTTTGTGGATTAGTTGGAATGCAGATCCAGGAAATCTGACTCTGGAATTCATGCTTTTAATGAACATAGTCATTATTACATATAATACCTATCTTACCTATAGAAAGTTAATAAAGGAAAATGTTCTAAAGCAAAAGTAGGTGATGCACTGAAATAATGGTAGAATGTTCCCAAGTAACTTTGAAATGCAAGCAATAATGATTTCCCTGAATGTCCTCTGTCAAAGAATGATTTCCAGGCTAGTTGAACTATATTGTTGAAAGCTGTAAGGCATTGTTAAGATATTAACATATCTAAAGAAAGAATGTGTCAATCATCAGGGAGATTATTCTGCAATGGAAATAAACAACACAAAAAGGAGAATTAAAGGGGTGTTACTAGGCTAAGGAAACTATCCTCCTTCCCTGCTCTCTGTTCAGTCTGAGAAGGAAGATGGCAGCTTGATAAATACTTTACAGGTGTTCTTTTTGAATTGTGGTAAAATATACATAATGTCAGATCTACATTTGTACCATTTCTCAGTGTTCATTTTAAAAGCCTTAGCTGAGATTTTTGTGTAGCTAATGAGCAGCCATTAGGATGGATATGCACAAATCATATGCTTATTTCTTAATTTCTTGTTTTATTTCTGTGCTCCTGCTCAGTCGCTAAGTCATGTCTGACTCTTCATGACCCCATGGACAGTAGCATGCCAGGCTTCTCTGTCCATGGGACTTCCCAGGCAAGAATACTAGAGTGGGTTGCCATTCCTTTCTCCAGGGGATCTTCCCAACTCAGGGAACTCCTGAATTTCCTGCATTGGCAGGCAGATTCTTTACCACTGAGCCACCTGGGAAGCCCCCATATAGAGATTTTTAGCAAAGCATAATTTGAAAGATGGAGGTGGGAGCAATGATTTGAGTGTAGAGGTAGAAGAAAGAAACTGAAACTGCTCTGCATCACTTCTCATGGTAAGCCTACAAGCTAGCTCCAGTGCAAACAGAGGATTTTGCAAGTAACAGAAGAGGTGGCAAAATGCTTATCTTCCTGGGATGGATGACTGTTTTCCTCTGGGAGTGGTTACATATGTCCTAGCCAACAGTATCCGTTTGCAAGAATCTTAAAGCATTTTTGTAACCATACTAGTATAGAGATCTTTAAAGTAAACACCCAAACTGTATTGCTTGTGTGTCTTACAGCGACACTTCCTCACTGGACTAGTTTGCCTAGCGTGACTGAGGAAGAATAACAAACTTGAAGAGATACATTGCCAGAGAGGGGGAGTGTACAACGGATGCAGGAGTGTGAAATTTCCTAGAGTCATCATGGGAGATCTATACAGCTTTTAAAAATTAAGTGTGGAGCCACGGACAACAAAGTGCTGTTAGGAAAAAATTGATATGCCATGCAACTTTAAATGGTATAATTTTGCAAAAGAAAGTGAGAAACAAACCATAAAACTAAATGAGACTTGGCTCATCACCACCCTCAAACCCCCAGGATCTTGAAGGATCACATTAAGAAATGTATTTCATTTCTTGAACTCCAGGGTAGGAGAAAGCAGCTGGGAAGTATATTTAATTCAAAAGCCAAGGGGTTGACTTGGAGGAGATGGATTAAAAACTGTATGTAAATATTAGGAAGACGGCTTTGAGGAGGCTATAATTAGCAATTGAGGCTCTGGTCTTCCATGCATGGTCCAAGGAAAGGCTGTACTTCCAAATATACTATCTGTCTGGTTCCAGGTTGAGTGGATCAGGCTACCCAAGCTTGAATCAATAAGCATTAAAACTTCAAACTGTATCATTTAAGACTACGATATACCAGCAAACATTTGATTACCAATTACTTTTCCATGTAGCTTGCTTATATGAAAGAAATGTACTGCCAAAGAATTTTTATGTTTGATCCACTTGACAATTAGAAATCTTTCAGTTCAGTTGCTCAGTTGTGTCCGACTCTTTGTGACCCCATGGACTGCAGCACGCCAGGCCTCCCTGTCCAACCAACTCCCAGAGCTTACTCAAACTGATGTTCATCGAGTTGGTGATGCCATCCAGCCATCTCATCCTCTGTCATCCCCTTCTCCTCCCACCTTCAATCTTCCCCGGCATCAGGGTCTTTTCAAATGAGTCAGTTCATTGCCAAAGGTGGCCAAAGAATTGGAGTTTCAGCTTCAGCATCAGTCCTTCCAATGAATACTCAGGACTGATCTCCTTTAGAATGGACTGGTTGAATCCCCTTGCAGTCCAAGGGACTCTCAAGAGTCTTCTCCAACACCACAGTTCAAAAGCATCAATTCTTTGGCACTCAGTTTTCTTTATAGTCCAACTCTCACATCCACACTTGACTACTAGTAAAACCATAGCCTCGACTAGATGGACCTTTGTTGGCAAAGTAATGTCTCTGCTTTTTAATATGCTATATACTGTCTAGGTTGCTCACAGCTTTTCTTCCAAGGAGCTAGCTAGTGTCTTTTAATTTCATGGCTGCAGTCACCATCTGCAATGATTTTGGAGCCCCAAAATAAAGTCTTTCACTGTTTCCATTGCTTCCCCATCTATTTGCTATGAAGTGATGGGACCGGATGCCATGATCATAGTTTTCTGAATGTTGAGTTTTAAGCCAACATTTTCACTCTCCTCTTTCACTTTCATCAAGAGGCTCTTTTGTTCTTCTTCATTTCCTGCCATAAGGGTGGTGTCATCTGCATATCTGAGGTTATTGATATTTCTCCCAGCAAACTTGATTCCACCTTGTGCTTCATCCAACCTGGTATTTCACATGATATACTCTGCATATGAGTTAAATAAGCAGGGTGACAATATGCAGCCTTGATGTGCTCCTTTCCTGATTTGGAACCAGTCTGTTGTTCCATTTCCAGTTCCAGTTGTTGCTTCTTGATATGCATACAGATTTCTCAGGAGGCAGGTAAGGTGGTCTGGTGTTCCCATCTCTTTCAGAATTTTCCATAGTTTTTTGTGATCCACAAAGTCAAAGGCTTTGGAATACTCAATAAAGCAGAAATAGATGCTTTTCTGGAACTCTATTCGATGATCCAACAGATGTTTGAAATTTGATCTCTAGTTCCTCTCCCTTTTCTAAATCCAGCTTGAACTTCTGAAAGTTCATGGTTCATGTATTGTTGAAGCCTGGCTTAGAGAATTTTGAGCATTACTTTGCTAGCCTGTGAGATTAGTGCAACTGTGTGGTAGTTTGAACATTCTTTGGCATTGCCTTTCTTTGGATTTGGAATGAAAACTGACCTTTTCCAGTCCTGTCATCACTGGGGAGTTTTCCAAATTTGCTGGCATATTGGATGCAGCACTTTCACAGCATCATTTTTAAGAATTTGAAATAGCTCAACTGGAATTCCATCACCTCCACTAGCTTTGTTCATAGTGATGCTCCCTAAGGCCCACTTGACTTCACATTCCAGGATGTCTGGCTCTAGGTGAGTGGTCATACCATTATGGAATTGTAGAATTCTCTAATTAATTACATCATAGTATTCTCTAATTAATTACAATTTAATACACTGGCATTTTGAGTTATTTGACTTGTTATGTAACTTACCTTCTAAGAGAGGTTGCTGCTGCTTCTAAGTCACTTCAGTCGTGTCCGACTCTTAGCGACCCCATGGAATGCAGCCCACCAGGCTCCTCCATCCATGGGATTTTCCAGACAGGAGTACTGGAGTGGGTTGCCATTGCCTTCTCCGAAGAGAGATTAAACTGCTATAATCTATATGCGTTTGTTCTCTTTGGTTATTGTGGTTCTCATTCTATGCTAATTAACTACTATTTTATACATCATTATATATATATATATACTTTTTTATACATTAACTACTATTTTATACAGTCCATACAGTCTGGTTAATATGCATTACTTCTCAAAGATGGTATCAACTTAAATATGCTGAAGAAATCTAGTGTTTGAAATAAAGGGTCAGGGCAGATATGGAATGTTATTAATTTATCATCACCTTTGCTTTGGTGTCTTTTTGCTGTTATTCAGTTGTTCTGTCGTGTTCAACTCTTTGTGACCCCATGGATTGCAGCACTCCAGGCTTCCCTGTCCTTCACTGTCTCCCAGAGCTTGTTGATTTCTTGGTTGCCAGTAAAACTGAGCTCACCAGCAGAATTTCCTTCTGCATTACCATGACTTGCCATTTCCAGTTAACCAACTACCTCGTGAATACTAGAAATTTTGAGTGTGAAGATTTGTATGTTGTACGTTCACAAAGATTTCCTGAACTGTGCTGAACTTGATTGCTTATTTTCCGACATTTTCAAACAAAACCATTGAGGACTATGCTGTTCCCTAACTAACCCCTTGTAACTTTTTAGTGTCCTAAACTGAATGGATTCAGTGTGGTTTCCTCCATGCCCATATGGTCTCCAGATCTTGCATATAAGCAGGTCTGTGTTCCCGACCTTATATATCAGCAGAACAACCTCACAGATGCTGAACAGAGGTGCTGTCATCTCACTGCTCACTCAAGCCATCAGTTTTGCTCCGCTCCTGAGAGCTACTGGGATCTCCAGACTGTGTGACTGACACCCAAGACTCCTCCTGCTGTGAAACCTACTCTCTAGTCCCCACCCTGCAGTAATGACCATTTAAAATAGAATCTGAACATCCAAATCTTAGAGTATCACTTTTAGCTTTATACTCTTGAGTCAACTTTTGACTTAACTTTGAAGTTACTTTCATAACTTTCACTATGAAGCATCTCTATGATAGGGATGTACATTTCATGTCTTTATAGTTTGCATTCAGAGGAGCAGTATATAAAAGAACCATTGTGTCAATACTGTTTGAACACATGCTGTTAAATTTGCCTGTGACATTTGTGGGACAGAATAATATAGCAATTCCCCTGGAGTTACTTGTATATCTTAGTCATTTTTATGCATCGATGCATTTAAGATAACTGCAATTTCAATATCTTGTGGGCAGGCAGAACAGAGTTATTTAATCATTAGAGTGAATTGCCAATTCAGATATCTTGAAAATTTAGGCTTTTTATTATTTTTTGCAAGAGATCCTTAATATAACTGTTAAATGTATGTGGAAGACACAGGTTGTGGAAGCATATTGCTCCATACTTACACATGTATAAAAAACATTTTGGGTATGCGTGTGTATATATATATATATATATATATAAATACTATGCAGTCTTCTGATAAGGTAGAAAAAGAGGCATTAAAAGGAAAGGAAATGTGTTTAGCGTTAATTATGAGAACCTATTTTTTGGAAGGTATAGATCTACAACTCATGACACGAGTTCTTATTTTAAGTGAAAAAAAATTGAAATGAGGTAACATAAAATGGTTTCTGGTAATTTTGAGCAATAAGGTATACACAAGGAGGTCATAGAAACACATTAGAGTAAGTTGGCTCCAATACAAAGGGATCTCAGAACAAAAACATCCCATCACATTCTAACTTGTGTTTCTGATATGTATGTACTTGCTTTCTCTTATTAGTAGTAGTTTTGAAGAAAACTGCTTCATATCTATATCTTCTATGGAGTCCTAGATAATGTCTTGCATAGAGTTGATTTGGAATGTGTGAATATATAATAAGAATTGTAAAGAACATCATTCGTATGTTGATGCCATCTGGCTCAGACATTAAAGAATCTGCCTGCAATGCTAGAGATGCAAGTTTTATCCTTAGGTGGGGAAGATCCCTGGGAGAAGGAAATGGCTACACACTCTGGAATTCTTGACTGGAGAATCCTGTGGACAGAGGAGTCTGGTGGGTTACAGTCCATGGGGGCGTAAAGAGTCAGCTGACTGAGCTGCTAACAAAAGGCTGCTGTCAGGGTGTTTCCTGGTCTAGGGGGGTTGCAGGCTCTGCTTTGCAATTGGGCGGCATCGCTGGCTGGTCTTCCTGCCTGAGCAAAGCCTCAAGCCTTGCTCAGCAGCTAGGCAGGGGTGCAGACTGGGCTTTTTCTGCTGGGGTGGGCTGTAGGCTAGACTCTGGGGCTGGGTTGGCTGCAGGCTGGACTCCACCTCTCAGGGCTACAGCAGGCTGGGCTCTGGGATGCCTGGTGTGCTCTGCAGGATCTTTGGTTATGTGGCGCCAGAGCCTACACAGAGGTGCTGGCTTGCTTCATGCCCTGGAGGGGCTATACTAGGGGCCCTGGAGCGGCCAAGGTTCTCTGGTTAGGTGGGACTGGTGGCTACACTCAGCGGTTGGGCAGGACTGTGAAATGGCCTCCCTTCCCCAGTGAGGTGGTTAAAGGCTCCCGGACCAGTACAACCTTTTGCCTGGGGCCCGGATTAGGTAGCACTGAGTGCCCTGGCTCTACAAGGTCACCCTCAGCTGTGCAGATGGACAGAGCCTCCCGGATGGCTGGGATCTCTGTGTGGGTGCCGCTGCAAGCAGGACCGCAGCCGCCGAGATCTCAGCCTTGGTTGCTTTGCGCCCTGTTCCCCGTCACCATCAAATCCCCAGACGTCAAGTCCCACAGGTTCCCCAGAGATCCCCATGAGACAAGACATGAATGAGCCTCCCAGGAAGCCTCCTACAGTTCTGGGGAACTGAATGCCCTTGTGGTGTTCTCTTTTCCCTTCCCAGAACCTAGGCACCCCAGGGTCCTTCCCCGTGTGGGGAGTGACTGTGCTGACCGGAGGAGGGGCAGTGCCCCAGAGTGACATTGCTCCCCTTTCTCTTCCAATGTGCTTCTCCATCTCTGAGGTCCAGGGCATACTTCAGCCTCACCTCCAGTTCTGGAATTTTCACAATGGTGTCTTATTTATGGACATTGCTCATCAGTCTTTTGGAGAGGAATGGAGTCAGGAAAAC
Source organism: Bos grunniens (assembly GCF_055505025.1). NCBI lineage: Eukaryota > Metazoa > Chordata > Mammalia > Artiodactyla > Bovidae > Bos > Bos grunniens. The sequence continues at coordinate 48,312,888 of NC_141193.1, read as the reverse complement.
CTATGTCACAAGTTTGAATGATAATATTTATCTTAAGCCATATTCCCTGGGTCTTCTCTTATTTAATCTGCAGAAATCACATCTCTTACTTCCATAAAATAATTCTGGATCTGCCCAGGCAGCATTTATAAATGCTTATGGACTAAATTTCTCAGTTGTCTACCATGTCTTTTCTCTGCCTGAAAAAGAAAGGGAAGGTGTTCAGTTATGTCTCTTTGCAACCATAGACTGTAGCCTACAGGCTTCTCCATCCATGGGATTTTGCAGGCGAGAATACTGGAGTGGATTGCCATTTCCTTCTCCAGGGGATCTTCCCAACCCAGGGATTGAACCTGGATCTCCCTCATTGCAGGCAGGCACTTTACCCTCTGAGCCACCAGGGAAGCCCATAACACATAAACAAATGGGTGTGACTATGTCCCAATAAAACTTTATTTGTAAAAGCAAGGAGTATTTTGCTGATCCTGATGCTATTTTAAAAATGTTAGGTGTCAAATTTTGTCCTCTGTTTAACTTACCTGCTACTTGGTGCTCTGTATATAACTGATGTTCAATTCAATATTTCTGAATAAGGGACTTATATTACCAGATCACTTTAATTATAATCAAACTAATTGCAATGCAAATAGGACAAATATTATTTTAGACTAAATTGCTAACTACTAGATTTCAAGGTTTTTCCATGTTTTTTTCTTCATTGTAGTGAATATTTTTTAAGTCTAAGTCTAAAAGCACAAACATCTGATAGTCTTATTTGGAGTGAATAGAAACTCTTGGGCCTTCTAATCTCTACCATAAATTGCAGATGTAGTTATTTTCAAGTATGTGGAAAATATGAAAAGAGTGAACCAACTTTTGAGACTTATCTTACTTCATCTGGAAGCAAATGATTTCATTTTTCTCCAGAGGAAGATGGGTTCTTAGTTAACCAGAAGTAGAAAGTTCTACTTTTCTGGAATAAGCTAGCAGAAATGTAATCACTCTATTTAAATTATTATATGACTGATTCATGCACTGATATACTGGTGTTTTATTTTGTGTGTGTGTCTGAGTGGGAAGCCGTAGAGGTTGTTCATGATGCAAGCCTGGACTGAGTATCCAATAGAGATTTACTCAATCAGTAGATTGATTACCTTATAGGTTAAAAGAAAGAAAGAAAGAAAGAAAAACACCCTCTCTTATTTGAGATTTCTCACCAGTTAACTTGAACTGTACAATTTAATACTTTTAGAGGTGCTCTGGCTTAAGTGTTCTGCGTGCTTTACGTGTGCATTTTTATGTGCTTAGTTGCTTCTGTCGTGTCTGACTCTGCTACCCTGTGGACTGTAGCCCACCAGCGTCCTCTGTCCATGGGATTCTCCAGGCAAGAATAGAGGAGTGGGTTGCCATGCCCTCCTCCAGGGGAATCTTCATCTTCTGGACACAGGGATCATTTAAATCTGCATTGGCAGGTTGGTTCTGTACCACTAGTGCCACCCGGGAAGCCCTGTTTTATACGTAACGTTTGTTTATTCAATATCTTTTCCTGAAAGATTTTTTAGTTTTTGCCTCTAATTCACCTTGCTGTTACTCAAAATATGCCAATCTGATTGCTAGCTTTGCTTTCCTATTAGAATTTCTCATGCACATTTACACAAAAATACAATGATAGGTAAGTCTCAAACTACACTGGCTAAGAACATATTAAGAGATGAAGAGAGCCTGCAGTAAGACTCTAGAGCTCAGAAGGCTGTTAGGGAGGTTGGGTTTCTAACAGGGATTGGTAATGAAGAAATGATTCAAGTTTGAGTTCAGGGAGATTGGGGAAAGGAGACAAATGGAATGACTATTTAAAACACTGATGTTAAATATCTCCTTCTCTCCTTTATGAGCTATCTCTTAGATAAAATTGAATTAGCTCATTGTTTTTAGAGGTATGGGCTTTTTCATCATAACTGAAACAGAAATGAACCTTACTTTAAGACTGACTTAAAAGCAAGGGAGGAAGGACAGAACACAGCCGATATTGCTTGTGTCTGAGTTAGACAAACAAAATAGGATTATCCAGCCAAGTGGGCATACCTTAAACCCTGATTAAATTTTAAATCTGATCACAGGGACCACAGCCTTGTCTAATTCAATGAAACTATGAGTCATGCCATGCAGGGCCACCCAAGACAGATGGCACATGGTGGAAGGTTCTGACAAAACGTGGTCCACTGGAGAAGGGAATGGCAAACTGCTTCAGTATTCATGCCCTCAGAATCCCAGGAACAGTATGAAAAGGCAAAAAGATAGGACACTGAAAGATGAACTCTCCAGGTCAGTAGGGTGCCCATATGCTACTGGAGATCAGTGGAGAAATAACTCCAGAAAGAATGAAGAGATGAAGCCAAACAAAAACAACAACCAGCTGTGGATGTGACTGCTGATGGAAGCAAGGTCTAATGCTGTAAAGAGCAATATTGCATAGGAATCTGGAATGTTAGGTCCATGAATCAAGGCAAATTGGAAGTGGTCAAACAGGAGGTGGCAAGAGTGAACATCAACATTTTAGGAATCAGTGAACTCAAATGGACTGGAATGGGTGAATTTAACTGAGATGACCATTATATCTACTACTGTGGGCAAGAATCCCTTAGAAGAAATGGAGTAGCCATCATAGTGAACAAAAGAGTCTGAAATGCAGCACTTGGGTGCAATGTCAAAAATGACAGAATGATCTCTGTTCATTTCCAAGGCAAACCATTCAATATCACGATAATCCAGGTCTATGCCCTGACCAATAATCCTGAAGAAGCTGAAGTTGAACGGTTCTATGAAGACCTACAAGACTTTTTAGAACTAACACCTCAAAAGCTGTCCTTTTCATTATAAGGGACTGGAATGCAAAAGTAGGAAGTCAAGAGATACCTGGGGTAACAGACAAATTTGGCCTTGGAGTACAGAATGAAGCAGGGTAAAAGCTAGCAGAGCTTTGCCAAGAGAACGCATTGGTCATAGCAAACAACCTCTTCCAACAACACAAGAGAAGACTCTACACATGGACATCACCAGATGGTCAATACCAAAATCAGATTGATTATATTATTTGCAGCCAAAGATGGAGAAGCTCTATACAGTCAGCAAAAACAAGACCAGTAGCTGACTGTGGCTCAGATCATGAATGCCTTATTGCCAAATTCAGACTTAAATTGAAGAAAGTAGGGAAAACCACTAGACCATTCAGGTACGACTGAAATCAAATCCCTTATGATTACACAGTGGAAGTGACAATAGATTCAAGGGATTAGATCTGATAGACACAGTGTCTGAAGAACTATGAATGGAGGTTCTTAACATTGTGCAGGAGATAGGGATCAAGACTATCCCCAAGAAAAAGAAATGCAGAAAGGCAAAATGCCTGTCCGAGGAGGCCTTACAAATAGCTGAGAAAAGAAAAGACGTGAAAGGCAAAGGAGAAAAGGAAAGATATACCCATCTGAATGCAAGGTTCCAAAGAATAGCAAGCAGAAATAAGAAAACGTTCCTCAGTGATCAGTACAAAGAAATAGAGGAAACCAATAGAATGGGAAAGACTAGAGATTGCTTCAAGAAAGTTAGAGATACCAAGGGAATGTTTCATGCAAACACGGGCACAATAAAGGCTAGAAATAGTATGGACCTAACAGAAACAGAAGATATAAGAAGAGGTGACAAGAATACACAGAAGAATTATACAAAAAGACCTTCATGACTGAGATAACCACAATGGTGAGATCACTCACCTAGAGTCAGACATACTGGAATGAGAAGTCAAGTGGGCATTAGAAAGCATCACTACGAACAAAGGTAGTGGAGGTGATGGAATTCCAGTTGAGCTATTTCAAATCCTAAAAGATGATGCTGTGAAAGTGCTGCACTCAATATGCCAGCAAATCTGGAAAACTCAGCAGTGGCCACAGGACTGGAAAAGGTCAGTTTTCATTCCAATCCCAAAGAAAGGCAATGCCAAAGAATGCTCAAACTATTGTACAGTTGCACTCATCTCACATGCTAGCAAAGTAATGCTAAATCTCCAAGCCAGTCTTCAACAGTATGTGAACTGTGAACTTCCAGATGTTCAAGCTGTATTTAGAAAAGGAAAAGGAATCAGAAATCAAATTGCTAACATCCTTTAGATCAACGAAAAAGAAAAAGAGTTCCAGAAAAACATCTACTTCTGCTTTATTGAGTACACTAAAGCCTTTGACTATATGGATCACAACAAACTGTGGAAAATTCTCTAGAGATGGGAATACAAGACCACCTTACCTTCCTCCCTAGAAATCTGTATGCAGGTCAAGAAGCAACAGTTAGAATTGGACATGGAACGGCAGACTGGTTCCAAGTCAGGAAAGGAGCATGTCAAGACTGTATATTGTCACCCTGCTTACTTAACTTTAAATTATGAGAAATGCTGGGCTAGATGAAGCACAAGCCGGAATCAAGATTGCCAGGAGACCTATCAATAACCTCAGATATGCAGATGACACCAACCTTAAGGCAGAGCGTGAAGAGGAACTAAAGAGCCTCTTGATGAAATTGAAAGAAGAGAGTGAAAAGGTTGGCTTAAAACTCAACATTCAGAAAACAAATATCATGGCGTCTGGTCCCATCACTTCATGAAAAATAGATAGGGACACAGTGGGAACAGTGATAGGCTTTTTTTTGGGGGGGGGGGGCCTTCAAAATCACTGCAGATGGTGACTGCACCCATGAAATTAAAAGCAACTTGCTCCTTGGGAGAAAAGGTATGACCATCCTAGACAGCATATTAAAAAGCAGAGATATTGCTTTGCCAACAAAGGTCCATCTAGTCAAAGCTAAGATTTTTCAAGTAGTCATGTATGGATGTGAGAGTTGGACTATAAAGAAAGCTGAGTGCCAAAGAATTGATGCTTTTGAACTGTGATGTTGGAGAAGACTCTTGAGAGTCCCTTGGACTGCAAGGAGAACCAACCAGTCCATCCTAAAGGAAATCAGTCCTAAATATTCATTGGAAGGACTGATGCTGAAGCTGAAACTCCAATACTTTGGCTATCTGATGTGAAGAACTGAGTTATTTGAAAAGACCCTGATGCTGAGAAAGATTGAAAGTGGGAGGAAAAGGGGACAACAGAGAATGAGATGATTGGATGGCCTTAGCGACTCGTTGGACATGAGTTTGAGTAAGCTCTGGGAGTTGGTGATGAACAGGGAAGCCTGGTATGCTGCAGTCATGAGGTTGCAAAGAGTAGGACATGACTGAGTGACTGAACTGATTTGACATTTAAAAGATCCACTTACCTTATTGATACATTTTTTCATATAATATTCACAGTATTAGGATGTAACTTACAAGCCTACATTCTGGACAGAACGTTTTTGGTCAGAGAATTTTTAAAAATTTGTTTAAAATCACTGTTACACTTTGTGGTACAATCAGAACCATACTTACGTTGAAAACAGTAAGTTTGTTCCTACTATCAAAAAATTATGAATTTATATGCAGTAAAATTTACTCTTTTTGGTGCATGGCAGTAGAAATTTTGACAAGTAAATATAGTCATATAGCTCTCATCATCAGCATCATCACTCTCTAAATCTTTCTTGCTCTCCCCCTGGCAACCACTGAGCTCTTCTCTGACCTTTGGCTTCTTCCAGAATGCTATCAGTTCAGTTGCTCAGTTGTGTCCAGCTCTTTGAGACCCCGTGGACTGCAGCACACAGGCTTGCTTGTCCATCACCAAATGCTATACATGTATGAAATTGCATAGTATATTGCCTTTTGACTCTGATTTTCTCCTTTAACATATTTCATTTGTGATTCATCCATGTTTTGCATGTATCAATAATTGATTAAATCCTCTTTATTGCTGAGTAGAGTTCTACTAATGATTGTATCATGATTTTTTTTTTTTAAAGTCTATTCACCAGTTGAAAGACCTTTTGGTTGCTTCTAGTTTCTGGAGATAAATAAAGATGCCTTAAACATTTGCATTCAGTTTTGTGTGAACATAAACTGTCAATCCTCTTGGGTCAATGGCTCAGCTGGGAATTTCTGGGTAAGTGTTTACTTTATTTTAGAGGAATCTGCTCAACTTTTTTCCCAAAATAGTTGCATTGTATTGCAGCTCTGTCAGCAATGTGTAATTGTTCTAGTTTCTCAACTTCATCAGCATTAGATATTAATAGGTTTTACTTCTTTTATAATCCTAGTATCTTTGTGGTGGTATTCACTGTAATTTTAATTTGCATTTCCCAAATGATAATGATGAGTTTTCATTTAAGTACTCACCATCTGTAGTAGTTTTGATATATATCTATACACTGTTGCTAAAAAAATTTAGTGGCTTATGAAACAACACAGATTTATTATCCAATAATTCAGTATGTCAGGAGTTTAAAATCAGTTTCACCAAAAGCAGCACCTGAAATCAAGGTGCTGGTGAATCTGTGTTCCTTCTGAGAATCTAAGAAAGAATCTGCTTCCTTGCCTTTTCCAGCTTCTAGAAACTGCTTGCATTCCTTGGCTTGTGACAACTTCCTCCATCATCAAGGCAAGGTGTATAACTCGATCTTTGCTCTATGACCTCTGCTTCCCAACTTATATCTACTGTCTCTGATTGTCTTGCTTCCCTCTTTTAAGGACCATTGTGATTATATAAAACCTACCCGGGTAATGGAAACTAGCCTCCTCACCTCAAAATCTTTAATACAAGCACAATTTCAAAGTTCTTTTTATCTAAAGTAAGATAATACATTCAGAGGTTTGGATGGTAAGATGTAGACATCTCTAGGGACCATTGGACAGCTTCCCAAACTATGCATGTATCTTCTTTTGGTGAAGTTAACATTCAAATCTTTTGATCACTTTTTACATTGGGTTATTTATTTTTTATTGTTGAGTTTTGAGAATTCTTAACGTGGTCTAGATGCTAGTATTTTGTCAAGTATATGATTTCCAAGTATTTACCCCCAGTCTATGATTTCTGTTTCCATTCTTAAACCAGTGTCTTTCACAAAGTAAACAAATTTGACTATTTTTACTTCAAGTTCTGTTAAAAGTTTGCTTCATTTATTTAGAAACTTGATTTGTAGCATATGCATTTAAAATTGTATTTCTTGATGGAAAGTCCTGTTTAAAATCATTAAGTAATATATCTGGCAATTTTCCTTGATATTAAATCTAATTTGTCATATATATATATATATATATATTTATTTATTTTTATTTTTTTCATACATGATATTATACATGTTTCAATGCCATTCTCCCAAATCTTCCCACCCTCTCCCTCTCCCACAGAGTCCATAAGACTGTTCTATACATCAGTGTCTCTTTTGCTGTCTCGTATACAGGGTTATTGTTACCATCTTTCTAAATTCCATATATATGTGTTAGTATACTGTATTGGCGTTTTTCTTTCTGGCTTACTTCATTCTGTATAATAGGCTCCAGTTTCATCCACCTCATTAGAACTGATTCATATATTAATATAGCTACTGTGGCTTTCTTTAGACTGATATTTGCATAGTATCTCTTTTCATTGTTGTACTATTTAGATAATTATATTTAAAACATGTTTCTTGTAAACAACATAAAATTGGGTATTAATTTGTTTCTGTCCAATATGACAATGACTTTTGTTTAATTTGTGTCTTCATGACATTAGTAGATGAATTTATTGGATCAATAAATGACACAGTATGGTAGGTTTTTGGTCAACTATTTGATTTCTTTCTGTTTGTTTCTATGATTTTGTTTCTCTGCCTCCTTTTTTCCTACCTTCTTTTGAATACTTTTGCTATTTTAATATTTCTTTCCAGCTTATCTACTGACTTTCTCATACTGTTCATGGCGTTCTTGTGGCAAGGATACCGGAGTGGTCTGCCATTCCTCCTTCCAGTGGACCATGTTTTGTCAGGAGAAGGAAGCAGCAGAAGATGAGATTGTTGGATGGCATCTTTGGCTCAATGGACATGAATTTGAGCAAATTCCTGGAGACAGTGAAGGGCAGGGAAGCCTTTAATGCCACAGTCCATGGAGTCACAAAGAATTGGACACAACTTAGCGACTGAACACCAACAGCTATTGACTTTTTAGCTATCTCTCAGTTTCCTGCATTGCAGGTGGATTCCTTACTATCTGAACCACAGGGAGTTCTAGTATCTCATGGTGTTATTTTTTAAAGGTTATTTTAGGAAATAAAGCATGCATGTCTCACTTTCACTGTATACTTGGAATTCATATTTTATCCCCTTGAAGAAAATATATAAGCCTTTTAACCCTACTCCTTTAACTCCCTTGTTTTACGTTATAATTGTCATATGTAATGTATCTATGTTCTTTGAACTAATCACCGGAGGACAGTATTATTTTTGCGTCCAATAGTCATTCATGTTAAATTAACGGAGATGGAAAACAATCACCTTGCATTCACCTACATCTTTACCACTTTTTGTTGTTCTTGTTCTTCCTGTATTCCTGAAGTTTCAAGTTTCCCTCTGGTGTCATTTCTTTTGTGCCTGAAAATATACTTTAACATGTCATTTGTAATAAGTTTAACAGCAACATATACTCTTTGTTTTCCTTCATTTGGAAAAGTTTTTGTCTTTATTCAAAGGAAGACATTTTTATTCAACATTGAATTCTAGTTGATAATTTTCTTTTATAATATAATGTTTACATATATATATATATAAATGATCATATATATATTTAGTAGTTTTATTATGATGTATTTTATCATGTATTTATTTGAGTATATACTAACCTTTAAAAATCTATAGATTTGTATTTTTCAACAAAATTGGGAAGCCATTATTTCTGCATATATATGTATATATTCTTCATATATTTATGTTATATGTATATTTCTGCACACACACACACACACATAAATATTATATATATATAGGTGCTTAGTTGCTCAGTCATGTCTGACTCTTTGCAACCCTTTAGACTGTAGTCCACCAGGCTCCTCTGTTCATGGGATTTTTCAGGCAAGAATATTGGAGAGGGTTGTCACTTTCCTCCTCTGGGGAATCTTTCTGACCAGGAATTGAACTCACATCTCCTGTGTGTCCTGCATTGCAGACGTATTCGTTACCCACTGAGCCGTCAGTGAACCCATATATATGTGTGCATATATATATATATATCTCACTGGACTTCAGTGATATGAATATTAGTGCTTTTGATAGTTCTCACAAGTTCCTGAGGCTGTGTTCTCATTTCATTTATACACTTTTCTCATTAAATTTCAGATTGAATTATTTTCATTGCTCTGTCTTCAAGTGCATTGATTCTTTTCTAACCTCTTCATTTTTCTATTTATCTCATTGAGTGGATTTTTAAAGTTTCAGATATTTTATTTTTTAGTTCTAAATTTGTTTCCTTTTTTTACTTTCTATTTTTGTAGTGAGAATGCCTGTCTTTCAAAAGTACTTAATTTTATATCATAGAGTATGCTTATAATAGATGATTTAAAATTACATCTAAACCATCTCAAGGTTGGCATCTATTAATTATCTATTTTAATTGGCCACATATTCCTGGTTCTTTGTATACCAATTCATCTTGAATTATATCCTAGGCATTTTGAACATTGCCTGCCATGTTCTGAGCCCTGTTAAAATCCTCTGAAAACTTATTTTTGTTTGTTTTAGCAGTCAATCATTAAAGTCAGATTCAAACAGCAAGTTTTAGCTAAACTCCAAGATTAGCTTAGTTTTCAAATCCTTTGCTATGCTGTTTTAGGTCTGCTCTTGTGTGCTCATCAGGTCTTAGTTTGGGAGTTGGTGGTGGTTTATATTGTTGTTTAATTCTCATAGCCTTAGATATGTTTCTTTCTGCTTGCTCCATGCACACACGGCTTGGGGCTGAGTCTGGGAAACATGTTAGTTTATTTACAGAATTAAGGGATCTTTTATCCAGATTTATTTTGCAGAATCTACCTCCAGCATGTAGAGCACCTCATTCCCAGTTTTACTGGTCAGAAAAGCAGTGTTTACCCAAGGTGTTAGCCTGCTGGCCAGTCACATAGCTCTACATGGCTGTAGCAGTTCTGAGGGAGAAACTGCAAAAGAAAAAAGAAAGAAAAATAACAGATTGTACTCAGACTTCTAGATACAGGACCCATTTTCTGAGTTTCTCTGGACATTTTTTTTTAAATTAATTTATTTTAACTGGAGGCTAATTACTTTACAATATTGTAGTGGTTTTTGCCATACATGGACATGAATCAGCCATGGGTGTACATGTGTCCCCCATCTTGAACCCCCTCCCACCTCCCTTCCCCAGCCATCCCTCTGGGTTGTCCCAATGCACCAGCTTTGAGTGCCCTGCTTCATGCATTGAACTAGCACTGGTGATCTGTCTCACATATGGTGATATACATGTTTCAGGGCTGTTCTCTCAAATCACATAACCCAAAACTCTGTCCTTTACATGTGTGTCTCTTTTGCTGTCTTGTGTATAGGGTCATCATTACCATCTTTCTAAATTACATATATATGCATTAATATATTTAATTTCTGACTTACTTCACTCCATATAATAGGCTCCAGTTTCATCCACCTCAACAGAACTGACTCAAATGCATTCCTTTTCATAGCTGAGTAATACTCCATTGTGTATATGTACCACAGACTTCCTTATCCATTCATCTGCTGATGGGCATCTAGGCTGCTTCCATATCCTGGCTATTGTAAACAGTACTCCGATGAACATTGGGGGTGCACGTGTCTCTTTCAGTTCTGGTTTCCTTGGTGTGTATGCCCAGCAGTGTGTATGCCCATCATATGGCAGTTCTATTTCCAGTTTTTAAAGGAATCTCCTCACTGTTTTCCATAGTAGCTGTACTAGTTTGCATTCCCACCAACAGTGTAAGAGGGTTCCCTTTTCTCCACATCCTCTCCAGCATTTATTGTATGTAGACTTTTTGGTGACAACCATTCTGACTGGTGTGAGATGGTACCTCATTGTGGTTTTGATTTGCATTTCTCTCATAATGAGTGATGTTGAGTATCTTTTCACACGTATGCTAGCCATCTGTATGTCTTCTTTACAGAAATGTCTGTTTAGTTCTTTGGTGCATCTTTTGATTGGGTCATTTATTTTTCTGGTATTGAGCTGCATGAGCTGCTTGCATAATTTAGGGATTAATTCTTTGTCAGTTGTTTCATTTTCTCCCATTCTGAAGGCTGCCTTTTCATTTTGCTTATAGTTTCCTTCGTTGTGCAAAAGCTTTTAAGTTTAATTAGGTCCCATTTGTTTATTTTTGCTTTTATTTCCATTACTTTGGGAGGTGGGTCATACAGGATCTTGCTGTGATTTATGTCAGAGAGTGTTCTGCCTATGTTTTCCTCTAAGAGTTTTATAGTGTCTGATTTTACATTTAGATCTTTAATCCTTTTGATTTTACTTTTGTGTATGGTGTTAGAGCTGCAATCCATGGGGTTGCTGAGGGTTGGACATGACTGAGTGACTTCACTTTCACTTTTCACTTTCATGCATTGGAGAAGGAAATGGCAACCCACTCCAGTGTTCTTGCCTGGAGAATCCCAGGGACAGGGGAGCCTGGTGGGCTGCCGTCTATGCGGTCGCACAGAGTCGGACACAACTGAAGTGACTCAGCAGCAGCAGCAGCAGCATGGTGTTAGAAAGTGTTCTAGTTTCATTCTTTTACAGGTGGTTGACCAGTTTTCCCAGCACCATTTGTTAAACAGATTGTCTTTTCTCCATTGTGTATTTTTGCCTCCTTTGTCAAAGACAAGGTGTCCATAGGTGCATGAATTTATCTCTGGGCTTTCTATTTCATTGCCACTGATCTATATTTCTGTCTGTGTGCCAGTACCAGAGGTCTGAAGTCTGAACTTCTAAGTCTGAAGTCAGGCAGGACATTTCCTTTCTTTCTTTCTTCCTCCTTCCTTTCTTATATTTTCTGTCTTTTTTTTCTTTCCTTTCCCTTTTTTCCCTTTCTTTCCTCATTCCCTTCCTCCCTTCCTCCTTGCTTCCTTCATTTCTTCCTTCCTTCCTTCCTTCCCTCCTTCCACTCTTTCTCTCTCTCTTTCCCCTTTGGAGCCTTAAATGCCCACACTGATGTTGCAGTGCCAGATCTTAATGACTGGGTCTGTCCCTGGGCAGGACATGGAAAGAAAAATTCAAGAAACAAAATGTGGCTGCTTCCCACATTCTTCAGCTCACAGGGTCCTTTCCTGGTCAGTAAGGAGGGGCTTCTTCTTGGTGTCTTGATGCCACTGCAATGTTCCACAACTCATTCTGTTCAGCTGACAGACACAGGAGGGAAACAAACTGGAAAAATCACTTCCTTCATGAGTCCTTTTTCACATTTTGATTTTCTTCCCCATTCCTCTCACTATTGTTTATTTCATAGTGTTCTCTGATAGTTAAGCTTTAAATTATGTTAGGTTTTAAATTCTAACTAGTTGGGAAAATAGGCTCAGTCTATCTTGAAATGCATTGTTAAGTTTAGTTACTACTATTTTTGATTCTGTTTTCCTTGTATTTTTCTTCTTCCTAGCAAAGAAGCAGAGTGTGGTGGTTATAGGTAGATTTTAGGACCAGAAAGCCTTGCTCTGAATTATGCTTTCATTCCTTACTGTGTAAAGTAAGACTTGGCCTTCTTTTTTTAAAACAAAAACAAAAATTTTTTGAAATGGAGACATGATAGTTGCTTTTCCATAATTGTTTGAAAATTAAGTGAGTTAACATATAAACAGTGATTAGAGGGACTTCTCTGATGGTGTAGTAGTTAAGCATCTCTCTGCCAATGCAGGGGACATGGGTTTGATTTCTGATCTGGGAAGATCTCACATACTAATCCAGGTGCCACAGAGCCCATGTGAGCACTACTGAGCCCATGCGCCTAGAGCCTATGGATTGCAACAAAAATAGCCCCGGCTCCCTGCAACTAAAGGAACGCCAGTGTGCAGCAAGAAAGACCCAGTACAGCCAAATAAACAAATAATAAAAAAAATATTAAAAAGTGATTAGATCTGTTAACTACCAGTGGAATCATGATGTTCCATAGTTCTAAAAGGCAACATTTGTAGTGTAGATGGTCACAGTGGTCACTGAGCTTGGACTTGTGCAATGTGACAGTGTTATTATGTCTTCTTTTAATTCCTGTGATATTTTATACTTCTAATTGCAAACCAAACCTATACTTATTATATTTTTAAATAGCTATCCTCTGACGTAGAAGATAGAGATGAAAAAGACCTGGTTGAAAAGATCATCTTCAATATGCTGTTTACTCTTATCTTGAACAGCAAAAAAATACAAAAATATTCTTCAGAAAGATTAGCACTTAGTAAACACTTATGGTGTTAGTGGTCAAGAACCCGCCTGCCAATTTCAGAAGACATAAGAGACATGGGTTTGATCCCTGGGTCAGAAAGATCCCCTGGAGAAGGGCAGGGCAACTCACTCCAGTACTCTTGTCTGGAGAATCCCAGGGACAGAGGAGCCTGGCGGGGTAAAGTGCATAGGTTCACACAGTCAGACAAAACTGAAGCACCTGAACGCACTTATGCTCAGCTGATGCAGTCACCAGCAAAAGAGAAAGAAATGCTGAATCTCCTTTGGACTCGAGGCTCCCTGCCCTGTTGGCTGAGGCAGGGCATTTTTGGAAGTATGCCTCCACAGTGTGCTGCCTCTCATCACTAATTCCTTTCTCTTCCTAATGTGACCTATCACCAATCATCCATAAGCCAAAGCTGAGTCTCTCAGGACGATTTGAATGCAGTTTTCCCTCAGAGAATTGTGTACCCAAAGCATAATTACACATTGATCTGGTCACAAATTCTTATGTCAGCACTCATTTCCATCTCAAATTCTTTCTAAACCCAAGAGAATACTACAGAGTTGTGAAATTCAATGTTGATTTCTGGTGAGAATCCCCACCGCCTTCTCCCAGATTACAGACTGAAGAAATTTGAAATGCCTAATTCTAGAGTTGTTTTAAACTCTTTGATCCTCTGGAAACATTTGTGTACACTTTATAGACCAAGGTCTTTTGCTGATGTCCTTGTTTATACTCCAAAATATAGCATTGTGACTAAGAAGGCAAGTTTGAGAATCCTGTATTTGAATTCTGGGTGTGTCTCTGAATAAGTGTGATATTTCTTTTTTTGTATCTTAGTTGCTTCCTCTGTAAAATGGAGAAGATAATATTGTCCTCAGTGGGGTAGCTATGCAAATAAAATAATTTATTTGTTAGGGCTCATGATAGATTCTGATGTATAGATGCATGCCACTTTACTTTTATTTTAGAGATAAGGAAGCTGAAGTGTGGAAAATTAAGAAACAACCTCTTGGTTGTTTGGTCTTTCCCATTTAGCTATTCACAGATCTTAACTATAATGTTAAATTTTTTTTTAATTCTCTTGTCTTGTAGATTGCATTGTGAGACAATTGGTCTTTCAGGAAAACGAGGCATCCATCATAGTAATTTTTGGTAGTTCAGAAAATGTGACAAAATATCACAGCATTAAGTATTAACTGAGGTGACGTAGCAGCAGCAGCAGCAGCAAACGGGCTATTAGCCTATTGAATTCTGAGATCTCTATGATGAGAAAGGCAGTGCTATACAACTGCAAGACCCTTGACACTTTACAGCATTTCAGGGAGATATCTGTGCTATAATTCAAACTGAATGCTGTATTTTTGTACCTGATAAATCCTTTAATGTAACACATTTGAACCACATGAAAAATCAGATTTCTGCTCTAAGTGACCCATTCCCTAGACTTGACAATCTTTAAAAAAAAAAAATGGTGTGGGAGGTTCATGGCTAAAACATTTACTTTTAATTCCACTAATGTTACTAACTATACCATTTGTATTTTGCTTGTTTCACAAGATTATTATTTCTTGTATTACCAAGTATATGACTGAACCTTCAACAGAAATGACGACTAGACTTGAAGCAGTTGATCGAATGTATAGTTCGATATATGATCAATGATTGTAATGGTGTAACTCTAGAAGGCAATGGCACCCCACTCCAGTACTCTTGCCTGGGAAATCCCATGGACGGAAGAGCCAGGTAGGCTGTAGTCCATGGTGTCGCTAGGAGTCAGACACGACTGAGCGACTTGACTTTCACTTTTCACTTTCATGCATTGAAGAAGGAAATGGCAACCCACTCCAGTGTTCTTGCCTGGAGAATCCCAGGGACAGGGGAGCCTCGTGGGCTTCCATCTATCGGGTCGCACAGAGTGAGACACGACTGAAGCGACTTAGCAGGAGCAGTAGCAGCAAGTATTAACTTACTGATTGCCTCTATTCTGTGTATACTTAAAAAAATACTGTGTAATGAAAAAGTGAAGGGGAAACCAAAATATTTGAACAAAATAATATTTGCAGCTGTAATACTTTTTAAAATGCTCTCTTTAGAGAAACTGGACCTGAGTATCGTGAAGGATTGTTTTATTAATTGTAAAGTCACTAAATTTTTTTGACTTTTGTTAGCAAAAATGAAGTGATATTTTTAAACAAAAATTATGTTTTTTTAAAAATTATTACTGTAATATTTCAGTTCTAGTTAGCATGCTTAGATAATCAGAGGATTCTAGGAAAAGCAAGTATTGCTTATTGAATAGGTAATGTTCATCATTTCCTTTCTGGACCATATTATTTAGGATCTTATTTTCATCTCTTAAAGGCAGGCTATAGGTAAGTTCTCCATTTCTCCATTCCTTCCTCGGGCCGTGTTTTTGCTGTGAATGCAGTCAAGTGACTGAAAAGTCCCTGTAACAGCAGAAGCATCTGAACTTCTGCACCTGAGTTCCTGCCCTTCCCCTGCTTCCATGCCAAGCCTGTAATCAGATCGAAGTGAGGCCCAGAAGTGAGTTACTCTGTTACTTTGTCCACTGAAAAGAAAAGGCACAACGTGAGAACTGTGAGTTAAGTTTTATTTGGGGTTAAATGAGAACTATAGTTTGGGAGATAGCCGCTTAGATAGCTCCAGGTAACCGCTGCAAAGAAGAGGTCTGTGTACATGGGGTATTGGTGAGGTGGGTACCGGCAGTCAAGCAAACATTTTGGCAGAGGCGTGCTGCTAGTTCTGAGGAGCAGCTGTGTCCATTAATGATTTAGTGTTTTTCTAGGTATGAGAAAATGCAAGAAATTTGGCTCATAAAATTTTGTCCTGAAAATGTGTATTTGGAGGCCTATTTTGACACTTTTTCCCGGGGCATTGAGTAGCTCATTCCTGGTCTCTAGCCTGAAATCTTTTCAGTTTTGTTGAAGATCAAAAGCTGCAGCGGCTAGTTTCTTTGTTTCTGCTTGTAGAACCAGATAGTAAGGGACAATTTTTAGTCGACAACTTACATTGTGATGTTTCTATGCTTCTGAGCCTTTTAAAAGACATTCCCATTACCATCTGGATGGGATGGGGAGGGAGGTGAGAGGGGGGTTCAGGATGGGGAACACATGTACACCCGTGGAGGATTCATGTCAATGTATGGCAAAACCAATACAATATTGTAAAGTAATTAGCCTCCAGTTAGAATAAATAAATTTATATTAAAAAAATAAAGACAATCCCGATATTCTTAGCCTTTACTAGTCTTAATTTTCACCTTCTTGCCTTTTGTGTTAAGCTGCCTAATCTCTTTACAAGACTGTACCTGAAAAAAAATGCATGCCACTTTTCAGATTGGTAAAACATTTCCATTGTTGTCAGGTGTTATGGTTTATCACTTGAGTCACATGAACTTAAAATTTTAGTCAACTAAATAGCATTATTTAGTATTTAGTGTGACCCATGAACTAGGCTAAGTGGTTTGTGGGATCATTTAATTCTCACAATGAATCAATGAGTTAGATATTGTCATTGCTATTATTGCTATCATCATCATCGCTCCCATTTATAGATGAGGAAGTGGCAGCAAGACGGATTGTGTCACTGAAGGCCCTCAGGTAATGAGGGCAGTGTTAGGAGCTGAGCTCTGGTATCAGACTCAAAAGCCTGTCCTCTTACCAATTCAGCTGCAATCTCCAGTTCAGCATCGCTCCCACCTTGTCTGAATTTACTTGTTAACTCAGAAGACATTCTATATCACAAGGCAATTTTTGGAGCCCTTGTATTGATTTGAGAAACTTGTGATAGAATGAACAGCTGTGTGAATATGGCTTTAAGTTTTTCCTCCTATGAATTTTTCCTATTTATGTCTATAAATAACCTTGGAACAAACTCTTTATGCATAAACCATTTCATGAATAATTGATATAATATGTGTGTAAACCCCAATGCTACCTACAGGGTCAGCATATTTTAGTCATTTTTGAGTGTTTGAAGATCCGTTTTTCAACGAACATTCCTTGATGCAGGCTTCATGTATCCCTATGTGATCTTAGAGGCACATGCCTCTGTCTGGCAATTGACCTGGCTTGGTGGTACTATTATACTCTGCCTGATCTGAAGATTAAGCAACTGGTAAAACAGACATGACTATAATTCTACTGAGTACAATTCA
The DNA here is from genome assembly GCF_055505025.1 of Bos grunniens. Classification (NCBI taxonomy): domain Eukaryota; kingdom Metazoa; phylum Chordata; class Mammalia; order Artiodactyla; family Bovidae; genus Bos; species Bos grunniens. The sequence goes on along the minus strand of NC_141193.1, from coordinate 48,295,398 downwards.
ACATTCCTTTACATCTGAAAGTCGAAATGAGATTGTCAATCAATGCTCACTTAAGAGCTCAGCAATTTTTTTCACTCTCTGGCATCCTCTGCAGGCAATATTTAGGGCTAGTAGGACTGAGCTAAGAGCTTGGGAAAGGCAGGCACTGAGAGCATGATAGATTGTGTGTTCATGTGTCTGTGTGTGCTGGCCTGCACGCATATGTAAATTTTATCATATTGTTCAAGGGCTTTGGAAATTATGTCTCATTTAAATTATAGAGGTTTTTAGAAAATCCATTCAGGATTATGACTTATCAGGAACTCATTGTATCTAGCCTTATACTTGCTGAATAAAATCAAAGGGAAAGTAAAAAGCTTTCTACCTGATGAGGTGTTGGATTTCAAAAGGGATTTTTTGGGCACAGGATTTGCATGGTATTGATTAATTGTCTGCTGTTGCACCATTCTATGTCACAGAACACATAAAGTAGCAAACATAGGTACTGTTCAGGGAGAAAACTTCCTAATGACACACACACATTTATGTGCTTACTTACTCATTTACTCATTTCACACGTCAACGATATGTTGGGCTCAAATTAGGTAATAGCGTTCTAGTTACTTGTAATAAAAAAATAAGATGAGATACGAGACTTTGAAGAGATTACAATTTTATAAGAGATCAGACATGTAAGGAAACAATTGCAGTGGGGTATGATTAGTTACAATGTCTGTCTGTACAAGATACATATGGGAACAATTTCCCCTATTGGTATCAATATTTCATAAACATCATTTTCAATGGTGGCATAATAAATTTTAAGTTAAATATTTCATTATATTCCAGACCATTTATAAACTTTTGGAAAGTACTCTTTTTACCCTAATGTTTAACTATTATAAATGGCATTTTGGTGAACATTTTGTTTTTTAATTCCTACATTTCCCCTTTGCATAAAGAATTAGGATAGTTATTGCTGAATCTCAAAGGATATCAAAATTTTAAGACTCATGATACATGTTGGGAATTGCTTGTCTTAAGTAGTATGAATTTATATTCTCCTATAATTATATGAATCTGTGCATTTCACTGAATCCTTGAGTTACATAGTATCATGATTTTATAGACTATATATTGTAGTATGGCTTGGAAAAATCCTTGATAATTAGATAAATGAAAATGGTGTTTGTTCTTATTTTCTATTTTTTGGGTTATTGAAAATTTTCACATTGTTATTGAGTTACATTTCCTTTCTCCGTTTGCCTTTTGCTATATATGGTTTCTATTAAAGTTTTAGTAATTTACTTATTGATTTCATGCATTTTTTAAGCATTAACAAAATTAACCATTGACCATCATATGTGCTTCAAATGTGTTTTTATTATCTATTAACCTCCACAAACAGAACCACACAAGGTAACATATTTATTTCATTCCTAAAATGTTCCAAGAAATACAAAGACTAAGCCTAGTTTTGCTGGGGGAGGGCAGACTTCATCACTAATCACATTAAAATGTGTATATATTCAGAAGATTGAGATGTAGTGTTCTGAGGGAGAAAAAGAAGGATCTTTCTGCAATGTGTTGAAAATACTCTTTTGTGCTCAACACTCATTTCAATTTGACTCAAACAGTTCACCATATCTGAAGAGTGTCCTTTGTGTGGCTGTGTGTGACATAAAGGGGGGGTTCTTCATCTTTGAATCTCTGCTCACTGTTTAAACTCATTTTTGTGTTTGGAGAATCCCCTATCTTTTTTGGGGGGTGGGTCTTGTTGGAGGTGATGGAATTCCAGTAGAGCTATTTCAAATCCTGAAAGATGATGCTGTGAAAGTGCTACACTCAGCATGTCAGCAAATTTGGAAAACTCAGTAGTGGCCACAGGACTGGAAAAGGTCAGTTTTCATTCCAATCCCAAAGAAAGGCAATGTCAAAGAATGCTCAAACTACCGCACAATTGCACTCATCTCACATGCTAGTAAAGTAATGCTCAAAATTCTCCAAGCCAGGCTTCAGCAATATGTGAACCGTGAACTTCCGGATGTTCAAGCTGGTTTTAGAAAAGGTAGAGGAACCAGAGATCAAATTGCCAACATCCACTGGATCATGGAAAAAGCAAAAGAGTTCCATGAAAACATCTATTTCTTTTTTATTGACTATGCCAAAGCCTTTGACTGTGTGGATCACAATAAGCTGTGGAAAATTCTGAAAGAGATAGGAATACCAGACCACCTGACCTGCCTCTTGAGAAACCTGTATGCAGATCAGGAAGCAACAGTCAGAACTGGACATGGAACAGACTGGTTCCAAATAGGAAAAGGAGTACGTCAAGGCTGTATATTGTCACCCTGCTTATTTAACTTCTATGCAGAGTACATCATGAGAAACGCTGGGCTAGAAGAAGCACAAGCTGGAATCAAGATTGCTGGGAGAAATATCAATCACCTCAGATATGCAGATGATACCACCCTTATGGCAGAAAGTGAAGAGGAACTCAAAAGCCTCTTGATGAAAGTGAAAGAGGAGAGTGAAAAAGTTGGCTTAAAGCTCAACATTCAGAAAACGAAGATCATGGCATCAGGTCCCATCACTTCATGGGAAATAGATGGGGAAACAGTGGAAACGGTGTCTGACTTTTTTTGGGCTTCAAAATCACTGCAGATGGTGACTGCAGCCGTGAAATTAAAAGACCCTTACTCCTTGGAAAGAAAGTTATGACCAACCTAGATAGCATATTCAAAAGCAGAGACATTACTTTGCCAACAAAGGTCTGTCTAGTCAAGGCTATGGTTTTTCCAGTTGTCATGTATGGATGTGGGATTTGGACTGTGAAGAAAGCTGATCGCCAAAGAATTGATGCTTTTGAACTGTGGTGCTAGAGATGACTCTTGAAAGTCCCTTGGACTGCAAGGAGACCCAACCAGGCAATCCTAAAGGAGACCAGTCCTGGGTGTTCATTGGAAGGACTGATGCTGAGGCTGAAACTCCAATACTTTGGCCACTTCATGCAAAGAGTTGACTCATTGGAAAAGACTCTGATGCTGGGAGGGATTGGGGGCAGGAGGAGAAGGGGACGACAGAGGATGAGACGGTGGGATGGCATCACTGACTCGATGGACATGAGTTTGGGAACTCTGGGAGTTGGTGATGTACAGGGAGGCCTGGCGTGCTGCGATTCATGGGGTCGCAAACAGTCGGACATGAATGAGTGACTGAACGGACTGACTGGTAGTTGCTTTACAATGCTGTGCTAGTTTCTGCTGTAAAACAAGGTGAATCAGCTGTATGTATACATGCACCCCCTTCTTCTTGAGCCTCCTTCCCATCCCACCCCCATGCCACCCTCTAGGTCCTCACAGAGCACTGAGCTAAGCTCCTGGGCTATACAGAAGCCTCCCACTAGCTACAGTGTGTTAGTCGCTCAGTCGTGTCTGACTCTTTGCGACCCCATGGACTGTAGCCCGCCAGGCTCCTCTGTCCACGAGATTCTCTGGGCAAGAAACCTGCAGTGGTTTGCCATTTCCTTCTCCAGGGGATCTTCCTGATCCAGGGATCAAACCCAGGCATTGTAGGCAGATTCTTTTTTTTTTTTTTTTTTTGGTATTTTACAGATTACTTTGTTTCTTCTTTATTTTTTTATTTTTTAATTTTATTTTATTTTTAAACTTTACATAATTGTATTAGTTTTGCCAAATATCAAAATGAATCTGCCACAGGTATACATGTGTTCCCCATCCTGAACCCTCCTCCCTCCTCCCTACCCATACCATCCCTCTGGGTCGTCCCAGTGCACCAGCCCCAAGCATCCAGTATCGTGCATCGAACCTGGACTGGCAATTCGTTTCTTACATGATATTTTACATGTTTCAATGTCATTCTCCCAAATCTTCCCACCCTCTCCCTCTCCCACAGAGTCCATAAGACTGTTCTATACATCAGTGTCTCTTTTGCTGTCTCATACACCGGGTTATTGTTACCATCTTTCTAAATTCCATATATATGTGTTAGTATACTGTATTGATGTTTTTCCTTCTGGCTTACTTCACTCTGTATAATAGGCTCCAGTTTCATCCACCTCATTAGAACTGATTCAAATGTATTCTTTTTAGTGGCTGAGTAATACTCCATTGTGTATATGTACCATAGCTTTCTTATCCATTCATCTGCTGATGGACATCTAGGTTGCTTCCATGTCCTGGCTATTATAAACAGTGCTGCGATGAACACTGGGGTACACGTGTCTCTTCCCCTTCTGGTTTCCTCAGTGTGTATGCCTAGCAGTGGGATTGCTGGATCAGAACTGCCTTATGATCCAGTAGGCAGATTCTTTATTGTCTGAGCCACCAGGGAGGTAGGTATGGCCCAGAAAGACTTGCCCAATGTAGAGGCTTACTGGTTTGCTCAGATCTGTTTTCCAGAATTGGAAAGAAAGGATTAGAGAAAATGAGCTTGTTCTCCTGCAGCTACATGGTGGCAGAGCGGGGGCAGGAACTCTGTCTCTTAGAGGCCAACATTCTCCTCCTGGCACTTTTCCTCAGTCCTGGCACACTGATTTGTGTGTTTCTGTGACTGGTTCTTGTTTGCTTAGGTCTCATCGATCAGATCCTGGGCCTCTTAGGGACAGATCCTTTGTCCTCTCTTAATCCCTGTAGTTTTTTTCTTTTTCCCACAATGCCATCTTGCACAGAGTCAGAAAGACAGTTTGCTTGACTAGGCACCTTGTGGGACTGGAGTGAAGTTCAGCGGAGTATGTGAACAATAGATATGGTCAAAATAAAATCAATGCAATTCAGTTAATCGAATATATATTATACTAGATGTGTGCTAAGTAGCTTCAAGTCGTGTCTGACTCTTTGAGACTCTATGGACTGTAACCCATCAGGCTCTTCTGTCCTTGGGATTCTCCAGGCAAGAATATTGGAGTGGGTTGCCGTTTCCTTCTCCATCATTTCTACTATTCATAGTTTATGTATTTTCTAGCTGTCTATCTATTTATATGACAGCAATAAGGAAGACTTATATATTTAAAGCAGATAATGAATGAAATCATTTAACATTTTTTTCTGATTTAATACACTTCATATGAGTAAGTCTATTAGAAGGTAGTGAATTTGGCAGTCCCTTTACACTCCTCTTTGTAAAAATTATTAAAAAATCATTTGTGATGCCTTTAAGAAAAATAAAATTTTTAATTATTCTATAGGATTGATATATTAATTAAATATGAATATATATGCTAAAAGTAACATTAGCTCAATCCACCTAACCATTTGGGTAATAACAAACTGAGAGAAAGAATACTAAGGTTAATTATATACTTTTTCTATAGCTCTATAATTGCTTCGTTCATTTTAATTTTGCATCAATAGGTAAACTTCTGGCAGTTTGCATCTCGTGGCTTCCTACTGTGCATCAGGAGTAGCTCACACTCTTCTGATCTCCTGTAGAGAAGCTAGCCTAGGATTCAAGCCCAGTAGCCACACCAGAATAGTATGAGTAATTACTTGAATAATACTAAAGCGAAAAGCACTTAGGGATGCTTTTTTTTTTTTTTAACCTTTCTGGGCATGTGTCTTTCAATGGGTATGAAAACGCTTGAACTATTTTTATTACAAATTTCAGTATTCCTACTATAGGAAAATATCAAACATGATTTGATGATTGGTTTGGGGTATATACAAATTACCTTATTCAGAAATTTAATTTTTTTAACTTTTATAACTTTAATATATGGAGTATATTTACACAGAATTCTAATAATATGCACCCTACAATCTTCTCTGTATTCACATTGAGATTCACACTCTAAATATTTATTAGTCTAAGTTCTGGATCACACGCAAATTAATTTGAATGAGCTAAGTGTTGCTTCTTGGTTTGAAATTTCAATATACAGAAGAAATACAAGAGAGTATTACTTATTAAAGACTGTTAATGGCCTCTAACTGCACAGTATTTAGAGGAGTAATTACAGCCTTGTTTTGAAGTATAAACAGAAGATTATCCTTTCATATGTAAATTGGTATTTTCTGCTTGGACATAGGTAGCCTTCAATTTGTGACATTCTACAGTTCTCATTCTCCCCAGGTCATCTCATTAGGGCTCAGTAAGGCCAGTAAGCAGAGTGCAAATGGACGGAATTCAGGCTGGTTGTTTTCTGGCCAGACATGTGAGGGGTCTTCTAGCCTGCTCAGTTGATGAGCAGCAACTAAAAGCCAAGGGCAACAGCTGAGTAACTCCATGCTTCTTTCACTTTTGTCTGTTAGGTCATAGGGAAGACCTACTGTGATATGAGCTGTGGCAGAAAGGGAAAAAAAAAAAGAGAGAAAGGCACCCAAAATTATCAGTCCTAGAAGAAGTGCCTGTATATAACCAGGAGACACTCTGGAGCTATTAAAATGCCCAAATTTACATTAAAAATAGCAGCTTAGTGAGGCAAACACCTGGCTTGCAAAGATGGCCATTATGAAAGAATTATAGTTAGGAGGGCAGGCTTTGGAGTTAGGGTACGTGGGACTGACTCCTCAGCTTCACCGCTCACTTTCTAAGGGAACTTGGATAAGTTATTTAAATATTTGCCACAGTTTGTTCATTATGTGACTCTCAATTACTCCTGTTCATCATGTAACTCATTGGCTGGTTGTAAATATTAGATAAGGTAATCCATGTCAAAACTTTAAAAAGAACCTGGTTCAATAAACTCTTGTAATTCTTCTCTTTATTACCTATAACATAAAATATAATCACTAAAAGTAATCGCATAAACTCCTTAATAGTTTTTTACATTAGTTAGATATTTAAAATAAATAAATCTTGAGATGGAAGCAGCAAAAAGTTATGATTAGGTTTTCTTTGGTTCATAACATTTCTTCTCTGTGTGGTGCATTTGGAAAGAAAATGGAACTTGGGTTTGAATCCTGGTTTTAGCTACTACTTGGTAGCTGTGTAAACTTGACTAAGTGACTTGACCTCTCTTAGCAGCAATTTGTTTATTTTAACTACAAGTGTGATCCTACTTTTCTCAATCCATTGATGTGAAGTCCAGCTGATTTAGCATGTTAAATGTTTATAGATCAAAATGACAACTGAACAGGTATTTGCTCTTTTCCCTCTGGATGAAAATCAGTACAATTTTACTTTAGTTTGGCACAATGAATATCAACCTGGAAAAGGAAATGGCAACCCACCTGGGAAAATTTACTTATGCCTGAGAATCCCAGAACAGAGGAGCCTGGTGGGCTGTCGTCTATGGGGTCGCACAGTCGGATGTGACTGAAGAGACTTAGCAGCAGCAACAGCAGAGAAAATTTTGTTGGAGGAGCCTGGAAGGCTACAGTCCACGGAGTTGCAAAGAGTTGGATACAACTCAGCAAGTTCCCCACCAACACCAATGAATATTGGAGTTCTGCATCTGATAAAGTAGTTTTACATTTACTTAATAAAAATGTCAATGTACATATTTAATGTAAAAAATAAGAAAATCATATAAAGACAAAAATTACCTAAAATCATAATATTCAAAGAGAATAATTTTTGAGGTTTGGAAAATAATATTTCTTTCAGATACATCTCTGTTCATATATATATATATATATATATATTTATACCTATGTGTAGACTGTTGTAGAAATAGTTTCATAAAAGACCTGTTGCTCTGTGACTTGATTATTTTCTCCTCATGGATGCATTTGTGGGTAGCTTTCTGATTGAATATGTACAGATATACAATGCTCTTTTTAGTGACTGTATAGGATTGCACTATAAATTTCTAACAAAATTTGCTTAATCAGCACCCAATTGATATTAACTTCATTTTCAATTTGTCTCTATAAAGCAGTGTTTGCATGTTACATGTATATGTAACACACATGTACATGTATCTTCTTGTGTTCCAACAATTTACTCTGTGTAAATTATGCCCATCATGGTGGACACGGTTTATATTCTGATGTACTTTTAAGTGCTTATGCTTCTTGGCTAATTTGAGCAAATTAATATCATAGTTTAAAATCATATTTTAAGAAAGTTTTTCACTCTGTAACATGGGGGCGTCAGGGATCGGTGAGGAGTTGAAGGACTGAACCAACAGGGCCGTGTCTCCTGCTTTGCATCCATCGCCCACAGGGGAGAATTAAAGGTGCTTTTGTACTAAGGTAGCTTCATGAAAGCAGGCTCCAAGGCGACCAAAAGACAGACACTGTAGCTTCTTTCTAGTGTAGATACTGACTCTAAGGGATTATGCAAAAAGAAAAGAAGACAACATTTTCTCAGAATGCTTTTCTAAATTTTTTTTTTTCAAAACGTGTCCTGATTTCTCTTAGTACATTCAATCCTTTTGAAAGACAACTTGAAAAAAATCTCCAGAGAATTTCTTTTAGATGTCAATATTTTTATTAAGGTGCTTCTTAACATTCTGATTTATTTCAGAAAAGTGTTATGGATTATGAATAATACACAGCTTATATACACTGGAACTGTTTATCAGTTCAGTTCAGTAGCTCAGTTGTGAAATGAAATGAAAATAAATGGAGGAGACGTACTGCCGAAGAATTTTTCTGTTTGATCCATTTAACAATTAGAATTCTCTCAGTTCAATTCAGTTCAGTTGCTCAGTTGTGTCCAATTCTTTGCAACCCCATGGACTGCAGCACGCCAGGCTTCCCTGTCCATCACCAACTCCCAGAGTTTACTCAAACTCATGTCCATCATGTCAGTGATACCATCCAACCATCTCATCCTCTGTTGTCCCCTTCTCCTCCTATCTTCAATCTTTCCCAGCATCAGGGTCTTTTCCAATGTTTATACACATTAAATAATTAAAGCAATTATTTATTAAGTCTTTATAATGTGGCATCAGCATAATTAATTTAATTATCTCAATGATCTTACAACAAGTTTAGATTCATACTTAACTATGGAAAAAAAAAAAAAAAAAGAAAAACCTAAGCTCCAGAGAGTTTGAGTAATTTCACCAAACTCATAGCAAGTGTGGTAGAGCCACTTTTTCATAGCATACAATAAATTCCAGGATATTTGATATTACATCGTGATCGTGTTTATTTTTGTATTTGTCTGTTTATTAAAGCTTTGTATTATACAAGTAACAGAGTTGATTAAATGTGATTTTTGTAGAATCTTTTATTTAAAATTATGCTATAGGGAATGTAACTACTTCTATGCCATGTTTTGAGGCAAAAGCAGATTCACCTGAAATGATTAGGACTTATTTATCTTTTTCTAGATGTAGCCCAGCATATATAAAAAGATAAAGGGAATTACATCTCTGTGTTTGTTAATGTGTATATATTTTACATATATGCGTGTGTGTATATAGGGCTTCCCAGATGGTGCTAGTGGTAAAGAACCTGCTTACCACTGCAGGAAATGTAAGATGCTGGTTTAATCCCTAGATCAGCAAGATCCCCTGGAGGAGAGCATGGCAAACTACTCCAGTATTCTTGCCTGGAAAATCCCATGGACAGAGGAGCCTGGAGGGCTATGGTCCACAGGGTCACAAAGAGTCAACCACAACTGAAGTGACTTTGCGTGCACATATGCATGTATATACATAGACACATGCATACACATAAACATAAAGCATATTATCTAAAAATGTAGCTTTATCTTATGATTTTATTTGACAGACTGCAATTCACTTTATAGATTATATGTTTCGTAAGGGTTTAGTTCAGTTCAGCTGCTCAGTCGTGTCCAACACTTTGCGACCCCATGAATTGCAGCACGCCAGGCCTCCCTGTCCATCACCAACTCCCGGAGTTCACTCAGACTCACGTCCATCGAGTCAGTGATGCCATCCAGCCATCTCATCCTCTGTTGTCCCCTTCTCCTCCTGCCCCCAATCCTTCCCAGCATCAGAGGTTTTTCCAGTGAGTCAACTTTGTGCCTGAGGTGGCCAAAGTACTGGAGTTTCAGCTTTAGCATCATTCCTTCCAAAGAACACCCGGGGGTGATCTTCAGAATGGACTGGTTGGATCTGCTTGCAGTCCAAGGGACTCGCAAGTCTTCTCCAACACCACAGTTCAAAAGCGTCAATTCTTCGGCACTCAGCCTTCTTCACAGTCCAACTCTCAGGTCCATACATGACCACAGGAAAAACCATAGCCTTGACTAGACGGACATTTGTTGACAAAGTAATGTCTCTGCTTTTGAATATGCTATCTAGGTTGGTCATAACTTTCCTTCCAAGGATTAAGCGTCTTTTAATTTCATGGCTGCAGTCACCATCTACAGTGATTTTGGTAAGGGTAGGAACACAAAATTGTTGCTGAATAAATATATTGAACTTAACTGTACTGCACTGCCAGTAAATGAGTTGTCAGAGATGTCTTCTCTATTTAACTAAAGTTTAACCTTTAACTATAACATATTAACTTTTATAATTGTCTTTGTTCTGTTAAAACATGGCAAATTGATAGCGTGTACATTGATAGTGAGAACATCTCAAATGAATTAATTATTTTGAAAAATAAATTTATATAAGCCATCTATAAGTGATCTAAGCAAATACCAGACTGGGATCTAATTCACCATATTCATTTATTTCTTGCCAATGATACTCATTAAACTTACTGTGTCATGTGTACAGTCCATATGAGATCAAATATAGGATTGTGGATAGTCTTATAGGTGTCTGTATAGGGTATAAAGTGTCTGCTCTGAAGCTGGACTACCTGGGTACATATCTTAATCCTACGAAAAGGTTATATGGGTGAATTGCTTCAGCTCTCCATGCTAGCTTTACAAATGGTAAAAATAATAGCAATCACTTGATAGGGTTACTGTGAGGATAAATAAGGTAATATAGTAATATGCTAAGCACAGTGCTTGGCTCAAAGGATCCATAAAAATTAGTCTCCTAAAAGACCATCTTTTATTTTTCTTTCTTCCTCATTCTGCAAACTAAAAATGATGGTCTGTGAAACACTTGCACAATTTTCTACTTTTCCTACTTCCGCATACTAGCAGCAATGTCTTTGAATTTTATTATTACAATTAAATTATTTTCTTTGTATGATCATTGCAGAGGCAATATAATGTGAAACAAAGTGCAGAAGCTTTAGAATCAGAAAGAGTTATATTCAAAATCTGGATGATAATTTACTTTTTCTATGACTTGGGAAAGTTACTAAGCACAGTGTCTAGCAAAACAAAGAAAAGTTAGGTCTTACTTTGTACCTAACCAGTATCTAGGTACAAGAACTAAGCCATGACAGATGCTCACAAATAAAACTGTTTCCTTTTAAACAGCTGTGAAATTCTTAATGGCAGGAACATATCTTATTTGCCTGTGAGTTAACTGGATTTTAGTTTAGGACCACACAAGTATCTAATTTTGCTTAGTTTTATTACGGTTTAAATCAAATTGACACATTCACCTAGGTTATCTGGCATAAAGCTGGATCCTGGGGATCAAGTGATATCCTTGGTACCATGCCCTACTTTGTTTCTCTCAATTAACTCTAGTTTTAGGAAAGTACACCTTTCTTTGTGGTCAGACAATACAGACTCTTATATTTTCCTGTCAACAACTGCAATGGAAAGAGAACACCCTTTTCCCCCAAAATCGTAACCAATGTCCAGACTTGAATACCATTGGCCTTTATTTCTTAGGCTTTTGTGTTTCCCTAGAACCAGAAATTTGAGATCCACAGTCAGGAAGTGTTTTCTCTCTAGGAAAATGGTTCTCCAATCAGGAAAAAAGAAAAACGAGAGGATGCTGTTGCACTGCTCTACAGATACTAAATTGAGACCTATCCTGTAACTGACTGTTTATTCTGCTGGTACTTCTATACAATCTCATATTCTATCTTAATGTCAACAGAGAAAATCTCCTTCATCCACTCCCAGCCACTGACCATTACTCTAAGATGACCAGATAAAACAGCTGAAATTCCATTTATGTGGCAGAGAGACCATGGACAGCAGGTCTGGAAAGGCATTAGAGGAATGGCTGCCGTGGCTGGTACTGGGATAAAGTTCAGACAACACTCTGGGTGTCCACTTTCACGTAGGTTGATAATAATCAAAGAGCAATAGGGTTAAAGGAAATTGAAAGAAAAAGGTCTTCATTCTACAGGCTATTGTAGCTGTGGGTATAGAGAGGATTTCATTCATTCAACACAGATCTGAATGCCTACCATCTGTTAGACCTGGTTCTTTTTTGTTGATCTGATGGACATCTAGTTCTAATGTTATAATATGTTTTAGTACTTCTTTTAGTCAAAGCACTTTTGACAATATTTTGTCATACATTAATTTACATGTTTGTTTAAGGCCATGTTAAATAAATTACATTAAAGTCAAACAGATTATTGGCTTGTTCTTCAGTCTATACAAAAGTTTCTTAACTTGGCCATTATTAACATTTTGGGCAGAATAGTTCTTGCCTGTGAAGGCTTGTCCTGGGCACAGTAGGATGTTTAGCAGAACCCTGGCTTTACTCACCAGATAACCAGGAGCATCACACCTTCCTCACCTTTCCCAGTTTTCACAAGCAAAAATGTCTCCAGATGTTGACAAATGTCTCCTGAGAGGCAAAGTTGCTCCTGGTTGAGAACCACTGATCTGCACTCAGCACACAGCACAGAGCATGACCTGGGATAAGTATCAACTATTATTTATTTTTTATTGGCATATAGTTGCTGTGCAATGATGTGTTAGCTTCTGCTGTACAGCAAAATGAATTGGTTGTGCATTTACATATATCCACTCTTTCGTGGATTTCTTTTCTGTTTAGGTCATTACAGAGCGCTGAATGGAGTTCCCTGTGCATACAGTAGGTTTAGTTATCTATTAGTTATCTATTTTATACATGGTAGTATGCCAATCCTGATCTCCTAATCCATCCCATCCCCTCTTCCCACCTTGGTTTCTGCAACTTGTTCTCTATATCTGTGTCTCTATTTCTGCTTTGCAAGCAAGTTCATCTACACCATTTCTCTCTCTCTCTCAAAGTCGCTTAGTCATGTCCAACTCTTTGTGACCTCATGGACTGTAGCCTACCTGGCTCCTCTGTCCATGGAATTCTCCTGGCAAAAATACTGGAGTGGGTTGCCATTCCCTTCTCCAGGCTTCCCAGTCGCACTAGTGGTAAAGAATCCGCCTGCCAATGCAGGATGCCTGTGTTAATCCTTGGGTCAGGAAGATCCCTTGGAGAAGACAGTGGCAACCCACCCCAGTATTCTTGCTTGGAAATTTCCCATGGACAGAGAAGTCTGGTGGGCTATCATCCCTGAGATCACAAAGAGTCAGACACGACTAAGCACACATTATTATATATTGTTATACCATTTTTCTGGATTCCGCATGCATGAATTAATGAACAGTATTTGGTTTTCTCTTTGTGACTTACTTCACCGTGTGTGATAGTCTATGTCTATCCATGTCTCCGCAGTTACTTATTTTAAAAATGAATCTTTTCTGCCAACTCAGACACTGTAATATTTTGTAGTCTACTTCCAGCTCTTCAAACCCAACAAAGGTAAACACCCAACAGTGAAATACAAACCGTGATGGAATGAAACTTCTGGCAAGTTGCTCTTTTTGGCATTTTATTTTTTGTTGGTTGTGCTTGCTTGTTTCTCTTTTCATCATGATGGATTATGTTGGTTTTAGACTATATTAGATATTTTATTCCGGTCACTCTATTGTTTTGCTTTTGTATATTGTTTCCCAATCTTTAATTTTCTCTAAAAGAGTGCTTCAAACCTTCTTTGAAAATTGAACAGGGAAGTTTTATAGCTATAACTTAGCAGGAATTCATTTTTATACTTTATTTTTGATGAGCCTGGCGTGGACACACATATAGACAGAAAATAAAATGGTATTATTTTAATTGACCGTAGCTCTTTTCTATTTCATATTTAATGGGCAGCAGCAGTCAGCAGAATTCTTGTGCTGAGCTAGTTGCTTCAAAACCTTGGGAAGCATTTAACAATGCAGATACCTGGCTCCTAGTTTCAGAGTTTCTTATTCAATTTTTTTGGACTGGAATCTGGAAATTGTTGATTCCTTAAAAAAAAAACAAACAAAAAACAAAAAGCAGGGGATTCAGCTATGTATAGCTTACATTAGAAAACATTTGTAATGGATTCTCCAGATAAAATGTTCTTTCTCATCTGAAGTCTTTCATTAAGGGGGTATTTTCATTCCTTCTGTGATCTTCAACCAGTTTGTGACCAAAGTTGTGCTGTCAATTTGTTGCCTGCTAGGAACAAAGTAAGTGCTAAAACATGTTAGTGGCCTATTGAAAAATCAGTTTGTTTCTCCCTATTTGCAGTCATAATGCATGTTTAATTATGTTTTTATGACAATGGCAGTTCATGTCCCTTGCTGCCTTTAATGACTGCAGGAAGTGAATTGTGGTTCTTTGTGTCCCTAATTGGATTATGGACAGAACAATTACCTGCTTGCTGACTTAATTTTCCACTGACCTCTTGGGCTGCTTTCAGAACTCCTTCTGGCACCATGGTCACTAATGTTTGCAAGTGCAAACCTTTAGTGCATAGAAGGACAAGTTCCTTTCAAAATCTGACTTCCCATACAGCCCTGTTATGGACTTCTGAGGTGGCACAGTGGTCAAGAATCTGCTTGCCAATGTAGGAACATAGTTCCGATTCCTGGATTGGGACGCTCCCCTGGAGTAGGAAATGGCAACCTGTTTCAGTATTCTTGCTTGGAAAATTCCATGGACAGAGGAGTCTGGTGGGCTACAGTCCATGGGGTTGCAAAGAGTCAGACATGACTGCTGCTGCTGCTGCTAAATCATGTCAGTTGTGTCCGACTCTGTGTGACCCCATAGACGGCAGCCCACCAGGCTCCCCTGTCCCTGGGATTCTCCAGGCAAGAACACTGGAGTGGGTTGCCATTTCCTTCTCCAATGCATGAAAGTGAAAAGTGAAAGTGAAGTCACTCAGTCATGTCCAACTCCTATCGACCCCATGGACTGCAGCACACCAGGCTGCTCTGTCCATGGGATTTTCCAGGCAAGAGTACTGGAGTGGGATGCCATTGCCTTCTCCCCAGACGTGACTAAGCATAACCATTTTGAGGAGACCAGCCTGAATTATGGATGTAACATTTACCCTCATTTCTTCTAGGATCTCTTCTAAAACACAACTGTAAAGCTGTTGCCTTCCTTGTGTTTTAGTCTAGCTTCACTCAGATGCTGGCCTCCAGATACAGATATCTGACAGTCTACTGATTTGTACATTCACATGAGTCATTATAATTCCTAGTGGGTGCTTTAGGCTCCCAGTTCATCTAAATGAGGCTGGCTTTTTCCTTGAATGCCATGACTCACTTCTCATTACTTTTCTCATCAACTGCAAATTTATATTAGAACAACTTTTATAAGTAATCTGCCTGTGGTGTTTATTTTTCTTTTCCAGAAAACCTTATGGGGGAAAGATGATCATCCTCTATATTCTTACCATGAACCTGCTTTTTCTCCTTCTCAGTTTGATGAAATGTAATATCCAGTTACTTTGAAGTCAACCCACCTGGCAATGTCCATCTAGGAACGTTCTAGGAATAACAGCTGATGTAACCTCTCATTTTGGGCTCACATGTGTTAGTGTAATATACCAGGGGACCCATCTGTCTGAGGAAGGCTAATGACTTCTCCCTGTTTTCTATGCCTGTCCAGTTTATCCTCATGGTCTGTCGCTTTGGATCATCTAGATCATTTTACAATAACTATAATTGACTTTTTGGCTCCAGTGTCCCAAACTCTCTCTCCTCTAAATGTATCTAATACATATTGTCTAATCGTGGAAAATTTGGCATTTGCTTAGAATTGTTCCATGTTGCCTAAATGTTTATATACTTTACCAATCCCATGTGATAGAATTGCATTTTCTTCACATAGCAAGGTACTTTTAACCAGTGTTAATTCTACCACATTTGTAATATTAATCAAGAAACTAAGACCCAGGGAAGTGAAATAAACTGCCCAGGCCACATTAGCAGAGAGTAGCAGACTCAGGTCTCTGTTATTTCCTGGTCCAAACATCTTTGGCTGATACTTAAAATCTAACCAACATTTATTCAAGGTAGGCTACATACCACCAGGGGCTGTTCTGAAACCCAATGAGTATGCTTCTTATTTTCCTCAAATGTAGTAAAAGCTTTACTGTAGATTCTGTGAAATGGAGTTGTGATCTCTGAGATTCTGACTTAAGGATGGATGAATCCAAGCTAGGCTTTTAGCTAAATTCTTGGAATGTTGAAGTTCATGACAACATTTTACACACTTAAAAGTGTCATGTAGTGAAAAACATAGATATATAAAGGCCTATTTATACTACATCAGAGAAAGCAATGGCACCCCACTCCAGTACTCTTGCTTGGAAAATCCCATGGACAGAGGAGCCTGGTAGGCTGCAGTCCCTGGGGTCTCGAAGAGTCGGGACACAACTGAGAGACTTCACTTTCACTTTTCATTTTCATGCATTGGAGAAGGAAATGGCAACCCACTCCAGTGTTCTTGCCTGGAGAATCCCAGGGATGGCGGAGCCTGGTGGGCTGCCGTCTCTGGGGTCGCACAGAGTCGGACACAACTGAAGTGACTTAGTAGTAGTAATTTATACTACATAGTTATTATTCAAATTGCCAGTGGTATGTATAAACTGTTTGGGTTTTTCCAATGGCTCAAGAGGTAGAGTCCATCTGCCAAGCAGGAGACATAGGTTTGATCCCTGGGTTGGGAAGATTTCTTGGAGGAGGAAATGGCAACACACTCCAATATTCTTGCCTGGAAAATCCCATGGACAGAGGAGCTTGGTGGGCTATGGTCCATGGGGTCGCAAAGAGTCAGAACGACTGAGCATGAACACATGAGAACACAGTTGTTTCCTCCATAGCACTTCAGTCAGTTCAGTTCAGTCATTCAGTCGTGTCCGACTCTTTGCGACCCCATGAATCGCAGCATGCCAGGCCTCCCTGTCCATCACCAACTCCCAGAGTTCACTCAGACTCATGTCCATCGAGTCAGTGATGCCATCCAGCCATCTCATCCTCTGTCGTCCCCTTCTCCTCCTGCCCCCAATCCCTCCCAGCATCAGAGTCTTTTCCAATGAGTCAACTCTTTGCATGAGGTGGCCAAAGTATTGGAGTTTCAGCTTCAGCATCATTCCTCCCAAAGAAATCCCAGGGCTGATCTCCTTCAGAATGGACTGGTTGGATCTGCTTGCAGTCCAAGGGACTCTCAAGAGTCTTCTCCAACACCACAGTTCAAAAGCATCAATTCTTCAGTGCTCAGCTTTCTTCACAGTCCAACTCTCACATCCATACATGTCCACAGGAAAAACCATAGCCTTGACTAGACGGACCTTTGTTGGCAAAGTAATGTCTCTGCTTTTCAATAGCAGAATGCTAAAAACTAGCTAACCACTCAATAATGCTTATTAGATGAAGGAAGTGCTGTTTCTACTTAATATCCAAATTTAAAGAGGCAAAGATGCCATTTTTCCTAAATTGGCTTTTAAATAAAGATGAAGATCTACAATTAGGAAGCTAAATAGGAGCATTTATTAGGAAATGAGTAAATCCATTGATTATAGGGAAGCAATTGCTAACCCACGATGCCAAGGCAAGGAAACACAAGGTTGTGCCAAATTAACAGATTTACTACCTAATAAAGCTAAAAGAAAGTTAACTCAGTGCATTTAGTGAAAGCCAGTAAACTAACACATAGTTAGACTCAACAGTTAACAAAGGATAGTAGGCATTTTACCATGGTTAAGAAACTATAAACTATGACCGATGGGGCTCAAGCGTGTTTCTGTGCCACTTTGAGAGTGGGGGCAGGCAAAGGTGATGGTTTCCACATCCAGAAGAGGTTAAAAAGGAAGAATGCAATTAAGAGAAGGGGGTGACAATAAAGGAATAAAAGAA